>NC_135539.1:57441014-59881014 GCF_045843805.1 Urocitellus parryii | reverse complement strand
ACAGAGTTAGTATCATAGTAGAATATGTGTGATGTTATGATTGGATGACTAATAGAATATTGGAGAGTCCGATTGTTGCCATTCTGCTTTCAAGGAGATGATGGTTGAAGTTACTGGCTGGAGTGAAGGATGAGGGAGAAAAGTCAGTAAATAGTTGACCATTCCTGTGAGTAGGAAGTACTTAACTTCCATGTTAATAGCTAATTATACGGTGGTAACTGCCTTAAGTTTTCTGTGTTGCATTTGCCTACCCCCCCACCAAGTCCATTTTAATAATAAAAAACAATAAATAATCAAAATAATTAAGATGCATCTCATTTTTGAAAAGTAAGTTCAGGGTTGAACGACACTGGATTTCTCTGTACTTCTGCAGATCCAGAATGAGGAGAGTGTGGTGCTTTTTCTGGTGTCGTGGACGGTGACTGAGATCACTCGCTATTCCTTCTACACATTCAGTCTTCTCGACCACTTGCCATACTTCATTAAATGGGCCAGGTGGCGATGTCTTGCAGTTTAGCTTTTCACCATCCTGTGCATGCTTTTTGTGTGCTGAGCTAACACTGGAGAATTAAAATTTGTGTTGCAGCTCACGATGCCAGAATGCGGTTGTTCTAGTTATTAGCAGTGTTATAACTTGTATTCTAGAAGCTTAATTTAATGATCAGAGGTGAATCATGTTAATATGCATTTTGTGTGAAATTGAAACAAGATAAATCCTTAAGTAATCTCAGAACTAGTCATTTATTTTTCTTTGAGAGTATGATATGTACTTTTGGAATTACATTAAAGCTGTACTAAATATGTGGTATTTTATCTGATTGATTTAAATCATTTTAATATTCAATCTGACATCCACAATTTTTAATGTCTTATATAACAGTACCTGTTTTTTTTCTTTTGTTCTAAATAGTGGAGACAGATATTTACTTGAAATTTGTATTATTTAGAATGTGAACCAAAAGTTATATTTTAGGGGTTCCAAATATATCTATCCTAAACTAATAGTTCTAAAAACAAAGATATAGCTAATTATCTTTTAAAAGATGATTTTTTTTGGGGGGGGGCTACTTGGGGATTGAACCCAGGGTTGTTCTACCACTGAGCCACATCTCCATTCCTTTTTATATTTGAATCAAAGTCTCACTAAGTTACTAATACTGGCCTCAAAACTTGTGATACTCCTTCCTCAGCCTCCCAAGTCACTGGGATTACAGGTGTGTACCACCACACCCAGCTCCTGTTCTTTTTGAATTCTTTGGGCAACTAATATTTTACAAAGATATTTAGAAACAAAACTGCTCTTTGAAGAACAAGTCACAAACCAGTATAGATTTGTCCATTCCATTCTTTTTGTTGTGTGTATAGCAGCAATAACATAATAACAGCTGGTATATGCTGGCTGCACACCTGATGTGCAGCTATGAACCAAACACAACCAGAGGTGTCTTCTCATGAAGAAGACAAAAAGTTAAAAAACTAATAGGTTCGTGATAAGTCAGGAGGTGGTAAGTGCAAGATGTACTCCCATCTCTGAGTATGACAAGGGTAAAAATATTTTCATTTTTAAATTAATTTGTTGAACTAGAAAAGTAATGTTTTCATTGTAAAAAGCTCAGAAGTATGTAGAATAAACATGATCAGTTCCTGCCCAGCCCACATGCTGCCTTTAGAAGGAAAAACCAGAATCACCCAGACTTTCTTAGAAAAAAAATATGAAAACACAGGTGTTAGTTTTCAAAACGTAAGTAGGGTGATACTATACTTGGTTTTTGTTTATATCTTGGAGCCCTTTTTTTTTTTTAAATCAGTACAGGTAAATTTTGATCTCTTTCTTTAATATTCTAATGAACCAATTCTCATTCTAAGTGAACCAGTTCTCTAAACAATTTAGATTGTTTCCAGTCTTCTGATAGTATAAGTAATGCTTTGACGTCCTATATCCAATGCTATATTTCTGTTATTTAAAAAAAAAAACAACTGTGATATTTGTTAGTTTCAGACTGGTTTTAGATCCCCATAAGAGCCTAACACTTTTTCTTAATTGATTACTCTTTTTTTTAATAGCTCCTATATTACACATGTTCAAATATAATAAATTAGAATATATAAATTTAAAAAAAGGAAATAACTTTAAAATCCATCTATACAAGGATGACCACTGATCTGATCAAGGATTATGTTCTGTTATATTGTCTCTCAGACTTTTAAAAATATTATTTTTTAGACATTTGTGATTTATCACTTTACACATAATAAAATTCTTGAAGATTATATTTTTAGCTTAAATATATTGTCTGTCACAAGAAGGTTGCTCTACCATTTATAGATGTCTGGTTGATTTTATCAGTGTCCTACATAAAAATATATCCACTTTTAATGATTGAACCTTTTACAGGGTTGGCAGTTTTGAATGTAGTTGGACTTAGAATGCATATCAATACCATTTTGCATGATAGTCTTTGGGATCCCTGGTGTCTTTAAAAATATTAACTCATGGCATAGTCTCTTTTCATTGGCTGTATTTACGAAATTTGTTTGAAGAAGGTGACAATGAACCTTGTACATTTTCCTCAGGTCATGCACATTCATCTTTGATGGTTTGTCTCTGTGCCTTTTGCAATGCATTTGCATGTCTTGCTTTTCTAGAAAAGACAAAACTGCCGACGTGTGCCTAAATTTTCTGTTTAGAAAAGAATGTGTCAGTTGCCTTAATGTTAAAAAAGATGCAATGTAAAATCTTTCATCTTTGAAATGTATGTGCTATTATAATCCTTGTCATTTAATCACAACCATAATTACATTTCCTGTCCAAAAAAAAATCTTAAAAATCTCCACTGTCTGAATATATTTCAACCTCTTTCAGTAATCTAAAATAATAATAGTTCTTAAGTTCAAATGTGGAAGCTATTGTTCTCAAATAAAACTTCACTTTAAAAATTGCTTCCTATTTGGCCTATAGACATAATTTAAATGTATTTTGATTCTGCTTATGTGTCAAGGGTGTTCTTGGAAAACTTCACAGAATAGATGATTGTACAGTGGGTTATGTTTTCAAATTCCCTTCCATTTTAATTTCAAAAGTGCATTCCCTCTAAACTATTTGAGGTGACAATTGGGAATCTTCAGTGTTTAATATCTTTCTGAATGTGAATAGTTAATTCTCCTGTAAGTCTACCCTCAGAACTTAGTGACATGTAATTATTTTTTAAAGTACAAGTAGAGTCAGATAAGTTGTATTGGACATTTTCACTATCTTTAAGGCTTTAAAGAAATTTACTCTAGGAGTGATTTTTTTTTCTATTAAAAAACAGTGTTACCCAAAAAGTCATTTGAGAGCCACATAAAATAAAAAACAATCAGTTTGGTTTTTTTTTTCCTTGTGAAAAGAATATAAAATTTTCAGTTACATAATTTTGTTAACTTGAGATAGAAAAATATTGATTTAAATATTGCACAGATAACTACAAAAGACTGGTAAGAAAGCAGGGTTAAAACCAAGGAGAGGATAAATGGGTAGAGGAAAGGGAATCTTTTTTCTTTCACCATAAATTCATTTTGGCAAATAATTGTGTTGTTCTCTTGCATCTCGTATCCTCATATATTTGTGGTCCAGGGGAATCAGGTGATTTTTAAGTTGTCTCCACGCTCTTCAACCCATCAAATTTAACTTCTATAAATATTTCCAAATGCCAGCAGTGATTAAATAAGACACAGATTGACTTGATTTCTTTTTCCATCGACATTTTGACCTTACTTTTCGATGGTAACTGCTGTATAATGAATACTTTCTTTAGTGTGGAAGTGTCATTGTCTTGGAACCCCTAGGCTCTTCCTGTGTGAGACCAGGAGAAAACAGGGTGTTCCCCTCATAAACAAGGCCTGGCCCTCTCTGGGCTAGAGACCTTGCCAGGGGACAGATGAACTAGTGGTGATTTTGGAGTTTGAATAGAAATTTCCAGTTCTATTTTTAAGCAAAAGAACTGTGTATTTCTTTGAATAGTAATTTGTCTTCTTTTATTCTGAGAGCAGTTTGAGACAACACACTCCTTAGTAGTTAACTGATGCCTTATGTAGAATTATTAGTTCTATAGTAGTAATTAGTTTTCTAAATACCTTTTAAAGATAACTGCTGTGGACATTTTAAGGTTTAGATACACTAGGATCAAAACCAGCGGTTTTTAACCACTGAACATTTGATCACTAAATAACCAGCAAAAAAAAAAAGGGGGGGAGCAAAAAAGCAGTCCCTTATGATCCCATGCACCAAAGAAAACACCTTTACAATAATTAAAAGACTGGATAGTGAGCCACAGGGGAGCACACCTATTGTCCTAACAACCCAGTTGGTGGAGGCCAGCTGGGCCATTAAACACAGGAGTTTGAGACCAAGCAGGGCAACATAGCATGACCCTGTCTCAAAAAAAACCAAAATTTTAAATGTGTAAAACTATTTCAATAGAGTGAAGTAAGTTCGCTTCTTATTTTACTAAGAAGATCTAGCTATTTAGAATGAAAACTGCCATTAGAAAAAAAGGATGATAGTTAATGAGCAAATGATTAAAGCAGAAAAATGGACCTACTAATGTGAAGTTATTGTAGGAGAACCTCAATGTTTAAATGCATTCATTTTGAAAGTACCATATTATAAAATCCAATAATTATTCCAGGAAAATAATTCTCTGAGGTTTTTTTCCTTTCTCCAGGTATAATTTTTTTATCATCTTATACCCTGTTGGAGTTGCTGGTGAACTTCTTACAATATATGCTGCCCTGCCGTACGTGAAGAAAACGGGAATGTTTTCAATAAGACTTCCTAACAAATACAATGTCTCTTTTGACTACTATTATTTTCTTCTCATAACCATGGCCTCATATATACCACGTAAGTATATATTTATTAGTACTTGTGTTTAACACGTGCTATG
Source organism: Urocitellus parryii (assembly GCF_045843805.1). NCBI lineage: Eukaryota > Metazoa > Chordata > Mammalia > Rodentia > Sciuridae > Urocitellus > Urocitellus parryii. Next base: position 59,876,089 of record NC_135539.1, on the reverse strand, counting down.
CAGAATTTTAGAAAGGTGTCATAATAACCTAATGACTGCTCAAAATACATTAAAATTGCTCAGTACTATGTTTGTTTATAATTTAGAATAATTGAAGGGGGAATGACTTTTTAACTGGCTATGAAGAAAAAGGTAAGTAAATTAATACACCGTATTTGCTTTTTCAGAATCAGTTAAAAATAGATGTGCTTTGTACACTAAATTTTTCTAAAGAAAAATCATTTGAAAAGTATGCTGTTTGTAAACATTTGTAATGATGTACCTGAATCTAAACATTCTATTCAAGAAAATTTGAGATCATTTGTATCTGTTCATTAAGCATACTTGGAAAAATCATCTAGGAGTACTTTTTTAGTCTTATTTGTGTTGCTCTGTGTACTAGAAAACAGTAAATATTTCTTTAAATATTTTCAATAATTCAGCCTCTTTACTAGCCTCTCATTATGTTTCAGTAGTTGAAATAAATTGGTGAGACTTTAAACATCTTATTTAAATATTAATAAGATCTATTTTTAGATAAGATTTTGATAGTCACTAGCAGGAAATAGAAGAGAAAAAAATAAGGTTGTTATGTACCCTTTCTCAGTGAAATGATAGACTGATGTAAGTGCAGGGAGAGAGGAAAATTTCATCTATAGAATATCACTTAAAGGGTTGTGCATAAAACTTGGACAACACCTTGAGTTCTCCACCTTTGAAGTTTTTCCAAAATCAGAGGGTACTTAATGGTCAGAATGTTGTCTTCCAGCATTTCACCTGATTCTGTATCCGATTTTTCCATGCAAGCCAGTTCAGAAGGGCCGAGGAAAGTGTTCCTGCACTGTTACCCCCTTGCTTTCCCCAGTATCCAGTTAATGGTAATATGGCTTGAGCAGCAGCAGAGCCTGCATGACATTTCAAAGTGTTACTGAATTCTAAATTCAGACTTGGCCCTCCTGATCATTAAGAAGGTGTATTTCTCAAGATGTTTAAGTTTGCTAAACACAAAACAAACAAAAACATTCTTAAAAGTTTATTGCATTAAAATGTTTAGACCTGTAGTGCGTAGACCTCTGTTAGTACTTTTGCCTAGAGCTTCATAAATGTTAGGGGGTTAGCGATGATTTACAGCGTGCTTTATTCCAAACACTGCCACATTTAACAGGTTTCAGGCATAAACAATTTAAAGCAATAGCTTATCTTTCTTTGTTTTCTTTTTTCAATTAAGTGTTTCCACAACTCTATTTTCATATGTTACGTCAAAGAAGAAAGGTGCTTCATGGAGAGGTGATTGTAGAAAAGGATGATTAAATGATCCCTACAAACAAGGTGCTTTTCCAGAAAAACCAGGATTACTTGAGTCCAAGTTTTAATAACAAGAATAAAGAACTTCATGAAATATCATGGAATGTATTATTGTTTCTTAAAATATAACCTGAGACTAATGGTGTTTGCCAATATTTGTCTTCATATTGTGCCAAGTCTGTTGTTTTAGAAGAACTGTATAGTTATTATGAGCTCCTGGGTAGATGTTGATCATTTAGAAAATAACTGGGTGTATTACCTGGGGGCAGGGGGCTTTTACTTTACTTTTTTTTTTTTTTTGCAACTTATGCTCAATGCTTTTAAAATCAATCTCTGCAAATTAGTTTAATGATATGGCGTTAAGACACCTACAGTGACATTTGTGTGGTATTTATAAATGAAGGTAGATACAAAATTATAGTAACTTATTAAGAATATATTGGAACCCATAATCTATTTTTTCAAGTTATGAGTAAGGATTTGTGATTAATAACAATATTTTCAAGTGGGAACATCATTTACTATGGTAAGAATTTTGATGTAACAGTGTAAAAATCAAAAATATTCAAGTGGATATCAGAGTTTGATAATTTCTTTTTCTGCAATGTTGGGGATAGAACTGGGGGCCTCATACATGCTGAGCAAGTGCTCTACCACTGAGCTGCATCCCCAGCCCTGGGAAATAGTCTTTGAAAATATTTCTAGGCCATTGAGATTGCTTATTAAGCATTTTTTTTTATTTGAATGAACCTTTAAAAGACTTTTTCAACTAGAAGGATTTTAAGAGGTTAGGAAAAAGTAAGTATATACTTTGTCCCCATGGTAGGAAAAAATTACGATGTCTGATCATGATGTACTCAGATCTCTGATTGAGAAAGTCTGCTTTATCCCGTGGAATTATTTTATAAAAATCATGTTCTGATGATCCCTGGTGGTACTTACATGATTCAGTTACCAATTATGACCTGAAACAGACTCACTTTATTCTGAATTCCATTGAATAGCATAAAGTCTTGTAATAAAGCTCTTGTCTTCATGTTTAATGAAAAGATACTTTGAGCATACCTCACTACTGTTTCACTTCTTAAGTAGGTCCTTTAAAAGTTTCCCTCATATTATGGTATGCAGATTTACTGACCCAAGTTTAGAGGAAATAAATACGTCTCTAAAAGAAAAGGAACTTTTTACATACTGTGGATATCTAGATATAGTTTTAGCTTTAATATTCTATATTGTTTACATTTACAATCCACATGTAACATTACACTTCTCAAAATAGCTTGTGTGTTACTGTCTCCTTAACAATTTTTTTTTTCATGTAGAGTTTGGAGTTCAGAATAGTTTTTGCAAACTTATTTTAAATAACTTGATTTTTCAAAGGTGCTATTTCTTTTGTTACATTACATTTTAATGTTTCCTCTGCAGCTGAATGTGATGAGCAGTACATACTAGTTTACTAAGTCTCAACATGCTACTGTTCATTCTGGTCTTATACTGCTTGATGAGTTTTCATCTTCAATTTTTATATGGAAGAATTTTTCATTTTCCCCCATTTAGTAACATAGCTTAAGAGATTCATGTGTTCATTTTATGAAAAGCGCTTGTCTTGTGAAAAATATTTTAAGTCAGACTCCTAAAATTTATACTGATTCATCTGTAGTCCCCAAACAATTATAATACATTTCCCCCTTAAGTTGTGGAATATCTTGAAGGAGGAATTGTGATTAACTAATAAAAGTGAAAATTCATGAAACCATTTGCTGACCTATGTTAATATTCTTAAAACATATCTGAACTTTAGATTTAGTTGGTTATCTTCTCTAGTCAGCCAATTCTAAACTGTCATTTGTGTAGAAGATAAAATGCTAAATGGTAGTTGGATTTTAAAAAGAAAAAGTATTTGAAATTCCTTTGCATTGTTTCCTATGATGGCATGTCCTTTTGAATTTCTCCCAGTCTTCACAACTTTCAATCATCAAGTCAGGGCTTGAATCAAATAGAATTTGAATTCAGTTTTCTGTAGACTGTGGCATTTGGAAAACATGTCAAAAAATTTTGATACTAGCAACTTTCAATTGTATTTGGTGATGGTATTTGCTAAAATTCTGGTTGTTTTTTAGTTTTTCATAGCTTACAGCTTGATATATTGTATCATGCAATTTTTGAAATGTTCTAATGTTTTAATTTGATATTAATAGAGTGCATCCCTGATATTTTAACCTACAAAAAAGCATGCCAAAATAAATGTAAGAAAATCACTTCAACCAAAAATCTTTCTTTGTTACTTGGCATCTATAGATTTTAAAAGCGTTTTTTTGTTTGTTTTTTGTTTTTTTAAATTTTATTTATTTTGTTCATTTTAGTTGTTGACAAATCTTTATTTTTTATTTATATATGGTGCTGAGAATTGAACCCAGTGCCTCACACATTCAAGGCAAGTGCTCTACCAGTGAGCCACAACCCCAGCCCCCCCCTTTTTTTTGCATGCTTAGACTTTTATTCATCTTTCTGGTATCTCATGGTTTCTAGTGATACATCGCAAGCAATATAAAATCTTTCAATAATCCTTCCCACACACACAAATATTTATTTTGTGCCTACTCTATGCCAGCTACCTTTGTAGGGAATTAACATCTTCCTCCCATCTTCTCTCCTCTACCTTACACAGTAAACCTTTATATAATTACCAGGTTACATTAGTTAGCAAATCATATTGCAAAATAATTATTAGTGCTTTTAACAAAATACAATGTGTTGATAGTATGAGGTGATGGGGTTCTTATTACATGTGTATCTGGACACTAAACAGACACTATTCTGTCTTAGAACCACTTTTAAATCAACTTAAAATCAATTAAAAATTATGAGACTGAGAAATTATTAAGGGATCGTGGAAGGAAAAAAATCAATAAAAAGGAACATCTGAAAATTTTTTCAAATAAATATGCAACACTTATAGACATTTCTCTTTCATATTCATATAGATTTGGATCACACAGAGTGGAGAGAAAAAAGCAACACAGCTTTGTAGTTTCTAGTATGAAGGCATTGAATTGAATGAAAAATTCAGTTCATATTTTAGTCTAAATTTATAAGATATTTAAGTAGACATAAATGATTCCTGTAGATGTGAAGCTTAAAAAATATATTTTAAAGATCTTAGATTTTTAGTGTTTCAGTTACAAGGTTTTTTGTTTGTTTGTTTTTGTTCACTTTTTGTTTTGAAATAATTTTAAATGAAAGAAAGTTGCAAAAATAGTAGAGCCTTTATGAAGTGAACTTTGCTTGAATTCCCCCACCACTTTACACGTTTGCTATAGCATTCTCTCATTCTCTTTCCAAACTATGTTGTGAACCATTTGAGAGCAAGTTGAAAACATAATCCCCAGTTTTTTTAGTGTGTATTTTCTAAGAACAAAGACATTACCTGACTTTGATGTTATAGATTTTTTTTAAAATATTTTGGTTTCAGAGTAATACCTAGGTAATAAAAAATATTTTAGTTATAGATGGACACAATAGCTTTGTTTTATTTATTTATTTTTTTATGTGATGCTGAAGATTGAACCCAGTGCCTCACATGTGTGAGGTAAGTGCTCAACCACTGAGCTACAACCCCAACCCCAATTCCTAGGTATTTTAATAATAGAAAGTTTTTGTTCTAATTTATAGGAGTTTGTTTGTGGAGTGGGACATGAGGATATTTTTTAAACTAGATTAGTATGTCTGTGCTCAGATACATGAAGATCAATATCTGTTTTTTAGTGCTTAAAAAGCACTAAATTCTTTATACATACACAGTTTCCAGGCATATTATTAACTCTACCTTTATATTGACTTTTATGCCACTAGATTAGACTGTGATTAATTAATGTACTTTGATTTTGCTTAAAAATTTTTAACTACAACATTTGGTTCTACATTGCTGTATACTCTTACCATGTTATTCAATCTTGCTGAAATTATATACAATGCAAGATTGAGATTGCTGTAAAAATTCTTTTATTTCTTGTTTCATGATATTGAATTACTCTTTATTTTTTAAGCAATTTATACAATTCAAATATTTGAAATAATTTTTAAAACCACTCAACACTCTGTGGCTTCACTTTGAAGATAATGATTATAGAAAAGTGGTTTTCAGATCATCACTTTTGTAAGAGTCATCTGAGAACCCCAGCGTCCTTCCCTTAAAGATTTTAGATCAATGACTGAGGCTGAGAAATCCACATTTTTTAGCAATTTACTTGGCACCTGTTGCAGGCAGTTTGGTTGTCTTACCCTTAAGAAACAGCAACAGAGAAAGGTGGAGGGCAGGAGAGATGATGTCTTCCTAATGCCATAGTCAGTGTAGCTAATAGAATTGAAAAGAGTCAGTATTTCTATAGTCATTCCTTTTTGTTTCTTATCAAAACAAACACTATAGTTTTATATTTATAAAAAATAAGAAACATGATATTTACATCCTATGAAGTAAGATATTTTTTAGGTGCCTTTTCAGTATATTTTATGCCCATACAACTTATCACATTCACTTAAGCATAAGAGAGAACAATAGTAAAATCCAGTCAGCTTTTGTATTGTACTGGATTTAATAATAACATGAAATAATGTACATTATTATGGTTAAGGTCTATTAAAAGATTTTTGTATAGTGCTACTGTTAACTGAATAGAACTTCCAGTACTTTTTAAAAATAAGCCTTCCCCAAGACACACACATCTTAGAAGAATGTATTCAAGATTGTGGGAATTGTATATGCTTCTGTTTGGGGGAAATATTCATGACAAAGTAATGATTTGTTTTCCTGGATGATTTTAAATTTAATCACATGTTGATTAAAATAGATTTGTGGCTAAATTAATGTGTTCAGAATCTGGTTTTATTGAGTTAAACTTTAACTGAAGTTTATTAAAACCCTTAGAACAGAAATTAATCTGAAGAATGAGGAAATGGAAATATTAATTTTTCCCCAGGATCTCTCTCTCCTTTCCCACCTGTCCTCTCTCCTCCTGGTCTGTTTCCTCTACTGGTCTTCCATTTTCATGAGATCTCACTCCTGCCATCTTTCTTTTCCCTTTTCCTCTCTAGCTTTACGTTTTAGAGAAAACATAACAACCCCTGACTTTCTGAATTTGCTGATGTTCCCTAACATAATGAGCAAGATGTGGGGGCACATTTCTGTAATTCCACCAACTTGGGAGGCTGAGGCAGGAGGGTCACAGGTTTAAGGTCAGCCTTGGCAACATAGTGAGACCCTGTCTTAAATAAATAAAATTTAAAAAGTCTGGAGATGTAGTGCAGTGGTAAAGTGCCTCAGGTTCAATCCCCAGTACTGGGGAAAAAATACATATATATGGATTAGGGTTGGGGGTGTAGCCTAGTGGTAGAGTACATGTAGTACTGAGTTTGATCCCCAACTCCACCCTATCCCCCCAAAAAAGTATATGGATATATTTCTTGGGAAACACTAACAAAATTTTAAAACTTATAGACTATCATAGGATGTTGATATTAGGTTTGGATGACAGGTTTTTAAAAATTTCCTCATTAACCATGTTTAGTCCTAGAATGAGGATGTACTGAGGTTTGGGAGTGAAACTTGTGTAAAATTCAGGAAGAAGTACTCAACTGTTTTAAGCCTCCAAGTCCCTCATCTGTAAAGTGGTGGAGACAGTTGTCTGAGGAGCAAGCAGGACCCATCTATAAATATGGATCACAGAGGTTGGCTGACATAAGTACCCAATAAGTTTTAGTTGTTAGTAAGGACATTGTTGCTTTTAATGATTTTATAATAACGTTTATCAGGTGAGATTTCTTAAATCATATCAAACCCATTTCTTGGGAAGAATTTAGCATCAGTTATGGAGGATGGTTTTGCTTACAGGTTTTTGTGCTGTATTTGCTACTTCCATTAGTTTGAAGTATTGCCTATTTTTTAACTATTTTCCATATCTTTGTTTTTGTTTTTGGAACCCAGGGGCCCTTTTTAATATTTTATTTAGAGACAGGGTGTCCTGAGTTGCGTAGGGCCTTGCTAAATTGCTGAGGCTGGGCAGGATGCAGTGGTGCATACCTGAAATCCCAGCAGCTCAGGAGGCTGAGGTAGGAGGATCATGAGTTCAAAGCCAACCTCAGCAAAAGCGAGGCTGCTAAGCAACTCAGTGAGACTTTGTTTCTAAGTAAAATACAAAATAGAGCTGAGGATGTGGCTCAGTGGTTGAGTGCCCTGAGTTCAATACCCAGTACAAAAAAAAAAAAAAAATTGTTGAGGCTGGCTTTGAACTCAAGATTCCCCTGCCTCATCCTCCCAAGCTTCTGGGATTACAGGCATGCGCCACCAAGCCCAGGTCTTTTCCTTATCTTGAACTACGAGTCTCTAGCTTTATTTAGTAGAATAGTGGAAAGGATCTACCTATAAGTTGGTCTCGTTTTGTATATATGTGGTATCTGCTGGTCATGATTTTCACTGTATTTCAAATGAGAGTTTTACATGGTGGCTCCCCTGGGAGGGAAGCGGGGCCTTTGCTCCACTGACAGGAGTCCCAGGGATGGAGTGTGTGACTGCTCTTTACTGCTCTTTGCTCCTTTTATGTGTCTGTATATTGTTAATAATTTGTGTGTATGGTATTAATTGAAGAATATTAAAGTTTTATAGGTTTCTCAAATGAGAAGTTCATTAATCAGAATATGATGAAATAATATTGTTCAGAACTGCTTCATTAATTTACCATCATTAACAATAAGATGATTTTCTGAAATACTTAAGCTTATTGTCTAAAGGCCCTATTTAGCTAGGTGCGGGCACATCTGTGATCCCAGCTGCTCGGGAGGCTGAGGCAGGAGGATTGCAAGTTCAAGGCTATCCTGGCGATTTAGGGAGACCTTATCTCAAAATGAAAAATAAAAAGGGCTGTCAGTGTTGCTCAGTGGTAAAGCACCCCTGGGTTCACTCCCCAGTACCAAACAAAACAACAAAGACCCCATTTTAAAACAGTAGATGTAAATCCCTTTCATCCTTGATGGTATGTAAAATATAGATTTCAAATTACCATTTTTGCCCCTAATCTGAAACACCAGATGATTAAATTGGTTAGAATAAAGTCAAATGGTCTGACTGTTGTGGTTATATGCTTGAAAGTTCCCTGGTTTTAGTGGGAACATTGGAGCTTCTATTGGCTGTCAGAAAAAGCAAAATTCAAATGATGAATGACAGAGTTGAAAGTTGCTCTTTAATTCTTTTCTTCATCCTAATTCTTAGGGCATTAATAACTCTTTCATCTCTTTCTTCACCCATATACTTACTTGGAAACACACTCACAGGTGGTTAAATAAATGTGATTAATCTATGCATACTTTATGATTTTACTATTTTGCTCACAGTGTCTTGGAGGTTAATGTACGTACATATGTGTAATTACATGCAGTTGAAGAATATTAAAGTACGTATTTCTCCATTGATAGGCATTTTTGCTTATGGTTTATTGGTAGGTACCCAAAAAATAGCCATGTGTTATAAAATGGTGGTGATAGAGTCATATCAATATAACTTTGATCTGATCACTGAAATACATTATTACTAAACCATCTTTTAAATCATTTTAAAATAAAATGAGATATATACTATTACAAATAAACATTTTGACACTGAATCAGTGTCAAGTTCAGTAACAGGCAAAGTATTTCATCACTTTGTACAGGTGGATATGTGTGTGTGTGTGTGTGTGTGTGTGTGTGTAAGTTACACATGACAGTAAAATGGATTTTGACATATTATACATACATGGAGTCTAACTTCCCATTCTTCTGGTTGTATGTGATATGGAGTTATACTGGTAGAACATATATTTTAAGTTCTGATAGGCGCTGCTAAACTATACTCCAAAAAAGATGTATCAGTTCAAACCTACAAGCAAGGCATGGGAATACATTTCTTCATAGTACACTAACCAATGTAAATGTTTTAATTATTTTCCAATCTGTATTTATCTGATTATTAAAATTGAACAAATTTTAATGTTTATTGGTTATTTGTGGTTTTTTTCTTTTTTTTCTTTTTGTTTTTTTGTGATTTGTTCACCCACAATGTCTACCTACTGTTCTCTTGGAATCTCAGTCTTTTTAAGTGGTTTACAGGTGCATCTGTAAGTTGTGTGTGTACATTCTTTGTCATGTGTTTTCTGTCTGGTGCTCGAATACAGCTTTGTTTATGATGCCTTTTGTCTTAGAGGGCATTCAAGATTTTGTGCACAGAATTTTGCGTCTTTCCCCCGATTTTATGTTTTGCTTATGAAGACTTAGACAACGCAAAATCACAAGTGCACTTTCTTCTATTGTATTCTTTTATGTCTGGTGTAATTTTCTTTCATTTGAATTTTTGAGTGTTTGTTGTGTAAGGCAGGGATCTGCTTTTATTTCTGCCTCCAGAGATCTCACATTATTCTAACAGCATTCATGGAACATGTTCTCTCTTCTCCCACCTGAAGGAAATGCTGTGCATTGTACATTTCAGGTCATTTTTTCATATCAAGGTTATGTAGATGTCCAATCACTATTATGGGAGAAGGAAAGATATTCTCTATATGTTTTAGAAAAATCTTCACAAGGGCATACAGCATTGTAATCTGGAACTATCAATATGGTAAAAACTTTTTAATGTTTTAAATTTGATTTCCTTATATTTAAAACTGTATAAAAATGTGATCTTAAGGGCAAAAAAATAAAGGCGCGGGGGGGGACAGAATAGTGCATATAAGATGTTTTGTTTAAAAACTGGAAGGGAAAAAAACATATACACACTTTTACATATAATGTTTACATATATTTAGAGAGATATATGAAAGTGTGTCTGTGTATACATGTAGAAACGTAGACTCCTAAAAAAATGGTAGTTATTAAGCCACCGGGGTTGGGGGATTGGGAGAGGAATTGACCAGGCATGAAAAAAAAAATCAAGAGGAGACTTCTCACTATTAACACCATTTTAAATTTCCTAGTTTTGAACCATGTGAACATATTGAATTTTTTTTAAGAGGGAGTGGTCAGTAATCAAATGCAGCAAGAAGTTCAGTGTGGCAAGAACAGAAAGATGCCTATTATGTTTGTCAGTGTTTGATTCAGTTGCAGACTCGACCAGAACAGGTTCTTGGGAGTGTTCGTGACAGAAGCAGGACTGCAGGCAATGAACTGAAATACGAGTGGGAAGTTATATATGTAGACTGAGTTAAGAAATCACCCCAAACTTTGTAGCTTAAAACAACCTGCTTTTTACGATCTCTCGACATCCTCCTGCCAAACTGAATTGGCCAGTTGGGAAGGTGTTCTTGCTCCAAGTGATTGCAGAGGAGGCTTCAATTCCTGGGGACTCAGTTGGGCTAGAACCGTCATGGTGACTTGAATGCATGGCTGGCATTTAATGCTGTCATCTGGGGGTTCAGCTAGGACTTGCTACTGATGACCTGTACATGACTTTTGTGTGGCGTGAGCTTCCGCAGAGTGGATGGGTTCTGAGAGACTGTATCCCAAGAGGAAGAGGTAACTTCCCTTACAAATATTTGTGCCCTTAATCAAATTATGATATGTGCATGTGTCAATATGGCATAATGAATCCAATTATTATGTATAATTATAAGGCACTAATAAACATATTTTGAAAAAATTTTAGTCCTAAAACTGGCCTTCAATCACTTGTGCCATCTGCTATTGATTAGTCAGATCAGGGCCAGCCTACACTCAAAGGAAGGGGTGATTAAGCTAACTCTCAAGGGGAAGAGTAATAAATAACTTCAAACAATCTTCGAACAATCACAAGAAGTGAGGAAGCTTTTGCCAGAAATTAATTACAACTAAAATATCTATTGCACAACTCATTTAAAACAAGCAATACCAGCTGAGGGAATTACAAATGCATTTGAAGAAAGTTTTGGGGTTCCCCTTGCCTTGTGGGTCAACGAGGAACATTAGTAGACTATCAGGGGAAGAATGTCATTAAATATTTGGGAGCTTACGAAATTTTCTTTGGAATCATGCGGTTTGTTGACCTTGAGAAAAACTATAGAAAGTAGTTGCTGGCTATCTTCTGCATTTCCTCCAGAGTTATGGATAGTATTCTTTACATGACCCATTTAACAAGTGCTAAAGAGTATTGTTATTTTTTTAATCCTAGTGCTAGGAAATCTTTATGGCCTGTGAGGAACTGATACGTTTCTTGTAGTCAACACTAAACCTAAAACATATTGTATAAAGAAAAAATTTAATAATAATTTAATTATGAGCAGCATAAACTTACATTTTAATTGCCTTGGTGGTCATTTTCTACACTAGCTGTATTTTCCATGAAATATATTGTTATCTACTTCTGCTTCTCCACTTCAATGTATTGTTCTTATAAATCTGAAGTTTTAATAAGGAAGGGGAGATTAATGTTTATAAAATAATAATTTATAATCAATGAAAATATTGTGATCACAGATGAAGATAAACATCTTAAATTTATACTCTAAGGATTGAGTCCCAGAGTTTGTAAGAGAGGATATTGAATCGATATGCACCTGAAGAAGCCTCAGGAGAGGTTAGAAAGGGATCCTGGATGTCTCAAAGGTACCTCATTTCCTTAAACTCTTGGATAGAGTTTCCCTGTTCTGCAAAAGAATAAAAGGGAATTTTCTTAATCTATTAAACTATTATCTTTACGGAGTCTATAGTAGCTATCATACTGAAGAGTGGGATATACTGATTGTTCTTCTTGTAGCAAGTGTTTTCTCTATTGAAGTCAATCTTGAGGAGGTCTCCTGACTAATGCAGTAAGGTGTGGGGTGGAGTCTAAGAATGAGGAAGAAAGAGAACTGTCATTATTTGTAGATGATACTGTGTATGTAGAAATAGTAGATAATTCATAAGAATCTACAGATAAACAGCACTAAGAAGTGAACTTAGAAAGTTTACTGAATACAAGGTCAATACAAAAGTATGTTCCATATATTAGCAACAACCAAAATGATATATAAAAATACTGTTTACTGTCGCAGTAAAACAAAAGATAGGCAAATTTCTACATAGAATCACACTTAGAAACAAAAGATAGGCAAATTTCTACATAGAATCTACAGAAATTAGTTAAAATGGAGAAAACAAATAGGAAAAAAATAAAATAGAACATAGATGAGGCAAATATTGTTAAGAGAGTTCTCCTCAAGTTGATCTATAGGTTCAATGCAAATCCAATTAAAGTCCCAGGAACACTTTTTTATTTATATAAATTTTTAGATTCTACAATTTATATTGAAGTGTATAGGGGCAAGAATAGTCATGATGATCTTGAAGAAGTCTCTAGAATTTTACAAGATTAACCAAATAGCAAGCCTTATTTTATGCTTCAGCCATTAAGATACTATGGTACTGGAGCAAAGATGGACAAAAAGAATCTGGAATAAGTTTTATTTATAATAAGATGATCTTCTCAATAACAGTGCTGGACCAACTAGCTAATCTAGTAGGGAAAAAATATGAACCTGATTTTCTATCTCACGTCATACACAACATTTAATGTGATATAAATCAAAGGCCTAAATTTGAAAATTAAAAATCAGACTCCTAGAAGAAAACACCGGAGAACATCTTTATGACCTCAGGATCATAAAAAGATTTCTCAAGCAGAACACAACACTAGGCACAAAAGGAAATAAACAAATTGGGCTTTATTAAAATGAGGAACTTCTGTTTATTAGCAGACTTCTTTTCTCTACAACTTGGGAGAATATCTGCAGTACATAAGCCCAACAAGGGGCTCCTATCTAAAAGGAAGAACTATAAAGTCAAAGAAAAAGAGTTCAACAAAAGAGCATGTGCAGATTTCAATAAGCATATGAAAATCTACAAAATCATGAGCTATCAGAGAAATGAAAACTAAAATGGCTAAAATTAAAATTTACTGTGAAGATGTGGAACAACAGGAACTCTCGGTGTACGTCTGGTAGAAGGGTGAGTTTGGAAAACTGGAAACATCTGTTATAACTATATAGATGTGTCTGCCCCAAGACCCAGCAGTTCTGTTCCTAGATATGTACCCAAGAGAAACGGTGTATATGTCCACGAAAATATGTTTAAAAGAATATTTAAAACAGCATTCTTTACTGTAACCCAAACTGAAGACAACCCAACCATCTAAAAAGAGTAAAGGGTATGGTGGTGCATGGCCATAATCCTGGAGCGCAGGAGGCTGAGCGCAGGAGGTTTGCAAGTTCAAAGCCAGCCTCATCAACTTAGGGAGGCCCTGTGTCTCAAAATATAAAAATGACAGGGGATGTGGTTCAGTGGTTAGGTGCCCCTGAGTTCAACCCCCCAGTACTAAAAAAAAGAAGAAAGCACGTTCTGTATGAGTTCAGTTAAACAAAGCTCAAAAAGCAGGCAAAAGTAAGTTATGATGACTGGAATCATAATATGGTCACCTTTGGTCGGGGGGAATCATTGACGAAGGAGGCATAATGTGCTAGAGACATTCCAAATCTTGATGTGGGGTAGCTCAGGAATATCCCAGCTTTCTTTTGCAGCATAACAGATGACTACAAATTTAGTAGCTTAAAACAACATGAATTTATTGTCTCATGGTTCTGTAGGTCTGAGGGTCTAATTGCTTAGCTGGTTTTTCTGCTTAGGAACTCACAAGACTGACATCATCGGTTGCCCTGGACTCTGACCTTGGGACTCTGAGGGAAAGTTCAGTTCCACACTCATACTGGGTTTTGGTGGACTTCAGTTTCTTGCAGCTTCAGGCAAGGCTCTCCATTTCCTTGCTGAGTATCAGTTCAGAGCTGCTCTTGTCTGCTCTGGGCTGTTCCAAGTCACAGCATTCCTTCTCTTGGGATCCTGTCCATCTTCAAAGCAGCTATGGCTCATCAACGGAGTCATTAGTTGTCACCTATTCACAGACATGACACCAGGAGGTGAAGGGCAGGCATCCAAAGTTTTGCCTACCACAATAGTTATATACAGGTATAAAAATTCATTCAGTTGGATCCGTAAGACATATATATTTCACCTTATGCATATTGCATTAAAACAAAAATTTAGGTAGTATAAGTTAATATATGGAAAGGAAAAGGAGTTGGGTAATGAATGAGGGAATGGGCATTTTTGAGCTGGGACTAAAGAACAGTTAAGGCAAAGACATGAAATTAAGGGCGGGGCCAGGCGCAGTGGTGCACGCCTGTAATTCCAGCGGCTCAGGAGGCTTGAGGCAGGAGGATCGCAAGTTCAAAGCCGGCCTCAGCAAAAGTGAGGTGTTAAGCAAAATAGGGCTGGGGATGTGGCTCAGTGGATTGAATGCCCCTGAGTTCAATCCCCAGTACCCCCTGCCCCCTAAATAAAAAAAAAGAGAGACATCCTGCTATCAGAGAAAAAAAGAGTCGAGATGGCTGTAATAAAGACTGCAGAAATTCAAAGAATCTTCACCAAATGAAAGGTAGCATTCTGGTGTGTAATGGAGACTTGCAGCTGTCTCCCAGATCTGTTCTCTGCTTTTATTGTAATTGAACCTTTCAGTTTTCACTTGGCACTAAGAATAAAGATATTTTTCCAGTCTCTTTTCCAGCTGGGCATGGCTGTGTGACTAAGTTCCAGCTAATGGAATGTGAATAGAAATGACACATGCAACTTCCAGTAACCAGGCTCTCCTTGGAATGTGGACGTGATGGCAGCCATCCATCTTAGAACATGAGAGAGCCTGGAACTCCCCAGGAACAGCAGAGCAGTAGAATGAAGAGGTGTGGCTCGGCACCTCTGGCAAATAGCTGCAGGGTTGCTGAACGCAGCTGTGTAGGGGTACACTGTGTTAGCCCAGTGGGTGTCATTCCCATAGACCACAGTGTGAATAGGGCCCCACAGGATTGTACAGTGCACATCCTGCACAAGCACACATGGTACCCCAGAGCCACCTGTGCAGGTAGGACAGATTTAGGAGTAAGGCTTGGGAAGCTTACCCTTGAAAATTAAACTACTATAATTTTAGATCACTGGTACAGCTCCTTCTGAACTTATATTACAAGTGATACAAGGTTTTAAATCAGAGGCAGTAACTGGGTGCTTCAGTGTCCTCTAGCAAAGAAAAGGGGAGTCAAAATGAGTGGTCATCGAAGGGCGATGTGGATTTAGGATTTCTTGAGTGAATGCTATGTGCATAACTCTGGTAAGTTAAAGCTCTGAGGAATATAAAGAGAGGTTATTTCCTACCCTCCAGGAAATTGCGATTTTGGAGGAAAAACATATTTATACTTATAAATGAGGATTTAGGGGACTCTAACCCTCAAGGAATTTATAATCTAGCGAAAACATACATTTACACCAATAACTTTTTATTTTTTGGTACGGGGATTGAACTCAGGGGCACTTGACCGCTGAGCCATGTCCCCAGTCCTATTTTGTATTCTATGCAGAGACAGGTTCTCACTGAGTTGCTTAGTGCCTCACTTTCTGCTGAGTGGCTTTGAACTCATGATCCTTCTGCCTCAGCCTCCTAAGCCACTGGGATTATAGGCGTGTGCCACTGCACCAGGCTACACCAATAACTATTTTATTATTAGTGCTGGGGATTGAACCCTGGGCCTCATAGATGCTAAGCTCTTGCTCTACAACTGAGCTACACCTCCAGCCCTGTAACAATAATTTTAATATACAGGAGTACAGTAAAGCTCTGGAGGCAATAATCTAGTTTTCAAAAAGTCATTTATACCAATAATGTTAATATACAGCAGTGAAGTGAGTACTGGAGGCAGTTCTAGAGCTAAACAGAACATAACTAGCTAGCCTCCAGTTCCCAAAGCACAACATTTGTCAGTTTTCCCTTAAGATCTCCTTAAGTGATGGGATATAGTACTAATTTTTCTAATTCAATGCCCTTAGACATCTGGCGTCTGCAGCACATAAGCAGTTTGCCTAGTGTGTTTTAAAGAGCTGTTGCTCTATTTTTCCAGAAATAAAAAAGAAAAATCAATATATTTTTATTTGCCCAAGAAAATGAAAACAGTCTTGGCCTCAGAGGAACAAAGCATTTAATTTATTTTACAATGTTTTCTAACTATTTCTCTAGAGAAGCTTGTATTTATGGACAGTGTCTGAATGTGACCTTTAAAGTACATTGTGTTGGTAGTTTGGTTCTAAACGGACTAAGATAATAATAAAAGACTATAAAAATGCATTTGAAAAAGTAACATGTATGGGTGTCCTGTGTATATGGGAGAACCAATCACAAATCTTTTCTCAATATTAGAACCATTCCCATTATAGCAGCCATTTACCATTAAAACCCACTGTATTTATTTATTGAGGACAGATCATGAGACGTACTCTGTTGCATGCTGTGAAGATGTGGTTTATAAGACAAATTATATGTTCTTAGGTGGTGGGTCATTGGCCAAAAGATATGGGAATACATACATAGATGACTGATTGACACATTGTATTGAACAGACTCCCAAAGGGCTGTGGATACATAGGGGAGGAGAAGACCAACTGTCTGGGCTCACTAGTTAAGTGCCCCTGGGTTCAATCCCTGGTACAGGCTCCCAGGAAAGAAAGAAAGTGAAATCTCACTCCTCCTCTCCAAACCTTGTAGTGATTTCTCACATACATCAGAGTAAAACTCAGAGTTCCCTCTAGGTAGCCTACCAAGTCCTCCCCCTTGCCTGTTTCTCCCCAACTGTCCCGTCTTTTCTCTGCTATTTTGCTGCAGCCTCATCTATGCTTTCTGTTCCTGGAAAATTCCAACCATGGGAGGGTTGCTAAAAGATAGCAAGGCTTGTCCTGCCACTGCATTCTGTAGCTTTTCAGTAAAACTTGACAAAGTACAAATCTATTATAGAGTGGAAATGGCGTGAGGGCAGGTGTTAAGGTTGGATCTGGAATGTCCCCCCCAAAACTCATGTGTTGAAAGTGTGGTCCCCAATGCAGCAAGGTTCAGGGGTGCGATGTTTGGGACAAGATTGGATATGAGGGCTATAATCTTATCAGTGGATTAATCCATTTGCTGGATTAATAATACAATGAACTACTGGGTGGTAACAATGAGCAGGTGGGAGCATGGCTGGATAAAGTAGGTCAAGGGGATATGGCCTTGGGGACTGTATCTCTCCTTGGGCCTGTCCTGTCTCTTTTTCTATGCTTCCCAACTGCCATGAGCTGAGCAGCTTTCCTTTGTACACGTTTCTGTCATGATATTCTGCCTTATTTGAAGCTTAGAGCAATGGAGTCCAATGGGCACAGACTGAGATTCCGAAACTCTGAGTCCAAAATAAACGTTTTCTCCTTTAAGTTGTTCTTATCAAATATTTTGGTCACAGTGATGAAAAACTAACAAAGGAAGCTTACTGGTTTCTTTTTTTTTTTAACTTTTTTTTCTTGGATTCTATTCTGTCCCCAACACATAGAACCGCTTGGCACAGAGTAGGTATTGAAACCTTTATTGAATGAATGGATGAACTCCATTCATTCAACTGAAGGTTGCATTCTGGAAGCATATACTAGATATTCCCATAGTTAATGCTTGCTTATGGCATACAGCACAGCAGCTTGTTAGGAATTCCTGGTGAACTTTTATAAATTGTAACTGACAAAGAAAATCCTTGTCTTGATGAATCTAATTTCTACGATATTTTGTGACCATACCACTGTGTTCTAGTAAATCAAAGCCTTAGAGGTGCGTGTTAGGTGAGCAAGTGGTTTTGGTATCATTTTTCAAAACAGTTCTAAGCTGCAGAATTTACTCGATCATATAACAACTTTTATTAGACAACTAGATGTGCTAGGGCGTGTGAAGAGGAAAGTTGTTCCTGCCCACGAGAGGTTTATGAGCTTTATTTTGGTACCAGGCATTGAACCCCAGGGTGCTTAACAACTGAGCTACATCCCCAGCCCTTTTTATTTATTTATTTATTTTATTTAGAGACAGGATATCATTAAATTGCTAAAGGCCTTGCTAAATTTCTGAAGCTGGCTTGGAACTCATAATCCTCCTGCCTCAGCCTCCCAAATTGCTGGGATTACAGGTGTGCACCACCAGGCTTGGCTTTTTTTTTTTTTTTAGACAAATCAACCTGTGATTAAAAATTAATGTGGCAAGTGCTTTTTGAACACGCTGCTAGAACATAAGAGAGGAGCAAATGACTTAGGAACAACTCTGCAGAGAAGGGCAGGCTGGAGCTGAGTCTTATGAGGATTATGTGAAGTTTACTTAGGGGCTGGGTGTGTTGGGCAGAGGCAACTGCAGCCTGAGCAAAGGCATAGGGTTCTGAAAGAGTTGGATAGAGGAAAGTTCCATGGTTTCAATGACTGTGTCCCTTCAAAATTCATACATTGGAAGTTGAAGACCAAGGTGATGAACTTAAACCCTCTTAAAGTGGGTCCTTTGGAAGGTGATTGAAATGGGATTAATGTTCTTAATGGAGTGAGTTTGTGCTCTTATTTATTTATTTATTAACCTCTTTTTCCCTTCTACCATGTGAGGTCGCTCTGAGAACACCCTATTTTGTAAGCAGAACATTTGCCAGACACCAAATCTGCCAGCATCTTTTGGACTTTCCAGTCTCCTGAACTGTGAGAAATGATTTAGGAATCATCCAGTCTATGGCATTTTGTTACAGCAGCAGGAATGAACTAAGACAAAATTTTATGTACATCTGTATGGGCTGATATCCAAAGTATCTTATGAGAAGTAGTGCAAGATGTGGATCGAAATTTGGGCAGAGCCCAGATAATGAGAGGTATAAAGCAAATGTTGTCATATTAGAGTTTACTTTTAATAAGGTGCAATTTAATAGTTGTTTTTATAGAAACCTCTCAAGTGTCACAAGTTCAATGTAAAAGTAAATAATACTTTTGCTTCTGATTAAATTAATTGGATTGATAATTTATTTATAGACTCAAATTTGCATACTTCTGCTCTATGTTATTAGGCAAAGTTAATGGCATGATTTGCAATTTTTTAGAATTTAAAAATTATTTTTTCTGCTCAGAAGGTCATATGTCTGATCTTTTATCATTGTTTTAAGAGACTTAAATCACTCTGTGAACTCCGAAAGGCCCTCCAGATGTCAGAGAGTAGTAGCTTTAAACTATAATCGCCAAGATTCTTAGAGAAAATACCCAGCCTTTGTAACAGGGACAGCCACCTCTCATCTCACCCATCCACTGATTGTTAATAGCTGCCAAAATTCTGTGCCAGGGATTCCAAATCAGCAGGAAAGAGCATACTGCTTATCAGGAATACCTGTGTGGCCCAGGAGATGGCCAAAGCTAGAGTGTGTCCTCTACATATTGTCATACCTGCTGAGGAGCATATGCCCTGATAATTCAATCTTGTGGCAGTGGCAAGAAATCTGATAACTCCATTATTGTTTGGATATGAGGTATCCCCGCCAAAAGACTCATGTTGAAGGCTTGGTTCCCATTGCAGCCATGTTCAGAGATGGTGATTTCAGAAGTGATGAGATCATGGGGGCTTAGGCTTCATTCATGGATTAATCCATAGAGTGACTCATAATTTGAATTGTCTTTTGGAATGTGGTGGAAAGTGTGGGAGGTGAGACCTGGGTAAAGGAGTGGGCCCTTGAGGGTGTGCTGTTGAGGACTGGATTCTGACCTTAGTCTCCCCTGCTTCCTGGCCCCCCCATCTCTGTGGGGCCATGCCCTCTCTGCCCTGATGCTCTCCAAACAGGCTTATAGCAATGGTGCCAGCTGACTGTGGACTGAAACCTGTAAAATTCTAAGGCAAAATAAATCTTTCCTTCTCTAAGTTGTTTTTTCAGCTATTTTGTTCCAGAAACACAAAGCTAATACACGCTTCTTGTCCTTTTCTTGAAACTTTGAACTTCAGGAATTTTCTGAGCCAATATTTTGGTACCTACACTGAATTCAAGTTCTTTGCTCTAGAACCACGAGAGACATGGGAAACAGATTTTTGGCATGTGAGTGCATCCCACAGTCTCTAGCTCCTAGGGCTCCCTTCCCTGGGCTTCACCGGCACCTGTGAAGGAGCTCACCTGCATCCTGGTGGAACTGATTGCAGATTAGTCCAGTAATAAGTCTTCTTCCTTATGATATTGAATAGGGTATTTCCAAGTGCTTATTGACATGCTAATTTGAAATCAAAATTATTAACTTTTTCTTAGATAAAAAATAAAATCTAAATAGGAAGAAGGAAGATAAGAGAATGGAAGAGTCTATATTGGGGGAGAAACAATAGAATTGGAGGGTTATCTGCATAGAAACTAAAATTTGGAATTTTTCCTGATTGGGTTCCATCCTGTTTCCTGGTCCTGGGGTATTAGAGAGTGAAGCCAGCTACTCTAACCAATATAACCAAACATCTCAGCAGATGAATACAAACTCATATGATTGACTAGGCAGTTCCCCTCCAAACAGTGATTCAGGGAGCCACTCCTTCTTCCTTATGACTGTACCTTCTTCACACAGGGCTTCCAAGGCTGATGTGCTTGTCAGTATCAAGCTACTCTAGCTAAAGAGACACACAGATTTGCATGTGGACAGGTTTTATGGGCTAATGTGGAAGTGGAATTCATAAAAGTTCCACTGGCAAAAACTTAGTGACGAAGCCAAAAATGAATCATAAAGTGACCATGAAGAGCTTTTTAAAAAATTTTTCTTAAGATCAATAAGTATACCACAAAATTTGCTTTCACTAGAAAGTGTTTGCTTAGAGCCTATGGCATGTACTCACAAAAAGGGACCATTATTTTTATTTTAAGTAAAATGTTAAAAAAATCTAAGAAGATTTGAAGGAAAAAGGCACAATTCTTTTCTATAATTTGTTTTGTAATCACATAAGTTTTAAGGACAATGTTGAAAAGAAGTGGTGAAAGAGGGCATCCTTGTCTTGTTCCAGTTTTTAGAGAGAATGCTTTCAATTTTTCTCCATTTAGAATGATGTTGGCCTTGAGTTTAGCATGTATAGCTTTTATAATGTTGAGGTATTAATTGGATTCTAGACAATTTTATTCCATAAGGCTGCAGTGAGCAACTTCTAAGATAGTTTTTGCTTCTGTTAAATTGTTTGCTTATAGTTATACTTTGCAATGTTGTAAAAATAATTCTGAAGTGAACACATTTCACCAGTTTTTCTTCTATTGAATCATTTCCTTAGAATTAGCACTGATCAAAGTCAAATGTTTTTCATGATATGTGGGTGCTGATCCATAATGGGGGGCAGGGGAAGAATGGAGGAATTTTGGGTTGAGCAGAGGGGAGTGAGGGGACAGGAGGGGGTATGGGGGTAGGAAAGAAGGTGAAATTAGAAGGTCATCATTACCCTAGGTACATGTATAATTGCACAAATGGTGTGACTCTACATAGTGTACAACCAGAGAAATGAAAAGTTGTGCTCAATTTGTATACAATGAATCAAAGTGCATTCTGCTGTCATGTATAACTAAGTAGAACAAATAAAAAATATAGTGAGAGAATTAGTATCAACTCAGTTACATTACTGGTTCAACAATATGAACGCTCTAACAATTTCAGATACATTTTTCATCATGTTGCTTTTCTGGAAGTTTATACTAATTTTTAGTGGTATTAAATTTTCTCTTTTATCCAAGTCCCACCAGCATTTACAATACATTTTCTTAACTAATTTAATAGTATCAAATGGTACTTCAGAGATGCGTAAGGTACTAAGGTGAACATTTTTTTTGTTTACATCTATGAAATTCTTGAGGTTTTGTTTATGAATTCAAAAGAGCTGTTTATCTGATAGAGACATTTATCTTGTGTGTATGGCTTTGGCTGCAATTTCTCTTCTTGGTTGTTTCTTATAATAATAGGTTTCCCTTTTCCCCTCTCCAATGGACACAGGTGCTTTGATGTACTCTCATTGTTTGTGTTTTTCTTTGTGATATTTCTCTCTACAACTTGAAATCAAAGAGATCTATCGACAGTGGGATCTATGTGGGGCTTTGTAATTTTTAGCCTGTTGAATAAGTATTGGTTTTTTGCATCAATTCTTCACAGTAGGTAGTTGAAAGATAATACAGAGACGGAAGGAGGAGGAAAGGAGGCATCAGCCAGTTAAGTTTCTGCAGCCAATTTTCTTGTTCAGTTGATTTCAATCTCTCAAATAATAGGTGAGTGTGTATGTCAGTGTGTCTAGCAGGAAGAGGGAGAGGTAGAGATGTTCAAAAGAAGATAGTGAGAGAACTTGGGGGTTTGGAACAGAGCTAGTGACCTGGTAAACTGTGGTTCATGCTATAGACACCTAATTGGCTTTGATTGGTGATTCATGAACCAGGCAGTATCTCAACTATGAAACAGAGAAGGAGCTCTGATGGCTGAGCCGAGGAGGTAGATTTTATAGGCAGAAAAAGGCTGACAAAGCAGAAACAGGAAACTGAAAAGCAGATTGGTCATTTCAGATTTACTTTCTTTATAGGTTTAAATCAGCAGAGTCTTTCTTACTGTGTCTGCTCAGGTTGACTCAGCCCCTTTTGATTGATTGCGGTGGTTCTCCTGTTCTTTTGAAAACCAGCCCATGTTAAGGTTTGACATAATATTGTGGCACCTGGAATAATCTACTCCCTTCAGTTTGGTCTGCTTTATTAGAGCCCAGTGCAGGAATTGGGTTCAGAACAATGGCCTCCCATAGATTTCATTTAATGATGCAAAAAATGACTCCACTTTTCTGTATTATTTCATGGATTCCAAGCTTCTAAACTGCCAGACTTGAGAGAGAACAACTTTGTATTTGCTTGTTAATATTTGATTTAAACAAGGTTGCAAAACGAGTCATTAATGACAATGAATTAAATTTAGGCTCTCATATTTTCTCTGAAACTAATCAAGCAAACAACTCAGAGAGGTATTAAAATTAAGGACTTGTAAAAATGCCGTCAGGAGGGTAGCATGGTGTTTTATGAGTGTTTTTTTTCAGGAGGACATAAGATGAATGACTTTTTGAATAAACACTGCAATAATTGCATATAGAATTCCTATTTTCTCCTGCTGAAAGACAAAAAAGGGAATTACTTTAAGTGCAAAGAAATTGATAGTTCAGTTATGAGAATGCATGGAAAAGTAGAATTGTAGCTGCCGGAGGCTTATTTGAATTTATAATGAAGGGGATTCAGAAGTAAACCTGGGTGTCCTTGATATGCCCGATGTTGTGACATTCTTGAGAGTCTCTTCAAGATTTCTCAATCATATAAAACTTGCTTACAGTAGAATTATTGGAAGTGTATGGAATCTGGACAGAATCCAGAATCTAGTACAGTCTAGGAGGAAAAAAAAAATTACTTTCGTGTAGTGATTACATAGATGCATGATACAAACAAACCTTCATCTATTTATTACATAGTGCAGGGTCTGGTCCTGTCCCCTGCAGAAGCCTTTCTGGGAAGCAGTAAGAAGTAAATGATTTGCTGGCCTAGCTTTTGACTGGACTCCATTCCTCTCTGTGGGGGATCACTTTACATTTCCTTAATTGCAGGGGCAGCTTGGATGGTTGGCAGTTGTTTGAACTGAGAAATGGATTTTAATGAACTACAGTTTCTTTTGCTCAGCTGGCATTTAAGTAGTCATAGACTAAATTAACATCCCCGGTAAGCACCTGACAACCGTGTCACAGAAAAGGAAAGGGAAGGGTTTATTTTGTGCTACTATATTAGGATCATGCTCTTAAAATAATGGGTTTTGCAACTGGATATTTTTGAGTTGTATTGCCACTTTTTTTCTTCAGGTACCAAAAAGACTTCTTAAAGGTAGTGTTATAAACCTCAGGGGTCAAGACAAGGAGAGTGCCTGACTGTGTCAGACTGTGACTTATAAATAATCTTGTGATTGATAGTATACAGTCCTAGTTTTTTTTTCTTTATTGTAAACAAATGCAATAGGTCATGAACATTATCCTGCTTAACATCTAAATCCTTGCAGATGAAATCCACATGCAGATAAAAATCAAGCCAAATAAACCAACAGAGTAAAAATTGAAATTAAAGTCCTTTACCCTTACTTTAACAAGTAGATCCAACTTCTAGTACTTCCATGTGCCTCATAACCATTTCTTCATGCGTTTTGAAAGGACTTTTGTGAGATAGGCAAATTAAATTTATTATTAAAATTATTAGTATTAATTGTTTTGTCCATCCTTAGTTGAATACTTCCTAGGGAATTGAACTTGCTTACGATACTTTTGAAGAAAACTGTGAATGATATGCTTTAAATGTTTTCCTACTCATTCATCATTTTGATAAAAGGATTTAGATTAATATATTTTGTAGTTTAACCTGTTTAAAAGCCACATTACAATCTTTTGCAAAAGAAAATGGAAATTTTGTGACTTAGGTTCATCACATTCCCAAAGGCTTCTAGGAAACAAAATGAAACCAAAATCTAAAGACAAAAATCTAGTCACAAAAAGTCTCTACTATTCTTTTTTTTTAATATTTATTTTTTTGTAGTTGTAGTTGGACACAATAACTTTATTTTATTTATTTATATGTGGTGCTGAGGATCGAACCCAGGGCCTTGCAGTTGCAAGTTGAGCGATCTACCCCTGAGCCATAACCCTAGTCCCATCTCTACTATTCTTTTGAAGTGACATTTTGCACCTTATTCCCAATGATAAAATGTAAGGGGTATCGTAATTCTAACTATCTCTTGCATCTCGGGAGATCAGCCCATCCCAGTTTGCCCAGGACTTGCAGAGTTTAGCTCTGAAATCCCTTTTCCTGGAAAACTCCACAGTCCCAGGCAATCCAGGATGGTTGATTGCATTAATCTAATTGCACATGAAAATTCCAAGGGTAGATTAGAGTTCAGGAGCGGCTTTCATCAGCCGTCTTGTCATATCTGGATTCCATTGTTTAGGGGTATTTTGGGATGGGCTTCATTCTCAGGGCTTACAGTGACCAAGGATAGTTTCAGGTTCTGCATTTTACTCAAAATAAGTTAAGTGTTAAACTTTATATCTTTATTCCTTCAAAAATCAGTGAAAGTGGAAGTGGAGTAACCATTTCTCCTCCACAAACTCTCAGGTATCACTGAATTTGGTGAATATATATGCCTGCTCTTGAGCCAGTTGCTGTGGATGGGTGGATGGAATGATCTGATTGGTTATTCCAATCAGAGTTCATTTGTGGAGCTGAAGATGGAGTTTACACCACCCAAACTGCATGGTTGACAAGACAGTTTCCTAAAAAAAATAGGAAATAAAACACTTTGGTGTCATAATGAAAAGGGAGATAATATTGACTATTAAATATCAATATTGCAGTTTGTTACCTTCTTAACAACTAAGAACAGGTATAGGGAACTCTTGTTTTGTGCAGGATGTAGTAAATAGTGCAGGCCATGGCTTCTGCTGCAAAAATTAAAGCAAGCAGATAAACTATAAAAATTGTATTTTTAAGGGCTGTGGACAGAAGATTGAGCAAAGGGGATAAGATCAGTGGTTCTCAAACTTTAGCATGTATCAGAATCACCTGGAGAGCTCACTGAAACAAACTGCTAGGCTCCACTCTGCAGAATTTCCTATTCAATAAAAAACATTTTGGGGCTTATTCTATAATTCTTAAGTCATTAAGTCAAGTTGAACAAAGACTTATAATTTCTATTTTGCTCTCTTTAGACAATTGTATATCTACTTTTTGGGAAAAAAATAGTGCCTTGTTTTATATGTTCTTGACTGAAGACCAAGGACCAATAAAAAGTTACATAAGCAGGAAATTTTCTCCGTAATCTCTTTGAAGAGATTACATTTAACAGCTATCCATCTCACCCATCCCAGTATGAATGTCCCCGTGCAATGTGGCTTTTCCTTTCCTCCTCCTCAGAAGTGAAGGCTTTTTCTTTAGCCCTTTGTGTTTGAACTACTGCTGTGACTTAGACCAAAAGAATGTGACAGCAATGATTCTGTATGAGTTCTGGAGCCGAGGTCCCAAGAGGCCCTGCAGTTTTTGGCTTCATTCTTTTGGAATGTTGCCCTGAGACAAGAAATGAAGTCAGTCTAAAGTAGAGGAGGATTAGAGGCCAAGTGACCAAGAAAGTGCTCCAGGCCACAGCCAGCACCACCTGCCACCTCCCAGACAGGTGCATTGGACCATCTTGCAGCTTCCAGCTCCAGATAATCCCTTCAGTTTTAAATAAATATATAATTGACTCCAGGCAACTTCGACAGAGGAACCATCTAGCCAGTCCACAGAAATAAAAGTCACTGTTACTTGAAGACATTAATTCTGGGTGTTGTTACTCAGCCACATACAACTGAGACAGAGAAATTTGTGGTCAGGTTGTCCAAAATGTTGTGGAGCTCTCTGTGAGGGAATGAGTTCACCATGGATGAGCAATGTTCAAGTTGGACCTGGGGATCATCTGGGAGAAATAGTGTAGAGGAAGTTTAAATATCAGAAAAGGGATGAGGCCAGATATTCTTGATGATTTATTATGATCACAGGATAATAATCTATTGAACCTCATTATACAGTGATCATCTGTGTGTGTTTGCCATTATGCATTAAATATATGGAATATTTTCCTGTGGAAGTTTTCTACTAAGTGAAAGAACAAAATTTATATATATGAAAACTGATAAGGAGGACCTAAGTTAAAAATGAAATGACATAAGAAATCATTAAAATAATCTTAGAAGTTGGGAAAGCGGTGGAAATAATGAATTAATTCTGCTCTTATTCTGGGATTCCCTGTACGCCAGCCTGAGGAATTAATATTCAGTCGCTCCATGAATATTTCAAGTAAGAGAACCATTCAGAGTGGCACATGGTGTGGCCATCTTCTTAGGAAGTTCCTCCATCTGTACCATTAAGACAAACTTGTATCTCTTTAACCTTTCACACATCAAGTCTTTGTTTTCTGAAAACACAGAAACTAAATCTAATTCTTCTATATGACATCCCTTCAAATGTTGGAAGACAATTAACCTAGACCTTCATTTTCATTGAATTTTCTTTAAGATATGATTTCGAGACACTTGTGTATCTAATTTATACTTTCCTGGCATAAATTCAGAATTTTTACCACAGTTAAACACAATTCGGTTTTAATGGAACTCTGACTTTGATGTATAGGGTTAAAACTATGTCTTACCTGTGTTCCGATCTGCGATTCATAGGATGAGACTTAATTTTCATATTGTGGTCTATATACCACTATTTTTGAGATATAGAGATTCCAGAAATTATGGATGAGATGGAGAATATCTGTATGGTGTTGGTGTAGACAGCAGAAGGAGAGACAAAAGAGGATAACAAAAGATATATTTCTTTATGTAATTTCTGGTAGAAAGCCAGCCATCTGGGCTCTCTTTGCCTTCCCTTATATGATGAACCCTACATTAGTGAGGGAGGTTTCCACCCTCTCTATTGGCCATGGCCGTTGATCTGATTAACTGCCTGCTGGTTCAGTATGGAGCCCTTACTGTTTAAGAGCACATTCTTCCATGAGTCCTTTAGTCATTGGTCACCTCTATGGAGACTTATTTGTATTTCTGGACAACTTGCATGTGGTGACATTAGACAATTTCTCTGAGGCACATTCTTCCTTTCTCTTTAATGAAAGAGTCCTTATAAAGCATGTGATCCTGACATTCATTAGTTCTTGCTTGTAACCCTTGTGTTAGTCAGCCTTTCATTGCTGTGACCAAAATATCCAACAAGAAAAACTTAGAAAAGTAAGGACAGCAGAATAAAATAGACATTATTATTGCTGTGGGTATATACGTGACTGCTCGACCAATGTGATTCTGCAACCTGTACACTCAGAAAAATGAGAAATTATACCCCATCTGATTCAAATATATGATATATCAAGATCATTGTACTGTCATGTGTAACTAATTAAAATAAATAAAAAAATAACATCCATCTCTCACACACACACACAAATAGAACAACTTAGAGGAGGTAAAGCTTATGATAAGTTCACAGTTTTAGAGGTTGAGTCTATGGTTGGCTGCCGCAGTCTGGCTGGGAAAAATAACTGGGAGGTGACAAGCAACTTGAAGGTTGAAGCGGGAACTGCTTTATTGCGGAGGAACTCAGCAGGAACTGAGCGGGAACCCAAGGTAGCGGGAACCGCTTTATTGTGGAACAGCAGAGGTATATATATATATACCTAACTTATTGACTCAATTGGCATCATCTAGATTCAGCAGTCAGCCAATAAAGAATCCCCACCATCTTAATGGCTCGGTGGCGTTGTCTCACAAACCACTCCTCCTGGCAAACTGCCAGGCGCCATCTTGACTTGATTTGCGGTCCCCAACAGTTAGCCAACTCCATCACTCTGGGTCTGAGATGAGGTGGAAAATCATGGTGGAAAGCTGTGGCAGAGAAAAGCTGCTCAGGTCATGGCAGTCAGAAAGCAGAGAGAGCAGATGAGGAGCCAGGTGCAAAATATATAGTTCCCAGGTGCACACCCCAGCGGACTCACTTCCTCCAGCCATGATCCACCTGCCTATAGTTACCACCCAGTAATCTATTTAAATTACTAACCTATCAAATGGGTCAATCCACTGATTAGGTTACAGCTTTCATGATCTAATCATTTAACCTCTTAAAATTCTTGCATTGTCTCACATGAATTTTTTTTGGGGGGGGACACTTCACATCAAAACCATAACAGCCCCCAAACTATAACTTTTGGAAAGCTGACTTGAGTGGAAATAGAAGTGGTGGTAGTGGTAGTGGTGGTGTTGTTAATGAGAGTTGAGGGGATGCTCAGTCTTGGTTCCTTTTGCCTTGTCAGACAAGGCTTGCTTTTTTTTTTTCCCTGTACTGTAGGCTCAGTGAGATTTAAATTTCCCCCTTTTGCCCATGTAACTATAAATTTAATTTAATTGTTTTGAGAGTTACCCCCCTGCCTTCTGGAAGACAACTGCATCCTCCAAAAATAAGCCCTTCTTTTTCTTTTCCATTCACCATCCTATGACTTTTGTTAGTAAAGGCCATCACCATATCCAAGACCAAGGCCAGACAGACACCTCATACCAAGAACCCCCTTTTAAACTCCACTTCAGAATTTTTTTTTTAAATTTTCTTATATCACCACCACTTGGGAAATTTTTAATAGTGCCGTTCTCTGCTAAAATGTGTGCACTGTCTTATAGCTAAAGGGTGCAAGTAAATGGTGACTTTCTTTTTTTGGGAAAGAGAGGGTACCAGGGATTGAACGCAGGGACACTTAACCATTGAGCTACATCCCCAGCCTTTTTTTTTTTTTTTGTATTTTATTTAGAGACAGGGTCTCAATGAGTTGCTTAGCGCCTCGATTTTGCTGAGGCTGGCTTTGAACTCATGATCCTCCTGCCTCAGCCTCTTGAGCCGCTGGGATTACAGACATGCTCTATGAGCCAGACAATTTGCTTTCTTTCATCATACCTATTCCACTGCCTATTCTTATTGAGCTTGCAGCCAATTAAACCCTTTTCTTGACACAAGTGTATCAAACAGACAATCATTTTGAAAACCACAGGCTAATGACAGCCCCAAAAGTTAAGAAAGTGCTTCCTTTGATTTTTATCCAGAAAAAAAAAAGCATGGGATTCTAGTGGGATGAAATTCCAGATTGAAATGGCATGAGCAAGAGATGTCGTTATGGAGCTTGTCCTGGGAGTTGAAGAGCAAAGGATGCAAGAATCCTGTGAGCTTAGACAGGATGTTAGCTGATGTGCAGATTAGGTCCCGAAGGTGTGGTGGACACTTTTGACTGACACAGAGTTCTCAGTTCTGGGAAGTCTTGGATCTCAGCTGAACAATTCAGAGTTGGTTATTAAAAGTTTGCAAGAGAAAGAATTACATGTAGGGATTACGTTTGATATGAATAACGTTGGTTGTATGCTGGAAAATCAGAAGAGATGCTGATTAAGTGTAATGCACAGCAGAAAGATAAAGAAAATTTGAGGGAAGAAGGGAAGAAATGCATCTAGAGAGACTGTGAAGGGAAAAAGAAATCATAAAAACAAACATAAAATCATAAAAACAACGCAACCCTTGCTGTGGCCCCATGTGTGTCCTGAGTTTCATTAAAAAGAAGGAATAGAAAAGGAATCATAGCTGCAGTCTGACTCCAAAAGTCTTGAAAATAATGTAGATCTTGCAAATTTCCTTTTTAAGAGGTGCAAAAGCTTTCTGTTCAAAATTGCACCCAAAGGAATTTCTATACTTTCTACTTTTTCCACCAAATTTCCCCCTTACTGCAGCTATTAAAATATATCCCCCTTTATCTTTCTCTTCTCAGGGTCTCTGTTGCCTTTGCTCCAGGTCCAGCCCACCTGCTCCTCCCAGTTCTGGACCAGGACCCTCCCCTCCATACACAGTACTCTGAGAAGAGCCCCATTCTTGTTTTGCTGGAAGGAGACATAGAACAGAGGATAGAAGAACACCTTCAGAAATCACATGCCCGGCATCTGAGATCTAGCCCCTCTACTTACTTGTTCTGTGACCTTGGCCAAATGATTTAGCCTCAATTTCCTCATAAACTTGATTAAAAATATATTTCGCTATGGGGGTGGACTTAAGGATTGAATTGAAATAACACATGTCAAATGCTTTACATGAGAAAAGAAGATTGATTTTAAGGCATCAACTTGTTGAGAGCCACAGCCGAATCGGGATGGCTCCTGGCATTTTGCCAAAAGGAATGGTTGCGAGGTGACACCAGTGACCCATTAAGATGATGATAATTAAGTTAAGCTATGTATAATTGCTGTAACTGGATGATGCTGGATTGAAACAGGCTGTGTATTCAGTTGTATATAGACCCCTGCTGTCCGGCAATAGGGCAGCTCCTGCTGCCTCGGCCGCCTGCTACTTTTGAGTTCCCTTGAGTTCTAGCAGAGCCCTGTTGAGGGCTGGGAGAGTTCCGGGGAGTGCGCATGGAGTGCCCGTGAGAGTTCAGGCAATAAAGTAGTTCCTGTTTGAACCTACAAGTGCCTCGTGGCGCCTCGGTTATTTTGTGCCCAGCCAGACTGCGGCATCAACTCACCCCAATCAAGTTGGAAGAACTTGAGTGAAACTTAGAGGCTTGTGTTCCACCCTGAGAGGGACACATTCCCACTTTTAGGGCCTGAATCTTCAAGCTCCATGAGCTTATTGTGAAAGTTAATTTTGTGTCAACATGGCTAGACCCTGGTACCCAGATATTTAATCAAACACTGTCTAGATGTTGCTCTGAAAATGTATTTTAAGTGCAATTAACATTTAAATGCGTAGAGTTTGAGTAAAGCAGATTACCCTTCATAAAGTGTGTGGGCCTCATCCAATTAAAGACTTGGAGAGAACAAGCCTGATCTCCCCAGAAGGCAGAGGCTGCCTTTAGACTCAAGCACAGCATCCTCTTCCAGCCTGCAGACCTGCTCTGCAGATTCCAGATATGCCAGACTCCACAACTGCCTGAGCCAGTTCCTTAAAACCAATTCTCTCTTTTTCTGCATACATACATGTACACACGCCATTATGTGCCTCTGCAGATGCCTGACTAATACAGTTATCTTAGAAAGCCAGGACTGCCTTTTAGGGACCTCGTTCCTCCTCAGCCCTGATGAACGTCACCAACAACAAGAATTCAGGAACTAGGCAAATGTTTATTAAATAACTAATCAAATCAGTTCCCAAGCTTCCAAAGGATATCCTGCTAATCTCAGATCCCATGCTTTCTGAAGGATAGCCAACTAACCTCAGTTGTTTTTGGACTCACCTTTCCGAGTTATTGTCTAATTTATTCAATTAGGGACCCATCCATAGTCATATCTAAAATCTACTTGTAATTTAAACACATGTTCCCTACATTAAATCAAATATCAAGCTGATTGAGGTGGTGTACACCTGTAATCCTAGAGGCTCGGGAGGCTGAGGCAGGAGGATTGCAAGTTCAAGGCCAGCCTCAGCAACTTAGTAAGCCCCAAAGCAACTCAGCGAGACCCTGCCTCTAAATAAAATATTAAAAAGAGCTGAGATGTGACTCAGTGGTTAAGCAGCCTCTGGGTTCAATCCCCAGCACCAACAAACAAGCAAATAAATAAATAAACAAAACCAAAAAGATATATATATATATATATATATATATATATATATATATATATAAATACAAGAAGATAGCTTAATTAATATGCATTTTATATGTAAACATTTGGGCATGATCATATTAGAAGAGAGAATGTGATCAGAATGCCTGCCCCTCTCTGTAGGCTCATGTTAAGTGTGACAGCAAATGCAGCCTGATTCAGGTGTGCCACATCCATGTTGCTATATGTAATGTGATTTCCTGAAACTTTGACCATCTTTTGGAAAAATTCCCCAACAAGCAAATTGTAAATGTCCCTCGAATTTGGTCATTGCAGTCCTAGAGAATTCTGTGCATGCAAGTGTGCAAAGAATATTTTAGTTTTCAGGTGCATCCAACTTAAAATCCAAGCTCAGTTAATTACCAACAGGTTTTCACCAACATGCAAGTCACAAGACTCTGGAGCACCCTTGGTGAGGCTGGATTGTACCTGAATGGAGGCAGCCATTCTTAAATTCCTGATCCCTTCCCAACAGTGCAGTGGTGCTCCTCTGAGGCTGTGACAGTTTCAGCTCTCCCACTTGGATCTCCTCCATAGAGCCTAGGGCCCGTTGTTGAGAGTCACTGGTGAGAAAATTATTTTCTTAATTATGGAGCTCTTTGCCTCCAAACCAGTGATGAGAAGTTGCATCTAATTTCTGCACTTAACAACTGAAAAACAAGAGTGGTCTTTTTATATAGTATTAAACTGTAATAAACTTGAAATGAAATTTTATACAGGAATTTAAGCTCAGTGATTTTAATTAAGGTCTCTCCAGCTGTGAAAAAAGAGTATCATAGTAAAAAGATTATTGATGACCTTAATCTTTTCTAAGTATACTTATAGTTTGGTGACATTATTGTACAATCATCACCATTATCCACCTCCAGAAGTTTTTCATCTTGTAAACTGAATTTCTGTACCCATTGAACACTAACTACCCATTCTCTTCCCTGAGCCCCTGACAACCACCATTCTTCTTCCTGTCTTTATGACTGCTGGAGAACCTCCTCTTTATGGAATCATACAGACTTCGTCCTTTTGTGACTGGCTTATTTCACTTAGCCTAATGTCCTCAGGGGCATCAATGTTATAGCATGTGTCAGAAGTTTTTTCTTTTTAAGACCAAGTAATTTTCCATTGTATGTATATATCATATTTTCTTTATCAATGTAGCCAGTAATGGATATTTGGGTTGCTTCTTTTAGGTATTATGAATAATATTTCTGCCAGGTATGGTGGCCCACTTCTGTAATCATAGCAGCTCAGCAGGCTGAGGTAGGAGACTTGCAAGTTTATCCCCAGCCTCAGCAACTTAGTGAGGCACTAAGCAATTCAGTGAGATTCTGTCTCTAAATAAAATATAAAAAGGGGGTGGGAAAATGGCTCAGTGGTAAAGCACTCCTGGGCTCAATCCCTGATACCAAAAAAAAAAAATCTTAGAAATACAAATGAATAATACTTCTATGAACTTGACTATACAAGTATCTTTTCAAGTCCTTGCTTTCAATTTCTTGGGGGCATGTAGCCAGAAGTGAAATTGCTAGGTCATGTGATAATTCTATGTTTAATTATTTTGAGGAACTGCCATATTGTTTTCCATAGTGGCTGCACATCTTACTCCAAAGTGCACTAGTGTCTCCACATCCTTGCCAAAGCAATATTTTCAATTTGTTTATTATTTTTGATAGTAGCCATCCTAATTGGCATTAGGTGACAGCTCTGAAATTTTAACAGGTATTTTATCTTTATGCCATAAATGACTTTAGGAGAAGAATAAGGTTATAAAAAGATAGTTAAAATTATTAATGCTTTTTTAATTTTCCAAAAATGTATGTACTTAAATAATAATATATGCTCATTTTATTAAAATTGTGAAACTTCAAATAGGTAGATAAAGTATACAAAACAACCCAGAATCAAATCACCAGAGTCAACATCCCTATTATATTCTTTCAGATTTTGTTCCATGCCTAAATTAGATTTTTTAGAGGTTTAAAAATATACCTAAAACTTCATATTTGCCATTTATGAACATTTCCCATATGATGTCAAAGAAGTTGTAGTCTTAGTTTTATTTTTTATTTTTTGTCATGGTACTGGGGATTGAACCTAGAACCTGTAGTATGCTAGGCAAGGACTCTACTACTGAGCTTTGTCTACAGCTCTTTTTATTTTATTTTGAGACAGGGTCTTGCTAAGTTGACCAGGCTGGTCTTAAACTTGCAATCAACCTTCTGCCTCAGCCTCCCAAGTAGCTGGTGTATGCTGCCACATCTGGCTAGTCTGACAGTTTTATAAATATCAGAAATGTAAATATGCTTCAACAAAGAAAGCTAGTCATTTGTCAATGTATCTTCCCTCAGTCCCCAGTGGTAATGAAACTAGATTTGAAGCATCTATATACCTGATCATTTAAAACATGTTTGAAAACTGTCCCGTGGACCAAATTCAGCCTATTGTCTTTTTTGTATGGACAGCAAGCCAAGAATGTTTTCATATTTCTAAGAGGTTGTTAAAAAAATTTAATGGAGATATTATATGGCCCAGAAAACTTAAAATATTTATTAGCTGGCCTTTTACAGAAAATGTTTGAGGACCCCTAATCTAGAATAGAGTCATTTTCCGGCCTTCCTGGCAGCTAGCTAGGTGGATCCATATACCTAGGGTCAGGCCAATGTGCCTTATAGAGAAGTGATGTGTGTAGCATTGGGAGCATATCCTTAAGGGACAGAGTGCATAGTCCTTCCTTTTTCCTGCCACTTGAAACACAGGTTTGGAATAGCTGAGGGATAAGATTAAAAAAGTCCGAATCCTTAAGTGGCTGTTGAGCAATCACCATACCAGCCCCAGACCACTAACTACAGATAGTCATGGGGGAGAGACGTAATTTTAAATTGCACTTAAAAGTGTCTGTTACACACAGCAAAATCTGAGATGCCCTACATTATATGCACCATTAGTTTATATACCAGCAAGGAAGAAACTATTCATTCAAAATAGACTATTCTCCAATGCTTTTGTGCCACTTTAAAGTTCTGTTTTAAAAAATGGCTTTTTAAAGTAGAAAATGTAAACAATTTTTCTGAAGTTTTAAAAAATTATATATCACTCTTGTGTATAAATAAGAATGTACAAAGAAATATAAGAAAAAAATAGGTTAGAGTATTCTGAAAGCTTCTTTAGCTTGTAGTCCAATTCCTCTAAATGATTTTTGACATAAAACCCTCAAGGTTAGATGAAGCATGTGTTAAATGAATGCTCCTTTTGTGACGCTGAGACATTCTTACAGCTCCTGGTACCTGGTCTGCAATTTTGATGCTTGTTCACAAACATGTCACAATAGGTTTGTTACAAGTTGGCTGGCTCAGAGCAACCGCAAGGTGTGTACCAATTACAGAGATGTTAAAATATGACAAAGCATGTTTCAGAAAAATCATAGTCCTGATGTACGAGTACCAGCTGCCAAAGGCAAAAGAGACCATGAGACCAAAGACAAAGGCAGACAGATCCAGGCTAATACAAAGTGTAATTTATTGACAGCTATTAGACAGAAGCATGTCTTGGGTATTTGTGAGACAGGTGGATCCACACACCTCTTGGCAGAAGAAATCGGGTTTTGTATGCTCAGTCAGGCAAGGGGCTACGACTAACCAGAATGTACCCGGCCTTTCCCAAAAAACTATTAAAATGTCTAACATTGGATAATAAATGGTCTAGGTATCAATGGTGGCACAACATACTTCTTTGATTACTGCTTTGCCCTACAGGACTCGAGATGGTGCCAGAGTCATTTGCTTGGCAACACAGCAGTTACAAACAAGATGGCTGTCATCATGTCAAGCTGGAACCTCAGAGTACATCTTAAAATCAATGACATATACATTTTCAGAGCACTTGAAAATTACTGAAAACAGAAAACAATGTGCACTTTCAGCTACATTTGTAGTTCACTGTATTTCCTTCGTCTTTAAGAGATTTAATTTATATATTTATTTGTATATTTATTTATTTATGTAGTTGCATTTATGCTGAACTGACAGTTGTACATCCTGCTTTCTCACTTAACTTGAGCATTACTTCATATTATTATTGGTTCTTATAATTTACTTTGATATGTCACATACCCCTCTGTGGATGTCCAAGCATCCACTTTGTTATTGAAAATTTAACTAATCAAATTCACAAGCCACAGTTGAACTTCCTGATAATTTTTATATGAATAAGAGTAAGTAGACAGAACAATTGAGTTGGTTTTCATAGTGTTTTTACCCCTAAAAAGGAAATGTCCTTAAAATTCTTTTTTTAAAAAAATGTTATTAGTTTCTGACTAATGTGACTTTTATTTATTCATTTATTTATATGCACTGCTGAAAATTGAACCCAGTGCCTCACACACACAAGGCAAATGCTCTGCCACTAAGCCACAATCCCAACCCCTTAAAATTCTTCATAACAATTGAGAAGCTTTATCTAAGCAGTTTACAAAGAGAAGAC
Organism: Urocitellus parryii; assembly: GCF_045843805.1. NCBI lineage: Eukaryota > Metazoa > Chordata > Mammalia > Rodentia > Sciuridae > Urocitellus > Urocitellus parryii. The sequence goes on along the minus strand of NC_135539.1, from coordinate 59,839,254 downwards.
TTTTACTTAGTCTCACCTAATAATACAACCTCATGCTCCATGATTGCCAAAGAAAGCACAGAACTTGCAGTTCATAGAAAAAAATGTGATTTACTCTGAAAACCATTTTATCCAAATGCTTCTGTGTTAGCTTTTTCTGTGACCAAAATACCTGACAAGAACAACTTAGAGGAGGAAAGTTTTATTTTGGCTCGTGGTTTCAGCGATTCAGTCCATGGTCAGCAGGCTCCAAGGCAGAAGCTACTGGTGGAAGGGGATGGTTGGTGGAGGAAGGATGCTCAGTTCATGTCAGCCAAGAAGCAGTGAGGGAGGAATGGGGACATAATAGTCCCTAAAGTCATGACCCCAATGACCTACTTCCTTCAACCATGCCTCATCTGCCTATAGGTACCACCTCCCAGTGATCCATTTAAATTATTAATCCATTAGATGAATGATGGATGAGGTCAGAAACTTCATGATTCTGGGGTAGAGTACTTGCCTAGCCCATGGGAGGCACTGAGTTCAGAGCCTCAGCATCATATAAAAATAAATAAATTTTAAAATAAAGAAACCTCATGATCCAATTACTCTCCCAAAGCACCCTCCCCACCACCAACAACAACCTTGTTGCCTTGGGTACCATATTTTCAACACATGAGCTTTTTTTAGATGACATTCCGGATCCCAGCCATAATGGTCTCCTTAAAAGGTTGGGAGGAAACATTGAATGCTAATAGTTTAGGTTTTAAGAAAGGCACAGGAAGAAAAAAGCATTGAAAACAGAATGAAAAGCTCAGGTCAGGTTAAGGCTATCTACTTGTAGGAACAGGTAGTGAAAGGAATAAGGGATGGGAGTTGGTAGCATATCAGTGAGTCTCCGAAAGCAGAGTGGAATGATGGCCAGAGCTGAAAGGGGAGAGAAAGAGACAGAAAAAGGAAGAAAAAGAAAAGGAAGTTGGAGGGAGGGAAGGAAGGAATGAAAAAAGGAAGGAAATAAAGAAGGATGGATGGATAGACAGTACCATTAATGATACTGGTACTGATAATCACAGTCATAGGACAGCAATGTCTGTTTTATTATTCTGGGACAATTATTTTGGTTGCTGTTTGCTTCACTATAAATTTGTGGGTCATTAAAATTCTGAGACATCCTAGGCAGAGATTATCCCATGCACAATTAAGGATTATGGCTCCTAAAAAGATTTTCATGTTTGAAAAGCACAGCAGCAAGTACTGAGAGCAGGAAAGAAGAAATAAACAGCCCCTTAACAAGTAGGGCATCCAGTTCATTCTTAGTTGTTCTGAATTTGACAGAAGCAATCTGTAGGGACTACCCAGGGCTACAAGATAGAGTATTTATCCTTGATATTTTATGAGTCAGAGGAAAGAGATGAGAGCATTCATTAGAAATTCCCCATCCCCTGGCTCTTTTGGTCAGTCACTGATATAAAGAAATGAAACTGCAGTGCAAGATAAAGAGAGCAAGTGCTTATAGACAGGAGTTTGCTATGTATTCAATGTCAGTGTCAATGTCGGTCTTTGACAATCACAATGTTAAATTATTTAGAATGACAATGTCGAACTTCATAAATAGGAAAGAAATAAATGCAGAGAAAAATTCAAGAGCGAAAGGTATGATCTCTGAGAGTAAGCTTTCTGGTCTTGCTACAATCTTGAACAAGCACACTCGAAGTGTGGTTTAAAAAATCGAATAACATGCCCATAGAATGAGAAAATATTTGCAAATCTTATATCTGATCAAAGGCTTGTATTTGGAATATATAAAGACTTCATCAATAAGAAGAAACAGAATTCAAAAAATGTACAGAGGATTCAAATCTCTAAATGTATAATTTTGCAAATTAGATCCATGAATGACCGATAGCCACATGAAAAGAGGTTCAGCATCAATATAATTTGAGGAATGCAAATAAAAATATAGGGAGATACCAGTTTTTTTCACACCCACTAGGATAGGTATGATTTAAAAAGACAATAACACTTTGGAAAACAGTTTAGCAGTTCTTCAAAATGTTAAATTTAAAGTTACTATATGATCCAACAATTCCATTCCTAGATATATGCCCAAGAGAAATGAAAACTATGTCACATGAATATTTATATATAAATATTCATAGCACCATTGCTTAAGAGCCCTCAAATGGAAACACCTTAAACATCCATCAATGGGTAAATGGATATATAAAAAGAAGGTAGAGCCATATTTTGTGGTTCCATTTATGCGAAATGTCCAGAATAGGTTAGTTCATAGAGACAAAAATAGAGTAGTACCTTCTAAGGATTGGGAGAGGAGAGAATGAGGGGCAATTGCTAAGGGGTATAGGTTAATAAACATATTCTAAAATTAAATAATGGTAATGCTTGAACACTATAAATATCCTCAAAACCAGGAATTGAACATTTTATAAGTGTGAATTTTATGGTATGGGAATTATATTCCAAGAAAGCTGTTAGGAAAGTTGATAACAATTAAATTCAGACTGTACACACAGAATTTCTAGAGAATCAGTGCAGAGAAGCTTTTTGATTCACATATTGCCTTTTCTTTATCACTAAATATTGTGAATCACTGTGCTACCTTTGTTTACTTGACTCAGTCCTTGAAAGAAAAATTAAAGTGATAATTACTCTTCCATCTGACAAGCAAATATCAATTTTGTTTTCATCATTCATTTCCCATTTTCTTTCAAATTAGGAAGGAAAATGGAACTTTAATTATTTGTTGGGATAAAGGAGACAGGCTTTACTATTTTTCAATTTTAATTACTGCCTTTCAAATATTTTTTCCTTTCAGAATATACTATTAAAGAAGAAGATAGAGTCTCCAGAGAAGGGGGATGGGGGAAAGCATCCACACACTGCTTTTTTTTTTTTTTTTTTTTTTTTTACAGAAACTTTTCTACATTTAACCTTGGTTTGTCATTCTGTGTGTACCTTTTCCTATGCTATATAATTCCAGTTGTGTCTTTTATTTTAGTTCACATTGTATCAGGAATGCTTTTTTCCCCCCTTGCTTTGGCCTAAATTTCATAATCATCATGGCAGGCAGAATAATCATCTTCCACCCACGAGATGTTCACCTCCTCGTCCTGGAACCTGTGAATACATTACCTTATATGGCAAAAAAAAAAAAAAAGGCTTTTTGCAAATGTGGTTCGATTAGGCATTTATGTTAGTCAGATTTCCATGACCATAACAAGTAGTTTAGATAATGAACTGACAAAGAGAAAAGTGTTATTTTGACTCACAGTTTATACAGATATCAGTCCATGGACAGTTGGCCCTCTTCCTTTCGAACCCGTAATGAGGGAGCACAATATGGCAGAGGTGTGAGGTAGACCTGAACCACTCACCTTGTGGCCAGGTAGCAAAGGAGAGCAAGGAAGTCAGGGTCCTACTATAGTCTTCAAAGACATACCTCCAGGGACCTGGAAACCTCCATTAACCTCCACCTCACACTGATTCCACCATTTCCCCATGGAGCCACTCTGGGACCAAGCCTTCACCACATGGACTTTGGAGGGACATTAAAGACCCAAACTCTAGCAGGCATCCTGAGATGGAGAGATTATTCTGGATTTTCTGAATGGGCTTGTAATTTAAAAGATCCTTACAAGGGAAAGGAGGAGGCAGAAGACTCTAAGGAGATGTGACAATGGAGGCAGAGGTCAGAGGGACGCATGCACCAAGGGCCGAGGATCCGAGGCAACACCTGAAAACTGGAAACGACAAGGAAATCGATTAAGTCCTACAGCTTCTAGAAGGAACACAGCCCTACAGACCAGTTTTGGACTTCTGACCTACAGAATTAAAGATAATAAATTTGTATTGTTTTAAGCCAAAAATCTGTGGTCATTTGCTATAGTAGCAATAGTAAGGGAATACAATTAGCATTAAATTTTTTTTTTTGCCTTTTGTCATAATGGACCATAATTTCCCAAACCAAATGTTTAGAAAGGGAAAATGTTCTGAAACAGCAACTGAATCAAGGCAGTAGATCTGTGTGAGTAGAGGTCTGATCTATGATTACAGAGTGTGGCCAGCTTCCATAATGTCAGCCACCAGGTGGGCCTGGGCTGTGTCCACTGACACTACGGTCCCCTTCTCTTCTGCAAAGAAAGCTTAACACTGAAAGAGCACTTGGCTGTGTCACTGTGAAAACTCGTCATTGTTTCCTCAGGTTTTATTACTTGGGTAACATGCAGCAGGATAGTCATAAAAACCGTATTTTCTGAACAGAAAGTTGTAAAATATTTGAAATCTGGAGTTTTTAGGGAAATCTGGTCCTTATTGTTGTCATACATCTGACTCAGCCGGTGATAGTTTTCTAATTGCCTTGATTGAATTATGTAAGCGTTGCAGAGGGCAGAGCTGGGTTTTGCCTTCTTGATTAATTATGATGCCAAACAGTTTTTTTGTGGAAACTCTAGAAGTTTCCATTTTGTCTCTTGAAGTTAGTCCGAGTCCCAACAGATGGAAGCCCAGCAGCGGTAGTAATGGATGGGTCATGGAGAGAGACTTGTAAACAAAAGCAAACACTGATTACTGTCTCAACTGTGGAAAGCCCAGAACTTCTTAGCATTCAGATTTAACTAGAGGAAACAAAACAAAAACAAAACAAAACAAAACAAAAAAAACATGGAACTAATGTTCTCTGAAATTCTTTAACCCTATGGGCAGCTAGACTAGGTTAGGCCACCCAAGCTATAAACCGTGATGTTAAAGTACACTTTGTCCAATTAAACTTGGTTAATGTGACACACACATGGTGGTTCGAATTCTTGTTAATTGGCTGCATGGTGATTAGGGAAACTGGCTATTAGTTCACATGAATGACTGTAATTGGTATTATTTGCACAATGGGCCATTTTAAGCCCTTGTTTTCCTCCTTTCATTTTCTGAGTTCTCCTCTGTAATCAGAATGGAAATTGCTATTTCCTTTCCCTTTTCTATCTGAATCATCAGACAGACTGCCTCTCGAGGCAATGGTCCAGAGTTCTTGGAACATCTTCCCTGCATGCTCACCCAAGGCCTGGAGGTAACTCTACTTTTTCTTTGCAATCCCGTCCTCTTTCCTAGATGCTGCCTATTCACTGAACCAAGTGTTCTGGGCAGGGAAACTGCCAATAGGCTTTGATTTTGCTCCTGACATACCCAGGTGGATGGGGTGAGTGTCAAAGGACAGAAAGGGCACAGTAAAAATTTTCTCTGATGTTCAGTGGCATGCCCAGGGCAGGGTAGTGGGAGCAATCAACTCCAGGAACAGGCCACGGAAGATGAATTGTCTGTAGAGAAGTCTAGAGTGATATCAAAATGTCTAAAAGAAGTTCAGCTTTTTATTATCACTGTGGACAGTGATGCTCCACAAAGTCATTGATAAAATATCCCTTTCCTCTAAGAAAAATATCTCACACTGGATTAGGTTCTGAATAACTGATGTGATTTAATGCTTTAGCCACAGGCTTCAAATAAAAAAAGCTTAATATATTTTTTAATGTGCATTGAATTCTACGTAGAAGTTAGTTTGGAGAATGTTGACTCTAGAATTATACATGGACTTAGACTTTTTGTTTTGTTTTGAGTGCTGGGATCAAATCCAGGGCCTTCTGCATGCTAGGCAAGTCCTCTTACCACTAAGCTACATCCTGACCTCACATTTTTTTTTTTTTTTTGCTGTTATTGGTGTTTGTTTCTTGCCACATACTGAGGATTTAATCCAGAGGCACTTTACCACTGAGCCCTTTTTTATTTTTTATGTTGAGACAGAGTCTCGCTAAATTGCTCAGGCTGACCTTGAGCTTGCAAGCTTCCTGCCTCAGTTTCCCGAGCAGCCTGGATTACAGGGGTCCACCCTCACATCGGGTCACATGTTTAAGTGTGAGTTTGTCCTAGCTTAGAATTGTTAGGGTTGCAGTTTAAGCCTGCAAATCCTATGATCCTACATATGCCCGGGTTTAACCAGTGGATTAAAAATAGAAAGGCACAATAATTGTGAGACAAATGGAAAGGAATCACTTTGTCCTTTCTTTCTATATGATCACTTGAGATTAATTTGGTTTAAAATCTCTTGGTTGCAGGCATATTTGACACTAATCTGCTGCACCCTATTCTGAAAAAATGAAAGCACAGACATTTGTGATATCTGGATTTTTTTTTTTTTTTTGTTAAAGGAACTTTTAAAATCTCTGCCAAACATACCTTTGTCTTTATGATTTTTACAAACTATTGTGTACCTGTCACTTTATGTGAAATAAACTTTCAAAACCAACATTAACAAGATGGGCTTTGATCACCTGTGAACATATATAGATTGACAGACCTGGCTGTGTATTACAAAAATATTCTGGAAAAAAAATTATAACTTTATTTTATTTATTTATTTTTTTTAGGTGCTGCTGAGGATTGAACCCAGTGCCTCACACATGCAAGGCAAGTGCCCTGCCACTGAGCCACAACCCCAGCCCCTGAAAAAATATTTTTTGATGATTAAATTTAATCTCTTAAAATGAAAAAAATATTGTTTCTTACTGAGAGTAAATGACATATTTATAATAAATGGTATATAAACATATTTTTCTCTGTTGTTAAGACAAAAATGTAAGCCTAATTAAAATTAATTTTATAATTAATTAATTAGAATTAAAAAGAAGCAATCCCTTATTGTTTTCCTTTTTTGTATTTTAAGATGTATTTTAATTATTTTTTAAACAATATTTTTCTGCCATGATCACATAAATGGAGCAGAAATAAATTTTCCCTGGTCATTAGTATGATTCATCTCATTTTGTGCTATTGACAATAATTTTGGCATAGAGTGTGTTTAAAATGACATACGTTAAAAATGATGTGCTCTTGGTGTCAACTAACTTAGGTATGCCACTGCTAATAGACCCAGTGAGTGAAAGTTTGGTGACACAGTGACAAAAGAAGATCAAGTGCTACAGAAAAGAAAAAATCTGAAGAGGACAGCGTCACTTCTCATTCACTTTGTTGAGAGAGTGTGTGCCTACCTGAATAAGAGGTCTACTTTCAGGACTGGTCTGATTTGAGATGCTACTGGGGCTACTCGTCCTGTTGGTTGTCACCCAGGTGCCATTTCTTTAATTGGAAGGGAAGCTTTTAATCCACATTTAGAACTTTCAGGCACAAAAGTATAGATAATGTCATTCCTTCCACAGATATTTTTGACTGCCTATTATATGCTAACAATCTCAGCAGCGGGATCCAGCAATGAATGAAGAAAAGCTTTGCCTTCATAGAGCTTGCATGATACATGTGACCTCCATTTAAGTCAGATATAAGACAAGGTCATTATTCCAGAAAATTCTCTTGTGTCTCTTTATTATTTATTTTATTATTTGTTACTGGGAATTGAACTCAGGGGTGCTTTACCACTGAACTATATCTCTAGCCCTTTTTATTTTTTTATTTTGAGGTATGTGTGGGGGGTCTCATTAAGTTTCTGAGAGCCTCACTAAGTTGCTGAGACTGTCCTCAAATCTGCAATCCTCCTGCCTCAGCCTCTCCTGCCACTGGGATTCAGATGTATACCTCATGCCTGGCTCTTTTTAATAAGAGCCAGATGCAACTATTGTTCTGATTTATAGAAGCACAGACAAATGTTGCTTATTCTTTAAAATTCTTTTAATTAACCATAATATTTGTACATATTTATGGGAGTACAATATGATATTTTGATACATGTATAAAATGTGTCCTGACCAAATCAGGGTAATTAACATTTCTATCTCCTGAAACATTTACCATTTCTGGGTTTTGGGAAACTTTGGAAACTTTTCTAGCATTTCAAAATATGTAATCAGTTGTCTTTGACTATTGGTACTCTACTGCTATTGATCACTAGAACCAATTCCTCCCATCTAACTGTGCTTTGGTCCCTGTTATTTAATCTATCTATATAGTGTTGCTTTTTCTTGAGCTCCATATAAATGAAATATTACAGTGTGTACTTTTTGTATCTGACTTTTTTTCAAATCACCATAAATAATGTTTTTGAGATTCATTTATATTGTAACACATATTAGTCATTCGTTCTTTTTTTTAAATCACTGAGTAGTGTTCTACCCTGTGAATATACTCTAATTGGTTTTTCTATTCTTTTTGTTGATGGACAAGTAGTTGTCTCAGTTTTGATCTGTTATGAATAAAGCTTTAATGAGGATCCTTGAGGAGTCTTTTCAAGGATGTACTTACTTGCTTCTTTTGAGTAGGACTAGAATTCCTGAATCATAGGCAACTCTATACTTAGCATTATTAGAAATAGCCAAATAGATTTTTTCAAAGAGATTGTACCATTTTACATTCCCATCAGCAATATGATCCCACTCTCTCCCTGCTTTAGTTTGCATTTTAATTATCCCCCAGAGGCCCTTGTGTTAAAGGCTTGATCCCTGGGGTAGCACTGTTGGAAGGTGGATGAGACTTTAAGAGGTGCAGCCTCACGGGAGACCTTCAGGTCATTGAGGGCATGTGCTTGAAGGGGACCATAGCCTCCTTTTGCTCCCTGGCCATGAGCTGAGTTTTGCTTTGCCACACGCTGCTACCATAACGTGCTGCCTCACCACAGTCTCCAAGAAACAGAACCAGTCTATCATGGACTGAACCTCCAAAACTCTTAGCCAAAATAAATCATTTTTCTTTATAGATGATTGTCTTAGGTATTGTAGTAATGAAAAGTTGACTAATAACCCCCCCCCACAACCCCCATAACATCTGTTGGACTTGCACTGAATCTAAAGATCAATTTAGGGAGAATTGAATCTTAATGCTACTGAGGTTTGCATTTCATAAAAATTGTGTATCTCTGCATTTATTATACCTCCTTTATCTCAGCATTATTTTTAGTTTTGAGGACTTTCCATGATTTTTATTAAATTTATTCAAAAGTGTTTAATGTTATTGATGCTGTTATAAATGGTAGCTTTCTAAAATTTAATTTGCAATTGTTTGTTGCTTGTATATAGAATTACAGTTGATTTTTGTGTATCCTGGCATACAGAAATACAATTGATTTGACCTTGTATTCTGCAGTCATATTAAACTCAATATAATAAATTCATATTGTTTTTTTTATTCCTTTGGATTTCTATGTATAAAACCATGCCATCTGTAAAGAAAAGTTTCAATTTTTTTCTTTCCAAGTATTATAACTTTTACCTCTTTTTTTTGTTGTTGTCTTCTTGTACTGGCTAGACCCAGTAGTCTAATATTGAATGGACATGGTTAAGAGTGGATATAATTATTATATTCTCGATTTAGGAGGATATAATAACTAGAGAACATCCAATAGTCCATCACTAGGAATAATAGTAACTGCCAGTTCTTTGTAGAATGTTTTATCCAGTTGAGAAAATTCACTTTTATTATTGGCTTCTATTACTAGTTTTTGTCTATGAACCTCTATTGACTTTCATTAAAGACTTTTCCTTTATTTACTAAGTTAATTGCGTATTTTGCTCCCTTATTTTGTTAATGTGGTAAATGACATTGTCTTAGTCTCTTTTTGCTATTGTAACAGAATGCCCCTCATACACACCAGAGTTATAAAGAATAGAATTTTATTCTCACAGTTCTAGAGGTCCAGAAATCCAAGATCAAGTTGCTAGCTTCTGGCATAGGCCCCCTTATGCATCCTCACAGGGCAGAAGGTAAAGGTAAGGGAGATAGAACCCATTTCTACAAGCTCATTTTATAGTAGCATTAATCAATTCATGAAGGTGGAACCCTGGTGACCTAAGCATCTCCCAGGAAGCCTACCTGTTGCATTGGGGATGAAGTTTCCGACTCATAAATTTTGGAGTGAACACATTCACATTATAATAGACATTGTTTGCTTTTTAATGTTAAACCAATTTTGCATTCCTAGAATAAATCCCACTTTGTATTGAAGTTTTATCCTTTCTGTATGTTGCTGAATTGGTTTTCTTATACTTTATTAAAGATTTTGTGTTTCTGTTTATGAGGAATATTAGTCTGTGGTTTTCTTGTAATGTCATTTTCTCAATGTTATATTGGATTTATAAACTAAATTAGGAAATACTGTCTCTCCCTTTATACCCAAAAGAGTTTGTACACTATTGCAATTACTACTTCCTTAAAAGTTTAGTAGAATTCATCCGTGAATTCAGGTTGTAGAATTCTCTTTAAAGTAAGCATTCAATTTCTTTTAACAAATAAGAATTTTTATTCCTTCTTTGCCCCTTTTGCAAAATCATGTTTTTGAAGGAATTTGTCCACTTCTAAGAAATTTCTCAAATGAGTGGATAAAAAGTTTTTCATGTCATCGTGCCTTTAGTATTTATTCCATATCATAAGATGTAGACTGGAAGCCTTTTATTCATTCCCAAAATTGTCTATGGCTGATTTTACTTTTTTTTTCTTTCTAAGGCTTATTGATGTTAGTAATTTTAAAACAATCCAAAAATCTTTGGACTTTTTTCCCCTGTCATTTGTCTTCTTCCTATTTCATGAGTTTTTGCTTTCATCTGTGGTTTCCCTCTTTGAGTTTCTGTGGTTTGCTCCAATGATGTGATTTTAGCTTCTTGGGGAAAAAGCTTCCCATACTGAACTTTGAATATTTCATTTCTAATATAGTCATGTGTCACTTAAACACCAGGATGCATTCTAAGCAGCACATTGTTAGGTGATTTCATCATTGGGTGATCATCATGGAGTGACCTTATACAAACTTCAAACTTGACAGCTGCAAAGTCCCTAAGTGATGGGATCTTATGGGTTCGCCATTGCCCTAGTCCGGCTGGGCACAAATAACAGAGAGGTGACAAGCGACTTGAAGGTTGAAACAGGAACTGCTTTATTGCGGGGAAACTCAGTGGGAACTGGGGAACTCAAGGTAGCGGGCACCGAAGGTAGCAGGAGCCGCTTTATTGTGGGACAGCAGAGGTATATATACCTAACCGATTACACACAGCTTGACTCAATTAGTATCATCCAGATACAGCAATCAGTCAATAAGGAATCTCCACCATCTTAATGGCCCTGTGGCATTCCCTCACAAACCACTCCTCCTGGAAAACTGCCAGGTGCCATCTTGACTTGATTTGCGGTCCCCAAAACGCCATGATATATGTAGCCTGTTGTTGACCACACTGCTATGTGGTGCATGACTGTGTGCCTAAAGTTATGTAACTAAGGACTGCTTTGGCTGGAATATTTTTATTGTTATTTAGTTCAAGACATTTTCTAATTTCCATTTTGATTTCTTCTTTGATCCCTAGCTTTCTAAGAAACATGCCACATCATATTCCGTCATCTCGGGAGTTTTCTAGTCACCTTATTGTTACTGAGTTCTGGTTTGCCTTTCTTGTTGTCCACTCTACAGGCAGTTAAGGCCTTTTTCAAGGTAGAGTGCAATAATTCTTATAATATGCTCCTTTTTCAAAAAAAACTTTTATTATTTTTTATTTTTCTCAGTTTTGCATCTGCAATGTTAGCAGAGATCCTTTTATTTAACAAACATTTAGTCAGAAGTAGCCACTTGTTCATCTGAATCATACTTTCCTGTGATAAGGCTTTTCCTGGTTCATCACATGGATCTAAAAAAAAAGTTGCTTGTGGGAGGGAGGAGAGAAAGGAAAGGAAGGTTCTGGGAAGGAGACTGAGCAACTAATGTTGCATGCATGTACAATGAGGGCACAATGAATTCCACTATTTATAATTATAAATGCACCAACAAAATTTTTTTTTTAAAGAAGGCATGGTGGTGCATGCCTGTAATCCCAGCAGCTCGGGAGGCTGAGGCAAGAGAACTGAGAGTTCAAAGCCCAGCCTTAGCAATTTAGCAAGTCCCTGGCTAAGCAACTCACTGAGACCCTGTCTCTAAATAAAATACAAAATAGGGTTGGGGATGTAGCTCAGTGGTTGAGTGCCCCTGAGTTCAATCCCTGGTACTCCCCTATCAAAAATGTTTTTTAAACATTGCCTTACAACATAGTATGATTTTACATAAACTTGGCTAATATAGACCTCAGGGGGAGCGAGTTCCACTTCAGTGAAGAGAAAGAATCCACCAGTGCCTCATCAGAAGATTCAGTTTCAGTAATTAGCATTGAAGGAATATTCTACCAAATGAGCCTAGTTAGCCAGGACACAGGCCCCCCGGTTTCTGTTGAAGCTGAATATTATCGCCATGCCCTTACCACTCAATCTGAAGTCAAAGACCTGAAAGTTCTTGACAATGTCTTCTGGTGTCACAGACTTGAGAATCACCACCACATTCCTCTGGATCTAGAAGCAGATTGGAACCTGGGCTGAGGATTTTATTCATGCTTTGTAGCAATCTCCTTAATCTTGAGGTCCTCTAGTACTGAAGGGTCCTCTGGTTTGGCCCAAGGTCTGTCTGGAGAGCCCAGGAGGCTGCAGGCTGTGACAGTGACGCCCTTGTGGGGCAGTACTGAATCAGTTTCTCCTGGGTGAGGTATGGGTGACACTCGACCTGATTAGTCAGTGGTTTATATTTGAGTCTAGATTTGTTCAAGATCCTTTCAATCTGGAAGTGGTTGAAGTTGTAGACACCAATGGCTTTCACCAATCCCTCATCCTCAGCTCCTCTATGACCTTCCATGCATCCAAGAATGTTAGTTTACTGATAAGGCTGTGGCCTTTATCATCTTTGGGGAATAAGTCCTTGCAAGATTGAAATCCTGAGTCCAATAAAAAAGATAGACATCCAGATAGTCCAGTTTCAGATCCTTGAAGGTCCTCTAACAGGCTTCCGTCAGAAGGTTTCTCTCAAAGAAGGTGCACCACAACTTGCTAACAATAAAGAGGTCCTCCCACTTCACCAACTTCTCTTGAACCTTCTCTTACATGGATTCTTCCACCTCATTCTCATTTTGATAGTTGTAGGCACAGTCTATGTGCAATATCTGCATTACCTTCATAGGTTCTTTGAGTTTGCCTGAGGGAGACTTCCAGTTGCCCAGACCCCAAATGGGCAACTTAGCTTTGGTGCTGAGCTCCAAAGGTGGCCACGGTTGGTGCAGAAACAGCTCTAAAACAGCAGATAGATGTCTGGTGTCGTGATACAATTCTTACTTATTTCACATGTATTAAACTGTGCTACTGTTTTTTTCAGCAGTTTACTATCTTTTTTTTCTTAAAGGTGTCACTAACCAAATCTTTGAGGGTTGTGCTCTGATGTTATTTCCCCCATTAACATTTACAGGGTAGTTTTGAATAGCATGATGATTTTTGGTGACACCTATGTTGCATTATAGCGGAACTGACTGAAATTTAGAGAGAGAGGTTCAGATCTAGAAGCTAGTGCTGAGAAATAAGCCATGATGAATGGTGGGATTTTAGGAGACAAAGAACAGGAGGGAAGTCAGAAAAGGCATAACTGTAGGATTACAGGGACACACCATATAATGTGTGACCTGGGAGTTGGGGGCTGCTTGTGGACCAAACAAGAGAAAAGGGGTGGTTTGGGATTAGTCCTGAGGCATCAAAGCCAACAGTGGTAGCCAGGCAGTGAGTGTTGGCGTTAGGAGATGAAGCTCTGAGCCCCTCAGTGTTTCTGCCAAAGGAAATGTGGAGGTGAGGGGATTGGGGCAGGTGGGTTTTCTCGAGAGTTAGAGTAATTTCAAGATTTAAATGAGATAATACTTGGTGTCTGTTTGGAAAGGGACAAGAGATTTAAAAGTAGGAGAACATTATGCCTGAGAAGATGGATGGGATAAGATGGGGGAATGTGTGCCAGCGCAAGAGGGAGAATATAGCACAAGGAGGAGGATGGAGACACACATAAATAAAAGCCATGTCACAACCTTCACAGTTTTGCTTTAGTTTATTTTCAGTGCCTGAGCAGGAATTGTAATGGTGACTTGGTATTACTTCTGTCAAAACTGTCAGGTACTTTATGAAATGGTTTGAGAAGGAAAGATAACTCTTTGGGTAGAAAACAATCTTTATTTTTAAAAATAAAGTTAACGTTCTTCCTTAAAAAAATGGTTAAAGTCATAAAACAGCAAAGGAAGGAAAAAAATCTCTTTCTTCATCAAAGAATATGACCATATCTAATATTTTAATGTATTTCCTTGGACTATTTTCCATGTTGTTTAGTTACGAGTAGACTATATACTAAAAGTTAGGTAGCACAGACTGATCATTTTAAAAACATTGTTTTCAGGTTTTAAAAGTCTGCATCCTGACATAAAACTTAGGAAATATTAAAAAAAAACACTAGAGAAAATTAAGATGACTAAGAATCCCATCACTGAGTGTTTTGTGGGTTTAATTGATGCTTAATTTATTCAGTTTGGTACCATAATATCTCACGTGTGGTCGTTTTAAAGCATGGGTATCACAGGTCTATTTAGAGGTTCTATATTAGATCACAGGACAACTGCCTCAGAAGCTCCTTCAGTTTGTTGACATGCAAATTCTCAGAAAATCTACCTCAGGCCCTTTGAATTGAAGTCTCTGGAGGGTGGACCCAGGAGTTAGCAATTTTTACAACCTGCTCAGCTGTTTCTTGTAATAAAATTGGAAAAATGTGATCTGGGTGGAAGCTAAGATGAAGTGGAACTTTGGTCCAGGTATCTGGCTTGTTAGCCTTTTCCAGTGAAAATTGTGGAAACATTAAGGTCATTCGGAAGTGATAAAACTAAAATTTACTCAACTGTGATGCTGTAGGTATTTTATGTAGAGAACCTAAATTTCCCCAGGAGTCTAAGTACAACTTTAGTGACATTAAAAATCTTATTTCAGTAATATGTGTCTCGAAGCTGCATAATGCAGTCCAGCCCTCTTTAAAACCTTCCTAGTCAGCTCTAGGAACCCAGGTTGGCATGTTCTCTGTACTCCCTGGAAACACTTGAGGATAGAATTTCACAGCTTCACTAATATTTCCCTTCATTATTATCTCTCTTCCCTTTCTGGTGCCACTGGTACCTGCATGCCCCTTATCCAATCCCACTGGCACCCATCGTATTATATGAAGAAATTAAATAGTTTTTACACTGCAATCTAATTATTAGAGATCACAGGTTTTTATGTATTAAGATGCTAATTCAGGTTATTAAAATAAAAATATTATGCTTTCAAAAACTAAACGTAAATGCAGTAATTAAAGCTAATACTAAGGGAGAGGCATTGCAGTATTTAAATTATTTCCTTTTTATTTTTAGCAAAAAGTGTTGTGTTTGCATATTCTCTTATATTTAGCTGCATTACTTTATTTATATAGGTTAAAAATAGAATATTCATGAATTTTTGTTAAGGAGTATTTGCTGAGAGGCTTCCTATATGCACTCCCCAGAAGCACTGAAGATACGCCCTTATGACAGGAATGGGACGGCAGAGTAGACAGCAAGCAAATCATTGCACAGGTAACCATTAGTCTCGTGGTATGCACGCTCAAAGAGGAAACTGCAGGAGGCCATGTATAATGGGACCTTTGTCCTGCAATTGTGTTGGGAAAATGTTGGAAATTTCCCCAAGCCAAGACAATGAAGGATGAATTCGTATTGGTTGGAAGAAACACTATTTCAGGCAGAGAAAATGGAATGTGCAAACCTCCAAGGCTAGAAAAAAACTTGGAGCATTCAGATAAAAAAGAAGCCTAGGTGGCTCAAGCCAGGCGCAGGGGTTCTGTGCAGACCATGCAGCCCTCTTGGGGATGTGGGTGTCTTCCCCAGATGGATGGGAAAGCCTTTCGAGTATTCGAGATAGGGTGGCACCGTGATTGGATGTGTAGTCTGAGAACATTCTGGAAGCTCTGTGGAAAATGAAATAGGGAGGGACAGCAGTGGGCTAGGGGGGATTAAGAGGCTACTTGTAGTAGTCAGAGTGCTCCAGATAAACAGAACCGATAGGGTGCGCTGCACGTGCGCGTGCTCGCGCACACACGTCTATATAATAGGTAAGAGAGATTTATAAGGAATTGGCTCATTTGATGATGGAGGCTGACAAATCCCAAGATCTGCAGTCAGCAAGCTAGAGACCCCAGGAGTGCTGGTGGTATAGTTCCAATCTGCGTCCAAAGACCTGAGATCCAGGACAGCAGGTGGCATAAATTCCATTCTGAAGGCTGGCAGCCTCAAGACCCAAGAAGAGTTGATGCTTCTGTTCAAGTCCAAAGGCAGGAATGACCAATGTCCCAGCCGAGGCATTCAGGTGGAAGACATTCTCTCTCACTCACAGGAGGGTCTGTCTTCCTGTTCTGTTCAGACCTCCAATCTATTGATGAGTTCTCTTTCCCCACATGAGGGAAGGCAATCTACTTCACTCAATCTACCTATTTCAATGTCCACCTTGTCCAGAAACCCCTTCACAGACACACCCATGCTAATGATTGATCAAATGTCTGATGTGCTGTGACACAGAAACTTAACCATCTGTGTGGTTGAGATGTGAGGTGTGCCTCCAAAGCTCCTGCAAATGCGGGAGTATTCAGGAGTAAAGTGATTAGGAGAGCTGTAACCTACTTGGCAGGTAGGCAGGTGTGCTGTGGCTAGAAGAGGTGGGTTATGGGGGCCGTGCCTGGAAGGGTGCACCCCCCCCCACTAGCCCTCTGTCTGCTCTTCTGCCCAGTTGATTACATGGTGATTGTAGCCTCCAATTGAACTTTGGATGGGAGGACCTGATGATATTGGGGGACAGAGTACAATGAAGGTAAGGAGAGACCAATAGCATCCTAAGGGTCTCCAAAGTAGCAGCTGCCCACACGTCTCCATGGTGCATGCTCATGTACTGAACATGGGGAATGACACTGTCCTTATTCTCTTCAGTTCGGGCCAATTAGTTTGCAATTCCATTGGACTTATGTTGAAATCATCCCTCACACTAGATTTGTATGATGTGATTGGTTTTTATTTTTTTCTGTTATTGCATAACGTGTTTTTAAGAGAAGTTTAGAAAGTAGGACCAGAGGTTGCCAGACAGACACCATTGTAAATCAGGGACTAAACTTCTTGCTTTCTGATTTGCTTAAAAAATATTGCATAATTGAGTGTGACTAACTGTATTATCAATATCTTAATTATAGCATTTTCATTAAAATGTAATCACAAAGGTATGAAAAATAATATTATATTTTAAACCATTTTCACAAATTTTGAAAGGCAGAAAATTGAAAGTGATGATAAGAACTCAATTTTTTAGCTTTCTAAATTTATATTTTAATGGATCATTATCCTTACCTAGGGATTTTTTTTAAAAAAATTATTATTTAGGTACATGTTTCTTCTTGCACATCAAGAAGTCAATATAGCTGTCAGTCTAATTCATAATTAATTACTCTCCAACCCACTAGGTTGGGAGATTGCAAAAGACAACACAACAGAAATGAATTGAATCAGGGTTTCCTTAATGAAAATGCAGCAGACCCTTATACTTTATTAATTTTCCTGGTTTTCCTGAGCTCCTTACCTTACGAACACTTGAAAAAATAAATTTTCATTGTAGCATGTAAAATATATTTGGGCATGAAAAAATATAAATACTATTTTGACCAAATATTAAGTATAAGCATAGGGCCGTCTTTTAGTTTTTATTTGTGCCAGAATAATCTTTACCTCCCCTCCTTGCTTTTTTCTACCTTCCTTCTTTCCTTCCCTTCTTTCTCTCTCTTCCCCTCCCTTTCCTTTCCTCTCTCCCTTTCTTCCTTTCATTTAACTAAGCGCTAGGCACAAAGCACTTTGCCACAATACTTAGCATCTTAGTTAATTTCTGCTGCAATAACAAAATATCTTAGATTTGGTAATTCATAAATAATAGAGATTTGTTTCTCTCAGTTCTGGAGGCTAAAAAACCTAGTTTCAAGGTGCCAACAGATTTGGTGTCTAATAAGGGCTGCTCTCTGCTTCCAAGATGGCGCCTTGTTGCTGCTTCTTTCAGAGGAGCCAAAAGCTGTGTTTTCAGATGGTGGAAAGGATGAGCCAGGCATGGTAGCACATCTCTCTAATCTCAGAAACTCAGGAAGCTGAGGTAGGAGGAGCGTAAGTTTGAGGCCAGTCTCAGCAATGCAGCAAGGCCCTAAGCAACTGACTGAGACCTTGTCTCAAAATAAAAACATAAAAAAGGATGGGGATGTGGCTCAGTGATTAAGCAACCCTGGGTTCAAGACACAGTACAAAAAGAAGGAGGAGGGGGAGGAGGAGGAGGAGGAGGAGGAGGAGAGGGAGAGGATGGAAGACCAAAAAGGGATGAATGCTGTGTCCTTATATGGCAGATGAAAGGGAAAGAAGGCCAGGCAGATCTGGGAAGTCTCTTCTATGAAGGCACAAATTATATTTATGAGTGCAGACTTAATCACTTCTCAAAAGGGAGGGACTTATTTCCCCAAAGGCCCCATCTGTTAATACACTACTACTTTAAAGTTCAGGTTCCAACATATGAATTTCGGGCATAAACTTTCATGACATATTACCTTTTAAGGATGTCCATCTAGTGAGATAGGAGAGCCACACATGTACCTAACATCAAAGGGGAACCAAGAGGTTGAATGAGCTGAATGTGCACTAAATACAGAAGTAGCAAACTCCTGTATTCCAAATTGAAAAGCTGAGTTTATGGTCTGGTCTTGGCAGGACTGGGAGCAGGAAAACCCGCCAGATGGAAGGGCCTCTTTGAAATCACCTTAGTGACTGTAGATCAAGTGATTTGCTGACAAAATTCCCAATTTGGTACTAAAAATGAAGATTTTTATGATTGAAAAATTTTATGAGTAAAATTAGAAGCCATTAAAAGCAACATTTAGATCCAAATGACTTCACTTAACCAAGGGCCAAAATGGCTTTGTGGATCACAGTTGCTAATGTGAATTGCACTCAGAGGTGAATCAGGAGCCAGAACAGACTGGGGCCCAGTTGTTTCATGCATCAAGCCAGCACCTCTGAGCGAACAAGCTGCTGCACTCTCAACCTCCTGACATTTCTGAGCTGTTTTGAAGGGTAGCTGCAAGTAGGGAGAATTCGATCTTGGCAGTGATTCTCTCGATAGTTTTGTGAATTCAGGGTAAAAAATATTTTATGGTCATATAAGCCTGGGAAAACACTTGAGTAGTAAAAAATGTTTAAAATATATATATATATTTTAAATATATATATATATATATATATATATATATATATATATATATATATATATTTTACTATAAGATGTCTCCAAGATTCTAACACACCAGCAAGAATTGTGAATTTAGAAGAGTATTTCCCCAGTTTATCCATCCAGAAGATCCTAGATGAGCTTAGATTTGCAAGAGATTTATGGGGTAAGGTTCTGTGAATAAAGGGGAGGAAACGAAAGCAATTGGTCTGATACCTGTAAAAGGAGGAGAGGAGGAAAGGAGGGGGAGAAGGAAGGACAGACCAAAGGAAGGAAGGATCTAGAAGCAGCATCTTACCCCTGGTCTATTCTTTTCTCCTCCTCTCTTCTCACAGCAGGATATATTCTGGGTTGATTTCTAAGCCTGAGTTCTGAAGCTTTTGGGGAAGACTTTAAATTTGCTGTGCTCTTTTGGAATCCTCTGGGAAGGTCTACAGCTGACCTTAAAAATGGATTTTAGGAACCATTGTGCTGAATGGATAAGACCAATGCCTAAGGGGTGCCAGAAATCTAAAGGGGTCAAGGTTATGAAACAGCGGAGAGCAATCCATTTGAAGGACTCCCAGGAAGGGAGTGACTGGACTCTTGCTCATGTATCCATTCAGATTGGAAAGATCCAATCTGAACCTCTCTGTGCTTAAAGATGTCTTCTTAGAATGATGCTTTTAAATTGAATATATTAAAACATCATTATAATACTATTGAAAAATATGTTCCTGACTTATCAATGCAGGCATTTCTTTATTAATATCTAAACAAGATTTTGCAGTATGTCTTGCAACTAATGGAATTTCGAAGTAGTGACTAGTGTAAGGGATCTTTTTGATGTCTGCAAAATGTCACAATAAAAAATAGGTGTAATTTCAATTGGTTACAAAGTCACAGGAATTGCTACTACTGTTGCAGTTTGCCACCGACATTTGTAACTGAAGAAAATGCTAGGTTTCAGTTAAAGGATAGTGCAAATTAAGATGAGCTCTTTTTTGCTGTGAGTTTTGTGAATGCCAGATGAAAAATGATTGTTTAAAAAAGTTTCCAGATAGTTCTCATCCAGGTGGAAAATACAGATCACTGCTGAAAGTGAGTTTTATTTTTTACCTTTGGAAGGATCATTTGGGTGGCCTTTATCTGCCCTGACACCTAGGTGCCTACTTGCTCTGTGGAATAGACCACTCAGTATCTTTTATTGTTTGACAAAGTCTCAGCCTTATAATCTTGTAGGAATTGGGGTGTGGAGTGACTTGGGGAACTTCCAGGAAGCAAAGAGACTTCAATCTCTTCCTTTTGGGTTTAAGGGAGATGTGGTTTTGGAGTCAGCCTTTGGAGGTTCAAATCTCTCCTTGCCTGTAACTAGTGAAACTTACCTCTCTGTGTCTCTACTCCTTCACCAGAAAAATGGGATAAAAATTAGTATTTATTTCAAAAGATTACTATGAGGATTAAATAGAGTAGTTAGAATGTATCCTTAAATATTATTTTATTGTCATTTCTATTATCAAACATCAGTCTAGGCACCTATGTGGTGTAACTGCGTGGTTTGCTACCTTTCACCAGTCTGGGGGCTGTGGTCGCCATGGATGCCTTGGATCAAGTTATAAAACCCCAAACAAAAATGGCCAAGAGATTCCTGAAGAAGAGAGAACCAAGCCTCAGTGAAAATACTAAAAATGTCCTGCTGATTAAAGGGGGAAATACAAATGCAACAGTGATTCAAGTACTTAAAAATGTGGAAAAACATTACAAGATCATTTGAGGATCAGACATCACTGGAATTCTTTTCAAAGAAGTCAGATTGTTCTTTATTCATGTTTGGCTCCCATAACAAGAAGA
Organism: Urocitellus parryii; assembly: GCF_045843805.1. Classification (NCBI taxonomy): domain Eukaryota; kingdom Metazoa; phylum Chordata; class Mammalia; order Rodentia; family Sciuridae; genus Urocitellus; species Urocitellus parryii. Next base: position 59,818,332 of record NC_135539.1, on the reverse strand, counting down.
GGCCAAATAATCTAGGAATAGGTCACATGTATGACTACCATGTGCTGAATATGATTGAAAGAGGTATTAAGAAGTTTGTGTCTCTCAAAGATGTCCTGAGGGTAAACAAAACCCATGTTAATATTTGCTGGTGATGCTTTGGATACAACTTAAGACTACAGAAGACTAAAAAGTCTTTTTATTGTCTTTTTCAGAGGCCCACAGTATCAAATATTCTCCTGGCTGGATTAGCGTATGTTCTGCACTTCACTGTACTGAACAGTACAAAACTGTAAGTTGCTGTTGAAGAAAATCTGGTTGCAGAACACCACAAATTGAATTGGAAGAGAGGGGGAAACTTCTTTGGATTTGGTTGTGAGGAGGACACACCTGGCATCAGATGACCTTTATAAATTATCTATGAAAATGCCAAAAGCTCTTAAGCCAAAGAAAAAAGAAAAATATCTCCCATGACACTGTCAGTACAATTTATGGAAGGATTCACAGGCAGAAACAAGACCTAAGCACACTACAAACTAGGAAAATGAAAAAGCAACCTGTAGAAAGGATAACAGAAGATCAGGAGAAAAAAATTAAAGAGAATGAAAAAAAAATTAATGGAATTTAGTGAACCACTACAGTTTTATTCTGGTCTCTTAAAGGAGTTGTCAAGCTTTAGTCCATTCAGTTTCATACAAGAATTATCATAGGGCTGGGGATGCAGCTCAGTGGTACAGTACTCGCCTAGCATGCAGGAGGTTCAATCCCCAGGACTGCCCTCCTCAACGATTTTATCATATATTTTTAATAACATGATAACTCACTATGTTGAGAGCCGTCCATAGGCTATGTGTGGACTGTGTTGCACATTGTAGCCGAGTGAGTGGGATTATCTGGTGTGTAGGAATTTCCAGTGGACATTTCTTCTCTGTAAGACTGCCCAGAGACATTGTGAATTCCTATTCCTCTCTGCCATGTCCCGCACAGTACTGGAGATGGGGTGACCTGCTGTAGCCACACAGCCCCTCTGAGATGGGGGTGATCTGCCAAGATGCCAATCAACCTGCTGACTGCAAGACATCACAAAGCAAGATTCTACCCTTGAAACCTTACCCCTGCCTTTGATGTACCCCCCTTAATTAAAACACAGGAGCCATTTTCAAGTTGTTCAGCTCCAGCCTCCACGTGGGCTGGACCTATCAGGAGCTCCCCTTTTGAAAATATCTTTCCGACTTTGTCTTATGTTCTTTACTAATTATTCTAGACTTTAATTTCTCAGATGGCTTACACCCTCCTTGGCAGGAAGAAGAACCAGTAAGCCTTTTAGTTGTACTGTTAAATCCTGGTGTACTGTTTTCTCTCTGATGTGATACTTCCTGCCTCCCAAAACATCTGTCTCATCAGGTAAATGAGGGAGAAGGGATCTCCACAATTATTGATGTTTTTTTTTAAAGTTTCTAGGTTGGGTATTGGGTATTCATTTCTGGCAAGCAGAAATGAATCAAAGGAGCTACATGTATACGTTCTTAATCTGAGCTACCTGGAGAGTTCACCCCCATCTCCTATGTCTATCTACAACATGACTTCTATTTTGTCTGAAATTCTACCTGTTACAATTCATTTGAGATTTTAAAATATAGATCTTTGGAGTGTGTGTGTGTGGGTCCATCTATTTGAACACCTTTGAGGACTGAGGTGGTGCTGACTGATGTCTGGCCAGCTTGCAAGGATACCAAGGGTTTCCAAGTTGGAGCTCACATCAGGAAGGAGATGTCTGGACTTGTGGTCATGGATCAAAGTAGGACCTTGCTTGTTGGTTCCAGTGCAACTTTTAGATAAGGCTGGAAATTTCTTTTACCTCTGCTGGTCTAGGTGAGCCTAGGGCACCATGACTGAGCAGATGAATGCAAACAAAAGAACTGTGGTCCAAACACCTCTGTCATGAAGCACCATCCAGAGAGATCTTTAAGAACCTTTATGGCCTCAGCAGTGGAATTACTCAATCAGTAGACAATGACATGTGGCCTTCGAAAACTCCCTGGCAGCAACACAAATAATTGCAATGAAAGTAATATTGATCCAGTTTATTGAATTTTCTGTACCTACTCTTGGAAAGCCAGATTGGTCATTTCAAATTGAAGAAATTTCCAGAATTCTTAGACAATTCTGGGCAAGCAGGTATTTAAATAACTAATTTGAACATTAATTCTTATTTGCTTCTGAAGATGGCTATAGCCATATTTTAAAATATGTTCTTTAGTGGATATTAATTTTTAAAATATTTTAATAATTGTTTAAATTCTGTAATTGTGTGTAGACTTGGAAAGCATTCTGGGGTTGAGGAATAACGGAAAAAGCCAATCTAGGATTTAAAACATACCTGAGAATTTTCTTACAAATAATTTTATATTAGCCCTCATTTTAAAATACTACGAGGGCTGGGGTTGTGGCTCAGTGGTAGAGTGCTCACCTAGCACATGAAAGGCACTGGGTTCAATTCTCAGCACCATAAAAAAAATTTAACAAAGGTATTAAAAATATTATGAAAAAACTATGAACCATTTTCCAGTCCTCTTCAATCTTATTGATAATCCCCAAATAGTTCAAATTCTCCCTTCCAACTTCCAGAAACAGACACAGATTCAAACAATAATAGATAATTTCCAAAGTGACAGTGAGTTATTTCAGAGGTGTGACAATTGGGAAGGTAAGCTGAGATAACTCACAGTCATCCATCTGATGGACTGTGGCTTTGATCAAGTTGAAGCTTGTCCTCTAAAAGTGCATTCTTGATTTTCAAATTTATTTTAATGCCTATGATAAAAGTTCTATATTTTTGGCTAGTCTGTAAGTTGTGAGCATTCTTTTTGGGGCTTCTATTTCTGGTTTGGTTAGCTGGTTGGTGAGCAATGGTTTCTCATGGGCATTTGCTCTCTCAGTCTGGATCCTCTTGCTATTCCAAGTTAAGAGGGTGGCATCAAGTGGAGAAAGGAACAGTACACGGAGAAGCAGAGACTGAGGTTCTTGTCTTTCATCTACCACTTAGTGACCATGTGATCCAGGAAAGACATTTGACCTTACTGGATAAACAATGCCTTATCTATTTATGGACCAAACAATTTCTAAGTTTCCTAAGCTATACCTATATACAGTGGTTAAAATTTTGTGCTAGGTTCATGGGTACAAAGAAGATCATCTTTTAAAATTATCTTCTGTGTTTTTAATATTACACACTGAACATTTATTGTTAAGTGCAATTATTTAATAAGGAACTTGCACTATTAGTACTTTTCTCAAGACAAAAGTTCCAAGTTTTTCATTCTGTGAATACTTCAATGAAATTGACCCAGTGCATTAAAATAGGTTGGAAATTATAATCTGGAGCTTATATATATTATATTAATTAACATTATTATAATTATATTAAAACAATTATATTCTTTATAATAAGATAGTTATATGTTATATACTATATTTAAGTTTTTATAGGTATTGCACATCTGAAATGATGGGATAAATGAATTAAAGAATTACTGAAATGTTGGCATAACAAATTTAAGAAATTATTTTGCTAACATAACTCTGATTTTTCCATTTTATTTTAAAACTGGAGTAGAAGAGTAATCTTGTTCCCAAATTCTTGTCAACACCATCAATTTGATGTTATAGAATAGAGAATAGGATATTTTTGGGGGGTGGGGTACCAGGGATTGAACTCAGGGGCACTCCACAACTGAACCACATCCCCAGTCCTATTTTGTATTTTGTTTAGAGACAGGGTCTCACTGAGTTACTTAGAGCTTTGCTTTTGCTGATGCTGGCTTTGAACTTGTGATCCTCCTATCTTAGCCTCCCAAGCCACAGTGCCCGATGGCAACAGGAAACTGTCTATTGTTACAAAGGTAGCCAGAATTCTTGTGTTTTGACTTGAAATTGTGAGACCAAGCTTTGGAGTCTTGATTCATTGTTGGCTATGAGATCATAGACTGGTTTCTCGATCTCTCTTATGTGCCGCCTATAAAATAAGAGTTACTGGATGAATAAAATAATGATTACAAGATTTGTAGATAGCAGTACTCTATGAAAGATAGCTATCAACATTTTGTAAATTAATTTCACTAACAGAAGAAAGATCTTTAAATATTTTGTATATAGTTTTGTTGATTTCCTTATCAGTCTCTAACTATAGATTTACCAAACACAGGATGTTGTTTTATCTGTAATAATTTTTTGAGTTGTCTTAAATTCAGATCTTATTATCACATCATGAGTTTGCTGTTTTATTTCTTTAAAGCAAGATACTGAGACAGCGGCCACCATCCGGGAAAGCTGAAGGATACACCGCCACTCTCCTTCAGAGTGCGACATCAAAACAGGTCGGTGTCATTCAGCTCACCCCCCAGACAGCGGGAATTCGCATAAAATCTCTCCTAGGCTTGCCGGGAGAGGGAGTATCAAGCTGAGCCTCCATACAGGCTAGGGGGAAACCAGAGACACCTGACCTCCAACCCCTCCTCCCAGTAGCAGCCAAAAGGAAACCTGGCTAGCCAGCGCTGGGGGAGGGGCAAGCAGAAAAAATCAAAGTGATAGAGTGCCAGGGATCCCAGCAGCCTGCAGCAGGGCCCGGAGAGCCAGGCCAACTGATTCGCGTGGCCTGCCCTGCGGCTACAGAAGGCGTGGCGCCTCAGTGAAGCCATTAATTGGCAAGCAGGGAGGTTAGGGAAGGCCATTAGGTGGAATCCCACCAGCCAAGCCCACACGGACCCTTGGGCCGAGCACGGGTTCTCAGAAGGGGAAGGAAGCGGTACAGTCCCATCCCCCACAGCGGACACTCCGCCGAGCCAGTCAGCGGCCACCATCCGGGAAAGCTGAAGGATACACCGCCACTCTCCTTCAGAGTGCGACATCAAAACAGGTCGGTGTCATTCAGCTCACCCCCCAGACAGCGGGAATTCGCATAAAATCTCTCCTAGGCTTGCCGGGAGAGGGAGTATCAAGCTGAGCCTCCATACAGGCTAGGGGGAAACCAGAGACACCTGACCTCCAACCCCTCCTCCCAGTAGCAGCCAAAAGGAAACCTGGCTAGCCAGCGCTGGGGGAGGGGCAAGCAGAAAGAATCAAAGTGATAGAGTGCCAGGGATCCCAGCAGCCTGCAACAGGGCCCGGAGAGCCAGGCCAACTGATTCGCGTGGCCTGCCCTGCGGCTACAGAAGGCGTGGCGCCTCAGTGAAGCCATTAATTGGCAAGCAGGGAGGTTAGGGAAGGCCATTAGGTGGAATCCCACCAGCCAAGCCCACACGGACCCTTGGGCCGAGCTCGGGTTCTCAGAAGGGGAAGAAAGCGGTACAGTCCCATGCCCCACAGCGGACACTCCACCGAGGCAGTCAGCGGCCACCATCCGGGAAAGCTGAAGAATACACCACCACTCACCAACAGCTTGTAACATCAAAACAGCCAGCAGCAGGACCCCGGAGATCCAGGCCAACTGATTCGCGCGGCCTGCCCCGCAGCTACAGAAGGCGTGGCGCCTCAGAGAAGCCATTAATTAGCAAGCAGGGAGGTTAGGGACTGCCATTAGGTGGAATCCCACCAGCCAAGCCCACCGCCCACGCCCGGAAGAGGCCCAGCGATCTGCCAGCATTGTAGTCACGACACCCCAATTGGAATAGGGACAGAGCAGAGCCGCCTTCCACTCCCGGAACAGGCCCAGAGAGCCGCCAGCGTGATAGACACGTCACCCCAATTGGAGTAGGGGCACAGCCGCCGCCCGCACCTGCAAGGGAGACTTTTCAAGTATACAAGAGCAACATAAATAAATAGGGGGTAAATTTCAAAACACAACAGTTGCACCAAGCAGAAAGAAACGCGGGCAGTATGAAAAGACAAGGAAAGAAAGGACCACAAGCAATGCAGGTCAACTCAACTTTAGAAGAGGTAATAGCTGCAACAGATGGAATATCAGATAAAGAGTTCAGGATATATATGCTTCAGATGATCTGGAGTCTCAAGGAAGACATGAGACAGCAAAATCAGACAATGAAAGATCACATTGACAAACAAATCCAGGAAGTCAAAGATCAATTTCACAGGGAGATAGAGGTAATAAAAAACAAACAAATTGAAATTCTAGAAATGCAGGAAACAATAAACCAACTTAAAAACTCAATTGAGAATACTACCAGCAGAGTAGATCACTTAGAAGAGAGAACATCAGACAATGAAGACAAAGTATTTCAACTGGAAAAGAACATAGACAGCTCAGCAAGTCTGCTAAGAAACCATGAGCAGAACATCCAAGAATTATGGGACAATATCAAAAGACCAAATTTAAGAGTCATTGGGATACAGGAAGGCACAGAGCTCCATTCCAAAGGAATAAACAGTCTATTCAGTGAAATAATACGAGAAAACTTCCCAGAATTGAAGATTGAGACAGAATCCCAAATCCTAGAAGCCTACAGGACGCCGAATGTGCAAAATCATAAGAGATCCACACCTAGACACATTATAATGAAGATGTCCAACATACAGAATAAGGAGAGAATTTTAAAAGCTGCAAGAGAAAGAAAGCAGATTACATTTAGGGGTAAACCAATCAGGATAACAGCTGATCTCTCAACACAGACTCTGAAAGCTAGAAGATCCTGGAATAACATATTTCAAACACTGAAAGACAATGGGCTCCAACCAAGAATCGTGTATCCGGCGAAATTAAGCTTCAGGTTAGAAGATGAAATTAAAACCTTCCACAATAAACAAAAGTTAAAAGAATTCGCAGCTAGAAAACCATCTCTTCAAAAAATCCTTGGCAAAACATTACAGGAAGAGGAAATGGAAAACAACATTGAAAACCAACAATGGGAGGTAGGACAGTAAAGGGGGGAAAGTAGTCATAGAGGATAACAAATCAGGTTTAGTAACATCAATAAACAAATATGGATAGAAGAACAAACCATATCTCAATAATAACCCTAAATGTTAATGGCTTAAACTCACCAATTAAGAGACACAGGCTAGTAGAATGGATCAAAAAACAAGACCCAACAATATGCTGTCTACAGGAGACGCATTTGATAGGAAAAGATATACATAGACTGAAGGTGAAAGGTTGGGAAAAATCATATCACTCATATGGACCGCGGAAACAAGCAGGAGTGTCCATACTCATATCTAATAAAATAGATTTCAAGCCAAAGCTAATCAAAAGGGATATAGAAGGACACTTCATACTGCTCAAGGGAACCATACACCAACAAGACATAACAATCATAAATATATATGCCCCAAATAATGGTGCAGCTGTATTCATCAAGCAAACTCTTCTCAAGTTCAAGAGTCTAATAGACCAACATACAATAATCATGGGAGACTTCAACACACCTCTCTCACCACTGGACAGATCTTCCAAACAAAAGTTAAATAAGGAAACTATAGAACTCAATAACACAATTAACAACCTAGACTTAATTGACATATATAGACTATACCACCCAACATCAAGTAGCTACACTTTTTTCTCAGCAGCACATGGAACCTTCTCAAAAATAGACCATATACTATGTCACAGGGCAACTCTTAGACAATACAAAGGGGTAGAGATAATACCATGCATCTTATCTGATCATAATGGAATGAAACTGAAAATCAATGATAAAAGAAGAAAGGAAAAAGCAAGCATCACCTGGAGAATGAACAATAGGTTGCTGAGTGATCAATGGGTTTTAGAAGACATCAAGGAGGAAATTAAAAAATTCCTAGAGTTAAATGAAAACACAGACACAACATATCGGAATCTATGGGACACATTGAAAGCAGTTCTAAGAGGAAAATTCATTGCTTGGAGTTCATTCCTCAAAAAAAGAAAAAACCAACAAATAAATGATCTCATACTTCATCTCAAAATCCTAGAAAAAGAAGAGCAAAACAACAGCAAAAGAAGTAGAAGGCAAGAAATAATTAAAATCAGAGCTGAAATTAATGAAATTGAAACAAAAGAAACAATTGAAAAAATTGACAAAACTAAAAGCTGGTTCTTTGAAAAAATAAATAAAATTGACAGACCCTTAGCCATGCTAACGAAGAGAAGAAGAGAGAGAACCCAAATTACTAGCATACGGGATGAAAAAGGCAATATCACAACAGACACTTCAGAAATACAGAAGATAATCAGAAATTACTTTGAATCCTTATACTCCAATAAAATAGAAGATAGTGAAGGCATAGATAAATTCCTTGAGTCCTATGATCTGCCCAGATTGAGCCAGGAGGATATAGACAACCTAAACAGACCAATAACAATAGAGGAAATAGAAGAAACCATCAAAAGACTACCAACTAAGAAAAGCCCAGGACCGGATGGGTATACAGCAGAGTTTTACAAAACCTTTAAAGAGGAACTAACACCAATACTTTTCAAGCTATTTCAGGAAATAGAAAAAGAGGGAGAACTTCCAAATTCATTCTACGACGCCAACATCACCCTGATTCCGAAACCAGACAAAGACACATCAAAGAAGGAAAACTACAGACCAATATCTCTAATGAACCTTGACGCAAAAATCCTCAATAAAATTCTGGCGAATCGGATTCAAATACATATCAAAAAAATTATACATCATGATCAAGTAGGATTCATCTCTGGGATGCAAGGCTGGTTTAATATACGGAAATCAATAAATGTTATTCACCACATCAATAGACTTAAAAATAAGAACCATATGATCATCTCGATAGATGCAGAAAAAGCATTCGACAAAGTACAGCATCCCTTTATGTTCAAAACGCTAGAAAAATTAGGGATAACAGGATCATACCTCAACATTGTAAAAGCAATCTATGATAAGCCACAGGCCAGCATCATTCTGAATGGAGAAAAATTGAAGGCATTCCCTCTAAGATCTGGTACAAGACAGGGATGCCCTCTCTCACCACTTCTGTTCAACATAGTCCTCGAAACACTGGCCAGAGCAATTAGACAGTCAAAAGAAATTAAAGGCATAAAAATAGGAAAAGAAGAACTTAAATTATCACTATTTGCAGATGATATGATTCTATACCTAGCAGACCCAAAAGGGTCTACAAAGAAGCTATTAGAGCTAATAAATGAATTCAGCAAAGTGGCAGGATATAAGATCAACACGCATAAATCAAAGGCGTTCCTGTATATGAGCGACAAATCCTCTGAAACGGAAATGAGGACAACTACTCCATTCACAATATCCCCCCAAAAAATAAAATACTTGGGAATCAACCTAACAAAAGAGGTGAAAGATTTATACAATGAAAATTACAGAACCCTAAAGAAAGACATAGAAGAAGACCTTAGAAGATGGAAAAACATACCCTGCTCATGGATAGGCAGAACTAACATCATCAAAATGGCGATATTACCAAAAGTTCTCTATAAGTTCAATGCAATGCCAATCAAAATCCCAACAGCATATCTTGTAGAAATAGATAAAAGAATCATGAAATTCATATGGAATAATAAAAGACCCAGAATAGCAAAAACAATACTAAGCAGGAAGTGTGAATCAGGCAGTATAGCGATACCAGACTTCAAGCTATACTACAGAGCAATAGTAACAAAAACAGCATGGTACTGGTACCAAAACAGGCGGGTGGACCAATGGTACAGAATAGAGGACACAGTAACTAATCCACAAAACTACAACTATCTTATTTTTGATAAAGGGGCTAAAAGCATGCAATGGAGGAAGGATAGCATCTTCAACAAATGGTGCTGGGAAAACTGGAAATCCATTTGCACCAAAATGAATCTGAATCCCTATCTCTCGCCGTGCACAAAAGTTAACTCAAAATGGATCAAGGAGCTTGATATTAAATCAGAGACACGGCATCTGATAGAAGAAAAAGTTGGTTATGATCTACACGCTGTGGGATCGGGCTCCAAATTCCTCAATAGGACACCCATAGCGCTAGAGTTAACAAATAGAATCAACAAATGGGACTTACTCAAACTAAAAAGTTTTTTCTCAGCAAAAGAAACAATAAGAGAGATAAATAGGGAGCCTACATCCTGGGAACAAATCTTTACTCCACACACTTCAGATAGAGCCCTAATAACCAGAATATACAAAGAACTCAAAAAATTAGACAATAAGATAACAAATAACCCAATCAATAAATGGGCCAAGGACCTGAACAGACACTTCTCAGAGGAGGACATACAATCAATCAACAAGTACATGAAAAAATGCTCACCATCGCTAGCAGTCAGAGAAATGCAAATCAAAACTACCCTAAGATACCATCTCACTCCAGTAAGACTGGCAGCCATTAGGAAGTCAAACAACAATAAGTGCTGGAGAGGATGCGGGGAAAAGGGCACTCTTGTTCATTGCTGGTGGGACTGCAAATTGGTGCAGCCAATTTGGAAAGCAGTATGGAGATTTCTCGGAAAGCTGGGAATGGAACCACCATTTGACCCAGCTATTCCCCTTCTCGGTCTATTCCCTAAAGCCCTAACAAGAGCATGCTACAGGGACACTGCTACATCGATGTTCATAGCAGCTCAATTCACGATAGCAAGACTGTGGAACCAGCCTAGATGCCCTTCAATAGATGAATGGATAAAAAAAATGTGGCATTTATACACTATGGAGTATTACTCTGCATTAAAAAATGACAAAATTATAGAATTTGGAGGGAAATGGATGGCATTAGAGCAGATTATGCTAAGTGAAGCTAGTCAATCTTTAAAAAACAAATACCAAATGACTCCTTTGATATAAGGGGTGTAAACAAGGACAGGGTAGGGACGAAGAGCTTGAGAAGAATATTTACAGTAAACAGGGATGAGAGGTGGGAGGGAAAGGGAGTGAGAAGGGAAATTGCATGGAAATGGAAGGCGATCCTCAGGGTTATACAAAATGTCATATAAGAGGTAAGGAGGGGTAAGTCAAGAGAATACAAATGGAAGACATGATTTACAGTAGAAGGGGTAGAGAGAGAAAAGGGGAGGGGAGGGGAGGGGAGGGGAGGGGGGATAGTAGACAATAGGACAGACAGCAGAATACATCAGACACTAGAAAGGCAATATGTCAATCAATGGAAGGGTAACTGATGTGATACAGCAATTTGTATACGGGGTAAAAGCGGAAGTTCATAATCCACTTGAATCAAACCGTGTAATATGATGTATTAAGAACTATGTAATGTTATGAACGACCAATAAAAAAAAAAAAAAGAAAGTAAAAAAAAAAAAAAAAATAAAGCAAGATACTGTTATTAGCATAGTCATACCTTAGACCCACTAAGAATGAAAAATAAAGAATTAAGAAGTGTCATTGTTTATTTTCAATCAATTATAACATGTACTTGAATCTCTTTATAAAGTAGCATTTCTATCTAAAGAATTCATTTACTAGTACATGAAACTAGAAGGAAAAGTAAAATTATGGAACCCTCCCCTAAAGAATTATTAGAAGTTAAGCATGTGTTTTTGACAGAATGACAGTGTAAATGTCTAAAAATTAAAAAAATTAATAGGGTAATATTTTGAAATTTATACTTTTAGTGAATATCAAGTCCATAAATAATTCATTTGGTTTATCAAGAAGCTGATCTAGACACAAACTTTTTTTTAATTTTGTGCAGAATATTTTACTAAAGTAGCTTAATGTACAATTTCCTTTTTGTTACCAATTACCTTTTTGTTATTGTCATGAAAACAATAATTCATTTGTCAGATGTTTTGAAATGGCAGTATTTCTCTGTTATTATATTTTATCTTATTACTAAATACAATTTATGTCCTTTTGAAATACAATTTTTATTGTCCTAGCAGTTTCCCAGGGACTTTGATGCGTTAATTAGCTTGTCACTTGACTGCCGAGAGAGCACTATGACATACAGATGGGAGAAGATGTGTCTTTCTCAGGGGAAAGCTTCTGATACCTTAGTCTCATGCTCATCTTTTCTGTTGAGGAATTCTCTTTGGTTTTGAGATAAGGTAGCCGCTTAGCTTAGCTAGCTGTGCACTTGGCAAAGATCACGGCTGTGGGTTCTATCTCACTAAGAAGTTCTAGATCTCATGTCTCTCTTAATCAATGCAGTTGTTACTTTGCCTTCCTCCAGAAGTTAGTTTCCTGGAATATATCAAGAAGCCCATTCCCCTTCTTTCCCAGCACTACTGGAAAATCATCAATGTCTGTATGTATACATGTAAATATTTGGGCAAGAGCCTGTTGGCTCATTCCAGTTATCTTTATCCAGTAGCTTGGATCATTCCAAGGTGTACTTCCAGAAATATCTCAGAGTTTGTCTCTATTACCACCTCTGGTAACTTGGCTTAATAACTTTAGCGACCTTCACTTCTCTGTATCAGTTATCCCCTTTGCCTATCTGTATTCTTTTGACTTCCCAATTAACCGCCATTTTGTCCCTGGAAGGAGAGACTTCAGAAGAAATTGTTTCTCTGCATTGTATAGTTTTCTGGAATCCCACCACAAGGTCTGAGTTTGGAATTATCAGGAAAACCCTACAACTCAGTCCCAGTTTGTCTTCCATTTCTTCATCTTATCAAAGCTGGCAACAGTGTTCTGACTGCCTGGCTTGTTAACCTCTTTCCTGCCTACCCCCAGGAAGCCACTGGTTTACCTAGAAGTCTGTCCACCCACCATTCAAGGCCCTTATGTTGTCACACTACCTCTGCATTGTCACTGGGGACAGAGAACCTACTTCAGTTATCTAGCTGTTTCTCAAAACTCATTTTAAAGCAACAACCACCTATGATTTCTGATGGTTCTCTACATGCAGTGATATGGACTTTTGCTCCACTGATATCACTTGAGTGACTGCATTCTGTTGGAAGTTCTGCTGGGGCTACAACATACCAGATGGCTTCTTTCACAACCTGGAACCTCAGACGGTGATGGACTGGCCCTCTCAGGGTGCTACAATTCTAGCCCAAGCTTCTCTGTATGTTTGGCTGCTAAGCAATTGAAAATGGAAGCCACAGGCATTTTAAGGCTGTAGCTCAGATGTTCCAGTGAAGTGAAAACCTATTTCTTTTCTTTTTTCTTTTGCTTGATCAAAGCAATTTATTAGCCAGCCCATAATCTAGGAAGAGAAAGATAGATTCTAATCCCCCTCCCCTGTTTTTTTTAAAGTATCATAATTTTAATTTTCTATTTCAATGAATATTCAAATGAGCAGTACTCTTTTGCTTTTGTCTGACTGTCCTCCTGAAAATGCAAGATCTCTTTCTCTGTCTTTGCACACACATGTACACATACCTGATGAAAATTCCTCAGTCTATGTCATCTACATCACACACAAACATACACTCTGAGATTGAACTATTCTAATAAAACTTCATAATAGACAATGATCTCTTTAGAAAGGCAAAGAAAAATTACATTTAAATTAATGAAGCACATTTAAAAATTTTTAAATAGCTTACACTATTACGGAAACTTAAAAATCTGTGAAAGGGAATTTGAAATCTTAACACCAAAGAGGGATAAAACTTCAAAGCAAGATGCTTAGAAAATACATCTAATAACATGTGGTGACAAACATGTAAAAATCTATGGGATGAAGTAGATTCTGCCTCTTGATGGAAGGAGTGGAATGCACGTACAGGTGTAGGGGGAATTGTTGGTTGCCACCTTCAGTAATGATCTGCTTTATCAATCATTTTTATTGGTGGTCAACACCTTGTTTTTTCTCCTGTCTTAATTATGTGGCTACCTTGGTTAGAAACTTTCTTCCTATCTTCACTGGTATTCAATCTATTAATACCAAACCTTTTGTATACATATTCCATACAGCTTAGAAGCATACTAGGTACAATAGCAGCAGTCTCGCCTGTGAAATGCATCGCAGCATCCTTGATAACTATTTCCATAGAACCTTTGTGCTTAAAAGTCTAGTTAACTTATTAAAAACAAAACACTGAAGATATCTCAGGTAAAGTCTGTCTACCAAGTCTTTATGGGAAACATTACTATAGCTATTCAAATGTTTGTATCATACAATTGTCTTGTCATTTTATAAAAGATATATAACAGGAAATCAGAATTGTCTACTTACAAAATTATGTTCCTTTGCTTGGAATTTTAATGGGTGAGAAATCTAAGAAATTTGCAGTTGTGCTTCTGCCATTGAAGCAGCTTGTTGGCCTCGTCCTTGGGGAGACCTGTCAAGCATTTCTGTCTCATTATCTCCCAGAGTTTTTCCCAATGGAAAAGGTCCATGGACTTTAACATTTACCCTCCCTTCCTCCACCCCATCTTTAGAGAGAGTTCTTCTTGAATTAAAAACAAGTATAAAATCAGTCTTTGGGTGGGAGTGTTTCTTCCTTTTTTATTACCCCCACCCCTTTTTGTTATATTTTGGTTCTATTAAAAGATTTTCTCTACTGCCAAGAGAATTTTTGGACAGTGGTTTAGAGATAAATCTAAAAGTCCCATTTTCTGTATCTTCAGTATTAAGCAAAATGAAATTATTTACTGTTTGCCCTTTTCTCAGCAGGGAAATCATTATTCAGATGACTGAAAGCTCTCTCCTCTCACCTCAATTTATAGATGTTTTGGAACCTCTTTCTGCCTCTCTGAAGGAGCAGTTCAAGGAGCAAAGAAATTTGCATATTTAATTTGTCAGGTTGTAAGTATGAAAGAGAACCATCTAAGGAACTGAAGAGTTTTCAACCTGGTGTTACTATTATTTCAAATGACTCGCTCAAACAGAACAGACCTAGAGTGCATGTGGGGAAACTCCTAGGCAGAGGCAGAAGAGAGCATGCAGAGGACAACTCAGCCAGGCAGCAGGTGAGGTCATAGTTGGGACTCGGGGCTTGGCAAAAGTGTTAGAGTTCCCCAAAAGACCAACCTTGGTGAGCTCACTGGTCACTTTGCAAGGACAAGTAATTTTTGGAGCCCTTGTTGTAGACTTTTACAGGTAGAGAAACCAGTCCTAGCTAGCACAGCCTCTAACCACTTCACAGCGATTTAAGAGGGTACTATAATTCGGATCTTAAATTTTCCCCAAAGGTCCAGGTGTTGAGGGATTAGTCCTCACCTTGTGGCATTGCTGAGAGGTAAAGAAACCTTTATTAGATGGGACCTGGTGGAAATTAGGTCATTGGGAGCATGTTCATAAAGGGATTAAGATACTAGGCAGGCTTTCCAATTGGGAAACAAAGTAAAGACCACTTATCAGATAAGAAGCAAAGGTATTGAAATGTATGGTTACTAGTTGAGCTTGGGCTCTTCAAATGCCTTCTAACTAAGGTGTCTGCAGAACAATCACTTGACCTCATTCCTGAGATGAAAAGACTTCATAGGTAGAAACCAGCAAGGCTCATTGGTCACTTTGCCTTACCTCTTAACAAAGTATGGGAGAAGTCAGGGATAGTTTTAATCCAATATGATTGTCTGATTCAAAGCATATCACTTGTGATCTACATATCCTGTGATTTTAGGTGAAAGTTTTTTCTCCAGAAAAAAATGTTTAAATGCTGTAAGTTTTGAAAATTCCTTGTGGCATTTGACTTTACAGGATTAGATAAAATTGGTTATAGTAATTCACAGAGAAAGACAGTGATGAGGTTAGATTGTGGAGAGGGTTTGTGAGTATGAAGTAGTTGATGAGGGAGGAGAAAATCTCACTTGAGTTGCTGTGGAACGTAGGAGAGATGTGGACCATGGAAATATCTATATTCCACAGTTGGTAAGCAAGATCCCTCATTTCCCAAAAAATTATTCACTAAATCCAAGCATTTGCAATTTCATTACCCTAGACTTAGCTCAGATGGCAAAAATTAAATAAATGACCCAATCTCACTTCTCCCCAAGATAAATTTTAGAATTTGATAGACTCTAACAGGAAGAATTCTACTTCTATTAGTATTAAAAATCTCTTAAGTTCAGAAAAATGACATTGCAATTTCTCTGGAAACTCATCTTTTCTGTCCTTATGTGTATAATCACTTTTCAAGTCACCAGTATATATTAAGCATCTCTGGCATACCCAAGAAGCATGCTAAATACATTGAGCAAAACTAAGTAAGAGCTAGCTCTTGATATGGCCCATTCATTGAGCCTTTATATTGCCAAACACCATGCTCTTTGCTTTGTATATGTGTAGATGTTGCTGAATTCTCACAACGGTATGGGTCCAGTTACTATTGCTATACAACATAGAGCTCCTAAACTTGGCAGCTTAAAATGACCATTTTATTATGCTCACAGCTTATGTGCATCAAAAATTTGGACAGACTACAGAGGAAATGGTTTGTGCATGAGTCATGAATTAAGGTCTTAGCTGTGACAACCTGAGGGCTGGAGGGCTTGAATCACCAGGAGGTGTCCTTACTCACACATCTGGCACCTGATGATAACTGTTGGCTAGGACTGTTGACTGGAACACCTGTACTTGACCCCTGTAGGTGACCTGAATTTCCTTGTAATATGGTAGTCTGACCTCCAAAAGCAAGTGTTTTAGCTAACAGAAGGAAAATGCACTGACTTTTATGAATAGCCCCAGATGTCCTTTTATTTTCAACTTTTATTTGCATTTATTTTATGCTGAACTTATTCCTGTACCATAAGTTTTGTTTTTTTTAGTTTCTTCTGGGGTATCTTTTTCTTCTGTACAATCTCCTCTTCTGGTTTAGGAACAATTTGTTCCTTTTCAGTAAGGATCATCTCAATGCAGCAGGGGGAACTCATGTATGGGTTAATTTGACTATGAGCTTTGTAAATACAGCGATGCATCTGGGGTGCTTTGTTCACCTGGATATGTTCAATGACTAGAGAATCTACATCTAAACCCTTAAGTTCAGCATTACTGTCTGCATTTTTAAAGCATGTGCAGCAAAAATTCAGCACTCTTTTTGGGTCACCGTTCCTGTGTCCAGCCCTACTGTTTGGCTTGGGCAAAACTCCCAACTTCACCATTGTAATGTTGGAATGGTACACATTGCTTCTTTAAAGTGACACCTTTCAGGTACTTGGTAGCTTTTCAGATATGCATACCCTTGATAGCCTGCACAGTTTCATGGGTGTTCTTAAAGTGAACACAAAGATTTGAACTTCTTGATTTGCATGATTTTGTGGGGTTTTAGGGTCAAGAGAGTAGCAGACCATTTTCACAGATCACCTTAGGCCACTTGCAAGAAAAGGAAACCCAGATATCTTGTAGCACTACTTGCTATGCATTCTATTAGTTACAAGTGAATTATAAGTCTAAGCCAAATTCATAAAGAGGATACATACACCCCACCTCTTGAAGGGAGAATGTCAAAGAATTTGTAGACATGTTTTGAAACATCCAAAATTTATCCTCATGCAAAACATACTTGCTTCTTCCTGGGGTGTCCTAAAAGTAACATCTATAATGCCATCTGGTTGTGGTTTGAGGTCTAATATATCAACATTAAAAGCAAGTCCATCTGGAGTGATGATTCCTCAGGTACAATTTCAGGTAAGGCCCTTCAGGTATAATTGTTGTTTGTCTGAAGACCTGTGAGCTAAAGAAATAAATTATTTACCTTCCACACTCACATCCAACTTACTACCCACCCAATGATGAGAGAGACATAGATGAACAGCTATCTAAACTCTGACTCGGAAAGATAGCAAAGAGAGACTCACAGCAGTCACTAGCTCATAACAATTCTGAAATCCATTCAGACACATGTTGTGAGATTCTTGATCACAGTTCTGTTCTACTTTTTAGTAGTTTGCTTCTGTAGTTCTCAGCTGAGCCCTCTGAACTCTTGATTCTATCTTTGAACCACTTTTACTTTCCCATAAGAATTAACCCATGTTTGCAATTGAATTAAGTTCTGATCCTGCCTTTTGCCCAAAGTAGTTGGAGTCCAGTACAAAGGTCTTCCTTTCTCTTGTCCTGTTTCTGTTTCTCTAACTAAAAGCTGTCATGTTGCCATCAATGCAATTCCCTTGAAACTTTGTGGGCTTCCTCTAAATCTTATTTAGATGCACACTATTAGAAGCCACAACTACAGTTCTCTTTAAGACAAGCTCTGCTTTAATGTGGGGTCCCTAAGAAGTTGGTAAATGACAAGACCTTTAAGATTATTGGAATTCCTTTAAGAGGAAGTTTCTGTTAGACATGTTTTTAAGATCCTTGGAGGTAAGTTTGTATATCTGGAAATTCATGAGGCATTGCCTTAGATCTTTCTGAGGTTTTAACAAATGATCTTACAGCTTCTCTACTAGGTTTAATCTTTGCCCTAGACCCTCTTCTTCTTAACTTGGAAATCATTTGCCATTTGTAAATGTCAGGAATTGAAAACATTTTTACTTTTGAACATAATGACTCCCAGCTCTGTATTTCTTCAAGATTTTGCTTGCAAACTAAACAGTTTACATTTTAGCTCAGCTCTCTTCTCTTATATTTTATCAGAGGCAGCAAGAAGAAGCCAGGTGGCTTTTTAAATATTTCACAGGAAAATCTGCTTAACTAGGTCATCAATTCCTTAAGTATATTTCCCATTTTTTTCATATTAACCCAAGAGACAGGATGGCCAAACTCTCTACCACTGGGTAATAAGATTTTGCTTTCCTTTAGCTTTGTAGAGCATTTCCTTTGCTTTTTAAAAAGCCCTCACCAGTAACCTCCCCAACATTATCAGACTCTCACCTTTATTCTCTTCAGGATTCATTCAGTGAACCCAATGCCAATACTTATGCTTTAGGTGTTCTATATAGTATCACTTCTAGGTACCAAATTCCTGTTCTAATTTTTATTGACACATAAAAATTTACTCCCCCACCAAGTAGTACCTTAAAGCAACCATTTTCTTAGGGTCTTATCTTGGGCTCAAGAGTTTGGACAGGGTAAAGTAGAAATGGCTTGTCTCTGCTCCCTGATATCTGGGTCATCAACTGGGGAGGCTCAGTTAGCAGATGAGGACTTCACAGTTGAGGCTATAAGCACCTGGAGGTGTCTTCATCCACATCTTGCAGCTGATATTGTCTATTGGTTGAGACCTCATAAGGACTTTTCATGTGACCATTCTTACAGTATGGTGGCCTGAGAGTATTTGGTCTTCTTAAATTCTTGCTGAAGGCTCCAAAAGCAATTATCTCAGTGCACAAGGCAGAAATTGCATAACTTTCTTTGATATAGTCTCAGAAGTTACGAAGTATTATTTCTCTTGAATTCTGTTAGTTACAAATAAGTTGCAAACATACCTAGTTTCAAAAGGAGGATACATATACGCTAGCACTTCATAGGAGAATGGTCAAGGAATTGTAGACACATTTTAAAGCCTCAAGTATTACCTTATTTTAATGATGAAGTTAAGTAAGTGGGTCGAGTCCAAATTCAGTTGTCTCCAAAGCCAAACCTCTCCATAATAAGGTGTATTGTTCCCAAATATTCTAGGAAGTAAAGATTAATCAGAGGAGGCAGACCATTTGGGGCTAAAAGACACAGCTCTTAAACTGAATTTGGGAAGAAATAGTGAAACAAGAATTTTTGAGGCTAATAGAGATCAGAAGACAAATTTGTTTTGTCATTACAAAATAAAATGTTTATAATCATTAATGAACTGACTTTCTTAAAATTAGCTCAGGCTGGGAACTTTATCAGGCCAGAAATAAGGATAAGAAGAATGATTTTCTGAATGCTTTGGAATGAGGGGAGGGAGAAAAGTCTTGAAGGTGAGAAAGGAAAGGCAGGGCTTGTCCAGAAGCATATAGTACAAGTTTGCTTAGGAGGAAGATGTGGGGGTTTGGGGGGGGGACGGGGGGAGGGGAGGGTGGCAGGAGTTAAGGCCTGACAAGTAGAGTAGTGACTTGTTGTGAAGACTGAATGCTACACCTAGGAACTTGGACTTCATGCTGCAATAGTGCCTCTAAGATTTCTAAGTAGGAAAGATAATGATCTCATCTTTAAGACAGATAATTATATAAGTAATATGATTATATAAATGATATAAGTAATGTGATCTAATCTGTGTTTAAGACAGATAATTAATTTCAAGATGATGGATGGATTAGAGTGTGGTAAGACTGCAGGCAAATAACTAGAGGATAATTATTAGGCATGATGCAACTTCACTTCAGATACATTTTTCTAAAGAGGCATTAATCTTTTGTCTCAGTTTTACCCTCCTAAGGAAAATAAGCTCTGACTCTGAACTGCATTCTATAACTGATTCAATTATTTATACATTTATACCCTTCTTTATTTTGCAAAGATTCTGATACAGTTTAAAAGCAATATATAGTGCGACAGTAATGAAAAAAGGTCAATACAGGAGAAAATACAAGTTCATTAGCAGCATAAAACCAACAAGAGCATATTATGAAGCAATGTGAGGCATAAAACCCTTTGAATTTATGAGATTTGGCTGTAACTTTGATGCTGAGTGTTCAAAAAGCCAAAGTAAAAAGGAAAACATGAACTGCTACAAAATTCATATCATCCATGAGACGAAAAACACATAATTTCCTATGGAGAAACAGAGGGTCTGGCGTTCATGAATTTGAAGGCAGTTATTACATGTAAATTAAATGCAATTAATTATTTGGTTCTGATCTTAGTAATGGAAGAGGCATATCAGTATAGATTTTGATAAACTGAGAAAAGTAGAGACAGTATTTTGGCTTCAGGTAGCATGAGGAGGATCAAACAACTGAGATACAAAGGTAGGGACTAGAGAACGAATCTGTCAAGGCAGGTCACAGCCAGGTCTCAGGGAGATGCTACACTAGATAAAGTGGGGTCTCACTCTTAGTCTGTACCTCCACAGAAAGTATAGAAAATACGTATATATTGCCAGTTTTTAAATATTTTAGTTGGTACTTCATGGGAATTTATAAAATGGTCCTTTATTATATATCTATTTAACAGATGAGGTCTAAGATATTAAAAGCTGAACTGGTTTAATTGGCTTGTAGCAAAAAAAAAAAAAATACCGCTATGGATCATGTGAAATTTGGCTCTTTAGCAGAAATCATTCCAAGGTCCATGAAAAGTCAGGAAATCTACAAATCCAAGTGTTTTGCTACTGTGTCTAGTTTATGAATCTTTGTCTTGCATCAATATTCATTTCCTCTCTCTGTTGCTTTTTTCATTAAAGATTTTATTTTTGAAATATAACAATTCAAGGCAAATGGGCAGGGATAGTTTTCAGGGAAACACACTTAAAGCCAGACCTTTGACAGCCTGTGCTGAGTGGTAATGACTCGGCAGCATACAGTCTCTTGATAGACAGTTTTCTCCCATCACAAAAACAACCCAAATTCTCAGCATATAACCAAAAATGTCACTCACTCTTTCCTTTTGTAGCAAGAACAATTTGATGCCTAAATTTATGACTTGTATTAAAAGCTTAGGAGTCTGAGACCCACAATTTGAGGCATACTGTATCATTGTTAATATCTTTTTTCAAAGGCTTCAAAGGAATGTATTTTTTTTCCTCCTAAGCCTCATCTTTCTGGTACATAAAGTACTCTCAGTTTGAAGTAGGAGAATTCAATTCCATTTGTGTTTCCTCAATTCCTATCTACCATGTGCAGGGAGTAAGCCATGGGTAAGTACTGTAGGGGTGTATAGTTTAAGAAATGCAGCCACAACTCAAAGTAGTTACCAATACCCATGAGCAGAGGCAGAATTGTAAGCACTAGGCCTGGTCCCATCTGACTAGGGAGGAGGGGGTCAAGAAAAAAAAATATAGGGGTGGTAGGGAGTTTGATATTATATGGAAACAACTTAAATAGAATCGAAGGACATATACCACATTCAAAACAGATAGCTAATATTTAGGAAACACCTTTAGTTATCCCACAAATTTTAACAGATATGAATTTAACACCCAGCTGAATTTTAGATGAATAGCAAAATAAATATCTGCATAAATAATAGTTATGGAGACCCATCAATGGAAGGGATGCTTCCAGGCGCTGTGAAAACACCCTTTCTCTTCTCCTGGAAGAGAATTAAATTGGACTCATTGTCCCCACATACCTAACAACAAGCAGCTCAAGAGAGGAACTTCTATTTCATCATTTTTAAGTAGGAGAGAGGTCAGTTCTAAAATGTCTAAATGTGAGGAAGACTGTTCAGCAAAACATGTCCCTTAGGGCCTATCACCCTGCTTTCTTCTACTTCCAAAGTTGTGAAGATTTTGGTTTTCTTTTGATTATCTGCAGTTCAAGTAAAAACCAGGCTAGGAATGACCCTACTTCTACCGAATTTTCAAGATGAGATGAGCTCACCGTCTAACACGGTGTGGCTTTTTATTTTGAGGTCTGTCATCCCACTGAGGCAATTTCTAGTGAAACTCTGCTGATTTCTTGAGAAATAGCTCGTAAAGAAAGGTTGAGCTCACAAGTCCAAAGTAATGGAAGAACAACAGAGAAGAGAATCCGGTACACATAAAAATGATTAAAAACACTCACTCATCTTCATTTTAACAGGTCATCGACCAGCTGAACATTTGTAACCTTAACCGCCCCCCCCCCCCAAGAAGGCTTAGCATGAGAGAAGCTGCTTCTGGATAAGATCGATCTGTTGGCATAATAGGAAAACCCCAAAGGGAAACCTGACATCTTGAGCTGTAAGACAAACAAATCTGTACAAATTTCAAGTCTGTGCTGAAATTCCTTGTTTGTTCAAAGCAATGCTAAAACAGAATACCGTATGATGGTCAGAATAGAACTGAACAGGAACCCAGGAGACCAAGTCCTGCCGTTCATGTGCCAGGCTTCCTCTTTGAGTTCAAGTTTTCTCATTTGGAAAACAGGAACAATAAGGATTGCCATAGATCTCGTGAATCATTCCCAGGACTTTTGTCGGGTTAAAATAAAATAATGCATGCAGGAGTTTCTTTGAGTAGGGCAAAGTATAAGCTAACAATAACCACCACTAATTACCCGGTCCCTATAGTATATACCTGGTGCAGACTTTAAATGTATTGTCTTACTTAAGCACCACAAGAACCTTGTAAGCATCCTCACCATTCTACAGAAAAGAACACAGGCTAGGAATTTGCAAAGAATCATAGCAATAACAAATGGTAAAGCTAGGATTTTGTGATTCAGACACTACTACATAATTATGTGAGCATTTAGAACTGGAAGAATCTAGTGGGTCATTTTGTTCAATTCTACCATCTAATAGGTATGCCTCTCTACTTTCTTATTTTCCTCCTTCATTCTAATAATGCATCTCCCATCATATACTGGTTCCTTTCCTCAGCACTATTCAGTTTATCACCCAAACATTCCTGTCCCTCACTCTTCATCCTGATAACTCTTAAACAGCTTTCCAGTGTTAACTCAAACCCCAATATGATATTGCACTTACCTCTGTCTTTTAATGGCTTTACCACAAATCTGGGCACTTAGTAGGTATGTAAATATTTATTCAATGAAGAATAGAATGAAAGATATTAGACCCAGAAAAATGAATCGAATGGACCAATGTCATAAGGATCTCTAGGCACCCAGATCCACTATTCTTTCTATTATGTCTCTGGGTGTTAAGTTTATTTTTTTTCCTCTAGAATAATGAATTTTTGGATTTAAATACTTTAATCATAATCCATTAATTAAAACCTCAGTGATTCCTTAAATTAGTCATGCACTATAAAAATAGAATGATATATTATTTTGGTTAAGAAAAAAATTAGCTGAGAGGAACATTGAAATAGCTAAAATAAGATTTGGGACCAATTAGTGACATGAGAGTGAGAAGCTAGAATCAACATTCAGATATTAGAGAAAAGGTTCAGGGCTACTTCATATTAAAATTTTTGCAGCATATGGAATATTTCATGTCAACCCAGTTTGAAGAACACAAAATTCCGCTTGTACTTAGATACACAGAATTCAATTTCAGCTTCTTCCTTTCAGGGTGCAGCTATGTTAAATAAATTGTAAGAAGAAAAAAAATGTAAAAATGAAAAATGATTATATAAATAGAGGTTTCAATAAATTATGTTTAGGTGACCCTGTAAAGCAGAGGCAGCATTACTGTTTTTAAATGAAAGAAGGCTATTTTCATTTACTAAGAAATGAGATTATTTCAGAAATGATGACGCCACACCTCAGTATTGAGAGGTGATGGTATTCATGGCAGTGGGATAATCCATCTTCTCTTTTGCCTTTTTGGTATAAAGCAATCACTATGCCACCTAGTGTTTATTAAAATTCATTGATAAATGATATTACAACATATTCAAAGAAAATATGTCACACTTATAGTATGATTTATTCTTTCAACTTAGGGCCTGTTTTCAACCTGTTTGAGAACCTGGATAGTTAGCCTAACATACTCATTGTGGCTGGATTGATTGAAATAAATTTGAAATAGGAAAATAAAAAAAGACATGATTATGTGTGTTTTTAAAACTCCTCCTGATGGACAATTACAAGCATCTATAAAAGTACAGAGGACAGTATAACAAACCCAGATTTTATGACTTACTTTTAATAATTGCCAACTCAAAGCCACTTTTGGCTTCTTTAAGCTCCTTTCTTTAACCAGATTATTTTGAGGCGACTTTATGTTTTACTGAAGCAAATCTTATGATATTCTTTGATCCAAAAGTATATGAGTGTGTATCCCTAGGGCAGAACTCTTTCAAAATATAACCAAGGCATCATTATTAGACTTCAACGCATGGGGCTTGGGGTTGTGGCTCAGTGGTAGAGCACTCGCCTAGCACGTGCAAGGCCCTGGGTTCGATCGTCAGCAACACATAAAAATAAATAAATAAAGGTATTTTGTCCTACTACAACTAAAAATTTAGAAAAATAAAAAATAAACTTCAATACATTAATAATAATTTCTTAATATTATAGACCATTCAATTAGTATTCAGATTTGTCTGATTGTCTCATTTTTAAACAATTGATTTGTCAGATAAGAATTGTACATCTCAATTTGTTCATATCTCTTAAAAATTCTTTTTATTTATAGATTTTTCATCTCTCCCTCTCTTTTTTCCATCATTATAATTTATTCCTAAGGATACCAGGACAGTTGTCTGTTGAGTGTCCCAAACTCTGAAATTTTTCCTGCAATTTATGGCATAACATGTTTCTCCCTCTTGCATTTCCTGTGAACTGGGTAGTGAGAACAAAGGACTCCAACATTAGCTTCAACGTTTTGGTGGTAGTACTTCCATGGGGTGCCGGCTATATGCTGGGCTCTCTGTGATATCAGCAGCCATTAATGATCTTCCAAATGTGACCAGTGGATTTTTTTTTTATCACCATTGTCTAATGGATTGAAACATGTTTGATATTGTTTCCATTAATTATAGTTATTCCTTTGATGTTTAAATCATCTCATCTTTGGCCAGTTATAGATGCTTCAATTTAACAAGAGTCCTTTTGACACGATGTTTTAGACTTATTTTTGTTATAAAAATATTTTAGGCTCATCTTATACATTTTCCCCCCCTGGACCTGAAAGCAGCCATTTGTTCAAGAAATTGTAGGACAAAAGAGAATTTGTATCCTACAACACAGAATGCTAGGGGTGCTTATTGCTACTTGAGTTACTATTATTAAGCCCTTTTAATGGATAGAACTGTGACATATATGTGCATGAGTAGATATTTTTCAAAAATGTTATTAGTTGAGGTTTACATTTCCAACTGAATTGTAATATTTTGGGGCTTTAAATTGTTTCCTTGAGTTTTATCTTTTTTTTCTTGTGCCAGAACATCTTAGTACCTGACAATATTCATGGAATTACTTTTTTGATATTTTTTATATAATAGGTAGTTTCAGAAGCAATAACAGTATTCTTACTAAAAATTTGATTATGAAAAACAGTTTTGGGTTTTATGTTTTTAGGGTATGTAACACAGAGATGTGTCAGATTACCATATTTTAAAGTTACTTGAAATAATTCCCCTTTCTATGCTTAAAAATTGTTATTTTATAGTTATTTAGCATTATACTACACCAATAACAACTATATTCTATACTGCAACCTTCAAATCCATAACGTGGTATTAGTTCCACATGTGACTATATTTGCTCAATGCTCATCACCAGTCCTATGCCAATTCCTCCAGTCATTTGGGGTCTGTGTCATTTGTCATTCCTCAGAAAGGACACACAAGAATAGGACTCCCTGAGTTCTTGCATAATCATATCAATTTGTGTATGACTTTGCAGTTGATTTTAAACAGAAATATCACTCCATTATCCTATGTCATAACATGCCGCCATTGGAAAGTCTAAATGTCAGGCTTATTTTCTCTTTCTTCGAGTGGCAGTGGCATGGTTTTATTTTGTTTTTCCCCATTTCTTTAAGTTCAGTGGATTTACTCAATCATATCTCATTTTGGTCACTCTGGGTTGATTTTCCAAGGTAACTTGCATGCCTTTCAATATGTAGATTCAGATGTTCTTTCATCAAGAACAACTTCCTGAACTAGAGCTTCAGTTTGTACTTGTTTTCCTTGCTTTGGGAATTTCTATCATACATATGATATATATATATATATATATATATATATATATATATATATAATATAATATATAATCTATATTAGTTTTGTGTTGCTGTAACAGAACACTTCAGACTAAGCAATTTTTTTAAGTAGGAAGAATGATATTTGTTTATTTAAAATTATTTATTTATTTTTCTAACTTGTTATGCATGACAGCAGAATGCATTTCAATTCATAGTACACATATAGAACCCAATTTTTCATTTCTCTGGTACACAAAGTAGAGTCACACCATATATGTACTTAGGGTAATGATATCCATCTCATTCCACCATCTTTACTACCCCAATGGCCCCTTCCTTTTCCTTCTTCCCCTTTGCCCTATCCAAAGTTCCTCCACTCCTCTCATACTCCCTGCCACCCCGCCATTATGGATCAGTATCCACATATCAGAGAAAACATTTGGTCTTTCGTTTTTTGAGATTGGCTTACTTCACTTACCATGATATTCTCCAACTCCATCCATTTACCTGCAAATGCCATGATTTTATTCTCTTTTAATACTGAGTAATATTTCATTGTGTATATATGCTACAATTTTTTTATCCATTCATCTACTGATGGGCATCTAGGTTGGTTTCACAATTTAACCATTGTGAATCGTGTTGCTATAAACATTGATGTGGCTGTGTCCCTGTAGTATGCTGTTTTTAAGTCCTTTGAATATAGATCGAGGAGTGAGATAGCTGGGTCAAATGGTGGTTCCATTCCAAGTTTTCTAAGGAATCTCCATTACTGTTTTTCAGATTCATCAAACCAATTTGCAGTTCCATCAGTAATGTATGAGTGTGCCTTTTCCCCCACATCTTTGCCAACACTTATTGTTGTTTGTATTCTTAATAGCTGCCATTTTGACTGGAGTGAGATGAGAGAGACTAAGTAATCTGTAGAGAATACAAGGTTATTTGGCTCAGAGTTTGGGAGTCTGGGAATTTTCAGAACATGGCATAGACATCTTCCAAGGGTCTTCTTGCTGCATCCATAACATGGTGGAAGGGTAAGCAAGAATGCTCGTGAAACACAAACAAATCAAGCTGGATTCATCCTTTTATTAGAAGCCCATTCTCTGGATAACTAACCCACTTTTACAATAATGGCTTAATCCATTCATGAGGGCAGTGTCTTTGTGACCTCATTTTAAAGGTCCTGCCTCTCCTTAATACTGTTAGAATGGCAATGAAATTTCAACATGAATTTTGGAGGTGACGTTCAAACAGAGCAATAATAATGTATTTTTTTCATTCAATCCTTTAACAAGTTTAGTTTCACTTTATTTTCTTCTAATCTATTTTCAGTTTTTCTCTTGATGATGCTATTTGTCCTCACCTTTGTCTTACTTCAGCATTCTTTTTAAAAATTGTTTTTCTTTAAATTCTTCAAATTCTCTCAGCTCACTTTCCAAATTTTTCTTTTGTCCAACCAGCTCATTTTCTAATTCTGAATTATGGCATTCTTATGTAGCTTCTATCATTTTGTCCAATTCTCTAAGCTCACTTGGAAATATAAGGCTAACAATAATTATTATCATTATGTAGGCATGTCTTTATGGCATGCTTTTGTTGTCTGTCCAATATTGTCTTTTTTCTTAAGATAATGTGCTATGGCATTCAACTGGCTATTGCTCTTGTTCCTGGTCCTGTGCTCCTAGAGAGGAGGAACCCAAATATCTTCTTAGCTTTAGTGTTCTATGGCTTTACTTTCTGTTGCTATCGTGGAGTATTAGGATCTGTGGACTTACCCTTTCTGCGACAGGTTCCTTCCACTGTGCTCTGAATTTCTCTCTTCTGTCTTTGGTGTCCTTCTTCTGTTCTGTTTATATCCAATGACCAGCAGTTTCTCCTAGATATGAGGAATTTGTCCTGCTTTATGAAAGTGGCATAATTAGGTTCCGTAAATATTAACTATTGCATCTTTATTGTGAATCTCAGTTTTAAGAACTGCGAAGATTTTTACATTTATAGACTCATTTTTATCTGAGCAATCTAAGTGCTTGCAGGACGTCCAGAGCCTACAAAGACCCTCTCTAGGTGGACCCTACCCAATTTGCTGATGGACTGAGAGTGGACATTTCCCTTTGGAACCCATGTTATCCCTGGTTTTGTTTTGTTTTGTTCTATCAATTATTCCGTCTATTTTTGTTGGGAGGGATTTGGAGAAGGTTAAAAGATGGTTACTATGGCTGCTGCTGCTATCTTTTTGCCAATGGGTAATTTTGGAGCCACTGTGGCATTATGGACATTTTTAGGCATGTAAAAACCTGAGGTGTAATTTTTATTTGCTTTTATAATTGCATTGTCTTTATCCCTCCCCCATAAATGTTATCAGACCATAAACATGAATCTGCTTGAAATTACAATGAAAACCACTGAACAGGATTTGGAAAATCTCAAGGATCTCAGGAGAAAGGGCCATTTTATCTGTGTTTGTATCATTGAGAATGAATCATTCCAACTGCCTTCAAAATAAATACTGAGAATTATGACCTTTTTTCCTATGATAAGCCTTCCAGAAATTCAGGCTTACAGAATGTATGAAAAATAAGCCAAGAAACAAACCAGATGAATGAAAAGGAAATGAACTACACTTTCAAGACCTGCCTATTATTAGTTTGTTACTATACAATGAGCAACTGCCAACATCTTACATGATTTTTTCTATTCAAAACAATGAATGGCAACTTATAATTTCTGATCACATGGTATAACAATAAACTTATGTAATTGATTTCTGTTGTTATTTTTTTTAAAACTTTCTTTGTCTCAAAAGGATCTGATTTGTTTGGGGGAGTAATTAAATACAATATGCAGCATACAAAATCATTTCAGCTGTCAAGTTCTATTGTGTACACAGCTAGTCCTACCTTAATTAATATGCCTGAGCTCCAGGAAATGACTCCAACAGCCACTCAGTTCTCCAAGCCCCAAAACTCAGGTATCATATTTAACTCTTTCTTCTACCTCACTACTCCAATAAATGTGCTCCAATAAATACAAAATTTCTGATCATTCCATCTATAAATGTCTCTAAAATTTTTCTACTTCTCTCTATCCCTCTGTCATTACCTTAGCCCTGGGCACCATCTCTCTTGTCTGGGTTGTTGTAATACATACCTTTTTTTCTCCTCCCTTATCATCTCCAAATTTTGACTTTTCAAAGCATGAATCTTACTGTGTCATCACTCTAGTTAAAACTCTTTAGGGGCTGGGGATGTGGCTCAAGCGGTAGCACGCTCACCTGGCATGCGTGCGGCCCGGGTTCGATCCTCAGCACCACATACCAACAAAGATGTTGTGTCCGCCGAGAACTAAAAAATAAATATTAAGAAAAAAAAAAAACTCTTTAAAGTCTTTGCATTGCTCTGTGGATAAAATCTTGAATCCTTCATGTGACTTTCAAAGTCCCTCACTCTGTCCCCCATGCCTGGCTCTGCAGCTTTGCTCAACATTCTTTATCCCACACATATGCTGACCTTTCTTTGCTGGCTGCATGGGACAAGCTCTCTTGCTTCTAGGTTTTTATGCATGCTATTCTCTCTTTCTAGAATACTCATCTCCTCCTACCTCCTTATTTATCTAGGCAATGGCACTGTGTCTTTTAAGACTGAGTGGAAATATCCTTTCTGCAGAGAGGCCTTTCTCAAACCTTTTGCCCAGCTGAAGTCCTCTTGCTGCAGGTTTTTAATGTGTTTTGTGTTGTCACCATAACGCTCATCATCTTGATGGTTTTATGTACATTTCTCTCCCTGGACAGCAGTCTTCATGAGGACAGAAACTGACTGCGTTGTTGACTATTCAACCCCTAGAATGAACTCATTTCCTGACAGTTAGTAGGTAGGTGTTCAGTACACATTTCTTTCAAATTTTGTACTGCAATAAAATATATCTCTCTCTAAATAACCCAATACCTGTTGTCCATGGCTGGTATAGGGTAATGTAGGGTCTCATTTACCACTAGGGCAAAATTTTAGGAGTACTAAAAAAAAAACAAAACTGAGTTATCCAAATAAATATTTGTGATGGTAAATTTTTTTATCTGTTAACTTGACTGAACCACAGAATGCCCACGTAGCTAGTGTTTTAGTCAGCTTTTTTTCATTGCCATGACCAAAAGACCTGTCAAGAACAATGTAGAGGAGGAAAAGTTTATTTGGAGCTCAGGATTTCAGAGGTCTTAGTCCATAGACGGCCAATTTCATTGCTCTGGGTCTGAGATGAGGCAGACGTGGGATAGGGAAGACATCTCATCAGAAAGGAGAGAGAGAGAGAGAGAGAGAGAGAGAGAGAGAGAGAGAGAGAGAGAGAGAACCCACCCACCCTGCTCACCAGGGACAAAATATAAACCCTCAAATCATGCCCCAGTGACCTACCTCCTCCATCCATACTCTCCCTGTCCTACAGTTACCACCCAGTTTGCTCATATCAGTGCATTAATCCAGTGATTAGGTTACAACTCTCATATCTAATCATTTCATCTCTGAACATTCTTGCATTGATTCACACGTCAGCTTCCTTCTCAAGTCACAGGGGCTGCCCACAGTGACTCACAGGGGCTGCCCACAGGGACTCACAGGGGCTGCCCACAGGGACTCTGACCCGGCTACACTTGGCCTTTGAAATCTTGGTGGAAGCCTCCAGGACCTCCTAACTCCAGCGTCTTGAAATCCTGTAGAACCAGCACCATGATGTTGATACCAAGGTCTGCCATCACCTCAAGCAATAGCCAGGCCTCCTAGGGATCAGGGCTGCAGAAACCTCTGAGTGAGCAGCAACTGAGCACTGTGAAATAACTTCCTCGACCCCTTGGTGCAAGCAGAATGGCCCCAAGGTCTCTTCTCAAATGAATTTTTATTTTTACTTCCTTGAGCCAGAGATGGGTGTAGTGCTGTCAATTCTTGAGATGCCTGTTAGCCATTTTTCCTATTGTTTCTGGGTAAATTACTTAGCATTTCATTACAGATTAATCTCTTTAACAACCACACCTTCCTTAGTTCTAGTTTTACGCCACTATCCGAACCAGAACCAGAAACATCTGGTTAAACACTATTTCTAGGTGTGTCGGTGTGGATCTTTCCAGAAGAGATTAGTATTTTAAACACTATTTCTAGGTGTGTCTGTGTGGGTGTTTCCAGAAGAAAGTAGTATTTGAATAGGAGGGCTAAAGAGAGCTGGTATTCTTCACAAGTGTGTCTGGGCATCATCTAATAGAACAAAAAGATAGAGAAGGGAAGAATGTGCTCTTTTTCTGCCTGACTACTTAGTGCTGGAGCATCAACAATCTTCTGCCCTTGACAATCCTACTTGTCAGGCTTCAGACTCTGACTAAAATCAACACCATTGGCTCTCTGGCTTTCTTGGGTCTCTGGTTTTTAGACGTTTGATTGTGGGGCTTCCTCACCCATCAATCCCATAAGCTTACACACACACACACACACACACACACACACACACACAAAGATACATATAGTTATTTCCTTTTCTCTCTCTTTCTTCGCACAAGATTTTATCAAAATCAATGCAAAAAGACCCATCATGAATGAATTAGCAATATTTTAAATAAACTCAGAATCAGTTACAATGCCATGCTGAACCATATTGGAGCTTAAGGCAAAAGGGGGGAAAACACAGTCATGATGATTCTGTCTTTATTTAAAAATTTGATATTTTTTCCTCATGAATCTTTCTGCATTAATTTTGATTTATTAAAACATTGCATGAAAATATGATTTTCTGGATTCCTGAGTGTTTGGGGGGCACCTTGAAATTTTGTGACTGAGGTTGAGTGAGGTATCTCACTTACCTCATCTTTGTCCTGACTCTGCTGTGGTCACTTGAACCTCTAAACACACCTGCCTCCCCCTCAACAGGATCCACATGGTAACAAGTTCTGTCTTCTGCTGCCTTCAAAGGTCTCTTGGGTTTATTCCACCTGCTCTTGAGTTTGTGAGAAACTGATGTGACTCCATTTTTGAGAAACCAGCTTCTACCTCAAGGCCTGTCCTAAGGAAGGGGGCATGACTCTTGTCCTGGGAAAAACCCACAGAGCACTCCTAAGCACATACCCACCCTGCTGAGTTGTTTGTCTGTAAACAACAGGAGATATTTGCAGCGACAGGTGTCCCTGACTCAGTTAGGCTAGGTGACGACCCATAGCAACCCCCTAGCAACCTCCAATCAGCATGAGACAGGGAAAATACCTGGGGTGCCCGATGACCTCCCAGTAGTTTATGGTGGTTGATAACATGTTGGGAAACCATGTAGTTTAGCAGTACACCCCTCATGGCCTAAATCAGTCAGTTCAAAGGAATTCCCCTCTTGTACTAACCAATCACCCCTACCCTACTTGTTCCCGCCAGTGAATGTGCTAATCAATGTTAAGAGTTTTTGTTTGATTTTCCCGCGGTATGGAATGATTTGCTATGTGATGTTGTGACGCATAGAGTATCCTCCCCAAACCTATAAAATCTCATTGAACAAAGGGCCAGGGCTCACTCCCTGGGACTGCTGAGTCAGAAACGGTTGTGAGCTTACAATAAAGACTCTTGTGTGATTGCATCAGATTCGGCTCTTAGAGGTCTATTGGGGTCTCACGAATCTGGCATTACATCAATATTGGCTGAAGCCAGTTCATCTGCTGCTATATAGAATGCCACACCCACATCCAAACCTGGAGGACAGGGACAGCAGCCTTCCTTTCATTGCTCATTTTATACCTAAATCCCCCCAAGGTTTCATTAACACAAGAAAAATGTACATGGTCAACTTTTTTTTAAAATATTTTTTTTTTAGTTATACATGGGAACAATGTCTTTATTTTGTTTATTTATTTTTATGTGGTGCTGAGGATGGAACCCAGGGTCTCACACGTGCATGGTGAGCGCTCTACTGCTGAGCCACAACCCCAGCCCACACATAGTCAACTTTTATAGAAAGTTTAAAATAATGGATGAGGATAGCACATGCACATAAAATGTGAAAACTGAGTAACAGATGTCACGGCACCCACCCTGGGAAATTTCTTGCTGGCTACA
This sequence comes from Urocitellus parryii, assembly GCF_045843805.1. Lineage (NCBI taxonomy): Eukaryota > Metazoa > Chordata > Mammalia > Rodentia > Sciuridae > Urocitellus > Urocitellus parryii. Next base: position 59,784,850 of record NC_135539.1, on the reverse strand, counting down.
TTTTTCTCCAGGGCTCTGCTCCTGCCACCTTGTTAGGGACTTCTTTCTAACCCTCTTATCCCCATTCAGGGCACTGCTGAAGGACTTTGGAGTATGCCACCCTAAAGTATGCCAGTCTGGTAGGTGGATTACTTTGAACTGAAGGCAGCTGGAAAAAGCAGACTAAGAAAAACTCTGTGCCAGGCACAGTGGCACATGCCTGTAATCCCAGCTCTGGAGCCTGAGGCAGGACGATTGTGAGTTCAAGGTCAATGTCAACAACTTGGTGAGGCCCTAAGCCACTCAGCAAGACCCTGTCTCTATGTGATACAGCAATCTGTATACAGGGTAAAATTGGGAGTTCATAACCCACTTGAATCAAACTGTGAAATATGATGTATTAAGAACTATGTAATGTTTTGAACGACCAACAATTAAAAAAAATTAAATAAATAAATAAATAAATAAATAAATAAATAAAATATAAAAACAGGGTGGGGATGTTGCTCAGTGGTTAAGTGCTCATGGGTTCAATCTCTAGTACCAAAAAAAAAAGAATAAAAAATAAAAATTCTAGCTAAGAAAAACTATTTGCACCCCATTCCCTCTCCCCACCATTGCCTTTCTGTTACTGTAATAAAGTACCTGAGATAACCAACTTATTATAAGGAGGAAAGCTTTATTTTAGCTCACAGTTTCAGCAGCCTCAGTTCATTGTCACTTGGCCCCATTGCTTTGTGCAGAACATCATAGTGGGGAGGTCATGGAGCAGAGTTTCTCATCTCATGGTGGCTGGGAAGTAGAAAGGGAAAGGAAAGAGGGTCCAGGGTCCCAATATCCTTTTGGGGGGCACTCCCCCAGTGACCTCATTTCCTTCCATTTGGCTCCACCTATTAAAAATTGCATCACCTCCAAATAGTGCTGCAGGCTGGGCTTTTAGCATATGGCCTCAGGGGGACATTTCAGATCCAGACCAGAACCCCTCATTTACCCAGAATGGCAAGGTTAGAGACAATGCTAGACTCTTCTCAGTGCAGGAAATGACACTAGAAGAATGGTTACAAGCCTTCCAAAATATCCTTATCTTTCATTAGTTTTCCCCATATATTTACTTTGCCACAGTTTTTTTTGCTTCTAAAAGCTTAAAACTATTTTTCTTTCCTTTCACTTCTCTACAAAATTATTGTTCTTCGTTACAGTGCTACATAAGTCCAAGTTCTATCTCACCCTTTGAGTTATTCATCTATGAGTTCCCTGTGTGTATCCACGATGCATGTGTTAATAAACTTGCTTATTTTGTCAGTCTGTCTTTGTCAGTCTAATTTGCAGGAATCCAGCCCCAACACTGTACTCCCATATCCTGAGTTCTCACCAAAAAACACCAAGTTTCTATTCTTGCCCCTTAATTATACAAAATAATGAAATACTTTTGCCCAATCTCTCTTCTCTACAACTTACCTAATTTCTAGCCAAAATTGTTCTCAAAGTGTTTCTTTTTTCCAACTTAAATCCTGTTTCCCATTAACACAAATAAGATGCTCTCCCTTTTTCAAAAAGCAAAGTTTAGCTATAATTGTCCCCTAAAAACTGATTTTTTCTTCTCTTTACAGCTAGCAAATCACTAGACTGGACACTTTTTAAATGATTTAATGTATTACCGATTCTCACAATTTTGCAATGTACATATTATCTTCGTTTTATAGGTAGAACACTCGAGGATGTAGTTGTTTTGTTCAAAGCCATATAACTAGTAAATTGGTCAACAAATCTGAATTTAGATTTGACTTCCAAGTCTGGGCATTGGCGGTGAAACATTTTCCTTATTTAATTTAGCCTGGCAGGCTTCTCCCCTTCTGTTTGTCTTTCCACCCTCCCTCTCTTCTTTCTTTCTTCCCTCCTTTCTAAAATATTTACTGTAAATGTGGCAGTGTTCTAGGAGTGAGAATACATGGGGGAATAGAACAAGTCTCTGCCCTCATGAATTGAGGTTTGTGTTAGGATTGTGTGTATAGAAATGTTACCACAGGAAAATTTGAATAAATCCTCTAGCTACACTTGCTCTTACTTGACTTAAAACTCACTCATTTGGAGGGTCACACAGCTGGGCAATACATTATTAGTCTAGCTTTGCTATAGATAATGCCTCTGACACGTGGGTTATGATGGTAATGGTCACCTAGGTTACTTTTCAGGGTTCGAAGGCCATTTTTGCCCAAAGCATTGACTCTTCACTTGGGCCTGCTGATGTCCAGTGGGGACTGGAATGGAATGAAAAGGCTTGTCCTCTCTGCCTTCATGTTGTGTCTGTCTCCTTTGCTACCCACAACCTGTGAGTCAGATTCTTCTCAGCTCCATAAGTAGAAATGTTGATCATCTGAGCTGTTTTGGCTGGAACTGTGAGGCAGGGTTAATTTGACCTCAACTTGTCTAGTCTCTTCCCCTGCTTTAAGGCTGAAAAAACCAAGATGGCTGCCCTAAACCTCATTATAATCCTATCTGCATACCAAATAACACACCATCCAGCCATATGACAGCTGACAAGGGCCATTACAATGGCTGGAAGAGTTAGAGAAGGGAGTGAAAGGAGGTGGCCACTGGGTTCCTTGAAAATCTCCTCTTACTTCAAGAAAAGGTGATGTGAATATTCTTTCCCTTTTTTGGCCCGTAGGTCCCCTCATGACTCTTCCCCTGATTCTGTGATTACTCACCCTCTCTGGGGCTGAGAAAGGATTCGTGAGCAGAGCTCCAGCTTCCCCATTCTTTGGCCACTGAACTTATGTAGTCAAGAAACTCAGTGTTTTGTTTTTGTTTCTGGTTTTGCAAACTCAGACCGAAAACAAAACCCACTTTGGGAACTCTCCTCTAAGGGGGAAACCAAAATTACTGTTAATAGAAACAGACAATAAACACATATGCAAATTTGAAAATGCATTCAGTATGTCAGATAAGCGCTAAAGCCACCTTCTGACCTGCCCCACCCCACACCCCAAAGGCAGCGAGATCTGGGGAACAGGGAGAGGAGGATAGGAGAAACAATACTTGTAAATACATGAAGCACATGACCCATGCATTTACTTATTACAACTTAAAAGTCTCTCCATCAGTTTCTCTTCCACACACATCTTGAATGTGAAAATGTCTCATTTATATCACTCTTTTTTTCCTGTAAGTTTTAAGTGCTTGTACTGAATCCATGGGATGTTGTGTTATGTGCTGGTGAATGCTTCCCAAATCTCAGCCAAGCAGCCTGCTGATAGTCGAAGCTGGGTGCTTCTTCCACTGTTTCTGGCAAGGTCAGGTTTTACTGAGAATGAGAAGCCTGGTTTAAGATGATATTTCAAAGCAGATACTTGGTTAGGGTAGGAAAAGGATCGTGTTTAACATTTAAGGAAATAGCATAGCAAAAAAATTGAGGTAGCCGGCATGGTGGCACCTGCCCGTAATCCCAATGGCTTGGGAGGCTGAGGCAGGAGGATTTCAAGTTCAAAGCCAGCCTCAGCAATTTAGCAAGGCCCTAAGCAACTCAGTCAGATCCTGTCTCTAAATAAAATACAAAATAGGGCTGGGGATGTGACTCAGTGGGTGAGTGTCCCTGCATTCAATTCCTAGTACCCACCATCAAAAAAACCAAATTGACATAAGGGATACAAATGTCTTAAGGAATCATAAACCAATCTGTTGTTGGTGCTTCCACATGGAGGGTTGATGAGTCTTTTAGGAATTTCCATTAGTGAACAATCAAATCATTTCCAGGGCAAGCAGTGTCCTAGAAGAGTAAAGCTACACTGTAAATTGTAAATTTATGCTAATAAAGCTATAAAGACAATAGGATAATTAAGTCATGTCCATGTAGACACACAGATTATGTAGGTGAGTTGAATACATAGTAAAATCAGGGTTTCCAAATCTTCATGTAATTCCTGTAAAACATATTATGGGATACATTTTTTAAATTTTAGAAAAGTTGGGTTTGGAAAGTGTATCCATGCCACGATTGTTAAGAGATTGTCAGCTTCAAATTTGTTTTCTCTATTTTCTGTTCTGAAATATAATAGATTTTTTTTAAAAAAAATGTTTCTTTAGTTGTGATGGTAGATGTACACAATATATTTTTTTAATGTGGTGCTGAGAATTGAACCCAGTGCCTCACACATGGTAGGTAGGCACTATACCACTGAGCTACATACAGCCCCAGCCCTTAAGAGATATTTTGACATCCATTTTTTTTTTGGTCATCTGGCTCTCTAATCTAAAACAGAACAATAATTTTATTTTGGATCCATCTTAAATCTATAGATAAATTATTTTAAAAACTATCATTCTATTTGCCCAAGTTGGTCATGGTTCAAATAAGGAGGAATCTAGGCCAAAATATCTTTTGCTTCCCAAACTTGTAGTTCTCCACTTGATCACAAAGTCTGTATGTTTTGTTTTTGTTTTCCCTTTTTAAGCTTGGGCCCCGATTTTAACCACTGTCTCAATAGATGTGGTCTGTTTATAATGGTATCAGTAGTGAGAAAGAAATGAGGAGGTGGGAAGAAAAAGATTTGTTTGGCAAGTTCCCCAAAATACTTTTAAAAGTGCTCTAGCCAATTTGGAGAAGTGGATCATAATTCACATGTGGCAGACGGGGCCGTTCATCCACTTTGATGCATTTCGGTTACAGCGCAGCTGTCAGGCCAAGGAAGTTATAAATCTTCCTACATGTTCACATTCACATTTAATTAATACTAATAGGCAATGCTGTCTCTAGAGGGAGATGATGTGATAGACAGAGTGAAGTCTGAGAAGCAGATAATAAAGGTAGTAGGTTCAAGTATTATTTCCAGATCAATCTGGTTTGATTCCTAACAGTAGTATCCTCTGTTGATATTTTTTTTTTCCAGTTTGTTCGAAAGAATGGCTCTTCTGTTGTTTAGATTTGGGATTTTCAAGTGCTCATTTTATAAACCTAGACATCTCCACTTTTTCTTTGGAAAAGGTGGGTTAACACCCTTAGGACCATCAAGTTTTTCAGGGAAGGTGTTGGCATTTTTGCTCCCATTCCTGATGCCCATCAGTTTAATTGCTGTCCCAGTTTCTTTGGGACATTGGGCTATGACATTGCCCAGAGGCTGTGATTTCTAAATGGTTCCTGGGCTCAATCAAAGTCAAGTTGACTCAGCAGTATGGAGCAAGGCAGGCATTAACAGCCCTTTGACTATTTCACCCTCCACTTTGGCCTGTTAACAGGCAGCCTAAGTGATGACCTTCCCTAAAGTCCTTAAGGCAATCTCCATTTAGATAATGAGCAACCCAGGCAGATTTCAGAAAACACCCACAGCTCACCCAGAACAGTCTTACTTTTTTGCTGTTAAAAGTTCTGATAAGCTTCTGGTATTCAGGGAGGGGAGATGGGAAAGCCATATGGAACCTATTCCACCATGCATTCTGTTCACCTTCAGAATTGGGCAAGGTGATACTGGATTAGATGGTCCTCTAGGGAATTCCAAATATTATTCTTGTTCAGAGATGTTCTCATGGATGAGTTTAGTACAGCCACTTACAAGGTGGGAAGAAAGTAGTCCAGTAACGTCCCATTTGGATGAATTTATCTTTTTCTCCAGCCTCATACCTTCTCTTCCTTTTAGGCCTAATATTTTCACTATGAATACAATCCTTGGGGGGGGACATAGTTCTAAAACCCCCAAGAAAAAGTTTAATTTATAAATTAGGCATAGCAAGAGATGATCAATAATAAGAAATAATAAAATAGAAATATATACTGTAATAAAATTATGTAAACATGAAGCAGACCAGGTACCCCCATGCAAAAAACCTTGGACACCATTGAGATTCTCTTCTTGTCAGAAAGATTTTTACACAGAATATCAGCAAAAATTTCTGCAGAGGGCATTGTGGTCTGTAGCTTGTAAATGTTTGTAAATGCCAGGTTTGCAAACAAACAAACATACAAACAAACGAAAAACTTGTAAAACCTCTGTCTAGTCTTAAAAAATGGAATAGAAAGCACTTGTCATGTTTAAACCTTCAAACCTCTCTTTTCCTCCCTCTAGGTATAAAGTTCAAAGAATTTCTAGACTCATGGTCCAGTGATAAGCCCCTCTAGACCACTGCATCTTAAAATAAACCTACTTCCTGAAAATTTCTTGGGTGTCCAGCCTCTTCTGTCCTACATCAACTGTGGTTGTCTCTCTCTCTCTCTCTCTCTTTTAAAATATGTCCTTATATGGTTTTCACTCTTCTTCTTTTTTCCTGAGGATAACTAAAACTGCTGGAAAAAAATTATAAATTAGGGTGCACTATTGTACGCTAATATTTCCATGAGGCCCGCTAAAACTTCTTCTGATTTTGGCTTCCTGTTAGGATGGTGAACTAGGATGGGTTGCTGGCTTTCTCTCCCCAAATCAACTGCGGAGAAACTAGAAGTGAGAGGAAGCATAGGTCTGAGACAGTAACAGAGATGGGCCACCTGGAGAATCTCAACAGCTGTGGTGAAATCATCTGTGAGTAGGGGTGAGAGGGGCGACAGGTGGGGGGCGGGCAGAGGGACAGCTGGAGGAGAAGGGCACTGTAGACACAGTGACAGGGCAGGTGTGGAACTCATAAAGTCTGTATTGCTTCCTCCTTACCTGGCCATAGGTCATTGTTGCTACTTCCTTCACTGTAGAAATCCTTACAGGTGTGAGAAATTGGTGAAAATAGATGAGAAGTGACCTGCTGCACTGTGTGCTGCCAAACCCCTCAGGCAAGTAGATGGTAAGTAAGGGGGACTTCCAGCTGAAAATGCTTGTTCTTTTGAGGAGTTTAAAGATGATTCTCTGAGCAGGACAGGGGCTCATAAAATGCCAAGCACAATGTATATGTATTAAAACAACAACAACAATATCCCTAACACCTAGATACTTAGAAAAATATAAGAACATCAAGAATGGAGAATGATAGAAGTTCCTAGAGATAAATGGCAGGTGACCTACAAAGAAAATAAATCAATTTTTTGTTTATTTATTGATTCATTTTATTTTTATTTAAGACATACATGACAGTAGAATATATTTTGCCATATTATTCATATGTGAGTATAACTTGTTCTAATTAGGATCCTATTCTTGGGATTGTACAATGATATGGAGTTACCCTGCTCATGGATTCAAATACAAGGACAGGAAAGTTATAGTAACAAAAACAGCATGGTATTGCAAAAACAGACAGGAAGACCCATGGAACAGAAGACACAAAGACAAGGCCACACAAATAGTTATCTCACACTAGATAAAGGCACCATAAACCTACATGGGAGAAAAGATAGCCTCTTCAACAAACGGTGCTAGGAAAACTGGAAATCCACATGTAGTAGAATGAAAATGAACCCCTATCTCTCGCTCTGCACAAAACTCAACTCAAAGTAGATCAAAGACCTAAACATTAGACCAGAGACCCTGTGCTTACTAGAAGAAAAAGGAGATCCAACTTTTCATTATGTCGGCTTAGGAATCGACTTCCTCAATATGACTCCTAAAGCACAATAAGTAAAATCAAGAATCAATAAATGGGATTGTGTCAAACTAAAAAGCTTCTTTACTTCAAAGGAAACAATCAAGAACTAGAACAGAGAGCCTACAGAATGGGAGAAAATCTTTACCACCTGTACCTCAGATAGAGCATTAATCTCCAGATTATACAAAGAACTCAAAAAACTTAACACCAAAAAAACAAATAACCCAATCAATAAATGGGCAAAGGAACTGAACAATCACTTCACAGAAGAAGAAATATGAATGGTTAAAAATATATGAAAAACTGTTCAACATCTCTAGCAATTAAAGAAATGCAATTTAAAACTATGCTGTGATTTCATCTCACTCAGAATGGCAATTGTCAAGAATACAAGTAACAATCAATATTGGCGAGGATGTGGAGAGTACTCATATGTTCCTGGTGCGACTGAAAATTGGTGCAACCACTCTGGAAAGCAGTATGGAGATTCCTTAGAAAATTTGGAAAGGAACCACCATTTGACCCAGCTCTCCCACTTCTCAGTCTATACCCAAAGGACTTAAAATCAGCATACTACAGTGACCCAGCCACATCAATATTTATAGCAGCTCAATTCACAATAGCCAAGATAAGGGAACCAAACTAGGCACCCTTCAACAGATGAATAGATAAAGAAAATGTGGTATATATATGTAATAGATTATGATTTAGCCACAAAAATAAAAAAAATTTAACACAACACTTGATACAAGAAAACAATGACTTAGTATTTTAAAAGTATGGAAGAGAAATGAAACAGCCAATATTTATATCTACCATACTGGCATTTAATCATGAGGATATAAATAAAAGTATATGTACTTTCTCCACGTGTGTTGTTTGTATAATAGCGGTTCAGGACTAACACTGCAGTTTCATAGTTTTGGGTCCCAGGTTCCTTCAATCATGTTGATGTGTCAACCACAGAGCATTGGCCTCATCTATGATCTATGGATCTATGGTGGCTATTCTGGCTCTCATCATTATATGCATATTGCAGCCATCAGAAATGAGGACTGAGAAGCTATACCCTTTCCCTTTTTAAAGTTGTAGATGAAAAATGAGTGCATCACTTGTGCTCCTATTCCATTGACCAGAAGTTAGTCACAAGGCCATAACTAGCTACAAGAGAGAGCAAAAAGGCAGCCATCATTCTGAATGGATTTAAGTCCAGTTAAAACTCAGAGGTTCTGTAACAAAATGAGGTGAAAGAGGCGGGGGGCGCTTGATCACTGTTATATATTTCAAATCCCAACTATTCTTTAGTATAGAGAAAAATATAAGGATATAGTCTAGCATCACTCTCCTGAAACATACTTCTAGTTGATGCTGTGAGGAAAAAAAAAAAGAGAGAGAAATTATGTATAATGCTTAGTCAAGAGACAGATGGAACTTTCATTATTAAAGATGATATAATTTACCTTGAAGAAAAGCAACAAAATCAATATACAAGCTGCTAAAACAATGAAGAGAATTTAGCAAGGTTGCTGGATACATGATCAACTTACAAAAATCAATGATTTTTATGCTGGCATTCATTATCTAAAAATGCAGTAAAATATGATTCACAGTTCCAATAAAAGCTAAGCATACTTAGGAATTAACAAAAATACATAAAACCTTTTTTTAGAAAAAAATTCAAACTGAACAAAGGACATAAAAATCAATCTAAATACTTTCAGAGACTCTGGGTTGATGTTAATATTCTAAAGATGTCAATTTTTACCAAATTAATCTCTATATTCAGAGAAATCTCAATCAAATTCCTCATTAAATATACTATAAAATTTATGTGAAAGAATAAGTGCTCTTGAATAGCTAATTCAGTCTTCTGAAAATAGAGAAATGAGGGAGGTTTTGTCTTATCAGATATTAAAATATACTATCAAGTCTTACAGTAATAGAAACAGGCGATATTGGCAAAAGAACAGTCAAATAGACCAATGGAATAGAATAGACAACTCAGTTATTTAATATATGATAAAGATGGCACTATCAATTAATCTAAGCACGCTCACATTAGTGTACGATGCTGGTAAAACTGATTCCACACAAAGAGAAATGAAACTGATTCCTACCTAACACCATACCCAAAAGTGGATTCAGAATAGATGAAAGAAGTGAATGTGAAAAGTATTTATTCAAATTTAACAGAAGTGAGATGAGAATATGTCCTTACCTAAGGGTACAAAAGGGCTTCGTATGCCTTCACAACCATATATCATAAAGAAAAACTAAGGATTTCATTGAGTGAAAGATGCCATGAACTAACCTTGAAGTGAAAGGTATTTAGAAATTATTTGACAATGCCTCAAACTAACAAGAGACCAAAACCAAGATTATATAAAAAAAAAACTGGAATTTTTTTGCAAATCAAACAGGAGAACATAGGAACATTTATAGAAAAACAGGCTAGGAATATGAATGAGCAATTTATAGATGGGAAAGCCCCAAAGGTTAATAGCCCCAGAAAGTTGCTCAAATTCATTATTCATCAGAATTGTCAGTTAACATTGCAATGAAATATTTCATACACAACAGCCTGGAAAAAACAATAGGGGTGTGGAGATCTGCCCTCACTCATGGCTGGTGTGATTGTGAATTGGTATAGTCATCCTGGAGGGCATTCTGGAAGCAAAGGATCAAATTCATTTTACATGTATTCTAAGGTCCAGGCATGCTGCTCCTTGTTATTTTTCAAAGGGATTCATGCATGACCCCACAACAGAATGTATTTGTGGATGTTCATCATAGCATAGTTTGTGGGAGTTGGAGACAATCTGGGTGTCCATCTCTGGGTAGGGGTCCGTACAATGTTCTGCACATTCACTGTGGAATGTAGGGCAGCAGCCAGGAGCAATGCACTGTATGTGCACAAGCAATGCCAACAGCCCCATCTCTCCACCCACCAGTACTGGGGACTGAACCCAGGGGACACTTTACCACTAAGCAACATACCCAATCCCTTTTATTTTACTTGTTAAAATTTTGAGACAGGGTGTCACTATGTTTCTAAGGCTGGCCTCAAACTTGTGCTACTCTTGAGTCACTGGGATTATAGGCATGTGCTACCACACTCAGCACCTACAGTTCTTAAAGACAGAGTACTGAGTATTACTGTAAAAAAGAATGAGATCTTTAAAGCTTGTAAGAAATGCATGCAAACACCAAAATAAATATTGTATAAGAAAAAATACAGATAAGAGACTCTTCATCAAAGATATTAGAAAGGGTGATGGGGTGGGGATAGAGGAATGAGAGTGGGGAAAGTGAGGCAAAGAGAATAATAAACAGATGAAAGAGGGAGAACTCAGCACAGAGCATTCTGGAAGGATTTCTTTTTGTTTCATCAAAGTGTTGGGATGAATTGGTCCATCAAGGGATCCTACCCCTGAAGGAACACAGGCGAGGATGGATGGGGGATAGTGTGAAGACATTAATTTGAGACCAGTGGATGGTGAAGGGACATCCTGAAAGATGACCTGCCACAGACAAGAATTCCACAGATAAGAATTCCACAGACAAGAATTCCACAGACAAGAATTCCACAGACAAGAATTCCAACGAGGAGGAAACTGGAAGCTGCACTGCACTATGTGCTGCCTTCTTCCTGCTTGTCCCAAGCAAACTGTGATCTTTAGATCGAAGAAAACACACACACACACACACACACACACACACACACACACACAAATCAAAGCCAAGTACAAACCACATGGGGGCACTTTTCCCTCATTAAGATTGGAGATCCATCATCTAAGTGGCCTAGAGTACCGAAGCCCTGGGAAGGCTCAGTCCTACTTCACGGGGGAGTTTTTTGACTCCACAATTAATTGGCTGCACCTGGACTAATTTCCCCAGGTGTAATTTGTCTCCACAAGAGACCAACCTTTAAAACCTTTCAAGGCATCAAATATAGCCAGAAACTTAAAAAAAAAAAAGGAAGAAGAAAGGGAAAAAAGTCATCCAAATTTTTATATCCTCTCTCATGGCATATTTAATGGTACACTGTAATATTTGTTTCTTCAGATGACTCAGAAATGTTTTATAAGTTTCTACTTTAAAAAAATGTTTAATCTTCTCTTAAAGATCTTCCTAAATCCTAAAGTTAATTACATTTTTAGAAGGCTTTAATATATTTCTTCCTTAAGCTGTGATTTCATTTCTGATTTTGCTATTGAAAACAACCTTGAATTTAGAGTTACAAACAAATGAAGGAAAGTACCATCATAAAAATTATTGGCATGTGGCAGCAAGAAGAAGAAGGTCAACCAAAGAACAGAACAGCTTTATAGAATATTGTCTTCTGTGGAGGCCTCAAAATGCTATAATGGGGCTGGGGATGTGGCTCAGTAGTAGAGTGTTTGCCTAGCATGTATGAGGCCCTGGTTCAATTCCCGGCACGGCAAAAAGAAAAAAACAAAAACAAATGCTAAATGTATATTATTTCACTCATAAATAAATAAAGGTAGGAAAGATGCATTATCTTGAGTTCAAAAAAATGACACATCTTTTAAGTGAAAGTTTCAAGGGAAGGGTTGTTATTAGAGGTGGATTTCAAAAAATGGGTATTTTGGCAAAAAAGGGGGGACCAATTTGGAAAAAAGTTCTGATGCATTCCACTGACTTTCCTTATCCTATTCCTCCTCCCTTTCTTTCATTCCCCTTTGTCTATATTCTGATATTTTTCTATTTTTTATCCTCTCCATGTTATAGTGGATTAGTTTCTGCATATCAGAAAAAAAATTTGGCCTTCAACTTTGGGGGACTGTTTTATTGCACTTAGCATGATAGTCTCCTGTTCTATCCAGTTATTGGCAAAGGCTATCACTTCATTCTTCATTCTTGTTTTTTATTTTTGTACCGGGGACTGAACCCAGATGTAGCTTAACCACAGAGCCACATCCCTAGCCCTTTTTAAAAACTTTTATTAGAGACAGGTCTCACTGAGTTGCTTAGGCCCTTACTAAGTTGCTGAAACTGGGTTTAAACTCGCAATCCTCCTGCCTCAACCTCTCGAGCCACTGGGATTACAGGCATGCGCCACCATACCTGGCACTCTCATTCTTTATGGCTGAGTAATGCCGCAGTCTGGCTGGGCACAATTCAGGAGCCACTTGTCAAAAGAAACTAACTTTATTTTTAGAACTACAAACTGCCAAGCAAAACAGCTCCTCAGGAAAAAACCCTCAGAGCCCAACTGCCACCACCGGCTTCCCACACGCCTCTCACCCCCACACCAGCCTCTCCACCTCCCACAATCCTCCTGCTCTTGAGGCCGATTGGCTGGGTTGCATGGGCGGAGCCAAAGAAGTCCCCCAATGAGCAGCTCCGTGGAGGAGCCAATCAGCTAGATGTTGCTGGGGCCGCTGTGAGCCAATCATCAGCTGGCAGCTGGAAGTTTGCTGGCAGCTGAAAGTTTGCTGGGGCCCCTTTGGCTGTGGCTCTCAACAGAGTAATACTTCCTTGTGAATATATAGCATATTTTGTTTATCCATTTGAAGGGCACCTAGGTTAACTCTTGAAACTGAGCTTAGCTATTGAAACTGAGCTGCTATAAACATTGATGTGGCTGTGTTACTATAGTATACTGACTTTATTTTATTTTAATTTGTTGTATGCTGATTTTAATAACTTAACTTTTCTATGTAAATATATGAATATAACACAGTGAATTTCACCATCATGTACATCCACAAGACACTTAAAAAAATAAGTGACTAGAAAGATCAGTAGAGCAGAGGGAAGTGAAAACAGGGGTAGGAGGAAGGGAGGGGAAAGGGAAATACTGGGACCTGAATTAAAAAAAATTATAGTCCATGGTTTTATAATTATGTCACAGTACATTCTACTGTCATGTGTAACTAAAAAGAACCAAAAAAAAAAAAAAAGAAAAGAAAAAGAGAAAAGAAATAATGAATGAAAAAAGAAAAAGAAAGAAAGTTCTGAAATGACCAAAGCGGAACACATGTTTAGGAAATCGTGACTGGTCCTGTTTGTCAGGTTATAAGTCTGCCCATAACCAGAAACACTATGTAACATGTACTAATAGTTACTTGGCACTGTTCTAAATGCCTCACATCCATATATTGACTCACTTAATTTTTATACAACCCCAAGAGGAAACTTTTCAAGTGAAGAAACCAATACCTAGAGGCTGACATCTGAGCTCACCCAGGTAGTAAGTGGCAAACCCAGGATGTTGAACTCAGATGTCTGGGTCCTGATAAAAACAAGGAAATGAAGTCTGGGTGTTGATTGCAGAGTTTTGTCTCAATTAAAAGGCAACTGAGAGACACTGAAGAATCAATTTGGGGACAGCAACACAGCATGACTTTTGTAGGGCAACTCCAAGGAAACTGTATTTTGGTAGTATCATGTAAGATGGATAAGAAGAGGATGTAAATGAAGTCAAGGGACCAGTATTGACGCTCCAATGAGAGAAGGGTGGTGATAGGGGCGTTGTATTATAGTCAGGGCAAAGGGGGAAAAATGAAATATCAATCTGGGCAGTCTAGTTTGAGAGGTGTGACTGTAGCTCCATACTGCCTTCATAGGAAACAGGCTGTGAGGAAGGTTTAGTGTGGGGAAGAAGAGCAGTTAATCTTAGAAATTTAAGTGAGGGACTAGTAAAATAAATAAATAAGGCAGAGCTATCCAGGAGGCCAGAAATAAGGGTTTTCTATTCACTATAGAAGACAAAACGGTAATCCAACTTTAAATGTCCTCCAGTTAAAGAGAAAAGGATCCAGTTCAGACCTATGAAATGTTCCCTGAGCATCAGAGTACATGGGTGGGACTGAGGACCAGGCCTAAGGGAAAATGCCTACAATTTTCAATGGTTTGGGGCCTTTCTTTCCTTCTCAAATCTTGAGGCATACAACATACTCATATCACCAACACGCTCTTTAATAGATTATTTTGTGACTCATGTCAGTGTAAGATAAAGAGGCATAACCAGAGTTTCTATGATGACTACTCTTCGATTTTGATAATGAAGACTCTTTCTATAAAAGAATGGTTCTCTCTGCTTCCACCACCCACTTCTATGGTGAAGGGGGTGAGGTGTGGATACAACCAGAAAAGTGGTCCCCTTCTTATAACTGTGGATTTTCATCAACAAGCTATGTTTTATACTCTCTGTTTTTCCTGTTTCTGAAAGAATGCTTCAGGTATTGGTATCACCACTCCTAAAACAGAACTTGTCTCTTTTCTGCAGTAAAAATGGAAACATTTTTGCCTAGCCTCCCAGTAGTTTCGGAACAAAATTTTATGCTCTGTGCATTTGCCACTCTAGTGAATTCCACAGATCTGCCATTTTCAAATTCAAGAAGTCATTTGTATTTTTAAAAATCTCTAGATAATATAAAATTTATTTATATATATATAAGATATCATCCTATGACATTTATCTACTCATTCTGCAATCATTTAGTATCATCTACTTAAGTAACAGTAAGTGAAATGGATAATGAGAAGAAAGTAAGAGTGGTTAAGGGCTGTAGCTCAGTGGAAAAGCTGTTGTCTAACTTGTGTGAAGTCCTGGGTTAGATTCCTAGTGAAAGGAAGGAAGGAAGGAGGGGAGGGAGGAAGGAAGGAAAAGAAAAGAAAGAAGGAAGAAAAGGAAAGAAAGGGAAGGAAAATTTAAAAAGGGAAATTTTAAATATGCCACCTCCAAGAGACTCATCTCATAGGAAAAGACATCCACAGACTGAAGGTGAAGGTTTGGGAAAAATCATACCACTCACATGGACTTCAGAAGCAAGCAGGCACTTCTATCCTCATATCAAATAAAGTAGACTTCAAGATAAAGTTAATTAAAAGGGATAAAGAAGGACACTACATACTGCTCAAGGGAAGCATACACCAACAAGACTTAACAATTATAAATATATATGTCCCAAACAATGGATCATCTATGTTTATCAAACAAACTCTTCTCAAGTTCAAGAGTTAAATAGACCACAA
The DNA here is from genome assembly GCF_045843805.1 of Urocitellus parryii. Lineage (NCBI taxonomy): Eukaryota > Metazoa > Chordata > Mammalia > Rodentia > Sciuridae > Urocitellus > Urocitellus parryii. Next base: position 59,769,367 of record NC_135539.1, on the reverse strand, counting down.
CACAATAATTCTGGGTGACTTTAACACACTTCTTTCACCACTGTATAGATCTTCCAAACAAAAGCTGAACAAAGAAACTGTAGAACTCAACAAAACAATCAATAACTTAGGTTTAACTGATATATATATATAATATTTCATCTGTCAATGAGTGAATAAACTTTCTTCTCAGCATCACATGGATCCTTGTCTAAAATAAACCATATACTATGCACAAAGCAATTCTTGGCAAATATAAAAAGTAGAGATACTACCCTGTATTCTATTGGATCATAATGGAATGAAATTAGAAATCAATGATAAAATAAGAAATAAAAGCTACTCCAACACCTGGAGACTAAATAATATGCTACTGAACGAACAATGGGTTGCAGAAGACATCAAGGAGGAGATTAAAAAAATTTAGAGGTGAATGAGAACACAAATACAACTTATCAAAATCTCTGGGACACTGTGAAGGAAGTTCTAAGAGGAAAGTTTATTGCATGGAGTTCATTCCTTAAAAGAAGAAAAAGTCAACAAATAAGTGACTTAATATTACAGCTCAAAGCCCTAGAAAAGGAAGAAGAAATCTACACCAAAAGAAATAGAAGACAGGGGCTGGGGATGTGGCTCAAGCGGTAGCGCGCTCGCCTGGCATTCGTGCGGCCCAGGTTCGATCCTCAGCACCACATACCAACAAAGATATTATGTCTGCCGAGAACTAAAAAATAAGTATTAAAAATTCTCTCTCTCTCTCTCTCTCTCTCTCTCTCTCTCTCTCCCCTCTCTCACTCTCTCTTTAAAAAAAAAGAAATAGAAGACAGGAAATAATTAAAATCAGAGCTGAAATCAATGAAATCAAAACAAAAGAAACAATTGAAAAAATTGACAGAACAAAAAGTTGGTTCTTTGAGAAAATAAATAAAATTGACAAACTCTTTGAAGAGAAGGAGGAGAAAACTCAAATTACTAACATACAGGATGAAAAAGGTAATATCATAACTGACACTACAGAAATACAGGAGACAATTAGAAATTATTTTGAAAATTTTACTCCAATAAAATAGAAAATATTGAAGGCATCAATAAATTATTCTAGAGTCATGTGATTTGCTCAAATTGAATCAGGATGATATACACAATTTAAACAGATCAATTCAAGCAATGAAATAGAAGACACCATCAGAAGTCTACCAACCAAGAAAAGCCCAGGACGGGATGAATACACAGTAGAGTTCTATGAGACCTTTAAAGAAAAATTAATACCAATACTGTTCAATTTATTTCAGGAAATAGAAAAAGAGGCAGCACTTTCAAACTCATTCTATGAGGCCAATATCACCCTGATTCCAAAACCAGGCAAAGACACATCAAGGAAAGAAAAATTTAGACCAATATCTCTAATGAACATCGATGCAAAAATCCTCAATAAAATTCTGGCAAATCGATTACAAAAATATATAAAAAGATAGTGCACCATGATCAAGTGGGATTCATCCCAGGGATGCAAGGTTTGTTCAACATACAAAAATCAATAAATGTAATCCATCACATCAATAGACTTAAAGATAAGAATCATATGATCATCTCAATAGACACAGAAAAAGCATTTGAAAAAAATACAGCATCCCTTTATGTTCAAAACACTAGAAAAATTAGGTATAACAGGAACATATCTCAACATCATAAAGGCTATCTATGCTAAGCCCCAGGCCAAGAAGAAAAATTGAAGGCATGCCCTCTAAAAACTGGAACAAGACAGGGATGCCCTCTTTCACCACTTCTATTTAATATAGTTCTTGAAATACTGGCCAGAGCAATTAGATAGAGAAAAGAAATTAAAGGGATATAGATAGGAAAAGAAGAACTCAAATTAGCACTATTTGCTGATGATATTATCTGTATCTAGAAGACCCAAAAAGTTCCACTAGAATACTTCTAGAATTAGTAAATGAATTCAGCAAAGTATCAGGATATAAAATCAACACCCATTAATCAAATGCATTTCTGTATATCAATGACAAATCCTCAGAAAAGAAAATGAGGAAAACTACCCCATTTACCATAGCCTCAAAAAAAACCTTGGGAATCAACTTAATAAAAGAAGTGAAAGATCTATATGATGAAAACTACAGAGCCCTAAAGAAAGAAATCAAAAAAGACCTTAGAAGATGGAAAGATCTACCTTGCTCTTGGATAGGCAAAATTAATATTATCGAAATGAGCATACTATCAAAAGCACTATACAGATTTAATGCAATTCCGAGCAAAATCTCAATGGCATTCCTCATAGAAATAGAAAATCAATCATGAAATTCATCCTTAGCAGGAAGAGTGAAGCAGGTGGCATCGCCATACAAGACCTTAAACTATACTACAGAGCAATAGTAACAAAAAGAGCATGGTATTGGCACCAAAACAGACTGGTAGACTAATGGTACAGAATAGAGGATGTAGAGACTAACCCACAGAAGTACAATTATCTTATATTAGACAAAGGTACTAAAAACATGCATTGGAGAAAAGATATCATCTTCAACAAATGGTGCTGGGAAAACTAGAAATTCATATATAACTAAATGAAATTAAACCCCTATCTATCACCATGCACAAAACTCAACTCAAAGTGGATCAAGGACCTAGGAATAAAACCAGAGACCCTGCATCTAATAGAAGAAAAAATAGGCCCTAATCTCTATCATGTGGGATTAGGCCCCACTTCCTTAATAAGACTCCTATAGCACAAGAATTACAAGCAAGAATCAATAAATGGGATGGATTCAAATTAAAAAGTTTCGTCTCAGTAAAAGAAAAGAGAGCCTACATCTTGGGAGAAAATTTTTACATATCACATATCAGATAAAGCACTAATCTCTAGGGTATATAAAGAACTCAAAAAGCTAAACACCAAAAAAACAAATAACCCAATTAATAAATGGGCCAAGGAACTGAACAAACACTTCTCAAAAGAGGATATACAATCAATTAACAAATATATGAAAAATGTTCATCATTGTTAGCAATTAGAGAAATGCAAATCAAAAGTACTCTAAGATATCATCTCACTCCAGTCAGAATGACAGCTATCATGAAGACAAACAACAGTAATTGTTGGTGAGGATGTGGGGGAAAAGTTACACTCATACACTGCTGGTGGGATTGTAAATTTGTGCAGTCAACATGGAAAGCAGTATGGAGATTTCTTGGAAAATTGGGAATGGAACCACCATTTGACCCAGCTATCTCACTCCTTGGTCTATACCCAAAGGACTTAAAAACAGCATACTACAGGGACACAGCCACATCAATGTTTATAGCAGCACAATTCACAATAGCTAAACTGTGGAACCAACCTAGATGCCCTTCAGTAGGTGAATAGATTAAAAAATATGGCATATATACACAATGGAAATTTACTCATCATTAAAAGAGAATAAAATCCTGGTATCTGCAGGTAAGTGGGTGGAAGTTGGAGAAGACCATGCTAAGTGAAGTTAGGTAATCCCCCAAAACCAAATGAAGAATGTTTTCTCTGATATAAGGAGGCTGATTCATAGTGGGGTAGGGAGAGGGAGCATGGGAGGAATAGATGAACTCTAGATAGGGCAGAGAGGTGGGAGGAGGAGGGAGGGCCTATGAGAATAGAATGATGGTGGAATGTGATGGACATCATTATCCAAAGTACATGTACGAAGACACGAATTGGTATGAATATACTTTGTATACAATCAGAGATACCAAAAATTTGTGCTCTATATGTGTAATATGAATTGTAATGCATTCTGCTGTCATATATAAATAAAAAATTAATAAGAAAAGGAAAGAAAATTTAAAAAGAAAGCTTTAAATTTCTTAAATAGATAAATGAATTAAATAAACAAACTTAAGGTTGATTGGCTATTCCTGAAAAAAAAATTACATAGTATAGGAGAACTCTCTGCTACTTGTTTTTTTTAAGTGGAATTATTAATAATTATATTCATGGTTATTTATGATGACATGGAAATTGTTATCAAATTTAGGAATTTAGAGGATTGGGTTATGTTTGAGTGTGAGGAACTTGTTTTGATTCCTGATTTAATAGGTGTTCCTGTATTGCATAGTTATGATAGTTGATTGATAGTTGTAGCTGGTTGGTCTTTGTCAGTATTTTCATTGTTACTGAAATTGCTTATGGAAATAAAATAGCAAAGGTTAATATTAAAATTATAGATAGAAGAAGGGACAGGAATTAGAATTTGATTAGTACTTTTTGATTAGAGGTGATAATTGAAGCTATTATTTGAATATGAAAATGAATTTGGGGCTTTTTTTCCTAGTCAAATTTCTTTTTTTAAAATATTTTTTTATTTTTATTTTATTTTTAGTTTTTGGCGGACCAACATCGTGGTTGGTATGTGATGCTGAGGATCGAACCTGGGCTGCACGCATGCCAGGCAAGCGTGCTACCGCTTGAGCCACATCCCCATCCCCCTAGTCAAATTTCTTCTAACAGGGTAGATATTGATTTTGTATTTAAAGATAGATTTAGGTGCGTCATAGAGGGTGAATAATTCTTTTAAGAATCCTAGAAGATTTAAAAATTCAGAGGCATTGGAGTGTTTGGTTTTGAGGTTAAAGGTTAGCAGATTGAGTTCTATTGCAATAGCAAAACCTATGATAGTGACTACTAGGGTTACTGGTTTTAACTATAGTGGCATAGTGCTAAGTGGGGTGTTGTGGGACTGATGTTACTGGAGATGAAGAAGTCAGCAAAAACACTGCCATTGTGTGAAGTTTAATTGAATTCATGGGATATACAATCAATCAACAAGTACATGAAAAAATGCTCACCATCTCTAGCAGTCAGAGAAATGCAAATCAAAACCACCCTAAGATACCATCTCACTCCAGTAAGATTGGCAGCCACTATGAAGTCAAACAATAACAAGTGCTGGCGAGGATGTGGAGAAAAGGGTACACTTGTACATTGCTGGTGGGACTGCAAATTGGTGCGGCCAATTTGGAAAGCAGTATGGAGATTCCTGGGAAAGCTGGGAATGGAACCACCATTTGACCCTGCTATTGCCCTTCTCGGACTATTCCCTGAAGACCTTAAAAGAGCATACTATAGGGATACTGCCACATCGATGTTCATAGCAGCACAATTCACAATAGCTAGACTGTGGAACCAACCCAGATGCCCTTCAATAGATGAATGGATAAAAAAATGTGGCATTTATACACCATGGAATATTATGCAGCACTAAAAAAATGACAAAATCATGGAATTTGCAGGGAAATGGATGGCACTAGAGCAGATTATGCTTAGTGAAGCTAGCCAATCCCTAAAAAACAAATACCAAATGTCTTCTTTGATATAATGAGAGCAACTTTGAACAGAGCAGGGAGGAAGAGCAGGAAGAAAAGATTAACATTAAACAGAGACATGAGATGGGAGGGAAAGGGAGAAAAAAGGGAAATTGCATGGAAATGAAGAGAAACCCTCATTGTTATACAAAATTACATATAAGAGGTTGTGAGGGGAATGGGAAAATAAACAAGGAGAGAAATGAATTACAGTAGATGGGGTAGAGAGAAGATGTCAGGGAAGGGGAGGGGGGATAGTAGGGGATAGGAAAGGTAGCAGAATACAACAGTTACTAATAGGGCATTATGTAAAATTGTGGATGTGTAACTGACCTGATTCTGCAATCTGCATTTGGGGTAAAAATTGGGAGTTCATAACCCACTTCAATCTAATGTATGAAATACAATATGTCAAGAGCTTTGTAATGTTGTGAACAACCAATAAAAAATAAATAAAAAAAGAAAAGAAACGGTTATTTTCATTCATACAAACTAATGCTAAAAATCATGGTCGTCCCATGTATGTATAATTTTGTGGGGATGAACCCAGCTACTTTGTATAACAGTAATGCTCTAATATAAAAAAAGAAAAGTAAATAGAGAAAAAAAAGTCATGGTTGTCTTAGTAGGGCAAAGAAACCAAGGCCTGTACTGTAAGGGAAGGGGAAATGAGTGTAGTTAATAGGACTCGGGTCTCAGTAGATGACAGGTTTGATGATTTGATGATTAAGTCTTTGGAGCAGAGGCCTGTAAGACAGGGTATTCCTGTAAAAGCCAGGCTACCCATAATAAGTGAAAATGCGGTGAATGGTATGACTTGGAATAGGCCTTCCATTTTTTTGGATATCTTGGTTGTCACTTAGGTTATGGATAATCGATCCTGACCATCTAAATAGTATAGCTTTAAATAATGCACGTATACAGATATGGAGAATCGCCATGTGTGGTTGGTTAATTTCAATAGTGACTACTAGTGCAAGTTGACGTGATGTGGAAAATACAACAATTTTTTAAAGTCATTTTTTAAGTCATTTTTATGTCATTTAAGGCACAAATGGCTGTGAACAGGTTGGCAACAGCACCTAAACATAGAGTATTTGAATAATATTGTTTTCTACTAGAGGGTAAAAGCAGATAAGAAGAAAAATCCCTGCTGCTACCATTGTGCTTGAGTATCATAGAGTTGAAAATGGTGTAGGTCCTTCTATAGCTGATGGCCAAGGATGGAGGTCGAATTGAGCTGATTTCCTATGGCTGCTAGAAATAACCCAATTAGGGGCTTTGGGTTAGGGTTTATGATTATGTGTGGGGCTAAAAATTAGTCATATTATTTTGATATCTGTATGAAATATTATAAATGATAAAAATGTACTTTTAAAAAAATGAGCTGGTGATGAAAAAGATTGAGAAATTTTTTTCTCCTCAGACGTCTGGTTAAGATGTTTGTTCCAAAGCAGAACAATCTTCCTTACCTATGTTAGATGGCCTCCACCCGTTCAGCTCTGCTTAAACCTGAAGACCGACTCTATAAAAAGGTGAATTCTTAAAATGGTAACTCATTCTCAGTCTATAATTTTAGATTTTTCTATCTTTGGTATTAAATTTTAATTCTCCAACTGCCCTTGCTTTTAATTAAATCTCTAAACAGTTTTTGGAAGCACTAGCCTATTTCTCACTATCCCTCTATCACTGAGAATTTCCTCTAATTTTAACTATGTATTTAAAAAAAATCCAAGTAAAAGTCTTTTAATTTTTAGAACATTTGAACGGAAAATGTGAGTCTCGATAATGCTACCAATATTATTGCACTTCAGCTATTTTCCAGGATATATTTAAAATGATTAAGACAGGAGCAATTTTAAGGTGGGATAAGATCAGTAACAACAATAATGTGCAATTGTTCTCAGAAAGAATGAAAAAGTGTCTTCTTCCAATTCAGGGGAAGCATGGGGTAATGTTTGATGGGTACCCATGGAGACAGTGTAGATTCCTGAGTCCATAACTGCTAATAACTTGCTTTGGGACTGAGGGAAAAAAATCATCTCCCTTCACACTGGCTGGACTTTCACAGCTGGAATAGAAGGGGTAATTAGACTGTTGTTTGGTTAAGACAGGAAAGACAATTCTAGCTCTGCTCACCCAATTCCAATAATCCAAACATGAAATATGATATTGGTTCAAATGATCTGAAAAACTCCTTCAAATTCTTCATTTCTGTGCATGTTGGAAACTTGATCAATGCAGATAAAGCGGTGCTGCTCAAAGAAAATTGCAAAAGCAAAACAAGGAAAAGTGCCTGTGGGAAAAAACCAGTGAAGATAATTGGCTGAGGAAAGGTCAAAGTTTAAGTCTCTCAGAGAAAGCACGAAGAGAATGCCAAGCTGCCTTGGTTCTATAATTTCAGGTATCATATAAATTTGATTAAATTTATATTTTAATTACATAGCAGTGAGATGTTAAATATCATTGAAATGTCTTAATAGAGTTAATGAGGTGATAAAATAAGGCAGAAAATGACATCTAAGTCAAACATACAAGGTCCATTATCAAAGTAGACTGAGTGTAATGGTATCCTCTCTCTAACCTAGAGACTCCATTAAAATCAGGTAGGTGACTTTGAACACAGGTGGAAAATGAGAATCATTCAAATATGCAAAACATAATTAAAGGAACATTTTCCAAGGGAAAATTAATTAAACTAAGTAAACATATGGGTTATCTCACAACTTAAATGTGAAATTACCACTTTATATAGCAAGGAAGACTTCAAGAGAATGAGAATTCTAGTTTATAACATAAATGCATTGGAACATTGCAAAGATCAATGTATTTGGTATGGAGCCATCCTAAGAAATTCAATGAAGGTGAGAGCATAAAATGCTCTCTGAATGCATGGTGAATACTACGTGAAATACTAAATAGGGTTCTCCTTATTAATAGTTTTACTAAGGTAATGCCATTTACATGTCTATATATAACAGAATAGGAAAAATGACGATTAAAAAAGGAGTCTGAAATAATGTATTCATTCATCAAGAATTTTCTTAATTATCAGAATGGTTTGGGCATAAATAAAAATTCCAGTATTATTCATGTGACTCTAGACCAAAAATGCTCCCAACCCTTGATTTCTCATCTCCTACCCCTGTGTGGTACAGAAGAAAGGATATTTGATTTCAGTGCTATTTTCCAATCATAATGGCACTATTTGTTAATCCCCAAATGCCTACCTGTGATTTTCTATTTGGACATCCAATTTTCCATATTTAGCTTTTGGAACAACAAAGTCTTCTTGTGGGTGTTTGATTTTCTTGAATTGTGCTTTTCTGCACTCTCAGTATTGCTTTTAAAAATCTTTGCTACTGATCCAAGAAACATGTTTTACTTGTGAAAAGAAATGGTGAAATGTACTGCATTTTGAATAATTTAGAGTATCTTTTTCAGAAAAAGCAAATATTTTATATATTTGATGGTAAATTAAATGTGGACAATATTTAGAAAAACAACATACTTCATAGGTTCCTGCACCATTACTCTGGAATAACTCTGCACAATTTGTGTTATAAACTTAGATGCACAATATATTTTATGTTTGCTTCTACTAAGCAGAGCAGTTTGTAAGTCATAGTGGTGTTCACATTATACTAGTTAATTTAGGTCAGTATATTTTTCTTTTCTTTCTACTTAATGTTCAGTTCTTTCCTATTTTTGAAAAAAATGAACAGGTGGGCAAACATTGTATTGATTTAGAGATTGGTTTGATGAATAGCTTGTGGAGGCTAAATGTGGGGAATAATTGGCAGACCATCAGCAGATGATGGTTAGTGAGTTAGAAAACCAGCTATAGGTGGCTCTTTCCTAATGTGTGAAAATGATGGTTTATTTTGGAAGTACTCAAAAAATTCTTCCCATCCTCAGAACTATTAGATCTGATTGGACCATCCTCACCTGGTAGCTCAATGTTCAGAAATGGAAGGACTGAGGTCACTGGTTCAATGTTTGCTTTCTATTTTTGTACTTATTAAAAATTAAGCAAACTCCTATAGATTGAGATATACACCTGAGCACCTTAATACTTCAATAAGGTATAACAGTCTCACATTATATAAGGTAAAGTTATATGAGTCCTATTTACACACTCATGAGGATTCATCTACACTCAAACATACATGCATTTATTCTAAAGCATGCATCTCCTACACAGACAGGTAAGGTTTATACCAGGAGGTCCTTCCCTTTCATATGCTAATCCAGGTGGGTGATTTATAACCACTTGCAGAGGGGTGGGGTGCCAGTATTTGATTGGATATCTATTATATGGTGGGTTTTCTGCAACAACTTTGCGAAATAAACATTTTTGGCAACGAATTCATTCGAATAGTTAAAACGTGTACCTAGCATTTCATTTGAAAAGAACAAAGGAACAAAAAGTGGAATATAAGTCTCACTCTTTGGAAATAACCACTCTTTGGAAATAATCAGTCTATCTTGGGGAAGTACCCCACAAGCACACAGGGGGAGGACAGTTGAAGAACTCTGCCCCTAGCCACAAAGTGGGCATGTGACCTCAGTTGGATAATGACAGCTCCTTCCTTATCCAGCTGACTTGAAAGACAGAGCTCATGGCCCAAGCTAGGTCCTGCGTTTTCTAACTAAAGATGGTGTGACAGTGATCTCTGGGTGAAGCGCTAAAGATATGGGGTGCTGCCTATGACTGCGAGCCCAGTTAGGGGAAGAGAGACTTTTGCAACAGAGAAGGAGGTCCACCTGTGAAGTGTCCAAGAAAGACTTTCTGAGGAATTCAAAGTTGAGGTCTGCAGGTCTGCATGAGTGTAACTGTGACTGGAGTAAGAAGAGGAGGCTGGGAGGTGAGTGGTACTCAAATCCCAAAGCAATGCTAGGGACTGTGGGGTTCACAGGAAGTGAACCATAAGTGGAAGGTAGGTTGGTAGGAGTTGATGGGCATGGTGTCCCCCACAACTCCTGTATTAATGCAGAAATGTTCAGAGTCTAGGAAATTGCATTGAGAGAGCTGTAACCTGATCAGTCTATCCCAGTTTGAATGGAGAGACTGGGTGGTGACTGCAGCCAGGTGCCTGTGGCTGGACGAGGTGGGTCTCTGGGGGTGTGCCTGGAAGGGTGCACCTGCCCTGTACCCATCCCCCCACTTCCTGGACCCCGTGAACAGTGCAGCCTGCAGCGCTCAGGCATCAGGCTCTTCTGTATGATGTTCTGCCTCACAATGGGCCCACAGCAGTAGACTCAGCTGACCATGGCCAAAACCTCAGAAAATGTGAGTGAAAATAAACATTTCCCCCTCTACGTTGTTCCTGTTGGGTATTTTGGTCACAGTGATGAGAAGCTGACTAACACAGTGCTCTTGATTAGAGGCATGAATAATTGACATGAGCGGAAGTGGAATTTAAGGGAAGAATATTTATTAGCTAGTTCTGGAAATATCAGGCGGGCTAGAGAACAATGCTTGAAACGTGGAGGTGATCCTGGGGAGGTCAGGCAAAGGAAATGGTACACTGTGTGTGGACACATAGCACACAGTTCTCAGTGACGCCCCTACTGTCCCTGCACATGGCTGGCACTTCCTCAATATTCAAAATTTGTTGGAGGCATGTGTTTGATTTGCCACACCTGGGTCACAGGCCATCACTTAGCTGCCAGAGGACTTGGAGATAAAAATGTCTGCTTTCAGAAGACGTCTGTCAGGAAGGCTTGCCCCTTCCCTACCACTCAAGCTCACAAAGTGTGGAATTCTCCCACACAAGGAAGCAAAAAGGAAAGAAGTGCTAGAGTAGCAGGCAGCAGGGAAAAGAGGCAAACATCTGCTTCTTACACTAATGTTCATCTTAGGTGTTTTAAATTCTAATTATTTGAAGTTGTATTTGTATTTATTTATATTGTTTTATTATGTGGATCATTTTAATTTATATTAGTATTTTTATAATTATGTCTATTTATGGGGGTCCAACGTGATGTTTTGATAAACGTAAATACGGTGGAATGATCAGATCAGGTTAACTAACCTGTCACCTCATATACTTATCATTTCTTTGTGCTGAGAAGACTTAAAATCCATTCTTTTAACTGTTTTGCAATTTGCAACATGTTGTTATTAAGTATAGCTACTATGGTGTGCAATAGATCACTGCTTTTATATTTTAGAGGGATCGTTCTTTCTGCTGTTTGGGCAACGGAGGGAAAGTGGTGGTAGAAAAAAATGGCTGCAATTAAATTAGCTAAGAGGTTCTTGCAGTAATCCAGACAAGACAATGGTGTTCTGGATCATGAAAAGGACTGTGGGGATGGAGAGAGATGAATGGGTGAAAGAAATGTAGACTTACATGGTTTATTGATGGGTTGGATATGAGGATGGGGGGGCAGGTGTGGGGGCTCCCTAAAGAAGAGCCAGGTGTGACAGATGTCAGTTTCTGGGCTAGGCATCTTTTTGGTCCACAGTCCTCTACATTTAGAGAACTCAGAGGGGGTGATGTAGTATCTAGAATGTTCACTTATTCCTGTTTCACAAATGAAAAAACTCAAGAGAGGTTAAACATCTTGCTCAGAGTCATATGCCAAGCCAAGGTATGCACCCGACCTGTTGGGATAAAACTTTCATTCTCCTTATCTTATATCAAGTTGCTCTGAGTATTGCAATAGGAAGACTGTGGAGGATTCTATTAAAATCTCAGTGCTGCCTTTTCACACGTCATCTTTTCCAAAGAAATATGTCCTCTTTAAATTTTTAATGGAAAGAAATATCTTTACAGGAAAACAACTTGATCAAACTTTGCAGTCTGTGGCTAAATCATCCCCCACCCCCACCCCCCATCTTTTTGTAATACTGTATTCTGCAGTGTTTAGTGACTAACGTGTTTTTCTTTTATATTTACTCTTGAATCATTGCTGATACTGTGTCCAGCATTTCTAAAGGCCATTGAAATTTTCAGAAGAAAAGCAGTGGTTAGGCTGGCTGCAAAATGTCAGTTTTATATCATAAACGCTTAAGAAGTTACATTCTTTTCTTTATATAATATGCACATATTTTGTGCCTTCTACTTGTAGGCACTTGGAATGCAGAAACAGAGCAAAATAGACACTGTGCCTTTGTGAAGTGACTATGTAATTGGAAGATATCGACAATATGCAAACAAATACAAAAATGTACTTGGTGGTGATTAAGTGCTATGGAAAAGGTAAAGCAAGGAAAGAAGACGGAGATGCTGGGCATGATGGATTGAGGGGTAGTTCTTATTTTGTTAAGGTAATGTTTGATCAGACTAAAGGAGAGGGAGTAAGCTCCAACAGCTTTTGTGGCAGATGTAATGCCAACTGGAAATGCACTGTGGCAAAAATCACGATGACCTCTTGTTTCACAAGGGCTTCATACATTCCTTTCATCACAATGTTGGAAAAGTGTTATGAGTGTTAGAAGACAAGAAGAAAATTACCTGAGATTTATACCTGGTTTCCAAATATTTATAAGCATTTTTCAACCATCTTGAAAGAGAAGACCATGTCCTAGAGGGATGTCTGGAAGACAGATCTGGAGAGAAGATTAAAAGTTGAATGACTTGTTATCAACAGAGTTAGAACATTCTGCTGAGTCTAAGCTTTCCATGAGTGCAAGTGGGGACCCAACTGGTCAGATAAACGAGTCAGTGAGGAATATCATTCTCATTAATTGCCACTGACTATAAGGTTAGACATTTTCTAATAGATTTCTTTTTTTTTCTAATAGATTTCTCTTCTATATTTTTGGAGATAGCTGTAACATCAATTCTAATTTTGAATCCTTAATATAGGAATGGAACAATTGATAATTTTCAATAACACTGATTCTTAGACTATGAATAAAGGTTTTGAATATTTTAGATGGTCTCATTTAGGCTTAAACTTTTGATGGTATTAAGAAACTTATTTTTAGCATGTTATGCAGTCAAATGGTTGGTCAAGAAGCTACAAAGGATCCGGAATATATTTCACTCAACAAACGTTTTTAAAGACCCTGTTTCATTTCTCATTGGAAATAAATTGTTTTTATTAAGTGATTAAGCATGAAACTGCCTTTCAGTTCATGATGTTTATTTTATCATCTTATTAAAAGTTGCTGTTAAGTCCACATTATTTTACTAGATTTTTAAAAAAAATTCAGGCAAGGTTTGCTAAATTTGTCCTTTGCTAAAATGATCCTGGTTTTCCTGCAATGAACAAATAATGTAGCAAATACAATTAGACTTTCTCATGTTGAACCATCTTTGCATCACGAGAATGAATGCTAATGGTTCTTGTTTACTAATTTGGGGGATTTATAGGATGTAGACTTTGTATATTCATTTCAGTTTCTTAATGAATGCGCAGAAAAAATATTCATCATTCACCCCTGAGGAGCAATTTGGTCATTTCTACTTATTGTCTTGGTATAAATTCTAGGTTGGAAATAATTTCACCTTAGCCATTTGAAGGTGGCATTCCATTGTGTTCTAGCATTCAGTGTTGCTGATTAGAATGTAACAGTTACTCACTTACATATTTGTTACATGCCTGGCACTCTCCTAACCTCTTTATATGTAATAACTCATTTCATTTTTACAACAGCATTATGAAGTGAATGCTATTATTATTATACCAATTATTTATGTAGGTATTTATATGTAAATCTATATATCTAAGTATCTTTGCCCAAAATTCTATAGCAGGTAAATAGAATGACCAGATGTGAACATCAGCAGTCTATCGTGAGAGTTCCTTCTCATTCACTAGATTGTATTCCAGTCTTGACATTTGAATTCCAGATCTCTGTATGTGACCTGTGTTTTATCTGCTTAGCTTTCCATATTACTGCAGGTGTAAAGTTCCCCTGCCCAGCATATCACCTCTTCCTGGGAATTCTCTGATGCCAAATGTGATGGGCAGATTTCTGCAGGAACCCACCCTTTACTCATGGGCTACCTAAGAGAGAGGAAGTTTATAACTTAGGATGTAGCCCTTGACAGATGAGGAGACAGTTCATAGATGAAGGCTCCCCTTGTCTGATCTTTGGGTGAACACTCTGAGATGTATTCTAGGTGGTTCCTTAGAGGGTGCCAAATGGGATTGGGCTCCATTTTTTTTTCATAGAATGGAGCAACTAAGTCATGTTTTCTCTCATTCCATCCCTCATTTCTGCCTCTGAGGGCCTATTCTCAAATAAGCTACCTCATTTGAAAACCTTTGCTTCAGGAGTTCTTGGGTTGAGGGAGGTAAAATTGGCTTTAGAGTGGAACTAGAAAGCAGACCCTCAGGATGGGCCTCTGGAGCTGAATCACTTAGCAGACATGCAGCAATGAAGGATTAGTGGTGAGTGGAACAGTGAGAACCCTTGACATTAGAAGCACTGAGACTCCTTGGAGTGGTTTGGTGTGTGTGTGTTGGGGGGGGTAGGTGAAGATGAAACATTTAGTTCGGAGATAGGTAAAGCCTTTGAATAATATGGGGTCATGGTACTAAAAAGGGTCATGGACTGAATGGTTTTGATTAATACTTTTGAACCTTTAAGAAAGTACTAAATATCAACTCAAGACAGGCTTTGAATGATGGAAGACCTCTATGGTAGCATTTCAAAATGGTAGCATCACTTGCAGCCACAGAACCTTTTGGCTTAGGATTTAATCTCTTGGGATGCAGAGCAAAAAAAAAAGGGGGGGGCGGATTTAATCTATAGGCTTGACAAATATCCATGCAAACACCTAGGTTATTATAGGAAATAACTGGAACTTTGAAACCTGTCTGGGGATATTTAGGAGGATTAGCTGAGAATCTTAAACTTTTGGAGAAGGCAGACACTCCCCTTTGATAAGAGAGCAGCTTTACTTTATCTAGATACCCAGCCAAGACTCCATCAATGCAGACACCTCTTATTTTGACATCCTCCTCAAGGTCTATCCCCACCTCCCTCATTGCCTCCAGATTGATAAGGATGGTTAGGTGACGGCCTGGCTTATTCAAGAAAATAGTCTTTAGGAAAAAACATATAGCTAAAAGAATTGCAGTACCTACTGGAAAAAAGCAAGGGAGCACATTTGGTTTTGGTTCTTAAAGGTACTGGAGTAGACAGGCAGCATGTAAGCTTGAAGAGGGAAGATTTTATTAATATAGGAAGAAAATTCATCTGTGAATTAGTCTGATATGGGGACTTGGTATTCTGCAGGATGCCTGTCATTCATTCTTGTGTAACCTGAAAATGCAAAATGCAATAGGAGCAAGTGGAGAAATGCCAACCTTCCCTCAGGCAGATGATCCCGAGGCACATTCTATGAGGTTCATCAGACAATCTCTGGCATGTGTTACTCACAGGAGTGTCCAATTCGATGATGTACTTTTACACTGACTTGCTTTCTTCTCTCTAGTTGTTCACTCTTCCTCCCAGGGACTCATTTTCAAATAAACTACCTGCACAAAAGTTCTTGTCTCAGCTTTGCTTTTGGAGATGAAGGGAAGATCTAAGCTAAGATAGTTTGTTTGGATGATACTTTCCTTGGCTCGATCTCCTAATTTTCTTATCTTTCTATGCTAATTTTGGGGACCACATTTCACACTCTTTGGGTTCATTTTGCTGTTTTATCTGAGCATATGTTGGATGCCAAAGTCATTGATTTTTCAAGGTTTAATTTTTAATAGATGCATTCAAATTATACATTTTTCTGCTTTCCCTACAGCTCATAATTTTGTATTTTTTCATTATTTTGTTAAATATATTCACAACTTAATTAGATGAATTATTTGACCTATATTTACATGAAAGTAAATATATACAGGTATGGTGTTATGAATCTTCTAAAAGTAAGTTCATAAGTTTATTGATTTCTGATCAGAGAATATTATCCCTATAGTTATGTGGGATTTGAGGTGATTGCTTTATGGCCTGAAATATGGCTAGTTTCCAGAGACATTCCAGATTAAGTTGACAAGAATGTGGTCTTTCAGATTTTGTTTAATTCATGCTTTTCTAATATTTTTTTTTGTCTACTTGGAAGAGAGTAATGTTGAATCTATCAAATTCATTTCGTGCAAATTCAGATTATGTTGTTGGTTGTTGCATAGAGATTCATCATTTTTATCACTACTTAGTGAGCTGTGCTTTTTGTTATTATGAAAAGTATCTTTATTTTTTTTCTTTCTCTCTTTTCTTTTCTTTCCTTTTTGTTTCAATACAAGGGATCAAACTCTAAGGCCTTATGCATGCTGGGCAAGTATTCTACCTACTATTGAGTTATACCCCAGCTCTGTCCCTGTTTATTTCTGACAATATTCTCAACCTCCATGTCAGTTTTGTCTATATTTTAGCTTTCTTTTGGCTAGCATTTTCGTTGCATATTATTTTACAAACTGTTATTGTCGTCTTTTTGCTCATGAGAAATGTGCTGTAATCGAATTTTTGAATTTCTCTATTTTTAACTGATAAATCTAGTTTACTTAGATTCATTATGATAACTGATATATTTAAATTAATACCACCACATTTTGTCCTTTATTATTTTACTTTTCTTTCCCCCATATTTCCCTTCCCTTTTCTGTCTTCTATTAAATGAACTGATTTTCTTTATTCCTTTATCTCTGTCCTTGGTTTATGAGTTGTCATATATTAACTTTTTTAGTGTATGTCTTAACATTTAAAAAGGTGTCGACAGGTGACTGCTATCTCTACCCACCTCTGGCATAACATAAGGAGTTTATTTTGCTTTTACTCTGATTCCTCCTGATCATCTTTCATATTATAGCCATCATTGTTTTATTTTAATCTTTTTTTGTAATTCCCTCTGCAGACTGGTCATTAGTTGTTTTTTTTTTTTTTTTTTTTTTATGCAGTCAAAGCTGGTTTACCATTTTCCTTCTTCACTTTTCCTCAACCATCTCACACCTTTCTTCTTCATTTCTTTTCTCCTGGAATGTACCATTTATAGTTTTTTTATTTATAGTTTTTCTTTCCAATCAGGGTTCCTTAGTGGTAGACTTTTTCTACCCACGTAAACATTTTTCTTTTAACCTTACCTTCTCATGATAGTTTAGCTAGATATAAAACTTAAGAATGATAATTATTTCTCTTGGCACATTAAAGATTAAGGTAACTCTAGGGTTTTGTTTTTGCTCATGAGAAATGCGCCTGCAAGCAATTATCATTTATTTTTAAGTTATATTTCTTTCTTCTTTGATTGTGTCTAGAATTTCTCTTTGGAATTCTGAAGCTTTATTACAGTGTCTGGGTTTAGATGTATTTTTGTTCATCCTGGTCAGGACCTGTGACTTAAATCTGAGGTTTCAAATCCTTAATTCTGCAAAGTTTACAGACATTATCTCTTTAAATATTACCACGTTCCCATTCTCTCTGTTTTCTCCTTCTGGAATTCCTATTATACAAGCATGGGATTATGGTAGATTAAAGACAGTCACAAATTATTTGCTGTTTTTCTAAAGATAGAGTCTAATTCCTCCCTCTTTGAATGTGTACTATTCTTAGGAACTTGTATGATTGATAGAATGCAGCAGAAGTGAAGTGCTGGCACTTTCTGGGTAGATTATAAGGATCTTATGGTCCTCCTAGGGCATTTTTGCTGGGAACTGTGAACCTGTGAGTAAGGAGTCTGGCTACCTGAGGTCACTATGCTGGAGAGGTCATGTGTAGATCCTTCAGCTGACAGTTCCTCTCCTTTTAGCCATCTGCACCAAAGGGCAAGACATGTGAGTAAAACCTTATGGAAGTCTGCAGACACTTGTGACACCATGTGAAAGAGTACTGCCGAGTTGAGGGATGCCCAAATTTCTAACCTATGAAATCTTTAGATATGATAAAATGGTTATTGTTTTAAACCAATGGATGTTGAAATGGTTTATTATTCAGCAATAGGTAATAGGAATATAGGTCTTCTTATTTTTTTCTACAGGTCCTTTAGCCTCTCTTTCATATTTTCCATCTCTAAATCTTTCAATGGGCAACTTTTCAGATTGATATTCTAGGTTTTTGATTGTGTTATTGGTCATGTATAATTGTCACTTGACCCATCCATTGAATATTTTTATATTGATAACTGTATTTTTTATTTCTCATAGTTGCATAGGCTCTTTAGAAAAAAATCTGCTCCTTTTGTAAGTTTTCTCATATTGATTTACTCTCATATCCTTAATTATTTCAAACTTATTTTATGTTCTTTTTCTGATTATTGCTCAAGTGTCTGGTTTGGGAGACTGTCATCCTTCCATGAGTTTTAATTATTAAGCCATTCATGGTGAATTAATTCTTTTATGATTTTTGGTTTTAAGCTCATTTTTCATGAAATTCCTTTTCCTCAAGATATTATGGAACCAGAATAGTTAGTATTTTTCTGGCATGTACTCCAGTGCTTCATTAGCTAGAGAGGGACCAGTTATTGTTGTTGATGCTGTTGTTATTTGCAGGACCATTTGAGTGGTATAAAATTGGGCAACAAATCCAAACAACACGAAGGTACTAAAGTAAAATTATTTCACCCAGAGCTCAGGCAGAGACAAATAACTGTCATTGTGCAGGTGTGTGAATTTGTTTTTCTAGTTCCAACATTTTGTTTTTTTTAACAATAACAAAACTTTGGGCAAGAATTGGAATTCTATCTGTGTCCCCTGGGAAACCGGTCTTCTTTTTTCACTCTCTGCATAAATGTTAAAACCAGACCTCTAGATTATCAGATCCTGCACCCCAGATGACCTGCTATGTCAGCAGCTCACACTTACTGCATTTATTCCCAGATTATTACTCAATTCAGGTACCTGGGGATTTTTACTAAGAGTGCAGCCATGCATTAATTTTTGTTGCTGCATTTTATAAAACATTTCTAAGTGTAACAGATATATATATATATATATATATAGTTTCTTTTATTCCCCTCCTTCTTTGATAAAATAAGAAAGCAATGTACTTTATTACATCCATCATATTTCTTTTTAATTTCATCCCTTTCATTATTTGCATGAACTGAAGTCTTCCTTCCAGATTTATTGCATCAATTAATTAGTTTATATTTGTTAGCTATTTTTAAAGAAGATTTAATATACTGTGGAGTTCTATTTAAATACTAATTATTCTATTTAAATACTTACTTTTAAAAATTATCTCCTTCTCATCTGGGTTCATGACCAAGAGTTCTTCATTGTAAAATTATGGTATTTGCCACTAAATGAATGGAACTGGAGACTATCATGCTAAGTGAAATAATTCAATCCCGAAAAACAAAGACTGAATGTTCTTTTTGGTATGTGGATGCTAATACACAATAAGTTGGAGGGAGGGGATGAAAGAATAGAAGTTCAGTGGATTAGACAAAAGGGAATGAAGGGAAGATTAGACAAAGGGAGATGGGAATAAGAAGGACAATAGAATTAATCCATATATGAATTATGAGTTACCAGTGTAACTCCACATCATGTACAACCACAAGAATGGGAAGTTATATACCATGTATGTATAATATGTTAAAATACATTCCACTTTCATGTATATCTAAAAATAACAAATAAAAAATTAAAAAAGAATTCTTCATTGTAAATTACAATTATGCTCTGCTTGATAATGTGGTTTGTTCTGAGAAACATGTCATTGAGCAATTTTGTTATTGTGCAAATATAATAGAATGTATTGACACAAACCAAATGACTTAGTCTACAACACTCCTAAGCTATATGGTATAATATCTCTCTCTCTCTCTCTCTCTCTCTCTCTCTCTCTCTCTCTCGTCTATCTACAAATATATATTTGTAGATAGACACAAAACCTTTATTTATTTATTTATTAATGTGGTACTGTGTATTCAACCCAGTGCCTCACTCTTGCTAGGTAAGTTCTCTACCACTGAGCCATAACCCCAGCCTATAACCTCTTGATCCTAGGCTACAAACCTGTAAATAATTGTAACATAATGGTAAGTTTTTGTATACCTAAACATATCTAAACATAGAAAAGTTACAGTAAAAAGGCTAGATGATGGTAAATTTTCAGTTTCATTATAATCTTGTGGGACCATATTTGCATATGTGATCTATTATTGACTGAAGTAAGTCTAATTATATGGTGCATGACTGGAGTAATTTTGATCCATGTATGGTTGGATTATAAGTTGATTTTATTTTCCAGGAGACATACATAAATGTTATGAATCGTGAGTTCCTAAATATTTGAAAACTTCATATGTTAAGAGAACATTATTTTGATTGGGTGTAGAATCATTGAGTCAAATGTTTTCTGCTTAAGAACTCGGTAAATATATTTTTTCCCTAATATCACCAAGGTGAAGTTAGAAGTTAGATTCATTTTTTTGTTTTTGTTTTTAATTTGTTTTAATTAGTTACAACATGAGAGTACAATGATCTTGACATATCATACATTTGAATCAGATGGGATATAATATCTCATTTTTCTGAGTATACAGGTTGCAGAATCACATTGGTCATACTAGATTCATTTTTAACTGTTTATTCTCTCTAGATACCTTTAAGATACCTTTAGGATGTCTTCTAACAAATTCTGTAACAAAATAAGTCAACATATTTGTTGTTCTCTATTAAATTTCTTTGAAATGCTATTAATTCACATAGCAAATTTAGACAATGATGACATGAAACATCAAAAATTCACATATTTCTCTATTAAAAATATAATAGAAGAAAATTTTTCTTCTATTATATTTTTATATAGTTTTAATATTTTAAAAAAGAAAAGTTAATGCCTCTATGAATGCATGTATGATATCTGGATATATATATTTTTTTCTTTTAACCAATGTCTTTTTCTTGTTTCTTTTCTTTGTTTTGTTTTGTTTGTTTGTTTTGTTTTTGTAATTTTGATCAGTCTAATCTCTGATACTGGATCAGGTTTTTTGCCATGGAAGTTCTACTTCATATACTTCTAAAAGAATTCAGTTCTCGAATGATGGTTGATCTGGTTTTGTTTTTGTTTTGTTGACTCAGTTTTCATCATATTCTATTACTTTATTATCTATTCTCTCTGTTCTTATTTCTTTGGGTTCTCCTCTATCATGATAGTTTATACTATATTTGATTTCCTGGGGAACAAAAAGTAGCTGTTGCTTGTTTTCCGCTGTTTCCTGGAGTCACGTTCTAACATATATTTTTCTTTTGCTTTTTACTATTTTTACTCCTTGGCTTTTGTCATATATTTTGCAGAACTTTTGTATTTTTTTTTGTTTATGCATCTTTAAAAGAAGTCATGTCTATTTCTTCCTGCTACTTGCTATGAATGGAAGATACTTGGCCATCCTTCCTTTTTACTTGTACATGTATTGAAACTTAGTTGGATATTTTTTGTTTAGTTATGTATCTGCTTATAATTTAGATTGTATGGAAGTGGGAAAGAAAACCTGAGAAATTACGGCATATTTCGTATATTATGTCTGCACACTACCTCTACTCCTCAATCTGTTAAAGAAACTGGAGATCTGTGAATAGGCAGGATACCTGGGAAGAAGTCTGATCCATTTAAAAACCAATGGATCCAAGGCCTTTTGTTTATTTGGGTAGGTAGGATAGGTGAGTATTTTCCTATGGCAAATTGATTCTCGTTAGTAGTTACAACATTCTTTCATGGAATCTCTCCCAAAAATTAGCACTAATTTTGGATCATCATTACTTTGGGAGGGGGGAGGGAAACAACTCTGTTTGCTGAAAGCAGAAATATTGGCCACCATTTCATTTTTGGCTTTGCAGCTCTGGCCATTCACATTGACTTCTTCTTATTTTTCTGTGGCTTCCCCTGGCCTTTGCCCTTCCAAATTGAGTATTAGAGTCTTGAAAACTTTTCTACTTCTTTCCCACAAATCCAAGGTCATAAGTAGGGGAGATATGTCTTGAACTTTGAATTCTCATCCAAGTGGTTCATCTTTGGCAGGCATTCATTTTATAGTTTCAGGATAAATAGTTTCCATTTCTCTTTTTGGTCCCTTACGATCTTTTAAGTAGATTTCAGAGACAGGAGTTTGAGAAGTTTTAATGTATTATACAATAAAAAATTCTATTTTGCAAAATGAATAATAACCCTTAGTTTTTCTGTAATTTCGTTATACAATCATTAAAATTAAAACCACTTTATCCATGGAATTTCCTTTTTTTTTTTTTTGCATTCAATTAGAAGTGGGCAAAAATCTGCAATAAGACATTTGAAGAGATGTCCCTCATACCAGGTCATTGATTTATTCAAGTTATTGTTACTTTTATTTACATCCTACGGTGTATTGAAAGCATGGCGACTTGGTTATACTATTCTTATGAATATTCTCTCCGAGGAGTAGTTTAATGTTATGAATGTGCTGTTGTCCTGCAGTCTTCCCAAATGTTTAATATTACAAAAACCAATGAGGCAGTATGGAAATATTAGATACTATACTTTCTAGACCAAGAGGTAAAAATGTCACCAGATGAAGAAGAAGATAATTTTGTGTATCAATTTTCTGTATTTCCTACAGCATTCCTTCCTTTTTTATATTGAGGATTCTTATTCACATATTCCAGGGAGATATATGTATGTGAGATATATATATATATATAATTATGAGTATATCTATACCTGCATATACATAAACTATGCACACACACACACACACACACACACACACATATATATATATATATTTTTTTTTTAAGAGAGAATTTTTTTTTTTTTTTTTTTGTAGACGGACCCAACACAATGCCTTTATTTTTATGTGGTGCTGAGAATCGAACCCGGGTCCCACCGGTGCTAGGCGAGAGCTCTACCCCTGAGTCACAATCCCAGCCCCCACACATATATTTTTATAGTGTGCCATATATGTATATATGAAAATACACATATAAAAATATATATATGTGTATATAGGACACTTGATATTTGGATTCCATCTTTATGAACCCCCAAATATCCATGCCTATGGAAATTTTATATTTTTCTAGCTTTCTCTTGAATCATCTTTTTTGTTGTTGCAAAAAATCACATATTTCCACTATACACAGCCTGACATCAAATACTAGAAATAGCTTCAATTTCCAGAAAGATTTTCAATAAATGGGACATTGTTTACATATTAAACTTCCCAGTCACCTTTTGAAAAGTCAGTTTGTGAAAGTAATGGCATTCATGATGACCAATGACTAATAATAAAGGCCAAATGAGAGGCAAATGCTGGCCCCATGTGTTGGGTAAGGTCTGCTCCCTTACCTAAAACAGGTAGCAGCTTTTTCATCTTATCCTGTTTCTGTTCATGGCCTCTGCAGAATCTCAAATTACTGCAGTGGCAATTATTACTTTGGGGTCGCTGGTCAAACCTGCAAATATTAAGTTGTCAAATGTATACTTGGTATTGGTTCTATGGCTGATAATATTTAAAGCTTGTGTTTTTATCCCATTCCTTTCTCTCTCAAGGATAAGGAACATAACTCATGTCTTTCCAATCCAAATCTTAAACTACTAAGTTTGTGGTAAAGTTCCCTACCGTCACATTTTAACACTGGGCTCAGAATTCCCATTGCAAATTTACACTTGGTTTTCCAATTAAAATAGGCTTTTGTGAGTCTCCTGCTGATAGCCAATCGCTTGATAAAAAGCAACTTCATTTGCATCCTGGTCTGGGGAACCCAGTGCAAGGTTGAGTCTTCTGCAGTTGCTTTGAGCCCAGCTGTGCTGAAATATTAGACTTTAGTAAATTAGGTGAAATTGCAGCTTCCTGACTGATACAATGATGCCCTTTTCTTTTTCTTCAAACCATCTTTGGTATGAGCTGTCTGTACTACTTTTCTGCACTGAGAGAAAATTCAGAATATCTTCCAAATCCAGACAACTCTTCCATTTGCATGATGATTGTGCCACAACTACTTATTTAACAGAGGGCTTAAACTTTCAAATATGTATAATTCTATTACTATATAATTTTAGCCCTATTTGGATACAGCATTACTTTATTATATCAAATTCAGATAAGCAATGAGATCCCTAAAAATGTCAGTCTTATGTAAAAGTAGAAGCTTTTTCTTTCTTGATTAGTATATATTTAACTACAGTGGTGATCTATAAAAGGAAATCTTAGTTTAACCGGAAGGAAAGTGACAATGACACTCAGAGCGACTAAGAGATCTTTATTGTGGTGGTGTCTGATTAACAGGGAAGGAAGAGAAAAGAGAGAGGAAGAGAGAGAGAGAGTGGGGAAAGAGAGAGAGAGAGAGGTCAAAGTGAGGGACACAGAGAGCAAGAGACGGGGGCCAGCAGAAGAGAGTTTTTATAGCCAAAATCTAATGGGGTCTCTGGGTCTGCAAGCTGCCCTGTGGCGTACAGTGATTGGATCACTCTGTAGTTGCTAAGGGTGTCATCTTCTGCCTCCAGGCAGATGGGGCAGGGGTCAGATATGGATTTCCATTGCACTAGACGGGTGGAAGTCAAGTGTTCAGCCTTGAGTGGGGTTGAGAGTTCAGACTTGAAGCAAACTAGTGATAAGGAACCAGATGGGTAAGGATGAGGGTCAAGTGTTCAGCCCACCCTGCAGCTAACATTTGTTCAGCCTATTTTGCAACTAACCTTAACCACATTCATTTTCGGTTTTCTTTTTTCCTCTGAAGAATAGCATTAGTTATAAAGTGTTTTTACTCATTGATCAAAC
The DNA here is from genome assembly GCF_045843805.1 of Urocitellus parryii. Lineage (NCBI taxonomy): Eukaryota > Metazoa > Chordata > Mammalia > Rodentia > Sciuridae > Urocitellus > Urocitellus parryii. The sequence goes on along the minus strand of NC_135539.1, from coordinate 59,744,381 downwards.
AGTTTTAAAATAACTTTATTAGATTTTTTTTAATGTGGTGCTAAGGATCAAACCCTGTGCCCTACACATGCTAGGCAAGTGCTCTACCACTGAGCCAAAAACCTAGCCCTCAATGGTCAACATGTATTGGTCAGCTACTATGTGCAAAGTTCTAGTTTGTTTTCACCAAATATTTTTATAGTGTTTGCAAAATTAACAGAAAGGGACTAGGCAATCTTGTATTTCACTTCTTGACGTGTTATTTTTCTTGTGACAAACTCTCTGGTGTCAGCTTTATTTGGTTCTCTAGTCTACTTGCTCCCCAAAGTTTCTTTACATTGGTCTCTTTTAGGTTAAGACCTTATACTTTTAAGAAACTCCAGTAGAAACCTAAATATTTTTGTTACTTTGTATAAGTAGTTCATTAATGTTAACTCATTAAAGCTTTTTAAAAGTTTTAGCTTTCTCATAATGCTTTTATAAAGCTGCTCACAAGATGGTAAAGTCCAAGGGTTGGAAAAAAATCTCAAATCTATACTAAAGTAGAACAATCTTGTGTGCCTTCATGTAACCACTATGAGGTCTGTGATTAGTTGATGTTTCCCAAACATAGTTAGGTCTAAAGCCTAGGAAGGTTGCTTGGGTGGAGATGGGGGGTTGGGCAGCCCAGGGGCCACATGAGGTTGAGCTAGCTTAGGGCTGAAAGAGCTGAGACCCATTTCTAATTAAATAATTCAAGAACCTGACTAGATCCAATCATCACTGGATCACTGTCCAGCAATAAATGAGAAAGTAACCATTTCAATAATTGACATGGACTAAGCCAAGATGATGTAAAGCGGGAATTTGTGTCTTAGATCCTGCTGCTATAACAAAAAATATCATGAACTAAGTGGCTGACACAACAGAGATTAATTTTTCAAAGTTACAGATCAGGATATTACCATGGCCAGGTTCCAGTGAAAGAACACTTCTTGGTTGGCTGATAGCAGGCCTCTACTGGAGATTGAACCCACAGGCACTTAACCACTGAGCCCCAACCCCAGCCTCAGCTCCAGTCTGTTTTTTTATTTTGAGACAGGTTCACTAAGTTACTCAGGGCCTCATTAGTTTACTGAGGATGGCTTTTAATTTGTGATCCTCTTGCCTCAGCTTCTTGATCGGCTGGGATTACAGGTATGGCTTACCTCACTGTGCAGAGAGGACAGAGAGAGAGAGGATGGGAGTTAGTGTGAGTGGGGTGCGGGGAGACAACAAACCCTTTCCTGCCTCATCTTTTAAGCGTTGTCACCCATTGTGAGAAATCCACCCTTATGACCTCCCAAAGGCCCTATGACCCAACCCATCACATTGAGGATTAAGGTTTCAACACATGAATTTTGGAGGGATACCAGCATTCAACCCATAGCAGCAATAAAATAAAAACTTTGTAGACAAATTTAGCAGTTTATTTGAGCAAAGACTACACATAAACCAGGCATCACTTAGAATCAGAAGTGATTGAGTGAGCTCAAGCTAGCAGTGTGAGCGAGCATCAAGCTTTTACTGGGGAAACACAGAGGCTTAGTAGAGAAATCACCTGGTTGACTGGCTATATCTAGGTGGCTGCCTTATTTGGATGTGATGTGATGAGTTGGCTGTCTATGATTGGCTAAAACCTGGTTGCCTGTGACTGGCTGAAACTTAAAGAGGTCTTTATATTCGTAAATCAGGTTCCTTGTTAGGTAGGCGCTAAAAGTACAGAGAGAGCCTCAGGCTAATGGCTCTTTAACAGCAGAAGGCCAACTTTTTCTGGAACTTGTCAGATAGGATATGGGCTTTGAGAGTTATAGGATCTCTATAACCTCTCCTCAGTTCTGCTCTTGTAGTACAAAAGCAACCATAAATCCCACAGTCTTATATGGTCATGGGTACTACAGAGTAGCGTAAAGTAGTGGACACGGAGGTAAGTGTTCTAATAAAACTATTTACAAAAACAGGCAGGGGGTGGATTTAGTCCTCGCCCACCCCTAAAGATTTCCTAGATTCTGGTATCAATGAGTCTGCGTTTAAGAAGGGGAAGTTACTGTTTCCATGCACTGCTGTGTTCTATCCAACCTCCAAGTCCTGGCAGCCTTTAATGTGTGGGAGGATCCAGTAGAGCGACTCCACAGTTTTCGAAGTTTCTGAAGTGGGCCCTTTTTTCTTTCCTCTTTCGCTCCTCCAAGTCCTTCCTCTCCACCGCTGCGACACAGACCCAGTTGTGGTGTGATTGGGTGGGCTGCGTGGGCTTCAGAGGAGCCATGCGGGCACTCAGAAGAAGGTGAGGGCGCGGAAAAGTTGAAGTCCAATCAGCATGGAGTTGAGCTCCGCGCCCCAACCTTCAGGTGACCCCGCGCGGTGGCGGCAGAGGCAGCGGCGGCTGCAGCGACCAGAGCCCGCAGCAGCTAGGAGCGCCTCCGGGAGGACAGGCGGCGAGCTCGGTGAATCGTCATCTGCCAGCGGAGCGCCGAGCTTCGGCGGGCCGTGGCTGGGTGAGAGACGAAAGAGCCAGGACACAGCTTCTTTTCTCTCCCCGCCAAGACTGTGCAGGCTGGGCTCAGGGCGCCCAGAGTGTGCGGGCCCTCGCTGCGCTCTGTTGTCGCCCCTCGCCGCCGCCTTTGAACACTGGGGGTGTGCGTGGCTACGGCCGTGGTGGCGGCGGCGGCGGCAGCGGCGGGAGTAGCGAGTCGGGGCCGCCCCGGCTACGCTTCGCCCGGGCATCGGCGGCGGCGGCGGCGCCCATGGCTCAGGGTACGGCCAGGGTGCGCGCTGCTCTCCCTGCTCTTCAGCCTGCTACTACTGCTGCTGCTGCGCCTGCTCTGGTGCCCCACCGACGCGCCCGCCCGCTCCAGGTAATCCCGGGCCCCCGCAGATCGACCTGCGGGTCCCGCGCATCCTTGCCGTGCGCCCCGCCGTGCGCCTCGGGAGCTCTAGGCGCAGATCTGCTTGCCTTGGGCGCACAGACTTTTGGTAGCTAGGGGAACAAGCAGAGGGGTAGCAGCTGCCTGAGGAAGGGGTGGGGCATGGGGGTGACTCTTGGATCGGTGGGCATCGCCATGGATGGTGAGGGACCTGTCAGGGTGGTGGGGGCTCCAGTGTGCGTCGCTGTGGGTGAGAGAGCTGCGGAGCAGGACCTGCCGTCGGGTTCCCTACCAGCCTCCCGGGGCTCTCCATTCTGGTCTTTGCTATCCTTTCCTACCCTTCTTAAGGCATTTCCAACTGTGCTTGGGGAACTGTCCCCGGAGCCGGGGTGCGCAAAGATGCCATGGCTAGGCTTGGAGCGCAACGCACAACCTGCCAGCCAACAGCTCCCCGGGAGGTGTAACAACTTATTTTTTTCCCTTGGTGGTGCAGGCTCTTGGTGGATGAAAGCGAGGAGGATCCCCAGGGCACTTCCCCAGCGCTGAGAATACTCAGGAGCCCCGCGCCCCCGGTACCTCGCACCACGAACAGGTACAACAGGTACCCCCGCGGGGCGGAGGGACTGGCGGGCGGACTCCTGGGCCGGACCAACTAGCTTGAGCTGTCAGCTTGGGATGACAGGATTGAGTGTGTGTGTATGTGTGTGTGTGTGTGTGTGTGTGTGTGTGTGTGTGTGTGTATTACTCTGAGAAACTCTTGATGCTCACTTAACCTTTGAAAGTCTGCCCCTCTATGTGAGTGTTGAGTGGTGTTTGGAAACCCCCTCCCCCTAGAGAAGTCGCTTCTCCTTTTTGAGGGATTAGTTGTTTTTTTTTTCCTTCTATGGTTTAAAGTGTATCATTATTAAGATTCAGGTTTGGAGGATTTGAATTCTTGGGTGTGCTGTAAACGTTTTTCTCCTTGGTGAATGAAGACTTAAATTTTTTCCTTTATCATTCATATGAATATTTAAACACAGACAATAATGATTTGGGTTTTCTATTTTTTTTCTGATCATAAAACTAATACAACTCAGGAAATACAACAGGAAAAATATATAAAAGAAAATAATTCACTAAGTCCCAGCACCCAGAGACTGTATTCATATTGTTCTATTTTCTTCTAGTGGTCTTTGCCATATATACATATTTAAAAAATACAGTTTAGATTGTATTTTGTACTTTGTGTTCCATCTTTCTCCCTAAACATTGTAGACCTTTGTACATTTTATTAATTTTGTCCTAAAACATTGCTTTTGATTATTGTATAACCCATTATATGAATAGTCCCTAATTTATATAACTGTCTTCATTTTTAGACATTAAGGTTGTTTCCTGGGGTTTTTTTTTTTTTGGTGTGTGTGGGGGGGTTGCTTTCAAAATTCTATTAAATCCATCCTTGTTTGTATATCTTTATCTTTGTTTCAAATTAATTCCCCAGAATGAACTGATAGAAGTTGGATTATTAAGTCAAAGAGTATGTGCATTTAAGGTTCTAAATCACATTTCCAGTTGCTTACTAGAAGGATCAAATCTATTTATGCTTTCACTAACAGAATGTACTGCTTTGTTCCTCAGCATTGCTATTATTATTATTGCAATCTTTTACTGTCTCACTTCTTCATATCTCTTGTGAATCCTTTTCCCTCTGTTTATCTTCCTGTATCACCTTAATCTTCTGATTGCATGACTGGAGGTTCCCTCCTTTGTGGCTCTGGCTTGGCACTATGAAAGTCCAGAAGTACCTGGAAGAGACTCCAGAGTGAGGAACAGCACTGCCAGACTCAGTCCCCTGTTGAATGTCATATTATACTAGAGGCATTAACAAATTCTGAATTAACAAAAGCTTGTGAGAAAAATATTGGCCTATGGTTTTATTTTATGCAGTTTTGTGTGCGCAGATGGGTAGCTTTCTCAATGAACTGGGGGCATTTCATTTTCTTCCAAGTCTTTTGACTATTATACATCCTGAGGTTTCTGCTTTGGGAAAGTTTGAAAGCATGTACTCATCAAATGATCTGATCCCAGGTCAGCGAGTGTGTGTGTGTGTGTATGGTAGTTTTTGATGAATTTTACAGTTTATTTTGGCACACTTCTTTTCCATTTGGCATACTTCTTGAACTAATATAGGTAATTAATTCATATTTTTTTGAGTGTGGTTAAATTTTTCATTTATACTGTAGTGCTGTGTTAGTAGAAATCTCTTTGCCCTTTGATCTGCTTTATATCCCCTTTATCACTTTTAATTTTGATTACTTATGTATCAGGGGAACAAACTTTAGATCACCATACTACTTGGTTGTATAGAGAAATTGCAATTTCTTATTCTGTAGCTGGTCTGATCTTCCTCATTAATGATACCAATCAGAGGAGCCCCAAATGAATGAACTCTTCTTATGGGCCAGACACTTATCTATACCCTTTATTAACTCTTTTAATCCTTAGAAATAGTAAGAAAAACCTGTATCATTTTATAGGCGAGGAAACTGAAACACTGAGAAATTAAGTAAATTACCCTAAGTTATAGATTTCCAAACTGTGCTACTAGGAATCAAATCCATGGACCTGGAATCCCACACCTAATCTCTCTGCAGTGCAGCGTTTTATTGGTGCAGGGCCATTTGGTGTACGTACGTTTCCTTAAAACTCTTTCTGGTAATATTTACTCTGTTAACAAATTATTCATATCTCAGATTGCTCCCAATATATCCTTTCACTTAAAAATGACATCTAGGTGGGTGTGGTGGCACTCACCCATAATCTCAGTGACTCAGGAAGCTGAGGCAAGAGGATCCAAAATTTTAGGACAGCTTCAGCAATTTAGCAAGTTCCTGTCTCTGAATGAAAAATAAAAAGGACTGGGGATGGAGCTCAGTGGTAGAGCCTATGGTTCAAGATCATGGTACACTTTAACTCCTCTGGTCTCCAGAGTGATGTTACATCTTTTCTATTTGGTAGACAGGCCCCCTTTCAATAGCCAGGTATGAGATCCTGCTGCTTGGAGTTCATTCTTTTTTTGGTCAGGCATTACACCTGTTAGTACTTCCTAGTTATCTGAGTGCCCACTGATGCTATAAGGAATCTGGTGAAGGGTTTCTTTGGATCCTTTTCTACATTGTCACTTTTGGACTTTTGCTACAATACTATCTCTCTCAGCTCTAGCTAGCTAGTTCCACAGTCTCTTAGCCTTTTAGGGGAACCATCTAACCTAACCATTGTTGGTTCAGGAAACTTAATATCAGGGCCTCCCTCCCTTGTGATCCACCAAGATGGAACCCCACTCAAAGTTGATTTCAAAGTAAGGGACTGCTCAAGAGATGATCTGTTTCCAGAATCTTAATAGGAGGATGCAAAAACCTCCTTTCCCTCTGTTATTGTCCTTGATGTTATCGTGTTATGGCCCCCACCTGCTTCTCTCCAAACCCAAACTCTCTTCTACCTTTTTGTCTCTTCCTCTCATCTGTACTTCATGATAGGAATGTGCCGATTCCCCTCTGCTTCATATTTTGTCATGACTCAAATACAAGCTTTAATGGCAAATTGTGGGGGTCAGGGGAAAGGAACTGGGAAAACTCAGGGAATGATGTCTTCTTCTAGGTCATGTGGTTAGTGTGTTAAAGGAGGGGAATAAGAGAAAGCTCTTGGAGATGAAGCAAATTCTATTTTGTCTAGAGTAGAATATTACCTTATACTTTCTCTTTGCATTCTTTCTGTATAAAAAAAGTCTTATTTTTCTCCACCAACCCCCAAAGATGTTTCTAAATGCTTCTAGAAGACTGATGTATTAAGAAAGACAGAAGAGCCCAGCCGCTTCAGAGGCTGAGCCAGGAGGATTGTGAGTTCAAAGCCAGCCTTAGCAAAAGCCCGGTACTAAGCACCTCAGTGAGACCCTGTCTCTAAATAAAATACAAAACAGGGCTGGGGACATGGCTAAGTGGTCGAGCGCCCCTGAGTTCAGGCTCTGTACCCCTTCTTCCTTCAAAAAAAAATGACAAAAGAGAAAATATATTAATGATTTAAAAAATATTATCTCATTACAGTGGATTTTTTCTCTTCCAGATAAATTGCCAAAAATCTGTCATTGTCAAACAAGGAGCTTTTGGATTTAGATCTTAACTCTTGTATCTCCATATTTCGTTTATGTTACTTTTTTATTTTAAAATATCATTTTTCCCCAGTGTAATGTCTTGTAGAGCCTGTTTGACTTATTTATGTAATTTCCTCCTTTTTGTAAAAGGATATTTACAAAATCCTTTTACAATTTTACAAAAGGATTTGTAAAAGGATATTTAATACTATGAATTTTCCTTTGAATAAAGCTTTGGATATTTATTTATTTTTAGGTACTAGGGATTGAACCCAGTGGCGCTTTACACTGAGCTCCGTTTCTATCCCTTTTTACTTTTTATTTTGATAAGGGGTCTCACTAACTTGCTTAGGATCCTGCTAAGTTGCTGAGGCTGGCCTTGAACTTTTAATCCTCTTACCTCATCCTCTCAAGCTGCTGGGATTACAGGCATGTGCCACCATGCCCAGTTCCATTTATTCATTCATTTATTTATTTGTACTAGGAGTTGAACTCGGGGTCTCCTGCATTCTAGGCAAGCAGCCCTAGACTAATTTCTTAAGTTTGAACACATGGTTTCCATATTTAAAAAAAAAAAAAAAAAAAAAAAATATATATATATATATATATATATATATATTCCATGTTATTTGATTACATTTAAATTTTTTATTTTATCTCCATTATTATTTTGAGGATGATTTAAAAATTTCTTTATAGTGGATTTTTTCTTAAGAATTAATCGAATAGTTTTTAAAAATAATATTAGTTTGATTTTTTATTATGAAAGAAATCCAATAAAATGCTGCTATGATATTATAAGTGAGTTCCCAAATATCCAATTATTAGAAATAAGGAGCTGAATTATTGTGAGACTAATGAAATGGTTAGCACAAGCCTGTGTAACTAGCTAACCTGGAGTTGAAGGGTCTCACTGTGAGATCTATCCAGGTCCTGGCCATGGTTCCGTACCTTTTCATGGCAGTTGTTCATTCTGACTTAAACATCACGGATGAGGATTTAAGATCCTGTAGCTGGCTAGAACTTTCTGGACAGCAATAGCTATTCCTTGACGTGTTGGTTAGTTGATGCCTGTTTTGACTTATCTGGGATGTTTGGACAATTACCCCCACTCCCCAATACCACATATGTTTTCCCAAAGAGGTTTGCCTGCTGTTTCCCTTAGTAACCCTGCCCTCCCTGCCAGTAATCCTTCTTTCCTGAAGAGGAACTTGGACTTGTCCCTGTTTGAGAACTGGGGCGAGGCAGAGAGCAGACAGCAACTGTGTTATGTTCCAAGTCCCATTATTGTAAGGTGTGTCATTGTAGAGATTTCATTGTAAGTTTTTAGATGAACACAGAGAAAAGGAAGATCGCCTGTCATTTCAATATCTTAAAAAATGGCATTTTATATTTTGTTATATTTTATAAGCATTAATCTAATAATTGTGCTATGAATATTTTTTTTTGTCTTCATACATGTACTTTGAAGAATAATGGCCATCAGATTGCTATGGATATTTTGATACAGTTTAGGAACTTCTTTAAAAACAACATCTGAACTTTTCCCCACGTCATTAGTATTCTTCTTCAACATAAATTAAAGCATGGTTATAGAATGTATAGATGTATCTTAATTAATGTATTCTTTCCTTTTGTACACTTGGGTTATTTATTATCTTCGATTTTGATTTATATTCTAATATGAATGACTTCAGCTCATGCACACACTTTAGTTGTTTGGACAAGTTCTTCTTAAAAATGAAGGGGCTGCATCATAGAATATATGAAATTTTCAAATGTTGCCATGATTTTTCCAATAATTTTCACAAATGGTTGTTGGTTGTTCCAAATTATCCTACTTTCAGAAGTATGTGAGTAAGAGTGACTGTTGACCCTAACTCTTTTAAATCCTGTGTATTGGACTTTTTTCCCCATTTTTTCTAACTATTTTCAAGATGAAAATTTATGTCTTAAATTTTTGTTTACCATTTTTTTCCTTTTCTTTTTTGGTGTTACTAGGACTTGGCATATGCTGGGTAAGCTGTAGCACTGAACTATAACCCAGACCTTTTTATATTTCATTTTGAGACAAGGTCTCTACAAGTTGCCCAGGCTGGTCATGAACTTGTTATCCTCCTGCCTCAGCCTCCCAAATAGTCAGAATTACAGGTTTGTACCTGTGGCTCATGGTGCTTAATTTTCAAAATATTTGCTGGCCATTCATATTTTTTCCCCTAAATTGATTTTTTCATATCCTTGCATATCTTTCCACTAAGATACTCTATTTTCTTATTGATTTTCAAGATATATATATATATATATATAAATTTCAAGCTATATATAGATATTTCATGTATAGACTAAAAGTATAACAGTTGACTTTTATTTACCACATGCTTAAATTATCTTATAGCTTAGTTAACATTTAATTGTGATTATTTATTCTGAAGTTTTCAATCTTCCTGTTGTCATATCCCTGATATTTACTTTTATCAATTCAACTTTTAAATGTATACATTTGTGTGTGTGTGTGTGTGTGTGTGTGTGTGTGTGTGTGTGTGGTGTTGTAAATTAAACCCAGGGCCTTGAATATGCTAGGCAAGTGCTCTGTCATTGTTAAAACACAACCTAACCCTCATTTTATTTATTTATTTTTAAAGTTTTTATTTGTTCTAATTAGTTATACATGACAGAGGAACACATTTTGACATATCATACATAAATGGAGTATAACTTCTCATTCATCTGGTTGTACATGATGTAGAATTACACTAGTTTCAAAATCATATGTGCACATAGGGTAATAATGTCCAATTCATTCTACTTTCATTCCTACCCCAATCCCCCTCCCCTCCCTTCATTCCCCTCTGTCTAGTTCAAAATACCTCTTTTACCCCCCTCCCCTTATTATGAATTAGTATCCACATATCAGAGAAAACATTTGGCCTTTGGTTCTTTGGGATTGGCTTATTTCACTTAGCATGATATTCTCTAGTTCCATCTATTTACCAGCAAATGGCATAATTTCATTCTTATTTAAGGCTGAGTAATATTCCATTGTGTATATATACCATAGTTTCTTTATCCATTCATCTGTTGAAGGGCACCTAGGCTGGTTTCATAGTTTAGCTATTGTGAATTGAGCTGCTATAAACATTGATGTGGCTGCATCACTGTAGTATACTGGTTTTAAGTCCTTTGCCCACCCTCATTTAAAAATATTTATTCTGAGTATTTAAATCAATTTATTTTCTATTGAGAATTTATTTTGGCATGTAGAAAAAAGGATTTTTTTTGGGGGGTGGGGGGGTTTACCAGGGATTGACCCCAGCAGTGATTTTACCACTGAGCTATATCCCCAGCCCTTTTAATTTTTGTTTTGAGGCAGAATCTTCCTAAGTTGCTTAGAGCCGTGCTGTATTGCTGAGGTTAGCCTCAAATTTGTGATCCTCTTGTCTCAAGCCTCGTGAGTTGCTAGGATTACAGAAATGGGCCATCACACCTGGCATGGGGTGGACTTTTTACTATTTTATTAAATAAAATAATATTTTATTTTAAATAAAATTATCAATAAATTATTACTTGAGAATTATTTTTAAATTTAAGTCAAGTTATTGCTTAAAAATCTAGAAGTACTATTTAGATTCTCTTTTCAGTGCTTGAAATTTGCCATTTTAATGATCCTCTTCCCATTTCCTCTTCTTTTTTTTTTAAATCTTATTCCTTTATTGGTCAGTTGGCATACATTTTCCAACATTTTTAGCATTAAAATGTGGATGATAGTCTTTCTGAAACTTCAGATTTAAAAAAAAAAATTTTAAGTTATAGATGGACATAATACCTTTATTTTATTTATTTATTTTTATGTGGTGCTGAGGATTGAACCCAGGGCCTCATACATGCGAGGCAAGTGATCTGCCCTTGAAGCCACAATCCCAGCCCGAACTTCAGATATTTTTCATACCTGAATACTGAGTTAGTACTGAGTAATAAAACAACTTCATTTTTTTTTCCTTAAAACGTTTGTGGACAGTGTCCCCTAATTTCTGGTATTTAAGGGTTCTGAAAGAGAAATAGGGGCAATCTAATTTTTATTTCTTGTAAAGTAATTGTTTTTTTTTTTTTTTTTTTTTTACTGGATTTAATGTAAAAGTCACATGAATATGTCTACACAGGGGTCTCTTCTGACTAATTTTGTCTGTCTTTTTAATCACCTGACTCAGTGAGTTTTAAATTCAGGAAGGAAAAAAAAAAAAAAGCTTGTCCTATGTTGGGTGACTTGAGTGTTCTGCATGTTTGGGCAATACTCTGTGAAGCAGATCTTCATGTTCTATCTCTGATCTCTTTAACTCTCCCTCTTCCTCCTTCTCCATGTCAACAACTCTATTTCACCTTCCTATTTCTGTTTTTCTTTGTCCTTTACCTCTGTCCCCTGGGATGGCTTCTCAAATGTGTCCTCTCTGTTACTGTAGTTTATTGTTTCCATAGTATCCCTTCTTGGTTTTGCCCTATGATAGTACATCGATTTTTATTTTCATTCTCTAAGAATTTTTTTCTTTCAGGCTGTACCATATCCTATCAGTTTACATCTCAGAAAGTACCTGAGTAACTTTTTAAGTCTCACTTTTTTTTTCCTCCCTTATTTTATGTTTTCTTGTATTTCCTGGGAATATTCCTTGTCAAGGTTTCTTTTGTTTCTTGTAATAAATATTTTTCCAACACACTTTCCTGTGCATTTGAAAGGTTCTATCCTCCTCCTATAGGACAGCATCTTTTCATAAGTTTTACAGATTTTTGTTTGTTTAATTTAGGTGACCCCCAAGGAGGAGGCTTCTTTCTGGCAGTGTTTGTCAAATTGGAGCCCTTGGGATTCCTTGCTGGCCACTCCAGAGCCTGGAAGAATCTCTTTCTCTGAACGTATGTCAAAGGAAAGGCTGAGTCACAGAGCCCTTAAGTTTTGAGTTTGTTTTTAATTGTGATAAAATACACATAACATAAACTTTATACCAATTTGAGTTTTTAGGTACCAGACCCAAAAGCTGTCTGTTGCTCTTACATCTTGAACTCATGCCTGTCAGAAACTTCAAGTATACCTGGGTGATCTTCACCACCCTGGACTTCTGCTGCTGCCCAGTACCATGAATGACAAATGTCACTCAAAACCCCTGAGGCTCCCTGGGTATCTGCCAGCTACTTCATGTCCTAGAATGTGATGACTAATTGGTTCCCTTTCTCATTTCCTTCTATTCCTTTAGTGTTGCTATGTAATGTAATGCAATTTAATAATCTAATATAATACAATATTATATAACATAGGCACAATCTCAAGAGGAAGTAGAAAGAGCCATAGAAAAGAGTTAATGCTTAACATACATTTATAAGTAACTAATGGTGACATTTTAGACAACAGTTAGAGAAATAGGATTTCTAGCTATGGAGACTGGGAGATTTGTTGAACTCTTCAAATTTTATGAGCATAGGCAAAATAGCCTTGCTCAGTGTTACTCACATCACCCTATATTAAAAGTAGCCTGTGCTGCTCATGCGCAGTTCCTTTCAGAGCATTTTATCTTATATACTTCTACATATTGAGGCAATACTCAAAGCTAGAAACCTGAAAGAGTTAAAGAGCTACGTTAACACTTGGCAATTAAGTTTTTAAACTCTTCTGACTTGGTTTATCCTCTAGAAGGTATTTCCAAAAGTGTGTTCCTCACTCCACTATTATTCCCCTTCCTTAGCAGACTTTGTTACTCTGCTACTGAGGTTTATTTTAAAATTTTACTCCTCTCATGAGCCTGGAATTGTCTTCTTTTTAATTAAATAAAGGTATTAACAGATTAAAAAAAAAAAAAAGAAAAAGAAAAGAGCTCAGCAACACCCAAACGGCCCTTCCTGCCACGGGAAGCAGATCTCTCCTGTGTGGAAGAAGCCATCTAATTTTTTTTTGGTCTAGGCAAACTCCTTTCCTCAGGTAAAGAGAGGCAGACAGACAGTGGGAGAAGAATCACAACCTTTCTCAGTTTTCCTCCTTGGACCTGCTTTGTTTCTGAGGTGAAAATTTGCATCTGCCCCTGGTAATTCCAAACACTGTGCTTATTACACCTCTGTTCTTGTGCATATTTCTTTCCTGAACTAGTCAAATTTCAGAAGCAGCTGATCTGTTGCCATCCAAATATATGCTTGTCGTTTTGTGTAGACTTGTGTACATTGATAAGAATGTAAATAGTCTGGGAGAGGGAAGATCGGGCCCTATCTACTCTCCACTGTCATACCCTGCAAGTTGTAATAATGTTTTATTTGACATTTTTCTGTTGTATATGTTCACACTGGGATCATAACTGCAGGCTTCAGAAAATTCAAGATGAGCATGAACTAGAACTTGAAGAAAAAAAAGGACCATATAACTAAACATCACTCCAAAGCCCCTCACTTTTACCCTCTTCCCCTTTCCTCTCTACCCCACCTCACACATATATGAAGGTTATTGGATTTTACTTCTGAGAGCAGTAAAAGCTTTTTCACTCACGCATTTTTTCTTTTTTGCTTTTAGAAGTAACGATACTAATGCGCCCTGATTTTTAAAATTCCGAATGCTTTAGGGTTGCCTTGAGTCTAGTTCCTGAAACACTTTGAAATGAGGCTTGGAATCTTGCATTCTTTTTCTACTTCCTAATTCTCCGTTTTAGTTGCAACTCTTCCCTTTTAAGGAGTAGAGGGGATTCTCCTCCATTCTCTCCTGACAGCACATTTTTGCTTTTCTCCTTGCTTTCTCTGTGGTTTGGATGTGGGTTCACTGTGGTCTCCCTGATTGGCATTTTTCAGTGTCTCCTGTTTGGCTACCCAGCTCCGGAAAAACTGTAGGATGCATGGATTTAGGGCAGTGTATGCAGAGAGAGAGGGCTTCAAAGCATGGGCTACAGTCACTGCTGGGGCTTCTACAAAAATCATTGGCATTGGGTAGAAGAGTCAGGAGAGCTTGAAGGACATGGAGAAATGTCCTCCTATTCCCTTTACTTTGTGGATGGATGAGTAGGATAGGAGTTTATAAGAAATGGGCTCTGAATGACTCACCTGTTACTTCAGAGGTTGTTGGAGGTTGAATTTCATTTTCCACCAGACTCATGGAACACAGTCTGTGTAATGTCCCTTGGAATCCATGAGGTATGTGTTCTCAGAACCCCGTGAATACCATATGCACCGATGCTCAAGTCCCTTATGTAAAAAGGTGTAATATTTCCAAATAATGTGCACACAGCCTCCCTTTTCTTTGTCATCTACCCATTACTTGCAATACATAATATAAAGTAAATGCTATGTATGTAGTGGTTAGACGATATTGCGTCAGGAATAATGACAAGGAAAAAAATATGGTGTTCAGCACAGACACAGTTTTTCCACCCCCCACAGTTAGATGGATCTGCAGATACGGGACCTGCCCAAGAGTGAGCGCCATATTCTGACTTGAATGCATGTCTCTGAGCAGAGAGTCCAAGATGCCTCTTTATGCAACTGAGGGGTAACATCTCAGTAAACAGTACTGTTCCAAGCATATGTCAGACCAAAGGTGGTTTTATTTCAATATCAATTCAGGTGGTCTTCATGTGGTGTGGCTGTGTGTGAGTTCACTATTCCCTGGATAGATATTATCTTGAGCCATCAGGCATTCAGATGAATTTGAAAGAAGAAAAAACCCTGGCTGTTTCTGGGAGAGGTGGTAGAGATCTGATAAGGCAGGAGTGGAGAAAAGCACACAGGGACTGGGAAATAGTTATTTTGCAGTGATTATAAAATAATTTCCATTATCTAGTTAGTTATTGTTGTTATTGTCGAGTACATTGAAATTGTTTAACATGTAATTTTTAAACAGTTGCATCCAAACATTCTAACAGCAGAAATGATGAGACAGAGGTTTGAGTAGAGAAGAAAGAATATGAGGGGAAGAGGAAGTGAATGTGTGTCCTCCTCTGCCAGCTACAGTATTTCTAGTCACTGGTCCTCAGCTGCATGTGGTTTAAGGGTGCAAGGATTCTATAAGCTCTTGTTTGGGGGCAGAGAGAGAAGGCTTCTAAAGAGCCATTGAGGCTTTAGGGAAAAACTTGAAAAAAGTGCTTTTATTTCTAGATGCCTTATTTTGTGGATGCTTTTGTCATTAAGATGATTATTAAATATAGTTATCTGTACATACTTGGGATGTTAACTTGTCCAGAGTGGTTAAGTTCATCTTTTTTATACTTTTAGATTACAAAAAAAAAAAAAAAATTGTTTCACCCAGTACTGAGAAGGATTGTAACTGCTGTAGATAGTAATTCTTGGGAACATTTATATCCATGACTATAATTATTTCTAAAGATAATTTCATAAGGCACAACCTGTTATTTTGCAGTGATTATAAAATAATTTCCATTATCTAGTTAGTTATTGTTGTTATTGTCGAGTACATTGAAATTCTTTAACATGTAATTTTTTTAAACAGTTGCATCCAAAGAAATTGAGGTTGTAAAGGGATCATTAACTTTGCAAATGATAAATATCTCCCATAGTTGCTGGAACCTTAGTTGGAAATCAAGTGGTCCCTGCTATGCTGTCTTCAAAGGACAAATCCATATTCTAGATATTCTCTTTTGAGAGTCCATTCCATTATTTCCTTACTTGATATTTGAAATGTATTTTTTAATGCTGCAGTAGGCATTTTAATATCCCTGATACTTCATAACTTTAGAAGGAGTCCTATATTCTAAATGTTTATATTTGTCAACATAACATTATTACTTGCATGTTCAGTTTATGGACATATATATTTTTTTTGTACTGGGGATTGAACTTGGTGCTTAACCACCAAGCCACACACATTCCCAGACCTTTTTGTACTTTTATTTTGAGACAGGGTCTTGCTAAGTTGCTTCGGATCTCATCAAGTTGCTGAGGCTAGCTTTGAATTTGCAGTTCTCCTGCCTCAGCTTCCCCGAGCCCCTGGGATTATAGGCATGCACCACCACACTTGGAATATTTTTATGATTTAAACTTGAGAATTCATTCAACACTTCTGTTCTGTTTGTGGACACCAAGTACTTGCGCTGTTCCTGTCTGAGGGATATTAGGCAAAGGGCTGTAGTACGGAAGGCCCTTGTCTATCTCTTTCATCACTCTGCCCCTACTATATATTCCATAACTCCATCCAGCATGTGGACATTTGCATCCTGTTGCCTTGTCTTTATAATGGTTCTAGGTTATTGAAGTACACTTTATCATTTTTCAATGTACGATAGACAGTAAGATTTACAGGATAAAATACTAGTGATAACAAAACCAGAGTTTATAGCTGTGTGCCGGGGTATGAGTATATGAAATAAAAAGTTCCAGTGGGAAGAGAACGAATTCAGCCTGGAAGGTTGAAAACTCTTATCTACAATGGTTTCTTAAAGGCAGAACAAATGTAGATTAACAAAGAATTTGAATAAATAGATGTGAAGTGTTGTGAAATTCCTACCAAGGGGAATTATTCTTTAGATCAACGGTTCAGAGATGAGTCATGGTATATGTGTTCAGTCAATGTTAACATTCCTGTTTCTGTGAGGTTTTGGAACACTCTTTGAAAAGCCTCAGATTTGTTGGTTGGAAATTGTTTTGTTTTGTTTTGGGTGCCCGGGATTGAACCCAGGGGGCACTTAATCACTGAGCCCACATCTCCAGTGTTTTTTATTTTTAAAAATTTTGAGACAGATCTCACTAAGTTGCTTAGAGCTTTGTTAAGTTGCTGAGGCTGGTTTTGAACTTGTGATCCTCCTGCTTGAGCCTCCCAAACTGCTGAGATTACAGACTGTGTGCCACTGGCCTAATAAGCTTTTAATAAAAATGTAACTTCTGATAAACAATGATTAAAAATCCATTTTCAAAGCAGAAAAAAATTAGTGTTAGATTTCTGCTGGGCTGCTGCAAGAAGATTCTTGTAAACAAAAATGACATGTTCTAAGCTAGCAATTCTCTACATATTTTTATTTTATTTTATAATATATTACTACTCATACATGAGAGCCTTAGGCTGGTCTCTTAAAAAAAGCTATGACAACCTGAAAAATCTTGCTATTTTACAAAATTTTAAACATTGTATGAGGTTTTTCCCCATTTCTCCGTGTGTTTTTTGAAGAGACTATAACATGTATCACATTTAAGAGATTGTTTTATGTTATCTTTGTTCTGAAAACAATAAAAGTCAGAATAGAGCTGCTGTTTGGACATAATTTCAAACGTTTTTTTCTTATATATAATCATGATTTTATTGAGTGTGACAGAGTCTTTCAAATGAAATTAATTAAATTCATTAACACTTTTAGAGGTGAGATTTCCAGATGGTGGAGTGAAGATAGCCTTTTCAGTAAAAGATGTTGGCACAGTTGGATCTCTATATGCAAAAAGTGTCTTAACCTGTTTTCTGCTGCTGTGTTAGAACACCATATACTTGGGCATTGACAAAGAACAGGGGTATAATTTGGCTCAGGACTCTGGAGGTAGAGAAGTCTAAGGCCATGGTGGTAGCATGTGGTGGGAGCTTCTTGCTATTTTATATGAAGGTTGGAAACAGGAGAGGAGAAGCTTGTATATGTAAAAGAAAAAGCATGAGGAACAGACTTGTTTTATAACAATTTGTTTTTATGATAACTGGCCCAATCCCTGATAACAGCAGTAATCCAGTCATGAGGACTCTGACCTCATGATCCAATCATCTATTAGGACTCACTTCCCAATATTCTTGTGTTGAGGATTGTGTTCCCAACATACAAATTTGGGGGAACATATGCAAACCATAATAATGAGTGTAGACCCTTATCTCACACCATATACCTAAATAAATACATAAATAAATCTCAGTGTTGAAACCATAAAACTTCTAAAAAAGAAAGCAGGAGAAAATTATTATAACTGTGGATCAACTAGAGTTCTTAGATTAACACCAAAAGCATAAATGATACAAGAAAAAAAATGAATACATTTATTTTAATTAAACATTTCTTTGCTTCTACATACACCAACAAGAATATAAAATGTCCTCATAGGCTGGGAGGAAAATATTTGTAAACTGTATATCTGATAAAAGACTTGTATCTGGAATATATGAAGAAATCTTTCAAGTCCATAATAGGAAAACCAACAACCCAGTTGAAAAATGGGCAGAAGATTTGAAGAGACATTTCACCATAGAAGATGTGTGCCTGTGAACATATATAACTGACCTATGGAAATAGGACTGTGTGACTGGGATATGAAGAGCATTTAAGTATTTTTTAAGAGCTCCAAATTTTGAAGATGTTTCTTTGGGTAGTCTTCAATGAGCTCCAAAGGTAAGACACAGAATGTGCAGAGTTCTCTCTTTAAATTCAGATTTCTTAACATTTCACCCTGGTTTTCTAGGCAGTTTGTGTCAGGTTTGACTTGCTGTTTAAGGTAGAGACAAGTCACCCAGATGTGAATACATTGGATGGCACAGAGGGAATTGTATCCCATCTACAGCTTCAAGGAGGTTTAGTAATTATTGAGTGTTACTATGTGCCGGGTTTTAGTAGCTTTATGTATATGACTTCATTTAATTCTTGCAACAATGTTATTATGTAGGATTATGTAAAAGAAACTAAGACACAGGCTACAGTTAGGCCACATAGCTGAATGGGGTTCTGACTTTGGAATCTGTGCTCCTTATGTTCTTAGAGACTGCAGGTAGATGAACAGGGTTCAGTTGTGGTGTGTCCCATGGAAAATGTCGGGTGATTTTTCCAGACATTCAGGGGGTCTTGGGAGAGGAAGATGGTAAGTGATCATTAATGACTTAGCCTTGCAGACACAGAGGGCCTCTGCAAGATGCGGGGATGACAGCACTCATGCTGGCACAGTGGACCAACCAGAAATCTCTGATTTCCTTCAGTCTGTGAAGTCAGGCTTACTGAAGCAGATGTGCAGGAGTGACAAGGACTGCAGAATAAGCTGCATGGACAGGGGCATGCCACAGGCTATCCATATGCTCCTGGGTGTAATCCAGGTCATTCTTTAGAAGAGCCCCCAGAGAACTGATCTCAGCATGGGAGTCTTGATGAATCTGGAAGATTAGAGACACCCTAACCTGCATGGTGTGTGTGTGTGTGTGTGTGTGTGTGTGTGTGTGTTTGTGTGTGGTGGGGGGTGGTGGGGGGATGGTTCAGAGAGCTTACACTAAGCTTTAAAGGCCAAAGTTGTGTCTTTTGGTGTCCACCTGCAGAAAGTGGCCTTCTCATGTTAAAAGTGAAATCTTAACTGTGTCAGGTTTAACTGAGACCCTATTTTTTGTTCACCCAATCTGAAGTCAACCAACTCAGGCAGCTTCTCTCTTCCCAGCTTTATCTAATTTCTCTCTCTCTCTCTGTGTGTGTGTGTGTGTGTGTGTTTCCTGCATGCCGACACAGGCTCACTCTTTATTCCTATCAAGTCTAGGCTTTGTTAGTAGGATCGTACTGTTCTTTCGGAAAGGTCCAAGGAGCAAGCACATCCGCCCCATTCACTGTGACTTTCATTAAGAGCAAGTTCCCTAAGAAAAGAATGATTCGTAACCAAGCAATTCTATCCTTAGTCAAAAAGGTGATTTTTTTCTTTTGAAAATATCCTTCCCAGCACTGCACTGACTCCAGCACACAGTCAAAGGTTATTAATGACTTCATTCATCCGTTCAGCGGATCTTTATGCTGCAGGAGACCCGTGCTCTTATCTCAGAGCCTGGGCGCCGGGAAGGTGGATATGCAGGTGGGACCTAATTTGATTTGGGGAAAAACATCCTTCTTTCCTTAGGGAGGCAGTCACCAAGTTCAGCTCAGCAGCATTTTTGGCAAAGCACATCAATCATCTAACCTCCAGAGATTTTCTGTGCTTCCAACTTGGTCAGCCAGAGGAGCAGATATGTGGACGTAATCCTGAAGAAGCATTCCCTCCCTGGTTTTGAGGAGTCCCTCATCCAGAGAGCAAGAGGCAGCATATGTAATGACTACCCAGTGCAAGCTCTGTCCTGGAAATGTGCCCAGACATAGAGAAGGGGAGGCCTGGAGGAGGGAAGCTAGACAAGTAAGGGTGCCTGTGTGGAGTCTCAAAATTTTAAGAAGTAGTTCCATGAGCAGACAAGGGTGGGGCCCAGACATTCTCAGGATGTGAAAAGTCTTGGGGATATAAGGACCAAGATGGTTTATGAAGTTGAAAAATCTTTCAGGATGGCTGCACCCCAGGATGTCAGTTGCGGGGTGATGAGCCTGAGACTGAAAAGCAGATGGGTTAGAAAACAAAGGAAAACCCCTTACTAAATAGCTCAGAAACTACCTTGTAGGTTGTGGATACCCAGGGAAGGATTTCCAGAAAGAGGGAAGTGAGAGAATCTGTAATGTAGAGAGATGATTTGGGCTAGTGAGTTGGGATGGCTGTGCCAGTTCCTAAAGGCTGGGAGAGGTGCAGGTCTGAGTCCTAGGTACTCTACTCCACCTGCTGCCCTGCTCCCAAAGGCACCAGAGGTGGGTGCCTGGCTGAGCAGGTGACTGCACTATGGCCTGACACCTTGGCCCTGCATCTGTTTAGAGTCAGTTGTGGTCTCCTTTGAACATCTTTCACTCTGCAGATGTTGGGCAAAAAGGAGAAGGAACTGAAGGCAGAGAAACCAATAATTAGGATTATCATAGCCCAAAATTAGGATGAGTCTGAGTTTACACCCATATGTGGGGAATTGAAAGACACATATGAGAGGTCTGAATCCTCAAGTTTTGGTGACTGAATGGAATTGGGGTGTCAAAAGGCACCTGAGCAAGGTCAATGGCACATGCAGTTACAGATGGCATTAGTTTGTTCAGGCAAAATGCTTCAGGTTGCGTAGCTTAAACAACAGAAACTGAGTCACAGTCTGGAGATTGAAAATCTAAGGACTTGGTTCCTTCTGAGGGCTGTGTTGGAAGGATATTTTCTAGGCCTCTCTCCTTGGCTGGTAGATGGCCATCTTTTCCCCTTGTCTTCTTATCATCTTTCCTCTGTGTCTGGGTCCAGATTTTCCTCTTCTTCTGAGAATACCAGTCATGTGACCTGTGATCTCATTTTACCTTAATGACCTTTTTAAAGGCACAGCCTCCAAATGCAGTCATATTCTGAAGTAGTCGGGGTTAGGATATTGACAAATAAATCTTGGCCAGGGGGTGGGGCATGATTTAGACCATAACATGGAGATGTAAGACAGTATCAATGAGCTCCGTTAAATCATTCATCCTGAGGAATCATAATAGGCTTGCCTGTACTTCCAGTGACCAGAGTTGCTGTGCTATTTGTGCAGTGGAAGGGAAACTTACATACAAAGACTTTCATGGAAGGACCTAAGTTGAGGCAGCATACCATAACCTGGTTTGGGAAATTCAGATTTTTCTCAAGGTGAGTGCTGCTCCTTTGCTATCCATGACTGTGTTTAGCAGAGATGACCTGAGTGTCTGTGGGGGTAAGTATATTTCAGGAGTATACACAGTCCAGTAGCCTAGAACTGAGTGGTGTGTGTGTGTGCCCCTTTGCATGTGAGAGTATGCAGTCGCATGTGCATGCATGTGATGGATAGAGTCAGATGGGCCTAGATTATCATCTTTCCTCAGCCTGTCAGTCTTAATCTGGTCCGGCTATCATAAGAAAATACCAGACAGAGCCTAGGTAGCGTCAACAATAGAAATATATTTCATTGCAGTTCCAGAGGTTAAAATTAAAGATCAGGGTGCCTCTGTGTTTCTGGTGAGGGCTATCCTCCTGGCTTGCAGATGGATGCCTTTTCCATGTGTGTTCATATGATGAAGAGAAAGAGACAAATAGAGTTTCCCTGATGTCTCCTTCTTGTTGGGGGTACTAATCTCATGCAATGAGGGGCCACCCTTCATGGCTTCATCTAAATCTAATCACTTCTAAAGTCCCTGTCTCCAAATAGCATCATGTGACAGGGAGAGGCGAGACTTCAGGATATGGACTTTGGGGGAAACACAAGCATTCAGTTCATAACACCATCCTGTGCAACCTTAGGAAATTTACTTAACCATCTTAGTCCAGTTGGGCTGCTATAACCAAATGCCTTAGACTGAGTCATTTATAAACAACAGAAGTTAATTTCTCAAAGCTCTGGAGGCTGGAAAGTTCATGATCAAGGTGCCAGCAAGGTTGATGTATGGTGAGAGCCGATTCATTATACGTGGTAGCTTCTTGCTGCATCCCTCTCATGGTAGTGGGAGTGAACAAGCTCACTCAGGACTCCTTTATAGGCAATAATTCCATTCAGGAGGGTTCTGCCTTATGGACTAGTCACTTCCTGAAGGCCCCACCTTAATAACCCAATTCTGTTGGTTATTAAGTTTCAACATGTGAATTATAGGGGGATGTAAACATTCATTCCCTAGCACCATCTTAACTGTGGGACTTTAGGAAATTGACCCACCTTTTCATGAACATCCTTTCTTCATCTCCCAAGGTGGGAAAAATTGATAATGGTGGACACACGGAGCCTGGAATACAAGAAATGTTAGTTCCATCAATAAGAGTTCTCTTTTGTGACTCAGTAGAACACCCAAAGCAAATTCTGCCTCATTATTTTCTGCCTCTGTCCATGGTGTTCAGATTATTAATGTGCTCTAATAAGAACTGAACTTTATATTAGAAACACCTGAATCCTGTGCACTTATATTACATAGTTTGTGATATAAGCTACTATGCCCTATTCGTATGTTAATTTTTTGCTAAGTAGTCCATTAAATAGTTACAAAGCCCAAGAGTACAATTAATTTTTTTTCCTAGAAAGAATATATATATATATATATATATATATATAGTTTATATAGTTTGTACTAGTGCTGGTTGCTAGCAGGAATAGATTTAGTTCTTTTATTCTTCATCTCACCATCAGAAGACAGACACACACACACTCACACACCCTTCTCTCTACTCTCCTAATACTATTTTTGGATTTTCAATTAATTCTTTATTAAGTTGCATTAGTATGAATTTGTAAATATTATTCACAGCTGAATCATATACTGGCCTGTGAGTATATCTTTTTTGTTCTCTCTCTCTTTTTCTTCTTCTTATGTTTTGTTTACTTGGTTTTGTGAATAGCTATCAAAAATTTCACCCCAAATTCTCTGAAGGAGCTATAAAATCCTACTCTCTGGGTCTAACAATCAGATAATCTATGAGTGCAATTTCTTTTTTAGAAAACACCTTCCTTAGAGCCCATATGTTGTCCTGCCCCCTGTCAGGACTGGCTGCTCTCTCTGCTATTTCATTGTGATGCTAGACTTTTATTTTAGGATCATTCTGGAGTTTGTCTCTTTCTTAAATCGAGACCCCGGTTTCCCAAATCTCAAACTTATTTTTTTCCCCCTATGCTCCTTTGTTTGGATGGATGCATTCCCCAACAGCTTCCTCAGTAAGGACACATGAAAGTTAAATTCTCTGTGCTTTTTTAATGTCCCCAAACTACTTTATTCTACCTTACCCCTTCATGACAGTTAAGTCTGGAATTCCAGGTTGGAAAACTATGCATCTCTTGTCTTCCAGCTTTTGGAAGTTAATTTCTCACAGCTTTGGAGCCTGGGAAGTTTATGATCAAGATGCCAGCAGGTTTGGAGTCTGGTGAGGGCCTGTTCATCATAGGTGGTGGAATCCAGTTCCCTTCTGACTGCTCATTGATTCATGTATCCATTCATTTATTTACTCAGCAAATATCTAGGGAACTGTTTCTTCACCTATTATGTGCCAGACTACCTTTGAGGTTTGGGGCACCCAGATAAAGCTTTCTGCTTCACAGAGCTTACCTTCTGATCTTTAGAAGGTGGCCAATTATTTATTTATTCTTACTTACTTACTCATTTTCTCTTCAGAGGACACCACAGTTCTGGGAGTATGGGTTTGACTGTTAGCATTCTGGGGGTCCCATGGGAGAAGGAGTTGGGGTCTCCCATTTGCCATCTATACATACATTTTCACTGAGCTATCCCCACCCTCCTCTGTCATTGATGACTGTGTGTGGTTTTTCTGGTTCCATTCCTCCAGACGGGATGGCTAGAGAGGAGTTAGGGATCCTTTGTGCTAACTGATCCCCTGGTGCATAGCTCCCTACCCCAGCTTTCTGAAATCTCTGATTCCTGTGCCTTTCTGAGGCTGTGTGGTTCTGAGCAGCGTACCTACCCGTGACGGGAGTCCCTCTGCAAGCACACAGGCTGGAGCTTTCTTTTCCTCATTAAGTCAGTAATTACTCATCTATCTACTTTCTATCTTCCAGAAATTGCCTAAAGCTTTCATTTGTACACTTTCTCTTTTTCTCTTGATGGATTTGTATTATTGGTACTTCTCTATTTTTCTCACTGAAGTGAGAATTTAGGAGACAAAAACATTTATTCTGTCACGTTCCTCCTCTGAAATTGTGACATTTTTCCAAAAATTTAAACTAAATGAACATGCACTTTCATGTTAACATATTTATTTTAATTTCAAAAAGGACCATGGGGTCATTTCAAGTTTATAGGATATAGTATAATATTTTACATATTAATTAACTAGTTACTTAGTAAAGAAATACCCTCAAATTGTCCCAGAACAGCAGCTTCATGTCATTATTATAGTTTTCTTGAGAGGAATAAGATAAGGTATATATTTTCAACTTAAGACTTAGTTTCTCCACCCTAAGAGGACTTGCCCAAAATATGGAGAAGCATGTATTATATTAGAACTTGTGCTTAAAGTGTTTTCTCTTACTGCTTTAGAAGTTGTTGTAGTAATTCAAAAAACAGCTCGTCTTTCAGACTTCTGTAAGAAAACACTATATCTCTGGGTAGCTTATCAACAACAGGAATTCATTTCTCACCGTTTCGGAGGCTGGAAGACCTAGGTCATGGTGCCAACATGGTTGGGTTCTGGTGAGGACCCTCTTCCAGGTTGCAGGAGGACAGCTTCCCTTGTATTCTCACTTGGTAGACAAAGGGATGGTGCACTCTCAGGTGCAGGGTTGGGGGGGCTCTCTTTTACCAGAGCATTAATCCTACTTATAAAGGCCCCACTCTCTTGACCTAATCACCTCCTGAAGCGTCCACCTTGCTGGTTAATATTTCAAGGTATGAATTTTGAGACACAAACATTCAATCCATGACATAGATGTTTTTATATTAATGTAGCATCTAAAGCTAAAATGACTCTTTTTTAGTATGTGAGATGATGATTGCTAGTCTGTTGTTATAGAATAAGGTCCAAAATGATACTAGCTGCTGAAGTTGAAATTGTCTTCTTATTCACACACATGCCATTTAAATCAAAGGATGGTGACAGCAAAGAACATACTGGGGACTCCATCATAAAAATAAAAATAAAAAACCAGACAAACAGAATAAACCATTCTCTTCCTCTAAGGATATCTCCCTGTGATATCAGTCGGGGCTCACCCAGGAGACTAAAGCAGACATCAACAGGGGAATCTTGGGAGTGGAGTCTTTTGGATCTAATGCAGTCTGGGGCACTTCCTACAGGCTGTGACTCAGTGGGTGGAGATCAGCAACATGCACGTAGCAAGCAAGTCAGATAATTCTGATTAGATGTTCCTTGTTCCTCCATGATCTTTTTTTTTTTTTCCCCTTGGTACCAGAGATTGAACCCAGGAGTACTTAATCACTGAGCCACATCCCCAGTTCTTTTTTGATATTTTATGTAGAGACAGGGTCTTGCTGAGTTGATTAAGGCCTTGCTAAGTTGCTTAGATTGGCTTTGAACTCATAATCCTCCTGCAGTTGCCTTTGAGATTACAGGCATTTGCCACTGTGCCCTCCCATGATCTATTGAGAACTCTTTGTCTGGAGGACCCCAAAATCATTCTAGTTAGTCTTCAGCTTTCATGTGCCCCAAGCATGTTCCTCTAAGGGCTTAGATATCACAGAGGTGTGGGACCCAGCTTCTGTGAACCAAACTATTTCTTGGATTTTTTTTTGCCTCTCTTTAACTCGTCTTTGTAAACCGCTTCAAAGTGATCTCAAGGTTGTATCTTGAAAAGTTGCCAGGGTTTTGTTGTTGTTGTTAAAAATGTATAACCATTTCATTTAGAAAAACTATAAAAAAAGGAAATAAAAACTACCTTGAAAGACACCTATTACCCTTTATGATATGGGAATATTATCATCCAGAATAATTTTTTTTGTGTGTGTACATTAACATATGTAACATTATATATATGTGTACAAATATATATGTATATATACCTGCACTTACATATGTTTAAACACAAATTTGTATCATCTCTGTTTTACTTAATTAGGCACTTAAAAATTCTTTATAAATGCATATTTTAAATTACTCTTGTATGTGACTTTCATGATTTACTCATACTTTCTTCTATTTCTATTTTTCACTATGTTAATACCATCTACCTTCCACATTCCATTTTCATAATACTTCCTAACAAATGATATCTATGGGTTTGTTTAATTGATTGATTGTTTATCTCACCCTAAGATAATTTTAAGTTTTATTTCTTACACTGTCCCACCCCTACTCAGGGGCCCAGATCAGAATCTGGATATTATTGGTAATAATCAATAAGTGTTTGCTGAGTGATCAGTGCATATTTATGCCTATAATTTTTTCACTTAATGGAATCTTTAGAATAGACTTTAGAAGGATCATTATCAGCAGCAGATATTGAAAAATTTTAAATCTTTGATACATGTGTTAGTTAGCTTTCCATCACTATAACAAATACTTTTATACCAACTTATAAAGAGGAAAGGTTTATTTTGGCTTACAGTTTTGCAGGTTGCAGTCTATGACTAATTGGCCCCATGACTTTGAGGCCTGTGGTAAGGCAGCGCATCGTGAATGGGACATGTGCAGAAAAAAACTACTTCAATTCATGGCTGGGTAGGGAAGGAAGATTTAAAAAGAAAGAGGAAGGGATGAAATCCTGCTACCCCTTCGAAGGCATGGCCCTGCCTCCTATTGTACCACCTCCCAAATAGCACCAAGCTGGGGACCGAGACTTTAACATGTGGGACTTTAGGGGCATTCTAGGTCCAAACTATTGCACTATATATTAACATTTTCTGCTTTTGAAAGATTATACCAATTTAAAACTCATCACTGTGATATAAGAATTGCTATTTCATTAAACATTTGCCTACACTAGGTATTAATTATGTTTTTGTATTTGTTAGATTGATGAGTAAAAAATGGTATGTTTTAATTTTAATCTCTTTCATTCCTAATAAGTGGAATATTAAAGCTATATCTCAGAGCTTCAGCCTTAAAAATAAACAAACAGCGCTGGGGATGTGGCTCAAGTGGTAGCGTGCTCGCCTGGCATGCATGCGGCCCAGGTTCGATCCTCAGCACCACATACAAACAAAGATGTTGTGTCCGCCGAAAACACACACATAAAAAAAAAAATAAAAAATAAACGAACAATGACGTGTTATTTTTTTTCCCCATTAGTGTTAAACAATTTTTAAAAGCAAGAGTTTTAATCAGATTTTTGGCCCCAAGGTCATGCCTCCTGTGAACTATCCATCTCTGCTAGCCACACCTTACTTGCCTAGTTACCACCCAGTTGATACCTCTGGGTGTTATCAATCCACTGATAAAGTTATAACTCTCATAATCTAATCATTTCACCTTTGAACGTTCTTGCATTTTATCATTCATGAACTTTGAAGGACACTTCATATCTGAATCATAACAGCAATATTGTTTATATGTGTGTGTGTGCGTGTGTGTGTGTGTGTGTGTGTGTGACAACTTGATGTAGATATGTTATATGCATTTAAACAAGTTGATGCAGAAATGTTCTGGAACTGTTGGGGAAATGTACAGTTTTTTTTTTCTTTTTCCTCTAGATATGGAATGCTCATTAGTTTCTTGAGTCACATAAAGACTCCAGAGAATTTAGGGTGTGACTTGTATGTGACCGGACTCATCTGTTTCCTTAGATCATTAAGCAGGCTCTAAATATGACACCAACCTAGAGTTGGTTGTCTGAAAAACTGAAAAGTACATCTTTATCATTGTCTGTGAGCTCATAATATGAAACCATATTTGTTGGCTATATTTTTTCCTACTAGCATGTTTTTAGCATAAAGATCATAATCTGGCAATAATAATGCATCTTAAATGCATAAAGTGCCTTGTAACTTATGTTCATATGAATGACATCATGGCTAATTGGTGGAGCAGAACAGGCCTGTATCCATCCATCCGTCTGACTGGATTGTGGATTGCCTCAGAACTCCTGCCCTTCAGTACCTCTTCTCACAACCTCAGGATCAGTGGTCCTTTTAAATATAAACTCCCTCCTGTCATTCTCTTCTAGTGACTCCTCAATTCACTCAGAGTAAAAACACAAGTCCTTTCAATGGCCTGTGAGTCATAAAATCTCTCCTCACTGCCTGTCTTGACTTCATTCCTTTCAGTTCTCCTTGCTTGCTGTGCTATGGCCACATGGAACTCCTAGCTATTTCTAGAATTCAATGCTCAGGTGCCTTTTCTCTGACTCTTCCCTGCTTAGACCAGTGCTCCCCAATGCTCCCCACAAGCTGGCCCCCTCACACATTGAGGTCTTTCTCCAAGTTGTCAGCCTCCTGCTTCTCCCCACTGTCCATGTAGTCTCCACTACGAATCCCTCTCACTGGGCACCTTTCACTGGCTTCATTTTTCCCTATTCCGTTTTCCACCATGTGACACAGGCTGTATTGCACGTGGGTTGTGGTCTGTCTCCTCCCTCTGGGCAGAGAGCTCCATGTGGGCATAGAGTTTTGCTTGTTAGCAGCTGTGCTTGGAATAATACCAGGAAAGATGATAAAGAGGCACAGAAAAACTTAATGATTTCCCTGACAGCACACAGGTGGTGGGTCTTGACTTGGGACTTGAACCTGGGTTGCCTTCCTGTGCTGTTTTTAGGGTACTAAGATTCTCAACACTGGCTTTCTGAATTCCATTTTGTTTTTACGGTAGGTTCTTCATTGTTGTTCTTCTAGTTAATGGTTTGTTTGGTTTTTTTTCACTGTAGCCTGGACAGTCTATATTTTTAAAATCCAAATAAATCTCTATATTACAATCATCTGTTCCCCCCATACCTTTAAAATAATTTTGTTGTTGTTGTTCACTCAATGATTGCTTTCAAATTGGTATATCCTTATTCTGGTCATACCTTGAAGTGACATGCTTAAAATACCTTTAAAACAGTGCTGTGGGGCTGGGGTTGTGGCTCAGTGGCAAAGTGCTTGCCTCATGCATGTGAGAGGCCCTGGGTTCCATCCTCAGCACCACATCTCTAACTAAAAAAAATAATAATAATTTAAAAAATATAGCACTGTGAAGAAATTTCTTTTAAATAAAAATAACAAATGTGAGCTAAAATAAATGCCCTGACTTTCTCGCCTCTATTCTCTGTCTCAGGACAGAGTCTACCTGCCCATCTAGGTAAGGACCACAGGGATTTCCCCTAATTTATCTGCCATTCTGTTCAAGTAATATTGTCTTAGTCGGAATGGAATCAGGATGCCACCTGGCCTCTTGGTGTCAATAACATCAGACTTTCTCAGAGGAGGATGATAAAGCAAGGGGGCCAGATAGCCCCTTGGACTCTGCTTCATTCAGAGTTGCATCTCTCATCAATTTGGTACAACTGATCAAATTTACATTAAATATCAGTTGTTTTAAAAAAAGGTTCTGCAGAAAACATTTGAGAAGTATGCATTTGGTTGTTTGCTGCTGAGCTATTTATTCTGTCATTTCCACAGAAGCTACTTATTCTGCAGTTTCCTCCACTGCTCAGTCCAGACTTCCCTCATGTACATGGTTCACAGCCTTCAGCAGAGTTTTAGAGCTGCCACTTGCATAATGATCGCCTGGGGTACTCATGAAAAATGAAAATTCCTGGACCCCACTTCAGACCTGTGACGTCAGAATGCCTAGAGCCAGGTCCCAGGAATCTGAATTTTGAAATGTCATGTCCTATTTCATCTGCCCTTGCAAGTCCCTGAGATATACACTGTTGTTATTGCGCCCTTGTGCTTCTCCCCTTTCATCAAAGGCTAGGGACCCTGTTTGCTCTTCATTGTCCACTGTTAGATCTTCTTTTCCTCCTTCCCCGTTTCTCTTCTCCTTCAATAATTTTGTATACTGGGAGTGGGAGGGTGACACATCCACTTTTATTTGTGTGGCATGTGCAACTTTGTCATTTCTTGCCCAGGCAAGTTTTTAGGTCCTTCAGTATGTTGCTTTTGGTCCAAGAGTCAAGAGGATCAGGAAATCTGTAAAACCAAACCTCAGGGTCATCTGATTAGAGATCTTCCCAGCAGGAAACTATGTTGGTCAAGAGGCAGCGTTGCAATATGGGATAGTTTGCTTTGCATAAACTTGGAGCAGCCTAGCAATGGATCATTAGAGGGAAGCATGGAGGTCAGAGGGCTCCTGAGCTGCAAGGGGCCATGTAGAGCAATGAGCACCAACCACGTGCCTGCTTGGGATGCTTCCAGGAGCATGCTCCACCCAAGACTGTCTCTGGCAATGAGTAACAGGGGTTTAGGATTCTTACCTAGCAAGAAGTCTTGAGCTAGCAGTCCAGGGCAGTATGGCAGCTGTGATTATTGTCAGAATCGCAAATGCCTTCTGCCAGCCTCAGAGGGTGCTTCTCATTCCCCCATCACGCAAGGGTAGTTTCTACTTAGAAGATCTGCATCACAGTTGGGAGGAAAGGAAAGGGTAGGAACAAAGGGCTTTTTCCTAATGAGGCTTTGTCTTTATAGTTGGAAAGAAAATTCCAATCCAAAGATTTCTGCCTAAATCTTTTTGGCTATAATTGCTACACATCCAGGCCAGGTTGCAAGGAAGACTAGAAAGAGAAATGTTCTAGCTTTTGTAGCCTGTGTTACCAGAGGAAGGCAAAAGAAAGCGATTGGTGAATGGCTTTGGGGCTGTGGATCCATGGTCTGCCACAAGGGGGAAACGCTGAGTACACTGAGCAAGTGCCTTCAGGAAACCCTATTATGAAGAATATAGACACTTGGAAGAGGAGTGGGACTACAGAACTATGAAGAACAAGTTGCAGAACGAAGTCCCAAATCACAAGAAGTGACATACAAATAAGAGTTAAAAAGTACACAGGAATTGGGGGGTTATTGGTAGTGAGGATGGTGGTACTAATGGTGTATTATATACCCCAAAGAGAAAAACTAGCAGTGAAAATATGTACGGTATGATAAATTTATTCATATGTCAAGAGAGAGATCTTTGAAGATACCAGATACATGCCAACAACAGCGCACCTGTGTTTACTGTATGCACTACTGGTATAATCAGGAACCCCCTAACATAACAGGAGGGTCCACAAAAAGCATGTAGTACATTTACGTTCAACTCCCACTCATTCTTCAAACTCTCACCAGGCTGGCTTCTGCACCTACCCAGTGTTCTGACAGTCTTTCTTCTATGATTATCAGCAACGCAGCCAATGGACACTTGCTAATCTCTCTGCTACTTCTTTGGTTGGATTGGATGATCCTTTCTTTTCAATCTTGGACTACCATGCTGCTAGGTGGTAGCTGGGCTTCTGTGTCTCTAACCTGTCCTTTCCCTGGGGAAATCTTACAGCCACTTTTTCTTCCTTTCTCTGACTTTCTCCCTGTGTGTTTCTTGAGTGAGCTCATTATCTCACTAGAGTAAATGGACTCTTCATTTGCCCCTCTTGGGGAGTCTGAGAGCTGTGTAACAGTAGGGACTGCCCATCGTTTTTGTATCTCCAGCATTTATTGAATGTCCTGTAACAAATAATTTGTTAACTCAGTGAATGAATGAAAGCATTAGGATTTACAGTGTATCTAATTCTATAAAGGAAAATCACTAAGATAACTGAGGAGGTGAACAGAGTGTGGGGGTGGGGCTTGAATGGAGACCCCAGCGAGGAGTGTGAATTGTGTTACTTTATCATCATGGCAACCCCTGGGATACATGTGATCGTACTTATGTTATAGTATTTAAAGAAATGGACATCAAGAGGGATTTAGTCACTCAGCCAGTAAGTGAGAAAAACTGCTAGGAATAATACTAAAAGTTAATAAGGCTTAAAATGAAGTCAAAACAATGTCTCAGAACACTGACAGTCAACACAATGATCTTGTTTCTTTTCTTCACACAAGTTTCTTAGAGTACTTCTTGCCTACTTGAATTCAGAGGAAAAAAGATAAAGTACTAGTGAGGGTTGTCCTTATTTCCTGAGCAAGTTCAATTCCATGACACCAAGGTACCAGGCTATTCTCCACAGACGCCTGCCTTTGCCCCTTCAGGAGCAGAATATGGAAGTCAGGGATCCCCTTGGCCACAGATAAGTAACTGCTTGTTTTTGGCACAAGAGTGACCTCAACTCCAGCTCTCATTATGATCTCCTGTGGAGACCTTGCTACACACTGTCCATAGAGGAAAATGACCTCATACATTAAGACTTTGACTGGTCTCGTGTTCAGGTGCTGTCCTTAAGTTTAATTGTGTATCACATGATGGGGAGGATACCTACAGAGAAACATGCTGTTAGGTAATTCTGTTATCTTGTGAAATCACAGAGTGTGTTTACACAAGGAGGTCCAGGTCACTCGTAGGACTTGGCCTCTGATACAAGGGAGAGATCCATGAGGCATCTGCCACCATAGCATTACGTACTTTTTTGTAATAAACATTTTTTTTAATAAGGAGAAGGAGTACAGTTTAAAAATATGATAAAAAGTATTGTATAGTAAATGATTAACTACTAGCATAGTCATTTATTATCATTATCAAATGTTATAGTTGAGTGCAATTGACTCATGCCTATAATCCCAGCGACTCGGGAGGCTGAGGCCAGAGGATCACAGGTTCAAAAGTAGCTTCAGCAACTTAGTGAGGTACTTAGCAACTCTGCGAGACCCTGTCTCTAAATACAAATATAAAAAGAGCTGGGGATGTGGCTCAGTGGGTAAGCACCCCTGGGTTCAGTCTCTGGTACCAAAAAAAAAAAAAAAGCATATATATTGTCCATAGTTGTATGTGCTTTGCTTTTATTTGACTAGCAGCACAATAGGTTCGTTTACACCAGTATCACCACAAACCTGAGTGATACATTGCTCTATAACATTACAATGGCTACAATGTCACTAGGCAATGGGGATTTTTCATCTGAGTTATAAGTTCATGGGATCGGCACTGTGTATGTGGTCTGTTGTGACTGAAATTTCGTTCTGAGGCTCATGATTGCACTTCTCTTTACTCAAACATTGTCCTTGACCTTGATCTTTGTACAGAAAAGCTCATTATCATCTCCAAAATAGCCAAGACAAAGCTGCTGAATTTTCTTCTGTGACTTTCCTCATGCTTTGCTGGTCCATCTCACCATTGAAGTGGCCTGCTGTGATGCTGTTTTGACTGTGTCATGTCCTTATCACTCAGCACAGGTCTCCATAACTCTGTATTTGAAGATTTTCGGTTGCAGAGTCTTGGCCTTGGGCCAAGCATGGCCTCTAGACTGGCAATGTCAGCATCATAGGGGAAATAGGTAGAAATTCAGTTCCCAGGCCTCACCCCAGATGACTTCTTGAGAGTCTTTGGATGGACATCCTCACCTTCCAGATGGTTTTGATGCATGCCAAAGGCTGAGACCCACCCCATTGCCAAGCACTAGAAATGAGAGAGATGGAGTGGCACCAAACTTCCTCAAGCTGTGACACTCTAGCCTTTTTAACTTTATTCCCTTTTTGTGCATGGAACTTCATCTGTCTGATGAGAATCGTTCTATATGTGGATTAGTGAAGTTTGGGGAAAAAAAATCAGGATCAAACAAGATTTTGGCATAAGGGACCACAGCTCTTTCATACTGTAGCAGCCTGGCCCTGTCTGTATCCCCTCAGGTCTTACAGGGAGAGTGTTGTGGACCAGCTGCCAACTGTGGATCCCAGGTCCCTCTGCTCCATGGCTCCTTCAATAGTGACCAACAAGAATTGGCTTTTAAAAGCCCCAGCTCTTAACTCAGGCCACAGTGGCACCCACCAGCAATGCCAGCAACTCGGGAGGCCAAAATAGGAGGATCGCAACTTGAAGACTGGCCTCAGCAATTTAACAAGACCCTGTAAAAAGGGATTAGCTCTGTGAAAATATACCCCTGGGTTCAGTCCCCAGTACTGCAAAAAAGTGGGAAAAAAAGCCCAACTCTTTTACCACTTTGGAGAGGGGGTCTCTGAGGTTTTTTCTGAATGGCTCCCAGAACTCTCCAGATGGCTTTAACTCCAGTTGCTCAGTGAGCCACAGTAGTAACTCACTCGACAGTGCACATTTTATTACATGCATTTCCTTCTGTATCTCTTTTAATTGTCTCCTGTTCTCCCTTTTAGTGTGGGAAGGATTTCCCTCCCCCCAGGGATTACAGGGACGTCCACACTGGAGAGATGTGATTAATGGCCATTTATTATTCTCATATACTCATAGTACAGGGGAGGAGGACACTGCATGTCACTTGGGGTCACATGGAGGTTGTGCTTGGAAGCAGAGTGAATATCCTCTGAGTTGTTCTTATCAGATATTTTGGTCACAGTGATGCAAAAGCTGACTAAAACAGCATCTCACCCTGGTTAAGATCTCAGTGAAAAGCAGGAGGTGAGGGTGATGGGGGAGAACATTGCTTCAAGGCAAGAAGTTAGAAAGTAGAAGTCTAACCACTGTTGTATTTCTGATATTGGGGAATTGTATAATAACTGGCACATGATAGGTCAGTCAATACTTGTGATCTCTGCTTCACTTTACTTATCTACAAAGGGCTTGGTAGAATACATATTGTTCTGAAGATGATTTCAGAGAGAGATTTAAGATTCCCTTGAAGATTATTGCCTATGTATTTCAGGACCCATCACGGATGCCTGAATGCACAGGAACAAGTGATCTATTTTGGTGTGCCTAGCACAAAGGGTGGGAGGAACTGCCCCTTTTCTGTAAATGTCACGTTGCTCTAGGGGTGCTGTCTTCTATTGTAGTCTCATCAGAGTGGTAGCAGAAGAGAAAGTAAAAGTGTCTAGAGACAATGCACGTAACAACCAAAAAGAGATTGAAAAAAAAAATAGAGAAGACTACTATTGACAAGATCACTCATTCATTTAAAAAATATATCTGGGGCACCTGTAATGTGTCTCGTACAGTAGGAGGTATGCGGAAACCAGCAGATGCAAGGTCCCTGGTCTCATTCAGCTGCCAATCTAGTTGTAAAACATTAATTATTCTAGTTTAGGGAAATAACTAATTACTAATTCCCAGGAATGTTCAGTTATGTACATAGGACTCTATGAGAACATATAAGAAGGGGATTCGAGATTTCCCTGAGGAAATTACTAGAATGGGAAAGACAGGAGCTACCAGTTATAAATATGGTGATATTTCTCATCTTCCCATTTATTTGTTGTATGTGGTTGGAATTTGTGGGATGGCTGCTGCTTCTGGTGCCGTTTCAATATTTCTGTCTAATTACTTGCTAATTTGGCTTCATAATATATCAGACACATATTTTCTGTTCCCCAGCATTCCCTGAGTATCTCCTTGGCTCTGGTGCTGCAGAATGAATGGCACCCATATTCTATTTAAAAATGCTCCCGTGCACATTTATTTTCTGTTGTGATGAGATTTTCATCATTTCCCAGTTGGTTTTATTCAAAGTGAAATTGCCACTGTCCATCATCCCTGTCTAGTATGTATTGTTAAACAATTCCTCTATTTTCTATCATTCTCTTGCTCTTACCTTGCTGAATATTGTTCAGGATTTCCTGTTTAGTTCTTTTTGGAAATTTTAGCATAATTCAGTTGACTTTAAGTGGTATTGGATCAATGAAAGCCAGGCGTTTCAGACGATTTTTAAGTACCGTTGACCGTAAAGACATAGACACATCATCATCATTAAAGTAGAAGATAAATTGTTGCCCCTAAGAGTCAGTAAAAGAGGTTTTTTTACAGTCCATTTCACTAAGTGTTTAGACTGTGTATTACCTGATTAATCAATGTGTCATGAACCATGACAATGTCGATGTATTTTCGCTGTTCTGTACAGGGACAGCGTAAGAGAGGAGTGGAATTATTTAAGGTACTCTTGCCATGGAGTAGTACATTATCAGGTTCATAATTAAAGAAGTTGTTGGCTGCTATGGGGTAAGGAGAAGATCAGGATTATGGGACTGAAAGGAATTTGCAAATGTTGTCTTTCTGACTCAAAGTAATTGGATCTGACTTGCTCAATCCTGTCCTATAAACCAATTCTTAATTACTTCTGGGGAGGTGCTTTAGGCAAAATGCTAGCCCAGAGCATAAATTCATTAATTAGAGGAATAAAAATGGCATCTCATAAAAGTTTTAGAATAGTTGACTTTCAAACATGAGCTTTCCCCCAGCAGATAATTTTAACTTTTTTAAAAAATACATCAAGTTTTTCCTCTTGCAGCATGATTGAATACTATTTCTGTTAGCTTCTGTTGATTAAAAGTGAGAAGAGGGCGTGGTACCATAGGCGCTCTACTTTATGTAAGTACATTTAAGATTGAAATGATCTATATGCATGGAATTATAAATTCTAGACTCTCATAATAAATAAGAAACTCTGTAACATATCCTATAATAAATCTGAAAAGGAGTGTTTCAAGCAAATCTTTGCAGAGCCTTTAAAGTCTCCACTTACTTTGAAGACTATGTACCCATGGAAAATGTTCATTCTTTAAAGGCAATAAAATGAATTTTAAGACTTGTTCTAATTCTGTAGGTATCCTTTTATTTCTAAGATCTCACTCATTCAGGGCTGAGATAATTGGACAATTTATATACACATTTTTTTATTTTTGTATACCCAGTAGAAACTCAGGTCAATTAAACTACATAGGGTAGTTTGTATTTTATTGAGTGTTATATCTCCAGGTCCCCTGGAATACGGACTCTGGGATGGAGATCTGTCTCAGTAGGAAGTGCCTTCAACAACCATGCCCTTGGGGGAAGCAGGATTTACAGGGGGAAGGTGGACAGTAGTATAGTTGCAACAGGGGACACTGTCAGTTCCTCGGAGAGCTCTGAAGCTGAGGCCCTTGTGCTGAGTTGTGGTAAAGGTCTGGCATTGAGCAGGCATGGCCTGCAGCTGCCTAGCAGACAGTGTCACCGTGGAAGGGGCAGCTCCTTCCATGGAGGACAGCTGCTGGGGAAGAACCCAGTGTGAGCTATTGTTGTACAAACTCCCAGCAGCTGGAAGAATGGATGTCCCAGTCCTGAAGGAGGGGTCTGTGTGGCATGCCCACGGCAGCCTCCACTCCTGTCATCTCAAACTTCGTGGCACCTAAATTGGCTCCAGGAAGTATCCGTCTATATGGATGGATTCCCTGGATGATGCCTATAGGGAGTTTCTGGGGAATGATCATAAGCAATACAAATATTTTCACATATTCACCAAAATAGAAAAGCGTACTTTCTCTCTCATAAAGCATTTCAGGGTTTTCAGTCTTTGAAGTTACAGTTTTTAAAAATGTAACTATCATGGTTATCATCTTAATACCTCATTCTTATCTGGTTGGAAAAATCTGTGTGTTTAAGACTTGCCAGGTGGAAAAACTCTTAACCACATGAAATTCTGATGACATAAATGCAAATGAAAATACAGGGAAACAGCTTTTAGGTTAGCATGGCTGCAGGATCTCAGATTCGGATAGGGTAGGTGGACAGATAAAGCAAGAGTGTATAAGAAGGATGGGTACAAAACAGTGGCCCAACATTGTAAGACTGATAAAAAGCTCAGGAATACAGTGAACCTTTGATTTTTTTTCTTTTTGTTTATTTGTTTATTTTATTTTTAGTATTGGTGATGGGACCCAGAAGTGCTTTACCACTAAGCTATATCCCTAGCTCTTTTTATTTTTTATTCCAAGACAGGGTCTCTCTAAGTGGCTGAGGCTGGCCTTGAACTTGCGATCCATCTGCCTCAGCCTCCAAGTTGCTGGGATTACAGGCGAGCACCACTGTGCCTGG
This sequence comes from Urocitellus parryii, assembly GCF_045843805.1. Taxonomy (NCBI): domain Eukaryota; kingdom Metazoa; phylum Chordata; class Mammalia; order Rodentia; family Sciuridae; genus Urocitellus; species Urocitellus parryii. The sequence continues at coordinate 59,706,368 of NC_135539.1, read as the reverse complement.
CCTGATGTTTTTAGATAGCCAGATTTTAAGCAAAAACAGGAGAGGGATAGGCTCATTGCTTGGGGCAGATTGGGTATTCTTCCCTGCTGGTGGGGAAATGAGAACTGTCTGTTCTCTTCTGTTTCAAACTTGCTTTTCGAAGACATTGATCTTCAAGGAAACTTAGCACAGAAGAGGGAATAGAAATCCTAGACAGTAAAAAAAGAGCTAGTTAGAGTCACTCCACTTTATGTAATTTCGTTGCTTCAGATGGAGACAAATTATCTGCCAGGTACTGACTATTCTTTACAAGTAGAATTGGATACTCACTACTGGTGGTCTTTAAGGAATCACAGACAGAGGAGAGGCGATAGAAAACTGAAAAAAGGAACAGATGTTACATTGACACTTAACGAGAGGGACAAATGTTATTTTTGACACTGAGAGGGAGGATGAAGATGTATTCTGAAATCACAAATTGGTGTGCTTGACTTAAATCACTAGGAACAATTAGGAGGGAAAACAATAAGATGCCTTAGATTTGAACTCTTATTTTGCTGCATTTACGGAATGATTATAATCGTGTCAAATAACCTCTTACCAGAGTGATCCAATTCAGAATTGTCAGTTACGCTGTTTATAATCCCATTTACTCTTTTTAGTTTTTACTTTCCCACACCTTCCAGGTACTCAGATTTGACATATGCTGAAAGAATTCTCTGGCTTACATCTGGACTGTCTAGTGCAACCCTCCAACCCCCCACCCCATCCCCAACTCCCTTCCGTTAACTACTCACTCACACCTGTGTTCTTTATTATTTTTGATGGACAACCATTTTTTTCCAAGTCTTTCCCCTCCTAAGCCTTTCAGGTTCTATCTTTTTCTATTAATTCTCTGTCAATTCCCTCCATGTACAAAGAGCCCAGGTCCAGTCTGGCTGAGCCCTCTCTCCTTGGGAGATAAGTGAGGTGGGAACAAATGGAGAATTGGAGGAAGGCAATTATGGGCTTCTTCTGGCAGCCCAGAGGAGGGGGAAGAAGCTGAGATCCATTTCATTCCTGCAGTGAGCATCCAGGTATGTGCCTGGTGGAGAAACCCAGCAGGAACCCAACAGACAAAGCCCTGCCCTCTGGAGTTCATTGTGATTAGTATGAAAGAAGCAGAAAGAAAATGCTGAGGAGGGTGGATGAGGGTGTATGGGGGGGGGGGTCAGCCTTAGATGGGGTGGAGGAAAAGCCACTTTCAGGGGCTGACCTTTGAATTAAGATCTGAAGGACAAAAAGGAATGTTCCAGGTGGCGGGAACAGCCAGGACATAAGACCCTGAGCTTGAAATGTTTGAAAAGCAGAAAGAAGAGGGCCTAGAGAACAAAAGGAAAAAGAGTAAAAGTGACCCAGCAAGTCAGGCTATGAGATAGGTTGTGAGCCTTGCTGAGGACTTTTGAGTTTTATTCCAATAATATTCCAGTGAAATTGCTGGTGGGTTTTGAACAAGGGAAGCACCAAAATGATTCAAGTGTTGAAAAGATGACTGTGATCTCTGCACAGGAATGCATAGCAGTAAGGCAAGAATGTAAGCAGAAAAACTAGTTAGGACACTTGCGGCTACTCTCCAGACAAGGGCTGACGTGCCTTGGACCAGGGCGACAGAGTAGAGATAAAAAAGAAGTGGATGGATTGGAGGCAGAAGAGCCACAAGCCTGGATTTGGGGGGAGGGGAGGGCGGTGGGGAGTCAAGGATAATAAATTTTTGGGTTGAGCAGTTCCTTGTCATCCATGGAGATGGGGAAGGGTGGAAAAGGGAGAAGGAAGTCAAGGGTTATGTTTGGGTTGGCTACATTTGACAAGACTCTTAGACACCCAACTGGAAATGTCAGGGAGGCATTTGGAGTGTATAAATGGATCTGGAGGTCAAGGGAGAGGTTAGAGCTGCACAGATAAATTTGGGTGTCATCACCAGAGGAGAGTATTCAAAGCCAGGAAATAGGATGAGCTCACTTAGCACTAGAAATAGCTGGAGAACAGGGTCCAGCAACAAGTTGTAGGGTTGTCCAACACTTAGAGGTTTGGAAAGAGGCGCAGGAGCTGGCAAAGGAGAGGGAGAAGGAGTAACTAGTGAAAGCCAGGAGAGGGTGCTCTGTTGCATCCAGTAAGAGGAGGGTTTTCAGGGAACAGTGATCATCTGGGTCAACTTTTGTGGAAATATGGAGAAAGATGACAAGAGAGAAGTATCCTTGAACTTGGAGCATTGGGGCGGGGGCTGCTGATGAATTTGAGGCAAGCAGTTTTAGCCAGATTCTAGTGTTCTCATGTGTGCATAAATTGTTGAGGAAGGGGAAGCACTGATTTTAGATGACTCTTTTTTAGAGAACTGGCATTTCAAAGCGAGAAAGAAAGATGAGTTGGGGGATGGGGAGGGATTATGGATTCAAAACAGGAGTGTGAAGGATATTAAAAAGGACAGCCCCCAGCACAGGGAAATGACAACCACCCCAAACTGTCTGACATGGAGGAAGAGGGAGAAGGAAGGCAATCGTTAATTCTCTCCCTGTAACAATAGGCCCCAAGGGGAAAATAGCAAACTTCCATCCCTTTCCTGGTTCGATCCCAGCATCTCCACCAAAAGCAAAGATTCATCCCTTCCCAACAGTAATGGGTCATGAAGGAGGAGGCAATACTAAAATGCTGGCCCTTGTACTTTTACCCTTTCCTATTGCTGATGATGAGTCCCAGAAGGAGAAAAGCAAGTAGTAAAGCTCTGGGTAACAGTGGGTCCCAGAGGAAGAAGATACACAGTGAGCTCGGGCCGAGTTCTGAGCTTTCATCCCTTCCTAGTAACAATAAGTTTTGGACTTTTTACAACTTTTTTTTCCTGGCTTCCCAAACCGACATATTCTGCTTGAGTCTCCAGTGATTAATTCACTCTCATTGTAACCTATAAAACTCAGAGTCCTTTTGTAACTGGCGGCCGTTTTCTCCTCAGAAAGTGAGCCCCTCCAGGGCCTGATTGATTGACTCCACTGCAGAAGAAAGGAAAGCTTGCTGATCCCTGTGAGGTCTGCTTCCCTCCTGGTTATTTGTGTTTTCATAATGATGCTGAAACCATGTTGGTTATTCTTGCTTACAGAGCATGTTTATAGCTCGGGAGAATGATTCTGGGGAGAGGGAGGTTGATGATAGGTAGAGAAGAGAGATGGGAAGGTCTGTGATGTTAAGAAGGTGAGAAGGGCCAGGGTCCCTAGAACACTAGGTTTAACTGATTTTTTGATGGGAGCAGGGACATTTTTTTTTTTCCATTGTAACTTATGAAATGGTGAAGAATAGAGGCACAATTATGGACTGAATTGGTATCCTCCAAACTCATATTGAGACCATAATCTCCAAAGTAACTATATTTGGAGATGGAGTCTTTAGGGAATTAGTTAAATTTGAAGGAGGTCATAAAAGGTCTTGATCCAATAAAGCTGACATCGTTAGAAGAAGAGGAAGGCACCAGAAATTTCTCCCTTGTTCATGCATAAGGAAAAGGCCATGTGAGGACCCTGAGAGAAGGTGCCCATCTGCAAGAGATGGCCTCACCAGAACCCAACCCCCATGTCACCTTGATCTTGGACTTCTAGTCTCTAGAACGGTGAGAGAAAATACGTTTCAGTTTCCTAAGTCATCCATCCTGTGATAATATGGCAGCCCCAGCCAACCAACTGAGGCACGGAAGCCAAGGAGGATTTTAGACAGAGGGGAAGGATCATGGAAGTGTCACCCTCTGTGAGCTTCTATTTTCTCCATTATATAAGATAAGGTCACCAGCTGAGAGTTAGTGTGGAATGGTGGGAGTATGGGATCTATTCAGGAAACATAGTAGGGTTGCTAGGTGTCATTAAAGCCCATTTGAAATTCATAGTGCTGAATTTATAGTGAATCATTTGGGAGAATTTGACTTTTTCTTTTCTTTAGCAATATTTGGTTACTCAGGGTTTGGCCAGATGGCATAAAATGGGATATATCCAGGGCTCGAAATTTGCCAGTTAAGGGTAACTGAAAGAGAAGGAAGAGAGTCAAGGACATTTTTAAGGGCACAAGATGAGAAAGAAGGGAAATGAAGGTCAGAGGTACAATTGGGTGTGGGGTTCCCGGGAGACTAAAGAATTATTGCAGAGAGGATATGAAAATAAGTGAACTTGACAAATAGTATGTATCAATGTTAACAGTTAACACAGTTAATAAATTACACTTATTATATGAAACTGGTGATAAAAATCCTCCCTTCATGGGATTATTCCAAAGATTGATGAAAATACTTGGTAAACTATCCAGGTGAGTTATCAGCCTGGTAAGTGCAGTAGTGCAGCACATATGTCTTGATTTTCTTAATGCATTCTACCATAGCTGTCACACTCATGAACCAAATCATAATACATGTAAGATGACACCCTAGCTGGATTTGTAGCTGGCAAATGATGTGCATCGAAAATGGTTGATTCTGCTTGTTTTAGCCCCTGGCCAACTCTGTGGCCAACTACCTCGGTAAAATTGTCAGTGATTCCATGTCAGACAATGCTTAAGTGAAAAATTTCAGAGTGTAACACTGTGTAAGGAGGGTATTTGATGTTTTCCAAATGCCAACAATAATTTGATGGAAAAGACTTCAAAGAACTATCATTTTATTATACTTTAAAAAATTTGTTCTAATTAGTTTTACATGCCAGCAGAATGCATTTTGACATATTGTCCATAAATGGAGCACAACTTCTCATTCTTCTGGCTGTACACGATGCAGAATCACACCAGTATGCAATCATACGCGTACATAGGGTAATAATGTCTGACTTATTCCACCTTCCTTCCCACTCTCACACCCCTTCCCTCCCCTCACTCACCTCTGCCCTATCAAAAGTTCTTCCATTCTTCCCTAGCACCTACCTTTATGAAACACCATCTGCATATCAGAGAAAACATTTGACCTTTGTTTTTTGGGGAGATTGGCTTATTTTGCTTAGCATACTATTCTCCAGCTCCATCCATTTCCCTGAAAATGCCATAATTTCATTCTTCTTTAAGACTGAATAATATTCCACTGTGTATATGTACCACCTTTTCTTTATCCATTCATCTGTTGAAGGGCACCTAGGTTGGTTCCATAGTTTAGCTATTGTGAATTGAGCTGCTGTTAACATTGATGTGGCTGCATCACTGTAGTAAGCTGATTTTAAGTCCTTTGTGTATATGCTGGGTCAAATGGTGGTTCTATTCAAATTTTCTGAGGAATCTCCAGACTGTTTTTCAGAGTGGTTGTACCAATTTGCAGTCCGACCAGCAATATATGAGTGTGCCTTTTCCCCCACATCATCACTAACATTTATTGTTGCTTGTATTCTTGATAATTGTCATTCTGACAGGAGTGAGATAGAATCTTAGTTTTGATTTGCATTTCTCTCATTGCTAGAGATGTTGAACATTTTTTTCATTTAAATGTTGATCGATTGTATTTCTTCTTCTTGGAGGTATCTGTTCAGTTCCTTAGCCTATTTATTTATTTGTTTATTTGGTATTAAGTTTTTTGAGTTCTTTATATATACTGGAGATAAGTGCTCTGTCTGAGGTGTGTGTGGTAAAGATTTTCTCCCGTTCTGTAGGCTCTCTCTTCACATTATTGTTTCCTTTGTTGAGAAGAAGCTTTTTAGTTTGAATCTACCCTACTTATTGATTCTTGATTCTACTTCTTGTACTTGAAGAGTCTTTTTAAAAGGAAGTCAAGTCCTAATCCCACATGATGAAGATTTGGGCCTACTTTTTCTTCTATTAGGTGCAAGGTCTCCTGTTCTAGTGCCTAAGTCTTTGATCTACTTTGAATTGAGTTAGAACCATTATTTTAATTTCAGAAATCCTAAGCAAAGAGTTACAGGAAATCTGAAGAAAAATGTGGACTGTCTGTACTTTTATATCCAGAATTGCTCAGGCAGAATGAGAATGTGATAAGACTTGTAAATTCTTAATTACATTCAATTGTATCTAATCAAGAGATTTTAAAAAGTTGAGAAAATATATATTACTTCTGGGAGAAAAGTAGAGAGTTACGGACAAAAAGATAATAAGTAGTTGAACTAGACAGAAGTATTCAATGTATTCAATGCCTAAGGGGGAAAAAACTTCACAGCTGCAATAAAAATTATCATTCCAAATATTCCATTTCTTGAATTAAAAAATTTATTCTGTCTTTGATAGAGGTGGAAAAAGTGCTGCCTTAGATACCAGAGTGCTAACATTTTATTTGCTCATCTCAAATTCTCTTATATGAACATGCCCTCATATTAACTGTTGGCCCATTCTGTAAGCCTCTGTAAGAGGCCTGCGTATCAGGAAAACACAGCTTCAGACACAGTGGGAACACCTTCATGCAGCCATTTTGATGGAGTGGTGACTGGTTCCCCAAGGCTCACAGAGGCCTTTACTTTCAGGGGACAGTCAATGAGTCCTCCCTGAAGCCAATCCCAGGGCTCAGACTTGTTAGTTTGCACTATCTCCCCCACCTATTGGCCAATACTTGATTGCAAGAATGGTATGCTTTTGTTTTTGTTTTGTTTTGTTTATTTTTTGTTTTTGTTCTTTTTAGTTATACATGACAGTAGAATGTGTTTTGTCATATCATACATACTCATGAATATAACGTCCCATTCTTGTGGTTGTACATGATGTGGAGTTACAATGGTCATTTATTCATATATGAACATAGGAAAGTTATGTCTAATTCATTCTACTGGCTTTCTATTCCCATTCCTCCTGACCCTGTCCAATTCTGTGAACCTCCCTGCTCCCAATCTATGTGAGTTAGCATCCACATATCAGAGAGAACAAAGAGAACATTTGGTCTTTGTTTTTTGGGGGATTGGCTTATTTCACTTAGCATGATAGACTCCGATTTTATCCATTTACCAGCAAATGTCATGATTTCATTCTTCTTTCAAGCCAAGGAATATTCCATTGAAAGTATATATATATATATATATATATATATATATATATATATATATATATATATATCACAGTTTCTTTATCCATTCATCTATTGATGGATGTCTAGGTTGGTTCCACAGTTTAGTAATTGTGAATTGAGCTACTATAAACATTGATGTGGCTGTGTCACTGTAATATGCTGATTTTAAGTCCTTTGAGTATAGACCAAGGAGTGGGATAGCTGGGTCAAATAGTGGTTCCATTCCAAGTTTTCCAAGGAATCTCTATACTGCTTTCTATAATGGTTGCACCAATTTGCAGTCTCATCAGCAATGTAGGAGTCAATCTTTTCCTCCACATCCCTGCCAACATTTATTGTTACGTATATTCTTGATAATTGAAGAATGGTATGGTTTTTGTCATCAGAGGAAGGTTCAAGGAGGTCCTAGAGATGGGAACCTCAACTTAAAATGAGTGGCAATTGTTGCAGAAAAGAATTTGAGCACATGCTAGATGGAGGCACAGGCATAGGTTTATTTAGGAAAACAAGGCTTACACACTGGAAAGGAAAGAGAGAGTGTGGGGACTATCTTGAGAGTAAGAAGCAAGGCCTTGGCCTAAGGTTTTAACATTTATAGAGGGACACTAGCTAGGGGCTTAACTAGAGGTGGAGTCAGGGCAGGATTATACAATTTTGTGCCAATTTACCTTGTGCTTGGGCAGTGTCCTCACATCATGCTATTTCCTACAGGCAAGAACGTGGCTGTAATGATGCAGGCTGGGTTGTCAGCATTTGCTCATTTCATATTCCAGCAGTTCGTGGGCATCTCCTGCATTCCAACTGTTGGTGGGCACTTTCCTTTGGAGATGCAGTGTATTTTTCTTGTATCTCCAAATTCCTGTATCTCATTTTGAGGAGCCCCTCTTTGATCAAAATTTGGGACCTGCTTCATAATTAGCTCTACTTTAGAGCCTTTGATTGAGTTAATAATTTTTTTTTGAGCCCCAATCAAGGGGGAGAGGGATTGGCTTAGCTAGTTGGTGGGTGAATGGGACAGGATGAGGCTCTGGGAGGCCAGTCATGGGGTGGGGAGAACAGATGTTTTCTAGGGCCATAAAACCCAAAATACTGGTCATGTGAGGGTGGTCACAGTGATTGCTAACCTTGGCCAATAGACATCTTCAGAGGTGAAAACTGAGAAGGCAAATCTATTCTGCAAGAGTGGGGCCAGAAGTTGAGACTTGGGTAGGCATGGGCAGGTTGGGGAGGCAAGAAGAACCACTGCAGAGAGAGCTTAAATGGTTGCATTACTCTAAACAGGCAAGCTGTGTCTCTTTTTTGGTTTTGCTTAAAGGCAACAGGGTTGGGAGTGGGGGCAGAAAAAAAAAACATTCTTTAAAAGCATTTTTGAAATGCAAATATGTTCATTGTGAGGTGTGATACATTAAAAGCTCATTTCAGCTCAGTGCCATGCATGATCCTGCTCACAAAGGCTAGTCTTTCAAATAAATAAGAAATGGGACTCTGAATTGGTTAAAGGGCAAGAACAGATAGATACCTTCCAGGTGGTAGGTGCTTTAGAGGAAAACCTGAGAGGTCTTGGAAAAGGGCTCCATCAGGTGAATGGAGATAGCTCCTGTTCTCGGCCAAGTTAAAATGGGAGAGAGAGCAAAGCAAAAAAGGAAGAACTTGAACAAAAATATTCATAACAAGACAAAACAGCTCTGATTTAACTAGATTCAGATAATTCCAAATTGTAAGTGAAATAACAGCAGGACATTTTATCATCTGGGAAATTGTGAATAAGTAGAAAAGAGATTAATACACTTTAATGTAATCAAGAGTTCAATTTTGTTGAGTAGGTTTATTGCTCCTGAGTCGCCTGAAATGACACTTGATTGACTGTACTTCTCAGAACCTAACACCACATTCAAGTAATTTTATTCTCTCTTTTCAAAGATTATTACTTTGTGCTGTTTCCTTGTTGAATTTCATCTGTAATTATATTGCTTCATAATGTGATTGATAGGTCTCATGGGATGCTCTCCTAACCTTTCCTAATTATAGTTTACCTAAGCACAATAAATTTAGTTAGGCAGTTCTCTTATATATTCATCAAATATTAATAGGGATATTTGAATAACATCATTTAAAATACAGTAAAATCTCAATTAAATAAAATGAACAGATATTGCATTCATCTCATTAACTGAATCTTATAATTAGCTGTGGGTTAATCAGAGGATTCTTTTGCTTCTCATTCTTCCTGTTGACTTTTTTTTCTAAGATGTTATATTTTATTTTTCAGTCTGACCCCCTTCAGAATTTACTTTCCCCTGGATGATTTTCGATATTGCAGACCTCAGGTTTAGTTTGTCATTTATTTTTTCATTCATTTGTTTGAATTTATTAGAAGGGAACTAACAGATAAGGAAGAAATTCATTCCAGAGTCAGATATGGAAACAATAAACTAGTGAACCAAGGGCAAACCCCAGAAGTTGGTTTAAAAAAAATGCTAGGTAATAGTTTTTATTTTTTTTTAGTTTTTATTATTGTCTTATAAAATGTAGGTCATAGGGAAAAAGAAGTTGATTGACAGGAAGATTCTGGTGGACTTCCTATAAACCACATGAAGTAGCTTGCTTCCCTCTTGGCATTCCAGAATTTAAAAATCATCCTTGTTTGACAGAACCTTTGGCCTCATTTCATGTTTATAAAATTGCCACCGTAAGACAAGTTATCCCCTGGCTATTTATTTATTTATTTATTTTGTGACATTCCCTTCTTGGCATTTTATTTCAGATTTAAGGTGCCCTTAAATGTTTGGATGTGACTCCTGAGAGACTTTTTTTTGCCCTGCTCTTTGTTCTGATGATGCTAATCTGATCTCCACAAAGAAGCCCCAAAGAGCCTTTAAAAGATATGAAAACATTTACTGGTTCTGAATGTTAAAAGGACGAGTTAGGATTTTGTTCACTGCTCTGGTATGCTGGGCAGCCCATTTTTGTAGTGTTTAGGTTTTTGTGATGTATAATTTCCCAGGAGCCTCCACGCTGATTTAGGCCACCTCCCCAAATTGGCTGTCAGCCTTGGATTGTTTTAATTGGTTCACTTTTCCCTGGTTTCCTGGCCAGAAATGGACACACCATCCTATTAAACTTTATTCATTGTTTTGTTTTTCAAAGAAGTTTCCATAAAATCCTTTATAGGAAGTTCCCAGTTTTTTAACATAATGATTTTCTGAAATATAAATGTGAATGTATAAAGTTAAGCTATAGACTTACAGATTTTGAGAGAGTTTTCACTCTGAAATGATTACACTTATTTAAAAACTAATAGTTATTGGTCAAAACTTCAAGCATTTGTTAAAAAAAAAAAGCAAGAAAAAACACTTTTTTTTTTTTTGATACTAGAGATTGAACCCAGGGATGCTTTACATGGAGCTACATGCTCAGCCCTTCTTATCCTTTATTTATTTATTTTTATTTTGTGGTAAGGCCTTGTGAAGTTGTTTAGGTCCTTGCTAAGTTGCTGAGGCTGGCCCTGTACTTAGAATTCTCCTGCTTCAGCCTTTCTGCCACTGGGATTACAGGTGTGCACCATTGCACCTGGCTAAGTATTTAAATTCTTGAGTGTTAAAGTGGCTGTAGGGCTCTCTCCACAGTAATATAACATTTGATATGGGCAAAAGGTATCATCTCATTAAAATTCCAATATAAATACTAAAGAAAGACATTCAGGAAGATCTTAGAAGATGGAGAGACCTCCCATGTTCTGGGATAAGCAGAATTAATAGTGTCAAAATGGCTATGCCATCAAAATCACTATACAGATTCAAATGCAACTCCCATACAAGTTCCAATGACGTTCTTCATAGAAATAGAAAATGGACTAATGAAACTCATTTGGAAAAATAAGAGGCTCATAAGAGCCAAAGCAATCCTTACTGAGAAAAGGGAAGCAGGAGGTATCACAATACAAGATCTTAAATTATACTACAGAGCTGTAGTAACAAAAACAGCTTGGTACTTGCACCAAAAAACAGGCAAGAAGAGCAATGGAACAGAATAGAAGACCTAGAGACAAACCTCACATGAATACAGTTACCACATACTAGACAAAGGTCCCCAAAACATACATTGGAGTAAAGAACCTCTTCAACAAGATTTTTTGGGAAAACTGAAAATCCAAACATAATAGAATGAAATTTAACTCCTATCTCTCACCCTGCACAAAACTCAAAAGTGGATCAAAGACCTAGGATTAGACCAGAAACCCTGCACACACTAAAGGAGAATGTGGGCCCAAGGCTTTAACATCAGGAACCCATTTCTTTAACAAGATTCCTAAAGCTGTAGAAATAAAATAAAAAATCAATAATCAATCGGATGGCATCAAACTAAAAAGCCTCTTTACAAGAAAGAAAACAATTAAAAGCTAGAAAAGAGAGCCTACAGAAGGAGAGTAAATCTTTGCCACTTGCACCTCAGTTAGGATGCTAATTTCCAGGATATACAAAGAACTCAAAAAACTTAACACTAAAAATGCAAATAACCCAATCAATAAATAGGCAAAGGAGCTGAACAAGCACTTTATAGAAAAAGAAATACAAATGATCAACAAATATAAGAAAAAATGTTCAACGTCTCTAGCAATTATAGAAATGAAAATTAAAACTACACGGAGAGTTCATCTCACTCAGAATGGCAATTATCAAGAACACAAGTAACCGGGCTGGGGTTGTGGCTCAGCAGTAGAGTGCTTGCCTAGCATGTGCAAGGTGAGCACCACATAAAAATAAATAAATAAAATAAAGGTATTGTGTCCAATTACATCTAAAAAAATATTAAAAAGAAAGAATATATGTAACAATAAATATTGGTGAGGATGTGGAGAATGCTCATACTTTGTTGGTGGGACTGCAAATTGGTGCAATCTCTCTATAAAGCAGTATGTCCATATATAAAAACATCACAGTGAATTCCACCATTGTGTACATCCACAAGAATGGGGTCCTAATTAGAATAAGGTATACTCCATGCTTGTATAATATGTCAAAATGGATTCTACTATTCAAACTAAAAAAGAAAATTAAAAATTAAAAGGAAAAAGAAAATTTCTATCTCAAAATGCACTTCTGTGGGAGTGAAGAAATATTTAGTTGTCAGAAAAAAAATATTCGTCTATTTGGTTGTGAAGTTACTGAGTGTGATGACATGTTTAATAGGAACACTTAGACACTGATATAACTGAGGTTGAAAGACTTTTCCAGAATCTGCACCCTTTGATGTTTTGCAGAAGCAACCAGTATCCTCTGGCTGTCTGTCATGGAGTTTGTTCACTCCAGGGCTGCATTTACTGGGCTGGACCCAGTGCTGCACCTGACTAAAGATTTTAGCCTTGATGGAGGCTGCTTTATGTTCCCCATAGCAGAGCTTTTGGGAGTCTGAGCTGTGCATTGAGTTAGGAAAGCAATTATGTTAAGTGTTCTCAGTACATAAGACTCCTCTTATATTATTTCTTTTGTTGAGCTTTTTATCTGAGAAAAAAAAACACACAACAACACTTACTGACGCGACGGAGCTCATTTTACTCTTGTAATTTTCCAAGTATTTCATTGCTTTTTCTACTCACACTTCACTTCTCGCTAGGACAGCTTCTCACATTTCTGGTTTATGAAGTCTTACTACAAATGATTATGAAAAAGACAATCAGGGACTCGATCCATGACACTTTAAAGACCTTGTTACTCAAAGTGTGACCCTTAGCCCAGTGGACTGACACCACCTGAGCTTGTTAGAAATGCAACATATTAGGCCTCACCCCAGCACTACTGAACCACAGTCTGTATTTTAATAAATTTTCCAGGAGATTCTCAGGCATGTGGCAGTTAGAGCTGCTTCAACAGGCATGCCAAATCAATAATTACCCCCACTGCAGGGACTTCTGCTTCTGAATACCGCATATGAAGTGGACTCTCCATTCCAGTCTCTGTGCAGAACATTCTATGAATTATCTTTTCACATCTTGCATCACATCCATCCAAGAGCTGGCATTATCCTCATTTTGCACATGAGGATGCTGAAAGCCTAGAAAGGTTAAATAATATTTCTAAGGTTAATCATCTAGTGTGTAGTGAAGTAGAGATTTGAATTATTGCCTTTTTGCCACTAAAGTTTATCTTCCTGACCAGTGTCCTCTGTTTACTGGATTAAAAAAAAAATGTTTTCAGCCTTCTCATTTAGGATGGCAAAAGATAATTTCTGTAAAAAGGTAAAACCAAGTCTCTCATGTAGATGTGAAAATGAATACTTTAAAAAGATTTGATGTGACTTATCAATGAGGAAATTGGTAGGTGTTATCACCAGTTTGAGGGACGATCTACAGAACAGACGCATTTGTAGATCAAGGGTATTTTGACAAATGTGCAAAAGGAGGTAAAACACATTTTTTTTTCTTGGCGTGTGTGTGTGTGTGTGTGTGTGTGTGTGTGTGTGTGTGCGCGCGCGCATATGTATGAGATGTCTTGCCACTGGACATAATTCATTTGCATGCCTATAAAAAAGAATTATTTTGCATTGCTATTGTTATCTACAATGTACAGAACTGAAAAATTGCTCTGTTAAGGAAAAAAATTATTCATGACCCTTGTTAAAATGGTAAGGCAGATTTTATTCAGGACTGTTGAGACAGGTATTACTGAAATGGGTTTTTGCAGAAGATGAGAGTAGGCTCAACTCCAAATATAAGCTAAAGTAGAAATTTAGAGCTAAGGAGCAGGGGGTGGGGGTGGGAGGTTCAATGGATGGAAAATTACTAAGAGGAAACTTCAGGGGTGAGGGGGGATTCTGTCTAAACTGACATGATAGGATTTTTTTTTTTTTCCTGAAGGCAGCCTGTAGTGATTGTAGTGATCAGATGTTACCTGGGGAGGTGGTCCATGAAGATTTTGATTGGATAATAGGATTATCAGATAGCAAAGGTAGGGATTCTGACTAAAGTGGCTTAGCAGGGGAATTGATAAAATTGGGTTCTTGAGGACATGCCCAATATTAGGAACTAGTTGAAAAGCCTGAGTTGAGTTTGGTCCAGGAGAGAATCAGCTTCCTGTAGAATCAGGAGGAGGGGTTGGTACTGTAGACAATGAATTAGTTCTTCACCCAAGGGCAAGTTTTCTCTGTAAGAGGAGGCAGAATATCACAGTGGTTAAGAACACAGAACCATTGTATATGGTTTCAAAACCACTCCATGTCTAATTAGGAGAGTGACTTTGGGGATGTCTTTTAATCTTCTGGTAACTTATTTTCCTCATCTATAAAATGGACCTAGCACCTAACTTGTATGTTCATTGTGAAGAGTAAATGAGATGTTATATTTATAAAGTGCTTAGCCCAGTATGTGGTACCTGCAACCATCCCATATATGTAGTTACTATGACCTTCATTCTGAACCATAAGAGAATTTTTGCATCAGAGACTGTGGATATTATTATTAAAAATATACACAGTATGTCAATGATTTCCAAACATAAATACACTAAAGAAAGATTAACCAATCTTGGCTGTAGAGAGTAAGAAAAATAATTGTTCTAAAAAAGACTTAATATGTTAGCTCTAAAATTACTGTGAGATCTGGTGTGGTGGGAAGGTAAAGAAGAAGAAAAGAAAAAAATCACAGAAAGAGCCTTAAAGACATCACACTGAGGATCAGGTGTGATGGTGCAGGCTTATAATCCGGGCAGCTGGGATGCAGGGAAGGAGGAAGGAAGGAAGTTATATCATACTGGAGATGCATTCCACCTTGATTCTGCCCTTCTAAGTCTGCCTCAAACACCCAAGGAGCTCACACTCTGGACCAGTGAGACATGGCTGCTCCAAGATTTGTCTCTTGTTCCCAGTCTGCTCTGATTTTATTTTCTCTCTACTTTGCTAAAGATGATTTTCTAATTAGGATCTCACTCTTGCTCATCTGGATTTGAAGTTTCCATACATCCCCATATCAAAATTTGTCTTGGGGCTGTGGTTGTGGCTCAGTGGTAGAGCACTTGCCTGGCATGTGTGAGGCACCAGGTTCAATCCTCAGCACCACATAAAAATAAATAATAATTTAAAAAAGGTACATCAACAACTAAAAAATATTTAAACAACAACAACAAAAAAAAAACCTTGTCCTTTTGGTAACCTCTTAGGCCTCCTTGGGTAACTTGGCATTTGCTGACTGCCCCAAAGGGCTTACACCTAGGCCAGGTCCCTCTGCTTCTCTTTGGGGCAAGCTGTGGGGTGGAAGGGGACTGAAATTCCCAAGAGGCTCCACTCTGATAAGTTTGTTACTGTAAATCCTTCCTTTAATGTTACAGAGATGGGCACTGATAGAGTTAAAGATGTGAGAGAACATTATGTGCTTCATCTGGTAAGTTTGCTTTGTTTAGATCACATACCTCTTTGAGTTATCTGACTCGGATCCTATGGGAGCTATTTGACAATTCTAAGTTGTGTTTAACTGATAGCAATGCAAAATAATTCTTGTCTGTAATTATGCAAATGATGCTATATCTGGTAGAGGGCCAAAACAGATCAGGGGAGGCAAAAGCCAGTTTTGCCTCCATTTGCAGATTTATCTCAATATTACTGATTTATAAATGTGTTGGAGCTTTAGATTTTTCTTTTTACTAGTTCCCTTATTATGAGCAAAGTAAAATTCTTAATACATATTCATTTTTTATCTGTATGAGAGTTACTATTTTACATTTTTAAAAACTCTTTCCACAATAGTAGGGGGCAAGGATGCCTTATGGTAACTGATTTAATAGTAGAGAGCTAGTTCATTAATCTTCATCAAGGGTAACTGGAAAAAAGAAAATAAAAACACCAGTAAAAGCCAAGTAAGCAGAGATTATCTGAAGAATATTTTACAATTTAAGTTGCTAGCAATGTTCCCATATAAAAGAACTGAAGTTCTATATGGTCATTTTAAAAGCAAGTCCCATATCGTCAATTAAATGACAAGACACCAAAACACAGATTCACAGTTTCTTGAAATTAATGATTACGGAAAATAAGCTCGCTTTCCTTCTGCACACTCAGATCGTACCTGTATGTTCACTTGTCTGTCCTCCGTGGCCGGCTCTTTGCTCCAAGGCCACAGTGACCTGGTCTTGCACATGACTCTCTCTCTAGTATCTTCCCTTCTCTCTGGCACACGAGTAACTAAATAAAGAAGCAATACAGGATCTACCCCTCGTCTTTGTAGGTGCCAAGATCTGATTTTGTCAGTTTCTGGGTTTAATGGTTATTTCAAAGGCTAATTGTGAGGATGATTTAGAAACTAGAATATTACTTTGTCGATTAAAGAGAGTAATCAAACTAGACAGTGGTCTGGTCTGCTTGCTTTTCTCTCTTCAGAAAACTTCATTGGGGGCTACGCTACAAGGAGAAGTTTGCTTGCTGAGCTTGGAATCAGAGCAGGGGTAATCACTATGGCCTCTGTCCCAGGGACACCTCGGTCTGCCACATGCCTCTTTGGGGATGAGGTGGGGGCAGGGTTTCTGTTGGTGGTCTGGATGCTTTGCTGGCTGTTCAGATGCTTTTCTGGAATGAAGAAGGAGTCTGAGAAGTATATGGAAAAAATTTTTTCTTTAGACTTTCTGTATTTAGGAAATATGCCTTGTCTGTTAATGCATTACTCTTCAGAGAGTAAGACTGATTCGACTTTAAGCTTTACATTTAGATTCACAATCCAGTTTTGTCCCTATTATGGTCACCAGAAATAGAATTTGGATATTCTTGAAACTCTTTAGTCACTTGTATGCAGATTTTTCTTTGAGATGTTTTGCTTGGCCAGGGGACTGATTGCAGGGTTGCATGATTACAGGTCATACTCAGAAGGTGACATTAATTCTGTTTCAGAGGTCTTTGTGGATGATCACTAAGTACTGATGGCATTATTTTGTAGAGACTGAATAACTTGTTTCCTTTGAGAGAGATTCTTTGTGTTACCAGAGTTTTAATTTTTATTATTTTGCCATGGCCAATGTCGTCTCTAAGCATCTTGCTTTTCTGTGAAATCTTGCCAGCTGGTATTGTAAAGTGATGGCTTTCAACTGAAGAATGACTTATAAAGATAGAATTCTTTTAAAACCACAGCATCCACACAGATAACAGTGATAGCAGAAAAGCTTGTTTTTGTGTATCTTTTCCTCCCAATCTTATTAAAGATTTCTTTTCCCCCGACATACTGAAGTGATGAAAATGTGCCTGAAGGCTTGGTTGCCAGAACCAAACAAATAAATTCTATAATTAAATAATAAAAGCAGTCAGAATCCATAATATAAGACTTGCAGGGAATGGGCAAAGAGGAATTTGTACCATTTAATGGTTAGAAAACTGTCAGTGAACTCAGTCAGGGGACAGATGGTGGATGGCTTTTCCTGTCCTACTAAGGAATGGAGAGCATGGTTGCAAGAGTGATGGGGGCTGTGGGGGGCCTTGGGGAAGGGAAATGACATGATCAAACAGGCACCTGAGACACTCACCTTGGGGCATTGAGGATAGAAATGAAGGAAAAAGAGGTAGGTTGCATTGTGAATGAGAGGCAAGGCAGGAGATAGATGAGCAGAGTGAATTTGTGTTAATCAGCTTTTTGTCACTGGGACCAAAATACTTGATAAGAACCATTTAGAAAAGGAAAACTGTTTATTTGGGGCTCACAGTTTCAGAGGTCTCAGTCCATGGTCAGCCAACTCCATTACTCTGGGCCTGAGATAAGGCAGAACATAATAGTGGAAGAGCTTGCAGAGGAAAAAGCTACTCAGGTTGTGGCAACCTGGAAGGAGAGAGAGAGAGAGAGAGAGGTGGGGAGGGGAGAGAGAGGGAGAAGAAGAGGGAGCAAGGGGGGAGAGCATGAGCTCAAGCGCGAGTGAGCCAGGGACAAGATATAGTTTCCAAGGGCATGCTCCCAGTGACCTACTTCCTCCATCCATGCTCTACATGGCTGTAGTAATCATGCACTACCATTCAGCTTTCAGTGAATTAATCCAATAAATAGATTACTGATGAGGTCAGAGCCCTAATCATGGCTTAAAAGCCCTACTTCTGACCCTTGCTGCATTGGGGATCATGCTTTCAACACATGAGCAAAGCCATTATGGAATTATCTTGCCTTGGATTTTGAAATGGTAGAAAATTGAGCATAAGAAGAAGACAGGGGTAGGGAGAGGATAAAGGTCCAGTTCAGAGAAGGGCCTGACCTCAGTGCAGACAGAGGATGGGTGGCAGGTAGATTATCCTTATTTGCCAGGGGAGACACTTCTTTCTCTGAGATGGAATTTCAGGATGACTAAATGCTGAAGATTCATTCACAGCCAGAAGCGTCATGTTTCTCTGAAGCAAGAAGTATGATTAAATGAGAAGTTGGGAGAGCAGAGAATGGGCAAACGCAGTAGGACTATGAATGTATTGGGTAGCCATTGAGAAAACTGGGATTTGGAATCATTGTTTAATGTAAACAAAAGGCCTAACAATTTGGACACCTTTTATCAAGACACCAGCCCATCCAACTGTCTGATATTTTTCTAGGAGCTGTCAGGGTCAGGCATGGAAATATCTTGTGCCAGCAGCCATCTTGTACCATGACTGCATATTTGCAAGGTGGATGTGAGAGGATGTCAATGGACTGGGGGTGGAGAGTGCGGTAAGATGCAAGGAATGCTACACATGGGCAGGCAGGGAAGTTTGCACAGTGACACGTGGCAGAGATCAGGATCCCATAGTGGAACAACTATGGAAGCAATGGTCGAGGAGTTATAGCTGCTCTGCGAGGCTTCAGTGCTAACCTGCTCTATCTACCTAGCAGATCTCCAGCAGGAGGACCACTGTCCCTTCCATGACCTGTCCTTTTGAGAGGTCCTCTCACTGTAGGATTTGGCAGTGCATATATGAGCTGATATTTTTCTCTGGCTTACCTAATTTGGCAAGTTTTAAGAAGGTTTTTTTTTTAACTAGAAAATTGGAATGAAGCAGAAAATTTAAAAGAAAAGAAAAATGTCTTACTTTCAGCCTACTTCGTATAGTCCCAGGGTTTTGGTTGGTTAGAGTGTACCTGGTAGCACTCCTGAGTCCTGTTCTAGTTTCTCTCCCCCCGCCCCCCGCTGCTCAGACCACTGACTTGAGCTAGTTTAAGCAGGGGGAGGTGGAGAGGATCCCTCTCCATTCATATCTTGGACTTCTATCTGAAAAGAGCTTTCTGGCAGCAGTCTGTGATGGGCTCCACCTCTGTGAAAGCATCTTAGACTCTTTCGAGTTTGTTTAGTCAGCATTCTCTAGAGGAACAGAATCCACAGGAAGTATAATTATAAAAAGGGGGCTTCTTAGGTTGGCTTATGTGACTAGAAGCTGGATAGTCCACAATGGCTGTCTGTGGGCTGGAGAGCTGGACGAACCAGTAGCTGCACAGTTCAAGAAGCTGAAGCCCCCAAACAAGAGGGATCAATGGTGCTACCCTAGCTCAAGACCAAAGGCTTCTGGAGAATCACTGTTAGAGCCAGGTTTGGAAGAGTGAAAAAGCTAGAGTGTGATATCCTCAGATGATTGCACCAGCAATCTAGAACCCGTTCAAGAAGAATGGAGCTTGCATCTGCTGCTGCTTCCTTCTTTCTTCTTCCAACTTTTATTCCATTCAAGCCATCATCCTTTTGGACAGTGCTGCCCACACTTTGGAAGGGTCTCCATTTTAATTGGCTATCCCACATGCCAATCATTCCTAAACATACCCTCATTGACACTCATATAAGCTTCTTAGTCCTTGGCATCTCTTAATTCAATCAAGTTGACAATTCAAAGTAACCATTACAGAGTTCTTTCTGATGTCCAGCCCTTTTGGATGGGCCATTCTGACCTGGTCTCTGGTAATCCTCCTGGGGTTACTGATCAGCCCACTCTTGTCCTGTGGCAACCTCTGTACAACTCTGATTCTGAGTCTTTGGAATTCCTACATTCATGTCAATCAACTTCTTTCTGTGGCCTTTGATTGGACTGAGAGACATTCCCCAAACAGAAATTAAAGGGAATTTACCCTAATGTCTTCCTCTGCAGTGTGTGCCAACCTCTCAAATGGCATCCATCCACCCACAGGTCCTGTCTTTTCCCAGCTCAGAACTGAGTAGGTTTCTTGTGTTCTTTTTCTTGAGCACGTTTGAATGACTTCAGATGAAAAGGAAGAAAACTCTGAAGATTGTGAAAGAAAAACAGACAAGAGAGGCACAGAAAGCAAATAAACTATAAAGGGCTTCCCTGTGTGTTCCTCTCATTATAGAATGACTTCCTATAGATATGAGCAGTTTCCAAACTCAGGGGTACTAACAATGATTGACTCAAGGGAAGAACACGATAATGAATTTAGAAGAATGAGAACACAAAATTTATTGATCGATTTCTGTATGTCAGTTGTTTTTTACACACCTCCTATTTAATCTCTGCTTTACGGAGGAGGAATTTTAAAAAGGCAACCACTAAGCTGAAAGGCTAATAAGGTCAGAGTGGAGCCCAGATGCAAGGCTGGCCCCACTGAGGGAGTTGTCTTCTCCCCATGACTGCATCCTGTCATCTCCACTTTTACCCCAGGTACTCTTATTTGCTTTCCATGTATCCTCTCCGTTTTTTTTTAGTTGGGCAAACCTATTTTGAGTTTTTATTAAGGAAGATACTCTCCAATTTAAGGAAAGGTATAGGAGACACAATTACATTGTGAAGCTGGTTGTCACAGCTTCACAATTTAATATTACAAAGCCATCATAATTCAAAGCACTGCTAGCTTGGTAATTCACTTCATTAATGGTGCTGCCTGAATAAAACATAGAGCAAATTAGAAATAAACAAATCCTTGGAAAGTATTATAATATATCCAGAAAGCTCAAAAGGTGAGGCATATAGTCAGAAGGAGAGAGAGAGAGGGGAAGAAAGTGGTGGGGAAAGAAATCATAACAGGATTAAGAGGGATTTTGTGAGCCCATATGTACACTGACCCAGTATTTTTAGAAAGCATTTCTGAGAAATATTGGAGAATTAATTATGAACCTGTCTTGTTTATATCTTTATACCTTCCTCTCCCTCACCTCCCACGTGCAATATACTATGAGATCTTGCGTGTCTTACCTCCAGAATAGATCTCAAGTTTGTCTACTTCTCTTCTTTCTGATGAACAAAGGTGTGGTGCAGTCTCCAGCGCACACCCATATCAGGTTTTCTTTTCTGGGCACACAGAATAATTGCTTTTTTCTGTTTCTCACCTTGCCATCATATGGGGCATTAGTTCTGGCCAATGATACATCTTACCTCCGGGCCCAAACATTCAGATGCAGGGTCAGACCTTCTAGCACTTTGTCCTTCCACAGCAATTATTGAAGCATATTGTTGAAACAAAGATATAGCAAGACTGAAATAATTTGAGTCTATGTGCTAGAGCCAATAGGATACATATAGCTATATAGAATGAGTTATGATGAAGAATTGGCTCTGATTATGGAGGCAAAGAAGTTCCATGATGAGCTGTATGCAAGTCAGAGACCCTGGAAGGCTGATGGTGTAGTTCAGGCCAAATCCCTGTGAACAATTTGGTGGAAATTCCATTCTGGCTCCAAAGACCCAAGAATCATCTGGCATAAGTCCCAGTCTAGATCTCACAGCCTGAGAACCAGAAGCATTGATATTGGAGGACAAGAGAAGTTGTATGTCCCAACTCCAGAAAAGAGAGTGAATTTATCCTTCCCTCTCTCTTGTTCTATTCTGGCTCTCAATGGACTGGGGTGATGCCCACCTGCATTGGTGAAGGTGGATGCTCTTTACTCAGGCTACCAACTCAAATGCTAATTTATTACAGAAATACTCTCTAGGGACACTCAGAAACCATGTTTAACCAACTATCTGGACACTCCTGAGTCCAATCAAGTGCACAAAAAATTAAAAACCTTCACAATCTCTAAGTGCATGGGACACAGCAGCCCCCAAGGCTACCCATACATGCAGTGAGCATTTTATGAGAGAGGAAAAAACCCTTTGCTTTACAAAGCAACTGAGAGATTGGTGTTGTTTGTTATTACATTATAGAAAAGCATTACTCTATCCTGAGTAGGAAGACTCACTGCCATCACAATTCTCCTGAAATCCTGCCCTAACTTCCTAACTTTTCCATTTCCCTTCCAGTCCTATTACCACTCATTTCTCTGCAAAGTAGTCACAGTGAATCTTTTAAAATATACATTAAGTCACACCACTTCCCTGTCAAAAAAAAAAAAAAATCCATTGCTCCCCTTTGTTATTAGGATAAATTCTAAGCTCTTCAATTTAGTTTCTTAGGCCTACAGGGTCTGGCCCTAGCTTATCCTTCCAAACATTCCATAGCTCTTTCTCCTTTAGTCTCAATGTCCTTCTTTCCTTTCCCCAAACATTCTAGGCTTTTCCTTTTGCATATGCTTTTGCCTCTGTCTGAAACATTCTCACCACTTCCACCGACTTCTCAAATTTCACCTAGCTCATTTGGATTGTCCTTGGAATTTCCATCCCAATGACACCCTGTCAGAGGCCTCCTCTGACCCCTCAGTGTGAATAATGAATAAGTCTCCATGTTCCTCTGTTCCACACCACCCACTCTATTTCAACTTTACTAATCACATCTGATATTCCTATATTCATTTTTTTGGTTATTTGTTTAATAAATACCTTTCTCCTCAATCAAACCGCAGGCTCCACTAGGAAAAGGGACCATATCTGTTTTCCCCCACCTCTGTGTCCTAAGCATCAGAACCCTAGATCCCCGGCTCATAGTAGATGCTTAAGACGTTATTTCAGTGTAACTCAGTAAAGGCATTAACAGTAAGTCAGAGTTGTGTGCATATTTTTAACATCTGAAGAAAGTGATACTGTATTTTCTGAGCTCCTGCTTGTCCGAGGCCTGGTGTCAGGTGCTTTACAATGTTTTGTGTGGGATGTATACATCATGGTGATAACACTATGAAGTGAGGACCATTATCTTTGCACTAGAGATGCAGAAGCCTATTCCTGGGGCAGTTAAATGACATGCCCATGTCCAAGCGCCTTATTGTGTCCAAGGCTCCAAAACCCATGTCCTTAGTCTACTTTTGGGTTCGGTTTTGTTCTACCTTAATTTTCCAAGTTCAAAAAGTAAGAGCACCAGGTCCTATGTCACAGCTATAAGGTCAGCTTTACCCATGTTCTTTAGTCAAGAACTATTAATCTTTTGGATCTGCATGCTTCCTACCTGAGACAACATCTTTTTAAAATAAACACTATTTACATAGGTGGTAATTAAATCTGTTCAGTAGTAACCTGTTCATTATAAATATTAACCTCAAAATATGAAAACCTGGAAATATGACATCTTCAACAAAGTTTATTTTTGCAGCTTTACTTCATAGTGTAAACTGTTTTCTTTCTTTTCTTTTTTTTTTTTTAATTTAGACTCCTCAGAGGTGAAAATATCAATTTCCTTTTCCCTGGAGAAATCCAATAATGGAATGAAAGTCAGACTTCATTTGGATGCCCTTTATCAATTAAATCTGATTTTGTCTAACAATATCTTATACACTTTCATTTTAAATCAATCTTTTCTTTTAATCTCTTTCATGAAACAGCACATATCTGGATGAGAAGTCACTCCAACTGACAGAGAAATGCAAAAATCTGCAATCTGACCTCAATTCTTTATTTAACAGAACGAAAAGGTAAGTTCTACTTTTCACATATTTAATTTAATTTTAAATATGCGTCCCCAAACATCTCTGAAATCATTTAGAAAATAAGACTCTATTCATGTTCAGGCTTGACATTGGGCTCTGAGTAGCTCCTGTTGGTGACAAGGATGGACCAGGGACCAAATGGCCCAGAGCTGGGTCACACCCTGGAGATGGACCTCAACTTATCTGTCCCTAAATCTTCACTAAGTAAGAAATACTGTGTAGTGTTTTTAAAGGCCCCCAACCCTTTTTAAAATATGATATTCATCCTGGACACTATCCTAGAAAAATGCCTCCTTGTACGAATTTTGGTTACAATTTCAGGTTAGTGGTACATCCCCAGCCACAGCCCTCCCCGACTTCCCTGCTTTGGTTTACAATCTGCATGAGAGAGCCCACTATCTCTTCTTCAACCTGAGGGCAAGTGAATCCAGCTCCTTGCTTCACACATAGGGAGAGCCACTGTTGGCTTGAGAATCCGATGTGTTTTGATGGTACCTGGAAAGAGCAGGGTCTAACAATGTTGGACAAAGGATGTGCATTTGGTGCTGGGCGTGTGGCTATGCCTTTAATTTGCCAGTAAATGGATGAAAAAAGTAACCTGAGCTTCAGTTTGCTGTATGCTTGTTTGACAAATTTAGAAGCTTGTTTAGCTAAAAGGTATCGTTGATTTCATCATCCAGGGGTCCTTCCTCCTCCATATTTCTCTCTCTCTCTTACACACACACACACACACACACACACACACACACACACACACACACACACTTCCTTTTCTAATTTAAAAAAAATAGTGCTTTAGTGCTTGTGGGAGGAAGGAGTTGAAGCAGCCCCCTGTAATCTGTTCACTTCCTTCCCTGGGGATATGGGAGGCTGATACCAGAGGAAATGAAACCAAAGTAAGTAACCTCATCTAACCTGATTTTCAAGTGAAACTCTAGGAAAGTAGATTTAGAACATTTGCTTGAAGGAAGACGCCTTATTCTTCAACTGTCCTTAGAAGGCTGACCTTTGGCTAAGGGAGCATTTATAGTAAATGGAACCCGTGACCCAGGAGGCACGTGCCCCTGGAGAATGGCACATGGGCTATGAAACTCCTTGGGTACAAGAAACAAGTGTTTCATAATTTAAATTCTGCTGTGTGAAGAATCCCCTGAACTTCACTCAGAGATACCACCTACTGTTCTGGGTCAGGCCCAGTGTGGGAAGACAGGACAGGAATGGCCACCCTTGGTGTCCCAGGCCTCTCTGTCTGAACCTCTTGACTACCTAGACTCTTGCATTTATTAAAATGCTTCATTCTAGGTTTGAGCTCTGAGCTGAATTAGTGCAGTTCAACAACGAAGGCCTGTAAATTGGCTCCATTTATTATGGAAGGGGAGACCTGTTAGCATTTTTGTATGAGCTCTAAGCTTGATAAAAGAACCCATTGTGATGAGTCCCTTCCGTTAACCCCACCAAATGCCCTACCCTGCTTCCCTGTGGGTTAGTCTTTGTCTTTGCCCAGAAACGTTGGCCTAAGTGGACTTCATCAGTATGCTCTGGGCTCTTTTTTCAAAATATTTTTTAGTTGTCAATGGGCCTTTTTTAATTTATTTATATCGGGTACTGAGAATCAAACCCAGTACTTCACACATACTAGGTGAGCACTCTGTCTCTGAGCCACAACCCCAGCTCCACTCTGGGCTCTTTTGACATCATTTTATCTTTGGATTTGACCAAGTTGGTGCATGAGAAAGAGATTAGAGAGAGGTGGAGAAGGTAAAACAGCTCTCTCCTGCTGTCATTATTGCAGGTTAACCATATCCTCGATGAAGTTATGGGAAAAAAAAGGTCACGACTTTTATTCAATCTCTTTCTCCCTCTCCTGTTCTTTTATTGCCCCTTATTTTCATTCTCTTTTTTTCTCTGTCTCCAATTTAGGGATTAGTTATTAATAGTCCTTCATCCTGCCCAAAACCTTTGGGAACAGTCCCTTCATTAAGGCCTCCTTAAATTCGACAGTTTGAAGGGTACTAGTGCCCTTTGACAAATGAATGGATAAAGAAAACATGGTACATATACACAGTGGAATATTACTCAGCCACAAAGAAGAATGAAATTATGGCATTTGCCGGTAAATGGATGAAACTGGAGACCATCGTGCTAAGTGAAATAAGCCAATCCCCCAAACCAAAGGCTGAAGGGAGGGTAGGGAGGAGAAAAAGAGAAGTTCATTGGATTAGACAAATGGGAATAAAGGAAAGGGAATGGGGATGGAAATAGGAAAGACATAACTTTCCTATGTTCATACACAAACACACGACCAGTGTAACTCCAAATCATGTATAACTACAAGAATGGGATCCTAATTGAAATGGATTGTACTCCATGTAAGTATAATATGTCAAAACACTCTCTACTGCCTTATAAATCTAAAATTAAAAAAAAAAATTCCATGGTTTGAGCTGGCTGTGGATCCTGCCCAGACCCCGGGTTCCTATAGACTGTCTGGAGCTCATGCTTTGTGGATGGTGCTTTATGTCTGTTTTGATTGTATTGGACCTGTTGTTTGTTGGGTGTGTGGGTGTTACAAGACCCAGTCAAACTTTTCCTAAGTGACTCTTCTGCCAAATATCTTGCACTACCTTTCACCCATCAGATGTGATGTGAAGGAGGCTTGAAAAGTACAACTGGGAACAGTTGAGGTTTGCTCCAGCATACCCCTGTGGACCCCGGTCAGTGCTCGCCCAGCGTGCACATCAGCCTGACACTTGCCTTTAATTCTGTTCATTTCTTTCATTGACATGAACCATGTTTGCTCCACAAAGTGACAATGGTCTTCAACGTTAGAATGATCCATGTGTGCCCATGTGGCAAAGCACTGAGTCATCCTCGGGGTGACTTCTCTTATCACGGATGGCCTCTTTTTCAAGGCAGGGAATTTACCGCTCCTTTGTGTGCATCAAGAGCAGCAGCTAAGGGCAGTATGCTAATGAGAATGCCCAGGCACATGCTGTCCTGTTTGCTCTTTGGGTTTTTCTTTTCCCCGTTGTTTTGAATTTGATGGGAAGACCTTTTCTCAGCTACTCTTTAGGGGGTTGCCTTTCCATTATGCACACAATTTTCAGCTAGCTCATATAATTAGCCTGAGCCGGTATTCTTTGCGGCAAAGGTCTAGAGAGAGCAGGCTTGAATTGCCCATTGTTGTGAAAGTGTTATTTTGCACACAGGAGACTAATTTTTTTCAGTTGTATCGTCTATTGTCAGGAATGGTGCGTTCTGCAACGAGCGCCATTATGGACTTACAGGGGACAATTGGGAAAGCCATTCAGTGGATGGTGATAAAAAAGTAATTTCATTTTCTTAGAAATAATTATTTAGCCCTATTTTTGTCACGGTCTGGTAAAGACTTAGAATTTTCTCTTTCTTCAGCCAATTTGTCCCTTTCAGGTTGCTAAAATAGAATTTAGAAAGACAGTTATAGTGGGAGGGAAATGGTTTTTTTTTTTTCTTTCCTCTGCTAGTCTTGGTGCATTTTTGAATAAAAGAAAATTAAGCTTCTGCCATTAGGACATCCAGTGCAATATGATGTTATGGATTGTGATTATTTATTCTCTTTTTAGGACAGCGAGCTCCAAGATAGAAAGAACACTGTCTCGTTCACCGTTCTATCCCTGGTGCTCATCATGAGCCTGAGCACCAATTAGTTGCTCAGGAAACGTGTTGAATGAACAAAGGAATGAATGAATTTCTTAGGTCATTAAAACATTTTCTGTGCCATCTCTAACTTCTAGGTGTTAAAAACTATGTATAAATCCACAAACTTCAACTCCTTTTGGAAATCAGTTTTACCTTCTTTGACTCCTTCTCTTACTTCGTTTCTGTTTTCTGATTTTTTTTTTTTTTACCTTCTCCTTTTCCCCTAAAAGCTGGATATTTCTATGGGTTTTTGTCATTGCCATTCTTTTCACTAGGTTATCTCCCCGATGAAATATTACACTGTATTAAGAGTGCTATGTAGCCATCTTATCATTGCTAGTTTGCTCATTTTTCAGTATGGCCAACTTATTGTTTGCAATTTTTATTGCTTACGACTTTTTTTTTTAAATGGCTCTATCGATGTTCAAGCTGTCTATCTTATTCCTTATTGCTTCAGAAAAATGAAGTGATTTTTCTAAGAGCAGACACTTCAGAGGTGCTGACCCAGGAAATGAACTCAATTCCCCTTCTTGGGTTTTTCTGCCTCTCTTGCTGTGTTAATCAGCTTTCCATTACTGTAACAAATTCCTGAGATAAATTAACTTGTAAAAAAAAAATGAGATTTATTTTGGCTCACAGTTTTGGAAGTTCCTGGCCATGGTTGAACAGACACATTATGTTTAGACCTCTGGTGGGGGTACAGCATATCACAGGGGGAGCATGTGGAACAAAGCCACTCTACTCATGACCGCAATACAGAAGAGCAGAGACCTGGTTCCCACAGTCCTCTTTGAGGGCATGTCCCCAATGACCTAAAACTTTGCACTAGATCCCACTCCTTAAGAATTTCCCACCTCTCAATCATGTCAAGCTGGAACCAACTCTTTAACACATGGGCCTTTGGGGGGCAGTTTAAGGTCCAAACTATAGCTTTTGCTGAGCTTTCTTGGCCTGGTGGTCCTCTGCCATTATTATTCTAAGAATCTGAGCTCTCAAGCAAATGTACAGTTGCATCTGTTTAGATTTTACCATTTAGTCAGAGTAGGTGTACTACTCTAGCAAAACCTCACAAAATGTAATGTCTTAACACAAGTGTTTTTCTGCTACCCAGGGTTCAGTATCCTTCTTGATCTAGCAATTCTTCTTAGGTGGCTCTTCCCCCACACTCTGACTTAAGGGTTCTGGCTCCTTTTGAAGCTGTTCCAGTGCAGCCATCTTCAACAAGTGGTGCCCAGACTTGTGGCAAAGGGAAGATAACATGAAAGCCTATCCTCCACACAGCTTGGAGGGGAATTCAATAACTAGTCACCACCCACATTCTGTGGGCTAGGTCTGGTCCATCTAGATGTTGGGCTCATGTGACTGGTTTTGGCCAGTAGCATGTGAGTGGAGTTTACATGAGGTTGGTTTTGGGGAGTGTGGTGCTTAGCTGGGCAGCTGCTTATAGAAACAACTTTATGCAATAGAGAAGGAGCACCAATGAGTGGTGGGCAGTCAGACACATCTGCCATGTATATATTAAATAGCAGGATCATTCTGATCATCCAAAGAAGGAGTTTTTTTTTTTTTTTTTTAACAACAGCAACCCAGTATATTTTTTGAAACCTTGAGCAATTTAAATAATGTCTCTAGTGAAAAGATTCAGAGGTCTTCTCCAGAACAGAGGGTAAGCCACTTTATGCAAAGTTGCTAAGGCATGAAAAGGCCCACTTGAATTCAGATAGCTTTTGTGGGGGTAAACCACACTCAGAATGAAGATTTGGAACACTGGCCTTGCACTGCCTAGGTGTGGCTTGAACCACAGGCTCCCTGGTGATATATAAATTTGATGAGCTGCTTTCATGCATTTACATTTAAAATGACTGAAAACGGTAGAATTTTCTGAGAGCAGTTGTTTTCATGGGGTGGCGTATAGATGCTGGTGGGAAGGTGCTGTGATGTAGGGTGAAACGTGAAGTGAGTTGAAGACGGGCCCTAAATATTCTTTATTCTTCATTATCCTGGAGAGAACAACATGACCCGAATAACTGCACAGAAAGAAGAGGCGTAAATTATGGCAGATCAGACTTCAAAAAGCCTGAGTGTGAGCATATCACTTGACAGCCTGCTAACAAAGCAAGTGTCCCTATATTTCAAGTTGTCTGCCAGGAAGAAGGATTTGGTCAAAGAAAAGATCTTTGGGGGCCTAAAATGAGAGATGGCTTGATTCTCTTCAGCTTTCAATGCACTGTGCCTTAATTAAGGCTTTTTAAAGTGATATATTTACATACTTTTGTCTGTCTGCTTACCTCTGACCTTTTAACTTGTCTTTTCTGGTCAGCTTTTAAATGCTCCAAAATTTAGCACCCCTTACTTTTATTAGTGGAGAGAAACAGGCCAGAAAATAAGAAGTGAACACCAAATAGCCCATCTACCAACGTGGAGGATTCTTCACATCTTAGATTTCTCTTGGTAATCAAATCAGGGCTGTGTTTGCTGATATAAAATTTTAATTTGGGAGGCACATGAGCTAGCGTGGAGACCATTATAGCAGTTTCTGAAATCTTTTTGCATTTATACCAAACAAAAGTCACACTAAATCTGATAAAAAGTCATTTAGCAGTCATCTTTACCTTAAAGAGTACATGAGAACCCAAAGGAATAGTTAGTTATTCAATTCTTGTAATCTGTATACATTTTTTTTGTTTTTACTGTGAATGTGTATGGATTTTATATTTTAAAAGACATCTAATTGCCTTAGTTTAAAGATTATGACTTGTTCCAAGTCAGGCAACCTGAAGGGTAAAAAATGAAAAAAATTTTTTTCTTGGGTGTGTTTGTGTGTGTGTGTGTGTGTGTGTGTGTGTGTGTGTATGTGTATGTCTGTTGATATTGAAGAACAATCGGCACAATCCTAATCCCAATTCCTTAATAGTTGATCAGAGGTTACTTACTATAAATTTTACAATGCTAGAGATTGAAATAGTGTAAGATTTTACTTTAATCATTTTTTTTTCTTGGAAATAAAATTGAATTTTCTTTTAGAAGAAAATTGAAATACCAGCTTCCTAGTTAGACTCCAAAGTTGATTACATATTTACATCAGAAGGCTTCCTCATGCTTCCTTAAATAACTGGTCTTTGAAATAAGTCTTTAATGGAAAGATTATGACAATAAAAACAACCACACTTACTTATAGTCATTGAGAAATCATTGGAATTATTTTCAGTTTTAGAAGGTGGTACATAGAAAAGAAAGCTGCTCTGTAACTGTTTCCAAAATCTTCAAGTATACCAGGCAATGTTAAAGTTATCATTTATTTACTATTTGTGGTTAGCCAGACCTCCAAGATGGTCCCAAAGGTCATCTTTCATAGTTCTGAAGTCCCTGCCACTCAGAGTTCTGATATTGCAGAACTAAGGATGTGTGACTTTCAAGGCTAAGTCATACAAGAATCTGATTTGCTGTCTCTAGGATTGTTTGCTCTGGTCATAACTAGGTGCCATGCCACTTACAGTGGTCCACATGACAAGGAACTGTGGTCATCTGTCAAGGCCTACTACCATCTGGTCAGTCATGGGAGTATGCAGTGTGGTCCCTGATCCTTCAGTCCCAAGCAGTATTTGACTTTGTGACCTCCTCTTTTCATAGCTCTGCGGTACCACTCATAATGAGAGCTCACTTATAGGTCAATTATTTAAAAAGAGAAAGGCATTTGATTTTATATGGTGAAGCTACTCAGAATGATCCGTCTCCAAAATACTACACGTTTCTCAATTTTGTTAGCTTATTTTTTTTAAGTTTCTATAATGTGGCTATATTTTCATAAGCATTATCTTGCATAGTGTTTACCCTAATTGCAATTTGGAAGATCATGTGGCTGCTCTTGGTAGGGTCATGGCTGGTGGCTAATGGTTGTCATAGTTCATTATTAATATCTGAAACCTTTTGTATTCCGGTCATATACTAAATTTTAGTGTCAGAAAATATATAGCAGGCACTATGGTGTCTGTGTAGGGAGAGGTGTGCTAAGTTCTTAACCAGGGGTAGGTCTCATTCACTGGGGAGCTTTTTCAAAGTAGGCATGGTTGAAACTCTTACCCAAGGAGCATGTTTCTATGTATCACTGCCATTGAGATAATATAACTATGAAGCTGATTCTGTTGTGAAGTTGTATATAGTAAATCATATAGCAAACACTTAAAACAGTTAAAAATTACTAAAGACATTAGAATGCTATGTTAGATCAGAAAGATTCACTCAGGCAAAAGAAAGTTGTAAGGGGGAAAAATAGGAAAGATAAAAGACATGAAACATAGCAGACAAAAAAGTAAAATAGATATGAATATAACTACACCAATAAGAACACTCATATGTGGAAGATAGAAAGGAAAAAGGAAAATAAAGGTGGGGGGCAGATTCCATGGAAATCAAAGGGAGATCAGTAGAGGAAGGGTGGGGTGAGAGGAAGGAGGGAGAGGGAAGCTGGAAAGTGTTGTAGGCAAAATGATATTGTTGTATTGTGCTGTATTGTTGTATTGTGTTGTATTGTGTGCATGCACAAATATGTGACAACAGACCCTGTCATTACACACAACTATAGTGCTCCAATTTGAAAAAATGCGGAAAAAGAAAAAAAAATAAGAATACTAAATTTGAATGGGATTAAATAACCCAATCTAAAGACTGGGATTCCCAGACTAGATTAAAAGACATTTAACATATGCTGTCTACAGAAGACACATGTAATACTATAAAATGCAATAGATTGAAGGAAAAAGGATAGAAGAAGATATAACATGTGGATAGCAACCCCATGGAAGTTGGAGTGGCCACACCAACATTAGATAAAATAGACTTTTAAAACAAAAATATGTTTAGAGATAAAGGGAGATTTTAGAATGACTGAAGAATTGACCTATCAGAAACACTTCTCGATTACAAATAAATATGCACCTAATGACAGCTCTAAAATACATGCAGCCAAAACTGGCATACAAGAATCTGTGCTCAATTAGTACCCCTTAACCCTGGCCACCCTAAATAAATTGCAATGCTGTTTCTACCCCCTTTTTACCCCATTACCATGCTTGATTTTCTTCATATTATTTAACACATAAAATATCTATTACTTCAACCTACTATTAATTTATGTATTGTCTTCATTTACTGTCATCATTGACTACTACAATATAAACTTTATGAGAGAATGGATTTTTTTTTGTACCAGGTATTGAACTCAGGAGCACTCAACCACTGAGCCACATCTCCAACCATATTTTGTATTTTTATTTAGAGACAGGGCCTCATTGAGTTGCTTAGAGCCTTGCTAAGTTGCTGAGGCTGGCTTTCAGCTCGAGATCCTCCTGCCTCATCCTCCTGAGCCACTGGGATTACAGGCATGCGCCACCACACCTGGCAAGAAAATGGATTTTTATATTTAGTGAACCATGTTATTGGTGCCCATAACAGTATTTCATATATAGGCAGATGTCCAATAAATGCTTATTCAATAAATTCATGAAAATAAAAGAATAAGTACTACAGGTGTATGTAATAAATATACAGGGATGCTAAGGAAACAGGAAGAAAGAGTGGACTCTGCCTCTGTGAATCAGAAGAATTTGAGAGGCACTGGGCTAAGAGCCTTGTATATGTGGCTTCAAAATAGGGTCTGAGGATGTACTAGAGTGGCAGAGTGCTTGCCTACCATGTTCAAGACCATATGTTTGATCCCCAGCACTGCAAGAATCAATAATCAATCTTACTAGCTGTTTTATCCATGCCATCTCTTTCACTATTGTGATTTACTCTAACTATATAAAATAATTTAAGTGATGGATGGAGTAGTATTAACTTTATTGGTTCTCTGCGATTGTTTGCAATATGTAAAATATTTGTAAAAATTGACTAATAATATCACTATGTTGTTACTCTCCTCTCCAAATATTCTCCAATATGCCTGGAGATTTTTTTCCTATAAACTTGAAAAGTAGGTCATCATTTTTTCATCTTCAAAAATATGATCCTGGTCATATTACAAGAAGAAATATGAAAATCTTAAATAACAGTTCATTCTTTGCTTATTCATTCATTGTGGCCAGGCAATATGTTTGCATGTTGCAGATGTTTGTGAAGAAGGAACTCACAGACACTGAAAATTATATTTTGTGTTTTGCTGGGAGGTACTGCTTGTATCCAACTAGTCCATTGAAGTAAAATTCAATTACCCCAAAGTAATACCAAGAAATAACACTACCAATAAGTTTCCATTTGTCATATATATTCTTTGCTACCCCTCCAGATGCCCGGTCTACTTTTTTCCCTCTTGCTCCTGGGGTTGATTTCTTTGGACTAATTACTTGCTCTTTGGCTTCTGGTTAAGGTCAGCCTGTGAGAATCATTGGCTGGAGAGTAGAAGGTGGGAGGAGTTTGGAGTATCTGTCCCCCTGGATCATTCTGTGGACTGGAGTTAGGGCTGACTGCATCTTCTATCATACCCCACAGTCCCTGTCCATTGAGGGAGGCGGGCATGACACCCTCTCCCACTCCATCTTGTCACTAGCTCCACATAATGTACTTCACCAATCTGTGTAGCCTTTCCCACACCACTACCATCCTTTATAAAAAGATACACTAGTTACTGTTGGTTGGCTAAGGTTAGTCACTGCCTGCAGCATTTCTTAGCGTGTGTCTTATATAATCAATACCAATACCCTGAATTTAATTTTATAGAACAGAGAAAGTATTCTTATTCTTATTTATTTTTATTTTTTTGGAAAATCAATGCCTGACTTTTTGAATAATGCAGTATGGCACATTAGAGATTTCACTGGGGTTGTGAAGAAGTACATTGGTCTCCTTAGGAGTTAGTCTGTGAAGTTGCATTGTAATATTTAACTTTGAGGGACATTTAAAGTTATGAAGTGGATAAAAGTCTGTGATCCCTTTCTCCCAAGTCCATTGACAATACCCGCAGCATTCTGATCACAAGTTACTATCATGCAGAGTTGAAAACCCATATATATCGAAATCATGTACCACGAAGGGATGAGATGTCAGTGTGATGGCTCGGCTCCCCTCAGGTCTCTTTGCTTAGCTTTTGTACACTCGTCAGCCCTTCCTTTAAAAAGTGTCACCCAGTGGAAATGATAGATGGTCATATTGATTGAAAATCTTGTAGCATTATATTCATTTGCAGAATTTGTTCTCATGTGGAGCTGGGTTTCTTCAAGAGGTGTGGTAGCAGCTGCAAAAGACTTTTTGATCTACACAGAGGATCATGCAGAATCCTGCTGGCTTTGTATTCCTGGTTTGTCCCCACTTATTTCAATGGGCAGAAGAGTTTGGCTTACACCACGAAGAGATGTTATGAAACTAAATCAGTGGGTCAGCTGTTTGAATGGGCATAATAAATGAAAGTCCCCAAGATAACATCCAGGCACATAATAACTACCCAATAAATATTTAATGCTTCAATTAAATAACTATAGATTAGAGTATTTAAAAAGCCCTATTTATATCTGAATTAGATAAAATTAGTCACATATGTGGGTCTTTATCTTCATAGAGACATTTCTGAAAAATTATGTAAACACTTACTCTGATATTTATTTAGTGTAATTTAGAATGTTATTCTATTCATAATTTGAGTCTCATTTTGAGTATTATTAATAATGATTTAAATAGGCATTATTTATTCTTTAGAAAATAACTTGCTGCATTATTTAGTGTGATTTATTGTGTATCTTGGGACCAGAAAATTTTTCTGATGGGATTAATTTTCAGTTTCATTATGAAAATAGATGAGATGCAGCATGATATATTGGAGAGAGAGCCAGGCTCTGAATCAGAAGACAGGAGTTTAATTCTTAGCTCATCTACTTACAGTGTAATGTTGAGCAAGCTGTTTACCTTCCCAGAGCTTTTAGTTTGTCATCCACAAAAATAGAAGTAATATCCTAAGTGGAACTGCCTTTCAAGATTTTAGGGTAGGGTCTGTGCTTTGTAAACTGAAAACCCACAGTAAATGTAAATGTGCAGGCAATGAGCTGTGATTCGGAGTATTCTACTTAACAGGAGGCTTTTGAAGAGACACATTTATCCCACTAATTGACCCACACTTGTAGCATACAGGTAGCTTTTCCTGCCAAATGATTTTCTAATACATCCATGCTCCCTGCTTATAATCGTGATGTACTGTGGCAAACGTAGTTTTCTAAAACAGGGGATTTATTTTTCAGTAGGAAAGAATAAGGATTTATAAAAAGAAAACTCCCTTTTCTATTCCACACTCTTTCCTTTTATTGTATCAGGAGATAATGCTTCACTAGTGGATTGAAACTACAAAGAGTTTTTGAGCCAGGTGTGGTACTGCACACCTGTATTTCCAGCAGCTGGGGAGGCTGAGGCAGAAAGATCGATAAGTTCAAGGCCAGCCTCAGCAACTTAATGAGACATTATCTCAAAATAAAAAATAAAAAAGGGTGGGGATGTGGCTCAGTGGTTGAGTGCCTTGGTTCAACTCTCAATACCCACTTCAAAAAAGGAAAAAAAAATAAGTCTTTGAACACAGCAATCTCAGAGACTAAGTAGTTTGAGTATTGTCTTCCAATTGTAAATTGGCCAGAAATATTTTTTCCTTCTAATATTGTGTCTGCTATAATGTATTCACTTGGTTTTAAATAACAGTGGCTAAAGGTCAAGAGCCATTTTCTACAGCTACTTCACCAGTAAAATTAGATAACATTGTGATTGACATCTTTTAATATTGAGTTAAATTGGAGCCAACTACAATTTACTGAGGAATGTATGCCACTAAAACAAATTGCTTTAAAGACTATGCATACTTCACAATGCACCTTTATTCTAATTGGAAAAGTATGGCAATTTTACTGTTCCAGACTAAGTTGGTATTCAGGCAAGAATGATTTCAAAATGGCACAAACTCTGCTTTTCACATTAGCCAAAATATAAAAACTCAAGAGCATTTGCATAAAATCTTGGTGGGAATAAAATCATGTCTAATTTCCCAAGGTAACAGTTGTCAGCCATCTTGGCCAATTTCAAGTTACCAGTGGTTTAACAACCTGCTTACAATATTCCCCAAAATTTAACAGTCAGCTCCCACAAGCTCCTTTGAACCAGCTCCAGCACACCAAGGAGAGATCCCAGAGAAAGGGAGGAAAGGCTGCCCCCATCCCATCCCAACAAAGAGGATTGAGAAAGCAGATTATGCTCAAATCCAAGATTCAGCCAAAGAGATAGGGATGAATTGTTTTCTCTCTTTCAAGTTGCAGAGGTTTTTGTGTTGCTACTACATAGCTAGGTAAACCCTTTCTCTGTTTCTAGATTACTACTGCAGGGGCTCAAAGAGGAAGATGAGTGTGGTCAATTTAAGGGTTACTGGTGAGAAAATTGGTAAAAGTAACAGAAGATACACATATGCATGCCCTCTTTAGTGCCAATAAATTAGGAAGAATCCGTTGGATTATTGGACTGACACAGACACTAGCTAGCTATTAAGCCATAATATGAGAATTCTAAGGCAATACACAAAGGACGGCTAGGTGTTAATGCAGGGTGATTGGTAAATAGGACAAGTCAGTGGAAGTCAGCAATAGGGAAAGTTAATAAGTAGAAGCCATAATCCATGGAACAAGGAATATTGTTTTGAGCTTGTTCAGAGGTTGGTGGTCTCATTACATTTTCTATTTTTATTTAAACATGCCTTTCCTAGGTTAACAAAGATAATCAACATGTTTTAGAATTGTGCTAGACTAGAAATGGTGTCTTTCAAGTCCTGAACCGAAGGGGACAGAGTGGGAAATCAACATGTAAACTCACAATTAAATTAAATGTAAGAAAGACTGTTGTAGAAGTACTGGTCATGAGACTATGAGAGCTCATAGTAAATAGCAACTGTGTTATCTAGGGAACTCCAGTTTAAATATACTCCAGGTTCATAGTTACTAGAATTTCAAATTTTAGATATTTGATTCATGGTTGAGCAGACAGAGGTTATTATCTTAGTTAAATATACAATTGATGGGTCTTGACATATATATGCACCATTGCTACAGTTAAACTAATGAACGTGTCTATCACCCACAAAAGTTTTCTGGTGTTCTTTTGTAATCCATTTCTCTCCTCCACTGCCTCCTCCCCTCCACATGCAAGCCCCACACCCAATATCCCCTTCTTTGCTTTGTTACTCTGGACTAGTTCTCATTTTCTGGTTGCAATCTGCATTGTGTGTTCTTTTTTCTGTCTTTTTTCAATCAGCATAATTATTTTGAGATCAATCTATGTCTTTTCAGGTATCAGTAGTTCGATAACATCATTATTCCACTGCTATATAGACACCATGGTTTGCTGATCCATTCACTTCCTTATGGACATTTGTATTGTTTTCAGTGTGGGGCTGTTAGAAATGAAGCTGTTTTCAATATTAGTGTTTAAGTCTTTGTGTTGGCATATGTTTTTGTTTCTCCTGGGTATTAAATAAACTAGGAGCAGAACAGCTGGGCTATAGGTAACTACAGAAGGTTTGTGTTTAATTTTTAAAGGAACTTCCAGATAACTTTCTAAACTAATTGTATATTTTGCATTCTCATCACAAGTATGAGAGTCCTAGATGCCCTATTCCTATGCCAAATGATGTGATCTATTGTTTTCTATTGTAGCCCATTCTGGTGGATGTGTCCTTGTATAATATCATGATTTTAATTTACATTTCCCTAGTAACTAATGTGGTTGATCAATTTTTCATGGTTTTGCCACCCATCATATTTGATTAGATGTCAATTCAAATGTTTCTCATTATTTTTAACTGAGTTGTTTGCTTTATCATTGAATTGTAAGATTTCTTTATATATTCTTGGTACAAGTTCCTCATCGTGTATGTGTTGTGAAAGTATTTTCTTCCTTTTATAGACATGTATTTTCATTTTCTTTTTTGTTTAATTTTTTTAGACATTGATGGATCTTTATTTTATTCATTTATTTATATGTGGTTTTGAGAATTAAACCCAGTGCCTCACAGATGCTAGGCAAGTGCCCTACCACTGAGCCACAATCCCAGTCCCTATTTTCATTTTCTTTACAGTGTTTTTAAATTAATCTCTTAATCCTGATATTTGATTTATGAATTTCTTATTTTATAAGAATTTATTTTATAAATTTCTTATTTTATTTTTACACTATGTACACAATACATATAAATCCAATGTCGATATGTGTTTGTCTTGTTTTCTTCTAGAGCTTTTCTAGCTATAACTCTTAATTTAGGCCAGTGATCCACTTAAGGTTAATATTAGCAAGTAGGGTGAGGTCAGAGTTGAGGGTTTACTGTTGTTTTTAATATAATTATCCAGGTTCCCCAGAAATCCTAGTTAAAAAGTTTATTTTTCCCACTGAGTTACCTTGTTCAACAGCTTTATTTATAGATTTCTATTCTTTTGATAATTGATTTTAAGACACTGTTATTATAGTGCTATAGTAAAACCTCAAATTAGGTAGTATAACTCCTCCAACTTTGATGTTGATTTTCTGTCAGCTATTCTTAAGCATTTCAATTTCCATAAGAATTTTAGAATCATCTTCTTAATATCTAAAAAAAAGTACTGCTAAAGTTTTTATTTAAATTGCACCAAATCTATAGATATATTTTGGGGAAATTGATAATCTCAAGTCTTCTGACTAGTGAACATGAGATATGGCTCCACTAATTTAATTCTTTGATTTCTTTTATCAATATTTTATACTTTTCAGTATATAGGCCATGTACATTTTGGTCTATGTATTTTATATTTTCATGTTATAAATGGAAATGTTAGTTACTTCTTGCTAGTGCACAAAAATATAATTGCCTTAGTGCATTGACTTTCTATACTGCAAATTTGCTAAATTATTATTTGTTCCTATAGCTTTTTTTGTAGATTCTTTAGATAATCATGTCATCTCTGAATAAACACAACTGGCTTCATGTTTTTTGGTGTGGATAGATATACTTCTTTTTCTTGTCTTATTGCCTTGGTTGGATTTCCAGTACAATGTAGAATAGAGATGATGAGAGTGGAATCCTTCGGTGTTCCTTATCTTAAAGAGAAAACAGTATGCCTTTTACCATGAAGTGTGTTTTTAGCTGTAGATTCTTCTGTAGAATGCCCTTTGTTAAGTTGTGAAAATTCCTTTCTATGTTGAATTTTCTAGGAGTTTTTGGCATATTTCTTGTTGGATTAGGTCATTTTTCTTTGTTGTTATATTACTATAGCAAATTGCATTGATACTCTAATGTGTCAATTAAAATATCAACATTCTAATAACATTGTAATTATATATATATATATATATAATTTTTTATATTATTGGATTTGATTCAAAAACATTTTGATGGGAATTTTTGCATCTATGTATGTAAGGGATATTTGTCTGTAGTTTTTCTTCCCTTTAATGTCTTTTTTTTCTGGGTTT
The DNA here is from genome assembly GCF_045843805.1 of Urocitellus parryii. NCBI lineage: Eukaryota > Metazoa > Chordata > Mammalia > Rodentia > Sciuridae > Urocitellus > Urocitellus parryii. The sequence continues at coordinate 59,666,558 of NC_135539.1, read as the reverse complement.
AGTATCAGGATAGCACTGTTTTCATAGAGTGAGTTGAGAAGTTCCCTCACCCTGTCAATTTTCTAGAAGAGTTTGTGTAGGACTTGGTATAAATATTCCTTAAATGTTTCATAAAATTCTCCAGTGAAGTCATTTGAGCCTGGTGTTTTCTTTGTGAGAAGAATTTTAAATACAATTTTATAGTAGTTATGGGTCTCTTCATATATTCATTTTACCAGTATATGTGAGTAAGCTTTATAGTTTGCTTCTTTCAATAAGTGTGTTGATTGCATTTAAGTCAATGACATTTTTTGACATAAAGTTATTATATCATGGTTATGTATATAGGACTGTTACACTGCATCCTCTTTTATTTCTGACATTGGCCATGGTACCTTTCATTTTTTTCTTGATCAATGTAGCAGTAGGTTTATCAATTTTATTGGTATTTTCAATGAACCAGCTATTGACTTAATTGATTCTTAATTATTTATTGATTTCTGATCTTGTCCTATTTTCTTATGGTAATATTTCTTGCTCAGGAATATTATTTTCAATGGCAATATTCCTTGATCAAAATCTACTATGAATATAGCCACTCCAACTTTGTTTAATTAATTCTTCTATAGGACATTCTTTCCCATCTTTTTACTTCTAACTTATTTATTTATATGAAGCCAGTTTCTTTTAGGCAACATACAATTGGTAGTCTAATATCTCTGTCTTTTTAATTGGTATGTGTACATCATTTACATTTGATGTGGTTATTCATTTGGTTGGGTTTAAATCTACCATCTTGATATTTGTTTTCTGTTTGCCTATTATTCCTTTCTTCTCTCTTTTTCTGCTTTCCTTTGGATAGAGTATTTTTGTTATTACATTTTTATGGTTTTAGTTTTAGTTTTTTTTTTCTGGTTACTTTAGATAAAATATATATTATTTTCTTCTTCCAATCTGCTTTCAAGTGATTTATACTCCCTCTATTCCTTCTCATCCCTGTCTTCTGATCTCTGTTCTAGACATCATATATTTTTATATATACTATAACCCCCAATTTGTTGTTATTGTTGTTGTTATTATTATTTTTACTTTAAACTGTCAATTATCTTTTGGGGGGGAGGGTACCAGGGATTCAATCCAGGAACAGCCCTTTTTTTGTATTTATTTAGAAACAGGCTCTCACTGAGTTGCTTAGTAACTTGCTTTTGCTGAGGCTGGCTTTAAATTCACAATCCTCCTGCTTCAGCCTCCTCTAGAGCGGCTGGGGTTACAGGTGTGTGTCACCATGCCCAGCTTGTCAATTACCTTTTAAAGAGCCTTGGAAAAAGAAGCAAAAGTTTTAATGTATGTTTCCATAATTTATTCTCAGTGCTCTTCACTACTCTTTGTTTATCCAGATACTAATCTGGTTTTATTTCTCTTATGTCTAAAGAACTCCCTTTAACATTGCTTGTACTGCAGGTCTGCTGGTTGTGAATTATTTTGGCTTTTGTATATCTGACAAAGCCTTTATTTTACCTTCATTTTTAAAAAAATACCGTTTTAGTTATAGATGAACATAATCTTTATTTATTTTTATGTGGGGCTTTATTTTTTATATGGATCTAACCCAGTGCCTCATTGTGAGGGACAAGGGCTCTACCATTGAGCTACAGCCCCAGCCCCTTTACCTTCATTTTAAAGAGATTTCCTGAATAGAGAATTCTAGAATGACAGTTTCCCCCAAATCCCAGTCTGTAATGCTGTTGTTCTATTGCCTTCCAGTTTGCATTGTTTCCAACAAGATGTCCATTGTTATTCTTATCTTTGCTTCTTTATACTGAATATATTTTTACACTAATTACTTTTAAGATCTTCTCTTTATCACTGGCTTGAAAATTTTTATTACTCTTTGTTTTATTGTTGTTGTTTGTATTTATTGTTCTTTGGGTGTGTTGGGCTTCTTAGATCTCCAAGTTTGTAGTTTTCATTGAATTTTGGGGAAAAAAATCCACCATAATTTAAAAAACTATTATCTTTGTTTTCTCTCTTTTTCTAGGATTATAATTACACTTATATTAGGCCATTTCAAATTGTATCACAGCTGACTGATTTTCCATTTTTTATTCATTCTTTTTTGTTTTTAATTTTCATTAGTTTCTCTTATTAACTCTTCAAGTTCATTAATCTTATTGTCTTAGCCATACATTATAAGAAATTTGATTTCTTTTCATTTAATAAATTACATTTAAACAAAATTTGAAACTTTTGCACATTTATTGCTATGGTAAGATGATTGCTTTCCACTTATTTTACTTTTCATGTTATGCTTTATCTTGATGACATAAAATACAATTGCAATTTTTGTTAACTTAGTTAGATATTTATATTTGGTTCCTCCCTTTAATTGTGTTTTAGTATTTTTTGTTGTTGTTGTCGTTAGTACAATCATTTTTGTTCCTTTGGTCATGGACCCTCGTACACATAGTGCTTTGATTTTAGACTTATCAATATTACCAAAAGATTTGAAGCTATGCCTTGGTAGTAGACAAGATTTCTCCAGGCACAGAAGTCATAGTATTATGCTTTTCTGGAAGAGCCAGACTTGAGGAAACTTTGGTAGATTGCTGAATATGTGTTTGTTTTGGGGGGTTTAACAGTTGCTTGCAAAGTGTCCCTATCATTCTCTATGGGGGACAGGCAATGTTCACCAGAATATATTATTCATATTGGTAGTATCCTTGAAAGGAAAGAAATCCAAGAGAAAGGTAAATTTCAGGGACAAAGGAGTTGCTTGGTCAACTGCATTTCCTAACTATAAGAGAAATATTTTATTTTAGAAATAAACTTTGGAGAAACACTGTTTTATTTGTGTGTGCAAGGAAGGAATTTTTCAGACAAAGCTATTTTTTCCTTCCCTACCTGCTCACCAACATATTCTCCATCTTGTCATGAAGCCTTGGTTTCTAATAGTTAGCAACTAATGACTAAAGACTAATTGAAAGAAAACTTAAGGATTTATTCATTCACATGAGCACCTTTAAGGACTAAGCACTATTCTGTGCTTTGGAATTAATACTTCAGATAGAGGGAGCTCTGTTGCAAACTGACATCCTGTCCTGTGCTTTTAAACTGTAGAACTGTGCCTATAGTTTTTTTTTTTTTTTTTTTTTTTTGTGTGTGTGTGTGTGTGTGTGTGTGTGTGTTGGGGGGAAGTTCTGGGTATTGAACTCAGTGGCACTTGACCACTGAGTAACATCCCCAGCACTGAGTTGCTTAGTGCCTGGCTTTTGCTGAGGCTGACTTTGAACCCTCCATCCTCCTGTCTCAGCCTCCTGCGCCACTGGGATTACAGGTGTGTGCCACCATGCCCAACCTGTGTCTATAGATTTTTATAACAATATATATGTCTCCTCCCTTAGCCTAATATGTTTTTTATGTGCTATTCAAAGTTAAAATTTAAGATGGTTGTTTTGGGAAAGTTTTAGCTATATATCCCAAGGTCAATTATCAACTTAGAATCTGAAAAACAATGATTACATATTATTGAGAAAAATCTATAAAGTATATATTTATTTGTCTATGAGTTTAAAGCCATTTTGAAATGACCATAATACACATGTGCAAGTTGTGCTACCACAGTTTTTAAAACTAGACTTGGTTTACAAGATGTGCAATTTATATATTCCTATACCAACATAATAATTATTTGTAAATTATTTGATCCTAATGTTTCTAAATGAGTCTAGTATTTAATTATTTCTACTTTATTCCAGAAAAGATGTAGAGGAGGGCTACAATGAGTAGATTTTATAAAAGTGTCCTCTAAGAAAGCACTATGTGAGATCTTTATTTTCTAATTACATTGATATTTAACTTTTAGACAAAAAGAGGATGATTACCTTCAGATCATCACAGATATCCAGAACTGTCCTTGGAAACGACAAGCAGAAGAATATGAAAATTTCAGGTAAAAGATTTTTTATAAATAATATGAGTGAAAAAAATGTTCATTTGCTTTGTAGAAAAATAGGCAACAAGTTATTAAAGCAAACAGTAGAAAGGGCCACCTGGTAATCAGGAGGATCGGATTCTAAGGCCCTCTTGTGAGGCACATGGCATTTCTATCCACACTGCTTACTTAAAAGTTTTTCATTTTGATAGACACTGGAATTAATTCCAAAAAAATGCAAGTCCTAAAAGAAGTTTTTATTAATGCTTTTATTATATTTTAGAAGATGATACGTCTATGTGCCCTTTTTTGGTGTTTATTTTATAAATAAAATATAATGGTATTAAGGAATGTTCAACAAAAGCGCAGAAAAGAAAATCATCCATGATCCCTTTAATTTAGAACAAAAGCTGTTTTGCTTTGTGCATATTCTCCTCCAGTTTTTTATTAGCTTTTTAACACAAGTGACATGTAGGAGCATGAATTGCTGTATGTTGTATCTTACAGAGGAACCATCAACTGCAAAACTAGCTTACCACTTTGCCATTAAAGAGCTATCATTCATGCTTGGAGAATTTGTAGTTGCACCCAGATAAAAATGCCATTTGTGAAAGCGATATGCTGTTGGGGTGCACGGATATTTATTTTTGTTACCCTTTCTTCCCCAAACCATACCTAGCACAGAGCAGGTCAGTTGTCTGTGCTAGCCAGGTGTAAATTATCCTGGATTGTATTTTGTTTTTCTGGTTCTCTTCTATGCATCCCACTCAGGTTTTGATCTGTGCTAAATTATTTTGTTATATTACAAGCCAGAGACTCATCTTTATCTTCACTTTTTCACATTTTCAAGTTTAATTTAAGCAGTAAGCCTAAAAAGTCTTATTAATGGGACTTTGCTTTCTCTTAAAATTTTCTTAGGAAATATCTGCTGCCTACCTCTCTTCTAGAAAAGGCAGCGACTCTTCTGTTTCCTTGTGCTCCCTCAGATAAACGGCCTCTGATTTCCCTGAGAACATAAGAGGGGTTCTGGTCAGCCCCTTTTGGGTTGAAGAGTAGCTTCCTGATTGGCTTGATATCTTCCCTCCACTGTATTAGACAAATGGATGTCGTGACTTCCTGTAGGATTGATTCCATAAGCATCTTACCTGTCATTTCAGGGTGAGAGGCTAGAACAGAGATTCCTATTAAACTCTTTCACCTCCAGGATACCTTAGGTTACACAGACCTATTCAAGACTGGCTTCAATGTCCTGAAGAGGATCCAGAGAGACCTGATAGAAAGCTGTGCTGACGATCATAACCCAAATAATCACGGCATCAAGAGTGGCAGCAGAATCTGATTTTCAGAGACCTTTTCTCCCATCTAAATGGGCAAGAAATGATGAAGGAATTATTGAGCTATTGAGGTTCAATTATTGAGCTATTGAGGTTCAATTGCTCGATTATTAAATAATTAACTAGAAAACTAGATGAGTAGTGATGGCAATAATGAAAGCAGGGGTAAAGAAGCTGCTACTTCTGGCCAGTGGCAGACACCTGTAATCCCAGTGGCTCAGGAGACTGAGGCAGGAGGATCATGAGTTTGGAGCTAGCCTCAGCAAAAGCAAGGTGTTAAGCAACTTAGTGAGACCCTGTCTCTAAATAAAATATAAAATAGGGCTGGGGATGTGGCTCAGTGGTTGAGAGCCTAGAGTTCAATCTCTAGAACCAATAAATAAATAAATAAATAAAAAAATAAAAAGAAGCTTCTATTTCTGGCTATCAAGAGGGTAGTGCAAACAAAACAAAGAGCACCAGATACCTGTTTAAGGGTGTTAGAAAACTACTGGACCAGGGGGAATTTACAGGACTAAGAGCCAGAGGAAGATGGAATCCAAAGGAGCTGAGTGGCATTTGGGGCTACTTTTTCTCAGAAGGGACTTGCTGAATGTAAAATGACGAGAGCTTGAGAAGCTGAGAAGAGCTTCCAGAAATCCCTGGAAAAGACCAGCTCTCCAAAGAACTGAAGCCTGAATTGAAATCATTTCCATCCTCAGCTGGATTTAGGAGATCTGCCCTTAGCCTAGATAACAAATAGAAGCAAAAGTAAATCCTCTCTGGAAGAAGGTAATATTATTCAGAGCTTTAAATTATCTCTGCAAGTTTTCTCACACAATGTCTGGCTCAATTAAAATTTTTAAAAATATTTTTTTTCCTTTTAAAGATTTAAAGGTTTCTTTTTTCTTTCTTCCCTTCCATTTTTTTCTTTTGAAACAAAAATTGGCAGTCACTTTAAATCCCAAACTGCATGAGCATCCTTGCTGCAAATTATGATAGATTGCAGCTACGTGATTGATGGTACATTTTCTCTTAGTACCATCTCAGTATAAAAAGTGCATCAGTAACCATGACAATTACCAAATGGTCTATCTACCCCTTCAGGGACAATTTAAGTAAACATCTGGGACTATACCACTTATGGTGTGCTGTCATTCGAGAGAACACGTTATGGTGACATTTACTTATTTACTTGAGTATATATTACATTATAATGTTTACATTATGCACATATTTTTAAGCTGAATTGTATAAACCCTCAACAGAAATCTGTGAAATCAAATCTCAATAAACCATCCTGTCTTAATTTTTGCTTAACATAGTTGCCCAAATCTGAGTCTCTACCTATTTATAAAACCAGCATTGTAGAAACATCCCCTATTATTATAGATGTCAAGTAGCTAAATAGTTTTCCATTTTATTTATTTATAGCATTTTATGTCAAATTGAAGGAAAGCAAAATGTGCCTTAAAAAGGCAATAATATTCTTGTAGCATCCATTACAAAAGTTATATTAAATTCTGAAGAATATGAGTGAGAGAATATATTCTAAATCCATCTGCAACACAATTGTTGAAACTTCCTATAATTGATACCCAAAGACTCTGAAAATCATGAGACTCCTATGGTCAAGGGATCTAAAAATAAGAAAGCTTGAAAGTCATTTTTCTCAAATAAGTATGCTACTTGCCAGCAAATGGGGGCAAAATTTATTCATCAAGCAAATATTTGTTGAGCGTTTTCTATATCAAGCACTCTAGACCCCTTTAGTATTGATAAAATGTTGGGTACAAATCATGGCCTCAAGAAATAGTTGTTAAATAATTGGATACATGAAAGTAAACAAGGAAAACAGAAGGTTTCTTTACTGACCTCAAATAATTTATAGTCAGATTGGAAAAAAAAGAATACAAATATGTATGATTTAATGTAAAAATGAATGCTTTATGATGTATACTATGATATATCAGTGTAAGCTTTCATTTCTGGAAACATTTTGTAAAAAGAGAACTATAAGTTTGAGGAGGGACAGCAAGGGAGAGAGAGACCAATTTAGAAATGATAGGGCCAGGAAGAGTGGCCAGTTAGTTTCAAGGCCAGCTTGGGTGAGTACAAATTTGTTCTACGGGGTGCTTGTAGCTAGGTGGGGGATGGCCTGGTGATGCCTGGAGCTTTGATTATCAGAATAAAATTCACAGGCCTTCTGTAGATAACAGAAACCCAGGAGAGATACTCCTACTAAGGAAACTGCATGACAAATTTATTGTTTCAGGGGAAATATTGGGTCACATAACATTGTGTGAACTGGAGTGTGAGTGGGTTGGAGGAGTCAGAGAAGTTAGGGGCTGGTTGCAGAAAAGTGATCATAGGAAAACAAGTCTGGAACATCAGTAGTAGCTCTGAAACTATCAAGGAAGAGCCACATGACGATGACCCCTGGGGATGGCTTGTGTTATTTGTCTTGTATTTCCTGTGCCCATCACCTAGGCAGTACCCAACCAATAGCTGCCAGACTGGGTTACTTACTGACTTTTAGTTCAGTTGGTAGAGTACTTGCCTCGCATGCACAAGGCCCTGGGTTCAATCCCCAGCACCACACACGGAAAAATAAGTAAATGAAGTCAAATGGGAAGTTTTGGATCTGGTTGATTGGTATAATCACAGTGTTACAAACAGAAAGATTTCAAGGGGTAAATGCTTTGGGGAAGATGAGCCCATTCTGGATAGGGTATATCTGAGCTGAGTTGAAGCAACTGGGTATAGAAGACCTTGCCTTGGTCTGGGGAAAACATGAATGCTAAGCAAAGAATTACAATTTAAAACTGACTTATGTACAAATATGGCCACTGAACTCTATCTTATCAGCAAGTTTCTTTTGTGCCAAAGGAGCTCCTCTTCATTTCATAGATTCCTGAGTTCATTCAGTACTTACCTAGTAGTGTGCCTGAGAACTTTGAAGCCTGGTTGCATTTCTACCTTCTTACCTGGTTGCCTTTACCTGAATCATGGGAGGTTTAAATGAAAGTCTTTTGGTTTTTGGTCCTGGGGATTGAACCTAGGGGTGTTTAACCTCTAAGCCAATTCCCAGCCCTGCCCCCCCCCCCCCCCCCCCCGCCCAACCCTTTTTAAATTTTTGAGACAGAGTCTCACTAAGTTGCTTAGAGCCTCTCTAAATTGCTGACGCTGGCGTTGAACTTGCAGTCCTCCTGCCTTAGCCTCCTGAGTTGCTGGGATTTTATAGATATGCCCAACATACCCAGCAAAAGGTTCTTAATCCAAAGTCCATATTAGCAGTTTTATAAAGCCTTCAAAATTGTGTGAGAAATTTTGAACATGTTCCTGAGAAAAGGATCCACAACTTTCATCAGATTCTCAAGAAGTCTAGGATGCCCCAAATGACTAAATTATTTCTAGGAATTCTTCTGGATTTGAAGTTCTGGTGGTTTTGGGATTTGATTGCTTATTTCACCTTCCAAGTAGGCATGGTTACCATTAGCCTAGACATTGATCTACCTTCTATTCCTCCCTCCCCTTTAGATATTCTGGCATTTGTGGGTTTTTTGTTTTGTTTTGTTTTGTTTTGTTTTGTTTTGTTGGTGAGATCCCATTGAACCTAGTTAAAGAGGGTTTTAAGTAAAAGTTGAAAACATCCTACCCATTTGTCTTCTTTTCCTCTTGGTGTCGAGTTTCACTTACATATACCTTCACAAACAACAATGTTGAGGTATCACCTCCTCTGCTTTTAAAATCATTTATTGAACCACAAGCCAATATACAGAATCACTTGTGGAATAGCTATTTCGATTTCAGTCTAAGAAATGATTCCTCTTCACAGTCTCTCCCTCTAATTTTCAGAAACTGATGGCTAAGTATTTGCTTGAGCATGACACTCAGAAATCTGAGATGCTTAAATTGAAATTAGACGTTATATGAAACACCTCTTACTGGTTCTTCCCTGCTTCCGCTCCTTCACCCTTGAAAGCTCTTTTGTGAAGCTCTGGAAACTTCTGGTAAGCAGATTTTATCCCAGCAGAAGATCTTTGAGCTTTAGTAATTAGTCTTAGATTCCCTAAGTAACTTGCATGGAAATTACTACATTAGCTTTCTTCAACAGTTTTCTAACTTAAAAGAACTGTATTCATTTGTGTAACTAATTACAGAAATACACAGCAACGGTACTCAATTTTCATATTACCTTCTCATTTTTTTCCCAGAAAGTACACTATTGTTATTATTTTTTAGTTTGTTTTGGACCCTCTGATACCATTCAATTTCCTTAAACATCCTCCTGTTTCAAAGATGTGAGTTGGAATCTGAAGCTGATTATTATCAATCAAATATTTACTGAAAACCTAAGGGCAGAAAACAGTTCTATTATGTAAATGCACACCTTTAGGACTCATGCAAATGAGATACCTTTCAAATGACTTGTAAAACAGGTATTTGGTGCCCCATTACTTTGTTATGGATATCTATTACATGGTAGCAATTTTAGTGAATCTCAAATTATCCCCTCAGGATTGATTAAATTAAAATTTCTTAAAAGTTACCCCTTACTCTTTCTTGTGTTGAATTTGTAAGCAAAGATCCCAATTTTATTTTGGTAGATACATTAATGTTCCAAAAATAGCACTCTGTATGTTGTTTTCAATTTTATTTGAGCTCCTTGGGAAAAAAAATACACTGTTAAACAAAATAAACTTTTATACCACGTCATGTATTTTAATTTACCATGTCATGTATTTTAATTTTTAAACACTACATTTACATTGTTAAAATAATGCCATTTAATGATTTAATGTTGTGCAAGGATAGACTCCTGCAAATAAGTAGATGGATAAGTTAATCAACATATCAGAAGAAATAATAGATCTGGAAAACCAAATTTAGTTTAACCAACAGAGTTTTCAATTGTCTTCTGAAATATTTCTACAAAAGTAATAGTTCTATTTATTTCTTTAGCTATTTGTGAGCCTAGATTTTTTTTAAATTGGCCCAAACTTCCTGAACAATACTCGTGTTCCAGGATTTTTGTCCTCTAGCACAGAGTCTTAGAGAGAAGCAAAATCATCTCTGTTTCAGACTTTTCTTGATTATGGAAGAGCACGTTCATTTTTCAAAGCCACTGTTTTTCTCCTTCCTGTTCCTTTTAAATGTTTGCTTTTACAATTCATACAGGGTGACTATGATGACAGCTGAAAGCAATACATATTTTATTTTTTTCATATTTAAGAAGATATGTGTAGTTTATGATAGGTGTTTTGGGTCAGTTGTCAGATTGAAAAAGCCTTTTTTTTTCTCTTTTCCTCTGCATCGAGACTGTTCTTCACTGTTAATATCCTGTCACATCATCTTCTTTTTGTCATGCCTTGTAGCATGCCTGTGCATTTAGAAAAGCCACAATAACCACACCATGTCATTACTTCTGCTGTATTTAATAATAGAAATGAGCTCTTGGACGTTAGGGACCAGCTCCTCTCCTTAGTCTTCGGAATATAAACTTGGCCATAAAAATGCATTGAACTCACGTGGGATTCACTGGTCTTCTAAATTCTATTTCAAAATTTATCTCCCAAGTCATACTCAGTATTAACTATATTGCCGTATGTGCCCATGTCAGACAAGCCTACTCCAAGGCCATTCTGTCTTTCAAATCTTCCTCACCTTATACCATTGCCTGCAATGTCTTCATTGATGTATTGCACTGTTTAAACACTGGTACAAATTCCAGGAGACAAACCTTCTCCGTGTTTCAACATGACTACTTCACTGCTGGGTTTACATTTCAATAGACTCCATCTCCTTTGCTTTGATAATCATATTCATTTATATTTTATTTTACTTTGGTTTAGTTCTTATATTCTACTCAAATATATGAGCTCCTCTTTCATAAACTTGAAAATATCCGTGCATACATTAGCCATGAATGGAAAAAAACGAAGTTATCTGAGTTGCTGATTGAATTTGGTCTTTATTCATTCTCTCAGACTGAAACTTGTGTGGCAGCCATGTTGAATACTAGTTCACACAACTCCTTAAGTTTTTTTTTTTTTTTTTTTAATGGCTGTCAGGTTTTGAAGGAGAACTTTGGGTTGAGGGATAGGATGAACCCTCAGCAAAATGGTAAAGTTTGTGAAGAATTCATTTGTTTGTTTTATATTTCATATACATCTCCAGATGTATTAAATATCTTCTCTGTATCAGATTTCTAGGTTTCCTTTTCTCCCCCTTTTCTCAAAATCTTTTTTTATTGATTTTTTTAACATAAATGACAGCAGAATGCATTACAGTTCTTCAAAATCTTTTAAAAATGGTCTCAGCAATTCCTGTTCTCTGTTGCTTCCAATCCAGTGCCTTGGAATCTCAGGGTCACCACGCCATGTTAGGACTCCATGTTCCCAAATGTTGTCTTCCTTATTCTTTCTCAAAATTCCAGTTACTGTGTGGTAGATCTCTCTTGATCTCCGGGGTATAGTAACTCGTGTTAGATGTCAGTGACCAATAGACTGTTTCTGAAAAGTAAGGAGGCAAATAAACAGATATTGAATACCTACTGCATGGCAGCTGCAATGCTTGGCACATTGTGTAACCTTTAAAGCATATAATTAAGTGTTGTATATTGTAGTAGATTCAGAGTTGTACAATCATTGCCACTAATTGCAGAATATTTTCATTATTCCCCAAAGAAATCCATTCCCGTTAGTGGTAACTTCCCATTCCAACTCCCTGTAGCCCTTGGCAACTAGTAATCTACTTTCATCTGTGTAGATATGTTCTAGAAATTTCATATACATGAAATTATATAATATGTGGCCAAGATAGAAGATTATGGATTCTTTCTCTTAGCATTGTTTTCAAGATTTATCATTGAAACATATATTAACACTTCATTCCTTTATAGTATCAAATAATATTCTGTGGTATGAGTATTTTGTTTGTCATTCATTAGTTGAGGAACACTTGTTTCCACTTTTGGTTATTGTGAATAATGCGTTTTTAAATGAACATTTGTATCTGTCCGTGAGCATATGTTTTCATCTCTTGTTATACACCTAGGAGTGGCATTTCTAGTTTATATGGTTTAACATTTTGAGATATTGTCAAACTATTTTCCAAAGTAGGTGCAGATTTTACAGTCCTACCAGCAACATGTAAAGGTTCTAATTTCTCTACATCATTAACAACATTTCTTATTGTCCTTTTTTAAAATTTGTCATCCTGATGAGTGTGAAATGTTATCTTGTGGTTTTTGATTTGTATTTCTCTAGTCATTAATGATGTTGAATATCTTTTCATGTGCTTATTGGGCCATTTTTATATCTTTAGAGCAATATCTATTCTAATCTTTTACTTTTTATTTTCTTTTTGGTACCAGGAATTGATCCCAAGTTTGCTTAATCACCGAGCCACATCCTCAGCCATTTTTTTTATGATTTATTTTGAGACAGGGTCTCCCTAAATCCCTAGGACCTCATGAAGTTGCTGAGGTTGGTCTTGAACTTGCAACCTCCTGCCTCAGCCACCAGAGTTGTTGGGCTTTCAGGCATGTACCACCAAACCTGGCTTTTTTGCTCATTTTTAAGATTGACTATTTTTCATTTTATTGTTGAGTTATAAATATTCTTCATATTTTACTTTGTACACACTTCCTCATTATATATATGATTTGCAAATGTCTTCTCTCACTCTGTGGGTTGCTTTTCAGTTTTCTTAATCCTTTTCTTTGAAGCACAATCTTTAAAATTTTGATGGAATCCAATTTATTTTTCTTTTGTTACTTGTGTTCTTGGTGTTATTTCTAAGAAAACATTTCCTGACCCAAGATCATGGTTTATGCCTGTATTTAAGGAGTTTACAGTTTTATCTTTCACACCTGGGACTGTGATCCGTTTTGAATTAACTATTGTGTATGGTATGAACTAGAAAACTAGCTTCAACTCCAGTTGTCCTAGTTACATTTGTTGTAGGGACTATAAAAAATCATTTACCATCAACATGAGGGTTTATTTCTGGGGTCTCCACTTATTTCCACTGAGCTATTTATCCTTATGCCACCACTGAAAGTTATAGCAAGTTTGAAATTGGGAAGTATGAGGACTCCTCTATGGCTTCCATTTTCAGTCAAGTTTGGAAGGGTATACATAGTTTTCTAAAAGTTTTGACGTTTCCAGTATTGTTGTTTTTTAATTCCTTCTGGGAAAATTGCTCAATTTTGGCCAATTCTTCCTTTCCATTCCCTTCTTTTTTCTACTTCATGTCAGTCCTTACACACTTTAATTTATTGATAGTCTGCCTTGTGCCAGGCACTTTCTCTCTTCCTGCCCCTCCTCTGAGTTCTTATATCCTTTCATCAAGTCTTTAACAGCATATGTAAGTCCTGCCAACATAATGTGGTCTTGGTTAGATAGGCTAATATATTGTTAAATCAATGCTGACATGTCTCCAGTATCATCCAATGGGAGTATTTTGTCATGCAAATGAAAATATGAAACTTCTCTGGGGAGACTGAAGGATGTTATAGTGGTGAGAAGATTGGAAGAAGCAGCCTGAAAGAAGGCAAACAAGATAGAGGATTATGTGCAGTCTCCTAAGACCCCACATTCAGGAATAGAGCAGACAAAACACTGGGCATTTGGGGGTCTAGTCTTAGCTAGTGATTCTGAAGAAGCCTTTAATCTTTTACTTCCTCTCTGTAAAGCCAGGACTTAAGGTAAGCATCTCTAAGCTCACTCTTTTTCCCTGGCTTGGATCCCTTAGGTTGTGGCAATAGAAGTGGGTATTAGGAACAATGGAGAGGTTGTCCAAGTTGAGCTATATCTATACAAACACACACCCTCCCATACGCAATGAGGTAAATTAATAAACGGGTGCTTTTTGTTAAATATTTAATATATACACAGGACTGGTTGGGACTGGACATACTTGATATTTTCTTCTTGATGTTAATGAGATTCAGAACATTCTCTCAGAAACTTTAATCAATATGGTGATGTATATGCAAGAATAGATAACTACCAGTGAAAGATGATAAATGGGACAAAGCCATGGATCACTGTGAATACTCAGAGGAGGAGCAGATCCCTGAGACATGGGTTTGTAGAAAAGGTTTTATTGAGGAAGGAAGCCAATTGAAGAAAACGAAGAATTCTGACAGGAGGAGAGGAAGAACACAGATGGAGATAAATCTGTATAAGTGCATTTACATCCCAGGGAGAAGAATGAATAGTTAATTTTCAGGCAGCTGATGTAATGTTATATGGAGCCCAGGGAATTTGGATTTTATCTTATAAGTGCTGGTAAGATAACTGAAAGTTAAATATAGCTTCCTTGTTATAATACTAAAAAAATTTTTGTACTTTGATCTTGGAGGAAATTTGACCATTTTAATCCACTGTCTACTCTGTGATAACATGTCAAAATGATTAATCAGTTTTCTTGTGCAAATTGATATAAGTAGCCACTCCTGCACAGGACAGGTGTAAAATGAAGATGTGGATGAGGAATTCAATAGAATAATCTTGAAGAGAAATATACTGGGGTGGGGCAGCTCCAGGGAGCTTTCAGCAATTCCAATGGAAGAGGAAAGAGGCAATACAGAATGTGGCTTCTGTATTCTGATAACACTCTTGGCTTTTCTGAAAGTCGTGTCTTCTGTTCTGGATCTAAGTAGATTCATTAACGGATAACCATTGGTGTCTGACTTTCTAATTCTAAAAGCATAGAGTATCCCACCTTCCTAATTTTGTGAGTTGGGGTTTTGAAAATAAAATGTCACTGGCTGATTAATGTCATGAGTCAACCTGAAGCAGGGGTACTATTCTCCTATCCTACCTGTCAGTGCGGTGCCACCTGATAGTCACACAAAGTAACAACAGATGCCCTCTGGATTGCTGGAATTCTCAAAGTGGTCTAGGCAGCTAGTTCTGTCTTGTGGATAACTCACTCTACTTTAATGCATGCATAGAGAGTAGCTAAAAAGTATCTTGTTGGAATGCTTAATTCTTAGACCACTGTTAATTTTTTTTTTTTTTTTTTTTTTGGTACCAGGGATTGGACTCAGGAGCATTTGACCATTTAGCCACATCCCCAGCCATATTTTGTATTTTATTTAGAGACAGGGTCTTATTGAGTTACTTAGTGCCTTGCTTTTTGCTAAGGCTGGCTTTGCTTTTTTTAAATTATTATTATTAGTTGTTCAAAACATTACAAAGCTCTTGACATATCATATTTCATACATTTGATTCAAGCAGATGAACTCCCATTTTTACCCCGTATACATATTGCAGATTCACATTGGTTCCACATCCACTTTTTTACATACTGCCATACTAGTGTCTGTTGTATTCTGCTGCCCTTCCTATCCTATACTATCCCCCCTCCCCTCCCTCCCCTCCCCTCTCCTCCCATCTTCTCTCTCTACCCAATCTACTGTAATTCATTACTCTCTCTTGTTTTTTTCCCCTTTCCCGTCACTTCCTCTTATATGTAATTTTGTATAACCCTGAGGGTCTCCTTCCTTTACCATGCAATTTCACTTCTCTCTCTCTTTCCCTCCCCCCTCTCGAACTTGTTTAATGGTCATCTTCTTTTCATGCTCTTCCTCCCTATTCTGTTCTTAGTTGCTCTCCTTATATCAAAAAAGACATTTGGCATTTGTTTTTTAGGGATTGGCTAGCTTCACTTAGCATAATCTGCTCTAGTGCCATCCATTTCCCTGCAAATTCCATGATTTTGTCATTTTTTAGTGCAGAGTAATACTGCATTGTGTACAAATCCCACATTTTTATCCATTCATCTATTGAAGGGCATCTAGGTTGGTTCCACAGTCTAGCTATTGTGAATTGTGCTGCTATGAACATCGATGTAGCAGTGTCCCTGTAGTATGCTCTTTTTAGGTCTTTAGGGAACAGACCAAGAAGGGGGATAGCTGGGTCAAATGGTGGTTCCATTTCCAGCTTTCCAAGAAATCTCCATACTGCTTTCCAAATTGGCCGCACCAATTTACAGTCCCACCAGCAATGAACAAGTGTACCCTTTTCCCCACATCCTCGCCAACACTTGTTGTTGTTTGACTTCATAATGGCTGCCAATCTTACTGGAGTGAGATGGTATCTTAGGGTGGTTTTTATTTGCATTTCTCTGACTGCTAGAGATGGTGAGCATTTTTTCATGTACTTGTTGACTGATTGTATGTCCTCCTCTGAGAAGTGTCTGTTCAGGTCCTTGGCCCATTTGTTGATTGGGTTATTTGGTATCTTATTGTTTAATTTTTCAGTTCTTTGTATACTCTGTATACTCTGAAGTGTGAGGAGTAAAAATTTGTTCCCAGGATGTAGGCTCCCTATTTACCTCTCTTATTGTTTCTCTTGCTGAGAAAAAACTTTTTAGTTTAAGTAAGTCCCATTTGTTGATTCTTGTTATTAACTCTTGTGCTATGGGTGTCCTATTAAGGAATTTGGAGCCTGACCCCACAATATGTAGATCGGAGCCAACTTTTTCTTCTATCAGATGCTGTGTCTCTGATTTGATATCAAGCTCCTTGATCCATTTTGAGTTAATTTTTGTGCATGGTGAGAGAAGGGGATTCAGTTTCATTTTGTTGCATATAGATTTCCAGTTTTCCCAGCACCATTGCATGCGTTTAGCCCCTTTATCAAATATAAGATACTTGTAACTTTGTGGATTATTCTCTGTGTCCTCTATTCTGTACCAGTGGTCCACCCGCCTGTTTTGGTACCAGTACCATGCTGTTCTTGTTACTATTGCTCTGTAGTATAGTTTGAAATCTGGTGTCGCTATGCCGCCTGATTCACACTTCCTGCTTAGAATAGCTTTTGCTATTCTGGGTCTTTTATTTTTCCATATGAATTTCATGATTGCTTTCTCTATTTCTACAAGAAATGCCATTGGGATTTTGATTGGCATTGCATTAAACCTATAGAGAACTTTTGGTAATATTGCCATTTTGATTATGTTAGTTCTGCCTATCCATGAACAGGGTATATTTTTCCATCTTCTAAGATCTTCTTCTATTTCTCTCTTTAGGGTTCTGTAGTTTTCATTGTATAAACCTTTCACCTCTTTTGTTAGGTTGATTCCCAAGTATTTTATTTTTTTTTTTTTGAGGATATTGTGAATGGGGTGTTTTTCCTCATTTCCATTTCAGAAGTTTTGTCACTGATATACAGAAATGCCTTTGATTTATGCATTTTGATTTTATATCCTGCCACTTTGCTGAATTCATTTATTAGTTCTAGTAGTTTCTTTGTAGACCCTTTTGGGTCTTCTAGGTATAGAATCATGTCATCTGCAAATAGTGATAATTTAAGTTCTTCTTTTCCTATTTTTATGCCTTTAATTTCTTTCATCTGTCTAATTGCTCTGGCCAGTGTTTCGAGAACTATATTGAATAGAAGTGGTGATAGAGGGCATCCCTGTCTTGTTCCAGATTTTAGAGGGAATGCCTTCAATTTTTCTCCATTCAGAATGATGCTAGCCTGAGGCTTAGCATAGATAACTTTTACAATGTTGAGGTAAATTCCTGTTATCCCTAGTTTTTCTAATGTTTTGAACATAAAGGGATGCTGTACTTTGTTGAATGCTTTTTCTGCATCTATCGAGATGATCATATGGTTCTTATCTTTAAGTCTATTGATGTGGTGAATAACATTTATTGATTTCCGTATATTGAACCATCCTTGCATCCCAGGGATGAATCCTAATTGATCATGGTGCACAATTTTTTGATGTTTTTTTTGTATCCGATTTGCCAGAATTTTATTGAGGATTTTTGCATCTAGGTTCAGTAGAGATATCGGTCTGTAGTTTTCTTTCTTTGAGGTGTCTTTGTCTGGTTTCGGAATCAGGGTGATGTTGGCCTCATAGAATGAATTTGGAAGAGCTCCTTCTTTTTCTATTTCCTGAAATAACTTGAAAAGTATTGGTATTAATTCTTCTTTAAAGGTTTTGTAAAACTCCGCTGTATACCCATCCAGTCCTGGGCTTTTCTTGGTTGGTAGTCTTTTGATTCCTTCTTCAATTTCATCCATTGATATTGGTCTGTTCAAATTGTGTGTATCCTCCTGACTCAGTCTGGGCAAATCATATGACTTAAGAAATTTATCGATGTCTTCACTATCTTCTACTTTATTGGAATGTAGGGTTTCAAAATAATTTCTAATTATCTTCTGTATTTCTGTAGCATCTGTTGTGATATTGCCTTTTTCATCCCTTATGTTAGTAATTTGAGTTCTCTCTATTCTTCTCTTCGTTAGCATGGCTAAGGGTCTATCGATCTTATTTATTTTTTCGAAGAACCAACTTTTAGTTTTGTCAATTTCTTCAATAGTTTCTTTTGCTTCAATTTCATTGATTTCCGCTCTGATTTTAATTATTTCTTGCCTTCTGCTACATTTGCTGTTGTTTTGCTTTTCCTTTTCTAGGGCTTTGAGATGAAGTGTGAGCTCATTTATTTGTTGGTTTTTTCTTTTTTTGAGGAATGACCTCCAGGCAATGAATTTCCCTCTTAAAACTGCTTTCATTGTGTCCCATAGATTCTGATATGTTGTGTCTGTATTTTCATTTATCTCTAAGAATTTTTTGATTTCCTCCTTTATGTCTTCTGTAACCCATTGATCATTCAGTAACATATTGTTCATTTTCCATGTGATGTAGGATTTTTCCTTCCTTCTTTTATCATTGATTTCCAGTTTCATTCCATTATGATCAGATAAAATGCATGGTATTATCTCCACCCCTTTATATTTACTGAGGGTTGCCCTATGGCATAATATATGGTCTATTTTTGAGAAGGATCCATGTGCTACTGAGAAAAAAGTATATCCACTTGATGATGGTTGATATATTCTATATATGTCAGTTAAGTCTAGGTTATTGATTGTGATATTGAGTTCTATAGTTTCTTTATTCAACTTTTGTTTGGAGGATCTGTCCAATGGTGAGAGAGGTGTGTTGAAGTCACCCATAATTATTGTGTTGTGGTCTATTTGATTCTTGAACTTGAGGAGAGTATGTTTTATGAATGTCGCAGCACCCTTATTTGGTGCATAAATATTGATAATTGTTATGTCTTGTTGGTGAATGGTTCCTTTTAACAGTATATAATGTCCTTCCTTATCCCTTTTTATTAACTTAGTCTTGAAGTCAATTTTATTCAATATGAGAATGGCCACCCCTGATTGCTTATCAGGACCATGTGCATGGTATATTTTTTCCCAACCTTTCACCTTCAGCCTGTGTATGTCTTTTCCAATCAGATGTGTCTTCTGGAGGCAGCATATTGTTGCTTTTGTTTTTTTAATACATGTTACCAGCCTATGTCGCTTTATTGGTGAGTTTAAGCCATTAACGTTTAGAGTTATTATTGATATATGGTTTTGTACTTCCAGCCATGTTTGATTATTTATTTATTTATTTAAATTTGGTTTGTTTCTCCATGATTAGATTTCCCCCCACCCTCCGGCTTTACTGAGGTACTTCCCACTGTTGGTTTTGGTTATTGCTTTTCATTTCTTCCTCATGTAGTGTTTTACTCAAGATGCTTTGCAATGCTGGTTTTCTGGCTGCAAATTCTTTTAACTTTCGTTTATCATGAAAGATTTTTATTTCTTTGTTCTACCTGAAGCTTAATTTTGCTGGATACAAAATTCTTGGTTGGCATCCATTGTATTTCAGTGTTTGAAATACGTTGTTCCAGGATCTTCTCGCTTTCAGCGTCTGTGGTGAAAAATCATTTGTTATCCTTATTGGTTTACCCCTGAATGTAATCTGCCTCCTTTCTCTTGTAGCTTTTAATATTTTCTCTTTGTTCTGTATATTGGATATCTTCATAACAATGTGTCTTGGCGTTGGTCTACTGTGATTTTGTATGCTCGGTGTCCTGTATGCATCTACAATTTGTACATCCGTTTCCTTTTTTATTTCTGGAAAGTTTTCTATAATTATTTCATTCAGCAGATTGCTCATTCCCTTGGTTTGAACCTCTATACCTTCCTCTATCCCGATGACTCTTAAGTTTGTTTTTTTTATGTTATCCCATATCTCTTGGATGTTTTTCTCATGATTTTTTACCAGCCTTTCTGAGTTGGCTAGACTCTTTTCAAGATGATATATTTTGTCTTCATTATCTGATGTTCTAGCTTCTGCTTGCTCCACTCTGTTAGTGATACTCTCATTTGAGCTTTTAATTTGGTTTATAGTTTCCTTCATTTCTAGAATTATTGTTTGATTTTTTATAATCTCTATCTCCTTATAAAGATGCTTATTTGCTTCTTTTATCTGTTTATGTAATTCATTTTCAATGTTTTCTTTCATTGTTTGAATTTGCTGTCTCATATCCTCTGTAAGATTCCATTCCATCTGTCTAAGGTATTCCTTGAGTTCTGTATTTGACCATTTTTCTGATGCCTCTAGGTCCTCCTGAATATTTAGGCTGTCGTGCATTGTTTGTACTCCTTTCTTCCCTGCTTTTTCATGCTGCTTTTTCTGTTTGACTGCTGAGTTACTGTTTACTCCTATAAATTTAATTGATGCTTGGGAGGAAAGGTATTAGAAGGGAAGGGAAGAAGTCAATAAAGAGAATGAGAGTAAACAGGTAGAATTCAAGGAAGGGGGAATAAGGAAATTGAAAAGAAATGAAAAGACAAAAGAAAAAAATAGAAAATAAAAAAAGAAAAAAATAATAAAAAAAAATAAAAAAAAATTTAAAAAATAAAAATTAAAAAAATAAAAATGAAAAAAAGAACCCAAGTAAAAAAAAAATTTAATAAATGCAGTTTTAGAGTTTGATTAACCTCTCTTCCAGTAGGTGGAGCTGTGCCCACTGGGCCAAGCTTCTCCTCTCAATAAGCGGGAACCAATCACTGTGCAGCAGCTCCTCCTCCCCTACTGGATGGGTCTCCAATCCTGAGTGCCTAGGGTCTCCTCTTGTGTCTAGTCACTTCCCCACTTTTCCTCCAGCCAGGCCCCGCTCACCGGTGATGCTCACCACAATACTGGCTACACACCAAGTCTGCTGCTCCCGGGAGCCTTATTTTCTTAAACCACTGGGCACACTCTCCCTGATTGCCAGTCCCTCAGACCCTAAGTTTGTGGACCATGGGGCTGAGAACCCTCAGAGTATTTTGCTTGCCCTCTGGTAGCCATGCCCCTGGTAGCTGGTGCAAGAGACCTCAGTTGTCAGCACTGGTGGGAGTGGTAGCCGGGGGTCCAGCGCCACTCCTGATTCCCTCCGTCTGACTATCGTGTCGCGCTAACGGGAGAGCTGGGAGGGGCCCTTGAGGTTTCCCCACTGTGTGGAGAGGGAAGGCTAGGGGGTTACACACCTGCCGCTGCCAGTTTCAATGAAGTTATCTCCTCCGCTGCAGTCTGGTGACGTCAGTTCTCTGCCATGGTGGTATCCCATGCATATGGCGACAGTTCGTTCCCTTTGCCTGGCGACCAATGCAACGGATGGGTCCTGACTGGCTCTCCCAAGCCCCGTCTCAATCCTGTGGCCATTGCCTATGAAGGCTCGGTTGGTATTAACCTCCACAGGTTCAGAAGGGCCGACCAGTTGTTTCCGCGGGATCGTTTAGTGCTGAGTCACAGCAGTTTGTCTGGGAGATGCAGGTGAACAGGAGTTTGAATTCAGCCGATCCGGCCTCGGTGTGTGTTCTGAGAGGCACAGACTGTTCGCCCCAGATCCAGGTCAGCTCAGCATTGCCTAGTGATCCTGAGCAAACAGCATTTAGAAGATTTAAGACTCCCTATGCCCGCGCAGCTGAAGAGGTCAGAGACTTGATCTCTCCACGTCTGCCACCATGTTGGATCTCCCAGATCCTTTCTCTTGCTAAGGCTGGCTTTGAACTCGTGATCCTCCTGCCTCAGCCTCCTGAGCCACTGGGATTACAGTCATGCACCACCATGCCCTGCAGATCATTGTTAATTCTTAATAGCACAAATGCAAATGGGACTACAGACTTTGGCCAGGACTTGCTTTCAAAACTTCTACCTCTGCCACAAACAGTTTGTAGCCCACTGGACAAAAATTAAAATCCCGGGAGCCTGGGAACCGCTGCTTCTGCAGCCTCACTGCCCACTCTTTTGCTCCCCTGTGTTGGTCCAGTACCTCATCAAATGTTCTGTACTTGCTTCAACCACTGAGCCTTGACGACGCTGTCCCTTCTGCCTCCCCCACTTTTCCTCTTCAAGGATACTAACCTTCATTTATCCCTTCCTAAACTCAATTAAGTCGTTGCTGTGCTATCCTAAAATTTGCCTTCATTTAAATTTACCTCAGTCACAAGAATAAATTTTCATTGCATGTGTGTGGTTATTTAATTTATAGACCTCGTTGATTTATGATCCATGGGCAAGCTATGTATGGGCCTCAGTTGAGTAGGGAAAGTAGGAGTTGGAGCCTAAAATTTGGTTTCTGGATTCAGGAGCATAGACTCAACTTTACATTGGCACTCTGTGTCTTATAGATTTTCCTTTGTATTATCTGTTGTCTTTAATTTTATAAAGTGGTCCCCTCTTATGTTTGGGAGCAGTGGATGCTGAAACTCCAAATGGTATCCTGAACCCTATATATGCTGTTATTTCCTACACATACATACTTATGATAAACACAAACTCTTAATAACACAAACTCCTCTCCCTTTACTTTGAAACATGATTTCATTGTAAGCCAGTTGATTCTCAAATTAGTGCCAGCACATCATCATGGTTTTTAAATTTAATTTGTAAATTAGGCTTAGTTAGATATTAATGATAATTGCTAATTATAAATAGAATAATTATAAACATATATTATATTAAAATTGCCAGCACCACTACTTTTGTGCTTGGGGATTATTATCAAGTGAAATGAGGGTTACTTGAACACAGGAATTATAATACCATAATAGTAGATCTGATAACCCAGATGACTACTAAGTGGGGGACAGGTAGCATATACCAAATGGATACACTGGATAAGGCAATATGAGGTTTCATCATGTTACTGAGAATATCATGCAATTTAAAATTTATAAATTATTATTTCTAGAATTTTCTGTTTAATATTTTCAGATTTACTGTTGGTAACCTCAGAAGGCAAAACCACAGATCAAGGGGAACTACTGTATATTAAATTTGTTCTCTGTGATTGAGTGAATTCCCCCTTAGAATGTCCTAAAGGCATCATTTGATTATTGGCCATTGATATCATCATTGTTATTATTAGCTGAGTCACTTGTAGCCAGTCTCTTTATTGGTAAAATGGAGATAATCCTTGCCTCTTGAGTCTTTGTGAATATTCACTATGTAAAACATTCAGTACAGAGTCTGTTATATGTTAGAGTCTTAGTATACAATAGATATTAGTATTACCAGTTTTATATCATTTTACTAACTTACAATTAGTGTTTTACTAAATATGGTTTAAACTCTTGCTATCTATAATAAATATAGCAAGTCGATGATGTAACAATAAAGCTATAATAGTTTCAGTTCCAAACCTCTGCCAAGGGAAGGAGAGGTACAAACACACATATGCCTAGGTTTTGCTTTTCTGAACCTTTTGTTTGGATTATGCCATGCACTTGGTAAGGACCAACACTTCCTATTCAATTTGTTCTCTTTGAACTCTCTTTGATCTTTTCATGATGGAAACTAGGTCATATAGAGGAACAAGTATGAAGCTTCAACTTTCTAAGTTGCAATCCTCCTGTGCATTATTTTCAGTAGAAAAGGACTTTTCTGTGTGGGTTTCATAGCTTGTCCCTCCTTTTCAAGATAGCTACTCAAATCACATGCTCTGAGGTCTAATCAGAAACGACTCTGAATTTCCTGAAAATTAATCAGCCTGATTATAGGCAGAGCCAATAATTATACATCCTGCCTTTCCACAGATTATTTAGCCCATGCTCGGGACTGAATAAGGTATCTCTAGCCCAGTGAGGGAATGGATAATTCATATTTGAGGTTCTGTTAAGGCAAAGCCCGAGGGCAGAGATGAAAAGTCATGAACTGGAAGGCAGCCAGAGGCCAAAAGCAGGAATATAAGTGCATGGTTCCCAGAGGCCAGGCAAAATCAGAAGCTGAGTTCAGGGCTGAAGCCAAAAAAGTAGATCATGAATTCTGTGAGCCATGGGAGCTGTCCTGGAAAAGAGCCTGAAATGTGAGCTGGCTTTCTAGGAGCACTGAGGGCGCATTTGTGTATGTGAACCAGGCTAATCAAATGACCAGGAGGATGACCTGCCTGCCTGTTCCTCCACCTGCAAGATGCTGCCCCATAGTGTGGATGAAGCCCCTTGAGATACACATGCAGTGCTTTTCACCAGGGCACACGTTTACGAATAAGTCTAGTAAGTTGAAATTCAGGAAATAATGAGAACTTTTATAAAAGAAAGTGGCATTGACACAGAATATACCGGGAACATTTCCCTTAAGAAATGCTTCATGAGCTGGGTGCAGTGGTGCCCACCTGTAATCCCAGCAGCTTGGGAGGCTGGGGCAGGAGTATCGAGAGTTCAAAGCTAGCCTCAGCAAAAGTGAGGTGCTAAGCAACTCAGTGAGACCCTGTCTCTAAACAAGATACAAAATAGGGCTGGGGATGTGGCTCAGAGGTCAAATGTCCCTGAGTTCAATCCCCAGTACCACCCCCACCAAAAAAGAAAAAAGAAGTAGCAGGTTGGTAAAACTACAGTTAAGACTGATTCAGCATTATAATCACAAAACTGTCTTCGTGAGATTATAGTGTTAGTCCAGGATCTCAATATATTGCCAAAGTCTGAAAGGGAAAAAAAAAAAAAGATTTCTTAGGCTGAGGTTGTGGCTCAATGGTAGAATGCTTGCCTACCACGTGTGAGGCACTGGGTTCATCCCTCAGCACCACCTAAAAATAAATAAAATAAAAGCATTCTGTCCATCTATAACAAAAAAAATTTAAAAAAGATTTCTTGATTTTCCCTTCAAATATCTAACTAAATAAAAGTATAAACTGTCAACTGAAGTTTGATACAAATGACTTCTTTACATGCTTTTCACACATTGAACAATAATGACAGCGACCTGGATTGATTTTGTCTGAAAACTAAAATATATTCAGAAATCTTAACATTCATCTTTGCGGTTGACCTTGTATTTTTAGAACTTGCTTTTTTCACACTTACGTAATTTGCAATTGACTTCCACTTTACAGTTTTGAAAAGGCAGGGGACAGTCATGCAAACTGGAGCGCTTAGGGGGTTTTCTGGAGAGATCAGTTCTGCAGTTGCTTTGTGCTCTTTCCAAAAGGCATCTGAAGCCAGCCAGTTGGTTGCGTCTCTCTCCTGTGTTCAAAGACCTCACAACCCAGCTCTTTCATAATTTCACTTCAGGGTTCTATGGGTCCATTTTCCATCTATGAGTCTCAGTATGAATTAAAACCATAACAGGTCACCACCTTCATTACCATCAGCCATTGTCCTCTCCACTCTTGCTTAGGCTCTTCCCTAGAGGTACCACCCTTCCTCAAGAGACTTCAATGGGAAACCTAGGCATGACCCTTGTGGTCCTTCATCTTCTCCTTCAGTACCCATTTCCAGTCAATCACTAAACATTAGCAGTTTCACACACTAAATATGTTTTGAATGTACCAACTTTTCTGGATCCTCCTTCCCCCACTAATCTAGTCTATTCTTTGCCTTGGTTCATCCAACCCCAAATCATCTATTTCCTAGGTAGGAATTTGGGGCCTTAACCTTGACTCCATGGATCTCTGTTCCCAACCTTCAGCCCCTTAACCTGGACCTGGCTGGGTCTTCCCTGGCCCCAGGAGGAAGGGATTTGGTTACTATTTTCGCCCATTTATTATGCATATAGGTGTGGAAATTCAGCACGGTTTAAAAAGATTTAATCACAATTTCCAAAATATCTGAAGATATTTCCCCCTGAAATATTTCAAGTTAATCCACAAGGCTTGAACCAGGAGCTGACTTTTCTTCTCTCTTTGTCTCTCTGTTGTGATTGATTTGTGCAA
The DNA here is from genome assembly GCF_045843805.1 of Urocitellus parryii. Taxonomy (NCBI): domain Eukaryota; kingdom Metazoa; phylum Chordata; class Mammalia; order Rodentia; family Sciuridae; genus Urocitellus; species Urocitellus parryii. The sequence continues at coordinate 59,640,328 of NC_135539.1, read as the reverse complement.
ATGAGGGAGAACCAGGCAGTGTTAAGTGTCTGGGTTTAAAGCCCTGGCATGTCACTTATTCGCTGTATGACCTCAGGCAGTATGACCTCACTTCACTTCTCTGACTGGGATTTAACATTTGAAAACTGGGGATAGCAGTAGTGAGTGTGATAGTTTTTCTTCCCTCATAGAAATGTAAGGTTCAAATAAGCTGACATGAATAGTGTTGTGGAAGGATACCATGTATGCGTTTATTGTTATTATTTTGGTATCTATGTCCATGAACCTTAAATTTACACATTGCTCCTTTTAATGTTCTTTTCTGAACCTATAGATTGTGTCTCTTTCTGGCCTTATTTCTATGGAGTGTCCTGTCTGCATAAACCTGTGGTTCTGCACAGGTAATGTGCACATTTGCATTTCTCCGTATGTTTCAGGGGTCTATCTATAACAGGGCTTCCTTTCATATAATGGGGGTCCACTTCATGCTTGGAATAGAAACCTTGCTGTTCAGCTACTAGTGTGGCTTATTTTAAAACTGGCAAGGGTTTTTTTTTTTTCCTTTTTCTTTTCTCTTCCTCTTCTTTCTTCCCCTCCTCAACCTTGGGGGAAGTCAGATTAACATTCTTTCTGTCCTAAGTCAAGCTATCTGCCTTGCATTTTTATTCCATAAGAATAAAAAAAACTCTGGACCTATAAACTAGAACAAAAGCTCTTTCAAGGAAACAGTAATTAGCTCTACGGATAATGATCTTGGAAACAACCTTCATCTTCCTCCCCTAACCCTGCTTGTTTGGTATTGGTGATTGAACCCAGGGGTGCTTTACCACTGAGTCTCATCCCCAACTCATTTTATTTATTTATTTATTTTTTAATTTGAGTCAGGGTCTCTCTAAGTCTTTCAGGGTCCCAATTGCTGAGGCTGGCCTCAAATTTTATATCCTCCTGCCTCAGCCTCCTGAGCCATTGTGATTAAAGGCCCTCTGTTTCCCTTTGCAGTTTGAATGGCAGCCTCTGGGTCCTGAATCCATAGCCTTTCTCCTTTGCTAGCAAAGCAGTAAAACTTCTGTTTCCTTTTTTCTCACCACCTTGTTTTCCTTGTTGTATCAGCATCAAAGACAAGGACTGACCTTCCGTATCATCCCTGATGTTTGTGTGTAACCATCTTTTAGCTTTTGTCCTCTTTGCTTTTCTCAAGTCTTTCTCCCTTTTATGTGACTTTTTCTTCTGTCTTACGCTGTGACTGTGTTGTTGGTTGTCTCTGTTTTTTTTGTTTGTTTTTTGTTTTGTTTTCTCCTTCTTGGTTTCTCTCTTCTTGATTTACTTTTTCTCCTTTTCTACCTCTGTATTGCAGTTAATAATAATAGAAAAAAAAACAAAACCCTAAAAATTTTGTTAAAAATATGCTTTCTGAATTCATTAAAGAATTTTCTATTTCCCTTTTCAAAAATGTATAAGTTTATGAATACAGTGTTTTCTATGGCTCTCTGAGGGGTGGGTGTCAAATTGTTCTCTGCTTGCACACCCATCTATTGATTCTCTTTCCTGTGGTTCAGTGACTCTGTAGAAAGAAAATCCCTACTGGATGGACCTTTCTCTCTAGACAGTAGGTAGCAAACTGTTAAGCACCATTATTGCATTGCTCTGAAGCATCTCCCAATTTCTACTTATCTAAATTGTGCTGTTCTAGATACAAGATGAGTGCAGGGATGGTGCCTCATTATCCCTTGGCTTCTACCTGGGTCCAGCACAATGCCTGGAACACAAGATGCTCTTGATAAATATTTGTGAAATGAATAAATTCTACTGGGAATATTGAACTTCAGGGGAATCCACAGAGAACGACTCATCACCCGGTCATTGTCTCGCCCTTTTTACTTCTGATTTTGAAACAGGAACTTGTTACATTGCTGAGGCTGGAAATTGCCTTAGCCTCCCGAGTCACTGTGTTTGCTAGTCTTTAATTAGGCAGTTCTCTTGTGATAGCCTGCCAGCCACTTCCCAGCCAGACTTCCTCTCTCTGGTCTCCAGCTGCTGTTTGCTCTCTATTATCCAAGCATGGGTTGATTCATTCAATGAACAAATATTTATTGAGGACCCTCTGGGAACTGTGCTAATGCCATCTCTACAGAATCTTCCCTAAACCACAGGTTAGCTGAAGTGCCCTTCCCTCATGTTCCTCTTACAGCCTCTTCTTGTCTCATTGTATTGAAATGATATCAATACCAATTACATCTTACAACTGTTTATCCTAGTGTGAATAAGGTCCTGTAAGTTAGGGCCCACCCTTATTTTAGTTATATTTGCATTGAGTAATTTGCAAGTCGTAATTCCCATGACCTTGGATCATGAACCTCACCTAGGACTGCCCAGTAAATGTGTGCTGAATTGCTCTGTGCATTAAGCCTTGTCTTAGCTCAGGCTGCTATAACAAAATACCATAGACTGGGTGGTATAAGCAACATTTATTTCCTCAGTTCTAGAGGCTGGAAGTTCAAGATCAGGGTTCCAGTATGACTGTGATAAGTTCAGATGAGATTCCTTCTCTTGGTGGCCGAGAGCCCACTTCTCATTGTAATTAATTTCATATTCATCAGGGCTTCATTTTCATGACCTCATCTACCTCTAATAACTTCTTAAATACTCCCCTCCTAATTCCATCACATTGAAGATTAGTATTTCAGTGCATGGATTTTGAGGAACCCAAACATTCTTCATTCTGTCCTTGAAATCATACATTAATCCTTATTTCTTCCTTCATATAATGTATAGTCCTAAGATTTGAAGACAGCTATTGAATCTCTTGAAGTTGTCCAGACCAATGCTATCTGGATATTATTGGTTCTTCATCTGTCATGGATTTTGATCTGCTCCATCCAGACAGGCCCCTGTTTGTCAATGAGCCTTTGAAAGAAAAGCTTCTAACAACAGACCTGAACACACGGGGTATGGCTTGAGCATCAGAGTGGAATGTGTCTCTGTCTCTTCTCAAGCCACTCTTCCTTTAATTATACAATTCCAGGCCACATTTGAATTTTGGGAAGCCAATGCACACTGCTGAGTTATAGCTAAACAATTAAAAGTTGCAAATCTAGGATCCTTCAAATGGTCCCTAAATAGGCATGACTTGGTCTCAACTCCCAATGCTGAATTATTCCTTGTCTCTCACTTTCCCCATGTCTCAACTGCTGGAGCTGCACACACAGGTCCCTCTGCAGATGTGGAGAATAGTATTCTTCTTGGTCACTTGGGCATGATGACAGTGAGGAGGTGAGCATGGGGTCTACTACATGATTGACGTGAATAATAGTAGAAAGACCTTCTGAGCTCACACAGCTCTCTTTATTAAGTGCTTCTAATTATGAATTTGAGTGTTCTAGAAAATCCCACTGGGAAAAGAGTAAGGACTTCAGTTCTGAGTTTTAATCCGGCTTAGTACCTTACAATTTATCCTTTTGACCTTCCCTACTAGATCATAAACACTATAAAGGCAAAGAAAATGATTATTTTGTTCACCAGTGTGTAGACAGCCCCTCATATAGTACTCAGTATTTAATAGAAGCTAAACAAATATGAATGAATGAATATGTGATTTGTGACCTTAACTTTGTGATCCCAAGTGGTCCTCATCTGTGAAAAGGGAATTTTTGATTGTACCTATTTTGTTGGATTATCAGAGGGCTTAAATGTAATAATCTAGATAAAATATTTAGCACATAGTGAGACTGCACTAGGTGTTTGTTATTGGCATTATTGGTCAATTTGTGAATTGTATAATGTAGGGTGAGACCAGAGGAAAGGCAACAATAAAGGACCATCAAATTTCTGTTTGTTACAAATTTAAAAGAAATGAAGGCAATCTTAAGAGGGACCGTTGGCATATCACTTTTCCCAGTATGCTGTGGTTTCGTGAAAGGGAAAAAATGGGTTGCTTTATTAGAAACCGTTAGAATGGCAAGCATGTCCTTCGCATTTCCGCAGGTGCTTGTACGCTGAAGCTCCTTTTCCAGGACTCTCATTAGAACCACAGAGAATGAATCCTAGAAGGGTAGTTCTTTGTTAATAGTTAGAAGGTGCCTGCAGCCTCCCTGCCCTCCCTGAGTGGCCCCCATCTCATTAGGGAATCTCAGAGGGTTTAATAAACAGAAGAGATGCCTGGGAACCATGGGCTCAGAGCGGGAGGTGGTTAGTATTCAGTGTGTCCAATAGTGTCCTGACTGCTAGAAGCCTTAAGGAGTCATTAACATTTCATGAAAATCCAGGTAGCATTCCATTTAGAACTAAAAGACAATTTTGACCTGAGACTCTAAATGAATGAAATAAGAAAACAAAAAAAAAATAAAGGAAATAGCACCTGTGGTGAAAAAAAAGGAATTTCTATAAACTTAATAAATATCCTTTTCTTAAAAGTGTATTTATTAGACCATCTGGGATACAAAATGAGTTGGTACATTTTCAGAGTCCAAATTTTATAGATTAAGATTAAAAATAAGAAGCTGGATTCTACCCAGACCAACCTACTCCTTGAAAGTCAGGCACTTTGGGAAGTACACAAATTCTTCTGAATTCTGGAACTCTGTGCAGTCCAGGGAATCCTGATTCTTTTCTGGGGGTGGTGAACGGTGTGTTCTCTCTTGAACCTGGGTTATGGGAAGGAAGTTGCTACATGTGGGACCCAGCAAGTGTTTAGGGCACATTGACCAGATCAATTGATATCCCTGGTCCCACAGAGAATCCTGCACACCCTATAAGGAAAACAAGAGTTCATGTTTAATTATATCTGGATAGAGTTTTGAAGCATTTAATGTACGTATAAATGATATGGTAGCCTTTGGGTTGTGACTAGGCAGATTGTGTAGCCAGATGATGCTTGGATCACTTTGCTTATGAATGACTATTATATCACGGTACCATTTTGGAAAGCATCCCAAAGGAAGAGGAGTAAATGACAGCATTACTCACAATTTCAATACACTCATGTAAACTATCAAGAACTTATTATCGTAAGATGCAGATTTGAGTTGTTTATAACCTGAATTCCTTGGTCATATCACTTACGGTCTCTCATCCCCAGTTTTCTCATCTGTGAAATGAAAATAACAGTATTGTCTGCTGCTCCAAAGTGGGAATCAAAGTGGGCATGAATGTGCAAATGTGGTGGAAAGAATACAGTGCTTTGTGGATGCTTGGCTTGCCCCTGTCAAGCTGGCTGGACACCAACTCTTGTGGAGTGTGGAACTTCACATTAGAGATAGTTTGGCCATCATGGAAATGGTGGATTTTCCAATTAACACTAACAGCATCCTCCATTTCATAATGTCTCCACCTTTTTTTTTTTTTCACAAGAAGGGAAGAATTGCCATTCTCATTATTGTGAACATATCTAGTTCACTTTGGAGTGACCAAAGATCAGAGTTGATTCTTCTTAGGCTGATAGAAATGGAATAACAGAGATCTTTCTTTTTTAAAAAAAAAAATCTGTTTTATTTTGGAGATTATAAGCAGCTAGGTTTTATGTTGCCACTGGCTGTTACTCTGAGCCAGAGTAATAGCTAGGGAGTGACAGAGTGCATCATGCATTTATCATTCTGTAGCAGAATACACAGACTTAAAAAGTTTAATTAGTTTGTGACTAAAGGCAGGCTTCAGAAATGGTTTTTCAGATTATTATGCTGATATTTTCCCCAGAAGATTATTATGCATAATTAGGTATTTAATGTTTTTTTGTTAGTGATGTCTTAAAAAGTGTAAGGAGGTTGGCTCACCTGTCTCTGGTACATCCATAAAATGGAATATGATTGTAGCAATAAAAAGGTGCAACCCGAATGAATTGCAAAAGCGGTTAGGCTATAAGAGAAGTCTTACACAAAATCACATTAACTATATGATTCTCTTTATTATATTTTATAATTAGGCAAAACTGATCTGTGGTTAAAAAAAGTTAGAAACCACAAAAATGGTTGCCTCTATGACTGAAAAGGGAGTAGAGAGAGGTAGGAAGCATTTGGAGGTGAAGTGTACCGAGGACAGCAGTCTATTTTGAATTGCAATAACTACAACAAAAATTGGAAGATAGATACACAATAAGGCAGAATTAATAAAAAGTCAATCATAAAATATAGCTGGTTTTATATAAAATATAATTGGTTTCCCAATTTTTTCAACTTTCCTGTAGGTTTGAAATTTTTATATCAATATATTTTTAAAAATATAATTTCAGAAAAAAATTATTAATATAAAAAAGCACCATGGGAATCTGGTTAATGTTTTTGGTGATGCGATATTCTTATAAGCATGAAATATCCTTAGAGACATTAAGTTACTTGTCAAAGGTAAATTAGAATTTATTACATTGCAGTTTCTCAAAAAGCTGGATAAAAGAGACACTTGACATCATAAACACATAAAAGTTTCTGAGTTTGCAATGTGTCACATGAATTGCTACCAAATTAAATTTATAATTAAATACTACTGAGTACCATGTTGTTGACTATGCATCGTTTCATTTTTATTATTTCTTTTGTTAATCTCCATGAATTCTCCTTCAGAAATGATAGGTTTTAAAACACAAAAAGGAATAAGCAGGTAACAGAATTCAATTAAGAAGAATATACCACAATGAATCCAACTATTATGTATAATTGTAATGCGTTGATGCAAAATATGGGGGAAAAAGGAGAAAATGTACATTTTGTGAAATAAGTTAACTGATAATATAAAGCACTATTGAAAACCTTGACCTTGGGGTGCAAATAATACCACCTTGACTTTCATCCCATGAGAATTATCAGAATTCAGAAAGACTGAATTTAAAATGAACATGACAAATTAGAGCATTGTATTTTTTCAAAAGGACAGAATTCAGTAGGACGTATACAATAGTATTCTCGGAAGAACCAAGAACCAGTAATAAAAGTGCATAATGGGAAAGGACCAATTATAATCAATGTCACTAAAGTCAGCTCTAGCAGAAGACCCACTGTCTGTTCTCCCATGGTGTATCCAGCTTGCATACATAATTTTTTAAGTAACATGGAGAAATAAGTCAGGGTTTAAAGAGGAACAAGGTGACTAAGATAATGGAAAACTACCCTTATTAGGAAAAATCTGAGAGAAGAGGAAATTCTGTCAAGATTGAAAGGTCAATCAAATGTTTGATTACTCTTTTTTAGTTACATGGTGTTCCTATGAGAAGGCTCTATGAAATAAACTATCAGAGAAAAGGGATTTAAGATCTGGTTTAGTTTTGCAAATGGAAAAATCCCCAGACTTTGAGGTTGATTAAACCCTGGAATAATTTATCAAGAGATGTTTTGGAATCTATGTCCCTGGAGAATTAAAAAATTAGACAAAATATAAATCCTGAGCAATTTGACATTCACCTGCTACAGGGTGAGGGCTAACTCAGATGATCCCTGAAAGCACCTTGCTGGATCTGCATTCTAAAAATAATGTTTCGTTCTACAGTAATAATTTTGAAGTACAGCTTGATATTAATTAACAGTTTCTGGGCTTCCTGTAAGGAATTATAAGTTTACATTCACTTCACTTAAAGATCAGTATATTTAATGGCTTTTCTTTACCTTGGCTGTGTCTCCTACAAATTGATTGTATGTTGTTCCAGTGATGGTAATACTGTTCTTAGTTTCTGTATTTTTATAATTATTGTAAAATAATTATACAGTCTTCCCCCTTTATCCTCAAGGGACACACAAAGCCCCTAGTGGATGACTCAAAACTCTATCTTACCTTGCTTTTCTTATTCATGCACACCTAAGATAAAGGTTAATTTATGAATTAGGAAGAGTAAGAGATTAATAACAATAACTAATAATAAAAAGAACAATTATAACAATGGACTATAATGAAAGTTATATGAATAGGGTCCCTCTCCTTTGAAAGAGTCAAGACAAATATTAATATTCTTGGATTGCAACTGACATGGGGCAACTGAAACTGTGGATGAAGGAGAGTGCTCTCGTGGATTCTTTCATTTTTTTTCTTTCTAATATTATAATAACATCATTACAGGATGTTTTCATATTTACAAATGTTATTCTCATGAGTATTTTATGTTGGTGAGAAGACCCCCTACTGGGTCTGATTCAGCATGCTCCCTGCCATTTTTACCCTGTCTTTTGGTGGCTTTGGAAAGTCAGCCCATGGAGCTCCTCTCTCGCCTTCTCCATTGTGATCTCTATTTTTGGTTTCCTAGTCTCATTCCTCAGCTCACTTTCATTCTTACCCATTGCAGAGCAAAACTTACTTCCTGTTGTGATGCTATTCAAAACTTCGTGGTTTCTCAAAATAACACTCCTGTTGGAACTAACATGAGCTACGAGGTGGAAAGTAAAAGAACAATCCCGATCGGAGAGAACATTTTTCATATGCTTCCTGCGGTGAGTAAAGATTTGTGGTGGATAAATTTTCTCTCACTTCAAATTGTAACTTACAGTAATGAATGAATGGATGGATGATTAAAATACTACCATTTTCTGTTATGTTGTATAAAATATGTATAGTGAAACCTTTTTAAATGGCATTTTTTTTATGCTGCTGGGGATTAATCCAGGGGCTTCACGTATTCTAGGCAAGTGGTGCACACTGAGCTGCATCCCTATCCACAGAAAGGCAATTCTGAATGTGGTGTGGCTCTGAAGGGAAGGACATTTGTCATTTATATCTACTGACTCCTCCTGTCTCTCAATGAGATGAGGCACTTGGGCTTTCTTCATTATAATTATTGTAATTACTGAGGCTTGTGCAGATAACATTTCTTTTTTAAATACTGGAATAAGATGCTTCTAGTTGTCAACTTTGGTGACTACATCAATTCATTCACGAAGAAACTGTAGGTTGATGTGACTTATCTTTGGGAAGTAAATATATAAGAATTTTTGGAAAATAAACAAACATTCATAATATAGAGATTATTGTCTGCCCTGTGTAGCCAAAGCTCCTAGAACATTCCCCACTACATATACTTGTTACGAAAACAAATCAGTAATGATATGGTTTTCTACTGCTGGACACAAATGTGGAAAAACTTATCACTAAATACAAACCCAAATTTGGGGAAATTTTTGTCATGAAAATCTGGTTGTGTATGAACATATACTCTCAGGCATCTTTTCATGATCCATATAAAAGTTACGAGGCCAAATCAACATGGTCCAATATGGAATCACAGTTTGCCAACCTTGGGATATTAGAGTCTTATAATTAATTCTCTTCTGTTGGACTTTTGACTTCTTTCAACTAACTTATTGCTGCTCATGTAAATTGCTTTGATTTTTTTGTATGACAATTCAGAGAAAGGATAATTTCCTAAGAATGAATGAGAAATAAATAGAAAATGATGAAGGAAAAAAATACCACAAGCTTTGTGGAAAAGAAGGAGGACAAAAACTAACTCATAAAGAAATAGTTGGCAGTAGAGAAAATTTTTATGAAGATAAAATATAGTCTTTTGAAATCAACAAAATTAATGTAATTCATGGTCTGTAGTTGTACAGTCCTTGTTTCTTCAAGAAGGAAACTCATAAAGCTTTCTCGTGGTGCAAAGAAATGGCCTATAATTTAAAATTTAATAACAAAAGAATATTTCTGTTCCTTATTAGGAAGGCCTTGGAGAGGACTTCAGTGGGCAACTCTTTACTCATGCAACTTCTGCTGGTGTTTATCTTGCTTTCAGCTGACCAGCAAGAAGCACAAGATCTTCTGCCTCTCACTTGGCATCCTTTTTTTTTTAATAATTTTTTTTATTTTTAGGTAGACACAATATCTTTATTTTTTATTTTATGTGGTGCTGAGGATCTAACCCAGTGCCTCACACATGCTAGGCGAGCACTCTACCTCTGAGCCACAACCCCAGCTGCAGAGTGATTTCTGAACACAGTCATCCTTTGGTGTCAATGGGGATTAAGTCCCCTTCAGATCTGAAATCTGAGGGTGCTCAGATCCCCTATTTTTTTGTGTGTGTGGTGCTGGGGATTGAACCCAGGGCCTTGTGCATGTGAGGCAAGCACTCTACCAACTGAACTACATCCCAGCCCCTCACTTGGCATCTTAAAAGAAAAAGCATAAGGTTGATATTCTGCATGTGATGAACAACTGCATCCATTTTCCCAGTTTGGACTAGTGGGGGAAATGAAATTCTAGAACCAGTGCAACCCCTTGTTACTTCAACTTTCAACTTCTTTGGATGGGACTCATGGTGTAATTGACCACTTTCCTACCTTGCTGCCTGCTTGTCCACCCTATTCTACTCTGCCCCTCCACAACCCACAACCCAGTAGAATGGCTGGGCACACAGCAGATGGCAAGGAATGCTTTTGATTAAATGGTGCAAAGTCACTTTCTCCAAAAACTTGGTAAAGTTACAGAGTGAGCAATGAGCAGGCTGTTGAGCCATGCAAATTTGCATTTTCTTAGGAGGTTTATTTTAGGGTTTGTAATTTATTTCATCTCCTACTGAACATGAGATCCCAAAACATATGGGTGTTTCCCCCCAGTTGACCAAGAAACCATAGAACACAGTCGTTATTTTGAGTGCTTAATTTGAGATATATATCCCTCAGTAATCTTTTCTATTGTACCATAAAAAGCAGATTTGCATTTTTGTGTTCTACCCTATCTATAAAATTCAGAATTTATTGTGGTACCATTGAGTGAACACTGTCTGAAGACATCCTGAGCTGAAAGTTCAGTGACATAAAGTAGCCTGAGGTATCAGAGAACCATTCATTTAAAAGGCAGGAGCTTTGGTAGGCATTGTGGATATAAATAGGAATAAGTCACACAGTTATATTAACCCTGTACTCACTGACTAGTAAGAAACTGCACCAGCAGGTTCTCCAGAGCAGACTCCCTGGATTCATACAGGGAGTGTTATGCTTCTCTGTAGCTGTTTCTTAAATTCATACCTCTGTTTTCCCATCTGTGAAGTGCTCATGAGATGGTTGTGTGGATTGAATGTGCTCATAAGTTATACACTTGGAATGGTGCCTTTCATGCAGTTAAGTTTAATTTAAATTTTACAAACAAACTTACAGATAGAGAAGTACTGGATCAAAATTCTCTTGGCTGGTTGGGCACTTCCCAGATGCAGCATCGGGAGCAGGTGGTAGCTAGTGACTTGGGTCTCTGCCAGCACTCTGCGCTGCCCAGAACCACATCAGCCCTGGGCTGTGGACAGTGGTGTTGGTGAAATGGCTTGGAGGAGGGGTTTTGTCTTAGATTTTATAGCCTTTGCCATTTTCAATGGTTTCAACATCAACATCATGGCTGATTTCAAGATACTAGTGGTTTAGCTGGGAACTCGTGGAGTTCTTGAATATTGCTCAGTTGGCTCCTATAATCGGAATGAGGCAGCTCCAGCACACCGCTGGGTCTGCCCTGGGGAAACATAAGTATGTACTCACTGTGTACATTGTGCAAGACTAGATATGGAGGGAAAACTGAAGAGAAATGAAGAGCTAAGGAACACCCTCTCTGCCCTTGAAGACTTACATTCTAATATTAGAGACAAAGTAGAAGGACCAGGACGTTGTCACTGTGGGGTATGAGCTGACACTCTTGCTGCAGGCTCAAGTACACATTATTACTTTAAGGGAGTGACCAGAAAAGGTGAAGTGCACTGTTGAATTGAAAAGTTATATTTCATACTGTGGAGGACTCTGGGAAAATGGGAAACCTTGTGGGATAAGCGGGGTAGATTCTGGGAGGAAATGAAAAATACTCAGGCCTCGGAAATTGATGTGAAGTATGTCAGCCCAGAGTTAGTAGGTCCCCCTGAAGCACCCGGCTGGTCATTTGCAGAACCAGCAAGCATAAATCTAAACCATTACTGAGCCTGAAGCTCTATTTAAGATGCACAGGAAACTATTGCTAAATTACCTATTAATTTTATGCCTTAGAATAAAAGATTTAATGCTACTTTCTAACTTCTTTATATTTTCCTTTTTTGTGTGCTAAAATGTCCATTTGGTTGGAAAGATATGAAATTTTGCCATTCCATTCTATTACTTACGTGATGTACGCTATATATTATATTTCATATGCAAATATATTATGCTTTGTGCTCTTGCACTTTATTGTATATTTTGTGGTGCCTTTTCCTCTTAAGAGAAATCAAACAGGTTTATGTAATGATATTTTATTAGAAGCCATAATAAGTTGATCAGTTTGCTATGTTTTTTTTTCCTTCTGCTTAGCATATATGAAGAGTTAAGTTACTGGAATTAAGCTGATGGTGTTTGTGGCTCTGAAATGAATGGTATTTCATGCTAGTTTTCCACTCTTTTCTTCTAGTCCCAGCCCTTTGTGGAGTATCCTTATAACCAGTGTGCCGTGGTTGGAAATGGGGGGATTCTGAATAATTCTCTCTGCGGAGCTGAAATAGATAAATTCGACTTTGTTTTTAGGTAAGACTTGTCAATAGTTTCTTGGAAACCCAAGATCATTTGGATAAAGGGGGTAATGAAAATATAACTGTATCAATTTTGACTTTTGAGTTGTTGTGCATGCTAAAATCCACAGGTGGGCTTTCCTGAATTGTTACATGGCTCATGAGGTCCTCAGAAGGTTCATACCAGAAAGATGAAAACGTGCCATCTTCATCTACTGTTGATAGAAAGAAATCATAGGGAAAGAGGGTTTGGGATTACAGGACTTATCAGGGCCTTTACAGTTAAATGGATAGCATTGCTCCCTGGGAAGGACTCCAGGGAGGAGTAATTCCCAGTCTCATCTGACCTTGAAGACCTTTTTTTTTTTTTTCTTACAGAGAATGTCACAGAAGTTTTGTTCTCCAGTAGCTAAGTAAAATGCTGATCTTGACACTTTAAGCCATGAACATCACTGTTTAGTTTTCTCTCTTGAAATTGAAAAATATATATATTTTTTGCAGGTTCCCTCAATTCTGGTTTTAAATCATTTCTATCTTGATATTACCTAGTTTACAAAAATAGAAACAAAAACAGTTTCTATGTGTGCCTCATACTAATAAGACATGCTACAAAACATTTCCACTCTCAAAGTATGACAGAGAGGTGATTCATCCATCTGAGGATGGTTTTCAATTGAAATGCACCTTTTTAAAGAGTTGGTAGAAACCTGTTTATTTCAGTTTTACGAGTATTGATTTTATATATCAGAGGTCTTTTGATCCCTCGTGCTTTAACATTACCCCTTTTATCAGTTGAAAACAAGATTATGATTTTTCAATAAATAGCTCCTCCTCACTTGAATCTCATTTTAAAATTTTACGTTGAAGAAAATGACAGACCAACAATTATTGAATGTGTTCTTCATGGTCAATGTTAAGTTAGCCATTTCAGTCAAATTCCCAGTGTGGAAAAACCCATAATGAAGATAAATAACTCTTCTTGCAATAGACTTTTTACAGACTTAAAATTCCCCAAACATCTGTGTTGAATATTATGTCTAAACATTGATTTTACTTTATAGCAAGTATAGGAAATACAAATTTGGGTTCAAAACACAAACAAACAAAACAGTCTCGGCAGCTATTTCATTTATAACTCCAAAATAAATGCCTTTGCTTTTGGATTTTACTTTTGCTGATGCCAGATGTTTTTTCTGAACATAGAGTTCCTTTTGAAGTTGGGCACTCAAACTGAAAGCCAAAATGAGAATTAGGTGTGATCGATGTCATTAGAATTTATTTAATTTTTTAAGATAGTAATTATTTTGCCTATGCATGTTGATAGTTTATAAGACAATTTGAAAGCTGCTTAGTTTTCTTCCATTTCAAAAAAATTTGGAGCTACAACTTAAATGTGTAAGGAATGAAAATTAGTCAATAACTATACTATTCCTATGCTACAACCATACTATTGTGACTGTGTATCTATATGATATGTAATATGTATATTTCCCCTAGGAGTTTCCTGTGGTACTATCTTGGAGATCATTTTTGATTCTTCAAAAGAATGGGACTGTGGGTTGATACCGGAGGCCCACTAATAAGGTCATTGCTATGGCCTCCTATCAATACTTGACATTGACTTCCCCAAGGCGCCATATTTATTTTCTGGTGTATCTTTTGTATCAAAGAGGAAAGTGCTTGTTTCATTTTTCCCTGTGTTTCATATGGCATGGAACAGAACATTTCAGCCTCAGTCACATTATTTTAGCCTTCCTTAGGAAGCACTTGGTGCTCTCTTTTTTTGCTTAGCTTTAAAGAGATGAGCCACTTCAAATTTCAAATATATTTAGAGAGTCAGAACCATCTTCCTCCTTTTCTTGTTATTAAAATATACTCTAAATTAGAATTCTTCCCAGGGTTTTCAATGTAAAAACAAATTAGTGCTCAAAGGAAGATGAGAAAATCAGTATGGCATTGTCACTATGAGAACATTAAGGCTTTATTTATTAATGCCATAATTTGGTGCAAAACTATCCATATGGAAATTGGGAGATTTTGATGTTTTTATATAGTCTTTTTTTTCTGGAAGATGCTTTCATCTTGATTGCAGCACCTTAAATTTTATTTTTAAGTCTGTAAATTAGTTATCATACCACTGTGGAAATATAATCAATATAAGTGATGATTTTAATAAAAGGATTAAAGTCCCTTCAAAAGCTAGGCAAGATGTAGTTGTCATTTCTGGTTTTGATACTCATAAAATGTACTGAAAATATTGAAAGTACTTATCAAATTTGTATATTTTATATACATTGAAATGTCAGCTACGAGTTAAGTACTTATTAAATAGTTTTAAATGGAGATCAAATGGATTCTGAGGTTCTTTTTTAAGAGCAATGATTTTCTCTGACATAGGAACATTTATCCTAGGTTTGGATATATATATGTATATACTTGTTTCTTACAAGTTATATTTTGAAAATAGTTTTTCTTAAATATTTCAGGTGTAACATCCCTCCAACCAACGGAAATGTTAGTAAAGATGTTGGCAGTAAAACCAATCTTGTGACTATAAATCCCAGTATAATAATGCTAAAGTAAGTATCTCCAAGTTACATAACTGTTCAAGAATACTTTTTCATTGTTTAACATGTTTCTTAGTCTAAGTGCTAATCTCTTTGCTAAGGATGACTTGCAATACAGCTGGAATGGTTTTGGGGGAAAATACAAAAGAATACATTAGCAAATTTTGACATCCTACAGAGGTTTTGGTTCATCAAAGGTATGACTCAGTTGTGCCCCTAATGTCATAAGCTAGATGTTTCTGATCAAACGAGAACTTATTTATCTCTTCATCCTTTTTCAATACTAGTGAAGTTAATTTATTCCATGTTCTTTCAGAGTTTTAGCATTACTCTTTTATTTTCGTGGCACTTTCTTCATAAGATTTATTGTATTTAGACATTTGGGGGTAAGCCTTAGGACAGCCTGGCAAAATACAGTTTTCACATTGAATAGTTTATCTTGACAAAATAATTCCTGTGATTGGCGAGGATGTGGGGAAAAAGGCACACTCACATTGCTGGTGGGACTGCAAATTGGTGCAGCCAATATGGAAAGCAGTATGGAGATTCCTTGGAAAATTGGGAATGGAACCACCATTTGACCCAGCTGTCCCTCTCCTCAGTCTATACCCAAAGGACTTAAAAACAGCATACTACAGGGACACAGCCACATCAGTGTTTATAGCAGCACAATTCACAATAGCTAAACTGTGGAACCAACCTAGATGGCCTTCAATAGGTGAATGGATAAAAAAAAATGTGGCATATATACACAATGGGATATTACTCAGCATAAAAGAGAATAAAATCATGGCATTTGCAGGTAAATGGATGGAGTTAGAGAAGATAATGCTAAGTGAAGTTAGCCAATCCCAATAAACCAAATGCCCAATGTTTTCTTTGATATAAGGAGGCTGATTCATAATGGGATAGAGAGAGGGAGCATGGGAGGAATAGACAAACTCTAGATAGGGCAGAGGTGTTGGAGGGGAAGAGAGGGGGCATGGGGTAATTAATGATGGTGGAATGTGATGATTATTACTATCCAAAGTACATGTATGAAGACACAAATTGGTGTGAATATACTTTGTGAATATACCAGAGATATGAAAAACTGTGCTCTATATATGTAATAAGAATTGTAATGCATTCTTCTGTCATATATAAATTAAAAAAATTACATAAAAATAATTCCTGTGTTTCATATCTGCAGTGTGGCTGCTGCAAAATGTTGATTGTCTCATAAAAATCCCAACCATATGTTTACTCTATTGTTTTCATCAAAAGTGACTGATGAGCATTATTAATAGAATATGCCCCTCCAAACAATTCCAGAATCTCTTGAGAGAAAACTATATTGTACCTGCCTTCCAAAAGCTTACTTTAGTAAATACTCAAAAATCATTTTCACTGCAACACTTACTAAGGTATCCTCTAAATTATATATAATAGTGATAGCATAATGCATACAGAAAATTTTAACCTAATATAAATGGCTACTTATATTTGCCCATATGTGTTTCAGGTTTCCTAAAGGAAATTTCTATTTTATAATTAAATATTTACAATAAATGCACAAATTACAAATGTATAGCTCAATAAATTTTTCAAATGCTTGAAAAAATGTGGTTGTACATTTGCAAGATGTTAAAGCATCAGAAAGCAATGTTAGAAATAAGATGACTGAGGAGGAATATTAAATAATACAAGAAATATCTATCCAGTAGGGGATGGTCCAGTAAGAAAGTAGAACTTGAAAACCTAGATATTCCAAGGGAGATATAACTCTTGATATCTTCATAATGCTTGCATGATTTTTCAGAGTTCATAGTTTAGCTCTTTTATACATGGGATAATAAATGGTTCTGTTTTTTGACTACCGGTAAACTCATCCTCTAGTTAACTCTGGTTATTATTACTTTGACAACTATGATTTTTAAAAAATTTGGCAGATACCAGAACTTAAAGAAGAAAGCAGAATTTCTGCAGGATATTGCAACCTACGGAGATGCCTTCCTTCTTCTGCCAGCCTTTTCCTACAGGGCAAACACTGGCCCCTCCCTAAAAGTGTATCACACACTCAGAGAGTCCAAAGCAAGACAGAAGGCTCTCTTTTTCCATCCCAAGTACCTGAAACAGCTTGGCCTTTTCTGGAGAACTAAAGGTGTGGATGCATACCGCTTGTCCACTGGCTTGATGATCGCAAGTGTTGCTGTGGAAATGTGTGAAAATGTGAAGTTGTATGGGTTTTGGCCCTTCTCTAAGACTGTGGAGAACACACCTGTCAGCCATCACTACTATGACAATCAGTTGCCTAAGCGCGGTTTCCATAAGATGCCCAAAGAATATAGCCATTTCCTCCACCTTCACATGAAAGGCATCATCAAACTACAATTTGGCAAATGTGAAACTTAGCTTAAACAAAGTTTCTTAAAATGAGAATAATTCTTATGTAATGCAGTAGGTGAGTAACTGTTTCCAAATGCGAAAGGAGGCCGATATCCTTCCTATCCTAGGAAGATCTCCAAAACCTGGATTAACCAAAGCTCCCCCACTAACTTTGCAACCTCCACAAGTCATTCAAGCATTCCCATCTTAAATTTCCTTCCCTATTAATTAGGAGTCATGGTATATGGCTCATGCAAGTGAATCGGGTGAATCTGCAAAAATTCTCGGCAGGGCAAATTGGTGTGAGGTAGGGACTCTAGGACTATTTTCTTGTTTGTATTTACTGTACATTTCTCCCCTCACCAGACTGATTATGAAAGGTATGTTCTCTTGGAGGTCCTTTCTGAAAAGAACAGCCGAATTGCCAGTATCCATTGGGTTTCTCTTTCTTAATAATAGACTTCTCTTTATTAATAACATCCTTCCCATTTTTCTTTCTGTCTTCAAGCGTGCATGCAACACAATTATGTAGTTAAGCAAGAAATCATTCATTAATCAGGAATGAAATTCTTTTCTTTGAATGGCCAGCAGTATGCCTGCTTATGATTAAATTCACCTGTGATATCACCAGTGCTGGTGGGGTTGGATTTGGGCCTTTTCTTTTCCTCCTTTATCTACATGTTTAATCACTGTTTGTGATTTTATATTAATATCCTGCTTCACTCTTAAGCCTTTTTCTCTTCCACTACAAGATCTATTTCAAGGACACGAATAGTCAAAATACCCAGTCTTTCTTACCCGTTGTCTGTGGGGGTCACTCAATTTGAAGAAAATATTAAACAGCTGTTTCATGCCAGGCCCTGTACCAGGATCTGTGGGAGGGATATAAAGATGTCTGCCCTAGTAGGAGGAAGCAGATGTGTGTATCAACTGACCTGATACAATAAATGTTATATCAACAGTTATAAGTAAAGTGCTAGAAGGATCATAGTCAGGAATAATTAAATCTATTTCAGTAGAATCTATTTCAGAGATGAGTTGATTTCAGAATTAAAAGTAAAAATGAATAAGTTTTTACCAAATGAAGAAGATTCTAGGTAGAGGGAATATGAGATGATGAGACTATTTGAATGTAAATCATAGTTTTTGCCTCCCCCAAAAATGCCAAATGAGGAGAAGGCACAGTGCAGGAGGGGGATGGCTTGGGCCCACATCTGTAAAATGAAAATAAGTCAGACCTGACCAATTTCACAGGAATGCATAAGGATTACAACACCCAAAACTTGTAATGCTCACATGGAAAGATGTTATACCTACATAAGAAATGAGGCTAATAGTTTAGCCATTGATAAAAAAATAAAGCTTAAGTGGATATCGCATATTTGCATTTTCACACCATTCCATTATGAGGATTTCTGCTAAGCTAAGTCATCCCTACATCCACTGAATAAGTTATTTGACTTACTAAGGAATCACAAGCGCACACTCCTGCTCATCATTGTACCTTCTGCAAGAAGACTGGAAATAAGCCAGGTCAGAATGACAAAATAATTATAATCTATGAATTATTAAATGAACCAGATTATTGTTTGGTTAAATGCCTACTTTTAAGAACACTGTGCTGTATCTTTATACTTGACGGTTTGGGTTATTTTGAGTTCATATTTAAATTCGTCCCTCTATAGTAAATGAAATTTGTTACCTTTATAAAACTGATGAAAATTTCATATATAAATATTTTTCAAATGGAAAATGCTTTTTGTTATGTAAATCCTAACTTATTTTTGTTTCTTTCCTTTTGTGGTGATCATGTGGCTTTTTTTCTATTTTTCCTAATAGATTTAATTAACAGGTTTTAAGTAACCTGTTTGCGGCGTCAGTAAAGATTCAATCATGCTACTAGCAATGGATTCAGAATAGATCAGAACACTCTAGTATTTTACAGTTAGTAAAATGTTTTTCTCAGAATATTTTATGGCAAGTAGAAATAAACTATTTTTGATGATATTGGAAATACATAATGGCTGAGTAAAAAGAATATATTGAAGTAAATCATTAAATACACAATGTGGGATCTTTACATATTACTTAATAAAAAAATTACATACAATTTGGACATGTAGTGCCTACTTAAGTTCTTCACATATAATATGCTATTTTAACTTAGGAAATTTTCTCTAGAATGTCAAAATGGAATTTCCAATGTCACTGATATGGATTTTGGAAATGTTCAAAATATTATGAGATCAAGGAACATAATGATAACCATGTGCCATGTCCTAGGAAAAGTTCAGTAGGAAAAAAGTGTAGATTTTTGTGTGTGTGTGGAGAAAATGTAGATCTTTCCCCACTCATCAGAAGTTTATTTCTTTTTTAACTTTTGTGTTACTGTCCTAAAAGCATGTTTGAAATTTTACCACTTTGTTTAGATCACATTAGACAAACATCCTTAGTCAAAAAAAGACATCAGGAGATATCTTGAGATGTAGTGGTCATTAATCTACAAGTCTGCAAGGTGGAGTTCATAGGTTTTCTTTTGTTCTGATATCAGTGAAAGCTTGCAGTAATTCACCATTACAGAATCAAAACAGCTGTTACCTGTTCTGCAATTCACATATCTGATGTGTACTCTGTGGTAAAATTCGTGCTCTATCATATTTTGTGTGTTGTGTTATCATGCGCCAACTATATATGCCACAACATATGCATCCTTTATAACTCTTTCCCAAATCTGCAGCTGTGATTTCAACACGGCTCAGTTATTGGCCATTATTTAAAGCTTAGTCTATATATGTTGAAAAGAACTAAAAGCAGGGGAAAGTATATGTGCCTCTTTCACATTATAACGTTTCCTTCCTGGGAGAGCATGTGTTCCATTCTGATGTGCCCATGATGTCCTTTGGTTCCAAAACAGAACATTTTATAGAACTTTCTAAAATATGATAGAACATAAATTTTGGCAAAATAGCATATCAACTATATAAATTGTAAAACAAGTTGCAGTTCTTTCTGTTCCATCATGATACATCTTTGCAAGTTTTCCACCAAGATCAGGACACAAAGAAAAACTGAGAACTCCTTCTTGGAGACCTTACTGCCACCAAGCTTCACTGTAACACTCAAGAAATCTCTGAGTAACAAGCATTGCTAAAGTGTTGTTAGACGGATTTGATTCGATCTTCTGCTCTTAAAGTTCAAGTACATCTTTAGCATCATTGGACAATGTAACCATACAACAAAATTTCAAAGTAGCTTCCAGTAGAACACAAGGGTAAGAATAAATACTCATTGAAGTACACAGTGCTCTATGGTCTCAGAAAAGCACTCCGTGGACAATTGCATAAGTTTTGCACAGTATAGAAGTCCTTGAAGCCTCCAGTATATTTCCCTCTGGGAAAAAAAAGGCAAAGAAAAATAGACCATGACTTTCATGGAAGAAGATTTCCCTCTGTATGTAAATTCCAACCAGTAAACCTGTGTGCACTCAGGCAGGTAGACAAGGACTTTTTGTTGTTGTTGTTGTTAGGACTTCTATGTATAGAATATTGAATTAAGCCATAAGTCAGAAATATTTTGCCTAGATTTTTTCCTTACTTACAGAAAAATTTCCAGTTAGAAAGTATATCACATCAAGTACCCTAAACCATTCCACAAATTTTAGGAGGCTTTAGGAAAGCTGGAAAACTTTGTGGATAACAGGCCCACACCCTGGACAATTGCATAATTTTTGCACAGTATAGAAGTGCAAATGATGTTGTCAATGATGTCCTTTGGTTCCAAAACCTTTTGGTCCTTTTGGAACCAAAGGACATCATTGGCACATCCTAAATAGCTATTGCTAAAGTATAGTTATGATGTGATGTGTAATGTAATTATGATGCTCACAACATGTTATTTATGTAACATTACATGGAAACTATTAACTGCTACTAAACATTGCAGGAATTTATTTAATATATCTGTTGCACTTAACCTAATAAGACTACTTCTTTCTTTATAGTTGATTCAAAAAAAATTGTTTGGAACCACTAGGTATGTGTAAGGTTTTTTATTTGTGTGTGGCTTCAGAAGGCTGACCTCACAATTAGCTGTGTCACTGGTCTCCTGAGGGTGGATGGGCAGGGATATTTCTCTTAACCCTCATTATTCTGGGTCATTACCCTGCCAGGAGCATTACTCTTTCATAAAAATAATGTGAGTGATATTTAGTAAAGAGGCAACACTTACATAAAGGAGACAGAACAAACTTTAGCAGATGGTATTGAGACATTGTCCCATCGTATGGAAAAAAATAAATGCCAAAAAGTTGCACTCCAGAAAGATTAAAGTTGGATGAAAAGGCAAAAGCATAAACTATTAGAAGAAAATGTAGGAGGGTTATGCATGAGATATGGGTGAGGAAACGTTTTTCTCAAATAAAATAAAAAAATTTCTAAAGAACTATTCTAGGCTAAGAAATGATGCCTGTGTCTATATTAAAATGAAAGATTTCTAGTCAGTAAATAACACCTTAGAGCTCACAAGCTGACAGACTGGAGTAGTTTTTACAATGCATAAAATTAATGACATTAACAGACATTTCATGGTACTTCAAAAAGTAAAAGACATGAACCCAATATAAAAATGAGCAGGCAATAAGAATGTAATTTACAAAGGGAAAACCTGAGAAGTTAGTAAGAGTAGAAAGTGATGCTCAAACTTAATAGTAATCTGATAAATGCAAATTCAGGTGAGATCCTATATCCATTGTATTGGCAAAAATTAGTAGCATGGTTAATTTCAAGTGCTGGTGGAAGACTAAATTGATTCAACACTTTTGGGGAAAAATCTGGATGTACTGAATAATATGAATCCTGTCTGTCCTATGGTCCAGCTCTCTCACTTTGGATATACATGCGAGGAAACTTTTTGGGCAGGTTCATAGGGAGACAAGTACTAAGATATTCATTTTATTCTTTAAGCAGTCAGTTGGACATAGAAGTGTTCAACTCTTAGGAAACTGATGAGTCAAGTTTGGTGGATACATAATGTGGAAAATAACACAGTAGTTAGAAACAGCTTATTGGATATCTATAGATAAACAAGAATATACCCTTAACATTTAGAATAAAGAGAAAAATAAGAGTTATAACACAACATCCTTTCATTACCTTAAAGCATATACATGAATACATACATACCTATTCAAGGGCATATGTCAAATACAAGAAGGGTGCCCATAGAATAGAGGAATGGAAGTAGGTTTAAGAATAATATAATAAACATTATCATACAACAAGCCATTGAAACATTCTTATCCTCACATAGAATTATTCTTACTAATACATAAACAAACAGAAATTGACACTCAAAACTGAAGTAACTTATGTAAGTTTGCATCATAAGAGCAGAGTTACATTCAAACTCACATATCTGATGCTGAAGCCAAAATTTTTCCAGTATGTAATGATAAAGTGCAATATTTGTATATAACTGACGTATAATCAACTGCACATATTCAAAGTGTACCATCTGGAAAGTTTTGACCTATGTAATAACCATGAAGCCATCTCTACAATCAAGACGGTGTGTGTATCCATTGACCTCAAATGTTTCCTTGTGCTACTTTGTAATCAATTGTTCCTTGTTGCTCCTTCCTATCCATTCCACACTAGTCCCAAGAAATCCCTGATCTACTTTTCTAGTTTACATTTTTACTCTACAGACTGTTTACATTTTTTAGAATTTTCTATAAAAGAAATTATACTATGTACATTCATTTTTTGTCTTATTCTTTCACTCCACATAATAATGAGATTCATTCATGACCTTTGTGCATCAATAGTTCATTTCTTTATTTGCTGATTAAAATCCCGTTATATGAATGCACTGCAATTTGTTTATTCATTCATTATTTATGTACATTTTAATTGTCTCCAGTTTGGGGCTATTATAAATAAAGATATCATGAATGATCATGTACAAGTCTTTGTGTGAATATGTATTATCTAGAATAGCAATGGCTTGGTTACATGGCCAATATCTAACATTTTAAAAAATTACCAAACTTTTCAAAAGCAGTGGTAACAGTTCATGTTCCTATGAGGAGTGTATGGCAGTTGCAGTTATCTCGAATTCTTGACAATACTTGGTACAATCTTCTTTTTTTTTTCTTTGTATAGTATCATACACACAGAATACCTTCTTCAATAAATGTTTAATTCTTTCTTTCATTCATTATTATTATTATTATTATTATTATTATTATTATTATTATGGTACCAGGGATTTGACCCAGAAGTACTTAACCACTGAGCCACATCTCTGGCCCTTTTTACTTTTTATTTTGAAACAGGGCCTCACTAAATTGCTTGAATAATACTGGAGATTAAATACTGAACAATAATAACAAGTGGCCTTGAATTTGTGATCCTCTTGCCTCAGCCTCCCAAACCACTGCAATTATAGGTGTGTGCCCAGCCACAGTCAGTCAATCGTTTTAATTTTACACATTCTAGTGAATATATTGTTGCATCTCATTGTTATTTTAATCTGCATTTCCTTTATGATTATATTTTCATATGTTTATTTGCCTTCCCGAGGTCTTCTTTGGTAAAGGGTCTGTTAAAATGTTTTGGCCATTTTTAATTGGGTTCTCTTCTTAAAATTGAATTATAAGAAATCTTTGTGGATTCTAGATATGTCTTTTATCAGATGTAATTTTTCAACTGGATTCTCCCAGTCTGTGATTTGCATTTGCATTTTCTTAATAATGTCTTTAGAATAGCAATTTTTAAAAATTTTATTCATCTAGTTTATTGATTTTTAAAATTTTTATAGTTTGTGCCTTTAGTGACAAGTTCAAGAAATCTTTATCAAATTCAATATCACTAAGCTTTAATGTTTTTTCCTGGCAGTTTATAGTTTGGCTCTGACATTTAGTTCCATGTGTGATTTTTGTTAATTATTTTACGTTTGTGTATGTGTATGTGTGTGTGTGTGTGTGTGTGTGTGTGTGTGTGTGTGTTTGGGTGTGGGATAAGAGTTAAAGTTAATAGTTAATACATCTATCCAATTGTTACAGTAGAATTTATTGAAGAGATTTTTCCCCCATTGAATTGTTTGGCACCTATGTTGAAAATTGATTTATATTTGGATGTATTTGTAGACTCTATTTGGTTCTATTGATTTGTCTATTTTTATGCCAGTATATCATTTTGATTACTGTAGCTTTGTAACAAGTATTCCTTTTCAAAATTGTGTGTGTGTGTGTGTGTGTGTGTGTGTGTGTTATTTTTGTTATTTTGGAGGAGTTTGTATAATTTGGGTATTTTCTCCCTTACACATTTGGCAAAATTCACCAGCAAAGTCATCTGACCTATAGTGTTTCATAAGAGAAGACTTTAATTTGAGCAATTTTCTTAATAAATATATGCCATTCAGGTTAACTATTTCTTCTTGAGTAGATTTGGTAGTTGGTGTCCTTTCAAGGATTTATTCTCTTCATCTAAGGTGTGGGAATCATTATCACAAAGTTGTTCACAACATTTTCTTTTTCTTTGATTTAATAGATGTCTATGATCCACCCTCCCCTTCGTTTCTTGTGTTAGTATTGTTTCTCACATTGGTAATTTGTGTCTTTTCCCCCTTATGTATCTGGCTAGAGGTATATCGATTATTTTTACCACTTCCTGGAACCAGTTTTTGTGTCTCCAGTTGGATCTCTCATATATATTCTTTTTCCTTTTCTTCTTTCAGTTTCACTTGCTTTTATTTTTGTAGATGTTTTATCATGGAAATTTCTTTTATATATTTTCCACAAATGTTGATGTCATGTTTTATTTTCATAAAACACTTCAAAATACTTTCTGCCTTTTGATATCGCCTTTGTATAATGCATCATTTCAGAAGCCTGTTTGATTCCAAATGATTCTGAAATTTTCCAGATACATTACTCTGGATCACTTCAACAGTTTCAGTGTGATCAGTGAACATTTTTTCTTAGAAGTTGAATTTATTTAAAAATTTTTATTATAGGTTTATAGTTAAATATAGAAGTTGGGTTGATCCCAACAAACACACATGCTCAAAATTAAATTTCAGTTCATGATATGCCCATCTCAACCCCTCCATCCTCCTTCCCCTCTCCCATTCTCCTTCCTGTACTCTACTAGACTGCCTTTCTCTTGTATATTAATTTGTACTTGATTGGTTCTTTCTACCTATGCATAAAGGTGAAGTTCTCTGTCATATATTTATATACGGACATAACATGATTTTTAAAGAATTCATTCTGCATATCCTTCCCTTACCCATCCCTCCACTCTGCCTCTGCATCTTCTTCTTCTACATTGTTAATATAACCTTCATCTTAATGTTATCCTATACTTCCCTCCCCCATTTTTTAATTTTACTATAGTTTTCACATATGAGAGAAAACATTTAACCTTTGAGTTTCTGCATTTCACTTATTTCACTTAGAATGATATTCTCCATTTCTCTCCATTTTACTGGAAAATGTCATAATTTCATTCTTGTTATGGCTGCATAGATCTCCATTGTGTGTGTGTGTGTGTGTGTGTGTGTATCTCACAATTTCCTAATCTAATCATTTGTTTACTCTATAATTTAGCTATTGTGAATTGTGCTGCTATAAACATTGAGGTGGCTGTATCACTGTAGTATGCTGATTTCAGATCTTTGGGGAAAATACCAAGAAGTGGGATAGCTGATTCATATGGTGGTTTCATACCTAGTTTTTTGAGGAATAGTCATTCTGTTTTCCAGAGTGGATGTTCTAGTCTGGAGTCCCACCAATAACATACAAGTGTACCTTCTCTCCAACCTCTCCAGCATTTATTGTGTGTATTCTTGATCATTTTTTTTAAAGAGAGAGAGAGAGAGAGAGAGAGAGAGAGAGAGAGAATCTTTTTTTGTAGATGGACACAACACAATGCCTTTATTTTTATGTGGTGCTGAGAATCGAACCCAGGTCGCACCTGTGCTAGGTGAGCGCTCTACCGCTGAGCCACAATCCCAGCCCTATGGAGTTAATGTTATGTGATTGGGTGTGTTGACATTTGGGGCATAAATGTTTACCATTATTATATCTTCTTGTTGGATTGTTCCCTTTACTAAGATGTAGTGGCCTGGTTAATTTTTGCTTGAAATCTCCTGTGTCCGATATAAGAATAGCTACTCCTGTTTGTTTTCATGGTCTGTATGCATGGGGTATTTTTCGCCATCTTTTTTACCTGCAGCCTGCGGATATCTTTCCCTTTAAGATGACTCTCTTTTCAACAGTATATAGTTGGACCTTTTTTCTTGATCCATTTGCTAAGCTGTGTCTTTTCTTAACAATCAGCATTAACACGGATATGTTAATATCCTGCCATTTGGGTTTTTCACTATTTTTTATTCTAATTTAATTCTTATTTGGTAGGTTATTTTTGTATTGAACTTCCCTAGTTTGTGAGCTTTGGAATTGTTTTTTAGTTCCTCGTTGTGCAATTAATCTTTAAGTATTCTTCTTAGTGCTGACTTATTGTTCAGGAATTCTTTTAGTATAATCTTATTGTGGAAAGTTTGTATTTCCCCCTCAAATTTGAAACTAAGCTTTATTGGGTATAGTAAGCTTGGCTGGGCAGTTATTTTCTTTTAGGGCTTGGAAATATCTCATTCCAGGCCCTTGTTGACTTAAGGTCTCAACTGAGAAATCAGAAGTGAGCTTTATTGGTTTGCCTCTAAGTGTGACCTAATGTTTCTCTTTTGCAGCTTTTAATATTCTTTCCTTATTTTCTATGTTAGGCATTTGGATTATGATATGTCTTGATGAGCTTCTCATTTGAATATATCTTCTCAGGGTCCTATTAACTTCTTGTATATGGATATCTGTCACATTTCTGATATGGGAAAATTTTTCTGTAACTATTTCTGTAACTATCTCATTGAAAATGTTCTTTATGCATTTAGTTTGTATTTTCATCTTCTCTTCTATCCCAATGATTCTCAGATTTGGTCTTTTAATATTGTACCCGAGTTCTTGCATATTCTGGTCATGTTCTACAGTTTTTTGCCCCATTATTGTGTTCTGTGTAGTTAAGATCATGTTTCCTGTCTTCAGTTTTCCATTTATTTATTTATTTATTTATTTATTTATTTTTGTGTGTGGTGCTGGGGATTGAACCCAGGGACTTATGCATGTGAGGCAAGCACTCTACCAACTGAGCTATACCCCAGCCCTATGTATCCTGTATTCAGTGCTGAAGTTCTGTCTTAAAGGGCTGAGATTCTATTTTCTAATCTTTAAGTGATGCCTTCAAGTGAATTTTCAATTCAGTTGATTGTGTCTTTCATTTCTAGGAGTTCTGCTTTTTTTTTTCAACATTTCTATTCCTTTATTAAAGTGGTCTTTCATCTCCTGTGAGTGCTCGCTGAATTCTTTCCCCTAGATCTTCTTTCAGTTCATTGAACATTTTAATAATCAGTTTTTTGTAATCTTTCTCTGTGATTTCATTCACCTCACCATCAGTGGGATCCTCTGTTAGGGGATGGTCGATTTTAGGGGTAAACTTGTTTGCCTGTTTCCTCATGTTTTCAAAGGTCTTGGACTTGCACATCAACTGAGGTGAATTCCTCTACCTCTTTTTTAATGCATATCCTTTTGTATGTAATTATATGATTTGTTCTGGTATTGTTTTGATATATACGTAGATGTCAAGGGGGTGGGACCTGAGTTCCCGTTCTGATTGTTCCTTCTTGGGTCTTTTGTCTCTTCACTTCTTTAAGTTGGAGTAATGTCAGGGCTCGGGTGGAGTAAACTTTGCGTGAAGTGAGATTCACTGTTGAGATGTGTTTCTGGACTACAGGATTTCTCCTCTGTGATCTTAAAGTTTCCGAATCTCTTTCCAGCTCTTCTTGGAAGGGAGAGTCAGGGGTAGCACTAATGTCAGCAAGAAATGTACAGCTTTATGCTAAATGTCTGTTGTCTACTTTGACGTCTGTAATACTATTTGCCACCTACATAGAAATGGTGGGATCAGCATTGAACAACAGTACCCACAGTAAAATAGATAGATAGATAGATAGATAGATAAGAAAGGGAAAAAAGTGAAGTGGATCAGGAATTCAACAATAGGTGTCTACTATGTTATCCAATATATTAATGATAAACTCAACATAAATGGGGTAGAAGTTACAAAGTCTAATAATTAGTTTATGTTTTTTTTTCTCTCCCATTCTTTTTATTAAAGTATAGCTGAAGATTGAAGATTGTCATTAATAGACATGTGGAACAAAATGTGCTGTCTTTTCGTTGTGTTTAGTTCAGCAACAGAGTCCCTATCCTGTGAACTTTTAGTCTCACAGAATGGGGCAAAATGAACAATAGCAACAACCATTGCAAACAATACACAGCCTTAAAGTACATACCCAGTTCCTATTATGACCTCTTCAACATTAATTACCATGAAAACACAGGAATGGTGGGTTCAGCAATTGACAATAGTTTAAAAATAAATTAAAAAACAAAGACAAAAATAAAAATAACCATGAACTAGATCTGTCTTTAAAGCCAATGTCAACTGTATCATCCATAGGAGTAGTAATTGTATAAGCATTAATGGTGAAGCAGGAGTTATATAAGCCAAC
The DNA here is from genome assembly GCF_045843805.1 of Urocitellus parryii. Lineage (NCBI taxonomy): Eukaryota > Metazoa > Chordata > Mammalia > Rodentia > Sciuridae > Urocitellus > Urocitellus parryii. The sequence continues at coordinate 59,611,378 of NC_135539.1, read as the reverse complement.
TAGTTCTGAAAGATGGTAAAAATACAGTTAACGGGAGGAAAGGAAAATGTGTTAGGAATTTATAAAAGAGTTTACGATTTCAAAATGTGAACAGAGAATGCAGAAGAGATGAAGCAGATGATGTTTATACAGGAAGAGGAAAAAACAGAAAAAGCAAAGTATTGGGAGAGAGAGAGAGAGAGAGAGAGAGAGAGAGAGAGAGAGAGAGAGAGAGAGAACCACAGAATTAGGCCATTAGCAGAACAGAGAAAGAGAAACAAGAGAAATAAACAAATGAAAATAATACAAAACCAAACCAAAATATACAATCCAAAAAATTCAAACCCTCAAAAGACAAGGCAAGGAAAAATAACTACATTTTTTAAATGCTAAAAATGAGGGGGGAAAAGAAATAAAATAAGTGTATGTACATATGTCCCTGAACCAATCAGCACAGCAATAATTTACACACACACACACACACACACACACACACACACATACACGAAAGAAAATTTTAAAATTCTTGAAGGAACCATTTCCAATATGATGCCCAAAATAGTTGATCAGATTGGCTGGTCACTGTCTGCCCAACAATTTTTTTTCTATTTTTCTGGAGTTAAGAATTGATAGATTGAAGGTGGGGGTTGTTAATCCTTTCCTGTTTCTGTGGTGCTCTCTGAGCTGCCAGTTGAAACAGCCTAAGATTGAAGCTGTTTGATATAAGACTCAAATTTTCTTTTTACACGTATGAGGTAGGATGGGTGAGGAAGTACTGTTGGTTGGAGTTTTGTCTGTTCAGACCAGACTGGTATACTTCCAGGGTAAAGCTTATGCAGAGTTTTGTGCGGGGAGTTCCAGCAGGTAGGGTTTAGGTTTAATCTGGCCTCAGGGACTCTGTTGAGTGGTGCCTGCTCTGGAGAGATTAGATTGACTAGATTTAAGGGCTTGACAGTCGCCAATCTCTGACGTGAGTCTAGTTCTCAGAAGAGTACCAAGAAACCCTCCACTCATTGGTGTCCAGGAGCACAGCCTTGCTGGGCTTAATCCTGAGTATATTCACCCCCACCCATTCAGGCTACTAGCCCACTTTGGCTGGTCACGCACGTGAGCCCCCAGACACAAAGAAGAGGAGAGTCCAACTCCCCTTCCTCCTTTTGGTTTGAATCTCCCTGGTTTCAGTCCCCTCCCTGCCTGTTTCATTCACATTCCACCAGGCTCAGCCTTGGTCACTCTATAAGCACCTGCCAGTATAATGCAGTGTTCTGACTCCCATCTCCCTCAGCCGCTGCTGTGTTGTGCTCACCCCAAGATAGCGCCTACCTCAGCCCTCCAAAGCCAGCTGAGATGCAGAGCATGCTTTTCAAGCACCAGTACACAGTAAAGCCTCTGGATTTTTGAGCTCAGATTTTTCTGTGTTTTCTCTTCATCTATGGTGAGTCAGCATCTCAACATTAGGTGCTGATGTGGCCACTGGGTTGACTCCAATGTATGATTTCTTTTTTGTTTATCGTTTCTGAGTCCCTAAGCCACTCTGCATGTCCAATATTGAATGTTAATGAAATCCTTCTTTTGCCCACCTCACTGAGAAGCTGTACAGCTGCTGCTTAGGTCTTGAGCCCCAGCGCAGCTTGAATGTAGCTTTCCTCTCCTCCACCATCTTCTGTCTCTCTCCACTTAATTTTTTGGGTACCTTTTTATATGGTCTTTCTGCTATTGTTGGATAGAGTATCCTACAAATGTCAATTCCGTTAGATTGGAAAACTAGTTGTTCAAGTTTTCTGTCTTTTCTTGTTTTCTATATACTTATTCAATCAATTACAACTCTACGACTGTGAATCTATTAATTCTTGCTGTTCTGTCAAAATTTGCTTCATGTACAATAGGTACTGTTAGTAGGTGCATGCATCTTTAGAACTGCAGTTCCCTCTTGATCTCAGGCCCCATTATCAACCTGAAGTGACCCTTTTTATCTTTAGTAATATTCTTTTTTTTTTAATTTTTATTGTTGGTTGTTCAAAATATTACATAGTTCTTGATGTATCATATTTCACACTTTGATTCAAGTGGGTTATGAACTCCCATTTTTACCCCGTATACAGATTGCAGAATCACATCGGTTACACATCCACTGTTTTACATACTGCCATACTAGTGTCTGTTGTATTCTGCTGCCTTTCCTATCCTCTACTATCCCCCCTCCCCTCCCCTCCCCTCCCCTCTTCTCTCTCTACCCTCTCTACTGTAATTCATTTCTCCCCCTTGTATTTTTTCCCTTTCCCCTCACTTCCTCTTGAATGTAATTTTGTATACCCCTGAGGGTCTCCTTCCATTTCCATGCAATTTCCCTTCTCTCTCCCTTTCCCTCCCACCTCTCATCCATGTTTAATGTTAATCTTCTTCTCATGTTCTTCATCCCTACTCTGTTCTTAGTTACTCTCCTTAAAAAGAAGACATTTGGCATTTGTTTTTTAGGGACTGGCTAGCTTCACTTAGCATAATCTGCTCTAATGTCATCCATTTCCCTGCAAATTCTATGATTTTGTCATTTTTTAATGCAGAGTAATACTACATTGTGTATAAATGCCACATTTTTTAATCCATTCATCCTCTGAAGGGCATCTAGGTTGCTTCCACAGTCTTGCTATTGTGAATTGTGCTGCAATGAACATCGATGTAGCAGTGTCCCTGTAGTATGCTCTTTTTAGGTCTTTAGGGAATAGACCAAGAAGAGGAATAGCTAGGTCAAATGGTGGTTCCATTCCCAACTTTCCAAGAAATCTCCATACTGCTTTCCAAATTGGCCGCACCAATTTGCAGTCCCACCAGCTATGTACAAGTGTACCCTTTTCCCCACATCCTCGCCAGCACTTGTTGTTGTTTGACTTCATAATGGCTGCCAATCTTACTGGAGTGAGATGGTATCTTAGGGTGGTTTTTATTTGCATTTCTCTGACTGCTAGAGATGGTGAGCATTTTTTCATGTACTTGTTGATTGATTGTATGTCCTCCTCTGAGAAGTGTCTGTTCAGGTCCTTGGCCCATTTGTTGATTGGGTTATTTGGTATCTTATTGTCTAATTTTTTGATTTCTTTGTATACTCTGGATATTAGGGCTCTATCTAAAGTGTGAGAGGTAAAGATTTGTTCCCAGGATGTAGGCTCCCTATTTACCTCTCTTATCGTTTCTTTTGCTGAGAAAAAACTTTTTAGTTTGAGTAAGTCCCATTTGTTGATTCTAGTTATTAACTCTTGTGCTATGGGTGTCCTATTGAGGAATTTGGAGCCCGACCCCACAGTATATAGATCGTAGCCAACTTTTTCTTCTATCAGACGCCATGTCTCTGATTTGATATCAAGCTCCTTCATCCATTTTGAGTTAACTTTTGTGCATGGCGAGAGAAAGGGATTCAGTTTCATTTTGTTGCATATGGATTTCCAGTTTTCCCAGCACCATTTGTTGAAGATGCTATCCTTCCTCCATTGCATGCTTTTAGCCCCTTTATCAAATATAAGATAGTTGCAGTTTTGTGGATTGGTTTCTGTGTCCTCTATTCTGTACCATTGGTCCACCCTCCTGTTTTGGTACCAGTACCATGCTGTTTTTGTTACTATTGCTCTGTAGTATAGTTTGAAGTCTGGTATTGCTATGCCGCCTGATTCACACTTCCTGCTTAGAATAGCTTTTGCTATTCTGGGTCTTTTATTTTTCCATATGAATTTCATGATTGCTTTCTCTATTTCTACAAGGAATGCCATTGGGATTTTGATTGGCATTGCATTAAACCTATAGAGAACTTTTGGTAATATCGCCATTTTGATGATGTTAGTCTGCCTATCCATGAACAGGGTATATTTTTCCATCTTCTAAGATCTTCTTCTATTTCTCTCTTTAGGGTTCTGTAATTTTCATTGTATAAGTCTTTCACCTCTTTTGTTAAGTTGATTCCCAAGTATTTTATTTTTATTTTTTTGAGGATATTGTGAATGGAGTGGTTGTCCTCATTTCCATTTCAGAGGATTTGTCGCTGATATACAGGAATGCCTTTGATTTATGCGTGTTGATTTTATATCCTGCCACTTTGCTGAATTCATTTATTAGCTCAAATAGTTTTTTTGTAGACCCTTTTGGGTCTGCTAGGTATAGAATCATGTCATCTGCAAATAGTGATAATTTGAGTTCTTCTTTTCCTATTTTTATTCCTTTAATTTCTTTCGTCTGTCTAATTGCTCTGGCCAGTGTTTCGAGAACTATGTTGAACAGACATGGTGAGAGAGGGCATCCCTGTCTTGTTCCAGATTTTAGAGGGAATGCCTTCAATTTTTCTCCATTCAGAATGATGCTAGCCTGAGGCTTAGCATAGATTGCTTTTACAATGTTGAGGTATGCTCCTGTTATCCCTAGTTTTTCGAGAGTTTTGAACATAAAGGGATGCTGTACTTTGTCGAATGCTTTTTCCGCATCTATCGAGATGATCATATGGTTCTTATTTTTAAGTCTATTGATGTGGTGAATAACATTTATTGATTTCCGTATATTGAACCAGCCTTGCATCCCAGGGATGAATCCTACTTGATAATGGTGCACAATTTTTTTGATATGTTTTTGTATCTGATTTGCCAGAATTTTATTGAGGATTTTTGCATCTAGGTTCATTAGAGATATTGGTCTGTAGTTTTCTTTCTTTGAAGTGTCTTTGTCTGGTTTAGGAATCAGGGTGATGTTGGCCCCGTAGAATGAATTTGGAAGTTCTCCCTCTTTTTCTATTTCTTGAAATAGCTTGAAAAGTATTGGTATTAGTACCTCTTTAAAGGTTTTGTAAAACTCTGCTGTATACCCAACTGGTCCTGGGCTTTTCTTAGTTGGTAGTCTTTTGATGGTTTCTTCTATTTCCTCAATTGATATTGGTCTGTTTAGGTTGTCTATATCCTCCTGACTCAATCTGGGCAGATCATATGACTTAAGAAATTTATTGATGCCTTCACTATCTTCTATTTTATTGTAGTATAAGAATTCAAAATAATTTCTGATTATCTTCTGTATTTCTGAAGTGTCTGTTGTGATATTGCCTTTTTCATCCCGTATGCTAGTAATTTGAGTTCTCTCTCTTCTTCTCTTCGTTAGCATGGCTAAGGGTCTGTCAATTTTATTTATTTTTTCAAAGAACCAACTTTTAGTTTTGTCAGTTTTTTCAATTGTTTCTTTTGTTTCAATTTCATTAATTTCAGCTCTGATTTTAATTATGTCTTGCCTTCTACTTCTTTCGCTGTCGTTTTGCTCTTCTTTTTCTTGGATTTTGAGATGAAGTAAGAGATCATTTATTTGTTGGTTTTTTTCTTTTTTTAAGGAATGCACTCCAAGCAATGAATTTTCTTCGTAGAACTGCTTTCAATGTGTCTCATAGATTCCGATATGTTGTGTCTGTGTTTTCATTTATCTCTAACAATTTTTTAATTTCCTCCTTGATGTCTTCTATAACCCATTGATCATTCAGTAACCTATTGTTCATTCTCCAAGTGATGCATGATTTTTCCTTCCTTCTTTTATCATTGATTTTCAGTTTCATTCCATTATGATCAGATAAGATGCATGGTATTATCTCTACTCCTTTATATTGTCTAAGAGTTGCCCTGTGACATAATATATGATCTATTTTTGAGAAGGATCCATCTTCTGCTGAGAAAAAAAGTGTAACTGCTTGATGTTGGGTGGTATATTCTATATATGTCAATTAAGTCTAGGTTATTAATTGTGTTATTGATTTCTATAGTTTCCTTATTCAACTTTTGTTTGGAAGATCTGTCCAGTAGTGAGAGAGGTGTGTTGAAGTCTCCCATGATTATTGTATGGTGGTCTATTAGACTCTTGAACTTGAGAAGAGTTTGTTTGATGAACATAGCTGCACCATTGTTTGGGGCATATATATTTATGATTGTTATGTCTTGTTGGTGTATGGTTCCCTTGAGCAGTATGTAGTGTCCCTCTTTATCCCTTTTGATTAACTTTGGCTTGAAATCTATTTTATTTGATATGAGTATGGACACTCCTGCTTGTTTCCGAAGTCCATATGAGTGATATGATTTTTCCCAGCCTTTCACCTTCAGTCTGTGTATGTCTTTTCCTATCAAATGCGTCTCCTGTAGGCAGCATATTGTTGGATCTTGTTTTGTGATCCATTCTACTAGCCTGTGTCTCTTAATTGGTGAGTTTAAGCCATTAACATTTAGGGTTATTATTGAGATATGGGTTGTTCTTCCAGCCATATTTGTTTATTTATGTTACTGAACATGGTTTGTTTTCCTCTTTGATTATTTTCCCCCCTTTACTGTACTACCTCCCGCTGTTGGTTTTCATTGTTATTTTCCATTTCCTCTTCCTGTAATATTTTGCCGAGGATGTTTTGAAGAGATGGTTTACTAACTGCAAATTCTTTTAACTTTTGTTTATCGTGGAAGGTTTTAATTTCATCTTCCATCCTGAAGCTTAATTTCGCTGGATATACAATTCTTGCTTGGAACCCATTTTCTTTCAGTGTTTAAAATATGTTATTCCAGGATCTTATAGCTTTCAGAGTCTGTGTTGTAAGATCAGCTGTTATCCTGATTGGTTTACCCCTAAATGTAATCTGCTTCTTTTCTCTTGTAGCTTTTAAAATTCTCTCCTTATTCTGTATATTTCGCATCTTCATTATAATGTGTCTAGGTGTGGATCTCTTATGATTTTGCACATTTGACATCCTGTAGGCTTCTAGGATTTGGGATTCTGTCTCATTCTTCAAGTCTGGGAAGTTTTCTCATATTATTTCATTGAATAGATTGCTCATTCCTTTGGTTTGGACCTCTATACCTTCCTGTATCACAATGACTCTTAAGTTTGGTCTCTTTATGTTATCCCATATTTCTTGGATGTTCTGCTCATGGTTTTTTAACAGTCTTGCTGAGCTGTCTATGTTCTTTTCAAGTTGAAATACTTTGTCTTCATTGTCTGATGTTCTATCTTCTAAGTGTTCTACTCTGCTGGTAGTATTCTCAATTGAGTTTTTAAGTTGGTTTATTGCTTCCTGCATTTCTAGGATTTCTGTTTGTTTGTTTTTTATATCCTCTATCTCTCTGTATAGTTTATCTTTTGCTTCTTGGATTTGTTTATGTAATTCATTGTCGAAGTGATCTTTCATTGTCTGATTTTGCTGTCTAATGTCGTTCTTGAGACTCCAGATCATCTGAAACATGTTTATCCTGAATTCTTTATCTCACATTCCATCTGCTGCAGGTATTACCTCTTCTAAAGTTGAGTTGAACTGCATTGCTCGTGGTCCTTTCTTTCCTTGTCTTTTCATACTGCTTGCGTTTCTTTCTGCTTGGTGAAACTGTTGTGTTTTTGAAATTTTCCCCTTTATATTTATATTGCTCTTGTATAGTTGAAAAGTCTCCCTTGCAGGGGCGGGTGGCGGCTGTGCTCCTCCTCCAATTGGGGTGATCTGTCTACCACGCTGAGGGGCCGCTGGGCCTGTTCTGCCGGCCGGTCGCAGGTCAGCCTACCTTGCAGGCACAGGCGGCAGCTCTGCTCTGCCCCTACTCCAATTGGGGTGACGCGACTACCACGCTGGCCTGTTCTGGCCACGGGCGGCGGCTCTGCTCTGCCTAGTAATATTCTTTATCTCCGAATCTGCTTTGTCTAATTTTATTGCAGCCATGCTAGCTTCTTTTTTATATTAGTGTTTGCTTCTCTTTTTCCATTGTTTTACTTTTGTTACTTCTTTATATTTAATGTGGTTCTCTTATAGAGAGCATATAATTGTATTTTTGGTTTTTTATGCCATCTGAAAATCTTCCTTTTATTTGGTATGTTTATACAATTTATATTTAATACCATACATTTTCTTTCCATATATTATAACCCTCACAAAACATTGTTTTTTTGTTCAAACTGTTATCTTTTAAAGTATTTTTTAAAACTGTATTTACCAACATATGTACCATTTCCAATGTTCTTCACATTATTATTTCTCTGAAGGAGTTCCTTTATCATTTCCTTCATTGCCAGATTGCTGATAAGGAATTACCATTTTGAGTTTACACTATACATTTTTATTGTATTCCACTGGATTCATTTTAGTTTTGGAAGTATCCAATGTTTTTCATCTTCCTGAATTCTCTTTAAAATTAACATTTAATATGATATATATATATATTATATATAATATATATATATATATATATATATATATATATTATAGCTTCTGGACTTCTGGACTTGTATGTGTGTGTGCATGAGAAGGAGTATGTGATATCCAGTAAAATATCATTGAATTATTATTCTACTCCTTGTCTTTTGAAGATCTTAAAGAGATCTTTGGAAACCAACACTATCAGTCTCATCTGACATGGAAATGCAAACAATCAAAAACCAGGCTTGTATTGTGGATACAGCTCAGTGACAGAAGGCTTACCTCACATGCACCAAGCTCTGGTTTTAATCCCCTGCATCAGAAAAACATACAATACAAGATTGTTACAGATTTGCCTGTGTTCATTGTTAACAAAGTTAATAGCAAGCACACAGTGTGCAGACAACCAACACCCCAAGTCTGATTTCATTGACTAAAAGTTTATACTGTGCCAAGCAAAATATGTACTACTTTTTAACAGAAGGAATTCTTAAAAGATTGTAAGGTAGTAATCCATCTTATTGCCACAGGTGAAAAAAAAACTAAGAATTATTAGAGTGGTTTCAATCACAAATACTCAAAAGCTCCATCAGTATGGCTTAAACTATTTGGAAGAGATAGGCCATTTTAGTCGTTGCCTTAAACTGTTCCTGGCTCCCCTTTCCTGTGAGTATCTCAATCTAGCTTAGATGAAGTGTGTCAAGTGTGTCAAGTTCATCCATGAGAGGGTTATTGAACAAGTTCTACACATATTGGCTTCAAATCTGTATGTCTATATATATCCAGAGAGGAGGAGAGGGCCACTTCTGGACCATCCCAGAGGGAAGAACTTACCTCAAAGCCCAGCAAACCTTTACTTATTGAAACGAGCCACATTCCTGTTCCTGAACCAATGGTTGAGAAAGGGATATGGATATAACCTTTGTATTTTGTCCTATCACAGGTACATAGGGTCTTCCAGGGGGACAAGTGTGCACCTGAAGATTTCTAAGTTTCTGATGGGGTAGAGGAAGGAAGGAATAGATGCTAGATGGGTACCTAACCATATTTGCTACAAGTAAATCTCCTTGTGTCTCTCATCTATTAAGTGATCAAATCTGAGTTTGAACCAGGTGTTTCTAACTTCAAATTTCACAGTCCTTCTTTCACTCCCTGAAGCTTCTTAGTATATCACCCAACTGTTTACTGAAAAAATATGCCATAAGTAACATTGAAAGTATTTTCCACAAAATTAGTTACTATACATTGAAATACATTCATTTCAGAAGTTATTCTTTTTTCCAATGGTACCTTTTAAAATTTATTTTGGGGTATTGATCCCTCCTATGTATTAAATCAAAATGTGTACTTACCTCATCTTCTTAATTGCCTTTCTTATAAGATAATACCTTGACTAATTTTTCACCAATATGTGAAATGAAATGTCAGTTCAAATGTGAATCTTAGAAATATCTATTAAGACTTTACCTTATGATAGACTTTCTGGGCCTATTGACCTTTGGTACTTTAACAACTTTGCCCCAACAGGTCAAAGTAGCCTTTTTTATTAGGTATTTACCCATGTTGTTCTCTGAAGCATCATGAAATTCGTTCTAAATTGCCATCACCATTGTAGTTCTAGGGAGTGGTTGGTCTCCTGGTAATAAATATCACTGAAGAGAATGTGTTCTTCCATTTTGCATCACTAAGTCAATAGTTTAGGGAAACTTTATTCTGAAGAGGGTAATCCAATGTCCTGGTTTACCCAAATTGCCTATTTCATCAGTTTGAATGACAACGTATTTAGTTACTCAGATAATTTCAAATTTGAATTTTATTAACAGGATTCAGTGGGGTGCGCCATACAACTTAGTCAGACATTTAAAGTTCAGATTGTAAAATCTGTTGACCAGAGACATAATATTTCCACCTCTCTGAGATTCAAAAGGGCAGTATTACTCAGTCATATGGGAGTGTAAATCTCCTCAAGAGAAGTTTCTGGTCCACTCAAATACCATATTGCTTTGGGGGCTTAAAATATATTTAATTATCTTTCTTCTTTTCCTTTATGTTATGCTAAGGAATATGGTTGCAGGTACTGGCTCCAGATATGATCTTCATAAATTAATATTTTCAGTGTTTTAAAGGTAAAAGCAACCCATTATTCAACTATTTTAACATATTTAACTATTGTCAGTTTGTCAAAATATTTCTAGGTGGGATTAAAGTTAGATATAAAAGGGGCTGGGATTGTGGCTCAGTGGTAGAGCACTCGCCTAGCATGTGTGAGGCACTGGGTTCAATCCTCAGTACTACATAAAAATAAAATAAAGGTATTGTGTTTAACTACAACTATATATATTATATATATAATATATACATAAAAAGTTAGATATTAAATTTGCTCGAGTAAATATAATTCTCATAAGTATCAGAAAAATAATCTACTGTGTGAAAAATAGCACTGGTCTTAATGATGAGTGTCAGCCTGCTCAAGAGGTGGTGCCAATACTTCCCTATTGATAAAATATTTCTCCATGCTTCATGACACAATTAAGAGTCTTCATCATGTATACATGCCAAAAATAATTTTTAACCTTTACCTGCATCTAGGTAAACATAAGGAAACATCTCTTGTTTTTTGGTCTGTCTTACCTTTTAAAAAAAAAAACAACAACTGCTAAACATTCTTCAGTTTCTAAATAAATGTTGATATCTGATTGATTCTCAATCCATTAAATTTCAGTTAATAAACATTATTGGGTATACACAATTGTTTTATAATTAAATAGTTTTCTCAAAACACAACCTGCTTGACAAAGTTTGCATTTACAGAAATTGAATATTAGTGCTAATAGTCACTGATTAAAGATGGTATCAGGATAGGGGATAGCATGTAAAAGAATCAGCTGCTTGTAGTTGACTAAAATCAGGCATAAGTAGAAAATATTTTTTAAGCCTTGTCCAAAACTAGTACTGACTTCTCTTGAATTATTGATTTTCATTGACTTCTTTGAAGTTGTCACCAATATTTTATCCTCATTATACAGATGAAGAATTTGAGGCTTCAAAAGAGCAAGTGACTTGAACCAGATTATAGAGTTGGTAAGTAAAAAATGACATTTCAGAAAATTTTTATTTTGAAATAGTTCCTGTCTACAGAATATTTTCCAGATGACATAATAAATTCCCTATGTACCCCTTCACAATAAATTCCCTATGTACCTCTCCACAAGGAATCGCTGATTGATTTGAGGGAAATGGATGAGATCATGATCCTTCACCTGCAAAGGGCGAGTGTTTTCTAAGAATGGAGTCATTCTCTTACAGAGCCCCAACAGAATTAGTAAGGAATTTCGGGAAACACTCTCCCTTCTGAACCAACAGGCTGGATGGACTCCTCAATCTAATGAGGAACAAGTGTTACTTACGCACATACCCCTCAATTCAGTCACAGATTCTAGGACTAATTTTTCTAGAGTTTTCCCTGTGCTTTGGCATATGTGTGGCCAAACCATCGGGGGCTATTTTCAGCTGTCAGGAAATGCAGTCTGAAGACATTTCACAAAATTCTCCTTATTATAACTCATGTTTAGCCAACTTTTAAACAGCCTATATGGCCTCTGGATGCAAATGAGGAAATCCAGTGAGGTGGGAGTCAGCACATTTCCTTTTCCACACTATCATGCAATAAATTTTCTGCAGTAAATCCAACCACACAGACTCCTTGGGTCTTCAAAAACCGCTGACTTCTTCTGTGTGCCTGGAGAGGAGGTGAGAGTCATTCACTTTTGTCACAGGACTTTCTGAGGTTATTACTAAAGACCATTAGCTGCCATGGTTCCTCGGCCTTCACTCCACTTCTGGCAGGGTGGGTGAGCCCCGCTTCACACTCAGGCAGAGAACTCGGCAGCCTGCCTGTGACTCGTATTCTAAGGATGTTTTCCTTTCTTCTCCATAACATCTGTTGGAACCAGCCTTTATTATTTTATAACATTTCCTGGTCCAGTTACACCTCTACTAGTGTTTTATGAGCGCATAAACCCCAACTAGTGTTTTATGAACGCTCGTCATTAGTACCTTTGCCAGGTGAGATCTGAAAATAAGTCAAGCCCTTGTGTTTTGCATCCCAAAGGACAAATTTTATTTTTAGTTCAATTTCCTCAATAAACATACAGTAAAAATAGATATATGGATCTATAATATAGAGTACTTGGAGGTATGACTTCCCAACCTATGACACATGAAGTTGTAAAGCACCTTGGTTCACAATCAGCAGTATGAAATGGCACTTCTGACACTAACCATAGCATCTGTGTTTCCCCGGACACTTCATACAAGGCAGACTCCCGAGGAGACAAAGATCTCATTCTGTTTTTCATATACCTACAGATTTAGAGCTTAAAGCTACAATATTCCTTTTTTTTTTTTTTTTTTTTTTTTGGTGCTGGGGATTGACCCCAGGGCCTTGCACATGCTAGGCAAGTGCTCTACCACTGAGCTATATCCCCAACCCCAGAGTTTTCATATTCTTGAAGTTTCAGCTATGTATCAGATCCTTAAATTGATGAATCTAACTTCCTGCCCTTCATTCAAATGTGCCTGCTTGGTAACCTTTCAGGTCACAGAAACACTTGATCTTACCGGTTTTGCTGTTCTCACCTCTGAAGTTTTCTTCTTCATTCCTCCAATTCAAAAAACTAGCAGAGTCTATTTTGAAAAATGGACATTTTAGAAGCAGATGGCTCTTGGGAAGAATTCTGGCCACAGATACTTATTAAATTGCTTTAAAAACTTTTTTGGAAGCAATTGGCTCTAAACTGTAAAAAATAGTTTTTCTTCAACATTAAATAATCTAAAAGCTCTAATTAGTCCAAATTTGAGGAAATAAATAAGAACAATAATAAGAAAACACAATGTGGGATTTTTTTTTACCATTTCATTTTTCTTAATGTGAGATATGTGATATTTTTCACCAAATGATCATATATAGTTCATCTCCTGGAAGTTCATGATAATAAAGTTATTGTAAAATGTGCCATTTTTCTGTCAAATAACACTTTCCTCCATTTTCTGTTCAGTTCAACTTCTTAAATATGTTGAGGTTTAGGTTCTCAAATGTGAATTTATAGAAAACCAGTTTTTAAATCTAGCATGTACTTTTGTATGAAAACTGAGGTCCCATTACTAGTTACTAGATTTACAAACATGACACAGTTTGTTCATGAGAAACTCAGATTCTAGGTATAGGACTAATTTGTTAAAGAATTTATACATATATGCTCAAAAGAGATGCTCTTAACTCTGCCTGATTGCTGGTAGGTAGAGGAAGATGTGCCATCCTTATTTAAAGGCAGATACCCAACAAGATAAAAATATAAAAAATAAAAATGAATAAGTAAGGCAGATACCCAGGAATAGACAGGGATTCGAGACTCAATAAATTTAGTTTCATTACTTTAATGCATATTAGCAGCATAGGTGTTATGGTTCTTTTTAAAATGAACGTATTTTAATTCCATGTCCTCTGGCTTAAGTTTCGCTTGAAATGGTTCCTTTTTTCTCCCTTCTCTTTGACCCTGTTCCTCATCTGTCAGGAGAGAATAACAATAATCAGGTCCACCACATACAGCTGTATAGGCTAAGCTCTGAGCTTTGCACAACTCTGGGAAGTACCATTTACACAGACCAACATACATAGGAGCTCGCCTCCTGGAGTTAGGCATCTATTATTAATGGTCTCTAGCTGTAGCACTGTGTGGAAGGATTAAATGAGCCCTTGAAACTGGAATATAGAGATCTCAGTACATGGAGTCGTTGCTTTTATTTTTATTATCTCACACACACTATTTTGTACTCTTAAAATGTAGACTAGAGATTTGTCAATGAGAAAATCTTAAACTTGATGATATGCAAATGTAGCTGAAAATTATGGTGCAATTAATCAAGTCCACATCACAAAGTATCTAGACCATTTTCTTTTGAGGCCTAGTGGAGGAAAGTTTTGTTGTTACTTTGAGTTTTCCCTGCCTTATTTTTGTTCCAGTGTAATGGAGCTTCCTATAGGTTTTACAAATTTGTACTTCAGTGAAGTTTTTTAAAAAAATAAATTAATAGTAACTGGTTTCCAAAATATAATGCAGGGATTTTTTTAAAATGTTAGTTAATATTTGAGAGAAGCAAAATTAATGATTTTGTGTTTGCTTTTAAAGTATAACTCAAGTATTTATAGTTTCCAAAATATTGTAGTAACTATAACATTTATGTAATATATATTATGTAATATATAAATGTAGTAACCTTGTGCTTAAATCCTTGAAAGAGTTTAAAGATACATTGACACTATTGGTCATTTCCTTAGATCTCTATACCAATTATTGGTATTTAACTATTATTGGTTTTTAACAATTTATGTTCATAATAATAAAGATGTGGTGGACCTATTTTTGTGCTCTCACTGATGCAAATAACAAAATAGAGTGTTTATCTAACAGATTTTTCCAGGTATTTAATTTAGTGACATATGATGAGGTGAAATTATTCTCACTCTTGCCATTTGCATTTCAGAACGTTTCTGAAATATAGCATAATCACTTTCTCAGAAAATTATCCGAAAAACCTTGATAATTATATTAAGAAGGCAAATGAATTAAAAATATTAGAAGTGTGACTTAGAGCCAGGCCAACCATCATATCCCACAAATCTCAAGATGTATAATGATTCCAACAATGTTTACTACCAACTCTGAGAAGTTGACAATAGTGTTTCTGAGGGGTTAGCTGCTAACTCCCAAGCAGCAATTCTAGGACTCTGAGTCCCTCCATCTTATGACTTTGCTGTCTTTAGCACATGATTCTGAAATTTACTCATCCTCCATCCAGTGGAAGAACAAACATGTAAGGATACAGGTTTGAGTGTTTTTTATGGGAATGATTGCACAGCAACACACACGACATGGACCTAGTTATGAAGGTGGAACTAGCTGCACAGATGACTGAAGTGTCACCTCTGTGCCTAGGAAGGAAACAGCAGGTCTGAGTGAATAGCTAGAAGTTGCTAGGAATCCAAAATCTTTTTTTTTTTCTGCTTTCCTTCCACACCTAACATACTCTCTTTCCCCACAAAATAAGACTAGAACATTTTTCCCCCTGAGGTTTTCACTGACCAAACATCATTATTTCAAAGTATTCTCTGCTGCTGCTAACTATAAAATTAAGTAGTTAAGTAGTAAAATTATACTTAAAACTTTTAACATTCATAGATATCTAGTAATTTCCAGCTTGTTTAGCAATTGCATAAATGGAAAAAGACATGTAATAAAATCTAATGTAATCTTCATTAGATGATATTCAATTGCCTCATTATAATTGTAAGCTGAATTCAATAGAAGATGGAAATGCATTATTTTTTTCTACAAAACACACACACTCCCATAACACATACATATTCACATGCAGATACACACACACACACACACACACACACATCCCTAAATAAGAGACCTATAGCGCATTATAAGTGCCACTGAGAAAAACAGATTATAGAAACTTCATATCTGTATTTTAAAAAAATCTATTTAAATATTTTTTTTAGTTGTCATTGGACCTTTATTTAATTCATTTATATGTGGTGCTGAGAATCAAACCCAGTGCCTCACACACACTAGGTGAGCACTCTACCACTGAGCCATGACCTCATATCTGCATTTTTAAGAAAGTATGTTAGCATAACTTCAAACTATTATATTTTCTACCATTGTACTATTTGCCTATTAACTGAACATGTTTTAAAATACTAATAATTGTCTTTATTGCAAGTGTATTTCATAGAACAAGGGACATAATAACAATAACTACTATTTTTTGGATGTACTTGCTATCTCTCTCTCTCTCTAAATATATATAGATAGAGATGTATAGATATATAGATATATAATTTAACTTTGACAATTGCCCTCACATATAGGTACTATTATCCTTGCAGCAGGCATGACTATTTTAGCAGAAAATTCACTTTGAATATTTTATAAACACACACACACACACACACACACACTCACATAAAGAATTTTACTAAAAGTTACTCTCTCATTCAAGACCAATTTGTCCCCCGTGTGAATTAAGTCAAGACCTGGAAGCATCAGAGATCAAGACAGCTCTTCTTTTGTCATGCCTAGTCTTTCCAGAGCCATAGTGACTTTTATTTCTATGTCTCCCTTCTAGTTTCCTTTCTGTTTGATGTCTGACTTTCTCTGCTTCCTTTGCACATACTACTCCATCATTCTCTGGCTTGAGTTGCAAGGAGAGATTTGATAAAATACTTAATCTTAAATACATTTCTCATGAGAGGAAATCTGATGGCTCGATTCAAGCATCGACTCCAGGTAGTAGTCACAGAGGGCAAAATAATGCTGACAAATGTTATGATTTGCACTGAGGTGTCCCCCCAAAGCTCCTGTGCTAATGCAAGAGGTGAAATGGTTACATTATGAGAGCTATAACCTAATTAGTGGATTGATAATTTGATGGACTAATAATTTAAATAGATTAAGTAGGTGGTAACTGTAGGCACATGGAGCATGGTTGGAGGAGGTTACATTACTGGAAGCGTGCCTTTGGCATTTATATTTTATCCCTGGTTCCTAGTGCCTGCTGTCTCCACTGCGCCCTCCCTTCCTTGGCTTCCTGGCTGCTGGGAGCTGAGCATCTTCCTTCTACCACTCCCTTCCACCATGATGTTCTGCCTCATCTCGGTCCAGGGCAATAGAGTCTGCTGACCACAAACTGAACCTTGGAAACCATGAACCAAAATAAACTTTTCCTCTTCTACATGGTTCTCATCGGGAATTTTGATCTCAGCAAAGATATGGAAACAACCTAAATGGATATCAAAAAATGTGATACCCACACAATGGATTATGATTCAGCCTTTAAAAAGAAGAAAATCCAGCCATTTGCTACAACATAGTAGAAACCTGTATACCATTATGTTAAGTGAAACTGGCCAAGCACACCAAAGAAGGTAAATACCTCAATATCTCACTTATATGTGGAATCAAAAATAATCAAATCCATAGGAGAGTAGAGTGATGGTTGCCTGGGAATGGGGGGAGGGGTAAGGGTGGGGAAATGGGGACATGTGGATCAGAGGATAAAAATTTTCAACTTTAAGAAAACTATGGGGCTGGGGATGAGGCTCAAGCGGTAGCGCGCTCGCCTGGCATGCGTGCGGCCCGGGTTCAATTCTCAGCACCACATACCAACAAAGATGTTGTGTCCGCTGAGAACTAAAAAATAAAAATATTAAAAATTCTCTCTCTCTCTCTCTCTCTCTCTCTCTCTCTCTAAAAAAAAAGAAAACTATGATTTGAAGACCTTATGTACAGCATAATACCATACTTTATAATTATGTATTATATCCTTGAAGTTTGCTAAGAAAATGTATCTCAAGTGTTCACCAAGTGGTTACTGTGTAGGTGATGGATATACTCCTTCACTTGATTGTGGTTGATTGTAGTTATCATTTCATAATGTATACATATACCAAGATGTCACATTGCACACCTGAAATATATGTAATTTTGATTTGTCAGTCAATAACTTTTTATTTGTCTCAATGAAGTTGCAGGGAAAAGGCATGGCTGCCAACACCCCGGTGAGAAGAGGGGGCTGTGCTCGGAGAAGGGACACCATCTGGCCTAAGCAGAGGTCATAAACAGTTGTACTCCAACTGCCATTTAAGCAAATAAGGAAACAGAGACAAAGTAAATGATTTAAACACAGCTGCTAACAAGAGGAGAACCCTGTAGGATTTCAACCTGTGCCTATGTAAATCCAAAGCCCAAATCCTTCAACTTTGCCACTCAGCTCACTGTAGTGTTAGCAGTTCTTTGACTCACTGTCTTGTGTCTTCACTGTCTGCAGTTAGGTTTGTATAAATCCTAAATAAATAGAAAACCCATTCTCATCATAATTGTCAACAAGTTGAGATTTTTAATAAATTTTCAGTTAACTGTTCTTCTCCTTTAGGATTTCTCCAGCACTAATACACAGTAAAGAAATAAGTAAGATTTAAAAGCTTTTCGGTTGATTTATTTTCCCAGTAAATCCCATGGATGTCCCAGAAATTTAATTCAGGAAAAAAATGTTTAAGTTGTTGATAAACAGACATGTGAAACTCTTTGAGAGTTAATATGACTCCTCAGTTCTCAGAGTGGTTATTGGTTATGGTGAGAACTCTGTAATTCTCCCATATAACCCAAATGAAGGAAGCTGCTTTGACCCAGCTGTTTTCCTAGGTATGATACATCCGGTCTGCAAGGAGAAGTGAAGGTGTATGGATGGTGAATGTTTGCTGTCATTCGGGAGCAAAAATTTCATGATTCTAAAAAGACAAAAATAATAAGAGCAATACCAGGTGGAAGAATCTATTCCAAAATGAGTCCTGTTTTAATCTAATAAGGAGAGAAGTGATTCCATTCTGTGGCACTTGAACCTGTCTAAATGGAAACAGGCTGTCACATAAAATCAGCACAAATTTGTACATACAATGCCTTTCTGATGTGGATTTACTGTCCTGTAGGGCCCTCTAGGGACTGAACAGCAATCTCCCAAACTCATTTCAATCAGACCCAGAAACAAGAGATGAAAGCATAATGCTCAAGCCACGCACGCTTCAGCTTAATCTTACCGTCAAGAGATTTTCCCCAGCATATTATTTGACTTCATTCACTAGTTGCAAAACTAATATTTGAGGGATGAAGAAAGGCAGCACTGTCATATTTTCTTAAAGGATTATTACTTTTTAGCTGATAGTAGCTATCACAGGACAGAAGTTCCATGATCACCACTATCTCCTAATAACTTGCACTGTGGCAAAAGCAGATCTACTCTTTACTGAAATATGGAGTTTCAGGTGCTGGGATAGCAATTTGATGCACCTTCTATTTTCTGCAATTTAAAAGAGGTGGGAGTCGTTGGCACTGTAGGGCACAGAGACACCCAGGAGAATGCAATGTAACAACCCAGTGGAAAGGTGCTCTTTTTAATGGACGTTTTAATGTTCATTACTTATTATACACTGATTCTTCCTGATTATACACCAACTTCTTCAAGCAGGCTCTAAACTTTGAAGTGTCCAAAATTATAGATTGCAATCACAGGATTCAATAGGATTCAACCAATCTCTCCAGATTATTAAATCTTGACTTGGGGCAATATTTATCTTCTACTTGTGATTTTCAAAGGTTCTACTAAGGTTCTATTTGTGACTTTCTGAGGATGCTATGAGTTGTTGAAAGGTCAATGTTCCTCTTCTTTTTGTTTCATAGGAAAATAAAATTCTTATTTCATGGGTGTGTGGACAATTTTTCATCCTCAAATTTAAAAAAAAAGTGCAATAGAGGAGATTCTCCAATTCTCTTGCTCAGAATTCAGCTTGTAAAGCCTTTGGTATTCATTAATTTCAGCCCACATGATCTTGATAAAGACAATTTTTAAAATTTTTGCCCAGATCTCTTTTATCAAGTGAATTTTCAGTGTTCTAAATGATTTCGTGAGAACTCGAAAATATTTATTGATTCATATGTTCATAAATGTGTTGCAAGCGACTGGGGAAAAGAATAGTGTTTCTTTTAAAATAAAATAATGCTCAGGAAAAAAGTTTGTTCTCCTTGTCTCCTTTCTCAGGCTAGATATTAACCTCTACTGTTCCTAGCATTCTGAAATACAGTAGTTCCAAGGAAATATCTCTTCCTTTCTATGCATCTATGTAGGTCTGAATGCATGTAAGCCACCTTCTGTGATTTTAACTGATCTGTTTACTAGAAAAGCAGCAATAATAGTGCCACAAGTAGCTATTTGACAAATATGAGTAAAATTTAAACCAATTGTTTTTAAAAAAAAAAAAGAATTGTGATATCTTACCTTTAATTTTCTCCAGGAGACTTTCAGGGTGGTTGCTCTTAATCGATAGTTTGGAAGAGCAACTTTTATAATACTGACTCAATATTACAAAATGAGACCATTAAGAAGGGATACCATAGGCACCAGCCCTGGTGTGAGTAGCAAAAGGGTGTTTTTGTGTATCTGTATTATATATCTATTATGTAAGTAAAAGGGAAAATTGAATTTGATTTATTCCAACTAAAACTATTTATCAAGTGCCTTCTGTAACCTGTCACTTATAAATGTAACTTGAATCCTTACCTGGCATATGGTACAGTTTTGCTAAATGTATAAAATTAAGGTTTGGTACGCATGGTTGTACTAAGAGGACTGGGAAACATGATAGAGAGCAAGTACACACTTCAACAGATGCCAGGCTAGCCCAACCCCGTGCCACTGTCAAGGAAGCCAAATTATTTAGGAAGCAAGTGTCCACCTGCTTCCTGAATCAATAAGAGGGCCATGGCACAGTCGACTATTGCACTCAGCAGGGTGCTAAGGGCAACGGCAGTAGCCTGAGAAAACCCTTGATTGTACATCAGGAGGGATCCCAGGAAAGATTATTACCATAGAAATTGATTTCTGATTATTTGTTTTGTGTTAAAAATCTCCAGGTTTCTCTAAATATGTCACAGCTTGGCACATTTCCAGGAATAAATCAGACATGGCTCTTGCACTCAAGAACCTGACAAGCAAGTTAGCAAAGAATGATATGTAATAACTAATAGTAATAAAGCCTGAAAGTAAGACGTGGCATGTCAGAGAGGAGGTGGGACAGCCATGGTGTGCTGTACAGATCTTTCTACTGATTTTTTCTCCTAGAGGAGGCCCATATGAAGTGTGTAGTTAGCTATGGAGTTCAAGACCCACTGCAGAGATTTCACCTGGGCCATGCCCTCCCTGGGCTGCTCCTGGTCAATGAGGCACACCAGAGCACAGCCATTCCTGCCCAGTGCTAGACTGTACCAGGCAATCTTGCTCTAGGGCTCTCTGGGGGCCTGGTGAGACTGTCATGGTTGCACTGGAGAACGTGGTTTTTTATCTAGCCCCCTCCTTCTTCCTGTCTCCTCTCACAAGTATCAGACTTGAATCATAGTCTGTAGGCTCCTGAGCCCTCTCACCTTTCCTGGATGATTCCCCTACTGGATCTCTTACAAATCTAATTCTTTCTTGATGTCTCTTTCCTGGACATCCTGAACTGCTACTTAAAACGAAAGTCACTTGAAGATTTAGAAGAGTGATGGGTTCTTTCATTCGTAGGGATTAGGAAAGATGACTGAAATAAGGGAATATTTGAGATGGGCCTCTCTCTGTAAAGTATTTAGGATATTTCAAACTAAATATGGAATTGTTTATGATAAAGAATCATAATACCATTCTTCGAGACAGCCGTGGTGATACTTGATTTATTTCAACACCAATGATAACAAATTCATCACTGGGATTTTGTGAGGTAGTTTACATAACCTCTTCTCTCCTTCTTTATTCTGTAGATGAGGAAACTGGAAAGCTGTGAAGTTGCATAAATCACTAGGGGCAGACCAGTGACAGTAAAGAAAAAATGCTCCCCTAATGATCTCAGCCTTGAAATACTCAGCTGTCAGGCTGGGACTCATGCCTGTGGGAAGACAAACCATTAGTGTCTAGCACCTCATTTCCACATTAATTTTCCTAAAGCATTTTACCCACTGGAAAAACTTCAGTGACTTTCCCTCCACTAGAGAAGGGCCCAAGAACTCCTTGGATCTCAAAGTCCTCCCCATCCCCAAAAGAGACAGGAGGTAAGGAATTCTATGGTTAAATAAAATCATGAAGCATTTTGTGCCGTACTGTATACTTACCATGCACGCTAGCACATGGGAGGTTCTGAAAGTTCCAAAGAGAAAGTAGTTCTTGATTCATCTATACTAATAACTGTCTCATAATATTAGTCTTCTTTGACCAATTGTGACTTAGAGAAGGTAAAATTTACTGCATGTGCTATATTTCATATATGCACGCACACAAACATACACATACATGTATTTGTTTTTCTTTTACTTCACAGTTTTATTTTATTATAACCATAAGCTAACATGTGTTAATTAAAACATTAATTCTCAAAAATATAAGGAACAGAGAGTTAAAATCACCTCCAACATCTCATCAAATCCCATCAGTCTATGCCATATAATACAGACGACCTGCCTTTGAGATATCTCTTTATCTCTCTCTCTCTTTATATATATATATATATATATATATATATATATATATATATATTAGAAATATCATGCACATTATTTAATTATGACCTTCTCTCCTTCTCTCTCACTTTCTTTCCCTCTTTATCTCTGCCTCTTTCTCCTCCCTCCCAAACATTGTCATTGCTATCATCTTTGTCCTCCACACCAGCTGGTACCTAGAGTAAAGAGCCACTGTGTATCCTTCTCTCTCTTCTTCAGGCTTCATGATGGTATTTGAGCCAGAAGTGTTAACTCTGCAGGTCTGGCTACTACTAACCCCTGCATGTTTTCAAGGGAGGTCTGACTTCAGGAATGGCCGCTAGCTGACTCTTGGGAGTTAAGCTCTGAGCTGTTGACATATTCTGCCCAATTAGAGTGTCTTCAGTGACTGAACCCTTGGGTTACATGGCACCAGTTTAACGAGATAGTTATGCTAACAAGATGTATAGTGAATGCCTGCTATTGCTCTGAGTAGCTGAGGTCAGCCATGCAGGCACTGCATGCCTACGGTTACTGGGTCCCAATGAAATACCTGGATGCCAAGGCTCAGGTGGGCTTCCCTGGTTGACAATGTTTTGAATGTGTTGTCTCATATCACTCCTGGGTGTATTAAATGCATCCATGTGACTTCTTAGAACCCCTAAAAGACTGCACCTGGTTCCTTCTAGATTTTACCTGTGGACCTTTACTGGTTTAAATACATGTTCTTTTCTTGCAATAGACCATAATTGTGAGTACAATGGATTTTCTGGCTCCTTCTAGTGAACTGTCAAGCCTTCAGATAGTCCTAGTCCTAGGGATCTTCAACCACAGCTTTTGAGGGTATAATCTTCCACTGAGTACAATTGTCACTGTGTCCCAGAGGTGCTAGATAACAATGGTCTTCCTTTCATTGCTGGTTTCACTTTATATTTTTCTCTTCTATACCAGAGTTATTTAGAATTAGATTTCTCATTTTCAAACGGAGCCACATATTTATTCTTTATCGAATAATGTTGGATTATGATCAGAGAATGCAGTTTCTTAAAATCTTGACTTTTGAAAATGTGTTAATTTTTCTGTCATTGTGAGCAAGTACTTTCAAAATCCCAAACTATTTCTTTACTATTATGTGAGCACAAAATACAGTTCCTATGTATTTCAGACACTATTCTCCACTGCTCTCCCCCTACACCAGAAAGGAGATAAATTTAGAATGCTTTTAATTTACTAAACTCTCTCTCACCTACTCAGGTCCTAGGTTCTTGCTGAATTTGTAACTTTAAGTACAAGACTACTATTGACATTTTACTCACAGTGTGTGGAGAGGCTTCGTCTTGTAGGTGGATCAGATCTGACAGGGGCAGCTTGGATGGCCTCGATAGCTATTGGAAAAGAACTAGGAAAAAGCTTTCTAAAAAACAGAAGAATAAGCACAGTGTGGTGGATTCATTATCGCAGGGCCAGAAAGTTCACCTGCTGAGTGGTAGGTTATTTATCACATGGTCGATGAGTTAATTTACAGCTGAAGTGAAGAAAATCAATTTTCTATAACAAACATTTTAAAGTGTTGTGGTGAAGCCATTATATTTACAGCCTGGTTGTATGACTTGTATTTCTCAGGAAGTCTTGCTTTTTCCCTCCTCATAATTATCAGTAAATAGAAGGATAACGTCTCTATTTGAGTTAGTATGTGATTTAATCTCAAAGACTATGGACCCCTCTAGGTAGTTTCCAGCAATATTTTTGTTGGTTTGTTTAGGGGGTGCAAGTTGTAAATGTTTTTCACCCTTCTTTTTCTTCTTTTGCTAAGAAAAGCAACATCAACACAGCCCTTGACCTAGGTCACCAATATTAGTTTCCTCACAAGGCTTCTTATCAAATAAAATTGTAAATTAGATTTCTATGACTGAAATAAGTCAGTGCATTAAATCTCTAATTTACCAATCTTCATATGCTACTATTCTTCATTTATATTTAATAGTGTGTCTATTTCAAGGCTCATTACTGAATACCATCTTCATTTTTCTCTATCTTCTGGTCTCTATTCAGGATATTTTATCATTTGGCTTAAGGATTTTTCTTTAATATTTTTTCTTGATTGAGTTTCATGAACTGTATGTTTTAGGAATCCTCATATGTTAATAAATATTCTTATTTTCCTTGATGAATGAATGAAAGATAAATACATGTTGTTTGAAATTTAGTTTTAGAAGTCTACCATCTTCCATGTTCATCCTATAGTTAAATTTAATGCTAGTCGGATATGTGTTTGTGAATTAAATTTTCCATCCAGAATGTTGTAAAAATGCATTTATTTGCTGGGCATGGTGGTGCATGCCTGTGATCCCAGAGGCTCAAGAGACTGAGGTAGGAGGATTAAGAGTTCAAAGCGAGCCTCTGCGCCTGAGCAAGGCCCTACGCAACTTAGTGAGAGCTTGTCTCTAAATAAAATATTTAAAAGGGCTGGGGATGTGGCTTGGTGATTAAGCACCTCTGGGTTCAACCCCAGTACCAAAAAAATATATTATTTATTTTACAATTCAGTAATGTTGACAAGATATGCATAGGGATGCTTCTAGAACTCTTAATTGTTGAATCCTAGACTCAGATAATATGGCAAGTAAAATAATGTTCCCCTAAAGATACTCTAATCTCAAGAAACTCATGTTATCTTACAAGGGGAAATAAAGTGGGGGATGGAATTCAGTTGCTAATCAGATGCCCTTGAGATGGGAAGATTACCCTTGATTATCTGGGTGAGCCCAGTAATCACAAGGAGGCTTACAAGTGAGTGACAGAGGCAGGAAATGCAGAGTCCTACAGACATTTGAAGATGCTGCTCTGCTGGCTTTGAGGTGGAGGAAGGGCTCAAAGCTGAAGGAGTGTAGGAAGCCACTAGAATTTGGAAAAGGTAAAGAAAATGATTTTCCTCTAAAGCCACCTGAAGGAATTCAGTCCTGCTAACACCCACTTTGTGGATGAGACCTATTTTGGACATCTGGCCTCAAGAACTATCAGATAATACATTTTGTTTTAAGCCACTATGTTTGTGACCATTTGTGACAGCAGCAATAGGAATTTAATGTAGTCATTCTGGCATCAAGATGAAAAACCCCTGCCTACGCTTCTTCCCATTGGACTAGCCAGAGGGTTCACTTATGTCCATTCCCTGGTCTTCTAAAGGCTAGCAGGTGCCAGACTGTGGAGAAATAGCCAGAACGTGGAGTCAAGGGAATGATAGTCAGCAAGCACTCTGCGTATCATTTGCTAAAATCTTCTTCCCTTACTTCTTCAGCCTTTTCTCTTGCCAATTCTTACTCTGAACACTTCCCTTTAGCCCTAGGATTGTTTCCCTAGTATAACTGGGCTATTGAATACTCTTTTGTATTTTTTTAAATTTTAGCCTCCAATTATGTTATAAATGCACAGATTGTAAGAAAAAGAAAATGGGGGAAAGAACTAGATTTGAAAAACAAAACCATTGTCAGATATTGTTTTTATTGTCCAGGAGGTAAAAGTAAAACTGGGTTAGATATATTTTGCTTTCCTCAACTGAAGTTACAAGAGCCTCTACCTGAAGTAAACAAACAAATTAGTGGGAATAACATGACCTCCAGTACAACCAAGATTAGGCTAGGAAAAAAAGAACTGAACGGATGGGAATTATAGCTATGCCTGAGACTTTCAGTTGAGAAATTAAAAAGCAACAAATCAAATTAAGTAGTCTGGTACACCATTTAGAATTTGTTTGTTGATTAGAAGCCTTGCTCTATTTAGCAATAATTACTGCTGACTAGAAAATGTACATATGCAGTAGTATTCTTTTTAATGAAGAAAATTCACTCTCAAACACACTTCTCTATCAACTCTGTATTACCATGAGCAGAAATAGGTAGAAGCATAGGAATATATTTTGGGATATCAGACTGAAGGAAAATAGCCCTTCATCAAATGAAGTCAAATAACATCAAGTGCTTGGGGAAGAACGAGTTTTTGCAGAGGGGAGAGGATGGTGGATTGCTCAAGAGAGACTACCAGAGGTGAGCTGGGGAGATTCTGAATCTGAGAAGGAGCCGGAGGTGGTTAATTCAGAGTCAGCAAATTACAGCCCATGATGCCAATCCAGCCTATTCATCATTGGAAATAAAGTTTTATTGGAACATAGCCACATTCATTGGTTTAGGTATCTGCTAAAATAAAATTTTTAAAAATGTAGTTTTGTAGATCTTAATTTTCCATTTGTGAATCCCAAAGAAGTTGGGACCAAAAATGGCCCACAATACTCTGCCCCATCCATGCACAGGTTATGTTTATAGCCAGGAAAAAAGGAAATAACATAAGGAAAATAGAGGTGAGGCACAGAGACAGCCTGATTGGTTGCAGCTTCTGTCTGTCTTATTTGATCTTAAACAAATGGCAGCTTATGATTGGATAAAACTCAGAAATTCACTACAACCCTAGGTTAGTCTTCTACACATCAAATTAAATTGCAGTTCATTATGTAAAGAGAAAAATTTAGGTCAAACTTAAATTATGTATAGAGGCAGCTATAGGCCAAACTTGATAGTATTATCATCAATAGCTACTTTTTTGCAACCGTGGCAGAGCTGAATATTTGCCACAAAGACTATATGACCCACATAGGTGAAATATTTATAATCTGGCCCTTTGCAGAAGAGGTTTGCTGACCTCTTGGTGAGGGGAAGGCCTCTACGATATCAAGAAGTAAAACAGAGCGGATTCGGAATTAGCCCTAAGAACAGCTCAGGTATATTCTCTTTGGGAAAGAAAGCATTACAGACCAAATTGCATGTTTCCTGGGTAACGCTGAGAGCAAGTTATGGTGATAGACAGAACTCACATTTGTCATGAATAGCTGCTAAAAATACAAAGTTGAAAACTGCTTCCCTAGAGAAGCCTGTGTTAAGGATTTGGAGAAGGTGTGTGTGTGTGTGTGTGTGTGTGTGTGTGTGTGTGTGTGTGTGTTTTAAAGGTATCAGTCATGAAGAGACCCAGAGGCCCTTTCTCCTTTTGCAATACAACCTGGACTAAGCCTCCAGCAGTCTCCTTTCTTTCAGATCAGATACAGGATACTCTGAGATTGTTGGATTCCCTTTTTGCCTGACAAGCCATCAAAAGTTCAAATTAAGGTTTTCCTTCTATTAAGTTTATTTAATTTTTTTAAAATGGAAATATAGATTTTGCATATATGAATTGCTGCTTGGACAGGAATATTTTTTTAAAGAGAGAGAGAGAGAGAGAGAGTTTTTAATATTTATTTTTTAGTTCTCGGTGGACACAACATCTTTATTTGTATGTGGTGCTGAGGATCGAACCCGGGCCGCACGCATGCCAGGTGAGCGCGCTACCGCTTGAGCCACATCCCCAGCCCTCTATTAAGTTTAAAAAGCCTATTCAGGTGTCCTCATCTCCTGAAATTGTCCTCTCCTCTTTGTTGGGGCTTTAGAGTGGAAAGTATGGTAGGGACATGAGGGTAGGGGTTTGGGACCTAGGATTAGAGATTTAAATACAATGTGTGGTTCAAGGAAGACAAACACTTTAGAGCACATTGCTTTCTGTCAGAGTCTCTACTTAGATGCTTCCCAGTCTGGTAGTGGGAGGAAGTAAAATGAGCATCGGCTTAATGGGTACCTTAAAAGTAAAGTATTTTCCCAAGGTAGAAATGGCAAAGTGTTGAAGGCAGAGAGACCTGATTCAGGGAGAGAAATGTTGAAAATAACAATTTTATAAACCACTGGCCCTATTCACTTCCAATAGGACAAACACAAGCTTTATGTCAAAATAGGTCTTTCATGTAGGAGCTCTGACTCTGGAAACGAGGTTCAGGGCTTGGCAGGTGGGAGAAGATGCAAGATGCAGTGAGGATTGGAGAAATGCTTAATTCAGTGATGGCTACAGTCTCTAGCCCCCAGCTTCAGCTTCAGCTCCCAGCCAGTTCCATTTTAGTCCTCATTTGTCCCCAGGAGCCCCTTTTGCCACTGAATCTTTTCCATAGGCCCTTTTTATATGCAGGCCAAACAAAGCAGGCACATTGCCAACAGGTTACATGGTTGGGGGCACACATGCTCACAAGTTAATGTTTATGACCTTGAGTATGTACACTGAATCACAGTGTTTCTGGCCTTGACTAACCATAACAGCCCTGACTACACACTAAAAATATAACATAGCCCACTAGAAGTCTCAGCAAGGGAGCCTACCTAGAACCAACTTGGGCCTGACCCAACAAGGTCCTTTACTTGCAAAGCAGACATTCTTATATGACTTAGATACTTGAGTTTGTCTTGATTATAGTAGTCTATTTTTTCCCACCACAGATGTAAATTCCAAGTGCCTTAGAATCTATGATTCTGTTCTATCTTATATAAAATGCCTCCACTCTAGCACTTGAAAACCTCTTTCATATGGCACTCAATGAATTAGTTAATTGTATTAATGATAGGTGCTTCACACATGGTCATTTAACTTGGATTTGCAATGTTCATCCAGGTGTTTAAATACAACAGGGATTTCCTTCCTGGAGGGGAGGGAGGTTAGTACTTTATTTGTGAGAACTGGAAGAGTTTTTGTTGTCTGACTACATAAATGTATTGTTCCAAATTTCCCCTTAGATTCATAGTCTCACAAAAGAAAAAGTAAGAATTCACTGTATGTTTGTGTGTGTGTGTGTGTGTGTGTGTGTTTAGACATATTTTAAGTTTGGTTTTTACTGTCTAAGCCCCTGGATGGCCGAGTCTTTGTCTTGTTCACTGTGAATCCTCAGCACTTAAAATACTACCTGGGACACAGTAGGGGTTAAATATTTGTTAAATTTTACTCTTATGGATATTTTTCTCTTATTGCTGTAGCTTTACTTTTTCAGTCAAGCATTAGGATTTTCAAACGCCTTTCTTCCACCACAGAGAACTGTTTACTAGACAGCAATATGTGTACCTATCTAATTGTCGATGCTAATGAAACAAAAATAAAGAAGACTTTATAGCTATTTGATTTCTCAATAAACCTTTCACTTACTTCCCTCACTTTATTATATCTTCATTTATTTTTATTCATTTTCTTTATCAATTCAAAGGTATCATTTCCAGTGTTAATTTTCATAGAGTTTGGGTAGCTAATGTTTATTTAGGAGAAAACAAGCAATGTTAACTCCACCATATGTTGTAGGGACAAAAGAGGCAAGGCACCGAAGATAGCAGGAAACACTTTTACTTGGCTGCAGCCAGGTTCAGAGGGCACAGCTTTTGCTGTAATCAATCAATCCCCTGAACCCCAAGTTCAGGGAGTTTCAGAATTTTATACCCAGCATGTAAGGGGAGGGGCTCAGAAGTTCACAGTCTACAGAAGTTCACATAAAAGCAGCTTTTTCTTTCACTGTTCTGGGCAAGTTAACTGCTCAAGGACAACACCTGAGGAAGGGAGAGCTACTTCTCCCCTTCTTTCCTCCCCCTGCCAGCTGTTACCATGGAGCCCATTTGTAACTTCTCTTAAAAATGTAGACATCTCTGTGAAGCCCAGCTCAAGGCCAGAGGCCTTGTTTGCACATTTCTTCAAAGTACTATACTGGACATGTTTGTGAAAATCTAGTAAGGGGGTGTCCAGCACCTGGAATGCTGGTATCTTCTTGGTCAGTGGCCAAGTAAACAGGGCGACACGAAAATAGGAAGTTTATCTACATTGAAATCTTTTGCAGAGATTCTTTTGCTGACAGCCCTAAAATCAGCCATGTTGGAGATTTCTGGCGAGGCCCAGTTAAGACTTTTCAGTGGAGAAAGGGGGTGTCACTTCACATACTCCAAGGATCTGGGATAAAGAATGGGCATGTATATAAGTTATGGATAAATTGAAAAAAAAAAACGATTTTCCCAGGCTTCCTAAAATCTTCCCTTATACCCCGATTTCCTCTCTTTCACAAGATAAATACATAAAAGTACCATCTATGATGAGGTTTGTATTTTTGGAGCATCATGACCTTATCCATTTGGTGAAAGAGAAATAGTACAAATTTTCACATTTTAAAAGTTATTTCTTGGGGCTGGGGATGTGGCTCAAGCGGTAGCATGCTCACCTGGCATGCTTGCGGCCCTGGTTCAATCCTAAGCACCACATACAAACAAAGATGTGTCCGCAAAAAAAAAAAAAAAAAAAAAAAAAACTGAAAAATAAATATCAAAAATTCTCTCTCTCTCTCTCTCTCTCTCTCTCTCTCTCTCTCTCCTCTCTCTTTTAAAAAAAGTTATTTCTAAAAGATTTGAAGTGATTGAAGGAATGAAAATGAGTTTTATAACATTGAGCTACTACACGTGTAGATATTTTAGGGTTTTGTAGGAGGAAGGTTGTGCCCTGTGGTTAACCAAGCAAAAGGACAATTCTTTTGTAGTTATATGTAGTGTTAATGTACCTCGAAATTTCAGATAGACCTCAACCTGAGATTTTTTTTTCTTATTTACTGTTTAAAATAGCTGGAAGGATAAAGAATCAGTAAAAGAATGGAGAATGGTATTGGATGATATTTTTCTTACTCTTAAGCCAATGAGTGGTTAAGATCTCAGACTAGAAAATAACCAAAACTAAGACTGATATTATTTTAATGTTAAGTTAGAGACCACAGGATGAATTTTAGGGAACATAATAAAAATTTTCATCTCCTTTAATGGAGCAGTCATAAAATGATTATGCTTTTAAATAAAACAAGATTATCTTGTTATTTTACTTATAGTTTTTTTTCTATTTGATTATCTCCAACTCATTCCTTTGTGGAATATTAAAAATAAAATGGAAACTGAGCCCTGTGGAGATGTTGGGCTTTCGCTGTCTAAAAAAATGAAGAGATAAAAAGAACCAAAGTTTATTTCATTCAAACTTTGAAATAATTTCATGTAAACTTCAAATTAAACGTCACTATAAATTGAAATGGCACTCAAGGTTAAGGAAAAGCAATTAGAAAGTTTGGGGGTGAATTGGGAAATGGCTATTTTGTCTGAATGACTTTCTTTCTGAATAATGCCATAATTTGTATTTAATTTTCTGGTATTGCAATCTGTTAGGCAGCTGCTTTAAGGCTTTCTGATAATATTAAATAGTTTTATGGAGTTCTTGATGGGCTAACGATGGATTACATCATGGTTCCATGGTTTTATTTCTCCAGTTAAAATGAAACTGTTATTTGTAAGGAAAGAAAAATTAATCATATTGATCTTTTACTCATACTATAAACCCTGAATCATCACAGTAAAACATGCATTCTCCATTTTTTTTTTTTTACATTATTTGTGTGGGTTGGTTGGTTTGTTTTTGGTGCTGAGGATCAAACCCAAGCACATAGGTTAGGCAAGTAATCTGCCACTGATCTACATTCTAGTCCCTTATTAGTAGTGTTTTCATGTAAAATTCCTTTTAATTATCCAGCTGATACAGCACCTGTGTGTTCTGATCGGAAATGTGACTGGTCAGCTTTGTCATTTGCATTTGATAAGAAATAATTGCTCTCCCTGCATGTCACCTTGGCTCAATGAATTTTATCCCATTTCTGGGATGCTTTATATACCATGGTGACATAGAACTTGAAAGGGGAATAAAAGTTTGCTGTGCTGGCAAATCTCACCATCCTTGATGATTTGAACTGTCATTACTCATTAATTTCCTTCTGTTTTGCTGTTCCATGAATTATAAATCAGCATCTGTTCTTTGTAGTTTATTAGTCATCAATAATAATGAGCATTGATAGACAGGTGGAACTTGGTAATTTTCACAGTGACTTTACACATGTCATCATCCATATAGCCTAACCAGTTGTCTGTCTCCATTGTGCAGGAGGAGAAGCCACACTCAGTGAGGTTCAGCGACATCTATGTAGACCCCACAGTTGATGACTGGCAGAGCCAGGACCAATGTTAGATTTCTGACCTTGAGACTTCAGAGCTATCTCATTCCACAAGTGGACTTTCTGGGATGTCCACTATGAAATGCCACAGTGATAATCTGTGGTAGTCATCATAGATGTTGGGCTTAAGTTTAACTGCTTAGAATCATTGCCTTTAAAGTAGGTTTGTTTGATCACAGAGGAGGGTTCTAGTTCATCTTTCTGTGTACCCCCAGAACTCAAAGTCTTCCTAATAGTGAGTCACCAGAAAACTCTAAATTCTAGAAAAGCTTACTAAGGTGATCCAACAACCCACTTGAGAGATGAGTTTAATGTGGAAGGCTAATGGCACAGTTTGCTGACTTTTAAACTAGCACATAGGAGTTGGGATGTAGCTCAGTGGTAGAGCACTTGCCTAGCATTCACAAGGCCCTGGGTTCAGTCACCCCCCACACACACACACATTAAACTGGCACATTGGCAAGCCAAATGTCAAGCTAATGAGGACCCCAGCACCATGTTGTGCCACTGAAGGTCAGGGTCCTCTAAGATTTCCATTCTTCTGCTGAGTCTGCATTTCTCCCAATGCAGAGGTGGACTATTTCCTTTCTGGGAATGTAGTAGACTGTCTACTATTGATCATCATGTTCTGGAGCCTTTTGTGCCTGACTATCCTCTAAAAGGGATTCCTGTTTCTTTCCACCAAAGCACCTCTTTTCTTCAGGAGTGCCTAATACCTATATTTTTGTGAGAAATGCACACATTTCCTGTGTTGAACTGTGAATTTCTGAAGAAAAAATAGTATTGCTATTGTAAAGTACCTAGCCTTTGTCTGTTCTTCTTCACATAAAGGATGCATAATTAATGTTGGCTGAGGGAGTAATGATTAACCCAAGACTTCCCAGCTCCTGTGGCAAGCACTGACTTATGAAGTTATAGAGTATAAGATAGTGGGAAATGACCTCTCTGGAATTAGCTCTGCAGTCTGCACAAGTCAGGTCAAGAGAAGCCAGTACAGACTCTTCCTTCTTTCAAAACAATTATTTTGTTTATTTATCCACTAGTGTTCTTCCTAGAAAGCACGCATCCGTTAGAAATGACTCTTCTTGATGTTTTTAACTGCCAAAAGCATATCACACAGTATTACTGTCTTGACATCAATTTCTATGAAATATCACCTTAGAGCCTGGCTATATCCCAGACTCTACAAAGTGAAGCAAAAGTCAAAACAAGAAGCCAGCTGAGGAAAGAGTTCCTTGAATAACCTATAGCATACGCCATATCATAAAACTGAACTCAACTTCTTTGAGGTCTGAACACTCTGAGGTTGATCTCCAGACAATTCGATGTTTATAATCTTTACACTCCTAGTTAAAGGCAGAAGGTATGGAAAAGAATGCAGATGAGAATATTTTTGCTATTTTGCCAGTCAGAAACATGTCTATAATTATTATTATTACTATTGTATTTTCTGAAAATCTTGAGCAGAATTTTCTTTCAAAATTATAAGTCTATTCTGACAAAATACATATATGGAAACTACTACATAAGATCTAGCAAGTTCATGAAATCCAGAGATGAATTTAATTTTTTTTTTTAGTTGTTGATGGACCTTTATTTTAGTCCCTTATTTATGTGGTGCTGAGAATCGAACCCCATGTCTCACACATGCTAGGCAAGTGCTCTAACACTGAGCAACAACCCCAGCTGGTGATGGATGTTTTAAAAAAATATGTTTTAGTTGCCAATGGATGTTTTACTTTATTTGTTTTATTTATATGTGGTGCTGAGGACCGAACCCAGGGTCTCACACATATCAGGCAATCACTCTATCCCTGAGCCACAACCCCAGTCCTGAGAGGGATTATTTTAAATCAGTAATTATAGTCATAGAATTTACTCTGCCTATTAAGGAAAAAAGATGGAAAGCAAACCAACATCTATTAAGCCCTCACTTGAACAGGCTGGTTGCTTTCAAATGTATTTGTTTATAAGATGGAAAAGGATACTTAAAGAGGGAGAGCAAAGAAAGATAAGATAACTTAGACTAATCAGGGTGCCAAATGACTGCTTGAGTTTACACCATCTCTGTCACAAGGTAAAGGAGAGAACCTTCAAGTAGAGAACAATCTTTCATACTGTTCCCCTCTCTAAGTTACAATTTTTACTTAGACAACTAATGATCCTCCAAATGTCTCATCAAGGAAGCTGCAGAACGTTTTTAAAATGTAGAGTAGTTTTTCCTTTCTTTTTTCCAGGTAATAAACACTTGACATTTAGGAAATGCAGTTCTAAATTTATAAAGCACACAGCGTTTTTCAGCTACACTCACAGTCTTGGAAGGTGCCAGTTACATGCATACATTTATCACACAGGCTTTTGTAGGTAGCTTTTTGGAAAAGGAAGATTATTGCCTGACTCACAGAGAATAAAATGATAATCAAATTAAAATTTTTAAAGGAAGAACTACTTTTCAATCCCTTATGCTGCATTTCTTGGTGTTGCATGTACCTTACACAATAATGAACAAGAAGATTGGCAGGACCAGAACCCACCACATGCCACCCACACGGAGCCAGGAACCACAGCACCCTTGTGGATACAAATACCGCAAGGCGTTTCCCTATCCACCCACGTGTGACTGCACCTAAACCAGTGCCATCTTGGGACCCAGCAGCCACCTCCATAGCCCTTCCCATGTGGTAATTTCCACTGTGGGACAATGGACAGGGACAAGAGGCAACTGCCCCTTGCAGGCACTGCATGCCACAATTTGCCATCACTGAATGGACCACCCAACGCAATGCACAGCCCATCCTTTCAGCCCCATCTCTGAAAGTGATCGCCTCCATCTTGGGACACCTCCACTGCCATTTTTGGTTACCTCTGCTGCCACCTCCACCACCTTTAGTTGGGGTAGATTCCATCTTGGATTACTGACTGAGGCCTGGAAGCCCAACAGCAAGGTACCTAAAGGCTTGACGCTGCTGCTGCCACTAATTAGGGACGTGGCCCCTCCCATATGGGGACAACAACTAGGATCTGGAAGACTGTCACCAAGGTCCCTGTGGGCCCAGTTGCATAAGAAGTATTCTTACTAGGTGTGCTAATAGTCACCACCCTGATGCAGAGGCAACAGGGAGCCTTGCATGGGGTCACCTCTCTCTTCTTACTCCTGCTAACGGCCAACTTCTATTGATTCCCCTTTCATTCAATCTACAATCTAATATCTCTATATTTTTATATCCTACCTTCTCACCTACACCCCCCGTCCTCTCTCTGTCCACCACTAGAAACTGTAATCCCTTATGCAAACCTACTGGCTATATGGTAGATGATAACTGTACTTGTCATTTCTGTTTATAGCAGCAAAACTGTGTCTAAATAGAAGCTAATTGATTTATGGCTGCATATTAGTTGCATTGGGTGCTATAAACATTGATCTCTCCCTTAAAGAGGAGGTATTCCTAACCTGCGGGACACTACAAGATTATAGGGTGGAAACTGCAATACCTCAGATCTATCTGCACTGCAAGAGAGGAAGACACACAGACAACATGGAAAAACAAGGGAGGAAAATGCCCCAAACAAAGCAAGATCTATAAAAATAGAATTCATTGACAGTGAAGTTGATGAAATGTCAGAAAAGGAGATCAGAATATACATAATTAAAATGATCTACAAATTAAAGAATGACCTAAGAGAGCAAATACAGGCAAAAATTGATCACTCCAACAAAGAGATAAAAGAGCAAATACAGGTAGCTTTGAGAAAGAGGTAGAAATTGTGGGAAAACAAACAAACAGAAATCCTTGAATGAAGAAAACAAAAAAAATCAAATAAAAAACTAAATAGAAAGCATCACGAATAGACTAGATTACTTCTAAGACAGAACCTCAGACAATAAAGACAAAATATACAATCTAGAAAACAAAGTTGACCACACAGTAAAGATGGTAAGAAACCATGAAAAGAATATCCAAGAATAATGGGATAACATCAAAAGACCAAATCTAGCTGGGGATTTAGCTTAGTTGGTAGAGTATTTGCCTTGCATGCACAAGGCCATGGGTTCAAACCCCAGCACCACCTCCAAAAATAATAATAATAATAATATTCTGAAAAGACCAAATCTAAGATTTATCAGGATAGAGGAAGGCACAGAGCTTCAAACCAAATGAATGCACAATCTCTTAAATGAAATAATATCAGAAAATTTCCCAAACATGAAGAATGAATTGGAAAATAAAACATAAGAGGCTTATAAGACACCAAATATACAAAATTACAACAGGTCTACACCAAAGTACATTGTAATGAAAATGCCTAGCACACAGAAAAAGCATAGAGTATTAAACGCTGCAAGACAGAAGAATCAGATTACATATAGGAGGAGACCAATTCAGAACTCAGCAGATTTTTCACCCCAGACCCTCAAGACCAGAAGATCAAGGAACAACAAATACCAACCTCTGAAAGAAAATGAATGCCAAGATTCTTACATCCAGCAACATTAAGCTTCAGATTTGATGATGAAATAAAAACCTTCCATGATAAACAAAAGTTAAAAGAATTTACAGCAAGAAAGCTTGTAGTACATAGCATTTTCAGCAAGATATTCCATGAGGAGGAAATGAAAAACAACAATGCAAATCTGCAAACGGAGGAGCTACCCTAAAGGAAAGGCCAATCAAAGAGAAACCAAGTCAACTAAAAACCAAAATTAAACCAAAATGACTGGGAATACAAAACATATTTCAATAATAACCCTGAATGTAAATGGTCTAAACTCACCAATTGAAAGATATACACTAGCAGATTGGATCAGTAACAAGACCCAACAATATGCTGCCTTCAAGAGACTCATCTCACAGGGAAAGACATCCACAGACTAAAGGTGAAAGGGTGGGAAAAAGCATACCACTCACATGGACCTTGTAAACAAGCATCAGATAAAGTGGATTTCAAACCAAAGCTAGTGAAAAGGGATAAAAAAGGACATTTCATACTGCTTAAGGGAATCATAAAACAAGTCATAAAAATCATAAATATTTATTCCCCAAATAATGGGACATTTATGTATGTCAAACAAAGCCTTCTCAAATACAAAAACCAAATAGACCCCAACACAGTAATACTGGGTGACTTTAACACATCTCCCTCACCACTGGACAGATCTTCCAAACAAAAGCTAAGCATAAAAACTATAGAACACAATAAAACAATCAATAATTTAGACTTAACAGACATGTATAGAACATTCTATCCATCAACAAAAGAATACACTTTCTTCTCAGCAACCCATGGATCTTTCTCCAAAATAAACCATATGCTATGCCACAAAGCAAGTCTTAGCAAATACACAAAAAAATAGAGATACTACCCTGCATTCTATCAGATAATAACAGAATAAAATTAGATATTAATGATAAAATTAAAAAACAGAAATTACCCCAACACCTGGAGACTAAATAATATGCTACTGAATGATGCATGGATAACAGAAGACATCAGGGAGGAGATTAAAAAAAATTCTTAGAGGTAAATGAGAACTCTGATACAACACAGCAAAATCTCCGGGACACTATGAAGGCAGTGCTAAGAGGAAAGTTTATTACATGGAGTTCATTCATTAAAAGAAGAAAAAAGTCAACAAATAAACAACCTGACATTACAGCTCAAATCCCTAGAAAAAGAAAAATAAACCAACACCAGAAGTAGAAGACAGGAAATAATTAAAATCAGGGATGAAATCGAAACAAAAGAAACAATTCAAAAGATTGACAAAAGAAAAAGCTAGTTCTTTGAAAAAAAAATAAATAAAATTGACAAACCCTTAGCCACCCCGATGAAAAGAGAGAGAAAACTCAAATTACTAAAATTCATGATGAAAAAAGGAAATATCACAGCAGACACTATTGAAATACAGAAGACAATTAGAAACTATTTTGAAAACTTATGCTCCAGTAAAATAGAAAACCTTGAAGACACCAACAAATTTCTAGAGGCATATGATCAACCCAAATAGAGTCAAGAGGACATACACAATTTTAACAGATCAATTTCAAGCAAGGAAACAGAAGATACCATCAAAAGCCTACCAACCAAAAAAATCCCAGAACCAGACAGATTCACAGCTGAGTTCTACAAGACCTACAAAGAAGAATTAATACCAACACTCCTTAAATTATTCCATGAAATAGAAAAGGCGGGAACCTTTCCACACTCATTTTATGAGGCTAGTATCATCCTAATACCAAAACCAGACAGAGACCAATATTCCTGATGAATATAGATGCAAAAATTCTCAATAAAATTCTGGCAAATTGCATACAAAAACATATTTTAAAAAAATAGTGCACCATGATCAACTGGGACTCATTCTATGGATGCAAGTTTGGCTCAATGTTCAGAAATCAATAAATGTAATTCATCACATCAATAGACTTCAAGATAAGAATCATATGATTATATCAATTGATGCAGAAAAAGCATTTGACAAAATATAGCATCCTTTCATGTTCAAACACTAGTAAAACTACAGATAGTAGGAACATACCTTAACACTGTAAAAGCTATCTATGTTAAACCCAACATCATTTGAAATGGAGAAAAATTGGAAGCATTCCCACTAAAAACTGGAACAAGACAGGGATGTCCTTTTTCACCACTTTTATTCAACATAGTTCTTGAAACTCTAGCCAGAGAAATTAGATGAAAAATAAATTAAAGGGATACAAATAGGAAAAGAAGAACTCAAATTATCATTATGTGCCAACAACATGATTCTATGCTAGAGTATCCAAAAAAGTCCACCAGAAAACTTCTAGAATTAATAAATGAATTCAACAAAGCAGCAGGATATAAAATCAATACTCATAATCAAATGCATTTCTATACATCAGAGATGAATCCTCTAAAAGAAAAATTAGGAAAACTACACCATTCAAAGTAGTCTCAAAAAATAAATAAATAAAATACTTGGGAATCAATTTAACAAAAGAGGTGAAAGATCTCTACAATAAAAACTACAGAACACTAAAGAAAGAAATTGAAGACAACCTTAGAAGATGGAAAGATCTCCCATGCTCCTGGATAGGCAAAATTAATATTGTCAAAATGACCATACTACCCAAAGCACTATAGAGATTCAGTATAATTCCAATTAAAATCCCAATATCATTCCTTATAGATATAGAAAAAGCAATCATGAAATTCATCTAGAAAAATAGGAGACCCAGTACAGCCAAAGCAATCCTTAGCAAGAAGAGTGAAGCAGGAAGCATCACAACACCAAAGCTATAGTAACAAAAACAGCATGATATTGGCAGACCAATGGTACAGAATAGAAGACACAGAGACAAACCCACATAAATACAGACAAACCCACTAAATACAGTTATCTCATACTAGACAAAGGTGCCAAAAACAAACATTGTAGAAAAGATAGCCTCTTTAACAAATGGTGCTGGGAGGACTGGAAATCCATATGCAGCAAAATGAAACTAAATCCCTATCTCTCACATGCACAAAAATCAACTCAAAGTGGATCAAAGATCTAGGAATTAGACCAGAGACTTTACACTTAATAGAAGAAAAAGTAGGCCCAAATATTCATCATGTGGGATTAGGCCCCGACTTCCTTAACAAGACTCCTAAAGTGCAAGAAATAAAATCAAGAATCAATAAATGATATGGATTCAAACTAAAAACCTTCTTCGCAGCAAAAGAAACAATGAGGTGAATAGAGAGCCTACATTTTGGGAGCAAATTTTTGCCATACACACGTTAGATAGAGCACTAATCTCCAGGTTCATAAAGAACTTAACACCAAAACAAACAAACAAACAACCTAATCAATAAATGGACGAAGGAGCTGAAAAGACTATTCTCAGAAGAAGATATACAATTGATCAACAAATACATGAAAAAAATGTTCAACATATCTATTTGAGAAATGCAAATCAAAACTAAGATTTCATCTCACTCCAGTCAGAATGGCAGTTATCAAGAATATAAACAACACTAAGTGTTGGCGAGGATGTGGGAAGAAAGCCACACTCATACATTGCTGGTGGGACTACAAATTGGTGCAACCAATCTGGAAAGCAGAATGGAGATTCCTTAGAAAACTTGGAATGGATCCACCATTTGACCCAAAGGACTTAGAAACAGCATATTACAGTAACACAGCCACATCAATGTTCAGAACAGCACAATTCACCATAGCTCAACTGTGGAACCAACCTAGATGCCCTTCAATAGATGAATGGATAAAGAAACTGTGGTACATATTAACAAGGGAATATTACTCAGCAATAAAAGAGAATAAAATTCTGACATTTGCAGGTAAATGGATAGAGTTAGAGAATATCATACTAAGCAAAGTAAGCCAATCCCCCCCAAAACAAAGGCTGAATGTTTTTATTTCTGGTAAGTGGATACTAATTCATAATGGGGATAGGGGAGAAGGGATGAGTTGAGGAAGTTTGGATGGGGCAAAAGGGAGGGGGGAGGGGGCATGGTGGTAGGAAAGATGGTGAAATGAGATGGACATCATTACTCTAGTACATGTATGATTGCATGAATGGTGTGACCCTACTTTGGGTACAAGCAGAGAAGTAAAAAACTGTGCTCCATTTGTGTGTAATGAACCAAAGAGCATTATGCTGTCATGTATAACTGATTAGAACAAACAGATAAATTAAAATATTTTTAAAAAGAAGATTGGCAGTAGCTTTAGCAAGGAAGGAAATGTAAAAGGGCTGCTCATCTCTAGCTTGATTGGTTAGGGTCTTAATGGCAAACTGCGAATCCACTCTGGCTGTCTTGCACATGCAGGGACTCTAGTGGAATGCCATGGGAATCAGGGGACCAGGCTGAAAATAGTCAAGGAGTACAGGAAAGCAGGCCAGTAGGAGTCCTACACTGTGGTATAGTCCACAAATCATCAGAGATGAGGCCATGAACACGATCCTCCAGCCATCCTCTTACTTTCCTAACACTCCCTAAATGTTGAGGGCCACAGCCCAGTCGGGATGACGCATGGCATTTTTGCCAGAAGTAGTGGTTGAGAGGTGACGTGACGCTAGTGAACCATTAAGATGATGACTTTTGAGTTCTGGCGGAGTTCCCCTTGAGTTCCGCTTGAGCTCTTGCGGGGATTCCCGGAGAGTTCCCATTGGTTGGGGAAGTGCCTGAGGTGGGATTTGCTGGTTGCTGGTTCCTGGAGAGGCCGCATGGCATTTGGGGGAGTTCCTGGGAGCGTGTGTGGAGTGTGCTGGTGGAGTTCAGAAATAAAGTTTGTTCCTGCTTCAGTGGCTTGTGATTTGTGCCCAGCCAGACTGCGGCACCTAAAGATTTCAAGTCTAGGAAGATCCCCTATCCTTGACTGCATCATGGTAGAGAGGCAAGATCTAGTTAGAAAAATCTTCTTTAAAATCTTCTTTAGAAAGATTTCCACACCACGGGAGATTCTCCTAAAGGGAAGGTTAGTTTGTATGTTGGGCAGTGCCTTCGAGAGCATATGTCTCCAACTTTCAAGGAAAAGCTTATCTAAAATAGGTAAAATTAAAAATAAAAATAAAACAGGGGGTAGAACATATTCTCTCTCTCTCTCTCTCTCTCTCTCTCTCTCTCTCTCTCTCTCTTTGGTACTAGGGATTGGACCCAAGGGCACTCAACCATTGAGCCACATCCCCAACCCTTTTATATTTTATTTAGAGACAGAGTCTCACTAAGTTGCTTAGGGCCTCACTAAGTTGCTGAGGCTGGCTTTGAACTCACAATCCTCCTGCCTCAGCCTCCAGAGCCGCTGGAATTACAGGCATGCACCAGTGCATCCAGTTAGAACATGTTCTTATATTTTATCTTATCTCTCTTCCTCTGGCAATGACCACCATCCAATTAAAGGGGAGGAAAAAAAGAATCTTGACTATGATCTAGTTCAAACAAAGTCTTTCTTTTACAGATACAGTGAGGTTCTGGATAATCATGGTTTGCCTAACACTCTAATAGAAATAGCACCATGACTAGAACCCATGTCTTCTAAGCCCATAAGCAATGTGTTCTCCAATGGGTTGCACTGCTCCTGTCTGTTATTCACTGCCTGGTAGCCATGTTAGTGGTGAAAACACGGAGCATTGGTGCTAGCTCACTTAAATAGAGCTTTCTGTCCACATGGCTCTGTCCTAAGTTCTGGAGGAGTAAGGAGACCCCAACTTATTATTTGCCAACTCCACAGTCTTAAATTACTTAATCTCTCTGAACTTCTGTTTTGTTTTGTTTTTTACCTATTTTTTCTTTACCTGTTACAAGCTTGAAATATAGTTATCTTTCCTACCTCATGTCATTGTTTTACAAAATAATTATAATAATACCTAAGGCACACCTTTTGCATACCAGAAAAAAAAAACCATCCATGTATAGAAATACTTTAAAAATACCCTTAAGCCACTCGCAATAATTAAAACCTGACACACACACTTACCCCATGTCCAATAGATAGGGCTGCAATTCCTGTCTTCATTTTGTATGTTGCTACACTGAGGCTATTAATTGATTCATTGGAAAAGTGGGTATTTAGGAAGAGAGTCAGAAGAATGAAGATCTCCAGGCCCTAAGTTCCCTGAGTCAGAAAACACTATTGATATTAACATCCCTATTTGATATTAACAGCAGCTTATTTTGTGGGCTGATTTTGTATAAGGAGCCAGTCTTCTAATTCTTACACTACCCAAAGAAGTTTAATTTCCCTGTTGTGCAGATGGACCCCGAAGCCCCATATATTATATATCTTTGCCCCCAGCCATCCAGCTGGTGAGGGAACTGGGATTTAAACTACAGCTTACTTCCTCCAACTTCATTTTCTGATGTTCCCCTGAACATTCTAACCATCCCCTTCTCCAAAGCTGTAGTGCTATATTTAAAAATAAAGGAAATTACAGCTGGATTATGTTGTTTAAAAACCGAGATAATACTATCATTTATTGAGCAGTGTGTGTGCTAACACCTTACTGGTATTATCTCTTGTAACTTGCACAATATACTCAGCAATCTAAGGCCTAGAAAAATTAAGGAAGTTGCATATGATCATGCAGATAGTGACTTGCAAAACTAGGATACAAACCCCACTTATGACTCTAAAGCTCATGACCTGCATTGCTAGCTGGCCAGATTCTGCAAAGTCTAAAGTTGGAACAAATTAATTGCTGAGTTTTAATTGACCAAACTCCTCTTACAGAAGCATTTCTGATTCTAAACGTCTGAACCTAAACGTTTCAACCCTCTCAGGATAAGTGGAATCCATCCATTGGAAAGGGAGGGGAATTGAGTTTTCAGATTTGCTACATCTGGCAGATTCATCTCCCCTGCCACTTTCTTATGCACTCTTTATCCATGCTTTGACGTGACTGAAGTTTTCAGAGTCATTTAACCTCATTAAAAAAAAAAAAATCCCTCACTGGAGATCAGATTAAACAAAATAAGCCAAATTCAAAAAAGATAAGAATCATATGTTTTTCCTCACATGTGGAATCTAGGAAAGAAAAAGAAAAAAAGATGTAACAGGTACACTATTGAGAAAACAGAAGGAGATCAGGGAGAGGGGAGGAAAGGGTGAGGGAAGGTAACTGTAACAAGATTCCCTGGTGACTCGAGTGCAAATTGAAGTTGGACAAGCACTCTCCAAATCCCAGTTGAGTCAGGCAAGAAGCAAATGGTCCCAGAATATTTCTACTCATTAAACGTAATAACCCCATTACTGAGTATTCAGTGTGAACAAGCATTTCATGTTAATTGTGTCTTCTTATTGCTAGAGTCGGTCAGGATAACTATCTTTAATCCTCTTTTTCAGTTGAGAGGACTGAGCCTCAGAGAGATTAAGTAGTGTTGTAATGACAAAGCCAATAAATGGAGGTTCCTGAATTTGGACACAGGTCCATCTTCTGACGAAGCTGTATAATTTCCCA
Source organism: Urocitellus parryii (assembly GCF_045843805.1). Lineage (NCBI taxonomy): Eukaryota > Metazoa > Chordata > Mammalia > Rodentia > Sciuridae > Urocitellus > Urocitellus parryii. The sequence continues at coordinate 59,567,251 of NC_135539.1, read as the reverse complement.
ATGTTCTTACTGATTTTTGAAGTATTGTTTTTGACAAGGTATGTGTTATGGTTTAGATATGAGGTGTCCCCCAAAACTTGCGCATGAGACTATATAAGAAGGTTTAGAGTGAGAGATTTAACCTAATCAGTGCATTAATCCTCTGGTACGGATTAATTGGGGGTAACTAGGGCATGTAGGGTATGACTGAAGTAGGTGGGTTATTTGGGATGTGCCTGTCGAGTACATATTTGTCCTTGGTGAAAGAAGTCTCTCTCTGCTTCCTGGTGCCATGTTGTCAGCTGCTTTCTTCTGCCACACCTTCCAACCATGATATCTTGCCTCACCTTGGATTCAGAGCAATGGAGTTGGCCACCTGTGGCCTGAGACCTCTAAAACCGTGGGCCCCAAATAAACTTACCCTCCTCTAAAATTGTTCTTTTCAGGTCTTTTGGTCACAGCAGCAAAAATCTGACTAAGCCAGTGTGTTCTGAGGTCATAAAAAGAACAGAATTTTGCTCATTTCACTCTTTCCTGGACTGAACTTCTCTGACTATACATTTCAGGTACAGGATTTAATCAATAATCTTCCATCTACCTGGTGAATTAAAGGACTGTAATAAATAATGCAGAAGTCAGTAGATAGCCTTAAGGGTTATACAAATAATCATAATTGTGATTATTATTAATAATATATAATCATTAATAATATTGAATTAACTTATTATATTAATTATATTAATAAAGTATATTAATAATATATCATTAATAACATTATGATTGTTAATAATAATATTATATAATAATCACAATTATTATTATTATTTTACTTAGATTAGGTTTTTAGGAACACTGATGAATATCCATTGGGTTTTAATCCTTCCAATTCCCTGAAGCTAAATAGGGCCTTTGGAAAAGCCCTGTGACTTCTGAACCCACCAGTAGATGGCGGTGTTTCTTCGGACACCACAGTAGTTGCAGTTTTTTTCCTACCCATCTTCATCACAAGAGCTCTTGGGTCTGAAGAGGAAGTGGCCTGGGCTTTCTTCTACATTCTCTCTTAGTTGAAACAATCTTCCCAGGTGAATAGCTTCAAAGGTGTTAGTGACCTCCCAAAGCAATTTTTTTTTTTTTTGGAGGTGGGATGGAGATAGAACCCAAACCTGTGTATGGTAAAGCATGTGCTCTATCACTGAGTTATATCCCCAGCCCCCAAAGCAGTTTTTTTTCTCTTCTTTTTTTTCCTCTCCCTCCTCTTTCTCCCCACCCCCACACTCACTTTTTTATTAATGCATATTCATTACACAGAATAATGGATTTCACTGTGGCATATTCATTCATGCGCATAACATGCTTTGATCATATCCACCCTCCCTCATTCTTCTTCTTTCACCCACTTTTTCTTCTCTAATACTCTCCCTTCTACTTTCATGTTGTCATGTTGTCCCCCCCCCCCATATTCTACGTATTAAAGAAAATACAATATGTGGCTTTCTGAGGAACCCTTTACACTGTTGGTTGGAAGGTACATTAGTATAGCTGCTATGAAAATTAGTGTGGAGGGTCCTCAGGAACTACTATGTGATTCAGCTGTACTGCTCCTCAGTACATGAATTAAAATCATCACACTATAGCAATAAATGTTTACCCATGTTTATTGAGACACAATTAACATTGGTTAAATTATGGAATCAGCCTCAGTGTCTGTCAATGGAGGAATGGATAAAGCAAGTGTGGTATACATACACAATGGAGTATTATTCAGTCATAAAGAAGAACAAAATCATGTCATTTGCAGGAAGATGGATGGAACTAGAGATTATCACATTTTCTTTATTGAAAAGATGATTTTCTCTTATGAATATATTTCTGTGCAGATGTTGAAAAAAACTTATGTGAGAACAATAAAGCCAGCTTTTGTCAGGACCCCTGGCTGATAAATCAGATAGATCCCACCTTGCAGTGATTTAACAATCCTACCATGCTAAATGCCAAGCCACAAGAATTATCCTTTGAAAAGAGAAGGTCAGCAATCAGCAGGACAAACAACATGCTTTGAGGAACATCAGAGGTAGCTAAATATGATTGTAACTTTCTACCAAGGCTTTATTTATTTTTCAAATAATATTTTGTATGCAAATATTTTCTGGGCCCTGTTTCAGAGCTTCATTAAATAAATAAGAAAATTGAATAAGCAATCAGGTTAACTGAAGACTAGAATTTAAGTTGGAATGCATTTGATTTTAGATGCTGGTGTTTGATTTGTGGCTTTGACACACTCCTGCTATCACTGGATGTGCTAATAATAATTAAACTCTTCCCAGCTAAGTGCCTTCTTGTATTCTTTCCAGAATGATTCTTCTCCTTGAAAAAAAAAAGAAACTTTGCTTTAGATTAACCACATGAAATCATTTGACAGGTATTTGAAGAGACTTACTTACAGGTATCTGAAGAAACTTGCTTTCCTGACAAGGGAGGTTATTAGTAGCTTCTAGTGAGTGAAAAAAATCCTGAGAGGGATTAAATAAAAGAAACACTTTCTGAATCATTAGATGCTAGACAGGTTAAAATACCAGAAAAATACACTGTAGCACTCAATTTGGCACTAGGTAATGACTTAATGGTTCTCTAGATTTCTAATATTCTATGTGGAACATTTAAACCCTGTGGAGGCCTGATTAGCAAACAGTTTTACTTCACTTTGCAAAAAGAGGATGCAATCGGTTTTGGGTTGGAAAATTCAGAAGTGCTTTAGGATTATTCACAATGCCTGTTTTATAATTTGGCAATTATGTAGATTGATGCTAAGAGTCATTATGTTCAAGAAGTTTGAAAATTTAGTAGTTTTAGTGTTTCTGAGAACCTAATGTATTTATAAGCTAGATTTTTTTTTAGTTTAGTATTTTATATTGGTTGAGAGCACATATTTTGGAACTAGATTTACAGCTTTACAATTTACTAGCTGGGCGACCTTTTCAATATTCCTTAACTTCTATCAACCTCAGCTTTCTCAGCTGTAAAATAGGGTTTTGGTTTTTTTGTTTTGTTTTGTTTTGTTTTGGTGGTAGTTGTGGTAAAATGGGGATTTTAATGCTTGGTTTATAGGATGATTTGAGGTATCCATCATGTAAGTGGGAGAACATCTTTCTCTCTCTCCACATTTCCCACCCCAAGTGCTGGTTTTAGACATGTAGAGGGAAGTTGGCCTTCCTAGATTTGATTTATTTATTTAGCCATCATCTATAATGTACATACTGTATACCAGGCAGTATTTGATGAATGTGAAGAAACACCAATGAACAGACAAAGAAGGCTCCTGAGCTCATGTGACTTCCATTCTAAAAGGGGTCCCAGAAAGTCATCAATTAAGCAAACAAGTAAGTATATAATGATGGAGAGTAATGCGTGTGTTGGAGGGAAAAAAAAGTGTTTAGGAGAAAAATAAAGTAAATGAAGGGGGAAAAAAGTGAAAAAGATCAAGGGAAGTTACTTTGAGGAAGTGACATTAAAAGAAAATGATAATTTCAGAACTTTAGCGAGGAGGCCTTTGATAATTAGAGAAGGCCCTGAGAAGATGAACGGATACACAGGTTTCTGTTCTCAAATGCAGACAGAGCCAAAGCACAGTCTGAAAAATGAGAGGATGAAAAAGGAACAATGTCCTATCTGACAACGTCGTATTTTTCCCCTCAATGGCAGATTGGAGGAATATTAACAGATCATGCTTCATTTAAGTAAATATTCTTCTTTAATAAGAATCATTGTTTCTAGTGACAAACAGGTAACTGTGGATGTTCTTTCTAGAGAGGGCACTGTAGAACACAGCCAACTGACTGTCACCTCAGTATGTCCCTCTGCATCTGCTCAGAACCACTGTTACCTCTGGGCTGTTTGCACCAGTGATGGATCATGGTGGGTTTACTAGCCTAGGACCATTTGCCTCAGGCAAGATTCCTCTAATGGGCAACTTTAGCTCAAACCACCTGTCCCCACTGCATTGTTCTGGTCTACGATTTTCTTAGAGAAACACTGTAAGAAGAGACTGTAATCCATTCTTCCCCCTACCCTTCACAGAGGGCAAACTTGCACTGAGTTCTAAAGGCTCTCCCTGGCTATCGTTTTCCTAGGCCCTTTTATCTGCCCTAAACATTGCATCTAATAAGCGTCTTGTCCATCTAATGCTGTCTTGGCTTCTACTTCTTAGAAGATCTGAACAGTCACAGTTGGGACCAGGAGTGGTCAGAGAAAGCAGATGGTAAGATGAGTTCCATAGGCCAAGGCTGACGGTAGGCAAGGCAGACACAGAGCTGGGCTTGGTTATAAGGGCGAAGATGAGGCCATGTGGCATCCCTTAGCTATCAGATGCCAGGGAGCCACCATGACGGTAAAGACTGGCAAGGATGAAAGGGCCTTCTAGGGGGCTTGACTCTCAGGACATTGTGGAGATGAGTCATAGAACCTGGCTTCTTTCAGGGCAAAATACAGAATTAATCAACAACGACCAGAGGAAAGAAAGAACGGAGGAGCCGGAGGCAGGTGGCAGTCACCCAGTAAAAAAGTTTTGATCCCTTGCTGGGTTTTCTTAAGTCAACTTTCAGATCTAGACACACTGACTGAAGAGATATCGGGTAGCTTAAGAGAAAGAACCCTGCAAATGCTGCAATAGTAACTTCTGTAACATGTCCCAAGTTCTTCAAAGGGACAGGGTCCTGCAGCCATTTATTGGAGTAACTGCACACTGGGGAATGAGGGCATGCCTAGACCTTTTGAGGACTTTCAGACACATGGTCACAACTGACAATGGTATCAGAGATCCAAAGGAGCACCAAACTCTGTGTTAAATTGGAGGATTATAGGGGTCAGGAAGCAGTCTAGAAAAAGTCTAGTTCACAGTGGGCCCACTGGTCCTTTTTCTAGTCCCTGAGTGTATTGTTGAAGCAACATACTTGAAAGTTTAGGTGCCTCCACATTGAGACAGACGTTGGCCTATGAGGTAAGAGTTACCATAGTAGGAAAGACCAAACAGAAGTCTATGAATCTTTCTCCCTTCACCCTTCATCCAGGATAATAAATCACAATATCACATCCCAGGGAAATAGCAAAAATAAATGCCATCATTAAAATACCCAAAAGAATGTGGGGATGGGGTGGGGGGTTCTATCATATCTATTTAATCCATGAGTCTCTGAGCCTTGCAGAAGCTGGCTAGATCCAGCAACATGAATGGAGATTACTGCACATTCAGCCAAGTAATAGCCCCAATTTCAGCTGCTGTGCCGGACATGGCAGTATTGTTAGAGCAGACTAATAATTCCTCAGGTAAAGGATGTGCTCCATTAATTTAGCAAATGTCGTTTGTATTTTTATCTTACTCTGTTCGTCTCAGAGCAATCTGTATTCCCATAAAATAGACAGAAATATTAGTTTACAGTTTTGCTTCAGCCTTCTTTTCACTCTCCATTGTCAGTTGTGATGTAATCCAAAGAGATCTAGACATCCCACTGAGCATCCCATTGATCCACTCCATCAATGCCACTATACTGATTGAGCAGGACCGGGAAGTGAAGTTTAGTGTCCCCTGGTAACAAACATGTGCTCCAGAGGGTCAGATAAAGGTCCTAGGAAGAGTCAGGGACCTGCCCCTTCAATAAAGTATTAGAGACTCAGTAGTCAGGGGTATACCTGAATATTCTCTCTAGAGTGAAAAAGAATGCTGTAGCTGAGTTTCTTTTCTTCAGAGAACAGCACACCACTGGCTAGATCCCTTTGGGCTATGGGAGCAACATATTCCACACATAAGTCTCCCTCCCCAGTTCACATCTGTGGTCATCTGGGCAGAGGTGCCATCCAACCAACTGAAAGAGAAATAACTTGAGCTTGGTTTACAGATAGGTTGGCTCAATTTGTGGGTCTAAGTTGAAAATTTAGAAATGGTTGCTGCCAACCATTGCTGCCACATTCACAAATGATCTTAAAAGATGGTGGAGATGGTTGGGGAGATGTCCCAGTGACAGGATACATGAATAAACTTGGCATGAAAGGAGAAGTAGCCCAAAAGAAACTATATAGAAATATCAGGGCTGAGAGCAACAGAATGTCTGGCTAGTCAAAGACCTAGAAATAAATGCACTGGGCTGTTGGACATAAAGAGGGCTGGAGAGGAGGCATGTGGTTCTGAAAGCCAAGCACAGGCCTGAGCATGTCGAATTCTTGAATAGAACAGACTGGAACTGCGTGGATGACATATTCTGCTTCCACTTTGCTCTGTCGGTTTGAAGAAGAAGAAAAAAGAAAACCAAACTCAAACAGTAACTCATAGGCTTGATAGGTGACAACACACAACAGGCAGAATGATTTGCTAATGCTCCTGGCAATTGGAACAAAAACTGCCTGCTTCTGTCAGATCCCACAGGGAGAAACATTTTGAAATGAAATTTGCCTGGAGCAGATTGTATTGTTTCATAGGCAGTTCATCCTATCTACCACCTGGGGACAGCTTCAACCTATCCGTTTCTTTTCTCTCACAATAAACCAACTTATGATGGATGAATCACAGAGGGAGAGAGAATTTATTTGGAGGTGGTGGGGAGAATGTTCAATTATCTGACTATACTCCCAACCCTGCACGTGTTCCATGACATAACTGCAGCTTATAGTACCTGTATTTAATTGGAATTGTGTTGTGAACAGGTTAAAGAGTCAATGAACAGGAAGAGAAAGACTAAAAATTGTCAAACATAAGGCTGGCTTCCTAAAGTGAACTTTAGACTATATATATATATATATATATATATATATATATATATATATATACACTCATATTTAGACTATATATATATATATACTCATATATATTCATAGTGAACAATTAGATATAAAATTTGTGTATTTAATAATCTTTAGAAAGTGAGAAAGGGACATTAAAACTACCTAGTCATCATTTCTTTTCTCCAAGGAGGCACTTGCTTCAAGTTTAAGATGAAAGTGGCCAGAAAGAGAACATTGGGCCCATAGTACAGAAAGCCAGTGGAAAAAAACCTAGTATATAATGATGCCATTTCCTTGTTAAAAGCCCATAGTAAAATGATTTTTCAATTAATACTTATTAGAACAATCCTTACTCATAAATAAAATTTTCATGCATGTGCTGATTTTGGCATACTCCATTAAGTTCTCTTTCTGTCTATTCTATATCAATCTACATCACTATATTTTGCTACAAGATACCACTGTGTATCAGGACATTTTCCTACCTCGATGTTCTACTTCTTGCCTTATCAAGGAGTGTCTCATCTTCTCTTGGCCCTTTGCTTTTTCTTCATACATAACTTGTCTGTAAATAGTTTTGAGTTTTCGAAATAATCAATGGTGTCATTTACAATTTATGGCCTGTTAATCTCCCTTCTTTATTTTCTAGTCTTTTAATTCTTTACTTTTTCCTGTAGTATAACATTGAGTAGGAGTGGGGATAGCAAGTTTCTTTGTTCCAGTTGTTTCTGTGTATACACTTGGTTTCTTATAGTTACCTGTCATCAAGTTTAAAAAGGTCTTTGCATTTTTATATTTAACTAGATGTTGAATTTTATAGATTTTTTTTCTGTATCTATCAAGTTGATCATAGGGTCTTCTCTTCAATCTATTAAAATGTTAAATTCTGTTCATCGCTTTGAATATTTAAAAATGTTGCATTTCTGAGCTATGTCAAATTTATCTATGATTTTGATATATTTATAATACATACAGACATTTTAAAAACATATTGCTAGCTTTGTGTAGTGGCAAGGAAAATACATCAGTAACATCCTGTGCTTCAGGGGGCATAATTAACTGACAGCGCCCCCTGCTGCTTCTCTGGATTTGCTACAACATTTGGGTCAAGACACATTTCCTCTGGACTGTACATGGTGAAAATGGTAGTGACCCATTCCTTCTGGGCCTTGAGATTCCCCTGATGTGAGACTGACTTGAGGATCCCTCATTGACTTGGTTGAGACATTTTCTGCACTGCAGTCTGAGGCTACTGCAGTTGCTCCATCCTTCCCTGTATCCTTTCTCAGTGTCAGGCCTGCGTCACAGCCTAAAGGCTTGCCTATCTACTGATGTTCCTTCCAATTTATCCTTCTAAATAGATCACTTCTGCATATGGTCCCAACTTCTGCTTTTTCAAAGAACCTGGGTCAACACAATTTGGTTGGCTGATATGTCTTGAGGATATTTGTATCTGTCTCCATGAATACAGTTGACGTCCGGTGTTTATCAGCTTTGGTGTCTTTGTCTAGTTTTGGAATTGTGTCCCTTCCAACGTTCACGTTGAAATATGAAGTATTGGGAGGGATGGTGTGACTGTTAGGAGGTGACTGAGTCATGAGAGCTCTATTCTCATGAAAGAGATTAAATACCCTTATGAAAGGGCTTGCCAGAAATTCATCCCTTTCCACCCCTTCTATCCCTTCCATCATTTGAGGACACAGCATTCATCTCCTCCAGAGGATGCTATGAAAATGCAGCACCTTGGAAGCAGAGACCAGGCCCTCGCCAGACACCAAACCTGTTGCATCCTTGATCTTGGACTCTCAGTCTCCAAGAACAGAAAGAAATAAATGTATGTTCTTGGTAAATTATCCATTCTCAGGTATTTTCTTGTAGTATCACCAATGACTAAGTCAACTATCTTCATATAATGAATTAGAAGATGTTCCCTCATTTTTATGATCTGAAAGTGTTTATGATTTGAATTTTGCAAATTAAATGTTTGGCAGAATTCAAGTGTTAGACCATCTGTTGTTTTTTTTTTTTTTCAAAAAAGACTATCAGGTTTTCTATATCTCTCTGCAAGCCCCTGGATCTCAGACTTCCTGATCTCTAGAACAATAAGAAACTAAACTCCTGTTGTTTAAACCACCCTATGTGCTCTATTTTGTTATGGAAGCATGAGCAGAACAATTCAGACCCTTCATTTAGTCGAGGTCGGGCAGGTTGGAGAGACAGCATTCTCTTGGACATACTGTTTGCTTTTCTTGCTTCCTTTAAGAAGCCCATGAGGGCTTAGTCTGTTTGAGCTGCTGTAACAAAATGCCTATATTTGGTGTATTAGGAATAACAGAAACCTAAATTCTCATGATTCAGGAGGCTGCGAAGTCTATGACCATGGCACCAACAAATTCCACCTCTAGTGAGGGCCCGAGTCCTAGTCCATACATGGTGCTTTTATGCCGTGTCCTGCTGGTGGAAGGACCAGATAAGCTTTGCCAGGCCTCTTTGATAAGGCACTGATTTCACTGATGAGAGCTCTGCCCTCTTGACCTCGTACCTCAAAGGCCCCACCTCTGAATACCATCCATTGAGACTTTGGTTCCACCATATGCATTTTGGGAGAACACAAGCATTCAGACTCTAGCTGTAATAGAAGCTGGTGTCCCTCCCCTTCTTCCTCTCCTCTTTACTCCCTTAATCTCATAGTCTTAGAAAAGAGATTTTGTTTTCTGAGTGGCTTTGTTAAAAGTCTGGTTGTGGAAAGGTAGATTACTATTGTATATTTCAGGGTAAAATAATACATTTGTTTCATACACCAGCAGTCTCTTCCATTTGTCATGGTTGTGAGAAAACTGAGTTGGACTTCATAGTCACATCATTTCCAGGATTTAACAGTCCCCTGGGTAGCTTTCTACAGAAGTATCCTTTATGTCTTAATTTCCTTCTCTCCACCCTCTACATTTTTCTGTTATCTCCTTTAATCTTGGAATAATGTTATATATAAAAGAACCCAGCACTAATCTCTGCTTCACCCTAGGTGGTGAGAACATGGTTTCTTTTTATGAGTTTTTCAAAGTGGAAGATAAGGAAAATGCTAACAGCATAATTAAAGACAAAAATAAAAGAAGACTTAATGAGATTTTAATTCCTATGACATGGGCTCCTGTGAGACTTTTCATTAAGGTCTAATTTCTGACAGTCACAGATAAGAGAGGCCAGCTCATGTTTTCCGTTTCTGGGATGTGACTTTTGAAAGAGCTATAAGGGATTTTGAAGGATGGGGACCCCCGTAGTCTCGAAGGGTATGGGCCGAACTCCTTGTCATGAATTCTCTCTTCCCTTAAAACAAAACAAAACAAATTGTGACTGACTTCTTAATTCCTTTTAAATACTAAAGGGTCATTTGTGTGAAGAAAACCAACATGAATCTGAGGCTTCCTGGGATGACATTCATATAAACCAAACAAAGTGAGAAAGGAAATAGGGTCAGGATGCTGAGAGGGGAACATGGTGAGCATGGCTAAAAGACTGAGAACAAAACCAAAAATCAAATAGAAAAGGTTTCTTGATCCATTTTGTCCCATTATCTCAGATGTAGAACACTTATAAAAATTCATATATAGTATCTGATATATATAATATAAAATGAGAATTTAATTATTAAATATGATATTAATATAATAATTATATTAATTATATAATTAATCTTATATAGGCTCTTGGTTATGACTTCCAACTTATTTTAATGCACCTGTGTCAACTGCATTAAAATATTTGCAGAATTGAGAACTTGGGACTTAATGGGTTAAGGACCTAAATATCTGCTAGTTTACACTGGTGAAGCAGATCATACCATGGCAGTTGTTGGTATAGGGGTCAAGCACACTCAAGAAATCCCAATATGAACAGAATAGCCTTCTTACTAGATTATTCTAAGGATAGGATGACAGGGGTAACCTATTGTCTGAACTGGTACATTTGTGAGTCTGAAAGGGGCAATTCTAATAATTGTGCTGACACACAGGTGTGAACTATGACTACTCTAGGCAAGTCAGGATTCAAAGTCACCCTAGCTAGGAGTCACTTCAGTGGCCAATCATTTCTTTACTTCTGCTGTGCCTGTTGTCACAAAATGATAAAAATCACAGCTAACATAGCTGCCTATAAGCAAGACTTCCCGTGAACTATTACTATTCCCCTCAGCAACTTCAGAGAGGGATACAGCAAGCACAGAAAAAAATTACAACATATGTCTACTGTATTATTTCTGGAGGAGAGGGGATAATAATAATAAAGATACAGGAAATGGTGGTTTAGAGAAGTCCAGGAATGTACCCAAAGGAGTTTCACTCCAAAATACACACTGTCAACCATTATAACAACTCTCTTGCCTCTGGGCAATACCTTCCTTCTTCTATTTATGTAAATTCTATGAACTTTCCTAAGGTCTGTCCCATGGCAGGTCTATAGGAAGCTTTTTATGACTATACTATTATTCTCACTGCTCCAGGTTTTAAAACCTCATTACACTTACAGTTAACACTGTCTGGCCATGTGATGTACATGTAATAATCTCATCTCCCCAGTTGAAAAGGCAGGGATTTTCATTTTGTGTCTGATACCATTTTCCAAACACAAAGGTCATTAAAAATATCTGTTCTATTAACTCTGCAGGTACCAACTTGAATGACAGATCAGCTGGTAGAAAAGGCAGGCCTGAGGGAATAATTCTATTTTAAAAGTTTAAATCTATGGATGTAAATACAAGTTTACATGTTATTTATGCTCATACAACCCGCATACACCAAAGCACGCCACTTTTCATAACTTGAAACTTGGTGAACTTGCCCCATTTCTCTACATCCTGCAAGTGGAAGTTGCATTTCCTGCAACTTTGGTCATTGCTTAATGATTCAAATCCCATAGTGGAATTTGTACTAATCTTGTGCTGCACATACAGAAAAAGAAGTTTGCATTTTTTAACTTTATGAAGTCTCTGGACTTGAAATTACACATGAACATGGATCCAGCTGAACTCATGTTATAAAGAGGTCTATCATTTTTGCACACATCATTTTCTTACACAGGTTCCCCAACTACTTACATCTGGGTATTATTCTAATAATCTCATCAGAAATTGAAAATATTGTAAGTTGAAAATGCATTTAATAAACTTAACCTACAAACAAGCTCAGCAACACAGTATAGTGCAGTGTCTCTTGTTTTATGTGGTAGACTGGGAGCTGTGGCTCACTGCATATAAGAGTACTACACCATATATCACTAGCCTAGAAAAAGACCAGAAGTACAATTTCTACTGAATGCACAGGGATTTTTGTTCATTAGGAAGTAAAAAAATTCTTCATTGAACCATCCTGAGTGGCGGGCCATCTATATTGTATCTAATTGTAAATTTTTTCTTTGGTGTACAGGATTGAACCTAGGGCCTCATGCACGTTAAGTGTGTATCCTACCACTGAACACTGCCAGCCTAAATTTAAAAGATAATAGTAACAACTGAAAAAAAGTGAGCATAAAGAAATAGAATTTACTAACTTAATACCTAAATATTATTTTAGTGGCAAATTAACAAATAGGATCAAAGAGAGAATTGTTCTAATGTTATACAGTAAATAACACAGTAGAAAAGTTTTTCTAAAGATTTATTGAAGCAGAAACAAGTTGCTCAGATACTTGCTGGAAAAAAAGCAGTTTTAATGGTATTCAAAAATACTTTTTAAAAAGTATTCTAGCACAAGACTTCTTCATAAACTAGATTATGTTGTAAACTTTTTTTCTAAATCTTTTAGGAGTGTCGGTTGTTAAGATCTAGAGCTCGTTCCTATTCCAAATCTATCTTGCGCTCCTGAAAAACTGCAGAAAGGCACTTGAAAGCTGTTTCTTTAAGATATGGATTTTTTTTTATTCTTGCTGGTAAAATACTGCTGCACTGCACAGCTTTTATTCAAGGTCATCATGATGCTGAGAAGTTTCGTTGATAACCTGTTAAAAACAAAACTCAAATCAAATATAATACTACATGCAAAAGTTTAAATTATCCCATAAATCACAGCAAAGAAAAATCTTATTAAACATATATAATTTATTGTGCCATTTGGAAGGTCGCACTGATTCTACATGGTAAGAATTGCAGCATAGAGGGACCAATACATGTACAAAATGCCTGTCATCTATAGGCAAAGTAACTATCCATGGAATTTATGACATACAAAAAGAAAACTTTTCAAAAACCTGTGTTTTTGAAGGATGCCATAAAAACTCTATGCAGCAAAGCTTAAAAGCAATAAAGGCATATTAAAATGAATGGCAAGTGCATTTTAAATTTATGTGTAAGGGAAGATTTCATGATTACACTAAAGTGCAACCATGTATTTCCTAGTACAGAGCGGTAACAAGAAACCAATTGATCTTAGGCACATTCTTATATTAAATGAAGAGGTTTAGAAGTATTTAGGCAACAGTCATTAAGACAGGGCCATATGTCCAAGATAAAAACAATCCTGATATTGAGGTAATCTGGTGAAGTAGTGTAGGAAGTAACTTAAGGAAGTTTTACTTCCATTTCAAATTAAGTACCACAACAGTTTGCTAATTCTGGAATGAAGGAAGAGAATTACTATACAATCTCATCCTGGAGCCAAATAATTACTAGGCCATGTGTATTGCTGGAACAAGCAGTTTATTCTTGTAGCAGGCATGAAAGGAAGAAATGGGAACTTCTCAAATTAGCTAGCTATTTCTGATATATAGGTTTATTGACTTGAAAGGGGATTGATACCCTTCTGAAATTACTCCATTTTATTTATTTTCTTTTAATTTGTTATTGTTTGTTTTAATTACTTTTCCATTTTTCAGTTTTAAAGATACCAACCTGTCCATCTCTAGTTTCAACCGTCTTAATCAGAAGTGTCCTTTTTGAGTGGGTATCAACCAGAGGGAGTGAATCCAGATTAGTTTCTAAATAAATAATACAAAAAATAAAACTTTTTAAAAATGTAACCCATTTTACTCAAAGAATGGATTATTTTGCAATTGTTTGAAAAAAAAGTGCTAGTCCCAAATAATTCTACGACATATTATCTGTTTGAAAACCAAGTTATCTAATACCTCCTTGCCCTCATGAATGACATGTTACAGTGTACTCCATTAGGAAGGAACAAAATTAAGTTTACATTTAACTTGAAGTGTAACATTCAAGAGAGTACTTGGATTTGAAAATTATGCATGTTTTCTGACATTTTGGCATTTTTCAGGTATCAGAAAAAATGAGGGCTTTACCATAAACAGATAAGATATGGATTTCTTCTTTTATTCTTGCTGGGAATATACTGCTGCACTGAGTATGTACAGCTTTTATTCAAGGTCATAACCTGTTGAAAGTTTTCAAAAAAGGAAATAAAATGCTTACCCCTCAGGTTCAGGGAGGAAAAGTTGGGAAGAGGCAGAGAAATCCTATAAAAAAGATAAAGGAAAAACAGTAAAATTGTTATCCTCTAATAGCAAGGAATAAATTTATATACTCTTCATTTTCATCCAATAAAAGTTACTCTTGCAATTCACATTAGAGATGTGTCTCATAACTATTTACCTGTGGTTGGTCTCATTAGTACATTTAAATTTTTATTTCAAGCATTTCCTCACAGAGACATAAGCTAGAGACATTACAGAGGGGAAATAGTGTGGATTTTGACAAACTATGGGTTCTAATTCCAGTTCTGCTATTATTAGCTCTGTCCGTGGCAGGTTACTTCCTCTGAACCTGAAGTTCCTCATCTATAAGGAGTGGAAAGGAGTTACCTTGAAGAAATGTTCAAAAGATAAAAAGAGGGGCAGAGTGCCTTGGAACTCCAGCTACTAATTCACACTTAAGAGTCTGTATTCTCTACCTGCTCTCCTCGCCTTCCAGCAGCTTCCTGTAGGTGGCAATCTCAATGTCAAGAGCCATCTTAACATTGAGCAGGTCTTGGTATTCACGAAGGTGACGAGCCATTTCTTCCTTCATGTTCTGAATCTCATCCTGCAGGCGGCCAATAGTGTCTTGGTAGTTAGCAGCTTCCACGGAAAAGTTCTCTTCCATTTCACGCATCTGGCGTTCCAGGGACTCATTCTGCAGGAGGTGAGAAGGGCTTCCGATGTTACTTCCTGGAAACACCTAGCTATTCCCAGAACCAATTATAGATGGTATACAATGGTCCGTTAGTGGAAAAGGGTACCCACTAATTTTGGATGGAGAATGTGAGCAGCAAGTTCCTCTTACTGCAAGCAACCACAGATTAAGCTAATACCTCCAAGAATTCCATCTAGTGCTTTGTGCGTCTACCTGGAGAACTCATTTTCTTTGGACAAATATATAAATTTTCTTCACTTGAAATTTTGTTCAGGTGTCACTATGAGCTTGGTCAACAAAATGGATCCAAGCTCATAATTTCCTCCTTTTACTATGGGGTGGTACTCACAGTTCCTTTAAGTGCATCCACTTCGCAGGTGAGAGACTGCACCTGTCTCCGGTACTCATTTGACTCCTGCTTTGCCTGGCGCAGAGCATCATTGTTCCGGTTAGCAGCCTCAGAGAGGTCAGCAAACTGTTGGGAAGAAATCAGAAATGGATATTGTCCACATTCGAGTCTTTTCACTCTTAGGGAAATAAATCATAATTCTGACCCAGTGTTTTCTGAACTATGTCTAGTTTATGTTTTGAAGTTACAGAAAGAGCATTAGAATGCTGACTTTAGTTTTCAAACAGTATTCATTCTATTGAACTCATTTAAATATAGTGGTGTTGGGGATTTCTCTGAAGTACTGTAAAAGATTAGTGAAAACAGGGTCTGCTATTCTAAAAGAGGCACAGTGCATGGTGGGGAGGCTGTAGCAAAAGATTTAAGTTAAAGCCAGCTTTTGAGCCAAGCTAAAAAATAGTTAGAAATCACAGACAGGTGTAGTGTTTTCAGAATTGCTTTTCTTTTGTTCTACCACACAGACTCACTGCATACCTTGGACTTGTACCATTCTTCTGCCTCCTGAAGGTTCTTGGCTGCCACACTCTCATACTGCTGACGTACATCACGCAGGGCAGCCGTGAGGTCAGGCTTGGAGACATCCACATCAATCTGGACATGCTGTTCCTGAATCTGAGCCTGCAGCTCCTGGATTTCCTGAGGGAAAGGACAGACAGAAGGTCAGTCAGGTGGACAGGGAGCAGCTTTCCCCTCATTCATTCACTGACAGCTATTCCACTGACCTCATCATGTAGTTTCTTCAAAAACGCGATCTCTTCTTGCAAGGATTCCACTTTACGTTCAAGGTCAAGACGTGCCAAAGATGCATTGTCCACATCCTATTTTGAAGAGAGAAAAGACAAGATATAGAGGGTGCAAACGTCTATGGTTTATCTCATTTATTCATTTTAAGTTAATCACATGAACCTAGTCTCTTTACTATAGAAAAGACGTTGACAAATTTTATGACCCTTGAATAAGTTTACAAATCACTTTGTGCTACACTATGCTAGGTTCTCTTTTCCTATTTATAAATTTGAACTGGGACTCAATTGTTTGTACTCAAAGGAACTAACAGACAGCCTAAAAATAGATAAATGTATACTAACATGGTAATGAGTGCTCAATTATTCTTGAATCTACATTTTATCAGTAGTGTTTTATTATTTTTTAAATCTAGAAAATCAATGCTGCAGAGTTTTTACGATTTAATTCCATGGAATAACATGATGATCGGGGTGAGCAAATTTCATTTCACAATTTCATGTAACATGAGTACATGTAAAACAGAAATTTGTGCTTCAAAAGTTTAAGCATATATCTACATTCATTTTCTCTCTCTCCCTTTCTCTCTTTCTCTCTGTGCAAATGTTCTGATATTTATCCTTGGGATCCAGAGCAACTATTTCATTTTCTGGCATCCAGGTTACAAGACTAGATTTATATCAAGTAGCAATTCAATCCTCCAATTCAGGATATGCACAGGCAAAGGTGCAGCCAGGCAAATAAGAAAAAGAACTATATTTGTTTTGTCTTTTCTAGTGAATTCTTCTCCTGAAACTTCCCTGACTCATCCTATATGGGTGTGTCTATCTTCTTCACTTGTTACTGTGTCAATTCAGTTACTTAGCCAGTTTCACAATGACTGGCCAAAATGTTTGCACAGAACAAAACTACAGAGAGACTTCTTGCTAATCTTGTTCTTCTTTGTTTTCACTATTTATGAAGTCTACATTCCAAACCAGAATGTGTGATCTTGCAAATAAGATTTTATTTCCCCTCCAGGGAATGTTTAATATCCCTTATCTTGTAATAACTTGGATTACAGTTTATTAATAATTTGGATTATAGTTTATAGCCTTATAGTATTAAAATGTTGAGACACTTATCATCTTCATGGAAAAAATGTTTAAAAATGAAATAGAAAAAATTCATTTGGGCTTCCTGTTAAGCCCTAAGAGAGATATAAAAGATACTTTATTAACCTCTTTTTAGATCTTCAAAGTGACATTCTATTTCATGGAAGAGAATGAAGCATTTATTTAATCCCCAAACAGGGAATCTTTCATATTGTATTGTTTTATATTAACTCATAACTCTGCAGAAAACATTATAGGAACAATGGTCATAAATGCTCAAGGACTAAAATAAGCCACATATAGCTGTGTTTCAATTGGTTTGGAAAATGTGTTTCAGATTAAAAATGTTATCCTGGACTATTTATCTGAAAGAGTTTTGCAGCAAATCCCATTAAGTGTTCCCAAGAGCAAAACTATGCTGGGAATCTCCCTGGTTTGGGATACCAATTTTAACTCCATCTAATTTTGGAGCAAAAATAAAAAGCTTTTCATATAATTCCATTATTCATCCTTGGGTTTATTTTTGTTAATGGAGAGAATAAAAAGAATATAAGGACACAATAAAGAAAGGCTTCTCAAAATGTGAGAAGTGACTGTAGCTTCAAGAACTTTACACATCACATAATTTACCAGTCTGGGGCAGATATTAGATAACGGATGTTAGCAAATACTTGTGTCCAATTAAAACTATGCTTGCATCATTACATATTCAATAAGAATGTAGCCTGTTGCATAGCTGCTCTGGGAACACAAAGACTCCTATTATTTCTGTCCAGAGCCATCACATTTGCCAGAATGTGTGTATCTACATTCCATAGTGAAGCCCATAGAAACCATTAATACCCTTCAGCCACAGGGACAGATGGCTTCTTTTCACCCTTATTATATCACAAAATAGTTGTGCATAGTGATACCTCCATCTAACTTTAATGCCACAATAGGACTTGGAAAGAAGAAAAGAAACTTATTGGCTTAATTCCAGTTAAACTAAGTTTCTTATCCTCCAATACTGTTTACATTTTAAACTATAGGGCTTTAAACTATGTGTGTGTGTCATGATCTTGTAAAAGTGAGCCAACTTAGCTTAAGTAAACCACAAACTAAATCAAACTGTATGTGTTTGAAACCAGAATGTCAATGTGTTACAAAAATGAAAGGGAAAATATATTTCTTTGCCAATAAAAATCTTGAAACAAAGCAAAAAAATAAAATCTTTTCTTTATGTCCTAAGGAACGGTTTCTGTTCACAAAAGTTGCCATCTTTGGTCTTTCCACCACTAGGAGACTTTACATAAAGAAGTGAAGTTTTGCACTTTTTAGATTTTGGTGAAGTAACTTAGAATTGCCTGTGGTTTTGTTGGGTGGGGCCCGGTGGCTGCAAGTGGGACGAGAGTCTACAAACCTGTCTGAAAGATTGCAGGGTGCTCTCGGCTTCCTCTCTCTGAAGCATCTCCTCCTGCAATCTAAAACAGTTGCACATTAACCAAAGGGGAACTGGGAAACCGCCAGGGGCGGGGCGGCCACACCCAAACACCACGTCGCAGTGCCTTGAGACAAGAGCTGCTGCGCCATCTCCACCCTCACCAGAGACTAAAGCTTTTAGAACTCCCGCCTTCTGCAGTTTTAGCCAGACCTGGGGGTACCACGCTGAGACAAAACGCTAGCTGCAACAACTTCCAAGACAAACCCCTCTCCCACTACCCCTGAAAAGCCTCTTCCATCCCTTTGTCTTGCTTCCTTCAGAACTATCCTCTCCCCCCTCCTTCCTTCTGGCAACTGGCAACCCGCCAGGAGAACCAGGAAACTTTCTGAAAGTTTGGGGAAATCTCTCTCATCTGTCCGATGGCCTTCAACAACAGATAACGTGGTAGTTTGAAGAAATCTGTAACAAGAACCGGAGCGTTCTTGGGCAATGAGTAGGGGGAGAAGGGAAATGCTAACTGCGAGGTCTAGGTTCAGGGAGGGGCTGCGCCACTGCAACCACAGCCTCACTCCCCCACGTTCGCCAGAGAGCCGCAGCCCCCGCCTCTTCCCCAAGGGCGTGGCAGCCACTCGCCGGGGTCCTGTTCCCCTCTCCCTCCATTCCCGTGCCCCCCGTGGGGCGCCGTGGGCGCCGTCTTACTTCTCTCGGAGGCGCATGATGTCCTCAGCCAGATTGTCGCGCTCCACTTCGACGCGGGCCTTGTCATTGGTGAGCTGGTCCACCTGCCGGCGCAGCTCCCGCATCTCCTCCTCATAGAGGTCCCCAAGACGCGACTTGCCCTGGCCCTTGAGCTGTTCGAGCTCGGCCAGCAGGATCTTGTTCTGCTGCTCCAGGAAACGCACCTTGTCTATATAGTTGGCGAAGCGGTCATTTAGCTCCTGCAGCTCTACTTTCTCGTTGGTGCGGGTATTCTTGAACTCGGTGTTGATGGCATCGGCCAGTGAGAAGTCCACCGAGTCCTGCAGCAGCCGCACCCCGGGCACGCTGCTCCGCAGGCGCACGGCCGAGGAGCGCGAGACATAGGCACCGCCTGGGGAGGAGGCATAGAGGCTTCGGCTGGTGCTGGGGCGCAGCGCGCTACCCAGGCTATAGGTGCGGGTGGACGTGGTCACGTAGCTCCGACTGGAGCTCGGCCGGCTCGCTGTGCCTGGGCCGCCGAACATCCTGCGGTAGGAGGAGGAGGACACAGACCTGGAGGACATGGTCAAGGAGGGAAGCGGTGATCTGGGCGGCTGCGGAGGTGCGGACTGTCTTCAGGAGGAGAGGTTAGCGAGAGCGCGGTGGGTGTGGGCGGTGGGAGCGCTGCTGCGTCTCTAACACGGGGACCCGGAGCAAGAGTGGCAGAGGACGGGACCCCGCCAAGGGCGCTGTTTTTATAACCCTGCTAGGAAAGAGGGTCCCCTCCCACTGCCATCCTAGCCTCGGAGCGCGCCAGCCAATGGGGACCCAGCCAGAAACCGGGAGGGTGGGCGGAAGGTTGGGGCGGGGGCTCCCTCGAGCTTTCTTCCTTGGCCGGCCGCCCTTTTCTGGGCACAGTCCCGTTACTTCTTGGGCTAGCCAGCCCGGGACTCTCAGGGGCTTTCCTGATGATGTCCGGAACTCTGCTCTCCCACTGGGTGCTGAAAAGCGCGAGGTGGCGTGGCGGGTGTGGGGAGCGCCGGAAAGTGGACCCAAGGGGTCCCAGGCATCCAGCCAAAGGGGCGTGGGAGGAGACGAGTTGGTGGGAGGGGCGCGGCCGCTGGGCTGCGGTCTGATGGGAGTGGGTGGGTGTGGAGACCCGCGGGCAAAGAAGCAGGAAGAGGGGGAGGAAAGGATCCGACCGATCCGAAGGCGCGGAGAAAGAAACAAAGAGAACCGGAGATTGGATTGCGGGGTGGAGACGCACGCAGCCCAGGACGCGGAGCTCAAGTCCCGCGCAGCTTCGCTCTCCACCCGCTTTGAAAGGGCACTACTCCACCCCCGTGCTTCTTTTCATTGTCTTGTCTTGGGGAATCCTGGGAATCCTGTTCAGGGACCTGAAAGGCCAGCTTCAGACGGCCAGAGCTTCGAGGCTAAGGCCGAGGAAAGCCCAGGGGAGGGGGTGAGGTCGCTGAGTCACCGGCCGTGACTCGCGGCTCCCTGCTGCACCGCGGAGATTGAAGGCTCCTAGCGGTTCAGGGTAAACCGTTAGACGAGATTGACTCAAGTCTCTTCTGGGCCAGCGCGCGACGTTTGTTCTAAGTTTCACCAACTTAGATCTGGGCCGCCGCTTTGATGTGTGCGGTCCAGCCGTAGGGAGACAAGAGCGCCCCTAAGTTCTTAAGAACTCGCCAAACCTGACTTTGTTCTAGTGCGCGGAATTCTCCTTAGTAAGAAACTTTTGCAGAACCTGGAGAGCGGCCAAAAGCGAGTCTCTGAGATCACAAATGCACTCCGGGAGTCTTTTCATGCAAAGTTCCCTCCCCCGTCCCTCTGGTCTCCTCTGTCTCTCTGTCTCTATCTCTCAGTGTCTCTCTCAGTGTTTGTCTCCCTCCCTTCCCCCTCCCTCTT
Source organism: Urocitellus parryii (assembly GCF_045843805.1). Classification (NCBI taxonomy): domain Eukaryota; kingdom Metazoa; phylum Chordata; class Mammalia; order Rodentia; family Sciuridae; genus Urocitellus; species Urocitellus parryii. The sequence goes on along the minus strand of NC_135539.1, from coordinate 59,546,132 downwards.
CCTCCTCCCCGCCATGAAACCACACCCGACTTTGAGCACGCTCTGCAAGTTCTGGGCGAAAGAGGAAACGGCATCCGTAGTTTCAAAATCAAATTCAAAGATCACTGGTTTTCTGCTAGTGGAAATTATTAAATTAAAATTATTAATCTGAACAATTGCACAATTACTTAGGTATTGTTTAAGAACTCCCAATTTGATCAGTTCGAATGAAAACCAGTTGTATAACTCAAAGGATGGAATGTTTGGAGGAAATAAATTTGTGTTAAGTTTCAGGACAGCGTTGTACAGTGTAGGATTCTGGTGCAATGTCGCAGTCCTGTCTTCCACAGGAATCCATGCAATTGGTCTTGGGGTGATAGAGTTAAAACTGTCCATGGAGCAAAAAGTTTGGGGTCCAGGACATGGGAGTGTCCGGATTTGGCCTTCACCTTTCTAGGGATGTCATTCAATTTAAAGGCTATTGTTTCAGTATTAGTAACAAGCCAGACTAAGTGGTTAGCAGCTCTGGCCCCAGGGGATCTGAACGGAGGACTTGTGATTAAGCAGTAGTTGAAAAATGACAGTTTTTTTTTTTTTAAGCGTTTAGATTTATGGGCTACTGCAAAACCATTGTAAAAGTAATTCTGTGGTAGATAAAGAAGTCTTTCCCTATGCTTATGGGGGTGGGGGCAGGGAGACACAAAGTATTGGAGATTACCTGACATTATAAAAAAAAATAGTTTAGAGCCAAAGGAAGGATTTATTCTTGTTTCCTTTGTACAGACCTCTTTTAGGCAATATTTTGTTTACCTCATTTCAGTTAGTCTTGGCAAATAGTGCTGCCAGGGTTGAGCTGCAGGACCCTTTGGGGCCCAGCTCTCCTGCTGTGGCTTTCTTTATTCTCTCATTCACTGGGGAGGCTGCCGGTCCTTCCCAAAGAGCATTCCTGGGGCTAGCCTGTGCTTCACATTACCGTCTTGCTTACTGAGAGCCTTTTATTCAAGCCACTGCTCAGCAAATGTCACCATTGTGAGTTTGCCTGGAGCCCTTAGGTTGAGAAAAGCGATTTCCCTATGGAGGAAAGGGAGGGTGGACCTTCCTCCTGCATGAAATGTTGATCCCAGGGCAGTACAGTGGCACTGTCAAGGGACACTTGTTGACTGACTCACTATGGAAAATGAGGGCAAGGGCAAAGGTTCTGGTGTGGCATGGCAGTGTGCCCTGTCAGCACCCACACAAAATTCCTCAGAAAATTACTTCTCCCAGGATGGGTTCTGGCCCTTCTCATCATCTGAGGGGCATCTCTTCTTTCTAACTTGTTACCATACTGTAATCTTAAGGGTGTGGGATCTGCTTGATGCCTATAAAACATACAAAAGTCTGTGTGTGTGTGTGTGTGTGTGTGTGTACATTTGTACATGTGTAGTATCCATTGTGTGTTTCCTGTTGGAAATTGCTGTAGTTTGGGGAAGACTGTAGAGTATAGATAAGTGAAAGCTACAAAAGCACTTCGCCATGCATGAAAAATACATAAGACTTTGAAAATAATTTAGCTCATTCTGAGAAATAACATATAGTCCCAGCTCAGTGCTTCACCCAATGGATAATAGTGATGGGAGTGGGGGAAAATCATTTGTCTAAATGAACACTGTCAAATGTGAAAACACATCTTGCTGGCTATGCTACCTATGTGCTTAGTTTCCTTTTGGAAGTAAACAGTACACAGACAGAGATATCTCAGCTTTCATATTTATTTTCTGATTGCTGTGAAAACCTATCTCAGAAGTATTTTTAAAAGCCAGATTCGGCATGATGCAAGTTGTATATAAATAAGGAGATGGTCGTATGATCTGTAGGCCAGTGTAAACACTACCATGTCTAAAGTACTAACAGTGATTTTGGAATTTGCAAGCTGTGGTGATGTCAGTTGAATTGGGCGACTTGAACTGACAAACCAGCCAACCGTGTGGACAAAAGCTTAGTGGCCTCTGGAGGCTTTGGAAACTGGCTAGCAGGAGACCACATGAAGAGGACAACCACTAGTAGGTCTTTCTGAATGGAATGTTTAGAAATGAGAAGGTGGACTGAATGAGAGTGTGGAAATATCATATAATACTCTGTAAATATACATGTATAATTTTATGTATTAGAAATCATATTGAAAAATGAGAGGTTGAAAACTGGCAAATATAAGAGTAATGGCAATAAAGGTAATAAATAATAATATGAATGCTTTAATTTTGTGCTGGATGATGGGCATTGTGTATACATTTAACTTAATTCCCTCACAGTATATCCTTCAAGATAGACTTGATTTTCCTGTGGTTGTGTAGTTAATAGCACAGGTAAGCAGTGAATTTGAACTGAAGTCTTTCTGGTTCCAATTGTACTTGTTATTTCTCTTTGCCTTGATGATGAAACTTTGCTTACTATCAACCAATTCAATTCATAAATAGCATTTAGGTACCTACTGTGTTCCAGCAACTAAGAAAAAAAGATAGGATAATTAACATCTTGCTGTGAAGGAATAGATTCCTAGAGGAAATTGGCAAATATACAGAATATCATGTTTTATGTTATTGAAATGATGTAAAAGTGATAATAGATAAGAGTGAAACATTATTTTTACCTGCACTCTAAACCCATACTTTTCATTTAAAAGCTTGACATTTTCATCCAGATTCTGTTCCGTCTCTTCCCAACCAAAACTGAATTTGGCTCATTTCACACACTAAAACCTCCCAACCTTGCAGCTTCTCCTTCCAGCTTCTCTATTGGGGCCACAGAGCAAAGTAACAAGATTGGAAACTTTGATTATTGTCACTTCCTTATCCTTGGATCACTTAGACCCAGCACTAACTGTTACATCCAACTTATTTCACACCTCATTCTCGAATTGCTGCAATTGACTTCCTCTTCTTCCAGCTTTTCCCTTCTTCTACAATTTGTCTGTCTTCAAGCTATAACCTCTTTTTCTTAAAGACTTCATTCTTAAGATTCCCTGATGATCCAAAGAGAGTTGTTCATCCTTTCACTAGGATGTAAGCTCGGTGAGACAGGGATTTCTCTCTATTATTCACCGTTCTATTTTCAGTGGCTAGAGAAGAGTTGGACACACATGTCAAACATATGAATTAATTCATGAGTAAAAGGAGAGTGGGGCTAATATTTACTGGTGCTTATGTTTAAGCATTGTGCTAGTCATTTTAGATACGATTGCATTTAATCTTTTATGAAGTATTATGATCCATAACTTTTATTAATTTATTCAGAATGGATTATTGATTATTTATCCAGTGTCAGGCATTCTTCCAGATACTTGGGAAGATAAACAAGACAGGCATGGTTCAGGCCCTCTTGAACACAAATTTGAGTCTACATGAGTGTGTACACAGTACAGGGAGACAGTACTCAAGTAAAGGAACAAACTTAAAAATGCAAGTTGTAATAAAGACCACGAAAGAAACAGAAATTTCCATGTGAAGAGGTTGAAGTTCTTAACAAACATGTGGCCTTTGAAAAACCATGCAAAATGTGCCCATGCATCCTCATTCTCCACCCTTCCCCAGGAGGCAAAAACTTCAATGAAGACTTGAGCTCTGTTCCATGAATATGACACATTCACCATACCTTCACATCTTTCCTCATATTTCTTTCAGCAGATAGGACCTGCTTGTTTGAAGTTTTGTTTCTGCAATTTCAGTTACCCAGGGCCAACAGTGGTCCAAAAATATAACAGTGCAATAAGATTTTGAGAGGGAAGAGTCCATATTCATGTAACTTTTGCTACAGTGTGTTGTTATAATTACTCCATTTTATTATAGTCATTGTTGTTAATGTCTTACTGAGCGTAACTTGTACATTAAACTTTATTATATGTGTGTATAGGCACCTGAAATCCAGTGTATACCTTTGGTAACTATTGGAATATATCCCCCACAGATAGAAGGAGAATACTGTATTTATTTTCTATACTGCTTGCAGTGTTTCTTAGTATATTCAGGTAAGTCAGAAACATTTCATAACTCTAGGAAAAGATTAAGAATAACATAAAGAGCTAGAGAACTAGAGTGGAGCTACAGGGGTTTAGAAGAAGAAAATATCATATCCATTTGGGGGCCATCAGATATGTACTGAGAAAAGATGACGGATGGGTATGATTTTTATAGGTTATCATGGTCCTGAGAAGGTGTCCTAAACTGCTCAAACAAATCAGCAAAAATTGCATAAAAGGAGAGTGCTGGGAACATTTAGCGAATAGGAAGAATCCTAAGGTTGCTGGATTGTGGAGCATTTTGTAGGGGAGAAAGGGAGCTGAGACAGAACATTGGACCATGCGTTGGAGGAGTAAATGCCAGGGAAAGGAGTTGATAATTAATGTGGTGGGCAGTGGAAATTCAGTGCAATTTTGGACTAGGAGAAAGACACACTTGTAGCTGTATTTTAGGAGAGTTTCTGTGGCATATTGTGGAGGAAGAATTGGGGAGGCCGATTCAGAGTTGTTCGTGGTAGATGAAGGGACTGGTAAAAGGCATCTGAAGTGGAGATGATTCTTAGAGATTGAAGTTAGGGAGAAGACAAGCAAAGTCAATTGGGCACTGAGGTTTCTGGACTGAATAACAAGAGGAATAACTACATTCTTGACAGAAATATTTAAGTGAAAAATTAATTTGAGGTGAAAGGTGATTAGTTCTGATCCCCTGACCTGAAGGTGTCTTCCCTTCTCTCCTCTATATAAAATAAAATCCCATAAGCTGAGGTATAACTGGATCATGTGGTTTTACATTCTGTAGCATTTCTAAGCTGTTCACTTAAAGAATAGTTAATGGTCTTTTATTGTTCTTTAGCTGTTTTGGGTGTATTGATTAGTTTTCCACAGCTAGAATAAAATAAGGATTTTTTTTGTATTCTCTAAAACAGCTAACATTAGCAAAGAAGTGAAGGTACATTTTCAGAATTGGTTCAGTTGATTAAAAACAGAAATAAAGAAAAAAGGGGGAGGAGGAGGTAAACAATCTCAGCCCAGTTATAAAAACAAGACATTATTTGAAAGAGCCCTAAAAAATATTGCCACAGTACAGTTATTGAGGGAGACAACTACAACAAAAATAGCAGGTATTTACCCAGTGGATTTTAATGTTGCTTTCACCACTTTTATTTTATTTTTTTAGAATCAAGGGAAAGGTCATGTTACTGCCAAAATTTTGCCTAGTACATTATTATCCTGGAAATTTACTCTGCCTATTATGAGGCTATCATGTAGTTCCTAAGTGGTACGCATTTTCTTCAGGAAATACTTATGTAAAGGACTGAATTATAATAAGAACTTTATTTAATAGCACAGTTTTCTTTTAAAGAACTGAAAAATTTTAAAATAATTTCTGTTTTGTCTTTATGCTAACCTGTGGACTTGTAGAAAAAACATCAAGTAACTATGTAGGCATAAGTTGTTTTCTGTATTTGGGGGAAAAAGAAAAGAACTGTATCCTCCTTATGTCAAAGCTGATTAATGAATTAACCAGTCTTTCAACAAATGGACAACTGGGAGATGCTTTAACTCTGGCATATCTCGTTCATTAAGCCAATGAAGTGATTGTTTTCAGAATATTAAATATGACACTTACTTGTGAATATGTTTGATAAGCTTGATGTTTAAAATATACCCTACCAAGCTTTGGTTTCTGGGTATAGTGAAAAAGATCATACTGATTTGTAGAGGTTAAAAATGCCAATCAAAAGACAAAGAATAGAAAAAAAAAATAAACACATAAACCAAATATCCCTAAGTGAAATAATGTGGCAAATGTAAGAAATATAAAATGACATAATGCTAAAACTATGCAAGGCAAGAAAGTTTTTTTTTAATTCATTAAATTACAGCAGGATATTAGTAAAGAAAGACCATTCTGAGTTAGCAGAATAAAGGGATCAGCGGCCCTGTTCATAATTCTAATACAGTGGTTTCTAAAATACAGAGTAAAGTTTTGTATTTCTAATTAACTAAGTACTAATAAGGCTCTCTAATGTGACTCATGTGGATATGTAGAATAAGGACCAAAAAAATTACAGAAATTTGAGCTTAATATAGATTAAGTACATGTTATTCATAAAAGAATTTACAAATTTTTTTTTCTGATACCGTATTATAATTTACTCATTCATTCTTTCTGGAACTTTAGAAAGTTAGACACATGAGACAGTGCAGAGATGTTTGTTATGTCTGGATCAACATTATTCTTTTACTAACTTTGATCTGGCTTTCAAAGCCTTTGATTAATGAACTCTAAGCAGTGATAACCAGGAGAGAACTCTAACAGTAATCATGATGATTGCTTATGGAGATTACGGGCCTGCCATGTGACCAATACTTGGCACATGGTAACTTTTTTAATCCTTACGGCTGTCTATGAGATGTCTGAAGAAGCTGACTCAAACTTACCAAGTCAGAATATGGCAGATCTGGGACCTGAACCCAGGGCTTCTAACTCCAGGTTCCCACTCTAAATTTCACTGTACCTCACCTACCATGGTAAGTTCGCACTCTTGTTGGTGATGCTCCAAGTCTCTTTCCCATTTATATCCTGGTGGCTGTCTCTGGATTTTTCTTTATTCCTGTTCTGATGCAGCAACAGGATTCATTTTGATTCAGAGAATATGGTGCCCGCGATGAATCATCATGAATTTTATGGACATTTTGGGGAGTTTTCTGTAGAGATCTCATTTTTTAATTCTGACTCAACCTGCCAGAATGAATTAATAGTTATGGTATTCGACTCCCACATAGCTAAATGAATAAAATGCTTAGCCACATTTGCCAGTGGAAAAGAAAGAAACTGACTACCTTTTTGGAACACATTAATTTCATAAGTAGGAACGACTTCCCATACTCACTTATCATTAGTGTGAGTTTTAGGGAGATATGTTGATATTTAATTCCAGGATGCTAATACTGTACAATCTAAGAATAGTGAAGAGTTGTGTGAAAAGATAGAGTGTTCAGGGAATTACAAGGGCAACCAAGATCTTTCAAGGCCACACCAAAGCAGCTGTACTGATAATACATATGAGCTTCCTACCCAGTTTTTAAAAATTTTTCTGCAATTCTGATCTTATTGCTTTTGCCTAATTTGGTTTTTCTAAGTAATACTTATCAACACCAGTTTCGTTTTTAAATAGAGCATGTTAAAGTACTTTACACATGAAAGCAACAGCAGCACATATCACAGTTACATCGTGGGTATAAGGGGAAAAGCACATATAAAATGTTAAAAAGCCTGGTTAAACGGTAACCGGTTACATAGTTACCTTGAAGATGAGATGATTCTGAAAAGAATCAGCAACCCCACTCAGTTGATGTACTTTGAGTTAGTTAATTTTCCAGGCTCTCTGCTGGGTGCTAAGAACATAAAAATGAATAAAACCCCTTCCTTGCCTTTAGAGGGTGCCTCATCTACTTCTCTCTTCTCTGATAAATAATTTTGTCTCTACGTCTTGCATAACAGTGTGGTAACATTGAGATGTAGGTGAATAAGCTTCGTAATATCTCCCCAAAGTCAAAGGGTTTGGGGGCAATAACACTTACTTTTCTCTGAAATCCACAGAAATAGAGTTTACTGTTTTGTTCCCCTTGATAAAATATAGCACAATACCTGGTTGCTGGGTTACTACATAAAACACAGGCCCCCAGACTGCAGCTGGGAAGAGCAGTTAGCAATTAAATAAGGAAATGACTAGTGGGTTTGAAACCCAACACACTGCCCATGTACTTCTTTGCATGGTAAGGCATCTATGTTACTTAGGCAACTCTTGTTACTAAGGAAGTAGTTTTGGTGACTCATCTTCATACAGAATGATTTATTTCAAAATCTGAGTGTTCAGTAACTTTACCATTATGTTCTGTTTTCTCTTCTTTCGACTAAGCTAGGAAACCTACATTTGGATGGAATAAGTTTACTACTTGAAAGCATATTATTTATTGACCAGCTCATAATTTGAAATGTACTGGACTCCTGGTGATCAGAGTTAAAGGTCAGTAGTTCCTGCAATATATTGATATATTAATGGTAGAACTAACAGTTTCTTTTTTAGGCAGAAATGTTGTATCTCATAACAACGTTTCTTGTCAATTATTTTGTATTGAAGGTAAAACTGCCATTTAAAATACTAGTCACACTTTCAGTAATGAAAGTGGAATACTGAAGTATTTTATACTATTACATAAAAATCCTTATCCCCCCCCCAAAGAAATAAGCAATGGAATTAAAATTTCCTCTGAGAGTTATCTAGAAATAATAGCTACAAAAATGAAGAAACCCTAAGGAAATTCCTTTGTCATCTTCTTCCTTCAGATTTTCAGTCTATCAACTTGTGGTTCCAATAGCATTTGCTGATTGACAGTTGATATTTTTTCTGCACTAACAAATAGTAGAAAAGCATTCAAGAAGTCGTAGAAAAAGTCAGTCACATAAAAGAATTACAGGTAAATAATATATTTGGAGAATTGTATGGAAGAACTTACTATTGACAGATTAAGCAAACCAGAAACTGAGAGTATGAGTTGGATTTGGGGATTATTCTCAAAATTTCCTGGCTTGGGCTCCAGGTTTTGCTGGAATCTCAGTGGTGCCAGCTCTCAGTGTGGTCAGGGGGACTCACCTGAATCGCCATTAGATCTTTTGTCCTGATTCCAGAAATCATGCCACAAATCTTGAAATTTAGTCGGGGTTACGTCAGCTGTTTCCATTGTGTTTTCAATTTACTCCTTTTCTGTTTTTATTTTTGTTGCTGGAAGAGCTTGAAAAAGTCAATGAGTCATGGTAGACCTGAAGCCAAGGCTCTGAGTACCATGTGTACAATGGATGCTTGGAACTTGGCATCCAGACCATTTCTTGAATTGTGGTACCCGGACCGGCATCATCTGGGAATTTGTTAGGAATTCCAATACTGGGTCCTCACCCTAAACCAACTGAATCAGAAACTCCAGGAGCAGGTGAGGTCTAGCCACCTGTGTTTTAACAAGAGGTGATTAAGAGACCCACTGTGCTGGGGGAATCCTGAGTACATGTGGCCATGCAGAGAATAGTGCTGTGATTGGAGAATGGGGAAAATTGATGAGATGATAGAAAAGAACCTTAGGCATTTTTGAATTCAAAAAAGAAAAAAAAAGTCTTAAAAGCCTAGAATTTAATTTACAGGACTAAGTGCTTGCACCAATCTTTGCTTTTTTAGAGAGGGGCAATCCAGATGACTAGGATATTATGAAATACATTGGCTTCATTCTGAAATTGTAGAAGAATCTCTTTAGTGAGTAAATGCAACTTTTCCTTATTAGCACATAAATTCAACTCGGGTTTATAAAATCCTATAGGATTCTTGTATTCTGTTGACTTGGCTGACTCATTTGTCTCTTGGGACCCATTTCAGACATCTGAAAACCATATGTGTTGCCACTCTCCGTGGATTATCTCATCTGTGTGAAGGAAGTAAGAGAATTTTGAAGCATTTTGATTACTAAGAAATGCAGAGCATAAGGATCAAAAGTGATTAACATAAACACTGATGATAAAGAAGTAGAGTTGATACAAAAATTGTGTAGATTTGATTAAAAAATTAGTTGCTTATTTTAATTTCTCTTTGATAGATGTGCCTTTTGGTGCTGACTCAATCATATATGAGCTGTTTGATTTTAGACAAATCACAATTTAAAAAAATGTTTTTTAGTTGTAGCAGTACCTTTGTTTTTTGTTTTGTTTTGTTTTGTTTGTTTTTATATGTGGTGCTGAGGATAGAACCCAGTGCCTCACACATGCAAAGCAAGCACTCTACCATTGAGCCACAATCCCAGCCCAACAAATCACATTTTTTAAGAGCTTTTAACTTTACTTTCTTCATCTAAAGCATCATGTTGATAATGCCTACTTACAGGATTATTGTGAAAATAATGTTAGGTAAGTATGAAAATGCAGCTTTTAAAAATCGAACATATCATTTTTAAGTATTGTTGTTGTGATTGTTGTTATTTTGTGTCTGGGTTGGGTAAGTTTCATGATTGTTGACATGATGACATCACCTGGGAATGTAGAATAAGTATGCATATCATCAGATTTTATGGTTAAAAAAATAGGTATGTTTATTTGCCTTCTAATGCTCCATTGAAGGAATGTTTCCATTTTCTCATGAAATGGTGGAAATAAATACACATTTTTATTAAAGAAACCAAGTCTGATATTTTGTATCCTTTGAATTGAAAGACTACATTTCATTTTTTTCATGGAAAATGGGGGACTACTGGGTTAAATTTTCAGCAAAAATAGCAGACACATGACAGGAATACAGATAATACCAAATAAAATTATAACGTGTTTTTAAAAAGTGTCACAAAACAATATGAAAGGAAAAACTGGATATTTGGAGAAAAGTTCAGTCTTAAAACCTCATTTCACATCCTACATGAAAATAAATTTAAAAAAAAATAAGAACATGTAGGCAAATTTGGCTCATTTAAAAAATAAATGACAAAAATTAAAGTATGATTATTCAGTAAGAAACACATTATTACTTCATCAGAAAAGGACACATATCACCAGTAATTGACAAAATAAAAAATACAAGTGACAATAATTAACCCTCAATACTGATCAGTAATGGTAAATAAAAATGATACACTGTTTTGGCTCACTGCTCATGACAGTGCAGAGGGTGAGCATTCTCTGGCACTGCTGATGGGATTTGGGGCTCTGGTATTTCTGGAAACCAGTTTCAAGAACTCAGATTGTAAGTCTTTACCCAAGAACCCCACTTGTAGACTCTATCTGAAGAACATATTAGGAGCTTTGAATGTTCAATTTGTGTCATTTGTTTTACCCCTCACCATCAGCACACATTCTTTCTAAAATTCAGAAAAATAAAAATAAATTTAAAAATCACAGGTCTCTTTGGTATGTCTAATGAAAAACAGAACTGATCATGTTAAAATACTAGATGAGAGGGCTCATATATGTAGGATGGATCTGTAATAATGTTCTGATTAAAAGATAACTAGTGGTAAATAGGTCTGGTAAAAGACAATTAGTGCAAATATTAACAGGAAAAACATGAAAATTCAGCCATGGGTATCTAATGTAGTTCTAATTTTCTTTGTTTATATATTTCTTCATTTTCTAAATTATGTGTTATTGGTAAACATTTTCTTATTAGCAAAATTGAGAAACAATGGTCAGAAGACTCTTAAAATTGGGTTGGGCTCCCAATATTCTGAGGTTTACTGATTATTATTACTTTACTGCTTATCAGGACCCTCTCACTTCTGGTAATATTTTAAAAATTGTTTTCCAAATAGTAATATCTCGCCCTAGAAGGAACAAGTGACATGATTCAACTGGGATGTTACGTTTTGGATATTAAATCTATGAACTACAAGGATTCATACAAAATGGTCTTTGTTGCATTTTTCCACCCTACTTTAGAATGCAGTCCTAAAATGAAAGGAATAAGAGAGAATGTGATATGTGGATTCCTGACATTCTTTCCTAACCAGAATCATTTTTAAAACTCCTAATATGGAATTCTTCCTTAAAATATTTGCCAACTCTTTTTTTTTTATTTGACAACTTGTAGGGTTTTTTTTTTTTAAAGATAAAGCTGGTGCTATCTTTTTATTTTCCTTTGTTTATATATGTGATTATGTGATTTGCAAATATATGTTAATTTATAAACATGAAGTTTTTCTTTTTTTCATAAAAAACTGAATATCCAAAAAGAAAAGCTGATAGGTCTAAAACTGATTAATAAACATTTTAATTATTTATAATTCTTTGAGACTTAAAAGCCTAGATTGTCTTATTAGTTATACTACCCTACTGGTAAAATGTACTTTTGCCATCAATTAAAATATAGCCTATTTTAGCCAGTATTTTTTGAGAGACTAAACATAGAACAAGTTCCTTTGGGGAATTTAGATATTTCAGCTTAGCAATAGTTACCCTACATGGAAATGAAACACTCATGGTCTGTCTGCAGGAAAAAGTTTAGCTCTGTAAAATAAGGATTGATAGATTCTGCATATGAAGTGAGAGTTTGGGGAATAGGTGTGCTTGTATTAGACTCTAAAACTGACTTTGTAAGCTGATAAGTTAACAATTTAGAATAAGTATAGGGTTTTTTTCTTATGTAGACAGAATAGATTGATTGTAGCTCCAGGGAACTATTATTACATTTTAGCTATTTTAATCATGATTGGATCATATGCAGATGATTCTAAGTGATACTTTCATGTAACTAGTCCTAAATAAACAGGGCTAGAAAAAATCTTGTAAGTATGTCCTTTATTTTTGTATTGTAGTTTATTATTCTAATGATGTAGCAATGAAAAACAGAAACAGACTATGAAGAAGAATAAGGAGTTCATGGAGTTTGAATATTTATTTCCTTTTCTTAATATTGATAGTTCTGGATTGTATGTTTTGGTTCCCTCCAGCAGTTCTGAGTGGGTGAATTGCTAGACAAAAGGAACAAAGTAACAACAGCTCTCCTGTAGTCCCAGCATGGGCTATATTTGCCCACATGGAAGAATGAAAGCTGTGTTAGAAATAGATGAGGAAAGAAATCTTGTTGTGTAATATGCAAACTGATCTCATGTTAATATACTCCTTTTGAAAGCATACTAGAATTTCCCCTATTAGAAAAGAATTGGTTATATCTTATGTTTTGACAAAGTTGTTCAGAAAATTGGAAGAAAAAATTATTTAATGTTTTAGGCTTATTATCGATTATATCTATCCATCTTCCACATCTATGAAGTACATATGTATAAAATTGAGTACAAACAGCTACCTTTTAGCAAATATTACCTATTTCGTAGGAGAACTGAGTATTTTAAGCAAGAAGCAAGATTCATATTAACCCATCTAATTCTAAGGGCCATGTTTCTTGCACTGTATTAGGCTGTCTTGCTAGAGTGATTGGCAGAAGAGCTATCACACATGCTGCTAATTAGCCTGTGGGATCGGTCCTCTTTTACTATGCGATGTTAACCTTTTTTGTCTGACCTCTATAACATGCATTGCTTTGTTGGCTTTGGTTTGCTTTATAGATCTCAAAAGTTGCCCTCAGTTCTCAGGTCAGCCTGTTCTCAGGAAGCAATGTGATCTTCATCCTAGAGCTACTTTAGATTCCTGGCTTTGCTTCTGTGTCAAGGGGCCCAGCAGGCCTGGGTCCACTGAGCCTACTCAGCATGTTTTGTATTATGTTATGGCAAAGCCAGCGATTGACAGACCTCTAGAGGGAACTGAGCTGGACTTCTTCCACCTAGCTGTGACACCAGACAAAATATTAAAACTTTCTGGATCTCCAGGTCTTCATCTTTAAAACAGATTACATGAAATCAGTGGTTTATGATACAGGTCTTTTGGGGAGGAAGCCATAGGAATTGATGGGGAATAGGAGGTAATCTAGCTTTATTCTGGGCCCACTACCATCCATGCTTCAACAACAGAGCAGTTAGGATTTGTGTGCATGGGACCTTGCACTTGTTCTATGTCTCCATCTCTCTTGGCTCTGATTCTAAATGAGTTTGTGTTTGAACAAAAGTTTGGGGAAAAAAAAAGAATTTGGAAAACACTGGACCAAATAGTTCTTAAGGTTCCTTCCAGAGGAAGGAGCTGGTGAAAGCAGTTTTAAAGAAAGATCCCCACTATATATTTTTAAAATATTTTTTAGTTGGACACAATGCCTTTAATTAGTTAATTTATTTATTTATTTTTATGGGGTGCATAGGATTGAACCCAGTGTCTCACATGGGCTGGGCAGGTACTCTACCACTGAGCTACAACCCCAGCCCCAAAAGACCCCCACTATCTTTAATTTGACTAAAATATAATATTTAAGATTGTTGCAAAACAGTTTTGAATGAGAAATTTCAAAAATAATCTCAAGGAGCAAAATCATGGCAAGATATCAGGCAGGCTGCATGGTATTTATGTGTTCCAGTAGAAATTAAAATAAAATTTCCTCTTGTTTCTTTTAAAAGCATTCTTTTTCTTCTGGGGTAAGTATGAGATAACATTATTCCCAGTTGGAGGTCATCAGAATATTCTTTTTCAATAGAAAAGTACTACTCCTTGAAGACACCAGAAAGTTTACTTTCCATCTGTTCTTTTTCTCTTGAAAGTTTATCATGCTGCTGACAGAACACATCTGCTCTTTCCTGTTGTGACAGTTGATCGAAAAGGTAACTAGATGCTACAGAAAGGGAAGGAGTTTTGATGCAAAACTTGCTTTGAGTTCCTTTTAGTCCTATTTTGGGGGTCTTATTTTAAATCAGTGTTCAATATGAATTATTAAGCAGTTTGTAGACATTTTGGCACAGTTTCTTTATGGAAGTCCTAGACATAAAGGTGGTAACTTGGAGACCATCGTTCTAGAGTGGTTTTGCCCAGGAGAACATTCTGTGATATGAAAATACTCTCTGTGTTAAGCAATAGGGTAACCAGTAGCGACTTGTGACTGTTGAGCACTTGAATCTACCCAATATGACTGCTGAACTAAATTTTTTGTTTATTAAATAAGTCATCAGATGTGGGTAGTGGCTCTTCTATTGTAAAAGGTTAGCTCTAGAGGATCAATGAAAATTTTGATCAATAATCAGTGAAATTAGTAAAAAGTCCTATGCTTAGGAAATAGAAGACATCCCTCACTTTTAAAATACTATTGACAATTTATGGTTTGAAATAGATTTTTTTAAAAATTTTAAAATTTTTTGATTGAATATTTCTTCAGTGCCTGGCACATAAAACAGTGGCTATGCTTTTAGTGGTATCCTCCACCTCTACGCCAGGTCTGCTTAACCTCAATTAGGAGGTGTCTCTTATTACTATTGAACAGTCTGTCTTTGACTTCCTGTGTTCTCACACTCAGTATCTTCTCAGCAAAGTCTATGGATTCCAGTTTCCAGTTTTACTCCACCCTGGCCCAAGCCCAGGCTACTCCTGAACACCTATAACAAGGCCCACCCTTTCCTAGAGCCCTTAGACTGTAGCTAACTGGACCATTCTATAGTCTGATGATTTGACCTTGTTCTGGGTCCAATGTTCAGTTTTAGCTCCTAAAATGAGCATCACCAAACTGGAGTATAACTGACATAAAAGATTGGATTCATGTCACATCAGAGTTGAAGGGACCATTACATTAGTCCTCCTTTATCCTTGGGAGATATGCTCCAAGACTCCCAGTGGATGCCTGAAATCATGGGTAGTACTGAACTCAAAATATAATGTGGAGGCTGGGGATGTGGCTCAAGCGGTAATGCACTATCCTGGCATGTGCGGATCACTGGGTTCAATCCTCAGCACCATATAAAAGTAACATAAAGATGTTGTGTCCATAGAAAACTAAAAAATAAATATTAAAAAACTCTCTCTCTCTCTAATATATATATATATATATATATATATATATATATATATATATAGTGTTTTTTCCACATATACACACCTGTGATAAAGTTAAAATTAAAAGTTAAGAATAGATAAAGATTAATAACAATAATAACAAAATAGAACAATTATAATTATATGCTGTAATAAAATTGTCAGCATCACTATTTTTGTGCTTTGGGGCTGCAGTGAAGTAAAATAAAGGTTACTGAACACAAGCATGGCAATATTTCAACAGTTTATCTGATAATCAAGATGTCAATGGCAGGCAGCATATCAAACATGGGTATACCAGACAAAGGACTGATTGATGTTCAGGGCAGGATGGAATGATGGTACTACACAAGATTTCATGTTGTTACTCAGAATAATGCATAATTTAAAACACTGTTTTTGGAGAATTCTATTTAATATTTTTGGACCCTAGCTGACTGGAGGTAACTGAAACTGCAGAAAGTGAAACAGCAGATAAGGAAGGGCTACTGTATATAGAAACTATTCAATAAGCATACAGCTATTTATATTCTGGTATGCAACAGGCAAAGTGCTTTTGATCCTCATTTAACCTTTTCAGCAATCACATGTCCAATTTATTTGTATATTTTAGAGTTATGCTTAGGCTCAGAGAGGCTAAGTGACTTAATCCAGGTCACCCAGGTAAGAAGTAGAGACCTGTGATTCTTATCTACATTCTGGCTCTTGAGCTTGTGTTTTTAGTTATAATGCATAATAAAATAGAGTTTTAAAAGTCAGTACAGAGGGCAAATCTAAAAGGAATTGAGTTTAGTAATTATAAAGAACAGTTTTCTAATAATTCAAGGTTTTCACCATCAAACTGCTCACTCTAGGTAGTACCATGTACCCTCATTAGCTACTTGAATGCCTGCGTTTTTTAATGCTCAAATATGAGTAACTTGGTAGAAAGGGTTCTTAAATACATGGGAGCTCATGAGTGGCACATGTGTGAGTGCTAGGGACCTTTCCAATTCAAATTTCTTCTGATTATAATTTGTCTCTTGAGGACATTTATTATCAATATATTCCATATGTTGCGCTTTCATTTTCCATGAAATTTATTAAGATGATTCTTTTTTTTCTATGTAAAATCAGAATGGAATTTGTTTATTACCTAAATTGGCAGAAGGAGGGTATTCTCTCATGTAGGTGAACCTGTAGAGTAATCCAATTCACTTTTCACTGAGGAATAAAAAATGACCTGGATCATGGAAACCGTAAGGTGATTGCCAAAAGTATTTTAAACAGATCTATTTAATTTTTTAGACAATAATGATAAGCAGGAAAGGAAGAAGGAAATGACACTGGATTCCAAGTTGCAGGATGTGCTCCACTATAACTGAGAGTGCTGCTATTATTTTAATATTCATCTTGGTATTACAAAGTGCTCTTGGTGAGTTCTGATATGCTTTATATGTACCTTCATTTTCTATGGATTCACTAACATTTTTATTTCTTAAAATGCATCTCATGTTTTAAGAGAAAATGCACTGAATATACTAAAATCTAAGTTTTGATAGTTGTATTTTCGAAAATATGTTGACTTTCTCTTATTAGAATATAAGCACTATTGGAAATGTTGTTAAGGATGATTTTATGGGAAACAAGGGAATTAGAGAGGTTTTTTTTCTCCCCTGTGAACATTCTAGATTCAATTTGGGAAAAAAAATAAGTCAATATATGTTCTCTTTCCCCCCCCTCTATTTGTTCATCTTATCTTTCTTCTCAGCTGCTCCCCATTGTGTCAACCCTCCTGGTTCTCTTCCTAAATCACACAGTTTGTACCAGAAATTGGAAGAGAGTGCATGTAATCCAAGGGATCCTAACTTGTACAGATACTTTCATGGAGGTAGTTAAGAATTATGATTATGCAGATAGTTTTTTCTTGAAAAATTTATCACATACGAAGAACTTTAGAGAGAAAATATCACAAAAAGAGATGATGTGGTTCATGGGAGCTGTAAACAGGTTTAGAAGGAACTGGAAGGATTTAGTGTAGGAACAGGGAGGAACCTGTTTTCAGCAAAGGAGGGAGATTGAGAAAACTGAAATGAGTTAAGGTGTCTAGCCTGGGAATCTAAAAGGAAGGCTTCACTTGAAGTGTAGGCATAAAAGATGGTTAGGAGATTTCTAGATAAGGTAACGAATATCAGCAAGGAAAGAGGCAGAGAAGTGACAGGTATGTCTAGGGAATGCTAATCAACTTAGTTTACAACAGAGTTCAAGAAAGGGAGAAATCAAAATAAGAAAAATAAGTTCCAGGCTACATTGCAAGGACTCTCAAGTATCAGATTTAATACTTTAAATACTAGTCTGTGCAGGGATGGTGGTTTAGCCCCCTTTCTTTTAGGAGGTTGGTATTTTTCATCAACTGTGCCACATATGTATGTACTGGCCCCTCCTACAAGGGAAGGCTCTCCATTGTATGTTTTGATTTATAGTGCTAATGCTGAACAAATTCTAGGTTTATTTATTAAATTGGCTGTTGACTATATATAAATCTCTGGGACTATCAAGCCCCCTTTAGACTTTATGTGCTGATAATTGTTTCTGGTGTTAATATCATATAATAAATATCATGAGTTTGTTTCATGCATTATATGTATGTTGTGTATATATTTGTGTATATATGTATAGTTTTATGAGTTTGTTTAAAACTATCTTTGTTTAAGGCAGATAAAAAATCTTTCTAGATATTTAATTTGAATAAATACTTATCATGGGGCCAAAAAAGAACTTATGTTTTTTCAAATACTAAACCAACCATGGAATCTTGGAACTGCAACACTCTCAGCACTCATCTCTTCCTTCCTTCCTTCCCCTTTATTTTACAGATGAGACAACACCACTTATCTCAAACTCACAATCAGTTACTGGTAATGCCAAGGCTAAAATTCAGTTTTCTGGTATCTTTCTATCATAGAAACTCTTCTTATCTGAAATAAGTGACCAATAAAAACAAAATATTTAAAAACTAACATACACTTGGAATTAAAAATAGATCACATCAAAATGGATCAGTCAGTCAGTTCTATAATTCAGATATAGTAGTAAAATTTTTGTTACCATTACATCAGCAGGCTTGCAAAATTTCTAACAAATCATTTTCTCTACAAGCAGTACCACTAAATTTATCTTAACAAAGGTTAACCTGTGGCAGTATTGAGAACAAATAGAAGGACATTCTCTTCACCATGAGATATTTCCTCTTCCTCTTTCCTGGCTACTTATCTTAGTTTATAACCTCTAACCACTTGATCACAAGGACCATCCTGGAGAGTCAAGGCCCTAGTTCCTGGAAGCTCATAGTGCAGAAAACTATTAAGAACAATGTATCCTATGTGGGCTTATTTCCCAAGCTGAAATATAATTAACGCTATTAATGATGACAATAAGCAACTTTGGAGTTATCATCACACACTCAGTGTTCTGCTTCTAATTCTGAAAGTTTCTCCAGAGAATAGGCTGGTCTGATTTATCTGCATCATCCCAGCAGGCAGCTGCAGCCACACACCAATAGGTGGTACTGCTCAAGATTAGTAGAAGGAATGTTTGGACACTTCAGACTTCCAAGGGGCAGAAAAACAGCCCGCCTGAAAAACAATTTGTTCTGGATTCACTTTGAAAGCAAGGCAGTTTTTCACTCCTCTACTGAGCTCCGGTTTTCTTTCCCACTCAAGGCCACGGAAAACAATCAGTGAAGACTGAGCGTCAATCAGGCTCCGGAATGGCTGCTATTCACTTGGAAACCTCATAGTTTTCCTTGCTTTGTTTCCCCTCCTGACCTCTGTCAAGTCCCCAGGCCCAGTAAAGTCCTGAGCCCAGCGACAGCGTCAGGGGAACCGAAAAACCGCGGAACCAGAGGCAAAAGGAGCGGTGGGGGCGGCGGGAGCCGGAGTGGAGGGACCGGCAGGCCTAGCTCCCAGGCTGCGGCGGCGCAGGCGGCGGCTGGGGGAATGGAGCCCTTGCGGGTCCTTGAGCTGTACAGCGGCATTGGTGGCATGCACCACGCACTGAGAGGTGAGAAAGGCCGAATGCTTTCTGGAAAGAATCTAGGGCGCTTGTTGGTGCCTCGGCGCCGAAGCGGGGCGCCGCGGCTAGGCGCTAGGGGCGGAGACGGAGTTGAGGCGGCCCTGGTTGCCCAGGAAACCGCCGGGTGCGACGCCCCCATCCGCCCCTCCAGGCGCAGATTCCCTTCTCTAGGGCCCCAAGTTGGTCGCTAGGGCGGGCCCTGAGCCTCCAGGGACCCAAGTTTGTGAGGTCGCTTTCGCTAGGCTGTTAAGTAGAATTAAAATGGAGCCGACCAAGGTCGGGGGAGGGGCGAGCCCTTTCCCTGTTGTTAGCCTCACTTCTACACGTGCTGTCGCCGGGAACCCTGGAACCTGGGTCTTGTATCTTGGGGGAAGTCCGAGTGGGAGGGGCGGGGTCGAGCAGGATGCTAGCTAGGATTCAAGGTAGAAGTTGGCGCATACTAACTAGGACTGTGGGGAAACCCAGAGGGGAAACCTGGTGAGTCTGTGGAATCTTCTCCAGCCCTATATTTAGATGCAAGAGATCTGAGTTCAAAGTAGAGTTCAAATTTTCTTAATGTTTTGGAACCCATTTCTTGGTTTTTAAAAGTGTGAAACTGTTCTTTCAGGGAGAATTGTGAGGATTAAAAATAAAATGTGTCAAGTGCTAATTAGCATAGGGTACATTGTAGCCTCTCAAAATATTGTCATTCTACTCACCTCTTTCTTTTTGAGTCGTTTAATTTCTTTGGTGCTACATTTACTTTTGGTAATATTCACTTAAAATTGAGTGACTGCCTATTTTGTACTAAGTACTGTACAGGTAGACACTTGGGATATGGAGTGACAAACTTCGAACCTGCATGTTTATTTGTTTATTTTTTACGGTGCTGGGAATTGAACCCAAGGCCTCTTGCAATGCATGTTTATTCTTACATGACTAAGACAACCACAAAACTGAAGCTTCTCTGCTTCCCTTTGCAGTATCAAGGGTAATGAGACGCTTTAACTGGCAATGTTTAATGGGTGGAGTATATAGATTTTCTGAGGAGATGTTGAGTTTTAGTACTTTATTTTTATTTATTTATTTATTTATTTTTTGTGGTGCTGAGGATGGAACCCAGTGCCTCACACATGCTAGGCTGGCTGTTAAGCGTTCTACTACTGAAACAAAACCTCGCCCCAGATATGAGTTTTGAGTCTAGACTCACCCCAGACTTTCTCACTCCATCTTCTTTTCATCTGCCATATCTGAATTAATCCGTGGCCTCTCAGAGAGGCCTACTCTGTGACCCTGTGATTCAAAGTCGTCTTCCTGACCTCCCTACCTCTCTGCTCTCCAGGACTTTGGTTTGAGGTTTACTATGAGGGATATCTACTCAATCCTATTGATGCAAATGTTTTCCCAGCATTTGTTTGTCTTCCAATGTTCACTTATTTAATGTACCAAAGTTTTAAATTTATCTGTAATAAAATACATTGCTCCCTTCCAAGTGGTTTATAAATAATAATGAAAACTATAGCAATGGCAGCTAACTTTAACTTTTATTAATGACTTCTAAATGTCACAACTTGGTGTAAGTATGTAATAATGCTAGGTAGTGGTAAAACCAGTATTCTAACCTATGTCTGTCAGACCTTTATACCATGCTATGTTGCCATTGTTCTGGTTTGATCCACTTTCTTTGTTCTATACTTTGAATAATAGTAATAAGCAGCAAAATGGGAATAATATTGAGCAACAGTTTGGGCTGATTTGTAGGTAATGTTTATAATAGATTTTTTTTATTGTGGTAAAGTATATATAATGCAAAATATATTATTATAAATATTTTAAAATGTACAATTAAGTTGTATTAAGTGACTCGAAATGTTGTGCAACAATTACCAATATCAGTTTCCAAAACTTTTTCATGGTCCCAAACAGAAGCTAAATGTTATTCCATTGTAGGTATATACAATTTTGTTTATCCATTCATTCAGATTGATGGACACTTGAGTTGTTTCAACCTGTTAACTCTGTGAATAATGCTGCTTGGAATATTGGTGTATAAGTATCCTTTTGAATCCTTTGACTCTCAGTTCTTTTGGGTTACAACCTAGGAATGGAATTGCTAAATCATATCTTCTTTTAGTCCTTTGAGGAACCACCAGATTTTTCCACAGCAGCTGCCTAATTTTACAGTTCCAACAATAATTCATGAGGGTTCCATTTTATCCTGACACCTATTTGTTTAACATTCTTTTTAAATACTAGCCATAGTAATGCATATGCATTGATATTTCATTGTGATTTTGATTTGTATTTTTTTAATAACTAAAAATGTTAGGATTCTTTCATGTGCTTATTGGAAATTTGCATATCCTCCTTTGGGAAATATATACTAAAGTTTTTGGCCCATGTTGTATTTTTTTTCTTAGTTGTAGAAGTTCTTTATATATTTCAGATATTAATCCCTTATCAAATATGTAATTCACATTTTCTTATATTACTGACTCTTAATAGAGTATGTTTAATTTCTTTAACAACAGTGATTTTCTTCTAACACAATGAACATTTTAATAACAGTAAAAATTTCATCCTTATTAGTGTATGCAAAATGCTATTGTATTATTGTAGTCACTATATAGTGCTTCTGTATTTTCTAAATTTCATTTTACTTTATTATATATCTGCATGCCCATGTATTAACATGTCCACATCCTGTGCTATTCCTCTCTGTTCTTGTGTAGCCTGTTACACAATACTGAACTGTGACAGGTTCTCCTTATATGACTATGAAGTTTATTATTGAATAGATAATCATTCTGACATTATTTTGATAAAACTATAGTCATCATCATTATTTTATATCATACACAGTTCTTAGTAGCAAACCATAGGAGGGTTACTCTCTATTTAACATAAGCAGAAAAACATAATTAAAGGACACTGGGAAGCTCACAGAATCTACAGGACACACAGGTAACAAACAGGTTAGATCAACAGGAGCACTGCTCAAACCACACTCTGGGATTGCCCTAATAAAGCTCTATACTTACATTGCACTTTGCATCAGCAATTCTGGAGACTGGATGCCATAAGTGCCAATGAACTTTTGTCCTTAAAAGTGGACATTTCTACCATCTATTTCATCTACTTTCAAAGGGAGGTCTTACAGGATTGCAAGTATTTTTTTTGTGTACTAGATCCCTCTGCCACACAAAGCTGGGAATGTGAATTCTGTCTTCTGTTTTGAGAAGCGAGGACCCATATGGGGAAAATTTTTCAAACATAGGCAAAGATTCTAGAGTGCAACAAGCATAACACATCTATACATTCTTATATACATAATACTCATTTATAGGGATACTTAGTATGCTCTTAGGTCTTTCCTTCCTTCCTCCCTCCCTCCCTCCCTCCTTGCTTCCTTTCTTTCTTCTATAGAAGAATGAACCCAGGGGGCTTAACCACTGAACCACATCCCCAGCCCTTTTAAATATTTTATGTAGAGACAGTGTCTCACTTAGTTGCTCAGGGCTTCACTAAGTTGCCGAGGCCGACTTTGAACTTGCTATTCTCCTGCCTCAGCCTCCCAAGCTGCTGGGATTACAGGCATTAGCCACCATGCCTGGGCACTCTTAGATATTATTTATATCAGTATAATCTACGAAATTTTGGTTAATGAGTTAGGTGTGGTGGTGCATTCCTGTAATGCAGAGATTCAGGAGGCTAAGGCAGGATGATCAAAAGTTTAATGCAAGCCTCGACAACTTAGTGAAATCCTGTCTCAAAATATAAAACAAAAGGAGCTGGAGATGTAGCTCAGTGATAAGGCACTCCTGGGTTCAATCCTCAGTATGGAAAAAAAAAGTGAAAAAATCTTGGTAAATGAGAATCATTTGTTTGAAAATATCTCTTTATAGAAAACAGTGTAAGAAATGTATCACGGAGTATATATCAGTGGAGAGTGCATAGATACCTATAAATATAAGCAAATAAGGTTCTATAGTTTTCTCATTTTAAAATTAGTGGCAGGAGAAGAATAAGGTATAGTTTAAGGTGGCTAATAAAGCAAGCTCTAGCTGGACAGCTGTATAGTCAAACACTGGAGACACTCTTAAAACAAAAAAAGTTCAGCTCCCTCAAATAATTTCTGAAGATTTTCCATGGTATTGGTTTTGAGTTTTAGCCATGTAATACTTATCATCTTTAGCAAGAATTGTTCAGCCTTAATATGGTATGATAAAGTGCTAAGCCTCTCACTTGCCATTCATTAGTTGCTAAACTTTCAAATCTTTTTTCTTTGTTTCTTAATGCCTTATATACTGGAGATTCCCATCACCCATTCTGTGATTAGGTATAAGTTATTCAGGCAAGTGCATTATCATGAAGTGTTTTTCTGTGTAGATCTGTGTGTCACCTAATGATATTATTGAAACATAGTTTGTTAAGGAGTTTGAACTGCTTGATTTTAAATTATATTTGCCTTTGGGAGTGTAAATTTTTTCTTTTTATGTCTATTTTCCCATTGTTGCTGTTATATTACTTGTCAGATTTAAAGCGAAACAAAATGTAACTGGTCCATTTACAAATATTTATCATTTGTAGTTCACAAATACAATTACTCCCTCAGTGCTGACAAATAGATAACAACATTTAATTTATTTTAGGGCCTATCTAGTGTTACGTTTTTTAGGGGTCTCAATAATTAGTGCCCCTCTTCTTGGTTATGAACAAATTGAGAAATAAGACTAAGGCAAATAGGAAATGAAACTCATGTCATTTTTATTACTAATAAATGTTGAATTAGAAGATGTAGCTTGGTAACCAAATGGATCATCTAATATCGAACTAGATAGTTAAGCAGCACTAGGCACAACTGAAAGGTCCAATCAGATCCCATGTTTCCTGTGGATAGCTTATTTCCAAGAGGGAATGAGTGGAACTGAGTCAAATATGCCAAATTCTCACATTAGCCAATTAGAGAAGTCACTCCCTCCATGGAAGAGGAAGTAAAGAATGGGATGAGGAAGGAGTTTAAAATGAAAGAAAACCTTTTACTTGTATAGAAGAACTCCACCTCCACATTTTACTTTATCTTTGCCAAATGCTTATAGGAATCCTTCAGGTGTTAGGGTTTTCTATTTAGCAAATTCTATCATTCTTTTTAGTATCTGGTACTTAAACGATCTCTGACAGTCATTTATAGTGTCAAATAACTGAAAAAAAATTTTATGCAGTATTTATGTAAGATACTTTGTGACAGAGGTAGTTTAGTAAGTCTCCTAGTTTAAGAACACAGTTCTGTAGTCAGAAGACTTTGATACCTGTACGTCAGCAATTATTAGCTATTACACATAGTGCAGTTTCTTCTTCTAAAAAATAGGAACATAATAATATGTATCTTAAAGGGGAGTTATGTGATTATAAATTAATGTTTTAAAAAGCACTGGAATAGTGCTTAGAATGTAGTAAGGACTCAATATGTTAAAGTTATAGAAAGTTGATATGTATTATTTAAAATTGCCTCTAGAAGAAACTATTTAATATTTGAAGTTGTTGAAGACTGTTCAGGCTAAATTTTAATTACATAGGAATAGATTGGGCAAGGAAAGAATTATTTATAACGATAAATGATGTTAAAAAAATGAATGTGAACAGGTAAAAGAGACAGCAGTGAGGAGAACAGACTGTTTTGTTTTTCCCTCTTGATTCTCTAGAAAGCTTACTTTTCTACTATGTGACAGATCTCACCTATGTCTACTTCCTGTTTATTTCCCTGGCCTCCCTTACAGAATTACTCCATGTGTTTCTCTGAGTGATAAAAATCTTGACATTATTTAGGAATCAGAATGATCTGCCACGTGGTAATTGTGTGACTCCTGGGACATTCTTTAACCTTTCTCAGCCTAAGTACCTTATCTGTGAGATGAATATGTGTTGTAGGAGTTAAATAATATGGAATATTTTACAAGCAAATGTTAGTTCTTTTCTGTTTTCTACATTGTTTTGTGATTGGCTTCATTGTTAGGTTTCCTCATTGATAAAATTAGGATAATAATCCTAACTTTATATGGTTTAGTGAAGCAAGATGTGCTTAAAGTTCTGTACACATTAGTTCCTGGTATATAGTATGTAGTAATACATAGTAATGTCACTTAGAAAATTGACCATTTCATACGCTTATGATTTGTAGGTAATTGTAACTTGTTCATGTTGCTATTAATTTAATCTTTCTTATTGCTTTTTTAAGAGCTCTTTCTATATCTAGGACATCCACTGTCTGTCCCTCTTTTAAGTTATTTTACTTATCTACTCATTATTTCTCCTTCACTCTTGTTATAATTTTTCATGTACGCTTTTTAAGGTTGATTGGGAGTTTTCCAGATACTCAAGAGGGGGAACGGTATGCTACACAGAAAGAAAAGGGTATGTCACACTGTCCAGACTCACAGAGACATGAATAAGTGTGGTCTGTGTGGCAATGTGTAAGTACTGAGATGCTGTCACACTGTATGTGTGTAACAAATGTTCTAAGTAAGAAATGTTAAAAAAGAAGGCAAAGTTTAAAAGATGCCAAATTATGTAATGCAATTTACAGCCTTATAAAGGTGCTTACATTTTTATCCTGTAGTCCAGTTAGTTAGTGAAGGATAGTGAGCCTATCATAGTTATTGTCCAATGCTGTGAGGGGTTGAAGGCCTGGCAGTAGTCCCTCAGAATGTTTAGCCTGCCCCTGGTATCTGGACCCAAATAAAGTGCAGGTGTGGGGTCTGGCTATTCCAGCTGCCTTCTGGAGGGAATAGATAACATAACTTGAACAGACTGGAAGTGCTATGGGAGGTTAGGGATGAAGGGTGATAGTCATTCAATAGATGACTTGACAGTGAGAGACCGAAACAGATAGACACCAGCCAATAGGTCCCTCTCCTTTCTTCCTCCTGCAGTGTTCTTGCTCAACTACATACGGAAATATGGAAAGTGCTATTTTAGATTCAACAATATCTCTGTATAGGACTTTACATTACTTCCTCCCAATAGCTGTGGGATGTGGTGGTCCCATATAGCCTGGCCCTGTCAGGTCCTTCATGCTATAGTATGGTGGATGTCCTTGTGAAACTGTGACCAGTTTAGTAATGGAGTGCCTTCTCTTTGTCATATGACAAAGATGAAAGTGGAGAGAAACAATATAATTATAAACATAGTTTGAAGATAGAGCCTATAGAATTTGCTGATGTGAATGAAAAAAGGAAAACAAGGATGATTCCAAGGCTTAGATGTAGACAACTAGAAGACTGGACATAGACGAGGACAGCTATGTTGTGAGGAAGTTTTAAAGGTAGGACAGAGACCAGAATTCAATTTTTGGATACAGAGTGTGGGAATAACAGTGAATCTTGCCTAATGGAAAAATTACAAAAAGCTTCAAAGTTAGCCCAAGTTGTGAGCAGAATCAAAACACTGATTAGTTAATGCATGTGACCCTGGCACCTCCTCTCAACTCCATCAATGCCCTATTGTTTATCAGACATTTCCTGAGACATATACTAAGGAACACTATTTTCTAGATGCTAATGAGTCTTCCCCATTCCCTCTACCATGTAAAAAAAGGATGGGGGGGGGAGTCTTGCTCAATTACACATGGAAAGTGCTGTTTAAAATCAAAAAGTGTTATTACTCTAGGGCTTCTCAATACCTCTGAGACATTTGATGTGTCTTGAAAATGTCTCAAGGAAAAATGTGAAGAGTTTATAAACTCATTTGACCATTAAGGCACACTGATTACAAGCTCTCAGAAGACTGCTGCAAAGGATACCAGCTAGGAAATGGCAACTAATGTAAACTCATTTTAATCCGTGCTTCATTTGATTTGCAATATAGTCCCCTTTGTTTAAAATGCTCGCCTTCCTTTACTTTTATAGTACAATGTTCTTAGGTCCTCTTCCTCACTCTCTAACCTTTCCAGCTCAGTGGTCTTAAGGTCTCTTTCTACCTATACATGAAATACCACTGTCCTCACTTGTAGGTCCTCTTCTCTACAGTCTCTGTCTCTGACTCTATGTATAAACAAGTATTTATCTCCTGCCCTACTTCTCCTCTGTCCAAAATGCACCAGTCAGAGCCTACTGGATATTTCCACAGGTCTCACGGACAGTTCAAACTCTAACCCCAAAGCAAAACCCATCATTTCTCCTCACCTCTCATCATGACCTTTACATAGCATCAAATGAATTACACAACACAGAAATGCATTTTTAACATCCAAATAACTCAATGTTTTACAGATTTT
Organism: Urocitellus parryii; assembly: GCF_045843805.1. NCBI lineage: Eukaryota > Metazoa > Chordata > Mammalia > Rodentia > Sciuridae > Urocitellus > Urocitellus parryii. The sequence goes on along the minus strand of NC_135539.1, from coordinate 59,518,424 downwards.
TTAGTTCCTATGTGTCCTCTAAATTGAAGAATTTTGTATGGATGGTTGTAAAATTTTAATACTTATTAGAGATTTTTCTGTTACATGATAGAACACTTAAAATAGTCTCAAAATAAGTCTTGATTCATAAAGATAAATTTAAAGTTTATTAATAATTTTCAGAGGGATAACTTACAAATGATAATTGTTAGATATCATTATATTTAAGCCTTTTGAAAATGACAAAGCTGTATAATAGGTGCTTGTGGAGATCACAAGTAGCTAATGGTTCTTTGTGGTTGGCATAAAATTTCCAGTAACAACATCGTACATAAACTCAAAAAGGACTTGATCTCAAGTAACTTTTACTGAAGAGAAATTGATGTACCCTTGAACTATACTATGTCAGATAACTTAAAAAGTGGCTGTATTAATGATAAAAGACCCTGATTTCAAATATGTATACGAGAAAGTAGAATCAAATTCTTTCATAAACTTTGAGAAGACACCATTTCTAAGTGAACATACTGATTATTATTTAAAATGTTTGCATAGCAAAATTTTAATTATATTACATGAAACCATTTGACTATTTCTGCTATATCCTTACAATTTTTATGTAATGAAAATGGCCATACATCTAACTTCGGATATTCTCAAGGGACAATGGGGAATTGATTTCTGTTTGGACACATACTCTCTGTGTGTGTATGTAATGTGTATGTGTTTGAACACAGAAAACGGCCTGAAGGGATGCACATTGTACTTTATTCATACAAAATATATATATCTTCTACCCTGCCTCCCTATGTCCCTTCCTGTTTTCTTTTTCTCTTTAGTATTCACTGCTGTCTTTATACTGTATATTATACTTATTTATCTTTCTAACTAACTGCCTTCTCTTCTAAAATGTGAGCTTCATACGTGTGGGGTTATATTGTTTGTTTGGTTCTACTTGTTAACTGTATTATCTCTGGTGCCTATAATAGTGCCTGTCACATAGTGGATGCTCAGTAAATATTTGTTGAATGAGTAAGTGACAGTGTGCGAACATTGTAAAGGTTCCTGATGATGTTGCCAATTTTTTAAAAGGACATAGCAGTTTATATTCAGTAGTGTCTGTGCATAACCATAAGATGTCTATATAGTACTTTAAACTATATAATTTACTAGGTGAAAATGTTACCTTGATTTCTTATTATTAGTGAAGTTGAAATTTTAAAGTTTTATTATTTGCATTTATTGTTTCACAACTATATCAATAATGCCTTTTGTTGAAAAGTCTGAACATACTGAAAACATTTATTTATTTAGTACATAATTATAGAGTGGCTTTGTGTTTCATTTATTGCATTGTGCAGCAGGGATGCAGCATCTTTTTTTCCTCCAGAAATTATGTTCTATGGGGAAGTCATTATGCTACACAAAAAGAGAATACATGTTTTTTAAAAATCACCCATGACACCAATGCAGTGATAAAAAATGGTGAGGGTTTTGGTTGTATTTTTAAAATTTTTATTTTAATGGGTTCATGAACTTTAAAAATCAATTAAACCTTTTCTTTTTTTAAACTTTATTTAACTTTATTTTTCTTTTCATTAAATGTTTGTAAACTTATAATTTTTACTATTGTAAATAAACAGCATCATTTATTCTATATATTTAATCTTCTCTTCCCATCTCTAATTATTGCACTAAGTAATAATTTCCTATTGCTGCTAACTAACTCAAACTTAGTAGCTTAAAGCAATACAAATTTATTACCTTACAATTCTGGAGATCAGAAGTCTTAAAATCAGGATGTTGGGCAGAACTATGCTCCTTCTGGAGGTTTGAGGACAGACTTTATTTCCTTGGCTTTTCTAGCTTCTAGAGGCTACCTTCATCGCTTGAGTTGTGACCCCTCTTCCTATCTTCAAAGCCAGAAGTGTAGCATCTTCAATTCCTTCTCTCAGACTTCTGCATCCCTCATTGCATCTCCTTCTCTGATTCTGACCTACCTCTGTCCCGACTGCATTGGACCCATCTGCATAATCAATCATGGATAGTCTCCTCATCTCAAGATGCTTATCTTAAACACATATGCAAAGTCCCTATTGCCATATAAGGTAACATATTTTACAGGCTTCAGTGATTAGTATGTGGACATTTTGGGGGGACCATTACTTTGCTTACCATACTGGAAGATATGTGCTGATAATTCAAAGTAATTTTAAAGGCCTTAGATGCATGCTGCCAAATATTCACTGAAATATTTAACCTTAATTGATGGTCACATCTGCATTGATGGTCACAGGTTTGTATCACCTGTGGTCATTTCGTGCATCTTTTTTTGCACTTTTGATGATAGCAATAAAAAATATTTATCAAGTATGTTATCATCAGACACTAATTTAAACATTTTATAGGTATTAATTCATTTAACCCTCAGAAACCCAGAGCCCTATGCTTTATTATTCCTCTCTTAAAGATGCTGAACCCTTTGAGTCTAAACAACTTGACTAAGTCACAGAACTAGAAATGATAGAGCTAGAATGGAAATACAGAGAAAAAGATATCCATATCCTAAATCTTCCTCAGAGCTTATGAATACTCACACACAAAGTAAAATAACTCCAGGTAAGGATATGCCGAAGAAAATCTTCATGCAAATAAAATAGGAATACCTAATGATACTATGTGGCTTAGTGGGAACAGACTCATAGAATTATACAGTTAGGAGGAGACTTGGAAGGGGGAAATGAGGAAGGAAGACTTTAAAGTGCACTAGTCTTGTAACATAGCATAGAATTCGAAGACTTAGCTCCTTTTTTTTTTTTTAAAGAGTTACTTGTAGCAGACATTACCCATAGTAAATAATTAAGTCAATAATTATGAAAATTATAAGCTCTCAAGAGGCAATAACTGTAAACCAAAGTGGGAAAAATTAAAGAGAATTTTCTTAGGTTAATTTTGTGGCTCTTTATGAGTAATAACTATATTTTTCAACAAATCATTTTTTTAAAAATTTGCAGTTAACTAGATACAGAGTAGTTAACAATGTCACTTCTCATTTTTTTGTTGAGTTTTCTCTGAATATGTCAGACATTTGTCATTTTATAAATTATAAGAAAGCATCAGTAGAGAACATTGTAAATATTTTATAGTGATGGAACATTTATGAATGATCATTCACTCAGCAGATTTATGTAAAACACATTCAGAATCTGTGTTGTTCAAATCTGTACTTGGCTGGATCACGTGTGTTTGTATTATTTAACTATTTAAATAGCTTCCATCCTTTGAATTCTATAAATATATAAATAGGTAACTTTCAACATCACATTTTTGACCAGATGCTAGCAACATGCTGATCTTTAAGAGACTACTACAAAGTAGCTTAATCCTTATCTTTTCTTTTGACTGTTGTAGAGTTGGTAAGATAAAATAATGTAGCGAGTTATAATTACTTACTGGTGTGCATGTGTGTGCATGCCTTTATGTGCATTGCCCAATTGGCATGTTTTTAGAATGTATACAAACCTTTCTTGTCTGTTTTGATACTTATTTTGATACTTTTGTTATTTCTCAGGGTCATAACCAAGAGGAATATTGAATTCTTTTGTTTCAAGATAAAAATAGTTATTTGTACTGTAAAAATAGTATATCTTTGTTATTTTAAAAAATCAAATAATCTGAAAGAGTTGAAAGGAAAAAATAAAAAATTTACTGCTTCCTCCAAATTTTATCACTGATAGTCTCTTTTACCATTTTGCTGTTTTTTCCCCTGTCTTAATGTACATACATCATATACACACATAGTTTATAAAACTTGGATCATTACCCACAGGATATTCTGTAACTTGCTTTATATTAGTGAATTGTATGGGTCTCATTATTTTGTGTCAGTAAATATTTTTTAATATGTCTATTCCCATATACATATAGATGTAGTCTTGTATTTTTACATACTTATAAGAATGTTTGATTATTGTGCATTTTCAGATGTGGAATAGCCAGGTTTAAAAACTATAAGACTGTATACCTGAAAATATTATGTGCTCCTTAAAAGACATTCATGATACTGTTTATGTTGCTGCATTTAGTATCTGTGTATAGTAATAGGTGGTTGAGTAGGCCCATAGTGAAGTTTTTGCTGCAGAGATTGAAGATTCCTGCCTCTCTTACCTCAATTTAAGACATTTGGGGAGCATTGATCAAGAGAAGTGCTTCTATTTTGAAGATATATGGTTAATTACTTATTCATACAGCTCTTTCATTTATAGTGCTCTGCTTGCCAAGCTGGAATTCAAATGTATTTTCACATAGAAGTAAATGATATATCAGTGTGTTTTCACTTAAATGCTATTAGAACTGTTGGTTGTTTTGTTTGTTTGCTTGTTTTTTAGGTTACAAAACTCAGGCTAAACTGGCTTACTTAATAGTTGTAAATATGTATTTATTTAATGACCAAGTCCAAATGTAGGCTTGGTTTGGTGTAGAGCTTGAGCAAAAGCTCAAATCATGTAGTAAGGAATCAGTTTATCTATCTCAATTTTGTTCCACTGGATTGAGTACTTTTTTTTATCTTTTTTGTTTTTAGAGAGAGAGAGAGAGAATTTATTAATATTTATTTTTTAGTTTTTGGCGGACACAACATCTTTGTATGTGGTGCTGAGGATCGAACCTGGGCCGCACACATGCCAGGCAAGCGCGCTACCACTTGAGCCACATCCCCAGCCCAAGGATTGAGTACTTTAAAAAAAATTTTTTTTTCGTTGTTGATGGACCTTATTTTATTCATTTATTTATATGTGGTGCTGAGAATTGAACCCAGTGCCTCATACATGTGAGGCAAGTGCTGTACCATTGAGCCACAACCCCAGCCCTGGACTGAGTACTTTTTACTTCTGTTTACTGCATCAATATGGCTGTAGTTGCCCCTGAACCTATATCCTTCCAGAGCTAGGAAGAAAGATAGAGCACTCTTGCTAGTTGCACAAGAAAAAGCTGGGGGTTCCTTCTTATTGTGGCTGTTTGGCTTGTTTTGAATTGTGTGACCTTCTGAGACCTCTCTGGCTACTTGGTTCAGGAACTTGATCTCTGCTCTCCTATGAGCTGTCGTGTGGAGAGTTTGAGGCCATCTGAACCACTTTGACAGTGAATGAGATAAGATCCCTAAAAGAAAATCTGGGACTATTGGTAGAATAAAAGAGGTCTGGATGCTGGTATTGTATATAAATATCCACTTATCTTGTATCTCAGTAGAGTGCCCAGTGCTTGATAGGTGCTCTGATGAATTTTTACTGACTGCCTGACTATAAATAACACTGTTGGTACCATATTTAAGATATTGTAAGTTAAATGGAATTTTGTAGTTCAGCCTGGGAATTTCATTGTAGATATTTCCTAGGTGAAAATTTGACCAAAATTTTAAGACCATATGTCTTTAAACTGTCTACTTTAAAGTGAATTTTGAGATAGACATTAACACATAAATACAGGCTTACTTAATACTTTTCAAGCCAGCGGTACTCTCAGGAAAAGGATAACAGAGTAGTCAGCAGTAATCAGGAACTCATTTTTATGCATATATTCAGTTAAGACACATTTATTGAGGGCCTGTTGTGTGCCAATTATGGCAGCATATTGGTGTTGAGTACCTAGATACATGACATGGCCTGGGCTCTGTGAGATATATATGGTCTAGTGAGAAGATGCTTCCTGGGGAAAATGTGAACTACAGAATGTGAAGAACACATTCCAGATTCTGTTTTGCACTGGTGGCATTAGTGAAGGGCCCCTAGAAGACTTCATGCCTGCTCTGAGGGGCAAATAAAAATAACCTAGAACAGAAGAGGTAGTACCAGAGGTTGAACAGGTCTTTAAACTATATGCATTGGCACCAGGATTGAGAAATAATGTCCCTACAGGGTACTGTATGTAGTTTGGTATTGTCTGGGGGCAGTGTGTGTGTTTGTGGTGTGTGTGAACTGGAAGAACATGGGTTCAATGGACAATGTCAAGAAGGTAGGCTGGTCATGTACAGATCATGCCAAGCAGTTTGGATTTTATCAGGAAGACAGTAGTGAATTACCAAAAGACTGTTAAGCAGTGGAAGGATTTGATCACAACCAAGCAAGAACCCTGGAAAATCCCATAAATACATATTTACTGATGTGAGTTCAGAAAAAAATTGATAATGTAATTTTAAAATTTGATATTAAGTGTTATGCATATTAATATGTGTAGTTTAAAAGTAAACATAACCATTTAAAGTCTTTGAACTTTGACAGTCTCCTTTCATGAAGTTTCTAAAGTGTGAAGGCGTTTTTGTACCTTAGGGATAAACAATACTGTTTTACTTTTAAAACTCCTAGAACTCTATAAATTTAACCCCTGCATATCAATCCTTATAGGCTCTAGAAAAAATACTTTGCACACAGTAGTCAGCATTTGTTGAATTAAATTGACCCAGTCTAAAAAGAAAGTTGACCTGAAGTTCTTTTCTTATTGCACACATATACTACATCTAAACAACTGAAGCATCTACTGGGATTAAATTTGAATGTCAGAATAGGAAACTTCCAAAATAATGACTTAAATAAAATAGAAATTTATTTCTTTCTCACGTAAAATATGCCAAGATATGGTAATCTGGGGCTGCTGTTGTGATGCCATTAGATCACGTAGGACCTTAGCTCCTTCCAGTTTTCTGCTTCACCAGTACTACAGAATGGGCGTCATCTGCATGGTTGCAAGGTGACTAGAGCTCCAGCTATATGTCTGTTTTCTAAACATACAGTAGAAAGTTCAGAAAGCACTCTTCGTTTTTAGAAGACCTACAAATTGTGATATATATCACAATATATTACATAAATCTCTCTCTCTCTCTCTCTCTCTCTCTCTCTCTCGCACACACACACACACATATATATGTGTATGTGTCATTAGTCTGAACTTAGTCACATGGCCACATCTAGTTTCAGAGAGAGTGGCATGGTGTCCTTTTATCTGGTACATTGCCACAGTGAATAAATTTGATATTGGTTATTGAAGAGAAGGGGGAATTAATGTTGGTATATGCAAACAGTTTTTGCAGAGATAATGTGGTAGAAATCATATCTGAGTCATTAATACAAAAGTAAAATTCAGAGAGACTGAGCACTATGGAAAAATTGGGAAGTTTTAAAATTCTGTAATAGGAAGAAGATGATGCCTGCTATCTACTTTCCACGGTATTTTTAAAAAATATTCAGTGTACTTAGTATTGAGTTTGGCATATAGATGAATATTGCTTAGGTAGTTTGAAACGACGAGAGACAAGGCCATGGAAAACCGATATCATCAAAAAGCATGACAGTAGTATTTCACCTGTGGTACAACTTTGTGGAGTGGTATCAGTTTCTCTTCTAATAGACGATTATAATTAGAACAAAACAATTAAGCATTTATGCAGTTACTATATTTTAATAACTATAAATTAGTTTTTATCTGCTTTGTCAGGTAATATGGAAACAAACTTTATATTCTCATAATGTAATTATTATAGATTTACTATTTTTATCTCTTCATAGTTTTTATAATGTATTTTTTTAGAAAAAGCGAATTGCTCGGGGATGGGGTTGTGGCTCAGTGGTAGAGTGCTCTCCTAGCATGTGTGAGGCTTTGGTTTCAATTCTCAGCACCACATAAAAATTAATTAATAAAAAATAGGTATTGTGTCCAACTACAACAAAAAATAAAATATTAAAAAATAAAAAGCAAATTGTTAGACAAACAACCATAAAGGAGCATTTCTCTTGCATTCGTTTTCCAGCTTCTAACCAGTGAATTACAGAGAGGAGACCATAATCTGTGTCAAAAAATGGCAATTAATGAAAGACCTATTCTCCCTATGCTCTTAGAGTGTTAAAGACGGGAAGTATATTTTTAATTTCTTTGTTTGGATTATCTTCTTTCATATTAGACAAAACAAGTAATAAATATCCTGGAAGGAAGCAATTCTGTCCTTTATCCCCCTATTTCTCTCTTTCATCCCAAGGTTTGATAGCAAGGTCAGAAAAGTTTTTCCCTTCATCAATGCTTATCTCTTGGGATTTCATTTTAGTTTTCACTTAATTTTTTTATAGTAGGTATAAGCCATATAGTTATTGTCATTTGTGAAGATATCTCCTTCTTATGTTACTCTAAATCTTTAAAACTTCTTCTTAAATTAATTCCTCAGATGAATAGTAATGGCTCAAAATTTTCTCACAGGCCAAATTTCTTTGCTTTAGTAATCACAAAATAACAATCATTATTAATATTTTTCTATTTAATTTATAATATTTAGGATAAAAGGTAGACAGTGAACAGGAATTTTAATAATTACTAAGCATCTCCTATTGCTAGTATTTTATAGACTTTATTTCATTTACTTTTTTATGGCTTATGAAAACTGCTTTTATGTGCATTTCATTGATGAAGAAATTGAAACTTAGAGAGGATAAGTAGGTTTTCCAAGACTGCATGACTGGTGAATGTCAGATCCAGAATTTGAACTTGAATTTTTCTGACTTCCTGCTTTCCCACTATAGAGTGCCGATTTGTACAGGACTTTAATTGTGGTGAACCTACTAGCCATATGTAGCAGTTAAGTTAATTAAGATAAAATTAAATTAGAAAATCAGTTTCTCAGTTGCAGCAGTCACATGGAAATGCTTCATCTCTATTCACATGTGGGTAGAACTACCATGCTGGTCAGGGCAGATGCAGAAGATTTCCATTTTCATGGAAAGTTCTACTAGATAGAGCTGTTCTACTAGAGTTTTGAGTTAATTCTAATTTGAATACCTATATTTAGAAACAAATCTTTTTAGAAACCTGTATGCCCCTTGAAATTGAGACTTCTGCATCCTCAGGATAGAAGGTATGGCAGTGTCATGCAGTGTTCTGTGGTCTCTGACAAAAGTGTCTTATTGAATTACCTTTTCTCTTTGTATTTTTCCAAGGAAGCTTCATTTCTTGGGGTAGGAGGTTGGGAGGATGAGTGAAAAGAAAGGGGACTTTTCTAGACACTTATTGGAAACATGTGTCTTAATTTCCTTTCTCAAGATCCTCTTCAAAATTCATTGCCTCCTTTTGTCTGAATTTCACCATATTATCTGATATAACATCTTTATTTTTCATTCCATGTAAAATCCCTCAGTGTGCTTCTTTTTTTCATATTATTTAGTATCTTCTTTCCTGTACCATTTCTCCAGCTCTATGCTATCTTTTGTTGAAATATAATGTTTCCACTTTCTTAAGATGCAGTACCAAGGACATCATCAGTTAACAGATCTCAAACATTTCTATCTACATTCTAGCTGATGGTTTCTTTTATTTAGTCTGATGTTAGTAACTAAAATATGTCTTGACCTCAAATAATTGTTTTTGGTTGACTATTAGCTAAACTTCTAAGGAGGTTTTCTAAGGAAATTAAATAGATCTTTGAAAAAATGTATTAAAGTATTTTTATTTTATTCATAAATATAATTATTAGTGATTTTGAAATGCAAACCCCTTTTTAAGAACTGAGAAATATACTTTGCTAACAGTGATAAAAATATGACAATGATTTTAAAGTCAGAATTCTTACAGGTCTGTTTGTGCTTAGTGCTTTTATTCCAAAGTAAGCTGTCACTTTGGATGACAGTAAATAGACATTTGATATATTCAACTGATCTCTCACTTCACAACTAGATGTCAGTGTTAATATACCTGATTAATTATGTTAGGTGTGATCATAATGGGGTAATCTAAATATTTACTCAACCTATACAAGATATAGATCAGAAAATAAATGATAGAAAAGGAAAATAATTTTTAAGGACTACTTATTTCAAAGTGGAATGATTAATTCTGCATTTATATTTTAAAATCTCTCCCACATGAACAATTAAAATTTTTCATCTAGTTGATTAGCAAAGCCAGGTAGAGTATGAATTTGTATCTTTTTACTCTGCCAACTAGAAGTTCTTCCCTGCAGCTTTCCCAAAAATGGTAATCAATAAGAAGGAAAATTATTGTTCTTTACATGTTAATTTGCCTTTTAAAATTCAGTCCTCCTAAATGGAAGTATGGTATCTTTATCCTTTCCTTATAGATTCAATCTGACTATCTTTTTAAAATAATGTGTCTTGTGTTCCTGTAATTAGGATGGCCTACCTTTTCTTTTTAACCTATGTTCTCTGCTGATAAATATGAAATCCAGAATAATAACTGAAACATCATGAATAAAATCTGGGCAAAGTAATAGATCACAGTACTGTATATCCCTCCTTCTACTGTATTACCAAAAAATCCTAGTGGATCTCTTTTCCTACTTCTCTTTCTCCTTTGAGAATTACTACTCTTGAGTCATTTAAGTGATAGAACTCAATAGTGTATAGGATTATATCAACTTTGATATTTTAAAAAACATTTTAAAATCACAGATTTTCAGAGACCATCCATAGATTTAAACTGCATGCTAGAAAATATGAGAATAACTTATCTTTGGAGCAAAGTTTAGATTTTTACAAAATGATAAGCTTTCTTTCTGTTTTTCCACTGTTTTTATAAGTTTAACTTTTTTCTTAGAAACACACCCATACTCCAAAACAGTTCTGTTCTAAAGGGCAAGTTGAATTAATGTCAGTGATGTCTGAGTACTACAGGATGAGCATCTCTAATCCAAAATCCACAGTGCTCCAAAACCAAAGCTTTTTAACTACCAACATAACACCACAAATGGGAAATCCCACACCTGATCTTATGTGATTGTACAGTCAAAATTCAGATGCACTAAACATTTTGTATGAAATTTGTATATGAGGTGTATATGAAACATAAGTGAAACATTTGTGTTTAGACTTGCTTATTATCCCCAAGCTATCTTATTATACACATGCAAATATTCTGAAATCCAGAACATTTTTGGTTCCACACATGTAGAATAAGGAATACTTAACCTTATATTCGTTTTTTTAATGGAAATGACTTTTTAGCTTATGCAGTAGATTCTAATTTTATAACAGTCTAAAATCTGTGCATCAGTTCACTGAAAAAGTATACTTGCTTATTGGCTTTAAAAATCCATTCTTTCCTGAGAAAGAATTTTTACCTCATCAGTTTTTGGATCTCCATATGAAACACTCATTTAGCAGTTGCTTTTTGTCAAGTTTTATGACCTCCAGGCACATAATACAAGAACATAAAATTAGTTATTGACTATGGTATAGATTTAGCACAACACTCTGGATTTTCAGTCTGTGAAAAGATGAAAGTCATATTAACCAACTCTAGGCAATCACTGTTTGCTGCATATATTGTGGAAATGCAAGCAGACTACATCATGATGAATCTTATTTAGCAAAACAATAAAAAACTACAATGAAGTTCACTTAATTCTGTGCTCTCTTACAGTGATTAATAGCTTACTTCTTGACCTGAATTACAAGAATTTTGTGATTTTACAAATTAATTCTTGGATACTAATATGTTTTTGTTCAGAAGTCTTATTTATGTTTTAAGATCTCTTTGATGCCTTTTAAAAAGATAGAACGTGGGGGGAGGGGCAAGCAGAAAAAATCAAAGTGATAGAGTGCCAGGGATCGCAACAGCCTACAGCAGGACCCGGGAGATCCAGGCCAACTGATTCGAGCGGCCTGCCGTGCGGCTACAGAAGGCGTGGCGCCTCAGTGAAGCCATTAATTAGCAAGCAGGGAGGTTAGGGACTGCCATTAGGTGGAATCCCGCCAGCCAAGCCCACATGGACCCTTGGGCCGAGCACGGGATCTCAGAAGGGGAAGGAAGCGGTACAGTCCCATCCCCCACAGCGGACACTCCACCGAGGAAGTCAGCGGCCACCATCCAGTAAAGCTGAAGGATACACCGCCACTCTCCTTCAGAGTGCAACATCCAAACAGGTTGGTGTCATTCAGCTCACCCCCCAGACAGCGGGAATTCGCATAAAATCTCTCCTAGGCTTGCTGGGAGAGGGAGTATCAAGCTGAGCCTCCATAAAGACTAGGGGGAAACTAGAGACACCTGACCTGCAACCCCTTCTCCCAGTAGCAGCCAAAAGGAAACCTGGCTAGCCAGCGCTGGGGGAGGGGCAAGCAGAAAAAATCAAAGTGATAGAGTGCCAGGGATCCCAACAGCCAGCAGCAGGACCCGGGAGATCCAGGCCAACTGATTCGAGCGGCCAGCCCTGCGGCTACAGAAGACGTGGCGCCTCAGTGAAGCCATTAATTAGCAAGCAGGGAGGTTAGGGACTGCCATTAGGTGGAATCCCGCCAGCCAAGCCCACACGGACCCTTGGGCCGAGTACGGGATTTCAGAAGGGGAAGGAAGCAGTACAGTCCCGTCCCATCCCCCACAGCGGACACTCCATCCAGGCAGTCAGCGGCCACCATCCGGGAAAGCTGAAGGATACACCACCACTCTCCAACAGCTTGCAACATCAAAACAGCCAGCAGCAGGACCCCGGAGATCCAGGCCAACTGATTCGAGCGGCCTGCCCCGCAGCTACAGAAGGCGTGGCGCCTCAGAGAAGCCATTAATTAGCAAGCAGGGAGGTTAGGGACTGCCATAGGTGGAATCCGGCCAGCCAAGCCCACCGCCCACGCCCGGAACAGGCCCAGCGACCTGCCAGCATGGTAGACACATCACCCCAATTGGAATAGGGGCACAGCCGCCGCCCGCACCTGCAAGGGAGACTTTTCAACTATACAAGAGCAACATAAATAAATAGGGGGTAAATTTCAAAAACACAACAGTTGCACCAAGCAGAAAGAAACGTGAGCAGTATGAAAAGACAAGGAAAGAAAGGACCACAAGCAATGCAGGTCAACTCAACTTTAGAAGAGGTAATAGCTGCAAGAGATGGAATATCAGATAAAGAGTTCAGAATATATATGCTTCAGATGATCTGGAGTCTCAAGGAAGACATGAGACAGCAAAATCAGACAATGAAAGATCACATTGACAAACAAATCCAGGAAGTAAAAGATCAATTTCACAGGGAGATAGAGGTAATAAAAAACAAACAAATAGAAATTCTAGAAATGCAGGAAACAATAAACCAACTTAAAAACTCAATTGAGAATACTACCAGCAGAGTAGATCACTTAGAAGAGAGAACATCAGACAATGAAGACAAAGTATTTCAACTTGAAAAGAACATAGACAGCTCAGCAAGTCTGCTAAGAAACCATGAGCAGAACATCCAAGAATTATGGGACAATATCAAAAGACCAAATTTAAGAGTCATTGGGATACAGGAAGGCACAGTGCTCCATTCCAAAGGAATAAACAGTCTATTCAGTGAAATAGTACGAGAAAACTTCCCAGAATTGAAGAATGAGACAGAATCCCAAATCCTAGAAGCCTACAGGACGCCGAATGTGCAAAATCATAAGAGATCCACACCTAGACACATTATAATGAAGATGTCCAACATACAGAATAAGGAGAGAATTTTAAAAGCTGCAAGAGAAAGAAAGCAGATTACATTTAGGGGTAAACCAATCAGGATAACAGCTGATCTCTCAACACAGACTCTGAAAGCTAGAAGATCCTGGAATAACATATTTCAAACACTGAAAGACAATGGGCTCCAACCAAGAATCGTGTATCCGGCGAAATTAAGCTTCAGGTTAGAAGATGAAATTAAAACCTTCCACGATAAACAAAAGTTAAAAGAATTCTCAGCTAGAAAACCATCTCTTCAAAAAATCCTTGGCAAAACATTACAGGAAGAGGAAATGGAAAATAACATTGAAAACCAACAATGGGAGGTAGGACAGTAAAGGGGGGAAAGTAGTCAAAGAGGATAACAAATCAGGTTTAGTAACATCAATAAACAAACATGGATAGAAGAACAAACCATATCTCAATAATAACCCTAAATGTTAATGGCTTAAACTCACCAATTAAGAGACACAGGCTAGTAGAATGGATCAAAAAACAAGACCCAACAATATGCTGTCTACAGGAGACGCATTTGATAGGAAAAGATATACATAGACTGAAGGTGAAAGGTTGGGATAAATCATATCACTCATATGGACCGCGGAAACAAGCAGGAGTGTCCATACTCATATCTAATAAAATAGATTTCAAGCCAAAGCTAATCAAAAGGGATATAGAAGGACACTTTATACTGCTCAAGGGAACCATACACCAACAAGACATAATAATCATAAATATATATGCCCCAAATAATGGTGCAGCTGTGTTCATCAAGCAAACTCTTCTCAAGTTCAAGAGTCTAATAGACCACCATACAATAATCACGGGAGACTTCAACACACCTCTCTCACCACTGGACAGATCTTCCAAACAAAAGTTAAATAAGGAAACTATAGAACTCAATAACACAATTAACAACCTAGACTTAATTGACATATATAGACTATACCACCCAACATCAAGTAGCTACACTTTTTTCTCAGCAGCACACGGAACCTTCTCAAAAATAGACCATATACTATGTCACAGGGCAACTCTTAGACAATACAAAGGGGTAGAGATAATACCATGCATCTTATCTGATCATAATGGAATGAAACTGAAAATCAATGATAAAAGAAGAAAGGAAAAATCAAGCATCACCTGGAGAATGAACAATAGGTTGCTGAGTGATCAATGGGATTTAGAAGACATCAAGGAGGAAATTAAAAAAATCCTAGAGTTAAATGAAAACACAGACACAACATATCGGAATCTATGGGACACATTGAAAGCAGTTCTAAGAGGAAAATTCATTGCTTGGAGTTCATTCCTCAAAAAAAGAAAAAACCAACAAATAAATGATCTCATACTTCATCTCAAAATCCTAGAAAAAGAAGAGCAAAACAACAGCAAAAGAAGTAGAAGGCAAGAAATAATTAAAATCAGAGCTGAAATTAATGAAATTGAAACAAAAGAAACAATTGAAAAAATTGACAAAACTAAAAGCTGGTTCTTTGAAAAAATAAATAAAATTGACAGACCCTTAGCCATGCTAACGAAGAGAAGAAGAGAGAGAACCCAAATTACTAGCATACGGGATGAAAAAGGCAATATCACAACAGACACTTCAGAAATACAGAAGATAATCAGAAATTACTTTGAATCCCTATACTCCAATAAAATAGAAGATAGTGAAGGCATAGATAAATTCCTTGAGTCCTATGATCTGCCCAGATTGAGCCAGGAGGATATAGACAACCTAAACAGACCAATAACAATAGAGGAAATAGAAGAAACCATCAAAAGACTACCAACTAAGAAAAGCCCAGGACCGGATGGGTATACAGCAGAGTTTTACAAAACCTTTAAAAAGGAATTAACACCAATACTTTTCAAGCTATTTCAGGAAATAGAAAAAGAGGGAGAACTTCCAAATTCATTCTACGAGGCCAACATCACCCTGATTCCGAAACCAGACAAAGACACTTCAAAGAAGGAAAACTACAGACCAATATCTCTAATGAACCTTGACGCAAAAATCCTCAATAAAATTCTGGCGAATCGGATTCAAATACATATCAAAAAAATTATACATCATGATCAAGTAGGATTCATCCCTGGGATGCTAGGCTGGTTTAATATATGGAAATCAACAAATGTTATTCACCACATCAATAGACTTAAAAATAAGAACCATATGATCATCTCAATAGATGCAGAAAAAGCATTCAACAAAGTACAGCATCCCTTTATGTTCAAAACGCTAGAAAAATTAGGGATAACAGGATCATACCTCAACATTGTAAAAGCAATCTATGATAAGCCACAGGCCAGCATCATTCTGAATGGAGAAAAATTGAAGGCATTCCCTCTAAGATCTGGTACAAGACAGGGATGTCCTCTCTCACCACTTCTGTTCAACATAGTCCTCGAAACACTGGCCAGAGCAATTAGACAGACAAAAGAAATTAAAGGCATAAAAATAGGAAAGGAAGAACTTAAATTATCACTATTTGCAGATGATATGATTCTATACCTAGCAGACCCAAAAGGGTCTACAAAGAAGCTATTAGAACTAATAAATGAATTCAGCAAAGTGGCAGGATATAAGATCAACACGCATAAATCAAAGGCATTCCTGTATATCAGCGACAAATCCTCTGAAACAGAAATGAGGACAACTACTCCATTCACAATATCCCCCCAAAAAATAAAGTACTTGGGAATCAACCTAACAAAAGAGGTGAAAGATTTATTCAATGACAATTTCAGAACCCTAAAGAAAGATATAGAAGAAGACCTTAGAAGATGGAAAAATATACCCTGCTCATGGATAGGCAGAACCAACATCATCAAGATGGCGATATTACCAAAAGTTCTCTATAAGTTTAATGCAATGCCAATCAAAATCCCAGCAGCATTTCTTGTAGAAATAGATAAAAGAATCATGAAATTCATATGGAATAATAAAAGACCCAGAATAGCAAAAACAATGCTAAACAGGAAGTGTGAATCAGGCAGTATAGCGATACCAGACTTCAAACTATACTACAGAGCAATAGTAACTAAAACAGCATGGTACTGGTACCAAAACAGGCGGGTGGACCAATGGTACAGAATAGAGGACACAGTAACCAACCCACAAAACTACAACTATCTTATATTTGATAAAGGGTCTAAAAGCATGCAATGGAGGAAGGATAGCATCTTCAACAAATGGTGCTGGGAAAACTGGAAATCCATTTGCATCAAAATGAATCTGAATCCCTATCTCTCGCCATGCACAAAAGTTAACTCAAAATGGATCAAGGAGCTTGATATTAAATCAGAGACACGGCATCTGATAGAAGAAAAAGTAGGGTATGATCTACATACTGTGGGATTGGGCTCCAAATTCCTCAATAGGACACCCATAGAGCAAAAGTTAACAACTAGAATCAACAAATGGGACTTACTCAAACTAAAAAGTTTTTTCTCAGCAAAAGAAACAATAAGAGAGATAAACAGGGAGCCTACATCCTGGGAACAAATCTTTACTCCACACACTTCAGATAGAGCCCTAATAACCAGAATATACAAAGAACTCAAAAAATTAGACAATAAGATAAGAAATAACCCAATTAATAAGTGGGCAAAGGACCTGAACAGACACTTCTCAGAGGAGGACATACAATCAATCAATAAGTACATGAAAAAATGCTCACCATTGCTAGCAGTCAGAGAAATGCAAATCAAAACTACCCTAAGATACCATCTCACCCCAGTAAGATTGGCAGCCATTAGAAAGTCAAACAACAATAAGTGCTGGAGAGGATGCGGGGAAAAGGGCACTCTTGTTCATTGCTGGTGGGACTGCAAATTGGTGCAGCCAATTTGGAAAGCAGTATGGAGATTTCTTGGAAAGCTGGGAATGGAACCACCATTTGACCCAGCTATTCCCCTTCTCCGTCTATTCCCCAAAGACCTAATAAGAGCATGCTACAGGGACACTGCTACATCGATGTTCATAGCAGCACAATTCACGATAGCAAGATTGTGGAATCAGCCTAGATGCCCTTCAATAGATGAATGGATAAAAAAATGTGGCATTTATACACAATGGAGTATTACTGTGCATTAAGAAATGACAAAATCATAGAATTTGGAGGGAAATGGATGGCATTAGAGCAGATTATGCTAAGTGAAGCTAGTCAATCTTTAAAAAATAAATACCAAATGACCCCTTTGATATAAGGGAAGAAAACATGGACAGGGTAGGGACGAAAGTTTGAGAAGAAGATTTACATTAAACAGGGATGAGAGGTGGGAGGGAAAGGGAGGGAGAAGGGAAATTGCATGGAAATGGAAGGCGATCCTCAGGGTTATACAAAATGACATATAAGAGGAAAGGAGGGGTAAGACAAGATAATACAAATGGAAGAAATGATTTACAGTAGAAGGGGTAGAGAGAGAAAAGGGGAGGGGAGGGGAGGGGAGGGGGGATAGTAGAGAATAGGACAGACAGCAGAATACATCAGACACTAGAAAGGCAATTTGTCAATCAATGGAAGGGTAACTGATGTGATACAGCAATCTGTATACGGGGTAAAATTGGGAGTTCATAACCCACTTGAATCAAACTGTGAAATATGATGTATTAAGAACTATGTAATGTTTTGAGCGACCAACAATAAAAATAAATAAATAAATAAATAAATAAATAAATAAATAAAAAATAAAAAGATAGAACGTTTAACACTAACTTGAACTAAGGTAGGAAACTAGTTATTGAATTTAAATTCAGTTGGAGGCAGCTGCCTATGGTATAAACTAACTAGACCTCAAAGTTTCCAGTGACCAATAAATAAGGCACAGAGACCTTTAAAGACCTATAAATAAGGCACAGAGACTTTTAAGCAGGATACCTAGCTGAATTTTATACCTAGCTAAGTTACTTAAGCCTAGAAGGTGCTTGGTAAATACTTATTTGGAGACATTTATGCCTCACCCCCACCTATTTTTCTCTATGGCCTCATCTCTTTTAGGCCTCAGTGTAAGGTAGCTCCGTAGACCTTCATTTTTTTCCACTTTTTAATGTTTGGGCTAAACTAAGCTAACTAGCAGAAAATGGTTATTAAAGAAATAACTATTTGGATCTATTATTGTAATAATGTTATGTTCTCTGTGATGATTTTGTTGTCTCAAATACTTTTATTTTTAAAACTCTTCATATTTTGTCCTGTTTTGGGACAGGATCTGCACATAATTGGGTTGGGTTTATACATATTTTAGGGATAAGGATCATAATTTCAAAATATAGCAACAGCTACAATTACACAGTTCAAATTTTGACTGTCATTAAAAAATATGTTAAAATTCTCTGTATCCAAAATCATTTTGAAAATGCTTTTCTTCAGCAGAAGACAGATGGGCAGTGAAAACATGCCTTTTAATTGCGTCCCTTGTTCTTATATTCTGTCCTGGTCTTTCATGAGTTTTTGTCTGTGAATCTTTTACATTTGGACACCAATTAATAGTTCACTTGTAAAAACTTATCAGAACTTAAAGCAGGTAAATTTTGTAATATGTAAATTATATCCCAAGCTATTAAAAATACCTAAAAGCATTTTCAGTTGTATTATGAAGCAGCTTTGTTTTAATGTGAGAAGGTGAAGAACACATGGTAATTTATTTATATAAAGTTCCAAATGTTGTGACTTTTAGAATATTCTATACTTTTCTTTTGACTCATAATCATATATCTTAATGAGAGTTAAAAGTAAATATGAGGTAATGACTAAAATTTAAATCTTATTTTTAGCATTGGAATGCTGTTACAGAGATGAATCAGAGTACATACTCAAATATTCTACTTCATGCCTGGTTCCTCCTTTCCTAGTTTTCCATTGAGGTCTGAAATCTGGCTAACTAATTGAGTAAGTAAGGAAATATACTATACTAAATTCGGCTGTTTTGACTTTTCTCTGATGAGCAAATGAGATTAAGATCTTTTCTTTCTAAGATATTCCATTTATCGTTTCAGAAAGCTGTATACCTGCACAAGTGGTGGCTGCCGTTGATGTAAACACAGTTGCTAATGAAGTATACAAGTATAATTTTCCTCATACACAGTTACTGGCAAAGACAATTGAAGTGAGTTATTATTCTTATTTCATTATGTTTATAGCAAGGAAAACATGCTTAAAAATACTGTCAAATATTGGTTTCTGGTAGCTTATTTGGAAGGTAAGTCATCTAAATTTAAAAGAAATTACGATAAAGAAATTACTATATTCTGTCAGATGATAGATCACAAAATTGCAATCAAACCACTGTGTATCAGTGTGTAATTAACAAGGAAAAAATGGAAAGTGAGAAAAATATACCCCATAATGTTTGGTCAGGAGAGGAGACATGAAAGCCCCAACTCACTAGGCTGAAAGCTCCATTGCAACCTGTGTATGCATCCTGCTCACCCTGAAGTGAGAGTGTGGAGGAGGGACAGAGGCCTGCTCTTAGGTTAAATGGTCCAGTGGCTTTTACCAACAACAGTATGCTTCTCCCCATCTTTTAGCAAATTTCTGCATTCAAGTGGCCTCTAATAAAAAAATGAATAATAATTGGAAAGGAACCAATTTGAGGCTATACTTAGTAATTTTTAAAGGAGATAAGATATGTAAACAAGAAAGCAGAATATACAGTAGAAAAATGATGGTAAAAAGCAGAAGAAAATTTTAAACAAGTCTCCATTATCTTCAAGCACTAAATAAAACCTATCTTAAGATATCAGATAAGTATATGCAAAAGCAATGATAAGGTTTGAAAAGTATAAAAGGTCTGGAAAGAAAGAGGAGCAAAATAAAACCATTATAAAATGAAAGTCATGCCAGAGTAGCAAAAAGCAAAGTAGACCGTACTCTAAATAGACTCTTAAAGAATGGAGCTTGAGAAAAATAAAGCAAAATAAAATGGAAAAAAAAGATAAGAATGTTGAAAAGTAAATCATACCCACTGAAGACAAAAATGATCCATGATAAATATAATCAGTGCTTCTGATGAAGAGAGTAAATCAAATGGAACAAAAATATTTAATAGAAGCAGATGAAAAATTTATAAAATAAAATATCCAAGAATTCACAGACTTATTACTTACTCTAGCTAAGCAAGAGCTGAATCAAAATATATAATCCAAGCAGGAAGCCACCACATTAGAAAGAAATGATGATTAGAAAAAGGATAAGAATGTTGTAAAGTTTTGCAATGTAGTGATGATAATGGAGTGAGAAGGGGCAGTAAGACTCAACAAATATGTTTATAGCAGATAAATGAAGCTATCAATATTTTAAGACATTATTTAATGTTTTTGTCAGGAACTCAGCAGAGCTGGGAAAGAGAAAGCCGAGCCTTTGCCTCCTTACCATTATGGTATGAGTGAGACTCCAAAACTAGAGAAAATGCCTACTCCCTGTATTCCTTATGTCCCTATGGATCAGTATAAATGTCAGGCCATCTCAATGATGAGGAAGCCCCTTGCATTAAGGGGAGAGTGAGTGAAGAGTGTAAGAAGTGGAAAAGTACTGAGCCCTGAATTTGGGGGAGAACTGTCTTCAAGGTTTCCTTTTCCTTTCCCTTTCCCTGGAAGGAGTTCTTTGGTGGGGCATTTCTACCTAAGGTCTCAATCAAAGAGAATTAGAAATGGAAGTTCTGGAATTAGGAATGCAAAGTGTGAAAAGCATGATAGTTCAGGAGGGCAGGAGATCAGAACTGTGACTCCTTTGAGAAACTGCCATGCAGTATTGACGGGGCCAGCTCTGGTGTGAGGAAAGCAGGTCTTCCCTCGGAGGCTGCCTTGGAAAGCCTTTGTAATTGCCTACGGTTAGGCCTGAAAGTGCACACATAGATTTTTAACCAAGGATAGAATGCCTCAGTCTAAAATATAACTGATGATAAAACTAAAATCAATAAGTTGTCTAGACAGCAAGTGGGAAATTACTAGTCAGTCGTGTCCAAAGTTTATTTAAGCAGAAGCCTCGTCTGCTGTGTTCATTGTTGTATTCCTAGACCTAGCACAATGCCTGGCATATAATAGGTACTAGAAATATTGATGAACTAATTTATGAACATTGCTTTTTATTAGACCATTATAATTATACTTAATATTTTGGTTAAGTTTGACAAAACATGCAAGGAATTTGATTTCAATTCCCTTTCTTCTCACTTTCCCACCCCTCCTCCATCCCTTTATTCTTTCTCCTCTCCTATATTGATTTTCCTTTCATTCATTTATTTATTTATTATTGATTAGTATTTTCTACACATAATAAAGGTGAAATTCTTTTGGTATGTTTATATATGTATGTAATATTATATTGTTAAATTCATTCCATATTTCTTCCCCTTTCCCTTCTTTCCACTCCCCACTCCGCCTTGCTCTCCTCCTCCTACTCTGTTGATTGACCCTATATCTTTGTGATATGAACAACATATTGTATCTAAAAAATGAACAAAGACATAACAGACAAATGCTAATAAAGGATAAAAGGTGTTTCAAAATTAGTATTAGATAAGATGGATTTCAAGGCCAAAAATATTTTAGAGTCTTAGAAAGTTACTTTATAATTATATTTGGTACAATCCTCAAGAAAGGTTTAATTGTTGTGAGTATATGTGGGTAAAATAGCATCAGAGTTGATAGGGCAGGACATGATAACAAATATTCCTCAATAAATTTTTATTGAATCAGTATGATATGCTGCCAAATAAGAAAACCATTGTCTTATGAATATTAACTTAGTAGTCCTAAATAAAATATGAACAAAGAGATCAGAAGCTCATTAAAGGAATAATATAACTAATTAAAATAATATAACTAATCCAAAGGGGATTTTTGTTTTGGGAATGTGGTAGGTTAAAATTAGGAATTCTATTAATATTATTCAGCATAGTAATAATTGGAAAGAACAAAACTATCAGAAAACATTTGACAAAATTCATTTTCTTTTTCTAAATATTTTAAATTTCTCCTAATAAAATTAGGGAAAAAAATGAGTACTGCCTCAAGATGCGTGTCACTTATTGTCTTGTATATGTGTTATTGACCTTGACTACAATGGAGACAGCTGACAATTCCCAAGTTAACTCTTCAAAGAACTCAGTGTAAAGATTATCCTGCTTCATCCATGTACTTGAACTTCTCAGAAGTGAGTTATAATTAGAAAGGTTCTGGGCTGATCTCTTTAAATTTATAAAGATGTATATGAAGAGTTTTTAATGAGAGTTGGCAAACACTTGACTTGTGCTTCTTTATCTTCTGATATATAAAAAATGAGCAAATTTAAGATCATTCTAATTACTCTTATCTATAATCTTTTGAAATGTTTTGACTGCACACAACTGCAAAACAATGAAATAATTGTAGATTTCTGATAATGAGCCCATTTTATATATGGTGGTATATTAACAGAGGCTTTCATGTTAGGGATGAACACTAATCAGTGTATCTATCACATTAGCTAATTAAAAACCATTACTGGTAGATAGTACCTAAAAACTTTTTAGATTCTGTGCCAGTGATCATTAATTGTAAAATAAAATTCTCCATGTTTAACTCAGAAAACAAATCAGTGTTATACATGAGACATCACAGAGGAAACAGATACTTAAGATGAAATAAATTTTCTTTCTAACTCTGCCTTGGATGTCTCAGGACCTTGTGAGAGGTCACCTAATTTCTCACAGCTTTAGTTTACTACCTTACTTCCTCATAAGATTGCTTTGAGAAGTTAGTTTTACTGGAGTTGAATTGGAAAGTATTATGTTATATAAACTGTTATGATTTTTGATATATTTAGTCAGAATTGGTTAGCATTTTTCATTCTTCCTTATTCTGTGTTTTTCTGTTTGTTTGTTTGTTTGTTTGTTTGTTTGTTTGTTTGTTTTGCTAAATGTGCATTCCTTAGGGCATTACACTGGAAGAGTTTGACAAATTATCTTTCAATATGATTTTAATGAGCCCCCCATGTCAGCCATTCACAAGGTATGTATAATGCTTAGTAGTCTGTATAATTTCTCTGTTCCGGAAGACCATCAGCTGCATTTTATAGCTTTAAAATTTTTTATAAATAATTTATTTCATCTATTCATATTTATAATTCAGCATTAATCATAAAGTAAATGGCTATTATAGTCAGATGATCAAAATGCTTTTATCAACAGTAGATATGCATGCCTGCTTTATATCTGCCTAACCTGCAACATTTATTTCTGGCCCATGTTAGTGAGCATTCTGTCACTGTGATCAAAATGTTCCACAAGAACAACTTAAAGTAGGAGAAGTTTATTTGGGGCTTATAGTTTCAGAGGTTTAGTTCATGGTTGGCCAGCTCATCGCTTTGGGCCGGATGTAAGACAGAGCATCATGGCAGAAGAATGTGGCAGCTCAGAACATAGTGGCTAGGAAGCAGAGAAAGGGGAAGAGGCTGCAAGGAAGACATATCCTTCCAAGACATAGCCCCAGTCACACACCTCCTCCAGCCAACCCATTTGCCTATGGTTGACACCCAGTTAATCCACTCAAAATAGGTTGGATTGATTAGGTGACAGTTCTCATAATCATTTTACCTCTGAATATCCCTGCACTAACACAGGAGCTTTTGGGGAATACCTTATATCCAAACCATAACATGGCCCAAACAATCTTAATTTGTTTAAACTATTGAGCATTCAGAATATCTTTCTAATACTGGTTAATGAAAGTGAATTATCATAATATATAGTCAAGTCATAATTACTTAACTATAAAATTCAAAAGCTAGTCTAACATGCATTTGTGTATTTTACATGTCTTAAAATTGATATCTGCATTTAATATTATGAATTTTTCACAGCTACATTATAATTTCATTAAGGAATTAAATAATATTTATTTGATTATGTGTTTCAAGGAATTATACTATAAATGAAATATTTTTCCCCCCTTTTTTGCATGCTGAGGATTGAATTCAGGGTTTTGCATATGTTAGGCAAGTGCTCTACCACCAAATGAAACCTTGACTAATTTATCTTTGCTTAAATATTTTTAATAATAGTAATTTAAGTCATTTTAAATAGTAATAATCACTATTAATGTATAATAATATTACATAGAGCATATAATTTAATAGGCTTATGGGATAGGCATTATTGTTATGTTTTATAAGTGAGAAACTGAGCCATAGAAAGGTTAAGTAACTTTCCTACAACAACAAAATTAGTGAATATCAGAGTCAGGATTTATTAATCATTTTGTACATTCCAGTTTTAATATGTTTACTTTTAAGTGGAGGAACATCTAGTAAATAGTTGGACTCAAATGAATATTCTTAGGGTATATTTTAATAGCTCACTGGGAAACTAATTCCCCAAGGATTTATTGTGTACCTAAATGCCATACATTGTTTTTGATGCCGGAGTTCCTGTCCTTAGGGAGCTTATAGTTTAATGTAAATTACTGGTAAATAATCATCTTATAATATGATGTAAATCATATACTAAAAAAATATTGAAAGCCCTGAGAGAGCAAGTCTAGAGCATAAAATGGCTCATTGTGTGCTAGGAAACATTTTTGTGTACTAGACATTTACAGAGGTGATGTCTGAGCTGTATCTGAAAGACAATGAGGAGTTTACTTGAGAAGGCAGAAGATATTCCACATAAAGGTGTTTCTAGCTATATATGAATTAGGTAGGATATACAGAACAGAATGCAGCCCCAGCACAATGAAGCATTCATGAATTACTGCAGTGGGCCCCCAGTATCTTTCCTGCTACCCCATATACCATGACTGCATTAGCTCAGCTCTGGCTGCTGAGGGCAGCAGTAACTGATTCTATAGTTATCATTTGGAACACAGAGGAAAGGGACAGAATCTGAAGAAACAAAGAATTCTGAGAAATCTATTCAAATCCACTCTAATCCCTTTGCAAGTCTTCAATCCACTGATGGTTTTGGCCCTCCTCTCAGGAATGAACAAACTAAGTGATGTCAAGTAACTTATTTAATCCTATGAGGCTAATAAGTAGCAAGGTTTTAAACCCTGATCCTCTATTCCTGTTATGCAGGCCCAATCCAAGTCTTCCTTTCTACTTGACCCTTGATCATATTCTAAATTTTATGAAGTGTAATTACTAGCCCAGATACTACCTGTTGATATAACCCGTCCTGACCCTAGTTTGTTTAACTATGCTTATAGAATAGTCTTCAGCTTAAGTTGGTATTTACATTGGACAAGATTGTCTAGTCATCTTATTTTTTAATCTGCTTAAATGATGATTATCACTGTGCCATCAACTCCAAGTTTACCAACCTACCCAAACAACTTATCTGAATTCTTATTGTCTCTTTTGGAACTAAGCAAGATGTCACCAGCAATTGTATATGTGTATTTTTCCTAAACAAAGTGATTTTAAGAGAATAATTGGTTTTATTACTCATTGACTTATTATTATTCTTTGCTTTGTGTGAATTACTTTGACATATTGCTTTGTAAAAATAAATTTTTGGTTTGTTTATTAGATATGTAAGGCTTTTTTTCTTTTTAATTAAATTAAATGAGTAAATAAGTAAATGCATTTTGTTTATGATAGCAACAGAAATGATCATTTTTTATCTGTGAGAGGACCAGCTTTAATTCTCAATTTTGACCTTTTAGAAGTGATTTGATATCTTTATATAAAATTCTTTATAATTTTTTTTGTTTTCTTTATTCCTTTAGAATTGGCTTACAGGGTGATATGACTGATCCAAGGACAAATAGCTTCTTATACATTCTAGATATTCTCCCAAGGTAAAAACTTACATTCTTGTCCAAATTTATCTTATATTGAAGACTATGGGTCTGGAAGAATGTGGGTTTCATTTCATAGAAATTAGTAGTTTATACATACTCCCTTTAGATACTATGCATACCGTTTATTGTCTTATGCCATGACTAATAGAATAACTGCAAATGTTTTATGATTTCACACTTGCCATGACAGTGAGTGACAGGGAGTTACAACTTACTAGTTAATTCTATTGCCTCTGTTCATAATGGTAATGCAAATGATGCTTTTGTTGTGAATACTGTTGCCCATGGCCTAGAAATTTGTGTTAACCCTAGATATTCTCATGCCATGTGAGTGGCAGTCCTTTGAATTGTGTAATGCAAAGGCTTTGCACAAACCTATATTTTGAGATGAGCTTCAGTGTAACATTTAAAGTGTAAACTTTATCAAGCATGCCGTGTTTATGGAGAAAAACAAAAAAAATTGAGTTGTTTCCATCATATACATTTTTATTAAAAGTTCAGAAAATTATTTAACCTTATAGTTCCCACAAATAATGATTTTCTTTACTTTTTACTTCTTAGTAGTTAAATATTTAATATTCCATTTGTTTTTCTTTTTTTTTAGATTACAAAAATTACCAAAGTATATTCTTTTAGAAAATGTTAAAGGTTTTGAAATGTCTTCTACCAGGTAAAAAATGTATTTGTCTTTTTTATATCTTGGTGTATTTTATAGTAGGAACTATTGTACAATAAAGAACTCAAAAATAAACATGTACAATCTGGCATTTTATATGTACTAAATATTTATTAGTATTGCTTGTGACTAATAATATGAAAAGTATTACAGAGGATTTTCTGGAGGGCTGTGCTGGAGATTTACAAAGTTTTGTTCTACTGATTGTCCCCCATTTTGATATGTTTGAATTTTTCCAGACTGAGCATTGATTTTCATGGGAATGATTTTTTTCAATATTAGTCACTTATATTGGTGACTGTTGCTTTTGAAATAGAAGTGTTTTTTAGCAAGAACTGGTCCTATTGATGGGCATTTCCTGCTCTACAGTTAGACATAAGAAAAAGCCTTGCATCAGGATTTTGTCAGATGGTAGTCCAGTTGGGCAGAAGTCATCCGTCCGAGTCCTTGATTCACCTACTGTCCATCATACGAGTGTTCTCATCTGATCTGCTACCAGGAAGATATAGTTTTAGTACCCATGGAAAATCCATCATCAGTAGATTAGCAATTCAAACTTTTCATCAATTTAGATACATTATCTGGCATCTTTATTTACTTATAAGAGAATTATCTGTGTCTTTTTATTAAAATATAAATTTTCAAATACTGGAACTGAAATTAAGATAATTATCTTTCTAAACAGCTTGAGTGCAGTTACAATTTTCACTTACAATGAAGCTTTCTATACACTATTTTATGTAAGAACTCCACTTGCGAGAAAAGGGTGAAAATTCTACTCTTTCTTTTCTCTTTTCAGAGACATGTTGATACAAACAATAGAAAATTGTGGCTTTCAGTACCAAGAATTTCTGTTATCTCCAACCTCTGTAGGTACAACAATTATAATCCATTATATAAACTATAATTGAAAGGCTTTTTACCCCAATGTAAATTTTATTCAATAAACAGAATAGTTTTATTTTTTTATAATATTTTATGCAAATTCTGAAATTATATCAGACAGGGATCTTACTTTCTAAAGACTGTAGTACATACATATAGATATGTGTTGGAGCTCATAAAGAATATATTTTTATTTTATTTTTCCTGCACTGGGAATTGAACCCAGGACCTTGTACATGCTAGGTAAATGTTCTATCACTGAAGCAATGTATTATTCTTTTGAAAAATAAAGGATAGCACATTTTGGAAATATATAAATGTGGCATTTACAAATTAGGTGTGTTATCTAGATAATGCCTGAAAGTAATCCAAAATAGAAAAGGAAATGAACCATATGATAATTTTCCAATTATACTTTTTATGACATAGCATTCAGCCACAAACATTCATGGTTAAGAAATTAAGGTAACTGGTTGTAAGATAAGCTATTTGACAAATTTTGATTTTGCAGGTATCACTGTTGTTTGTCATTTTTTGGTTTTGTTTTTCATAATCTTTACTGTATTATATAGTTCTTTGTCCAGAAATGAAAAGAAAACCCACTTAAAAAATTAGGTAAAAAGCTATAGAGATTGATAATATATCTAATCTCTAAATTTATTCCCTACTTTTTCCCTTTTAACTTCTAAAGTAATGAATCTTCCTTTATTAATATAATAAAGTAATAGCCAAGAATAGCTATATTTGGTTTTATTTTTGTGATTACTGCAATAATAAGTGTAAACATATTTCTTTTTACTTAGAAAGTATAAAATAAAAATTACTCATAGAAATAATGACTTATCAGACTCATTATTTCATTTGAGTAAAGATACAGAATAGCTGTTCAGGGTTAGAACTTACTAGAATTTAACAGGTTTCAAATTTGTTACAAAGAAGTTTTCCAAAAATCAGTAACATAGTTTTCTTTAGCAGAAGCTAGATGTATACCTGTACAAGTTGTTTTACTAGGTGCTAAAGTTAGTACAGATTTCTTTTTGTATAGTAATTAATTGCTCTGCTTTGATTGCAGCTTGGTATTCCAAATTCAAGGCTAAGGTATTTCCTTATTGCAAAGCTTCAGTCAGAGCCATTACCTTTTCAAGCTCCTGGTCAGGTATTGTTATTATGGTTCATTTGTTATAAATATATCCCAGTCTGCTAACTTATTTTCAAGAACTACTTTGTGTGGATTTATATCTGTCCTATAGAATGTGTATATACGTATAGACCATACTCTGTGTCCATCTCCAATATCTTTGTCCTCTCTGAATGTCAGTTTTATTGGTTTAAACTAAACAAACCCAAAATGAAGCACTCAAATTTCTTTTTTCATTAGGAGGAAAAAAAGTGAAAAGAAAAAAATTACTCTTGGTGTTGTTGTTCCCCCATCTCTCCCCACAATTTTTCTTCTGACCGTTGACTATTTGCATTTATCATTTTCTCTCCCCAACTGAAGATTGGTTACTTTTGATAAAATATAATATACTGTCTTAAAAATTATTTAAGAGTATTTTAACACAGTGATTGCATTTTCTTTAAAACTAGTACTGTTTTTAGTGTATTAATTAAATATTGTATAATTAAATAGTGTATTAATTAGTACAAGCTAGAGTAAAATGCTTAATTGCTGTAGATAGGACTCTAATTATGGAACCAATTTTATGTGCTTTGATTAAAAAATGGGGTGGATAACAGTTTCAGTGGTTCAATTAAGCTCTCTATAACCATCACTATTAAGTATTAAAATGCCAAGTCCTACTAATAGGGAATCAGTTTTGTTATTTCTTTTCTTTGAGATATAATACTAATATATTTCCCTTTCCATAGTGGACAGTTCCAAAAGCAATGTATAAAGTATATTATCAAAGACTTAATCCTTGAAAATGCCTGGAGTGGCTTTCTTTTATAAAATGGGACTTTATACATGGTTATGAGTTTTGAAGAAACAGGTTTTTGTTGTGGGACTCAAGTAGAAATAACTTTTTTTAATCACTAGTTTTATTTTAGATTATGATTGTGTTCCAGTTTTTCCTTTCAAATAAAGAACATGGAAAATGTATATTTTTGAAATGTAATGTTGCTTTCTAAACTTTTTCAAATATTATACTGTACCCATATTTAATATACTTCCTATTACTTTGTTGAATGTTTTGTTAATAAATACAGAAAATAGTAATTCTATGAAACAAATCATCTGTAGCCTGATGGCACTATAGCTATATGATTAATAACTTGAAATAACTGGTACAAACACAAGATAGCCACAGTTCCTTTCTAATAACAACACTGTAAACATTAAAGAGGTATTTACATAATATTTACTGAACATTATTAATTTGTCTTTTATTTTTAATAAGACTTTTGACAGTTTCTATTTTTTTTACTTAATGCCAGGTACTGATGGAGTTTCCCAAAACTGAGTATGAGTATCCACAAAAATGTGCAGTGGACGCAGAAAATAAAATTAAAATAAAGGAAACAGAACCCAATATTTGCTTTGATAGCAGTATGGAATGTTCTGGAAAAGATGCCATCCTTTTTAAACTTGAAACTGTAGAAGAAATTAAAAGAAAACATCAACAGGACAGTGATCTCTCTGTGCAAATGTTAAAAGATTTTCTTGAAGATGATATTGACATCAGTCAGTACATTTTACCCCCGAAGTCATTGCTGCGATATGCTCTTTTATTAGATATTGTTAAGCCCACTTGCAGAAGGTCCACATGCTTTACCAAAGGGTAAGTTTTAAAGAGACCTTATTCATGTTATATTCAAAATAACCAGGTTTTTATAGATGTTATTTCCTTTAGTTCTTCTCAAAACAAGGAGAATTTTATAAAATGTTTCTGATAGCATTTTTACTTATATTGTTATTATTTTTGCCCTAATTGTCTGTTTCATGTTCCAGTAGAACACAAGTAAAAATTCCTTCTGGCAGAACATTATGTACACCACCCACAAAAGTGTTCAGAAGAGAGAAGGCCATTTGTTTCATGACCTTCATAGGAGCTTAAATACTCACGGTGTAAACATGGTTTTTGTAGCTCATAAATTTCCAGTGTTTTAGCACCTTTCTTTCTATGACACGTCAAACCTCTAAGAGTTATGTCCACTCTGTGATCATTGTATAAGAAGAAGTTATATTTTAATCTAAATAAATAAAATTGAGTCAGCTGAAGTACATTCAATTAATTTTTAATTTAAATTTTTTTTTGAGGGAGTAGTATATTTCCGTGTTTCAAAATTCGAAAGTCACTAAATTTTTTTGTTTGTTTTTGTTTTTTTGCGGTGCTGGGAATTGAACCCAGGGTCTTTGAGCAATGCTCTACCTCTGATTCATAGCCCTGGCTCTTAAGGTACTAAGATTGCTTAAGAGTCCCTTCTACTTCTGTTTCTTGGCCGTTCAGTATCCCTTCTTGCAAGCAAACCAATATATCAATGCACTGTATAATCTTTCTGAAGTATTAATTGTAAGGATGTGTTTAAGTACATTATTATATGCCTTTTTTCACTGCCCAGTATAAATTGGATATTATTTCACATCAGTACATAAAAGTCTTTTTTATTTTCCTGGTATGGGTATATTATTACTTGTTTTACTCATTAGTTATTGGCTAACATTTAAGGGGCTTCTTTTGGCTTATTTATTGAATGTTTAATATATTTTTCATCAATGTTTTTAAACCTAGAAAGAACATTAGGCCTTTTCAGAAATCTTTTGCCAAAGATCCCTACCACTCAGCCTCATTTGATAGGTAGTTGTATGATTTGACAATTCAAGCATTTTCTTCTTACCTTCTCACTAGATATGTTGTATAAGACACTGTGCCCCTGGTACAATCCTGACAAACTTATTCTAAGTTTATCATACTCTGCCCTTGTACTTCTAGGGGAAAGGGTTTATTACTTTACAGTACCTTAAAAGACTTCACTCAGCTGTTATCTATTGCCAAGTCCAATAGGTTCTGTTTAGGACTCTCATAAAGTAAGACTTATCAATTCTGTGATAAAAAGCAACCTTGAAATTCTTGAGATGGTATAAAAGAAACTTTACTATAATGTCTTTTTTATTATAGATAATATATATAAATACAAATTTATATGCACAATATATGTGAAAAAACAATTTCAAAAAATTATTTTTCCTTTGTGTGTGTTTTTTTTTCAATTTATACATTAAATTTTTCTCTTTGCAAAAAAATAATGTTAATATGTTGAACAGCTAGCTTGATAATGGTATTGGAAAAAGGAATACTACAAATACCTTTCATTTCTGAAGAATTTTATACTTTTTATCTTTTTTACTTGATGTTCTCATTCTTTTTATTTTTTTGTAATTTTTTTCTTTTTGTATTAGAGCTTAATGGTTATGGTCTAATTCTTATATGAAAATGACTGTAAAAACATACTGGGTTAAATGAAGGGCAAACCCAGGCTTAGAGGGACTGTATTTATATGGTATTAGAAAGCAGGGTTTAGGCATTATGAAAAGATAAATGGTTTAGGCATTTTAAGAAAATGGCCACAATCTATTTTCATGTATGTAACATTTGGTGGCAGGATGCCAGTATTGAATTGTCTTTTAATATAAACTTCATAGTTGCTAGTGGTGAACATTATAGATGCGAGAATTAAAAAATGACAATAATACATAATTTAATTGTGTTTAAGCAACTCAAAAAACAGTTTCATGTTTGGGTTTTGAAAATTTTAAATAGAGTTACCTTGTGATTTTTACCTAATAATTTTTCAAAGCATATTATATCATCTGTAATGAATGTGATATCATTCCAGATATTTCAGAAACATGTAGATTACATCATTCAAGAAATAAGAAATTAAGCATTAACAAATACATTAGGTACTACATAATATTCATGTTATTTTTTCAGTTATGGAAGCTACATAGAAGGGACAGGATCTGTGTTACAGACGGCAGAGGATGTGCAGGTACCATGGATGTTTTAAAACTGAAATATTTTAAAACTTTCAATAATGTTACATCAGCTGGTGGTATAGCTCGGTAGTAGAGTGCTTGCTTAGCATGCACAAGGCCCTGCACAATACCCAGCACTGAAAAAAAAGTATTATTATTATGCTCAGCATTAGTAGTACTTGCTTGTAATCCCAGCTACCTGAGAGGCTGAGGAAAGAGAATCTTGATCAAGGCCAGCCTGGATAATGTTGTCAGACACATTTAAAAAAAAAAATCTACATTTGATACTTAATTTGAGATTGTCAAAACAATTTTACATGTTCAATTGAGAATGAATACTTTACATGTTCAGCTAGGAATAAATATGTTATTCATTTATGTACATATATTCACATAATTTCTTTGGTATAAGATAAGTCTTATTGCTGTGTATGTGCTTATGCATAAGGAAGGTTTTGTTTTTATTCTTACTTTTGTTATTCTTATATTCTGCATTTCTTTTTTTTCCCATAAATAGTAAGTTGAAATTTAGCCTACACTAGTGAATGCTCTAAAATTTCCATAGGCATATTAATATTGGAGTCCTCTTTTGTAGCACATATTATAAAACTTCCTTTTAAGGAAAACAAAATCTGTTTTAGCAATATACTTTTTAAATTCTTTGGTTGTAAACTCTTCATGGTGTTCTGGTTGAATATATGCCTAGTAGTAAGTTTTATAATTTTTAAATAATTTTAAGTCCATATTATCTTCTTTTATGCTGATTCAAACTCTTAACTATTAATAAAATTTACTCAGGATAAAAATAGTATCATATGCAAATGAAAGTCTGGATTTGAGAAATCATTTAATATATTTTGTCATTTTAAGAAAGTTTCTTGATTGGATGAAATTGATGGTCAACAACAAATATTTTCAATGATCTTATTAGCAATGTAAAATTGGCTTTGTTGGTTGACCTAGTTTCCTTTATATCTTTCAGTATATTTCTGTTTTGTAATATTGTCAATGATTATTTATATTATGATTAATTTTAAGATAACCAAAAATGACAGATATACTGGAAAGTATCCTGATCAATGTTAGCCTTTTCTTCTTTTTACAGTTTAGATTGCCATTGTTGAGACAATTATCTACTTTATTACACAGAGACACTTTTTTGCTCATGCATTTTGCTACCATATATTAGGGCAGACTATATATCCACCTTCTTTTTTTCTTTTTTAAAATTTGTTATTTTTAGTTATACATGCCAGTAGAATTTATTTTGACATATCACACATATATAGAGTTTAACTTCCCATTCTTGTGATTATACATGGTGTGTAGTTATACTGGTTGTATATTTATGTATGAACAAAGGAAAGTTATGTCTGATTCATTCTACTTTCTTTCCCATTTATGTCCATCTTCTTAAAGCTGTCTCACTATTGGAAATCTTAACAAATATGTTTCCAACACGCTACTTTTTCAGTTATCTTGGATGTTTTCTTACAGATTGAGAGTATCTACAAATCCCTTGGCAATTTGCCACAAGAAGAAAAGATAACAAAGTTGTCAATGCTTAAACTGCGATATTTTACTCCTAAAGAAATAGCAAATCTCCTTGGATTTCCTCCAGAGTTTGGTATGTGGGATCTGGTAAACCTCATCTTTCATTTATTGAAATTCTCAAAATTCATTAGAGAATTTTCACATATATATGTTATGAGTAAGCCCTTGCCCACACAGGTAGTTTCAAGAAACTTTCTTTCCTAATTGTGCCATTGGGGGCATTTTCCTGTTCTCTTTACCCTTTCCCTAAGAATCTGCCTTTCAGTCTATTCCCTTCTGACTCAGTTTGCTCTCTCCTTTAATTTTAGTAATGGGTCAGAGTTCATTGGCAAAAATGAGCAAATCAACAATTCCTTACTCTCCCACTAATGATTGTTAAATCATCTTTTTTTTTCAGCTTATCTTCTTGCTTCCAGATATCTGTTTTTTTTAACTTTCATATTTTTAAATTGTTTTTCTAAATATACATTACAGTAGAGTTGATTTTGACATATTATACATACATAGACTATAACTTATTCTAATTAGAATCCCATTCTTGTGGTTGTACATTATATAGAGTTTCACTGCAGAGGTTTGATTTTAGTAAATCGCATGCTAGGTCTTATGAAAGAATGCCTATGATTAGCTTTTTGAATGAAGAAATTAACAGGCAGTTTAGTTGAGGATTTGGGGGAAGGTGTTTGTATTTATTCTCCTCCACAGTACATTTTCATCTATTGTGTGTCTTTGTCCTTTCCTACAAGGGTTAATTAATGGAGAACAGGGCAGATGGAGAGGTAGTCTAGGAAAGAACTTTCCAAAGGAAAGAAAGGGAGGTCAGGAACACAGATGCCAGACTTTACAAAGATTAGGGGATCTGTACCAGGGCATCTCAAGAACAAAAGTGAAAATGGGAGTATAGAGTGAGAAACACAGATTTCTAACTCCATTGGCAGTCCAGGAACTCTGGGAATTGTTGCTGTGAAGAGATCAGATACATTTCCCTTGCTTGCTGAAAGCAGTGGTAACCCCTTTCTCATCTCATTGTGGGCCAGTGCTCTGAGATGGCTTTTTAGGGTTGGCAGTGGATGTGCTTCCAGTACCTGGCTAATGGTCAGAGAGAAACATAGACCTCCCTAACCAACTTCCAAGGTCTACAGAAGGAGGAAATGTGGTTTTGACAACTCTGAGTAGAAATTTGAATGTAGAAAATTGAAACTGTTAAATCTAATACTATTGTAATATTAATAACGTTACTATTATTGAAATAAATAATGGGTAAAATAAATCATGTTTCAGATTCTAAATAATGAATTTGCAGATGAGGTTTTAGAACATAGATTTCTTTGTACATTGGGAACAAACTGGCAATGTAGTGGATTGTCTGAGCCCAGTTACAGCAACCAAGTTTATTTTCTACTCCCTGCATTTATTTATTTATTTATTTATTTATTTATTTATTTATTTATTTATTTATTTATTAATTCATTCATTCATTCATTCATTCATTCATTCAGTTACTCAGTCAGTCAGTCATTTTTGCTGATATATTCAGTTCCAAATATACTGGGGAATGTTATTAAGAAAAACATACTTTCCTTGTCTTAGTTTATGTCACAAAGTGAGTGAAACAATATCACAGAACAAATGAAGAACTGAGAATTGGATTCAGAATTCCAATTTTGAATTTGCTTTTCTAGTTATTATTTTTTTTTTGTTTTTAGGAACAATCAGATATATTTTACAGACCACTAAAGAGAGACAAGCAATTGACTATCAAATAAAAATGAATACCTACGTTTTATTGCAGTATTTGTTTTATTCTAGAAGTAGTAGTCACTCTGGTAAAACTGAAACTTGGTGAGGATACAGACAGAGCCCAGAGTCAGACTGAGTTTGAATACTAGTCCCACTTTAACCCCTTTCTTAGATTGCAGTTTCCTTGTTTGTAAACCAAGGATAATTATAGCACCTATTTCATAGGGTTCCTGGGACAGTTAAGTGAGTTAGTGTGTTTAAAATGCTTACATAATATCTGTGACAATATAAAATTTGTTTGCTTTTATTTTAAAATGGTAGACATTTATTTACTTTTATAGATTTATTTCATATTTTTTCTATTTAAAAATTTTAGGTTATATAAATAGATTTTTTCGAAGTTCTTTGACTATATATATATATATATATATATATATATATATATATATATATTTATGTGTGTGTATATATATATATAATATTCATGCAAAAAGTGTCTTTTATATTGCTGAATCTTCTTTTCTGTGGTATATTTGTGTAGAGAAGCTTGCCCTTAAGTTACCACTGAGCAGCACCATGACACACTGTCCTTCACAAGTGTTTCCAACTTTATTGACTCCGGGTCCAAAAATGATGATTGTTTGAGCTTTTTGTCCACTGGCTATGATAGATTTGCATTGATCTTTCTGTACATTTTGTCCTGGTTCTTTGTGACTGGCAGCACGCATTCCTGAGGTAGCAGACTTTGGAAGAGAGGGACTCTAACTGGATGAAAGCTACTATTTGACCTTGTTAATTTCCATTTCTTGTGAGGATTATTATTACTTTAATGTATCTAAGTTTTTAAAAGGTCACCTTTTAATCACTTATGTAGCTTTTCCTGTAAGTAAATTTAGACTTTAACATCTGTATATAAGGTACACATGGAAACACAGACACATACCCACACATACACACATACACACACAATTTTTAGGAATTTGACTTTTTTCCAAACCTTCCCCCTCTTTGTTATAATCTTAATATTGCAAAAGATTGTCCTTGGGATATTCTAAAGGCTTCTTTGTAGATACACTTCTACCTCTGGCTACTTTGATCTAGTTTTTGAGGTGAATAAAAATTTGCACCCAAAACGTATGCTCTCTATTCACCTCACTTATTGTTTCTTTTGTTGAGAAGAAGCTTTTTAGTTTGACTCCATCTCATTTATTGATTCTTGGATTTTAATTCTTGCATTATAGGAGTCTTATTAAGGAAGTCAGGGCCTAATCCAACATGATAGCGATTTGGGCCTACTTTTTTTCTATTAGGCGCGGTGTGTCTGATTTAATTCCTAGGTCCTTGATCCACTTTGAGTTGAGTTTTGTGCATGGTGAGAGATAGAGGCTTAATTTCATTCTGTTGCATATGGGTTTCCAGTTTTCCCAGAACCACTTTTTGAAGAGGCTATCTTTTCTCCAATATATGTTTTTGGTGCCTTTGTCATATTAATATAAGTGTAATTATGTGGAATTGTCTCTGTGTCCTCTATTCTGTGCCATTGGTCTACCAGTCTATTTTGGTGCCAATATCATGCTGTTTTTGTTACTGTAGCTTTGTAGTATAGTGTAAGGTCTGGTATAGTGATGCCACCTGCTTCCCTCTTCTTGCTAGGGATTGCTTTAGCTATTCTGGGTCTCTTATTTTTCCAGATGAATTTCATGACTGCTTTTTCTACTTCTTTCTTTTTCTTTCTTTCTTTCTTTCTTTCTTTCTTTCTTTCTTTCTTTCTTTTTTTTGTGGCAATTTTAGGATGCTTTTTCTATTTTTTTGGAGGAATGTGATTAGGATTTTGATTGGAATTGCATTAAATCTGTATAGTGCTTTTGTTAGTATGGTCATTTTGACAATATTAATTCTGCCTATCCAAAAAGCAGATTTTTCCATGTTCTAAGGTTTTCTTTAATTTCTTTCTTTAGCATTCTTTGCCTGTGATATATTATCTTTAGGATATGTAATTTATAATCATGATCAATTGCAAATAATGGTTTTTAATAGCAATTACTGTTTATTTCATTGCTATTAATATGTCAAGAATTAATGAAGCAACTTTAGAATAACTAACTCTACCCATGATCCTTACAAATATAATGAAATTTTACTATTTTTAATGCTTTTAATTATGTCCTTCATTTTATTATCTAATTTAAATTTCCTTCAATTTATTGTTATGCCAAGTGTCCTGAGTGTGAATAGAAGTCCATCATGAGAAAATCAGTATGTGTTAACAATGTATGAAAAACAACTGATGAATTTTTTTGTATCCAGAATATGTAAAAAACCTTATAACTCAACAATAAAAAGAAAAGATAGTCCAGCTCAAAAATGTGCCAAGGATTTGAATCAGCATTTCTTTAAAAAAGATAGACAAGTGGCTAATAAGCACATGAAAAAGGTGTTTAATATGTTTAATTATTAGGGAATTGTAAATCAAACCACATCATACTCATTAGGATGGCTAAAATAAAAGATGGTACTAGTGTTGGCAAAGATGTGAAGAAGTTGGAATTGTCATTGGCTGCTGGTGGAAATGTAATGTTGTCTCATGCTTCAGAAAGCACAGTACTGCAGACATTAAACATAGCATTTTTGTATGACTCAAGAGCTTCACCACTAGTTATATGTCCAAGAGAATTGAAAACATTTTCACACAAAAATTAATACATGAATGTTCATAATAACATTATTCACAATAGTCTAAGTGTCTTGCCAATGAATGAATGAATGATAAATAAAATGTGGTATATTCATGCAATAAAATTTTCCTCATCCATAAAAAGAAGTAAGTACTGAAACACACAATGATGTGAATGAACCTGGAAAACATTATGCCAAGCAAAAGAATGTTTTAACACAAAAGAACATATTTTATGGTTCCATTTATGTGAAGTGTTCCCAATAGAAAAATCTATAGATAGAGAAATTAGATTAGTGGTTGGGGGACATGAGGGGAAGTAGCAAGAGACCGTTAATGGGCATAAGTTTTCTTTTTTGAAGTAATGAAAATGTTCTAGAATTAGTGGAGATGTTTTAAAAAAAACTATTCTAAAACCACTGAAATTTTATAGGTGAATTCTAAAATTCATCAGTAAAAGGATGAATTTTATCTCTATAAAAATGTTACAAGATAAAAGAAACAACTTAGAAAAAAATGATAGCCAGTACTTTATCTAAAGTTCATTAATACATGAATTTTTATGAATTCTATTTCTGTGAACATCTATGTGTACATATGTGCATGTATGCATCACCCATAACTTGATGCTATATAATATACTGGGATATTATAATATTCATTATGTGGACAATATAATAAAATGCTACATAATATTTTTGGATCCAGACTCTTCATTTATTAGTAAAACTTATCGGAGACTTTAGTGATTTACAGTTATATGTTGTTGAACATTGAGGATGGATTCTGAGAAATGTATACTCAGGCAACTTCATAACTGTGTAAACATAATAGTGTACTTATACAAACTAAGACAACTAAATGTCACTAGGTGATATCAACTTATGAGACTACCATCATATGTGCTTGTTGACTGAAATGGTGTTATGAAATGATCCCTGTATCTTTGTTAAAGGATGAGTCCTTTTAGCTCTAGAAATTACTATTACAAATGATCAAATTATGAATTTTTATCTCTCTTTTTTAGGATTTCCTGAGAAGATAACAGTGAAACAGTGTTACCGTCTACTTGGAAATAGTCTCAATGTGCATGTAGTAGCTAAGCTGATCAAAATCCTTTGTGAATAATTTTGAAATAACTCTGGAAAAGGATCATGATATTCTTTCATGCCCAGATTATAATTCTTAAATTCTATTTTGATGTAATTTTGATTAAATTTAACTAAATTATTTTAATCTTTCTTTAAAAATTTTAGAATTCATCTCAAAATTTAGAATTTATCACAAAAATAAATTTGTTTTCTCAAATTTATATTACTGTATTTTATAAAGTAAAAATTATTTTGCTTTATAGAGAATATATTTTCATATGAAAGTAATAGATATATATGTCTTTATAATATGTATATTATGTGTTATATATAATATGTTATTATTATCTTTACAATATTATTACTCCTAAACTTAGAATGGTGATTCTAATGCTAGCCTGTTTGAAATATTGGATGTTTTTCTTAATTCCCATCTTTTGGATATTTTTACTTAAATCCTATCCTTTAAATGTTTCTTAATTTAATGTAAACAGATAATTATGATATTTGAAACCAAATTGTCATTATTCAACTTATCAACTTATACAGCAGTCTGAAGAATATAATAGAAAAATTAAATTCATGATTACCTCTCCATCAGGAAGCCTTAGCAAATCTAGGTGTTTATTATCTAATTATCTTTTTTTTTTTTATCTCTCTCCGAAGGGTCAAACTCAGTATGGACTTTGCTTTAGTTTGCTATTATTAGAGTTTGTTTTTGCCTCCCTTCTCAGCTTGTGAGTTAAATTTGCCTGCAGTCTAAGGAATGTACTGTAGCATTAGGAATTTAGGGAGGAAATTCTACTCTGACCCCATTATATTTGGTGCTAGTCCCCCCCGCCTCATTTTTTTAAATTGTTGTGACATGCCTCTGATTTAACTTTTATAACTTTTAACTTTCTTGTCTCTCCTTGCCAGAGACTTTTTGGAATTCAGGTTTCTCATCAGTCTGAATTTTGCGTCATAAATCCTGCAGTTTTGATTTTAGTAATAAAAGCAAGTGATACAGAGAAATGAAAAGAAACAAGACCAGAAATTATATCACAAAATATTAATTCATATTTTTTATTTTTTAAGCATAATCTAAGCCAGGTATGGTGACACACACCTGTGCTACTTGGAGGGCTGACACAGGGGGATTACAAGTTTGAGGCCAGCCTCCACAACTTAGCAAGAACTTTTCTCAAATTAAAAAGGCAGGGGCCAACAGGGGTTGAGGTGAGGATATAGCTCAGTTGTAGAGTGCCTCTGGGTTAATCCTCAGTACAAAAACAAAAACAAAAACAAAAATTCATTCCTATATAGAGAAATTTTAACCCTTGTTTATTGCAAGTGAAAGCATAAAATAGTAGAGCTGCTGTGGAAAACTGTTCCTCAAAAAGTTAAAGATAGAATTACCATAAGATCTACAAATTCCATTTCTGGGTATATACCCAGAAGGAGTGAAAGCAAGAACTTGAACAAATGCTGTGATTGTAATAGCATTATTCATAGCATCTAAAAGGTGGAAGCCACCCAGGTGTCCATCCATCAATAGATAGATGGATAAATAAAATGAATATGCATATAAATACATATAATGGACTAGTATTCATCCTTAAAAAAGAATGAGATTATGATACATGCTGT
Source organism: Urocitellus parryii (assembly GCF_045843805.1). Taxonomy (NCBI): domain Eukaryota; kingdom Metazoa; phylum Chordata; class Mammalia; order Rodentia; family Sciuridae; genus Urocitellus; species Urocitellus parryii. The sequence continues at coordinate 59,476,973 of NC_135539.1, read as the reverse complement.
GAACAGGATAAGCCTTAAGACATTCTAGTAAGTGAAAAAAACCAGTCACAAAAGGACAAATATTATTATAATTCCACTTATATTAGATACCTAAAACAGTCAGATTCCCAGAGACTATAAGTAGAATGGTGGTTGTCAGGGATTGTGGGAGGGAGAATGAGGGATTAGTGTTTAATGGATACAGTTTCTGTGTGAGGGCTAATATAGTTCTGGGAAATGGTTGGTGGTGATTGTTTCATAATAGTGCAAAGGTACTTAATACCACTGAACTGTATACTTAAAAATAGTTGCAATGGTGAAATTTTAAATTATATGTATTTTGCTGCAATTTAAGAAAATTATATTTTATTACCAGTTTTTCAGAACACATAAATAGATATATTTAGGGAGGCTATAAGCCAGCACATGTATCAACAATCACTATCGACTTTTTATATTTGTGTTTAAAGATAAACTTTATTGCAAGTCTCATAAATTTTATTATATAATCTAAAACCATTTTGGCACACTTTTGTGTAGTTTTCTTCGATGAAAAATTCTTTATCAATAAAATGGTTTATAGTTTAACCATAATTATACTGTGATTATAATTATGTAATTACAGTATCTGACATCCCATTGAGCAATATTATTTAAAATACATATTAAGTTACAGTGTGCTAACTATAAACACATGAAAGGTCTGTGGAGACATTTGCTTATAAACTAGAACACAGAATAGCTTTATGAAATTTTTAAGTATGTATTGAAGTATGTATTCAAAGGCAGATGGTAATTTTGCCCTTAACTCATAATTGAAAATATACACTAGCAAGCATAAAATTTACACCTTAATGAAGAAATATTTACCAGTGTCATTTAATCATATATATATATACACACACACACACATATATATGTATGCAAACATGTATGTATATGTATGTGTGTGTGTATATATATAAACACACCACACACAACTAATTTGGAGAAGTCACTTTATTGAATGCTACATATTGGTAATAAATATGCATAAAATTTGCACTGGAAATTCTGTTTTCTGATATTTCTTAGAATTTGTTTGGTATAATAGCCTCTACTTTTCAAGAAAACTATATGTAATTAAACCTTTGCTGTTCTTCACAATAAACTGTTTCTTCATTCTCCTTTTTGCATCACTCTGTTCTTTATAAAAGCTTGTTAGGTAATTCTAAGGTATTTATTATCTTGCCTCATGATTTTAGTATATTTTAAGGACCCCAAACCAATGACAAAAGATGGTTAAATGAATCAATACCAAAAATTATTTATAGATGGTTACACAATTTAATTCAAGCAAAATTATTTATATTGGAAATTGATTGTGAGGAGGAGAAGGGTAATCGTCATGGAAGTCTGAGCCTGACCATCCTTAGTGTAGGCTGTAAAGTTGAATGATGGGGAGGGTGTAGGTCACCTTTCACTGTGGGGTGAGCTATGCATTGAAAGGTAAGAAAATACCTACCACCATCAGCCACTTGCTCTTTCTTAAGAGCTGGAGTCTTTTAAAGGGGCAAAACTAGGAGTTCACATTATAAACGATGACAAACTACCCAGCACCTTTTTTAAAAGTATGAGACTAATGTATTCCTTGAAATGATCTTTTAGAGATAAACTTATTTGGTAGAGAAACTCTTCAGTTTCCCTGTGAGCTGCATCGCTGCCATGTTGAATGTAAAAGTGGATGGTGTTAGAGGTGAGGGCAGCCACTTCAGTGCTAGGTAGGGAGTAGGATTCTTTAAAAAAAAAACACACAACTTCTGACTTTGGTTTAAATTTCAACCTACTTAATCCAAAGTGATTAAGTCAGACTTCTGAGGAAAGACAAATAAAGCCAGGGACAAATTAAACTGGTTTAATCCTAGCCATAGGAGTACAGAATAAAGGTGCAACTACATTTCATCCAACATTAAGCATATACTAAAGGATGCATTCTGTGGGCTGATTACTGTATTTCCAACTAAACTAAAGTCACTCTGGTTACTCTTGTTTTGATAACTTTATAATTTAGAGTCAAGAGAGGTTCCTAAATAAGTCAAGGTCACACAATGAGGAATTTATTTTAAGCCCATATAAAAAGAGTGGTTGAAGTTTGCTCTTCTGAGTTGGTTATGGTGTTTAAGAGAAGTTTAACTTGGGCTTGGCCTAAAGCTCAGTTACAAAGTATATGCTCAGCATGCTCAGGACCCTGGGTTCCATCCCCAGCAGCAACAACAACTAAGAATTTAACTTCTAATTTGGTTTTATTATTTTACTGATAATTTGAAGCCACCAGTCAATCTCCTGACTGACTACTAGCTTTGGACTTTGAAACTGAGTGAGGGTCATACGGACTCAGCAGTTTTCTCAAAGTCTGTGGTTGAACTCAAGATTATATAATTTTTTAGACACAGCCTTTGGACCTCTCTGCTGGTTAATTTTTTCCTCTCAATGTTTCCTGTCCAAGTGTAGTGCGTACAGCTATCATGTCAACTTTTGGCATGTGTCTTTTCTGGTTCTCTTTCCTCATTTGTCACACCCAAGATGTCTACTCACACCAATATTATATTTGGGAGTATCCTTCTGCATGTTGTATGAAATAGCAGTTATAAATCTCGCACATGTTCTCTGGTTCAGACTACACCATCCAGCCTGTCTGCACGTTTTCCCTCTTGTCATTCCGTCTCTTTGCTACTGAAATTTTTAAAAGTTTACATTAAAATTTTTTCCCCTGTTTCTATTTTTGAGACCTCTGGGAACATTTTATTCTTATAGCCTTCAAAATCTTACACAATCATGATCTAAACTACATCACCATTATTTGTCTTCATTTGTGAGTTTATTTTTAAATGTATTTGCTCAAAAAATACAAACATATAAAAAGACTCTTTTGACTTCTTGATTCCTAGGTTCTAAAATAAATTTGTTTTATATTTACCATAGGTTCTGAGTCTTTTTTCAACAATGTTTAACACTTCAAGGACTCCCATGTACACCATGATTGATTCCTAAAGCTTCCAAAAATCTATCTCCTTTTACCTATAAATAAGACCAATATTTTCACAAATACTAAAAATTGGAAGTTAATTTTCCCATAGAAATCTGTTCCTTATAGCTTTATGTTGTTTTTATTTCTCTGCTTGTACATAGAATGCTTTCATTGTTTCCTTAAGTATTTGCATTTTGTTTGCATTTCTATGTCTATTCATAACAAGGAAGATTGGAATTGTGAGTGTACATGGTTGTTTAGCCAAGTTGGCTCTATAATCAGATGAGATCACCTAGAAAAGGGAAAGAGAAAGGCGGAGGGCTAGAGCTGAACTCTTAATGTTCCTGAAGATTCGGTTTTTGGATCTCTCCACCCTTCACTGTCTGAATCCAGTTTCTCAGATATTTTCCCCTCTTTTTATAACTTCTACTCTTTTCCTGCTGATACTCAGATGACCAAGATCTGATATTTTTCTCAAGCCCTATTGTAGAATCTTCATGCTGGATCATTTTCAACTGGATAGCTTGCTGTCACATCAAATTAAGCATGTTGAAAAATTAAACATCCTATATTCTAAAATCACTTCCACTCACAACTTACTAATTCTCTTTACAGTAACTCCTACTCTCCCAGTCTTCCAAATTCAAACCCTATAACCCAAGATCATCTTTGCCTGGTCTTTCCCACTCTGCATTTTGTTTATCAATAAAAGTAGGTTTCCCAAGGAAAACTTTCTCTGATAGATGGTGACTTATTTTTGGAAAAACTGATGTCACTTTTAAATCTGAAAACATACATATTTGCTGCCAAATTTGTGTGCTTGGCTAAATGTGGACATTTACTAGATTTTAGCCTTCTGAATTTAATCTAGATGGATTTCATTTTTACTAAAATAGTTGTTACTTTGCTCACTTAGCTAGTTAGTTACACAAATACAGTTAAATTGCACATATAAAAAATGACCAAAAACACATACTAAAATATGATACTCCTTGTGTAGAGATATAAGTTGAATTTGATACTTGGGAGCTGATTCTATGAATGAATGAACAATAAGCTGAGGAGTTGTTATGGTCTGAGTTGGTTTTAGTGAAAAATGTTTTGTTCTAGAGTATGTAAACTTCCAAAGATTTTTAACATTTTTTTTCACTGCTGTGTTCCTAGCCATATTAGTTCCTGGCACATAGTAAGCACTCAGTAAATACTTGTTGAATGAATGAATATAGTAACCTGTTAGAGTCTGTAAACAAGTCAGGATGGCACCTGGCATTTTGCCAGAGGGAGTGGTTTGTGAAGTAACACTATCGAGCCATTAAGTGTGGAGATTCCTTATTGGTTGACTGCTGTATCTAGTTTATGTTAATTAAGATAAGCTGTGTGGAATGTATAAATACCTCTGTTGTCCTACAATAAACGGCTCCCACTCCTGCTGTATCAATGTACACAAGTTGCACAAAATAACCCCCCGGTTATTTTGCTGCAGCCGGACTGCGGCAGTAACCATACTGGAATTGGTATCAAAATTATAATGAGGATATCACAATGTGGAGTTTAAATGGTGACTAGAAGTCACTCTCCTGAAAACTACTGAATTTGTTTACTACTGCCATTTCTTCCATACTCAGAGAAATAGTCAAATTTACTCAAATCTGGGACACATTTTAAAAATAATTCTAAGGTAGACTTCTGGCTTTTAGGGAAATGATGCAGATAATTTTTTTTAAAATACTATATTCTAATTTCTAGTCTTGACAAAAGATCATGGACTTATCTCTTCTTGTTCCCCCTTAAGTAAAATTGCCAGCTCTGGGTAAGCATAATTATGCAATAGCACATCAGAAGAACTCGGCAAGATGAGAAAAGAAACAAACTGGCTAGGGACCCTGAGACTGAGGGAACCAGCATAGTTTCAAGACATTTTCTTGCTGTTCCACTCAACAAAGGAAAGTAACCACAGGCTTAGTGTTTACCAACGCATACCCTGGAGGAAAAAGGCAGACCAGGAAGGCTCATTCTTACCCTAGATAGAACTGAATCTTGGAGGTAACACCAGGAGAGTCTGGCTCCATCAACCAGGACAAGGTATCAGAGGAGCCCCTGGCAAAGATGCAGGTACAGTATTCCACTTCCCTGTCAGACCTGAGACTTCTCTCACCTGCTAAGGGGTGAGCACTCAGAGGATGCCAGCAAGGGGTATCCCACCATAAAAGCACCCCACCCAGAAAGTTTTTTCACTGTAAGCCATAGAAGCGTCTGGTACCTGGCCTGGCCTGGGAAATAGCCTCTTTTCTCTTAATGTAGCATTATCAAGGGCCACTGAAAGCCTCTGTAGCACCAGATAAACCAAGCAAACCAAAATAACAGGGCAAAACCTCTGAAAACTAAACTGCCTTTGGAATCACAGTCACAAATGTAAGCCAGAACCCGCATGCTAAACAAACAGTGACTGTCCACTAAAATAGAAGATTAAAATAGGACTTAATGAGTGTCCATGCTAGGACAAGCTATCCAGGAAACAATCTTAAGTCACCTGTCATACCAGGAACTTGAAAAAATCACAATTTGAATAAGAACAGTTAACTAATGACAATACCAAAGTGAATCAGATGTCAAAATCCTCTAACAAGGATTTTAAAGCAACCATCTTAAAGATGATTCAACAAGCAGTTACAAATTCTCTTGACACAAAAATAGAAAAGCAGCCTAACATAGAAATTAATGAAAATCCAATAAAATATTGATCAATTATATTTAACATTTAATTAACAGACATTAAGTAGATATTAATAAATATCCAACTTTTTAAAAACAATTAAATGCAATTACATAACTGAAGAATAAAATAACAAAACCCAGAAAGAACCCTCTCTGGTGACAAGTGGTCTTAGATTGTATCCTGGATATTTTGTCTTTTAAGTCTTCATTGTCAGAAATTAATGATGTGCCTGGGCATGTTTCCTATTCACTCAGCTTCTTTAATTCACACCTATCTTTTCCCAATTTAGGATCAATAGTAGAGTAAAAATGGCAGAAGACAATCCGTGAACTTCAGGAAAGATCTGTCAATGTGAATAACAGAAAACAGGCTCATAAAGAAATAAAAAATAAAAATAATAAAAATAATACAGAGCCTTAGGGACCGGTAAGGCAGGAATGAGAGCTACCATTCATATATTTGGAGTATTAGAAAAGAAAAAAGCATGGAGCTGAAAAAGTATTCAAAAACAACCATAATGACTGAAAACATCCCAGGTTTGTCAAAGCCCCATAAGTAAAATAAAACAGCCAGAGAGAAGTGATACAGATATATAGCTAAACTCAACTCTCCTATCCTCCCCCTCTCTTCCCCTCTCTCCTCCCCTCTCCCCTCCTTTCTCCACTCCCCTCTCCCTCTCCTCCCCACTCCCCTCTCCTCTCCTCCCCATATATTTGCAGTTTTTTACAATTCTTGTTAGGGAGACCAGGTAGTGGTTGGAATTAGGCTTATGTGAAACTAAGAGGAGAGGGAGAACCCTAATTTTATTCATATATATCTTATGATTTTAATCATGTGAAATTATTAATCAGAAAATGGACTGGAATAAAATACCAATAGGTAACAGTTACATTAGAGTAACTAGATTTTATTTTTCTTGTTGGTGTTTCTTTTAATTGAAATATTTTATAATTATATTCTTTCTCTCGAAACACTCTGTTTCAGGCCTCTAATGTTGAGTCTGATAATTGTAACTAGATTTTAAGTTACTACCTCATTTACATTCTGGTGGCATGTAATACAGTTTCCTAGCCTGACCTGCTCCTTCCAGGACAGCCTGTGTCTCAACCAGCCAGCTCTTTATCCATAGTAGTACCTCTCTTAGCCGCTGACAAATAATGGGTAGCTAATAATTATGAACTTAACTAACTTGCATATGAGTATGCTAAGTATTATAAAGGAGTTCCAGTTCTTTCACAGCATAGGGAATTGTTTGGATAATTCTATTGGTCAACCAAAACAAGAGAAGCACATCTGATATTATTGGGAAAGTTTTTAAGGCCAGAATTGTTTATAACTCTTAGGGAAATGTTTATGCCTCTTCTAAACATAGTCTAGGAATTGTTGACAAAGCCCGATTTAGCAGTACTTTTGTAATAAATACAGTCCAAGCCACTGTAAAGAAAACATACAAAAAGACAAAGGCTTTGTCTTTCTTTTTTATAAAACTTCGAATAATGATACTGAAAAGACAGAGAGGTGAGGTCACCTCATCCTTCTTCCTGCCCTTGATGACAACACCTTAAATCTTCCCACAGATCTGTGTGGCACTTCAATTAAAAATCGCCTGGGAATGATGGTCCTTTGGAAGGCGTCAGCCTTATTAAGTCAGTCCTCCCAACATAAATCACATCAGGAAGGCAAAGCCTCCCCTCCTGAGATAAAGATGCCTCTGTGTACTGCTTCCATTTGTGTCTTCCTAATTAAAAGCATAAGAGGCAGAGTTTCAAAGAATGTCAAGTGTCCCCCAGACTCTCCTCTCCTTCCTCCCCAGAGGTGACACCCTTGCTTCACTTGTTCCCTTCCTCTCATTGGACATACAATGTGTTTGTCAAAAGTGTTATTGCCTTCTTTACAGATCAGATCCAGTGTAAATGGTTCACAGTTTTTTACCCCTAGTACTCCTTTAAAAAAAAAAATATTGGTTCTTTTTAGTTATAATAATAGAACTCATTTTGGCATAATTATAAAAGCATGGTATAGATTTGTTCTAATTTGGTCCCCAGTATGTCTCCTTTCCCTCTATTCCTCCCTCCCCGCATGTCTTTCCCCAGTACTTCTGTGGCCATTCATGTTAGAGTCTCAGTGCAGACACTTTCCTCTGATTATGGACTTAATTATATCCAATCTTACATCATTGCCTTATTTAGAGACTATTAGGAGTCGCCAAGTGGAAAACCATTTTGTCCATTTGGAAAGGGACCTCAGGAGGATTTCATCCATGGTCCTAGCCAATGACAGCCTCTGCTTCACGGTTTCATGCCTTCATGGTACTCTAGCTGGGGTGGAGTCAGAGGGACAGCCAAAGTCCCTATTCTGGCAGCTGTTGGAGGTAAAGCTGAGTTATTTCCTCACTGACTTTGGAGCCCTTAATCCTAGCCATTTAGGTTTCCTTTGCTAAGTGCTTTGTCTTTAACAAATCCCTGTCTCACAATGATGCCAGAACCCCCAGTACATACATTATGTTTTCTGGAAAGTGTGACATTCCCTTGTGTTAATGTTTATGAAGTGTGTGTGTGTGTGTGTGTGTGTGTGTGTACGTGCACACACCATCAACACCCCTGAGTTCCTGTCCAAAACCTTATTCCCCATTGTATTTCCTCCCTGGATATGAAATTTCTCATTGTTTATAGTATGTCCGTCTTGTCAACTCATCCATCCAAGATATCTCTGTATTTCAACACTCTCCTTATTTTCATGAGTTCCATACTTCTCATATTTGAAAAAAAAACAACCTGAAAAAATAAAAATCCCTTCAAACTCTGAATAATGCATAACAATCTCCTTTCTCAGGAAAATCTCTGCCAAACCTGAATTATTCAGATGATGATGATTAACTCACAATTCTTTTTCTTTCTTCTCCAGGATAATTGTAATCACTGTCGTAATGAGCATGGAGAACAAATGCCTGCATTATGTTCCCTGACTCAAGGCCATGTTGCATTTACAAAGATCAGCTCTTGTCACAGGGGTGGACTTGGTAATTTCCTAGGTGGTGGTGCTTTCCCCCATGAAGTGAGCAAGTGAGTAGTTTTAAACTTACATGAATTTCCATAATTATTTTATGTAGTCCTTCATGGAAAATGAACAGATGATTGGAGTGATATTGTATTGCCCCGAAATTTTGTAGAAAACCACAAAACTGGCATATATAAATGTACCTTTTAAGCAATGTTATGTCCTTGACAAAGAGAATGAGTTAAGTACCATAGAGGTTAAAAGAGATTATGATATTCACAGATATTTCCATTAATGACTAAAACCAGATTATTTCTGGACTTTTCCATTTCAAACTGACAGGAAAATGAGAAGAGACTAAAGACCGAACCAAGGTTGAGTTGAAGTTATAGAATGTGATGGAAACTAGCATAATGGTGTGACAGTCTTGTCTACTCTTCCATTAAAGGCACCTCTTCCATTTCAACATTCCTTATTTTCATGAGTTCCATACTGATCTGGACCTCCACATAAATTCAATTGGCCTACCAGAAATATTCCCCCTAAGGCATTACTGCATTCAAGCTATAGGAGCAGCTCCCTATCATATCAAAAAGTTTGAGCCAACAATCCTCAATATGCCACTTAAGGCCCTTCATCAATGTTCCCATATCTATCCAACCACTTTTTTCTAAGATGATTCCACTGGACTAGTGGAAGTTTGTTTTTGTAGTCTGCCCATTCTGAGCTTTGGGCATCTTTCCCAGAGTAGCACATGTTGTTTTACCAACAGCATGTTGACATATATTCTTCCCCACACCATTCTGGCTTCATTATAGCTCTGTAAATTTGTACTGTGACTCTTTTGCAAACCAGAGAAGTTTACCAAGTTTACTTTCTTTGAACTTCCCTTATTGTTGAGGACTTTGCATATTAGCAATAAATGTTTATTAAGACTACAAAATAATGGAATTTGATTAAAGCTAATTGGAATAAAAAGAGAACCTTGAAATATAAAATAGAAGTTATAGGAAATATATTAATAATGGCCATAAGGCAATTTCTAAGAATTTGGGGAGAAAAGTAGAAAACAAGGTGATCAATTAAATCTACATACTTCATAGAAAAATCTTCAGCAAACTTTCTTAACATTTTTCCCCTGAAAAAATTGAGTGCCCCAGGAAAAAAGTGCCTTCAAAAATTTGGGGTTCCCCAGTGAATTTGCCAACCTGTCATTCATTCAACTTATGATAAACCCTACTGGTTATAAATACCATCTAGGCAAACAAAGTCTATCACCTATTTTTAGTGTTTTATTCTGAAATTTAAATACACATATAGGAACCATAAGTATTTGTGGAAAGATTTCAATATGAAATAGACATGAAAAGCAAAGACACAAGGAGATAAGACACTTAGAGAAAACAGAGCCCAATGCAAGAAACAAAAACTTCAAAACACAACTCTAGTATTTTTAAATGCGTTAAAAAATATTATAACTATGAAATAAGAACAAGAGTTTTTGAAATTAAAAATTATAGCAAAATTTTTATAAAATCACCAGAAAATTTAAATAATAAATGCTTCTCAGAAAGTAGAACAAAAGGAGACAAAGAGATATAAAGTTATAATACTGGAAGACAAATCAAAGAAAAATAGAAACATAGATATGCAGTGGTGGCCACTGCGTGTTTGGCTCTCCTCCTCAGAGTGGGGGTCTTCATGCTCCTGGGTCACTGTAATGAGCATACAAATAAGTGATGGGCAAGAGGATCTTTGTAAAGTGCAGATTCTGATTCAGTAGACCAAGGTGGAATCTGAGAGTTTGAATTTTTGGCAATCTCTGGACAATGGCTGTGTAGGGCCCATGGAGCACCTGGAGTATCGAGGTTCTAGTCTAGGCTATTTCTCATTTTTTTCTATACCCATAGTAAGTGACTATGCCACTGGCAGATCAGGAGGCAATGAGGAGTGGTGAATGTTCCCTAGGCCTCTGCATTTCTAGATCTGAACTCTCCTTCCTTCAAAACTTTCTTTCCTAATTATTCTCTTATTCAATTAATGACATCTTTATAGTTTCAATTTCTCAAGTAAGTAACCTGGATGCTAACTCCTCCTATAATACTTATAAGGAAATATTAACTGCACAGGTATTTCTTTAGTAGACCCTACCTCCTTAATGTCTTCCTCACTATCTCCTCCTGGCCTGCCCATTGACTTAACCAGGGCTTTCAAAATCACATCTTTTCAATTGTGTTCCACTCTCCTAAAGCTGGGTCAGAGACTCGTTCCCACAGGGATGCTTGCAAAATGAAAACATGACTATTTTAATCTCTTCCCTGAAAGACTGTCACAATTCTCCCTTATTAAAAAAGAAAATAAAGTCTAAGCTCATTAAAATGTCATTTCAAGGTCTTCCTTGGTCCAACTTCCTTCCCATTTAAAAAATTTCATCTTCTACCTACATTAGCTTTTTTCTACAGGAAAGCTTTGTATACTCAATTTCTCTCCCTGAAACACCTGATCCTTTTCTTGAAGAACTACTCATTCATTAAGACTCAGATGGACTCTTGGTGAAGCCTGCACTACCTTTCTCAGGCAGAACTTGTTTTCTAATAAAACTCTCTCTGTGTGTCCCTTACTAGTGTTTTCATTATAGTTATTTCTTTTGACCCCAAACCCCCCTCACGTGGATTCTAGTTAACTGGAATTTCATGTACATTTTTGATAAACACAAGAATTTTCATTTGTGAATTATGTTTGGGTAGGTATAAAGGGGAGCTGGGGGAATTACTGAGAGTTCAGGACATAAAAGGAGATGAAAATAGATGTACAGAAGGAGCAAGCATTATGCTGAGAGATCTTGGGAAAGTTATAGGCAGGTGAAAAGAGAAAACAGTTCTGACTCTTCTAACTACATTCTGGTGGCTTGGGAAGGGAGAAGGGAGGATGAAAAGGAGCCAAAACATCTTTAAGAAGATTGTGGAGACAGGGTAAAGGGAAGAGAAGAAGGTGAGATCAGGGGGCAGATTGGGAGCGGAAGTCAAGAGGTCCTGAATTACTGACTAGCAATATAGTGGCCATTCTGATGGACAAACAGATCCTGCCTATTTCTATATACCACGTGTAATTCTGCAACAGAGCAAAGTACATTTGCATGCACTTAGTTGAAGGTGTGAAGGATAGTAAATGCTGGTGAACAAAAATCAGGGGTAATAGAGAGACACTGTTAAATTTAAAGTGTGTAGAATGCCATTGATGTCATCAGCTTCTTAAAAGTTTTAATGAATGCAAAAAAAAAATGTGCAAAAGAGCACTCATAGGTGTTTTAAGAGATTCTCAAATTTGGTCCCCTCCCCCAACATTTAGCAACTCCTCCATGTCCAGGGGCCCAGTTGCTGGTATTTCATGAAAATGCTCCTTTATGCTCTTTACTCACTTCCACCTCAAGGAAGAGACCATTCCCTTTTAATTGCCTGCTCTTGGATTTACACCTTATCTGGTTCTCCACCCCATAATGTGGAGTTGTTGTTTGCTTCCTGGATGTACCTGGTCTTGTCCTCAGACATCTGTTGACCTTTGTCTCCTGTCCCTACCTCCAGGTCAGCTATCATCTTCCTTACTCAAAGTCCTCAATTCAAGGCTTTGCTCTGAAATTCTCTTTATAGAGATCAGACACCTCTACTTCTCCTTGTACCTAAGATATTCAAGTTAACTGTGAATTATTCTTCTTCTTCTTCTTCTTCTTCTTCTTCTTCTTCTTCTTCTTCTTCTTCTTCTTCTTCTTTTTTTTTCCTTAAGGAAACTAAATTCAAGAGAGGGTAGAGGAGGATAAAAAATAAATCACATTCATTTATTTATATTATAATGATAATAACAACTTATATTTAGTGCATACTTGTTATGTGCTGGACACTAAATGTGCTGAACATTTCATATACTGTTAGTGCTGTAATTATCTTTTTGCTGGCAAAGAAATAATGTTACATGGTCAGGAAGTGATGGCGCTGGATATGCACCAGATGAATGAACTTCAAAGCCCAGGCCCTTCCCCTCCAGTTGTATGATCTTCCCTGGAAGTGAGACTTTGGTGGAAAGAATCTGCAATTCATTCCATTTTGTATTCGTACTGTCTCCTAGCATGGTTAACAATACAGAACTTCTACAGACTTCTAGTGGAATGCATTCTGGATTAGGGAGGAGATAGGAGCTTTGCTAGTCAATGGAAGATGGATTTTTTAAGTTGACAGAATGTTTATCTTGGGAAGGAGGTTCTTCACCCTCCAAGGCTGAAGGTCATGGATCGTAAAATTATTTTCAATTCGTCTTTGCTGAAGAAACTCTCAACACAGCAAGGAAGCAGAATGCATGCTCATGCTGTGGAAACAGAGATTGAGTTTTATATTGCTTCCACTGAGGAGTCATATGCAGACAGTCTGTCCTGTCTATCCATCTGAGCTAAAGTCAAGTAAATGAGCTAGAAGGAAAAATTCTCTAACTTTCAAAAGTCAGTCAGACCTTGGAAGAATCTGTCATTCTCTATTTCTTTCCAATATATGGAGCGATTAGAAATTGAATGCCTAGATTTGGAGCAGAGAAATTAAATTTTTACTTTGTTGAATAACAAATGCATTTATGAAACAGGAAAAATGTGCAAAAGAGGAAGTTCTTAATGAGATCCTGCAGGAGATCTTTTATATTGCCCTAGGAAGATTTGCCAAGTTCCCTGATCTTTAGGAAAATATTATTATGAAAATAGTTATGTTCAGAGCTCAGAGTTCGTCCTTTCTAAGGGAAGATTCTTAGGTTATTCTAGAGTTGCCAAATATTTCACATTGTCATGCCCACCCCTTTATCTCCATACCAGGTTGTTAAGTTTTCACACAAACCTGGATCGTTGTGATAAATTTCACATTTATCATTATTTATGTAAAAGCTATTAGACAGCTTTACTTGGCATTTAATTTAATACCAACATTAGTATTTTATATCATCTTTGAGTATGGAGGTATTTATAAATACATAAATCATTTCAATCAGTTTTATTGAATCATGATTTATACTCATCTAAGGTTATATATTTTAAGAGTATAATTTTATTAGTTTTGGCATGTGCATGTATACGTTTATACAACCGCCACCGCAGTCAAAACAGAATACTTCCATCACCTTCAAACACTCCCTCATGCCTCGTTCCAGTCAATTTTTTCCCATTCCTGGTCTTGGACCACTCTCAATCTGTTTCTTACTAATGTAGTTTTGGATTTTCTATATTTCCATATGGAATCAAAGAATGTAGAATCATTCAGTAACTAGTGTTTTTGTCCTTGAAAAATACTTGTAAGCAAACTAAATGACATGCCACAGGTTAGTCTGAAAAGACTCAAATTTAAGTTATGTGAACTCATCTTAAATAAAAAGATACTAACCCAAATTTTAAAACAAGGCAAAGTATTTGAATGGACAACTCACCAAGAAAAGATATACAAATGACAAATATATATAAAAACATGCCCAACATCTTTAATCATTAGAGAAATACAAATTAAAATCACAATGACATACCTCTGCTCACCCATTGAAATGGCTAAAAATAAAATATCAAAATGATGGAGAGAATGTGGAGCAACTGAAAGTCATACATAATGTGGGGAAATTCTTTAGAAGTTTGTTTGATAGTTTCTAATAAATTTAAAGATATATTTACCATAAATTTCAGCAATCTGACCTTCAGTGTTTACCCCAAAGAAATGAAAAGATGCATTCACACAAAGACCTGGTCAAAACTCTTTGTAGCAGTTTTATTTATAATAGTCCTAAGCTGGAAACAACTCAAGTCAATTGAGGGAATGAAATACAACAAAAAGCTATGCGGTAATAAAAAGCAAACAATTAATGATAAGCACTACAGGATAGATGAATTGTGAAAGCATTATATTGAGTGAAAAGCCAGATACAAAAGTTTATGTAGGAGAAATCTGGCAGGCTTACAAAATTTTTTAAAAAAGCATCAATGTTTGAGTATCACACATCATTGGATGCTATGTTCCTGATCATTTTTGTCCTCAAAGAGCCTACATAACTTCATGAATATTTACCAATATAACAGCAACATAAAAATCTCACCAAGAGATTTTTCTTAGAGGAGAGCCTTTGTAGAGTAGTTCTTCAGATGCCGTTTTGTCTTTCTTATCATAGTCCGTGTGCCCAAGGGAAGTTGTAGTGCATATACAGCTGATTTCACAAATCACAATGTAGAACATTTCCATTATTTCCAAGTGGGTTCTATAGTCCCAGGACAGAATCCATGGCAGACATCAGAGATCCATGCCTTCAAATGGATCGTCTAGCTGAAAGAGAGTCAAACCCAATGTGGAAGGTAGTCGTAGATTCCACAGCCAGTCTGTAAGTCTTACTGGGGTGGGAAACGGAGAGATTCCTGAAGCCAACATAGGGGTCCCCACAGATCTTGGAAAGTGGGTGTCAATGTTTATGTTTATACCCTAAATTCTGCCACTTCAGAGAAGCTGTCCTGGTCACACAGTGAAGGATGTCCTTTCTCCCATAACTTTATATCAACTTCTTAGAGGCTTCCCTGCTCATTTATTTCTTTACTTCTTTTCTGGGTATTTCCTTGCCCCAGAATTCCAGCTCCTTGAGGTCAAGGATCTGTTTGTTGTTGTTGTTTTTAATTAGCCGATGGATCCTAATGTATACCAGAGTCTGGCACAAATTAGGTGTTCTGAAAATATGGACTCAGTAGAATCAAATACAATTAAATTTGAATAAATTTGATAGAATTTGATGATAAATACACTAAGAAATGATACATTTCTTCTAATAAAATCATTTCTTCATCTGTTGTTAAGGATCAAATTATATAATATGTGTAAATTAGAGTACAGTGGCCTAGCACACTGCAAAAACTCAAAATCATGAGATGGGGTTAAATTACCTCATTATGTCAAGATCATGAAACAAATCTAATTCTCCCTTAATTCTACCACTTCAATGAAGTTTTCTTCTTTTTAAAACATCCTTTTGTTTTCCTTCCAAAATTCTTGCAGCTCCCCTTCCACATTTTTCTAATTGCTGCTCAAGAATATTGGGAGTTTGAATCAAAACCCTAACTCTGAAATCTTCCTTCTTTTTTTGGTCTCAGGTTCTAGAACTTTTAGTCCTATCTGATCTTCTAAATTGCATGATGTAGTCTTACTCCAGAGTACAAAGTTTAGAGGGAGAATGGAAACTTATATTAAGGTAACATTAAAACAATGTATTCAACCTAAAATGCCATTTATTGTATTCCATCTGTTTATTTTCTCTTTCTTTCTTTCTTTCTTTCTTTCTTTCTTTCTTTCTTTCTTTCTTTCTTTCTTTCTTTCTAAATAGAAATTGAACCCAGGGGTGCTTAACCACTGAGCCACTTAACCACTGAGCCTTATAATATTTTATTTAGAGACAGGATGTTGCTGAGTTGCTGAGAGCCTCACTAAATTGCTGAGGCTGGCTATGAACTCATGATCCGCCTGCCTCAGCCTTCAAAGCCGCTGGGATTACAGGTGTGTGCCACTGTGCCTGGCTCCATCTATTCATCTATTTCTTTCTTTAAAAAAAATTTTTTTTTAGATATTGATGTACCTTTATTTTATTAATTTTATTTATATGTGTTGCAGAGAATAGAACCCAGTGGCTCACACATGCTAGGCAAGTGCTCAACCACGGAGCCATAACCCAGCCCCAATTTCCTAAACACAACAGAACCTCTCATCAAGTGATCTCAGTAGCAGGTCAGGTAAATATCAACTTGAAATCTATTTTTTGGTTTGTTTTTGTTGTAATGTATAGCAGGTGTAGAACATTGTTGCATTTCTCCATAATATCAAATTGTACTGGCTTATTTAAGAAATTTTATATAGATGCTATCAAAAAATTGAGATGACCTTTCAAAATTTTTTTCAGATTATTTTTCTGAATTTTTGACATTAAGGAATCTAGATGGAAAAGCATTCTTTCTTAAAAAAGATGATTTTTACAGCAAGCAGTTCCTGTTCCATTTTCTTAATTATACTTTAAATTTAAAAAAAATATTGTAAAATATATATAACATAAAATTTACACTTTTACTCATTTTACGTTTGCAATTCAGTGACAGTAATTACACTTTGTGCAACCATTGTTGCCACTCATCTCCAGAATGTTTTCCATCTTTCCCAAATGAAACGGTACACATTGAACAATGACTCCCCCTCCAGGCTCCCACCCTTGGAAACCACCGTTCTTTCTGTCTCTGTAAATTTGACTACTCTAGCCACCTTGCATGAGTGAAATCATATGCACTATTTTTCCTTTAGTGACTCACATTTCACTTAGCTCAGTATCTTCAAGATCCATCCATGTTGTACCATGTGTCAAAATCTCACTTCCTTTTTAAGGCTGAAAAATATTACATTGTATGTATGCCGTTTTTAAATCCATTCATCTGTTGATGGACACTTCAGTGACTTCCAACTTTTGGCTATTGTAAATAATGCTGCTATAAACATTGGCATACAGATATCTGTTTTAAGTCCTGGCTTTCAATTCTTTTAGTTATATATGCAGACGTGAAATATACATTAATTATATGTTTAATTCTGAAGGGAACTTCTGTACTGTTTTCTTTTTTGTTGATTTTTTAAATAAATGACAGTGAAATGCATTACAGTTCATATTACACATATAGAGCACAATTTTTCATATCACTGGTTGTACATAAAGTATATTCACACCAATTTGTGTCTTCCAACATGTGCTTTAGATAATGATGTCCATCATATTCCACCATCATTGCTAACCCCCAGCCCAGAGTTGGAGAAGGTAATGCTAAGTGAAGTTAGGCAATCCCAAAAAAACAAATGCCGAATGTTTTCTCTGATATAAGGAACTGATTCATAGTGGGGTAGGGAGGGAGAACATGGGAGAAATAGACAGACTCTGTATTGTTTTCAATAGCAGCTGTACCTTTTTACATTCCTATTAGAAATGTACAAAGTTTTCAATTTCTCCAATACTTGTTATTTTCTGTTTTTTTTAAATAATAGTCCTCATAATATGTAAGAAGTGGTGTCTCATGTGGTTTTAATCTGTACTTTCCTAATTATTAGTAACATTGAGCATATTGTCATTTTGTATATCTTCTTGGGAAACATATGTATTCAGGTCCTTTCCTCACTTTAAATATCAGGTTGGTTCTTGTTTGTTTTTTGTTGTTATTTTTGAGTTGTGGGAGTTCTTTCTGTATTCTGGATATTAACCCTTCATCATATATAAGATTCACAAATATATTTTTCAATTCCATGAGTTACTTTAACACTGTTGGTAGTGTCCTTTAATGCACAGAGGTTTTAAATTGATGTAAAACATTTAACTTTCTGTAACCTGTGCTTTTTTGTTATTGATATTGTTGCCTGAGCTTTTGGTATCAGTCCCAAGAAATCATTGCTAAATCCAAGGTCATGAAGTTTTCTCCCTATGTTTTCTTCTAAGAGTTTTCTTCTAAGAGCTCTTAGATTTAGGTCTTTGAATCGCTTTGTGTTAATTTTTGCATATGGTACAAGGTAAGGGTCCAACATTTTTCCATGTGAATATTTAGTTCTTCCAGCATCACTTGTTGGAAGGTGTTTTCTAAGCAAGAATTGTTCTAGTGAATGTTTCTAAAGTGATTTGTGACAGTTTCAAAGGTCAAAAAATAATGATTAAGTTGTGCATCACTTAAGGTAGATTTTGACCTCTCCCAAGTTGAAGAGTACTGGGAGAACTAAGATCATTTACATTCCTGAGTGAGAAAAAAAAATAACATAAGCTTCTTGGATAAAGAAGACAAGACTGAAAAGTTACAGGATCATCCATTGGTCAAAGTACACCTGTCCGGTTTGCTGGTATACACACTTTCAGACTCAGGGGTTGGAGAGGCCTCCCTCTTACCTGGCCACTGAGGAGGCTGGTGAGGAACATGTCCTCACCACTTTGGAGTTTGATTATTCTATTGGCATTTGCTAAATTAGATGGTGAAGCTGGTGGACTTGAGCAGCAGCCACGAAAAAGAAGTATTGATAACCTCCAACAGTAAGTAAACAGGAGTTATTTTTGTTGATGGAGTAGGGAAGTTCCTTACCACTTTTCACAAGCAGCCAGATGAGCAATAGTGTAATTTTGCTTGAGGAAAACTGTGATGGTAAAAAGCCAACAGGGAAAATTATTTGGATGGATACATGGAATTACCTTCTTATGTATAAATTATTTATTTTTCCATAAGCCTACTACATGGTTACTAGGAGGTATCTCCGGGAAATTTACAGATAAAGAAGTGGCAGATGACTAGAGCCCAGATGTACACCATCTTGTCTGTAGTTACTCAGTGATAAGTTGTTTAGATTTCAAAATTGTATGTGCTAATGACTGATACAGTCTCTGGTTGTCTTACATAGGCCTCGCATAGCCTCAGAGAGGGGAAATTTAGTGTTTCTTACATCGTCTGCCCAAAACATTGAATTTAGAACTGGACCCCTGGGAAAAATTAAATTAAATGATGAAGACCTCAGCGAATGTTTGCATCAGGTAATAAATATACTGCACACCTATTGAGGTCATTTTGCATATCAATATATAGTGACTTAGTCCAACAGCTCTGTTTTAATCTGTACCTTTACTCTTTAGCCCAGAGAACATGATTGGCACTAAGATGAGTTCTTATAAAGGACAGTGACCTAGAGTTAATGGTGGGTAGGGGGAGTAATGCTAACAGAGGTGGCTCATGGTACAGAAAAATGTACCCTAGCCAGAAATAATACAGAGGATGGTACTTGAATTCCTCTGTAAGGGAGGTGAAGGGGAGGGTAACCAGGGAAAAGTGTTGATGTGGCAAGTTTACTTTTACCAAAGAACTGTATTGGACAATTATTCTCATGCCTTATTGAATGTTTTCAGTGTCAATATTTATTACATCATGCCTGCATATCTGCTATAATGTAAGAGCTAGCATTGTTTGGAGCATATTATAGGTCATCTGTTTGCATACTACCTGATATCCATGATCTCATTTGACCCTCACAGCTACCCTGTGAAATGGGTTTATTATTACCACATTTATAATGGAGCTAAATGTACCCTAGAACTGTTAAATAATTTGCTCAAAGACACATAATAAATGGCTGAATCAAGATTTAAAACTTGAACCGTCTGGTTCTAAGCCAACTTTCTTCACAAGCACCCTAAACAATTATGGGAAATATGCAAACAGAAAATACATTAATATAGTGTTATGAAAAAGGGTGAGTGGAATTATGCCATGGCTATTTTGTTCTAAAGTTTATTGTTCACAGCATTATTTTAATATTTTAATAGGTAAGATCATAGTGCTTAAAACAGAATATAACTCAAGTTTCTTATTAGAGTCTTCTAAGATGTACATTTTTTTTTACCAGCATCCTTCTTCTCCTTTTTCTTTTAAAAATAGATTGAGAAAAACAAAGATGATATTGTAGTTTTAAAAAAGAGTGCAGTTGACCTGCCCCAAAATGTATCTAATCAAATCCATCAGCTTAATTCTACGGTAAGTCTGACATCCACATCTTAAGAGTAAATAAGTTCTCCTTAATTCAACTTTGTAAGTAATTCATTTTGCAGGGGACATATCATCTTCTCTTTTTATCACTGTCATTATGGACTTTTTTGTTGAACTTGCATAACTCTAATGGAGGACATAGAGGTGTTCGTGGACAGAATGTTGGAAATATGAGGGCAACAATATGTTGCACATGCGGACATTATTCAAGTTCTGAGATGACCTTCTTATTGGTGAAGGGGCTCATGGCTGTTATGAGAGTTTCAATAGAGTGTCCAGAGAAGCAATGAGATACAGCTTATCAGTAGGGTGTACTTCTTTTAAAAAGATCTAGGAAGGAGCTGGGCATGGTGGCCCAGGCCTGTAATCCCAGCGGCTCAGGAGGCTGAGGCAGGAGGATCGTGAGTTCAAAGCCAGCCTCAGCAAGTTAGTGAGGCCCTGTCTCTAAACACAATATAAAAAAGGGCTCAGTGGTAGCATTCCTAGGTTCAATCCCCATACCAAAATAAACAACGAAACAAAACCCCAACAACCTAGGAAGGAAGGAAGAGAGAAAGACATGTGATGAAAGGGAATAAGATGCAAGGGAAGACTAGAAGGGAGAAGTATGAGGACGGAAAAGTGAATGAAAGTGGGAACAAAGTCCCTCCCTGGCAGAGTGCACTAGGAAAATATGTCGCAGGGTACAATGCTGTGTGAAATACCTTGGAACCAGCTAACTGATGTTTTTTCTTCCCCACTACCAGCTTGTGGCTCTCGAGAGAAAATTTCAAAGTTTCCAACAGGTAAGGCCCGTAATGACTAGATACCTTATATCTTTCACTGAAAAATACACAAGAACCATCGACAGAGTTGATATCCTTATTTTAAGGGTAGATAGGTGATTGATATCAAAGATGTGCTTTTCCCATAACTTACTTCTCATCCCAGCTTCTGCTTCCCAGGATGCAGACAAGGACCCTGAGTCTAAGAGAGATGCAGTGTCCGGGCCAGGGTCACTGGGCGTGTGAGGTTTTGTGCCTCCCAGTTCATAGCCCACGTGGATCCCTTCTCACAATGGCACCTTTAATTTAACTCTTTGACAGTAGGTTGAGATGTGCTCTGCTTGATCAGCTATCGATCTCCCAACTTGCTGATTCTGGCATCGAGGACTCTGTTGTGAAAAGTGAAACACGCTTTCTAACATGAAGTTCCAAAGTCTGGGGTGTGTCACAAATATTTCAGATTCCCTTGAAACTCCATTTGCTGGTGACTAAATTTGAACCATTTCATACCACAGATGTTCTACAACTTTACCCAATGCTTACAAGCCGACTATTTACTTCCAAGCTTCTTACCATTTTTTTTTTTTTTTTGAGTAGCTGGACTCTTTAAAGACTTTTATGGAAACCATAACCTTTTATCTAGAGAAATGTAGACTCTCCCCATATTTGTTGTTTTGTGGGATTCTAGATGAAGACTCTCTGTAGGGCGTTGTTCTCCACTTTCTGTGCTTGAAGTTTGTTAGCAAGTTTATATGTATATATATATATTCGTTTTCCCCACTTTGACAATGGGTTGCACCCTGAGGCTTCCTTCATCAGTTTAAGAAGTGGTTGAGTGAATGAAAATTAGTAAGGACTTGTGCTCTAGAACAAAACCCAGCACTAGAGTTTTTAGCCTTCTACAATGCTTCACTGTTTCTACCAAAGGTCAAGAACTGGAGAACATGGTCCCAATGAACACAGGGTGTCCTCTCTCTCCTCATCCCTCCTGAAGAGTTTTTAGTGCTTTCTGAACGGAAATGCCTTTCAGCCTTTGGTCAGGGCAAAGGCTCTCCGGCCACCACAATCCCTACCACTCCCTATTGTCTTCCTTCTGAAGGCTAACCTTCATTTCCTGCTGGGCCCCATGAGTTTTGGAGTTTCAAATCCCCAGACAGTGTTGCTTTTGTACGTCAGAAGAACTTCTAATGAGCTCCTGGTGAACATTCTTAATAGTGCCTTTTGATGGACACAGCTCATTATGGTACTGGCATGAAGACAAATAGAATAATGAAAGAGAACAGAGTCCACAGAGAGAACTCCCTCAACGCACATGTATGGGCTTCTGATTTATGACAAGGGTAGAGAGAGAATAGGTTTTGCACTAAATGGTACTGGGCCACAGAACTGTCCTCTGGCTCTCTATTTCATCTGTAAACAAAGGAAATGAACTTGATTTTTTTTTTTCTGTGCATCACTGTATATATACCTAAATGTAATGCATACTTCGCCCCTGTTTATGTAGAGAAATCAACTATCGATAAAGTTAATAAAAATAGATTCGTTGCATTATCCTTTGTCCCCTCCAAAAAGGTGTCTCTGTCCCTAAAGACATTAAAAATCTTATAAGATTGAAACTGGGAGCTGACATTAGTGTAGAATGGCCAGGTTGTGTAGACAAAGGTAGGTCTGTTTGCCACTCAATTGAAAGCCAGTCAGGTGAGCACAAGGTGGGGGATGGATCTCAGGGGGCCACATGGCAAACAAAGGGGCTTGGAGTGAAATGAGTTCAGTCATTTTAACCCATGGGAGGAGGGGGTGGCAGTAAAAAGGGATCAGATTTCAAAGGCTTATCTGGAGGTACTAAAGATAAGAATAACAGGGCAAAGAATGGGAGATTTCCATTTATTTTTTCTTAGTGCAATCAGAATCATTGGCTCTGGTCCACTGACCCATGAACAATTCTTTTCCGGAGAATAGAGTAAGGACCTTCTTCCTTCTGGTTAAAAGCACATAAAGAGTTAAGGAATCGGAACACAACTGATAATAGCAAGCACCTCTTAGGTTTTCATAAGAGAATCGATCTGCCAAAGGACTGGAGTAATTGATTGGAAATGGAGGAGACCCCACTGATAAGGAATAAAAGGAAATTTTTCACACCTGCACTGAGACCTGCCCTTGGTCCTGGGAACTGCAATGTCATGAGCTCACTGATTGACCTCTCTTTTTTTTCCAGACAGTGGACAAAAACTTTTGCAGCAGCCATCCCTGCCAAAACGGTGGAACCTGCCTCAATCTGCATGATTCCTTTTATTGCATCTGTCCCTCACAGTGGGAGGTGAGTCACTTGCCTTTGATTAAAAGACCTGATGAGTCAGCATCTGTGATTTTTTTTATGGATTCATTCAGACATATTTAATTCTCCATCTGAAGTCTTTAGGATTCTGTGACTCCTGGATCAGAGTGAATTTTACCGTGTATGCCAGAGGATGGCAAGTAGGATTATATAACCCAGTGAATGCCAAGCCAACCTAAGGAGGAGTTCACTTGCTTGGATAATTACACTGAAGGCCGTGATATTTCTGTTAGCCTTAATTTTTTTAAACTGTTTTTTATATTTTTTAATTTGTTCTTTTTAGATAAACATGAGAGTATATTTTAACATATACATAAATGGAGTATAATTTATTCTAATTAGGATCCCTTTCTTGTGTTTTTATATAATGTGGAGTTTCACTGGTCACATATTCTTATATGAACATGGGAAAGTTATATCAGATTCATTCTACTGTCTTTTCTGTTACCATCCTCCTGCCCTACCCTACATTCTTCTTTGTAATAATCCATTGAACTTCTAGTCCCCGTCCCATTATTGTGTGTTAGCATCTGCAGGTCAGAGAGAACATTCGGCCTTTGTTTTTTTTGGGATTGGCTTATTTCACTTAGCATAATATTCTCCAGTTCCATCCATTTACTGACAAAGGCCATAATGCCATTCTTCTTTATGGCTGAGTAATATTCCGTTGTATTATGTACCACATTTTCTTTATCCATGCATCTGTTGAAGGGCACTTAGGTTGGTTCCATAACTTAGCTATTGTGAATTGATCTACTATAAACATTGATGTGGCTGCATCACTGTAGTATACTGATTTTAAATCCTTTGGGTATAAACCAAGGAGTGAGAGAACTGGGTCAAGTGGTGGCTCCATTCCAAGTTTTCTGAGGAATCTATACTGCCTTCCATAATGGTTGCAACAATTTGTAGTCCCACCAGCAATGTATGAGTGAACCTTTTTCCTCACATCCTCACCAACATTTATTCAGCCTTGAAAAAAATTAGCATTAATTTAAATTGTTCAGCTTTGGAAAGTAAAATGACTCTTGACATAATTAGTTTTCTTGCAAAATGTTCCTAACATTACATTAAGTAAATATTCCCAGGCATGGGGCTATTGTAAAATGAGAATTCATCTTGATAAGTCTTTTTGTGTGACTGCTGTATTTTTTTTTAAGAGAGAGAGAGAGAGAGAGAATTTTTTAATATTTATTTTTTAGATTTCGGTGGACACAATATCTTTATTTTATTTTTATGTGGTGCTGAGAACCCAGTGGCCCATGCATGCCAGGCGAGCGCATTACTGCTTGAGCCACATCCTCAGCCCATGTGTGACTGCTGTATTCTTATGAAGAGCTCTTTGGTTCAATTAGGTCAAATATGAATTCTAGAGGAAGGATAACTGATGGTCAATATTAGTATTTTTGTATTTGGCTTAACTAAGGACTTATTTACTGTCCATATGTAAATCCTTATACATACCATATGAAAATGAGCCCCCAGATGCCTCTGTGACCCATGCATGACACCTGACTTTCTTCTTTATATAACTGCAGGGTCCTCTTTGCTCAGCTGATGTTAACGAATGTGCGATTTATTCAGGAACACCCCTGAGCTGCCAGAATGGAGCCACATGTATGAACACAGTGGGGAGTTACAGGTAACCTCTTGAAAAAAAAAAAGCTGTTGCATTTTTGAAGGACTAAAAGCATCCCATAGTTAAAAGAATCCAAAGTCAATTGTCTGTGTTACCTGTAAAACTAGGTACTCCATGGGAAATACGTGACTCTGATTCAGCAAATACATAGCTATTTTTATTTAGATCAACCAGAGCTCCTGAATGCTCAACTATCACCCCGTGAAGAAGTTCTTTCGCCAGCATCTTAAGGAATGGGAAGAAGGGTTCCCTGTATTAGTGAGTTTGTGGTTTCAGTAAGCGTAGCTTCATTCAACACTAGGTAAAAAAGTTGACCAAAACAGGATCAAACATTGAACTGTGTTAATTAGTCAATGTCTTTCTCCATGTAGCCACCAGTTCCCTCTCCGAATCCACGTGCAGGCCTAGGTTTTCTTTTTTAAAATTTTTATTTGGCCAAATGACTTGTCCACAATATTCTCCTGCTCAGCTCAGGCATCGCCTTCCACAGAAAACTTCTGTTCCTTTACTAAACTGAGTTAGGTATCACAGTGCCCCATTTTCCCACCACGCTTCTAGACTGTTGTCATCAAAGCCATGATGATTCACCTATTCATCTTCTTAATAATCAAAGCCAGAACTTTGCAGCAGATCATCATCAAGTTTCCTTGTGTGGAGTTCCTTAAAATCACTTTTTAAAATAATCTGTAGATATTATCTTTCCCCATATTTTGACTGGTCTCCTGTTTTCCAAGAGTATTTAAGGGTAAAGAAATGGGTTCTGCTAGGATGTGAACAAATTCTTTCAACATGGGGTACAATCTCACTGGACTCCAGAGCAATTGTTTGTTCTCTTCCTAGTATCTTCCTCTTGCTCTTCAATTTCCTGCGAGAAATATCCATTCTATTCTTTCCAGAAAAACTAAGGGTAGCAATTTAGTTTTTTTTTTATATTTTTTTTAGTTATACATGGACACAATATCTTTATTTATTTTTTATGAGATGCTGAGGATCGAACCCAGAGTGGGAAGCACTTTGCCACTGAACCACCATCCCAGCCTGTAATCTAGTTTTTATCCCTGTCATCTATTAAGACATTATTTTATCCAAAAGCAGTTACCATTCTTCTCTTTTCATTTAAATGATTCTTAAAAAAAAAAAAAAAGATTCTGATCTTTTTTTTTAAAAAATCTGATCTTTAAAACTTTTGCTCATTCCAGGTTAAAATTAATGCATTCACTTCTGGTAATATGTTTATGAGTTCAACCATTATGCAAAAATAACATTATCAACCCCTATCTTAAATTGAATACCAGGTTATTAAAGACCCTAAAGGGTGGTACAGGACAAGCTGAGTGTTAGAAATTTGAAGGCACAGCCATTGAACTGTTTTAAAAGCTTTGCTTTTAGGATTTGGCTTTTAATTTAAATGCTCCTTTGCCCCTTGCTTTTATAAACGTTCAGACTTGGGCTTATCTTTCATTCCCTTGAAAGCATTATCTCTTGGTTTCTATTTATGGGCATTTATCAAGGAGAATTGCTACTTGGAGATATCAGTGGCAAATTGTCCTGACTCCCAGAACGTATACTTTCTGGCCTTCCCAATATCTAGAAATGTCCTGGAGATTAGATCTCACTCCCGATCTTCCTTTATCGTCACTGTCTGTCTTGGTATCTTGTGTGCCAATAAAGTGATAAAGATGTGCAAGGGGGACAAAATCCATCAGCCAAGCAGGCTGTTATTTTTGTTGCTCTCAGCACATTATTTGTCTTCACTGCAAAATAGAAATTGAAAAAAAAAAAACCTTTAACATTCATAGCTATTTATAGCATGTCCAGATACATACATAGGAGAAAGGGAGAGGGAGAAGGAGAAGGAGAGGGAGAAACAGAGAGAGACAGGAAGGGAGTTGGGAGAGAGAAACCATTTTATTTGTTGAGAGCAGCATTTCTAAATTAAAGCCTCAACTTTGCAAGAGCAGTCCCAAATCTCTTGTACCTTGCAGTAAAAAGCATAAGGCCTCCATCTGCTGGCTCTGGGAATGATTTTGGCTTTTAATCTTTGCCCTTCATAGATTTGCTGGAAGACATCAGGAAGCAGAACATTTAAATCTGGTTTCTTGCTCTTGATATGGGATGATTAGTGAAGCCTCGGGAATCCCAGTTGATTTCCTATGCCTTAAGCACTCGAATGGATGCATATCATGGTGACTTTTTGAAGGAATAATATTTTTAAAAATCCATGAGCATAAAATTTAATTCTTGCATTGTGTAATCTGTACATAATGAAACAGAGAGCATTTAGAGGCTTTCTTTAGTCCTATTAATTTTGTGAGGCTAAATCCTTATTAATCAGTAGTTTCACTGAGACTAGAAATCCCTCTGGGAAACTTCAAAACACTTTTGCCAAAGGAAAACTTGAGTCACTTTTGAATAATCTGGACCTGCAAAAATGTGCTCATGATGGACAAAGTTTGCTTTGAATTTGAGGCCTCCTTCAAGGTTTTGTTGTTGTTTGTTTGTTTGTTTTTAACTCTTAGAACTGATTTACTTGGGGATAAAAATGGAGTTTTTTATTTAACAGGATTAATAGTTCATAATTGTAAAGACTTTTTAAAAAGATAAAGCACTGTGCAAATACTAATTAATTGGAAGCTCTTTTCATAGACAAGTTTTTGGCAAAAAATTATTTTATAAAGTAATAAGAACAAGAAAAATCATCATCTATTCCTACTCATTCTAGAGGTCTTACCCCCAACTGCCTCAGACAGCTAACAGAACAGTATTTTGCCACTTCTCAATATTGTTATGGCCTCTTTATTGTGAAGAATTGATACATCTCATTTCCCTACTTTGTGTTTAAGATAGCCCTTGGGGTCTGAACTTGCCACCCATGGATGGTGGATGTTATATACTTAGGGTTCAGATCTGAAAGGCTTTTTAGGAAAAAGCGAAACAAAACAATTTGCATTTGTTCTCCAGGAATGTGATGATGCTTAGTATATTTTCTTTTCATTCATATCAATGGTGTATTTTAAAACATGCCAAGCTTAGACGATGAGGATAATCTGGTTTTAACTAAGGTGGTAGTTAAGTATTAAACTTATTATCTCTTTCAGTTAGTCAGTATATTGATATTGAACCATGGACTCTAACATAAGTTAAACTATGACTATGGAAGCATCTTTGACATTATCTCAATTGCCAAATGCACTTGTAATGTTTCTGAAGTCTGAAAAGCCTAGCTTTATTCTGCTGCAACCAAGTTGGTGATAAAAGGTTATTACAAAGGTGACCTCAGTAACTAATCAGTAACTAATAACTAAAACAGGAGTAGTATTGGGGTCATTTTAAAATGTACACATGGCTTTCATTTTCATGTAGGAAGTATATAATTATTCTTTTTCTTTAAAGGCTGTATCAGTTCTCCTTGAAAAATACATTTTACATTCAAACACTTTTATGTTAAAAAGACATGCACATGCAAAGTCTTCATACTAACTTCACCTTCAGACCAGGGAAATGTAACAGGGAAAAACAATGGTGCAGGAGTAACATACACCTGGGTTTTAGTTTATCTTCTATCAATAGTCAATTCTGTGGCCATAGGCAGCATGTGTCTGTAAAATGGGATTTAAAGTATTTGTCTTGAGATCACAGTGGGGAAGCTTATAGTCTGGTTGGCTTCCCTTCTCCCTCCTGTCTTCTTATGTTATTTAAATTTAAATGAAAGAGGTCTACTTTGTAGCTGGTTAAAGGAGAGTACAGGGTTAAGATTCACTCATGTCCCCACTACAATAGGGAGAAAGAGAGAAGGAGGAGGAGAAAAAGAGGATTCAACTGCAGGTCCATGGACCACAATTTCCTCATTTACCTGTGGTTAAGTGCTCAGAGATAAGATAAACACAAATTCTGAGCACTTCCTACAGAGGAATGCAAAACTGAGAAATTATATCCCATCTGATTCAAAAGTATGATATGTCAAGGTCATTGTACTGTCATGTGTAACAAATTAAAAAATTTTAAAATAAATAAATAAATAAATAACCTCTCATGAGCTAAAAAAAAAAAAGAATGCCTTTAGAATCCGGCGTGAACATAGTGCTCATGTGTGATTAGTACACTGTGTGTACTGTGTGTCCCAGAGGTTCCCAAGCAGATCTCTCGTATCCAGAAAATAGACTTAGCAAGGAAGAGAAAAAGAAAGAAAAAAAATAGAGAGAGAAAGAAACTAGATTCAGAAAGCTAGTAATCATTGGTTTTAAGATCTTTTAAACAATTTTGCAGGTGTGTGGTGTGGTGTGGAAATAGAGTTTTAGTAATATAGGCAGTTAGATCAAATGCTCAAATGTGTATGAAATGTAAAAGTTTTGCAATCCCCCTAAAACTAATTAAGTTCTCTGTAAGCATTTTCTATGTATGTACGAGAAAGAGAAGAAAAATGGGAAGAGAACACATGAGGAAAAGTCTAGAAAAAAGATGAGGGGAAGATAGGTAGCTCTAGGTAAGGAAAGAACGGAATTTCTTCTTGAGTTTAATCATTTATTGTGATTCATCCATGATCTTGTCTTAAATGAGAAAAAGCACTATTGTAATACTGGTAAATGTGATTTATTAATGAAATAGCTTTCATATAAATATATACGATGTTGCAAATTTCATGGCTCACATTTCTACAAAAAAAATATTCATTTATCTGCAATTCAAAAATTTAACGGGACATCCTCAATTTTTATTTGCTAAGCCTGGTAACCCTACATGTGAGTTCGTGGAAACTGTTCACCACTATCTTACTCTCTGGCCATGTTCTCTGATTGCTTCTTCCTTAGGAACTGATCAAGGATATCACCACAGCAATTGTTTCGGGTGCCCATCATGCACATGCCACATCCTGTCACCAGGGTGTGGCTCTTGATCCTCTCAAACAGCCAAGCTGATTTCCTGTCATGTGATTCCCATGTCATCTGTAGATCTTAGCTGAGCTCCTTGAACCTCAGTGGGCATTGTTGAAAGGGTTTCTTTACCTTGTAGAATGGCCCCTTTTCCAGAAGACTCAGAAACTAGACCCTGTTGCCAGGCATGGGAGGCAAGCAAGGCCATGCAGGTCCCCCTCTTCCTTATCTATGTCCCCTGATACAGAGGGTCAATTCTTTTCAGGAGGGCTTGCTCTGCCAATGCTGCTGGAGTCTGACAAATGGTGACCTCTGGGCTCCTCCCTTCCTTCAGATGTGTTCAGATGGTGTGAATAAACTTAGGCTTCTGTGACTCCTCTGTCCCTTTCTCTTCCCATGTTTCTACCTTACCACTTCCCTTTAAGGTGGCAGTGCAAATATAAAGTTGACTCAGCAACCTGAAGAACAATAATGTCTTCAACAACTTTCTTTATTTGATCATTATTGGACTGAAATCTTCTAGTAACAAAATGCCCTTGGGTATCATATATAATAATTACAATTTTGTTGTGAGTTAAAATGTGACTATGAAAGAAATGTCACCATATTGACACTACATCTTTTATGGATAGAAGACTTATCATGCTTTGTAATATGAGATTAATCATCATAGACTCAGATATGGATATCATATGGCCTGCAGGGTTTTTACCCACCTGGAGAGCATTCTGGAGTCATTAGTTTTGTCAGTGTCACCTGGGCTTAGTGGAAGGTCCAGCAGAATGAATGATGAATGAACTTGCTGATCTCCCCCTTTCCCTTTCCCTTTATCACCCATGGTTTGTAGATGTCTGACCTTTGAAAGTGCTGTTTGATGACTTGATAGTAGAAGAATTGTAGAGGTAGCCTTGTGAGATATTAAGTCATGATTCTCTAATACTTTATTTGTGAAGATAATACATTAAATAAATCTTTGCCTAGAGCAGAACAGTGATTTTTCTCCCAGAGTTCCAGCCTGTCAATCTACATTGCTGCATTAGGATTCCATGTTACTATCATCAATTTGCAATTTGAGTGGTTTTTTTAAATTGATGCTAAGAGATAGACATTGGCCTTTAAGTACAAACCCTGTTATTACATTCTTGTGTTACCGACAGTTGTATATGCACACCTGAAACATATGGACCCCAGTGTGCCTTCAAATATAATGACTGCGAAGGGGGCTCTCAGAAGCACTGTGGCCACGGCATCTGTGAAGATTTGGACCGAGAGCGACCTGGAGTGGTGGGTCCCTTTCCCAAATATAACTCCTTGTGGGACTCATGACTGTTACTTCTCCTTCCTGTACTGACTGTGCAGGACAACTGCCCAATAGAACTGCAGACAGGAAGTCATTCACTGCACATTAATAGGGCACAGGCAGGGAGAGAAGATGCCATATTCAGAAAACTGGAGCCAGATGTTTAAGATTTCATTATATAAAATATTAAATTTTTATGATTCCTTTATGAGTCTCTCTGAGTCTTTACCTTCCCTTGGCCTTGTGTGTTTTAACAATGACAAGACATGAAAACACAAAAAGGATTGGTTTTGTCAGCAGCATGTAATTTTGAGTGTGGATTTTTCTGGCCCTGAGCTCCTCTACTGCTGCAGATTCCATGAGTCTTCTTTTCTGATATTCCTCTATGCCTGGTCCTGGGGACCATAGCTCCTGGCCCACAAGCTTGCCCAATCCTGGCCAGTTTGGCTGTTTAGAAGAACTTTGGAACTTAAAAGTTCTATTATTTTTCCTGTTCATATGATGTAAAATGTGTTTTTTTCCAATGGTGGAATGGTGGGGGAGGAGTGGGTCGAGGGGAGGATGGGAAGGAAAGGAAACAAATAGAATTGAATTTTCCAAGGTCTATGTCTATATGGGTGTTTTTCCTTCTAAAAATCATAGCAGGGTGAGTACATTGACTTTAATTATATTGACTTGCTGTTCTTGATTGTTGTTGCTCTTTTCCTGGCAAGGAAAAAGATAAATTATAGGAGTCTCTTACTCTGAAATAATGATGTCCCCCCCGCCTTTTTTTCCCCATGGTCTGGTCTAAATGCTGAAATCACAGGGGAAGAAAAAGAAAAGCCATTCAATTGGCTTGATGGAAATGAATGTTAGACCATAAACAGTTGGGGGTTGGTGAGATTTTCAAAGACTTCTCTTGCTCCTTTTCCTGATTGTCTCTGTTTACTCTGTTGTCCTCGTGCCAGGCCAACTTCACCTGCATCTGTGAAGCTGGGTGGACAACTGGGTCGAAAGGTATCTCCTGCACACAGGATAAAGATGAGTGTAGCTTCCAGCCTTCGCCTTGTTCGGAACTTGCACAGTGCTTCAACACTCCTGGCTCTTTCTATTGTGGAGCCTGTCCAACAGGTACATTCTCAGGACCACATGCTAGGTCTGCATGCCAGGCAGGCAAGGCACCAGAACCAATTTCCTTTCCCTACTGATGTGCAATATGAGGACCATTCATAGGAGGTGTTGGAATCTAGTTGAATGTTCTGTTTTACTAACTTCTGCTTGAGACTATCATACTACTTATAACCTTTATTATTATACTATTATAACCTTTGTATAATAGAGGTGGAATTTTTCTCCAAAAAATGGCTAGCGTCAAACTTTGGGCCAGCATTAGCCATAGAGTTTAAAAGTTCTAACCTTCTATTGCCAAGACCATCAATTAACTAGACTTGTGGTCAAGAAACAAATACATAGTCCTATTTTTCATACCAATCCAATGTTTGCAAACTTGAGTGATTCTTTGTCTACACTGAAGTCCAGTAGTTCTTGCCTGAGTGTGTCCTTTGAGTACCCTATGACCTTCATATAAATAAGGATGCTCCGCTCTATCATAACCCCACAGACACCAATCTCCAGGAAAGGCCATATGTTGAGTTGCTGAAAACATGGGTTCTTTCCTCCAAGCTCCCTCTGTAACTGTACAAGATCATCACCCACTCAACACGATATTGGTAGGGCATCTACTATGAGCAAAACTCAGTGCTGGGTGCTCTGGAAGCCATTCACCAGGCTGCAGGGAGTTTACAAGGCTTCTCTCCCTGGATGTTCTCAGAAAGTAGAGAACAGATTATCATCATAGCAGCCATCCTTTTATGAAAGAATCATTATGGCACTGTGTAAAGGTAAGCAATTATTGTTTTCATTCTTGCAACCACAACAAAAACAAGTCATGGTAGAATTAGTATTATTCACATTTTTAAATAGGAAAACTTAAGGCTTGGAGAAGTTAAATAAGACACCAGAACCAATTTCCTTCTACTACTGACATGTAATACGAAGACCATTCATAAGAGGTGTTGGAATGTAGTTGAATGTCCTGTTTTACTAAGTTTCCCCAAATTCTGTAGTTTATAAGTAATCAGAATTCTTAGAGGAGACTTTTACATAGACCCAAGGATATAAAGCTTAAAATTTTAAACATTATTATAATTTTAATAACTTGAATTATAAGAATAATACAAACTTGTTATCAAAATGAAACAAAACATGAATGACTAAACCAAAATAATATTCTCTTTCTTCACCTTCAATAAAATTAGTTATCCATTTTCCTTAGAAACACTGAAAAACACATACAGGTTTTCATATTGTTATTTCCTTAAATTGGGAGTAGGATTCCAACTCTGCATATTAATATTAAATTAATTATTTTCAATTACAATATGCATCAAAAATTTATTTCAATGTGAGTGTGCACATGTAAGTGATATGGGGGCATGTCTGCTATTAAAATCATTTTTAGTAGTAAGTGGTACAGATGAGTCATGAGAAATTCAGCAATGTCCCTATTGACCACTGATTTTTTTCCTATTAAACATGCTGAAATAGATATCTTCTTACCTACATTTTAATATACTGGGTAGTTTTATCATTACAGAATAAGTTTCAAGAAAAATTTTTAGTCAAATGATATATATTTTTAAAATTTTTAATGAATACTGTCAGATCTTTTTTCAAATTGGTTATATTAATTAAATATCCAACTTGCAGTATGTAAGAATACATACTCTGCCTGAATTTGATTCTAAGAATTTAAGCATTTTTTTTTTTTTGGCAATCTGACAGGTACATGTCATTTTAATATTTTTTGTTCTTTTAGTAAAGTAGATTTTTAATGCTTTAAATCTTTGTATTTCTTCATTGTTGACTTACATATAGAGCTAACCTTTCACATCTTCTTGTTTTTCTAGGCTGGCAAGGAAATGGATATGATTGTCAAGATATCAATGAATGTGAGATCAACAATGGTGGCTGTTCTTTGGTTCCACTTGTTGGGTGTGTGAATACACCGGGATCTTTCAAGTGTGAAAGCTGTCCACCAGGTACTGCATCAGATTTCCTGCTGTCATTGCTACCAACACATACATTTGAAAGCAGAATCTTATACAGTATTTTAAATATGATTTATATCCAACAACAGAAACTGAATAGTACAGAACATTTCATCTAACTTGGTGTTTTAGGACAAATTCGATAACTACAACTATAGAAAGATTTTTTTTAAAATTAATATCAATAGAAAACAGGAAGGAAGTCTTTAAAAGTGGTGAAATTGTCACTGAGATAACGCAGAATTTGATTTTTTTTGTGTGTAGATCTCAGATCTTCTGTATTATTCTCACATGTAATTTATTAATATAGTATACTAATGGGATGGTTTACATGTGAGGTTTGCTAAACCACAGGCATGGAATCCATGTTAGTTTTTTTTTTCCTGGAAAGAAGTTATTATTGCTACTCTTTCATCTGAACTAAATTAGTATCCAAGAAGTTCAGAGAGTTTTAAGGAATAAACTGAAATTTTGCAACTTCTAATAACATGAAACAACAATATTTCTAGGTTTACCAGTAGTTTCATTGATATATATATATATATATATATATATATATATATATGTGTGTGTGTATAATATATGTGTGTGTGAGTGTGTGTGTATGTGTGTGTATGGTGATAAAACTAACCAGTTTTATCATAGAATAAGTTTCAAGAAGAGGAAACTATATTTTATATATAAACTATATATCACATATATATATATATATAATTTTTTCATTAGAGTCAACTTAGAACATCATTTATAATTTGTCACTCTTTTTCTCAATTATAGTATTTTATTTTTGACACTTCATTTTTATATCTTTGATGCCAGAGGATTTCTACTTGGTGACTTAGGATATCTGATTCTAAGATTGGCATTCTTTCTCCCCTACCCTTAATATTATTTCTCACACCCTGCTCTGCTTTGATCAGGGTATGTAGGTGATGGAAGAGTGTGCACTCCCATAGACATCTGCTTGATCAATAATGGAGGCTGCCACCCAGATGCATCCTGCTCCTCAGCTCTAGGTAATGACTCATCTCTTTCTCTCTTTGTCATTGGGTATTTTACTATGACCCTCCAAATCAATTCAACATTTGAAAAAATAAGATCTTTTGTCCACAAAATTCTTATTTTGATTCTTGAGCATCAAATCCAAAATTAATCCACATAATAAAACCACATGCTTGGATTTTTTAAAAATATAATAAAGCTTTAATGATCTATTTTAATTTAGGAATTATTTCTCAAGGTAATTAAGCCACCTAATTAATTCATGACTATATTTCAGCAAGCAGGAAAGAGGAATGGAGGAAGAATGAAATTCCACTTCCCTTTAAAGGACTCTTTCATTTCTCTGTCATTAGCTAGAATTGAGCCGTATGGCTGACCATGGCTGCAAAGAAAGTCTGGGAAATATCTTTGTTTCAGGCCTTGTGAATCAGCTTAAATAAGGGGAAAATGGATCTAGTATGATCCAGTGTCTCTAGTGTTGCATAAAAGAAGATTCACCTGCTATAACAATATCTCTGAGAGATATTGTATTATTGTATATAATCACAAATAGTACATAAAATATGTTTACTGTATGAAAATATATATATTTACTTTACCTGTAACAATAATAGATATTACCATTTTTCATCTTGGTCAATTTTATAAACAAAATTAGTTTTTATCAAGGTCTTTTTATTCTTAATATTAATAATTTTCATATTTTACTAGCCCCTTTTCTAGTTTGTTCATATCTTTTTCTCATTTGCTTTCTTATTGATTTGTAAAATTTCATTATGTACTAGGTTCATGATCTCATTATCTGTCTTATGTTTTACAAGTTTTTTTTTAGCATGTTGTTCTCTTAATTTTGTGGTGGTATTTTCTATATAAGAAGTTTAAAATTTTTGTATAGTTTTAAAAATAAACCTTTTATTATTTCTCTTGTTGGTTTCATATTTAGGAAGACCTATCTTACCAAGACTTTAAAAATAGGTACATGTTCTTTTATACTTTGATTTTTTTTTGCATTAAGATCTTTGATCTTTTTAGAACTTGTATATTTATGATATTAAATAGAAATTGACCTTGATATTTTTGTCCAAATGCATAGAACTATTTATTGAATAATATGCTATATTTCTTGCTATTTCAAAATATTACTTTTATTTTTTAATTAACTTGTCATACGTGTACATAATATAAGAATATATGTGTGTGTGTGTATTGGTATATATATGTATATGTATACACATATACTTGCAACTAAATGCTCTTTAGATGGCAAACAGCATGCTGATGTGTTTAGAAGCATAATTTGTTGACTTGTATTTCTCCCTGGCTTTACCGTATTCTAATTGTGTTCCCTTCATCAGGACATTTAATCTCTGTGTGCTTTAGTTCTTCTGTGAAATGGGATAATCACAGTACCTATCTTGCAGGGCTCTTCGAAGGATTAAATGAGTCTATACATATCATGTGCTTAAAACAGATACAAATGTATCTCCTTTTTCATATAGAAGACAGTCATATAGTGAATGACCCCAAGAGGCACTTTACATATTTTTGATTTTTTTTTCCAGTACTGGGGATTGAATCCAGGAGCGCTCTATTACTGAGCTGTATTCCTAGAAGTTCTTATTTATTTTTTAACGTTTTTGAGACAGGCTTTTGCTAAGTTGCTAAGGCTAGCCTTGAACTTGTGATCCTCATGCCTCAGCTTCCCAAAGAGCTGGAATTACAGGCAAGTGTCACCACACCCAATTAAATTGATTTTCTTCACTGCAGCCCGTAGGTTTATCCCAGGAACCTTAAAACATGTCCAGGCAAAGCTGCAGCAGCATTGGAGTTACTTACTACATTTCCCTTCTGTAAATATTTTTTTTAAAAAATAATTAACTATGAAGAATACATCCCTCGGCAATTATTTTTAAAAAGATAAATGTTTTATTATTAAAACAATCTTGCAAATAATATAAGGTGAGACTGAAACACATTTATATCATCAACTATTCTGTTATAAATCTGTTATATTGCAGAATTTATTCTATTTGTTTCTTTAATTCTTCAGCAAGGTTTTCTATTTGTCTCAATAGTATTTGCTAAGGGAGGAATATGTTTAAGTTAATTGCCATATTGATTTCCATGTATTATTTCAACCATTTTACAACAATGGAAAGAACATGTGTTTTCTTCAATGAGATATGACTTTTTGCTGTTAAATAAGAAATCTGAAAATCTCTGGGCATGAAATTTAGTAAAATTTTCTAAAATACTAGGATAAGTATTATTTAAAAAAAAGTGGTAGCAGGAAGATCCTATGATACTCTCACACTGTCTTTAGCTATTATCCCGTATACATCATAATTAACAGTGAATATTGATTCATATTAAAATAGATTTAATCATTCCAAGTCCTTCTGACTAAGTTTAATCCCCAGACCATTGAGTTTGTCATTGTTTTTGTTTTGTAACACGGAAATGAAGAACTCATTAAGAAGTGTGGGAGAGGGCTGGGGCTGGGACTCAGTGGCAGAGCGCTCGTCTGGAATGTGTGGGGCGCTGGGTTCCATCTTCAGCACCACATAAAAATAAATGGAGGTGTTGTGTCCATCTAAAACTGAAAAAATATTAAATTAGAGGGAAAAAATAAGTGTAGCAGAAGTTTTTGATGATTTCCCACTTACCTATGTTATTGTATTAACCTTCAATCTGCAGTTTCACTGCAAAATTTCTTTAAAGCCTCAAATTAATTTAGTGATGAATTGCCTGGGTAAAACTGGCAGCATAAAATCTGAATGTCCACATAACTGGGAATATGTGAACCTCCCATTCTAATTCTACTTCTGTGCAATGTGCTGTAGGCACCTTCCGTGTACAGGTGCTCCTGGCTCCTCCATATTTGGGTTGTGTATCCTTGGTCAAGTCAACCTGTCTGTGCTCTGTTCTCATTTGTGAACTTGTAAATAAATACAGTAGCACCTGTTATAGGCTATTGGGAGGAGTATATTAGTGGTTTTAACAGAAATGATCAGAGGCATCTTACTGTCTTCTGATGACCCCTCCACCATGAGGAACCCCCATCTTCTCTTGCTTATCTCTCATCTGTACACAGAACAATCAGGTATGTGAAATGACAGTACTAGTGCTAATGCATATAGAGCATTGGAAACATTTAATGATTTTTTAAAATTTTAATTCAAAAAACAGAAAAATAAAGATTATAATATTTTCTTCTTTGTCCATAGGAATATATAAACTTGACATTGGTGGATTCTTATCTAGACATCAGGATCTGAGTTTATCATTGCACTTTAATCGGGGAGGATGCCTATATTTACACTTACATTTTTATTTCTGAACAGGTTCATTACCTCTTTGCACCTGTCTCCCAGGATATACTGGAAATGGTTATGGACCAAACGGATGTGTGCAACTCAGTAATATTTGCCTAAGTCACCCTTGCTTACATGGACAATGCATAGTGAGTCCTTTGTTTTTTGTGGGGAAATAGAGTGATTGAAAATAATTTTAGTTTCACTTCTAGAAAATAAATTTTTATATTAGTTTCAAGACAATGATTGAAGATTAAGATAAGGAACTTGGAATAACACTTGGATAAAAGGTAGGTAGTAGCTTTAGTTCCCAGGAAAAACAGTTTATTTTTTATTACAGTGACTTACAAAGCCTACAGTTGGTCCAGATAAATATGAGTACTTAGCAATTGTCATTTAAACTAACTAATTACAAGTTGGGCTACTGGAAAAATACTTAATATGGTTCAAGACCTGTTGAGTATATTTAGTAGTGTCACTTTTCTTTGTTATTTTGGTTGATTTCATTTTGTGGTATATCCATTTGTTTTATGGTATTGTGCTTTTTTTTTCTGACTCCTTAGGACACAGTATCTAGTTATTTTTGTCGGTGTGACCCGGGTTGGGCTGGTGTCAACTGCACAGAAAACATCAATGAGTGTTCCAGTAACCCCTGTCAGAATGGGGGAACTTGTATTGATGGCATTAATGCTTTTAGTTGTGAATGCACAAGTTCCTGGACTGGATCTCACTGTCAGATTCCCCAGCAAGGTATGGTCACCACTTCTTATACCACACGTACTCCCAGCTTAGAAGTATCACAAGTCCTTCTGAAGATTCTCTGAATGAACAAATGTTCTTCTCCAGTTGCTCAGAACTAACTCTTTCTATGTAGGAGTGACATAGAATTTATGAGGCAAATATTTATGTATCCCAATTTAAATCATAAGAATTTTTCTTCAAAAGTATTAAATTAGTATTTACCATTTTGTTTTGCCCTTTCTGAATCAAAAAAAATATAAGCTAAGGCATTTTAGTTTTCTAAGGGAATATTTTTCATGTAGCAGTCATCAGATTTCCTTAAAATACTACATGTAATCACATCCCCTTCCTGCGCTGGAATATGCACTGGTTTCTCATTGCCGTTAAGTAGAAATTGGGGATGTTTTCCAATTATCTTCTAAAACCAGCCTTCACCCTGTCCATCTAAACTTATTTTTCACTACTTCCTTAGAAATACTTTTGTTTAAACCAGACATCACTCTGGCTTCCTGACCATGTGCTATTTGAGTATTTCCATTTCTTTTTTTTTTATTTGTGATGTTTCTTTTCACAAGCCTCCTCGAATTTCTTCCATAATAATTCCTTCATAAAGTCTCTTCTGACTGCTCCATCCCTCACTTATTACTCCTAATTCTGGATCGACACATTGATGAGATGTTACCATGTGTTTAGCACCCTGGTGATCCCAGTTGAGAAATATAGGAGCATAAAACATTGTCTCCACTTGTTTCTGCTTACCTTCTAGTTGAGGATACACAACTAACCCAAATGGCAGAAAACATACCAGAACTAAAGCTATGAACTAAATGTGTGAGGTTAAGTCAAGTTTCATAGAGGTAAACTAGTCAAGGTTCTCCAAGGTTCATGGAGAAGGTTCGTGGAGAAGTGATGGTATATTTAAATTAGACTTTGAATAAAAGATGGAGTTTGGGAGTCAACAGAAGAGGGGACAGAGAAAAGGGAATGGAACAACAGGCCAGAGTTACCTAGACTCTTCCTTTTGAGAGTCTCTAAAAAGCACAGTTCTTCATCTTCTCCTTTGTAGTTTGTGGAGGATCGCTCTCAGAGATGAATGGAACCATCAGCTACAAGAGCCCCAGTGATGGCTATGTTCATGATGTTAACTGCTTCTGGGTTATCCGAACTGAAGAGGGAAAGGTAAATACAATTTCATTTGCATATTAGAATATACACAATAATATTTGAATATATATTGCATAAAATATACATAATGATAATTCAAATGTCATATATTGAGTTTTTACTCAATGCCAGGCTTTGTGCTAGATATTTCCCAACCTTTCTCTCATCATACACTAACTCTTTGAAATAAGTAATAACATCCTCATTTTGTAGATGAAATGACAAAAAGTAAGGGAAGCAATGTGAAGTTCTCCCACCCCCAACACTGCTTAGCTTGTAATTGGGAATGGTTGAATTTCAAAGTCAAGTTTGTCTGGTTCCAAAATCCATGCTTTAGGAATGAATGGTTCTCCACATTGGATGACTAACTGCAAGCTAGTAGTTAATTTATAAAGTCTAGTTGTTACGGAGACAATACTGTTTGAAGATGACCACTCGTATTAGTATATTGATTATTATGCAATATCCATCACAAGCCATTAAGATGACCTATTTTTTAAATAAAATGTCTCTGTGCCAAGTACTATGCTATTCACATACATCACAGCATTTTTAACTTCCAGAACCCTAAAGATAGGAATTACTAGCTTCATTTTACATATGTGGAAATGCAGCCTTGGGCAGTTGAGAAATTCAACCAGGACCATGTGGTTTGTAAGTGGCTTGTGGTGACTCAACCTCAGGCCATTGGGTCTCCAAAGCTTGTAACCCTAAGAAGCTGTGTGAATACTTTACTCTTAAAATAAAGATCTAAGCCCAAGTTTTTTTTTGTGCTATTATATCCAACATTAATTACTTAATTATTTATTTCTCAATCAACTCTTGGACTCATTAAAGGAAAGTGATATATCTGCATAGATAAGATTTTCCCTTGAAATTCTGTTTACATTTTCTAGCAGACTAGTATCATAGAGGACATTGTACAGGGGTCAGAAATGTTATTTTCCCTTGCGGAGGGAGGTTTCTTTAGGGTCTGGTAACTCCACAATAGAATAAATTCCAAAACAAATTCTCAGTGAGTATGTTATGTGAATTTCCTTCCTTCCATTTAGTTTTCATTAATTCTATTTCCTGACATTGAAAAGACTTTTTTTTCAAGGAGAAGTTCTTATGTGAAAAATTTTAAATATGTTTATTACCAATTTGTAAGAAAAATCATCCTGGTCTTTTCCTGATTGTTGTGGTTTTATATTTTTTCTTTTACAATAATGTATCTAATTATAGCAGAAAATATTTACAAATCAGAATAATTCAATAAATTAACATTTATTTATCATTTAAATTGTCTCACTGCATGAAATGATGTAATGATGGATAATATCTTAAAAATACCCTTACATAGAATTTCAAAAATCTCCTGAAATTCTTATTTACTAGCTGAACACTTTGATTTTAAGCTCTGATGAAAACTAAGCAGTCTTTTTTGGTTACTTATTTTAAATGAGGTTGTCCATACAAAATCTTCTGTTTTATTCTTTATATTACTATATTTGAAGTCTGTGCATTCTAACAGTTTACTTCAGAGATACATTTTCATGTTATTCTTTTCTACTTGCATACTCAGTGCTTTTCCTATTACCTTATTTCCATTCTTTATTGTTGGCATTGCTCATCCTTTAGTGATATCCAACCCCTGAGGACTCACAGACTATGCACATCTGCCCTGTGCCTATTCAGCCTATGCCTAAGTACATCAGTCTGGGCTATGTGTCTGAGACTCCCACGGTCTCTTCATCCTTGATGGGGAAGGAAGAATGTATGTGTAGGTCATTCAGAGGGTCACAATATACATTCTTAAGCATAGCAATATTAGTTAAACATAACTCACAGATTTTTCAAATAGACAGTTCATTACACTGATTTAGCAACCCTGTCAGACATACATTCAAAGTGATTTTATTTGATGTATTTGCCAGTTTAATGAAATCTAAGTGAATCTATTTTTTAATTGATACATAGCATTATACATATTTATGGAGTACTGTATGATAATTTGATATTTGTATACAATGTGCAATGATCAAATCAAGGAGACTAGCATTCCTCAAAGATCTTTTTATATATCTTGATATTAATTGAAGTTCGGTCTTAGCAATTCTTAACACAAGTCATTTAATTTGTAGAATTGCTCTATACATATTGAGGCATAATTAAGAAATGGGAGATGAATTCTAAAATAATGGACATGAAAATAATATATTATGGTTTTTCTATTTTTTAGGTCCTGCGTATCACTTTGATTTTTTTCCAACTAGAATCGGTGAATGATTGCCCACATGAGTTTCTTCAGATTCATGATGGAGATTCCTCTGCAGCCTTTCCACTTGGAAGATTCTGTGGCTCCAGACCCCCTCAGGAAATCCTCAGCAGTGACAATGCTCTCTATTTTCATCTCTATGCTGACCATTTGAGTAATGGAAGAGGATTTACAGCAAGATGGGAAACACAGGAACCAGGTATGTGTAAACATGGAGAAAAGCAAAGACAAATTTTGAAGTTATTAAATTTTCTTGATCCAGTCCAAACTTTCGGGTACATAACAAGTTTGGGGATCCAGAGATACAGTTTACGTTAATTATTTAAAAATCCAATTTTAAATGAACTGGATTTAATTTTGCATTCAAAGATAACAAATTAGGATATATTAAAAGAATTAATAAA
The DNA here is from genome assembly GCF_045843805.1 of Urocitellus parryii. Lineage (NCBI taxonomy): Eukaryota > Metazoa > Chordata > Mammalia > Rodentia > Sciuridae > Urocitellus > Urocitellus parryii. The sequence goes on along the minus strand of NC_135539.1, from coordinate 59,433,807 downwards.
ACATGAATCTTAATGATTCCCTCATGAAATTACTGAGCAGCATCTTTATAAACTCTAGCAGTATATTTACCCCAGAGATGTCATTGAGGACTTTGTCCCCTCCTTCATCTAGTATTCCTTATCTTAATGTCCATTTGATAACTTGTTCTTTTCTTCTTGCTGTTATTTTGCTTTTATACTCAATTTAAAAACCTGTAACTATGAAAAATTTAAACATGTCAAAATAAGAAAGCCCAGGATACTGACTCCCTGTTCATTTATCAGTAACTCTGTTGGTCTCTTTCTGACTTTTTAATTTTTCATATTGGTGCATTTAGCAATTCTGGTGTCACCTTGGTTTAATTATTGTAGTTTAAAGTTTGATAGGTCAAATCCTCTGTGTTCTTTTTAAGCATAGTAGATCCTTTGCATATCCATATATACTTTTGAATCAGTTTATTTATTTCCCCCAGTGATCTGCTGTAATTTTGTTGGTATTTCATTAGCTGTATAATTAATTTAGGAATAAATGATCTCTTAAAATTGAGCCTGCCTATCTTTTAACATAGACTATCTCTATTCAGCTCTCCTGAAATTTATCCTGGCAATGTTTTATAGATTTCAGTCTTTTAGTATTCTATATATTTTGTTAGATTTATTTATAATATTTGATATTTTGTGTTACGCAAAATATTAATTTTCTAACATTTAATTTTCTACCTGTTGCTCACATAGAAATATGACATATTTTTAAAATAATGGATTTTTATTCTAGCCACATTGTGAAATTCATTAATCAATTCTTATTTTTTTTATAGATTCCTTTGTTTTTTTCATATGCATTTATTCTGTGAATGAAGTGAATGAAGGATTTTTTCTTTTTCATTTCAATATTTCTATTATTTCTTTTCCTTGATGTTGCCCCAGCTAAGACTGCCAATAAAAAGCTAAATAAAAGTGGTTGAAGAGACACCCCCCTTTTTTTTCCAGCTGCATAGGGGAAATGTTCAATATTCCATCATTGAATGTAATGTTAGACATAAGTTTTATCAGAGTAAGGGTATTCTCTTCTGTTTCAATTACATTGCTATATAACAAATTACAAATTTAGGGTTGTAGAACATTAATCATCTTATTTTGTTTCTGATTTTATGGATCAGGAATTTGGAAAGGGCCCAACATGATAATTACCACTTGAAATCTGTTAAGCAATTACAATCAGATGTTAGCAGGGACTGTAGTCATCTGAGGGCTCAACATTCAAGATGTCTCACTTGGGCTGGGCATAGCTCAGTGTACACTTCCTGCTTAGCAGACATGAGGCCTTGGGTTCAAGCTGAAGAAAGAAAGAAAGAGAAAGAAAGAAAGAAAGAAAGAAAGAAAGAAAGAAAGAAAGAAAGAAAGAAAGAAAGAAAGAAAGAAAGAAAGAAAGAAAGAAAACAAGAACCCTCACTTATATAGTTAACTATACTGGCTCTTTTGGAAGACAGCTCAGTCAAGCTATTGCCTAATGTTGTTCCTCTAACCAGATAGTCTTAGAGTAGCTCTTCTTTCATGGCAATTTACTTCTCTTCGAGCAAGTGTTACAACAAATCCAGATGGGTGCTATTGGGTTTTCTTTTCTTTCTTTCTTTCCCTTGCTTTCTTTCTTTCCCTTTCTTTCTTTCTTTCTTTCTTTCTTTCTTTCTTTCTTTCTTTCTTTCTTTCTTTCTTTCTTTCTTTTTTCTTTCTTTCTTTCTCTTTCTTTCTTTCTTTTCTTTTCTTTTCTTTTCTTTCTTTCTTTCTTTCTTTCTTTCTTTCTTTGTTGGCCCATCCTTGAAATAGCATTGTGTTATTTCTGCCATAGTTAATTGGTTGAATTACAAGCCAATTCAAATTCAAGAGGAGGAGATACAGATCCCACTTTTCAATGGGAGAAGTATCAGAATTAATAAACATTTTAAAACTATCACATCTTTTATTCTTACCTTTCCAAGAGTTTCTCTAAAATCACAAATGGATTTTGGATGATATAAAATAGGTTTTCTGAATCTATTGAAATGATCACATGATCCTCTTGAGATGGTATATTCTATAAGTGTGGCGAATTACATTGTGGATTTTGAAGAATGCAATGTTGATTCAGTGTTCAAAATCCACAATGTAATTCACCACACTTATGAAAAAGAGTTTTTTGTTTGTTTTTTGGAACTGGGGACTGAACCCAGGGCATTACCTCTTTAGCCCTTTTTATTCCTTATTTTGAGACAGGGTCTCACTAAGTTGCTTAGAGCCTTGCTAAGTTGCTAAAGCTAGCCTTGAACTTTCAATCCTCCTGCATCAGCTTTATGAGTTCCTGAAATTATAGGTATGCACTACCATACCCAGAAAGTTATTCTTTTAATATATGACCTGATATGATATGCAAATATATTCTTTTTCAAAATTTTATACCTATATTTGAGAGAGATTGCCTAATAATTTTCCTTTCTTGTAATTTCCTTGTCAAGTTGTAATAGTGACAATTTAAAATCAAATGTGTTCTTAATTTTTATATTCTCTGAAGGTATTTGTGTAATTTTGACAATATTCCCTCCTTAAGTGCTTACCATGAAGTTAGTTAAGACAGAAGTCTTGTGTGTGAGAAGTTTTAAATTGTGAGTTAAATTTAGTTTATATATACGTATATGTCTGTGCATACTTTTTTTTTTCAGTTTTGGTAATTTTTTTCCCCTCAAACTCACTCATTTCATCTACTCTTTCATAATATTTTCACACTATCTTTTAGTGTTTATAGGGTCTATTTTGATGTCCTCTCTATTCATTCCTGATATTGATAATTTATGCTATCTTTTTTTCCTTCATCAGTCTTACTAGGATTGATTTCACTCATCTTTTCAAAGTACTAACTGTTAGCTTTGTCAATGTTTTCTGTTGAATTTTATTTCATTGAGTTTTATTCTTGGTTTTATAATTTTCTTCCCTTAATTTTTTGGGGGGGACCTTAACTTACTGTTACCTTTATTTTTAGCATGTAAATTTGTTTATTCACAGATTTTAATTATTCCATTATAGTTTTACATAATATTGGCATTCATTTTTACATAATCATACATGCATGGAATACAATTTGTTCTATTTTAATCCCTATGACTTCCTCTTTCCCTCCCTTCCTCCCTCCTCATGTTCCCCTTCCTCTACTCTACTGGTCTTTCTTCTATTTGTTTTTTCTTTAGCTGATACTTTATAGATATACATGAAGGTGAAATTTACTGTGATATATTCATATATGGACATAGCATAATTTGGCCAATTTCATTCTGCAGTTCCTTCCTCTTCCTATCTCTCTTCCATCCCCCTCTATTCTTTTCCTCTACTCCATTGATCTCCCTTCTGTTTTGTTGGCATTTTACCCACCTTCTTTTATTTTCCTTTTATGTGCTAAATGACATATAAACCAGACTCAGACTTAAGTTCACTTAGCATGGTGTTTTTCCAGTTCTGTTGATTTATCAGCAAATGCCATAATTTTATTGTTCTTTATGGCTGAGCAGCACTCCATTTTGTATATGTACCACATTTTCTTTATCCCTCCTCTGTGGATGGGCTCCTGAACTGGTTCTATAACTTGGCTCTTGTAAAATTGTACTGCTATAAATATGGATGCGCTTGTATCACCATAGTATGCTGTGTTTAGGATAAATACCAAGGAGTGGGACTGCTGGGTCCTATTATCGTTCCATTCCTAGTCTTTTGAGGAGTTTCCATATTGCTTTCCAAAATGATTGTACTAAATTTCAAGCCCAACAACAATGTATTTATTATTATTTTTGTTCTTGATGACTGCTATTCTAACTGGAGTGAGATGGCATTGCAGTAGTTTTGATTGCATTTCCCTGATTGCTAGGGATGTTGAACACCTTTTTTTTTTCATATATTTACTGGCTATTTGGTTTTCTTCTTCTGAGAAGTGTCTGTTTAGTTCTTTTCTCCAATTATTGATTTTGTTATCTTTTTGATAATAAGTTTTTTTGAGTTCTTTATATATTCTGGATATTAATCCCTTGTTGGAGGAGCAGCTGGAAAGATCTTTCATTCTGTAGTTTCTCTTCCTGTTCTTAATTATTTCCTTTGTGTGCGTAAGCTCTCTGATTTGATGTCCATCTCAATTTACTGATTCTTGGTTTTATTTCTTGAGCTTTATGGTTCTTGTTAAGGAAGTCAGTGCTTGTTTGCAGGAGTGTTGAGCCTCTGTATTCTTCTAGCAGTTGCAAAGTCTCTAATCTAATTCTTAGGTCTTTGATCCACTTTGAGTTTACTTTTGTACAGGGTGAAAGATAGGAATCTAGTTTCATTCTTCTACATATGGATATCCAGGGTTTTTTAAAACTGTTTGTTAAAAAGGCTATCTTTTCCCCATAAGTTTTAAGAAGGCTATCTTTACTCCGTACATTTTTGGCACCTTTGTCAAGTATCAGATGACTTTATATTTGTGGATTTGTCTCTGAATTCTATTCTGTTCTATTGGTCTTCACGTCTGTTTTCATGGCAATACCATGCTGTTTAGTATATAGCTCTATGGTATAATTTGAGATCAGGTATTGTGATGCCTCCTGTATTTCTCTTCTTGCTGAGGATTGCTTTGGCTATTCTATATCTTCTTCTTCCAAATGAATTCTAGAACTGTTTTTTTTCTAGTTCTGTGAAGAATGTCATTGGCATTTTGGTGGGGATTGCACTGAATCTGTATGCACTTTTGGTGATATGACCATTTTGACAATATTAATTCTGCCAATTCAAGAACGTGGGAAGTCTTTTCATCTTTTAAGATATTTTTCAATTTATCTCTTCAGTATTCTACAGTTTTCATTAAAGTGGTCTTTCATCTCCTTGTTATTCCTAAGTATTTTTTTTAGGTTGTTGTGAATGGGATAGTACTTACTATTACCTTTTTTAATTTTTCCCAGCTTCTTTACTTAGAAGCATTGATGTAATTTCAACCTTTAAAACATTTATTATATGCACTAGAGCTATGCCTTTTCTCTGAGAATTGTTTTTTTTTTCTGTATCTCATGTGTGTTTTCATTGGCATTCAGCTTAAAATATTTCCTCATTTTTATTTTGATTGCTCTGTGACTGTGGTTTTATTAAAAATGTGTTATTTAATGACCAATGCGGTCATTAATCTTTAAGTATATCATTTCAATCTTTTGAAATTTGTTGAGATTTGTTTAGATGGACTAATGTATTTTCTACTTTGGCATACTTCTCATATAGACAAGAAAGAATATGTATTCTGCAGTGGTGCAATATGGGTCATCTATATATGTCAACTTAGCCAAGTTGGTCAATAGGTTTGTTCAACTATTATATTTATTTAACGATTTGAAAGATGTTTTCTCTAGTCGTAAAAGAAGTATGGTAAAATCTCAAGCTATGATTATAGAGTTGTGTATCTTTCTGCTCTGACAATTTTTGCTCTGTGTATTCATTTTATTTTTTTCTTTCTCTCAATGTTTAAAATGCTTCTTTTAAAAAACAATTTATTTATTTATTTTTTCTAATTAGTTATACATGACAGGAGATGAAATGGAGCACAATTTTTCATGTCTCTGGTTGTACACAAAGTAGAGTCACATCATTCGTGTCTTCATACATGTACTTAGGATAATGATGTCCATCTCATTACACCATCATTCCTACCCCCCTGCCCCCTCCCTTTCCCTCCCTCCCCTTTGCCCTATCCAAAGTTCCTCCTTTCCTCCCAGGCTCCCTTCTCCATTATCAAATATTTATTTCTTACACCTAGGTTTAATTGGAATTATGATAAGAATGGCATTGAATCTGTAAATCACTTTGGATAGTGTGGACATTTTGATAATATTAATTCTTCTAATCAATGAACATAGGTATCTTTCCAAGTATTTGTGTCTTATTACAATTCTTTTATCAACATTTTCTGATTTTTATTGTACAGATCTTTCACATTTTTGGTTAAATTCATTCCACATACTTTTTTGGATGCTATTATAAACGGTATTGTTTTCTTAATTGCTTTTTTTGATAGTTCATTGTTGCTGTACAGAAATGAAACTGATTTTTGTACCCTGAAACTGTACTGAGATAGTTTGTCACCTTATTTAATTATTGGTTCTAAAGTGGCTTTTATTTATTTTTTAGTCTCTAAGGTTTTTATATGTAACATTATGTCATTTGCAAACAGACAATTTTACATTTTACATCTCATCAGTTTTCTTCAACCTAAGGAACATCTTTCACTCTTTCAAATGCAAACTGTCTACCACTGACATATTCTCTCAGCTCTTGATGGTCTGGGAATGAATTTTTTCCTTTTAGTTTTTGAAGAAAATTATCACATATAGCATTCTAGGTTGACAGTTTACTTTCTATCAGCCATTTAGACATAGCATTTCATTGTCTTCTGACTTGCCTGATTTCTCTTTGAAGAATCACCAATAATTTTTATGTTGTTTCCTCTGAGTATAGTATATCTTTTCCCTGTCTCTGTTTCTGCCTTTTTGCTTTTCTTCCTTGCCTTTTTTTGGTGTTAATTTGGGGTTTGATTATGAGCTCTCTATGTTAATTTTTCCTGGTCTTTATTCTGCTTGGGAGTCATTTTGAGTTTTGAGTCTGAGTTGATTTCCTTTACTCACTTAGAAAATTGTCAGCCAATATTTATTCAAACATTGCCTTTGTCATTTTCTTCTTTTTCCCTTTTGGAATTGAAATGACACATGCAGTAAGGTTATGACTCTGTCTCACAATTCTCATATTTCTATATCCTCCCCTTCCAATTTTTTTCACTCTTTATGCTATTTGATTATTTTGTTTTGAAATGTCTTTAGGTACTTTAATCCTGTCTTCTGCTATGTCCAATCTGATGTTTAAAAATGCTCACCACGTAAAGACTTCTTGATTTCAGATGTTATAGTTTTCATTTCTAGGTTCTTTTAAGATAGATTCTCATTTTCTATTGAAATTCTTCATCAGCATCTATTTTGTCAATCTTTTCCTCTAAATTTCTTCATAGGTACTAGAGAGTCATTGTGGGGTAGCTCTAATATCTGAGTTGTTTCTGGCTCAGATTGCCTGTTTTATTTGTTTATTATCAGTTCCTATTTTTCCTAATTCCTCACAGGCATGGTAAATTTCTGTTGTGTATAGCGTGGGGTTCGAGATTATATTAAATTCTTCTCAAAAGGGTTGGGATTTTTCTGGTAGGCAGTTATGTTACTGACAGATCACTTTGATCAAAGCAAGTCTTGAATTTATAGACTATTTCTTCTCAGGTTGTTCTTCCTATTAAAAAAGCCTCTCTTGGGCTGGGGCTGTGAATCAGTGGTAGAGAGCCAGCCTCACATGTGTGAGGCACTGGGGTTCGATCCTCAACACTACATAAAAATAGAGATATTGCGTCCACCTACAACTAAAAAAAAATTCAAAAAAATAAAAATTTAAAAAAAATTATTAAAAACCTTCTCTTTATGTTTCCTCTAATGGTTTTAGCAATCCTTAGTTTCATTGTTTAGATTAGTTATTCATGACAAAATAATATTCTAATTTTGTCATTTCTTATTTATTTAGTCTTTGAAGTTCTCCAATGGAATAAATCTTTTCCATATCAACTATTTGTTATTTCCACATACATATCATATAGGAAATGTAGGATAAATTCTTGATCCTTTCATTATCCCCTGGGTATTCAAGTTAATGACTTAGTTCCCTAGCTTTCTTTAAAATGATCAATTAATTATTTTTCCATTTTATTTTGTTTTGGTATCTATGAATTAATTTTTTTGCTTATATTTGACATGCTTTAATCCTTTCTGACTTTAAATAATGTTCAATTTTTCCATATTTTTTTAGTGAGTATTTTTTCTAGTTAGTTTCTCAGGCTTTTTGGTCAAATTACCTCTGAAAGTTTACTTTCTGTTTTGAAAAGATGTTCCAGGCCTTCCTATACATTTATTGTCTTGGACTAGAACCAACTAGTGCCCTAAAGAGATTTTACTCTTTCAATAGGAAATGATATTTAGAGCCCAGTGCCTTGTTGCTAGGGGTGCCTACTGTTGCTAGGTGAGTCTGTCTCTATACCTTTCAGGAATCAGAAGTAGAAAATACTTTTTTCAGTTTTTTAAAATTAATTTTTAAATTTGTTTTAATTAGTTATACATTACAGTAGGATGCATTTATGTACTTTGATATGTCAGACATAGATGGGATATAATTTTTCATTTTTCTGAGTATACATGTTGCAGAATCATATTGGTCATGTACTCACAGTGTTCTTACAACATATTGGAATATTGATATTATAGGGTTTCATTTTCACTTTACATTGAACCTCTTCTCTCATATACTAAAAATTTTGGTTCCCAAGAACATTAACATGTTATCTATATACATACTTAATTCCACAACTTTTCAAAAATAATAGTTCCGATATTATTATGAATAACATAATTGAAAATCATCTAATATATTATCATTGTTATTTTATACTTGAGATACATTTTACTTGGGACATATAGTCAAATTACAGTGTTTTAAAGTCTCATATTTCTACTCTTCACAGTTAACTTGTCAGTTCAACGAAGTTATTAAATTGGTCCCATTTTGCTTATGATTTTAGAGATTTCTTTTCTTATTTATATTACATTTTACTTTATGATTATTTAAAGCCTGTTCATAGTGCCAAAACCAAATCAAAACTCATGGTTGATGTAAAGAAGTCTAACTTCCAACCCTCTCCCTTCCACCCTATTCTTTCCTCCCTTAAGTAACTGTTCAGATTCATCCCTCAATATAAAAACTTAAGCAAATAATCATATTTTTTTCTCTTAGATAAAAGGTGGCATGCTGTCCACAGAGGTTGCATAATTTGAGTATGTGTAAAGTGTCATTTTCGTTTAACATACTTACTGAAGTCTATATTATTTAGTATTTCCATTTTTTAATTTTACAGTAGCATTTACTATAATTCACCACAAATTCTTTGTTAAATAAATGTGGGTATTAATAAAAAAAAAGATTCTTCCAGTCATTGCTCAGCCAGTTAAGGAGCTGTGGTGTAAAGGGGTGGTAGTGGGGTCAGTTTCACAAAGTCTGGCTCAGTTCCCTATTTGCTCCATTCCTGGGCCAATGGCTTAATCACCATTCACGTTTGAATGTCTTCATTTGTAAAATGAATGACTTCACTATAAGGTGGTGTTAAGGAACCTTCTCACATGAAAATTTTATGTTGCTTAATTATCTTAAAATATAAAGTAATCTGAATTGTTGAAACACATAGGGACCAATAGAAATTCCAGTTTTCTCAAAGTTAATATATAGAAATAAATCTCTTGAGCGGTGAAAGATATGAATTTTCATTCCCATTATTCACCCCTCTGAGGGTTCAGCACCATATTTTAATTGTATTACTGTATGATGGCTTATAAGCATAGAACAGCATATGGGTGATTCATGTATTTATTAGTTGGTACTTCTAGATTTATAACTTTATGAAACTGGAAAACTGAAGGTCTTGTTTAATTTATGAGGGTATCCAAAACTGCTCATAGTTATTTAAATGAAGTTTAGATTCTTATAGCAGTGGCTGTGACAATTCTACATGAATTATAACTTGTATACAAATGTAAAGTTATTGTCCCCTCTTGTTTTAGAGTGTGGAGGTACAGTGACTGGTACTTATGGTTCTATCAAGTCTCCAGGGTATCCTGGAAACTACCCCCCAGGAAGAGATTGTGTGTGGCATGTTTTAACAAGTCCTGGACTCCTGATAACATTTGCTTTTGGGACCTTGAGCCTGGAGGACCACGATGATTGTAGCAAAGATTACCTGGAGGTAAACAATCATATTTAGAGAGAACATATTATGGTTAGGACTCAGGGCACTGTGGTTTACTGATGCCCGTGAATGACCCCAATTCATTAGCGGTAATTAGATATTTTTCTCAATAGGCAGCCAATGTCTAAGTCTTGCTAGGTCCCTATTCTCATTTCTATGGATTTTTTTGCTGCTGCTTCTGGGTTCCATTTAAATCTGGGAAATAGATTGCCTTGCCTTCCTCTGTCCTTTGCTGGAAATACAGGCCCCTGGTGGGGTAATAGCAGAATTAATGAAATAAACACTAAGTAATGGTGTCTCCTCCAATGCAGATTCAGTTCTTCCGTTGTCATGGTAAACCAGCAGGGTATTTCACAACTTGAATATAGTGTTTCATGAAGAAAAATAAGTTTAATAGGGACTGCATTGAAATGAGTTGATAAGTGGTAAATCTTACTGAAAACTAAGGAAAATTATTTGGGAGAAGTCAGGCTGAGCCCCACCTGCCTCCCAAGGTTAAAATATGGAGGAGGGAAAAGGCTATTATGTTTAAATGCCCTATGCGTATAGGTACATCAAAAATGTTACTCTCCATTTGTAGACAGAATAGATCATGGAGAAGATTGAGTTCTTAGGCTGTTCGTGTATTTTTCGACACCATAAATCTCAGTACCCTTTGCAGTAGTGCTAAGAAGACAATAAGCTTTTCTGAGTCCATTAGGGAAGAGTGGAGTGCTGTGGAATTATTCATAAAGGATAGAAGGATGCAGCTGTCAAAAAGGGTCTCCACAAGTTGAAGTCATTAGTAATTTGGCAGTTGTAATATAGATCTGAAACCTTCAGAAATGACTGGAAGATCTGCTTCTCTTTGGAAAATTTTAGCAAAATAACCTTTTCAATGTTGACAGGAAAAAGTGAATTATCTGAAATTCATATTCAATAAATTCCATTAAGTTAAATCAGAAGCTTTTAAAAATTCCAATATGTTAATTCCTAGGTAGCGTGTATTAGAAAGTATCAATCATTTGGACAATATTGAAATGTCTCTCATTTACTACCAAGCTACAATTTTCAAGGAACAAGATCAATATAAAAATAAAATCCTATAAATTTGCTGCCAATGGAAAAAAATAATCTGAATGGATGAAATTAACCACATAAAAATATGTTTTTAGCTCATTCCCTCCTTGGTGTTTGACACAATACAGACTGTGCAATGACAACAGGACATAAAGAGGCCAACACAATTATCTAATGTAGTAACAACCAACAATTAAAAACATCTAAGAAAATAGTGGCACTATTGTGGTATTTAATTACTATCAAATTGCACTTTTTAAATTCATTAAGCCATCTCTATGTCATGTCCAATAAGACTGTACTTCCTTTTCTATTGTGCATCAGTTGACATCAGTAGCATTTCTCCTCTTTTTTTCTTTACACATATTCATGTTCTTCTTCTAGATCACTGGGATTTTATCATTTAAAAGCAAATACCTGGGGATGGGGAAGGATGAGGAATCTAGGAAAGAAAACACTGACATTAGTAACATCGTGAGAAAATTCCAAATTATGTGTAATTTTAGCCCTGGTGTTGACATTTAGATAGAAGATGAGGCATCTGAGGTAACAGGGGAAAAATGTTGTTTACTGAACCCCAACCATGTGTTAGTTCTTTGTGTGGGAGAAAGGGAGACTCCTTGGAGTTATCAATTTTAAATGAAAGATTTTCTGTAGGTAATGTACAGAATGCCTTTGTTTTTTTAAGTTGGCCATTTTGACCTTAATGATTTACTCTTTTTTTTTTTTTTTTTTTTTTTTTCAGATTCGAGATGGTCCTTTGCATCAGGACCCTGTTCTCGGGAAGTTCTGTACCACACTCTCTGTCCCACCGCTCCAGACGACAGGTCCCTTTGCCAGAATCCGTTTCCATTCTGACCGCCTAATTAATGACCAAGGCTTCCATATCACCTACTTAACATCACCTTGTAAGTACCCTACCTTTGGGAACTTCATACACTTTTAAAGGATGATGCTATGGTTTATAGCCATTTTATATTTTAAGGTGGTACTGAAGATGACTTTCTTAGACCAGTGAAGGGACTTTGTATTTCTCCCATAGCTCCAGACTTCTTCTTCTTCTTCTTTTTTTATCTTTCCCATGCTCTGTTATTAATACTGCAATACTCCTTAGTCCCTAAATTCTTGGACCCACAATCATGACAGAGATGAACGAGCACCTAATATTCAGTACTTCAGAGCCTCGGTTCTCTAATGTTTGATATTTTGTTGTGAGAAAAGTTGTTCATGTGAGTAATGGGAGTCTATCTGGGGTTGTGTCTGATTTTATCCTTGGATCAAGTCTAGCTGTACAAGAGCTGGTGTTCAGGACTGCAGTGTCCTAGGCCCCTGGAGTTTCACTTCTAGTGAAATATTGTTACTTACTATGTCCTCAGTTGCACTGATACCTTAAAATAAACTAATAACAAAACAAATTAAATGCTCTCTGCTTTTATTCTTAGGGCTGGAGACACGTTCATGACAGCATCATTGTGTCCTTTTGAGAATTCCTAGAAAAAATACCTTTTAAGTCTCAGTATCAGGAAGAGTTATGATGAATATCTTCATGGGTTCCCCTTCTCCCTTTACTTTGAGGTCAAGCTGAAACTGCAGCTGACCTCCTATAACTTCCATAGCCCTTACAATTATTTTCTATGCTTCTCCACCATCCCTCTGGCCACCTGTGGCTGTTTTAATTTTTCCTTTAATCTGCTTTATTTATGTGGTTATGTATTTTATTTTGTTGCGATATATTATAAACTCCTGTCTTTGGAATGAAGCAGAGCATTTATTTATTTAAAATGTATCTATTTTAATTAGGTATATATGACAGCAGAATGCATTTTGATTCATTGTACACAATTGCAGCACAACTTTTCATTTCTCTGTACAGAATGTACCATATGTGCAGTCATACATGTACCTAGGGTAATAATGTCCATCACATTCCACCATCTTTCCTGCCCCCATATCCCCTCTTCTCCCCTCCCTCACCTTTTCCCAAAGTTCCTCCATTTTTTCCCATGTCCTCCCCCATTATCGACCAGCATCCACTTCTCAGAGAGAACATTCGGCCTTTGTTGTTTTTGGGATTGGCTTACTTCAGTTAGCATGATATTCTCCATCTCCATTCATTCACCAAATGCTGTAATCTTATTGTCTTTTAATGCTGAGTAATATTCTGTTGTGTATATATACCAATTATATATATTCTGTTGTGTATATATATATATATATATATATATATATATATATATATATTATCCATTTCTCTCCTGAAGGGTGTCTAAGTTGCTTCCACCATTTAGCTATTGTGAATTGAGCTGCTATAAACATTGATGTGGCTGCGCTACTAGAGTATGCTTATTTTAAGTTCTTTGGGTAGAGACTGAGGAGTGGGATAGCTGGGTCAAATGGTGGTTCCATTTGTACTGACGTATTTGAAAAGCAATTTGTAGGAAAGAACAGTGGATTGGAAGTTTGATCACGCATATGTACATTTATTTCTTTAGGCACTGCAGGGACATCTGGCAAACTTTTCAAACAGAAAATCTTATAGTGAGAGGCACAAGCCTGTACAGCATGAATTAAGTGGGTATTTTTGGAGTGTGTAGGTGTGTGTCTAGTTTCTTTTTTAATGGATCCAATGACTGGGACCCACAACAAAAGCCATCCACATGACCCTTCCTTCTCTCTTCTCTGTTCTCTTCAGCGGATCTGCAGTGTGGAGGGCTCTACACCGAGCCAGAAGGCGAGATCCTCCTTCCTGATTTGTCTGGGCCTTTTGCTCACAAAAGACAATGCATCTACTCTATAGAGCAGCCTCAGGGAGAGCAAATACAAATTAACTTCACCCATGTGGAGCTGGAAGGCCAGAGCAGCTGTTCTCAGCGTTACATTGAGGTAACTTTTAGCATCCAATTGCCCTCAGATGATTTTCATCAACATGTTAATCTTCTATAGGGTGGTGGTCTTCAAATGGTTCCAGACCAGCAGCATCCAACCCCACAAGAGATGATGTTAGAAATGCCATTGTATACCCTATCCCTGCCCTACCCTAGGATCTGGACTTGGTTGAGCAAGTTCATTGACCATGGCACCATAGCAATATATATTTTTAAATCCAGAAGAATTTATTTCAGGTGGTGAAGCAAATGGGTCTATTCAGTTTCTCTAGGGATGGAGGCCCATTAGGGGATTCTGATACAGGCTAGAGTTTAAGAACAACTGTTCTAGAGAATATGAAAGAAACTGCCTAAAAACAGACCTACAGATGATAAAACAAGATTAGTAAGGAAATCAAGAAAGAACTAAGAGAAAAGCTGAGGCTAGAAATGCATAATGATGCTAAATCACGTCTACTAAACCAAGCTCTGATCACTAAGGTACATGCCAATAAGTAAGGCTAATGGGATTTGCTAAAAGAGTAAATCCCTATGGAGTAAATTTCCTACAGAGATTATGTACGATAATGTTATGCTGGAGGGAAGTGGAACTAGAGAAATTTAGGGATTTGCCCAGGTGGCCTGGCTAGTCAGTGACAAAGAGTTCAGTTAAAATTGTCAAAGGTTCGACATTCTCCTTCCTTCATCCTGCTTGTTCTCAAATGTTGACTTAAGTGTGTGTGATGGTTGTGAAATGGGTCTGCCTAAACCAAAACCAGGCAGTTTTTGTTTACGGGACCAGTGACTTCTTTTGGTTAATTATTGGTCAAGCCACAAATTGAAGTACGGGACAAGAGAAACAAAACATTTTTTGTTGGGCATGATCATTTTATTTAAATTCAGAGAAGCCTTTACAATTTTGTTTGCTTATGTAAGTAAAACCAATTTATTTTTCCAGGAAAATTTTATATGACCTCCTGACTTCTTAACTCCATTTAGACAGAGAAAACATAGAACTTTACCCTGGGATCTGGACTTTGTTGAGCAAGTACATTGACCATGACATCATGGCAATATATATTTTTACAACCAGAAATTTTTATTTCAGGTGGTGAGGTGAATTCAATTTAAGTTTTTTTTTTATCTCTCATAAAATACATTAATACTGTGGAACAATTCTAAATAATTTTCTTAAATAAAAGTAACATGTCCAACATTAGTTTTTTTTTTAATTTGAGAACAGTTAAAATACTCATAATTAGAGAGCACTTACTATGCACCTGGTGCTGTTCCAAGATTTTAATATAGGATGATAAATTTAGATAAAGATAACTGTCTGCTTACTGCACACCATGTCTGGTAGGTGCTCTATAGAAGTTAATTCATTGAATCATCACATTGTCTTTCTGATTTTAATCTCAGGAATCTGAGGCCCAGTGCAGGTAAGTTACTTGCCCACAGTTAAATGTCCGGCAAGTCGTAAATATGGGATTTAAATTTAAATGTTCTCAGTGTACTGACCTCAAAAAAAAAAAAAAAAGAACAGAAATGCAATGGTGCAATTTTGCCTACAAGAGACATCTCATGTTTTCTAGGAAAGACTGTCTCATGAATTTCCCAATTCCTAACTGGTAGTCTGATCACAGGATGAAATGTGAAGCCAGGCTCAATGGTTTTCTGAGGTTGGAAAGGAAGTCACTAATAATCAGGAAAATTTGTGCACCTTTCTGCTAGATTCTTTTTTTTAAATATTCTTTAGTTATATATAGACGCAGTATCTTTATTTTGTTCATTTACTTTTATGTGGTGCTGAGGATCGAACCCAGTGCCTCACAGGTGGGAGGCGAGCGCTCTACCTCCCAGCCGCACCCCAGCCGCCTCTGCTAGATTCTTCATAGTGGTTGTAACATCTAGGGAGCTGTCAGAGCATCTGCAAAGATACATTCCCCTTGCTGTGAAGATAATTTTCACTGAATTTCAGTGAGGAGTTACATGAACTCCTCTGAAATATTCTGGAAAGTTATCAGGAAAAAAAACATCAAGACGACATTCAAAGATGTAATTTTGTAGAAAATAAAATTATGGCATTTGCAAGTAACTGGATGCAGTTGGAGAATATCCATGTTAAGCGAAGTAATCCAATCCCATAAAACCAAAGGCCAAATGTTTTCTCTGATATGTGGACACTGATCCATCCATAATGAGGGAGGATCATGGGAAGAATAAAAGAGCTTTGGATTGGGCAAAGGTGGGGAGGAGAGGGGGCATGGGGACAGCAAAGATGGTGGAATGAGACAGACATCGTTATCCTAGCTATGATGTATGATTGCACAAATGGTGTGACTCTACATCACATACAACCAGAGAAATGAAAAACTGTGCTCCATGTGTACAATGAATTGAAATGCACTCTGCTGTCGTGTATAAATAATTAGAACAAACTTAAAAAAGATTTAATGTAAATTAAACTGGCAGAATGTGCTAAGCAAGATGCTAAGCAAATCAGTGTAGCTAGAATGGGGTTGGAGTTAACTCATCTGAGCTTTAGTTCTGTAACGAAATAACTATACAACTTTGGACAATTCTATATATGAATATTTTAGTTCCTACTTTGATAAGATGCCATACCTATTCCTCTAATCTTCGTGAGGATAAAATTAAGGGAATGAATCAGGAAACAAAGTTGAAAAATTAAAAACATTATACAAATGCAAGGTTTTCTAGACCAAATCATGCCTTGAATTTGCCAGTTCAGAGACAGTCAATGAGCTCTTTCATGGTTGGCCAAAGAGACATCTATATTCTGGTGTGTTCACATACACACAAGGGCTTGATAAAATTTTCCTCAAGGGTTGATAGAAAAACTCTACTATTCAGAAGGACAAGTCATGTGGAATGATTTGAATAGCTGAGTAAACTTTTCTGTTATATCCATGACCAACCCAAAAGAATGTGTATGATCAATGTATAGAATTTTAGCATCAGTTCAGGCCTTAGATCTAAAGTCATCTAATCTAAATCACCAATGGTGTAAATAATGAAATTGAGTCCTACAAAGCCAGGTATGGTGGTGCATGCCTGTAATCCCTTCCGGCAGCTTGGGAGGCTGAGGCAGAAGGATTTTGAGTTCAAAGACAACCTCAGCAAAAGCGAGGTGATAAACAACTCTGTGAGACCCTGTCTCTAAATAAAATACAAAATAAGGCTAGGGATGTGACTCAGTGGTCAGGTGCCCCTGAGTTCAATCCCCAGTACCAAAAGAAAAAATGAAAAAAGTCAAACTCTAGTTTTGTCAAAATAGGGCATAGATGTTCCTTTTTGGTATTCTAGATAAATAAATGTTGAATGAGATCAAAGATCTTATCATTAAATCATCTCTATTCATTAGGAAAAATTGTGAGCTAAACATTGTTTTTTTCAGTACGTTTACTACTCTTGATGTTCTTTAGACAGTGATCATGGAAGTAAGTGATGCAGAAATCAAATTTAAATGATATTGTTTTGAGATTTAAAGTATTGCTCCCCAAGGTAGTTGTTTCATTTTTTAAAGCTATGCTTTAAAAGTGAAAAATTTAAGAAAGCAAATAAAAGAAAAGGAAGATGGTATTACAGATACTTTGTTCGTTTAGAGGGGAGATGACTTTGTCATTAATAATTCCACTTAAGAGAGAAAGCAGACCACCTAAAAATTTACAAAGAATGAAGAACAAAGAGGTAATTTTGGAGAAATATGGGGGAATAATAATAAGGAGTTTTCTTGTGAATAGATGCACTCCTGAGAACCCCAGATCCTCTTCTTATGTGGTTGGAGATGCTTTGTTGCCGTGCAACATATCTTTAGATGAATATTAAGTTAGCATTTTCCAGTGTATGTCTTTCATGAAAACTGTGGGTTTGAAAGACTTTTTGCTTTGCAAGAGAGCTCCATAAGCATGATCTGAAAATAAAATTTAACTACAAAAGATAATAGATTTGGTATTGCCTAGACATGATGTAGCACATCTTTCTTTTTCTTTTTTTAAGATAAGGAGCACATATTTATGTATCATTGCCTTGATTTATCTCTCTCTCAGCTGAAGTTTCTACCTCTAAAAACACATATTTGCCCATAGAAGATGTGATATGGCTACAAAAGAATAAGGACAAGAAAAGATCAACTTTTAGTTCATCTCTTTTTGTGTGAGAATGTTTTAAATAGTACAGAACAGTTCAATGCATGTGACTGATGCCTTGTTGCAGAATAAAAAGCAGCCCCTCTCCTGAATATTTCATAAGTGATTTAAGCTATTGGACACATAAGATAGTGATGAAAGTTTAATTTTTATGTCCAGAGAATCCAAGTTGCAGACTGAATAATAACTCAGAAGTCTGTAGGATATTAAGGATGAAGCTTGAGGTAGGAGGTAGAGGAAAATCCGTAGAATAATTCACGCCATCAGATTTCCCTGGCCCATCCCCAACCATCTACCCTCTGCCCCACTCAGGGAGGGAATTCTACAAGGGAGGCCAATGAGGGAGGGAGAGAGAAGTGCCTTTTGGAAAACAGCAAGGATTTTTTTTTTTTTGAGAGAGAGAGAGAGAGAGAGAGAATTTTAATATTTATTTTTTAGTTTTTGGTGGACACAACATCTTTGTTGGTATGTGGTGCTGAGGATTGAACCCGGGCCCCACGTATTCCAGGCGAGCGCGCTACCGCTTGAGCCACGTCCCCAGCCCCAAACAGCAAGGATTTTGTGGGAGGTGTTCCTTCTTAGACGTGGAAAACAACAAAAAATAAATGACATAAAAAAGTTGAAAATATATTAATTAATAAGATAGGATGGAATAAGCTATATTGAATTTGGTTTCTGGGAATCTAGGAACATACCTATTCTACAAGTGGCATGAATCTCAAATTCATCCTGTTTGAGACTTCTACGACAATCCCAGAAAGTTAATGAAGTGGAAATTGTATACTTCTTCACAATATAATGTGACCAGAAATTATTGATGAAACAATCTAAAAAATGCCTAAGAACTGGAAAATCAATGAAACCTCTCCTAAGTAATTACTGGGCTACAAACGGAAATAAAACATGAAAGACTAGGCAGAAAATAACAAATAGGAAATGCTTTCTATCAAAACCCGTGAGACATGATGAAGCTCAACTCCCAGGTGACATCTTGAATTTAAGATTTAAAAGGAAAGAATAAAAAATTTTAAGAAAGGGGGAAATACAGCAAGCTGAAATGCTGAGGGTTTGCTTTCCTCCAAACCTTTTCTTCTACCACCTTCAACTTGCTTTCCTTGTTCCTCACCCTCATGATCCCCAGTTCACCTATCCAACACTCCCACCTCTACCTCCTGTCCTTCAGTGAATTTAGAGTCACAGAGAAACTCCTTTTGCTCTTTGTGAGGCACTGAAGCTCTTCAGCTGCAGCCGTAGGGTTGGTGGAGGGAGAGCCAAGACTCTTGGTCTGCATGCACATACTTGTTTCCCTCAAGTAGACCTCCTGGTCAGAGTCTTGTGGCTATGATTCACAAAATAATTCTAAGGATGGTTATGGACATAAATGGCAGAGAAAGAATAGGGCCTCTGATAACCGAAGCTGGAATGTAACCACAGAAAGAATAGTCAGAATAGCATTGCTCTTTCTACTCAGTACATTTTGAAATGAACTTCTGTTTAGAGAAAAAATCTTTCTAAAGAAGGCAGGAAGAAGGGGAAATGGAGAATAGTTTAATAGTTTACATGCTTTTCTTTTGGAGTTTAGAAACATTTCATTAGTTTTTGAGCTCTGTTTTCAGCACAGTTTTTTCACAACTACTTGAACATCCTGATGCTTTTTGATGAAGTAATAAAATATGCTGTGTTAGTCAGCTTACAGTGCTATGACAAAATACCTGAGAAAAATCAACTTAAAGGGGGAAAGGTTAATTTTGACTCACAATTTTCAGTTCATAGTTGGTTGGTCCATTGCTTTTAGGTCCTTGTGAGGCAGTATATCATGGCAGGGGTGTGTGCTGGGACAATGCTCACCTCCTGTTGTCCAGGAGGCAGAGAGAGAGAGGAAGGGGCTGGGGTCCCAATATCGCCTTCAAGTGTGTGCTTCCAATGACCTAACTTCCTTTCACTAGGCCCATCTCCTGAAGTTTCCACTGCCTTCCAAAAGGATGGGGACCAAACCTTTAATACATAGCCTTTGAGGGACGTTTAAGGTCCAAACGATGGCATATGCCATTACTCAAGTGAAATAATTCTACACGTTGTAATAGTGAAATCCAGGAGAGACTGAGACGGAAGCGCCATCTGATTTTAGAGCTGGAGAGTTTGTGTAGAACAGTTTGCTGTATGTGAGAGAGCTGCACGCTTCTGTAGAAACCACAAACCCAGTGGGACAGGTGTGATATGGGGCAGTGAGGAAGAATACGAGGATACGGGGAGAGCAAGAATCGGGAGTGCTACCGATGAGCAGCCAAATAGAGAACATGGCCAATACTGCTGTGATATAAATGGGAAAAGTATCGTAAGGAAGAATCATAAAAGACTTTGACACTGGGTTACTAAAGGCAAGAAATTAAACATCTTTAAGTCCCAATTTCCTCATCGGTAATAGGGATAGTAATTTTTCCCTCCTGAAAAGGGTTTTTTAAAGTTCATTAATTCATTTATTTATTCCATAAATAATAAATGTGGTTACCTACCTGTCCTCCAGTCCAGTCCTAAATGATCCCGCCACCAAAACTCCTCCCATGACCTGACCCTGTCCCCTGTCCCTCAAAAGTAACTAACTCCTCCCATGGCCTGGTTCTGCTAAGGCTGCCTATAAAGCCCAGAACCTCATGGTGGCCAGCACCCATTTTGCCCCCCAAAATGAGCCACAGCAGGTGTTCAACTGATTGAGTCCACCACTGAGATATGAGAAGAGCTTGCTGATCCCAGGTCTTCTTCTCGATTCTCACTTCCATGATTTGTGTGCCATGTGCTTATAGGGTGCTAGGCACTCTATTAGGGGGAGTTAGTATATAAAATAGACAGTAAATAAGCAAGTGCACTTCCTTGAAACATGGCACATCCCATCATTTCACGGGCTTGATCGTGACATATCCTCATAATTTCAAGGATGAATAGTATTCTGTAGGAAAGAAACAGTACTGTGATAGAAAATAACAGGGCTACTGACTTTGGCCCTGCTGTGTGTGAATGGTTTGAGACAGCTGTCCTAAGGAGATTGCCCATTGGAGGAGTCAGCAATTCAAGGAGCCAAGAGCAAAAGGAGCCCAGGTAGATGAGTCAACACAGCCCTAGAGAAACAGTTGCGCTAAAACTTGACAACCCAAAAGAATTGAATATAGACTAGGGTGGCTGGAATCCCAAAAGAAAGGAAGAAAGAAACTAATTAGGCAGGAGCTGGATTCTGTGTGGCCTTTTATGCAGAGGTAAAGAGTTTGGATTATATTCTAAATGCACAGGGAGATGTCTAGAGTGTTCTTAGCATCGTGCCGATCATATAGTGAGTGGGCACTGGAAGTTAACCCGATGGTAATGACAGGAGAAGGGGAAGAGGAGAAGACAGGTTGGAGTCTGCAATCATGAGGGAAGACACTTGAAGGTAAAACTAGGTTAAATATTCTTGATTTTAGAAAATCAGCTTTAAAATATCAGATAAAGGCTGTAGATTGATAAACGTATTAGGATGGACATGCTTCATGAGACATAAAATGCTTTAAAATTTGAACCACGAAACTATGAAACCTACTAATAAATAACAAAGGATAATCATCAAAGAAAATAATTTTTACCTTTTGCATGTCATCTTTTATTCCTTACTTCTTATTCTTTCTTGAGAGTGAGAACACATCTCTCTCCTGCTCGCCCAGATCAGCCCAAGACTAGTGTCTGAAATCAAGTCTTAAACTATGGGGTATGTCAGCCTGAAGCTCCATTTCCAGGCAGCCATGTGTTAAATGCTACCATATGGTAGGGTTCTGTTTTTGGCTTTTGGATGGACCAAACCTAATGCCAGCATACTTGGTTTGCTTTGAATTAAAATTTAATACTTAAATGGATTTTAGAAATTGTAATATAAAAACAAAGCTGGATTCATATGCTCACAAACAAATAAACACATGCATTAAGATATGGCTTTGAGACCTGATCCATTCCAGATGTTAAAGCTTACTGCTTCCTGGCTCTAGCTCTCACACTTAAAATGTTGTATAAATTGTGTTTCTTCAGCCTGGTTAACGTTAGCTCTCTGTACAGAAAATAGTTTCTTTATAAGAACTCATATATTTTTTTAAAGTGTATACTTTCTTTTCAGGAATTAGTTCACCCTGTAAATGTAAAATTCCATCTAAAATATCATGTTAGCCATCTTGAATACCCCATAGGTTAAAACTTCTTGGTCACAGGTTATGTATTGGAGTGGGGCCATTTAGAGTAACTTGATAGGTTGATTCCCAAGTATTTTATTTTTTTGGGGGATATTGTGAATGGAGTAGTTGTCCTCATTTCCGTTTCAGAGGATTTGTCGCTGATATACAGGAATGCCTTTGATTTATGTGTGTTGATCTTATATCCTGCCACTTTGCTGAATTCATTTATTAGCTCTAATAGCTTCTTTGTAGACCCTTTTGGGTCTGCTAGGTATAGAATCATATCATCTGCAAATAGTGATAATTTAAGTTCTTCTTTTCCTATTTTTATGCCTTTAATTTCTTTCGTCTGTCTAATTGCTCTAGCCAGTGTTTCGAGGACTATGTTGAACAGAAGTGGTGAGAGAGGGCATCCCTGTCTTGTACCAGATCTTAGAGGGAATGCCTTCAATTTTTCTCCATTCAGAATGATGCTGGCCTGTGGCTTATCATAGATTGCTTTTACAATGTTGAGGTATGATCCTGTTATCCCTAATTTTTCTAGCGTTTTGAACATAAAGGGATGCTGTACTTTGTCGAATGCTTTTTCTGCATCTATTGAGATGATCATATGGTTCTTATTTTTAAGTCTATTGATGTGGTGAATAACATTTATTGATTTCCGTATATTAAACCAGCCTTGCATCCCAGGGATGAATCCTACTTGATCATGATGTATAATTTTTTTGATATGTATTTGAATCCGATTCGCCAGAATTTTATTGAGGATTTTTGCGTCAAGGTTCATTAGAGATATTGGTCTGTAGTTTTCCTTCTTTGAAGTGTCTTTGTCTGGTTTCGGAATCAGGGTGATGTTGGCCTCGTAGAATGAATTTGGAAGTTCTCCCTCTTTTTCTATTTCCTGAAATAGCTTGAAAAGTATGGGTGTTAGTTCCTCTTTAAAGGTTTTGTAAAACTCTGCTGTAAACCCATCCGGTCCTGGGCTTTTCTTAGTTGGTAGTCTTTTGATGGTTTCTTCTATTTCCTCAATTGTTATTCGTCTGTTTAGGTTGTCTATATCCTCCTGGCTCAATCTGGGCAGATCATAGGACTCAAGGAATTTATCTATGCCTTCACTATCTTCTATTTTATTGGAGTATAAGGATTCAAAGTAATTTCTGATTATCTTCTGTATTTCTGAAGTGTCTGTTGTGATATTGCCTTTTTCATCCCGTATGCTAGTAATTTGGGTTCTCTCTCTTCTTCTCTTCGTTAGCATGGTTAAGGGTCTGTCAATTTTAAGAGGTGAAAGATTTATACAATGAAAATTACAGAACCCTAAAGAAAGACATTGAAGAAGACCTTAGAAGATGGAAAAATATACCCTGCTCATGGATAGGCAGAACTAACATCATCAAAATGGCGATATTACCAAAAGTTCTCTATAAGTTCAATGCAATGCCAATCAAAATCCCAACAGCATATCTTGTAGAAATAGATAAAAGAATCATGAAATTCATATGGAATAATAAAAGACCCAGAATAGCAAAAACAATACTAAGCAGGAAGTGTGAATCAGGCGGTATAGCGATACCAGACTTCAAACTATACTACAGAGCAATAGTAACTAAAACAGCATGGTACTGGTACCAAAACAGGCGGGTGGACCAATGGTACAGAATAGAGGACACAGTAACCAATCCACAAAACTACAACTATCTTATATTTGATAAAGGGGCTAAAAGCATGCAATGGAGGAAGGATAGCATCTTCAACAAATGGTGCTGGGAAAACTGGAAATCCATTTGCACCAAAATGAATCTGAATCCCTATCTCTCGCCGTGCACAAAAGTTAACTCAAAATGGATCAAGGAGCTTGATATTAAATCAGAGACACGGCATCTGATAGAAGAAAAAGTTGGTTATGATCTACACGCTGTGGGATCGGGCTCCAAATTCCTCAATAGGACACCCATAGCGCTAGAGTTAACAAATAGAATCAACAAATGGGACTTACTCAAACTAAAAAGTTTTTTCTCAGCAAAAGAAACAATAAGAGAGATAAACAGGGAGCCTACATCCTGGGAACAAATCTTTACTCCACACACTTCAGATAGAGCCCTAATAACCAGAATATACAAAGAACTCAAAAAATTAGACAATAAGATAACAAATAACCCAATCAATAAATGGGCCAAGGACCTGAACAGACACTTCTCAGAGGAGGACATACAATCAATCAACAAGTACATGAAAAAATGCTCACCATCGCTAGCAGTCAGAGAAATGCAAATCAAAACTACCCTAAGATACCATCTCACTCCAGTAAGACTGGCAGCCATTAGGAAGTCAAACAACAATAAGTGCTGGAGAGGATGCGGGGAAAAGGGCACTCTTGTTCATTGCTGGTGGGACTGCAAATTGGTGCAGCCAATTTGGAAAGCAGTATGGAGATTTCTTGGAAAGCTGGGAATGGAACCACCATTCGACCCAGCTATTCCCCTTCTCGGTCTATTCCCTAA
Organism: Urocitellus parryii; assembly: GCF_045843805.1. Classification (NCBI taxonomy): domain Eukaryota; kingdom Metazoa; phylum Chordata; class Mammalia; order Rodentia; family Sciuridae; genus Urocitellus; species Urocitellus parryii. The sequence continues at coordinate 59,409,195 of NC_135539.1, read as the reverse complement.
AGCCCTAACAAGAGCATGCTACAGGGACACTGCTACATCGATGTTCATAGCAGCTCAATTCACGATAGCAAGACTGTGGAACCAGCCTAGATGCCCTTCAATAGATGAATGGATAAAAAAATGTGGCATTTATATACAATGGAGTATTATTCTGCATTAAAAAATGACAAAATCATAGAATTTGGAGGGAAATGGATGGCATTAGAGCAGATTATGCTAAGTGAAGCTAGTCAATCTTTAAAAAACAAATACCAAATGACTCCTTTGATATAAGGGGAGTTAACAAGGACAGGGTAGGGACGAAGAGCTTGAGAAGAATATTTACATTAAACAGGGATGAGAGGTGGGAGGGAAAGGGAGTGAGAAGGGAAATTGCATGGAAATGGAAGGCGATCCTCAGGGTTATACAAAATGTCATATAAGAGGAAAGGAGGGGTAAGACAAGATAATACAAATGGAAGAAATGATTTACAGTAGAAGGGGTAGAGAGAGAAAAGGGGAGGGGAGGGGAGGGGAGGGGGGATAGTAGAGAATAGGACAGACAGCAGAATACATCAGACACTAGAAAGGCAATATGTCAATCAATGGAAGGGTAACTGATGTGATACAGCAATTTGTATACGGGGTAAAAGCGGGAGTTCATAATCCACTTGAATCAAACCGTGTAATATGATGTATTAAGAACTATGTAATGTTATGAACGACCAATAAAAAAAAATAAAAATAAAAAAATAAAAAAACAAAATTAGTAACTAGAAAAAAAAATAGAGTAACTTGAAAGAAGAAATCAGTGAGTGATCTGAGCCTAATGCACAGAACCCTAGTATTTTGCATTGATTCCTGTCACTTCTTTGCAAGTGTGATTCATTAAAAAGAATGGACTTATTGTGATCCCTCTTCAAGTAATTGTGACATGACTTCATCTGATTTCTTAAGAAAAGCTCTTTGTTACCACAAACAAGCTTCAGATATTCTTCTTTCTCTAAGTTATCCTGAAATAAGAAACAATAACAAATACCAGGGAAATCATAAACGTTACCAAACAAAAAATTTCTGTGGCTTACAAATAAGGTTTGTGTTTTGCTCATGATAACATATTGGTTTTGAATCAGTTTTGCCCAAATTCTCTGCTGATATTTCCTGCATCATGGGACCCAGGCTTTTGGTTTTATGAGAAGGAAAAGTAAAAGACATTCAGATCATGCAACAGCAGCCAAAGCCACTACTTGGAAATTAGTATATCGCTTCTACATACATTCTGTTAGGCACAGCAATTCCTATGGGTAAGCTCAGTCAAAGGGAAGGGTAAGTATTAATTCTCCATAGAGAGACATGGCAAGTCACATGGCAAAGAGCACAGATATTCAATCCTCTTATGTGAGGGAAGTGACTCATGATGAAAAAATAATGCAGTCTATCCTTCTTCACAAGTACAAAGGAAAAAGACAAGTTCACAAATCTTAGAATATTGAATGCAAGTGGTATTGCAAAAATATTTGGGGTCACTTTAGAACGTTTGATAAATTTTATTTCAATGTCTTTTTTGAAAGAGTGATGGTTAATGCATTGCCATGTCTGGGATCCAGGGAAAATACAGGTTTTTTAGAATTAATAAGAATTGAGAGAGGGAGAGAGAGAGAGAGAGAGAGAGAGAGAGGGAGAGAGAGAGAGAGAGAGAGAGAGAGAGAGAGAGAGAGAGAGAGAGAGAGAGATATGGTGAAAATCAATTGTACCTTCTAGGTTTAGGGCCCTTGATCCCTATAAGTTACTCTTAAAACATGTGGACTGCAGCTGCCTTTCTCCTTGCTAAAGTCCTTGAGTTTCATTAATCAGGTCCAAGGGGAATGATTCACTTAAGCTTGCACTGATGCTATTGAGCTGTTTTTCTTCTTTCTTGTCATCTTCTAATGGGTGAAATAGAAAAGAGAGACTATAATCTTAGAAAAAGCAAATAGAACCCGGGAGGATTAGAGAGCAGGAAGATCATCTTTCTCTGTGTTTAATGCTTTTTGGTTTTCAGGAACTGTAGCATGTCTACGTATCTAAAAAAAAAGAAAAAGAAAGAAAAAAAAATTGGAACATCATCCTGTACCTTAAAATGAATGAATCAACAAGAATTAGTCAAATCCCTATTTGCAAAGTTTATTGCTAGATGTTGAAGGGGACACAGAAGCCTTCCCTTCTCTCCAAGATTTTCTGTTTGGTTAGAGAGAAATTTAGTATCCTTTATTTCAATATGTGAAATTTGTGTTGCAGATGTTGTAAGAGCTTTCAGAAAAGAACTGGTATGAGCGTGAGTCAGTGGAGAGGCATGTGATTTTTTTTTTAATGTCTGTCTCAATCATATGGCTGAGCCATAATTTATTTAGTCACCCACCTATTATTAGAACTTTAGAATAGTTTTAGTCATTGTCATTAGAGAGCATACTTTGATCTGGGTCTGGGTGCATCTGGGTCTGCATCTTGAATATTTTGGGGATAAAGTGTTAGGCCACTCAGGATACATACTGTCAAGTAAATCTTCCCAAACTTTATACTTCTACCAGTTAGGGTTGAGAGTAATGATGTCACGATATCCCCACCAGCTTGAATATGCTTTAAAAATCTGCCCTTTGCTACTCACTTAGCTAATTCCTACTTGGCCTTCAAGTCTCCGCTTGCAGTTTATTTCTGCTAAGATCTGTTCCATTAATCCGCTAGATGAGTTCAGAGTCTTTGGTTACACCACTGGGTCTAGGTTTTAAGATCTTGTTGTCACCCTTTGCTATTCTGCAGTGAAATTCATTGATGATATATGCTCATTACACACACTATAATTTAAAAATATACATTTTTAAGCACAAAATTGAGGAGAAATAAAACAACAAAATAAGAATCACATTTAGTTCAGTATGTGAAAATCTTGAGCAAGTTGTACTTGAAGACCAAATGAAGCAGTCAGCTGTTCGTATCCTAAATTGCCATGAACACTGCAGAACAAATGTAGGCTGACAAGGCTGTGCGGGTTGGTAACTAATTTTTCTGAAACGGTGACCAACCTTTGGCAGGTTTCCTGGGAGAAAAAAATTCTTTTTGTTTATGCTCATTCTTCTGAAAAATTCAGCATGTATTAAAATTGGGTGAAGACATTTGTTTTTAATGTGTGAAACTAAGCAACATTTTTATGCTTAATTACAAAACTTTCACCTATACCAATGTCACACAGGACTTAGGAGGATCCTTAGGATTTTTAGGACCATCCTTGTGAATGACTGTCTTCCACATTTCTGGCTGGCTGGTGTCTTTGATCCTTCGCCACTAAATGCCAACAGTACCTAGCCATCATTGTGATAATAATGAAAGTTTTTAATAATGCCCTTGCAAAAAAAATGCCCTTGCAAATTTTCCAAATGCCTAGTTTGGGTACTTACTGAGAATCATTGGTCTAGTAATAATGCGGCAGCCTGCACTTTCCCAGATGTCACACTTATCAAAATGCTTTAAAAGAATAAGCTCTTTCCTGTTCTAAGTCCCTTGCCAGCAGTGACTGTATGTCACAGTGCTCTTGCCAGCACAGGTCTGATACTCATTGATACCTTGATAATGTGAATTAATAAAGTAACACTTGTGTGGCTAGGTCCTCCAGAATAATTTTATAGAACAGGAATAGTATGTATATCCATTGAATAATTTCTGATTATGATGATAAGCCTCCAGTGTTTTACCTTTGAAAATGTGGCAGGAAGATCGTGAGTTCAAAGCCACCCTCAGCAAAACGAGGTGCTAAGCAACTCAGTGAGACTCTGTCTCTAAATAAAATACAAAATAGGGCTGGCTGGGCATGTGGCTCAGTGGTCGAGTGCTCGTGAGTTCAATCCTTGGTACCACCTTCCCTCAAAAGAACTGTCAAGAATAACAACAGCTCTTCTCTTCTTTTTAAAATATATTTTTAGTTGTACATGGACTCAATACCTTTATTTTATTTATTTTTTATGTGGTGCTGATAATTGAACCAAGTGCCTCACATGTGCTGGGCAAGTGCTCTATCACTGAACCACAATCTCAGCCTGTAACAGCTTTTCTTTAGATAACTGGTACTAGGTATCTCACCAAGGAATTCACACTACTGTTTTATTTATTTGCTTCAACAACTGTGTGAGTTAGGCTTAGATGTAGTAACTAGCTCAAGGTTATTAAAAGAGGAAACTTGTAAATGATAGGTAGGATTTGAACCCAGGTTCATAGACAGGGTATGTTTTCACTGCACTACAAAAATTGATTATTGACTTAAAACAGGTAGCTTTCACTGAATGAAGAAAAATTCTTTCTTGTCTCGCTTTCTAAGAGTTTTGTCTTTAATCAATCAGGATGCTAACAAACTTTCTGGCTTCACTTTTAAAAAATGTCAAGAGTAACTACATATTTTCAGTAAGACAAAGAAGAGATTTTCCATGTGGTTTATGCCATTGGATGTATTGATGAAATTATATGTAATAATAAACATGTAAATTACTTTTATAATAATAATAATAAATCAATAATAATAAATTACTTTTATTCCCATACTTGATTTGGTGTATAATGCTAACAATGACTACAGATTCATTTTTCTATAATCATGTCTAAGATGTTTGTATCAATATGAGTTGGTGATATTAGTTCATAGTTTTTTATTCTCTCTGATGGTATATGATAACAATTCAGAGGAAAAATACTTGGAACTTGGTTCTCATTTGAGGGCACCTTAGAACAAATTATACACAGGCATTAATTTGTTTCTTAAAAACTTAAAAGAACCTACCAAATAGTGCATAACATCTTCTGGGAGTTTTTCCTTTTTGGATGGGTGGACTAATTATTTGAAAATGTTTTTAATTTTATCCATGACTTATGTTTATTCAGATTTTATTTTTCTTCTTCTTGATATAATTTTAGTAATTATGTGCTTTTTTCTGGAAATAACTCATTTCAGACACATATATGGACACAAAATTATATTTAAAATATTACTTAGAATCTATATGTTTGTAGAATCTTTGTCATTTTTAATTTTGTGTATTTATGCTTTCATTTTCTTTATTAGAGTTGCCCAAGATTTGTCTTTTGTATCCTTATTGCCCAACCACCCTCAAAAACAGTTCTTCAACATACTTATGAATTCTGTATGTTTCTTTCTTTTTTTTTGATTACAGATCTGGTCAAAACATTTATATTCTGATAGCAGTAATTTTGTTTTTGTTGTTTGTGAGCTAGTCCAGACTTGTAGATTTATTTCCTCTTTGACACTGCAGAAATTATTAGGACATCTGCAAAATTCTTATGGATTTTTGTTGACTTTCAGATTTTTATCAATATGTAGAATCATGCTAAAAAGTGACCCACTGTTTTCAAATATAATATCTAAATTAGATTATTGTCCACTTTCAATCTGTCATTATCTTATCTCTAAATAATGCCAAAGTAATTTTATTGATTAGGATTACAGTTCTATCTCACCTTTTTTTTAGGTTCAAGATCATGATACCTTACTTGGAAAAGTCTGTAACAATGAAATCTCTCCCATTACATCCATTACTAACAATATCTGGATCAGGCTTATAATAGATGATTCCACCCAAAAGACTGGTTTCAGAGCTGTTTATCAAGTTGGTAAGGAAATTTCTACTTAATTTTAAGTGTATCATTTATTTGATTGTAACATTTTAGTTTCTTAAAATAATTTAGTCATTTTGTGTCCTCAAGTGGTGAGGAAAATATTCTCATAAAAATGTAACATTCTCTTATCTCCTTAGGCATAATCAGGATATACAATAAACTTGGGGCCAATAATTATTTATTTCTGATGAACAGTCCTATCATTTTTATATTTACAGCTTGTGGGGGTGAATTAACTGGAGAAGGAGTCATTCGCTCCCCTTATTATCCCAATGTATATCCTGGAGAAAGGACCTGTAGGTGGACCATACGCCAGCCCCAAAGCCAAGTTGTTCTTCTCCAGTTCACTAGCTTTGAAATTGGAAGTTCTGCCCACTGTGATACAGATTATGTTGAGGTAAGAAGAAACAAACCTTTGGATCTTTGTATTTCATTATCTATTATTAAAAATACTATGTTATCCTCAAATCAGTTATATGTAATGGAAGTCATTTTGTAGAGATCAATATCTCTTATGAACCCAGAAAAATCCTTAACAAAAGGCTAGCTAACTGAATCTAGCTTATAAGTAGGTTTATATGCCATGATTAAATGAGATTAATCCCAGAAGTATGGGTTGTTAATAACATCCCAGATTCAATGAATACAAAACATGTTATCAATAAAATAAAGGTCAAAAATACTTGATCATCTCAGTAGATTACAGAAAAAGTATTTGAAAAAATCTATACATTTTTATGATAACAACATTTAACAAACTAGGGGAAAAGGGGACTTCCTTAATTTTATAAATGGCATCTTTAAAACCCCACATATTTAATGATGAAACACTAAATGTTTTGCCTCTTTATCCATAAAAATTTAAGACTGTGTGTTCTCACCACTTCTGTCCAACATTATACTGGAAATTTTTTCTTTCTTAAACAATTAAGCAAGGAAGAGAAAATAAAATGCATCTTCAGTTTATATGTGGAGTATCACAAAGAATTCACACACTTAAAAAACTTAGAGAAAAAAATTATCTTAAATGACATATAAAAATCAGTGTTTTTCTTTTGAGCTTTTAAGTGCTTACAATCCACATATTTGAAATCCACGGAGCTTGTTGATTCCCTATTGTGATAATTATTGTTATTTTTATTTCAACAGCAGGTGGACAAGTTCTTACACAGTCCTCAGGAAGTAGACTTATTAGAAGTTGGGTACAATGGTTTACAGCAGTAAACCCAGTGTTGCAGGAGGCTGAGGCAGGAGGATTACAAGTCTGAGGCCAGCCTGAGCAACTTAGGAAGACCTTGTCTCAAAAACAAAAAACTAGAAAGGGATTGGGATATAGGTTAAAATGAATTATAGACCTAAACATGGGTTCTAAAACCATGAAACTCTTGGAAGAAAACATGGTAACATTTGTGACCTTGGATTAGGTAAAAACTTCTTAGCTATGACATGAAAGTTACAAATAACAAAAGAAATAATAAAGAAATTGGACTTCATCAAAATTAAAAACAATCTGTTTTTTTAAGTGAGCAAATCACATGAATAGACATTTATTCAAAGAAAATATGCAAATGAACAAGTATGTAAAAAGATGTTCAGCATCATTAGTCTTCAGGGAAAATGCAAATAATCAAAACCACAGTGCAATCTCACTTCATATTCTTTAGAATGGCTGTAATCAAGAAGTCAGATAATAGCAAGTGTTGGAAAAGATTTGGAGAAATTGGAACGCTTACGATTTACTGGTGGGAATGTAAAAGGATGTACCCACTTTGGAAAACAGTTGATGGTTTCTCAAAAAGTTAAACATAAAGTTTCCATTTGATCCAGAAATTCCACTCTTAGTTTTATATTCAATGTTAACAAAACATATTAATAAAAATGTGCATGTGAGTATGCCTACATTCATTATATCATATGCAAATGCCAAATAAAATAATTATTGATAATTTTAAAAGTATAAAAAAGCCCATCAACTGATGAATGGGTAAGTAAAATACTATATATGTACATATATATGTACACACACATATACATACAATGTAATATTATATGGCATTAAAAAGAAATAAAGTAATGATGCCTACTACAATATGGGTAAGCTTTGAAAACATTACACTACATAAAGAGTCTAGTCACAAAAGACCATATATCTTAAGATTTCATTTGTTTGGAACGTCCAGAATAGACAATTTATAGGGACAGAGAGTAGGTTAGTGGCTGCCTGGGGCTCTAATGGCAGGAGAATAGAGAGTGACTGCTAATGGACGTGGAATTTCTCCTGGGGTAAATAAAATGTTCTAAAATTGATGATGTTTTCAAATTGATTTTAGTATGTTAATAAAAGGGTTTATGAAATAATTGTTCTTGAAGTTGTTTTCCAAAATAGACATCTAACAAAATAAACTGGGGTTTATCTGTTTTATTTTAGGTTGGTAGCAGTTCCATTTTGGGTTCTCCTGAAAATGAAAAGTACTGTGGCACCAACATAACTTCATTAATAACATCCGTGTACAATATTCTTTATGTCACATTTGTGAAAAGTTCTTCTACTGAAAATCATGGTTTCATGGCTAAGTTCAGTACTGAGGATTTGGGTAAGAGATTGTATCTTCTCTTTTGCTTACATTCAAATAATTAAACAATAGAAACAAATTGCACAAAAACGTCTACACTGTAAAAAAATATTTTAAAGTGCACTGATGGCAAAGAATATATTTTCAATCAACACATAACAATAGTTATTTGGTATTTATTAACAAAAGAAAAAAGTTATCTTAAGTGGCATATAAGAAACGGCACTATTCTTTTGAGATTTTAAGAGGTTATGATCCATGTATATTTTTTTAAATCCATGGAGCCTGTTGGTTACCTGTTGTGATAATTTTTATTTTTATTTCAACAGCATGTGGACAAGTTCTTACACAGTCCACAGGAATCATTAAAAGTCCTGGTCATCCAAATATCTACCCCAGTGGTATCAACTGTACTTGGCATGTACGGGTTCAATCTGGAAAACGGATTCGTTTGGTGTTTGACAAGTTTTATCTGGAGTTTCATTACAATTGCTCAAAAGATTACCTGGAAGTTTATGACACTGGTTCTGAGACATTTCTTGGGAGGTGAGGTGTTTTTAATATTTTTTTTAGTTGAAGACAGACACAATACTTTATTTTATTTATTTTTATGTGGTGCTGATGATCAAACACAGTGCATCACATATGCTAGGCAAATACTCTACTAACTAAGCTGCAACCCCAGCCCAAGGTGTTTTTCTTTTTTTTTCATGCTAAACTTGGCAGCTTGCTTGTTTATTTTTAATTTTTGTTTGTTTGACTAAAGTATTTATTGTATTTATTTATTTATTACGGATTTTTTAAAAAAATAAATGACAGCAGAATGCATTACAATTCTTATTACACATATACAGCACAATTTTTCAGATCTCTGGTTGTATATAAAGTATGTTGACACCAATTCGTGTCTTCATACATGTACTTTGAATAATGATGTCTATCACATTCCACCATCATTATTTTTTTTATAGATTTTTGTTCAGAAAGGCACAAAATCAGTAATGCACGTACCACCATTTCCCATCTATTTTCTCTTATTTCTTTTTTAAATTGACAACATGTTTTTCTTTATTTTGTAGGCCATGATATTTTGAAGTATATAATACATCTTACAGAATAGTGAATTCTATCCAATTAACTAACATACTACCCCACATATTTATCATTTTAACAGTGATAGCACAAAACATCCACTCTTTTCATGTTTGCCAAAGATATCAAGTATGATTGACTACAGTCACCTTGCTGTACAACAGATCCTTTGAAATTTAGTTCTCCTATAACTGTAATTGTGAATCTTTTCAACATCATCTCCCAACCCTTCCCCCCAATCACCTGAGCCTCCAGTCAGCACCATTATTATACTGTCTGCATCTATAAGATCACCTTTTTATAGATTCCACATATGAGTGATCTCATGTGGGATTTTTCTTTCTGTGCCTAGTTTCTTTAATGTCATACAATGTTCTCTGCAAGATCATCCCTGTTGTTCCAAGTAACTGAATTCCATTAATTTTTATGACTGAATGGTCTTCCATGGTGTGTGTGTGGTGGTGGGTATCTATATTTACATTTTCATATCTATATATCTATATCACATTTTCTAATCATCTATTGATGGACCTTTGGGTTGATTCCATATCTTGGACCTTGTATAATGCTGCAATGAACATGAGAGGGTGGATATTTCTTCAACATACTGATTTTGCTTCCTTGAGCTATATACTTAGTAGGAGGATTGCTGGGTCATATGATAGTTCTAATTTTAATTTTTGAGGAACCTCTATATGTTGTTTTCCATAATGGCTGTATTAATTATTTTTTATTTTTAAAATATGTACCAATCCTTGTTATTTTTTTATAATAATCATTTAACAGATGTGGTATGATATCTTATTGTGGTTTTTATTTGCATTTCTTTAATGAAGAGTGATAGTGAGCATTTTTTAATACACATATTGGCCATTTCTGTGTTTTTTTTTTAATAGTAATGTCTATTTATGGGTTTTTTGCCCCTTTTTTGATCAAGTCACTTGTGGTTTTGCTATTGAATTGTTCACATTCTTTATGTATTTTGGACATAAACTGCTTGTGAGATGTATAGTTTGCAGATATTATTTCACATTCCATAGGTTTTTCTCTTCACCCTGTTGTTTATTTTTGCCATATGGAAGATTTATAGTTAATAGAACCCCACTGGTTTATTTATTTTTTGTTGCCTGTTCTTTTGAGATCTTTTCCATGAAAATCCTGCCAAGACCAATGTTATAGAGAACTCCTCCATGTGTTCTTCTAGCACTTCATACCTTACAATTAAGCTTTTAACCTTTTTCAGTTTATTTTAATTTTCCTTTCATTATGAATCATACTTTGCTGCTTCTTTCTATCCCTGGAAATAGTTGATATAATGTTAGGCATTTTTAATTTTTATGTTTTTGGCTCTAGATATTATTATATTCCTATAAATGTCCAGGAATGCAGTTAAATTGCTTGAAACCAGTTCAGTCCTTTTCAGTTTTGCTTTGGAACTCATTTGTTTCCTATTGTTCTTCCTCACTTGATATCCAGTGTCTTGAGAGCCATCATTTTAAATATTTTCCTCAGGTTTCAATTGTTTCAGGTGTAAAATTAAATCTAGCTGTTATTATTACATCCTCACTGGAAATGGAATTCTCCTGATTGTTTCTTCATTTTGCATTTTCTTTTACTTATTTTTTTTAATTCTAAAACATTTGTTTCTCTATCAATTATTTTCTTAAGTTAATTTTTTTTCTTCTGGTTTTATTCTCCCTTGTCATCTTTTCTTAACTTTTTAAACTTTTCTATTTTTCTTTTTTTTGGGGGGATGGATGGGTATTTATAACCACTGAAAAATACATAATTTTTGCTGAATGGCATAAACTAGAATGATCTTGCCCAAATTTAGTACATATGGACATATAAATTAAGGATTTAATTAATTTACCTACCTTTATTTTGATCAAGATGTTAAATCCTTTTAAACACTGAAATGGCATTATACACTAAATTCTTTTTAATTTCCCTCAGCAATTAATCCATCTCTTTCTCATATTCAGCATTTCCCCTTACATTCATTTTCATAGTATTTTTTTCTCTGTCATTCTATTTGACTAATTTTGCCAAGTCTGTTTAGACTTGAAATTTCTATTTTATTTGCCTTTCCTTCTTACAGGTATTTCTCTGGCTAAAATCTCATGGCTTAATGTCTTTTATTATTTTGTCATTACTAGAAAATTTTGTTCTGAGTAAAACTGCTTTTGTTCAGCAGAAAGACAATATGGCTTTATAATCAAACCTTTTCCTCTCCACAGGCCCGCTGTTAAAGACAACAGATTCCACCTCTCTAGGATTACTATTCCAGGCACTGATCTAAGTGCTTTATGTACAGTATCTTAACCCATCATTTCCCAAGAATAACTCTATGAAGTAGGCACTATCATCATCTCCATTTTCAAGATGGAGAAACTGATGCATAGAGATTGAGTGATTTGCCCAAAGTCATATTGCCTCTAAGTGACAGAGGTGACACTTGAGTCTGTACTCTAAGAATTGATGATATATGAGTTCCCTTCACTGTTTATATTTGTTACATTTCTATGAATAAGTTCATTAATATGCTAAATGGCAATGTAATGGAACTTGTGCTTTCTAATTTCATCAAAATTCTAACACATGTCAAGTTACATAGCCAGACACACACCAAACCATTTCAGGGAAGTAATCAAGAATAGAAGGATCTTCTAAGTTCGAAATTTTTTTTTTGCCTGACATATATTTGATTTTTAAGTTGGCTGGAGTTATATAAGAAAACTTATTATCATATTTACATGTCCCAATTTTTGGTCCATCATTTCAAATATACTAAATGTTTTAAAACCCATGTATCTGTTCTTTCTCCATTTGGAATAGATTTTGTGGAAAATCCATCCCGCCTTCTCTCACCAGCAGTGACAACTCAATAATGTTGATATTTGTGGCTGACTCTGACCTCGCTTATGAAGGCTTTACAATAAAGTATGAAGCAATTGATGCATCAACAGGTAACAAGACACATTTTCTGCTTGGTCTCATTTACTGTGTTACAAAATGGTACTAATATCTAACACAAAGAATGCTTAGTCCCTAAATCTGGGTCACACCATGAAAGTCATAGTTAGAATAAAGTAGGTGACTTTAAACACCTTCCTTAAAAATAGAATCATGATCAGATAGGAGTATTATATCAATATTAATACTAATGTTGTATTGTATCAATATTGATTTTCCTCAATATGAAATTTTCAAAATTTGATAATGGTACAGTGATTTTGTAAGGGAACTATTTTGTTCTTAGGAACAAAACACTGAAGATTTTTGAAGTAAAGACACAGTGTGTACAGATGACTCTGAAGTAGATCAAATGAATCAAAGAGAGAAAGGGCAAGAGAGAAAGCAAGAAGACAGAGAAAGAGAGACACAGAGAGAGAGGGAAGGAGTTCATACAGTGGGGGCAAAATACAAATATATGGCAAATTTGGATAGAAGGAATATGGAAGCTTATGCAATCTTTCTGCAAGTTAAAAATTCCACCAAAATAAAAAGTTACCAGTCAGACTGAAAACTTATTTTAAGAAATTATGAAAAACAACAATAACACAGTAAAAATAAGAGACTGCTGCATGGAATTTTGGATCAGGGAAGGGGTGTTTTCTTGGCAAAATATACATTTTTAAATTTAACCTAATGAAATCGATGTTCTTTTTAATTTTTCCTTTTAAAAGGAAATATTGTATTCTTCCTATTACTTAGTTCTTCTCATTATTTTGCTCCTTGCAAATGTATCCTAGGAAACAAATACCTGCAGGCAGAGTCTTTGAGATGACATGTATCAAGGATGCTGCCTGTCCCAAGAGTCTGTGAGGTTTATGAGGGTGTCATGTTCCACAGGCTCGTTTCCCCACCTGAGATTGTATGTTTTCAGAAGTCTGGGCTTTCTTATGCATTAGGTGCATATGGTGACTGTGCTCACTAAACATTTCACGACCTCTGAATTGCCCCAGAAGCATAGTACTATTCACTGAGAGAGAACTGGATCATTGCTGGTGCCTGCATATGTTCCTCCAGGGACCCCAGGTGTTCCTTTTTTAAAGCTCTTACTCCCCACAGGAAATAAATAAAAAGGAAAAAAATCTCCTGCTCAGAAACTCTACTCAATTTCTCATTTATTTCTCCTGCAGAGGGTCTGGTTACTATTCTTCATTCATTCCAAGCAAATTGTTATTCTCTGCAGTGCTGCACATTCTGTGTTCTGGAAGCATGACTTTAGGTTTCTCCAGAATCCTGAGTGCAAGAGAAACATATAGTTTTATCTCGAGTGGAACCTTCTGTGGGAAACAGTTCATTTTTCAGCCCACGCACATGGGAAATGAAGTCCCGGGATTCATATTAGGTTTTGTTGTGCAGTTGACATATGCACTGGACTTTGTTCAGGTGGTTAACATCCAAAGACCAAAATCAGTTTCTCAGGAAATGATAGTGTGCACACAATTTTCCATACTTCATAGTTTTATCTGTCTCATATGTTTGGCTCCAAACCACACTGAATATTAGATTTGGAGTAAGTCACTTGAACTCTCTGGGCTACAGTTTTCTCATCTGTGTAATTAAAGGACTGGATTTGATGATCTTTGAAATGTCTTCTGGTTCTAATCATCTATGAGCATAATTTCAATTTGCTGCATGAATAAACTGGCAGTGTATTAGATAACATGTAATTCAGGCTGGGCCTCCTGAAAATATCATAGAAATCTTTGGGATAATATACAAAGAAAGACATAGCTCTATAATGACTCCAACAACTCTTTGTTAATTCTACATTAGCTTGTAAGGCTGTGTTTACTGCAGAAACAATCAAGAGCAGTTGAAATAATATGGTGAGGAAGATATTAAAGTTAAATATTAATAAGTAAAAGTAACTAAAATTAAATCAAGGATTGGGGGTATAATGCTGAGTGGTAGAGCACTTGCCTAGCATGCATAAAGCCCTGGGGTTCAATCCCCAGCACTGCCAAAGCTTAAAAAAAAAAGTAAATTGAAGAAAAGGAAAGAAGCTGGACAGGAAAGAAAACTTAGCTGTCTAGTGTGTGTTTGGCATGCAGGAAGCCCTGGGTTCAATCCCCTGCACCCACTCAAAACTTCAAGTGAGAGGGCAGAAGAAAAAGCAAAGGATAAAAAGAAGAGACTATCCTAACAACTGCAGAGACGCTCTACCCTGCTTCCCTGTGTGCTGGCCACTACTTTAGCCTCTGTGTTGTCCAGACAGGGCTGAAATCACAGACATGGGAGTACATACTTTCTGACCCTTGGCTTAGCCTGGTTGGTCACTATGTGCCTTGTCTTTTGCTGAATGAACTCATAGATCTAACACCGTCAAATCATTCTAAATAGCATTCTGATCTATGATTGGATCCAGGAAGCCATATGGCATCTTCACTTTATAATTCTGGAAACTTTTACAGTTTTCCATAGGTCAGGAGGTGAGCTCACATGAATTACTGAGGGTGCTCTTGCACTACTTCTCAGGGAAGGGTTGGCTCAGGGGTCCAAAGGAGGAGTTAAACTGGTTGCAGCCAAGCAGAGGGCTAGCCCTCCCAGGCAGGCAGAGTCAGGGTGCGTGAGATACTGATTTGAAAACTCAGAGGTGTTAGGACTCTTTCTTTTCAGTTATCTTTTGGGGGACTATTTTCTACAGAATAAAAATAGTGTCAGAGAGAAGAAGAGCATCAGTGAAAGCTCAGTTGTGGGACCTTACCCTGTTTTATTGCTCTAGCAGAAGTTGTTTCCAGAGCCATAATAATGACTTTGGTTGCTGATTTCTAGTTCTTCAGCACAACCTCTGTGCATTTCCCTGCTGACACTGTTACTGTCTTCATCTGATAAAGGTGAATTTTCCTGATTTAAATCCAGTTCTTTTCTCATCTGTAGTTCATGCCATGTGGCTATGATGTCAGCCCTCAAGTATGTGTTTGGGAGGAAAGAGATGGCTTCTTGTCATTACTTTGACTCCCTCCCTCTGCACTCTGTTACTGCCTTCATCCAGATGTTCCTGGGGAAACAGGAATGAAAGAAATAACAAGTATAATATTACTGGATAGCAACTCATAAGAAGTTCTTAGTAAGTGATTAGGAGATGAGGTTTTCAGTGCTTGATGACTGAAAGCACAAAACACTTGAATCCCAAGAGAATATAATTAGTTAAATTTGCCAATTTAATTTGAAATTTTATATTCTATTAAAATATATTGCATATATGTAAATGGATAATCCTACTGATAGGGTACTTTAAAAGTATAAACAAGAGCAGAGACATCTAATTAATTCATTTTCAACTTTAATATTAGATAAAAACTTATATAGTATCGAATCCATTGTTTTTCACACTGTAAATTCATGACTCATTCATGACTGCATTTGCTCAAAGTATGGAATAGAATTGAAAATAGCATGAAGGTATCAGAGTTATCACACAAAGTTAGGTATCACTTCATGAAATTTGTTTGTAGTATGTCTGTGTGAGCATGATTGATACAAATATCATTTTTTATGGTATCAAGGAAGCTCAAAACAAAGATCTCAACCAAGTAACTTTTTTCCTTATCTCTCTCTTTCCCCTTCCTCCACACCTCTCATGCATGTGT
Source organism: Urocitellus parryii (assembly GCF_045843805.1). Classification (NCBI taxonomy): domain Eukaryota; kingdom Metazoa; phylum Chordata; class Mammalia; order Rodentia; family Sciuridae; genus Urocitellus; species Urocitellus parryii. The sequence goes on along the minus strand of NC_135539.1, from coordinate 59,393,291 downwards.
GTGGTACTGAGGATCAAACCCAAGGTCTTTCACATGCCAGGCAAGCACTCTACCACTAAGCTACATCTTTAGACCTAGTCCAAATAAATTTTAAATGAAGAAGAAAGAAGTTAGAATGTTGAATTTTTCTTCGCAAGAATACATGGCTGGTTGGTTTAGGAGCCAAACTAAACAATCAAGTCTCAACATGTAATCCATGTCTTCTGCCATGTGTCTCGACTTGCTCTTGGAAATTCCCTAGATGAACTGCACCTGGTGCAATTGGTAACATTCATTTCAGGGCTACTTCTCATATTTTCTGCAAAGAGAAATGACCAAGAATGATCAAAAACACCTTGATATAGGGTAAAAGTGAGCCCTACAGGGCCTTCCCAACTTCTTCATCCCCAGCCCAAAGACACCTCCCCCCCTCCCCTGTGATATACATACACTGGGGTTTAGTGCTATTTTTTCACCAGTCATCCTGGAATAAGCCCCCAGAAGACATTTAGGAGTAGGAAGTTAAGAAATGATAAATTAGAGGGCTAGAAAGGTTTATTTAGAAGAAATGTATAGAGAGAATTATTCTACTTTAAACTACAATCTTGTAAGGACAGCATTCTCAGACTCTAATGTTCATAAGAAACTTGGGGAGGATGGAAGTGCATTATTACAACTTTGGGTATTAGGGTTTCATCCAGAAATTTTGATTAAGATAGAGATGACTAGGGTAGATTTTTTTTTTTTGCTCAGAAATTCAAGTGGAGCTCATGAAGTTTGTCTTTATACTTCATTAAAGACCCTGAAAGTCAAGTCTTGGAGTGTAAATCTCTGTAAAATCCTAAGAGAAAATGGCAAATGGCACTAGTAGGAAGTGCTGTTCATGATACTGTGAAAGGAAGCCTTGAGGGAACATCAGGTCTCCATATCCAGCTTGATATTAATGTGGACTACTCTGGGCAAATCATAATTCTCTCCTATTCTTTCTACCTTGAATTCTGAATTTTCTGCTTAGATACTTGGATATCTTTCTTCTGGAAAGGAATTTTAGTAAGTCTATTTGTCTCCAAAAGATTCACTTTCTAATTGGTTAGTGTTTTCTTGTATTATGGCACATACAGCTATCCTAGCTCTTCCCAGATTGGTTCATTTATCTTATCTAATTTGTTAAATGTCTTGGCCCTTTGAATAAAAATGGTGAACAGAATGTTGATTTGTGACATTTCTAGTCCCCCTACTTGTCTTCATTCCCAAGTTGACATTTCCTCTCTAAAGTAACTTGGATTCATTAAAGAGCACAGGATTTGGAAATCGAGGACTTGAATTCAAATTTTATCTTGGCCATGTCTAAGTGCTTTTCAAAGCATAATCTCTAGGGATCTCAGATCCTTCATCCACAGCTCTTTAAAAATGGAGATGATAGAGCCTGGCTGTTTCGCAAAATCAGTGAAAATAAAAAGAAGAAAAATGTGATGAAATTCAATGTTAAAATGATATTATAGCTATAAAGGACTACCCTGACTTTGGCAGATTTAAAATATAATTACTCATGTCCAAGCACAATTTTGTAGCAGCTGCTTTGCTGTGAAGGAAAAGAAAAAAGCAACAACTGTGACCATCTAGCAGCAAACTGTAGAAAATGTTAGACTTAAGTTAGGAAGGCCTCATCTTTCTAAGGAAGAAATTGAACCTGTAATTATATCTTCCCTGGAGTCTTTGCTTTAAGGAATGTTAAACAAAACATGGCAATAAAAACCCATGATGGTTCCTTGGGTTGGCTGTTTATTTCCCACATATCTGGAAAATCTGAGCCATATGGATTCATTCAGAAACAAAAAGTCTCATAAGTGATTTTAGAAATCATGTTTATAGATGGTTTCTTTCTTTCTTCTTTTTCTTTTTCTTTTTTTTTAGTGTGGGGGACAGGTACTAGGAATTGAACTCAGGGGCACTCAGGCACTGAGCTATCCCTATTTTTTTTGTGTGTGTGTGTGTGTGTGTGTGTGTGCATGCATGTATTTTATTTAGAGACAGGGTCTAAGCGATGCTGGCTTTGAACTTGGGATCCTCTTGCCTCAGGCTCCTGAGCTGCTGGGATTACAGGCATGCACCACTGTGCCTGGATCCATAATGTGATTGGACAATCACATAAATTATCCCATAAGGCAAGTAGGGGAGCTGGTAGACTACTTACCCAAGATCTACAGTCTATGTATGCAATGCACTTCCACAGGATGGGTGCCTCCTATTCCTGTGGTCTAATCTTTTGGGACTGACCTGTTTCCATTGACCTCATGCTTAATGCTATGCAAGAATTTATTTGAAAATGCTTAGTGAAGGCAAAGGAACATTATCACTTTTTAGAAAAACTTAGTTTTGTGATTTTATAATGATACACAAGGGACATTTACATATTTTCACTTCTTAATTCTTTTTAAAAGTTGATCAGAGGGAAAAATTTGGGAGTTCTGCCAACAATTGTCTTTGATCTTCAGAAACAGGCTTTTCCATTACTCCCGTTGATACAGGGGCTGGAAGAATTGTACTTTTCTTCTTCATTTCTTTGTCAGTTTTCTTAGACCATAATAACAGGTCAACTGTTATTGGATGTGAATTTTCCTTTAGCAACATAAGATAAAACAGTGAGCACTGATGTATTTTTATGTTTGCATTTTAGATTGATATAAAAAGCACCATGACAACATGAATATCCTTTTATGGGAACACATTCAAACTTAATTATTTGTTACAAATTAATTATCTTCTTGCAAAGCACAAGAAGAAACTAAAGCTTAGCAGTACTGTTTTTCAGTATTATTATTATTATTTTACAAGGTGGTGTTTTTTTTTTTTTTTTTGGAGGTGCCAGGGATCAAACTTTAGGGCCTTACACATCCTCTAGGTAAGTATTCTACTACTGAGCTTTAAGATTATTTTAGAAAGAGCCATTTTACTGTTTAGAGAAGAAAAGTAAGCTACTTTATAGATTTCAATTTCAGGTAAGAGAAGCTTCTAACTTTTCAAGGAATAGTACAGACAACTATTGTTTTTCTCTTTAAAAATCATACATTTGAGTCTCATAAAACTTCAGTATAATTTTAACATTATTAAATAGTCTAATATTTAATATTGACAATAGAGGTCTCTTCAAAATGAATATTTTTTATTTTAATTTTATTTTTTACTCATTGGATATCTGAATTAGAATTTTCTAGATTTCCTCTAGAGAACTGAATCTTTACACAAACCTTTTAAACTTTTAATATAACAGAGATTTTTATTCTGTAATTTCACAAGACAAAACTTATCCATCATTATAACAAATATGTAGACCCATTTAATCACCTCTCCATTTAAGAACACTCTATCACCCAAGAAAACTTCCTAGTGTCTGTTTGGACAGTCACCTCTGTCACATCCTCCATTCCAGCTGCTGCAGACCTCCTTCCTGTCACTGTAGATTAGTTTTTACTGTTAAAAGCAAACATGCATGGGCACACTCTGTATATACCCTTTTGGGTCTGGCTTCTTTCATTCAGTGTAATGCACCCCAAATTTTTTCATGTTTTATTTATTAGTAGTTCTCTTTATTGCTTATAGCCTTCCATTACATGGATGTATCATAATTTGATTACCCATTTACCTGTTGTTAGAATAGTTGAGTAGTGTCCACTTTTCCACTATTTTGAAAAAAGTTGCTATGAAGATTGATGTGCAAGTGTTTTGTGGATTTTTCAGTGAAGGAGTTGCTTAGGAATAGAATTTTCCCCAAAGTTTTTATATCATTTCATGTATTCTAAATGAATGAGAATTCCACTTTGCCACATCTTGGCCACTTCTTGATACTGTCAATCTGTTTATTATCAGCCTCTAGTCATTGTGTGGAAGAATCATGTGGTTTTTATTTGCATTTCCCATGTGACTAATAGTGCTGAGTGCCTTTCTGTGGACTTTTTGACAATTCATGTACTTCCTTTTGTCAGGGGTCCATTAATAGGAACAATTTTGCTCATTTTTGTTTGTGTTGTTTTCTCATTATTGAGTCATATGTTATCTATTCTGGATGGAAGTAGGTCCTTCATCAGATAAATATATGGCGGCTTTTTCCTCACAATGACTAACCTTTTCTTTCTCTGAATGTTATCGTTTGAAGAGCAGAAGTCCAATAGATCCTTTTTCTTTTCCCTGTTGTGTTTACTGGGTTTTGTATCGTGTGTAAGAAATGTGCCTGCCAAAGTTAGGAAGATTTTCTCCATGCATTCCTCTAGAAAGTTTTATGTTTGAAGTTTTATATCTAATGACTCATTTTTATTTGATTTTCCAATTTTCTGTAAGTTAGATATCTAAGCCTGTTTCATTGGCAAATGGTATTTAACTGATGAGGTACCATTTGGTGAAAAGATTCTTTCTTCTCTTTCTCCCCCACTGAATTGCCTTTGCAGTATTGTTGAAAATCACTTGCCCACATACATGTGTGTGCTTCTGGAATCTCTATTCAATCCCACTGATGTATATATTTATCCTTATAACAAAAGGACACTACATTTCTTAAAATTATTTAATTTTAAGGTGTACCTTAAAATTTGAGAGTTTAAAACTTCCACATTGGTCCTTTTTTTTTTATTTTCCCAAATTGTTTTTGACTATTCTAGATCCTCTCCATTTCCATATTTAGAAGCAGTTTTTCAATTTGCCCCTCCTCCCCAAACCTGTTGGGAATTTCATTGAAATTGTAGATAGATTAGGAACAAAGGACCTCTCAAATTGAGTCTTGCCATCCATGATCATATTTTACCTCTCCATTTATTCAGATTTTCTCTAATCTCTTCCTATAGTGTCTTAAAGCTTTTAGTGTAGAGTGTTTGCATTCCCACTGAACTTTGTGTTTTATGCTGTTATAGATAGCATATGAAATTTTATATTCCAGTTTGGCTAACATGTGCCACTTAAATTGATGTTTAGCTATTTATCCCATATACAGTATCCTCACTAAGTTATTCTGATAGATTTTTATTAGATTCTTTAGTATATTTTACAGATATGATCATAACTGTGAATAAGGACAGTTTTATTTTTTCCTTTCTCTGTCTTTCTCTCTGTCTTACAGTAATAACTAGGGACTTGCTGTACAGTGTTAAATAAGAAGAACAAGACTGGTCACATTGGCCCATTTCTTAATCTTGGAAGGAAAACATTTACTCCTTTGCTGTCTAAGCATGATGGTGGTCTTTTCATAGATACCTTTTATCAGGTTGAGAAGTTCCTTTCTATTTGTACATGCTGAGAGTTTTTATCAGGGAGGGGTTTTTAATGTTTCAATGATTTTTCTGCATCTTCTGTTGATCACAAGTCTTTTTAAAATCCTATTAATATGGCACATTATATTGATTAATTTTAAAATATCAAAACAATTATGCATGCCTAGGATAAACTCTACTTGGTTATGACACATTGTAATTTTTATGTCCCTCTGCAGTTGTTAAGTTAAATTTGTTAAGGATTTTTGAATCTATGTTTTTTTTTTTTCTTTCATCAATGTTGATACAATTCTTTTGATTTTAACATTTTTTTTCCCCAAAGAACTGATTTTTGGCATGGTTAATTTTCTCTGTTGATTTTTGTTTTCTGTTTAATTGACTTTTGTTCTCATCTATGTTATTTTTTTTCTTTTAATTATTGGATATGTTTGCTTTTCTTTTGGTTTCTCTAGATGAAAATAAACTAATTTTATTTTCTTATACAGAAAATATATATGTCGTTAAGCACTGTCTTTTCCTTCATATCCCAGATTTTGGTAATCTTCATCAATTTAAAGCTTTTAGCATTTTCTAATGCCCTTGTGATTTCTTCTTTGATCTATGAATTATTTATAATCTGTTTTTTAAATTCCAAGTATTTGTAGTTTTTCAAAACATCTTACTGATTTATAATTCAATTTCATTCATTTAAAGAAAACCGTTTAAGTTTTCAATTATTTAAAATTTATTGAAACCTGTGTTACAGTCTAGCACTTCACCTATGTTGCTGTACATTTCATGTACACTTGGAAATCTGAGTAGTCTACTATTTATAAGAGTGCTATTCTTCAATGGCCAATTAGGTTAAGTTGGTTGGTACAGTTATTGTTGATACAATTGGATTTGGCATGCCATCATGATTTTTTTTCCCAATGTCTCTTCTGTTACTATTTCTGTTACTATTTCCTGTCATTTTTGTTTATCTGCAGAGTATTTTATTATTCCATTCTATTTCTTTTAATGGATTTTTAATAATACCTCTTTGGTTTGGTTTGGTTAGATTTAATAATGCTGTGGATTTATACTTTACACCTTGTACTTCATTTTTCACATCTAACACTTCATATTCTACAATCTCCCCTTCCCACTTTACAAATGTAATAATCTCATGATAGTGTGATTTAACCTGTCCCTTTCTCTTTGCTATTTTAATTATATCTTTTCTTTCTCTATATATTATAAACTCTACCTTACTATTATTTTTGCTTTAAATCTGACCAATTACCTTGTACTGATGTAGGCTTTTATTTAAAAAATATTAAAGGTGTATTTGTGAAACTTTCTAGGTGTTTCCCACGGCCCTCTGATTTGGTAGGTCTCAATCTCCAAGCTATATCATTTCTGCAAGTCTTTTTTTGGTGGCGAGCAGTACTGGGGATTGAACTCAGGCCACTCAACCACTGAACCACATCCCCAGCCCTATTTTGTATTGTATTTAGAGACAGGGCCTCACTGAGTACTTTAGTGCCTCATCATTGCTGAGGCTGGCTTTGAACTCGAGATCCTCCTGCTTCAGCCTCCAGAGCCGCTGGGATTATAGGCCTATGCCACTGCACCAGGCTATTCCTATAAATCTTTTTTAAGAGTCACACTTACACACTGGTAGGGAACCTCTAAAGAAGGCCTGCTCTTGGCCAAGGTCTTCACTTATAAAGTGTGACCTTTTAGATGCCTCAATTGAATTTGTGGGGTGTAGATAAAGTACTTCCTTTCTGGCTCAGAAAGTTGCCCTGACCACAAACATGTTGTTTCTGTTTCCAGACTACCAGTATCAGCTCTCTGGTGTGCTCACTCTTTGTTACTCAGCCCAGGCTCTGCCAAGACTGATGGGAGCCCTAGCCAGACATCTGGCTCTCCTCTCTCTCTCCTTCTTCCACCCAGTAGCTTTCCTTATGTTTCTAGGCAGTGCTAAACTCAGATCTCGGCTTCCTCTGCTTCATATGACTGTCATTCACTACTTTGGCTTCAGCTCACTGCTGTGGTCAGAAAATTCTGCTAAGTTCTAGAACCAAAGAAATCAAGAGTCTAGCTCATAAGTTTCCTTTCCATCTAGAACAGCAATCTTATATTGCTTATTGTCCAAAATTTTGCTTGGTTTTATATTTGTTAAGAAAAGGAGCATTTGGGGTAAAAATGGGAGTTCATAACCCACTTGAGTCAAATATATGAAAGATGATATGTCATGAGCTTTGTAATGTTTTGAACAACCAATTAAAAAAAAAGAAAAGAAAAGGGGCTAATTCAGTACGAATTGATTGTCATGGCTGGAAGCACAGATTCTTATTTTTAGATTGAATAAACATGACAAAATATTAAAGAACCTCAAACAATCCAGAAAAGAGGATAGAAAGAGAAAGGAAATGTGTGGTGATAAAAATAGCCTGAAAGAGAAGAACTGGGTTAGGTAGAGAGGGTAGAAGAACATTAGGTACGTGTGTGCTTGCTTTGGCAGCACATATACTAAAACAGAGAAGATTGGCATAGCCCCTGTGCAAGAATGGCATGCAGATTTGTGAGATGCTCCATATTTTTGCTAAGTGAAATAAACCAATCCCCAAAAACCAAAGGCTAAATGTTCTCTCTGACATGTGAATGCTAACACACAATAAAGAGGGATTAGGGAAGAATAAAAAATTCATTGAATTAGACAAAAGGGAATGAGGCAAGGGAAGGGAATGCGAATAGGAAAGACAGTAGAATGAATTGGACATAACTTTCCTATATTCCTATATAAATATACAACCAGTGAAACTCCATATCGTGTACAACCACAAAAATGGGAAGTTATACTCCATGTATGTAAAATATATCAAAATACATTCTACTGTAATATATTACTAAAAAGAAAAAATAAAAACATTTTGAAAATAATTAATAGTAACCAAAAAAATTAGGTCCATTTCCCACCCCTTCAGTCTTCAACACATTATATAATGCACTTTTAACAAATGTTACTGGGACCTGATCTGGAACAAGTTCTGTGGTAAGTAACAATTAATCACGGTTAATAGGACCTTTTTCATATCCTAAGTGGGAGAAATGTACTCACATAAAAACAATTACAAAAAATATGTTTGGCTATCAAATTGCTATTTTCATAAAATTTTATTGAGTATAGAGAAGTTAATTCTGCTTGGCTGAGAAAGTTTTCACAGATGTGATATTTGAACTGGACTTTAAATGACAGGGATGAATTTATTTGTTGAAGAATGTGCAAGGGAGGAGGGAAAATTATTTGGTAAAGCATTTCAGACAAATGAACAGTATGAAGGTCACTCCAACACATCAAACACTGCGGTCTACCTTTGAGCCAGCAACGACAAGGAATCTTCATGTATGATTCAAAGTTAGGGATGAACAAACTCCCACCAACTACCAGAATGATCACTGGCATACAACCTAGACATAAGAAAATTGCCCATCATTACTATTCAAAATGGCATTTAGTCAGGCTTCCCTCCCAGGGAACCCAATTATATGTAACATTCTCCTGCAGACTCATTGAAAGTTTCATTAGAGATTTACAATACTTGCCCTCTGGGAGCAGAGTAGGTAAGCAAGGAGAATTCTCTCTTTAGTACAAGAGAGTTGGACAGATAATTTGCTCAAAATATTTGACTTGCTGGCTAAAGCTGTAACTTTTCTGTGTGGGGGTCAGTGGATCTGACAGTTGTGTTAATTCAGGGATCCTGGGTCATAGCTTTCATTGAATGTCCTTTTAATCCATGGATTTTTTTTAATCTTACTAATACTCATTACTGAGTCTGAAATATTTAGTATGCAATCTCTGTATGGCTTTCCCTCCCCCCCCCCTCTGTCTTCCTTACTGACTTTTCCTCTTTCCTTCTCCCTTATGGAAAAATCTTGGCAGACTATAGAACAGTAAGCTTTGGGAGTCGAATATAACGTTGGTGGTTCAATATCACTGTGGATTCCTTCAATAAAGTAAAGCCTTGATTTTATAGAGAATAAAACCAAATATTTATTAAATTTTCTTTACCCTGAGGGCTACACATAGATAGTAGAACCTATAATATTTTATTATGCATCTTTGTACTCCCAATACCTGTGATGACTGTTTTTCTTCAGAATACAATTATCTAGCAGCAGTTGGGGAAATAGCATAACTAAACAGCTTCATTTTATTTCACTTGCAATAGAGTATAGTAGCTTATTCTTTCCCAAAATCTTTAAGTCAGAGACCTCTGTCTATTCCTGAACCCTAGGTTTAGGTCATTGCTGGATGCAATTGAAGATACATTTAAAAAGCCTCCAAATTAGGTTTTTGTTTTTATAAAATACCTCATATTTGGAGAGCATAGGTGACTGAGTGGATTAGTTATTAAATACAGAATCTGAAGGACTGCATAGGTAAAGTTGAAAGCTAGTCAACTAGAACAGTTGATATTTACTTAGGACATATCATTGTCCAGGTACTCAGCTAGATAGTTTATATGAATAATTTAACTTATTCCTCATGATTTATACTTTATTACACCTCTTCTATCCTGAAATATAATGATAATTACTATATTTATTGGACATACATGGTGGACTGAGCACTTTAATTTCATTATTACTAATTCTTACATACTTATCTCCAGAGGTACAAAAAACTCTCCAATTTTGAGATGGGGGAACTAAGGCTCAGGGAGGTGTTGTAGCTTGCCCGAGTTTGCAGAGCTTATCAATGGTGGAAAAGAGCTTTGATTCAAGGTCACTCTGGTCTCCATGCCATGTCTTCTACTCTTCACTCCATGGCTGAGGGGACTGTTATTTCTCATGAATATGTTCTTTGGTGGAAACAATTTCAAAGTAAGATTATGAAAAGAAGAGCTGAACTGAATTATTTCTAAGGCCCTTCTGAGATTTCTAAATTGAAGCCAATTTTAATGTACTTTGCATGGACTAGAAAAATTAGGACACTCTCAAGATAAGAAAAGTAGCCCTTTCAAGATATATGTAACTATTTCTATCATGTGGCTAAGTGTGCTGCTAATAATTGTTTTGCCTCTGAGATTCCAAAAACTTCCTTTCAAAATGAAATCATTATCTGAACATTTCAGGGAGGCCTACTGAAAATCAAGAACATAGGCACAAATACTGAAGTATATCCTACTGAATGTATTATAAATGTAGCATAATGTTTTCTGTTTTCTCTCTTGTGGTTTGTTTCTTATTACAGCATGCTTGGAAGACTACACAGATTCCTCTGGGATGATAAGTTCTCCAAACTTCCCCAATAATTACCCCAATAACTTGGAATGCATTTATAGGATCACAGTGGAACCCAATCAACAGATTGCATTGCACTTCACAAACTTCTCCTTGGAGGAAGGCATTAATGGAAATTGCATAGGAGATTTTGTGGAAATCAGGTAATCGCTTTAATTATTTCGAAATAATCTCTGTCATCATTTATCTTTATTAATAATCATTCCTGGAAAGATTAAGAAAAAATACATGAACATTCTTTGTAAAGCTCCCTGCTATGCTATGTAATTCCTTAGAAGAGATAAAATTTGTCATTTGAAGCCTGACAGAAGAAATAGAAAAAAATTACATAAAAGTCAGTGGTTATTCTGATGTAATACTTTTTTAGGGAATGTTTAGAAATGAACTTCAGATTTTTATCTGGGCAAAGAGAACAGATGTATTACCACTTTTAAATGAAATACTTGCTATTGTTGAATACCTACTTTCTTTATGTAAACTTAATTTAAATTTTAGGCTATTTACTGTCCATTTGATCTAGTTATGTCACAAAAATGAAGGCATGATAGCAACCTCATATTAAAGTTTTCACAAAGTTTTTTGTTTATAAATAATGAACCCAGGCACAGTGACACACACCTGTAATCCCAGTGGCTGGGGAGGCAGGAGGATCACAAATTTGAAGCTAGCCTCAGCAATTCAGCGAGTCGCTAAGCAACTCAGTGAGACCCTGTCTCTAAATAAAATATAAAAAAGGGCTAGGGACGCTACACAGTGGTTAAGCACCCCTGGTTTCAACCCGGTATCAAAAATTTAAAAAAAAGAAACTTTAGGCCTGTGGATGTCAGTGTAAGGCATCTTTCTTTCATTGCCTGGCATTATGAAAGTGTATTTCAAAAATTATACAGTGAAGGCATATGAACTTATACATTGATATCTCTCCTTTGTATTACATCAAGTTAAATTAAGCTAATCATTTTGGTATATATCTGCATCAAATGTTTTATTTGTCATTTCACATCTGGAATCTTACAACATTTATAAAATTTTATTGTATTATATAAAGTAAGAAACTAAAGCAAAAAATTGCTAATACAGCATGCTAAAATGACATAATTTTCTTAATTTACAACAACGAATCATTGGGATCTAATGTTGAATGAATCATCATGTTTTGTTTGTTTGAAATAAAGTACAGATTATAAATTAGATTTAAGACGCCAAAAAGTTCTTAGGGAAATAACTATTTCCAGAATTTTTCAAATATATCAAATATGATACATTAAATTTTGAAAATTTCCAAATTAGAAGAAAAAACATTTAAGATTTCTCTGTAAAACTAAGCAATACTTGTTTATACTGTTAATAATTATGGTTTCTGTACTCCATATTTTCTGAAGTTTTTGCCAGAGGCTTTGAGAAGAAAAGATTGAACACATTCTCTCAGTTTGCAAGTGGTTATATAAGATGTCATGCCAGCCGTAAATGATAGTTCTTCTTTATTACATCACTCAAATACTATTTAACAAAGCCAAAATTGAAAACTCAATATTTTGTTTTTTAAAGTCATTTTGAGAGAAGTTGACTGATTTGATAAACTGGTCGACTGTAATCCTGTAGTTTAAATAATGTTAAATGTTTATCCAGTAGTATTGTCAATAATCTAATAAATTTTCATTTCTATATTCTGCCATAGAGATGGAGGCTATGAAACTTCACCATTCCTGGGAACATACTGTGGATCAAATCTACCTCCAAGAATCATCTCTCACAGTAACAAACTGTGGTTAGAATTCAAAAGTGACCCGATATTCACAGAGTCTGGGTTCTCTGCTTACTGGGATGGATCACTAACAGGTAAAGATCAAGGAGCTGCCTTGGACAGAAGAATTCAATCTGATTGGTTTCCTGATTCTTGGATTGTCATTCTAGGTCTATCATCACTTGTCTACTTTTTTTCTAACTATGTTTTATCATTCATCTTTCTACTAAACTTCAACATAGCAAATATTTTTTTAATTTACAGTAGAATTAAAAACGGAATTAACAACTGGGTTTGGCAGTGCACACCTATAATCTCAGCTGCTTGGGAGGCTGAGGTAAGAGGATTGTGAGTTCAAAGCCAGCCTCAGCAATGGCAAGGAGCCAAGCAACTCAGTGAGTCCCTGTCTCTAAATAAAATACAAAATAGGGTTGGGCATGTGGCTCAGTGGTTGAGTACCCCTGAGTTCAATCCCCAGTACCAAAACAAACAAACAACAACAACAACAAAACCCAGCAGCCATGTATTTTGAAGGACAAAGGGAAAAATTCTAGTTCTTTGGCATATGTCATGGGGCTATCCTCTTGATCAGAAAAGGAAAGTCCATTGATGTGAATTGTGATGATAGACTAACTACTTTTCTGGGATGTGGTTTTGCTTCGCACATTGATTTAAAGAGAAGTGCCAGTTCAATATAGAAAGAAATTTCAATTTTATAAAAAAGGAAAGGGTAGGCATCTTTCCATTTCTTTCTCTTGTCATGCAGTTTCTTTCTCCTATAGGTTGTGGAGGCAATCTTACCACTTCCACTGGCATATTCACATCCCCGAACTACCCAATGCCCTACTACCACAGCTCTGAATGCTACTGGTGGTTGAAATCCAGCCACGGCAGCCCATTTGAACTGGAATTCAAAGACTTCCACTTGGAGCATCATCCAAACTGCTCTTGGGATTATCTGGCGGTATTTATAGTATTTCAATTGAGCTACTCACTGCTCTGTTCTCATTAAAATACACATAATGCATTTATTTTTATTTTTGATTTTCAGGAAAGGGGAGCATTTAAGCAGGACATCCACATAAGAAATTTAAGCAAAATAAAAACTTTAAAGAAAGTTGGTGAAAATATTAATCTTCTAAATACAGTATTACCAAATAACTTGATACAACATGTTTGTAAAACATTTTGAATATGAACTGTTAAGTTGTGGTTAAAAGGGGTTATATAATGGGTTATTACCATCCTCTACATAATTTCTATAGGTGTATTAAAAACATAGTAATTTAGAGAACTATTTTGGCGAATTAAAGAAGATAATTAGAGTCATCCAACTGTGACTTTTTGTCATACCAGCAATTCACCATGGTCCACTAAAAATATGAAAAACTACTAAAGTTTCACAAATTATAAACTAGGGAATCAAAAATAAAGGATCATTGATGTTAGCAATGACCTCAAAATATGTATTAGACTTTCATTTTCAATGTATGTGATGTCATTATCCTGACATCACATACTTATTACTGTGATGGCTAAGTTGTCTGAGTTCATGGTCTGAGTTTATAGTACTATGGCAAATTTTTAAAAGATATTTTATTTCAGGGCTATTCTTTTGTCATATATATATATATATATATATATATATATATATATATATATATATAATTTTTTTCCTTGCCAGAGTCTAATGAGTATTTTTTCTCTATTTATTCAGCGTCCTTTAGATTTCATATAGCCACAACCATCTAATATTTTAAATATTTTATTAAAGATCTATGATGGCCCAAGTACCAGCTCTCATCTGTTAACTCAGCTTTGTGGGGATGAAAAACCGCCTCTGATCCGTTCTAGTGGAGACAACATGTTATTAAAACTGAGGACTAATGAAGGTCAGCAAGGAGGTGGCTTCGAGGTCAAATACTGGCAGAGTAAGTAGGTATGACAGTCACTCGGTGTCTAGAGTGGGACATCAGACCCTTGATGAAACTGAGAGCAGAATAACCCATGGGTTTGAGCCATTGAAATTAATCTTAGTTTCTTGTGTGAATTTTTTAAATTTAAAATTTCTTCCTCATATGAGGAGAAAATGCTTATTTATTAAATTTAATCTCCTATAAGTAAATCATTGACCAACTATAAACAATTAAAAGAGTATGTAATATCTTGAGACTGCTAGAATCCAGCTAAGGATCACTGTAATGGCGATTAGTACTTTTTCAGGTGTATCACACATTACAATCTTCTCATTAGACATTATTCCTTTGTACGAAGTAGTCTCCCACCCTAGGTTTGGTCCTCTACCTTAAAACACACCTTAATTTTACAGGAAGCTGTGGTCTTTGTGAGTAGGCACATTTGTTTTTACCGGGGTCCGGTAGAGATACTATTTTTAAATCTTGCTTCCCCATAAGGCAATGTGGCTGAATCAAAGGGGCATTGAAGAAAATATTAAAGATAGAAGAATGAATGAAATATAACTATCTTATGTTCATATGTTAATACACGACCAGTGAAATTCCAGATCATGTACAACCACAAGATGGGATCCTAATTAGGATAAGTTACACTCATGTATATATAATATGTCAAAATACACTCTACTGCCATGTATATCTAAAAAGAACAAATTTAAAAAAACTTTTAAATATCCACAACCCTGAGGTGTGTCCTGGCCCCTACCCCTTGAGGAGGTCATTTTCTTCTCTGGGCTTCCAGAATTTCTTTTCATTTCCTACAATGAAGAGATTAAATTAGATAATCTCTTCAACTCTTTTCTCACTGGAGAATTAAATGTTTTTTGAAGTTAGTTTCAAAATGAGCATTCATAAAAACAAGGTTTCTTTGACTTCATGTTATTTAACAAATACTTGTATTTTTGGAAGTATAAGTCCTTGCCCCACTAAATTTAAATGGATCCATAATTTTGACACAGTTATCTAAAAACGGAATTGAAAGTCACAAAATTATATGTCACATACACAGTATCCCTTGGATGTTGAAAGAATATTCATGTCTAGCCTTGATTTATGCATGGATTTGAAGATTCACATTCACTTATATATATTTGACCGAATTCTTAATAGTTTTGAATAATGCATTTTAATATATAGCTTTGTTCCTCAGAAGTTCATCATTATTATGTATACCAAAAAAATCATTCAGGTTCTATTAGGGATACATCTATTAGGTGTAGCTTATAATTATTTCTTTAATTTTATTATTGTGTGCTAGTTCATTTCATAGTTACATTAAGATTTTTTATGAGATGACTCCTCCTTTTCTTTTTATTCCTGTAATATTTAATTTTTCTCTCTGACTTTCAGAATACTTAAGGAGCAAATTAGTATTCCTTAAAGGTAAAATCAGAAGTGACCTGTCAAATTTTGTATAAAATTTGCCATTTGAAATTGGAGGTTTGCAGATAATAGAATGTGTGAGAAATGAGAGCAACCCGTATGGCTGACTGAATCCATTTTTCTCTGTTTTTCTCATCGGGGTATATGATATCTGTGTGCCTAATAGGTGTAACCTCTTGAAAGCATCGAAAACAACATCAGTCTTTAAAAAGCTTTTTGCAGACAAAACTGGGACCCAAAGATTTTTAAAGAGGGATGGTTTGAATATTAACCTTGTTCCACCAAAGGAAGAATTTGAAGAGACACAAAGGCATACTTTTCTAAACCCTAAGTTTATCAGTGGTGTTCTAGGCACCTTTCAGAATACAGTGTGACCTCATGAATATAACTATGCACCATACTTTTCAGAGACACCTCTTTCAATATAAGGTTTAATTTTCTGCTTTCTTTTATTGCACACCATAAAGACAACATGAAAAATACTTGAGAAGAGGTATGTATATGCCTCGTTCCAGTCATTAGGATTGACATTTACTCCCAAGGTTAGACATACATGGAGGTATTTGGTGTGGTTTTGTTGAATATTCAGCTGAAGAAAATGCCACTACTGGATTGAAGGGGTTTTTTTTCTTTCTTTGAAGATTTCAGATTTTCATTTCTTCTTTAAATATTTCTCACTTCCCTTTATTTGGTTAGAATTTCTTGATGACTAACTAGAGGAATCACAGGCTTGGTTGTGGATTTCATACAGATCTCTGAATGTTTTGCAAAACCATGTTGCAACTCACATTTAGCATTCACACAGGACTTTATATTTTCTTTTTTTGCAGTCGAGGGTACTGGGGATTGAATTCAGGGCTAGTCGTCCACTGAGCTACATCCCCGGCCCTATTTTGTATTTTATTTAGAGACTGGGTCTCATTGAGTTGCTGAGGCTGGCTTTGAACTTGTGATCCTTCTGGCTCAGTCTCCTGAGCTGCTGGGATTACAGGTATGAGCCACTGCACCTGGCTAGGACTTAGTATTTTCAAACCTGTTGAATTTAAAAATTAGAATTTTTACCTCTTCTGATTGTTAAAGTTAGAAAAACTGAAGAACATTTAATACACTTCTCTAAACAAACAAAGCATATTGCTCTCTGAGTGGTCAAGTTATTCTGCTATTATCCAATGTTGTGCCTATTTTAACATGAATATTCCATTTCCTTGACACTTTAAAGCTTGAGTCACTGAAGCGTCACTGCCCATTTGTTCAAAATAGAGGCACTGTCACTATAAAAATGCTGTACCAAATATTTATGTACGTATATAGTGTTTTTAGCCTAGTTTATGTATGTATATAAGGGTTTTTAGCTGTGCTAAAAACATCTCACACACATCTTGGCACAATTACGATACAGGTGATAGTGATTTTTAACTATCATGCTTAATTTTTTTCAGCATGTGAGAATGTGGTGATAGTTAATCAAACTTACGGCATCTTGGAGAGCATAAATTACCCACATCCTTACTCTAAAAATCAGCGTTGCAACTGGACCATCCAAGCAACAAGGGGCAACACGGTGAACTACACGTTTTTAGCATTTGAGTTGGAAGATCATACAAACTGCTCCACAGATTATTTAGAGGTATGTATTCTGAAACTCAATAAATCAGTGCACTTTCAAATCAAAGTAGAACAGCCACTTAGAAGTCATCATGCATTTTAGGATCAAACTCCTAACCCTGCCCGAACATCATAAACCACCCATGATATTTGAATAGGCGTATTTCATGTCTGTTCACTACCTAATCTTAACATTAATCTATTATATTATGTATGCAAAGAAATACATATACTTTAGGCTTCAGTGTAATTTTTTGGACTAATTGATCCCTTATTATTTAAATTTCACAGTACATTTTGGTTGTTGTTTCTATGTCTGTTCTCCAGAAATAAGAGACAAGAAATATGTTGGATTATCTTGGATTTATTTAATGCCTAATTAGTGGGAACAAAGTATCATGATTTTGATTCTTATTTTTACTTTAAAATTTAGGTTCCTTTCAGTTCATTTTCTTTTTATTATAATCAAAGTTTCTATTTTTATAAAAATGATTGCCAGTAACATTTATTCAACTTTCTCTATGCAATGCTATGCAATAGAAGTTGTTTGAGTATTAGGAAACCTAAAATATGAGGTAATCTGCTATTGTTATAAGGAGATATTTTATTTATTAAAGCTTTTTTTCCCTGACTTGCATATGTAGCTTTTAAGGTTATAGTTGAAAAGTTAGGCAACTCCCTATTTTACTTACTTCACTATTATAGTTATTCATTCATGTATAAAACTTCATGTTATAGAAACATTAATTTAGATATAGAGTTTCTATTTTCACAATAAAACAATTTCATTCAAGTGATTTACATACATTTTAACAACTATTTTTCATCATTAATAAAATCACTTTTTGAGTCATCAAATATATCTTTATTTTCATGTAAGAAATATGTAATACTATTAAATTTCATATTGTTTTCATCTTTCCCACCTATCCACACAACAGTGATTCAATGTAGTTCTGTGATTCAAGTTCAAGGTGATGAGTGATTTTTAGAATTCTTAGTTGCCAACACTTTCAACATCTAGTACTCATAACTCTTAGGCCATATTCCCATGGGGAAAAAAATACTCTTTGTAAAAAAATTTTCTTTCCAATCTTACTAAAATTCTAGAATGGTTGCAGTTGTTTTCAGTTAATATTTTTTTCCAAATAGTTCTTTTGCTTATTGAAACAAAGAGAAACACCACTACCTTAAGAAACTGAGGGCCTAAATATAATGATATTCCTTTCTTTTCTTTTTTTCTTGCTTTTCAGGGGTAATTTTTTTTTGGAGTGGGGGTGCATTTACTAGGGATTGAACTGAGGGACACTTTGCCACTTAGCCACATCCTCAGCTTTATTTTGTATTGTATTTAGAGACAGAGTCTCACTGAGTTACATAGCGCCTCACTTTTGCTGAGGCTGGCTTTAAATTCATGATCCTCCTGCCTCAGCCTCCTGAGCTGCTGGGATTATAGGCATGCACCACTGTGCCCAGCCAGGAGTAATTTTTTTGATTAAAAAAATCTTATTTATATTCATAAAAGTAGAGTATTATAGAAATAGTAAGCTTAGTGTTTACCAGTCAGTATTCTATGAAAATATGACATGGCATGGAACAAACTTAAAATCATGAACTTGGCAATGGTTTTAAAATCCACCTTTCTTGATCTACAGTAAGATGGACCTCACAATGTGCTTACCTGGAGCAGTCGTTGTTTTCTTCACATGGTGACAAGTTACTTTGAAAGCCCCTTGTTTGTACCACAAGCATTGCAGCGGATCATATCTATTTTTACCAGTTGTGACTATTCTTATGCCCAACTGACTTGTGGGCTTCATGAAGGGATGCATTGTCTCCTTCCAACTGTAACCTGAGCACTTATACATTGGGGCATTAGAGGAGTTCCAGTGGTACTGATTAAATTGAATATCACAGTCACATTTAGTACCCGTCTAATGATAGCGATAATTAATAAGAAAGAATTGAATTCCAGATTGGCCTTTCTAGAAATCCCTGCATGTTCATTTCAATCCTACAACTTTGAGCATAAGCCAAAATAAAACACATCACCTTGCAGTGGATTGCATGTATAACAACATAATAGCTACCCTCATGGTGATTTGATGATGTATATGGGGAAGGCTAGAGAGAAGACAAAGCTTTTGGACTCAACTTTACAGGAGACGTTGGCACAGAGAGTGGGGAGGAAATGAGGTTCATTTTTTCCAGGAACTGGACTCCACTTCTCTGGACTCACTTAATGATAGAATGGTTACAAGAAAAGCTCATCAGGTAATTTTTGGAGGCGTTGGAAGACTCAAATAAAAAAACAAATTCTTGTTCCAACATTACAGAGCAGTTAGAGGCCCCTGTCGATGATGTGTCTGTCGTGTTACAAGCCATTTCTGTTGTGCAACACTGATGGTGAAAGCAGCAGAAACACAGAATGAGAACCAGAAGTTCAGAAAAGCTTTCCAAAGAACGATATTCTTGCCAGAGAGAAGCAGGAGATCTTTTTTCCATCTCTATAAGCCAAGGGGCAAGACCAGAGCAATAGCTACAATGGCTGGCCTAGCATGGAAATTTTTAAAGCACAAATAGCCATTTAAGCAGAGAAAAATCCCAAGCACAAAAATCTAGTTCCCATTATGTTAATAACTTGTAGTTAAAAATTTTTTTTCCAAGTGACTTAGCCAAGCGCCAATTGAGTGAGTTACTACAGCCAGAATTCAGTTATTTTGAATTAATACTGAAACTATAAAAAGACTTGATTAGGTGCTGGTCAAACACTATGCCTAACTTTGCTGAGAGGTGTGGGTTGGTAAAGATCCCACTGGGTACCAAACCCTTCCCTCATTGTTTTGTCTTCTGGACAGATTTGGAAATAAAATATTCAGTGATAGAAAGAGTCAGTTACTTAAAAGAGCAAAACTGAATTGCTCATTGCAATTAGAAATCAACCTTAAAGTATTCTGTTCGTATTTTACATATTGATTTCACTTTTTCATTTGCATCTGAGCCTGAGTTTCCACGTGGAAGAGGAGGTTTCTAATAGTGACTGAGTGTGCAAATGGAAGTGATGGATTTGGGAGAAAACGGCACAAAGATAGATGAAAACCCAGGGTAGGTGTCCGGACAACAGAGAGCAGTGTGAGATGAGAAGAGGAAATCTAAGAGGTTACTATGGTATGGAAGCCAAGAGAAGGGAGGATAACGGAATGGGACAGCAATCAAGGTAGTGAGATGCTCCAGCGCAGTAAACGAGAGGTCAGGATTGGGAAGTGTTTCTTGGGGATTTGTGTGACTGGACAGAGCAGTCTTTGTGGGGTTGCAGGAGGCAGATCACATTGTGAAGAAGCCGGAAGGAGTTAGGCATAGACTGAATCTTCTGGAACAGACCAGAATGGAGTAAGCTGTGGTCTCTCTCTTCAGGGCTCACGGTTCCTATCTCTGACTGGTCCTCATGTGCCAAGTTTTCATGGGACATGTTCTTCTACATGTTCTCTTTAGGTCACTGTCTCCCCAAATGTGACCCCCAGAATTGGATGTCACACTCCCACTGACCTGCTCATGACCAAGAAGTTTAGGACTCTGTTACCTGATTCAAATACTTCAACAACAAGTTGAAGTTTAAATGGGGTTTATTGTTAACCAAGTTATAGTGCTTATAACTATGTCAAGACCCAGAATCTGCAGGTCACTTTGTGGGAATCATTATGGCCTTATGTAGTTAAAAAATCTAAAAGGATATTCTTCCTAGTAGGTTATACTTACTTTTCTGAGAATTCTATCATCTCATGATCCTCATTCATTGCTCTTTTAAAACATTATTTATTTGCATAAAGACTCATTGGCCATTGGCCTATTATTTCTCCAGAAATAATTGATAAAATTGTCATGCAAGATGGCACCTATTTTAAACACTCTGAAGTCACAGATTCTTTTGGGCTAAAAGGGATCAATTTATTAAATATCTTTGGAATAGTCGGTACTTAAATAAGTCAGTAATCATAGCTAATATTTCTTGAATATATATTATTTGTTGGATAATTCTTATAGCAGTGCTTTAATGTAGGAAATATCAAGTGAAAAAAGTGAGGGAATTACAAAGATTGTAGGTGGCAGAATCAGGCTGTATACCAGGCACTGTGGCTCTCTTGTCCATGACACCTAGCATCCCATGAACTGTCTTTCACACCTTTCTGACACTCTCACAGGGTTCACAGGGGACTGTCCGTGAACTACCTCTCTCTTCTGACATTCTCACGAGGAGAAACATATGCTGCTTCAATGTGACTTCTTCCTAGAAGAGGCCATGTACCATAATGACCTTTTTCTTTGTACATGTCAGCACATAATTTTTAGCATCTGATTTAGCATTTTTTTCCAAAAAATGAATGGCAATCTTACTCATCTGGGAGATTCCAGAACAAATCTTTTCTACATTTTGGAAGATAGAACATTTTCCCTATAGATCTTTGGCAGTTCTCCTGGCTTTCACTGTTCTGGTTTCTGCTCTACACTCAAACTGAGCCATGTGGAAAGGCTTCGTGTTTGTGGAGGGATTGATTGTGAGGATAGTAAAAGACCTTGAGACACACAGGAGGTGCTGAGAAGCCAGGAAAGGCCCAGACGGAGGCAGCTAGGTGGACTCCAGTCTCTCTCTTTTCTTAAAGCTCGGTTGCTTCTCCCTGACTGTTTCCATCTCTCTCTCAAAGGCTTCCTCTCAGTTTCCGCAGCTACGTGATTCTATCTTCAACGTGGCCACTGCAGCCATGATGTCTCCTGACCATGTATCTCAGGCACTTACAACCAACAGAATTTTCCCTTGGTGACAAATTCCCAGCTCAGGTGGCTTCTCTTTTTGAAAGCAAAGTTGGGGATCTGGCCTGTGAACCCCCCGGGCAGTGTGACCAGCTCTGGCTAGGAGCAGTGAGGTTGTACCCTTTGCCTGCTTTGCTTACAGATTGTCTGTAGGCTGAGGCAGAATGCTTTCGAGCAGGGCCATAGTTTCTGCTGGCATGTGGAAACAATTTTTTAAACATCCAGGAATTCACCAGATGACAAAATTAGTTCTGTAATGACTGTACCTTTTAGTAGTGCAACATGCAATTCAAGGGAGCCTGGGAAAATGCACTTAAAGGAATTGACCATTTTATCCTCAAAACTGAAATTCCAGTTTCAAAATCAAACCAGGCACGTTTCTCCCTCTTCTTCATCTTGTTATACTGTCTTCTGCAAGCATTGGTCTAATCCACATGATTATGATTTCACCTTAATCATAGCTTTAAAAAATAGACACTTGCCAGGATCAGTGGCAAATGCCTGTAATTCCAGAAACTCAAGAGGCTGAGGCAGGAGTTTGAGGCCAAGTTTGAGGCCAGCCTCAGCAATTTAGTGAGACTCTCGGCAACTTAGCAAGACTCTGTCTCAAAATTAAAAAATAAAAAGGGCTGGAGATGTAGCCGAGAGGTAAAGTGCCTCTGGATTCAATCCCCAGTACGAAAGCAAAACAAAAATTCTTTTTTATAAATGCACTGTTTTCCAAAACTCCGCTAATTTGTATCTGTGCTCATACAATGGGCAGAAAGTTTCTTAGATTGACATATTCAGCTGTTTCCCTAAAAGTTACTTCTCACTTGGTTGTCAGAATTTAATTTTTTAGAATCTGTCATTTCTTTTGATTCTTCTTTTTCTCTTATGTTTCTTTTTCATTTTATTTCCTTTTTTAGACCCATAATCTCCTATTTTATTTTTAAGTATGAATTGCCAAAACCTTAAACCCATGGTTGATGTGTTCAGCCATCATAGGCCCTCAGGCCAATTGATCACTTGGCAGATGGGCATGTGGATGAAAGCTGCTTAGCTCAATAGTCAGGAAGCAGAAAGGGTGGGGGGAGGAAGCCAGGAACAAAATATAGTCCCCAAAGACACACCCTCCACGACCTATTTCCTCTAGCCTCCCCCACCTGTCCTCAGTTACCATACAGTAGTCCATTCAAATTATTAATCCACAAAATGGATTAATCACTGATGACATTAGAGTCCTCACAACCCAGTCACTTCCTAAAAACCCAATCCTGACCCTTGCGGTATTGGGAACCATGTTTTCAACACAAGTTTTTAAAGAACATTCCAAAAACAAACCATGACATTCCCAATACTTTGGTCACTTCCACATTATCAATCAATACTTTGCCAGCCAGAATTAGTCCAGAGTAGCATCTTTCTTCACTATTTTCTTTACTTTCAGAGAGAGAATAACATACAGAATTCATCCTTGTATATCCTTTTTTTTTTCTTTTTTTGCCACAACAGTGCCAATACATTTCCTTTCTAGAAGACTGCAGTCTCTACTGAGGAGGTAGCTGATGGTGGAGGGTAATGTCCCTTTTACTAGCTACTAAATCTGGCCACATTCCAATATCACTTGAGAATCTTGTTAGAAAAACATATTCCCAGAGCCCACTCCAGGCTTGATCCTACCCCCTGGAGATTCCAGGGGAGCAGGCCTCCCACAATTCTTCAGTCAAGCACTTGAGGCCACCTCCACGGTTAGCCTATTTTATCTTCACTTTAAAGCTCTCTCCCATTTTAAAGTTCTCTCTCTATTTTTTTTATTAAGTATCTTCTTGACATATTATTTTATGCATAATTAAGTATTTCTTTTCAAATAGGTCTTATTTTTCCATTGCTATGACTTATCCTAATCCTGGTGATACAGCATTATTTTACTTATCTCATCATGTAAACAATGTCAGATTGTACAATTTTTGTAATTTTTTTTGAGAGAGAGAGAGAGAGAGAGAATTTTTTAATATTTATTTTTTAGTTTCCTGTGGACACAACATCTTTATTTTATTTTTATGTGGTGCTGAGGATCAAACCCAGTGCCCTGCGCATGCCAGGCGAGCATGTTACCGCTTGAGCCACATCCCCAGCCCCAATTTTTGTATTCTATTTCTGCACTTTCTCCCCTCTTTATTTATTTGGAATCTTTTCCACTATCGTCTTCCATCTCATCCTCTCACACCTTACTGTTCCTTCCCCTTTTTCCCCTGTGGCAGTCTTCAAGTCCTCTTGATGATGTCAGGGACTTCTGTCAAACGCATTTCCCTCTAGTCTTTGTAAGATGTATTTCATCTCTTGCCAAATTCTTGCTGATGTCATCTTTCTTGCCAGATGTTTAAATCATTATTTATTTCACTCCCGTGAATTTTTTTCTCAGTTGCAAAATAATGCATTTCCAGTGAAAGAATGGACAAAGCACATCACCCATGTCCCTAAGTCTTTCAGTTCAATGCCAGTGTCTTCTATGTTTGTAGTCTCCGCAACATTTTCTACACCTCTACTGTGAAACATCTGGCCTATGTGATATTGTAATTAGTTATGGAAATACTAGCTCTTATTAGGGAAAACTGATGCTTAATACAACCCAGGTTTATTTCCAATCACATCAGAATCGAATATTGGTGTTGCTAGACTTCCATGTGGTGATTCATGAATTCAGACAAAGGAAAAGTCAATTTGGGGGAACCACATAGCTGTCTCTACCACAAATGTAGGTAGATGTTTCATAAATGTTCCAATGTGTTTGAGAAATGCCAAGTTAAACACAATTAAATAGGGTTTGCTGTCTGTTGGCTGTGGGACTTATTCAAGCTTCCCTGTCCTAAATATCCATTGTTCATTCATTCATTCCATCAGCCAGTAGAATACATTTTAAGACACCTACACTGCGGAAATATAACTTCATCATCAGTATTCATTGTCATCATGGAACAAACACAATTATCAATTTATCACACAATAATAATTTACTATAGGCTTGGTTAAGTTTTGTGGGGGAGAGATAAAGGGCGGTCTGAAGACCTGAGACCAAGCTGATAGGTGGGTCAGGGACAGTGTCCCTGCCGAAGAAGGAAGCATGGAAGAGTCACTGTAGAAAGTTGTGTTTGAGGACCTGAAAGAAGACAGGCTTCCAAGAGGTCAGGGCCCTGGACAGAAAGAGCCTGTGGGCAGGTTGAGAGCATCAGTGACTTCCCACAGAGCAGCCGGAGGTGTTTCAAGGTTGTGAGCAGAGAAGTAGCATGATCAGATTGGGACTTTTAAAAACCAGAACTCTGGCTACCAGAATAAATTGGAGAGAAGTAACATATCTGTGCAAATCGAGTAAAGAGACTACTTCAGATCAGGTGAAAGAGATGTGGTCTTTCCTTTGCATGGAAGAAAATTGATGAAATCAAAAGCTGGTAGGAGATAAATTTGAAAGAGATGAATGAATGATTGGATGATCATGGGGAGTACACAGTGAAGGAAAGGAAGACATCAGGATCCAGCCTCATAGAACTGCACGCAGGGACAACAATAAAGACAGACATTTGTCCCCTCAGGAAGGAAACTCTGTGGGGAACACTGAAGGCAAGTTTCCAAGTAGAATTGCCTTTGAATTTTAAGTAATTGACATCTATTAGACATTTGCTTTCCTTAGAGCATGCTCAGGGAAACACTCTTCTAGACATTTTCCAAAGTTTATTCCATTTTTATTCTCATATAAATAAGCATAACTTTTAAAGTTCATGAGGTATTAAATTTCCCCTTCACATCTAAGATGTTTATTTTGAGAACTGCAATACTATTTTCCATTCATTAAATGTCTTCCATGTGCTAGCCACTGTTAGAGAGTTCGATAGATATTATTGCCTGTCATCACAATAATCCAGTATATTATGCATATTTAATACAAAGGAGATCAGGATGACACTTCCAAGAAGAGATGGAGCATGGGGTCATGCTCAGATCTCTATCACCAGCATCTGGGCTCTGGAGTCCACCTGAGTTCAAAGTTGGACTTCCCATCACTACCTTTGGTCCTAGGCAAGGAATTTAGCTTCTTGCTGCCCCAGTTTTCTCATATGTAAAATGGGGGCAATCATTGCACCAACTCATAAAGTCGTTATAAGATTAAAGAAGATAACTTGCCCACCTTGCAAGAACTGTACCCAAGAGATGTTTATTATTTTTCTCCCACCCTGCTTCTGGAGAGAGCTTATTAATCCTACTTGGCCATTCAAAGTCTTCTTGGACATTTAAAGAAGTTTTTTCTCATCTTTAAAACAATCTCTCCTCCCCACTCTTTGGAAGTGCCCTTTCTGCTCCTCCTGACCTGTGAGTCAGGGGCAGTGGCTACTCAGCTGCTCAGTAGCTCCCACAGTTCAAAGTTGGCTCTTTCTTCTCTAGGTTCCCTTACTCCATGCACTCATCTCTTGATAGAACTTAGACTTCACTCTATTCCTTCTGGATCTGCTCACAGGCAGATTTCTTCCATCCATTTAAAGATGTTTGCATTATCCTCTCTAATAAGGGAAGTATAAACACATGTTTGTGTTTGCAGCACGTATTACTGGTGGTCACGTAAGGCTTAACAGCTTCCATATAGAATCCAAGAACAATTGCTCAGTTTCCAAGTTCTTGGGTTAAGATAAACCACAGCCTTTAGTTCTGTATTGAAAACAGCACCAGAAACTACTCTTGGAGGGAGTCATTGCTAAAATCAGATCTGCTTAAACCAGTTTCTTCTATCTGCTGACTGGTGGGGGATGCTAAGAATAAAGATTTAATCCCTTAGTACTCCTAGAGAATGCCACAGCACCCAAGGCACCTATCAGAAGGGATCTTGCTCAGTCTTCTCTACATCTGTTTGGTATAGTGTAGTACTTCAGAAGGAAGATTCTGGAGCCAGTGTGCCTGTATGTAAACCCAGGCCTACCCCTTACTAGATTGGTGACCTTAGGTGAGTTATTTAGGTTCTGCATGTCTCTAAAAACTGGGGTAAGGACTGGAGCAGTGGCACACAACTATAATTTCAGTGACTCTGGAGACTGAGGCAGGAGGATCACGAGTTTAAAGCCAGCCTCATCAAGTTAATAAGACCCTAAACAACTCAATGAGATCCTGTCTCTAAATAAAATATAAAAAAAAGGATCTGGGATGTGGCTCAGTGGTTAAGCCCTCCTGTCCTCCTGTTCAATCCCTGGCACCAAATTAATTGATTAATTGATTGATTGATTTTTAAAATGGGAATAATTGAGTTAATAATGTCAAGAGTCAGAACAAAGTCAGGCACATTGCAAACACTTATATAAATGTTCACAGCCATTATTTCAACTGATGTAATTCAGAGAAATTCAGAGAGTATCCAGTTCTTCAGGCTGAGATATAATTAATAGTTAATAATAATTAATAGTTAATTAGTAATTACTAGTTCTTTTCTCAAGACACTTAATTTTCCTTTTGCTTTCTGTCTCCAGCCTGCTTCCTTGATACATTTTGGTACTTCTAAGGATAAATGATAAATAATAAACTTATTTTAATCCACTTATTTTGCTGGAGGCTCTATTAAGAAATACATTGAAAGCTGCACAATGACACAGGTCTGCAATTCTAGCCACTCATGAGGCTGAGGCAGGATAATTGCAAATTCAAGGCTAGCCTGAGCAACTTAGTGAGACCCTGCCTCAAAATAAAAAATAAAGAGGGCTGGGGATGTGGCTGAGTGGTAAAGAGACTCTGGGTTAAATCCCCAGTATCCACCCCTTCCCCCTGCAAAATTGAACTACTAACCCTCTACATACTCTCAGTTTCCAGAACTTTAAATGGAGATAACTATACTACCTGCATTATGGAGCTGCTAGGAATTTTAATTTAGAACTTTTTGCAGCACAGAGCAACTGCTAATAAATATTATCTATTATTATTTCAACATGAACATAATTTTATGAATTATTTTCTGCTCTCTGAAGCATTTTGCAGTACAGAAAAAGCGATGGTTTCCAGAACAGCCTTCCCAACTATGATTAACATAGATTAACACAAAGTGGTTTCATGCCCCTGTATTGAAAGCTGGCCTCCCTCCCCTGCCTCCCAGTTTTCCTACAAAAGCCCTGAAGGTACCGTTTGAATCTGAGAAGTACAGTCGTTAAAATCTCACTTGCTAGTTGAGAGAAATGCAAAGAAGCAAAAGAGACTTTGTGTCTGAGCAGTGGTGTGTCTGAGCTCAAGCTCATTATCATGGTGCCTTAAACACTTCCTGGACAGATGAGTCATGCTTCCTGGAACTGTCTGTCAAAGGAAGTTAGCTTCTAGGACTCTGGCCTCTTTCTTAGAGCTCAGAGATAAGCCCTTACAATTCTGAGGACAGCTGCAGTTCTAAAACATAAAGAGTAGCAAGAATATACTGAACAATTCAGTTTACATTTTAATACCAGATAGAAGTCTAGCACTCTACTGGAATGCTCTGCCTTCAAAAGAAGTTTAGAATGAAGTGTATTTGTTAGTGTATCCATTAGTTAATTAAGCCCTAGTCTTTGCAGTGTCATTAAGTGTGGCAAGAGGCATTTTATAAAAAATGCTGGCTCCAAAGTTACCTGGGTAAAATGTGAACTGTTTAATTACAAATAATTAAAAAGGGAGATGTTTATCTCAGTGTGATCAAAATCCCATCCTGTTTCAAAAAGAAATGCTAATTTTTTTCTGAGCATCCCTGGCAATGAAGAATTTTCATGTGTTTGCATTAATTTGGTGCTGTTAGTGAGGGAAAGGCACCAGCCTTCAAAGGAGAGCTTTGGGACTCAAAGAAACTCTGTTTCTGCTCTCGGTATTTGCTCAAACAAGAATAAACAATAATTAAACTGACAACTTCCAAACTACCTTTAAACCAGTAATGATCCCATCACATGCTCCAAACTTGGAGTTGTTCTATCCTTCTGTCTCCCTTCCTGGTTTGTTTTCACTTTGCCTTCTTCCTCTGGCAGGCCAAAGTCAGCAAATTCACATGGAGTCCCTTCTGCCATCTAAACAGGCCCTGATATGAGAAAGAATGCATTGGGTCCAATGATGACTTTTAAATATTGGTAATCATTATTGTGACTTTTGGTTAACTACCTCAATTTTCTACTTTCTAAATTGGAATATTTGGGGGAAAAAATAATGACATCGTTACCTTTCAGTTTCCACACCATTTATTTAATGGGCTTTCCCTTCTCTTGCTGACTTGGAAAAGGGCCTGGGTAACAGGACTTTAGGTCTCTCCAGCTCAAGGTTCTGGGATTTCATGTTGTTCTATTACCCAGATTGTTCTGTATTCAACAAGTCCATGTGCAGCTGATGGGGGGGCTTTTAGGAAGCAGAGTAATACTAATAATAAAATGGTTAGTGTTTCTCTGTGGGTGAGACAATTGGTGGAGGAAAGGCTGCAGTTTATGGAACAAAGTGTCCATTTGTACACAAGAGACCACTGTTGGCTTTTTCAAAGCATTTCACTTACCACTGGGGAGGGAGGGAATTAGGCACTCAATGTGCCATCAGTGGCTATCAAAACTTACCTTGATAGGAGGTCTTTAGTCCCTGAACATCTAAAGGAATTATTTTTGAAATATATAATTAGCCTGGGCTGGGAATGTGGCTCAGGCGGTAGCGCGCTCGTGTGGCATGCGTGCGGCCCGGGTTCGATCCTCAGCACCACATACCAACAAAGATGTTGTGTCTGCCGAGAACTAAAAAATAAATATTAAAAATTCTCTCTCTCTCTCTCTCCTCTCTCACTCTCTCTTTAAAAAAAAATATATATATATATATATAATTAGCCTAATTAATAATATAAACCTAGTTTCGATAGAAAAGAGATATGAAGGACAAAATGATTTTAAACTAATGCTGAAGCAGATTATCTTATATGATAACATTTTAATGAACTAGTGTTGATGTATGATCCTGAGTTAAAAGAGATTATGGAGGTAGACAGCATAATATTGTTAGTAGACCAGCTGGGTATCTGATAGCTTAAAAGGATATGAAATTCTAAGCTTGGAAAAACATTAGCAATGCATATTTATATTACTCTGCCCATAGGTCCCCAAAGGTAATGCTTTAAAAATAAATTTATCTAATCACAAAGGAATACATAGTTATTGCAAGAAATTGGAAAAACAGAAAAACTTAGCTGTTTTAAAAAGAAGTTATAATGCTATCAGTATTATTTGATGCTATTTATTTGCTGTGGTTTCTCTGCATATATTTATTTTCTTTTAACATTCAAAGATTATTTTGTACATATGATCCCAAAATGACTTATTTCTAGTTTGTGGACTTATTTATTTGCCATGTTATTTTCAGCATTACACACTCCACTGTCACCGTGGAGCCACCAGCTCCTACCACCAAACACTTAGAATCGTTTAAATTTTTGCTGTTATAAATAATTATGAGATTAACATCTTTGCATTTAAATGTTTGCCCATACCCGTGATTAGACATTGATTTAAAAAATGAAAAGACCAAAATCAGGCTTTGTGGCTTCTAGTATGAGTAATGCACAGAAAGCAGAAATAAACACGTAAGAGTGGGTAACAATTATCACACAGAAGGGCGACAGTATGGTCTGGGTTTGAGACAGCTCTCTAATTCAGAGTCACACAGAGAAACTCAGAATGTGGTCTCTTAAATGCGGTGTTCCTGGCTCTCATGAAAAGCCCAGCATTATGAGTAATTATTAATTTTAGATGGATATTTCATATTTCCTGCCCCACCCTGTCAGCACATGGCAGTATGGCTTCTTCTGTGACTGGAGAAAATGCATGTAAGCCTGTATAGGAGAGGTACTTGTGAGTGACATGGGTCTAGCTGAGTGAGGGAAGGGGGCTTGGCCTCCCCGGGGTCATCATCAAACCCTCTTGGGCCTATCACTCTTGCTTGACTGCCTTTCTCTTGCACCTTAGCCTAATTTACCCTCTTCAACTTAGTTTTATATTCACCCTGCCCCTTGGGGCTCCTCATCCACAGTGGGAACCCTGTACCCTGCTGTGTGATTCTTCTTTGACTCTGTGCTGTTGTTCCAGGAACATTTCAAAATCTTTAAAATTCAAAGCAAGCTGTGAGTGTTCGGGGTTTATTAAGGTGTGTGTAAACTGCAGCAACACCACACTTGAGCCTTATTCTCATGAACCAGCTCCACAGATCCTGCTACAGTTGTGGTGTGGAGTTAGGAAGATCTGAGCAGGCTCACCAAGAATTCGCCACCCCTTTTGGAGCTCCAGTAATTAAGGCTCTGGAGCTGCAGGGTGGGGCAGGCCAGCAAGGGGAGAGGAGGCTGCAACAGGAAAAAACACCCGTTGCTTTAGCATGTAGGGCCACTTTTCTTACCAATTGATTCTCCCTCACCCACCTCACCATGGTAGCTGTGAGAGCTTCTGATTTCCTATTCTCTTTGCTCCCATCCTCTGGCCTGATCACCATCCTCCCTCAAAATCCAACACATTCATCATGCTTATCTCTGTCCCACTCAGGATGATTTGCATTGGGCTGAACATCCAGCACGTCAGGCATGGCCTCAGTGTCCACACAAAACCAGGTTGTCATAGCAACACACTGCAAGTAGGGGCTGTCCATTTCCTCGTTTGATTCATTGCTTCCCCATCGGCCCTGCCAGTGATCATTTCTGTGAAGTGTTTTATATGAGTCAGCCTCAGTTCTCTATACTCATCATATTTCTTTTCTCAAAGCTATTTTGGGGGAGTTTCTTTGGAAAGAATGCTGGTTCCCTTTGCCTCTGCCCAAAAGTTAGAATAACATTTCGAGCACATTCTACATGGCAGGCCTCATTCATACTAAACCTTGTTACATAGTTTGTCTCATTTGTCACAACCTTATGAGGTACGTGCCATGATGATGCCAAATTCATAAAGAAAGTAATTTTCACAAGATTATGTTCTAAGCACATTTTAGAGCTAGACTGGAAACCCTGCCCTTTCATGACCAGTTTGACTATACTCTAGTATGACCCTGTAAGTGAATGATTTTTCTGCTTCTGTTTAAGATATAATCTTCTATCAGTTACCTGATTTCAAAAGCCTCCTAGGAACTCTTCGAGTCTAATTCTCATAAATACAACTAGCTTCTTTACATTGACTAGAATATTCCCTGCCATGATGGTGGATTCACTACTATACCCCAAATTCCTCCTCACAGCAGATGAATTCTTTTAATTATCTATTTAACTCTAAAGGATAAAACTTTTGCTGGAATCGTTAAAGGCTGCTAATAGGAAACGGGCTGATTTTTTTTTTTTCTGGAAGTTTCTCCTATTTTAGTGATCATCTAAAAGAAACTTTAGATTCACTTCTTCTATGTGGACTATGTTAAAGTTTTGAACTGCAAGGCCCCTCCCCCCTTTTCTCATTTTTGCAGCCTGGAGTGTGCAAGGATTCTACCGTGAACTATGACCCCCCCCCAGTCCTAATTTTTAAAATTAATCTTCCATTATTGAAAAAAAAAAAGAATTTCCTACCAGAAAAACTTCTAGGAAATAAGAAAAAATACTTAGAAGAGGTCTGAATTAGGTCTGAATTACATTTCAATCTGAAATAGAAAGGGCTGGCTGGGGATGTGGCTCAGTGGTATAGCACTGGCCTAGCAAGTGTGAGGCCCTGCCTTCAATTCGTAACACTGAGGGGGGCGGAAACTGAGTATTTACTCACTGTGATTCTAAAATGGGTTTTTAAAAAGCCAATGTATACATCTGTTGCTCATTTGGACAATTAATTATAATTTTCAGTCACTATAGTTACAGATTTTTGAAGTCATGAAACAACAACAAAGAGATACTTTATTTCTGTTCTTACAATTCCTAAAGTTGACTTCTCCTGAAGGAATAGGTAGAAGTGTATGTTAGGTGGGTCTGGGTCTTTTCTCCCTTAGAACTTGACTTCCAGGGATTCCTAAAGTTCCTACAAACAAAACCCTTCATCTTGAGAGAATTGGACTATCTCTGCCCATGATTGACCACACTGTGTCTTCAGTTTTATTTGTATCTTCTACCTTGTTTGGGTCCTTAATGTTTAGAATGTGTCTATGGATCATTTCATACTGCAACCAGAGTCTAAAGTCACTAATGATCTAATGAAATATATTTTTACAAATTATCAACTCCCTGCCAAGGAAGTGGGTAGACATTGGTAAGTGTGGCTTAGGCAAGAGATTTCCTTCCTCTTTGTGTGTTCTAAGAGTGGTTAAGATATTGGGGGCCTGGATTGGGGTAAGGAGGAATCTAAGCCACAAAAATTTTGAGTAGTCAGTCTCCTTAAGAGAAAAACGAGAAAGATTCTACACAGATTTTATAGTGTACAATCTCCACCTTGGTAGATATATTTAATGGCTTTAATGGCCAACTTGAAAATGTAATTATCATTTCTGTATTTAAAAAAATATATCTCTAAATATCATTATACAGATTAGATCTGCATATTCAAAGTAAGAATCTCAGTTGTTCCCTTCTTAGTTTCTTCTAGTTTCCTTTAAATGAACTTAGCTAGAAATTCAAGTATTTTTCACTCAGTGTAGATTTCTGGCTTTCTACAAGTAGAAGAAACCAGGCTTTTACTAGGTCCAAGCTGGCAAACTTGCCAGTAGTCTCGCAATGAGTCACAGCTGGAATGTCCTGTGGTTAACATTCTGCTCTGAAAACAGAATCAAGAGCAGCAAGACACCAACAGGTTTCCATGGTAACCTGTATTTGTGTACTTTGAAAAATGACTGTTACTTTTTGTGCGGTAAATTTACGCGGGAATGAATTGTGAAGGTTGACGTTAGCCATCTGTGTGAATATACACACAAAAAAACCCTGATTTAATTAAGTGTAAATGTTAAAAGGACATAAAACCGGGGGTATGGGGTTTTTTCCCCTCTCCTGGAGGTGTTGTTCTACACTAATTAATTCATTAATTTATTTGACATTATATGTCAGCGTTTTCAAGCATTTATTGGATATTTATTTCAGTGAATCATTCCTTCCCCGCCAAAGGCAAAAAGAAACTAATTGTCATTCATCAGTGTTCCCCAAACCCACCGCCTTTGCCCCCCACCCTCTGATCCATTCACAACGTGTTATTTAAGATCACTGAACAGCTAGGAGGCAGGGCTTTCCTTCCATGAAGTAATCCCACCGGAAGGAAGGGGGGAAAAAAATCCCCTCATAGTCATGTGAAAATGTCACATCTTTTAACCTTGCCACACTGGGAGGCAAAAAAACACTGCATTGTTCATGACCTTGAGGAGAATCAAAATATGATTCCTCAATGTTTTGCCTCCAGTACTTTGTAAGATTCATGGAGCTTGGGTGTATATGGAAATGTTACCTTCATTTTTGTTGGATAAAGATGAAATCGTTTCAGCTTTGTTCACTAAAACTGCAATCCAGAGTTCAGAATGAGCCCTTCAGGGTGGAAGATAAGAAAGTATTTTCTTACTTTTTATGTTTCTACTTGGGAACAGAATGTTTATTTATTTATTTATTTATTTTGTCTTTGGTTTCCAAGTGGACTTCATGTAACAGACTTAATAAAAACTCTGAAGCTGAGACACCCTGCAGTAAAGCAGTGATTTAGAAGCACAGAGATTGCAATGGTGGCCTCCCCGCCACCACTTCACCCCTGCATTAGAGGGGTGAAGCCTGAGCTCTGAGCTCAAGGACTTTGTTTTTCTTTTTAAAAATGTTATGGCTTGTTATTGTTTCCCCCCTGTATTCTCCCTCCCTCATCATGGCTTAATATGTACAACATCGAAAACTTGATAAGAAACACACGTTTTTGAAGCAGTAGTTTTGTTTTGTTTTGTTTAAAGAAAACTAAAGTGATAAACCTAAAAAACACAGCTCATCTTAATTCAGTTTGCTGACAAAGCTTAGATTTCACACTGAGAGGTGAACAGAATGGATGTCTCAGTTTCTCTTTTGAAATCTCTGCTGACCTTCCCCCAAATCTCACCAACATGTGTGCCTGATAAATAGCTAAGAGACCTCAGGGAGACAGATCAAGATTTAGAAATCTGATTTATTATGACCTTGGACAAGGCTCCACCTCGTTCCCCTTTCTTTCTTTGATTTTTAAATATATTTTTTACTTATAGGTGGACACAATACCTTTATTTTATTTATTTATTTTTTATGTGGTGCTGAGGATCAAACCCAGCACCTCATATGTGCTAAGCAAGCACGCTACCACTGAGCCACAATACTGGTTCCTTTTTCTATGAAGTGGCCACAAAGGTTCCAGACCCCTTCCTGCCTACCAGGATTAGGCTAAAATTGAGGACTGTATGAAGCTAATGCCTATCTAGCTATATAGGAGTCAAGGAGTAGTGCAGATTAAATCCTTAAATGCAGTTGTAGGGAAATTGTTGTGCCCATTCATTGGAGATATATTGAGAAACTGCCCTTTAATGCTCTGCTCTAGGTGGAGAGAGGAAAGCCAGAGGTATTCTGTCTTGTAAGAATCCACAATCAGTTAGGGGCAACAAGAGGCCTCCGCTGTGACTACAATGCAAGATAATGCGACCATTTGCACATGAAAGGCGCTAAAGGGTTTCAAAGGAAAACTCAATTTATGCCTGAGTGTGGGGATTAGGGACGCTTCACAGAGGTACTCTGTAAAATTTGGTTATAAAGTGTTCCATACTTGATATGTTTCAAACTAGTTTTTATCATAACATTTCATTAAATCAAAGTGATTTAGTCAGTTTGCAAGTTACTGAATCCAGTTACCCACTGATAATGTAAACTCACATATAGTCTTACATATATACATACTTTTCAAGAGACTATTCAAGGAAGGTCATGCATCTGTCCTCAGATATTTTCCATTTTAAGGCCACAGGAAGCTAATCCCAAGGGCAACTGGAACAAAGTGTTTAATGTGGACATCAAAGGGACTAAGAGAAATTATAATGATCTTCCTCAGGAGAAGCCCAACCTTTTGGACTGGCATTGTCTTTCCCAAGTAAAGAGAGACGGTTTTCTTGTTTGTTAATTTTTAATTTGGAGATCTGTGTTTGATGAGGTTATTCAATGATGCAGATAAACGGGGTGCACAACAGTTTGTAGAAATACCTCCATGAAAAAAAAAATGGGTAAAGACCTCATCAGTCTAAACATGAAAAAAAAATCTTTAGCCTCAAGATCCCAAAGTAATAAAAATAACCCAAACTAAGACAATTACTCAAAGCACAACTTTTCACTATCAGTTATAAAAATAATAGGAGTCATAACTGACAAAATTCCATTGAGAGAAACATCTGTAAACAGCAGGTGAGAGGGTAATTTATTATAAATTCTCTGGTGTGAAATTTAATACTAGTATAATAAGAGCCACAAAAGATTATATTCTGACTAATTCCCTTTATTGGAATGTTTTTAAAGAAACATTTAAACATCGAATATTTATACTGCCAAAATTTAGTAATATGTTAAATGAACAAAATCAAATGAGAATGCAAATCCTGCATTTAATGCCACAGTTAAAAATGTTTACACAGACTATTTATTGACATGCTTGGTGAAAAACAGAATATAATTAGATATGTAGCCCAAACTTATACAGACACACATACCTGCACAAATTTATTATATGTGTATCTATAGACAGATAGATACACATACTTGTACAAGTGAAAAAGATTGACCAAAATAAATTTCTAGTACTAACAATTATCTTCAGTGTGATTAATCTTTATGTTTTTCTTTTTCATACCTTCTTAAAATGTCTGTTGTTGTTTGTTTGTTTGGTAAGGGGGATTGAACTCAGGGGCCCTTAACCACTGAGCCACATCTTCAGCCTTTTTTTTTTTTTTTTTTTAAATAGGTTTTCCCTAAATTGCTTAGGGCCTTACTAAGTTGCTGAGGCTGGTTTTGAATTCAGAATTCTCCTGCCTCAGCCTCCAGAGTCACTGGGATTATATGCGCACATCACTGTGCCTTGCTCTAAAAAGTCTTGGTTTTTTTTTTTTTTTTTTTTTAAGGAGAGAAGGAGAGAAAGAGAGAGAGAGAGAGAGAGAGAGAGAGAGAGAGAGAGAGAGAGAGAGAATCTTTTTTGTAGATGGACACAACACAATGCCTTTATTTTTATGTGGTGATGAGAATCCAACCCAGGTCCCGCCCGTACTGAGCGAGCGATCTACCGCTGAGCCACAATCCCAGCCCAAATGTCTTGTTTTTTAAAAAGATTTTTTGGTGCATTACAGTTATATATAAAGCTGGGTTTGCTTTGATAAACCTATACATGCATGGAATGCAATTCGTTTTATTTCAGGCCCCTGTACTTCCTCTTTTCCTCTCTTTCTCCCTCCTCTGTTCCTCTTCTTCTACCCTACTGGTCTTCCTTCTGTTTTTTTTTTAATTGTTTTAAAATTAATAATTGATTAATTAATTGGTGTTTTATAGATATACATAAAGGTGGACTGTGATATATTTATATAGGAACATAGGATAATTTGTTCAATTTCATTCCTTAGTTCCTCCCTTTTCCAATTCCTCCTGTCTTCACTCAACCCCCTTCCTCTATGACACTGATCTCTCTTCTGTTTTCATGAGATCTGCCTGCTCCTCCTTTCCTCCTTATTTTACTCAAGCTTCTGCATATGAAAAAAAAATTAATTCTTGGCTTTCTGAGTCTTGCTTACTTCACTTAGCATGGTGTTCTTTAGTTCCATCCTAAACTGTGTGATTTTTTTTACAGTTAATAAGGGTTTTATTGACCAATTTATAATTTAAAATTATAATAGCTGCTATTCATTGAGCATCTTTTATGTGTCAATATATGAAGGCAGCTCATTCAGCCCGCCGTTCTGTACCTGGATTATATTTAGACTTGCTGCATTGACATAAAACTAAAATTAACAGTCAGATTTCCAAATTTATTGGCCTTAGGAATCAGATTCATCTCCAAAGCCCTCTTTACACAAATTTCTATTCTTAAGTTAAGCCTCCTGTATCCAACCCACTTCAGCAGATTTTCCTTACTTTGAAGCAGGAAAAGTTTTTGCTACACAAATACACTTGGTCTTTTTCCTTCAACAAACCACATGAAATATTGTTACACTGGAAAATGTTTCTGATTTCAGCTCTATGATGGATCAAATCGGATTGGGCGCTACTGCGGAGCAAACATTCCCTTGCCAGGGAGTACCACAGGCTCCAAACTTCAAGTGCTGTTCCATACAGATGGGGTTGGTCATCATGAGAAAGGATTTCAAATGCAGTGGTTCATTCATGGTAAGTCCTGTGCTGATCTTTACTGTATTGTAGTTGTTGCTTAACCAAGAATTGTTCCCTTCCCAATTCTGTCCTTAGAAACAATATCATCAACACCTAAGGCAACCAAAGTAGTAATTTAGTGCTAGGTAAGAGAATGTTACTGTTTTTCTCAGACATTGGTAGAGGTTGAAGAGTTAAATTCTTTTAAAAAATTATTTTTAGTTGTTGTTGGACACAATACACTTATTTATTTATTTATTTTTATGTGATGCTGAGGATTGAACCGAGTGCCTTGCACAGGCTAGGCAAGTGCTCTACCTCTGAGTCACAATCTCAGCCCCAAATTCTTTTTTTTAAATGTCCAATGGGTATTTTTATTTTTAATTTTTTAAAATTAATTAATTTACTTTAATTAGGCATATATGACAGAGAATGCATTTTGATTTATTGTATGCAATTGCAGCACAACTTTTCATTTCTATGGTTGTACATGATGTAGTGTCATGTCATATGTACAGACATACATGTACCTAGGGTGATGATGTCCATCTCATTCCAGCATCCTTCCTGCCCCCATGCATCCTTCCTCCCCTTTCTCCCCTTTGCCCAATCAAGTTCCTCAATTTTTACCATGCCTCCCCCATCCCTGTTATGGATCAGCATCCACTTATCAGAGAGAACATTCGACCTTTGGTTTTTTGGGATTGGCTTACTTCACTTAGCATGATATTCTTCAGCTCCATTCATTTACCTGCAAATGCCATAATTTTATTCTCTTTTAATGATGAGTAATATTCCATTGTGTGTATATACCACAGTTTCATGCTTTATTCATCCATTGAAGGGCATTTAGGTTGCTTCAGAAAGAGCAACATTCTGAGAGGGTTCAGAGAGGAGAGTGATGTCAAAGATGGAAAGAATTTGGATAGCTGCTTAAGTAGGCACAATGATAAATGCCTTTGAGAAAGAAGGAAGCCCAATGAAATGTGTGTATTTGGGTATAGCAAGCACACTGCAGGGTGGGATGGGAGTTTTGCAGGTACAACAGTAGCATGAGACCTAAAGCCCACCTTGACATTAAGCAGAGGAAGAAAGATAGGGACACATCAGAGAGATCTGGGAAGGGGAAGAGTGGAGCTGAGGGGAGGAACAGGGCAGAAATTTATGCTGAACAAATGAAGCCAGGTGTGCATTGCACCTGCCAAACAGGGTAGGGGCCCATTGGAGCCCACCGACATACTGGAAAAGTCACTTTTGTGTTTTATTTTATTTTTGGTATTGGAGATTGAACCTAGGGGTACTTCGCCACTTAATTATGTTCCTTTTTTAATTTTTTTTTAATTTTGAGACAGTTATTTCTAAGTTGCTGAGGGTTTCACTAAGTTTCTGAGGCTGGCCTCGAACTTGTACTCCTCCTTCTTCAGCCTCCCAAGTTTCTGGGATTACTACCATGCCTGGCTGAAAAGTAAATTCTTAAAAAATGTGTTCCTTTTAAATATACATGACAGTGAGTGCATTTTAACATATTATACATACATGGAGTATAACTTATTCTAATTAGGATCCTATTCTTGTGGTTGTACATGATGTGGAGTACCCTGGTCATGTATTCATATATAAGGATAGGAAAGTCATGTCCAATTCATTCTACTGCTTCTCCTATTCCCATCCCTCCACCCTTCCCTTCATTCCCCTTTATCTAATCCAGTGGACTTCTGTTTTTCCCTCCCCACCCCCTTTATTGTGGGTTAGCACCTACATATCAGAAAGAACATTTGGCCTTTGTTTTTTGGGGGACTGGATTATCTCACTTAGCATGATATTCTCTAGTTCCATCCATTTACTGGCAAATGCTATAATTTTATTCTTCTTCATGGTTGAGTAACACTCCATTGTATATATATATATATGCACTACATTTTCTTTATCCATTCATCTGTTGAAGGACACCTAGGTTGGTTCCATAGCTTAGCTATTATGAATTGAGCTACTATAAACACTGATGTGAGTGCATCACTGTGGTATTCTGATTTTAAGTCCTTTGGGTACAGGTCAAGGAGTGGGATAACTGGGGCAAGTGGTGGTTCCATTCCAAGTTGAAAAGTCATTTTTAACAAGACATCTGAGACTTCAAGACTGATGTCCTGTGGGTCAGAGCTGAGGTTCTCAAAATGTGGCCCCCAAGAGCAGCAGCAGGATCACCAGGAACTTGTTAGAAATGCAAATTCTTGGACCCCTGCCAGAACTGTTATGTTATAAACTCTAAGTTAGGTCCAATAATCTGTGTCTTAACTGGTCTCCCAGAAATTAAAGTTTGAAAACCACTAATCTAGGGTGATCCATCCCTTGTGGATATTATAGCTGCTCTTCTCAACCAAGATATTAGGACTCATTGGTTTATTTCAGTCAGTGGAAGGGAGAAATGGAATTGTGATACAATACCTAGAATCAAGCAAAATCACACAGTTGTCTAATCTGTGGTCCTATGGTCAAAACTGGAGGTAAACCTAAGTGTGCTGTGGTTGGCTCATGGGAGTCTCAGAGCTACACACCAGTGCCTGTTACAGATACCCTGTTTATTAGGACATAATACTTTTCATTTACAATGGGTTTATATCCCAATAAACCCATTATAAACTGAAAATATCTAAGTTACTGAGGATTTCACTAAGTTGCCGAGGCTGCCCTCAAACTTGTACTTCTCCTTCCTCAGCTTCCCAAGTTTCTGTGCTACCAAATCAAATATGCATTTAATACATCTGATCTGCTGAACATGGTAACAGCCTAGCCTACTTTAAACATGCTCAAAACATATTAACCCTAAAACTGGGCAAAAATCATCCTACCTGTAACATCTATTTTGTTATAATAAAGTGTTGAATATGAAATTCAAAATTCAAAGTATGGTTTCTATTGGATGCTTATCACTTTCACGCCATCATATTAAAAAAATTTATTAACTCAAACCCTTGTAAGTCAGGGGACCATCTGTATATACTTAAAAGTGTTGGATCTTCTGAGGTTACAAATACTAAGTGTATTTCTGTTAAAATGTAAGTATGAGGTTCTCAACATTTAAAAACAGTCAGTGGTGATCCACAGAGATTCTTGTAGCTTAAAACATAAATGATGAATTCCTAAGGTAAATAGGCTATGATAATTAAGTTCTAGATTTTCCTCTTCATCAAGT
Source organism: Urocitellus parryii (assembly GCF_045843805.1). Lineage (NCBI taxonomy): Eukaryota > Metazoa > Chordata > Mammalia > Rodentia > Sciuridae > Urocitellus > Urocitellus parryii. The sequence goes on along the minus strand of NC_135539.1, from coordinate 59,351,824 downwards.
AGGCAAGTTTAATCTTAGAATGCTCAACACTTTGGACTATTAATGTGAAAGAATTGGACCAATTCATTGCTACAGCATAGTCTTTAGTACTCTGGATTCAGAAACATGGTTATGATTCTAAGTAAACCTGAGACAATATGAGAGAACATAGAAAGGACAGAAAATCTTGGAAAATAACCCATTTTTCAATGGCTAGGGATATTCTTCTCCAGAGCAGTGTTCCTTAGTTTTTTCATGTGCACAGAATTGCTCCCTTCTTTCCTTCCTTTTTTCTTTTTCCTCTCTCTTTTTCTTTTTTGCTGTGCTTGGGATCAAATCCAGGGCATTATACATATGAGGCAAGGACTCTCCCACAGAACTATACCCCCAGCCCTCACTGGGCATCTTGTAATAAGAAAGGTTCGGCGTTGGGGATGTGGCTCAGCGGTAGCGCGCTCGCCTGGCATGCGTGCGGCCCGGGTTCGATCCTCAGCACCATACACCAATAAAGATGTTCTGTCTGCCGAGAACTAAAAAAAGGATAAACATTAAAAAATTTAAAAAAAAAAAAAAAAAGAAAAGTTCTGATTTAAGAGGCCTGTGAACCTGCATCTCTAGTAGGGTCCCAAGTGATGCCAATGGTGCTGCTCTCTGGACCTCACTTTGAGGAGCAAGGCAAGAACAGATGCGAAGCCCGGAGAAATGAAAGGCAGGAAGGCATTATCCTTATGACTGATGAATCCTGAGGTGTTCCAAGGGCACATTGTCCTAACAGTTTGTTTAATAGCAGTAGGATGGTAACTGTGATCCCTGCAAGCTATTTCAAAGCTACAAAGGGGAGGAAACTTCCCCAGGGGAGAAGTTATGAAGGGAAGTGCTCACCTGGGCTCAAGATCTCAGAAGATGTCCTAATCCTGGAGCCATATTGGAATTACCAAGAAGTTTCAAAAAGTACCCATTCCTGGGTTCCAACTCCCAGAGCTGGGATTCAGTTGGTCAGTGGCTGATGATGGATAAATTTTTAAAGACTCCCTAGGTAACTTGGCCTTGCAGTCAGGATGAGTTTCAGAAGCAGTGATTTTGCTGGTTGTATCTTGCTGCCCAGGCTGTGTGGCCATATTAGCTCCTGGCCTCCCTGAGAACCTGATCAAATGGTCCTTGTTGGCTACACCCAAAGGACTGTATCACTGGGTTCTTCTAGCCAACATAATGGAATCCTCTGATGAAAGCTCTTAGTTTTTACCGGGAAAAGTTTTTCTACCAGTTCTGTTTGGAATCTGCCTTCTTTTGGGAGAGTCAAAGGCACCCTCTGTCTATTCTCTTTTCCTGTTTACTGTTTCAAAACTTTCCCCCAGTTGCCGAAAACTCACTAAACTTGGAGCCAGAGTTGTGCAACAACATTTTGCTAGTTGGGACCAAAACTGGAAGAAAAAAAAAATTAACTCTGTGTTGCCCATTTAATTATACTTGGTAAGCATCTTTTGGAAGGGGATTGCCAGTAGCTTATATATGTGCAAAATTAACTGTAATGTATACTGCATTTATGCAATGCCACAAGTACACAAAGTTTATTATCCTCATCCGAACTGTGTAACTGCAGAATTGCAGCTCTTAAGGAGACTGGGTTGCTGAGCAGTGGCCACAATAGGTGAATCCCATAAGGCAGGGACTCTGGCAGGCAAAGGGGCCACACCGTCTTTCCTCATGCAAATCCTTCATATTTCATAAAAAATGTATTTTAAGTATGGTCTCAAATAATTGGAGCAGTATGGTAAGTGGTGGAACTCTGACTCTGGAATAAAATAAAAAATGCAGAATAAATGTTAAAGTTATAGTCATGAATTGCTTAATGATGGGGATATATTCTGAGAAATGCAGTTAGCCAGATTCATCATTTTATATGAACAATGTAGAGTATATTAACGCTAAATGAAACAGCTACCATGTCACTTAGTAATGTAATCTTATGGGATCACCATGGTATATGAGGTCCAACGTTGACTGAAATTCATTATGTGGCACATGACCATATTCTCCATTTATAAATGCAGTAGTTATATTCGTGACTGTGTTTGTATATGTGTATATGAATGTGTACAATCCATCAGCAGAAAAAAAATCAAAACAACAGTCTCTCTACTGCTCCTCTAAGTGTCTGCCCAGAATAACATAGAGGGCTCAGGACTCTTCAGACTGACTTCGCCCAAGATGTTCTTCCTCATTTGGTCACAGCAAGTGACTTTAAGCTCTACTGACATAAAACAGTTTATTCTGAATCAAATATGAGTGACCATAGCCCAGGAACACAGATTCAAGTTATCTTGAATGATATATTCTACCATAAAAGAGGCTGCTTGAACTTTTGTAGTCACAGAACAACAACGAATAAAATAAATCAATATATGCCAATGAATTAGTGGTAGCATCAGGTAGACAGTCCACAGGAAGGCAGGGAAATCTCTTCCATAGGTTTCAGATGTGATAGCATCTTAGCTTTAGGGTTATGGAGGCTAGAGGTCTGCCAAGCTTAGTGATACATTCTGAAAAGCTCCTCCATTAGTTATAACGATGTTAAGTCAGACATCAAAGATAAGGTACCTGGCTACGAAAGGGTCTAAGATATCTCAAGGTAACTTTGGCTCTTGACCCTTAACATTCAAATCAGCTAAGGTGAAGAAGTCTGCAGAATCTTTAACACACTTTCTTCAGAAAACATCAATCCCCAACTCCTGGTCCCTTTTCATCAGCATCACATTTGTGGACTTTTCTCCTCTTGCTCTTTTTCGAAATATGCACTAAACACTGGGGGCTGGGGGTTGGGGGGTGGGGGTAGGGGTGGGGGGGCGGGGCTGTGCAGAGAGCTCAGAATGTACGATGACATCATTTCCTGAGCATTGCTGTCGAAGAAGAATTCCTATATATTGTATTCATTTTGCTAACTAATAAATAAATCCGTTTACCAAATGTGCTCCTTTGTCAACTGCACAAGTCTTCTATTTACTTTGAGAAAATGGATCTACAAATGGGCTTTCTCTGTGGCCCATTTTGAAGTGGCCTTGTAGATGTGCGATGAAGCCACACTGCACTGCCTTTATGCAGGTCCTCAAAGAGAGTCCCACCCTGGGAATAAAGAAATGGCCACAGTCAAGATAATCGGTTCACAGTGTTCGGCATTGAAGGCTTTGTTGGGAGGCTGAATTTGGCCTTGGGGGCCTCTGTCTGGGATATTGAAGGGCATATAGAATTTTCCACAAGCTGTGTGAATAGGGGCCCCCCAGCCAGCTGTGCACACCCCTCCTCTCTTCTGCTCCCGGGGTCGCCTTTCACTTAGCAACAGAATCCAGCCTACAGACAAAGTCAAGGAGCTTTGTGAAGGAAAGAGTGACATTTGCAAAGGAAGCCTGCACTTCAGCTGGGAGCTCTTAGGGGAAGGGCTCAGGGCCCAGTGATCAGGAGGTGATGTCACTCTGGACTTCCACAAAGGGAAGAGTGGCCTTTTCTTGGGGAAATAGATGATGTCAGCCTCCCAAATAGGAGTTGTATGTTTTATCATCTTTTTAGCTATTTGTGAAATTTTTCAATCCCTTAGAATTTTCAGAAATTAGTTTGGGGAGAACTTTCTTTTGTTATTTTTATTTTGGTGCTGGGTATGCAAGTCCTGTGCAAGTGCTTTACCATTGGGATATATCCCCAGCCTAAGAAAGAATATTTTAAAAATCATCAGGAACCTCCATGACCATTCTCTGTTAGAAAGTGAGCAAGCATCTTCTTGGCTGCCTTTGGACATGTACCAAAGGCTTCCTACAAACCTGTTTTAGGACACCAGCAAGGAACCTCCATGAGGTCAGCCATGCCTCTCTTCAACCTTTGTTCCAATTTTCTCCCTCAAATGGTCTTTCGGTAGTTTTTGTTTGTTGTTAGTCTTTTGAGAGAATTCCTTTGAATTTGTCATTTGTATTCCTTTAGGTGACTTAGAGATGTGAAGTTTTGGGGGTTCACTCTTTGGGATGAAGATTTTATCTATTGTAATGTCCTTATCCCTTTGTGTTCCATACTCAGATGCTGGGTCATCAGCTTTAGGGTGTGAGGGTGAGTCAGCTGGGCTTGTCCTCTGAAGGGCAGACGGCTTACGCTGTGAATCATGTTACATCGATGACACATAACCTCTATGAGCAGGTCTTTATTGACAACAAGATTTTTATTCAATCAATCATTCAACCAACCCACCAGCATGCATTTATTCATTCACTCTCAGACCCTGGGCTTGGGGTTTGGAATATAGAGTATTAGTTTGTTCAGGCTGACATAACAAAATGCCACAGTTAAGGTGGCTTAAACAACAGAAATTCACTCTCTCAGTTCTGGAGCCTGGAAGTCCAAATCCAAGGTTCTGGCAGCGTTGGTCTCTCCTGAGGCCTCTCTCTTTGGCTTGCAAATGTTCAGTTTATTGCTGTTCCCTCACATGGCTTTTCCTCTATGCACACCCATCCTGATGTCTTGTGTGTCCAAATTTCCTCTTCTTATAAGGACAGCAGTCAGTGGATTAGGACTCACTCTTATAGACTCATTTGACCTTAATCACTTCTTAAAGACCTGTCTTCAAATATAATCCTTTTCTGAGGCCTGGGGGTCAGGACTTCCATACATGAATTTTGGCAGGGATGTAGTTCAGCCCCTAACAGAGAGGAGGGAGATGGGATCCTTGTCAGTCATCTAGCAGGGGAGACAGACTAGCCAAGCATTAGAAATACATTGAGATCCATCATACAGCAAGTGGGATTGCAGGTAGGGGTATCCAAATTGGTCTGAGGAGAGTTTGAAGTTCCCCCCAGGCAGCTTTGATATTTGAGCTGAGTTTTTAAAAAATAGGCAAGAATTGATCAGAAAAATATCTGGAAGAAGAAGGCATTTCTAAGTAGAGACAGGAGGCCTGAGAACATACTAGCCTTCCAAAGGAGAAGTATCTCAACTAGACCTCTAGCTTTGTGGGGAGTATCACCTCCAAGGAGGTGCTTGGGATGTAAAAAAGTGTTACTCTGTAGTGTATAAAGCAGAGCTATATACAGTACATAAGAGATATAAGCATATCTGGGTATTAAATTATCATGGGTGAGAATTTGGAAAAAAATCTTGAAAGACTCCTTAGGGCATTGATAATAAACAGTAATCAAAAAAAGAGTGATAGAAGTTGAGGCAGGACAGATTGTCAGAGACTAGTTGATAAGGTATAGTGCAAGAACTTGGATTTTTTTTCCTGCCATTGACAAAAGACCTCAGATTCTCCCACCTCCCCATACTGAAGAGCAAATCCTAGAGTCTTGGGCAAGATAGTTAAGTGCTCTATCACTGTGCCATACCCCCAGCTCTCCATGGATGGCATGAGCTAAAAGACTGACTTGTTAGAAAACTTCTGTACTAGAGCTAAAGAAAGAAATTGAGTACAGGGTGAGGTCAAATATTAAACAGATATTTGGAAAGTGAGATAGGCGGATGAGAAAGCAGAGTATAATCATGAATCTGAGTCAAAAAGAGAATCATAGACAGCTCCCACGTTCCGTATTAAATGATTTGGTGTGTATTGTTGCCATTATTTATACGTTGGGGATCCTGGAAGGAGACCAAGAGTGAGTAGAAATAATGAACTCCAATTTGAATATGCTGAACTCGAGATGCCTGTGAAATGTTCAGAAGATGTGTCCTTTAGGCAATTGTTCATGTGTGTATGTGAAAATAAAGACTTGGGGACAGAGAAAGAGATTTCTCTGTATCAGTGAGTTTGGAGTTGTGAAAATAATGAAATGTATGTCCAAAACTGTGCAAGTGTTTTGAATATAAGAGAAGTATCCCACTAATCTTTGTCTTCAAGGTGCACACAACCCAGTTTGAAGTATAATTGGAGAAAGTCAACAGAGGTGCTGAACTGGGATGTTCCTATTGCAAGATTGCAAGGGCTTGGGGAGATCACTGTGTGGTTTGAAAGCCCTCAGAGAATGATCAGGACAAAGATTCATAGATGATGCCTGTATTAGTATGAGCAAAGAAAAAGGTAGAGGCGTATAAAATAGTAAAGAGAGCAGGACTCAAGGCTACACAGACCTCCTGGGGCTGCAGTCCACTGAACACTGAAAGCCTGTGGGATAATTTTGAACTGCACGGAGTGAACAGTAGGCACCCACTGTTGTCTTTGAAGCAGGGAATTTGGAATGTCAGGGGAGGACATTACAGGTGGCGAAGTCACAGGTTGTGGTGATAGAGGGAACCTAAGGGGAGCATTCTGCATCTTGGCTACCAAAGGTTGGGGATGTATGTTTTCAAAATCAAGATGATGGGCTGGAGCTAGAGCTCAGAGCATTTGCCTAGCATGTGTGAGGTACTGGGTTTGATCCTCAGCACCACATGAAAAAATAAATAAAGGCAGGCTGTCCATCTACAACTATAAAATTTTTTTGAAAAAAATGAAGAGGAAGGGGAGCAATGCTCCAGTGGATCTTTAACAAAGGTACCAAAGGATGCTGTGGCCAATATTGAGATAAATTCTGACACACAATTGTCAGATTCCTTTTTCCTAATAATGCCTTCAAAGTTATATCTTTGAAATACAGACTTCTATTACCTAATTTTTCCTGTTTGAAAATTATTTTAGAACCATTTTTTTTTTCATTATTATTCTGTTTGTCCTGAGCCTTGATCCCATTTGGTGAAAAAAATTCAGAACCATCTGGAGGTATGATATTTGCAACAAAAGTGATTTTATGAATTATGGTCAGAGAAGATTCCAGAGCACACTCACAGACGGGGCTGTGAATCATGCCGTCTGGTCCTAATCTCAGGCAGAGAGCTTCCTCTCTGTGGGTGATGGAATTGCTTTCACAGTGTTACTTCCTCCTGGGCTGGGATAAATATAATGTCACAGAGAGAGAATGGTGAAACACCTGCCCATCTGCCTCTGAAATAACTTCCTTTATGACCAAGCACATCTCTTTTGTTCACCTATTAAGTCTACAAGCAAACTCTTGGTAAAGACATGAGTGAAAACATGGAATCCCGTGGTTATTTTATTATAATCATGTGACATAAGAGAAATCCTATTTGAAACTCTGTTTAATTTAAAAGGCATTTCCCTAAATGCTGACTAGACTTTCTCTCCCATTCATACCTGCTATATTCTATTCTGCTTATGATGGCTCTTTCAGCCTATTTCATATTTAGGACTTTTGTCTTTGTGATACTTTTAAAATAGTCTGGAAATGAATACAACCTTAATGTGGATCCAAAGCACAGATTTTCTGCATTATGACATTTTCTGCATTATGACATAATTTTTATTTTATTTTATGACTAATTCTTACTTACATTCTTTTTCTTGCTAAGATGTTCTTTGTGGATAATGCTAACTTAAAAAAAAAATCTGTTTACCAAGCCAGGTGTGGTTGCACATGCCTATAGTCCCAGCTACTCCAGAGGTTAAAACAGAGGTTCACTTCAGCCCATGCATTTGAGACCACCTTGGGCAATAAAGCAAGATCTTGTCTTTGGGGAAAAAAAAACGAAAAAACAACTTTGTTTACCAATATCATTAATAGAACCTTCTTTGAATAATAATAATTTACTAAGAAAATCTTGCAGTTCGGTTTGCTTTGGCTTCAGGGCTTTTCTAGCAAGGTCTCAGTGATCTGAAGCACAACATTAAACCTATTCAGACCTTTCAGAATGAGTGGAAAAGCTAAATCCTGACAATTTTTGCCTCCTTGACAACAACAGTAAATACACATACACACAGTTGACCTTCATTTAATGTTGGCTCTGAGCCTCTTAACAAGGGCCTTTTAGGAGTCTTGCATCCCAATTCCCATGTCGCTACTGTTAGAAAAAGTTTGAGCTGTATTTCCATTGCCACTCTTTGAAACAGTTATAAAAAGCAAAAAAAATAACCCTCAACAACCATGACCTTCCCAAATTATATATTGCACAATTTAGAATAGTCCTTGAGATTTGGGCCAAAAGGCAGGGCTCTCTCGAATCTTCTGTTTGTGTTCTGGTTTCCTAGCAACAGCATCTCTGATAGCAATTGCACATACTTTCTAGGGGATTCCACACTTTTTCGTACAACATGAAAAAAGAAACCACACATTTTTTTTTTTTTTTGGTTTGTTTTCAGTTTCAAATATGGCTGTAGCTCAGAATGACTAAACCCACATAGAGCAAACATGGTTTTCAAAGTAGAACTTTAATTGTTGTCCTCAGAGTTTTCTCCTTTTGAGTGTTTACTTAAATATCACCATATTTGCCTCAAACATTACACACCCAAGGACTCATTTTATGTGAATGCTGCTGTGTACTCAGAGAAACTGATGCTAGTCATCATTGTCTCACCAGACAATGAGGGACTTTCTGATGTAGGATGTAACTACACCTTAGGAAAGCTAGTAGAGTTTGATATCCTGTACATAGTGATGACATTATTATACCTCGTCCCTGATCTGTTTTCTACTTCTAGTTATATAGACTACTCACAGGCTAAATAATATTTAACACCTAAATGTAATTTTAAATTTATCATAAGAGATTAATTATGGTAAAAATAGACTACTTGGCCTTATAAAAAGTAAATGAATTTATTTAGTTGACATGTAATTTATTATTACTGTTGTTGAGGTTATTTTTTAAATGATTACAATGTGATGAATACTTAAAAAAGGGTTATCTCATGTCTCCTCTGAAATAAGCATCACCATCCTCTTATAATGGATTAAAAAAAAACAAATGGAGGAAGGAGGTTTAAATGAGTTAAATAACTGCCCAGGCTCAAATCTAGTAAGTGATGGAATCAGGACAAAAAACTAAGTGTGTGGGATTGTACTCCAAAGCCTATGCTCCGAGCAGCTACACTTTGTCTAAAAGCAAATAATTTTTCCCCATAACTTTCATTGCAAAAAAGATAAAGTGATTTTAAAATGCAAAGAAATTCAGAGCTTATGGTAGACAATTTTATAACAGTTCCCATAATAATAAATATTTTAAAAGAAATGTATATAATATTTCCTAAATAATGTTCTGGTTCCAAGGGCCCTCAGTAAACTACAAAATTATTCTTTAAGTTCAAGTAACAATAACATCTGGGGGACCAGTGCTGGGGTGGAAACACATTACTGGCTAAGGACTAGTTCAAAATTAGCTCTTGGTTGTTTACCCTTCAACACGATGTCTATTTTCTTTCTTTTTTCTTTTTTTTTTTGGTGCAGGGGAATGAACCTAGGACTTTGCACATGCTAAGCATGTGTTCTACCACAGAGCTGTATCCCCAGCCCCATCCATTTTATTTCTCATTCATAAAGTGCTCTTCTTTTGGAGTCTCTACATGTGGTTGATGGAATTGACAGATCTGGGAGAAACTACAGAGATCATCTATTCTTTTTTTTTTTTTTAAAGCGAGAGAAAGAGAGAGAGAGAGAGAGAGAGAGAGAGAGAGAGAAGAGAATTTTTTAATATTTATTTTTTAGTTTTTGGCGGACACAACATCTTTGTTTGTATGTGGTGCTGAGGATCGAACCCGGGCCACACGCATGCCAGGCGAGTATGCTACCACTTGAGCCACATCCCCAGCCCCTAAAATACCTTTGTTTTATTTATTTATTTTTATGTGGTGCTGAGGATCGAACCCAGGGCCTTGCACTTGCTAGGCAAGCACTCTACCGCTGAGCCACAACCCCAGCCCCTATTCTTTTTTTTCCATGTTTTTATACATGTACTTTTTTTTTGCATTGCAATTCTTATTACACATATATACCACAATTTTTCATATCTCTGTTTGTATATAAAGTCGGTTGATACCCAATTCGTGTCTTCATACAGGTACTTTGGATAATGATGTCTACACATTCCAACATCCTTGCTAATTCCCTGCCTCCTCCCTTCTCCTCCCACCCCTCTGCCTTATCTATAATTCATCTAATCCTCCCATGCTCTCCCTCCCTACCCCACTATGAATCAGCCTCCTTATATCAGAGAAAACATCCGGCATTTGTTTTGGGAGGGATTGGCTAACTTCACTTAGCATTATTTTCTCCAACGCCATCTATTTACCTGCAAATGCCATGATTTTATTCTCTTTCATTGCTGAGTAAAATTCCATTGTGTATATCTATTCTGTTACTAAGGATTGGTTCCACAAACTAGCTTATGTAAGGGAGTAGTTATGCTAGTGAAGAGTGAGAGGGCAGCAGACCTTAACCTACCCCTTGGAAAAGATGGGCTTGACTGCGTGTAGAAGATGGAGGACGGAATGGAGCATGTGAGGATTTAGATAATTTACTTTTTTTGCCTCCCTTGAGCTGGGAACCTGGGCTGTCTGCCTGCCTGTCGTGTGTGCACTAATCCCCTGGGTAGGATAATCACAGGAATCAAGGATTGGGCTTGGACAGAGTGCTGAGGGTCAGAGGACACCCCTGCACCCCACCATCAGCATGGTGCTTCCTGTGCTTGTCCACTTGTTGGTGTGGAGTAGCTGTCCAGTGGAGGAAAGGCTGGAGTTGTGGACAAAGGGAAGGAAAGAATTAGGGGGCGGGAGTGAGGCAGAGTCCTGGAAGCTCACTGAACTTTTCCCTGGAAGAGACTGTCTACTAAAATAGTGGAATTGAAAGAATGCAGGTTTAGAGTAAATACTTCTAGATAGAAATATGAGTGTTGAACTTGGGAGTTGCATAAAGATAACATGTTTTCTCGGTCTTGGCCTGTTTGGGGATTTCATAAAGTAACTACTAGTAGCCTCAGGCCTGGCTTTTTACTTCTGACAAAATTAGTGTCATTGCCTTGATGTCATTTCATTTCCTGGGCAGATGTTTTCAGTCTATATTTTGTTTAAAGATATTCAATAATTTTAAAAATATCTGAGAGAGACAGAGGAAGAGAGAGAAAGAGAGAAAGAGAGAGGAGAGCGGGATTAGAAAGCAATTGAGGGATTGATTTCTCTTGAAGAATTGTAAGCAAAGAATTTCTCCTAGGAAACTCTTTTTGAATTTGGTTGAAATGAGTAGATTAGAAGGAAAACAGATACAGTTCATCAAAAGGAAAAGATGATGAGATAGAGTATGCGTCTCTAGGTTAAAATGAAGAATTTCATCCTTTCATATACAGGAAATTGAAATTTATATTATGTGAAAACTTCTAAAATATGGCTGCACTATGTTTCTTTCTTTGTAATAGTGTATAAAGGTGAGGGATTTCAATATTCAGATCCAGGACATTTCCGATAGTCAGATGAGTATGATCACCTTAATTTTGAATTTTCAGTGACATAAGTCATTTTATAGCTACAAACAGCTATTGAGATTTTCTATTTTATGGTCCGAGTCATTCATTTCATGTTATGACTTATTCTTTTCCTCTCTTTTGGCCATAGGTGGGGGTGGGGGGCTTGGTGTTGACTCTACCATTACAGATAACTCTATTCCATGTCTATTAATATACAGAAATCACACACACACACACACACACACACACACACACAAACAAAAAATGTAGTATCATCAAATTAGGGGCAAGAGTAAAGTCTCTACCAAAGATGAAGATGAACTTTTCAATCCTTACTTACTCATTAGGGCTAAAAATAATAACAGTTTAACTCCTTAGTCCCTGAGTTTCTTTCCTCCTCCTGTGGTGCCTGGCCCCATGTTTGCCTGTGGTGTAACGTTTTTCTAACTTTTTCCTTGACCGACCATCACCTAAACCTCAAGAAGTGATTAGTAGAAGATGGAATGAAGAGAGCTTACACATCCACATTTCTTCCAACATTATCCTTAGAGTTGCTACTGTTTCATGCTACCTAGGAGTCAGGCCACCTCCTCAATCAGGGAAAGAACAGGATTTGCTTCCAAAGGCTATTGTAACAAACTGCCAGAAACTGGGGGACTTAGGACAATGAGAAGTTATTCTCTTTATTCTGGAGGCTGGAAAATCTAAAGTCAAGGTGTTGGCAGGATCATCCTGCCAAAAGAGTCTCTAGGAAAGACTCTCCTTCACCCATTCTAGTTTTTGTTGGTGGCTGGAAGTGCTTGGTGTACCATGCTTTGTAGATGCATAACTACAATCTCAGCCTCCATCTTTAATGGCCTTCTTCCCTGTGTGTGTCTGGGTCCACATTTCTCTTTTCTTTTAACGACATCAGTCCCACCCTAATCCAGTGTGACCTCATCTTAACTTTATTGTATTTGCAAAGACTATATTTCCCAATAAGAGTACCTTCTCAGCTACCTGGTGGACATATATCTGGGGAAACATTATTCCACCCAATACAGAGTGTTCTGTAGCTTGGGAGAACTTTCTTCACTCTTGGAGTCACCTTGCTTTGTCCTTGTTTGGGTCAACTTTTTCACAGCTGTGACTAAAAACCCCAACCAGAACAATTATAGAGGAGAAAAATGTATTTGGGAACTCATGGCTTCAGAGGTCTTAATCCATAGACAGCAGGCAGAACATGAGTGTGGTGGAGGGAAGTGGCCATACCCCACCTGCCTTCAGTTACCACCCAGTTAATCCCATCAGGTGATTAGTTCACCAATGGGGTTAAAACTCTCATAACCCAGGCATTTCTTCTCCAAACCTTCTTAGGTTGTCTCACAAATGAGCTTTTTGGGGGACACCTCACATCCAAACTGTAACAGCTCTCTTTGCTTTTTTTTTTTTTTCCTTCTCTGGTCTTCTCAGGAGAATTTCACATTCCTTAACCTTTATATTACCTAATTTTCTTCCTGGCTTTCATTTTATCATCATTCGAGCTTATGTCTCCATTCTTGAAGATATGTACTAACCCACAAAATACCACAGAAAATTAATCTGCAAGTTCTTAAGGTCAGGTCTTTATGAACTTGGCAGGGGTTGGGAGGTGGGGTAGTTCCTCTTGCCTTGGTCTGGACACCTACCCCACCAGGAGTCCCTACTGGTAACTTCTCTCTGACTTCAGTCCCTCCTTAGGCTGCCATTTTAAATGATGGAGTCAAATTGGCCCAACTCATGAGGTGCTTCAAAGGTATTGCAGGACAGAACAAGCTTTTATTTTTAAGTTGTAGCAAAATTGTTAGAATACAGACCAATCATTTTAATGAAATATGTGAGCATTATCATTTATTGTGTTTAAAATTTACTCTTACTGTACTTTGGCTTTTGGGCTTCTTTTTAACACCAGCTGCTGATTTTCTCAGGCATTTCCCTCAGGAATCAAAGGATAAGGGTGATAGGGGCTCCTAGTTGGGTCTGTGGGCTTTGGCCAAGTCTGTTCCAAGCTGATACCCCTTCTGAGGCTATCAATTTATGGAATGTAGTTTCAGGAGTGTAAAGAGGAGACTAAATTTGAGCCATCATAAGACAATGCAGAATGTACCGTTTAAACTTTCTACCTCTGATCATGTTTGATTCTTTTATTGCTGGCTTCTTTTTTCAAAGTCCTTATTAACACACACACACACACACACACACACACTTAAAAATAGAACATACAGAGGAGATTATTATTAATTTTTTTTGCTGGAATTTTATAACTCATAGTTTGTTTTAGACAATAACAAAAACAGCATTAGCAAGGTTCTCATATGAAAAAAAACATTTTTAAAAATTATCTACATAAGTAAGCAGGCTTAGCAACAGCATTTTACTCTTCCTCTTTATGTGTTCAGTAGATTAATGTGCTTCCTGCTGATAAAGTAAGGACTTCCTTTCAGCCAATGACTCGGATTTTAGAGGAAAATAAAATCAGATTATCAGTCACCAGTAAAAGTTTCAAAAAGATTAGCTATTTAATATTGAAAAGCAAATGATTCTCTTCAAAAACATGATTGTATTCCAGTTCAGCTAATGTCTCAGTGATGTTAACATACTAAATTTTGTCAGATTTGTCTCAATGAAAAGATTTTTGTTTTGTTTACTTTTTCCAAGTTGCTATGGTGACTTTTTCTCTAGTCAACGGGGACAAAACAGTACCCAGGGCAGTGTCCAATACTGTCATTCCAGTGCCTTTTGGGCTGACGTGGTCAAAAAGGCACAGTAGAGAACACACAACTAGAGACAGGCTGGTTGGTGGGGTGGTGTCAGAAAATCTGGGTTTGTCCCAGGTCTGCCATTCACCATGTGGTGAGGGCAGGTCACTCTGATGCTTCTCTTTATTTATCTCTAAAATAGTCCTCACGTTTTTGTTCTTGCCTATCTCATACTGGCATTATGAATTAAAAGTCAGAAAATGTGCTTATTGAAAACACTTAGAAACTGAACTACCATGCACATATGAACTGAGTTTTTAAACTTTTATTGTGGTGTGATGAACAACCAATTTCTTACATCTTCTTCAGCTCCTCATGGATTTCTAGCTAGTGATTCTTCTTTTAGCTCAAAGTCCTTCTCATAGCTTGTCCCACATCTGAGTAGTCTTAAGATAGAATAAACAGCAGGGGTAGAGTGGTTGTCACATGCAAGTGACAAAAACTTATTTCAGGCCCTGTGCAGTGGTGCCCCCCTGTTATCCCAGCAACTTAGGAGGGAGGCAGGAGGAATGCAAATTAGAGGCCAGACTGAGTGAATTAGTGAGACCCTGTTTTAAAATAAAAATACATAAAAATAAAAAGGCATTGATGTAGCTCACCAGTAAACCACTGTCTGGCGCACAAAGGGTCCTGCGTTCAATTCTCAGTACCACAAAATTTTTTTTTAAGTGCCATTAAATTTCTACCATCGTTATCAGAATTGACTTTATTTTCTAGTGTTTTACCACGTCAACTGTAAAATGCTACTAAATTACATATTCTATTTTGCATTTGATGTGAACTTTTAAATATGCTACCTTTTGATATGTTTAACTTCAGAGGTGGTAAGTGCGTAAAAGAGTAAAAGAAACAAACTTGAAAGAATTTCAAGTTCTAACAGTTTCTTTTTTTGTTATAGCCTCTTTATTTTTTTTCCCCAACAGAGTATCATTTATAATATTGGAATTTCTCTTTAAAAGGTACACACAGGTGCTTTTGATGAGAACAGAATACGACATACATAAAACGAAACTTTTGCTCTTTTTTTTAAACAAACTTTTTTGAGGGGTGGGAGGTGGGGGATAAGCATCTCAGGCCTTCTTGCATGCTAGGCAAGTGCTATATGTACTCAGCAATTAAGCAAATCTTGTTCGTTGTTCATTTTTAAATCTTAGGAGAAAGGGCACAGAAGGGGCTACAGAGCTATAACTGATTTTTTCAAAGCATCACTGAATGCCAAGAATCTGATATTATCATTCCAGTGAACAGTGACTGGTTTAAGGGTATTAGTATCCTGTTATTTGCAAAGGAATTTACAAGGAAACCTAAAACAATTGGAAAAGACTATGGAAAACTATGCTACAGGGCTTTAGATGAGTTAACTATGGTTTAAAAAAAAACTTGAATTATGTTGGCTAATGAACCAAAGCGAAGTAAAATGAAATATTCAAGCTTCCATTTCCTTGTTCTCTCTTGTATCCTGGGCACACCAAGTTATTTTCCTCAAAAAGGTTTTTTTCCCCTTTGGATTATTTATGTGACACAAGGGATATCAAGAATATCCTTCATAGACAGAGTAGCTTCCATCCCTTATATGGTATTTAAGCAAAGATGCCATATCTGAGCACAATGGATACCAGTCCCGCCACTGTGTTGCCCAACTTGAGGAAGCATCATTTTCTGGAAGGTACTGTGAATGGAGCTCCCTAGGGTCAGGCAGTGGTACTGAAGATAGGTACAACTGTATTGATTTTGGCTTCAGGAACATTTTCCATGTGTTGTTAGAGTAGGACAAATATTTTCTAATCTTTTATGGCACTTTGTTTTCTTAACATTCACCACAGTATATAAACAATGTCAGCACATCTAATTTTAGTTTTTTCATAGGGCTTTAGTCAGAAATAAGAGAGAACTTTGCAGGATGTAGGAAAGATAGTGCCCTGGGCAACAAAGTTAAAGTCTGGAAACAGGTTTTCAAGTGGAAACAAGAGATGGCTACTCAAGAAGGTAGTGACAGTGACCTGGAATTGGGTTTCTTTATGGAATTGCGGTTCTTCCTAGAATTCTCTTCAGCTTTTCTCAGTTTAGTAGGAATTTTATACGGAGAATTTTTTGGGGGGTGGGGTGGAGGTACCGGGGATTGAACTCAGGGCACTGGAGCACTGGGCCACATCCCCAGCCTATTTTGTATTTTATTTACAGACAGGGTCTCACTAAGTTGCTTTGCACCTCGCTTTTGCTGAGTCTGTTTTTGAACTCGCAGTCTTCCTGCTTCTGTCTCCTGAGCTGCTGGGATTACAGGCATGTGCCACCGCAGAGAATTTTTTAAACTTTTTTTTTTTTGGATCTCACTGTATAGGAATTTGCAGATGATGGATTGTAGACAAAATCTCAGATTTAGTATCTCATGTATTTAGTATCTCAGATTTATTCATAAGACACACATTTATTCATAAGACTGAAGAAGTGCTATTATTTTTAAACTTGAAAAACCTTGAAGCAGACTACAAGAAAGCACTTGCAAGAATTTACCAACCAATAAAGAATATCCTGAAAAAAGTAAGAAAGAAAATCCAGAAATGTGAACATTAATAATGATTTTTTTGATCACCAAAAATTGCTATTAGAAAAGAAGATGATCTTTTTTGCTTTTTTTCTCTCAGTATCTGTAATAGGCTTTCCTTAGATCAGACTTTTGTAGAGAACTCTCTCCCTCTCCACCCTGTGGTCTCTGAATTCCTCTAGGCTCGGTGGGCACCTAGAGAACACAGATGATTGGTTCCATGACACCCTGCATACTCAAATCCCAGATGCCCTTGTATAGAATGGCATAGGATTCACATATAACCTATGCACATCCTCCCTTACATTGAAATAATCGTTTGATTACTCATAGAACCTAATCCAGTGTAAATACTGTGTATTTACAGTTATTATACAGTATTATTTAATGAATAGTGACCAAAAAGAGTCAGCACATATTCAAGAAAGATGCAAAATTTTTCTAAATATTTTTGATCTGTAGATGGTTAATGTAGAACCCCTGGACAGAGGGGTTACATCAGTTGGGAACCTAGCTCTGCCGCTTACAAGCCAGAGAACCTTGGGCAAGACACTTGACCTCTGCACTGATTTGCTCATTTAAGAAATGCAATAGTAATAGTGCCTACCTCATGTGGTTATTCTGAGTGTCAAAATAGGAAATACCTATAAATCACAAAAGCACTGTATGAGTGGTAAGCAGTTTTCTACTGTGTGCCTCATGCTGCAACATTTGGTGATTTGTTGTAATGACCTGGCCTAAATGCTTTCTGAGACATGAGCTATATGAGCATTCATAAACATACACTGTTCTCGTTTTCCTTGGTTAGGTTTTTAGTTATTTGTTGGTTTGGGGTTTGGTTTAGACATAAATTCCTTGGCTCGGGACCTGTGTTGTATACCTTTTTTTAAATTTTATTTTCTACAGTCTCTTGTGCAAATTTCAGAATGTTTGTCACTTAGAATTCTAGTTCTTAGATCTGAAATTGACTTAGAAATAATGTACTAGCAACAAGGAAGCTGAAGACCCAGAGACACGGAGGTTATTAATGTTACTCACATAATCATTGTACTTCCTTCGATGTCATTCTCACCTAAATATTATGAAGAAAATCTAAAACTTAGAATAACATTTTGAAAAAGTACCAAAAGCTTGGTATGGTGAAAATAAGATCTGAGCACTGTTACACAAATAACCTAACGTTTCTTTTAAAAGAATAGATTTAATAAATGCTAACTATGATTTTCCCCCCTCTTTATTTCTTTTGCTTTGAAGCTGAGATTTTAAACCCTGGGCCTGGTGCATGCAAAGCATGCACTCTGCCCCTGAGCTGTACCCCCACTCCCTTCTTATTGCATGAACATTGTTATAACTTAGTTTTCTCCTAAACTGGTCATTGAGTATTTTCAATGTCCTTTAATGAGCTGAATTTTTGCATTTCTTCCAGGTTCTAGTGCCCACTCGGAACTGACTGAGCTTTGCTGTTTTTGCAGGTTGTGGTGGAGAGTTATCAGGAGCCACGGGCTCCTTCAGCAGCCCCGGGTATCCTGACAGGTATCCACCCAGCAAGGAGTGCCTCTGGTACATTAGCACTGCCCCAGGGAGCAGCATTCAGCTCACCATCCATGACTTCGATGTGGAATATCATGCGACCTGCAGATATGACATCCTGGAGGTAGGAAGTGAAGATGGTTTTCCTGCACATTCCAGAATTGGGGGTAGAACTGGAAATCACTCTGTAAAGATGTCCACATTCTTTCCAGTGGCCAGCTGCTTGCTATTCTTAGACATTCTTGTCAGTATCAGCCCTTCATGAATAATGTTGGTAGACATATGGGATTAATATCTTAGTTTAGGTTTCCCTCCCAGCAGTGCCTGAGGGCCTTGGCTGTGGGCAGTTCAATGAAGAAGTGAGACCAGCAAGAAACTGTGTGAATAAAGGGGCAGGGAGGGAGAGCCAGTGGAGGGAGCCCCTGTGGACCACTGGGTTCAGTCCTCTGGATACTTCTGAGGCATTGGTCTCCTAACTGTGGGCCCCATCAATTAAGATTGTGCTTGGGATTATGAACACCCCACACTTGAAGTCTGAGAAAACTTGCTTAGGGAGAAAAGCATTTGGGCTGCAGTGTGCAGAGAGCAGACACTGGCAGCAAGCACAGGAACGGTCCTCTCGGCTGCAGAAGCCTCTGAGGGGGGGCACCAGGGTGCTCCTCCTACAGATGACTTTTTTTGTTTTTTAATGGTCACTTACATAGTGTGAGGTATTTGGATTTTTTTTAATATATGTTCCCATATTTTTGTCGGAACATTATACTCCTACATAATGGTGGAATTCATTGTGACATATTTGAACTTGGACACAATATGATGCTATAAGTTGGTTGGTATCATTCCCCATTATTTCCCCCTTGCCTTCTTCTCCTCACTCTCTTCCTCTGGTCCCTTTTCCTTTGCTCTACTGTCCTCCCTTGGATTTTCATGAGATCTCCCTTCCCCATCTTTTTTTTTTTTTTTTTTTTTTTACCTTATTCCTTTCGAGCTTCCAGATACAAGAGAAAACATATTACTCTTGACTTTTTGTTTGGCTTATTTTGATTAAAAGTTCCACCTATTTTTCATCAAATGACATAATTTCGTTCTTCTTCATGACTGAGTAAAACTCCATTGTGTGTATATATCACATTTTTTTCCTATTATTCATTCACCCATCAGTGGACACCTAGGCTGATTCCATAGTTTGGCTATTGTGAATTGTGCTGCTATAAACATTGGTATGCATCTATCCCTGTAGTATGATGCCTTTAATTCTTTAGGATAAATACAGAGGAGTGGTATAACTGGGTTAAGAGGCGATTCCATTCCTAGTCTTTTGAGGAAACTCCATACTTATTTCCATAGTGGTTGTACTCATTGACAATCCTACCAAGAATATAAAAGTGTTTCTTTTTTCTGTCTTATCTACAACATTTTTATTATTTATATTCTTGATGACTGACACTCTAACTGAAGTGGGATTAAATCTCAGTGTAGTTTTGATTTGCATTTGCCTAATTGCTTAAGTTGTTGAACATTTTAAAATATATTTGTTGGTTTTTTGTATTTCTTCTTTTGAGAAGTATTTGTTTATCTCATTTGTCCACTTATTGTGTTTTTTTTTTTTTGGTGGGGGATTTAAGTTTTTTTAATTCTTTATGTATTCTGGATATTCATCTTCTATCAGAAGAGTAGGCAAAGATTTTCTCCCATTCTGTAGGCTCTCTCTTCACATTCTTTTTTAAAATTTTTTAATTTGTTTTAATTAGTTATACATGACAGTAGAATGCATTTATGCACTTTGATATATCATACATAGACGGGATATAATTTCTCATTTTTCTGAGTGTACATGTTATAGAATCACATTGGTCATGCAGCCACATATATACATAAAGTAATAATGTCTGTTCCATTCTACTATCCTTCCTATCCCCACATCCACTCCCCTCTCTCCCCTCCTCTCACTTCCTTCTACCTAATCTAAGGTAACTCTATTCTTCTTTAGTCCCTCACCCCCTTTATTGTGAGTTAGCATCACATATTAGAGAAAACATTCAGCCTTTGGTTTTTTGGGATTGGCTTTTTTCGCTTAGTATGATAGTCTCCAACTCCATCCATTTACTGGCAAATGCCATAATTTCATTCTTCTTTAAAGCTGAATAATATTCCATTGAATATATATATACCACATTTTCTTTATCCATTCATCTATTGAAGGACACCTAGGTTGGTTCCATAGTCCAGCTATTGTGCATTGAGCTGCTATAAACCTTGATGTGGCTGTGTCACTGTAATATGCTGATTTTAAGTCCTTTGGGTATAAACTGAGGAGTGGGATAGATGGGTCAAATGATGGTTCCATTCCAAGTTTTCTGAGGAACCTCCATACTGCTTTCCATAGTGGTTGTACCAATTTGCAGTCCCTCCAATAATATCTGAGTGTACCTTTTCCCCACATCCTCACACACACTTATTGTTGCTTGAATTCTTGAAGATTGCCATTCTGACTGGAGTTGAGATGAAATCTCATGTAGTTTTGATTTGCATTTCTCAAATTGCCAGAGACGTTGAACATTTTTTTCATATATTTGTTGATCGATTGTATTTCTTCTTCTGTGAAGTGTCTCTTCAGTTCCTTAGCTCATTTATCGATTGGGTTATTTGCTTTTTTGGTGTTAAGTTTTTTGAATTCTTTATATATCTTAGAGATTAATGCTTTAACGGAGGAGCATGTGATAAAGATTTTCTCCCAATCTGCAGGCTCTCTTCCACACTATTGATTGTTTGCTTTGCTGAGAAGAAATTTTTTAATTTGAATCCATTTCATTTATTGATCCTTGATTTTACTTCTTGCACTTTAGGGTCTTGTTAAGGAGGTCACATTCTCTTCACATTCTTAATTGTTTACCTTGCTATGCAAAAGCTTTTTAATTTAATGCCATCTAATTGTTAATTCTTGGCATCATTTCCTGAGCTTTAAGGGTTCTATTGAGAAAGTTATTGCCTACACTTATATTTTGGAGTGTTAACCCTGTGTTTTTTTTCTAGGAGTTGCATAGTTTCTGGTCTAGTTCCTAGGTCTTTGATCCATTTTGTGTTGATTTTTGTGTAAGGTGAAAGATAAGGATCTATTTTCCCCTTTTCTTGGGGGATTTTATTTTTCATATCCTTCACGTGGTAAAAGCAAACATTCAATATGTTTGTGGATTGAATGAAAGTATCCAATTGTCTGATTGGCACATGGAAATAATCCATACTAATGATTTACAAAGGAACTTTTACAGCTATATTCTTATTTGAATGTTGAATAATTCCATGGGGGATTATTTTGTCCCCATTTAATAGTTGTCAAAACCTAGGCTTAAATTAATGGGCTTTTGCATGATCACGTGAATGGTGAATGAAAGGGATAGAAAGTGAACCTGGTTATTACTCAATGCTCCCTGAAAATCAGTATAAAAACCATAGATGTTTTCAGTCTGCAAGAGATTAAAATGGGTAGGGTGTACCTCATAGAAAACCTTAACACTTAAAAAACTTTATCTGATTACAAAACACGTTCTCACCTTGAAAAGAAATGGGCTTCTAAAATCATCCCCTCCATGAGTGGATGGAGAGTCACTAGGAATTACATTGAGTTGCACAAGTCTCTCTGTAGCAGGACATTGCTACAGGAAATGGAATTGGGTACAAGGCTGGAAGGTCTTGGATCAAACCCATTCCCTTGTCTTCAAAGCCAGTGTGCTGCCAAATCATTCCATCTCAGAGTAGAAAAAGGTTGTAGGAGAGAATACAGCTCCCTATGTTCACACTCTCAATATGAAGTTGGACTAACACTCCCATACGGAGCACTCAAATGGTTTCCCTTGCCAACACAGATATTACTGGTTACATAAAACCCCTTAACACTTACAGAGGGCTGGCAACAGATCCTCCACTGCAATGTGCATGTTCCAAACTTTTCACTCTCATACTCCAAAGTGCATGTGATTGTTGCCCACTTGGCAAAATGTAAATGGGCTTATTGTGCTTTTTGTCACACCCATTACGTGAGAAAGCAGAGAGAGAGGTCATTCCTTGCAAACAGCCTAAATAACAGAGAGACAAAAATCAGGGACTAGGGGGCATCAGGCAGCATTCAGAGAGGTCCCATGCCTGCACAGAAATGTTTCTGAGAAAACGTAGCAATCTGCTTGGGGTTTATTTTTATTAGGACAAGCTGACATTGCAGTGGTCTCCCAAATCCCATTAAGAGCAGAGTTTGGAGGAAAATCTCAAGGTCCTTAAATATGTGAGGAAAGTTTTCTTCTTAAGGCTGAAAGGAACAACCCTTTGACTTTTTGTTCAAAACCTTTTTGCTTCTCTGAAATGTTCGACTCAGATGGAAAGTACTGTGGTAAATCTGGGCTAAAAACAATAAAATGATTTTTTTCCATCCCTCATTCCTTAGTCACTGATAGCATGTGAGCAGTAGGTTTCAAAGTTTATATCCCTGTTATAGGTCTAGAAATGCTTGGTCTAGAAAGGCAGCCCATGTCTCAGCTGCACACTGATCCACTGAGTGCAATCAAGTGGGACCTAACTGTCACCAGGTATCAGACTTATGGGATTCACCAGATATAACCAAGAACCATTTTTTCCCTCAAAAATCACCATCCAGAAAGTGGTCAGTTGCCTAAAGCAATAGCCGTGTGGTTACTCATAACTCCGGAATGCTGACTTGATTGTAACAATAAATGGAGCTAACAGAGCAGAAAGAAATGTTCAAAACAGATTAAAACCGTAGGCTTTGAAATGTTCTCCCTCCTGAACATTTGCTAAAAACACATTTTAATCTCTGATCATCAGACCAATTCTTTTTCCCCCAAAGTGTAGTCATATGCTGTAGTGGAATGAACCACACCCTGAAATTCTTTCCATCTCTTTCCTCTTTGGGCCACATGGTAACCATTGGTTTTATTTGTGAAAGCCCAAATCACCATTCTATTGTGTTGGCCATGGAAACACTGATTTTACTTCGGTCTCTGAGAAAGCTCTGCAGAGAGAGCCTGAGCTGGCATCCTGCAGGAAAGGAAGTCCACTCCTTGGTGTAATGAACCAGGACAATTGCTTGGTGTGGGCAGTGAGCGCTGGCTGTTCTCTGTGCGGTGCTAGTTTGTGAGTTCAGTCCAGCGAGAGGGGGAAGCAAAGAATGTCAAAATTGGTGGTGTTTATTCTTCTGGAGGCTTCTAGGCCAGCCAACTCATACCCATTATGTTTGTGATCTCAAGGGGACTCATGAGCAGAGAAAACAAAAGAATATTTTGCCGACGTGCAGGTTTTCATTGTTAGGACTTAGCATGAGTGCTCAGCGTTCTCTTTAAAAGTGTGCGGGTTATTGGGCTTGGATGATTGGGAGCACACACGGTCAGCTGCCTGCTCTGGGGGTGGGGTGGGATAGGGAATTCTTGAAAATGGGGAAGGACCCTAAACAAGAAGCCCTCTCTGTCCTTCCATTTGCATATGTGTATGTGTAAAGGGCCACATGAGGCTCTTCCTGAAGTCCTGCTTTTGATGGCACTTAGGGGGGCCACACAAACATCAGCTCCTTCTAATACAAATAAGCCTGAAGCAGTGGGCTTGCTTCATTCCTTTGCAATTACAGTCCTTGTGCTCAGCCCTCTGGGAAACAGCAGTTGCATTCATTTTGGCCTTTCCCCACATGGCTGGGGGGAATTAATCAGACAAAGAAGTCATTATAGATTCCAATCATGTACTCCACCCCCAAAGCAGGCTTCTTGTTCTCACTCTCTCTCTCTCCCCAGAGAACACTTGAGTGGTTTCCCTATCAGTCAGCAGAGGGCCTGAGGGTGGGCTGGGGGGGGGGCCCTGATGAATGGGGGAGAGCTGCCCAGATGGAAGAGGTGTGGGGGGACACCGAGCACAGACCTCCCAGAGAGCCCCTTTCCTGGCTTTGGCTCTGAGTGTTGATTTGTGTACATGGCAAGTGTGTGTGAAGTGTGTGTGTGTGTGTGTGTGTGTGTGTGTGTGTGTGTGCAGTTCTGAAGGACTCAGTTGCCAATATACTTGAAAACTTTTGTCCACAGTGGTTTTTTTCCGTATAAATTCAAGTTTGACAAGACCTGAAGATGAGGGGGTCAGTATCTTCTTTTTGATTTCACACATACTAGAGAAGAATCTAGGGAAGATTCAGAAACCAGTGTGTGAGGTTTCATGGAGATGGGACCAAAGGGACCCTTTTCTGAGGAATGTGTCATGGAGTTGTTGGATCTCAGTCAGACTGAGAGTTGGACAAATTTGGAGGAGTGTAGGAGGTCTGAAGCCAAGAATGGTGGAGGTAGAGGGAGTCATCTAGGAACTACAGAGTCTGGGGTAATTCTCAAGGAGGCTCTTGTTCAAGCTCCTGGGAGCAGGCACAGGAAGATCTATAGTGTTTCCTTTGTGAGTATACTCCAGAGCACACTTCCTCTGAAGAAGCAAATGCATTATATTTTGATGCTTAATCTTATAAAATATTCAGTAGGCAGAGTAGATGAAAATTCTTAACCATATAACTAGAAAAGTACTAGTTTTCAGTGAACCCAAATTTCATAAACATAAGAAATTCTACTATTATTCCTATGTGCCCATAAGAGTTGGAAAATCAGACTTAAGACTATATTAGCTGAAGTGTCTCTGCCATAGAAAGCAGTAAATTCCAGAAACACGAGGAAGAAGGAATGAGGGAGGAAATAGGGAAGATTCTGGAATAATCTACTCAGTCCACCTCTACAGTTCTGGCATTTTGTGGGTGATTCAACTTGTGTGTTCTAAGGCAAAGGGAGTGCTTTTGAAAACTCAGCTCAGGGTTATAGTTCATTCCCACCCAAGGAGGCTTACATTTCAGTCTCTAATCATAATAGATTCAAGAGGACAAGGAGCTAGGGGAAGGGCTGAAATTGCTTAAATATGTCTCTTAAGTCCTTTTTTTCTCCATCCCCGTATTAGGTCTATGGAGGCCCTGATTTCTACTCTCCCAGATTAACCCAGTTGTGCTACCAGAGATCATCTGTGAACCCCATGCAGGTCTCCAGCACTGGAAATGCACTAGCCATCCGATTTAAGACAGACAGCTCCATAAATGGGAGAGGCTTCAATGCCTCATGGCAAGCAGTCCCTGGAGGTGAGTGAACCGAAGGAAATACCCTTGCCATACTTATGCTGAGCCCTTGTTAAATTTTATGAAATGATTAGAGGAATGTGTTAAAGTTACACCCTGATGATTCTGTGATGTCCCAAATGACAAACACTGCTTTGACATATACTCTTCCAGAAAAATCTATCTACATGTCACCGCCTAAGCGAAAACAAGATACAAGTTTGCAAGTTCACTGTAAAAACAGTTAGGGTGACTGGCGACATGCATTCAGTTGCCAAGGGACTTGTGCCTATTCTCTGTCCTCAGATCTGGACATTGATAAATGGCAAATTACCTTGTGCCATAGTATAGACCTTGGGATTTGTGGCAAATGCGAAAACGGTAAACATTAAATTTGCCAGTTCTGAGAAATTGCCATGCATTGTATAATATCTTTCTGCCCAAGATCTTAGGTAGTCTAAATCAATTACCTATTATGGCACAAAATATTTTAATAGGCATTAACTTATACAACTGCTACTAATACTACTAATAGTGGCATTGGTGGAATGTTTACCATGTGCCAGATACTTTTCTATTGCAAAGATTATGCCATTTAATCCTTATAACCACACTCTGAACGTAGCCTATTAATATCCTGTCTTAACCATTGAAGGAACAGAAGCTTAGGGAATTCAGTCACTTGCCCAAAGTCCACAGCTAGGAATGCCAAACAGAGTTATTGCCCCAGGCTACCTAATTTATGGCCTCACTTTTTCAAATCTAAGGCAATATAGTAATCTGTCTTAAGTAAATTATGTATAAATTTATAATACACGGTGTCTAGATTACCCCCAAGATGACTCTTAATTACTAGAAAATAAGTGTTGAATTTTTTTACTATTATTTTATGTTATCATAAATCAAAGGCATGATGGTCATAGATAGGGATTTTATTACCAGGAATTGGATAACATTATAGGAATTAAAAACAACCTAAGTAATTGTACTGTATCTAGAATATTAAAATTGTAAAAAGCAAGCATTAAATTATTTACAAAATCATATGCTACTAGATTGTCAAATATTTTGGAAGTGAGTATTCTTACAGTATGATATATATATATTATGATATAAATATATATATATATATTTTATGATATATATATATTTTATGATATAAATATATATTTTTTTAATTTAATTTAATTTTTTAATTTGTTTTAATTAGTTACACATGACAGTACAATGATCTTGACATAGCATACATTTAGTATGCTATATTTTAAAGTACA
This sequence comes from Urocitellus parryii, assembly GCF_045843805.1. Lineage (NCBI taxonomy): Eukaryota > Metazoa > Chordata > Mammalia > Rodentia > Sciuridae > Urocitellus > Urocitellus parryii. The sequence continues at coordinate 59,325,349 of NC_135539.1, read as the reverse complement.
ACTAGAAGGCATCTCATGGCTTTGTGACAACATGATTTCATTTGGACTTATTTTTCCTTATTATTTTGACTAACTTTTGGTATCAGTATTTAAAGTGTTGAAACATTACCTTAGTATTATCTATGTCTCTTTAGTTCAATGGGATGAATGAATTAATGCAAATATTCAGTTCTTCAAAGTTTTTAGCATAGAACCAAGTAAGACTAATAGTCAAGCAAAGTGGCATATTGATTCATACAGCCAGGTAATAGGCCTGTTTAAGCAATAGTGATTCCTCTCATTGTCGAATTGGGTTTCCCACTTGCAGGTTGTGGTGGGATTTTCCAGGCTCCCAATGGAGAAATCCATTCTCCCAATTACCCCAGTCACTATAGGAGTAACACTGAGTGTTCTTGGGTCATTCAAGTTGAGAAAAATCACCGCGTTCTCTTGAACTTCACTGACTTTGATCTTGAACCTCCAGACTCTTGCATTTTGGTAAGTGGCACAAATTTTAAGCACTGTCTCAAGTCAAACTCAAACCATGTGAGTACATTAGTGAATGTATTAGTGATGGTATTTTCAAAGGTAACTATTGACAACTTAACATATAAAGCCATTTTTTTTACCCAATAATAAAGCAGGGTTTAGCAGTTCCATTTCTTCTTTATCATTTTTGCCTTTTGTTGTGTTTATTATTTCATTACCAAAAAATGGCTGCAGCCTTTCTTTTTTTTTTTTTTTAACATCTTACCTGTGTTCACATCTGGAGAAAGGAAGAAGGAATATTATCTGTTTCTTCTTTTGCATGTTTTTTTTTTTAAATCAGGAAAGCAAACGTTTTCAAAAATTCCCTTTACATTTTATTGGCCAGAATTGGCTTCAAAGGGAATCCAGAAAGTATAGTGGAATAGATTTTATCAATAACTAGTTTAGATCAATTATTTTTAAGCTTCTAGGGTTCTCAGAGGGGTCTGCTTTTCTTGAATATCTTGATTTGCTACTTTAACAAATCAGTCTTTTACTAGGGCAGAACAGGTAGGGAGATGGGATATGGCTATTAGTTGGTCAAATGATAAAAACTTTCTGCTGTTTAAACTTTAAAGCATTCTTTCCTGAAACTATTTTGTGTTTAATGTAAGAGTAAATGAGGTTTTCTTTTTGTTTTCAGTTTAAAACTTTTGGCTGCTGATTTTCTATCAAAACATTTTCCTTGTTTCATTTGTATTTATAGACATTTCATTCAAATATAAACCAGATTCTCTTGGTTAATGGGATCTTTCTATTTTTGCTTCCTGACAGTTTCCTACACAAACTCCAACTGGTTTGGTTTCTTTTTAATTCAAGAAAACTCGAGAATTTTGAGGGTTTTTTTTTCTTCATATTTTTCAAAGCAGTCTAGTCTGTTTCAAGCATATTTTAGGTGTTAATTTATAAAATCATTAATAAAAGTTTAGTAGACTTATGAATGTATATTCACCTTCTAAATGAGTATTCAGAGTCTAAGTTAACAAAGCATCATGAAAACTTAAAGTGTAGGACATCCATTTTCCATAATGCTTACTGGGACCAATTTACCTAAAAAGGACAATTTAAAATTTTAGATGACATTTAACAGCATCTTTCTAAAAGCAGCAAAGAACTCATAAGGTACTGTGAAATTTTGGAGTTTATATCTGGGAGAGATATGAATATAATATTGGGAACTGTTTTTGCATATAGGGCATTTGCTTATCCAAAAGAGGTTAGCAACACTTCTGAGAGCATCTCAGAGCAAAGAGGACTAAAATTTGAGTCCGGGGTCTGAGTATGGTGAAAGTACTGGTAAATTATATATATCCTAGGTAAAATTAAGGCAAAGCAGCCTTCACTGAGACTACAGCCCAGCTTCAAGTCACCCAAGTGGACCCCACACACCTCAAGCCCTGGAATAATAAGAGGGTGTTGTGTATTGCTCATGCAGGCAGGCATGGGGTTTCTGGAAAAAGTAATTTAAAATCTTTAAAGAAAGATAAAATCATCCTAGGTCAATAGCCAACAGACCATCAACCATGTTCACATTTATCAGAAGACAATGCAATAGAAACCAGACATGGCACCAGTAACAGACAATGGAAGCACACCCAGATTTGCCAGATACTGAAACCAGCAGGCACAGGTGACTAGGCGACTGTGATCACTAAGCTCATATACATAAAGTGAAAATTAAACTTTCATCAGTGTAAGCAAAAATAACCAAAACAAGAGCAGACTCTCAGCAGATCAGCAAGATTCTTTATTAAGCATTGATAGAATGGCACATTTGCAGGGGAGAAAATGGCAGCTGGTTACAAAAGGGGTCTGTTTTTTATGGAGTTTAATGAGAATTAATCATAGCAGAATGTTTAGTGTGACTTAATCATTAGAGACTTAGGATGTGCTGGCTGGGCAGTCAGGAAATTAGTTGTGCAGGTTGAAAGTCTGAATCAGGAAATCAGTTGTAAAAGTTCGAAACCCATTGTTACTGGAATGAAAGTCCAGAAGCCAAAGCCCACCATTTGCCTTGTCCACACCAGGCTCATTGTTATTGGGAAAGGATGAAAGTCCAGAGCCCAGAGCCTATTGTTTGCCTTCCCCATCCAGGACACATCCTTTCTCCCAGATAGGGGTGGGAGGTTGTTATTCCATGTCCTTCAATCAGGGAATTGCAAACTATAAAAAGAGATATTGTAAGTACGAGAAAAAAAAATGAAAATTTTAGAACTGATAAATGCAATAGCTAAAATTAAGAAGGCTCAGCAGAAGGAACTGAGCTGAATAAATAATGAACTGGATGAAAAATCAGAAGACTCATGGAAAAAAGCATAATCACAAGGATTAAAAATACAGAAAAACTGGTTAAGACACATGGATGACATATAGAAAAGGTTTAACTTGCATTCAGTTGGAATCCTAAAAGGAAAAGAGAGATAAATGGAGCAAAAGTAATATTTGAAGTGCTAATGACTAAGACTTTTACTAAAACCAAGGATAGATTACTTTATAAAATCACCCAAACAGCCAAGCAGGATAAATAGAAAAACATACTTTAGCAAACTAAAGAAAAATAACAAATGTTAATGTCAGTCGAGGGAGTGGGTAGGTGGGGAAAGACTAACCTTTCAGGAAGTGGCAGACAATGCTGACTTTTCAACAGCAGTAATTGGAAGCAAGACAATGAGAAGGTGTGTGCTGTTTGAAGAAAGAAAATAACTAGAAAATAACCAGCATCCCTATACTTTCCTAAAATGGCTTCAAGAATAAAGGTTAAATAAACCTTGGAGCAAAAAGAGGGTCTCTAGGAGACATTTAATGGACCAGATGCAAACTGTTTCTTCCTAGTTTTGCTTGCTGGGGGCATTTCTCTGCCTCTTGTTCCCTTACCTTCTCTGCATGGTGCCAGGTACAGCTTTTTCTCTGGTAAAGCCTATAATCCATAGAACTCAACATGCACAATGTGTGACCCAACCGAAGCTGAGATCAAAGGCACACACCCAACATGGCCATGCTTTTTCCCTTCTGTGGACACGAGGAAAATTTTCCACCTACGTGAGATACAAATACACAGAGAGAGTTTTCTGGTAATCATGGCCATATCTCAGTGTGCAGCAGGGCTTGGTTTAACAAACTGTAGCAGAAGGGAACAAACAGAAGTAAGTGAAAACTCAAATATGATCTGGCCATAGACATGGAGATGGAAAATAAGCCCCTACGGAGGTAGTGGGAGGATTTCTATTGGGAAAAGAAGACAAAATACAAAAAAAAAAAAAAAAATCATAGTTGAGATAAATTGTCAGGACCAGAGAATCCTATATGAAGTAATTGGAGAAGCCCAGGTAGTGGACCGAAGGGGCATGGTGAACCAGATGCCTCTAAGCACTTGGGTGAGTCACTGACACAGAAAGTGAACCATACCAATAGTGTGTGTCACCATGATGCATGGCTGAGATATCTAGCTCTGCAGCGCAGTTTCTGGGGCTGAGACTGGACTTTGCCATTTGTAGATAAGAAAAACTTAATCTTTCAGATACATTTTCAGTAACTAAAATAGGGATAATGAGACCACTCGTGTCAAGTTTGTTTGGGGCTATTTGAGACAATGTGGGTTATTTGCATACTGTCACAAAGAAGGCTCACAGTTTGCACTAGCCATAATCATGCTACTGCTACTGCTGATGTGAACACATCCAGAGAAGTGTATTCAATGAACTCTGGGAGAAGGAAGAGGTGTGGAATATTAGAAGGAGCCATGGGCTTAGCAGCCAGAGTCAGAGATTCTTTTCTCTGATCTAGGCCTCACACTCTTCAGCAGAAGAACCTACTGAAGAGTCTTTCTCAGAATAGAGCACATAGCATTTAGTGTGCCTCAAACTCAATATACTGTCATAACGATCATGAGAAAACAGCAGGATTGATTCTTTGGGGCCTGTAACAGGAACGCTTTCACAATGGAGGTGACCTTTAAGTAATAGAATCTCTTTCACTAGTAGAATTGTGGCAATGGGGCCAGAAGGGGAGGCTGTGGGGGAAGGATTGGGAAATGGCACACACAGAGACCTTTGGGGATAGAAAAGGAGATACTGTGTCTGGAGTGTAGACCGGAGCAGGGGGCATGAGGAGACCAAGGGCAACAGAAGACTTCCAAGTGGATACACTCTTTTATGCGCTGATGAAAGTTTCAAAATTATCCTACAGGAAGCAGGAAGTCAGTGAAAGTTTTCTGTGAAACAGGAATAAACTACTCAGAACAGAATTTTACAATAAAAACAGCAGCAGTGTGAGGAGTGGGTTGACAGAGAAGGAAAGGGAGGAACATGGGCTGTTTGGATAAAGCTTGGATCAGAGATGATGAAGACCTCATATGGAGCAGTGGCCTCATGAGTGGGGCCATTTGGAGAACTGTTGTGGTGTAATCACCAGCTTGTAGGGATTAGTTACATGGTGGAGGGTGGCGGGTGGTAGAGAGGCGGCAATTAGCATTACTTTCTTGAACATCGATGCAGGCACTAACTGAGTAGAGGGATAGGCTATAGAAACTTTTGAGTTTAAGGATTCCTTAGAGTCTGAAGTAGGAGTTCAGTGTTCAGGATGGGGGTCTCCGTTGGACATATGCATTTTAGAACAATTTCTGTATATTTGTGGGGCTGTTAAAATCATGGGAGTAGGTTGGTCACTTGTAGGAGGATTTTATAAAGAAAACTTTTTATAAAAAGTAAACTTGTGGGGGCTGGGGATGTGGCTCAAGCGGTAGCGGGCTCGCCTGGCATGCGTGTGACCCGGGTCCGATCCTCAGCACCACATACCAACAAAGATATTGTGTCTGCTGAAAACTAAAAAATAAATATTAAAATTCTCTCTCTCTTTCTCTCTCTCTCTCTCTTTAAAAAAAAAAGTAAACTTGTTGGGGAAACACCACCATATAAGGTGCAGAGGAAGAATCAGAGGAAACAGAAACTCAAAAGGGTTACCACAGAGGTAAATGGAGAACCAGGAAAGGATGGTCTCGTTGAAACCAAAGGGAATCCAGATGTAAAGACTGGATGGTTAAAGATGTCAAACTCAGCAGAGGTCAATGAGGATGAAGATTGAAGCAGAGCTACAGAGCTCAGTCTTCAATAGCCTTGTAAGAAGCAAGTTTGATATAGGTAGTGGTAGAAAGTTCTAGATCATGATGGGTCAGAAACTCCTGAGCTTTCCCCCCAGAACTATGGAAATGGATGTCATGTGGGGACAACATTAAATGTCTCCTGAAGACCCTCTTAACCCATGGGTAAGACAAGATGAACAGAAAGTTATTTTTTAAAAATAATAGAGACACTTAACATTTTGTCAGGAGGGCACGGTGCTGGTGGAAAAAGGGGCAGCTTGAATGCAAGAGACACAAGAATTGATAAAGTCATGTTATCAGGGCAGAGACCCAAAGAGGAGCCAGATTAGTTCTATAAATTTCATATTTTCTGGAATGAGAAATTGGAACACATGGCCTAACATAGTTTTTTTTGTTTTGTTTTGTTTTTTACTGATTTATAAATTTATGTTGAAAAAAATCACATAAGTTTTATCTAAGCAAAGTCATCTTTGCTTTTCAATTCATAAAGCGCTTTTATAACAAAAATTTAAAATGTTTTAAAAAAAAGGTGTGTTCAGGTAAATTGGGGTAGAGATCCATTGTGTGTAGTTGCCAAATGGACCCAATTATGGGGACATGAGATCTGCAGAGGTTTGGGAGCCAGGTGGGGCAATGCCCTGGCAAGGCTGGAGGCTTGGCTCCAAGTTAGAGTTCGTTGTCCAGGGATTCATGAAGGCAGGTATTGAAGCAGTAGCCATCTATCATTATGACCAGATGGACACTGGATGTGAAATCTGCCCTAAGGTCCAATATCTTACATAATAATCTCTGCAGTTTAAGTTCATACAAAGCCAGTCATTCATTTTGGAGACAGTCAAGGTAATTTCTTGGTCCTGTTGCTTAGACAGAGTCATTAGCAAAGAGAAAGATAGCCAGCTGCCAATGATGCTGTCAGATAGTTTTTATTTCAGGGAATTTTTAATAGAGCTTGAGTGCACCATTCAATAAAAAGGTAAATTATGCTTAGATGGGACTAGATACCTTATATTTTAAAGCTTCTATAATTTTGGACTGTTAGAGTGGAAATATTAATTTAACGGTTATGGATAACACTCATAAACATGTAGATACCTGGAATGCTAATGTTGGAAGAGGAGACATGAGAGATCATTTTGTGTCATCTACTTACTTAAAGAAAAAGAAATTTAGTTATAGAAGGTTCTCGGGGTCAAGCCTAGGTAGGAATCAATGGCAAGACTAGTACTAAAAAGAAAACCTTGTATTTCCTAAATTAAGAATAAGTATTTTGGTAAAGAATTACACACACACACACACACACACACACACACACACACACACACACACACATGAAACTGGGAACTGGATAAAAGAGGAAGAAAATAAAATAAGGGTTACTTTGGAGCCACTTTGGCTTTTATTTCCAAGGAACCCAGACTTCAGTTATCAATTTAAGGGAGAGTGTTAGGAATTCAAATATGGAGTGGAAAGTGCCCTTGCTTGGAAGTCTGGAGGGCTAGGTTTCATTCATTCATTCAATCTTTGTTGCTAATTATGTGCCAGACACAGATAGGTCCTGGTTTCTGGATGTGGTACAACTATTTACTCTCTTTATGGCCTGTGGATCTTAGTTTCTTTTTTTTCTTTTTTCTTTTGAACTGGGGATTGAACCCAGGAGTCTTAACCACTGAGCCACATCCCCAGTCCTTTTTATATTTTATTTTTGAGACAGGGTCTTGCTAAGTTGCTTAGAGCCTCACTAAATTGCTGAGGCTGGCTTTGAACTTGGGATCTTCCTGCCTTAGCCTACTGAGCCAGGCTTATGCCACCACTTCCGGCTTAGTTTTTGTTGAGTGTCTGGGGAACCCAAGCATAAAGAGAGAGACAGGGGAGAGCATATGGTTAGAATTTGTGCTTGTAACAGGGAAGAGGAGAATAAGAGGGCAGATGTAGTGAACTCTAAAGGTCAGGTGATATGGGTGGGTGTGTGTGGGGTCATCCTCAGAGTCAAAGTCAGACTTGAACAGTTGCTCAGGTTCACTCTCTGGCACGTAAGAACACCAGGCATTGGATAGGAGTCTGTTTCTATACTCCTCTGGATATGAAAATGAGAGGTCTTCTTGTAGTAGTAGGCTGAGTCCCCATTTGTCCCAAGTGGGGGCAAGTTAAGACTCTAAGCCATTACTCTTGGAACTAAGGCAAAATTCTTCAAGTAGAAGAAACAGATGAAAGTTTAAAAATGAAACAATAATGCACAACTTCCATCCGCTTTCATATAACCCATGGCAGGAGTCTTTGTACCTGAAGGCACCAATCTGTTTGCTACATGAATTCCTAATAGATGCATGGCTGAATAAATGACTTCTTGTCATCTGTACTCCTGCAGTGATCAGTGCTTTGGTGCAAAACTGCAGACAACACCTGCCGGAATTAATATATGATCTCACTATATTGAGCGGTGTGAGGACTTAGGTAACACTGCAGAGGTGTATTTTCTAGTATTTCATACAGACTAAATGAAAAAAGACAAAAACTGAATTTTTGGACTTTTGTTAAAATGGGGATGAATCATGGGAGCTGTTTACAGTCACATTTCAACACATTTGGTAATATGTTTGTACTTTCTTCTCAATCACTTCCCAGTGTTTTTCTGGTGTTAATTAACCTCAGAGTGTCTGCACTGACACTTGCCTTTCTTGCTAAGGCCACAGTGGGACCCACTGGTTGGGGATGGCTGTGTGGTCAGCTCAAGAAACTAGTTTCATTATGTTCCCCTTCATGAAGGCTGAGTATTACAGTGACCTCCAACTGGCAGTGTAATTACTTAATTAGCTTCTCTTCTGAGCCTGAGGTTCCTGTAGCTCTGCAGGCTCTTATTGATCTCTGGGAAATGAGGGTTGTAGCTCAGTATGAGAATGTGGAGAGGGGAAGGCAGCTCAGGGGCACCAGCTGGCCCCTGGAGACTGCGACCTCAGCTTTCAGCATCCTCTTTGCTCAGCTCAATGGAATGTCGGCCTTGTGAGAATCAGTAAGGGGCAGATAAAGCAAGCAGGGAACAGTCCCCACCAGCCTCTCATTTGGAGAAAATATACACCAAGGCAAACAGCCTAGTACAAAAATAAAAAGAGCACATGATTAGTAACTGTTTTCTTTGTGAAGCTTTGTGCTCATCTAGGAGAAAGAAAGCAAAATATCTGATTTGAACTGAAAAAGCCCAGATCCCCCACCGGTTCTCCAAAGGTTCTCTCTGTTGTTGTTCACATTATCTGACAATAGGGCACAGGGTGGAACAGGGCAGGCCCATTACACACGCTATCCATATTTTGTTTTATTTTTTTAAGACACCACCCATGGTATGTTTCCTTTTAAAACATTGATCATTTCCCAAGCAGAACAAAAAGAAACAGGGATAATAGAACTCCTTGCTTCACAGACAATGGAAACAATACCTCTTTAAATTTACTATTTTACTGATGAACCCATGACAGAAATCTCTCTGTTCCTCTGTCTCTCTCTCATTTCTTCTCTTCCTTCTTTACTCTCCACCATAATTTTAGTGTCTGCTAGCTACTTGAGGATGATCTCTTTAAAACGCTTATCTTGTGACTTGCCTGGGAAAACCTGCTTAGCCATTTTGCACTGAGTGTCAAATTAATCACCAGTAGCTGTGCCAATCAATACATTGCAGCCCCCAAGCCAAGAAAGGGCTGAATTGAAGCACAGCTCTCAATGTGTAGGTTTGGGTTTTGTTTTGTTGACATTTTAAATTCAGAATCTCCTTAAATGCTTGTTTCTTTGTGAAGGTAAAATAAGCATCTTGGATTTCTTTTCATATCAACATTTTCCGGCATCTTCAAGTCACAGCTTACAACAACTATAAATTATTAGAGTTTATAGACTTCTGTAAAATGTGAAGACAGAGTTCAGATAATATAGAGTAAAGGAACAGGAGGGAGAAAGTCCTGACATGAGATGTGAGGCTGCAAATTTGGCTTGGTATTTAACTTCAGAGCAGTGTACCTGGAAAACATCACTGTTGGAGGAAACCGATGCTTCCTTACTCCCTACCCCCAAGAAAAGCTGCTGGAATGAGTAATATTTTCATTTCCTTCCTTACTTACATTTATGACTTTAACAGCTTGTATAATTTCCTGAGGGATTCCCCTCCCTATCATTAAATATTTCCCCTATCTTGGAGCAGTGCAAACTTGAAAATTGGATTCCATCAGCCAGGTACAGTACCATATATAACACGTGAAAATATTTCATGAACCCTCTAGCCTCAAAATTGATTTTGTACCTTGATGTGAATTATCCCTTTTGTACCCTAAATATCTTATCCTTCATCACATTTTCACCTTTATAAGCTTTGAGGCAACTTATAGCAGGAGACATGTGTTGCCAGATGGAGTTAAAAATGAAGTCAAGGATAAAAACCAGGATGAAAGCCAAATTAGACCAGGGTCAAGGTGAGAAAAGAGTTCACACTAGACCAGAGAATTGTAATTAGACCAGAAAAGGGCAAGGCATAGATTTAGATCTGAATTCAAGAACAGAATCCAGGTTAGAACTAAGGGATATAAATTCTGGTTTATTTGTTGGCCTAGACACTGTGCTCTTTGTTACATGTCCTACTAAATTAGCCATGCTGGGAATCCCATGCATGTTCAGTGGAATGGAATGCATGACAGATGCCAGCCACCCTGAAATCTGCCGCAGTGCAACCTAAGACTTTCTAAAATACTACCAAGGATGCTTTAGTGCCGTTCTAGATAAATGGTGGAAGATTTCCATTCTATTTTGAGAGCTCTCAAGATTATCTTTCTAGGAGACCATGATACCTTGGCTTCACAGAACTGTGGTCTCTCCATATTCTAACTGAACGAATAAAGTTTAACTTTACTTTTTCTCTTAGTTTAATGATAATTGATCAGAGGCCAATAAGATAGTTAATACTTTGCCCCTCTAAGTGTGAGACTAAGAGCAAATAACATGTTTTCTAAGCCTGTTTTCTCAACTACAAAATGAAGCAGTAAGAAGAATTAACTTTTTAGAAATGTGTATAAAGAACTTGTCAATGGGGCTGGGGCTGGGGCTCAGTGGTAGAGCACTCACTTAGCATGTGTAAGGCACTGGGTTCGATCCTCAGCACTACATAAAAATAAAATAATAATAAAATAAAGATGCTATGCCCATTTATAACTAAAAAAACATTTTTAAAAAAGTTCTTGTTAATGTCTGCTACAGATTAGTAATTGCTGCTACTCTTAATTTTTCTATTACGACCACTGTTTCTATTACTATTAATACCATGTTAAAAGTCTTAAGTTATCTTTTGTAAAATTGTGAACCTTAAAAGAAAGAAAAGGAGGAAAAACAAATAAAATTGTGAATCTTAGGTGCACAGAACTGGACCTATAACCCTTAGCTCTTTGCTCAGTATCCACATGAATTCAAAAACAGCACCCATTTTTATATAAATTTTTTAAAAATCTTAAAATATGTATTGTAATTTTTTATACATTCTTTAATATATTAGCAAATTTTATCACTCCATACATACATTATTTTGATACATTTCAGGAGGTTTACAAGTAAGAAAGAAAAAGTAATAGTGCAAAACATGAAAATAAAAGCACATTCATATATATTCCCTAATTTCTTTGCATGGGAAGCTCAACTCTGAAGCTTAGGTACAACATTTTGATACTTTGGGGATTATAAAATATGCTGTATGCTTTGCTCTTGAATCAGAGTAGTTTGTTCTTGCTCTGGTTCATAATAATTTTAACCCATACTTTAAAATTGGTTTATTTCCTCCCTGAGTATGATAAAACAGTAAAAACAAGAAGACAGGAGATTTCGCAACTCCTACTCTTCGACAAATCTGAAGGATTATATTCTTATTTCTGGAAATGAAAATACAAGTGTTACTAGGAAGCTAAAATTCATTTTCCCCTGCAGTCATGAGCTTTGGGCTGTAAGTGATGACTGACATTTATGTCAGGTGACCATAAGCCATCTAATCATGCTAGGGTTTTGATGGGGACAGCGAGGGAACTGCAGGCTGATGGGCTGTGTCCCACATCGGGGTCAGTCACACGTTCTTCAGTCCTTAAGCAAAGCCCTCAGTGGTTACTTATCTTTATCTGGTGCAGTTTAAAAATGTATATGGCTATTGAGCTTCCCTTTGTTATTTGATTTTACATTTTAGAAAGAGCACTTTGCACACTGGTAATTGAGAATAAATTAAGTGGGGGGGGTGTGCAAATTTAAAGCAGGAAAGAGGGACCTAGGCAAGATTCAGGCACAAAGATACTCAGAGGCGGCTCTGGGTGAGAAGAAGAGACCAGCGAAGAGATAAATCAGGGAGAGAATTGACAGAACATACTGATCCCCTGGATTGGGGGCAGAGAGACAAAGGAAAGATCTAAGATGGTTTGGTGGTTGGGTACATGCTTCTGGGCTTTTACTGAGGCAAGAGATGTTGATGAAGGAGACATAGGGTGACAGGGTTGAGGAGATGGATTCAGTTTGAGATGCTTCTTTTCAAAGTTCGTGGGACATAGAAGAGGTGACATCTGGTATGCAGTTGGCTATATGAATGTGAAGCTTAAGAGAGAGGGCTGGGGTCCAGTTATAGAAATGAGTCAACTAACAAATGTTTGAGAGATCTTAAAACAGAAGCCATATCCATTAAACTTGAGACATTCCTCCAGGCAGGAGATGCAGATTGAATGGTATTAATATCTATGTGGCTTAGATCCTGCTGCCCTACTGTTACATGAGTCATGACAGTATATAAACACTGAATGGCTAAACATTAAAAAAATTAATGTAGATTCTATTTACAGATTTTACATGCGCTTCATATTCCATTTGTGAAATACAGAAAAGAAATAGGAAATAATGCCAACTTTAATATTCTAATACAGATACAAACTATTCCATTTTTGGTTATTATCTACACACACTCACAAATATGCACACCTACATATATGCATGCATAGTTTAGAGAATATTACACATGATTTTGTGTATACTATCTTTTTCACTTAATTTTATGTGAATATTTTTATTTTAAAAATTGGTTCATTAATTATACAGGCATAGTTAATCACTATAATTACAGACCATTTAGATTATTTCTTTTTTTGTCTTCTTATTTTTAACAATGTTATGAAGAATATTCTCATGTGAATCTTGGTCTACATTTCCTATGATTTCCTTTATATAGGCTATCTTTATTGAAACTTCTAATGTACAAAAACATCCCCATGCCCAAACCTCCCAAATCTTAATACTTTTTCATATTTGCTTCAATTTTTTCCCCTCAAAAGAAATCCACTGTTAAAGACAATTAAGTCCCATATGTACCAATCATTGATACCATTCTATTTCCCATCCTAAAGAAAACACTAGTGAGAATTTTTGTTAATGATTCCCATGACTGGTTTTTATAGTTTTCATTATATGTCTATATCCACACACACTATAAAATATTATGGCACATTTTTAAATTTTATGTAAATAACATCTCACAGTATATATCCTTCAATTTACTCTTTTTACTCAGTTCTCTGTTTTTAACATTTTTTGATATTGTTAAAATATTTGGATCTAATGCCTTTTTTGTGACTATACAGTATTCCATTTTATATGTATGCCCTGAGTCAATTACCCATTCTCTTGCTAATGAACATTTAACTTACTTTCAATGTTTTGCTATAGCTGCCTTTTTGTGCTGAATATTTTTATAGGTATATCTTTATTTAACCATTCAGGAATTTTCTTCAGTGTAGACACCTAGAAACGGAGGTCAGCTTATAACTTTACAGCATATCATCATGTTTCGTTTAAAAATGTATATATGAAGGGCTGGGATTGTGGCTCAGCAGTAGAGCGCTCACCTAGCACGCGCGGGACCCGGGTTCAATTCTCAGCACCACGTAAAAATAAAGGCATTGTGTTGTGTCCATCTACACCTAAAAAATAAATATTAAAATTTAAAAAATGTATATATGAGAATTTTTCAGTGAGAAAAGCTTACTTGCATAATCACACTTCCCACCAAACTTTCAATACATTATCTTATTTGACCTTTACAATAACCTTAGGAGGCCACAAGGAGGAATGACCTATCCCCAATTTTAAATTTGATGAAATTGATGCCAGGAAGTTTCTAAAATGTTTTGGCAAAAGAAAATACCCCTGGTAGATTCTGGCTCCAGCCCAGGTGCCCGACTCTAAGACGGCTGTGTTTGAAGCCAGGTGTTCCAAGTGTTCAAAACTCAGTGTACTTTTCACTTGCATCTCAGTTGGTCAGGTGGAGAGCTTCAGCTCAGCTGGACTCTGTGAGTAGCCTATCTGCTCAGGCTGAGCAAAATGAGAGGAGTGCAACCACGTGTTTGAGCTGAGCGTGGTTGTCAACATCCATTTGGGCTCCACTTTTTGAGTATTTATGAAACTTGGTTTTGGAACACAGTAAGTATTGTAGGGAAGCAATGTGGGGAGGAACACAGAGACTTTTAAAATCACTGCCCTTCTGCTGGTGAGGGCCTTTGGGAGATGGTCATGAGGGTGGAGCCCTCATGAATGAAGTTAGTGCCCTTATAAAAGAGGCCCCAGAGAATCACCGGGCCCTTCCACTATAGTGAGACTATAGTGATAAGAGTCAGTCCATGAAGGAACAGGCCCTGCCCAGACACCAAATCTGCTGTTTCCTTGATCTTGGACTTACCAGCCTCCAAAACTGTGAGCAATTAATATTTGTGGCTTATGATCCAACAAATCAGTGGCATTCTGTTACAGCCACCTCAGCAGACCAAGACATCTTCCTAATCTTGACTGGATACTTTGTTATCCCAAACTCAACCTCATACATAAATGGATTTTGTGAATCCCTGAATGATTTGTAAAAGCTTTACTTTTCAAAGAAGTAAGTCAGAAACACAAAAACTAAAAAGGAAACCCAGTGAAGTTCTTCAGGGGAAGTAGCATTGAATGATTGTATATCACATTCCAAGCAGCACATATTACCTCAATTAACTCCTCATTCTGACCCTAGGAGAGACGTCAATGAATGGAAAGCAAAGATACCACACTGTCTCCCCCACTCCCTTTGCATTCACAGCCCAATCTACTCATTGTCTCCACCATTCCACCGAAACATCCTCCCTTCATCTGCTAGAGATTCCAAGTCAAAAAGTGCAATGAATCATTTTGGTCCCTTCAGTAGAGGTTGGCACAGTTGAGGAAAAGGAGAGAGAAATATGGAAAACCCCATCAACTCCTCCATAGCATTTTCAGGTATTTTAAAAGGGCAGATGGGAAATAGCATATGTTTTGCTAGTCACCCAGATTTCTATTTCTGGCCAGTGTTAAAAGTTCTGTTCCTCTGTGTCTTGCATCTTCTGACTGTTCCCTTTCTCTCTGCCCGTTGTGAAGAGAAACTTATAATTTATACCCCACCCTTTTTTTTAATTTCTTGAAAATACCATGCACCTGACACCTTTTGGGTAGTGAACTTTAAAACTTTATTTTTGTGTGTATAGAGCTGGGGATTGAACTGAGAACCTCACACATGCTAGGCAAGCACTCTCCCACAGAGCTACTTCCCCAGGCCCTTGTATAGTAGATTTTAAATAAATACTCCAGGGCTGGGTTGTAGCTCAGTGGTGGAGTGCTCACCTTGCATGTGTGGGGCACTGGGTTCGATCCTCAGCACCACATAAAAATTAAAAAATGGAGGTGCTGTGTTCATCTACAACTATAAATAAATAAATAATAAACAAATAAGTATTCCAGGCATTGGAAGATGACTACAACAAAAAGCAGCACAGTAGTTAACCTAAAATGTAATATTAGATTCCTTGTTCTAGGAGAGGGGATAGCACAAGAGCATGAATGTTAGTTGGCAGGAATCTATTGAGACTCAAATTTAAAGACCTTCACAAAACTAAATTATTTTCATTTCCTCTTCTTCCTTGCATTGCAGTTTTTGAATTAGGGCTCTTGATTTCAAGTGTCAGAAATCTCAACCCAAACTGGCTTATATAAAAATAAAATGTGTGTATCTCAAAAAAAAAAAAAAGGTTCCTTGTTCTTAGGAAGTCTTTGTCTATGTTTTCCTCAATCCTTCATTTCACATTCACTATGTAGTTACTAGATTTTTGCAACAAATCACGCCAAAACATAAGGGCTTAGAATCACTCTATTTACAAATGGTCAACAAATATATGAAAAAATGTTCAACATCTCTAACAATTAGAGAAATGCAAATTAAAACTAAACTGAGATTCCAGCTCACTCCAGTCAAAATGGGAATTATTGAGAATACAAGCAATAATAAATGTTGGCAAGGATGTGGGAAAAGAAAAGTTCACTCTGGATTGCTGGTGGGAATGCAAATTTGTGCAACCAATGGAAAGCAGTTATGGAGATTCCTCAAAAAACTTGGAATGGATCCACCATTTGACCCAGCTCTCCCATTCCTCAGTTCATACTCAAAGGACTTAAAATCAGCGTACTACAGTGATGCAGCCACATCAATGTTTATAGCAGCTCAATTCACAACAGCTAAACTATGGAACCAGCCTAGGTGCCCTTCAACAGATGAATGGATAAAGAAAACGTCGTGTATATGTACACAATGGAACAATACTCAGGCATAAAGAGAAATAAAATCATGGCATTTGCCAGTAAATGGATGGAACTGGAGACTGTTATGCTAAGTAAATCAGTCCCATAAAACCAAAGGTCGAATGTTTTCTCTGGTATGTGGAAGCTAACCTGCAGTGAGGGAGGGGGGGTGGTGAGAGGAAGAATAAAAGCGCAGTAGATTAGACAATGGAGAATGTAGGGAAGGGAGGGAGCATAGGCAATGGAAAGAGAGTGGAATGAATTGGACATAATTTTCCCATGTAAATATGTGAAAACAACACAGTGAATCCCACCACCATATACATCCGAAAGAATGGGACTCTAACTAGAATAAGATACATTCCAAGCATGTATGATTACATCAGAATGGATTCAGCAGTCATGTTTAAAAAAATCAATAAATTAATAATAATGTAAAAAGAACAACTATATTTATAGTTTCCATGGATAAGAAAGCCAAGATTAGCTTACCTGGGTCCCACCCTGCTCAGTCATGTGATTGTTGGCAGGATTCAGTTTCTTGAGGGCTCCAGGCCCCCTGACTCCTCACCATGCAGGCCTCTCCATAGAATATTTTATACAGAAGGCGGCAGCTTGCTTCTATACAGCAAGCAATAGAGAGAGAGGGCCAACAAGTGAGAGAAGACCAGCAGGGTAGAAGTCCCTCCCCATTGTTAGCCAACCAGGAAATAGATGGTTAGAATAGTCTGTTAACTGAAAGCAAGTCATTTAAAAGCAAGTCAATTTTGCTATATTCCATTCATTTAAAATAAGACATTGGGTATAAAATAAGACATCTCACACTCCAAGAGAGGAGATTACACAAGGGCACAATCCCAGGAGTTGGGAATGACTAGAAGCCATGTCAAAAGTTGCCTACTACTCCAGTGCTCACAATCTTCTACTCAGTCATTTGTATTGATTTTATGTCCAACTCAGGCTCTTTTCTCATCCACATTACTGAACAACCCCTATTTGGACTTTTTTGCCTTCATAGTTTCCTATCTCATTTCTTATGTAGCAATTTAGCTCTCTGTCTCATTTTAATAGTAGAAGTTAATATCTACTACATACTTACTATGTTCCAGGAAGTCTCCTAAGCACTTTATATTTTTTTAACTCATTCAATTCTCACAAATACTAACTGAGCTATATACTCATGTCAACCCCATCTTACAGAGCAACAGATTAGAAAGTATAGAAAGGGGAACAACATGTCCCCACCCCAACCAACATAAAACACCACCTCCATCATACTGTTCATGTTCTCAAAGGTTAGGGGAGGAATTTTGCTAAATAAAAAGCATTTTTTCCCTCTAAAAAGAATTGTGCTTAACTTTAAATATACATGTTCTTAAATAATACATACTTGTATTACCATTATGTGTATCGGAAGGCAAAGGTTCTCATTGCTTGGCTCCTTTATTTTCTCCAATTTCCGTTCCTAAGGACTGTGAGCATGGATTCCCCAGAATTTTAAATGTCATCAGGAGAGGATGCTGTTCTCCCATCCAAATGGTTTTCCTCCACATGTCACTTGACATATGACAAGATTGACACGTGTTAACCCTGGCAATGGTTGACATTTATCCAAATCTCCTCAAGGTATTGAAATATCAAGTGTGAAAATTCATAAGCTTTTGCCTTCTTTTGTACTTCTGACTGGAGCTTAGGATGTGAAGGGCTCCAATAGCACTGTAATAAGTCATGTATTCAGGATACTCATTCTTCAAGATGAGTCCGACGCCCTTGGCCAGTCTCCTGCCTTCACCTTCTCTTACATTGCAGGTGAAAGACACCTGGGAGCTGAGTTGGCAGGGTTAGCTATGACATGTGATTAGACCCCTGCCCTTCCCCCTTTGGGCCCAGAATGCCTGCCCATATAGCAGTCACAATTAATATCTTTCCCCCTCTGAGTAGCCTCTTACCTGCTGTTGTGCCTACTGTGTGTTGATATAGTCCATCCCATGAAGGAAAGGACAGCTTCTCTTTTTTTTTAATATTTATTTTTTAGTTTTCGGCGGACACAACATCTTTCTTTGTATGTGGTGCTGAGGATCGAACCCGGGCCGCACGCATGCCAGGCGAGTATGCTACCGCTTGAGCCACATCCCCAACCTAGCTTCTCTTAACTCAGGTTTTTTTCTTGACTCTTGCCCTCTGTTCTTAAAGACCTTAGCTGTCATAGGTTAGTCATTTATTGATCTGTACATCCAATATTTAGTGTCTATTATGCACCAGTTTCTGTACTAAAAATCTAAACTCTCTTTTTTATATGATAAAGTTAAGTTTTGTTATTTTGACTATAGAAAACTTAACAGTAGATGTAAGTAAGAATTATATAAGTTTTATGAATATATTATAGGTGGACCCAATAGTAATACAATTTACTAGCACTGCCTTGGGAAGTAAGTGGAAGCAAGGGAAGTGCATATTGATATTATAATTTAAAATAAATAAGAAAGAGGTTTCTCATATTTCTTTCATTCCTTCCAATGCTTTTCTTATAACTTTGCAAATTATAACCTTAAATGTGAGAATGCTGACTTCATATTATAGGAGTTAACACTCTCAAGGGAATTCATATTCAAAAATGGAGTTAAAAAAAACTACCTTATTTATAGTCTGAGGCTTTCGAATTTCATAAAATGACAATCATACACACACATACACACACAAATTAACACCCATCACAAGAACTTTAAAGAGAAGTGATGTGCTACAACATAGAACTTGGTAAGAGAAGACTGCTAATGACTAGCTATGTGATCTTGGATAAACTTGTTAGCTTACATTGGACAAGATTGTAGTTTAATAGCTAGCACACTTATGTCATTTTCTAAATTAAAGAAAAGCACATAATCTTGCAGATTAGATTAAGGTATTTGTTATGGTGCTTATAAAATCACAACACACTCACACATTTGGCATTGCATTGATATATAATTTTAGTTCAAGGGCATTTGAAAACCTTCTATTTTGGATCCGTTCTATGTGAAGGAATGTCTCAGCCTGATGAAATTCAGCAGAGTGCCCAAAATTCTGGGAATTGAGGGGAGAGGGGAGGGCCTGGGAAGCTCTCCTAGATGTGCCCCTTTCAGGGATCCTCAGGAAAATGCTCATTCATGTGGGTTTCTGAGGTTTCTAATAGGCACCCCTTCCCCCCCCCCCTTCTTAAACCTTATTTGCTTCTTTCTTTTGAGAGCATTGAAACTACTTAGTGCAAAAATAAGGCTTAGAAAAAGAAAAATTAGGGCTGGAGATAGAGCTCAGTTGGTAGAGTACTTGCATTGCATGCACAAGGCCCTGGGTTCAATCCTCAGTACTCCCCCAACACACACACCCAAAAAAAGAAGAAAAAGAAGAATTAATATTTACTTACTCACTGAAATAAAAGACTAGAAGAGGTTTATCTTTGTAAGTCTGTAGACTTGAAAAAAGTTCCTAACTTTTGTGAGTTTTAAAGGGAGGATGTCGTCTATAAACTTCACACACAGAATCCAGCATTTCACCAGAGTTTAAGAAAGTAAGGAATGTTGTTCTGACAAATAAACAAATCATTTTGAGAGAAGTGAGCATTCTTGTACCTTGATCAAGTCAGTTCCTAAGTTCCCCAGCTCTATAACTCCAGAAGTTCTAAGAAGGTATGTTTTATCTTTTGATAATGAAACCAAGATAGTAATAATAGAACATTACTAAAACCCTAAGACATCACAGCTACAAGCTTAGAAAGGTAAAAAATCCACTAAAAACATAGTAAAGACATGAAGTAAACCAATGGTGATAATATTTAAGAATATGTTGAAGTATGAATGTAGTTGTAGTAAGAGGTTGTTTGGTTATTGTTTCAGGTGTTTGAAATGTCCAAAAAAAAAAAAAAAGCAGTTCAACTAGATTAGAAACTGTATTTTGATAAGAGACCCAGAATAGCGAGAGCAACCTTCGCAAGAAAAGTATTGCAGGGACATCACAATACGAGACCTTAATTTACACCACAGAGCTATAGTAACAAACATGGCATAGTATTGGCACCAAAACAGACATGAAGACCAAAGGAACAGAATAGAAGACACAGAGACAAACCCACATGAATACAGTTTTCTCATACTAGACAAAGGTTCCATAAATACACATTGGAGAAAAGATAGCTTCTTCAACAAATGATGCTCGGAAAACTGGAAATCCATATATAGCAGAATGAAACTGAACCCTCATCTCTCACCCTGAACCAAACTCAGCTGAAAGTGGATCAAAGACCGAGTCCTTAGACCAGAGACCCTGCACTTACTAGAAGATGAAGTAGGCCCAACTCTCCATCATGTCAGGTTAGGAACTGACTTCCTCAACAAGACTCCTAAAGTGCAAGAAGTAAAATCAAGAATCAATAAATGGGATGGTATCAAACTAAAAATCTTCTTCACTGAAAAGGAAACAATCAAGAACATGAAGAGAGATCCTACATAATAGGAGAAAATCTTTGCCACCTGTACCTCAGATAGAACATTAATATTCAGGATATACAAACAACTCAAAAAACTTAACACCAAAAATCAAATAACCCAATCAATAAATGGGCAAAAGAACAGAACAGGCACTTCACAGAAGAAGAAATATGAATGGTCTATAAATACATGAAAAAAATGCACAACATCTCTAGCAATCAGAGAAATGCAAATTAAAACTACACTGAGATTTCAGCTCACTCCAGTCAGAATGGCAATTATCAAAAATACATGGGGCTGGGATTTTGGCTCAGCTGTAGAGTGCTCATCTAGCACGTGGGAAGCCCTGTGCTCAATCATCAGCACCACATAAAAATAAATAAACAAAATAAAGGTATTGTGTCCAACTACTTCTAAAAAATAAATATTAAAAAAAATTACAAAAAAAATAGATGTTGGTGAGGATGTCGGGGGAAAGGTACACTCATACATTGCTGGTGGGACTCCAAATTGGTGCAACCATTCTGGAAAGCAGGCAGAATGGAGATTCCTCAAAAAACTTGGAATGGACCCACCATTTGACCCAGTTATCTCAATTCTCAGTATATACCCCAAAGACTTTAATTTAGCATACTACAGTGACACAGCCACATCAATGTATATAGCAGCTCAATTCACAATAGTTAAGCTATGAAAAACACCTATATGTCCTTTCACAAATGAATGGATAAAGAAAATGTATATATACAAATGGAATATTACTCAGTGATAAAAAAGGATGAAATTATGGTATTTGCTGGTAAATGGATTGATCTGGAGATTATCATGCTAAGTGAAATAAGCCAATCCCCCAAATCCAAAGGCCTAATATTCTCCCTGATAAGTGGATACAAATACACAATAAGGAGGTGCGGGGAGGGAAGACTAGAAGTTCACTGGTTTAGACAAAGGGGAATGAAGGGAAGGGAGGAAGGATGGGAATAGGAAAACAGTAGATGAATTGGACATAACTTTGCCATGTTCATATATGAACACTCGACCAATGAAACTCCACATCATGTACAACTGCAAGAATGGGATCCTAATGAGACTAAGTTATACTCCATGTATGTATAATATGTCAAAATATACTCTACTGACATGTATATCTAAAAAAAACAAATAAAAAATAGAAACTGTAGTTTTAATTGGTTAAGAAAACATAATTTGGGGCTGAGGATGTGGCTCAAGTGGTAGTGCACTCGCCTGGCATGCGCGGGGGCGCTGGGTTCGATCCTCAGCACCACATAAAAATAAAATAAAGATGTTGTGTCCACCGAAAACTAAAAAATAAATATTAAAAAACTCTCTCTCTCTCTAAAAAAAAAGAAAAGAAAAAGAAGACATAATTTAATTTTTAGATAGTCTTATAAAATATGAATGGCAGTTTGTTTTTAGTTAAACAGCCATATTTTAATCTCATAGTTTACGTCTCATTCTGGTGGTTGGCAGGGTATTGCATCTATGATGCTCAATTGATATCTTGCATTGAATTAAATGAAAGATTTTCAATTCTGGACTCTAAAGTCTACCCATATGGCTCAAAGTGACCTATTTAGGAATTGTGTGACTTGGCCACATTACTCAGGATCTTAGCAAAGGCTGGAAGGATAAAATGGAGAGCATATGTGAAGGTCTGAATCCAGTTCCTGGAATATAGTAAGCACATAATGAAGGGCAGATATTATTATTGTCATCCAAAGACAAGTAACTCATTTCTCCCTGGTTTACACATAAAAGTGTTCAAAAATCCATACTGGACACAGAGTTCCAAGCAAATAGATGTCTAAGCTTTAATTTCATAAATTGATACCGAGATTTGGGGTCTGTGTGATGTAGCCTCTTTTCCATTGGCAGGAATGGAGGGACAGATAAGTTCCAGCATAGTACTGGGCAGAGTCAGAGCCCCAGACATTAAAAGAATTTAAAAAAATGAGATAATTTTCTCAATTAGGCTCACATTGGAAGCATGCCATTTCTTTTGCTTCTTTTTTTTATTTTTGGTAGTTCAAAACATTACACAGTTCTTAATATATCATATTTCACAGTTTGATTCAAGTGGGTTATGAACTCCCATTTTTACCCCGTATACAGATTGCTGTATCACATCAGTTACACTTCCATTGATTGACATATTGCCATTCTAGTGTCTGATGTATTCTGCTGCCTTTCCTATCCTCTACTATCCCCCCTCCCCTCCCCTCCCCCCCTCCCCTCCCCTCTTCTCTCTCTACCCCCTCTACTGTAAATCATTTCTTCCACTTGTATTATTCTTCTCTTACCCCTCCTTACCTCTTATATGACATTTTGTATAACCCTGAGGATCAACTTCCATTTTCATGCAATTTCCCTTCTCTCTCTCTTTCCCTCCCACCTCTCATCCCTGTTTAATGTTAATCCTCTTCTCTAGCTCTTCATCCCTACCCTGTCCTTAGTTACTCCCCTTATATCAATTAAGTCATTTGGCATTTGTTTTTTAAGGATTGGCTAGCTTCACTTAGCATAATCTGCTCGAATGCCATCCATTTCCCTCCAAATTCTATGATTTTGTCATTTTTTAATGCAGAGTAATACTCCATTGTGTATAAATGCCACATTTTTTTTTATCCATTCATCTATTGAAGGGCATCTAGGTTGGTTCCACAATCTTGCTATCTTGAATTGTGCTGCTATGAACATCGATGTAGCAGTGTCCCTGTAGCATGCTCTTTTTAGGTCTTTAGGGAATAGACCCAGAAGGGGAATAGCTGGGTCAAATGGTGGTTCCATTCCCAACTTTCCAAGAAATCTCCATACTGCTTTCCAAATTGGCTGCACCAATTTGCAGTCCCACCAACAATGAACAAGTGTACCCTTTTCTCCACATCCTCGCCAGCACTTGTTGTTGTTTGACTTCCTAATGGCTGCCAATCTTACTGGAGTGAGATGGTTTCTTAGGGTGGTTTTGATTTGCATTTCTCTGACTACTAGCGATGGTGAGCATTTTTTCATGTACTTATTGATTGATTGTATGTCCTCCTCTGAGAAGTGTCTCTCCAGGTCCTTGGCCCATTTGTTGATTGGGTTATTTGTTATCTTATTGTCTAATTTTTTGAGTTCTTTGTATACTCTGGATATTAGGGCTCTATCTGAAGTGTGAGGAGTAAAGATATGTTCCCAGGATGTAGGCTCCCTGTTTACCTCTCTTATTGTTTCTTTTGCTGAGAAAAAACTTTTTAGTTTGAGTAAGTCCCATTTGTTGATTCTAGTTTTTAACTCTTGTGCTATGGGTGTCCTATTGAGGAATTTGGAGCCCGACCCCACAGTATGTAGATCGTAGCCAACTTTTTCTTCTATCAGATGCCGCGTCTCTGATTTAATATCAAGCTCCTTGATCCATTTTGAGTTAACTTTTGTGCATGGTGAGAGAAAGGGATTCAGTTTCATTTTGTTGCATATGGATTTCCAGTTTTCCCAGCACCATTTGTTGAAGATGCTATCCTTCCTCCATTGCATGCTTTTAGCCCCTTTATCAAATATAAGATAGTTGTAATTTTGTGGATTGGTTTCTGTGTCCTCTATTCTGTACCATTGGTCCACCCTCCTGTTTTGGTACCAGTACCATGCTGTTTTTGTTACTATTGCTCTGTAGTATAGTTTGTAGTCTGGTATCGCTATACTACCTGATTCACACTTCCTGCTTAGCATTGTTTTTGCTATTCTGGGTCTTTTATTTTTCCATATGAATTTCATGATTGCTTTCTCTATTTCTACAAGAAATGCTGTTGGGATTTTGATTGGCATTGCATTGAACTTATAGAGAACTGTTGGTAATATCCCCATTTTGATGATGTTAGTTCTGCCTATCCATGAACAGGGTATATTTTTCCATCTTCTAAGGTCTTTTTCTATATCTCTCTTTAGGTTTCTGTAGTTTTCATTGAATAAGTCTTTCACCTCTTTTGTTAGGTTGATTCCGAAGTATTTTATTATTTTTGAGGATATTGTGAATGGAGTGGTTGTCCTCATTTCCATTTCAGAGGATTTGTCGCTGATATACAGGAATGCCTTTGATTTATGCATGTTGATTTTATATCCTGCCACTTTGCTGAATTCACTTATTAGCTCTAGTAGTTTCTTTGTAGACCCTTTTGGGTCTCTTAGAGATAGTATCATATCATCCACAAATAGTGATAATTTAAGTTCTTCTTTTCCTATTTTTATGCCTTTAATTTCTTTCGTCTGTCTAATTGCTCTGGCCAGTGTTTCGAGAACTATGTTGAACAGAAGTGGTGAGAGAGGGCATCCCTGTCTTGTTCCAGATTTTAGAGGGAATGCCTTCAATTTTTCTCCATTCAGAATGATGCTAGCCTGAGGCTTAGCATAGATTGCTTTTACAATGTTGAGGTATGTTCCTGTTATCCCTAGTTTTTCAAGAGTTTTGAACATAAAGGGATGCTGTACTTTGTCGAATGCTTTTTCTGCATCTATCGAGATGATCATATGGTTCTTATCTTTAAGTCTATTGATGTGGTGAATAACATTTATTGATTTCTGTATATTGATCCAGCCTTGCATCCCAGGGATGAATCCTACTTGATCATGGTGCACAATTTTTTTGATATGTTTTTGTATCCAATTCGCCAGAATTTTATTGAGGATTTTTGCATCTAGGTTCATTAGAGATATTGGTCTGTAGTTTTCTTTCTTTGAAGTGTCTTTGTCTGGTTTTGGAATCAGGGTGATGTTGGCCTCGTAGAATGAATTTGGAAGTTCTCCCTCTTTTTCTATTTCCTGAAATAGCTTGAAAAGTATTGGTATTAGTTCCTCTTTAAAGATTTTGTAAAACTCTGCTGTATACCCATCCGGTCCTGGGCTTTTCTTAGATGGTAATCTTTTGATGGTTTCTTCTATTTCCTCAATTGATATTGGTCTATTTAGGTTGTCAATATCCTCCTGACTCAATCTGAGCAGATTATGTGACTTAAGAAATTTATCGATGCCTTCACTATCTTCTATTTTATTGGAGTATAAGGATTCAAAATAATTTCTGATTATCATCTGTATTTCTGAAGTGTCTGTTGTGATATTGCCTTTTTCATCCCGTATGCTAGTAATTTGAGTTCTCTCTCTTCTTCTCTTCGTTAGCATGTCTAAGGGTCTGTCGATTTTATTTATTTTTTCAAAGAACCAACTTTTAGTTTTGTCAATTTTTTCAATTGTTTCTTTTGTTTCGATTTCATTAATTTCAGCTCTGATTTTAATTATTTCTTGCCTTCTACTTCTTTTGCTGTTGTTTTGCTCTTCTTTTTCTAGGATTTTGAGATGAAGTATGAGATCATTTATTTGTTGGTTTTTTCTTTTTTTAAGAAATGAACTCCAAGCAATGAATTTTCCTCTTAGAACTGCTTTCAATGTGTCCCATAGATTCCGATATGTTGTGTCTGTGTTTTCATTTAACTCTAAATTTCCTCCTTGATGTCTTCTAAAACCCATTGATCATTCAGTAACCTATTGTTCATTCTCCAAGTGATGCGTGATTTTTCCTTCCTTCTTTTATCGTTGATTTTCAGTTTCATTCCATTATGATCAGATAAGATGCATGGTATTATCTCTACTCCTTTATATTGTCTAAGAGTTGCCCTGTGACATAATATATGATCTATTTTTGAGAAGGATCCATGTGCTGCTGAGAAAAAAGTGTAGCTGCTTGATGTTGGGTGGTATATTCTATATATGTCAATTAAGTCTAGGTTGTTAATTGTGTTATTGAGTTCTATAGTTTCCTTATTCAACTTTTGTTTGGAAGATCTGTCCAGTGGTGAGAGAGGTGTGTTGAAGTCTCCCATGATTATTGTATGGTGGTCTATTAGACTCTTGAACTTGAGAAGAGTTTGCTTGATGAACATAGCAGCACCAGCAATGTTGTTTGGGGCATATATATTTATGATTGTTATGTCTTGTTGGTGTAAGGTTCCCTTGAGCAGTATGTAGTGTCCCTCTTTATCCATTTTGATTAACTTTGACTTGAAATCTATTTTATTTGATATGAGTATGGACACTCCTGCTTGTTTCCGCAGTCCATATGAGTGATAAGATTTTTCCCAACCTTTCACCTTCAGTCTATGTATATCTTTTCCTATCAAATGCGTCTCCTGTAGGCAGCATATTGTTGGGTCTTGTTTTGTGATCCATTCAACTAGCCTGTGTCTCTTAATTGGTGAGTTTAAGCCATTAACATTTAGGGTTATTATTGAGATATGGTTTGTTCTTCCAGCCATATTTGTTTATTAATGTTACTAAACCTGATTTGTTTTCCTCTTTGATTATTTTCCCCCCTTTACTGTCCTACCTCCCACTGTTGGTTTTCATTGTTATTTTCCATTTCCTCTTCCTGTAATGTTTTGCCAAGGATTTTTTGAAGAGATGGTTTTCTAGCTGCAAATTCTTTTAACTTTTGTTTATTGTGGAAGGTTTTAATTTCATCTTCCATCCTGAATCTTAATTTCGCTGGATACACGATTCTTGGTTGGAACCCATTTTCTTTCAGTGTTTGAAATATGTTATTCCAGGATCTTCTAGCTTTCAGAGTCTGTATTGAAAGATCAGCTGTTATCCTGATTGGTTTACCCCTAAATGTAATCTGCTTCCTTTCTCTTGTAGCTTTTAAAATTCTCTCCTTATTCTGTATGTTGGGCATCTTCATTATAATGTGTCTAGGTGTGGATCTCTTATGGTTTTGCACGTTCGGCGTCCTGTAGGCTTCTAGGATTTGGGATTCTGTCTCATTCTTCAAGTCTGGGAAGTTTTCTCATATTATTTCATTTAATAGATTGTTTATTCCTTTGGTTTGGAGCTCTGTGCCTTCCTGTATCCCAATGACTCTTAAGTTTGGTCTTTTAATATTATCCCATATTTCTTGGATGTTTTGCTCATGGTTTCTTAGCAGACTTGCTGAGCTGTCTATGTTCTTTTCAAGTTGAAATACTTTGTCTTCATTGTCTGATGTTCTATCTTCTAAGTGATCTACTCTGCTGGTAGTATTCTCAATTGAGTTTTTAAGTTGGTTTATTGCTTCCTGCATTTCTAGGATTTCTATTTGTTTGTTTTTTATTACCTCTATCTCCCTGTGAAATTGATCTTTTACTTCCTGGATTTGTTTATGTAGTTCCTTGTCAAAGTGATCTTTCATTGTCTGATTTTGCTGTCTCATGTCTTCCTTGAGACTCCAGATCATCTGAAGCATGTATATCCTGAATTCTTTGTCTGACATTCCATCTGTTGCAGCTATTACCTCTTCTAGAGTTGAGTTGACCTGCATTGCTTGTGGTTCTTTCTTTCCTTGTCTTTTCATACTGCTGGCGTTTCTTTCTGCTTGGTGAAACTGTTGTGTTTTTGAAATTTTCCCTCTATTTATTTATATTGCTCTTGTATAGTTGAAAAAACTCCCTTGCAGGGCAGGTAGTGGCTGTGATCCTCTTCCAATTGGGGTGATCTGTCTTACACGCTGGTAGGCCGCTAGGTCTGCTCTGCCGGTCGGTCGCAGGTCCGCCTACCCTGTAGGCGCGTGGGGCAGCTCTGTCACTCTGCAGGTTGCTGGGCCTGACCTGCTGGTGGGTCGCAGGTCCGCCTACCTTGCAGGTGCTGGGGGAGGGGGCGGCTCTGCCCCTCAGCAGGCCGCTGGGCCTGATGTGCCAGTGGTCAGAGTTCCGCCTAACTTGCAGGCACGGAGGGAGGGGGCGGGCCTGCCCCTCAGCAGGCCGCTGGACCTGCTCTTCTGGTGGGTCGCAGGTCCGCCTACCCTGCAGGCGCGTGGGGCAGCTCTCTCTCTTGCTTCTTGACCATGACCCTATGAAGAACAAAAAGTTACAATAAATGTTTGGTTTCTGACAATGAATGGTTACACATCATTGATTCTCAACTATTTGCTCCTCCACTTACTCTTGCAGTAAACATTTTCAGTTCATGTTGAGCGTATGACCTACCCTGAGGTGAAGGGAGGTAAGAAGGCTGTAAAAGGGACAGCATTTATGAAAACATCCAGAGAATTAACAGTGGCTCTGGCAGAGAAATTCCTGCCAGATTCTCAGGGTATCCCTAGAAATGATCAATGACTGATTCTTGCTATGAGCACCAACATGCTCACATGAAGTAACTCTTGAAAGTTCCTGTGTAGTGTAGGACTGTTTAGAGGTGTAATGACTGGATTGTCATAGCTGTAACCTGCTCAGTATGGACAGACTGGATGGTAACTGTAGGCAGGTGAGGTATGGCTGGAGGAGGTGGGTCACTCCGGCTGTGCCCTGGAAGGGTACCTCTGCTCTGTGGCCCCATCCCTCCCTCTCTCTGTTTCCTGACTCTACCATGAGGTGAGCAGTTTTCCTCCACTGTGCCCTTCAGCCATGGTTACAGAAACCTTTGTAACCATGAACCAAAAATAAATTTTTCCTCCTCTAAGTTGTTCTTATCAGGTATTGATTTTAGTCACAGCGACAAAAGATTAACTAAAACTATTCTCATGCACCTAGGTGTATGACAAGACAATAATCTAAAGCCAGTTTTACTAGTTCTAGCAAGTGAGTGGGTTTCTGCTAGCTCCCCAAGTGCACATGGACTGAGGGCCTCACAGATGAAAGCCTGAAATTCTGAACCAGTTCCCCCATATTTTATCTTTGCAGACATATGATGGTGTCAGCTCTGCAAGCAGCCGCCTTGCCAGGGTGTGTGGAAGACAGCAGCCGACTAACCCCATCATCTCTTCGGGGAGCAGCCTCTTTGTGAGATTTCAGTCTGGCCCTTCCAGACAGAGCAGGGGCTTCCGAGCTAAATTCAGGCAAGGCAAGTGCCCTGTGGTTCCCCAAACATGGGAGAAATTTGTTAAGTGGCTTGTTGGTGCTGGAATAAAAATGAGACCAGTCCTCAGAAACCAATCACAGCCTCCTACTCAACATGCAAAAATTTACATAGAACTAGGAAGCTATGGACTCATAATTTTTCCAACTGCTGGTATTTTTATCCTTGTCTAAATTAGATGATATTGACTTCCCGGGGATGTACATCTCTCTCAAAACTACTGTGTAATTTCAAAAAGTTTTCAGACTAATATTTAAAGGTACCACTAATACTAGAGTCAGTGTTGCATCCACTGATTAGAATTTATTCTAGAGTCACTGATTCTCAGTGTTTCCCCCAAGACCTTTTCACCCATTGCCTTTCATCTGGTCCTTTGTACAGATCAACCTTTTTTCCAGCTTCAGCCATAGAAGGAACTCAGAGCTGGAGGGATTGTTGATTGGCTCCTCCTTGGTGATGCTTTGTATGTGGATGATTTAGATATTTCATTTTAAATTAAGTTTTGTCTGTTTATGCATTACACCCATTTCAGCAGACTTGCTTGTATTTTATACTAAAGGGCCCTGGATAGGGAAAGTTCCTGAATGTAGATCTCCCAGCCATGTATTGTAGACTTTGGAACATGACAGACTGTATTCATGTGTCTCAATGATTTTTTTTTTAAGTTTCTTATTTTTTTTAACATTTAATTATTCTTTGAAGTGTTGCTTCAGATTGAAAAGTCCCCACTAGCTCTTATTTGGACTACTATAACAGCCTCCTCAAGGTCACCCGCCCCTCGCCCCATCTTCCTCCAAGGTTACTTGCAAAAGCCTTGCTCCATTCACACCATCGAAGGTTCTAGTTTCTGTCTTGTCTCCACAAGCCTGGAAAACGAAGCCAAAGCTTCTCTCCAGGTGTTAGCCAGAGGTCCTACAACCTGCTCTGTTCTCTCTGCTGCATCACACTTGACACCCCACCACCCCCAGCAAATACTTCTTTGATGTCTCTGCTCAGACTGCCTCCTCCCTGGACCACTAGTCCTCCCCCTCCACTAGCCACTGCCACCTAGGAGACTCCTCTTTTGCTCTCCAGTAACAATACTTTCTCCCTCTTCTGGGCTTCCACAAAACTTTGAGATACTATGCTATTATGCTTAGGAAGTCTGTTCAACCAATATTTTCCTTAACAGAAGAAGTCATCTATGAATAGCTCATCCCTATACTTACAATTTACGAGTGGAGAGAGTAAGCGAATCAGGCCAGAGTTCTGTCTGAATGACTCAGACAATCCATAGCCCTTTTAATAAGCTGTTCTGTGCCTCTTCCCCACTTCCTGTAATTGAAGAATAGCGTTGTAAATGTTAAGTGTGTTCCCATTTTCTGATGGTTTATGTGCAGCTTCCTTGGCAGAAAACTTCCTTGGCATGCATTTCAGAAATAAGGAAAAAAAAATCATTTATGTTTTCCTTCATCAAATAACGGTTTTGTACAGTCAGTAGAAATTAAAAGTGCATGACACATGTGTGTGTTTGTGTCCCCCAGAGTGTGGAGGCCGCATCCTCACTGACTCTTTTGATACTATTTCCTCTCCATTGTTCCCTGCCAAGTATCCAAACAATCAAAACTGCAGCTGGATCATTCAAGCCCAACCTCCGTGTAAGTAACAAAAATGAGAAAGGAAAGGTGTTCGGGGCAGACGTGTCTGTGGGAAGTCAGTCTATGAGTAATGTTCTTATCTGCTTGGTGGTAACAATTGATGGCCTTCCTCCTCTTCTTTTGAAAGTCCCAATTCCTGATATATATAAGAAAAAGCATTTCCTAATCTGATAGGGAAGTAATTTTTACTGATTCATCTTAATGTAAACTTTGTTGTTTTTTTTTTTTTTCAAACTTTCAAGGCCTTAGCAACATTGAGGGGAAAAAAAATAACAAACCTATATAACTCTGTTGTATTGACTGGCATGTGAGACTGAGAATAGGCAAACATCGTTGATAGTTTTGACATGTGTGCCTCAAGTATGGTAGAAGCTCAAGACAGTTGCTCTATGAAAAATGATGAATATGAATCATAGACTGGAGAAATAACTCACGGTTTAGGAATGCAATGCCACAAGCTTATAGATCTTCAATCCAAGTGAAAACTGATTATAAACCTGGCCTCTCCTGCAATGTATGTAATTTAAAAATCTCAGCAGGGGCCCAGTAGAAACATTCAACAAGTGCTTCTTTTCTTTTTCTTTTTTTTTTTTGAATCTAGAATCTTATTTTTTTTACCTGATAATTGTTGTTCAGGATTATTCTTCACATTTTACTGGCAGAGAGAAGTAGGAGACTACCCCAGGCAACACAACAAAATGACTACAAAGGGGATAGGGCCATTATGAATCCTGTTGCATGTAAGCCCTGCCCTCATTTGATGTTTTCAGCAAAAAAAAATAATAATAATAATTATGATTTCAGACACAATGTGGGAAAGTCAATAGCTTCTCTGCTCAGTTCAGGAATTAATGACCTGTGTGAAAACAGGCAAGTCAATTAAACTTATCAGCCCCCAGTACAAAATAATTTACAAATTGGAGTGTTTGATTTAAATATTATCTGACACTTTCCTTAGTGGTGTTAAGAGTTAACAAATTAACAGCATCTTTGTTGATGTGCATAAGATGTGGGGGTGGGGTGGGCAGTGACGTAATCCTTAGCCAATTGCAGACTGGAGAGGGTAGAGCCCTAACTGAGCATGGAGAAAGAAGCCCCCTGCTTTGAGCTCAGCAGTTTTGTGCCTAAGGATTATTTTCTAATGAGTTGCAAAGCATTTAGATGAAAGATCTCAGTGCTTCAAGGACAACAACAGGAAAAGATCCTATTCTGAAGATTAGGGACCCTGGAAGAACAACAAAAGGAAAATGTACCCGGGCACTTGATGTTCTGCAAGTAATTCAAAGCTTTCTTAATAAATAACTCTGAACCTCCAGGGCACTAGCTCTGGCCTGAAAATAAACCTGAGTGTGCTACAGATGTGTTGTGCCAGGGAGAAAATAATGTCTCATTGACAAGTACATGTAAAGATTCAGAGTTCCTGGAACCTGTTCTCCTGAGACAAAGGCTGAGAGGAGGAACATGATAAGGACAGATAACAGTGTGTAATGACTGGAGTTTCCAGCAAGGCAGTCCCAAAGTTCCTGGGAGAGCCTATCCAAGAGCCCTGTTATTTACAACTACCAGCATTGCAGATTCTACAGGCACTTTCAAAAACATTCATTGTGTTGATTGTGTTACTCTTCAAAAGAAAATCCTTAAGGACAGAAGTTGTCCCCTCGCCCGTCTTTTCTCACTCAACCACTGTGCAAATCTGCTAGATTTCTTACTTCCCTGCTGGAAGACCCTCAACTGAGGTTATCCCAAGTGAAATTTCTCTGTGTATGTTTTTTTGGCAGTATGTCCAACAATAATCTCCTCCTTTTTTTTTCTTACAGTCAATCATATTACTCTCTCCTTTACCCACTTTGGACTTGAAAGCAGTACAAGATGCACACACGACTTTCTAGAAGTTTTGGATGGCGATTACTATGATGCACCCCTCCGAGGTACTGCAGTGCATGCTCAAGTACAGCTGTGGTTTGGGCTGTCTCTCGTTTATGTACCTACATATTTATAGGTTTCCATTCAAGCCTAAATGTTTCCAATAAATATGAAGAGTAGCATGAGCCGAGTAAAGGTAATTAGAGGGTAGGAAAGCAGGATTTAATGATGTAGGGTTCAAGAAACTCAGCTCATGTATATTCAAGGACATGAGTAGTTTGTATATATATATATATATATATATATATATATATATATATACACACACACACACATGCATATAAATATATTTTTAGAAAATTTAAAAATTGCAACTGTTTGAAATAGTAGTGGAATGAAGGCCATTTCAGCATTAGAATTGTCAGGAGTTTTTTTTTTTTTTTTTGTCAATATTCAAAAAGCATTCTTACATTCACCTAGAGCCTGTTTCTTTGTCCTCAGTGGAAGCAAAAACAATTTTTATTAATTAATTAAATTAAAAATGTTCTTCGACATCCCAGTAAAATTAAAATATGCTGCTAATTTTTAAAATGTCTTCAAGTAACATCATCGCAGGTCATTTAAGCTTTCTCTGTGAATTTACTATTTTTTTTTGTTTGTTTTTAGTTTTGTTACATAAGCTTCTTTCTGTCAGGGAAGACATTTTGCTTTGCCGTTTGCCTATGGAGACAATAATGGGCAATCAGTGAACACCCTATGCCGTGTGCACACCTCTCATTGTATTGCCTAAGATAATTGTCTATAAACATTTGACCAAGGATGAGAGTATGCTTTTTAACAAAAACTTATATACCATGCCATGTGCTGAATACTATTCTAAATACTCTCTGAATAGGAACTCAATCCTCAAGCCCTTGGGATACAGGTTTTATTATTTTCAGTTTGCCCCTTTTCATATGGAGAACCAAGGCACAGAGCATTTACAACTTGCCTCATATCTGGTAGCTGGTAAACGGCAGAGTGGAGAGAGAGTTGAATTCTGGTCATCTGGCTCCAGCTTCCATTCTTTTTCCCCTACAGTGCCTTGAGACTCGGAGTAATAGTGCATTAACTGTGCAGGTCCCTACTGTGTCTTATTTTAGTACATTTGGAGCCGAGACATCTGTTTTTCCTCTGGTCCTCTCTTATTCTTTATCTGTGTATCACCCTCTCTCCTATGCTTGTATTTAAACTCTATTTTAAATATTCAGGCACTGCCTCAAACACCAACTCTGACTTAGATGGATCTGGTCATGACTTCTTTGTGTGCTTGGGTCTCTGATGATTCTAGTAGGGTTGTGCTTGTGACCTCTGCCAGATCACTGTTCATTCTTCTTGTCACCATCTTTGTTATTTAGGCCTTCATTCTTCTTGTCACCATCTTTGTTATTTAGGCCGTTACTGTGGCACCTCCATGCCCCACCCCATCACGTCCTTTGGCAGTGCCCTGACGCTGAGATTCGTCTCTGATTCCGGACTGAATTTTGATGGTTTTCATGCCACGTATGCTGCATCCACATCGGGTAAGAAACTTGAGCAAACGGCTGGACTAGGTTAGCATGAGTGCGGTGGAAGTCCTGGGTTTGTTGTTTAGGACTTTTTCAAAGTTGGGGACTAGTTTCCTGGATCACCTCTTTGGCTCACTTGACCTTCTTCAAGTTCTGGGAATACTGGGGAGAAGGGGCGGGAAACCTGCCTATCTTTTAGCCCCACCTCATGATCTCAATTGACTTGTTGACCTGTGTCTTGGTGATGCTCTTGCGGTGGCCCCTGGCTGCCAGCATCTGATGGCGCCTCCATCTCCTATGGATGGACAACCACATGGCTGGTCTGTCTCCTGAGCCTCGATGCTGGGCTCAGGCAGGGTATGGATATTGACAGGGAGGGCAGGGTCGACGAAGCAGATGGGGAGGGCAGGAAAGAAACCATGCTGCTGTGGGCTTCTTAGCCAGGAGAGGGCTGTTTCAACTGTCAGCCCTGTGGTACTAAAAAGCTGACGCCCAGCTAGAAGGTGGGTGTGTGTTCCAGTGTTCTTCTGAGAAGGAGAAGCTGGAATCTGCCTTCTCTTCTAAGCCAGGGTTGAAATAATCTTGTTCAGAAAAACCAAATGGTTGTAGGGTAAAAAACAAATCTTTTATTATCCAGGTATAGTTCATGGGGAGGAAAAGATTTTAGAAAAAGTGCAGAGATCCCTTCTGATCCAGCCACTGTGGGGCTCTTGGTTTCCAGTTTCTAGAATCTTTTCCTTATATAGCGCACAGGTTTTTGTAATTGAGAAGGAGATTCCAATCGCTTGATGCTGGTTCCAGTGCTCTCTCTGCTCTGTCTTAACTGGCCTGCACCCATCTTTGCTCTGACAACCCTTTTCTTTTTCTTTTTTTTCTAGCTTGTGGTGGAACCTTCCACATGGCCGAAGGCATCTTGGACAGCCCTGGCTACCCCGAAGTTTATCCTCCTAATACGGAATGTGTCTGGAACATTGTCAGTTCCCCTGGCAACCGACTCCAGCTGTCTTTTATGTAA
The DNA here is from genome assembly GCF_045843805.1 of Urocitellus parryii. Classification (NCBI taxonomy): domain Eukaryota; kingdom Metazoa; phylum Chordata; class Mammalia; order Rodentia; family Sciuridae; genus Urocitellus; species Urocitellus parryii. The sequence continues at coordinate 59,289,728 of NC_135539.1, read as the reverse complement.
ATCCTTTTTTATGGGGTATTGTTTCAGTGCTAATGAATCTGCAGGAAGGAAGCGCTGTTACTAATAGGATGGACAACTAACAGCACATGTGTCCAAGCAACTGCTAAAAGGAATACAGTGGGAACTTTAGGAAATCTTTTTTCATATTTCCTCTGTTTTAGTCATAGCTTGGGTTATAAATAGCGTTAAGGTTCTCTCAAGAGTGGTTCTAGTGATCTGCCTGACATTACCAGCAGTACATCGTTAAGCTTTTGGTCTTCTAAATTTGGGGAATATTTATGTTCACAGAACAATACTTTTATCATTTCTTAGAATTAGTTACATTGGTTCTTTCAGAGCATCGCTAACATCCTCTCTTCCAAGGGAGAGCTCCATATAAAATAAACTTCTTCACTCCCGTGCGTGCCCTATCCCTACACCAATCCACTCTGCCCTCTTTTTCTATCAAAAGAATGAGTTTGGAAAATTTTTTGGAACTTAGTAGTCGATTTGCAAAATCACTCTCGTGCTTCTCATTGAACTCTAGCACTTTTGGAATATGGACTATGGATGTAGATCAGTAAGATCCTGTCACATTCCTAGTCATCTTACTTAAATGAAACAGGAATAATAGTATCTCCCAGAAGTGGATGTAAAAAAACACATGGTGTGTGCAACAGGATTTTTTGATCAACCCATAGAGGGGTACTGCGGTGTGCCACTTTGCTAATGGATGCTTAAGAAATGCCTGGGTGAGGATACTTTGGTATTTAAATTGACACTTTGAATTAAAAGCTGTGTACCACACTATAGTAGTACATATTATTAGGCTATGGTTGGCATTGCTAATTCTGTTTTGAAGGCAATATGTTTCTTAATATTGAGATGAGAGGATTGTTTTGAGTATACTTTCCTATTTATTCAAAACTCTGGCTCTTCATAGAATCTGTGCAGCAAGAGCTGATTAAAAATATAAGACAACACCTTATTTGTGGACCAAGTTCAAACATCTCAAGTTGCTTTCTCTAATCCATCATAGTGCCTCTTCAGGGTGCATATGGCATTGTGTTAAGACAAAGCCATCCTCTGCATGCCTGAAAGGCAATACAAATTTAGACTGCCACATGGGAAGGAGGTTTTAACTCCTCTTTGCCTTTACTGAAGGCACAAAATTCAGTATGGGACAAATCTATGTATATAATTTTTACCTGACATCTTTATTCTTTTATTAAGCAAATGCTTATCAAGACCCTAAGCACATAGTAGGCACTTGCTACTCCCATGCTAGATGCTTTATTGAGAACGATGAACAAAACATGATGTCCTTACAGTGAAGTCCAAGGTCCTTCCCGTGGCTTAGTAGGTCTCATACTTGTAGATGAAATGACTTTCCTCTGGGTCTTCACCAAATTCACACTGATGGCCACCCTGACGTTCAGTGGTTGTCTAGGCTATGTACTAGTAATGTTTAAGAGAGATAAGATCCCAGTTCTTGATGAATTATTAATAAATGAACATCAGAGGCTTTTAAACTGAAACCTCAAAAGATGAATTTCATCTGTAGCGTGGTCATAAGAACAAGCTTCTAAGACCACTGCTAGGATTAAAGATGTCAAATTTGAAACGTATAGCACAAGTGTGTTGCTCAGCAAATGTTGGGTGAATGTTAATTCTTTCAGTCTCTGCCATTTCCAAAGTATCTTCTCTGCTACTTCACAAATAAATGCAAACAGACAACCAACAGTGGACTCTCTTCATGGAGGATGGGAGCTTACCTATGCAAGTGCAAGTTTCATCCATTTTACTGTTTCATGGACCTTGTGTCTCAATTGCTGCACAGAAAAATCATAGCATCTCAGCTGTTTTCTTTCTTGCCTATAAGAAGTTAATTTTGACTACTTTGTGTTACTTGCTTGAGTTTTATTGTTAAAATGAATTTTGTGGAAGGCAAGATGCTTTTTTACGTGTAGATGGTAATAAGAATGGTTTCATGGCAAGGCTTCTGAGTTATTTCTGCCCTGATCTAAACTGTATCCAGATGGATACTTAGAAACTCCCCCCCCCGGCCCCCCGCTGCCTTGAAGCCTGTGAGAAGCATATGAGAAACATATGAATCACATCAAGTTCTCAAACACAGGGTTTGGATTGTGGATACTGTGGTGGTGAAATTGAATAGAGAGAAAAACTGGAGAAATTATGGTTGGATTTGCAACAAAAAGAGAAGGGAGAAATAAAACCTAAAAAGGAGTTTTTGTTTTTTTTTTTTTTTTTTTTGTAAAGCAGATATTTAAAGGAATTAGCAGAAATTGTATTTTCTGCTTGCAGAGTGCTTTTAGAAAATGATTGGTCTTGGTTCAAGAATCTGCATGAGATAACGAGAAACAGTGATTGTATTATTTTTGTTCCACATTGTATTTTTAACTAACAGATCTTAGCCAAAGGATAGATTTGTTTATGAAAGTACTGGCCTAAAGCAAAGATTTACAGTAAATATAAAGCTTTTTAAAAAGTTAATTATTGTTTTTTTTTTTTCCCTTAGGTACTGGGGATTGAACTCAGGGGCACTCAACCACTGAGCCATATCCCTAGCCGTATTTTGTATTTTATTTAGAGACAGGATCTCACTGAGTTGCTTAGCACTTCACTTTTGCTGAGGCTGGCTTTGAACTCATGATCCTCCTGCCTCAGCCTTCTGAGCCGTCGGAATTATAGGCATGCTCCACTGCGCCTGGCTAGTTTGATTCTTATAGATATTGACCTACCATGATTTCTACCATGATTCATGAAATGTCTTGCTTTGTTTTGTTTTTACTATTTAGCACTAGATTATAGTACAGTGCTAGAAAAGACCTTCACGTCGTGATCTGGACAGTTAAGCAAAGCTCTACTGTTCCCATTGATCACATGGACTCCTACTAAAATTAGTATCCCATCCAGTTAGTGGGACCTGATTGTTTATTTCACACAAACTCTCTGGTGATGCTGATGCTGCAGGATCATGTATGGCATTTGGAGCAGAAAGATTTTAGAGGTCATTTTATGCAATTCCCCTTCTGAGGAAAATAACCTCCCTTTCTTCCATTTCTGCTTTCTGAGAAGCAGAAGAAAACAATTTTATCACATCTTGCATTTTGATAATATTATGGGTAGTAAACTTGAGCATGGATTTAAGCAGGAAATTGGCAATCTCCCTAAAAGATGGATTTAGGTCATTTTCTTGCAAAAAAAAAAAAGTGATTGTAGGTATACATTTCATATTGCAAAACATAAGAGTGTCAAGGGAATAAAGGGAGGCGAGATAAATACATACTTTGCTTTGCCCAATGTGGATATGTCCTAATTTCTTCGCTTTTCAATTATCAGTCCTCCTTTGCTGCTAAGCCTGCATCTAGAATATAGTCAAGATGATCTGTATTGTAATGACCCACTTACTGGGATCATGAGAGCCACCAACTCTGTTTTTCTGGTTAAGAGATTTACCAGTGCTGGTATCTGGTTTGAGAAGCGGGGGTGGTAGAACAAAGGGGAATGATCAGCTTGCTCCCATGCTCTGGTTAGCAATGAACACTGGAACGTGAACCTGATACAGAGCCCGTGGAGGGGCCTCAGGTGGCTGGAGCCTCTCAGCTGGTTGTCCCTAAGCATTTTAATCCATTAGCTGGGATGGAGCCCCAGGGGAGCCCTGTGCTGACCACAGACACTATGGAGTTTCACCACACACCATTTTCAGCACTGACTGAAAGATACAGCACATTTTCTATTCTTGAGATATTTTAGATTTTTTTCCCTCCTGATGGATTTTTCTCTGTAATCTTAATTAAGCCGTTTAAGCCATTCTTTCTTTGTCTTGTCCTTTCTCTTAGCCAATCTCCCTCCAACAAATTAAGGAAAAAGAATAGTTTGTACTTGGTTTCCTCTTTTTTTTTTCTTTGTTACTAATTGAATTACTTTTTTCTTTAAAAATTACTTTTATGTAAGAAAAATGTTACAAGACAGCAAAAGTCCCCTCCGTCTTCCTTTACCTTCCCGTCACAGCAGTAACCCAGATCGTGGATGTTATGTGTATCATTTTTGTACATATTTCATCCCTTTAATATATACGGGTATATCCAACCCCACTGCTTTCTGTTTTATATTCTACATACATGGAACCACACTTATTGATTGGACTGGAATTGCACTGAATTTATAAATTAATTTTGGAAGATTTACCATCTTTATGATCGTGACACTTCACATTCTTGAACTTGGGCTCTGTCTCCATTAATTTAGGTCTTTTTTATGTTCATTGATAAAATTTTATGTTTTTTCCATAAAGGTCTAATAGGTCTTTTGTTACATTTATCCCTAGGCATCTTATTTTAAATTGCTATTGAAAACAGCACATCCATTTTTATTTTTTTTTATTTTTTATTTTTTTTTAAGCACATCCATTTTTAAATGACAGATGTAACCTGATGTCCTTCCTAAAATAGTCCCTTAGTGTACTTGACTTTTTCCTGCTAGAATTTACCATCGCCTCATTGTATATGTATCTTTCCTCCTACCTAGAATAAGCTCCCTAAAAAAGAGGCACAATGTCTAATTTACTTTGTTATTCTGTCCCTAATCCCCATGTCCCCATGACAATATCGGGCAATATAGCAGTCAAAATGTGTATGAGTGTGTGTGTGTGTGTGTGTGTGTGTGTGTGTGTATGAGAGAGAGAGAGAGAGAGAGAGAGATTTTATTTAATTAATTTTATTTTATTTTTTACACAAATGGAGCACTTTTCATTTCTCTGATTGTTCATGATATAGAGTCACACCATTTGTGCAATCATACCCATACATTCCACCATCTTCCCCCATACACACACCCTCTCCCCTCCCTTCTCTTCCCTCTGCTCAAAGTTCCTCCATTCTCCCCCACCCCACCCCCATTATGGATCAGCATGCACTTATCAGAGAAAACGTTTGGCTTTTGGATTTGAGGGATTGGCTTACTTCTCTTAGCATGATACTCTCCAACTCTGCCCATTTACCTGTAAGTGCCATAATTTCATACTTCTTTAAGGCTGAATAATATTCCATTATGTATATATACCACAGTTTATTTGTCCATTCATCTATTGAAGGGCATCTAGGCTATTTCCACAGTTTAGCTACTGTGACTTGAGCTGCTATAAACATTGAGGTGGCTACATCACTGTAGCATGCTGATCTCAAGTCCTTTGGGTATAGACCAAGGAGTGGGATAGTTGGGTCAAATGGTGGCTCCTTTCCAAGTTTTCTAAGGAATCTTCATGCTACTTCCCAAAGTGGTTGCACCATTTTGCAATCCCACCAGCAATGAATCAGTGTACCTTTTCCCCCATATCCTTACGAGAACTTAGTGTTGCTTGAATTTTTGATAATTGCCATTCTGACTAAAGTGAGATGAAATCTTAGAGTACTTTTGATTTGCATTTCTCTAATGCTAGAGATGTTGAACATTTTTTAAAAAAAATTGGTTGATCTGCTCATTTCCTTAGCCCATTTATTGATTATTAGTTTTTTTGGTGTAAAGTTTTTTGAATTCTTTATATATCCTAGAGATTAGTGCTCTGTCTGATGTGCATTTGGTAAAAATTTGCTCCCATTCTGTAGGCTCTCTCTTCACTTCATTGATTGTTTCTTTTGCTAAGAAGAAACTTTTCAGTTTGAATCCATCCAATTTATTTATTATATCTTTAATTAATTAATTTATTTTTATGTGGTGCTAAGGATTGAACCCAGGGCCTCGCCTGTGCTAGGCAAGCACTCTACTGCTAAGCCACAACCCCAGCCCCTCATTGAATTTATTTATTGATTCTTGATTTTATTTCTTGTGCTTTAGGAGTCTTGTTAAGGAAGTCAGGTCCTAAGCTGACATGATAAAGATCTGGGCCTGCTTTTTCTTCTATTAGGTGCAGAGTCTCTGGTCTAATTCCTAGGTCCTTGATCCACTGTGAGTTGGGTTTTGGGCAGGGTGAGAGATAGAGGTTTAATTTCGTTTTGCTGCATATGGATTTCCAGTTTTCCCTGCACCATTTGTTGAAGAGGCTATCTTTTCTCCAATGTATGTTTTTTCATTTCTAGATGCCCTTTGTCTAGTATGAGATAACTGAACTATATTTATATGGGTTTGTCTTGGTGTCCTCTACTCTGTACCATTGATCTATATGTCTGCTTCATTGCCAATACCATGCAGTTTTTGTTACTGTAGCTCTGCAGTATAGTTTAAGTTCTAATATTGGTTCCTCCTGCTTCACTCTTCTTGCTAAGAATTGCTTTAGCTATTCTGGATCTCCTATTTTTTTCAAATGGAATTTCATAATTGCCTTTTCTATATCTACAAGGAATGATGTTGGGATTTTAATTTGAATTGCATTAAATCTGTATAGTGCTTTTGGTAGTATGGTCATTTTTATAATATTAATTCTGTCTGTCCAAGAACAAGAGAGATCTTCATATTTTCTCAGGTCTTCTTTAATTTCTTTTTTTAGTGTTCTGTAGTTTTCATTGTAAAGGTCTTTCACCTCTTTTGTTAGATTGATTCCTAAGTTGTTTTTTTTTTCTTTTCTTTGAGGCTATTGTAAATGGGGTAGTTTTCCTAATTTCTCTTTCAGAAAATTTGTCATTGATATACAGAAATGCATTTGATCTATGTGGGTTGATTTTATATCCTGCTACTTTGCTGAATTCATTTATTAGTTCTAGAAGTTTTCCAGTGGAGTTTTTTTTGGATCCTCTAAGTATAGAATCATGTTGTCAGCAAATAGTGATAGTTTAAGTTCTTCTTTTCCTATTCGTATCCCTTTAATTTCTTTCATCTGTCTAATTGCTCTGGCTAGAGTTTCCAGAACTATGTTGAATACAAGTGGTGAAAGAAGACATCTCTGTCTTGTTTCAGTTTTTAAGGGGAATGCATTCAATTTTTCTCCATTTAGAATAACGTTGGCCTAGGGCTTAACTTAGATAGCTTTTACAAAGTTGAGATCTGTCCTATGTTTCTATTTTTCTTGGGTGAATATCTAGGAGTGGAATTTAATTAGATGTGTATTTAATTTTACAAGAAGCTTCCCAATAATTTCTTGAAGTGTTTGTGGGTGTACAGTCCCACCAGAAATAGATGAGACCTCCAGTTTCTCTGCATGATTGTCAACATTGGATCTCATCAATCTTTTTTTTTTTTTCTCTCTTTTTTAGCCATTCTGATGGATGTAAAATAATGTCTGGTTGTCATAGTAATGGCTAGTCTGATGAGGAGCCACACTGTGCACTTTCTCGTTCTCATAGGCCAGTCATTTACCTTCTCTTAGAAATGTCTGTTCAAGTCTGTCCATTTTAAATTCATTTGTTTTTTTCATTGTGTGGGGAATTCCTTTTATATTCTAGTTTTGAGTCCCTTGTTAGATGCATGCTTTGCAAGTAACTTCCCTCACCCCACCCAGTCTGTAAGTTATCTATTCCTTTTTTCCCTCCCTTTCTTTCTCTCTTCCTTTTTTTTCCTTCCTCCCTCCCTCCCCCGCCCCTTTCTTTCTTGAGTGAAAGAAAGGGGTGCTTTACCACTGAGCCACATTCCCAGCCCTTTTTTATTTTTAAGGTTCTCATTAAGTAATTGAGATATTACTAAATTGCTGAGGCTGGCCTCAAATTTGCAATCTTCCTGCCTCAGCCTCCCTAGTTGGGGACTGTAGGTGTGTGTCCCTGTGCATAGCACCTATTCATTTTCTTATTGTCTTTAATGAGGAAACATGTTTGGTGAAATTAAGCTTACCAGTTCTTTATTTTATGATTAGTGCTTTTTGCATTCTAAGAAATATTTGCCCATCAAAGTTGCAAAGGTATTCTTCTGTTTTCTTCTAGGAGTTTTATGGTTCTGGTTTTTATGTTTACATCTCTGAGACATATTAAATTATTTTCCATCTATGAAGAGAGGCAGGAGCTGAGGGTTTTTTTTATTTATTTTTCTATGTTCACAAGGATATTCAATTATTACAAACCATTTTTTAAAATTGTCTTGGTACCTTGCATCATGTTGTATTGACTCTAAATTTATAAATTCTCCTCTGGAATTTTTTTTTCCTATTTCATTCTACTGTTTGTCCACTCTTACCCCTAAACTGTGTTTTCTTGATCTCTTTCTACTTTTTAAATGTTAAGATCAAATTTTAAAAGCATTCGTCTAGCACCTGTGTCTTCCAGACTCTATCTGTGTTGCTTATAACAATCATATGACATGGCTGTCATTTCCTATCTGCCAACCGCCATCACATCACAGTTGCAAAAATATAAGACAAGTTAAATGGGCTACATTTGAACACCAGCCTGTATTATTATAAATCCTGTCATTTTCCCACCAGTCCAGAAGTTGCCTTTGCAAGGAACTTAAACTCTACCAAAAAATATCCCATCATGCCACTCCAGCTACATCTCTTAGTGGTTCCTTGGTGATGCTCAAATTTTTAACCAAACTGGATATCTAGCAGGTTCTACAGTATTTTCCACCCTTTTCTGAACAGGGCCTTTGTTGGACAGCACTCTGTGTTTTTAATAGTCTAATGCTTACATTTCTGTCTCAAAAAATCTCTTCATCAATCTATTACTGACCCCCAACAATCAGATGTAATAATTCTGCTTCAAAACTCTTCTGCCAGTTGGTCGGTTTGTTTATTTATTTATTTGTTTGTTTGTTTATTTATTTATTTATCTGGTGCAGGAGATTGAACTCAAGGTCTGTTACAGGCTAAACATATGCTCTACTACTGAGCTACATTTCCAGCCCTCTCTTATATTATTGCTTTATAGTTCTAACGATATTTGGGACATTATTATTACTGTTATTGTTATTATTATTTCTGAATTCTTGCCCAGTTTTTTTCCCACTAGGAGGAAAAATCTTTGAGAATAGCATATTGTCTTTGTGTCTCTTATATAGGCATTTCAACAAATTTGAGTGAAATAAATATTTTGATATAGCTAAAGGACCTTGTGATCAAAATTAAAGTTTTCAAAAAGTGAACATGTTAACCCAGCATGTGATTCGATTCGGGATAACCTCAGAGATGATTCTCTCCGTTTAATCCCTATTAACTTTGTTTTCTCCAAATCAGATCTTTCCAGTTGGAAGACTCTCAGAACTGTAGCAGAGATTTTGTGGAGATACGGGAAGGAAATGCCACGGGTCCCTTGGTGGGACGATACTGTGGAAACCTCCTACCACTCAATTATTCATCTGTTTTGGGGCATATTTTGTGGATCAGATTTGTCTCGGATGGCTCAGGCAGTGGAATGGGCTTCCAGGCTACATTTGCTAAGAGTAAGTTGTTCTATTTTTGTGATGGTTCCCAGAATATGTCCTATAAAGTAGACATGATAACAAATTTTTCAGTAATACATCAAAGACCTGAACTCTAAGCTCTTCTCCAATATGGTCTATGGAATTCCTTTATTATAAGGTATATTGGAAGAACTAAAGCTCATCTGAATGGTTCATTGAGAGCACGAGAGAACATTCTCAATAGTTTGAATACCTTTTTAAGCTTTAGTTTCTATCTAATGCTAAATTGAAATCTTTATGATATTGTTTTAAAGAGTCTTCTAATACAGTTCAGGTTGGATATGTCATCGATTAAATGTGTTTCATTTGATCCTATAAAAACATTTAGTATTACCTGGTATTGATTATAAGTGCCTATATATTTGAACTATAGAATATTCTTCCAGTAGAACAAAATGTTAACTGCTTTTATTTTTTAACTCAGATTTTTCATAATGGGCTATTCTGTTTGTTCAGTTTCTCTTGTAGAATTTAAAAAGAAAAGCACTCCCTTCTTTTTTAAAACAAAGCAAAATAGGTAAAGCACCTTCCAGCATCTCTGAGATCAGGGAGCCCCTTTTCACGTGGGAAGTTGTCTCCTCTTTTCAGACCAGGCAACCTTTCAAGGAGATGGAATTCCGTTCTCAAAATCACTCTTTTCCAAGGAATTAATAGAGAGTCCAGAATCCAAAAGGGAAGCTGTATTTCTTTCAGTAGTCAGAAAGGAAATCACAGTCCATTAGAAGTCTATCCTTTTTAACATCCCTTGTGTTTTGTTTTGTTTTTTAATTTGATCCAAGAGCTATTCTAAGTAGGTCTGATTTACTACTCTGTTTTCCCTCCTAGTATTTGGCAACGATAATATTGTGGGAACTCATGGGAAAATCGCCTCTCCCTTCTGGCCAGCAAATTACCCCCACAACTCCAACTACAAATGGACAGTAAGTGTGAATGCATCTCAAGTTATCCAGGGGAGAATCTTGGAGATGGACATTGAAGCAACTCACAACTGCTATTATGACAAACTAAGGGTGAGTTTCTGTGAACAATGTTGATAATTTTGATTGGTTGCTGTCGTTCGGCCCTAAATCATGATTCGGCCCTAAATCATGATTAGTACCTCTATATTACCTATATTATTTTCTATTCTGTATCTAAAGATTTTTTTTTGGTTCAAGTATTATTGTTATTCACTTATTGGGCTTTGTCTAAGCATGCATGTATGTAAAGATTGTTTTTTTCTGTCTTATATCCCATTATCCTGTTTGTTTTCATGTTGGAGTGCTGAAAATGTAAAGGATCACGGATAAATAAATAAATCCAATAATTGGCTGATAATTGCCATTCAGACCTTGGCTACTGTAGGAATAACAGAAACACTATCAGATCCCTCCAGGTCAGGATCCTTTCTTATTCATCTTGGATGCTCTCTGCCTTGAGTAGGACCCTGTACCTGATGGATATTCAATATATAAGGAAATAATTATTACATAATTTGAAAAAATGAGATTCAGGAGAGGATTTTATAGTAACTGTTGTAAATGAAATTGTGGCCAGTTACTTGGCAACCATGACAAAATGTGTCTCTAAATAGATATTTTAATATTTTAAACCAAATGAAAGAGTTGATGACTTTGAATGTGCTGAGCACTGCAGGATGTGGTTCTTATTTTTGTCACTGATTCTTCTTTTCTTATGTGGAGATTTGACTCTTAGGATGTTCTCTCACTTTCTCTCATTAAATTTTTCCTTTTTCTTCTTTTTTTCCTAATTGCTCCCTTTGAGGCCCCAGAACACATTAAGTATGATCGTTGAGTAACATTGCTACTTTCTGCTTTTCCACATACAAATTTTACTATAAATCACCTAATAAGCTATATCCCACAGAGCATGTTTATTAAAATAATTCTGCAACAAAGCTATAAATATTTTAAAATAACTTCCTTAAATTATTTGTAATAATAATTTACATTAATGGCATTTCTGTTTTAAACTGAAATAAAATGTTTGCTTATTATTTTTTTTATTATAATCAAGTAGAAATACAAGGCGTCTTTAAAATTTTCTTTTTTATGGAGAGAAATGCAGGTAATGGTCTAATTACAATATCTCTGATTTGTTGTTTTTTTTTTTTTACATGCAGATTTTTGATGGGTTGGATATTCATTCCATCCTAATTGGAACTTACTGTGGTACCCAGCCTGAAACTTTTAGCTCCAATAGAAATACTTTGACATTTCAGTTTTCTTCAGACTCTTCAATTTCAGGGAAGGGATTCCTCCTGGAGTGGTTTGCAGTAGATGTTCCTGCTGGACCTTTGCCTACCATTGCTGCAGGTCTGTTTGGTATTGAATAGCATTCTATTCAGGACTGATATGTGCAGGCCAATATTTCAAAGGATCCAATCATAAATGATGTCCTTCCTTTATGCCTTCAGGTGTCTTAAAATTCATAAATACTACATTTTGTAAAAAAATTTTCATTGTTTCTTGAAAATGAATGTTTCTTGTTATGATTTTCATATATAGAGGTGCTAGATATTCATGAAGACAAACTACTTATAATTTCTAATAACTATTTGAGAGTTCTCTGAAAATTTGATTTATAATACCATACATACACACACACACACACACACACACACACACAGAGTTGTTAGGATCAACTAAATAGACAGTAACTTTTCCCCCTAAATTTTATTTCATTAAAAAACCACATATTAAAAGTTTTATTAAAAATAATAAAGCTTAAATTTTTATATGTATTAATACATTGAGCATTGTATCATCAGCATTTCTTACTCATGCAATTTTGGCTAATGAATTTAAGTCAACAAATACTTATGGATGATTTATTATGGATACAGTGAGGTCACTAAGAAAGGAAACCAATATACAATTTCTACCTCCAGGGGCTTAAAAGTAATTGGGAAAAACAAAGTACTTATGTGATAGTTAACAGTTGAGTAGTTAAATGATTAGGTAACAAAGCAAGTGGTTCAGTTAGTAAATAAGCAACCATGAAAATGAGCTTGACCTGGTGGTCTAGATCATTGGTAGAAATTTCACATTTTGCCTGACTGCAGTGGTGCACACCTGTACTCCCAGCTACTTGGGAGGCAGAGGCAGGAGTGTCACAAGTTCAAGGCCAGCCTGGGTAACTTCACAAAATTCTGATTCACAATACAATTAAAAGGGATTGGGATACAGTTCAGTGATACAGTGCTTGCCTAGCATGCACAAGGACCTGGGTTCAATCCCACCACTGCAAAAAAAAAAAAAAAAAAAAAACCCAAGAAACGAACAAACAAACAACAACAATGCATCAAGTAGGAAAACATTAGTCAGCGCATCAGTCAGGAAATGCTCAGTCATGTTACAGAATACATAATTCCAAACTCTTAGTAACTGAAAACAGGGAGGTCTCTTTCTTGTTCACTGTCCAAGTCCTTCATAGATTGAGTGGGTGCCTGTCATCATCGTCACTGCCTAACTCTGGCTGTTGCAGCTGCTCTCTGGGACTTTGCCTGTGATCATGGCAGGAGCGAAAGAGCCTGGAATGTCTCAGTTCTGAAAGTGCTCAGTGGGAAAGTGGCACTTATTTTTGCTCATAATTTTTTGACTGAAACTGGTCAAATGTCCTCACCCAACCATAAGAGAATCAGGGAATTGGACTCTAACAAATATTTGAAAGTTGGGAGAAATAGAATATTTGGCAGGCATGAGTTCATGACTCACAGTCTGCTGTTGTGATAACTATCTTTGACAAATTCAAGATAAGGAATATTTTATATGAAGGAAAAAATTTGAAGGTACCAGATAACATTCAGCATTTGGATTTTCCACTTCAAAATTACTCTTTTTGAAAACTTCCATAGCCTAGATAGTACCAAGATAGCAGAATTAGGACTTAGTCCTAGTGTACTTTATATTCTCTTTCTGATAGTCCCAGTACTAATCAAACATATGGTATAAAATCAAAATTTTCTGGATTGTCAAACTATATACCTCTGGAAATCTAAAAATACTGGGCAAAAAAAATGGTCAAAATCAAATCTGGGGGGACTCTAGAAATTAACCAAAGCCTTACAACAAGCTGAGGGGGTTTTATTTAAGAAAACAGCAGAATCTCAGTAAGAATGGTCATCTCTGTGGTATCTTAACTTTTATAGTCCCATCCTTCCTCCTCTTCCTAGCTGAAGAGTAGCCTCACAGCAGCCTCACAAAGATGGTAGATGTGAAAACCACAGCTTAGCAGCATAATAAGAGGGCAAAACAGTTTGGGATCTCCAGAAAACAGGCTATCTCCAAGGAATTTCCATTATTTGACCTGTCTAGCAGCCTCTTGGAAAATTGCTTTCTCACATCTTGTCTTCATTTGACCTGCCTTAAGAGCTCACGGTGTAAACAGCCTTACCCTTAGGGTACTTGTCAAAACAATCAGCAGCAGTTGTCTAACATCACAAGTACTTGAGGCAGTGATACCAGTAATAGCTAACAGGAAACTGACCAAAAAAGCATAAATGGAAAAACTGAAGAATGGGAGAGATGTCTATCTACGGATTTAAAAAACTCTGACATATTTCTGGGAGTCTAGAAGACCACACACATGTACATGCCTATTTATATTCCCAAGAAAAGACCCAAAAAGATCCTAATTTCTCACCTCTGTATGATCTTGAGTGTCTGTGAAAGTCAAAAGTAAAAGCTCAGGCAGAGTTGTAAACTGTCTACTGGAACCTTATTCCAATGAACACATCATTCCAAAATTCCTTGGAAATGAATGGGAGACTTAAATCTCCATCTAATGATTAGTTGACCAATAATTTGAACAGAAACTCGGTGGCTATATACAACAAAGAGTACAAACATTATAGAACTAGTGCAAATAGTCATTAAACTAATAATAACATCAAACCTTGGATGGTATTAATTTCCAAAGTTCCCTGTTTAAAAATGTCCAGTTTTCAAAAACAGCAACAAAATAATGAGACACAAAGAAACTGGAATGTATAGCTCCCATCAAGGAAAAGAACAATCAAAAGAGACTATGTTGGAACCCAAGAGGTTGGCCTCAAGGAACAAAGATATAAAATTAGATATTATGAATATACTTAAAAAGCTAAAGAGGTTGATGTCTAAAGAATTAAAGGAAAGTAAGAGAATAATGTCTCATCAAGTGGAAATTATCAAAAAGTGATAGGAAAAACATATTTTTAGAGAATCAACTAGAAATTTTGCAGTTGGCAAGTATGACTGAAATAAAAATGCACTGGAAAGGCTCAATACCAAATTTGCGCAAGCAGAAAAGAGAATCAACAAACTTGGAGTTCATTGTGATTATCCTGCCTGAAGAAAGGGAATAAATAAAATTGTACAGAGCCTCAGATACGATCAAGCGTGACAACATATGTATAACAAGAGTCCCAGAAGATGAGAATAACATGAAAGAGAAACAAAGAATATTTGAAGAAATAGTGTCTGAATTCATGTGAAATTCAATGAAAAATATTGACCAATACATCCAAGAAGCCTAAAAAACTTCAAGAATGATAAACTCAAAAAGTTCTAGGCCTACACACAGCATAGTCAAACTGTGAAAGATGAATATAAAGATCTTATCTTGAAGATTCAAAGACTATGACTTGTCATGTAAAAAATTTTCAGTAGGATTAATCAAATCCATGAAGACCAGAAGGCAAATCCCAAATGTTGAAATAAAAAGACTGTCTAATCAAGTATTCTATATTAAGCAAATGTTTTCTTTAAGCACAAATCCAAATACTTCCAGTTAAATGAAACCACAGAATTCATTGTTAGCAGTCCTGCCCTATGAGAAATATAAGAGGGGGGTCTTCAGGCTGAAATTAAAGGTCCTTGTAAATCTTCAGAACCTACTAGACATTAGGGTAAAGATAACTATATAATTAAATGTAAAAGGCAGTATAAATGTATTTTTGTTTGTAATTATTTTCTTCTATCATATTATTTTAAAAATAACCTCATAAAATAATAATTATAAAACTACATTAATGGGCTTATAATATTTACAATTTTAATTTGATGGCAATAATTTCATAAAGGATGAGAAGGGCAGGAATTGGGATATGCAAATTAAGCATTTATAATCTGAAATGCTCTAAAATCTTAAACTTTTTGAGCACCCAGAACATTTCAGATTTTGCAGCATTTTGAATTTTGTATTTTCTTTTCTTTCTTTTCTCCCCTCCCCTTTGGTACCAGAGACTGGACCCAGAGCACTTAAACCCTGAGCCACATCTCCAGCCCTTTTTATTTTGAGACTGGGTCTTGCTAATTTGTTTAGGGCCTCACTTAGTTGCTGAGACTGGCTTTGAACTTGCAATCCTCCTGCCTCAGCCTCCCAAGCTGCTAAGATTAAAGGCATGCACCACTGTCCCTGATATCAAATTTTGTGTTTTCATATTAGGGATGTTTAGCTAGTAAAATCTATGCAGATATTCCAAAATTAAAAAAAAAAACTTAAAAATCTGGAAGATTTCTGGTCCCAAGAATTTTGGGTTGTCATATACTTACTTCTGCTTACCTAATAATCAACACTCAATAATAAAAGAAGAGTATGGCAAAATTATGGCAAATAAGCATAACATGTTATAATTTTCATACATTAAAAAGGAGAAATACAGAAATCATGGCCATCTGAATCAGTGAGTTTAATACAATATTTATTGATTTCTTTGAGAAACGTGTTCCAATTGATTCCCGTATAATCAATTTAAGTGGAAAAGCATTGGTATCTTTCCCTTTTTAGAGATATTCAAAGGTGTTGCTTTTTATTCTGCAGGTGCTTGTGGCGGGTTCCTGAGGACTGGAGAA
Organism: Urocitellus parryii; assembly: GCF_045843805.1. Taxonomy (NCBI): domain Eukaryota; kingdom Metazoa; phylum Chordata; class Mammalia; order Rodentia; family Sciuridae; genus Urocitellus; species Urocitellus parryii. The sequence continues at coordinate 59,273,574 of NC_135539.1, read as the reverse complement.
GCGCCACTCTTTCTTTTCTCCCCAGGCTGGCCTAGAAGCTACAGTAATGGGGCCGACTGTACCTGGCTCATCCAGGCTCCTGATTCTACTGTGGAACTCAACATCCTCTACATGGATGTTGAACCTCACTCAGCCTGTGGCTATGATAGCCTTGTGATAAGAGATGGTGAGAAAAATTAAAAGAAAAACATTCTGAGTTTCAACACTGACATTTACTTAGTTATATTCCATTCTCATTATACTTGTTTATAGCCTCTGTTCATTTTGTATGGAATTTCATAGATACTATGATCAACGAAGCCATCAAATACTAGAATTGGCCATAATTTCTGGAGAATGTGAGGAAAATATTAAATTGCCTGGTATAAAATGTCAGGAATAACACAAAATTCTTACATATATTCCTACGTACATTCCTACATACATACATATATACATGCATACATTTGAGAAGCCTAAGTAGGAAATAATAGTATGAATTCTCATGTTTTGCTACTTTCTTTAGAAGCCTTGGGGCTAAATATTGACATTGTATGTATATCTATGGCTTTAAGATCCAAGGGGAAAATATTTATAATTCTAATATGTTGATTCCTGTTGTCTCCCGAATCTCTGGTAGAATAAGTAGAATTAAGAGGTAATAAGTTGGCACATTTTCCTTTATATGTAGCTATTATGTTATTATACAATGACATTATTCATGAGGGACATAAACAATGCTGATATGCAACATGCACAAAGTTGTGCTTCATTATTTGCTTGGGCTGGAATGAAGGAAAACAATAGGGAGTTCATAGTCTTCACATGAAGTGTTTCTCAGCATGGCCCTCAAATCAACAGCATTGACACCTGCTGAAAAGTTAGAAAGTTTGAAAGTTAGTTAGAAAGGCAGATTCTCAGAAAAAAACCAAAGATATGTTTGCTTTTGACACACAGGTTGCTAATGTGCAGGTTTTTTCTACCTTAGACCATCATCCCTAGCCCATATCCTCTTCACCCTCTAGTGAGAAAAATCAAATGGTGGGGTCCCCATCTATAGAGGACGGACACTAAGATTTAAACCAGTCCTATAAACATGAGATGAAAAACTCCTCCCTTCTCCCCCGACTTTTTCTATCAACAATCAGCTATCATCACATGCCCCCCCCAAATGTATTGTCTTTCCTGACATTAAGGCATTCCTATGGATATTAAAATTTAAATTTTTTGATGTAATGTAATAGGTGAATCCTTGTGTACATATTCTGAGTGTTAGGCATCTGGTGAAAGCCTTTTAAAAATCTTCAGTAGGAAATTACATCAGTGAAGTAAATTATGGTTGTTCTTTAAAGATTAAATTCGAATGGCTTGTTTTCTGTTCCATCAATAACTTTTCTCGGAAGCCTAGACTCTGGAATCTCAAGGGTTCTGAGAAATATGTGTGAGCTACTTTGGCTGAGTAGCGAAGGATGGGAGATTCTGAAGACATCGCCTTTTCACGCTGATGTTTCCTTTCTTTGGTCACAGGAGACAATAACTTGGCTCAGCCGCTAGCAGTTGTCTGTGGCAGAGAGATCCCTGGGCCCATCCGGTCTACTGGAGAGTACATGTTCATCCGCTTCACCTCTGACTTCAGTATCACTGGGGCAGGCTTCAATGCCTCCTTTCACAAGAGTAATGTATTCAGACATTTGATTCCTTTCATCTCCTCTCACCTCTGTCTTTTCTCTCTCTATTATATGCTCTGCTCATTTTCCCATGCCAGGGCACACATAGGTTATAGTCAGAGGACACAGGTCTTTGCCACCTCTGGATGCCCATCCATGTGTCAAGTACTGAGTTTTAATATAAAGCACGGAGACTAAGTTGTACAAAAGGGTGTCTCCTGCCTTCAGGTCTCTGAGTGGGACATCTCATCCCCAAAGGACATGTGCTCACGGTGGGCATACGTATGAGTGAGACCTTAGACATAATTTCTCAGCCTAGCTGAGGGCTGGAACTCAAAAGACAACACGTATCCACAACACATCAAAGGAGAAATAAGTCAATGTTATCTTCAATCCAAGAAATGACAGGAAAAAATGAGACAGAAAATATCTTCACAAATGCCTTGGCTGAAATCATCCATTCCAAGATTGGCAGGAAGAGTTTGTTGCTCTTGAAATCTGATTTTGATGAGTCAGAGAATGTGTACAGTATGGAAGATTCTGTCACATGAGTATGATCAAGACTTTCATAGCTTGACAACATTGAAGTCTCACAATAACTTTATTTATTTATTTAGGTACCGGGGATTGAACCTAGGGGCACTTAACCCCTGAGCCACATCTCCATCCTTTTTAAAAATTTTATTTTGAGACAGGGTCTTGCTGAGTTGCTTAGGGCCTTGCTAAGTTGCTAAGGCTGGCTTTGAACTCCCAATCCTCCTGCCTCAGCCTCCTGAGCCCCTGGGATTACAGGTATGTGCTACCATATCCAGCTCATAACTTTAAATCTAAACTAATTAAAGAAGTAGTCGATATTGTATGGAATATTGAGTCTCATGTGTTTAAGACATTATCTTAAAGCAGATTCTCAGACTAATATTAAAAATAAATCTAATATTTTCTTCATTATTGTATATAGCTTTTCAGAATCAGGGAAACAGGCTGTATCATGGTTTAAGAGAATAGACTTTGGAATTAGATGGATTAAAGATAAATTTTCACCTCTGTGCTTTAACTAGGTGTGTGAGCTTTCCTCACTCACTCTCTGAAAAGCTGTGGAGTCCCTAACAAATGGAAAATTAATGCCTGCCCCAAATACTTCTCACTCTCTCTCAACTGTAGGTGTGTGCCACTCTCCTTTGTAAGTTGTGTGTGACACATTGCTGACACACATTCTACCCATCCACCAAGCCCAGTAATTTCTACTGTTGCACTTCATCTAGATTCCAACTACTTTTGCCATTTCCCCCTCTACCATCCCTGTCCGGGCCTCCACTTACTCCTCGGACTGACAATCCCCTCCTTATTAGATCTCGGATTGTACTTTCCCTTGCCTGTACCCTTTACCGTCCTAGTATTGTAGACAGTGATCATTTTATGATTTAAACAAGATGATGCTATTCTGATGTGCAAGACCTTCAGTGTCTTCCTCTTACTTGGAATGAGTCCTTTCTAATTCCTGCATGCCCTGGCCCATGCTGTGCTTACGCTGTCACATTCTGCCTCACCCCTCTGATTTCCCCTGTAGACCTCTTAACCTTTACAACACTCTCTGGGCTGGAACATTCTTCTCTCACAAGGCCCACTTAGTTCCATGCTTCCTTTCCTTCAGACCTCTGCTCAAATATTCCTTTAGGACATATCTAACTTCCCCAGATGATAGACTACCTATCCTTCACCCTCCATTCCTCCTATTTTTCTTGAAAGACTCTCTTATATATTGTGTATTTTCTTGTTGCATCTTTCCCTCCTCTAGAAAGGAAGCTTACGTTAGACGTGATGGTGCTCCAGGCAATTCGGGAGGCTAAGGCAGGAGGATCACAAGTTCAAGAACAGATTGGAAAATTTAGAGATCCTGTTTCAGAATAAAATTTTAAAAGGGCTGGGGATGTAGCTCAGTGGTAGAGTAATGGCCTAGCATGCATGAGGTTCTGGGTATAATTTCCAGTACTGCAAAAATAAACAAACAAAAACAAAGTAGGGTTTATGAAAGTTTTAAGTGATTTGTTCCTATTGCTTCCCTCTGTATCACCCATCATGACAACAGCCACACAAATACCCAGCAGAGCATGCTCAATCAGTATTCATTCTGCCAATTGTTTCCCCTACTTAGATCCCTTTCAGTTTCAAACCTTGTTTCTATTGTTTGCCCTTTGAAAACTACCAAGAAAAATAGGAAAGCCTAAAAAACCTGGTGGTCACTGTCCCTTTAATAACCTGCTTTTCTTTCTCCTTGGAAAGGCTGTGGTGGATATTTGCATGCAGACAGAGGGATTATCACATCCCCCAAGTACCCAGAGACCTACCCTCCCAACCTCAACTGCTCCTGGCACATTTTGGTCCAGAGTGGTCTGACCATCGCTGTCCATTTCGAACAGCCCTTCCACATCCCAAATGGAGATTCTTCTTGCCGCCAAGGGGATTACCTGGTGGTAGGTCTTACTAGCTGTCCTTTCTAATTACTGTCTCAGTAGACTTCATTTAGAAAACACAGTGGTAATTTTTGTCTCTTAGGACACAAATCAATAGGAGTTTTTTTTTTTTCACCGCATTTTTCTCAATATAAAGGAGTTATGCAATTTTAATATGTCTTTTCAGCTAAAAAATGGACCTGATATCTATTCTCCGCCTTTGGGACCCCATGGAGGAAATGGTCGTTTTTGTGGCAGTCATCCTTCATCAACTCTGTTCACCTCAGATAATCAAATGTTTGTTCAGTTTATTTCTGACAGTAGTAATGGAGGGCAAGGATTTAAGATCAGATATGAGGCAAAGAGTCTAGGTAAGTATATCTATTGCGATTAGATTTTAATTTTTCATGCGATTGCCTTACCTTCCTTGTTTAAATGGATTGGAGGGAAAATCATGGAAATTCTTCTTTTCTGAACAAAGAATAAAGCATCAATAAGAAGAACTACCTATATGGGACACAGTGGCACTCATCTGTAATCCCAGCTGCTTGGGTGGCTGAGGCAGGAGGATCATGATTTCAAAGACAGCCTCAGCAAAAGCAAGTCACTAAGCAACTCAGTGAGACCCTGTCTCTAAATGAAGTACAAAATAGGGCTGGGGATGTGGCTCAGAGGTTGAGCGCCTCTGAGTTCAATCCCCCTACCAAAAAAAAAAAAAAATAGCTACCTATTATTAAGCACTCAGTATATGCTCAACACTTTAAATATTTCAACATGAATACTTTTTTAAAGAAAATATCGTTATTTTCCTTTTTTCATGTAAGTAAAATAATGTTTGGACTTTTCTAAGTTAATTTTTTAGAGTTAGTAACCAAAGTGACATTGCCTATGTATACAAAATGAACCGTTCTTATTGATCCCTGAAATATCTTAGAACTTTCCATTATTAAATTTCCAGTTAAACCTAGCTAAAGAAACATTGAAAGGATTATAATTGCTTTGTTTAATAATTTGTATGCTTCCTTGGAAAAAAAACACTAATTCTAAATCTATTTTTACCCATTTAATTTTTCCATATTACAATAGCAATCTTTAATTAACTTTAACTGCATTTAATTATGACTAATTTTGTGGCAATAATTTGAATTTTGTGATATTTATTTTTGTTTAGTTGACTAAATAAATAGGCATAGCTTCAAAAACAGGAAGTAGGGTCAATGGAGAGCAATAGCAATAATAACTCTTTGTTTATTGTCCTGAAATTAGATAATGTGGATTTCAGGATGATATTGTGATCTTAATTCCAGATTCTTGAATACATTTCAAATTACATATTAATCTCAGTGAAACCATACTTGTGCATTCTCCCAGATATGAGAATTTAAAGTGTCAGCCTCACTTCTTTTATTTTGGGAAAGGAAAGGAAATAAAAGTCTCCATTAATTATCACAAAAAAAATCATCTAGTAGCTTGAGTAGGTTCCAAAGCAACAAGTGATATACATCTGTCACTCCAGCTGTGGTCCACAGAGAGAGATCTAGCTCAGCTCCAATGCTTTATGGCTGTGAACTCATCCTTCCCTAACCCCAGACTGAGCTTTGTGGCTGTTGTGAATGGTTTGATTTTACCTGTTTATGGAAACATTATTAGAGTAACAGTGCCTAATGAGAAGACTTCAGCCCAACTCTACTCTTCCATTCATTATGTTTTTTAGGCCAACATTTCATGATAATTCAGATGCACTAGGGTTTACTTGACAACATTGCTTTTCTATTCCTTTGTGGACTCACACTATTCAAGTTGGTTGTGGCCATTACCTCTTCCCAATCTTGCTGCAGGCTTATGACTTTTCTTAATATTAGATTTAAACAAAGGTCTTTTTGTTTCAAAACCTATGGTTGGACAACCCCAACGAGATGATCACTCTTGTTTCTTCATACTAAGTTAATCATTTTCCCTAACTGGAATCAGGATGTGGCTTCTCCTGACAACTGGCTACTTTCCACCATGTATACTTTAAGTCCACTTCCATTTCTTTAACATATATTCCTGTGTGAATAACGTTTGACATCAAATTTGCCTTGTTTTTTATCATCTTTCCCTAGAGACATCTCTTCACCGTGATTGATTGAGATGTCTTTTATTCTCACCTCATTAATTGTCCCTTTAATTAATTAATCAGACATTTAGAAAGTGCTTCTTGCTATGCAAGCTACCAAATTCTGTCAAGGAGTTCAGTGCAGTGGAGAAGACAGGCTAGCAAAGGCATAGTTAGCATATGGCGTAATACATGCTAGGTGGAGGAATACATCAGGAGCTATGTAAACACATAGAAGAAACAGTCTAGCTGACGAGATCAGAGAAGGCTCCCAGAGCAGGTAGATAAACAGAGGGATCTGTCAACTAGTGAAGAAAGGATAGGACAATGTATTGTGTCTCAGTGTTAAAAGATAAGGCAAATTCGGTTTTAAAATAATTTACTACTGTTGGAAAATAGAGTTAAAAGGATGTAAATATGGTGATGAAGCCGACAGGAATCATTATGCTCAGGGCCACAAATACCACCCTAAGGACAGAAGATGTTAGCCAGGAGGTTAAGGGGGGACATTGAGAGATTTTAATCCCAACATGCATAGCATGATCAAATTAGAAATTGATATTTCTCATCATTGTAAATATATTGTAGGAGGAAAGGCTAAAGAGAGAGACCTGACAAAAGAGTTAAATCGGGAAAAAAAAATATTAAGTTCTGAACTAAGGCAATGGCAGTAACAGGACAGAAGAAAGGGTTTACTGAAAGGTTTATAAATACAGAATTGAGTGGATGCAGGTCACTTGGATGTGGAAGGTGAGGGAAGACATGGAGGAGCCGTGGAGAATACTGGGTTTCTGGCTGGGTGAGTGCATTTATTTTGTGAACATTTATTAAAAGCTTTCCATGTGGCTAATATTGAAGGATATAGCAGTAAACAAATGGAATCCATGTCCTCATTGAGCTTAATTTTAGTCTTAAAGTACAGATAAGAAATAAGTAAAATATATACTTGTGGTAAATGTGGTAAAAAGTAGGTAGGATGGGGCTGGGGTTGTGGCTCAGAGGTAGAGAGCTTACCTACCATGCGTGAGGCACTGGGTTAGATCCTCAGCACCACAGAAAAATAAAAAATGAAGGGCTGGGTTGTGGCTCAGTGGTAGAGTGCTTGCCTTGTGCATGTGAGGCACTGGGTTTGATTCCCCTCAGCACCACATAAAAAATGAATAAATAAAATAAAGATATTGTGTCCATCTACAACTAAAAAAATTCTTTAAAAGAATAAAAATGAAGATATTATGTCCACCTATAAATAAAAAAAATATATTTAAAAAAAATATGTAGGATAAAAACAAGGTAGTAAAAGTGGATACTGAATGTCAGTAGTGGGGAGGTGACGCCATCACTCTTGGGTGTAGAACTCTGGAAGGGCAATTAGACAATTCCAGTTTAAGACAAGTTCAGTTTGAAATCTCTAAGTTAAATCCAGTGAAGATGTGTGGTAGGATGTTGGGACATGAGTCTAGAGGTCAGGAGAGGGATCTAGACTGAATTTGTAACTATAGGAATCACCAAAAGATTTGTAGGTGCAGACATGAGGGTATAACATTAATCAGATGAGGGGTGATGGCCAGTGTCCCATTGTTGGGGGGAGTTCTTCTTCCTGCCAAGGAGGGTGTAAGCCATCTGAAAAATTAACATCTAGAACAATTAGTGAAGAACAAAAGACAGAGTCAGAAAGATATTTTTTAAAAGTGGAGTCCCTGGTAGATCCAGTCCACATAGGAGGTGGAGCTAGACAATAGCAAATGGCTCCAGCTGTTATTTAAGGGCACATCAAAGGCAGGTATCAAGTTTCAAGGGCAGAGTCTTGCTTCTTGTCTTGCAGTCAGCAGGTTGATTGGCCTCTTGGCAGGTCGCACCCATCTCAGAGTTGGCTGCAAGACTACAGTAGGTCACCCTATGTCCGATGCTGTGTGGGACATGGCATAGCAGAATAGGAATTCACAATGTCTCTGGGCAGTCTTACACAGAGGAAATAAATGTCCACTGGTAGTTCCCAGACACCAGATGTTCTTATTCACTACTAGGGTGTGATGCCGACAAAGTCCATGCACAGCCCATGGACGGCTCTCAACAATCAGAAAATTATTTAGAGGGAGAATATGAAAGACCTACAGAAAGATTCCTGGAAATTTCCAGCAATGTCAGGAAAGCCCTGGAAAGAGACACCCAAAGGCCAGAGGAGGAGGGGGGATAGGAGCAAAAGAAGAGGAACTTGGTGTCTAAGAAGCTAAGGGATGCAAATGAAAGGAGGGAAGAAGTAGTCAACCATGTTAAATGCTATGAATATATAAGTATTAAAAAGGATCTTTGGGCATCCAGTTTCCAGGTGATTGACAGCTTGAACAAGAGTGCTTGATAGTTTTGAAGAATGAAATGTGTAGGTGGGCTGGGTGGAGATTAACAGCACTGGAGGAGAGAGGTAAAGTACAAGATCCCTGAAGGGACAGAATAGGATGGGGTCCTGATCCAAATGCAGAAAGATAATGGAGAAGAAGAGGGTAGAGATGCAGGTCAATTTCTTCTGGATGGTAACAGATAGGAAATTATAAATGGACAGTATTCTTATTTGAAATTTTTTGTATTTTCTTTGTCAAGTAAAATATCATGTAGCATGTTAAGAATCAAGAGGGAATGGGGATAATAAAGGGATTAGGGAATACAGTTTCACATGACTATTGTCATTTTATGAAAAGTAATGGACAAATTGTTTATATGAAAAGTAATAGGAGAATAGGGTGGCAAAGCTGAGACTGGGGAACCTTTATATTCAGTGGCACCATTTGCACAAATGACTTGACCACAACCACAGAATTGACATTTTGCAAGGGGAGTCTGAAGAAAAGATATGGAGCAAGGGAGGAAAAGGCTGTCAAAGGGCTCTGCTATTGGGGCTTTCAGAGACTCTGGTAGTTCTAAGTAATGGCAAAATTCAGGATGTGGCCATAAGCAGTTGAATAGCAGAGGAAGTATATAGCTTGAGGTTAGTAGATCAAGGACGTGTGGCTGAGTCATTGAACAGGTTAATTTCATTGGCATGGTAAATGGGTTTATTCTTGCCTAGTTCGTTTGCTGAAATTGTCAAAGAATAATTATTGATAAAAGAAAGGTAGTTTTATATGGTCCTTTGGTGCATTAGAAAAGACCCTTTATCCTTTGTCTTCTTTCGGGAGGGGGGCGGGGGGAGACTAATAAATCCTTTTATGTCATCTTTCTCTTGCTCTTTAAATGTACCTAAATTCTGAAGATGTATAATGAATGGATATCCAAAAATTTGTACAAATATATATCTGCTTAGTTTTTAAAGCATATCAAGGTCATGGCTGTACTCCACTTAACTGAACAATAACCACCAGTTTATTTACATGCTCAGCAAAGTGGTAGAAATGTATGCATGCTTCTAACACGCTGCAGAAACTGTGTCTGTCATTTTGTTGACTTTAAGGAGGAATTAAGTTTCCAACAAGATAGATGGCAAATTAAAAAGTGACCCACCTGGAGCTGGGTGTGGTAGCACACACCTATAGTCCCAGCTACTAAGGAGGGTAAGGCAGGAGAATGGCTTAAACCCAGGAGTTCAAGATCAGCCTGGTTCAACACAGTGAGGCTCCTGTCAAGGAAAAAAAAAAAAAAGATAATTCCAGTTGAAAGGAAATGGAGACTGGAAATGAAGATAAATTGACTTTAGAAAATGATTGTAGCAATGAACTGTCCTTCACCAGACTGCAAATTGATTTAACTGTGTTTCCTGACAGCCTGTGGGGGCAATATCTACATCCATGATGCTGATTCTGCTGGATATGTGACCTCCCCCAACTACCCTGGCAATTATCCGCAGCATGCGGATTGCATTTGGATCATAGCTGCTCCTCCGGGAAAAGCTATAAGGTTGCAGTTTGAAGATCAATTCAATATCGAAGTAACACCCAAGTAGGTCACCTCTGTTTTCATTTTTCTCTCACCCACGCTCAGTACTCTTTAGCTGTCATGTCTCAGAACAATTCATTTCTTCTTTTCTTAGCTGTACACCCTGTATAGGAAATCTAGAGACAAAGGCACAAGCTTAATGCCTGGAGCCTGAAAACCATGCCTGGCAGCCACTCTCTTATCAGCTGAGCAGATTATGAAAACAGATATTGCCCCTTCTGACCTTTCAGACATCCTCCAAGAGACATTGAGGGTGGCTGTTTGAGATTTATGTTATCTGTTGTTCTTCCCACAGGAAAAGTATAGTGCCTCTGGTAGATGGGTATTTATATGCTCAGTCTCATATTCAGTGTCATTGATGATAAAATATATATTTTAACAAATGGGAATTGGTGTTAGTTAGGTGGCACCAGGGGGTCACAAGAGTCAGAAACAGCACTAAAGCAAATATTGGTTTCTTAAAGGATTACAACCCAGAGAGTATATCTTACTATGTCTTAGGTAGTCCATAAGACACCATCTATGGTTTTCTCTTTATTTTAACAAAAGTGTTTATATACTTGCATAAATCCATATGTGATACAAAACGTGATAGCAGAGTTTTGCTTCCCATTTCTGGGCGCCAAATATACTATTCTCCCACTCACTGTGCATTAATTGGCTGCTTTGACTTTCTCAGGAAACATTAAGTAAAGACTTGACCTCATTTTATGGATGGAGAAAATTCCAGCTGAGGCTCTCCATTATCCCCTGTCACAGAGCTGCCAAATAAGAGTTCAGATTTCCATTGTGAAATGTATCAAATTATCATGTGAAACATAACTCCAGTTATCTTGAAATCCACAGGGGTTAGTTTGAAAATGACTTTTTATATTTGTAAAAACTAAAACAGAATTTGAAAGGCAAATAAATATTCTCTAGTGTGATACATGTAAAACCTGTCCTTCTGAGCTATTAATGATTGTATTATCATCAGAAAAATTACAGTATTTTAAAATGACATGAAGCTTAAATGGACTCTATCACGATATCTTAAGCTATAGAAATGATGCATAGTAATCTCCTTAGAGAAAGTTAGTGAAGTCTTCATTATTTAAATAAGTCAAAGCTATTGGCCTTGTAAATTTAACAGATTTCCCCCCCTTTAGTTGTTCTTCTAGTTACCTTGAGTTGCGGGACGGAGTTGATTCAAATGCTCCAGTACTTTCCAAATTTTGTGGGATGTCTTTGCCCAGCAGCCAGTTGTCCTCAAGAGAGGTTATATATTTGAGATTTCAGTCTGACAATAGCTCCACTCACATGGGATTCAAGGCCAAGTATTCTATAGGTAACATTTTATTTTTACATTAAATAATAAAGTAGTAAAGTGAATGTGTTCCAATTTTTAAAAATAAGTCTATCTGCATAATTTTAAGAATGATTTAATGATAGAAATAAGAGTATAATGTTTAAAACTGAAGTCACTTATCAATTTTAATTTCTCCCTTCATTTTTATTTTAAAACACTATTTTAGTAAACTAGTCTATTTTATATTTTTTCTAATTTGTGAAAAATATGTTCAGTTAAATTATTTTTCTTCTTTTTATCATGATATAATATATATATGTATATGTATATATTCATATAGCATAAGTTTAAATGATAAAATTATTTAGTAATCAAACCATTGTATTTAGAACAGTGACTGAACACCTCATCATTAATAAAAAATTGAGCTCCCCCCCAATCTCAAATGCCAAATCAGTCACTGAATAAAAAGCAGATATATTTTCTTGGTATTTGATTTCCTTATTTTAAAAATGTGCACTAAGTATACATATTGAAGATTCACTTCAATATGATCATAATGACATGACAATTAGTGTCTGGAGTGGGTCTGGACACTAGCCAAACAAATGTTTCATACAGCAAGGACTCAGAAAGCCTAGTTATAACAATATTTAACTTATACCATAGGTCATTTTATATTCAGAGTCAAGTTGTGTATAATTTAATCTAGCTGTCTCTTCTACTTGATAAGAAATCATTGGCTACAGCACGATGTTAATTTAACAGATAAACTAGAAATAGCAGGCATTACCGATCAATAGCAGTACCCCGTCCAGCTAAGTCTGGACAGTCTCTAGAATCATCAATCTATCAATCTATCAGCTGGTCCATGAAATGACATTTACTTGAAACTAATAGCTCTCACATAGTGTCCCAATAGAATTAATATGACATTACAGAATACGCCATTCAATGGTCATCTTCCGTTTCCCATTATTGATTGCACTTGAAATATTATTTCTCCTTACATCAGCAGTAGAATCTGAATAATGAGAGATTTAACCACACATGTTCAGAATTTTAAAACTGCAATTTATATTCACTTGACACATAAAAGTTTTCAAATATGCTGGTCTAATTTAAAAAAAAATGTGGTAGAATATTGCTTTTTTTTTCTTTTTTTTTTTTTTTAGCCCAGTGTGGAGGAACAGTAACAGGGCAAAGTGGCATCATTGAAAGCAATGGATACCCACATCTTCCCTATCCAAATAATGTATTCTGTCAGTGGCATCTCCAGGGCCTCTCAGGACACTATCTCACCATCCATTTTGAAGATTTTAACCTTCAGAATTCCTCTGGCTGTGAAAAAGACTTTGTGGAGATCTGGGAAAATCATACTTCGGGTCAGTGAAATATATCTGGTCTCTTGTGGGTTGTTTATTTTCAAATATGCTTATTCAGCCTCTGAGGTTTCTCTGCTTCTGAGAAAGACAAAAGAGGTCAGTCTGCTCTGGGCAGCACCAGCAATTCTCTCCCTCTATTCTGTCCTTTCACAATGGACACCCAAAGCCACAGGTGTGTTCCGTAGCTCATTCAGGAGACCACACTGAGAGAGCACTGTCCAGGGAGGATGTCCTCTTCCTGCTACGATCCCTCAGTGCCACATGCAGTTATTTGAGGGGCTCCCTGGAGCATAAATAGAGAAAAAGGTAATGTGTGCATGCCTCTTGGTATTAAAAGAGGCACACTTGTCACTGTTGGTTCTTGTCATTTATCTAACCAAATGAGCTTCCTCACCATGCTGAGACTTTTCCTTTAATCAGTTGCAGTTTTTGCTTTGTGCACATCGTCATGTATTTGAATATGTTGACTTTTTTTCATGATTTTTGTCATTTGTTATTTTCTTTATGCATGCAGAATATCTCAAACAGAGGTTAAATGAAATTAATCACTTGGAGATACACACACAGACACACACACACACACACACATATATGGATACATCTAATTCTTTGTCTATCACAGGAAATGCTTTGGGCAGATACTGTGGAAGTGCCATTCCTGATGACATAGACACTTCTAGCAATGTTGCTTCGGTCAGGTTTGTCACAGATGGTTCCGGCATTGCCCCAGGGTTCAGGCTGCGGTTTGAATCCAGCATAGGAGGTGAGTTCATTGATTCATTTTTAAAAAGGTGTTGATTACGTATAATGGATAGGCACTGGTGGTAACATAGTTTGAAAAATAAAGAATAACCCTTGGACCTTATGGTTAGTAGGGAGGCCTATGTTTATTTCCAGTCACACCAATAAATGAAAAATTGCCAGTGTGATAGGGGATACAAAGAGAAGTAATTAGGATCATGAGAGATGTAATATGGGCACTAGAATTATACTGTGGTGCACATTTTAAGAAGTATAGTCTATGAGTCCTAGAGTTATTCAGGATTGGCATTCCCAAATACTCTGACAAACCCAGGTAAAATAAAGATCGTTGTCTAACCAAACTGAATAATTACATTAGCCTGTTTAAGTTCAATATATTTATTGGTCTTTCATGTATCTTGGGCCTTGATGATAATTAAAATTTAACTAGTGAACTATCATCCATGAAAGCAGATTAAATGTTAATAGGGATCAGAAGTGAATACAAATGTTCTCTAGAAGTGTTCACAAACATAAAGTGATAAATTAGTAAAGACAATTATTTCGTCTAGAGGGATAATTAAAAATTAATTTTGAGAGGTTGGAGCTGTAGCTCAGTGGTGGAATGCCTACCTAAGCCTGTTTGAGGCATTGGGTTCGATCCTCAGCACCACATAAAAATAAATAAAGGTATTGTGTCCAACTACAACTAAAAAAAAATTAAACAAAATTGATTTTGAGAGCAAAATTATGGAAGGAGTCACTTTGATTTGATTGAAAGTTTTTCTATTCTTTCCCCTGTTTCAGTGTGTGGTGGGGATCTACAGGGCCCAACTGGAACATTCTCTTCTCCCAACTACCCGAACCCAAATCCTCATGGCCGAATCTGCGAGTGGAGAATCACTGTGCAGGAAGGAAAGCAGATCAGCCTAACTTTTAACAACCTGCGGCTAGAAGCTCATCCATCCTGCAGTGCTGAGCATGTGACTGTAAGTGCTCTGTACCATCAGAGATATTATATCTCATTGTTTAGGGAGTTTATTGTTCCATAAATCATACTCTAAAAACTAGGTCAGAATTTTGCCATCTCTGCAACTATATCTCAGACAAATTCTAAGTATTTCAGAGAGAACAAAATCACTATAATCCACCAACATAATTGGAAGAATTGCTCTGAGGGCCTATCAGTTGTCACTCTGTGTATCAGGATAAGGATAAATTTTTAAGGATATATTTATAAGGATAAATTTTTTAAGGATATAATTATAAGGATAAATTTTTAGAGCAAATAAATGTCTGTTACATATGGCAAAAAATTGTAGGCAGAGAATCTGGACCTTAGGTAGCACATGGCTGGAAGGGACCAGAGTCTCAGCACAGGCTACCCGATAAGGACTTAAGCAGCTGTGTGGTTCAGTTCTGAGGGATTCTTAGTGGAAGGCCAAGGCTACCTGCCCTCCAAGTCACCACCTCAAATAGTTAGAAGTGTTGCTTTTGCAGTCTTTGTTATCTTGGTAAATGATTTTAAGTTCCATTTGCTTAGATCAAAAGTAAATTTCTTCCTTCTTTCCTTCCTTTTTGCAGTGCTAGGGTCTTGTGCATGCTGAAGGACTGTGAGTGGGTCAGGAGATTGCTGGTTCTTGAACCCAGGGTTCCACACATACTGGGCAAATGCTCTGCCACCGAGTAACATCTCTAGCCCTTAAGTCTTAATGTCTATTTTGGAGCCCTTGGTCTCATACCCTATGTTGCATCTAGAAGTAAGTCCCACTGGCTACATCTTTAAAAGATACCCAGATTCTAAAAACTCATCATCATATCCACAATGACCACCAACACCACTCACCTGGATCATTTCACCAAATTCCAACTGGTCTTTCTACTTCGACCCTTGACTCCCTACAGTCTCAATAACAGCAGCTAGAATGAGGGTTTCAAACCTGATCAAATCACGTTGTTCCCTTCAAAATTCTTTAATGTCCTTTCATCTCACTCAGAGGAAAATCCCAAATCCTTATGGAGACCCACCCAGCCTCACATTATTTGCTGCCTGTCCCTTTTCTACCCATGTCTCTCATCTCAAACTCCTTTCTGCTCAAGGGGATCCAGCCACCCTGGCCTCTTTCCTGCTCCTTGAACATGAGATGCTCCCCCATCAGGACTTCACAGTTACTGCCTTCTCTGTGGTTCCTCTATAGACGGCTGCCTGGTTCACATCTTCACTTTGTTAGGGTCTCCATCCAAATGATCTTGATCCACGGAGATTTCCCTAAGTAGAACCCACACAGGCTTCTCACTTCCCTGAGTTTTTTTTCCACACCAGCTGGTATAGCTCCTATTTATTTGTTCATCTGTTCATTGTCTGTTCCCACCAGTAGAATGTAAACTCCATGAGGGGAAACACTTGTTTTCAATTACTGCCGAATCCCCCGCATCTGCCCATCATAGAAGTAATTATTATTGAATGAAAGAAAAGTGAAAATACCATTGTTAGCCTTTTAAGCCCTTTTATCGGTTATCATTTTAATCATCCACTATTGGATAGCAAATTTCAAAAATGTGAAACATCTTGTGACATCCCAATCCCACTTTGTATTGCCCTGAAATGTTCACATTCAACTTTGATCCCAACTTCAAATGCCTAAAGGACTGAAATGTCTTTTCTCAGATATTGAAAATATGGAACTGGTATGTTTATTTTTAATTTGAGAGATAGTGGGCATTGGGCTAAAGTTGCTAATTTTAACAGACATTTTTTCCTATTATTGATTGAATAAGGATATAGAAAAAATGAAGTAGATAAAAGATTAAACACTCCCACCACACCATATTTTTATGAATTTTCTTATCTCTTCAAGGCAGTGCATAATTTTATATAGTAGTAATTATGATATAAATTCACTTGAATTCTAATTTTAATCTGTTTTTCTGATGATCATAAATATAATGGGTGTTTATTGAACAATATATGATGAATTCAGAAAGTGAAAATGATAACATTTTGGGATTCTAAACTTATATTCCTAAAATTTGAATGCATATGCTAACAGTTGCTTTTTCTCTTTGAAATCATTTTCATAGTTTAAATGGATTTGAATATCATGATTATTAAGAACCTACAATCAGAATGTGTTTGCATCCTATAGAAAAGATAAAATGAACAGTCATAGTTTTAGCATTCAAAGAATGAAATCAAAATTTTGACAACTACCACAAATTCTGAGCCAAGTCTTACTTGTCATGTAATCATTGATACCAAAGGCATCTGCTTCCCTACCCTTTTGGCTACTTCAGGCATTTGTGCCATTGTTTATAAGTAACATTCCTCCTCTGCGACTCCGTAGTTTTTTGATCTTGAACATCCAGCTATGTAGAATGAGGATTCGGCTCTTCACTACCACCAGCGCTCATGAGGGGTATACGGTTTACATATTCTACCAACTTCCTTCCCCAGTATACATGTCACCACTTTTGTTAAATGTGTTTTGCAACACATTGTTTGCAACACATTGTTCTGATCATGTGAGCACCATTCACAACTAAGCCAAGTAGTGAAATACAGTCACATTTGCTTGTGTTTTTCTAAGTAATGATGATAGTTGTATCCTTTTTATATTTTCTGCAATTTTTATGCATTGACACCAGTCCCTTTGCACTAATTCTTCCACACCTTTTGCACCCTGGGTGTGCATTCCACCTCATGTAATAAAATACACCTTGTTAGTTTCATTTATTTTCCTTTGTCCATCAGCTATAAGCCTGATGTCAGATGTTGTTTGGGGATTTTTCTCACCACTAAATTTATGAGTCCCTTTATTTCTCTCCTGGGTGGGGGTTCCTGTTTTTATGTTACTATACATTGCTTTTCTTCATTAATTTACTGTTTTTGGTGAGGTAAATGCTCTTGTAAGTCCCTAAGGAACTTTACATGGGTGACTAAATTTTTGAGAACCTGTATAGTATACCTGAAATCAACCTTATTTTATCCTCATTTTTTGGAATGCACATATTCAAATATTACATATATTCAATATATTTATATTTATATGACTATATTAATCATAATTTTGAAGTTTTGTGTTGCTTCTTTGGGGATTAATTTTCAAGTTCCTGTCTCCTATTTACTGATATTGGTCTCTGCTTTTTATAGTAGATATTTTGCTAATATCTGATGATCCTTGGCTGTTCATTCATTCCCGCCAAGAAAGAGAGAAAGAAAAATGAAAAGGAAAGGGAAAGGAAGAAGGAAAGAAAAAGAAACCCTTCCTAAGATCTGCAGATGGGGTGGACAGCTCTTAATGCACCCAGCTTTTCAACATCTTATCCAGCTGAACTGAGCATAAAATACCTCCAAATCCAGCCACGTCTCTGACTCTGTTAAGACAGGGAAAATGAAAGCTATACCACCAAGTGTGTACCACAATGAGCCCCATGTCTGATATTGTTCATGCTCACAGCAAATTTAATACCTTGTCCCGAATCTCATTTGCCTACTTCTACCCTGTTGTCTTCTTGGAGTCGTAGTTTCTGAGTACAAAAGGGATTAGAGGGTCAAGAATGGAATAGCACCCTGGTTGCTCCTAAAGACAGAAATCCATGTGATAAATGGATGACTGCACAATTTTGAGTCATTGTGATTCCACACCAGGGGAAGACACAGGCAGGCACAGAGGCCATTTCCAACATGTTCCATTAGTCTTGTCGTTGGTTATAATCCTCTTTGATTCTGGCAATGTGTTGCTCATTCCTGTTTCCAGTATTAGTGAAATATTTGTCATCTTCTGTTTTCTTTATTCTGTGGTTCAGCATGTGAAATCGGAGTTTGAATCCTAGTTTAAATATTCCTAGTCCTTTAAACTTCAGAAAATTGCAAATCTTTCTGTATTCTAGCTCCTCAGTTTGGATCATGGGGTGCTAGTACATGCCTGAGAGGGTGTGGTGCTGATTGAACATAAGAAAAGCTGTCGTTATGTTTGCTCAATATATCATAGAAAATTCTTCATCTGTTCTGTAACCCGGAAGACCTTTTAAACCTGAAGCCCTCAAAGAGCAAAATTTATTCATCAAAACTATAGTAAATAAAAAATCTTGCATCTCCTGTACTAGAGCCTTTTCTTCTCCTGCACAGCTTTAGTGTCATAGTAACATGAGTCCTTCTTTCTAATTGTGAGCCACTCAAATATTTTTTAAAAACAGGGGTAGCAAGCACTCAATCAATGAATTATTATTTATTTATCTCTTTTGGCTCTATTTCAAACTCTGAAAAATGAGGCAAGCTAAAATATTCACTTGGTTTTGTATAGCAGCAAAGTGATATTTTCCTACTTTATAACTATGCAAATAAGTAGAGATATTGGTTAATATTTTGGAGTCAATATTACTCTAATTTATTCTTCAACCGTCAAATGAGTTAAAAAATGAAGTCTTGAATCCATAAGTAATTAAGAAGGAGCCTTTATATTTACACTGAGATTGATTTTTAAATTACTTTTCAAGGTGTTTTAAAATATTTGAGTTATTATATATTACGAATCACTAGAGATTAGCATTTAAGCTTTCTTTCCAAATACCAAAGGCCCTAATGCATTTTTAAAGAAAAACTATCCATCAGTGAACCCTGTGATCTATCACATAAGCAAGTGGCACATGTACTTCACATGTGTAGCACCCATTCCCTGTACAAAATATGTAGCAGCACATACAGTAAGGGGCACTACTACAATACTTTGACTTTAGTGAAATGACTCTGAGGTCACAAAATGTGCTGGGGTAACACAGTTGGTGCGTGGTACTGAGAGTCTGTTAATTGTTAAGCAATTCATTTTAGCACAGCATTGCCTTAGACGGAAGTGGCCTAGGGCTACAATGTCATCTAGAAATATTCAGTGACAAGGACTGCATTGCTCAAGGTTTAATTATTTTTCTAACAGGTATTCAATGGCATTAGGAGTAACTCACCCCAGCTAGAGAAACTGTGCAGTAGTGTGAATATAAGCAATGAGATAAAATCTTCAGGAAACACAATGAGAGTGGTGTTTTTCACGGATGGATCCCAACCATATGGAGGTTTCATTGCTTCCTACACATCCAGCGGAGATGCAGGTAACTGGGTGCTACAGATGCATCTCCCCTTAGTAAGAAGTATTACAGATGCCGCACAGTCTGCCAGGACCAGAGAAGTTGTCTATGTTTTCTTGACTGGTTATAGCTGAGATCCTAACATAAGCTAACACTCATAAACAAATTAAAAAAAAAATTAATCCCAACAGAAAAAAAAGCCTTCTGATTTCAGAAAGAAAACTGCTATGATGAATTACAGACTTTAAAAACATGACATTAGATGAGCTTCTAGCACAATTACACATAATTTGCATCACTATTAGAATTAGATCCACATCCACAGTCCCTGGTCAATTGTTTTGTGCTGAAGAGACTATACACCTCTTAGAAGGTAACTTAGTCCCAGAGAGTAATTAATTTTATTTGGGCAGAACATACTTTATGGTTTCTTAGTTACCTATCCACATACATATTTACAGCAAAAATGAACAGAGGGGTTCACATTTGATATAGAATATTTCAAAATTAGGTAAGATGTGGCTTTCAATTATAGATATTCTACTACTTTTTGGATTGGTGCTGTTATCTAAGGGTTTTTAAATTTAGAAGTGGAAGTGATTATATAAATACATATGTAGTGAATATATGTGTGTTTATATACACTTATGTGTATATACTCATATATGTGTGTGTATATATATGTGTATATATACATGTGTATATATGTATACACACATATGTTTACTGGCACTACAGTGTTATGTATATTATCTATGTGATCCAATTATATTCTTGGGTTATGTAAAGAATTGCCAATCAGAAGCCACTGGGACCTACCACCAACATATGTGGTATTCATTTAAATTAAATGTGAATGAACGATAAGCCCAAATTTGGAGGTATAGTCACACAGCCAAACCCAACCTCTAACAGGGAAATAAAGAAACTTTAGTTTTGCCGGTTGTTCCTTTATTCATCCACATAAATTTCTTCCATTATTTGCATGTTCTTTGTGTGCAGTCCTGACTGCAAGTCCACACAGAAACGGTGCTCTTGTTGTTTCGGTTACTGTTCCTGGGGTGTTGGCATCTTCTGGTAAGGGCAGAATCTCACTGCTCCTTTCTCTGCTGCCTTTTGCTTCGTAGTGTGTGGCGGGTCTCTGACCAACAACCCTGAAGGGAACTTTACTTCTCCTGGCTACAACGGAGTCAGTAATTACTCAGGAAACCTGAACTGTGAATGGACTCTCAGCAATCCGAATCAGGGAAATTCCTCCATTTACATTCATTTTGAGGATTTTTCCCTTGAAAGTCACCAAGACTGTCAATTTGATGCCCTTGAGTTTCGAGTGGGTGAGTTTAATCAAAGATCACACTTTCACTTATCTGTGATTTTCTTCTTATGCCTGGAAACCACCTACCAGGAAGCAAGTCAAATGGCTATTGCAATCTGCTTTTTGGATTGGTGCTGTTATTTAAGGGTTTTTAAATAAGATGCAGGTGAGGAAAATGAGCCTTCTGAAGTCATATGGATCTATGTTTTCAACTAGACTGCACTACAGTTGATTGGTTTCCTAGTATGTGACACTCATCCAAATAGATTCTTTAATTATCCTGTACTATTAAAGACTCCTTCCTTAGGAGACTAGAACTTAGCACAGTCAGAATGTGTTGGCAGCTGTTTTAGTCAGTGTTTTTGCTGCTGTGACTAAAAGATCTGACCAGAACAATTTTAGGGGAGGAACAGTTTATTTAGAGGCTCATGGTTTCAGAGGTCTCAGTCCATAAGTAGCTGGCTCCATTCCTCAGGGCTCAAGGTGAGGCAGGACATCACGGTGGAAGAGTGTGGCAGAGGGAAGCAGCTCATAGGATGATTAGGAAGCAGAGAGAGAGATTCCACTTGCCAGATACAAATGTACACCCCAAAATCATTCCCTCAACATTCTACCACCTCCAGTCACACCCCACCAGCCTTCAGTCACCACTCAATTAATCCCATCAGGCAATTAATTCATTGATTGGGTTAAGGTCTCATAACCTAATCATTTCTTCTCTGAACCTTCTTACATTGTCTCTCATGTGAGTTTTTTGGGGATACCTCACATCCAAACCATAACAGCAGCTTACTGAACTTATAAGATTCATGAGGAGTCCTTCAAATTCTACTTAGGTATTAGAGGCGTAATGTGGGGCTGGAGATGTGGCTCAAGCGGTAGCGCGCTCGCCTGGCATGAGTGAGGCCCAGGTTTGATCGTCAGCACCACATACAAACAAAGATGTTGTGTCCGCCGAAAACTAAAAAAATAAATATTAAAATTCTCTCTCTCACTTGCACTGTCTCTCTCTGCCCCCCCCTTCTAAAAAAAAAAAAAAGTTTGTAATGTGGTGGAGAGGCACATGGGTTCTATTTGGGGGAATTATCCCCCAAGCAGTTAGGATTGTCTTTGTTTTCACGAGAGAAAAGGATCGAGGTATATTTGGTAAACCATCATTTTGTTAAGAATTTTAAAAACTGTCTTCATGGAAAATGAATCATTTCTTAGCATCAAGGCAGAGGTTATCCATTAAGTTGCTCCTACTGTCACACTGACACTTGTTTCCCAGTAAACACTAAGTAGATAGAAGAGGAAAACAATATTGTGGGCAACCTATACTGTCAAAGTTTGCAGAGTACAACTTTATCCCAAAATTTAAAAAAAATGAAAGCCCAAATGGGAAGTTAGTTTATTGGTGCAGATGCCTTGAAATTACAAAAGTCAGTGGTATCTAGCTGCCTTTGAGAACATGAAAGAGAGAATTTTCAAGAAGGAGAACATGGAGAAGTCTATGGTGACAGACCAAGGACTTCAAGAAGAGAAGTTTGGTTTTTAATATTTTCTCTTCGACCAAGCTCTATAAAACTGATGAGTCTAGAAAAGCCTTATGAGGGAAATGGAAGTTATAGTCTGAGAATGTTCTCCATGAGCCAGGTGTGATGGCACACGCCTATAATCCCAGCAGCTTAAGACACTGAGGCAGGAGGATCACGAATTCAAAGCCAGCCTCAGCAACTTGGCAAGACCCTGTCCTTAAATAAAAATGCATAAAAGGCCTGGGGATGTGGCTCAGTTGTTGAGTACCCCTGGGTTGCATCCCTGGTACCAAAAAAAAAAAAAAAAGTGTTCTCTCTGACATTCTGAAAAACCTTACTTCTGTGGTCTGTAGGATCAAGCAGAACAGCTGTATGTTAAGTTCCATCAGCTAAGTGCAATCTTCTCTTTATTCCCTCAGACTTAGACATAGCTAACATGTAAACTTCATTGATTCATAAGGTCAGTGATGTTCATTTGACAGAACAAATAGAAAGAAGATAAATGTGAGCTCTCTAGGCATTCTGTAAATCTGAATCAGATTTCTCAAAAAGAAATGTTCATAAAAACATATCCAGCTCAAATCAGACAGGTCTTTACCTGAGCACTAAATACTCTATTCATTTTAGTTGATTGAATACAGCAAAGAAATCTTCTAAATTTTAGGCAATTATCATCTTCATGTATTTTTTATCATTATTGTGTCAAATTTCTTACGACCTACAAAAAAGGGTTTTTTTTATTAGTTGTATCTCTGTTTAGATATGCTGAAGTGATTATGAAAAAACAAATTGGAACAAATTGGCATCTATGGTAGAAATACATCTACACCAAAACAGAACTTTTTTTGTTGTTGTTGTTTTGCTTTACTTTGTTGGAGGAACTCTTTGTAATGGACAAGATGGGGAGGAACTTTGTGCAATGTCTGTGACAACATCAGAATTTAAATGGGTCAATTAATATCTTGAAATGTTTCTATGATTTATTCCTACAGAATCCATTACATATGTTTCTCAAAAGTTATGCAAATAATGGCACTTGGTGTATTATTTTGTTCAGGTGATGCTGATGGTTCCCTAATAGGGAGATTCTGTGGCCCCAAACCTACCCTGCCATTGGTTATACCTCATCGTCAGGTGTGGATACAATTTGTTACCAATGATCGCATCGAATATCCTGGATTCCTCATAAAGTATTCCTTTACAGGTAAGACTAATGATTCAGATCTCAATATCTGGCAATAACATGATAATTAAAATTTTGGTTTTTTTTCCATAAAAATATTTCATGTATTTTGCTAGATGTATTTCTAGGCAACTATTAGTTTTGCTTCCAATGTCAACAAGATTTTCCAAATTGTGTTTAATAATTGGCTGTTGCTGATACCTAGGAAATTTATAAGTTTTATATATTTATCTTTATTTTAGAGATCTTGCTATACTCTTTTTGGTTTTAATATTTTTTATCTTTGAGTCTCTTTGTTTCTTCTGTATTCCTCCAATTCCTAGTGTACAAAATGTATTTTTTAAATAAGAAATGTGTATAAGATTTTATCAACTGTTTTCAGCATCTATTGGAATGCTAGTTTTTCTTCCTTTCACACATTATTGTGACAAATTTTATTGAAATATTTTCTCTTGGTAAACTGTTCTTGAGTTGCTGTGATAAACTATACTTGGTTATGATGTATGTTTTGTTCATGTGACTGCATATTATGGGCTAATATTTTATGTTGTATTTGCATCTCTGACATTCAGTGCTTACACCCAAAAAATTCAGCCCCCAGAGTGCAGCTTCCCTTGGTTATTAAATTTTTTTCCAGTCCCTTTCCACTAACATGGTAGTCCTTTTAGATTCCCAACTTTATGTAAACATCCCAATTCCATGTTTTCTGTGGAAGTCCCTAAACTCTCTTATCCCAACTTCATGGCCCACATCTTTATTCTTTAGTCTCTTTAGTCTCTCAGACAACCACACTGTTTGAGATTGCCCTTGTGAACTTGAGTACATTTATTGCTGATCGATTTTTGAAGACCCTTTTTCCTTTCCATTGAATTTGGCTTTGTTTTGGTTATAGTTTTGTTTATTTTTATTTTATTATTTTTTTTTTTTTGTGTGTGTGTGTTATATCCAAATGACTGCTTGGAGAAAGGAGTGAAATTGATAGTAATGGACTCAATCATCTTGCCTGTCATGAGCCATCCTTGGGTTGTGTGTGGACTGTGTTGTGCATCGTAGCCTAGTGAGGGGATAAGTCTGGCACTGGGAACTTCCTGTGGCACCCCCCCAGAGATTGATGGCCTGATGCAGGTGAACTGCCCCCTCAAGCTCAAGCTCTGCCAAACATCCCACACAGCACCTGAGATGGGTGTGACCTGCCAAGATGCCAATCAACCTGAGGATTGCAATACATCACAAAGCAACACTCCACCCTTGAAACTTTATCCCTGCCTTTGATGCCCCCCCCCTTAAATAAACCTCTGGAGACATCTTTGTCTAGTTCCAGCACCCATGTGGACTAGGTCTGTCAGGGGCTTTGCTTTATGTAAATATCTTTCTTACTGTTTGTGTTTTGTTCTTCACTTATTAATTTAGACTTTAAGTTTCCAGATGGCTTCTATCCTCCTCAGCAGGAAGAAGAACCCTCCAGTGAGACACTGGCCATTGTCCCCCTTACTTGCCAGTTGATTTTTCTGTATCAGATTAAAAAAGAAGAATCAGGCTCCAAGGAGCAGTATTATTTGTGTTGAACATCAGGTCATGCTATGCTCTGCTATGATTTGTTAATATGTCATTTGATACCTGACTATGTGCTTATTATAAAGCAACAAGGTATTTAATTATGGGACCGGTCATTTCTTCAAGCTCACATGTGTTTTCTCTAGCCTAGTTTTTGCTAGAAAGGTGATGTTACTTACTTTGTCTCTCGTGCAGTTACTGTCAGTTATCTTCCTTCTCCTTTGTACTAAACCTAGGGCTGTCCTCACTACGTGGTTCTGTTCAGCCAACACTATTTGGGAATCTGTTTCTATTCTTTCATCTAACTTTGCTTTTGTGCCAGTTTCATTTATTTATTCATTTATCATATTTTTATCATAAAGTATGATGACTATAAGACTACTATGGCTTTACAGGTCCCCCCGCTTCTTCTATCTTATGTAGACGGTTGCAAATCTGATTTCAGATTGTGGCGGAATACAGACAGGTGAGAGTGGAGTGATTACAAGCCCCAACTACCCAGACTCTTATGACAGCTTCACCCACTGTTCTTGGTTGTTGGAAGCCCCTCCAGGACACACCATCACTGTGAGTTCTTATTACTGTGTAAAATATTTCCATATCCATATCATGGAAATTGGCTTCTTTTAGTATACAAGAGATCAGTGTAGGCTTTGATTCTGTGGACAGATCATTATTTCTCTCTAAAAATGCTCTCATTACAGTATCTACAAGTCTATAATTAATGAAGAATGCTATCTTTTTTTCAAGTCTAGGAGAAGTTGTACATAGAAAATATTTCTACATTCAGGAAAGAGGTGTGTTCGTGTTCTTGATGAGCTTTCATTCATGTTCCTGATGAGCTGGGGTTCCAGAGCTTCTCCACTTCCTGGAGAAATAGCCCATTTAAACTTTCAAGAGAATCGTTGATAAGGAAATAGAGAGGAGGGGAGAGGAGAGTTAAAGAAAGGGCAGAAATAAAAGATTATGTGAATTTAAATGAAATAAAAAGATTTATAAGGACCTTGTAGGTCACTCATAGCACAGAGCACCTCATCATTTCTTTCTTTTTCCACAGCTTACATTCAGTAGCTTTGATGTTGAAAGACATGTAGCTTGTGCCTGGGACTCCGTCACTGTCAGGAATGGTGGCTCCCCTGGATCACCTATCATAGGACAATACTGTGGAGAGTCAAACCCAGAGACAATACAGTCTGGTTCCAACCAGCTCGTGGTAATTTTTAACTCTGACCATTCAGTACAAAAAGGTGGATTTTATGCTACATGGAGCACACAGACTTTAGGTAAAGGAAACTCTGCACTTGTCTTCTTTTTGCAGTGGTGTCTAAATTTATTTAAAATACAGTCATTCTTTGGTATAACTGAGAGGGATTGGTTCCAGGACCCTAATGGATACCCTAACCTGTGGAAGCTCAAGTCCCTTACATAAAATGTTTCAGTATATGTGTAGAACCTGTATGTATCCTTCTATATATTTTAAATCAGTTCTAGATTACTTATAATACCTAATTCAATATAAATTCTATATAAATATTTGTTATAGGAGGCTGGGGTTGTGGCTCAGTAGTAGAGTGCTTGCCTAGCATACATGAGGTACTGGGTTTAATCCCTGACACCACATAAAAATAAAAGCAAATAAAAGTATTGTGTCTATCTACAACTAAAAATTTTTTAAAATAAATACATATTTGTTATAATGTATTATTAGGGAATAAGGGCAAGGAAAACAGTTTGTACATGCTTAATGCAGATGCAAGTCTTTCTTTTCAGTTCTTTCTGATTCATGGTTACTTAAATCCATGGAAACAGAACTGCCAACATAGAGGACTGACTACACACATTTTGTATCACTTCTATATTGGATTCACTTCCAATATTCCATGCACCAACTCTAGGAAGATAACACAGTATTGATACATATCTTCCCTATTTTGCATAGGCAGAAACTGAGAACGAGTGAGCTCATCATTTGCTCAAGGCATATAGCTGATGATTTGTAATCAGGATTTCAATAAAAACAATTGAGCCCAGAAGTTGAACACTGCATGATGCATGCTCCATTAGCAAAAGGGCACAGAACAGCCAGGGAATCTCGAGTACTAGAAATAAATGTTGGAATCACAACTAGTTTAAAATATTTGGCCCTCAAAGGTAGAATACTGAGAGTGTTCAGGACAGGAAAATAAGTAGTTCGCATCATGATGAGCCTCAGTTTATGTATCTCCCCATGAGCAGTGGGAACTACTGGAAGGTTTTGAGGAGGAAGATGGCAAGATGAGATTTGTGATTTAGAACAAAAGCAGTAGCACATGGGAACTGAACCAAAGTATAGCAGATTTTATTTAAAAAGAGTAACTTTGGTACCTATAAATTTTCAACCTTGTAAGAATACTCAGAAAATAGGACTTATATATTTAGGATTTTAACAAACCCTAATATCGCACAGGACCATTCTTTCTAGTAGAGTCAGAGTTACTAGGGAGATCTTTGTAGAAGGAGTTGAACTTTCCCTCATTAAATCACTGCCTACGATTAAAGTCATACGGAATAGATGAACCCCCGGGGTGCTGAGAGCTTAAAAGCAAAGCTGAAGGAATGTTGTTTAATTAAACTTCATTTTGTTTTGAGTTCATATTTTGGCCATCTTTTTTCTTTTTTGGTGCCAAGAGTTGGACTCAGGGTTGCTTAACCACTGAGCCACATCTCCATCCCTTTTTACATTTTTATTTAGAGACAGGATCTCTCTGAGTTGCTTAGGGCCTTGCTAAGTTGCTGAGGATGGCTTTGAGCTTTCAATTCTCCTGCCTCGAGCTTGTGAGCCGCTGGGATTACAGGCGTGCATCACCACACTGGTCTGGTCATCTATTAAGTACCCATTTCAAGAGGGTGAAAATAATTCTAAATTTTTATTTCTTCAAATCATTTATTTACACCCATCAGTCAGTTTCAATATAAATGAACCAGATTGTTTAATAAAAGAATTTTCCCCAACTCAATATTACATTCTCTCTAGTCCTGTATTTAAAGTAAAATTACAAATGAGTATAGAGTTGCAGTCCCATGTATTAGTGGTAATAAAATACAGAACTTGACCTTGACAGGCTGTACACTCTAGACTGAGATCTTGTAGTGTTTCTTTTCTAGTGGTCTTGAGTTTCCAAAATTGTGATTTCTCTTGAAGATGGATGACGTTTTTCCATGAAATTTTTTTCAGGTTGTGGTGGAATATTTCATTCAGATAATGGTACAATCAGTTCCCCTCACTGGCCTCAGGATTTTCCTGAAAACAGCAGATGTTCCTGGACAGTCATTACTCACGAAAGTAAACACTGGGAGATCAGCTTTGACGGAAACTTCCGAATCCCCAGCGGTGATGGACAGTGTCAGAACAGCTTTGTGAAGGTCAGTGCTTTGGCTTACTCAATTGGAGTCACACTGGTTCTGTGAACATAAATATTTAGGCTACCCATGCCAGGAAGCCACTTTTTAATGTGAAAAAGGACAGATTTGCTGCTTGGATTTCTTGGGTGTAAGTGAGAAATCGCAACTTATTAGGAATTAAAATAGGAAGCACAGCACACAGGTCACCCTATGATTTTTCATTTGCTAATAACTAGGTAAATTAAGGAAATTTTTGTCTGACCTTAGTAAATTCTCATAACCATGAATGGTTCCTCCTTTCTGTGGAAATGAAGGAAAGAAAACCAGCTTCCTTCCTTCTTTCCTTCCTACCTTCTCTCTCTCTCTCTCTCTCTCTCTCTCTCTCTTTTCTCTCTTTCACTTTAAAAGATAATTCTCTTTACAGTTCAAGGCACCATCACAGTCAAAATTTAACATATTCTATAAAAATGGGAGAAGGTTGGAGAAGGAGCTAATGCCAACCTTCATCCTGGGCCTTAAGGACCAACAAACTGAGAAGACCATGAGACACCCACATAAACATGGAGGCAGTCAGCAAGTTTCTCTCTCTAAGTTATAAATACTGTTCACACAGCACTGACATTTCACTACCCGTGAACAGGACCATGATGATTGAATCATGAGTGCATTTGACCTGTGCTATTTTGCATCTTACATGTTTTATCTCTAAGAGACACTCCTTTTAGTAGAAAGAACATTGGCCTTAAGATCACATTGGCTTGGATATTATTTCTCTTTCTCAAACTTATTACCTGTCTGTTTTATTTATGAGCTAATTCAACCAACGCTTGGGCTCCAAATTATTCAACTGTAAAATGAAGACAAATATTTCTACTTTAGTCAGGCTGTTTTAAGCATTAGAGTTAATATGATATAGTAACGTACATAGTACTCAGTACATGGATATAAAATTGCTTAATGAGTAGAAGTAGCTCTTATTGTTAATGTTATTATTTCATATCATCTCTGGAATTATGTTTTATACCTCATTGATCCATAGTTCCTATTTAAATGAAAATCCAATACTTACAGAAGTAGAGGCATTATAAACCACATTTAATATATACTTTTCCTAATTGCTTTTTTCATGAAGCAAGTGAGCTCTCATCTCATGAAATGAGTCAATATCATGGGTACAGACTGAAGAAAAGCCTTGTAAGTTCTCCAGTTGTACAAACAAAATCTGAAAATGACCTGGACTCATTCCTTTTCTGGAGAGAAGTCCCTCTGACATCATGATGAAGCCCAACACCAGTGGCAAATGAGATCATTTGGGGGCCTTGTCACCATAATTGCCAGAGGAAGCAGTCTTTTTCTCCTGGGGGGCGGGGATCTAAGACACCTGCCTCTTCCAAGAAAGGCTGAATGTAAATAACTAGTAAAGGAATGTAGCAAATGCAAACAGCCTTGTGTGGGTAGCCCCTTTGTGCCTATGAGCCCAGAACTCTCCTCCCTACCCCAGAGACAGAAGGACAGATGAACAGAATGAACATCCTGCCCATTGGTCCAAAATGCCTGTCTCCACAAGCCAGAAAGACTACTACCCAACCCAAAGACATTGGGTCATACAGGAGCCATACCTAAGGGAATTGTACTAGACCCTTATGCTTCAATTGAGAAACACCTGGAGGCCCAAACATATAAAGTATCCTCTACCTACTCAGGTAGCCCTAGGTGCTCCAGTAGCAGCCAATAAACCAAGCAAACCAAAATCACACCGCAAAGATTATGAAAAGTTAAAGAGCCATTGGAACCATACCCCATCAAATATGCAAGACTACATACTAAACATAAACATATAAATAAGATCCAGAATCTTCTAACATAATTAAGTGTATACAATTTAAAAAGAACTCATCGTAATAAGAATTAAGAAGAACATCAGGACTTGAGTGAGAAAAGACAAGTGATGCCAACACTGAAGTAAATCAGGTGTTGGACTCATATGGCAAGGATGTCATAAAAATACTCTGCAACTACTGACAAGTTCTCTTGAAACAAAAAAGAGAATTTCAGTAAAGAAACAATAGTTACCATGAAGGAATAAATGGCAATTATAGAATTGAAAGATACAACAATAGAAATAACTTACTGGTAGTTCAATAGTGAAGTGGACATTACAAAGAGTAGAATCAATGAGGTTGGGGACAGAAAAACAGAGTAATTCACCCCATCTGAACAATAAAGAGAAAATAGACTTAAAAAATCACCAAGGAAGCCTTAGAGACCCATGAACAATAACAAATGGTGGGACATTCTATCACTGGAGTGCCCCAAAGAGAGGAGAATACATTCGAAAGACGAGACACAATGAAGTGCTAAAATAAAAGAATGGTCACTCATAAATTTAGTATCTGGAAAACCATTCCTCAGAACTAAGAGGAAAACAAAATCTTGTCACATAAAGAAAACAAAAAGAAATGATTTCTAGGGGACCTCCCACTAAAGACTGTCTAATGGAAGTTCTTCAGATGAAATGAAATAAGAAGAAATTCTGTAGCATCAGGAAGGAAGAAAGGACATGTGCAGAGAAGAAATGTGGACCTACAATAGAATATCCTTTATAAGTTTTATGAAGGATAGTGATAATTTTAAAAAAAGATTATAATGCCCTCTGATACTGAATACAATGAAAAATTGGTAAGATAAAGGGACCTAAATGGAGGGTATATTACACTTCGCTCAAAATGGTCTAATGTGGAAGCCAGTAAACTGTTAAAATCACATGTGTATGTTGTGATACCAGGAACAATAACAACTACCAAAATTATATAGAGAGATATACACCAAAACACCATTCTTCAATCAAAATGGAATCTCCAGGAAGTCAAGAAACAGAGAAGTACATAGAAAGCAAACAATAAAATATCAGACATAGCTTAAATGTATTTATATCAATATTTTAATTGTAAATAGCTGAATAGCATTCATTGAAATACAGGGATTATTGGAGCCAAGCTATGGCCCAAGTAAGTGATAATAAATACAATTCAAATTCAACCACATAGTCAGTTCAAAAGTGAAATATATAAAAACATACACTATGCAAACATTTAACAAAAAAAAAAAAAAAAAAAACAGTAGCTATACCATTACCTGATAACCTAGATGTTGGAGTATAGAAAGTCACTATAGAAAAAAAGGGATCTTTCATAATAGCAGAATCAATCCATCTGGAAGATATAATGATTCTAAATATGTATAATATAATAATAGTAATGTTTGAAAAAAATAGTGCATACAGACATCTTTCTCTCAGAAAGTTATACTCATAATTTTATAATATGTAGATATAAAAATTAGGAAAAATTTAATGAAGTTATTCCATAAAATTAGGGATGTTTTGGTAAAAGTCTTTTTATTGACATTTTTATTGGTCTTAGGCATTTAGCAGAATATCTGCATTTTTGTTCTTATTAGCTATGCTGCCAGGCACCTCTTATACCTGATAAATGGCTAGCATAATTTGTCTGCAAGCAAGATGACTAACCGCTGGATACCAGCATTTGAAAAATCAATTGAAATGATATGGCTTTAAAGAACAGAGAAATATTAAATCAGTGGAATGGTCAGGTGCTGTTTTCAGTTCTTCCCATGGACTGATCTACAAACTGAAATCTTTTTATGACTTGATATCTTATTGTTCTTTTTAAGGAATATTCTTGAAAGATTTGATTTGGGAATGGATAATTTTGTATAATTTGATCTGAAGAGAATGTGGAATAGTAAAGTGGGTCTCATCCATAGCCAATTACCTTCTTGGGCCAGATAATTCTTTTTTTGTGTGGGGGGTGGGGCAGTTGTGGGGAGTTGTCCTTTGCACTGTAGGATGTTTATCAACATCCCTCCCTACTGGGTACTACCCTCACACACCAAATGTGATACTCTGAAATGCCTCCAGACATTGCCAAATGTCTTTTGGGAAACTCAAACCTCAGTTGGATAAGATTGATTGAAAGGTAAGAGAAAACTGGATAGTGATTGATCATTTTTTTAATAACTGCCCAGCTACACAAAAGTAAACAATCCTCTTAGAGCAGTGAGAGTGGAGTGGGGGTATTTTAAAAGCAGCTTAAAAAACTATTCTCAAAAGAAAATATTGCAGATTTCCTCATGTTTCATTTACTATTGTTTTTTTGTAGATACCTGAGTATCATTAGTTTTGAGCTTAAGCACATTAAAACATAAGTCATGTTTATGATCCTGCTAGGTGTGGACAGGAACTGAAGAGACCAACAACGCCCTGTTGGCCACAAACTGTGGGAACATGGCTTCCAGGACCATTATTACACCCACAAATGCATTCAGGGTCGTCTTCCAGTCTCAGGAAGAGCCAGCCCAGGGCTTCTCCGCATCCTTCGTAAGCCGTAAGTAGCATTAAACCCAGAGGTTATGGAAAGAGTGTGGGGGCCACAGACAGCCTTGGAAAATGGTGGGAAGACTGTTCCAGGGTGACTTGAACTAGGAGATCCAAGGGGAAGAACATGGGTGAGTCACCTAATCCTGAAGGGACACCTTTCCTTCAAAATTCAGGGAGAATACAACTAAATTCAACAGTATATCAATTGAGAAATGGTGTAAAAGACATGAGTGCTACTAGCCAACATCTAAAAATAAGCCTAAGATCCAAAGTGAGTGTGTATTTGATAGAAGCTCAGGTGGCTGGTAATGAGACATGCATGGGAACACTTTCATCACCTGTTTCAAAATCACCTGTGGGGCCTGGAAGAGCATGCACATTCTTGGGCATCACCCTAGACCCAACTGAACTGAGCATTTCCATGGGCGAGGGGTTTGCATGTTTAATCTTTATCCAGAAGCCTCTCATGTCATTCAACTTTGGAATCTGCTTTCTTGGGTGTTCCCTCTTCCTAGCTGGGTACATGGGTCTGCTTCTCTGACTGCTAAACACAAATTGGGCTAATGGGAACTGCAGTAGTCTTCACGTCTGAGAAGCAATGGGGCAGCCTATTGGCTGAAATGATTAAATCAAGTAGCTACTAATTGCGAACCACTGTTCAGAAAAAAAAAAAATCCAGAAGAGGAATTAGAGAGACTAATAGTAAACAGGTATTTCTGACATGAATTGAAGGAAGTTGGTGGAAAGGATGTCATGAAAGGCAACTCTGGACCTAAGCACAGGTCTTCAGATGGTTGATGGTGTGGTGCCTGTGTGTACAATTGTGTGTATTTTAATACCATTTAAAAGAATACAGATATTTTCATGCCTGATCTGTTAATGAGTGATATGAATTAACTGATTAGTGGTTATATGAAAACCAAATGCTATTTTAATAGTAGAAATATTTTTTTTTCTTTATTTCTGACCCAAGGATTCATGTGAGAAGTTTGTGAGAATTGTGATTAGTAAATTCAACTTGTTTTTAAAAATACTAGCATTATTCTTATGGCTGGATTACAATAGTAACAAAAATAATGTAGTAATGTCATTCTCCAATTAGACATTTCAAAAACATTAAATGTACAAAGTACATTGCAAATCACTTTTACCTGTTTTATTTCTTTATCTCTGTGAACCACATTCAATCTCTGACATCCTTTTTTAAAAAGAAAATCTTCATATGAAGAAATTTACAGTGAATATGTGGTAAAACTTATACTACCTAGCACCTAAAATTCTGCACATTTTCTTAAAAAAAAGTCCTCTTTTTGTGTGTATGTTTATTTTTAAATAAAAGTTTCATGCTCTTAGTTATTGTTTCTTCCATTTGGAGTTTCCCAGGAAACTGTAACTAGAGAATTTGTGAAATGACATCTTTCTGTTACTGATAAAATAGACACCAGATGTGACAACAAATGTTCTGATGATGCCATTTTGCTCCCACATAGGATGTGGACGTAATTTCACTGGCCCTACAGGTAACATCATTTCTCCAAACTTCCCAAGGCCGTACGACAACAATATGAACTGCACCTATATCATAGAAGCTAATTCTCAGTCTCTGGTTGTCTTGACATTTGTGTCTTTCCACTTGGAAGGTAAGTTTATTCTTTTTGAAAAACTTAAATAATTTTAATTAAATAAAAACTATATGTGTATGGTGTACAACATGATGTTTGAATATTTGCATGCATTGTGGAATTTCTAGATCAAGCTAGATGACATGTTAACACTCTACTTATCAGTTTTTTGGTGATGAGAACATTTAAAATTTCCTTTCAACAATTTTAAGTTAGACAATACATTGGTATTAATTATAATCATGGTGGGGTGCAATATATTTCCTAAATTTAGTCCTCCTACAGAATAAAGTGAAATTTTGTATCCTTTGTTAGATAGCTCACCATTCCTCTTCCCCCAGAGTCTGATAACCACCGTTCTACTCTAGGTTTCTATAAGTTCATCTTTTTTGGATTTGACATAGAAGTGAGACCATGCGTGTCTTTCTATATACATGGATTATTTCACTTAGCATAATGTCTTCCAGGTTCATCCTTGCTGTCAAAAGGTCAGGGTTGCTTTGTTTTTAAAGTCTGAATACTATTTAATTGTGTACACATTTTCTTTCTTTTTTTTTTTTTCTTTTCTTTTTTTTCGGTGCTGGGCATTGAGTCAGAGCCTCACACATGCTAGGCAAGTGCTCTACCACTGAGCCACACCCTCAACCCCCACATTTTCTTTATCCACTGGTGAACCCAGATTGTTTCCATGTCTCAACTATTATGAATAATGCTGTCATGAACATGGAAGAGTAAAAATATCTCTTTGATATACTGATTTCATTTCTTTTCGCCATTTAAACAGAAGTGGAACTTCTTGATCATACAGTAGTCCTATTTTTAATTTTTTGAGAAACCTCCATACCATTTTCCATAATGGTTCTTCCGATTTACATTTCTACCAACAGTATAAAAGTGTCTAATTTCTAAGTTCTCCCAACATTTCTCTTTTGATAATAGCCCTGGAAGGCAGACTTATTCTTAAGCATACTATGAAAAAAATCTTAAGAAATTAATGAGGGGTAAGAAGAGGCAGAGATACTCTAAATCACCATTTGAAAAACTATATAAATAACATGTCATGTAAATGTGCATAAAGATCCAAATAAAGGATCCAACCATTTATTCAAAAACTTTCTATATATTCCATCCAGCAGTATACAAATAGTAAGAACTTTAAGGCCATATGCATCACATAAATTTTGTAAAGAAGATAAATCTGAAATGTGTTACATATTACCATAGCTTTTAATTTATTCATTTGTGTTTATTCTCTCCACTCTATTCACACCCACATTTTTGCACATACCACAAATTAACCAGAAAGAAACTGACTTATGGAGTCAAAATAGGTGTTTAATAAATATTGATTTGAGTGAGTTAACAAGATTAACATTTGTGGTTTGCTTCTATGAAATATTATCATGGGATACGCTTTCATCTCCTTTCTCTTTATGATCTTCTCCTAGTCCTTTTTCCTTAGTGTTGAGGCTCCTATCCACAAGCACAGTTATACAAAGCCTCTCTCTTTCCTTTTGCTATGACCTCATCTTTCCCTCTATCTCTGTAGCTTGATTTTTCTTCACATATGTTTGCCTAAAAATGCCAAATATAATTCATATTTGTCATTGTAAACATGTAAAATATAATGTCTTAGCATTTGCTGCCACAAAAGTCTCAGTAATGTAAAAACATGTTCATGATTCATTAAGTATTGAGGGAGGATAAAATAGTTTACATAAGATTATCTGATTTCTATTTTAAATAACATACATGTGAAAAAATTCTATAAGACTGTTAAATAGTACTTTAAGCATTATCAATGTGGGATAGATTTATAGGTTATATTTATTTTCTTTTCAATAAATTTATATTTTTATAATCAGGAGAGTTATTCTAATAACATAAAACATGTGTCTCATATTTTTCATTTGCATATATGCTTTTATTCCCAGTGAATTATATAAACATGAGAATGTCATGTGCCAATATCATTTAGACTCAAAAGAGGAGACATTAGTAAATATATTTCAATGCCACACAAAGCACTGCTGATATCAATGGCATATGTATCGCTACAAGGAACCCTATACCACCTTAAACAGTAGTCCCTGAGCTTTGTCAACTGGGTGGGAAAATGGGATAACACAGTGGAATTCCCAAGATTACATAATGGGAAAAAGCATAGCATCTTGGGATGTCTTAAGGCCAGGAGAGCCACCTACCACATGACTTTGCATAAATTACCTTTCTAGAGATAACCACTTTGCTTTTACACACACACTCACATGTTCATGTGCCACGTAATGATTTCTCAGTTGATGATGGACTATGTGAATGACAGTCTGTAATGTTATATCACCTAGTGACATTTTAACCATTCTATTTGTTTAGTGTACTTATACTCCATGATATTTTCACAAAGACACAGCCGCCTAACAACACATAGCTCAGAATCTGTTTCTCCACTGTTAGGAGATATGACTCTATGAAAAATAGTACCTGTGAAAGTCAGATAATGCCAGATTAAAGTGATTGCTACTTCCACTAATGGATATACTAATCCACACCCACTTGAAGAGACTGATCTTTTGGTAAAATGATATCCTTATGATATGTCTTCTGACATTTCCAGTGTTACAAGAACTCGATATTTTCACACTGCTAAGTGGATAATGCCTAGCTATAGACTAATTGAATTATGATGATTCTTTAAAAGGGCATCATTAATCAAATTTATTTTATAATTAGATTATTATCACTGACCATATCAGTAATGACATTTATCAGATGCCATCAACAAGCTAGAGATTCATTAGCTACTGAAAAAAATAACCTTTCCCCAGCTTCTTCAAAAATGAGCCTGAGGGATTCATGTGCACTTTTATTGTGATAAAACTGATAATTGCTCTCAAGGAAGGTCATAGCTTTGTGGAAGGAGCACAGGCTTTTCCAGCTGCCACAGGCAATAGGAACTGATTCTGAGAGATGCTGTCCAAGCATTTCTGAGCACGGCAGGCAGTAAGCCACTGTTGGCTGACTGATGTAGAGATGAGGCTCCTAGATCTGTGCTCATGGTGGGCCATTAACTCAAAAGATGGAACTGGAAAAGAGAAAATGGGCTATCTCAGGCTCCAAAATACCATGAGGAGCACCTTTGTCCTTACATGTGTCTATTCAACACTGGCAACTGGTTAGAGTAGGTTTTACAATTCAAGCCAATATACTGATTCTGCCCCCCCCCCCACATGGTGCTTTTCCTACTGGGAGGTTATAGAGGCTCAGTGACCTCCTTTCCACTCACCACAAAGTAACATGCTCTGAAAGTATGTTATTTTATGTTGGCCAAAGACTCTCTCTTTCTCAACAGTTTTACATTTCCAATACCAGCCATTCTATGAACGGTGGACTATTATTTATGTTTATTTTATAATCAGGTGTTATTAAATATTTATTTTAATTTCCCAAAGATGGAATAATTTTAAACTATATTTTTACAATCTTGTTATTCATGTGGTCAAGCAGATTGTCCTCAAGCTTCTGTAAAAATTAGAGTCTGTTTTTGTTTTTCTTCATCAATAAAAGGTAGATGAGGTAACCTAAGTCAAGCCTTCTATACTGTTTTTTCCCTATCATTAAATTTGGATAATATCATTGTCTTAATAATGATGAAGGGTTTAGTTCTGTTCTTATTGTTGTTTGTGGTGCTAGGGACGGAACCCAGGGCCTCCAGCGTTCTATGCAAGTGTTCTACCACCCAGCTGCAGCCCTGGTCCCCGAGGGACTCATGATGCAGGTTGGCTGGTGGAGTAGCACCTAGCACATGGTATGGAGGACACCAGAAGGCCAAGTGCTTTTGCTCATTGTCCTCTAGGAATGATATCAAAAGTCCCAAGAAGAATGGGTTAGATTGCCTAAGCAATCAGCTGGGAAGTCCTACCTAACAGTTACCTGACTTCTCTTTGATTAACTTAGAAGTCCTGGTTTACACAGTACACCTAATACAATAATTAAAAATAATAAAAGGAAAAGGAAAGAAAATTTAGATTTTCTTTTGGTCCTCTTTGCTCATCCAGAAGCACAATAACTGAGTTTTGTCAGTTGTTTTATCTCATATTCCCCCCATTTAATAAGTTTTAAATATTGGCATTACTCAACTACTTAGCATTTCTTCTGTTTGCTTTCTTAATTGTGTCCAAAGAACTTAGAATGTGGGTGCATTTCGCAATGCATTATTTTAGAAGGAACCGGGGAGTGGTTTCTTTGAAATGTTTCCTATTGATAATTCATTCAAATTGGCAGGACACTAAAGGGGACAGAGAGGTTTCTGTGAGATTCCTGGTTTGCCTGGGCCACATGCTTTGTTTTAAGGCTTTGGCCTTCTGCTAAATGGAGCTTGGCTCTGTACTGGCATGTGCTTCCCTCTCTGCCGAATCATTCTTCCACCAAGGAGACTAGTTTTCATGTTTTTCAAAGTGAAGCTAATTAGACAGGGGCCAGATAGAGCCTTTGCTACCCTCTAAATCACTCGCCTCTCCCTGGAACCCTTTTCTGCTTGATTCACAAGACTTGACCTTATCCACAATATTAAAACATGCCAACCGAAGGATTCTCCCTCATCTGCAGTCATTTCTGGCATCTCTGCCTCTGTCTGTTCAGGACTCTGAAGAAAAATTATAATCTGGAGCTAGATCCCACAAGTTGATGCTTTTTCTGAATTACTCATCCTTTCTTTCCTTTCAATTCCCTCCAAGTTTTTAGATTCATGATAGAATTCAGAATTAATAGACACTGTAGTATAATAAAGCCCAGGAAAATGTAATAAAAATTAAATTCCAACACATATAGAACCTTACCAATGTTAAACAACAAATATGTCTGAAATTTACTCTGAAGGAAGGAAAATAGTCATTTAAAAGAAAATCACAGGGAAATCTTTTATAGCTCAGAGGTTTCAATGATAAATACGTTGTCAAGTCATTAAGATAGAAGTAAGAGCAGTTATATCTTCCTGTCCCTTCATGGGCTCTGGTCCAAGGACAGAGTATTGTTCTATTTCAGGATGCTTCTCTTCCTATCAAATTCTCTTGTCTGATTAAATGGCACCTCTTGGCCATAAACTTGACTTTGATATCCACCTTGGCTCCTTGAAGATCTTCATCCAGACTTTTTTCTCTAGAAGACAATCACTCTAGATGTATTCTACTTGAGAGGTTTGTGTACATTTTGATTATGTAGGCAATTAGCTCCTCCTACCACTGTAGAAAATTGTTTAATATTATTATTTTCTGATGCCTGTGGTCTCTATCACCAAGTGCCTTGTCATGGATGAGTCAAGCTGACATTTTTTATCTAATGGAGTGATGTGATATATAGAGCTTGAGAAAAAGTATGTGTGTGAATTACGTAATACCTAGTGACATAGTATTTACAACTCATTTTCATGCTTATTTATAACTAGTCCCTGGAATGTCCTTAGACTTAGATAACTTGACCAATTTCTGATATTAAGTAGATGTTTGATTTCTTATGGGAAAAAATTGAGGACATCCTACCTTAATGAACTAACCACTGAAAGGATAAAAGAATGTTTTAATTCATGAAACAATTGCCAAATATTACAACTTTTAATTTTACCAAATCAGGTATTGAGAATAAGCAGGGTTATGAAGGGTTTGTTAGTTATTTGATATTTTATTTCCATCTACCAAAAAATTGAAATTCCCTCTCGACTTTCTCTACATCTCCTCAACAAACTTTCTTATTGTTGAATGCAAACTTTTATAGTTAATGGGGTTTTATTGTGTCTTACTTCTATTCCATAATAGTTTGTCCATAATTGAACTATTTTTAAAAAAAATTATTTGGAAGTATAATATAGAATAACCCATGCTACCTTCTGTGTCACAGAATTTCTGTACTTTTTCAAGCTAACTACTACTATGATAATCTATATCCTTAGGCCAACAACTTAGAAACTAACCTGGAGAGCAGGCTGTTTGACCAAAATATGGGTCCATGAGTTTAATATAGTATTAGCAATATTTCCCTGTATTCTGTGATTTATGGTTTTACAAATTTGTTCATTTTTGCTAATTAAAGATATTTCTATAACCAATGCAGAATGTTGTTTTTTTAATTCTCAAATTTATCCACTCTGAAATTTTAAAGTTCCAATAGAGCTGTTGTGTCTTCAAGAAGGGATCTCAGTTTTAATTAAAGCACATAATTTGACAGTATTCAAACTATGAATTGGAATCTAATCTATTCCTTTCTTGTCCTATTTTCCCCAATATCATATTGCTTCTGATTACATGACAAGGTCATTAAAGTTAAGTCTTTCATATTTTTAACTTGTAGATCAGTGTCCAACTAGAAGTATTTTTTTTAAATTTTAGCTGTAGATGGACACAATGCCTTTATTTATTTATTTATTTGTTTTTAAAGAGAGAGAATTTTTTTAATATTTATTTTTTTAATTTTCAGTGGTCACAACATTTTTATTTTATTTTTATATGGTGCTGAGGATCAAACCCAGCGCCTCACATGTGTGAGGCAAGCAGCGCTCTACCACTGAGCCACAATCCCAGACCAGAAGTATTTTTATTCCAGCAATATCAAAATAAGGGAATCCTTCAAGGTTAATTTAATAAATAGAATCTCAAACTGATACCTCAAGATTTCTTCAAGCTGGATAGAAACTTAGCTTATGAGTCAAGTGTGTTTCTAACATTACCTAAAGTTTGAATTGCATCAATCTTTTCTTTGCCTTTCTGTCCTTTGTCATTGTTGTACTGGGAAATGCACGCAGGGCCTTGGGCATGCTAGGCACACGCTTTACCACTAACCTACACCCTCAGCCCCAAACTGCATAAATATTTTCTAATAAAATTAGAATTTTACTTGGATAATACTCAGGTTCAAAAAGGAGAGATGAACTCTTTAATGCATAAACATATAAAAATAAGTATATTTGTCAAGATTCTGAAAGGTAGTAACTTATCTGCAAGTTAGCTGAGATATAAAATGGAGTTTATAGGGAAGATTCTTGATTATCTCATCAAGTAAAGTTTAAAAATAAAAAGGCAGTAATGGAATTCTAGAACAAGAGGAGTTAGTGGTAAGAACCCTTCCGCATGCTTCTCCCCATAGTTTGCTATTTTCTGTATAGTAACTTCGTTTTTCCTAACCTCTTCCTTCATGTGTCAGGAAATATTACTGCAGATGTTTTCTTAATTTAACATCTTTGGTTGATACCATTGCTTACAGTTTGAACATGTCTGATTGGCTTACATCGGGTTTTACTGTCATATCTTGGAGTAATCACTCCATCTATCAACAGAACTGAGAATGATGGAGTTCTATCAACAATAATTACAACAATTGCAATAATAATAATAATATCCTATCATATTGATTAAAATTTTGTGGCCAATTAATGGGAAATT
Source organism: Urocitellus parryii (assembly GCF_045843805.1). Lineage (NCBI taxonomy): Eukaryota > Metazoa > Chordata > Mammalia > Rodentia > Sciuridae > Urocitellus > Urocitellus parryii. Next base: position 59,231,566 of record NC_135539.1, on the reverse strand, counting down.
TAATTCAACTTGGCTTAAATGTGAAAGAGTGATTTACTGGCTTTCATTCCTGGAAAACCTCAAAGCTGAGTCCATTGTAGTCTGCTCAATCTACTGTTAAGTTGTGGCATCAAATATTCTAATGCTTCTGTTTTCACACTGTGCTGCTCCAGTGTGAGTCTTCCCTTAACACTGGCTCCTCTATGGCTGTAGTGTAGGTGTCCTCACAGTAGAGATGTGTCCTTATCCACAACCAGGAAGAAAAATGACATGAATCCAGAGGTATGCTGAAGTTAAGTGGTACCTGTACGATCTCCCAAGCGTCAATATTCTGTATTTAATTATCTCATGTTGATAGCTTGAAATTGGCTGTGATGGGAGTATTTTTACCATAGAAACTGGCAAATGCTATAATTCAGGAATTATTTTTCTGTGTCAGAGTTATTTCTTATATTTACCAATGTACTGCTTCCTTCTTTTCAGATTCCAAAAAAGGCTCTTGAGATTGATGCATATTGGGTTGGCTTAGGTCACATGACCACCCTTGGGCCAAGGTCTATGGCCAGGGGACCTGAAATTATAAAGTAAATATGTATCATAATTTCCCCAATTTATATAACAAAGGTTTTCACTAAATAGGCAGTCAGATTTCATAGTCCATTATGATATGTGCTCATATAGAAAATATTGATGTAGTTTGGGTCATTTTCAATGGGGAATTTGTAAATAAATGAAGTTTTCATATGGGTAAGGAGGTATTAAATATATGTTTCAATTAGCAACGGCATGAATTAAAAGAATTGTTACAGGCTGGGAGCAGTGGCGCACGCCTGAAATCCCAGCGGCTTGGGAGGCTGAGGCAGGAGGATCACAAGTTCAAAGCTAGCCTCAGCAAAAGTGAGGCGCTAAGCAACTCACTGAGACCCTGTCTCCAAATAAAATACAAAAAACAGGACTGGGGATGTGGTTCAGAAGTTGAGTGTCCCTGAGTGCAATTCCTGGTACCTCCCCACTATCAAAAAAAAATTGTTACTGTTTGTCAATGATAATGCAAAAAGTATTCTACATCATTGGTCATTAGTCATCAGAACAATGTAAACTAGACATTATGGTGAGGCACCATTTCACATACCCCAGACTATATCAAAAAGGAAAAACTATATCAAATTCAGGCAGAGCAATGAGAAGTCTCTTGCTTTCCTTTAAGAATGTACACTCACATAACCACTTTGAATAACCAGTTGACAGTTTCCTATAAAATTAAATACATGCCTAATTTATGATCTAGGAATTTCACTCCTAGACAATAACCCAGGAGAAATATGTTGATATCAAGAATAATTAATAATTAAGAAATGGATAAAGGATCTGAATAGACATTTCTTCAGTGAAGATACACAAATGGACAATAAGCATATGAAAAGATGCTTGGTATCATTAGTCACAGAAAAATTCAAATGAAAGCCACCATCAGCTACTACTTCATGCCCATTAGGATGGCGATAATAAAAGTCAACAATAATAAGTGTTGGCAAGAATGTGGATAAAATGGAATCCTTGTGCATTGTGGGTGTGGTTATAAAAATGATATAGCCACTCAGGAAAACAGAATGGCAGGACCTCAAAATATTAAACACAGAGTTTTCTTCTGATCCAGGAATTCTTCTCCTAGTTATATACTGAGGAGAATTGAAGACTTATTGGTGCTCATCAAATGATAAATAAATTTTTAAACTGTGGCATAGCCATACGAGGAAATATTATTCAGCCATGGAAAGGAATGAAGTTCTGATATATGCTATACCATGGATGAACCTCAGAAGCATTATGTTAAGTAAAAGAACCAATCTCCAAAGGTCACATTATATGATTCTGTTTATGTGAAATGTCCAGAATAGACAAATCTAGAGACATAGAAATAGATTAATAGTTGCCCAGAGAAAGTGGAGAAGATGGGTGGGGACTGCCAGTGGTGCAGGTTTGCAAATGAATGGTGACAATGTGGAACTGGGAAGATGGTCAAATACCCAAAGTGCTGTGGGAGTGAGAATTGGTGACACCTTTTCAAAGGACCAACTGATAAACCTGGAGAAGAATCTTACCTTAGTCCCATTAAGTCAAGCTCCAAGTATTTAGTGTAATGAAACAATAAGAAGCTTCCTCAAATATTTTTGTATAAGAATGTTTGTATTGACAATAATTTTAGTCATGAAAATGGGGAGAAGATAGGATTTATCGACAATAGAGTGAATGTAGAATGGCACATCTACATGTTGGAATTTGATGTGTGCATTAATAAAATGTTTTCCAGGACTACCTAATCATAGAGAGTATGTGATGCTATGTTATTATTGTTAATAAAAACTAGGTTATGAAAGATTGTGCTCTCTAAGATTCCAACTAATGTTTTAATAGTATACAATCACCTGTAAAAAGGAGTATAGTAGTAGGACACATCTTCTTAATTTCTCGTGTGTGCTATTTAATATTTTCTTAGAAAAATATAGAGAATATGTTTGTTTTATGATTTGTTTTTTGAAAACAAGACAATGATAAGTGTTCTTACAAACATGAAAGCCTTAAGCTAATATGGTTGCTTTGAATGTTGAAGGTGGCTGTTCAATAAATATTAAGAAATTTCTAACCATCTCTCTGTGGTGTGGGAGTCTCTTATCTCCACACAAGCTTTGGGCCAAGTTCTCCACAGTAGCGCTATAGACATTTGGGGCAGGTAGTTTTTGTTGTAGCAGGAAGGCTGGGTGTGGAATGGTCCCGTGCTTTGCAGCATATCTAGCAACGTCCCTGTCTTCTACCCCACCCTCTAGTGTGGCAGCAAAAACATCTTTAGTTATAGCAAGTATCCCCTGGGAGACAGAAGTGTCCCCAGCTTGAATCACAGAATTGAAGGAGCCATTTCATAAAGGAAGAAAATCCAGAATTGTTTCAGGGAATTCATCCATTGCACCGTTCTGTCTGGTTGTGCCTGCCTCTCTGTTTAGTATACAGGGTAAATATCATTTCCTCAGGAAACAAAGTTCAACATTGACATACCAAAATGTCTCTTGGTTCTCATGTTAATTTCCTATCCGTTGCATGAATTATCACAGTGTTCTTTTTTTTCTAGGGGGTGGGTACCAGGGATTGAATTCAGGAGCACTCGACCACTGAGCCACATCCCCAGCCCTATTTTGTATTTTACTTAGAGACAGCGTCTCACTGATGTGCTTAGTGAGGCTGATTTTGAACTTGTGATCCTCCTGCCTCAGCCTCCCAAACTGCTAGGATTATAGACATGCAGCATTCGCCCAGCAAGGTTTCATTTTGATGTTTACAGCATTGATTGTGTGGTTTCTGCTCTTTTTTTTTTTCAAGTGCTTGCTTATTTATTGTAAATCTTGTTTTTATAAATTTAACATAAACCACTATTCAAGGTAACACCTGGAAATAGATATTTTATTCATTGTTTAGTATATGTTCTTAATAAAAATTCTAAGGAGTAGAATTACTAGACCAAATTATTTCATTTTGATGATTTTTTTTAAGACACGGATCTCACTATATTGCCCTGGCAGACCTCCAACTCCTGGGATTTTTTTTAAAATTTGTTCTAATTAGTTAAACATGACATTAAAATGCATTTGGATACATTATACACAAATGGAGCACATCTTCTCATTGCTCTGGCTGTACATGTTGCAGAGTCATGCTGGTTGTGAGTCGTGTCATCATACATGTACATTCTGATCTTCATGCTGGTTGTTCCTTGCTCTGCACAGCTCGCTCAGCCATCACCGGGAGCTGTGAGAATGATGGCCTGCACATTGTCAGAGGTCGAAGTCTCTCCTCCACACCTGTTGCCACCGTGTGTGGTGATGAGACCTTGGATCCTATCACCCTGACTGGTCCCGTGCTGCTGAACTTCTACTCCAACGCACACACCCCGGACCTGGGATTCAAGCTTTCCTACAGGAAACTCTGTGAGTAACCACAGTGATGTAGTTTGAAATTTTCTGTTTTTCTTGAGTAATTTACACAAGGAGTTTTCATTGTGATTCACACATCACCAACTCGAAGATTCAGAGACATGAAGGGAAAAACTCACAAATGAGGCATATGGGAGAAAGTACTTAGACTGTCTTTTTCTTAAAAAAAGAGACCTTTTGTGAACTTTGGCTAGACCTCCTCTTTGAAAATCAGATGCATAATTGGAATCTACTTTGTAATATAAGTTAAAATGAATGTTCTTGCTGTTTTTTTTTTTTTGTATATTACATAAAGATGCCTCTTGGCCTGAATTATCCTGAATTATTCAGACGCCTAATTTATTCCTCAAGTCGCTTTGTTACAATGAAAAATAATATAAATCTAGAGGAAATATAAGAGAATATCTTTATGATCTTCTGATAGGAAGAAAAGAATATTTAAACAATATGCAAAATGCACAAGCCCTATGGGACAAGCTTGATATACTCAACTCTGTTAAAATTTGTCTGTAACAAAGGCAAAGTGAAAAAGGACACAGACTGGGTAATGAATGCCTTTGTAACTACCAAGAAAATGATAGTATTTTTCTGTTTCAAATGGTCTTTTCCCCTCCTTCTGGGCGAGTCTACTGACTCCATTTTTCTCATAGCACCTCTACTTCAGTGAAATGGGCACATAAAACTCATAAAACCTTTCCTGGCTTTGTTCTGTCTTTGCCTGATCCAATCTATTGCTAAAGGTAGAAAGTTAAATATTGCTTCCCTTCAAATCAATTTCTGTCCCATCCACAGAGAAGACTAAACATGTCTAATTACCATGAAAAAGGCCTGCATTTTTCTTTGACACTAGTTTCTATCTGAATCCTGAGCCCCAACATTTGTAAAGTAGATTCTGCGTGGCTTTGGAGGTCTGTTGGCACCCACCAAACAGAACTGGGCAGTTAATATTTCTTCCCTTACTGTCTTGGTGCATAAAGAGAAGGATTCTTTTGGTACAACCTCTGCTTTGGAGAGTTAAACCTCTTGCTTCATATTCTTCAGCTCTTTAATCCCTCATTTTTCATGAAGCATGGTAGGCACGTTTCAATATATCTAGTCTATAAGGCTCACTCTGAGAGCGTTGCTGATACTGACTTCAAATCTCAACAGTGTATGAAAATGGAAGGGATTTAAGTTTTGGTAAACTTTCCAAGACCACATAACCAAATGAAATAGAGGAATTGCTACCCAGATCTGACATTTAATTCTCTGCAGATGTACCCAGAGGTCTGAGCACCAGAAAACTTTGAGGCATACAGAGAAGAGCTTTCCCTGAAAGCGGGCTCAGTCAAGGCAAAAACAATAAATATATAAAAACTTCAAATGCCAGCCTAAGGTTGTTTCTCATTTCTAAGAGAAATAGGTGGAGCACGCCCATTGATAGTGTATGCTCCATGGAAACATCATCAAAATGCACTAATCTCATTATTATTTTGAATCATGAAGTAAATAACCAAAGCCTTTCTCACTGTGATGAGAGGGTAGCATTTGCCATCATTAGCTGGCACTGTCTGATCCCTCTTATGTGAAAGCCAAAGCAAAAATAATGTGTTTTTTAAAGGAGTTTTGTTATATTCCTAGGGCTGTTGTTTTATTGTTTTGTGGGTGTAACTAAGGGATTTGGGCTATGAATTGCTGGGGTCAGAGTGAGGAACAGCCCTTCCTTCCTCATGCTTATTAAGGATAAACAATATGAATTTGGGCAAGCAGAGTCTTTACCAATCTCACACCTAAATACAAATAAAGAAGACTGGAGAGCTACACAGTTGACCCAGAGGAAAATAAACAGGAGAGTTCCAAAACTGGTTTCTAGTACTTTACTTTATAATATCCATAACAGGAAGACTTGTATCTGTATCATTTAAGATTTCTAGATTGCAGTCCTTCCCAGATCTCGATGGCCGGAGCTTGTCTTGGGTTCTACCTGCCTTTCCTAAACTTCCAGTTATCACTGTCTCTTCCCTCTGTCAGTCTGTCCGTTAAATAGAGCAAAAGGACAGTTATGCCCCAACACGTGAAATGTTATTTCTCTGACCGTTAATTTGACTCAGACTTACACCTTTCCAAAATGTGCCTTAAAATATTCTTCCCTGTCTTTCCTTCCTGTCTCCTGTTTTTCTTTCCAGTGGGGGGAAAAAAATCAGAATCATTTGTAACCACAATGAAGGGGTATTAATCTATCTTAAGAAAAATGAGTATGAGCTCTCCTATGGAAAAATGTGCAATCATATAGAAAAACTTAAAATTATTTTTCCATGCTTAAGTAGTACGTGTGTTCTCTACGTGTTTCTTGCCTTCTGTTGCAGCCTGTGGAGGTACGTTCAACTCTACTGGGGTCATCAGGAGTCCTTCCTACTCGTATTCCGACTACCCCAACAATCTCTACTGTGTGTACAACATCACTGTGAGAGACAACAGAGTGGTTCTGCTCAAGTACGTGGAATGGATTTTTGTTTATTTTGGTTTTGGTATCGAGGATTGAACCCAGGGGTGCTTAAACACTGAGCCACATCCCCAGCCCATTTTTGTATTTTATTTAGAGACAGAGTCTCTTTGAGTTGCTTAGGGACTCACTAAATTGCCCAGGCTGGCTTTGAACTCGAAGTCCTCCTGGCTCAGTCATCTGAGCTGCTGGCATTACAGGTGTGCACCACCTTCCTGACCAGATTTGCTTCTTTTTTAAGAAAATACCTTTAGCTTTATTCACACATACAAAACAAACAAACACACACACACACACACACACAAGACCACCCCCCCTATTCCTTTACTGATAGCACTGATTGACCACAGTGGTCCATAAGGAAATCAAGAAGAAGGAAGAGTGAGGTTCCTATATGATAGCAAAACAGTTGACATCTGTTGGGAATTTGTGATACATGACAAACTTTATTAACACTTTCCTTAATTGTCTTATTTTATTCTTAAAACAGTCAGAAGATAGATGTATCTCACATTTCTCTCACAGTGAGAAACCAGAGGCTCAGAAGGATCACATAGTTTTCCCAAAGTGTTGAAGAGTCACCTTCTGAGTCCATGTCCTGTTTTCCCTTCAAGATCATATCCTTAATGTTTCCCTCTGCAGTCTCTCAAAGATCAATTTTCTAACTGCTAAGAAATTTATTGTTATTCTTGACTCAAAATACCTCCAGACTTGCACTGTAAGAGATGCATATGTCATTCTCCATTATTCCTCTGATGAGAGCAGGCCATGAAGCCCACTGTTCTCTAGAAGGATGAGGTTCAAGACTGCTTCCATCACATATTTCTAGCACTTGTGGTTTACAGTCCCTGGTAGGATTTTCCACCTAAAAGCCTGACAGGCTTGGATGACACCTGCCTGCCTCCTCCCTATTTGTCTGTGATCGCTTTCTGCCCTAGGAAGTGTGGGTGGAGACCTTGGACAGTAAGGCAGGTCTCACCCAGCTCACTGTGGCTTCTGTATGAGTCAGTAAGTGCTCTACAGACTTAACCTTGAAGAAAAGGGCAGATCACACCTGGTACTATTTATAAGGAACTTGTGTCTCAGGGGCCCAAAGTCTTTAAGTCTTAGGGATAAAAAAAAAAAAATACAAAACCAAACACAGGGCCAGAAGCTAGGAGTCCTGAGTAGGGGTTACATGCCCAGGAGCAAAAGCACAAAGGATAGCTCTTCCCACTTCCGCTGTTTCTTACACGTGCAAGATTATTGTCTTCATCAGTTCAGGCTGCTATCCCCAAACACCATAAACTGAGTGCTTAAAACAACACAAATTTTCATACTTTTGGAGACTGGGAAATCCAAGATCAAGGCAGTTTCAGCATTGGGAGAGGGTCACTTTTTGCCTATTAGAAGATTCCTTCCTGCTGTGTCCTTAGTGGTAGAAGAAGTGAGGGTCTCTCTTGGGCTTCTTTTATAAAGGCACCAAATCCCTTTCTTGAAGGCACTGCTCCATGACCTAACCACCTCCCAAATCTCCACTTCCTAATACCATTACTCTGGGGATGAGGATTTCAACATAGGAATTTGAGGGATATAAACCTTCAGACAGTGGTTGATAGATATATCAGCTCATCTAGATACGACACCTATGATATACATATAAATGTACATATATATATATATTTTTTCTAGCTGGATCCTGGGGTTCACTGTAGTCATAGTTCACATCTGCATTTTTGGAAATATATTTATTTATTATTTAAAAAACCTACATTCTGTGAAAGATTTTATTCTGAGTGCCATGCGGATAGACATATTAGTGAAACATAAATACACCTACCTCGGCTCTAAAAAGATGCTGGCCACATAAGATTTCTTGTCAATTGGTTTTTCCTGATATCTTCTGAGAAAGTGATACAAAATAAAAGCCAAAATAGATTTGAGATCCCTTGGAAACTCAGAATTTATCTTTCTTTGTGGATTCTTATTTTGGAAAATAATTGCGTTGTCTCTGGAGAATAAAAACAAGTCTAGGTGGTTGGAAATGGTCTTTCCATTGTTCTGCCTGGTCTTTTTTGACAAAAACATTAAATATCATATGAAGCAGAAGAAAATCAAGAATTTTTTCATCCTGATCTTTTATCTTCAGTTTGAAACCATTCAACCAACCAACATGTTTTAGGAAAATAAAAAAAAAAAAAACATTGATTTTTTTTTTTTTTTTTACTTAAGGTTCTTAAAAGGAAGTACTTATTCATTAGGTATTTTCAAAAATTATTCCATATTATGGTGTTATTTATTAATGCTGGTAGCAAAAAAAAATAATAATAATAATGGGAAGGCAGAACAACCTACAAAAACAAGGACAGGATACCAAATAATTTAAACAAATTTTAAAAACTAAGCCATCGTAAGCCTACCACAAAATCCTGAAGTAATTCCAGTTGGAAGCCTTGCTTGTTTGGAACTCTGAGAATAGTTACTCAAAATGATTAAGCAAAGGCCTCGGTTAAAACATTGTGAAGGCCTTAAGGAATTGTTAGGACTACATACATAAGGAGAGGTTAGAAGAAGTCACAAACGGGCTGGGGCTGTAGCTCAGTTGATAGAGTGCTTGTCTTGCATGCACAAGGCCCTGGGTTCAATCCCCAGCACCATTAAATAAATAAATAAATAAATAAATAAATAAATAAATAACAACCCCAAGGCATACCAGGGAAGCCATCTCGACTCTTTAGGTTTATTTCTCCTTTGTACAAGTGTGGCCAGCATGGCCTAGCAAGGAGGCTCTGCTTACCATGGAAGATTTCATTTCTACATCTGCTTCCATGATCATCACTGGGAAGGCAATGTATCAAAACTAGTAATAGTGTTAAAAAGTTCTTCCCTAAGGTAATAGGTATTACTCCTGTTTACATTTCCATGGTCGAAGCAAGCCCTCTAGACACAGCAGACCTCGGTGTGTATGTCTAAGGGCAGCTGTACCAGGTGTCAGGAAGGCAGAGCAGGACTATCTGGGCAAGTTCCAGTGACAACCACCATGATTCTAAATATGAAATCGTAATTAGGGCAATTAAATGAGACCCCCCCCCCAAAAAAAAATTTAGTTTATTCTTTTCTACCATAAATTTTATATTTTTAAGTCTTTTATGAGAAACAATTATTTCTTATCTGCTTTTTTGAAATCATCATCATAATTTCATTTTATTGAGCATCTACTGTCTATCAGATGCTATAGATTGTTTTTTACATATTGTTGTATTTAACTTTACTGTAAACTCCATTTTAAAAGAGGGAAACAAAGACTAAGAACAAGAATGAAGCTGATTCTAAAACCCACATTTCTTCGATTCTAGAATGTTCACATACTTTCAAGAAGTAAAGAATAGGAAAATAGTACCACTTTATTTTAAAAACTACCCAGAGAAGAGTAAATCCCATGCTCCTAGTGAGACTAAAAACCTGAAGTGTTGCTGGAGTGATAAACATTATTGTTCAACTTATTAAAACATGATCTCATATGGATTTTAATATGTCCTAGGCTATCAACTCTTTGAATGTAAGACTGTATCTTACTCATCTTTTAAGTTCCCAGCTCCTATCACAGTTTTTGGCATATCCTAGTTACTCAAAAACATCTGGTTAAACTTTTTGAAGTAGTGTCTTATTTATAAAATTTCCTACCAAGTGAAGCCCAGGCATTGTGCTATTAGTTTTTGGTGTGTGTGTGTGTGTGTGTGTGTGTGTGTGTGTGTGTGTGTGTGTGAAGGACTAAAGATACAATTTAATGGGCATCTGACAGAGAACATGAGCATTAACAAGGTTTGTTGCACAGGTTTGGAGATTTTAACGTGGCTCTGTCCGCCTTCTGCTCTCACGACTACCTGGCGGTGTATGATGGTCCCAACATGAGCGATCCCCTTCTTGGAAAATTCTGCGGTTCCAAGCTCCCCCCAATTGTTAAGAGCAGCAGTAACAGCATGGTCCTGGTATTTAAGACAGATTCTGTTCAAACAGCAAGAGGCTGGAGGGCAATTTTCCGGGCGACATTAGGTAAGGATTTTGGAAGTGTCAATCTTTTTCGTGACTCCTACTGTTCTACTTTAATTATTATTTTTTTTCCTTTATAACTGCATTTAAGAGTAGAGGACTATCTTGCATACATCTTGGTTTTAAAAATTATGTATGAAGTCTTTGGGTTAAAAAAATTCCAACATAAAAAAGAAAAAAACATAAAAAAATATTTAAAAAGAACAAAAATAAAAAACAAAAACAAAAACAAAACATTAAACCCATTTACCTCTCCCACAGGCAAAGGCAGATCTGCCTACCTAACCAACCTCCAAAGAGACCCAAACTTCATATTATCAACTTCAGAAAGCGTGAAAGTTGAACTTAAAGATAGGCAAGAGCCAGGCCAAGAAGGAGGTCCCCAGTGACCACACCAACTTTACCCCTAAAATGGGGAAGAGTCTTGGAGGATTTTAAGTGTTCACCTCATAGCCAGACCTGATTATCCAAAAAAAAAAAAAAAAAAAAAAAAAAAAAAAAGGCTGGAGGGCCCTACAACCTGAGAAGGAAGAAGCTTCTCACAGAAATTCTAATGGAAAATAGCTGAGACTTAAACTAACTCTCGTGGAACTAGAGGCAGAGGACAGGGTGAAACTCTGAAGAGATTCTGAGAAGGGAGACCACAGCAGAAGTACAGCATTTGGAACCTGGTGATATGTTACATCAGGATGTGGGAGTTGGAGTCAGATCTTACGGGTGATTTATAGAGTGTTGGTAACGTTGACTAAGTTTAGGGGGCTATGTCATTTATTTTGGTGCATTTGGGATTGAGGGCCTGTCAGATATCTAAATGCAGGGATCAAGGACCAAGTTGATGCTTGAGAAGCAATTTGGATTTCAGAGAGTGGTCTTGAAAATATCAGGAGGTGGCAGGTAAAGCTAGGTAAAGGTAAATTGAAAATAACACCCCAGTTTATTGTCACTGCGGGTGAGACAATTATCTATATAAATTTGGCCTAGAAGTTCAAATCATTTAAAATCAAAGGTAATCAGTTCTCTGTTTATCTATACTAATTACACCTAGGCATAATTTCTGTGTGACTCTGGAAAGTGTTTTGACTCTTCCACTTGATTATTAATGTGATTAGTGTTCTGGAACTTAACAGCTCCCTGGATTTCCCCGTGCTTTTTTGTATGATAATAATCCTGACTCACTTTTCCAAATCAATCTCTCTCTTTCTCTCTCTACTGGGGATTGAACCTAGGGACACTTAACCACTAAGCCACATCCCCAGTCCTTTTTATGTTTTATTTTGAGACAAGGTCTCATAAATTGCTTAGAGCCTTGCTAAATTGCTGAGGCTGATTTTGAACTTTCGATCCTCCCGCCTCAGCCTCCCAAGCCACTGGGATTGTAGGCACATGCCACGGCGCCCAGCACAACTCTTTCTCTTTACCCCAAGATGTGAGTAACCTTCACCTCTCTGATACAAAAACAGAGATTACCTGAAACTTCTTTACATTTGAACAGTTCATTTGTTGTGTGCTTCCTAAAGGAAGGAGTTAGACATTTGTGTTTGAAAAGCATCCCCCTAAAACTACAGATGACTTTGTATCAGAGAAAATCACTTTGCTGCCTAGCCTCCCTAACTGTGTCGGCAGTAACCAGAGAGCAAGTCTCAGGAAAAGAAGAGTGTTGTCTTCATTGAGTGGTGTAAGAGAAGTGATTAATTTCCTTTGGAGTTATCTGGCACTGAGGAGCTCACATATTCTTGCCTTGAGCCCAGTCTTTAAAACCAAATGGCGGTGCCCGTTTGCATTTGCTGTGCATCCTGCTTTCAAGTTGTTTCTTTTTTCCCTCATCTGTGCTCACATGGCCATTGAAATACCCACCTGGAAGCTCTGCACACTGCTGTCACAGGCACGAAGTCCCCCACGTTAGCCAGGGCTCTCAGGCCTCATTAAATGACCATGTCTTTCTGAGCTACAAAGAAGACTTTCTAAACTGAATGATTTTACTGAACTGAAGTAACACAGAAGCAAAAAAAAAAAAAAAAAAAGTACACTGTCAGGGACATTGTTCCTGCATGAGTCACAGAACACTTTGAGTAAATTACTGTTTGCCTCTGATCTCAGAGAAAAGGTTGAAGTGGAGAGAGAGCAGAAAGGGGATTTCATTACTTGCTAGCACTGTGCTGCCATTGTGTTTCATGAGAACTTTTACCTCCCTGTCATCTGTGTGAATGCCATCGGCTGCTAGGAGATATTTAAGAAATGATTTTAGCTAATCTTTAAAGATAAATTTTTAACCTAAGTATTATAACTTGGTATTAGGTCCTACAAAGCCTCAAAATCCACATAAGAGGTTTATTATTTTAAAGAACTTTTCATTCTTGTTGGTTGTATGAAGAAATGGGAATCAGCAACAAAAAACAGCTTTAATTCTAGGGTTTATATAATCTTTTAGTTACAGATATGGATTTCAGAAAAGTTAGACGTGGCTAATAGGGTATTAGCCCTCCTCCTTGAACTCATCCGTTTAAAACCACCCCGGCTTTCTTGTAAGGAAAGGGAAAGCAACTTTGTGAAAGAGACAGTGCATTTTCCCAAGGCTCTCAGTTCACCTAGGAAGGAACATCCTCAGTGCATAAATAATGGATGTGGAGAGGAGATCATTGGAGTCTGTAACATTTCCCTTTAGCTATATCTTGACTAAAGCCCTAAGTGGAGACTTGTAGCTTGGCTGTTTCGATTATATACTTGGCAATAATTTATGTACATCTGCCTTAATTTTACAGAAGTCAGAAAAGAGCCCAGTTTATATAATTGTGTGATTATTGCACAAAGTTCTCCTTGACGTTTGTTATATTTGTGTAGTAATGGGTCAGAGTGAATTGGTGGAAATAGCCCCTCATTGCTAATTGCTACATGTGTGTTGATTAAAATGCCTTGGAATTTCTGTTAGAATGGAATTTTTGTTAGAGCCTTTGTGTTGGATATGAGGTAAGGAGAAAGCAAAGCAAAGAGGGCTGAGGAGCTAACATCTATCTGTAATACAAATTCGCCTTCCCATATTTCCTGTGCATTTCAACACTACATGGATGATTGATCCTGAATGACTGATAACCAGAAAAATGATCATACTGGGCTTCAAGGATCTGTGAAACTTGAAATGACCTATAATTTGAGCATTTTTCTGGACCCCGTGCATAGCTTTCATCAGCTGTTCAGACTCTAGGTTCACAAAGTTTAAAAAGCCATTGGTTCTTTGGGTTTGGCTGAAGTGGGTGGGCTGTGCAGGGCAGAATTGACACTTACAAACACCCTTTAATCTAGCAACCTCTGCTAGATTAGCTTCAGCTTCTCCTTTACCATCAAAGTCTGCTTCAGTCATGACTCTGCTCTGTGTGTCACAGACAAAGCACTTGGCACTTGTGGGATATGATCGATCACAATCACGTCCATTCTTTCTTACTGGGCTGCTCTCATAACCAAAGCGTTGCTCAGCGGGTCTTTTCATGGCACACTAGGCACATTATACACTGACCTTCTAGATATGATATGAGACTGGGGATTTTAAACTCATGTGTTTACTGGGTAGCACCATTGTCGTTTCATTTTTTTTTTTTTTTCTGAAACAGTACATTCTGTACCACTTCAGAACTCACCTAGGAATTTAGCACAAGTAGGTTCTGAGTCATTTAAGTCAGTGAATTGCCCAGGAGAGTAAGGAGCGCCCCCTGCAGGATAACACATCATAGAAGGACAAGGCCCTGTCCCTGAAGAAGACAGCAATATCAGGGACAAGAGACATCAGTGGTTGGGAACAGGATACAGGGCTCATAGTTCCCTCAGCCACAGCCCAACTGTGTCCTTTTACCATGTTTTAAAGATTTTTCCTGAATGTTAAGGTAACAAGTAAGGCCACTGTCTTGCTTCACCTGGGGCATTTGTCATATGAAGAATGAATCAGGTGGCAGACTCTGAACCTTTGCTATGATAAAGGAAAAAATATCAAAACACATGTCTAACAAGGACACACTGACTCATTGTCCAACAAAAATAGAAATATAGCCTGATGGGAAGAGCTATAGATCAGGCCATGATCCAGTTGATGCGTCATGATACCCCTGGTGAGATGGCATTAGGAAAGTCCTACAACATTTCTGAGCTCAATTTTTATCCACTAAAAAAGATCAATCTGAAATATTACCTCTTTCTATTTTTTTGAGATAGAAAGCTAATTCCTATAAAGCACCTTAGCTGTCAAAAAGGAAGATAACATATTAGAAAGTAATGGTTCTAAATATCTGTAAGACTCCAACCTGCTCTCACCCCACCCACCCCAGCTAGAGAGTGGCTGAAGGGTGGCAATGGAAGAAGTCAACATTCTCAACAGAAGCTCTTCAAACTGAGTGATTTTTTACTCCTTCATACCCACCTTGCACTGACATCTAATTATAAAGTCCTCAAGTACGTTTTACAACTTGAATCTGAAATCAAAAGCTAAATTCTAATTAAATCCTAAGACCTTGCAGAGGCCTAGCACATAATTTTTACTTCAACAGTACTGACTGTATGAATGAATTAAAGAATAAAAGCATAATTTATGCCCGATTCAAAATTATATTTTATTATGAGACATATAACATGTATTATGTATTATATTAGATTCAACTCATTCTCAAAATTCAATGTGGTTGATATAGTTGAGCTCTTGCTCAGGGAGGTAAATGGAATCACTTTGTCCAGTGTTACAAACAGTGGACTCGGCTCAACATTTGGGTCAGGTATGTTTGGTGACCTGATTTTTGAGGTGGGCAGGGGGTACTGGGGATTGAACTCAGGGGCACTCAACCACTGAGCCACATCCCCAGCCCTGTTTTGTACTTTATTTAGAGACAGGGTCTCACTGAGTTGCTTAGCACCTTGCTTTTGCTGAGGCTGGCTTTGAACTCATGATCCTTGTGCTTCAGCCTCCTGAGCCTCTAGGATTACAGGTGTGTACCACTGCACCCGCTAGAGTCTGGACTTTTACTTGTTACCTTAACATTCAGGAAATATCTTTCAAACATGGTAAAGGACACAGTTGGGGGTATTGAGAGGAAGTTGAGGAAATTGAAAAATGGTTTGCTTGTAAATGAGGATAGGAAAAGAAGGGGGGGAAATGCTGAGGAGAGTCAGGGGCCACAAAGGAAAATAGTCTCAACAAATGGAGAAAAATCGAACATGTCAACTCCAGGCTTCTGCTTCTGTTCTATTTAACTTTCACAGTTGTGGTACTAAGTTTAACCTTTGAGGGACATTCTGAAATTGTGCAGCTAAACAATAAAAGAATAAGGCATAACATATTCAATGACATTTAAAATACATGTGTGTGTGTCTCTGGGTGCCTCTTGGCAGTCTGATGTAAGCTGCTAATCTACATGACTTTTTGAAGTACAAGAGCAATAAAATAGTTGAATTATCAGTTGAATAATTTGATAAACCACTGCTCACATACCTCTTAGTTTAGCAATAATGTGGGTATTGCTCGAAAGCAACCAGGGAATGTTATTTGTCTGGTTCCTTAATGTCATTTTCTCCCTCTTAACGAAGTCTGAGAATGAGATGAGCTGAAAGTCTAAACCCATTTATAGAAAACTAGACTAAGCTTATTTCCGCCCTTTCTAAGCCTGGTAACTTTCACTGTTGATTAGACTTCCCTAGGGGGATGATTCCAAAGACGAGGTTATCTGCAGGTTATTCTCTGTGGGTTTTATTGAAAAGAATTTTTTGCTTGGCTTAGAATGTGGGAATGGGATAAAGAAAATACCAAATGTGTAGTTCACCAAAGCCTTACAAAAGCAAGTAACCTAGAGTTAGGTGCCAGATCAGCAAGAAGAAAGGAAAGGTTTTTAATAAACATTTTCCAATATCAGAGTCTGTGTCCCTCAGAATGACCAGATTGCTTCAAGACCAGGACTTGAAGGACAAGGCTGTCCTTGGGAAAATAAACCAGATGGTACAGTGGAGACCAAGCTAAGATAAAATTGAGTTACTAGTGGAATATAAGATAACACTTGAAAAATACTCAGTAACAAGAGCTGGGGAGGAAACATTCTGCATGACCTAAGCCACACAGCCCTCCCCAAATGAAACCCACTCCTGTCTCAGATAACTAGATGTTTGGGGTTAAATTATTCATAACCATAGATTTCCTATAATAATCATCATCTTGGTTCAGATTGGTTTATCACTGATGTAGTGTTCCCAGGAACCTAAAAGCAAAATATAGTCAGTCAGCAATAAAAATCTTCAAATATCCTTTGGACACAAATGAATCATTTAAGTATAACCATATTAGTGTTATGGATCTGTGTTCTTCCCTTTGTTCTAATACCGGGAAAGTCTGCTAACTTTGTGTGGTGGCTTTATGTTCTGCTCACTTGCAAGTGAAGACTTGTCACAAAATCCCAGGACATGATGATAATGACTGCCTGTCCCCAAGCATCTACTCCAGATGTAGCCCACGCTGCCTTCCATAGACTTACCTCATCTAAGCCTCACAACTACCCCAGGAGAAAGGAATTACCCCATTTGACAAAGGAGGAAATACGAATTGAGGAGATTAAGTTATTTGTTTGTGGTCAAAGGATTTGTAAGAGGTAAAACCAAGCTTTACTAGTTTGGACTGTCTCCCTGACACGCTTTTCCTAATCAGGCTACATGGCCTCTGTGGCATTTGATAAAAATACCCAGGGAAGGACAAACATCCTAGGGATGAGCTTCCTGAAAGACAGTAACAGCTTCCCTTTGCTTTGGGGTAGAGCTGCTTCCGTCTCTCACTGGATACTGCTGGCTTTCTCCTCACAGGATGCCTATCTGTACCATCCTGAATAGTATATTTAGTATGAATAGTATATGTAGTAATATACTAACATTTAGTAACATACTATACTGTGCAAATATTGCATATGACTGTAGCAGTTGTTATGTTTCTTCCTTTCTATAGGAAAGGAAAAAATATTTTACATAAACCATACCCTTTATTAATATAATATAGAATAATTGTACACTTATAGTACATGTTATATTTATAATGCAAATAGTTTATAACCTTAATATCCATTTATATTCATATTAATATATTATGTACTATATTTTGTAGTATATGAAGGCTTATGATATATTTGATTGTTTATTAAATATTTATAAAATAATAAGTAGTATAAATATAATTTATGTTGTAACATTATAAATATATGTTTATAAATAGTATACACACACTATCATATATTAGAAGCCCATTATCTTTTTGGTGTCAGTGGCAGACCAATGAGACATCTGTCCTTGTTGGCTTTTTGTAGCATAGTGGTAAAGAGCTCAGCTATGGGGAGTATAATTACTTTGAAATATAAAGGTAATAAACCTGTAACAAAAGATCTGGAACTCAAAATTATGGCCTCCAACTTAGCAAATTTCCTTAACCTTGGGATTCTCACAAAAGAAAAAAATTTAGAATTTTTTTTTTTTTTTTATGGTGTAACCCTGATTGGTATGCTGGTCATGATGTTCAGTGTATAGATTGGGGTACTAAGTTGCAAAGAAATTAAGTTCCTTGTCAAGGTCACTTAGCAAGTGTTGAGAAATGGGAAAATAATTCCTGCCACTGTTAAATATATATATATATATATATATATATATATATATATATATATATATAATTATATGTATGATAAAATATTATATATAATTATGTATGATATAATTATATATAATATACAGTATATATAATATTTTTATTATTAAATAAATAATAATGAAAGAATAAAAGTTGAAATATCAGAGTAGTAAAAGTTGAAATATCAATAGTACAAGGCACAAAATAATACATGAATGACAATAAAACAATTCCATTATTATTTAAAAGTTATTGGATACTTGGTTTTATTTTATAAATTTTACCTCTTATATATTGCAACCTATTTTATGATGACTAAATGGTGCATTACTGTTATCCCTGCTATCTCTTAACAGAACATTTTCAAAACTTGTGGTAACTTTTTTCCTGACATTAGTTTGTCTTCAACTTTGAGGACTGTTTTCTCTGCACATAGAATTCTAGTTTGGCATTTCTTTTTATTCAGCACTTTAAGATGCTTTCCATTGTCATGTGGCTTCCATTATTTGGGTTAGGAGAACTTTGTACTCTTGCCTGGTTATCCCTTTGTAGAGGACTGTACTCCATGATGAGCTCTTGCTGCCATGGTTGTTTAGTTATATTTTGGATATTCTGAAAGGTGTGCAAGAACATCTCATTGTGGTTTTGGTGTGTGTTGCCCTAGAGATGAGCAATTGTCATTTGCTTTCATGACATCCACACATCTTCTTTAACACAATATCTGTTTATGTCTTTTTTCCGTTTATAACTGAACCATTTGCTTTTCCACCTTTGATTTTTGGGAATTCTCTATATAGTAGCCTCAATGATAGTCCCTTTCAGGTATGTAGTTTGTACATATTTTGCCCCAGTCTATACTTTGTCTTTGCATCCACTCAAATGAGTCTTTCATAGAAGAAAAGTTTTTAATTTTGAGGCAGTCCAATTTATGAGTTTTTCTTCTATGGATTAGGTTTTTTGATATCAAGCCTAAGAATTTTTTTTCCTACTTTGAGGTTCTGAACTGTTTTTTGCTATTTTCCATTTTAATGGTTTTATATTTTTTAGTTTGTGTCTCTGATTCATTTGCTTAAAGTCTGAGGTTTAGGTTGAAGTTAATTTCTTTGCATCTGGATGTCCAATTGTTCTAGTATCATTTGTTGAAAATACTTTTTCCTATTGAATTGCTTTAGCACTTTGATAAAAAATCAGATGACATACGTGTGTGGTCTATTTCTGGGTTTTCTATTCCTTTTGTTGATCTATGAGCCTAACTCTCCACGACTATCATGTTGTCTAGTTTACTATGCCTACACAGTAAGCCTTATATAAGGTATAGTAATTCTTTACAGATTATTTTTCTTTGTCAAAACTATTTTATTTAGCTAAAGGTCATTCCATATAAAGTTAAAAATAAGTATTTGTTTGTTTGCAGCTAAACCTTGCTGGGTTTTGATAGGAGTTGCATATATCTGTGCATCATTTTGGGAACAATCAATATATCTAATCCATGAATAGATATGTCTCTCAATTTATTTAGTTTTTCTTCTATTTATTTTATCATTTTGGAATTTTTGACACATATATCCTATACATGTTTCATTAACTTTTGTTATGAGTTGGATATGAGGTATCCCCCCCAAACTCCCATGTGAATGCAGAAATATTCAGAAATGAAGTGATTATTATGAGAACTAATAACCTAATCTGTCCATTCTAAAGGGCTGCTGTGCTAGGTGGTAACTCTGGGTCAGTGTGGTGTGACGGGTGGTGGTGGGTCCTTGGGAGAGTACCCTGGAAGGGTTCATCTTCCCTGAGACCCCTCCACCTCACATTCTCTCTGCTTCCCATGTGTAATGAGCTGAGCAGCTATCTTCTGCCATAACGTTCTCCCTCACCTTGAACCCAAAGCAATGGAGTCATCCAACCAAGGCCTGAACCTCCGAAACCGTGAGTCCTCAATAATTTTTTCCTCCTCTAAATTGGACTTTATGGGTATTTTGATCACAGAGATGAAAAATTAATATAATTGATATATGTTTTTCAATTTTGGCTTCCACTTGTTCATTACTAGTATATAGAAATATTATTGATTTTTATGTAATATATCCAGAGTTTTTGCTGAGCTTGTTTTTCATAGTTGTAAGGACGTTTCTGTATATTCCTTGGAATTTTTAACATAGATAATAATGACACCTGCAAATGGTACCAGTTTTATTTCTTCCTATCCCATCTGTCTATTATTTTTTCCTTGCCTAATATTGGCAAAAATTCTAATAATATGCTGACTCAAAGTGATAAGAAAGAAATATACTTACTTTATTCCTGATCTTAAGGAGAAAGACTTTAGTTTTCCACATCTAAGTCTACTATTAGCTGTAGGTTTTTGTACATGCTCTTTATTAAGTTGAGAAATTTCCCTTCTATTCCAGTTTGCTGACTTTATTATAAATATCTGCTGGATTTTGTCAACTCTTTTTCCAACATTAATTGACATGATCATATCATTTTGCTTCATCATTTTTTAAGGTTCAAAGTTGGAAAGAATGGTTCCCATGAAATTCCCTGGGACCAATGATGCATATATAAAATATTTTTAGCAATATCTGAATAATGCAAAATCAGTTAGAAGGTAATGATAAAATCCTCCGTTTCCTAAGTTTTTTTACTCAGATATTCCTCAATTTTCAATGGGCTATGCTCCAAAAATCCATTGTAAGTTGAATATATTATAGGTTAAAAATACATTTAACATACCCCCCAACTTACTGAACAACAGAGCTCAGCAAGAAGTAAACTGTGGAGTATTGGCTGTTCACCTTCATGGTCAAGTGGCTCACTGTTGTTGCCCAGCATTGTGAGAGAGGATTGCATCTATGTCACTAGCCCAAGAAAATATGAGAATTCAAAATTCTACTGTATTTAAGTACAGTTTCTACTGAACATGTATAATTTTCACTCTATATTCAAGTTAAAAACAGTAATAAGTTGAACCATTTTAAATTGTGGACCTGTACTTTATACTGTGCCAAATGCCAATGTCTCGGCTTGGCACAGAATCACGAGCCACCACACAGCTTTGTAGGTTCAAACAGCAATTCTTTATTCCCGATCTCACACCACCTCCACACAGGTTCAGGGGCAATCCCAATCCCCCCCCCCCCCCCCCCCCCCCCCCCCCGCACAATTCACTTCCTAAATACTTTCTCTCCACGAGAACTCAGCGGGAACTCAGGCAGCAGGCACGCCCTAATCCCAGCAGGAATAATCTTCAACCTCCAACTTCCCTAAAACTCCTATTGTCATGCCCTAACCCCAAGGACTGGGATACTTCCTGCAGGATACACCCTAATCCTGGATCCACCCTGGTCATTGAGCAGGGTCACCTTTCTCAAACACACAAGCAAGGTCGCAGCAAATTTCCAAGGCAAGTCCATTTAACATGGGATACGCTGGCAAGGATTACGATGCGTCATTCCTACTCAGCAATACTGCTCTTTTTCTATTGACTATATCTACTGATTAGCTGTTGAAGTTACCTTTCATTTAGTAAGTTGTCTTTCTTTTAGTATTTTAGCAGTATTCTTCCCAAATATGACCAGAGTCAATATACGTTCCAAATTGCATTAGGCTATGTCTCAAATTAGGCTATCTAAACTGCAATATACTATTGAGTAAAGTTACTAAACACAAACCCAAGAAACAACTCATGTTACAAAGACTATTAAGATATTTTTTTCTTGCATGATATAAATATTATCCCAGAAATATTGTGCACACTTGAGGGCAGGGAGTAAAATAATAAATTCTGTTTCTTTTGAGAGAAAACAAGTTCAGCTGAATACTAGTTGATTTTTAAATTGAATTTACTGCTTTGGAACTATTATATACCACAACTTTGAAAGTCTCAGTAAGGTTTATTCAAAACAAAGATTATAAAGATCTAGCTCTGCATCTCTATGGTTGAGATGACACTCTCAGGCTGTGCTGCCATTTCCCTCTGGCCCTGGCCTTAAGTGCGTTTCTATTATGCTTTTTGTGCTTTGCTGCTATATATTTAGACGATGGCCCAGAATCATAGATGTTGCTGGAAAACAGCAAAGTGCCTGAAGCCAGGCTCAAGTTTATCTGTAAGTCCAGCTAGCCAACAGCCACCTAAGTACTAGTTGTCCAGAGACAGAGATGCTATCTAAAAGACCTCAATAAATGTTAGCCGCATGCAGCATTAGCCACAAAAATGTCAGCTCTTCAAAGAGGTGACTACTTAAAATTGTAGCTTACTCCACTAAAGCCTCCAAGGTGTTTTCTCTTAGATAGAACTATTTCTTTCTTTATCAGATTGATCTTTGTTTGTACTTCACTCTGAGGTTTAATCATTGGAGGAAAATAATTTAGGATTCTCTTACTGATTTTTAATTAAGTAGATCTGGACCTGAATCTCACTTCTTCTCCTGGGTTTATATTTCCAGTAGTTTGGTAGCCAAAATATTTTTTATTTTCCTCTAAAGAAATAGCTCTTTTGAGTGACACGTTTGCTCTTTGGGAAGATCAGAGTGAGATTTGGTCTGGGAACAGGGTGTGTTGTCAGAGGGGCTCTGTCACAACCTGACTAATGAAGCAGATGCTGGTGGATGAGCATTGTCTGCCTGGTAGAAAGATGTGCAATGATGAGGAAGATGATGGATTTATGACACTAAGCACATCAAGGTTAAGATGCATTATACCAGTAAAAAGAGGTAATTTCAGAATATCAATAAAGAGTGCTTGCCTGGCATGCACACGGCCCTAGGTTCAGTACCTAATACCAAGAAGAAATAAAGGAGGAGTAAGAAAAAAAGGAAAGAAAAGGACAAAATAGCAGTACAGTTAATACGTGTGTGTGTGTGTGTGTGAGTGTGTGTGTGTGTGTGTGTGTGTGTGTGTGTGTGTTTATTTTACGTACCGGACTCTTTTTCATAGTCACAGAGTTCTATATTATCCTGCTATCATTGAAATACAAAAATAGTAACATGGCAGCAGCACTTTTGGGTGAAGCAGCCTTCTTTTGTTAGTATTGATCTTTATGTTTCCCAAAAGACACATACACTTGAATTTCCATTTTGCTGTAGGAGGAGCAGACGCATGGAGCAGCTGCACCATGTTTAGATGCTAACGTAGGGAAATCAGTGATTACCATTTCTAGCATCACGTGAACACCACTTCACTTGTATAATATTGTTTTGACTTCGATTATTTGACTATTTTGGCCAGAATTGTCTGATGATGATGCTAGTTCTCCATCTTTATTCTGTGTGTATAGTTTATGAATTAAGCAATGTGCTACATTATAATTTGATAACTCTGACAAGCCATTTGTCTGTGTACTGGTTGACCCTTCCCATCCAAAAGCTATTGGCTTACAATAAAAGTGTTTATTTTTATCACATATGGGTCTGCAGACTAGCTTGCCTGCCTCTGTTTCAGTCTGTCTGCTAGCCATGCATGGCTGTAATTTTCAGACTGGGTTCAGGTCTGCTTCACATGAATCCACTTTCACTTTGGACCAGCAGTTAGCAGGGTCAGGTCTTTTAGTGGATCATAGAAGCACAAAATGCCTTGCCAAAAAAAAAAAAAAATGATAAGCACGCGTAAGTCCTCTGCCTCCATCGTGACCACTAACACTCATTGTCTAAAGCAAGTCATATGGCAAAGGCTGGTGTGGAGAGGTCAGAAAAAATGAACTTTGTCCTTTCTGGAACACTGCAAACAGGAAGACTAAACATGGAGGCACTGAAGAATTAGAAAGAGGCCAATTTGCTACTCAGTCCATTACAGTGCTTGCCAACAATTTAAGGACCCTTGTTCTGAGATTCTGTGGAATGAGGCTGTGTCTACCTTATGGCATAATTTTAATTATCACTGTGACCAAGTATGATTATCATACTGACCTTATTAACTTGTTGGCATCAACTAATAAACAAGTAGTAATAAAATCTATAGCTTGAACTTCTAGAAAACAACACTTGGTTTTTAAAGTTGATAGGCTAATAAAATAGTGTATATAAACCTCTCACTCTGTCTTGTCCCTTGTGACCTCTAGCTCACACTGTGGCAACATCCTCTTAACTGGTCTCGCCTCCTCCAGTCCCTTTCCCTTACATGTAAAATACTGCTACAGATTAATTTTTAGATCAAACTTGACTAGAAAGTATATTCTGTTCCTAATACTCTCCTGATAAACATTTCAAGTGGATCTCCATTATCCACAGAATAAAGTCTGAAGGCCAAATTCCATGATGGGGCATTCGAGACCCTCTGTGGAATAACTGATCCTCATGTCTTAATCCTCGTCCTCATTTTTATCCTTCATGTTTTTTTTTATTGTTTTCTCAGACAAAATTATGCCTTCCTATGCATAAAATATAAATTTTTATCCATTTAACCTTTGGACCTATGAACCTTTCAGCCTGGAATTGCTGATCTCAATCCTTTTCCTACCTAATCTTTTTCTACTTATCCTTAAAATCAAATGTAACCTCCTCCTTGGAATATTCTAGATCCACATAGCCTGAAATAACTTCTCTCTTTTTCCAAAACTACAAGTTTTTGCCTGCTTCTCTAAAGACATAGATGACTCTCTACATTACATCATTATCATTTCCTTGGTTGTCAATTCTAATGGACTACCATTAATCTTTTTCCACTTCAATCCTATACATACTTACTTGAATATTAAAAAAATATTTAATAAATAAATAAACTCACCATTTCATTATACCTAAAGTAATTGTTCTGCTATGCATGCCAATAAACTTCAATGGTTTCCTTAAGTACAGTCTATGATGGAATAAAAGCTGTTTAAATTCCAGTTCTTTCAGTAGTTCACAGGCATGGTTCCAAAATAGTAGTGCAGCTACATTTATTACTTAGCTTTCAGAGTAATTTTTGTGAGTGAATACTGTATGTGTATATTTCAATGACTGGACCTTTTAACTCTAGAAAATGTGTGACTGTGAAAATATTCTACAGTTTTAACTGACTTAGAAGCTTTGGAGAGGGCAACCTGACCTATTGAAGAATGCACCTATGCTGAAAGTAACTCCGTACATTTGCCCTCCTTTGGATTTGTGATCAGGATGGAGGAGGGCTGCCATTGTTAATATTTCCTGCCAAGATCCAAGTACAAAATCTTAGTGCACCATTTCAAAAATGTTCAGTGTTATCAGATGAGTAATTGGAATGAAAGATAGAGGGCCAACACAATGAAATTTAACTTTGGAATTGGTAATGACCTATATCTGTGTAGTTTACAAGCTTTATGGGTGTTCTTTTGAGCACCAACTTAATCTCCATTCCTTCTATGACTGTTTTGAGTTCAATTCATTGTGTTAGTGACAGTTCCATCACTGTGGCTAGAATACCTGCACAAGAATAACCTAGAGGAGGAAGAGTTTATTTGGGGTTCATGGTTTCAGAGGTTCAGTCCATGGTCAGATGACTCCATTGCTCTGGGTCTGAGACAAAATGGAGCACTGTGACTGCGGAGTGTGGCAGAGGAAAGCTGCTCACCTTATGGGTGCCACCAAGCATAGAGAGAAAGTAAGAGGGGAAGAGAACAGGGTGTTGAGGGAAGCCAGGGAGTCAAGATATAATCCCCGAGGACATTCCGCCAGTGACCCACCTCCTCCAGCCATACCCTACCCACCCACTGTGACCATCAAGGACTGTAGACCTTTTAAATCATGAATCTATCAAAATGAATTAATCACTGATTATATTACAGCTGTCATAAACGAATCCTTTCATTTCCTGCTTTAACACAGGAGCTCTAGGGTCAGGGAGATACCTCATATCCAAACCTCAACATTCTTCCCCATTGTTTCTTTTAAAATTGTAAGCTTTTCCTACATCATATCTGAGGTACTTTCTTAGGTTGTGGAGTGGACAAAACTAAATCCAATATTCCAAAGATGTTGTTCTATATGTTTCTCTAATAGGTGGTTTAGTCATCTTTAGAGTGTTCTTTCTCTATCTTTTGTATCTTTATTCTGTTAGAAAATTTTTATGGATTGGCTGGCTTCACTTAGCATAATCTGCTCTAATGCCATCCATTTCCCTTCAAATTCTATGATTTTGTCATTTTTTAATGCAGAGTAATACTCCATTGTGTATAAATGCCACATTTTTTTTTATCCATTCGTCTATTGAAGGGCATCTAGGTTAGTTCCACAGTCTTGCTATTGTGAATTGTGCTGCTATGAACATCAATGTAGCAGTGTCCCTGTAGCATGCTCTTTTTAGGTCTTTAGGGAATAGACTGAGAAGGGGAATAGCTGGGTCAAATGGTGGTTCCATTCCCAGCTTTCCAAGAGATCTCCATACTGCTTTCCAAATTGGCTGCACCAATTTGCAGTCCCACCAACAATGAACAGGTGTACCCTTTTCCCCACATCCTCGCCAGCACTTGTTGTTGTTTGACTTCATAATGGCTGCCAATCTTACTGGAGTGAGGTGGTATCTTAGGGTGGTATTGATTTGCATTTCTCTGACTGCTAGCAATGGTGAGCATTTTTTCATGTACTTGTTGATTGATTGTATCCTCTGAGAAGTGTCTGTTCAGGTCTTTGGCCCATTTGTTTGGGTTATTTGTTATCTTATTGTCTAATTTTTTGAGTTCTTTGTATACTCTGGATATTAGGGCTCTATCTGAAGTGTGAGAAGTAAAGATTTGTTCCCAGGATGTAGGCTCCCTATTTACCTCTCTTATTGTTTCTTTTGCTGAGAAAAAAACTTTTTAGTTTGAGTAAGTCCCATTTGTTGATTCTAGTTATTAACTCTTGTGCTATGGGTGTCCTATTAAGGAATTTGGAGCCTGACCCCACAGTATGTAGATCGTAGCCAACTTTTTCTTCTATCAGATGCCGTGTCTCTGATTTGATATCAAGCTCCTTGATCCATTTTGAGTTAACTTTTGTGCATGGTGAGAGAAAGGGATTCAGTTTCATTTTGTTGCATATGGATTTCCAGTTTTCCCAGCACCATTTGTTGAAGATGCTATCCTTCCTTCATTGCATGCTTTTAGCCCCTTTATCAAATATAAGATAGTTGTAGTTTTGTGGATTGGTTTCTGTGTCCTCTATTCTGTACCATTGGTCCACCCGCCTGTTTTGGTACCAGTACCATGCTGTTTTTGTTACTATTGCTCTGTAGTATAGTTTGAAGTCTGGTATCGCTATACTACCTGATTCACACTTCCTGCTTAGCATTGTTTTTGCTATTCTGGGTCCTTTATTTTTCCATATGAATTTCATGATTGCTTTCTCTATTTCTACAAGAAATGCTGTTGGGATTTTGATTGGCATTGCATTAAACCTATAGAGAACTTTTGGTAATATCGCCATTTTGATGATGTTAGTTCTGCCTATCCATGAACAGGGTATATTTTTCCATCTTCTAAGATCTTCTTCTATTTCTCTCTTTAGGGTTCTGTAGTTTTCATTGTATAAGTCTTTCACCTCTTTTGTTAGGTTGATTCCCAGGTATTTTTTTTTTTTGAGGATATTGTGAATGGAGTGGTTGTCCTCATTTCCGTTTCAGAGGATTTGTCGCTGATATACAGGAATGCCTTTGATTTATGCGTGTTGATTTTATATCCTGCCACTTTGCTGAGTTCATTTATTAGCTCTAATAGTTTCTTTGTAGACCCTTTTGGGTCTGCTAGGTATAGAATCATATCATCTGCAAATAGTGATAATTTAAGTTCTTCTTTTCCTATTTTTATGCCTTTAATTTCTTTCATCTAATTGCTCCGGCCAATGTTTCGAGAACTATGTTGAACAGAAGTGGTGAGAGAGGGCATCCCTGTCTTGTTCCAGATTTTAGAGGGAATGCCTTCAATTTTTCTCCATTCAGAATGATGCTAGCCTGAGGCTTAGCATAGATTGCTTTTACAATGTTGAGGTATGTTCCTGTTATCCCTAGTTTTTCGAGAGTTTTGAACATAAAGGGTTGCTGTACTTTGTCGAATGCTTTTTCTGCATCTATCGAGATGATCTTATGGTTCTTATTTTTAAGTCTATTGATGTGGTGAATAACATTTATTGATTTCCATATATTGAACCAGCCTTGCATCCCAGAGATGAATCCTACTTGATCATGGTGCACAATTTTTTTGATATGTTTTTTAATCCGATTCACCAGAAAAACAAATGCCAAATGTCTTCTTTGATATA
The DNA here is from genome assembly GCF_045843805.1 of Urocitellus parryii. Taxonomy (NCBI): domain Eukaryota; kingdom Metazoa; phylum Chordata; class Mammalia; order Rodentia; family Sciuridae; genus Urocitellus; species Urocitellus parryii. Next base: position 59,203,279 of record NC_135539.1, on the reverse strand, counting down.
AGGAGAGTAACTAAGAACAGAGTCGGGACGAAGAGCATGAGAAGAAGATTAACATTAAACAGGGATGAGAGGTGGGAGGGAAAGGGAGAGAGAAGGGAAATTGCATGGAAATGGAAGGAGACCCTCAGGGTTATAGAAAATTACATACAAGAGGAAGTGAGGGGAAAGGGAAAAATAATACAAGGGTGAGAAATGAATTACAGTAGAGCGGGTAGAGCAAGAAGAGGGGAGGGGAGGGGAAGGGGGATAGTAGAGGATAGGAAAGGCAGCAGAATACAACAGACACGCGTATGGCAATATGTAAATCAATGGAAGTGTAACTGATGTGATTCTGCAATCTGTATACGGAGTAAAAATGGGAGTTCATAACCCACTTGAATCAAAGTGTGAAATATGATATATCAAGAACTATGTAATGTTTTGAATTATTCTTCAATGATGCAATATATAATATTACAGATGCTACATCCTCATAACCAACAATAAAAAAAGAAAGTAAAAAAAAATAATAAAAATTTAAAAAGGGAAAAAAAAAGAAAATTTTTATTTCAAAGTAGACAATTTTTCCCTAGTTGAAGTTCTTCTTCTTCTTCAGCTTTCTCTTTGTCCCTGATTTGGGAAAAAAAAATCACATATAGTGTATGGTTTAGGGGCTGTGGGTGTAGCTCAGTTGGTAGAGTTAGTTAGTAGAGTGCTTGCCTAGCATGCACAAGGCCCTGGGTTCAATCCCTAGTACCAGCATCAAAAAAAAAAAAAAAAAAAAAGGTAGAGTGTAGTTTAATGTTTCATATAACCTAGACTATAATGTGAAATGCTTCTCAGCCTCTTTTTATCAGACTCTTTGAATAAAAAAATTTGTTGAGATCCAGTTATCTTGGGGTGTTGAGTAAACCTTCATAAATTCAGTTTTGTGTCTTGCAGTATTCATAAAAGTGGAACATAAAAATAAAATATGTTCATATTCTCCACCAGTTTTATTGTGCAAAATACTTGATTTTGTACAAAATTGGATTTTTCAAGGTTGGGAAATGCTTCAATAAATCACACAAGAGTACCAAAACTGTACATAGAACCAAATGTGGTTAATCACTCTTCTAGGTAACCATGTCCCCTTGATAAGGAGGTGACTCGGGGCCTATGGTGGGAGTGGAGAGGGAAGAAAGTAGAGAATGAACCAGGCAAGTGGAAAAGACACCTGCCCCAGCCTGCAGAATCTCCATGATAATGTTCATAAAAGTGTGACAGAAAAATGGAAGCTATGCTCTTTTTAAAACCTTCCATGGGGATGCATTCCTATAATCCCAGCTTCTCTGGAGGCCAAGGCAGGAAGATTGCAACTTCCAAGCCAGCTTGGGTGATTTAGCAAGACCCTGTCTTAAAAGAATAAGAAAATATGTATGACAAAAGCTGGGAGTGTGGCTCAGTGGTAGAAAGTCCCTGGGTTTAATCGCCAGCACCACCAAAATAAATAACAACAAAACAAAATTTTCTCATAAAATTCAAAATTTCTTCTGCTTGGTCGGCACAGTGATGTCTTTGTTTTCACAGGGCCGCAACACGGATGTGGCGGTTATCTGACAGTTTCCAATGGTACCTTTGTCTCTCCTGATTCTGATTCAAATGGAAAATATGACAAAGGCTTAAGCTGCACATGGTTCATAATAGCACCTGTAAACAAACTCATTCAACTCACCTTCAATACGTTTGCTCTGGAGACAATGACCAATTCACAACAGTGCCTTTATGATTATGTCAAGGTAAGATTATTATATCACAGCAGTGTGAAGGAATCCCAGGCTTTAGGATACTATATTCCAATTGAAGCTTTAGAAAGTCTTGGATATGGTGAGTACTACTGCTTTTTGCAAGGAATTATTCTTCAATGATGCAATATATAATATTACAGATGCTACATCCTCATATCAAGTTAATCTTTAATATGGATGACTCAGAAATTCTGTGTGGCTTTTATAATAGCTTTGAGACTCAGTTCCCTCTTCATCAAGAGGTGATCTATGGGAAGATTTATTGTATGGAGAGAGATACTCAAAGAGCCTTCGTGAATTCTAAAATAAATGACAGTGTCTGCAGTGCAAGTAATCATCCCTTAATTTGTCTATTTCTTAAGTTTTTAGACTTACTTCTATTATTACTTTTACGTAGAAAAAATATCTTAGTTTTCAAATAACATTAAAAGTAAACCAAGAGCCAGGTGCAGTGGCCCACACCTGTAATCCCAGCGGCTCCAGAGGCTGAGGCAGGAGGATCTTGAGTTCAAAGACAGTCTCAGCAAAAGCAAGGCACTAAAGCAACTCAGTGAGACCGTGTCTCTAAATAAAATACAAAATAGGGCTGGGGATGTGGCTTAGTGGTTGAGTGCCCCTGAATTCAATCCCCAGTACCTCCCTATCAAAAAAAGTAAACCAAGAAATAAGGCACTTCAAATTAATTGAAATTTTTCCCTGAAGCCCTAACCCTTAAGCTTAAATAAATGATTCTGTAGTCAATTGGGCAGTTTAAATTGGATAATTAAAAGAAGCCACACCAAATCTACATCTATAGTCACATAAAGGCAACAGTTTTATTTGCAAAACTCTGGAAAGGAAAAATACTATCACTACTAACAACTTCTCCAAGACAAGGAAACTAGACAAATCCTAATTTAATTAGCTAAGCAAGACTTAAGTGGACATTTAAGGGTTCCTCTAGTTAGCCATTCCTTTTTGAACAAGTTGAAATCTGTGTGTTAAAACATCATGATTCATGGAATGTCATGAGATTTGGCTCTTGGAAACCTAATCAGATGGCTAGAGATGTTGGCAATCTACAACCTGCTCACATAAATGGGTGAGCAAATTTTTACAGTCTAAATTATTGACCTGCATGGCTTTATCTTTTCCCCAACTCATTCCTTACACGTAGGCTCAATCTTTTCAGTACTTGGAATATTGGTTCAACACAAGCCAGGAAAATGACTTTGTAGTAATCAGAATGTTACCCAACTATATTGTTTACTTTATTGTAAATACTGTTGACCAGTGGTCAATAAACAGTTTTATTTATATTCCTTTTTTAAAAAGTAAAACAAGAGACTGTTCTGTTAATTTTTAAATGACTTTCTAGTTTTAAATTATTGTATGTATCAGGGTATATAAATTCAGATTACTAGTGTTAAGTAGCATTCGTCAATATATATACTCTAAAGGGAAAATCAACATCAATGGCAAGATTTCTTTCCATGGTGACCTTAAGTCTGATTGGAAAATTAAGGGATAACATATGCAAATCTACCGTGATCACTTAGTTCGGGATAATAACCATCAAAGTGTTAATTGATGCATTAGGTGCAGGCTTGGAATAAGGTACAAGTTTAAGAAAAAGGGAAGGGGCTTAGGGCATAGCTCAGTGGTAGAGCACTTGCCCATCATGTGCAAGGTCCTGGGTTCAAGCACTACAAAAAGAGAAACTTCATAGAGTGAGGAAAATCTTACTTGAGTCAAGAGAGAATTCTAGGCAAGGTGAACATTAAAAAAGTGGCATAAAATTGGAATGTGCATTTTATTTAAAGATGTATTTTGTTTACAGAGCAAAAAGGTTGGCTTTATTGGAGCAGAATATTGCTAAAGTAACAAGAAATGAGATTGCTTAAAGTAGAGAAAACACAGATTACAAAGGTTCTTGGAAGTCAAACTAGTAATTTAAATTTTATGCAGCTGCAAATACAAACAGGTTGAAAGTTTTCCAACGAGTCAGCAATCTGATGAGTGCAGTTTTTAAGAAAGAGTAACTGGGAATAAGCATTCAGGGTGGATTGGAAGGAGAGGGGATTGGGAAGGCTCCTGGGAGAGAGAATTCACTCTTAGGTGAGAAGAGGGTGGAATCAGGTAGAGCAAGACAGGTGCAAGAAAAATTTATAAGTTCTAGGATTGTCTTACATTTTAAAGAAACCTGTTATAAGATAAAGGGAAGGAAAAGTCATAGATGAAATACAAACACGAGTCCTTATTTTTTCACTGTGATAAGCACCATAACTAGGACACCAAAACAAAAAAAAAAAAAAAGAAGTATTCTTAAGAAGGGATTGGTGGTTTTGGTGACAGACATCTGGGATTGAAGTGTGTAGAGAATGGGACCAAGCTGCTATAAGGAGATAGCTCCATGAATAGAGGAAACAGCAATTAAGCATTCCTTAAATCAAAAGAAGTACTGGTTTCTTAGACAGTGTGGAACTGCTCTCAGTTTCCAGAAAAGGTACCCACTTGGAGGTGGCAGGAAAAGAAATAAATGAACTACAAAAGCAGGATGAAAATCAGGAATGGTGTAATGTCACTGGAGTCAAGGGGAAGATTCTTTTCCAAAGATGGTGATCCATGCAATGAAATTTACAAATTAGAGGCCAAGAAAGGTTTGAAGAACAAACTCATTCCATTTTATGAAAACTGTTTTAATAAAATATTGGGACAGTGGTCAGATTGAAGGGAGTTCATGAAACTCTGGAGATAACAGGAATGTCAACTCAGGGTGAATTCTTCTTTTCTAAAATGAGACCAAAATGACCAGAATGGCCTGGAACTGATATTTAAGACTTCATGAGTTCCCTTTGTTTTACTTAAAGGTAATAAGCTTTAGAGCCTGACAGTATGGTGACTCAAACTCAATTTTGCTATCAAATTTCTTTATCTTCCTGGTTTCTTATCACTCCAATTATTAAAAAGAAATAACATAATAATGTTTGCTTTGCATGGCTATTTTGAGCCTAAAAATAATTCATATTAGAGGGTTCAGCACTGTGCTTGACATAATTCATTCACAAATTGACTTCTCTTTTATCCCTTTGAGTAAATTCTAGATAAGATAGAAGATATGGAATTTCCTTTTCTTAAAATACTAAAAATAATCAGTTCACATATAAACTACAAATTTCAATTCATCTTGGATGTCCTGGGTGTGGTCTTGCTAGGAGAGTTGGCTGAATTTGCTGTCAAGACTATTTCTATCAGTGTAATTTTATAATGTCTTGTAACAGCTTGTGATTGTCAGAATTTCTTCAAGTCACTTAGGACAGAAACAGCAACATCAAAACCAGTAAGGTAATTTCTAACTTTATAATGAAATATCTTTTTTCCCTAAAGATATTGTGTTTACGTCTATTCTTCTTTTCCTGTTTGGGATAGCAATTTCCCTTAATTTATAGCTTTTCCTACTTCTAGTAACTGGCCAAAAAAAATAGCTTTGGAATATGAAATTGACAGGTGTCTAATAAAGAGATCTTCTGTGGTAAATGGGATATTTGATTCCTTTTACATTGTTTCTTAGATATGATAATAAAGTCACTTTTTAGAAAAGCTAGCCTAATTCAACTCTATAGGTAGACATATAAGCAAAATCATGCCAATTCTGCCATTCGTTCATAATTCTATAACTTGTTTTTGAAAGAGTTGACTCAGCGTAAGATAACCGTGGTACATAGTGAATTGTGTATTTCACTGAGCAATTGCTACTAAAATCAACATCACATTCATTTCATGAGGTTATTTGGCAGCCATTGCCCCTGGCACTGGAGATGTGCAGAATTAAAGACTTAACTTGAGGAGTTAAAGCTCCCAGGAGCTGTCAGTCAAGTGGAGGAGACAGATATGTGAGCAGATATATTATTCTGCAATGTACCAAAAATGCAGAATATGAACGTTGTAGAAATGAAGAGCGGAAGAGGATCCGTCCTGCTTCATTTGAGGTTTCAGGAAGGGCTTCCTCCATGGGACGACTCAGCGGGGTTTTATGAAATAAGTGGAATCTTACTCCCAGTTGTTACCCTCTGCAAAATTGGGAGGAATATCACAAAACTGTGACTCTTGCAGGAGGCTGGCTACCAAAATTAAGGAGAAAAGGAGGGGCTGGGTACTATAGAGTCTCAAGCCAGCTTCTTGTCACCAAACCCCTGATGGGTTCAGATATTCCTGTGGTGTTCAGTGGTGAGGCAGCAGAGAGGGTCAGGACTGTGACCCTAACTGACTTTCTATGCAAAGAAAACAGGGAATCAGCAGAAAAGAGGTGGCTCCACCTAACTTCATTTCTCTACCTCTATGAGGGGAACAGCCTTCTTTGCTTTGTTCTCCTGCCATGATGTTCTTCCTCGCTATAGGCTCAACCTCGGACTGAAATCTTTGAAACCAGAATCCAAAATAAACCTTTCCTCCTTTTAAGTTGATTATCTCAGGTATGTTGTCGAGGGACAAAAAAAACTAACACATACTATGAAAACACCTGTATTGGAGCTGGTTCTAATCGTTGCTTCTTTGTGGCTCTTCCTAAGATCATTAAGATTAGCACAGTTTTTCCCCCCAGAAGGTTCTGAAGTAGATTGGAGTTCAGCCCCACACCTGAAAAAATGACCCTGTATTCTCTTCCCCGTGCCAAATTTATGCCAGTGTGTTGTCAAGCAGTCCCTGTCAGAGGTTCTGCAGTAAGATGAAACAATCCATGAAGATACTCTAAGAAGCAACTTAGAAATACTCCATAAGACTATCAAAGTCCTCCTGTTATTAAATATCTTGGGATATAGTAAAGGATACCATCCTAAGAAAATTAATGTCTGGAGTTACTGATAATTTTGAAAAAGAATTAATTTCCAATTTCAGAGTCTGTTGCTCGTGGGCATTTAAAGTTTTCAGAAATTAAAAGCCTCAAATTTCCTTCCCATTTCTTCAACTGCACAAATTGATGACCAGGTAAACGCTAGGCCCTTAAAGTAGCTGTCGTCAGAGACTGTCCTTCACTGAATTATTTGCTCAATTCCTTCTAGATATTAAGTAGAGTCTAAAACTGTTAAAGAGTTTAAAAGGTGAGAAAACACACAGTTTTTCTCAGCATATACCCACATCCCCAAGACTTAGGTCATAATTCAAGCTCCAGTTCTAAAGCAGTTATGCCATCAAAGGTGGGCTCCCAGAAGACAGGGCGTAGTTGCATGTGATCATCCTGGTCCTGAGGGCATCATCTGTGTCCTCCTGAGTCTTGCACAGTGCACCCCTCCAGCACACTGTAGAGCCACCCTGCAAAAGTCCGTAGTGGAAAAAATGGTGTCCTTAGAGGGTCGGGGAGGAGAGGCAGACTATCTTGGCTTTGACTGCAGAGGAGTCCAGGAACCCATATTGGTTGTCCAGAGGCCAACCAATGTCTATTTCAATTCAATTAGGGGAAGTCTTATTATGGCAGAGAGTTAACAAATGCAACAGCAGCATAGGGCTAGGCTTGGACATAACTCCCTTCTATCCAGCCGTGGCTTCTCCCTCTCAGTTTCCTTCACATTTACAGTTATCTATAGAAACCCTCAGTCAGACCTCCTAACTCTTAGAGGGTGAGTTCTAAACTCCTTGGCTCAAAAGGCAGAGAACTTCATGGCCTTGTCCAGGGCACTTCCTCATTTCTCCTGTTCTCTCGCCCGAGCTTCCAGTCCCATGGAACACAGGTGCCATGTATCTCATACATCATGTCTTCAGCCTCGTGTTCCAGCTGGCTGGGAGGCCCTTTCCCTTTTGTAGATCTGGAAGGTCTCTTCTTACTGTTAAGAGCCAACTTAAATATCTACGATAAGTCTTTCCTGACCCTGGCAATCCCAACACACTTCCATTCTTTACCCATGTTTCCCTATATGATTTATACATGCTCTCTCTCTCTCTCTCGCTCTCTCTCTCTCTCTCTCTCTCTCTCTCTCTCTCTGTGTGTGTGTGTGTGTGTGTGTGTGTGTGAGTGAGTGCATGCACTTGTGCACACATGCATGTGTGGAGATGGGGAGAGAGAAGGAGAGAGACAGAGATATACTTAATTTATGAACCTTTTTCCTCTCTCTGGTTTCTCTCTGCACCTTGAAAGTAGAGAAACTGCTTTATACCTTTGAAGCTTGGTACACAGAAGACTCATACTTGCTAATAGGATTGTGATCATAAAGACAGAAATGATCATAATGAAACCTTAACTTGTTTATGGGGAAAAAGCCTCTTACTTCAAACTTGGCAAATGTACTCTTCTGCAAAATGAGGGGTTTTAGATTATAGAACTCAAATATTTAAGTAGGAGAGACAGTGCCATCTAGTGTAAAACTTATTTTACTTTTTCTTTGGAAGTGACTAACCATCTTCATTTTATATAACCCTAGCATTTTAACATAAAGTCAGTGGTCATGGCTGTTCTGAAGTTCTGTTAGGATTTCGATATTTGGAACTCCCCAAACACAAATACTCATTTTAGAAATATAGTGAAAACTATTCAGAAGGGACAAACATTCCGTTTTTAAGCAAGGTGTTTGCGAGAATCCACTCATTCAAGTGTTGGCAGAAGGTCATGGTAGGTGGGATGGATCTGGGTGCCAAAGACATCACAGCGAATAATCCAAAGTTCCCCCACCTGTGGGACTTAACTTTTTTTTTTTTTTGGTTGAGAAACCAGGAAAAGCAAATAAGAAGTAAGAAATACGATACATTTTGATTATAAGAAACAATGAAGGATGATGTTGGGGAAGGACAACATGGGGTAGGGTTGGCCACTCTGAGGTGGTGACCTTTAAGTTGAGCAAGGAGTCAAGAGCTGTAGAAACAGCTGCCACTAATAACAGAGGCCGTGGGCAGGGTCCTCCTGGGATGAAGCACTTGCAGGAAGCAGTGATCATCTGAGAGGGGGTCCCAGATTGGGTGGGAGTTGCAGACCATGGCAAAGAGCAGGTATTCTACCAAAGGACTTAAAAACAGCATACTTCAGGGACACAGCCACATCAATGTTTATAGCAGCACAATTCACAATAGCTGAACTGGAACCAACCTAGATGCCCTTCAATAGATGAATGGATAAAAAAAAATGTGGCATTTATACACAATGGAATATTACTCAGCAATAAAAGAGAATAAAATCATGGCATTTGCAGGTAAATGGATGGAGTTAGAGAAGATGATGCTAAGTGAAGTTAGCCAATTCCAAAAAACCAAATGCTGAATGTTTTCTTTGATATAAGGAGGCTGATTCATAGTGGGATAGGGAGCAGGAGCATGGGAGGAATAGACGAACTCTAGATAGGGCAGAGGGGTGGGAGGGGAAGAGAGGGGGAGGGAGGGGGCAGGGGGTTATTAATGATGGTGGAATGTGATGGTCATCATCATCCAAAGTACAAGCATGAAGACACGAATTGGTGTGAATATACTATGTATACAACCAGAGAAATGAAAAATTGTGCTCTATATGTGCAATAAGAATTGTAATGCATTCTGCTGTTATATATAAATAAAAAAGTAAAAATTAAAAAATATATAGATTTCAGGGAAAAAATTCAACCAAAATGTATGTACTGAAAAGCAAGAAAAAGTAAATATTCAAAGATTTTGATTAAAAAAAAAAAGCAGTAGGTGTCATGAGAATCCACTGGGGCATTTCAGGGAAAGCAGGAGCACAATCTGATTTAAGTTTGCAAATGTTCGGGCAGCTTGGTAGAGCACACTGCAGATGCTCTGTGGAATTAGATCCACTAGAAGGACGTCCCGAAGGCAGAGGTTAAGGGTCTTGGTGACAGCCATGGGGATGAGGTTCTCTGAGATGTATTTTGAAGATGGAATGGAATGGATGTGGGAGATGTGAGGACACAGACAGAAGGAAAAAGTGCAAGGACAGAGAGAGAGAATCAGGTATGAATGGAGTTTGGGGCTTGAGCCATTTATTGAGATAAAGAAGATCTGGGGAGAACAATTTGGAAGCGGGTGGTGCTGTGGTTTGAATGTGTCCCCCAAGTTCTGTGTTAAAACTTAATCCTCAGATTCATTTGTTGCTGGTATTTTGTGATGGGTCTAATGGGCCTTTGGGAGATAATTAGGGTTTGATGAGGTCATGAGAGTGGGGTCCCAGGATGGAACTAATGGCTTTATAAAAAGAGAAAGACCAGAGCTAGAGGCTCTCGCTCTTTCATCCTGTCACCGTGCAGCAGCCCAGGCCTCACAGATGTCCCTTCATTCTGGACTTTCCAGACTTCAGAAACTGTGAGAAATACACTTCTGTATAAATTACCCAGTCTGTGGTCTTCCAATATGGGAACACAAAACAGCCTAGAACAGGTGGGTGGTGGGAGAGGGACATCCAAGCACTTCTTCACTTATTAGGTTTTTATGGAGTGCCTCTTCTGTGCCAGACATTCTCAAACTCTGGGGACATAAGCAGGGAGCAAGACAGAGATCTGTGCTTCTGTGGAACTTGCATTCTTTTTAGAGGGGAAGATAATTAAATAAACAAGTATAGAGTTATGTAGAAGGTGATACCGGCTCTGAAGAAAGATCAGGCAGGAAAGGAGAAGGGAAATGTTCAGAGAGTTTTACATAGGGAAACCCTTCCCAGGTCTGTGACATTTGAGTAAAATCTGGAGGAATGTTGGAAAACAAACTATATGGATACAGGGGAAGAGGAATCCAGGCATAAAGAATAGTAAATGCATCAGCCTCGAAGCGTGGCTGTGCCTGGGATGGTGAACAAAACAGAGACAGTAAGAAATGAGAGCTGTCAGGGTGGGAGGAGAGCAGATTCCAGGTTCTGTTAGGCATAGAATGCCATTGTCATGGCCTTGGCTTTGTACTGAGAGAACAGGAAGAGAACAGGAGGCAGCTCTTCAGTACGGAGGTGACCTGGGCTGACTTCACTTTAACAGTAGCATCTGGCTGACATTTTGAAAACAGAGGAAAGAGTGGGGAGAGCAGAAAGAGGGAGCCCCATACAGAGGCTTCAGCAATGGTCCTGGCAAGACCACAGAGTGGCTTGGACCAGAGGTAAAGGTAGCATGGATTTGATGACTCTAGTGACACATTATTTATTCAATCGTATATGACTTTCCCAAAGATCAAACAAATGTTAGGCATTGCACCAAGTTTTTTTTTTTTTTCTTAAAATTGATCCCATCACAAGTCTGCTCCTGAATTAAGATAGAACACCAACGCACAGATCCTTAGTCGTGACCTGTGGTGACTTCATATCCAATTTAGTGTAAAACTGGCAACTTCCCTGTGGATATGGAGAACTGAGAACCTTCTTTCTCTCCAGCTCTATGATGGGGAGAGTGAAAACGACCGTTTGGCCGCAACGTTCTGTGGTTCCACCATACCTGCTCCTTTTATCTCTTCCGGTAACTTCCTCACAGTTCAATTTGTCAGTGACCTGACTCTAGAAAGAGAAGGATTTAATGCTACATATACCTTCGTGGACAGTGAGTAAATTGAGATTATTTTTAAAATATAGGTTATGAAATGCATGTGTATTTATGTACTAAAAATAATGCATTCTTATTAAGTTTACACTCAGGTACTAAACTTAATGTTAATTAAACTCTTGGTTGATTACTGAACTCATGTCATTCTCTCTGTCTTTAATTTGTAGCACAAATTTGCTAATCTTTAATCAAAAATGAATATCTCAAATTTTTAATAGAAAGATTTCCTATCCCTCCTTTGGGCCAGCAGGGTAGGGAAGGCAGAATTTTAAAGACTCTGTGTGAGGAGACAAGAGTGAAATATCTCCTATGTTGTTTCTTTCCTCCCTCTTCAGTGCCTTGTGGTGGAACATACAACGCAACTTGGACCCCACAAAATACTTCGTCACCCTATTTATCAAGCCAGAGTGTTCCATTGTCCACCTGTACTTGGGTCATTGAAGCCCCTCCCCACCAGCAGGTGAAGATAACTGTGTGGGCACTTCAGCTACACTCGCAAGACTGTGCACAGAACTACTTAGAGGTTCAGGACTTGCCAGAGGTAATGATTATGGACTGGATTACAGTTGCATCCAGTATATACCTTGCCACTAGTATTTGCAAAACACTCGAAGCAATGAAGGCATGATTCAATAAATCCTCAAAGTTACTTTCAGCATGGTGTTTTTCAGCCAGACCCAAGTTCAGGTGAAGAGGAACACTTGAACTTGGTTCTGTAGGTCAGGTACTTGCAAACATCCAGATGCCTAAGAATTACCTGGGCATCTTGTTCAAAAGGCATACTGCCCAGGGCCCACTTCTGAGATGGATTCCTCCACATAGTACCCATGAATCTAAATTTTTGATGAACATCTCTGGTGTCCTGAACACCATGAGCCACACTTGGAGAAACCCTTCTAGTTAGTAGTATCTGTGTTTAGGATGGTCAGAAGGAATTCACCCAGTACACAGGAAAATAGGCCAAGAAGCCATTTCATGCCATGTCAGTAGCACTGTATTTGTGGTATTATGATACAGAAGAGAGAGAGAGAGAGAGAGAGAGAGAGAGAGAGAGAGAGAGAGAGACTCGTTTGCTTAAAAAAAAAGGAAGAAAAAAAAAGCTTAGTCTTACTTTCCCATGAGCAAGGTGTTGTGGAGACAGTTGGGACATAGAAGTGTGTTAACAGATTAGAATATCATCATTTCATAGCTAAGTAGTTGAAGTACTGAGAGTAATGAGATTACCAAGGGGAATTTGTAACACGAGGGCTCAAGAACTGAGGATGGATTTGAGGGAGAATATCTAGGAATACCTGGGCTGTCTTTGCAGTTTCAAGAGTGACTGAATTGTTCATTCCAAGGGGATTGTTCAAATCCCCTTGTGCTGACAGAAGTAAAGTCCCATCTGTCACCTTCTGAATTTTCACAGTCATTTTCATTATAAAGTCATCCTCCCTGTCTTAGTGGGGAGTCAGTTTATCTGACTGTACTGTGAAGAAATCCAAGATGTGCAGGCAGCTGAGTAGAAACCAGATTTTCTGATTCTGTGCAAGTCTTAGACACTGAAATTAGTGCTGTGCTCCCGTGGTAGCCAAGACATGGGATCATCATTTCATTTCATTTCTGATGGTTTCTGGACCAAATTCCTATTCCCCGGTGGGAGTCTCACCAGAAGGGCTTATAGCCAAGTGAGATAACATCCTTTGGGTATAAAAGCTCTTTGGATTTCCCATTGCTTTATGAAGCTGAGTCAATGGGGAACAGAGAAGACCCCCTCAACTAGGCACAAAAATAGCATGAACAGGGCACAAGGCAATTATGGAACCTGTTGGCAGCTGGGCTTGCCTCCAATAAGACTGTCTCATTCCTCATGACTAAAACACTCAGGGTCACTCCAGGTGAACTGAGCTATGTGAAATAATCACACAAGAGACAGAGATACCTTTTTCTTTGGGTCCTGTGATGGCTCCTCTGACATTAGGGGTCTGTGGAGAGAGAGAGAAAGAGAGAGAAAGTGCTGAACCCTTTTTGGGGGGAGAAGCTATTCAAATGAAGCAAGGGGTCAGGTTTCAGGCAGTTGAGTATAGCTTGGAAATGTCTACCATCAGCAGATTGACTGACAGCTAGGAAGGCAATTCCCAAAGGCAGAGCAAGAGAAGGGGACACACAAAGGGAGCTTCCATGGAACAGTCTATCCCAAAAAGGGTAAAGGGGTAGGATTACAAAGGAACAGGTGAGTGTAGCTCAATCCCAAGGGTGCGCCTACTCAAAAGACTGGCCTTGCTATTGGAGTGGGGGAAAAGAGTCACAAGTCATGGCACAATGGCGCCAGACTGCAGTGATCTTTCAGATCCCCGTGGTGCATCAGGACTGGAAGGCATGGTTACTCAATGTGGCTCCCCACAATACCCAATATTAGTCGCAACTGAATAATGTCCTTCAATTGAATGAATAAGGAAAGGACAGGGATTTCATCCTAGGTAGGTAGAGAGGAAGGATTTAAAAAAAAAAAAAAAAAAAAGAATGGTGATGGGCTGGGAGAAATTGGAACTCCAAGCTCTCCAAGAGTAGAAAGAGAACCCTAACTGGAAGATTGTCAAAGGGTTCTATGGTGGAGGCATAAGAGAAGACGGAAGGTATGCTGTTGGCCTTGGGGTAGAAAACTACAGAGAGTGGAGATGAACATCACTGGTTAAGAAGTTCAAAGTGAGATTTGTTTAATGAACTGTCTATAAAATCACCCAAACCTCTACAAGTTCAGAAAGAAACTGGGGTGCAAAAATTGCTTGTGATAACATACCACAAATCTTTAATAAATGAAGGGAAGTAACCAGGAGGAAAGTAAATAAAAATGATGAAAAGGGTTAGAGAGTCTCTTTGGCTACATGTAGAGACTTTATAAAGAGGACCTGAGGTGAGGACAGATGCTGCAGTGAGGAACATGAAGAAATGCTCCCCCACCCAGCCCCTCCACTTTTACTCAATGAATTGTGGAGAATGGAAAAGGAATGACCTCCCCTAGGAGGCTGCTGGAAACCCAGGTTTCACTTAAGACCACAAAATGGAAAGGCGAGAGATGTAGACAGAGGGTGGTTAACAACGCAGTCAAAGTTCAGAGGATACAACAAGCAAAGATAGGAAAGAACCCATAGCAGTAGGCTGTGGGATGGGGGTGGGCATAGAAGCCCAGATCAGTAACAGGGGTCTGCAAGCTGGGGTGGAGCATGCACCTTCAGTAGATGCCCAAGAACTGCAGGTATTAGAAAGGTACTTATCACTGGGAGGCTGCCAGCATCCTGATTTTGGTACAAGTTGGTTTTGTGCAAAAGGGATAGGTGTTTGACTGCATTTACCCCATGCTTTTGAAAGGGAATGTGGGTTGCCCGAGTCTTATAAAAGGAACAGTGACCTCATAACAGGCACTGGCTACATTGGGAGAGTCAGTATTGCCAAAGGGTCTGCTTAGGTTTGCTGTGAGGAGCAAGGACTGGATCAGGGGAAGGGTCTCAGTCTTATGAGCCCAGGATAGTGGGAAAGACTTGAGTAGGAGACCTGCAGTGAGCTCAAACACCAGACTCTGCTCAGAACAAGGACACAGGCCTCAGCTGTGATATAACCTGGGAAGGCAGCAGTCTTGATTTCTGCAAGGAAATGTCTGTTCATGGTTTCGGCAGACACTTGGCCCCCATCTCCCATCCTTCCAGGAGAGTGGGTATTTGTCAAGTCCAAGTTAATGGTAAGTCTGGCTGCAGAGTGCTTCAGAGACTAGAGCTGGGTTCCATGGCTGAATATGTAAGCCAAGATTTTACAGTAGAGTTTCTGGTACAGCTGTCCTATCCTGGAACTGAATCTAACACAATGTGGCTTCCATTCATTTCAGGGTGATGGAAGAGTCCATTTCTGTGGCAGAAATCTTACAGCTCTGCCCGAGTTTTATTCCTCCACAAGCACTGCCATGGTGGTTTTCAAATCTGAAGTTCTGAACAGCAACTCTAGAGTGAGCTTCACCTATCAGATTGCAGGTGAGTTCTGGAGCTTCCATCTTTTCTAAGGAAATATGGCCATGAGCACAATGACCACTAGAATTTAAAGTAACCCAAGCCCACAGGAGGTAAGACTCTTAACTAGAATCCAGGCCCAATTTAGCAAATTACTAAAGCTAGTTCCTGGTAACATAAGAGGAATACAACATTAATTGAAAGATAGTACAATAGAGTAATTGAAAAATAGACCAGTTATTGTATTAATTATCCACTGACAGCATACAGGAGTCACCACATATTTTCACAAAAGCTTTATCCACATGAAATCCCCTGTCATACAATTCACCTATTCAAAGTTTACAGTCCAGTGAGTTTTAGTAGGTTCACAAAGCAGGGCATTGCTGTATCTTAGGAAGTGATTTTATAAAAACTTGAAAAGGATTACCCGTAACTATCAATGAGAAGCTTATTTTCAGAGACCACTTTATTATTTTGAACCTGATTAAAAGCTGCCTTTGAATCAAACAAACAATAAAAATGGGTATTATTTTTTTACTAAAAGGAACAATGATTTACTGTTCTAGCATAACAATTCAGTCATCAAAGGATTTAAAGGGAAATCCTCATGGAAATCTCTGCCTGGGAGGTAGAACCTTTGAGTCTAAAAAAGGGTCCAAGTGACAGCCACCAATACCTCACTGTGATCATAAAAGTTCAAAGGGTACTAGGATGCCCTTTAAAGAGAGCCCTCGTATTTTATACCCGCAATGGGGTGTTTGTGTTAAGGAGCCCCTGTATACATCTGTGGGATGCGTGGTTCACGTCACCTCTCAGGTCTCAATGATCTCAAAGATAAATGAAGAGACGGGATTAGTTTCCCCTAAAATTTGTTCAGATTTAATGGTCTTTTAAAATTATTTCTGGGGGCTGGAGATGTGGCTCAGCGGTAGTGCGCTCGCCTGGCATGCGTGCGGCCCGGGTTCGATCCTCAGCACCACATACCAACAAAGATGTTGTGTCTGCCGAGAACTAAAAAATAAATATTAAAAATTCTCTCTCTCTCTCTCTCTCTCTCTCTCTCTCTCTCTCTCCTCTCTCACTCTCTCAAAAAAAAAAAAAAAAAGAGAAAAAAAAAAATTATTTCTGTCAAGTTGAAAGAACACTAAGTATTTGGGGGCATGCATTTTTTTTTTTCTGAGATTTTTTTTTTCTCTCTAAGACTGCAACAGACAATACAACAGAGCATTTGGCAATCTGAAGAGTCCTGGATGGCCTGATAATTATAATGATAACCTGGATTGCACTCTAATTCTCACAGCCCCGCAGAACCACGCCATTACCCTCTTTTTTCATTCGTTTGATATCGAGGACTCAAGCAACTGTGCACATGATTTCTTGGAGGTAACATGCATTGGGGTGTCATTTGAACAATTATTTAAAAAGATGATGGATCTCTTAGAATTTTCCACTTTTTTTTCCTAGTGCTGCTAATATGCCCCTTGTTCATTTCACTAATTATTCAATGTATCTTTCAGTTCATAAACATTTACTGAGCACCTTCTATTCCTGGCACTGGACTTACAACAAGAAGGAAAACATGAACCCTTCAGAGGCATGATCTGAAGGGAAAGACAGGTGGTGTTTTAAGACCAAAGACCTGGTGAGAACAACATAGAGGAGGAAAAGTTTATTTGGGGTTCATGGTTTCAGAAGTTTAAAGTCCAAAGATGGCTGACTCCATAGCTCTGGGCTCAAGGTAACGCAGAACATGATGGTAGAAGGGTATGGAGAGGAAAGCAGCTCAGGACATGGCAATCGGGAAGCAGAGAAAGAGAGAGCTCTGCTCACCGGGGACAAAATACAAACTCTAAGGCATGGCCCCAGTGACCTTCCTTCTCCAGCCATACCTTAACTGCCTACATTTACCACCCACTATTAGTGGATTAATGCACTGATTAGGTCAAGGCTCTCATAACCCAATCATTTCACCTCTACACTTTCTTACATTGTCTTGCACTTGAGCTTCTGGGGGCCCCACATATCTAAACCAAAACAGATGCTAAAAATCAATTACAACACCATGAAAAGACTAAGTCCATCACGGTAAAGGCATCTAACTCTGGAGACAGAGTAGGTCTCTTTTTTATTATTATTAGTTGTTCAAAACATTACAAAGCTCTTGACATATCATATTTCATACATTTGATTCAAGCGGATTATGAACTTCCATTTTTACCCTATATACGTATTGCAGATTCACATCGGTTACAATAAGGAGGTTACATGTGAATTCCAACTGAAGGACAAGAGGGAGGTTCAAAAAGGTAATGAAGTGATCTTAGAGGTGGAGGATAGCAATGGCTTCAGAAGGGCCATCTGAAAATAAAAATGGAATGAATAACAACACTAAATAGTTTCCTAATTTCCCTGATGACTACAGTATGTTTGGGGTGTCTGCACTATTCCTTGAATGAGTGTTCTATAGGTGCAGGAAATGTGCTCCTCCTTCCTCTGCTACCACCACCAGAGAGAGCTAATTTGGTTGGAGGGGTCTTTGCAGTGTGCTTCTCTTCCACCCGGCATCAAAGCACATTGAGAGGGAGCAGAGCTGTGCTTGTCATGTGGCTGCACCTCTGGGATTGTCCAGTGCCACTAGAATGGCTCCTGGGAGTCTAGTCTGCTCTACCTCACCTGCATTGCTTATGTGCAAATTGATATCAGCACATCATTGTTCAGGGATTTTTTTTTTCTAGGGAGATTTTCCAAATGAGCTTGGCATCCCTCTTCAGCCAATTTTGAATCTAAACCTCAGCTGAGGCTGTCTAAATTGGCCTTGTTGCACATACACAAGAAGCTTCAGAAAGACTTGAAAATGTCTATTCGCCCTCCCCTCTACGTGATATGGAGTTTTATTTTTATTTCTTTTCCTACTGCTTTTTTTTTTTAACTTTGTTCTGGGAATTAAACCCAAGGGTGCTTTATCACTGAGCTACATTCGCAATCTACTTTTTTATTTTTTATATTTTATTTTGAGTCAGGGTCTTGCTAAGTTGCTTAGGACCTTGCCAAGTTCCTGACGCTGATCTTGAACTCATGATCCTCTTGCCTCAGCCTCCCAAGTCACTGGGACTACAGGCATGTGCCACAGTGCCCAGCTCTTTCTACTGTCTCTTTTTAATCGGGACTTTTAAAAAATAATTACTATTATTTTGGATGTACTTATGTAGTGTGATATGTAGTGGGGTGGATTGTGGTAATTTGATACGTGTATATAATATGTATATAACGTGTAATGATCAGATTAGGGTAGTTAGCATTTCCATCTTTGAAACAGTCCAAAATGATTTGACCTGTACAAGATATGCAAGTTAAACAGGGTATGCAGCTTCTTTTGCAGTCTTTTTCTTTTCTGCTGGCTTCTGTTTTCAGCTATTCCTTGGTAACTATGGCCTTTTCTCCCTACCAAAGGCTGCTTCTGCTTTCTAGTACCGACAGCCTGCCCCCCTTCCTCTCATCCATTCTCAGCTGTCTTGGCCTCTGGTGCTGTTGCTGATTCTTCCAGCCAGTCTGCAATGCCTGGGCTTGGTACAAAGTTGGTGTCCCAGCTGCAGTCAGCTTCAACATGACTCCTGGTGAGGCTCTCCCTTCTGGAACTTATAGAACTGCCTTGCTAATCAGTATCCTTAACCCCCAGTACAATGAATTTCCCAGAAGCATCTCAGGCCTTTCTCATGAGGAATATTTGCTGTGACCAGAAATAGGGAAAAGGCAGATGTAACAGGGAGGAAACGGAGAAATACAGTATTGTTGGTGCCAGTCAGGATATAAAACTCAGACCGGTACCCCTGAGTCACCAGGGAAATCCAAATATTTATATGAAATATAAAGCGGAAACCATGGAAGGAGTGGGATAGGAAGAAAGGCTCAAATAGTCCTGTCAGGTCAGAGTCACTGTGCCACTCTTCTTAATTCTCCTCAAATCTGAGTGGACTGAAAATTTAGCCTTTGCCATTTGCCTGCTGGATGCTGGGAAGTAAAGGTTTGCTTTCCAACATTGGAGGGTGAGAACTGCGCCCCCGAGTGGTTCTTTTTGTTCCACAGAATGGATCTGAAATTTATTATCCCATAAACAAAGAGAGGACATCAGCCTGTAAAATGTGGCCGAGTCTGGTTTTCAGAGGGAAGACCATGGGCATGGCCTCTTGGAGCCCCACAGGAAGCCTTTGCATTCCACTCACAGGAACCCTAGCGGGAACTGCAAACTCTTTCTGAGGACTCCAATTGTGTCACTGCCGGCAGAGACCAGTCTCCAGAATCTTCAGGGTCCTCTAAGGCCCCGGAGATGCCTTCTAATATTAGTTCATCTCATTTCTCTATGAAGAGAAAAGTCACTATGACAAGCTTTTAGCAGTTTCAATGGGAATTAATGTCTCACTTTTCCTTACAGAGCAATGGCATTTTATAAGAGGACCCAGAGGGAAAGAGACCCAGACTCTAGAGTTTAGTGGTAGAAGGTCAGGCCCTCCAGCATTCTTAAATATGGCAGTTGCCTTCTCTATGGCTGCTCTGTGACACCTTTTTAAACATTTGGCAAAGTCATCCAACAACAAGCCCGTTATTCTTTCCCATTCGTTACTACATAGGCAGGTATAGAACCAAATCAACACAACCTAACAAGACCAGCACTCACTTTAGGAACACCACCACGACTTAAGGAAAACATCAGTTAATCAGATTTTCCAGTAAATGGACTGGAGGAACTTCTCAGATTTTGAATCAGATCAGTGAACTCGGACTTTATCCGTAAGGATCTGGTTCCACCTATACATTGCCTGTATAACTCTCCCTGAAGACTCCCCAAGTGCTCTTCAGAGTGGGACTGGTTGGGAATGCTCAGTAGGAACCCAGCTGGAGGACAAAATGTGGTTGCATTCCCAGGGTGGTAATCTATCCCAATGCCCAATGACTCACTTCCTGTTTTTATGTCTTCTCCAGACTGTGAGCTGAAAAGGAAAGCTACTCAGCCTTGGAATCTGTTGTTAAAATATATTTAATAACAGTCAGAAATGTTATAGATTTATTGAGTCGTATCCTTTTCCCATACAGAAATTGCTTTTGCTCTGAACTTTATTATACTTTGTATGTTGCATTATTTTTCATAGTTTCTTTTCTGCTGAGTAGTTTTCAATGGGACACACACACACACACACACACACACACACACCATACACAGTACAAGATAGTAATTGACTGGAAGCAGAGCAGGCAGTGTTGCTCCCATACACTTTTTTTTTTTAAATTCACTTTAATTATATTCTTCAAAATGTCTCTTGCAAAGCCTAGGCCATAGGATCACAGTATCAACTAGTATATAAAAATGTGCCCGGGGGCTGGGGATGAGGCTCAAGCGGTAGCGCGCTTGCCTGGCATGCGTGCGGCCTGGGTTCCATCCTCAGCACCACATACAAACAAAGATGTTGTGTCCGCCGAGAACTAAAAAATAAATATTAAAAATTCTCTCTCTCTCTCTCTCTCTCTCTCTCTCTCTCTCTCTCTCTCTCCTCTCTCACTCTCTCTAAAAAAAAAAAAAAAAAAAAATGTGCCCGGGTGTTTTAATTGCTATAGGTGACTGGGTATTTCTGAATCCAAATGAAAATGGTTTTTGATCTGAAAATTAAACATTTCTTTTTTCAAGTAAAGGTGACTTCTGCAAGTATTTTTCAGAGAACTCTTACTATTTTTTTAAGGGTTTTGTTTATTGAGGAGGGAGTGTTGCTTTGTTGCCTAGCTGGTCTCCCAACTCTGGACCCATTTGAACGCAGGGCCTTGGGCTTGCTGGGCAAGAGCTGAGCCCCACCCCCAGCCTCCCTTCATTGTTAAGTACAAAAAAAATAAAGCTTTTTTTTTTTTTAAGTCATCATTCTCATTGTTTCATGTCTTAATGTATGCCATAATAAATGGGTGAAGAAAGTATAATGTAAATATAATAATTAATGTTTTTAAAGGTAAGAAATGGAAGTAGTAGCAGTTCACCACTACTTGGCAAGTATTGTGGGACTCTGCAGCCAAACCCCATCTTCTCTCAAAACAATGAACTGTATCTACGATTTAAGAGCAATAATATAATTTCCAGTCATGGATATGAAATCATCTGGGCCTCA
The DNA here is from genome assembly GCF_045843805.1 of Urocitellus parryii. Classification (NCBI taxonomy): domain Eukaryota; kingdom Metazoa; phylum Chordata; class Mammalia; order Rodentia; family Sciuridae; genus Urocitellus; species Urocitellus parryii. Next base: position 59,181,926 of record NC_135539.1, on the reverse strand, counting down.
TCACCCTCTGGTAAGACATCTGCCCTTTTGGGGGCAAAGCAGTTGTACATAAAGCTAACGTAAGGTGTCTAATAGAAAAGCACAATTAAAGTGACCTTCTCTTTTTAGCTATCTATATATTTCATGATTTCCTGTTAAAAATAGAAATTGGAAACAATTGAGGTATTTAAAAATTCTATATTTATTCACTATTTCTATGTAAAAGGATATATATTTACCTATAAAGAATATAGAAGGTCTGAAGATTTTTAATTCCTACATAAATTCTGTTTTGTCAGAATTTTTGCTTTTGGTTTGGTCATCACAATGTCCTCTGAGAATTCAAATGAAAAAGCCAAATGGCTTTCACATTCTCGAGCACATGTGAGCAGCTGTGCTCTTCATAGTACCTGTGGCTTATTGGCTGTCCTGTAGTTAATTGCTTTTTTCAGGGTAGTAAGTATCTTCTTGTATTTTTGGTCCGCTGGTTATTAAACAACCGAAGGAAATTTAAGTCATGTCAATACAGGATAATTCAAAAGCAGAGAAACATCTTTGTGAAATGTCCAGAAAATCTTCAAAATAAAAATGATAGAAAGAGCCAGGCACAGTGGTACATGCCTGCAATCCCAGTGGGTCAGAAGGCTGAGGCAGGAGGGTTAGCAAGTTCAAAGCCAGCCTCGGCAAAAGTGTGGTTGAGACCCTATCTCTAAATAAAATACAAAATAGGACTGAGGACGTGGCTCAGTGGTTAACGATCCCTGAGTTCAATCCCTGGTACCTCCCCCACCCCACCAAAAAAAGATGTAAAGACTCATTTTAAATATGCTGAGGGGTAAGAACAGGGTTCTATCAAGACAGTCATGGATAATGAAATCTTTGCAACTTAATGAGGTTTAAAGACTATCTCCAAAGTACTAATTTTATAGGTGAGGACAGAAAACACTAAGATTAATGTGTTGCCCCAAATGCACAGCTAGACTGTGGCAAAGGGGGACAGATCCAGCTCAGGTGCTTTTTGGTTATGCCAGGCCATTTCTTCTGGATCCCCCTTGGCTATCCAGCCTAACTAGTGATAACTCTGGTTTACAAACAAACAAATCAAATAAATCAACACCTGAAAAAAATTTAAAAAAATAAATAAATACCTGTGCCTATGGAGTTTGACTTTAAGTATGTCAATCTCAAAACTGTCAGTTATTATTTTGGCAAAAATCACTTTTCTTGTAAAGTGATTCATATCAAAAGCTACAATAGCATAGTCTGCATTCAGCTCATAATTTTCCTTTTTTATATTTCTTTTTTCCTCCAATTAATTCATTAGTTAATTTTGAACTGGTACCTTATCATGATACATAATAGTGGGGTTTGTTGTTATATGTTTGTATACACCAACAATAGAACATTGTAATTTGGTCAGTTTCATTCTCTTGTACCTCCCCTTCAGAATTTGACCTTGAATTTGACTTCAATGTCATTATCTTCAACTCAGTGCATTAGGAGTGCACCATCAAAAACACACACACGACTTCATTCTGTCTTACAGTTATTCTGCCACATCATTTGTTTTTCCACGTTGTCCCTAACTTACTTTTTTCAAAGAATAGTGCTGGAGGAAGGTGCACCTGGGTCATGGAATGCAGGGAGAGGAACGTTTGTTGGGGATGGGAGAGGTGGAGGTGACAGGGGGAAGGATGCAGCCCACAGAGGGAGGAACTAGAAGGGGATTTGGCCTTCTACTGTTCTTGCAAAGTCTCATCCCCTTAAGATAAAAAGGTCTATTTTTCTTACACACACACACACGAAAGCTGACTGGTTCTGAATCCTCTGAATCAAACTTTCTGCTGTGCTTTCCTTGCAGGCTGCGGTGGGACTCTTTATGGAGACAGTGGCTCCTTTACCAGCCCTGGCTATCCCAGCACGTACCCAAACAACACTCACTGCGAATGGACTCTCATTGCTCCTGCTGGAAGACCTGTCACCGTCAGCTTTTACTTTATCAGCATTGATGATCCAGGAGACTGCGTCCAGAACTATCTCATACTCTATAATGGGCCAAATGCCACTTCTCCATCCTCTGGACCGTATTGTGGAGCAGTGAGTACAGCAAACACTTTTAGATTCCCACTTGTTATTTTAAAATCATGATGGTAACTCAGTATAGACTCTTAAGGTAGACACATGCAAATAACAAAGCCACAGCCTTAGCAAATTTGGTACTGTACAGTTTTCTGATTTCTATTGTGGGGGCACCAGTGCCATCTAGTGGGCACTGTGCTACAGTACTCTTAATAGTTACCAAAGCAGACTGCATCAGAATCATCAGAATCGTTCATGAAATTACTTCCAGTTCCCACACATATCTGTGTTAACTTTTTTAAAGCTCCTAGTGTGATTTTGATGCCCTTTCCGAGTTTAATACTTACGTTTGTTTCTAAGTATATAGAATTATAGAAAATTTGGACATCTGGATCCATTTCATCTACTTCTTGCTGAAAATTGCAGGAATTCTTTGAAGAAATGAACTATAGTTTATTTCATAAAGATAAGATGTAATAGATCCTTGCTAAACTGTAATATTGTGAGAATATGCCTTTAACATCCTCTATTTTTTTTTAAAAAGTAGCTACTTAAAGAGCAGTCAAGTGCAATGTGGCTCCTGATGAGCCTTCTGTGTGTTTTATGTTTTGATAGAATGCCATTGTTTATGGGAAATCCTGTATTACTCACAGCGGCAGGATCTGACTATCTAGATAATACAGGAAATACAAGGAAAATCAAAGAAGTGTATAAAACTTCTGTTAACTGACCATATTAGTTTGTCAATGTAGAATAAGAAGTCAAACCTGTTGCTTCCTGTATTTGCATATGTAGCTCTTTATCAAAATTTAGGAGCAGATTAAAATGGAAGTAAGAGGTGGTTGTGCAAAAGAATAAATGATATTGCACATACTTTAATATATCTCTTAGGAAGCAAAGCAAAATATCTCTCCTTCACTCACTTGAATAATTTGCTATCTTGGGAATAAATCTGTGTTTGATGACTCTTAGGTAAGGCTGTAATGTAAATCTTGTGAGCCCAATAGTGTAAACCTTGTGAGAGAAAGGCTTTTTGTCTGTTTTGTTCATTTTTTAAGATCCTCGATGCTAAAAAAAAAACCATATATTAATGGTATCTTATAAATATTTGCCCTATGAATAATTAAGACATCAGATAAAAACGAATCTTACCTCTTGCTCCCAAGCATTTCATAGATAATATGAAAGTCAATTCCAAAAGGAAACTAACTATAGATGTTGAGGATGAAAATAGTCTATTTTACTCATATGATCATATTAGTTACCCCCAAGAAATCCCTGGTAACCCAGGTGCCCATTTCTCCTCAACTTTTCACCCTAGGCCATATTCTTTTGCAAAGAATCTACATTACTTCTGGGCAAGATGACTTCTAGAAGTAAATGCAGGTTCACTGTTAATTCTTAAAACTTCTTGACATAATACTTTTGTAAACTATACTAACATTTCTAAAAAAATATCCAAATTTTTTAAAATTGTAACTTTTACTTTTCATTTTTTTTCTTTCAATTTTAGGACACTAACATAGCTCCCTTTGCGGCTTCCTCAAATCAAGTCTTCATAAAATTCCATGCTGAGTATGCAGTGTATCCATCCGCGTTCCGGTTAACGTGGGACAGCTGATGGCGCATGGGTTTCCTCTGTCCTTTGGCTCTGCTGCAGGGAGCTTCAGACATCACACTGGACAGAACTATGCCATCCTGGACTCCTGCCCATGCCACTGATCATAAGTTGAACTTTTATGGTTTTCACCAAAGAATGTGTGGAATTGCTATTTGTATATTAGTGTTCTTTTTTTTTTTTTGAGTGTAAAATAATAACTTTTTGAGTTTGGGCTGTGCACACCTTTCTTTTTAATTTTTGAGCTGAAACTTTTTAAAAGTCTTAAAAGGGTTAAAAATTATTACGTAAATTAAAAAAATTAATATACAATGAAAGTATGATTTTCACTGTGAATGTCAAATTAGAGGTAATAAACATTATTGAATTGTACCACGATTATGCTCCATTAATTTTTAACTCATTAAAATATGTTCTTTAAATTTGGCTTAATATAGAAAAGTTTTGCTGTGACCTCTGAATTCTTTCAATTTCTCTCCTATTTGCCTCAAGCTTCGGTTTTTTTCCTGGCTTTACTGAGCATTTCCCCACCTCTACTCCCCCTGTTCTACCTTGGCTATTGAATTTCTCTGTGCATTCTTCACTCTCTATTATCTATTATCCACTACTCCACATTCCTAGAACATTCCCTTTTTCTTTCCTTGTGTGTGGGGTCTTTCTTCCAAACTTCCTTTTTTAAAAATTTTTACATTGGTGGGGTGTGGGGGATGGACCAGGGATTGAACCCAGGGACACTCAACCACTGAGCCACATCCCCAGCCCTATTTTGTATTTTATTTAGAGACAGGGTCTCACTGAGTAACTTAGCACCTTGCTTTTGCTGAGGCTGGCTTTGAACTCATGATCCTCCTGCCTCTGCTGCTGGGATGCGCCACACTTCTTTAAACTAAGGATGCTTTGCTTTTTCTTTAAATATCTTATCCACTGTTTACAATTCAGTTCAACACTATGACCTGCTTGGAGCCTCCCGAATCTCATTAGTAGGAATTATTATTTCTTCTCCTTCTCCTTTTCCTTCTTCTTCTTCCGTGTTTTCATAGCAATTTTTGTAATCAAATACAATATTTGTTACATTGCAGGGCTGGTGGACTGGGAATTGAACCCAGGGCCTTCTTGCTAAATATGTACTCTACCACTGACCTACACCCCAATCCCACATTTTTTTTTCTTAATCGTTTTTAGTTGTATTTAGTCTTCCCTTCTTAAATTGTGTGTTTTTGAAGGCAGTTCTTGAGTGTCCCCACAATGGTTTAACATTGGATTTCCTCCTGACAGATAACTGTCACTGTGATCCTGCTCTGTCCACTCCTTCTTTTGCCAAATGAAGAAAGATCATCAGGAGGATGGGTTAATCATGCCTCTGGAACAACCCAGTGACCATTGGAAGCTAGAAGATGGTTTGCAACTATACAGGGCTGGGCTTAAATTGTACTGAAAACAGACACAAGAAGGAAAACCATGGGGCTGGGCATGTGGCTCAAGTGGTAGGGCGCTCGCCTGGCATGCCTGCGGCCCGGGTTTGATCCTCAGCACCACATACAGACAAAGATACTAAAATACTAAAAAATAAATATTAAAAAAAATGTTCTCTCTCTCTCTCTCTCTCTCTCTCAAAAAAAAAAAAAGAAGGAAAACCATGATGACACCAGCCACAGTCAGTAGTCTCCAGAGCTGCTGAAGTCCCGAGAGAGTCATTTATTCTTAAAATAAATTACTGAGCTAAAAAACTAAGAATAGGTACCAATGAAAATTAATGTTCTATGTTTTTGACATTGATCCCCCCAAAGCAATGTACTGTTGATATTAATTTTTTTCAAAAATATAAAACTTAATCTCTATCATAATTCACTTGTTTACCCTCTTTAAATTTTCCTATTCTTTTTGCCAATATACACATAGTATTCACACCCCTGGACTATTACTGCACAAAATATTATATTCTACACATTACATTTGCTTTATTGAAACATTTTGCATGTTTCCAGTGTTCTCAATTATATTTTTATCATATAATTATCAGTTTTTATACTTATGTACTTTATTCAACAGCATCCTCTTTTCACATATTTGCTTTGTTTCTAACCTGCTACTGTAACAGATGAGCATCCAGTGGATTTTTTTAATAGAATTTAAAAATATATTTTTAGGATGAGGATGGGATGTGACTCAATGACTATAAGAGGGGGTTCAATCCTTGGTATAATTTTTTTAAAATATTGAAATGCATAGACTCACAAGAAGTTGAAACGATACTAGAGGGAGGTATCTTGTCGCCTTCACTCAGTTTTTCCCAATTTTCCAAAATATTTTGTGAGTTATTTCTTACAGGCACATTTCCTGGAAAGGCAGAAGATCTTTTCATCTATTAACTTTATTGCTAAATTATTCAAACAGCATCAAAAAATTTATATTTCTACTACCAACCCAAATTCTGCTTTTGGAAAATACTTCAGGTGAAAGCCAGAAGTTATTTTGATTAGCTGATTCATTTTTAAGGAAAATCTCCAAGACTGCTCTGCATATGATAATATTCCTAGAAATAGGATAAAATTAGTATTTTAAATCATTTATATGAAATAGAAATTCTACCAGTTTAATATATTTGGATAAAAGAAAATTTTCAAATGATATTTTAAGGAGGAGCACGGTCTAGACCTGACATATGGTTCTGCATATTTTTGTTCAGGTTCAACAAGGAATAAAGAACATTTACTAAAGAGAATTATATTTATTACCAAGTACAAAAGAATAAGCAAGAGAGTATAATAAAGAATTGCATAAGCCAACTCATCCCTGAGAAGCATGGAGTAACTTTGTAATCATAGGGTATCTTTAAAATTCTTATATGAATAAGACATAACTGTATATTTATTGTCCTCAAGGGTACTCATTTTCTGTAAGCACCACCATTGCCTATTGTTGGTTTTGTAGCACAGTACATCAAGTTAAATAATATGGGTTGTTATTTAGCAAGTAGAATAAGTTCCACACAATGGCATATTGCTGTCCTATTTGTTCCCAGACCTGTAACTGAGATAGTGATTAGCTTCCTTTGTCCAAAAAACCCCAATGCTTTTATAGTGTTCCACTGTCTCCAGAAGAGGAGAATTGACCAGAGATTTGTTTTATGCTAAAAATGAAAAGTGAAGTCTATTAAGAACAAGAAACCCACTGAATGAAAGGAGATGTAGAATGTATTACCTCGTCCAATCCCAGTATTCAAATACTAGAGAAATCATTTCTGCACAGAGTGTAGAGTTGCATAAATAATATAGTCTCACCTTTAAAATCCTTGCTTCCTTTAACTATGTATTATAGATAGATATATCAACTTTATGTATGGCATTGTAATGGAAGAAATAGTGAATGTCATGAATAATGACATAAAATCCAAAGGGAGGGTCTTGCCTTTCTAGAACAATTGTCCAGTTGTAACAAGATGAAATTTGATAGATGTATGATCTTGTGCTTTTTATCCAAAAATGAATTGCAAGATACAGAATGTGGAGACACATGACATAGGAACATGAGAATTTTGTCTGAAAGCAAGATTGACATGATACAGCTGTCAAGAAGAGATGATTTGATCTTGGATGGCATTATTTAAGCAATGGTACCTACAGGAGTCATTTTCACTGAAAGGGACATGCTTCTCCAGGAACCCTATTGATGTAATTAATATATATATATATATATATATATATATATATATATATATATATATCTTAAGAAAGCACTATTATTGAGTAATTTAAAAATTGAGAACTGAGAGGGAGAGGGAGAGGGAGGAATAGAGGGAATGGAGAGAGAATATATGAAAATAAAGCTCATTTACAAAATATTCCCAGATATGTAGAGAATAAATTGTGATTTTCAGTAGGTTGGGAGCATGACTTTTTCACATTGCAAAAGGAGGTGAGTTTAGTAAAGTTTTCAACTGAAAGGAAGAGAAAAGAATCCTGGCTCTACTCTCATCAGTAAGATCCATTTCATATCCTGTGGTTCTGCTTTACATTTAATTCATTCACTTATAAATGTATTCAGCATCTATTATGTGATGTGGACTAAGCTTGCTTAGGATAAAGTGGGGACTGAGACAGCCATACCATTCTAACAACTGATGTCTCTCTTCTTCACGTGCATATTTTCCAGTTCCATCTTGCCTGAGTCATTCCCAAGGCACAATCTTTCAATTTTCTTATCTAGTGAAACTGCATTAAGCCAGTTCCCCAGAACAAATGGCCAAGTGATAACTTTCCTGTTCCCAAATTGTTGCACCAGCATGAAATTCCATTGCCAGCAATCAAAATTCTGGACAAGTGAACAATCAAATAGTTAACTTAGGTACCAGGGATTCTGGCAGTTAAAATATTGAGATACACCAAAATATTGTTTTCAGACTATAAGTGGAATTTGAAAGGCCACACTGTAAAATTAATGGATTTGAGGGTAAAGTGGGAGAAGATCTTATTTGGATGTTAATAGATAGTAAGTAGTATTATTCATGGATCCAAAGGAGCCTCGAATATACAAATGTGAAGAAAAAGAAATATCTGCTGTCTACAGCTGACCATGTAATGAACTGAGAAAGTCTCCAGATCATGTCTATATCGACTTCAGATTATTGCCACTTCAGGTAATAATGGGAAGTGTAGACATCCTATTTGACGAGGAGTTTATTCAGAAACAAGAGCCAAATAACCAACACCACCTCCTCTTTCCAACTTCCTTGTGATTCAGCAACTAAAAGGTTAATGCTTGACCTCCAAGGGTCAAGCACTAGTACTTTATTCTAGCATTCTCTTGTGGCCTTTCTGATTCCACCCTTCTGAATATTACCCATTCCAGTGTTGGGAGATCCTAAGGAGAGGCCACCACGGGCCAACTCGGGGCCCAGTGGAGTCAGCTGATACTTGAGGAATTTTAACTCTATTTAACAGAGGAATTAAAAAAAAACCACTACATGCTGACTAGGAGGAGCATTAACATCAGTAAGTATATTAATAAGAATAAAAATTGGGAATGGAACCACTATTTGACCCAGCTATTCCTCTCCTCGGTCTATACCCAAAGGACTTAAAAATAGCATACTACAGAGACACAGCCACATCAATGTTTATAGCAGCACAATTCACAATAGCTAAACTGTGGAACCAACATAAATGCCCTTCAGTAGATGAATGGATAAAAAAATGTGGCATATATACACAATGGAATATTACTCAGCAATAAAAGAGAATAAAATCATGGCATTTGCAGGTAAATGGATTGAGTTAGGGAAGATAATGCTAAGTGAAGTTAGCCAATCCCAAAAAACCAAATGCCAAATGTTTTCTTTGATATAAGGAGGTTGATTCATAGTGGGATAGAGAGAGGGAGCACGGGAGGAATAGACAGGGCAGCGGGGTGGGAGGGGAAAGGAGGGGGCATGGGGTAATTAATGATGGTTAAATGTATTGATCATTATTATCCAAAGTACATGTATGAAGACACGAATTGGTGTGAATATACTATGTATACAACCAGAGATATGAAAATTGTGCTCTATATGTGTAATAAGAATTGTAATGCATTCCGCTGCTATATATAAATTTGAAAAATAAAAAAATTAAAAAGAGTATCTACATAGCTTCTGCTCTGTGTCAGGCATCATTCTGATATATTATTTACTGAAATAAGCACCAAGAACCATCACCGTATTTCATGGATGAGAAAAATGAGGCAAGGATATGTCGTATAAAACTTGAATAACAGAATGTGATTCTAACCTCAACAACCACAGGAGAATGGACCTCACATCTGGCCAGAGAATTAGTTATGAATTAATCAAATATGATGATCAAACTATTTTGATAGGTTTACTGGAAAAATTGATAGGATAGGAAAAAACAATGCAACTGCTGTCATATTTTAAATATAATTCTAAAAACTTAGAGACTATACAGTGTCAAAATAATGTAAGTTCTGAAATTTGTTTTTATTATCAATTTAGTTGTAGAAAGTTATTAGGGAAATCAATATGATAATTGTTAGATATTTGATGAAAAGTTTGCTTTTTAAGCTTTAATTTGTGATTTTATATTTATATGCCACTTAGTGGCTTGTGAAAAATACAGTTATGTTAGCTCTCCATCACTATAATGAAATAGCAAGATAATCAACTTATAAAGAAGAAAGACCTATTCTGGCTCACATTTTTGTTGGCCCCATTGCTTTTGGGCTGTGGTGAGATAGCACCCCATGATGAGAGTTAACAGCAGAGCAAAACCACTCAATCTCATGGCTAGGAAGCCAAAGAGAAGAAGAGAAGGGACCAAGGTCCCACTGTCCCTTTTAAGTACACACCTTCAATGACCTACAGCCCCCTACTAGGCCCAGTCTCTTAAACATTCCCCGCTCTCCCACTAGCTCCATCGTGGCTACCAAACGTTGAACACGTCTGGGGAACTTCCAAGATCTCAACCACAGGGATAAAGACTAAAAAAGGCATTTTAAAAATTAATGATTTATATATGAATTTATAATCATATGACAGTTGTGATAGGTCTAGTGTCCCCCTTATTTCGGATCAAGAATCATCCATACTCTATTTCTGATTGGTTTACTGTGTAGATCCAGGGGCTGGAGATGGTACATTCCTCCTAGTGGGAAATACTGGAGAATAAACTGCATGTAATCATAGAGTCCATGACAGTGGTGCTGTGGAGAACATTTAAACTCTGAAAAGCACACACGTTATTGTACAGGACCAGATACATATTTTCCAAGACCCCTTGACCAGAAATTTTTGAACATTGCAAGATGGCGACAGCACAGCATTAAGTCAAATGGAAGGCCATCTTAATGTGGAGTTCTGTGCATCTGTACAGGTTGCCACCCAGACCCTGTTTCCATATCATACAAATTTGGAACATAGGAACACAGTTCATTAAGCCTCATATCAGTAAAAGTGAAAAGAATGAGAAGAGGGTGCCAAGAATTGTGATATCATAGTACAATAAGATGTACATATTTTGATTCTGTCTCAGTTTTCTAGCAGAGAGCTTCTTAAAACTCTGAGTGATGGGGTGACAGGTACACATTCTAATATTTGGTCCTTGATTCCAGTTCCTGATATAGAGTGCCTAAACTTGCAGAGTTTTCTGGGTGATGGAAGTATCTCCTATTCTAATGAGGTGACTCTTTATGGATTCCTGAATGAAGAAGAATGGACAACAGAAAGACCAAGTCATGGTTGGAAGCTTTGAACATTCAGTCCCACCCTCTGTTCTCCAGGAAGAGGAGAGAGGGTGGACATTGAGTTATAATCAATCATGCAAAAGTAATGAAGCTTCCATAAAACTCTCTGAAATACTGCATTCAGAGAGTTTCCTTGTTGGTGAACATGCTGGGAAGGTGGTGCACTCCAACTCAAGGCTGCACTCAGGACCCTTCCAGACTTTGCCCTATGTATCTCTTCATCTGGCTGTTCCTCTGCATCCTTGATAAGATCCTTTATAAATATAGTAAACCAGTAAACACAGCATTTCCCTGAATTCTGTGAGTTGTCCTATCAAATTAAATGAAATTGAGGAAGGGATCATGTGAACCCTATTTATATCATTTGCTAGGTGACAACCCGTTTACTACTTGGTGGCATCTGAAATGAGGGCAGTCTTAGACAGTCCTTCACCCATGGAGTCTGACTTTGGTAGAGGTAGTGTTAAAATTGTGGTGAATTGTAGAACACACAGCTGGTGTTTGCTGGAGAATTGCTTGGTTTGTGGGAACACCCAACACACATGTGGTGTCAGATGTTCTCAGCATTGAATGCATGAGAATAGCAAAAACAGTTTGATGCTTCCCATCTCAAACAGAAGTGAAAACAAATTTCTAGAAAATTCCAAAAATAAATGGAAGCATACTGGCAAATAAAACAGAAATTGTAGCCCAAAATAAGTTTCAGAGAGAAATGCAGCAAAGTTGGGAATTGCTGTTCCAGGTGTTATCTGATGAGGGGATGGCAGGTGCAGTGTGAGACGTGAGATGTAAAGGAACTGTATCAGTTGGCACTCACAAGCACCATCTCGCTCCACAGGTGAGGGCAGCCCAGTGATGACCTGTTGGCAGAAAACTTGGGTTCCCGCTTCAAAGAAATTTAACAAACAGCTCAGGGAAAACTAATGCTGACCTAACAGGGAAACAAATACACATAAATAAGAGAGGAAAGAAACCACTCCAATTATTCCCCAAATCAGCTCAGATCTCCACAGAAAGAGCCAAGATCAACTACAAGAGCAAATCTCTCAGCAGCATGAAGTAGAAAGAACTAAATGAACATTAAGCAGGAACCCTTGAATAAACACAAATTAGTAAACAGAAGGGAGGTTTAAAAGCTATTATCCTTGGAGATATTTAAGAAAGAGTATTTATGAAAGTTAAGTCAGATTGCTAGCAGAGAAATGAAGGCAGGGTCCTAATCCAATAGATCTTGTGTCCTGGTAAGAAGAGGAAGTCACACTGGGATGCACTGCACAGGGAAAAGGCCAATTGGGGATACATAGAGAAGCAGGTATCTGCAGGCCAAGGAGAGAGACCTCAGGAGAAATCAAATCTGCTAGATTTCTAGCTCCTAGAACTGTGAGAAAATTAATTTTCTCTGTGGTATTTTGTTTTGACAGCCCCCAAAGATTTGCCTTTTGAAGAGAAGTGGCAGACTGCTGGGAGCCATAATTCACATTTCACAAATGGTTCAATTTTACTTGTAGTTCTTAAACCGAAAAGCGATTCCCGTTTTTCTAGACCAAAAGGTCAGGGGCAAAAAGTAAACAGTAGAAATCTACAGATATCAAAAAAGATGACCGCGAGCTGGGGATTCACGCAACACGACTAGTTCTTGACTCAGTGCAAAGATTGCATGCTTCAGCGAGGGTCGTTAAGAGCACTATTGCGGAGAAGGGAGTCGGGATAGTTCCAAGTGGAACTGCAACTAGAGAAGTAGGACACTGAGAATAATCAATTTTGAAATCCCCAGAGTCACAGTCAGAAACTCCTATGACACTGATGCCCGAAACTTCCCCACTTCCGCCCACAGTACTCCGCCCTTCGACCAACCAACTGAGCATGCGCTGATGCCAGTGCGCATGCGTAGACTCGGATCCAATCGGAATTCCAAACCTGGAAGGGACCGGCTAGCCTCGGCGTGGGGAGGAGTCTCCGAACTACTTAACGGATGTGATAGGCCGGCCTCGGCCTCGGGGTCCACATTCTTTTATGGGCGGGTCCTCGCCCTGGAGCCACATCTAGTAAAGTGTTCTCCTAATTTGGGAAGTGCCCAGTGCTGGAGGGGCGTGGAGCTGAGAGTGATCCCTTGCGCGCCTGCGCCGAGCTCCGGGACAGGGCGTGTTCCTGTTCGGGTGCCGGTTTTGCACTGATCAAGAGTGCATCTCTTGCCACCCAAGTGCGTCCTGCGGTCATCCCACGTCCCCTCTGTTAGGTGCTGCCCTCTGCGGTGAGTGTGTGTGGCACTGCACCAGGGGTTGCTTCTCTGCCTGGCCGGAATGGTGCTGAACCCCCTTAATCCTCTGCCCCGCCCTGTCCCATCCTCCTCCCCGCACCCGGACCTCTGATGCTCAGTCTCAAGCCCAGGTCAAACTGGAGGGTGGCAGCTGCAGGGTTCTTTGCTTCCACCTCCTTGCCTTCCTACCATCGCCCACGTGCTTTGTTTTCGTTCGGTATAGAACATGTCCAAGTCTCTGAAAAAGTTGGTGGAGGAGAGCCGGGAGAAGAACCAGCCGGAAGTGGACATGAGTGACCGGGGCATCTCTAACATGTTGGATATCAACGGCTTGTGTAAGTTCTTGGGCAAGCCCTTCCCCTGGATGAGTTGGAAGGGGTTCTAAGTTTGCCAGGTAACTGCTGCTCTTGGCAGGAGAGATTATAAAGGTGTAGATCTCCACGCTCTGTAAACAGCACTTGTCCAAGGGAACTTCACTCAGAAAGTTTGCAATCAGTTGTTCTGTTCCATCTAGAAAATGAACATGAGAATATAGGATCAGAATCACATAAGACAGTTCCTGCAGTGTCTTATCTGTGGTTTGTGTGAATATATGGCATATGGGTGGATTTGCCACACAGTTTATATAACAGCTAGTTGAGCTTTTGAATTGGAAATCATTTTAAAATCACTCTTCCATTCTCCTAATATAGACTTTGTGAACAAATGGCAAACATAAGTTACATGATTAATAAGAATTCTTGTGCCTGGAATATGTGTGTGTGTGTCTGTATTTTACTTTATCCATTTTGTTATTTGTTCTTTTTAGGTTACATCTGACAGTAGGATGTATTTTGACATATTATACATACATGAAGTATAACTTCCCATTCTTGTGGTTGTACATGTTGTAGAGTTACACTGGTTGTGTAATCATATATGAACATAGTGCCTGGAATATTTTAAACATTTCTTGAGTCATTACCTATTTCTGGGTCTTTATTCTCCTAATTTGGTTCATGCTTTTTTTTTTATTCCTCGTTTGCTCTAGTGATGTCTTCCTAACTTACCATCTTGCCTCTGGTTTCAGTGCCCACTTTAATCACTGTATTGCTTTCAGTGTTATTTTCCGTAAAATCAGGAATTGTAAATGCAAATGCCTAACAGTGAGGGTGATCCTGAACTCCATAATTTGTATCCATCTGAAAGGGGCAGCTACTGCACCTCCTACTCAGATCCCAACAGTTGTCACTGTGTGAGGTTGTTAGTTCAGTGTTGGCAGATTTTTTTTTTAAGAAGACAAGAATTCATTTTTAAAATATGAAATTTTAAATATGAAATTTCTTAATTTTTAAGTATTAGCAACTAAGTCAAATATTTGAACAAGACTTTATAAGTGAAAGAAAACACTTCTTCAAGCTGAATGTGACTACAGTTTCAACCTTCTCCTTGAAATGCTGTTGGTTCTCCATTAGTGACAGTAGTGCTCCAAATTCCTTGGTGTGACATACTCGAAAGGCCTTGGCCTTTCTGAATTGGACCACAGTCTTATCCCATCCATGCATTTGGCATCCCAGCCATACTGAACTGAGCACAGTGCTCCTCCAGAATATACCCCATCAGATCTTTGTTCCTTTGAATGTGTTTTCCCTCCTTACACTCTTCCTTACCTGAAATCCTTTTATCCTGTCAAGAGTCAGCTCAGTTATCATAGCCTATGCAAAGCCTTCTCTGTCTACGTAGTTCTTCTAGTCACTATGTCCTCTGAATTTGGACATGCCTTGCTTCATGAATTATTACATGGGATTATAATTTCTTCTTTTGAACTCTAAAAGTCTTTCTTCCCCTCTGGGAGACTGGGAGGACTAAAGATTTGCAATGTTCATGTTTGTGTTCTTTATAATGGTGCCTGGAACACAATAGGTGTTTGAAAGTGCTTTATAAGTCAAAGAAAGAATGATGGATTAGGCCAGTGAATTTAGGAGATCCATTCCAGGATGTTATAAGAAACAAAAAGAGGATATACCCAAGAGACCCTCAAAGATGTTGGATAGCTTGCTAGGCATGGAGAAAGCAGAGTCAGGATTCCTGTGCATGAATGATTTGTGCTTGGGACACAGATTATGGTTGATGCTATTGATACATCTTGGCAAAAGGAAAGGGGATAGAAAGTGGATGACTTGAATTTGATGACCTTTATGAAAATACATGCCATTGATTTTGGTCTTGCCTAGTTAGCATCCCTTCCTTCTTGCCATGTGTTGGTTTTCTGCAGTAGGGATGGATTCTTGGTATCAGCTGCAGAGCAGGTGCCTCTGGTATTGAATTGACAGTTGAGGATCTGGATAATGCCCCATGCTGCCCCTGCCCAGCTCTGCTGTGGTGGTGATCATCATTGGAGACACTGTTGCTGTAAAGAAAGAAGGTGGTGATCGGAAAACAAGTGGCTCAGCACAGCTATATCCTGGCCCCCAGCTTTCTGCCCTATGGTGCCCCTTTTTTCTCGTAGGGTTGAATAGAGTTAGCTTTCAGCAGAGCAGCTTTGTGCTCCCCAGCTTTTGAAGAGGAGACTTCATGTAATATTTACAAGTGGGAAGTGAGGCTGAGCTATTTCAGTTCAGCTCCATTATCTCTTTGAAGTCTTGGCTTTTATTCAGAAGAAAAGATAGACACTTGCTTCCTAAAAAAGATGTTTCCGGTGTAATACTGGGTGGTGAAAAACAAGGAGGTTTTTCAGCTTTCCCCAAGAAGTCACTCAGGAAGAGCACTGGTACTACCTGGGAACTTCAGTAGGAGTGAATTTGGAGATCCCACATCCTCTGGTTTCTGTAGCATTGGCCCAAGGAAGTGGCTACCTGCTGTTCATTCCCTGACTTCTGGACTCCTCAGAGCCTACAGAGTTCCAGAATGCTCTGCATAAGCCCATTCCTTCTGAGGCTCATTTATCAGCTGTGCAGACAATACTTATTATATACTTACGATGTTAATCAGTTTTGTGTTGCTGTGACCAAAAGACCTGACAAGAACAACTTGGAGAAGGGAAAGATTATTTGCCTCATGGGTCCAGAGGTCTAGTCTATGGGTGGCCAAGTCCCTAGCTCTGGGCTCAAGGTAAGGTAGCAAGTTATGGCAGAAGGACATGGTGAAGGGATTTTGCTCCCTCCATGGCAGCTAGGAAGCAGAGAAAGGGAGAAGGGTCCCTAAGGAAGATGTACCCTTTCAGGGTACACCCCCAGTGACCCACTTCCTCCAGTCATTCCTTAATTGTCTACAGTTGTCTTAATTGTCTACAGTTCATGTAGTCGAGGATGGACTCATCATCCAATCATTTCACCTCTGAATATTCTGGCATTCACAGGAGCTTTTTTGGAGGATACCTCACATCCAGACCATGACACTTGTATAAAGTATAATATAAGAATTTCCATATCCCTTTATTTGTTCAATTATAACTGCAGCTGTGAAGTTTTACATATTAGTACCCTGATTAAACACAGGGAACAATTAACTTGGAGGTACTGATAATGTAAAATTGTCTGTTTCTTGCATTTCTAGCCTTTCTTTTACTGCCTTGACTTTGCTTAATTTCTCAAAAGATAAGAAAAAAATTCGGTTTTGAAGATAAGAATGAAGGTTTTGTATTTCTTTGAAGCATATGAAATGCCTGGCTTTCTCCTTTTGAGAGTTGAGTCTTGTAAATATAGTGCTGTACTTCCTTGCAGACAGATTTTTTTGAGGAGTTTAAGTACCAAAAGTTTTTTGATGGGGAAAACAGCTTGGGCTAGAGACAGGCATCAGACCATTCTACTGTTTTCTACCTTCCCAGCCTATTTCTAGGGGTGCTCAGGTCCTACCCTGAGTGGTTGTGGGGTTGGGTAGACTGGGTTCAAATTCTGTACCTACTACTCTGTAACCTTAGAGAAGCTACTCAATCCTTTTGAGCTTCAAGTTCCTCATTGTCAGGTGGGGATATAAGTAGTCACTTTGTAGGACTGATTTAGTGTTAAATGTGGCAATGCACATTAAATGTTACCTATTAATATGAGGATCCACTTAAAGCCCATAAACCCCAGATATAACCAGGCCTCACATAGTCAATTGCCTGAATCAGGAATTAAACTTGGTTAATGAGACTGGGTAAA
The DNA here is from genome assembly GCF_045843805.1 of Urocitellus parryii. Classification (NCBI taxonomy): domain Eukaryota; kingdom Metazoa; phylum Chordata; class Mammalia; order Rodentia; family Sciuridae; genus Urocitellus; species Urocitellus parryii. Next base: position 59,164,633 of record NC_135539.1, on the reverse strand, counting down.
GAATTGCATTATATGCTGGTGGTTTTGATGTTGCTTATTAGAACATGGATTGTTGGGCACTTTTACCTTGGGTTCTAATTGCTTTAGATAGCTATTTTGTTTTTGCAACTTTTCTAATTCTATTTTCCATCATTTTTTTTTTAATTGGCATGTAATTTTCACATACACACTGTCCTTAACCCACTGTGTCCTATATATTGGATGCGTATAAAAACAATTTGAGGGGCTGGGCTTATGGCTCAGCGGTAGAGCGCTTGTCCCGCATGAGTGAGGCCCTGGGTTTGATCTTCAGCATCACATAAAAATAAAGAAATAAAATAAAGGTTGTGTCCTATTCAACTAAAAAATAAATATTAAAAAAACAAATTGAGCAATTTTTATAGACGTCCTGTATATAGGACTATGACACATAATGGATTAAAATTTCCAAACATAATGCTATCCATTTTGTTCTTTTTATTAAAGAGATTTCACTGTGGCTACCCCCTTCACCTGGCTGATAAAGTTGCTTTCAAGGGCTCCTGTAATCAGCTTCCGTAGAGGCAGAGTCCCAGCAGTAGACAGGGGAACTTTTTTTTTTTTCAATTCTTTTATTTAAATATTTTATGGCTTTTTAATATCTTCAGGGTTATTGCCCTCTCAGTGGCCAGGCTTTTATCAGTTTCTTTTCTTTTTTTTTTTTTTTTTTTTGTCAGGTTAGATTAAACTGTCTTTCAGATAAACCTTGAAAAAGAAAAAAAATAGCCTGCAGTTGAGGGATTGGTCTTTGTAAAGAAGCAGGCAAAATAATTGACACATATAATCAGGAGTGAACTGGAGGTGCTGTTTCAAAACCCCTTTCAACCTGGAAGTGGCCCTCAGTGTTAGGGAGGAATGTTGTCAGTGCAGACTTTCCTTGGCAAGCGAAAGATGAAAGATCTGGGAAGAGCATGTGATTTTAGCCATAATCTTTATTAAAATCATTTATCCCTCCTGTAAGTTGTGTGTGCATGCCAGCCTTTGCTTTGACACATGCCATACCTGGACACCCCTTTTCCATTTTTTCTGCTAACCTCCTTAGTCCTTGTCAATCAATGCTTGTTGAAAGAATTAATAACTTGTCTATACACATGTCTCCATTCTTGCATCACCCACTTTGGAAAGCTCTCCTAGTTTTCTAAATTTTAACCCAAACAACCAACTTGTTTCTCTCTCTCTCTCTCTCTCTCTCTCTCTCTCTCTCTCTCTCTCTCAGGTACCAGGAATAGAACCCAGGCATACTTAACCACTGAGCCACATCCTTAGCCCTTTTTATGTTTTATATTTTATTTTGGGACAGTATCTCGCTAAATTACTTAGGGCTTCCCTAAATTGCTGAGGCTGGCTTAGAACTTGTGATCCTCCTGCCCCTACCTTCCAAACTTCTGGGATTACAGGGTGTGCCATCACACCTGGCATAAATGTCCCTTATGTGTCTGCTGTACCTGGCAATTTGCTTGGGAAGTTTTTTAAAGGAAGATTCTTAATGCTTAATTAAGAATCTTAATTTAAATCTCTTAATGACTTAAGAGATTTAAGTCAGCTATGTTAAAAAGCATTGCAAAGGAGAAGGAACATAAATCCTGTCCTTTCTATTTAGGTTTTTTCCTCCTGAACTTTCCAGAGGAAAACTAGTTTGTAACTATCAAGAACATGATAGAATTGTCAAATCTGTCAAATGTTTTTGACTTCAGTACAGGGTAAAAAATTACAGTGTTTCATTAAGATGGGAAATAAAGACCAAGAAAAACTGTGCAACTTAATAATTACATTTTCTACTTTTTTTTTCTATCCTAGCTATGATATATTTTTTTGTAAGAAGTTGTTTTTTTTTGTTGTTGTTGTTTGTTTCTAGCTGTGTGGCCTTGAGCATGTCACCCAACCTCTCCATGGCCCCAGTTTTTTTTTTTTTTTAATCTATAAAATGAGAATACCTTTATTGAGAGGGCACTCCATACTAAGAATACCCACCTAGTAGACCATTGGATACATATTAGTCCAATATTTGCTATTATTATTTTAAAACTGTTTTATCTGTGATTATGTAAAAAAAAAAAACATACAAAACAATTTCTCTTTATGTCTTGGAAATCTTGGTGATGGATGGTCTTTGCAAACTTGTCTCAGTGTCTCAACCCCAGGGCACCCACTGCCTTATTCATCATCTGAGTCACAATCCCGGGAAGTTGGATGTGTGTGCCAGGAGCAGGAGAAACAAGTACGGCCTCGCTCTGGCATGTTCAGAGCCCTGACTGTCCAGGAAAGGGTGAAGGGTCAGCCAGCATTTCACAGGACTCAAGTTGTGAAAGGTTGCAACTTTAGCTCTGTTGAGAAGGATGGACTTGCATTAAAAATAATTAGCAATTTTTTCAACCATTAATTAAACACCATAAGTCATGTAATAGAGACTTATTGAATGTATTTTCTTTTCATGATGGGCACGTCCAAGCTGAGTCCCTCTGGGCGTTTTCTATATATTGAATTTTAAATTATTCAATAGTAATATTTGCTGGGTTAAGAAAACTGTGTTCATTGGATAATAAAAGTTATAAGATTTTTGTCTTTAAGGAGCCATGACACCTACTGTTTTGCCACTGTAACCAACTCTTAATTGTGAGACTCGGTGCTGGATTTGGCATGGGTAGTGACTGAAAGGTATACCCTGTATCCTCTTTTCGAAAATCTACATGGACCTGGTTGGAAAAAAGCCAGAAGATAGTAAAGATACACTGTTACAAAGCAAATTCTAGAGATGAGTTCTTGTCTTCTAAAAGCCTTAACTTCTTTGACTAGCAAGTTTACACAGATTGGTTCATTTTGTTTTTCAAAGCAGAAGAGCAAAGCTAAGGCTGAGGAACAGTCCTTGTAGATCTAGTATCTGACCAGCAGGGGTCAATGTTGCACCTCTGTGTTTAGCTGGCAAGTTCCTGAGACCAAGTGCACCATCCTGCCTGCCACCTCTGCAGTTGCTTCTTCTGCCTCTTTCTTCAGTACAAATGTAGAATCTCTTAAGGTCCATCATCCATGTACCTCCCTGGGAGAGACACCTCGCCTGTGTTATGGTCAATCTGGTCCAGAGCATCTTTACTGTTGGCGTGTTTCACAGCTGCCTGGCACAAGGCTTCTGAGTGGAGGGCTGCTCATCAGCCAGTGTCTTTTCCAAAGGAAAGAGATGGCAGGCCCAGCATGGTAGAATGCCTGTAATCCCAGGGACTCTGGAGGCGGAGGCAGGAGGATTGCAAATTCAAGTCCAACCTTAGTGACTTACTGAGGCCCTGCCTCAAAATTAAAAATAAAAAGGGATGGGAATGTGGCTTACTGGTTAAGTGCCCCTGGATTCAATCCCCAGTAGTGAAAAAAAAAAAAAAAAAAAAAAAAAGACATGTGGAATGGAACTTACACTGTTCCCTTAGACAGATTTCCTCAGTGCATGATGCTTAATCATGTAAAACAGTATTTTGGATTTGAAGTATTTGTTGGATTTGAAATGTTTGCATATCCAGAAAGGAAGATGATAGGTCAACATTCCCTACTTCATTAAGTCCTGAGGGCTGCCATAATAAAATACTATCAACTGAGTGGCTTAAACAACATAAGTATATTTTCTCATCAGAGGGCCAAGGAGGTGTCAGCAGTGCAGGTTTCTCCCAATACCTTCTCCCTGGCTGGTGATTGGTGGTCTTCTCTCTTCCTCCTCACCTGGTCTTTCCCCTGTGCAGGTGTGTTCCTGGTGTCTGTGGTTTCTCTGTGTGTCTAGCTTCTTCTTCTCACAAGGCTAGCAGTGTGGATTCGGGTGCATCCTGAGGGCCTCCTTTCAACCTAATCAACTCTTCAGAGGCCCTATCTCTATATACAGTTGTAGACTGAGGTACTAGGGATGGGGCTTTAACATAGAAATTTGGGGGCCTCCATTCAGCCCATACATCTGCATTGGAGGTACCCACAGATACATCCCAAGGGCCCCACCACAGTAAGTGCTTTTCACATCATCCCCTCACCCTTGGTCTTGCCTGTGCTAGGTGAGCGCTCTCCCTGCGGGCTCTTCCTCTAGCCCACCAATCACTTTTTAAATGTCTTTTTTCCTTTTTGCCTTGTTTTAAAATATAGGTCACAATTTTGGTATGTTTTCAGGGCATAGTTTTTGATAATGGGATTTCATTATCAATGAGGATGTTATTCTGCACCTTATTTTCTTAGATAATAAATTTATGGAGTTGGCATTAATATTTTTATGGTTTTTTTAAATAATGAAATTAGTTTTCCTAAACTTTCAGAAGGGACCTTGGTTCTGCATATCCTTTCTCACTTTCTCTTCTGAAGTTTTCATTTAGTTTTGGTACCAGGGATTGAACCCAGGGTTGCTTAACCACTGAACCACATCCTCAGCCCTTTTTCGTTTTTTATTTTAAGACAAGGTCTTGTTAAGTTGCTTAGGGTCTCACTAAGTTGTCGAGGCTGTCTTTGAACTTGTGATCCTCCTGCCTCAGCCTCCTAAGTGGCTGGGGTTACAGGCATGTGCCTCCGCATCTGGAAGTTTTCACGTAGTTTTAAGAAATATAGCAGCTGGCTTTCGGATGACCTGGCTTGTTCTTCTCCCCACCTTTACAGGCCTGTGTTGGGTTCTATTATTTCTTCTTTCTTTAGTTTAGATTCTAGGGCTGGTGCTGGGAGGGAGTCCTCAGCAGTCAGTTTCCAGGTTACAGGGGTTAGACTTTTATGCCAGTCCCCTGATCTGCAGTGCATAAGCCCTTGCTGATTCTAGCTGCTCTTCTCAAATCCATCTTTCTAGTGACTTTGGCTCTTTTGGGGTTCTCTGTTCTCAGGATGTTGGATGCCCCTCTGTTTCTCTCTTTTCACCGTGGGTGCTGTTATCATGTGGTCTTGTGGTTATTGGTGTTTTGTACCCACCTGCTTATATTTGGGGTTTGTGGGAATGCTTTATCCCTTAGTTTTGAGGTACCGTGAAGTTTTGATGGCTATCCAGTGACTGTTTTTATGTGGGGACTCAAGATTCTCAGAAGTGTCTTCATGCCGCTGCCAGCTTCCCAGGATGCCATGTTGTTTTTAACCTAGCGGAAGAAGGAGTTGGTCTTGAAGTTCTTTCTGCTACAGGCACCTGTATCTTCTGGCCTGAGTTTTGGGATCCTGAGCTCTCTCAAAGCCCACCACCTATTCTACAACACAGGTGTGGCCTTTGCTGAGTTTTCTGAGGATTTCACTATTAACAGTGAAATAGAGATGACATAAAGGACTAAGCCACACACACAAGAGACCCATGGAAAGGGGACTTGAATAAAAATAGGGTTTTCCTCTCACATCAGACTTCAGAGTAGGTGTCCCAGGTCAGTGGACATTGTTGCCCCGTGGCATTTGGGGACCTTGACTGCTTTCCATTCTTTTCTTTGTGTTATGGGGGACATTGTCCTCATCTGCTTGCTCAGAGCTGGGTGAATGGCACTTGGAGATTGTAGCTCTTTAAGTGACTGGACAGTGGAGCATCTCAGTTTGGAAGTGGCCCAGGTCACCTACTGCAGGTTCTCCTGCTAAGAATTCACCATGCAGATAACAGTTTAGTTTATGTTCTGCACCAATCCTGTAGTCCCTGTTTCTGAAGTTATTTTTATAGTCTGAAGCTTATAGTCTGGAAGGTTCCTCAAAAAGGGTCAAGAGAATAATATCCCCAGAGTTGTTACACATTGACGATAGATACACAATTTGTGCCCTTTGTACTTGAAAGTCAGTTTTATTGGATATAAAGATTCACAGTTTCTTTCCTGGAGTGTTGCAGGTATGTTATTTTGTTTTCTTCTGGCATAAAAATGTTGCTGTTTATAAGTCTAATGATAATCCAATTTTATAGTGTAAACTGCTGCTTTTTTTCATAAATGCTGAGTTTTTTTAAAACTGCAAGTCAAATGGTATTAGTTTCCTGAGGCTGCTGTAACAAACTACTATAATCTTAGTGACTTAAGACATCAGAAATAAGTTTAGTCACCGTTTTGGAAGCCAGAAGTACAAAATCAAGGTGCCAGCAAGATCACACTCCTTGCAGAGGCTTTCAGGGAAAGTTGATCCTCTCCTGTGGAGGGGAGCCTGGGCAATGTCCTCTGCACTAGGCAGCCCTACATCCAGCTAAAACTCTTCTACCAGTCAAGAAAGGAAAACTGGTGTGGGTGGACAAGGGAAGTGTTCAGTTCTCTCACTCCTCTCCCTGGGCGCCAACCTTTTTGACTTGGAGACTTGGGATCTCTATCAAAGGAGAGACTCCTATTGTCCTAATCATTCTTACTTGTTTCTTCCAGTCTATCCAAAGAGATCTACAGAGAGTAGCAGTTCAGAACATGGGCTTTGGAGGGCTGGCCTTTATTAATTATCCCAGCCTTGCAGTTTATTAATCATGTGTCCTTTAGAAGAATTAGCATCTTTGTGGTTCAATGTTTCTCCTTGGTAAAATGGGGAAACTGTGGTTCTCCTCAAATGAAGGTTGATGTACATGAAGTTTGTGGTGCAGGTGAGGTACTCAAGAAAATGATCATAATGATCTATAATTAGGAAATTTTATGTTTGGTACACTGATATGTAGTCTGTTTTCTGGATCACATTGTGGGGCCTCTGGTGAGGTAGGAGATTTGGGGGTGAAGAGTCAAATGTGCCTGTGGGGTGAAGACCTGATGAGGGTTTGTGAGTACCGTGAGTGGCCTGTTTTTTCTGTGGGAATCGTGTGCTGAAGGCAGGTGGGATAGATTGTCATAGGATCATGGGAAAAGACCACGTGCAGAAGAGATCTGAGGAGGCCCCACAGCTGGCCAGAAGGAGCAGAGCCTGGTTAGACTCTGGGTGCCGTTGACCATGAGTGTTAATCCAAGTACTAGTTACAGGATTGGAGAAGGCAGCAATTGGAGGGCAGGATTAGGGATGACGTAGTGAGAAAAGCTAAAAGCCAAGGTTAGAAACGGTGGATGAGCTGCCCCAAAGACCAGATCATGTGTGGGTGCTGGTGAGACCAGGTGGCACACGGTGGTCCTGAAATATTTAGTGACTATGGAAGGACATACAGCTCTCCAAACTCTGAGAACCATGTGGCTTTTGGGCAGGTGGCAGATCTAGGATTGCACCTCCTCCTGCCTTATCTGAAGGGGACTTGTCTTTGCCAGGGACTCCTGGGCAGCTTCAGGTAGGATGCAGGGAGGAAGAAGGAGGTGGAGGCAGAGAGCAGCCACTCGGGGGGCATTAAGGAAGCAGAGAGCCTGAGAAGGTGGCATGTCATCTGCGGGGATACACGGGGGCTGAGAACACACCATGGTGTCCAAAGTGTAGAGTGTATGCAGCAGTAGTGCCCGAGTCTTATCTTTGGCACAAAAATGAACCTACAACGTAAACTCCTTTTAGTCTTTTGGATACCATGGAATGGAATGCTGTTAGCATCCAGTTAGCACATTGTGGATGCAACTCGGGCCATATTTGTTTGCCCGGTAAAACAGTGAGTGTCACAATTACCCTGTTTCTTGTTTGAAAATGATTTTCAAGGATTCCCTTTGCTTCCTACCTCTGAAACCATGGCTGAGATACTGAACCTCCCAGGGCTTCTTTTTTTTCTCCCTCTAAATCTGGGAGAGAGGCAGGTAATATAGATACTACCCTATAGAGTTATCAAGAGGAAAAGACGAGTTAATAAAGTTCTTTGAACTGCACAGCTGCATATGAGCATTAGCTATCACAGTTATTATTTCAAAACAGTCTATTGAAGTAACAAGTAAGATAGAAGTCTTCGTCCCTTCTCTCATTTACTTGTTGCACAGAATCAAGTAATTGAATCCAGCCTTTCATTTTAAATATGAGGAGTTTGTGTTCTAGGAAAAAAAAAAAAATCCAGTGATTTTTCTTAGGATCTTGCCGTATTACATTGTGGGTCTCAAACTGCTGTGAACTGCACATTCTTTGCTTTGAGTCACTTTATGTAACGGTCATATTTTATTCACAATAGAAAGTAATTTTCTGTTCAGATTTGTACCATTTTTACTATGCTAGGAGTTTATATTGTCTTATAAGGAATAGTCCAACCAGATGTGAATATTGTTTTCCCAGTTGAGAAGTAATAAACTATTAAGATTTAGAATCAGGAAATCATGATTGTAGTCTTAATTCTGATCCTAGTATACTATGGAACCTTGGAAAAAATAAGTTTGCCACCCTGGGTCATCTTTAAAATGAGGATCTTATGTTGTTATATTTTAAGGGTGCTGTGGTTTGAACGTGTTCCCTAAAGTTAATGCTTGAGACACTTTATCCTCAGTTCAGCAGCCATAAGAGATAGAGCCTAATAAAAGGTGGTCAGGCTTTGAGGACTCTGCCTTCATGAAGAGATTAATATCATTGTCTCTCAGGAGCAGGTTGTTACAAAAGTGAATTTAGTCCTCTTTTGTTCTTTTTGCTTTTACCATCTCTTACCTTTCTGCTTTCTGCCATGGGATAATGCAGTCAGAAGCCTTTGCCAGGTGCAGGGCCCATGACTTTTGACTTCCCAGCCTCCAGAACTGTTAAGAAGTAAAATGATTTTTTCTTATAAACTGCTGAGTTTGTAGTATTTTGTTATAATGATGCAAAATAGACTAAGACATAGAATTCCTTTGGCTCTGATACTCTACAATTATGATTTGCAAAAATGCATATATTATATGTTCACAAAATATGTTAGAAAAGTTAGTAGATATGAACAAGTGAAAAAAAGGAAAAAAAGAAAAGAAGAAGAAATTGGTATGTAGGTAGGTAGGCAGATATAGAATTAAATTGACTTTGGTTCTTAAAGATTTTCTTAGTCCTGAAAAACTTTCAGGCATTTCCCTTTTAGCTCAGTTTTTTTTAAAAAAGTATTCCTATTCTGCATACTAGTAAGGATTCTTCAGAGAGCTAAAGCCAGTGGGCTACATATGGATGCACACATATATATAGGGGCAATGTTTTATGGGAATTGGCTCATGTGACTACGATGGTCAAGAAGTTCCATTGTCTGCCATCTACTAGCTGGAAAGCTAGGTGAATTGGTAGCATAATTCAGTCCTATGCCAAAGGCCTGAGAACTGAAGAAAGTGGGAGTAATATGGGCTGCTGATATAATTCCTAGGGTCTGAAGGCCTGAGAACCAGAGACTCTGAGGTCTGTAGAGCAGAAGAAGATCTGCATTTCAGCTCCAGAGGAGAGAATTCACCCTTCCTCTGCCTTTTTGTTTTGTTCAGGACCTCAGCACATTGGATGTTGCCTCCCTACATTGGTGAGGGTAGATCTTACTTACTTTATTAGTCTCTTTCCACAGCACCTCACAGAGATACCCAGATATACTTTTTGCTAGACATCTGGACATCTCTTAATCCAGTCAAGTTGACACGAAAAATTAACCATTGCATTCTGTATTGCACCCTAGTATTTTCTTTTAACCCATTATTACAGAGTAAGATCATTGAAGGCAGGAACCATCTCCCTTTCACATTCCATTACTGTCATACCTCCTAAGTTCAGTGTCTTGCAAAGCAGTTGTAATTAACTGAGTTTTGTTAATATTATCCTGCTTAAACATAGACAGGAATTAATGACTGTGTATCTTAGGAAGTATGGGTTTTTTTTTTTTTTTTGTATGTTTTCCCAAAAGAAAAGCATGAAATGATGTGTTTGGGCAGGAGTGATGTGAGCTGTACATTTTTTTTTTATTTTAAGTTACTGGGTATTGAATTCAGGAGCACTTGACCACTGAGCCACATCCCCAGCCCTATATTGTATTTCATTTAGAGACAGGGTCTCACTGAGTTGCTTAGCGCACCTTGCTAAGGTGCTGAGGCTGACTTTGAACTTGTGGTCCTCCTGCCTCAGCCTCCTTAGTTGCTGGGATTACAGGTGTGCACTACCTCACTCAGCTGGGCTCTACATTTTTAATAACACTGCTTCCTATCCCAGTGGACTCAAAGCCCCCAGTTGGTCACCAGCTCATGTAGGGTTCTCAATTCAAGTGATTTTTCTGCTCTTATGTATAGAAAAAGGTATTGCATTATTGTCATGTGTGGTAAATTGCTTTTTTGTTGAATGAAAAGAGAGTTAATTGTGGTGGATAGACTCTTTATCTATAAATAGTAGAAGTCACTCAAGTGACCAATTTTTTTGAAAACATTACTAAAGAGTTTCCAACCCTGCACAGTTGTAAAATAAAGAAAAACCTTCATACCACACTGAATTCTTAAAAAATTCTGAATTATGAACAAAATTCAAAAGGAATGCTTTTACACTTCTGGATGTGTTGATGAATATGATATTAGCATTATATCCTGTTATCAAACATTTTATTGTCTGTCTTCATTTTAATATACTGTCAGAACTTGCATATTTAAGAGGATCTGAATGTGTATCTTACTACCAAGGGTGAAATAACTTCAGCCAGGCGACACAGGCAGGCATCTTAATCACGCATCATGAAGATACAAAATCTAAATTGCTTAGCATTGCTTCACGGTGCTGACATCTGACCAGCATCCGCATTCCTGGGGCATTAATGATTCAGGGCCATTTAAGGCTGTCTCTGTTTCTAGCCCACCTTAGAGCCAAAAAGGAAAAGCCATTTTGGCCATCCTTACAGTAAGTTCAGCTTAATTCTTCTTTGTAGTTTACAACTTTGGGTGGATTTGAATTAACACAGTGGCCTCTAGGTGCAAATCCAGAGGGTAATATTCACTAGGCAACCTGTGAATGTCCCCTTAGAGTTGTCAAACAAGTGGCCCTCCTTGAACATCCCAGGAGGTATGATGGTTCTTCCAACTGATGTTACATTTCATGCCACAAGCACCATCAAAAAGTGGTAAACCATTTGCCTTGTGATGATAGCAATGCCTTTCTTTCCAGTTGCTTCTATTCGGAATGTGTAGTCCGTGAAGTGAACTGGTGTTTATGGTCCTATTTTTGTGACCAACTTTAATTTGGAACCCAAAGATGGCCACTTCTAACCTGTGACAGGATTTCAGAAATGTTCCAGTTCGACATCATTTTCTGTGTTTCAAGTCTTATGTTATTTTTTTCCCCTCCTTTGGATGTAAATGTTATTCTATTAAACTAGAACTTTCCCCCATTCCTAAATTGCTACCACAGGGATAATTTGCTTTCTAATTTGCTCACTTGAAAGCAGTAGAGGCAGTTTCCACTGTGCCACATTTTTGTGATATGTGAGGCTATTTTGAAAGTAAATCTACAGTCATCTTAGTAGCTGAGATTTCATCCTGCTACTTTTTTTTATTATGCTGGTCTACTTTATGCAGAAGAAGAAGGAAAAACACCAAACCTATTTTGAATAATAATATCTGCTTCTGAGTTTATTTGGAAACACTGATTCCTTTTCTAGGATTTTTTAGTTAGTTGTTTGATTTTTCTGAATTTCCTTTTTCAAAATCCTGGCTGTGGGAGGCCATCCTTGCACGTGATTTGAGTTACCTCCCTGGCTGGGCGAGAGGCGCTTAGACACATCCTTATGTCCAGAGCTTTCCCCACCCTTCTCAGGTCTGAGGGCTTGCCCATGTGGAGACGTGTCTGGCCACTACCCCAAAGACCCAATCATCGCACCTGACCTTGGGACACTGCCCCCCTTGATTTTCATTGGATGGGATTTTCCCCAGAATTTTTTGTTCCCCAGTAAAAGTCCACTCCCTGGTGTGTTGTCTCTCTCTCTCTCTCTCTCTCTCTCTCTCTCTCTCTCTCTCTCTCTCTCTCTCTCTCTCGCCTCTTTAGTAAATCTTGCTACCACAATAGGTGGCTGGAGGCTGGAGCTAGGAGGAGCCGTCTGGGAGCTGGTTTAAAGGTAATTAGAGTCTTGTCTCTTTTAATTCAAAACTCCCTTGGATTTCTCACGTAGCTGAACCTTCATTTATGAAGCCTGTGCTGGCCGTGGGCTAAACCTGGCCACCCCTCTCCAGGTTCTGCACCTTCTCTGTGTTGTAATCTATGCTCAGAAAAGCCCAGGATTTATTCTGCAATTCCCATTTTCCGTGTGTCTTCCAGGTGCCAGTTCCAGTGCATTGTGCGTTTTGTACCCAAAAGTATCTCTTGAGGTATCATCTGTAAGAAGGAGTATCTCCTCCTGAATGGTCACCGTCCCTTTGGCTCTGCTTCTCTTGAGGCTGTGAGCCTTTTATGTTGTCATTTCAAGTTGTTGGTGCATGTTCTGTGTTCCCCGAATTGGATGACCACTGTTGAGAGGCATAGGTATATTCCACACTGCCCAGGTCAACCTGGAAGGGTGGTCAGAGATACTCCTGCTAAGAGATTCTAGGAGAATCTCTGAGGTAGAGATTGGAGATTGATTGCTGTTCTGAATGTGATCAGTAAGATCCAATCGATAAAGGACCTGAATGCTTACTTGATTGTCTTTTGATTGAATCAGTCAGTTCTTTTCTGAGCCCTTCCCCACGAATTCTTTCTTGGCTAGAGAATAAACAATCATAAGTCATCTATATAACGCCAGCAACCCTACCCTTCCCTCCCAACATTTCTATTTCCCACTGTTCATTTTGGTCAGGTCCAAAGTCCACCCAAATAACACTCCTAAAGAAGGTAGAGATAGAATGATAGCCACTTAGCCAGTGATACATTTAACTGTGTATGTTGGCCCGTTTTCTAGTCAATTAGTTGAATATTGAATATATTCTACTATGAAAATACAGGTGAAAAATGGAGCTTTAGGAATTTCGATAGCACTTTGTTCTCAGCTTTCTGTTGGGGTTCATTCTTGACAGATTGTGGATAGCAGGACCCTTAAAATATGTCATTAACACAGCAGAAAATCTGCCAGTGTGTGATTATGGTCAGCAAGGCACCAAGAGCAGGTCACTGGGTATGGCCTGCTTCCATTTCTTCGGCATGTATGACTAGGGTTGTTTTTGTACTTTGAAATAACCCGTTCTATTTTGGTAGACCTTTTCTTCCTTCTTTTTGAACAGCACAGTTTCTGTAGGAGACTCACAATGAACCAACCATTCCCGAGTGGAAGGGAGTGGTGGGCTGCGTCAATACGTCTGTTGCTACTTGGTATGTGCTGCTTCTGGGCTTTGTGGGTTTCTCTTGATTGTGCCCAACTTAACTGCCCTCCCTGCAGATCCAGCCTGCAGGCCATTGTTGCCCTCAATCTTATTCTCAAAGCGCTTTTATTAACTTTTTCTTTTCTGCTCTAATTTTTCTCCATCTTGCCTACTGTACCTGGTAGTCTTCTAACAATAGTGAGAAAGAAAAATACATTCCGGTGGTGTGGTCAGGGGGAAGCAGCAACTGTTTCATTAAAAAAGAAGAAGAAGAATAAAAAAAAAAAAAGCCTTCCAACTTTGTTACTTTCTTTCCTACTAAGTGTTTGTTGACAGAACAGGAGAAATGATTGAAAAGAACCAGCTTTCCCTAATTAAATCTGTCACTGTGAACTTTGCTCTTCATGGAGAAGAGCAGAATTTTTCTTTCTAATTAGTTACTTGTGATTTCTCAGGAAAAATTAAGGCAGAAGGAGATCGGAAGATTATTAACGTTCTTGTGTAATCAGAATCTATTTCTGTGACAGTCAGATGCCAGTGTAAGAAACTGCCAGTTGTTGGCTAGTTTGGGTTGTCCCATGTTTCCTGGTAATAAAACCCTTAATGAGGCTGGTCTTTCATTGCCTGGAATATAAACTATTTCCCAGCCACCCTTTTAGCTAGGTATCACTGTATTACTGAATTTTGATTAATGGCTTATAAGTGGGTATTTCCATGTTCAACTTCTTAGAAGTATCCTCAAGGATGGAAACTGCTCATGCCTTTCCTTCTTCCTGAGGGGAGATTAAGGTGTGATGACTGACTCCATGCTGTCATCTTTGACCTGGAGGTGTACCTTAGTTGATGTATAAGACATCTTGAGCTCTATCTTAATAGTTCAGCTTGTTCTAACAAAAATACAGTGTGCTTTAAATAACAGAGAATTGTTGTTCACAGTTCTGAAGTCTAAATTCCCAAGGTTAAGGTGCCAACAGATTTGTTGTCTGGTGAGGGCCTTTTACTTGTTTTCACTAGTGGATAGAGACCACAAACATTCAGTCCACGCAGGGATGGCTGAGCAGCAAGTCACCAGGAGTGTGTGGACTGTGTGCACATGAAAAAGAAACTCCCGTGTAATCCCTGTTATTTGTTGTTGCTCCCACATGAAGCTGGGCATAATCTTAACTGATTCATTGGACTCTTTTTAATCTTGCGTGGTGTGAGGGAGTCTTTTGAGATTTTTTTTTTTCCACATTGGATTCTCATCTCAGATAAGGAATGCTTTATCTAGTGGACAAGAAAATCTTAACTCTTACTAATAAAAATGTGTAAGATTTTCCACGACATCTGGAGTCTTAAACATCATATGGGAAGCTGCCATCATGATTCTTTTTAAAAATCCCAGAAATACTCTTGACCTCTTTCTTCCCTGTTCTTGTAGTTAGCTATTGTGTGGGACAGACAAAGAGAGACCCTTTTGGGAGTGACCCAGGATGGAATGAGGGAACATGTGATGGTGAGAACAGCCCTGTTGGTGGGGAAGTTTGAGCCCCGGCAGGACAAGGGAAATGCCTGATGGTGGTGGTGGGGGGAGCCAGGCATGAGAATCAGCCTCTGAGCCAGATGAGGGCATCTGAGCAGGAGGAAGGGCAGGAAGGGCTGGTTGTTACCATAGTTGTGCAAACGCCCAGTAGTTGGAAGCATTCCCCAGGTTCATCCTCATTAGGACTTAGTGAAGTAGTCACTCAGTAGTAGAAGGTAAGCTCAGGTAAGCACCGGTGCCCAAGAGGCCCCCTGGTGCAGCTCCCCAGGGTCACTTCCTAGGTGCACAGAGCACATTTCATTCCAAGTTACAAACCATCAGGACATGTGGGAGGAATCTTGGTTCCAGGAGCTTTTGGCCCATAATGTCAACAGTGTCTTATATGCTTGCGTGGTCATGTGGGGCTCCTAGACTCTGTAGCCAGGTATGGGCCACAGGTCTGCACATCCCTGAAGGGCCTCAGAGGTGTTTCCAACTTGAAGATGAATCACTCGTAACTGTGAATCAGTACTGGTGTACTTGGAAATGAGCGTGGAGATGCCCCAGTCTTGCTGTAAGAGAACTTTATTTTATGCAGTTATATATAGGAATACAATAGGTAATGGTTTAACAATAACCTAAGTAGATAGGTTAAAGGTAATGAGAACTAGAGTTCTCACTGTTAGAGAAGGAATTAAAAAATAGAATGAGTCCTGTATGTATTGGACTCAGATATGCTGGAGTGAACTAAAGGTTTTTAATAACATAAATAGACAGTAAAATCAATGTTGATTTTAGAAGTATGTGTGTGTGTGTGTGTGTGTGTGTGTGTGTGTGTGTGTAGTTTCCTAGTTCTGTCCACTGAGGAGCTGAGATTACTGACTCCCCCAGGAACAGCTAGCACAACTGGTACCCAGAGTTTGGCTTACAAACCACATTTCCCACAGAAAAGAACCAGAGTTTATTGGAGAAATTGCTGATTCCTGGACTGTGTCAGAAAAAGTGCAAGATAAGCTTGAATATCAGAAAGCAAGGATGTGCTTAAAGAAGGATAGGGACATGTTGAAAGGACTTAGAAGCTAGCGTGGATGGACTCCATATGAGACACTGTTTGAGCATCAACATAAATAGTAAGGGATCATAATCCCTTGACCAAAATAGGAAACCACAAAACGATATGAAGATAAAGAAAAGCATATTTTAAAATGAACACTGTTGCCATTTTAGTCTGAATATTTCTTTGTCGTGGGTTGGTCCATCTTGTGCCTTGTAGGAAGATGTTCATCAGCATCCCTGGCCACTGCCTGCTGAACCAGTGCCATCAGTAGAAATGTAATGCAACCACAGCAGGACATTTTAGATTTTCTAGATTGGGCAGCCTCATCAGTTTTGACCTCTGGTGCAGGTGGCATAGTATAGACGGAGTGTGTGTTGGAGGGAGCGTTCTCCTCTCCAGCCAGGAAGCAGAGAATGAGGGCGACAGGGGAAGGACCAAGGTCACTCAGACCCCTTCCAGGACATACCCACAGGGACTACAGGACCTCCCACTAGGCCCACTTCTTGAAGGTCCACAACATCTCTCAGTGTCTCTACCCTGGGGACCAAATCTTCAGGATGGACCTTTTGGGGGGAAACTCATCCAAATTCTAGGGAGGACATAATGTGAGATGATGTGGCTTGCAGTTTATCCAATTGGTTGTCCACATCAAGGAGAGAGAAGGCCACAGACAAAAGGAGGCCAGAGAGATCTGACTACAGGCAACACAGACTGTGAAGTGGCCCTTTTCATAAAAGAAGCAGCTGTGGCTTTTCTGGGATGGGGGCTGATGGTCACATCGTGTCAGATTGACTTCTTTGATTTTGATGGTTCTATTGTGGGGTAGGGGGATGTTTTGGACTGTAGGAAGTATGTCCCCAAGTTGTAGGGCCTCAGGCCAGCCGCTGGATCTCAGAGTTTCTGGCCAGGAAAACACATCTTCGGGTTCTATTTTGAACTTTTCTATAACTCTGTGATAACATTAAAACAAAAAAATAAAAAGCATACAAAAGTTGTAATCAGGAGTGACGCATGCTCATTATTTCCTAAGTATGCTGGGATACAAATCCAACCTTGAGACTATTCTTAAAAACAATTTTTTTTCCTCATTATTGCTTTAAGGAAAAAATCTCTAGTGCATTAAAAGAATGTTCTTATAGACAGAATATTGGAAAAAGTTCTAGGTCTCTTTTTTACATAAATGCTGTGTTTATATGAAGCTGCCCACAGTGAAGTTTTAGAACCTAAAGTGGAAGAGTTTTCCCTTCTCTCTCTCTCTCTCTCTCTCTCTCTCTCTCTCTCTCAAATTCTCAAATGTGTAGATCTGTGTATATTTTCTTTCTTTACAGTTAGAAAAAAAAATATTGTTTTGCAAATGTAATCTCATTGAGCACATTAAACATCATGATAATATTTGAAGCTGGTAAGCAGTCTGCGTTTCAGACTGAGTCTCTGAAATGTCAACCAAAATATGTATAGAGGAAATGGTGAGGGCTTTTCCCCCTGATCATCTGACAGTGCACGGGCAGTTTCTGGATGATGGTGGAGATTAACATGTTGCTGCCTCTGTTTCAATATGGTGAAACATAGTTGAGGCCTTGTGCTACACTGTACCTTGGCTTCTTCTGAGTGGCACATGTTTAGGAGATAGATGGGCAATATTAGGCCCCAAGACCAGGTCGCCAAGCATATAGGTAAGTGGCCCATATAACATTTGAACCTGTGACATTAATCTCATTAGCTCTGACTTGCTGTGCTAATTGCACCTTTGATTGTGTCACTCTTCTTCATTTGGTTTAACATTTAGCAGATAGTCTTATATGAATCCAGCTTCCATTTTGAGTGGTATCAGTTCAACCTGTGAAGATAATTTAGCGGTTTACCTGCTGGGGGCACAAGTATAATTTGGATACATTTCCTGAATGTGGTTTTTAATTTTTTTTCTGTTTTTTTTTTTTACAGTTTCCTTGTCCCACATCACACAACTGGTCCTCAGCCACAACAAACTCACAAGTAAGTTCACTTTGTCTTTTTTGTTATAAAGTTTCTCACTTTGGGAGAATGTTATGTATGGTACTGCTGATCCTGTTGTTAACTTTAAAGAAACTAATAACAAATGATTTTGGGGAAACTTAAAGTTTATTTAGTGGATAACTAAGAAATATGAGCATGGTGTCTTCCTGTATTTTATAGTCGACTCAGCTCCCATCAAAGAGCTCTTTTCTGTATAGAGAAAAGGACACTGTTTGTGTGGAAGTGGCTTCATTCAGGGATGGTAAAAGCCATGGTGACCAGAAATGCTGAACCATTGGTTAACATTGCATAAAAAAAATACTTGTCAAAAGTATTAGCCTGAAAGTTCTTTGGTTTTTATCTAGGCTTCTCTTCAGGAGAGGAAGACTTAAATGTTAAATAGGCTTTCCTTCTCTGCTTGATGGGGAGAAAAAAACCTCCAGATTGTCAAGTTCTATACATTTGCATCAACATTTTAATAATATTTGAGGCTAGTCCCCCTGCCCACCTAAAACTTCTCTTGGGCATGAACAGTGTTGTGGTACGGTTAACATGCAGTGGAATTAATATCTGTTTTAATGAGAATATCTTAGGTGAATGATGGGCCATTTTATTCTTAGTGCTGTGGCTCTAAAGATTTTAATGACAGGGGCCCTCTCTCCTTTCTCGTTCCTAATTGACTGTCACATCTTTGAGCTCGCCATATTTCCTGCAGACTTGAATGGTTTTCTAATCATGTGGCAAGAATTTGTTCGAGTGCTTTCTGAGTCCAATGAAGTTGAGCAGAGTGTCATGTTGAGGGATTTGTGTTGTGAATTTATGTGTGTGCGTGTTATAGATGGCTTGGAGCAGTGTCACAGAGCTGTTGATTATGGAGAATCAAGAGTGGCAGTGAGCGAGGGTCCCTCATGTGCAGGAAACAGGCAGATGAGCTCATTTTTAGCTAAAGTGCAAATTTATACGGCAAAGACAGAGTGGCACAATGGTCACTTGGCAGTGGCCCCACAAGCTGAAAGTGAGACCTGCAGGTCACATGTGAACATTATAATCGGCAACATGTTGTGAGTTCCCTTGTTTTTGCGGGAGATGGTCCTGCTGTCCATGGAGACCCTAATCCCAGATGTGAGGGGATTTGCTGTTTGTTTTGGATTTCTAAATTCCCCAAGACAGCAAAAATTCTTGACACTCTTCACTGCACAGTTTACAAAGGTATCGCTTAACTGATGCACTGACCATTGTTAGATCTGTGTCATTATTGTAACAAAACAGATTATATGTAAGCGTGAAAGGCAAACCTGCCTTGTTCCTGTTATATCATCCATTGATCTGTCCTTTAAAAAAATCTTTCAAATAGTTGCAGTTTATTTCTTTTTTATCTGTCGGCGGAGAGAGAAATCTCAGGAATCAATGGATCAGCTTCTTTCTCCAGGCCTATAATATTACATAAGTTTAGAGGAGCATAAATAAGAAGTTAAATGGTGTGGGCTTTTTAAAGAGGCCATTGACCGTGAAAGAATCCAAACTTCATATTTCTCCACTCCCTGGTTTTTTTTTTTTTTTTTATTGTTCTTTGTTTTTTCTCTCCATTTGAGACACTCTTGACCTAATCCAGTATAAACTCTAATTAATCGTCTTGGTAAATTCTGTTTCAAGCCATCTCGAGTGGTGTCATTGACACCCAATCTGTTCCACTAAGGTCAAATTAGCATCTTTTACTATTTTTCTGGCATTTAAATGAATGACTTTGCTATGGTTTTTCAAGTGTTTATAGTAAATATGTCCATTTGATGGAAATATAAATATGCATTAAATGTAAGTGGCTGAGCACACCCTCCTGTCACTTTTCCGTCTAATCAGTGTCTTTCATTTTCCATTGTTTTTAATAGGGGCTGCCTGACAAGGCTACATTAAAACCACTGGGACTCAAAAGACAAACCCCCCAGCACCCGCTTTTATCTCGCTAAAGTATTTGTGTTTTTCTGTTGCTTTGCCAATTATACTGCTCTCTGACATTTCTGCTTGGTGCTTACAGAATGAGTGACTAGCCTACTCCAGCCGAGGCCTTGATCTGGGGACAGACACTGTTTGACTCCACTTACTTGAATTAATATTTGCAGGGGCGTCTGATCCTTGTGACACTGAGTTGAAGTCCCTTTTCTTGTTGGTGATTTTGACTTTGATAAGTAGTACACACAAGGACACAAGGCCACGGGAAAGCCTACAGTGGGCAGCATGATCCTGAAATTCCCCAAGATTTTGTGGACAGAAATTCTTGAAGTTTCTTAGCTACGTAAAAATATTTCAAGGTGATCAAGCTATCACTGTTTGAGTGTCATCATTATTACAATAAAGCTGCTTAATTTAAACCTGGGGTACTGTGGCTGCATTTGATGGGTTTGGTGAAGTCAGTGGGGGAAATAATGTCGGCAGTAGCTTTCCCTGATTTGCATACGTGATACAGTGATACAGTCAGGAGATGGGATGCAGGAGCGAGTGGTTCCTGTTACTCCTGCCTTGCTTCTATGATTGGCCAGGTGCAGCCTGGGAACTCAATAGGGGAATTCTGACCCAATGGGTAGAGTTTCGGAGAGTAGATCCTTTTATTTTACCTTTCTTTCTTTCTTTTTTTTTTTTTTTTTTGCAGTGCTAGTGATAGAACTGGGGTCTCATGCATGCTGGGCAAATGCTGTACTGCTGAGCTATACCCCCAGCCCCAGAGTAAAAATCCTTTCAACATATTTGTCTCAGTGCCTGTTCACATCAGTGCACATGCCTAGTGCCAGGTGCTGTCTGCCTGAC
Source organism: Urocitellus parryii (assembly GCF_045843805.1). NCBI lineage: Eukaryota > Metazoa > Chordata > Mammalia > Rodentia > Sciuridae > Urocitellus > Urocitellus parryii. Next base: position 59,144,223 of record NC_135539.1, on the reverse strand, counting down.
TTCTAGAAACTGTGCCCATCTAGCCCCATATCCCATCCAGCCTTCTTCCCCACAGCTGCTGGAGGAAGACTGTTTCTTCCCTGTGCACCTGTGCTCACTTCCCTCCTGTCTTTCCTACTTCCATCTGGAGCAGTTTTTCCCTGTCCCCTCCTGGAGGCCCCCAACTGTTCTGCCTCACTTGGCAACTCTCTTCACAGCCCCTTTCAGCCCCAGCCCCTGAGGAAACCCTCTAAGTTCCTCAACTCCAGTGCAGTTCCTTGTCCTTGGAAAGGTTTCACATGCGACATGTTTCTTCTCTATCTCCAACTAGAGTGGTTCAGCTTTTGTGAAAGCAGGAACCATTTTTTTAGTCTGGTTTAGCACCTGTGGCTGAGCGCATGGGGCTTTCCAGTTAATTCTGTGCAAACTGAAGGAAGGAGAGGGCTGACAGGGAACACCAAAGAGGAAACAAGAGTGGGGACTGATACAGGGACTTGAGTGGATCTGGTTGCCACAGACTTCTGTATTTTACTGGTCATATGTTCATTTCAGATGTGCTGGACTGTGAGTGCCCCAAGGAAATGCTGTGTTATGTCCTAGAAATTGGTGTCTGAGCAAGCCAGCTTTTTTGTTGCTGTAACCAAAAGACCTGACAATAATTTTAGAGGAGAAAAATTTTATTTGGGGCCCATAGTTTCAGAGGTCTCAGTCCTATGATGATTGGCTTCATAGCCCTGGGTCTGAGGAGTGGCAGAGCATCATGTCAAGAAAGACTGTGGCCAAGGAAAGCAGCTGGGGACGTGGCATCAGGAAGCAGAGAGAGACAGAGCTCCGCTCACCAAGAACAAAATGTATATCCCAGTGACCGCCCCCTCCTCCAGTCACACCCTCCCTGCCTACAGTTACCACCCTATTAATCCCTGCCATGGGATTAATGCACTGATTAGGTCAGAGCTCTTATTACCCAATCATTTCACCTCTAAACCCTCTTGCATTGTCTCACATGTGAGGTTTTGGGGACACCTTATATCTAAGCTATAACATTGTCCTCCTTACAACTACTGGGGTCCTTTCATAATTGAGGAGGGATGCTGTGATGGTGTTTGGGTACACCCAGGTATGTGGCTGGGATCACAGCCACACCAGAGTGCCTTTCTCTACTCAGTAGCCCTCCTGGGCTTGGCTAAGTTCTCACTTGGTTTTACTTTTTTCTCTTACTACTTTGGGTCTCACGGGGGGACAGGGTTGTTCCTCTTTCATTAAAAATTAGTTTTCTGTATGTATGTGTCCAAATTATGCACTAATTTCCTCATACAATTAATTAATTAATCATGTTTCTTGTGGTGAGGAGCCCCATCTTCTACTCATTTTGTATCCCACCCCCACAAAAGTACTAAAAATATTTTAAACATGAAATAGGTACTCCGTACTGGTCAATTAATGGATTGATTAGGTGGCCAGCTGTGCTAAGTCCCAGCAGTCTGATATGACACACCCTAGGGCCTGTTTGCCTTCGTAATACTCCAAGAAGGAGACCTGGCAATTATTCCAAAGATTGTCTTTTTGAGTCTCTGTGCCCTGCTCTTTCTGAGTCCCCTTGCCTTCTTGGTTGTTACCCTCTCTGTTAAGTCAGTGTTACAGCTGAATCTTTCTCAGTGTCTCGTTAATCTGATCCATGGGTTTGATGGTATTGGGGAATGTCAGCTTTGTAAATGTTTTTTCCTTTTTTCAAAAAGAAATTTTTTGTGGAGACAATCATGTAAAAAATTGTCCACTAGAGGTCACTGTTGAGACACGCATTTTCCATTCCACCCCCCAGGTCTGGTATCTAAAGATTAAAAACCAACTTTGTGGTGTGAGAGGACATTTTTTGCAGGCTGTTTGGCTCAGTTCTGTATCACAGGACATATTACTGTTGCCATTTACATAGTATATTCTTATCACATTTTTAATAGATACATCCTATAGAAGGAGGTATGTTGTTTTTTATTTGTCTCCTAAAAGTATATATTTGGTTTCATGTATCATTTTTTAAGTGTTTTTTTTTTATGGCTACTTTCATGAGTTAGAAACATATCTTTATTTTCCATTATCTTTAAATTGGAAGAAGTATAGTACTTTCCATTGTATTTTGTATTGGACATTTATGAGTTTTTTTTTTAGCCTGTGGAAAAAGGTTGAAAAATGTCTATGTAATCAGATTTTAATTCAGAAACGAATGTGGAAAAATTTATAAATGTTCATTTTGTGCATATTTATATTGATTCTTATACTACCAAATGTCACCGTGTAGGAAAGACTATGCATTATGAAATGTATGTTAAACATTACTGATAAAACCGTCTCTGGGAATTCGGTTTTTTTTAGCATGAAGCTTTTTTTTTTTTTAAGTTTCGAATGTAAATTTACACCTATAGCAACACTCATGTGAATATTGAAAGTATGTTAAATAGGGCAAGATTATTTTTTATTTTATGACCCATGCATTAATAATGATTAAGCCCTCATTATTTTGTGCAGTAAATACAAAGATTGCCTTTTCATTTTCTTCAGACATTGAGTAGCCCCTCAATTATGTAAACCTTTCAGAAGTAGGTCTCTGAGTAAAATTGTTTGGTCTTATACTTTGAAATATTAAAGCACTTTCTTTTTTTTTTTTTTCAATGATGCTGAGGATAGAACCCAGGGCCTCATGCTTGCTAGGCAAGCACTCTCTTGCAAGCTACACCTTTAGCTTCATACTTTGAACTTTTAACTGTCATGTAAAACCTTCTCCTGAGGTATTCTGGCAGTTGTGCCTGCCATGTAGGGTATTAGCTGTGACTAAATCTTGTCATTTAATGTATTGGAAATGCCAGGAGGTGGTAAACCTAAGCCATATGGGAAAACATGAGTCTTTTAAAAAGCTGTTTCTTATTAGATATAGCTAATGTATGAATTGGACCTTATCAAACAAGAAAATATTAGGATATTCTCTTCAGTGCTTTTAATAATTTCTTTACCAAGGGTAATTTCCAAATCCATAAAGAAGTTAAGATAAATACTTCTGAATTTTATTCAGATGTATATATTGATAGACTATCTACCATAGTCTTACTATGAATAAAGCTGAATATTGAATATGAAAGTGTTGCATTGTCAAAATATGCAGATCCAGTTATAATGAAGAAAATTGAGCAGTTTTTTTTTTTAATGTGATAAATTGAAGCCCTTTTCTATAGACATAATGGATTGTTGGGATGAGAGAGAAAAATTAACTGTCCCAATTCACAAGAATGACCTTCACCACTCTCTCTAGACCTTGCTCTTCCGAAGTTATTCCCTCTTTCATAGATTATTTGTCATCCCTTATGCAAAAGTTCTTGTGCCTCGCTTGTATGAAATTAAACTACGAAGGGAATATGCAGAATAAATTGTCTCCGTGTCAGGAATTTATCTTATGACAATATCAAAACAACTTGCTGTTTGCATTTTAACAAAGTCTAAATGTATTTATAATACAGAGGTTTTGATCAATAGCTTATTTTTTTAATTAGTGCACATTTATCAGTTTGTTACTGTGCCAACATTTGAAAGATTGAAGTTGAAAAAATGTATACTTAGAATTTTTGAGTCTGACAGCTATTAATTAAACAATATCTATCTGTTGGTGGCAGTAGGCAGGTTACCTTGAAAAATTGCCTACATTTGGGAATTTGCTGTTATTTTTGGTGTTACTAAAGAAGCATGTGAGATCATCACATGGGAGTGTGTTGGCCCAGTGGCCCAGACCCAGTACAGGCCACGGCCAGTGGGCGATGTGGAGAAACTTCCTCACGGTGTCCACCTTCAGCTGACAGACCATGGCCCTTATGATTCCTTTGTTGCTGGCCCCACCCACCAAAGTGTCCTCTTCTAGAATCACCTTTGCTGGGAGCCTGCTCTGTGCTAAGAGGAAGCTAGCCGAAGCACAGTGTATTCATTCCTTCTCTCTCAATGTATTTTTAAATGGAACAATGTCAGCCGTGACACGTTGAGAACGGTGGCAGGCTGTGGAGAAAATAAGGTGGGATCAGGTGAGCCTGTCACTTTCCAAACTGTAACTAGTCCATTCGGGGGGCTGATCTTGAAAAGGGTTGCTTTCGCTGTTTACAATAGAACACCTGTCAAACAGAATTGATTAAATAGCAAAAATATTACATGTATTTGGTATGTAGCCTATTGCTCCTAGGGCCACGATAAACAGGACAATGTGAGATTAAACTAAGCACAAGAGAAATTGATGGAATGAATAGATTCTGTAAGTGAGAGATCTGTGGGCTATTGCTAGAGTATCATGGCATACTGTTTTACAGTATTTTTTCTGTTTAACAAGTAGAAGGAGGTACACTCTAAAATAACGGAAAGATGTTTAGTATAGCAAATGCATAAACTAGTACCAGTGCTTTGTGATCATGGTTGATACCTTGCACCGTGCATCATTGTGTGTGTGCTGTCCTTTCACATGATTGGCAGCACAGGTTTATTTATACAGCATCACCACAGACACGTGACGAATGGGTTGCTCTAGGGTGTTACACTGGCTACCATACTCCTGGGTGATGGGAATTGTTCAGCTCTGTTGCAGTCTAGGGGACAGTGGGATGCGTGCAATCCATTGTTGACTGAAATGTTGTTATGTGGCTTGTGACTGTATTTACATTTTTTGTTGACTCTTCTAATTAATGTGGTGTGTGATAGTGAGTGTGTGTGGCATAGGACAGCATGGATGTCCTAAGAGGCACAGTGCTTACTTATATTCCTTAGAGCATTTTTTCTTAGCTTTTCTTAAATCATTGGCTTTTTAAAAGAATAAAGACTGTGGCCATCTACAAAGAAATGCACATAAAGCTTATACTTTCAGTGGGTCTATGGGTCCTGTTAAGCCCATCCATGAATTCTCTGGGGGTCTGTGTATCTGAGGTTTAGAACTCTAGACGAGCAGAAGGTAGCGCTAGTCTATTTGCAAAGCAGATGTACTGATGCTGTTTCTTAAAGGAGATGTTTCCTGGAAATTTGTACAAAACTTTAAGATGATTTTTAATGCAGTGTGAAACTCACTCTTGATGGCTTTTAAAGAACGTTCATACTCACTGCCTTATTTATCTGCCTTAATTTTTTCTGTTTTTAAATAAGAATCTGTACTCTTGTAACCCCCGTCTTCTCTTCCCATTTCAGTTTTTCTTTCTCTTTCAGTCAGCCTTGAATGACAAAGCCACTCTGGTATGATTGACTCTCAGTTAACAAACCTGTTGACCTCATTTTCTGCTATTTCCCTACTGACCCCTCTTTTTGTTTTTGTTGTTGCCTTAGATTCCCCACCCCCTCCCCGCCTATATGTTCCTTGTTCCAGTTACCTGATGAGTTTCTTATTTGAAACTATCTGTCCCTCTCTTGGAATCCTGCTCATACTCAGCAAGCTTAGAGGAATCCTCATCTTTTCCAGAAAGTCCTCCTTTCCCTGCAACTGACCCAGTACTGCGTGGGAAATAAACTAGAAGGCACCCCACAGTCTCTTTGACTGTGAAGAACAACACCCCACATGCCTAGTAACCTCAGTGGGAAACATTTACTGAACCCCTGCCCTGCATCAGGTCCAGGAAACAGGCTTAACATGGTCAAATAACAAGAGGTGAAAGGTGCTGGGCTTCCATATGACTTCCCAGCCTCTGTACTGCCATTCTCATGGCTAGAAGTGATGGATGTCTGTCCCAGTCAGGCCAACCGCTGAGCTCTGTGGAAGGAGCATTTCTGTGGTCCCAGATCCTTACTTGTTCCTCACAACGCCAAGGGGATTCCTCAGGTAGATGACAGAGTTGGATATAGGGGGCTCATCAAATCCACTGTGTGAGTCCTGTGGATTTTTCTACTTCTAAGTGTCTCCCCCATGTCCCCTTCCTTCCCTTCGCATCCAGTTACCCTGTGCCTCAGCTTCTAGATATGGTCAGTTAGAAAGAGATGCAGCCCAGTGTGGCCTCTTGCTGAAGTAATTCTGCATTATAAAAGAAGATAGAAACGCAGGGTAGAGTATGCTTTGCATTTACATAATACATACATACACATAAAAGTCTAAGTAGCCCTCTTTCTAACACTGAGCTTGCTTTCTCCATTGAGTAAAGAATTTTTTTTTTTTTTGGTGTCTTCTTTTTTCTCTTGTTCCTCTTGGTGTCTGGGGTCCCCCCCCCCCGCCCCAGCAGATTCTCTGTCTCTTTCTTACCCTTTACCAGATGTCACTTCCTCCCTAGGTCTGGGCGTATGACCCTGCAGACTATACATGTTGGGGGTACGCACCCTGGCAGGACTGGAGTGCAAGTTAGACTGTGTGTTCCTGCAAGAAGTCAGGCTTTGCAGGTGCACCTGAAGATTGTACAGACGGTTCTCTGTGTGTTCTGCCTGGAAGTTAACATAAGATGCCAACATTAGTTTTTGCATCCTCAGAGGAGAGGAAACCCATGTTTGCCAGCTTCTTAGGTGATTTGTTTGGTTATGCATATATACTCTTAAAGCTCAGGGATATATATTTTTGCATGTTTGGCTTTATATTCTAGAATCTACCTTATTGCTTATTTGCACCTTTCCCCCCTAATTTTTATATAATTGATTATTCTCATTGCTGCTCCTGAAAGAGTGTTTTTTTTTTTTTTGTGGTGATTAAGTCAGGGATATTTTTGGTTATTTAAAATTACTTAAGCTGCAAAATCCTAAGGAGAATAATCCACGGAAGGATACAATAAGTATATACTTTGGGATGTGGGTGCTTGGCACTAGCTTGTTGGTTAACCAAAAGGAGCATTACCATCATTATTCCAAAATCTAATAATATTTGGGGGGACGTTGGCTTTTATTGAGGTGGATGCTTAGATATTTTGCCATTTTATTTTTACCTTGAGGAACATGTAGAACCTTCTAAATGAGAATTTGCTCCAGTGTTTCATAAACTTTATGTTTTTAAATAACCTATAACTACTGTAATTCACTGCTTTAATAGCTGCTTGGGGGCCAATCCCATAAAATTCGTGAAGCCAGTTATCATTAGTATACTTTTGAACTTCAAACTCTTATGGTAATATATAATTAGTTCATTATCCACCTTGTGGTTTTGGCCAGAAAACAAAGATAATTAATCACTATAAGTATGAATGACCTTTTTTTTTGTATATAAAATTCTGAAGAGCATAATTATTTGTATGCAAGAGTAAAGATCCTTCTTTACATGAAATCATTAAAATGGCATTGAGGGCTATGATTCCCAGTTTGCTGAAAGAATTGACGTGTATATAATTAGTCTAGACATTACCTCTGTGGTGTGAATAGACTGATGTTTTCCACTTGCTGTATGTAGCTAAGGATTAAAAGGGCTGTGCTATTTCTTTGACCAGGAAGGACCCAAGTCCTATTTCATTACAGTTTCTGTTAATTTAGTTTCTTCTCACCTTTTCTCGTTCAGGCCAAAAGAGGACAGTTGTCATACAATAATTGTACGACAATTGTATTCATCACATATTGAGGCAAAGAAACATTTGGTTTCTTTGTTTTCTTTTTAGTGATTGTTTTCTCCCATACTGATTGTGTAATAAGTAATCTCACTCATTTTCCTGTAGTCTCATGTGTTTTTTTTGGGGGGGGAGGGGAGGTGGGATACCAGGACACTCAACCACTGAGCCACATCCCCAGACCTATTTTGTATTTTATTTAGAGACAAGGTCTCACAGAGTTTTTTAGCACCTCGCCCTTGCTGATGCTGGCTTTGAACTTGGGATCCTCCTGTCTCAGCCTCCCGAGCCGCTGAGATTACATCTCATGTTTTTAATAATATTTCTAGAAAACTTTGTTGTGGTAGTACAACCTAAGCTAACTTAGTATCCTTTACCATTCTTTATACTTTTCTTAAAAAATAAAAAAAGTAGTAGAAGCATGCAGTGATATAAAAATACCACCAGACATTTTCATTTGTTATGGTAGCAGACAAAAGTAGCGTGTTTTTTGCCAGGTGTGCTGACACACACTTGTAATCCCAGGGACTCAGGAGGCTGAGGCAGGAGGATCTCAAGTTTGAGGTCAGCCTGGGCCACTTACTGAGGCCCTCAGCAACTTGGAGGCCCTGCCTCAAAATAAAAATATAATAAGGGCTTGGGATGTAGTTTGGTAGTAAAGCCTCACTGGGTTCAATCCATTAGTACCAAAAACAAAACAAAATAACAAATCTCTTTTTTAATGTAAATATGTCAGATTTTTAGGTCTGTTAGCTCTATTTCACTATAATACTATTGGAGCCTGTTGGCTTAAGTTATTGAGGTGGATGCTTAGATATTTTGCCATTTTATTTTTACCTTGAGGTGTAGTGTAGGTGGTGACACTTTTGCATCTTTGTAAATGGGTACAAGATGGGTGTTGCACCCACTGCAGCCCTGGGCATGTACACCACAGTGCCACCTCCTGCCTCAGCCCTCCCCGTGGACAGTTGGCTTCCATAAAGCACCTGCTCCAGCTCCCCCTTTTCTTGGCCCTGTGATAATTTGCAACCCATTATTGGCTTCTGGTAATGGATGCAAAGGCTGGATCTTGAATCCACTTTTTTCAAAGAAACATACAGCCGGGTCCTCTGGCTTTCATACCCTAAACTAGCTCTAGCCCGGGAATTGCCAGAGCTCAAAACAGCTTTTGGTGTTTCTGCAAAAAATAATCGGGCATAGCGTAACTGTCACCACCCAGAAGTTGGGTGGAGGTGGTAGAGTGAGGTCACCTCCGGATTTCATGCTTGGGCTGGTGATGGAAACCCACATGTGTTCTGAGGAGCTTCTGGTTTCCTGGCAGCGTGGGTGTTAACATGGTGCATAGTCTATTACTGCCCTTCTGTAGCTGAAGAGGACCCGGCTGTTGGTGCTAACCATATGGCTCTAAAGACCAATGCATGATCCCCCTGACCGTTCTGTGGGCTGCACCCGGTGGATCTCCCTTCCTTATGTTTTGCATGGCGCCTGCTGTTCCCAGAGCCTGTCACTCTTCACAGTTTTGTTTCTTTGCCTCGGGGGGCCAAGATGCTTTTGCTCAAAAAGCCCCTGATCGGTTGCACCCAAGTCTGCCAGTGCCGTCACTTCCCCACCCTCTGCTGGCATTCTTCTGTTAGGCCTCAATGTTTTCGAAGCCACAAGTATAACAAGTAACATCTCTCCATGTGACTACACTTGGTCATGATGAATTTGCTGCTTGATTCACCGAACTAGGGAATATAGGGCGTTTCTTCCCCTGAAGGGTGTGTATCTTCCTGATAACTGATGTCTCCATGAAAATATGCATTGGATCAGCACATTGGCTAGAATGGTTTGAATGTAGCACCCAGGTTGAGAGGATTGTCCACTTGGTGTATCTTGTTTTGTTCACTTTTTAAATCAATCTGTAGGTTCAGTAGGAGTCTGAAGGTAGATAAGCTCGATGATTACACTCATCATTGTTACTGTGTGGGATAAGAGAAATAGGCATTGCATTAATGATCTTGACCTTGCTAATGAATTAGAAGTTCTCTGGACCAAAATGTGGTTTCCAGACCAGCAGCATCAACTTCACTGGAAACACGTGGAAAATGCAGATTCTAAGGTCTCACCCCAGCCCTACTGAATCAGGAGCTCTATGGTGCCCCTGTCTGGGTTTCCATGAGCCCTCTGGTTTATTCTGATGTACCTCATAGTTTGAGATCCATTACTGTAAATCAGCACTGCCAGTGGAATATTCTGCAGTGTGGAAAAGTCCAACCTGGGAGCAAATAGCCACAGACTCTTCAAGTGCGGCTAGTGTGACCCAATGATGGAACTGTTTATCTAATTATGATTAATCTAGGTTCAAATGGCTACATAACTAGTCGGTGCCCACTGGATAGTCTAGTTCTAGAGCATATCCAATTTCTGTTTTATGGGTAAACTCCCAAAATGCTATAAAATACATTATTAGTTGCAGAATTATTCATTTTATGGAAAAAAAAAGTCCTCCTAGAGTGAAACTTCTGTTGCTGTAACAGTAGTTTATTTTGATTGTTCTGGTTCTTTTTTGGGGAGGGCAGTTCACTAGAGGCTAGCTAGTTGGGAAGCCTGTTCTTAAGAGTAATACTGATGGTGTAAAATGTACTTCAAGTGTGTGTCACCTGGTAAGTAAGTATAACTGCTGAGAGTGGGCACATGTCCTTCTAGAAGGAGTAAAACTGTAAGGAATAGAGCTGAGCCAACCATTTCTTTCTTAAACATTGATGCTCTGACCCTGTTGTGTGCAAAGTGAGGTGGAGAAAGGAAAGCATATTGTGAACTTTCCTGCCTGAGGGAAGTTTTAAAGGAGCTGTTAATGAGCCCTTCACATACTTTGAACTTCTTGTGGAATCTTCCAGAAACTTTGGGTGTGTGTATGTTTGTGTGTGCACCTGCTACATTGCTGAGTCTGGGCCAGCCTGTGAGATAAATGAAACTCTAGAATAATGTTCAGGTTCTTTGACTTCGGAGAATTTGAAGGAAAAAAGGGCCATGCTGGGCTTGTTAGTCTGAATCCTTACAAATCCTGGACAATAACTTTGAAACCAGGCTTTGGGCAAGCTACTAGGCTGATATGGCTACAACCTGGTTGCCTTTTCCAGAACACCAGGAAAAGCTCCGGGCTGAGTCCGCCAGAGGTTGTTGGTCCTATGATTGGAGCAGAGTTGACATTTAGAAACCAGAGAAAACCTAAGAATGGTTAGAAGCTTTCTCCCACATCTAACAACTGAAACCTAAAAATTAAAGGAATCGTCACTGATGAAACAAAATGATACTGAATTCTTTGTTGGAAGGAAAGTTCTACATGACTGAACTTCCTAATTGGGGGTCCATTGTTGCATTATTTAAATCCATTATCATAGATTTTCATAATTCATATCTCTTCTTAGAATCATAGAGTCTTAAAAACAGCTGGAAGACAATTTAGAAATGGCTGTAATCCAGCTTTCCCATTTTATCGTTGAGGAAATGGGGGCTCAGAGAGGTTGTGTGTTGAGTAAGACACACACAGCATGTACAGGGCTGAGTTGCAAGGGGCCTGTGTCAGCCCTCCAAGGACCAGACCAGGGCACACCCAATGGGTCAGACAATGCACTGCTCATCTGTTCCTTCTGTGTGCTCAGCTCCATGTTGTCTCTAGGTTGTGTGGGTATAGCTGGTCTGGAAAAGGAATGGCTTGGGAGCATAATAAGAAATGCATTGATGCTCATTGTCTAGCTATATTTTAAAATGCTGCTTTTTGAGAATGTGTCATGTAAATATCTTGAAAAATTCCAGTAGAGGATTTTGACTGATGAAACATTGCATCCACCTTCTCAAAACAGTTAAAATTATTTGTGCTGTGTAAGTGTATGAATTAGTCATTGCACAATTTGTATCCACTTTTTTTTATTTTTTAGGGATGATTTTGTTAGGATTTGCTTGTTTGCCAAGCACTAAGCCTGCTTCAGTTTTGACCTTGATATCCCTTCTTTTGTTAGTTACTTTCTTTAAATAACATAGCTAACTTTATCCCCACAGCATTGTAATGCTAGATGCAAAGAGTATGGCACTGAGCTCATAATGAGCCCTCTCTATTGGCTGCAAGAATGAATGGAATCCCACCCAGATAGGTCTGAGTGTTAACTTTCTTTTGATTTTTACTATGGCTGAGGAAAAAAATTCTGTAGGTTAGAAAGAATATTATCCATGTGATTCCCCCCACCCCCTCTTAGGCTTGAATGGAATCTTTAAAAATTCACATGCACACCAAAAGGCTGGGAGAGGTTTGGTAAATTGAATGTGGGCTTATTGTTTGTGTCCACAAAACAAAGTCCTAAATCACATTTAGCATAATTTGTGGTTTTAAATTGGACTGATTTAGCAAGGAGAGTGAAATAATCTCTCATCCTGTCAAAAAGGCGATACCTTTAGACCAGCATTTAATTGCATCGGCAGAGTAACTTTGGGGAGGCGGCAGTAATTCTGGCCACATTATTCTTGGTTTGTGGCTAAATTGAGATCATCATTTTCTCCTGGTTTCACTAACTTTCTTTATTGCTCTTCAAGCTAATCAGATGAGTGTAGTGAGAGTAGACTTAGTGGTAGCTGGAGGCTGAACCAGGGGAAAGCTGGGTAAGTGCAGCTCACTTATGGTCAAGCAGGGAACAGGGGAAGATGATGCCCAGCGACCCAGTGGGCAAAACCAGATGATTTTCTTGGTAATTATTTACGATGAAGTGAGCACCTAAAATCTTACCTGTACTGTCCACATTGTACAGGTAAGATTCATGTATTGGTGTCCAAGAGTAATTTTGGAGGTGACTCGCAGCTGCCCAGGTCATTCCATGAAGATCTGTCTGTTTATTTCCAGCCACTTCTGGAATCATTGCAAGGCCCAGTCATTGGATTACTGCCCCCTGCTGGTGGGTCTTAGTCCAGAATGATCCATAGTCTCCATTTCCCCCGTGGAACCAAAACATTTACCAAGTCTCATCACTAAAAGAAGTCAGGTCATTGATGCCTTAGGTATTTCTTAACACTGAAAAATGACTCCTCAGAACTGTTGAGAGTGTAGTGTGCCTGTTCTCTTTACTTGTTCTCCTGGGAGCTGTCAGCTGGTGTTCTTGGGATGACTATCCCCTTAAATATTTTAGATGCGTGTTTGGATTTTTACACCCTCCTTGGTACTGGTACTGAGCATAGCTGCCCTAGGTTCTGAGTTTAGGTATCAGCCAGCAGGCAGGTTGGCCTTCCTGGGAGGGACTTGTGGTGGGAAGGAAACCACGTTCATACGAGACATGACCCACTTCCTTGTACTGGACTTAGGCTTGTGTCAATAATTCCAGTTACCTGGGTAGTCTTGGTACTATGGGCAAGCTCAGGGCACGTACAAAATGTTTGTAGAAAGACTGAATAGCAAATGGATAGGAAAATGACAATTTATTGAAAGACTCTCTGCAGTCAATTAAGAGTTGAACAGTTGGCTGTCAGTATCCTTGGGGATCTGGCTCCAGAAGCCCTTTGAATAACAAAATCCAAGGATAGTCAAGTCCCTTGTATAAAATAACAGTTATTTATTTATAACCTACACACATATACTTTAAGTCCTCTCTAGGTGACATAATATCTAATATAATGTAAATACTATGTAAATAGCTATAATACTGCATTATTTATGGAATAATGACCAGGAAAAAAAGTCTCTGTATATTCGGTACAAATGCATTTTTCCCCCAAATATTTTTGATCCACGGTCGGTTGAATTCACGGATGTGGCATATATTGATGCTGAGGCTGCCTGTACTTTGGAGGTAATGGTGCCTTTGGCTTTTACATTGGTTGTTTGCAGGTCTAGAATATCAGGAATGAGGGACCCTTTTGGATCCCTGGTGGTTTATTTTTCCTTTGATCTGCATACTTCTATTCATAGCATGCTACTGAGTTAGCTTTTTGTATTTCTGTATAATAACATTGTATTGATCAGTTTCTAATCTGATGTGACCCGTGTGTGTGTGTGTGTGTGTGTGTGTGTGTGTATTGATCAAAGCATATTACTCCAGAGGCCAGAAGGTTGAATATTTGATCAGTTAAGGGTGAAGCTGGAATTGTGATTTAGTGCAACGTTAAAGACAACAGCTCTTCAGATACTGGTTTGTTTAAAAAGGTTTGAATGCATCATCACTCAGGAAGGGACTTGGGTGTTTGCCATCTTTCTTCTGGTGGAGATGCTTGAAAACAGAAAGGAAGAAAACAGTTGTTGCTTGACATAGGACGATTGCAAGTATATATACTTAGTAATATTCACTTTAGGCTGCCTGTGGTATAGAAATTCGTTTTTGTCCTTTCTTGTTCCCTGCTCTCTTCTTCATTGTCTATCTGATTTGAATGATGCCAAGAATTTTTTTATCTAATTGTACAGGGAGGAAACACACCCACTTCTGCTCTGTGGTGAGTTAGTACCTAAGAAAACCTACACAAAATCTATAGGACCTATGTGTGAGTTGGAGGGTCACGTTGGAGTTTCATTTCTCCTTCCTTTGAAAGAAAAGTGGAATGTGTTGCTGGCATTCCTGGAGGGAGATTCCTGGATTCTCATTCTACATTTTGTTTTCTTAGCGGTGCCACCAAACATAGCGGAACTGAAGAACTTGGAAGTGCTTAACTTTTTTAATAACCAGATTGAGGAGCTGCCCACACAGATCAGCAGTCTTCAGAAACTCAAACACCTGAACCTTGGGTGAGTACTGGAGGATGGGACAGGAAAGGAAGGTGAGGAAGGAAGTGGAAGGGGAGTCCAGGGTGTGGGCAGGGGAGGCCGCCATTTATAATATTGTACAGAAGTGGATTTCTAATTTCTTTTTATGTTTTAGGTTTTCAAAAAAGTTTTATTGTTTTAATATATCCTTTCAATGGCCTGCATTAGTGCAGATCTACTTGAGAGCTAATTGAGAAGCTAATTGTTGGCACAATAAGGGAGTTTTTTTACTGTATTTTGTTTCCAATAAAATTTTATTTCAGTTGTGTTGACCAGGAAGGGACTTATTTGGCTAACATTAACTGTTCAGACAACTCATAATATAGCTGCTCCCCTGCCCACCTGTACTAAGTAGAAATAGCTTACAAAGTATCTTCCTACCAATTTGAAGTTGGACATTTGTCCATTCCCTAAGGCCACCTCATTAACTCTTGAAATTCTTCTGTGTCCTTAGGCTAGTCTTCCTTTATGCAGAGGTGGATGGGGCGGAACCAAGTAAGAGTGAATAATAATAATACCTTGTGTTCCTACCTTGCTTTGCAGTTTTTAGAGTCCGTCCTCCCTCCAGCGTTTGACCCCTCAATATTTGTGGGGTGGGGAGGACAGACTTTAATGCTTTCATTTCACAGAGAGGAAGAGAAGCCCTTCCCAAGGGTTTAAGTGACTTGCTCTTGATAACCCGAGGTCAGTGACTGAGCTGGGGAGAGTTTCATTGGTTTGGCTCCATGCGTTCTCCGTAGATGCCAACCAGAACTTCAACTTCTGAATTCTGTCTCCATCAACATAGGTATTAGGTGAAACTGCCCACTGATGCTTTATTTTTTGTGCGAAGTAATATATTCATTAAATTGTATCCACTAAATGCTCCAGTTAAGCTTATGGTTTACTTGGAGTGGCAATAGAAACTGACCAGGTATTTATTAATTAAATAGGAAACAATTATGGAAAAAAAAGTCTCATTCATGAAGTGAGTACTAGTTCATTCTTTCCTCTGGGGGTGTAGGTAGACGGTGTTATTTTGATGTTCACTCTGGCTGAGACACCATCTTTCTAAAAGCATTCTTTTCCTAACGTGTGAGAGGAAATGGAGTTTAAAGGAGAGCGAGACATTGCTTTATTTATTTTTATTTAATATTTATTTTTTAGTTGTAGTTGGACACAACACCTTTATTTTATTTATTTTTATGTGGTGCTGAGGTTTGAACTCGGGGTCTCACACATGCTAGGTGAGCACTCTACCACTGAGTCACAACCCCATCCCCTTATTTATTTATTTTTGAATGGGTTGCATTTTTTATTTGTTTATTTTTAAAATTTTCTTAGTTGTTGATGGACTTTTATTTTATTCATTTATTTATATGTAGTGCTGAGAATCTAACCCAGTACCTCACGTATGTGAGGCAAGCACTGTACCACTGAGCCATAGCCACAATCCCATATTTTTGTTTTTTCCATAATTTATCGGTGCATTATAGTTGTACATAAGGTGGAATTTGTTGTTAAATATTTAGATATGCACACAGTATGAATTTGGCCCCTGTCATTCCCCAGAATTTCCCATTTCCCCACCCCTAATCCCTTTCCCCTCCTCTATTGATCTCCCTTTGATATTCATTAGATGCCTCAACATATCTTTTTCTTTTTCCTCTGTAGCTTCCATATATGAGAGCGAACACATTACCCTTGACCCTTCTGAGTTTGGCTAATTTTGCTTAAGCATCCCAGGCGAGCACGCTACTGCTTGAGCCACATCCCCAGCCCCACTCTTAGTCTTTTGAGGAACTTCCATACTGGTTTCCACAGTAGCAACCTACTTTTAATTGAGGTGGTTTTTCTTGCTGCAAATCTGGAGATGGTACCTCATCAGGCAACGCAAAAAAGAGAGGCTCCTACCTTTTAAATCTTGTTTTTGAAGATTATTAAGTCCTAATGTATAATTTGTATGTAAGTAAAAAGCTAAAACTGGACATGTATGTACATTCTTACTGTTAATTCGTTCATTTATTAAGGCAGTTCTGTATATCTCCATCATTATGTATCTGGTGAGCAGGACATAGTAGTTATAATTGTTACTATAATTTTTTTCTTTTTTCATATATTTCTTGACATGTAAGTTACTATTCTATGTCAGGAGCTTTTGCTAGTCTTGGGGATGCAATGTGACAATCATGGTTTGGGCCTTAGGCATGAGAGCAGGGCCTGTGGGCAGTCAGCAGCAATGGTTCAGCAGGGTCACAGGTGTGCTGGGGCAAGTAGGGCCACAGAGGGAGCAGAGAGAGGAGCAGGCTGGCCTTCCTGTGGTCCTCAGAATGGCTCCCATAGGCGGGATTGGAGTTGAGGCTTGAGGCCTGAGAAGGAATTTATCAGATTACTAGAAGCAGCAAGACATCTCAGGTTGGTAAAATGACATATTTTAAAACTCAGAGCACTGTACCACATGTCTGCGAAGTCTTATTGCGAGTTTATTGGTGTTGCTGATTGTCAAGTGTGCGGCAAGGGATGGTTGGTGAGAGGCAAGGCTAGACAATCATGAATGTGTCTCTGCTGCTCCTTTGTTTGGGGAGGGTGGCACTGGGGATTCAACCCAAAGTACATGACCACGGAGCTACATCCCCTGACTTTTTTATTTTTATTTTGAGGCAGGGTCTCACTAAGTTGCCCAGGCTTGAACTTGGGATCATCCTGCCTCAGCATCCCAAGTAGCTGGGATTACAGGGTACATATCATGCCCTGCTCTGCTGCTCATTTAATGAGTTTATTGAACTCCCAGCTGGGTATCAGGTGTTATTCTCAGTACTACCTACCAGCCCATATGGAGCTTATGTTACAGTATAGGAACCTAACTATAAACAAATAGACGTCAATCATGACAGGGAGTCAAATGACAGGGAGTCATTGAAGGGAGCTTTGATTTTTATCCTGCTGAACATTGAGAAGTTTGTGCAGCAGATTAATGGATATGAGAAGAGGTCAGATTTTTGTATGAAAGATTAATGTGGAGGATGATTGGCAGGGGCAGGAATGCAGATCGGGAGGCCATTGAGAACACCAGCTTGGTATTCCTGGGGAACTAGGGTGGTGATGGTGGAGGCAGGAGAAGGATTTTATGGGAAAAGCATGAGGAAAACTGCAAGACAGTAACGGAGGGGATGGGGGGATACCCAGATCTGTGTTGGGCCGCTAAAATAGAAATATAAATGGAGATGAGTTTGGGAAGATAATGAGCTTGGGTTTTATTCAGTTGGATTTGAGGTTCCGTAGGACAGAGTGGTAAACTTTTGTTTTTCACTGTGTATGTCTTAGTTTTCTTTGTCCTCTTTGGAGTTTGCCTTTTTGGCTCTTGGTGTTTTATTGATTATATAAACCTTTCTGTATTTAATTGCATAGCTGCATAGGTGGGGTTGTCAAAGTTTGCACAAAAGTTTTGAGTTCTCTGAGAAAGAAATCGGGATGGATTTCAATAAAGGAATTCTATCCTCAAATGGCGTAAAGAATTATACACATACAGCAAGGCAAGGTTAAGGCAAGTTGTAGAGAGGAATAAGCAGCCAGAATTAAAATAGGCCCTCAGGAGACCATAAAATTGAGCAGTTAGGCCACATGTATTTGGGGTCTAAAGGGGACACTCAATCAGAATTTGCTTTTAAAGTTGTATAATTTGCTGTTTATTCTGATGTTCACAAGACCAGCTGTTCTGGAATAACTTTGGACCTGGTTGATTGCTAGAGCTCATCTCGTGTACACTTAGTAGTTAATGAATCAAGTGAAATACTGGACATAAATGTGCTTCACAAATTATGAATTCATAGAAGATATCATGAGTAAATATTATTCATTATCGTGATAGTAAATAGTCATTGAGGTCATTTGTCTCATGTGAATTTCACCTGGAACTTTCCTGCCTGAGAGACAGAATCCACTTTCTTCTGCTTTCCCCTTCAACTGTCCTTCTTGTGAGGCCTGATTGGTGGAGCTGGACAGCGCTGGATCTGTTAGGAGAAGGATTGGTGACTAGAATGACCTTTATTATCACGTCCCTCCACATTTTAGTAATTGTCAACTTGTATTAAAGCTTTTTAATTGGCTTTTAAGTTTGCTCTGGGGGGCAGTATTTAAAAAATACATACGTATTCTGTATGTGTCCTAAAATTTACCATCTTAATCATTTAGCAGTGTATGTTCCAGTGAGTGATAAATATTTTCACATTGTTGTGCAAATAATCTCCAGAAGTTTGCAGGCCTGAAACTCTATACCCATTAAATAATTCCTTTCCTCCTCTCCCAGTCCCTGGCAGAAAACACTCTAATTGCAGATGGTTTTGAATTGTAGTAATTGTACATCAGAAAATTGATATCCTCCTCCCATTAAAAAGAATAAATGAAGTAGTCAGGTGTAGTCGCACATGCCTATAATCTCAACGACCCAGGATGCTAAGGCAGGAGAATTGTAGGTTCAAGGCCAACTTCAGCAACTTAGCAAGGCCATATCTCAATATAAAAAGTAAAAAGAGCTGAGGGTGTAGCTTAGTAGTAAAGCATCCTTGGGTTCAGTCCCTGGTACCAAACCAAACCAAACCAAAAACCAGACACACACACACACACACACACACACACAGGAATAAATAAAATTAAAAGTCCAAAATTGTGAAGTATTATTGATACATTCATAGAGAAGTTTTTCTCTAGGTGACAGATATTTTGTGATAGTTTGTTTCTACATACAACCGTAATTGAAATTGACCATTGGAGAACACGAGTACAAGAAATTTTCAAATGTATCACAAAAATATAGATTCTCTGATAAAAATTATTATACCACGTGAGTGACAAAAATTATCATACAATGTGAGATAAATATATTGTATGATCTCACTTATGTGTAGGATGTAGAAACCCAAATTCTCAGGTGCATTGATACATGCCAGTAATCTCAGCTACTCCAGACACTGGGACAGAGGTCACAAATTCAAGACCAGCCTCAGCAATTTAGCTGGACCCTTTCCCAAAGTAAAGGGGATTAGGGATGTAGCTTAGTGGCAGCACCCCTGGGTTTAATCCCCAGTGGAATGGGGAGTGGGGAGATGTTAGTCAAATCACATAAACCTTCAGTCAGACAAGGAGTGAATATTGTGCATCATGGTGACTAATGTCTTATTTGAAAGTTGCTGAGAGAGTAGTGTGTGTGTTGGTATGAGTGTGTTTTCATACTCATACGTGCACATACTATATCTAGGAGGTAATACACATGTGCAATAGCTTGATTCAGCTGTTTGACTTTGTACCCATTGCCCCGTGCTGCTCAGCATTCGTATGTGCAATTCTTACTTGTCAGTTAAAGCAAATTAATAATACAAATTTAAAAAGTAACATAAAATGCCCATGAATCTTGGCATCCCTTGTGGACCCTCAGCCTGTCCAACCAGGTTTAATGTGAATATACAGTATTGCGCATAAACATCTTTTGCATGTGATGACAGGTTTTTCTCCCCCCAATGACAGGATGAACAGGCTCAACACTCTGCCTCGAGGATTTGGCTCTCTTCCAGCTCTTGAGGTCCTGGACCTGACTTACAACAACTTGAGTGAAAATTCTCTTCCTGGAAATTTCTTTTACCTTAGTAAGAAACTTTTAATTCTATAAATCTCCTTAACATGGTACTTTGCGTTCTAAGAGTGAAATTTATTTGCCAGGGCCCAAACTCTTAAGAGAAATTATGAGACATATATATTTTTTTCTTTACAGACTCCTTTTGAATATTCCTTCATAGCTCAGCAGTATTTATATTTGATATATAGTTATCTGACACCTCTGGGCAGAAGTGGACTTAGTAATGTCATATTAACTTTCTGAGAGAGATTTTTGTACCTAAATGAGATCAAGTCTCACATTTAGCCAAGAAATTTGACTTTCTTTTTAAAGAATATGCCAGAAAAAAAAAGGACTCCCATGTTGCTATTAATTCTTTGTAGGATATTTGCTTAAAGATATTTCAGACAATTATTTATGAAAATACCATTAATAAACTGTTAACAGAATTTTAAATTTTCTAGCCAGGATTCTGGTTTTAAGCCTTATAAAAAAATACTTTACTGATGTTGTCAGTTTTTTCCAGTGCACAAACATGAAGCAATTGTTGGTAATAGATGAATATACTTTATCTTTTTATATGCAAACAAACTTCTTGTTGCAGTACTCCTTAAAGTTAGGAAAAACTTAATTTTCTAGGAACTCATGAAATATTTAGGAAAAGATTGCCTCCTTTAAATGAATATACCACTTCTCCAAATAGCAACATCTCAGGCTTGCAGAAAATCTGAATTTTCTGAGCTAGCTTCTAGATTTTCAGTTTTATATTGTGTACATTGCTTTTCCCAGACTTTCCCAAACACGTGAAACCAATTTGAAAATATTTTCTTTCTTGGGCCAAGTATATATTGTCTGTGTTAAATATATTAACATATAGTTCTGCCAAATTTTAAAAGAGAATACCTGTAAATACATTTTTTTAAAAACATACATCTAATTATAACTCCCCTTTTTTATTGAGGACAACAGATGCTTTAGAATTTCAGACTTCAGTGCTTGGGGTCAAAGCATCACTTTGTAATTGTGAACGAAGTGACTCCTGATAATTCTCCCGAGGTTGGGCTTCACTCTTGCTCCATGACATCATTTCAGCCCTTTTGTCTTCATATTTTTGTCATTAAGGCTATAGGAGCAAGGATCAGCAGTTAGTCTGATAGTGGAAGACATGAGCCCCAGTTATGACTCTCATCACCAAAAGCCTTCATTTCCTTATTTATTTTGAGCATCTCTCTGTTTACATAAGAAAGCTCTATTGTGACACAGTTTACATAAAAGAGCCCTTTTGCTCTAGGTATTCATGTAAGTGACACAGTGGTTCTCTTTGTCTCATTTTGGATGCAAATGGAGTGATAAACTTGAATCAGAAGTAATAGAGAAAAATAGCTGTCTTTCCTGAAAATGCATTGGAACTCTGTGCCAAAAACTGCCTGTGGTACCCACAGTTGTTAATTGTGTCAATCCTCTTGGATATAGATGTTTTCCTGGACACACCAGCTACACAATCAGCCAGTAAATCTGAGTTTGACCTGCTTGTTATTATAGTAAGCCCTAGGTATGTCACAGGCTTTTCACCAAGCCAGGGTTATTAATCAAAGCTGACTCCCTTGTATTGATCAGACCTCAAATGGTTGGGTTCCATGCCACCCTGTTTATATATTGCTGTTTAATTTGCAGCCACCCTGCGTGCACTCTATCTAAGTGACAACGATTTTGAAATCCTGCCGCCAGATATTGGGAAGCTCACAAAGTTGCAGATAGTAAGTAATTTATCTAAATTCTTAGAAAATCAATTCACTTCTGCAGCCCTTGTAGGAGTAAAATCAAGTCAATTTGAGCAGGAGTAAGGTTTGTTTTGCAGGAATGAGCCACGACTCCTGCTACTGTTTCTTGTTTAGCCACAGACACTTGTAAATAAATTGAAAGGATTGAGCCTGAGAAAGAGAGAGGGCATGGAAGAGGACAAGAGTTTCAGTCGAGTACCTCGTTGTGAGAAATTGTTTTGACAACTCCTTGTTTTCTTGTATTTAGCTCAGCCTTAGGGATAACGACCTGATCTCCCTGCCTAAGGAAATCGGGGAGCTAACGCAGCTTAAGGAGCTCCACATTCAGGGGAACCGCTTGACTGTTCTGCCCCCAGAACTAGGTAAGACTGCTGACGGATGGTCTGGGTCTTGGGTTACATTAATAATAATTATCCAAATGCAGCAATTCCAAATGACTGCTCTCCTCCCCTTGGCAAACCCTACTCCCAGGCACCTGATTCTCATCATCTCAGGCCCATTTGTCATTGACCAGAGTCAGCCATTGAGGGTTTGACCTGCTCGGCTGCTGTGTTCTACAACTGGAGTGTCCAGCATCTCAGAAACTGCTGACGGATGCTGACCCAGCTCAGCAGCAACCTGTGTGGTGTCGTGGGAAGAGCTGGGGTGTAGTAATGTTCTTATTTATAGTGCTTCATTTACTAGCTGGGTATGCCTTCTAGGTTCTGATTGGGTTATTAATGACTTACCAAAGTATCACTCTTACTTTTCTTTAATACTCTATTTTTTTTTCTTGCCCCTAAAAACTTACCACTTAAAGTATTAGTTCTATTCCATGGAAAATGCCTTTTCTAGTCATGAATTTGGTTCTCTCCTGGTTCCATCTCCAGTGAGAATTATTAAATAGGGTCTGTAAGAATTCTTTGGTCCTATTCCTGGATGCTGAGTCTCAGTTCCACTCCTGGTCTTCCTAATGGCCCAGGGTGGATGTTGGCTCTCACATGCAGACCTCCCAACCAGCAGTTAGGTTACTGAGGTTGTGCTGTCCCCGTTCCCCCTAACCACAGATTTAGCACCCCTGCAAAGGGTGCATTCACCACACCTTTCTTCTCCTGGCTCTTTCTATCTTTTCTTTTCTTCAGTCTTTTTGAATCATATTTTCTCAAATTTTGATCATTTGCTTTTCTGCACTCAAATGCCATAAAAAACTGCATTTAACTCATACTTCTCTGAGAAAACAGTTCTTTATATTGGTGTGGTGGTTTTAAAGAGGGCAGCTATTATACACTGAGATGTAAGTACCAGGAGGACAGGGACATTTTCTTACCTGTTCTCTGCTATACCCCCAGTTCCTACCATGTGCCAGGTTGGAGGGATACACTCAAGGAAAATTTACTGAATTGGTTAATGGAACAAGAACCTTGGAGCCAGGCACAGTGGCACACGCCTTCAATCCCAGCGGCTTGGGAAGCTGAGGCAGGAAAATCTCGAGTTCAAAGCTAGCCTTAAACAACTTAGCTAATGGCTCTAAGCAACTCAGTGAGACCCTGTCTCTAAATAAAATGTAAAAATAGAATTGGGGATGTGGCTTAGAGTTTAAGAGCCCCTGGGTTCAATTTACAGTACTGAAAAAATCACATCAATGTTTATTGTAGCATAATTCACAATAGCTAAACTCTGGAACCAACCTCGTTGCCCTTCAATAAATGAATGTATAAAAACAATGTGGCATATATACACAATGGAATATTACTCAGCAATAAAAGAGAATAAAATCATAGCATTTGCAGGTAAATGGATGGAGTTAGTTAGAGAAGATTATGGCATTTGCAGGTAAATGGATGGAGTTAGAGAAGATAATGCTAAGTAAAGTTATCCAGTCCCAAAATCCCAAATGCCAAATGTTTTCTCTGATATAAGGAGGCTGATTCATAGTAGGGTAGGGAGCGGGAGCATGGGAGGAATATAAGAACTCTAGATAGGGCAGAAGGGTTGGAGGGGAAGGGAGGGGACAGGGGTTGGAAATGATGATGGACATTATTAAATGTGATGAACAGTATTATCCAAAGTACATGTATGAAGACACAAATTGGTGTGAATATACTTTGTATACAACCAGAGATATGAAAAATTGTGCTATATATGTAATAAGAATTGTAATGCATTCCACTGTCATATATAAATAAAAAATAATTAAAAAATGGAAAAAACAAAAAACATAGAACCTTGGGTCCTTAGATAGCGAGGTGTTAGGAAGACTGTGAGCAGGCAAAATGTGACCTCTGCCTGAACCTGTGCTGTCCAGTACAGAAGCCTTTGGCCACATTTCAAATGCTCAGTGGCTGGTGGTGACACTGTAGGAACATGCACATAGAACACACTCCTGGCAGCACAGAGTTCTGTTGGGAAGTGCATGATTTCATGGAATGATCACAAAATTTGACCTCTACTTTGACCATCTCCTTCCATTCCATTACTGGGGTTAGACCAGAAAGATTTCTTTTATGATTTTAAGGGCTGACGAGTAACTTAGCATTTTCTCTTTATTGAGTTACACGTCGTCAAGTCCTGCCTTGGGAGGAACAAAGTACAGGATCCAGAAAAGCTTTTTGGCAAAAAAAGAAAGAAACAAAAAATGAAGGCAAAAAACTTCTTGTCAGAACAGAGATTTTGTGCAGTGATTGTTAACCGTTGATGTTAGCATTAACCATGTTTTGGAAGTTATTGCAGACTACAAATACTGTTTCCTCCCCAACCTACTGAATCTGAGCTTCATATGTAGATGATAAAGGTCACGGATACTCGTCACATGTCTCCTTGGTTCATGTCCTTGGTAGAAATGGAAATTTAAATGTGTATTTTGTTGCTCTTTTAGTTCATTTTTCTTTTTTTTTTTTTTTATTTTTTTTTATTTATTTTTTTATTGTTGGTCGTTCAAAACATTACATAGTTCCTCATACATCATATTTCACAGTTTGATTCAAATGAGTTATGAACTCCCAATTTTATCCCGTATACAGATTGCTGCATCACATCAGTTACCCTTCCATTGATTGACATATTGCCTTTCTAGTGTCTGATGTATTCTGCTGTCTATATTATTCTCTACTATCCCCCCTCCCCTCCCCTCCCCTCCCCTTTCTCTCTCTACCCCTTCTACTGTAAATCACTTCTTCCATTTGAATTATCTTGTCTTACCCCTCCTTTCCTCTTATATGTCATTTTGTATAACCCTGAGGATCGCCTTCCATTTCCATGCGATTCCCCTTCTCGTTTCCTTTCCCTCCCACCTCTCAACCCTGTTAATGAAAATCTTCGTCTCAAGCTCTTCGTCCCTACCCTGTCCTTGTTTCCTCCCCTTATATCAGAGGAGTCATTTGGTATTTGTTTTTTAAAGATTGACTAGCTTCACTTAGCATAATCTGCTCTAATGCCATCCATTTCTCTCCAAATTCTATGATTTTGTCATTTTTAAATGCAGAGTAATACTCCATTGTGTATAAATGCCACATTTTTTTAATCCATTCATCTATTGAAGGGCATCTAGGCTGATTCCACAATCTTGCTATCGTGAATTGTGCTGCTATGAACATCGATGTAGCAGTGTCCATGTAGCATGCTCTTATTAGGTCTTTAGGGAATAGACCGAGAAGGGGAATAGCTGGGTCAAATGGTGGTTCCATTCCCAGCTTTCCAAGAAATCTCCATACTGCTTTCCAAATTGGCTGCACCAATTTGCAGTCCCACCAGCAATGAACAAGAGTGCCCTTTTCCCCACATCCTCTCCAGCACTTATTGTTGTTTGACTTCCTAATGGCTGCCAATCTTACTGGAGTGAGATGGTATCTTAGGGTAGTTTTGATTTGCATTTCTCTGACTGCTAGCGATGGTGAGCATTTTTTCATGTACTTATTGATTGATTGTATGTCCTCTTCTGAGAAGTGTCTGTTCAGGTCCTTTGCCCATTTATTGATTGGGTTACTTGTTGTCTTATTGTCTAATTTTTTGAGTTCTTTATATATTCTGGTTATTAGGGCTCTATCTGAAGTGTGTGGAGTAAAGATTTGTTCCCAGGATGTAGGCTCCCTGTTTATCTCTCTTATTGTTTCTTTTGCTGAGAAA
Source organism: Urocitellus parryii (assembly GCF_045843805.1). NCBI lineage: Eukaryota > Metazoa > Chordata > Mammalia > Rodentia > Sciuridae > Urocitellus > Urocitellus parryii. The sequence continues at coordinate 59,118,507 of NC_135539.1, read as the reverse complement.
AAACTTTTTAGTTTGAGTAAGTCCCATTTGTTGATTCTAGTTGTTAACTCTTGCGCTATGGGTGTCCTATTGAGGAATTTGGAGCCTGCTCCCACAGTATGTAGATCATAACCAACTTTTTCTTCTATCAGATGCCGTGTCTCTGATTTAATATCAAGCTCCTTGATCCATTTTGAGTTAACTTTTGTGCAAGGCGAGAGATAGGGATTCAGATTCATTTTGATGCAAATGGATTTCCAGTTTTCCCAGCACCATTTGTTGAAGATGCTATCCTTCCTCCATTGCATGCTTTTAGCCCCTTTATCAAATATAAGATAGTTGTAGTTTTGTGGATTGGTTACTGTGTCCTCTATTCTATACCATTGGTCCACCCGCCTGTTTTGGTACCAGTACCATGCTGTTTTCGTTACTATTGCTCTGTAGTATAGTTTGAAGTCTGGTATCGCTATACCGCCTGATTCACACTTCCTGCTTAGTATTGTTTTTGCTATTCTGGGTCTTTTATTATTCCATATGAATTTCATGATTCTTTTATCTATTTCTACAAGAAATGCAGCTGGGATTTTGATTGGCATTGCATTGAACTTATAGAGAACTTTTGGTAATATCGCCATTTTGATGATGTTGGATCTGCCTATCCATGAGCAGGGTATATTTTTCCATCTTCTAAGGTCTTCTTCTATGTCTTTCTTTAGGGTTTTGTAATTTTCATTGTATAAATCTTTCACCTCTTTTGTTAGGTTGATTCCCAAGTATTTTATTTTTTGGGGGGATATTGTGAATGGAGTAGTTGTCCTCATTTCCGTTTCAGAGGATTTGTCGCTGATATACAGGAATGCCTTTGATTTATGCGTGTTGATTTTATATCCTGCCAGTTTGCTGAATTCATTTATTAGCTCTAATAGCTTCTCTGTAGACCCTTTTGGGTCTGCTAGGTATAGAATCATATCATCTGCAAATAGTGATAATTTAAGGTCTTCTTTTCCAATTTTTATCCCTTTAATTTCTTTCGTCTGTCTAATTGCTCTTGCCAGTGTTTCGAGGACTATGTTGAACAGAAGTGGTGAGAGAGGGCATCCCTGTCTTGTACCAGATCTTAGAGGGAATGCCTTCAATTTTTCTCCATTCAGAATGATGCTGGCCTGTGGCTTATCATATATTGCTTTTACAATGTTGAGGTATGATCCTGTTATCCCTAATTTTTCTAGAGTTTTGAACATAAAGGGATGCTGTACTTTGTCGAATGCTTTTTCTGCGTCTATCGAGACTATCATATGGTTCTTATTTTTTAGTCTATTGATGTGGTGGATAACATTTATTGATTTCCGTATATTGAACCAGCCTTGCATCCCATGGATGAATCCTACTTGATCATGGTGTATAATTTTTTTGATATGTATTTGAATCCGGTTCGCCAGAATTTTATTGAGAATTTTTGCGTCAAGGTTCATTAGAGATATTGGTCTGTAGTTTTCTTTCTTTGAAGTGTCTTTGTCTGGTTTCGGAATCAGGGTGATGTTGGCCTCGGAGAATGAATTTGGAAGTTCTCCCTCTTTTTCTATTTCCTGAAATAGCTTGAAAAGTATTGGTGTTAGTTCCTCTTTAAAGGTTTTGTAAAACTCTGCTGTATACCCATCCGGTCCTGGGCTTTTCTTAGTTGGTAGTCTTTTGATGGTTTCTTCTATTTCTTCTATTGTTATTGGTCTGTTTAGGTTGTCTATATCCTCCTGGTTCAATCTGGGCAGATCGTAAGACTTAAGGAATTTATCTATGCCTTCACTATCTTCTATTTTATTGGAGTATAAGGCTTCAAAATAGTCTCTGATTATCTTCTGTATTTCTGAAGTGTCTGTTGTGATATTGCCTTTTTCATCCCGTATGCTAGTAATCTGGGTTCACTCTCTTCTTCTCTTCGTTAGCATGGCTAAGGGTCTGTCAATTTTATTTATTTTTTCAAAGAACCAGCTTTTAGTTTTGTCAATTTTTTCAATTGTTTCTTTTGTTTCAATTTCATTAATTTCAGCTCTGATTTTGATTATTTCTTGCCTTCTACTTCTTTTGCTGTTGTTTTGCTCCTCTTTTTCTAGGATTTTGAGATGAAGTATGAGATCATTTATTTGTTGGTTTTTTCTTTTTTTGAGGAATGAACTCCAAGCAATGAATTTTCCTCTTAGGACTGCTTTCAATGTGTCCCATAGATTCCGATATGTTGTGTCCGTGTTTTCATTTAACTCTAGGAATTTTTTAATTTCCTCCTTGATGTCTTCAATAACCCATATGTCACTCAGCAACCTGTTGTTCATTCTCCAAGTGATGCTTGATTTTTCCTTTCTTCTTTTATCATTGATTTTCAGTTTCATTCCATTATGATCAGATAAGATGCATGGTATTATCTCTACCCCTTTATATTGTCTAAGAGTTGCCCTGTGACATAATATATGGTCTATTTTTGAGAAGGTTCCATGTGCTGCTGAAAAAAAAGTGTAACTACTTGATGTTGGGTGGTAAAGTCTATATATGTCAATTAAGTCTAGGTTATTAATTGTGTTGTTGAGTTCTATAGTTTCCTTGTTTAACTTTTGTTTGGAAGATCTGTCCAGTGGTGAGAGAGGTGTGTTGAAGTCTCCCATGATGATTGTATGGTGGTCTATCAGACTCTTGAACTTGAGAAGAGTTTGCTTGATGAACACCGCTGCACCATTATTTGGGGCATATATATTTATGATTGTTATGTCTTGTTGGTTTATGGTTCCCTTGAGCAGTATGAAGTGTCCTTCTTTATCCCTTTTGATTAGCTTTGGCTTGAAATCTATTTTATTAGATATGAGTATGGACACGCCTGCTTGTTTCCGCTGTCCATATGAGTGGTATGATTTTTCCCAACCTTTCACCTTCAGTCTATGGATATCTTTTTCTATCAGATGCGTCTCCTGTAGACAGCATATTGTTGGGTCTTGTTTTGTGATCCAATCTACTAGCCTGTGTCTCTTAATTGGTGAGTTTAAGCCATTGACATTTAGGGTTATTATTGAGATATGGTTTGTACTTCTATCCATATTTGTTTGTTGATGTTACTAAACCTGATTTGTTATCCTCTTTGACTACTTTCCCCCCTTTACTGTCCTACCTCCCATTGTTGGTTTTCAATGTTATTTTCCATTTCCTCTTCCTGCAATGTTTTGCCAAGGATTTTTTGAAGAGATGGTTTTCTAGCTGCGAATTCTTTTAACTTTTGTTTATCATGGAAGGTTTTAATTTCATCTTCTAACCTGAAGCTTAATTTTGCCGGATACACAATTCTTGGTTGGAACCCATTTTCTTTCAGTGTTTGAAATATGTTATTCCAGGATCTTCTAGCTTTCAGAGTCTGTGTTGAGAGATCAGCTGTTATCCTGATTGGTTTACCCCTAAATGTAATCTGCTTCCTTTCCCTTGTAGCTTTTAAAATTCTTTCCTTATTCTGTATGTTGGACATCTTCACTATAATGTGTCTAGGTGTGGATCTCTTATGGTTTTGTACATTCGGCGTCCTGTAGGCTTCTAGGATTTGGGATTCTGTCTCATTCTTCAAGTCTGGGAAGTTTTCTCATATTATTTCATTGAATAGGCTGTGTATTCCTCTGGTTTGGAGCTCTGTGCCTTCCTGTATCCCAATGACTCTTAAATTTGGTCTTTTGATATTGTCCCATATTTCTTGGATGTTCTGTTCATGGTTTCTTAGCAGACTTGCTGAGCTGTCTATGTTCTTTTCCAGTTGAAATACTTTGTCTTCATTGTCTGATGTTCTCTCTTCTAAGTGATCTACTCTGCTGGTAGTATTCTCAATTGAGTTTTTAAGTTGGTTTATTTTTTCCTGCAATTCTAGTATTTCTATTTGTTTGTTTTTTATTTCCTCTATCTCCCTGTGAAATTGATCTTTTACTTCCTGGATTTGTTTGTCAATGTGATCTTTCATTATCTGATTTTGCTGTCTCATGTCTTCCTTGAGACTCCAGATCATCTGAAGCATGTATATCCTCATCTCTCTATCTGACATTCCATCTGTTGCACCTATTACCTCTTCTAAAGTTGAGTTGACCTGCATTGCCTGTGGTCCTTTCTTTCCTTGTCTTTTCATACTGCTGGCGTTTCTTTCTGCTTGGTGAAACTGTTGTGTTTTGAAATTTTCCCTCTATTTATTTATATTGCTCTTGTATAGTTGAATAATCACCCTTGCAGGGCATGTAGTGGCTGTGATCCTCCTCCAATTGGTGTGATCCGTCTACCACGCTGGGAGGCCCTAGGTCTGCTCTGCTGGTCGGTCAAAGGTCCGCCTACCCAGCAGGCACGAGGGGCACCTCTATCACTCCGCAGGTTGCTGGGCCTAACCTCCCGATGGGTCAAAGGTTCGCCTAGCTTGCAGGGGGCTGCTCCCGGAGCGAGAGCTAGGCCTCCCGGGGGAGCCCGGATGGTGGAGGCCGACTGCCGGTTCAGGCGGGGTGGGCCAAGCCGCACTGGGTGCCGGCGGCTTGCAAACGCGGCTGGTATCAGCAGGACTTAACTCCTGCACCCGCTGCGGGGGCACCTTTATCGCCGAGTAGCTGCGGTCGCCGCGTGGTTGGGACCCGGGCGGGTGGGGCCGCTTCTCCCAGGGCGAGAGCTGGGCCTCCCGGGGGAGCCCGGACTGCCGGTTCGGGCGGGGCGGGCCAAGCCGCCCAGGGATCCCGCGGGTTGCAAAGGTGGTTGGCGTCTGCAGGACTTAACTTCTGCACCCGCCGGTTCGGGCGGGGCGGGCTAAGCTGCTCAGGGTTCCCGCGGGTTGCAAAGGCGGCTGGCGTCTGCAGGACTTAACTTCTGCACCCGCCACGTGGGCACCTTTATCGCTGAGTAGCTGTGGCCGCCTGGTTAGGAAGCGGGCGGGTGGGGCCGCTTCTCCCAGGGCGAGAGCTAGGCCTCCCGGGGGAGCCCGTATGGCGGAGGACTGCCGGTTCGGGCGGGGCGGGCCAAGCCACTCAGGGTTCCCGGGGGTTGCAAAGGTGGCTGGCGTCTGCAGGACTTAACTTCTGCACCCGCCACGTGGGCACCTTTATCGCTGAGTAGCTGTGGCCGCCAGGTTAGGAAGCGGGCGGGTGGGGCCGCTTCTCCCAGGGCGAGAGCTAGGCCTCCAGGGGGAGCCGCCTGCCGGAGCGGCTGATGGCTGGGGGACTAGACCTCTGTGCCCGCGTGGCCTTCCAAGATCCACTTCTCTGGGGCAACCTGTCACTTCGAGTAAACCTACCAGTTCACGGCAGCTCTCCTCTTAAGGAAGTTATGCTAGAAGTTCCTCCGTAGCTAGGCTGCAGCTGTTTCGATGAGTCTTTCATATCCCGTTAAAGTGGAGACGTTGGAGTCGCTGCTTCCTCGCCGGCCGCCATTATCATGTCCTAGTTCATTTTTCAAGTCATGAGGCCATGTAGGATATTTGATTAAACAATATTTTACTAGATGATAATTATTAGAAAAATACCTAGTTGAACCAATACATGCCTGCTCATTTATTTTTAAATCTTAATCCCTGTTGCTTAGTTTATTTAAATTCTCTGTCAATATTTCTATTAAACTTTTCAATACCAAATTATATTTTGTTTTTATTCAGAAGTAAAATTGAAGAGAAAGTCTTTCAATGACTGTATTTGCTAGCTACACCTAGCAAAACTTGTTTGATGGAATTTTTTCTATGTGTTAGGAGATGCTTAGTTGGAAATATATGCTAACCCCCCTGGGAGTTTCTTACACATCTAAATTCAAGATGCTCAAGATGAATACAATTAACTAACTTACTTAGTTACTTTCTTTCTTTCTTCCTTTCTTTTTATTGAAGCCAGGACCTTTAACCGCTGAGCTACATCCCTGCCCACCCCCTTTTAAAAATGTTTTTAAAGATAGGGTCTGACAATGGTACTTAGCACCTCACTAAGTTGCTGAGGCTGGCTTTGAACTTGCGATCCTCCTGACTCAGCCTCCTGAGTGGCTGGGGTTACAGGTATGTGCCACCATGCCTGGCTATTTTTGAACAATGATTATTTTCAGTCAAGAATAATGTAATACTAATATAGTACTAGCTAGTATGTATTCAGGCCTCATGTGCCAAGGCATTAGGAGAAGTCATTTCCCTTCTATCTGTCTTATGGTTGTCATGAGAATAATAAGCCAACTTTTTAGAAGTGAGGCACCGGAGGCTTCCAGAGGGTTGGTAACATCTGCAGGATATAACTAGTGAGTCACAGAGGTAAAACTTGGCTCTGTCAGCCTCTTTTCCAGGCCTGTGTTCCTGGCCACTGTGTTGGTCTCCCTCCCACCAATTAGCCAATAAGAAGATTCCTAGAAATTCAGTTTCTAACTTTGAACAAAAGACAACCCCTGCCCTGTCCTCCCAAGATGGTGGCAAGAGCAGTTGCCTGATGACTTGGCTGGTGTATGCGCAAGGCTAGAATAGTACTTTGCAAAATGTGTCAGAGGTGGCCTCTGCAAAACGAAATGCTGTTCTGTAGTTCCATTCCACGCCAGTTGCATTGTCCCCATGGTTCCTGCCTCCCAGTGAACATGTACCACGGAAGGAATGTTTGTTGTCTGTCTGCCTTCTACCTCAGTTGACCATCTGGAAGTCGCTTCTGGTGAGGAGCAATGCTGGGCACTGACATACTTACAGCTTATTCCCCAGCTGCAGGTTTGCTTTGGGGTGCATTTTAAAGTGTGGATGATGATTTCCCTCCTGCATGTTTATTTTGTACATGTCTGAATAAGCAAAGTAAATGCCCCTGAGGTTCCTGTGAAGTGTCCTTTCACAATAAACCTAGAGTTTATTAACTTGAAACCTTGTTGGTGAGAGTGTTTCTGCCAAGAAAGGAAACCCAGATGAGTTCTGACTTGTCAGATGCAAGAACATGCAGGAACGCAGCAAAATAAAGCCTGAGGCTTCGCTGGAGATTTAATGTGTAATTCTATTACTTTCCTTTCATTGTGCATCCTTGCAGAAGTTACTTAAACCATATTGTCTGATTTCTAAACAATACAATACTTGCTTCTATGTTCATCCATATACCTGTGGAGTATTAGGTGTACTCCTGTCACTCACCTGTTCATTTATTCATTTATTAAGTTTCTACTTTAGACCAGGTCTTGAGTCCAAGGATCTTACTTGTCTAATAAAGTAAAATTCATGTGTTCACCAAGCATTTATTGAGACTCTGCTTCATATATTTGCTAGGGATTATGATGAGAGAGAGAGAGACCATTCTTTACGGATCTGATGTTCTAGTGAGAGAGAGGAAGAGAGTAGGAGAGAGGGAGGGGGAAGGGGAGGGAGGGAGGAAGAACACAAACATAGTATGTCACATGGTATTAAGTGGTCTTGGGAAATATTAAGTATGCCAAGCTTGGGGAGAAGTGACCTGAAAAAACTTCACTCATAGGATGGTGCCTTTTAAGCAGACACTTAAAAGTGAGAGAGAGCCCTTCAGACAGGGAACATCATATGCAGAGGTCCTGGGATGAGCTTCTGTGTTGAGGAACAGTAAGAAGAGTAAGGTAGTTGGAATGGAAAGAGCTAGGGTGAAAGGTGTAAGACATGAACTTAGAAAGCAAGTGGGGACCAGTCCACATAGGAACTTGGTTTTTTTTTTCCCCCTGGTACTAGGAGTTGAAACCTGGAGCACTTAACCACTTAGCCACATCCCTGGCCCTTTTTGAAATTTTTTTATTTGAGACAGGTTCTCACTAAGTTGCTTAGAGCCTTGTTAAGTTGCTGAGATTGACCTTGAACTTACAGTCTTTCTGCCTTAGCCTCCCAGATTGCTGGGACTACAGATGTATGCCATGGAGGCACCCTGCTAGCATTCTGGCTTTTACTCTGAATGAAATGGCCCTCCACTGATGCCTCCATCCTTATCATCAGAATTTGCATATTTGTTACCTTACATGTTTGAAGGGTTAGCCTATGTATTGGAATGTTGAGGTGGGGAGGTTACCCTGGGTTCTGCAGATGAGTCCAGGGGTGGCAGGAGGAGATGTGATGACGGAAGCATGAGGTCAGCATCCCCATAGAAGTAGCCTTGAGCCCAGGAATGCAGGCAGCCTACAGAAAAGCATAAAAAAGCAAGGAATTTATTCTCCCTTGAAGCTTCCAGAAGAAACACAGCCCTGTTTGCACTTTGATTTCACCTTTGTAACCTCCAGTTTGACACTGTGAACTCGGAACTGTAAGAGCATAGATTCCTGTTGCCTTGAGCCTCTCCAGTGGTGATTTGTCCTGGTAGCAGTGGGAAGCTAGTAACAGTGGCCAGACACTGGAGGGTTTTAGCAAAGGCGTGGCACATTCCAACTTATGTTGCAGTGGGGCTCTTTGGCTGCTGTGTTGAGAATGGCGTAGAGAGGGAAGAAGACAAGAATGGAAGCAGGAAATTGGGGCAGAAGATGATGATAGTGACCTACATGAGAGCAAATGCTGGTTTTCTCCAGATGTTGTGGTATCATAATGGCTGGCTGCTGGGTGTGTTTCTGAGATACATGATGTTTAAAATGAAGGGATGAAAGGCAGTGGAATGAATAGGACATAACTTTCCTGTGTTCATACATGAATATACCGCCAGTAGTAACTCTACATCATGTGCAACTGCAATAATGGGATCCTAGTTGGAATAAGTTATACTCCACATATATATAATACATCAAAATACTCTCTTCTGTATACCTAAAAACAAATTTAAAAAATTAATAAATGAGGGAATGAGACCATTAAGGTTAATGTGAAGTTTGGGTCCTGAGCAGGAATCAAAATGGGGAAGATTTTAGGAAGGACAATAGAAGGGGAGAAGAGGAAGTAAGAAGGAGCTAATATTTGTATATTTTGATATCCAAAAGATATCAAATTTGGTATCCAAAAGATAGCAAATTGAGAAGACAATGGAAAATTAGAATCTGGAGTTCAAAAGAGAGGTCTGGGCTGCAAATACAGTTTTGCTAATATTAGTAGAGATTTCATGCTACAAATTGTATGGTGACTGTAGAGGGTGGAGGACGGAGCCATCAGTGTGGCATGAAGCTGAAGCCTGAGGGATTAAGAACTTTTATGGGTAGGCCTGAATCCCAGGCAGACCACCTGAGTGGGGAATGCAGCTCCCCCTGACTGACCATTGGTAACTCAATAGTGTGATATGCTTTTGCTTCAGGAAAAAACTGGGTTCTCTGATGGGGCAGGTGGAGGTGGCCTCATTTTCTTCTGGTATCTGTAGTTAATTCTGCTGGTGAAGGTATTTTAGCCAGCTTTTTGCTACCAGGACCAAAGACCTGACAAGGACAATTTTAGAGAAGGAAAAGGTTATTTGGCGCTCCTGGTTTCCAAGGTCTGGGTCCTTAGATGGCCAACTCCATTCTTCAGGACTTGGTTGAGGCAAAACATCAGGGCCAAAGTGTGTGGTGGAGGGAAACAGCTGGGAATGTCAACAGGAAGGAGAGAGAGGAGAGAGGAAAGAGGGTGGGGGAGAGAGAGAGAGAGAGAGCACTCCCCTCCTTGTGGCCAAATACTAACCTAAGGCAGGCCCCCAGGGACCCACCTCCACCAGCCACACCCTACCTGCCACAGTTACTGGCCAGTTAAGGCTGATTGGGCTAAGGCTCTCATAACCCAACCATCTCACCTCTAAACTTTCTTGCAGTATCTCACACATGAGCTCTTCCATATCAAAATTGAATCGGCTCCTGAGCCTGCTTGGATTTGGAAGTCTCTCTTGGGTGGAAAGCAGCAAGGTTACTGACTGGAGTTGCACCCACTTTCCTTCACTTACATATTATTTCCTGAAAAAAATTAATTAGCCGAGAGGATAAAAGGCCTGCCTTTGTAGGAGAGGAAGGGAAGGCGTGTGATCATAACTAATCCTCAGGAAAAGTGAACTGCTGAATAAGCAGTGTGAAGGTGACCTCAGGGCTGGTGGCTGTGCCTGGTGGTTGAAAACAGTACTTTGTTCCACTTTTACATTTTCCCACTTGTGTATGAGTTGGCTTGTGGGTTGGAGAAGTGAGTTGTGTGTTTTCATGGTTCTCTTTCCCTTGTATTCCACGGCTTTAGTGACTTATTCTTGATAGAGTCATATCTGGGGTCTTGGCTTCCAGAATGTTGTGGGACCCTTTCTCCTGCATTTGTCATCCAGGTGATGCTGTTGCAGCTAGTTACATAATGAAGCAAGGTGCTCTAGATGTCACACCTCCTCTGCACCAGTCCAAGCAGCCTGGAGTGTGTATGCAGTGGTGCAGGTACCTGAGGTGAGCTGCTTGGTGTCCCACTGTGTGTACCAGTGATCAGTAGCACTTTTTATGTTAGTGGCTATGAGAAGCACATCTTTCTGGCACACTTGTGAAGGGTAAAGACAAAAATTAATTCCATTCAGAGAAAGTTGTGATGAATTGAGGATTTTCTCTCAATTGAGGATTGTTTTCTCCAGAATGAATAGGAAAAAAAAAGACAATATTATCTTACCTGATCTAAATTTTCTTCTATCATATCTCTTAATTCTTTTCTTGTGGACATTGAGAAGCTAAGAAGAAATATTGTCTCCTGAGTATTGAGGCAGACAAGAAGGAAATCCATTACTTTTGGGTTAATCAAGTCCCTGATTACCAGTGTATTTATCTTCTCTTATTGTCACTTTGTCAATTGGTTTCCTGTTTTTCATCCAGAGTTTTAAAGTATTTTTAAAATATGAACAGTGGAGCACAGAAGTTAATTGTTTGACTCATCATCATTAGACTTAGGTTTTGAATCTCTGAGGCTTTGGACAAGTTGATTTACTTTCTATATCTGAAGCAAAATGACGTAACATAGCCCCTGTCTTCTAGTTTTGTCATGAGAATTGAAAGGATAAACCACATAAAAAGGTTAACCCTGCATGAGGTGCTCAGTAAATGATAGGAAATGAACACCCTCCCATGCACATGGGGGTTCTCTATACTGACAGCCTTTGCCTCCTGAGGGGCTGGTTTTCTAACACCTGGGCTCTTCTCATCAAATAGCTCCCGCACAGAGGCTAACCAGCATTACCCTGGTTATATGACAGGAAGAAAGAGCTTCACTAAGTGTTTGGTGAGAAAAGCTAACATAGATCTAAAGATAGGACCCTCCTCCACACGTGGTGATGGGTCATCATGTCCTGTGGCTTAGAGAAAGTCAGAAAAATCCCCTTGTGAATGTGGGAGGCACACTGGGCACAGAAAGGATGAGACAGGGGAGGGATGGGAGGAAAAGCAGCCATGAGATGACATGGCTCTGTGTGATACATTCCTGGGGTGGATGAGAGATCCAACGGGAGGGATGTCACTGCACTCACTCATCAGAATAATTTTAATAACAAACTTGATTTTATACGTGATTATGCAAAGTCCATCCCTTTTATGAGTTTTATATTGAGACCAGGAGCAGGTCACCTGGTTCTTCTACCTAGAAAGCTCTGTGGTTAGGTTTTTGGTTGAACCATTCATTGGTGGCTCCATTCATTCATTCATTCATTCACTTTTTTTCTTGATATCCTTGATGTGGCTATTTCCTTATCTCTAGGTGTTGGATACTTTAGTACTTGCATGCACTAAGTAGACTCACATCTTTATCCCATGCTAACATCTTAGTTGACCTCTCTGCATGTGGAGACCTTGTTTTCCAGTTGTTTAATTTCTTGCTGGCTTGTGTTAGCTTTTGTGAGAGTACTCATTTCATTGACTTTTTTTTTTCTTCCAGAACTCTTGATAACCACTGTTCTAAGCTGATTATTTTCATTTTTTATCACTAATCTGTGATTATAATTATAATCCTTTTGTTATTTGTCTACACATTAGTGTCATTTCATTTTTAAATAACTATAAATTTATCTTTATAAGTCTTGCTTATATTGTTATAAATTAAAACCAACAGATCCAGAGCATGAAGTCTGCTCTGGATTTGGGAAAAGACTCAATTTAGCTACCACAAGAAATCCTTTAATTTTTTTCTATGAGAAAAGATGTGATACAATTATTAACCATATCTAGAATAATCAGATTCCCAAAATAGAATAAACAAGTTCTTATTTTCTTTGTAGGCTAGCTTCTCTATTCTTGATGATCCCCTGCTCTAATCCAAGGCGGCTTTATATTGTTAGAATTGGTTTTCTCTGCCTTAGTTCTGTTAGTACGACAAGTAGCCATAGATACTGGCTTTTCTAGTTCGGTTGAGAAGTAGTACTACTGTCTTCACCATCTTCTCTGCTTCTTTTCTTGGTTTTGGTGATGTGTCCATCATAGCCTTGAGAATGAAGTCCAGACATGAGATAGCACAGCTGGTGCAGTTGGCATGACTCACTCACAGTCCTGTCTCTGTGCAGCACCCAAGGAGTCACTTCAAGTGAGTCACTTATCTGTCAATCACTGTTACAATTCTACTTCACCAGGATCTATACCTGAGCCGCTTTAATTGTTTCAGGTTCCTGATGAGATGAAAAATGAAGAAATTTTGAAACAGGGTCATACAATGTTTTATATATTTTGTTTTCATCTAAAAAGCAGTTTTTAACATGCTAAAATATAACACAATGTAATTATCGTAGTATCCATTGGATACTTGGAGAGTTTATAACACTTACTTTATGGGAGGCTGTGGGGAAGTTGGGCAGTCTAGATGTTCATTAAAATTGTATGGTAAACATATCTCCTTTCAGAGTCCCTTACAGAAAATGTCAAGAAAGTCCACTGAGACTGTCTGCTCACCCACATTGTTACTTTTTTTGAGGGGGTGGAAACATGGGATTGAACTCAGGGGTACTAGACCACTGAGCCATCCCCAGCCCTATTTTTTTAATATTTATTTTTTTAGTTGTAGTTGGACACAATACCTTTACTTTATTCATTTATTTTTATGTGGTGCTGAGGATCGAACCCAGGGTCTCACACGTGCAAGGCGAACACTACCTCTGAGACACAACCCCAGCCCCCTTTTTTGTATTTTATCTAGAGATAAGTTCTCACTGAGTTGCTTAGCCTTTTGCTTCTGCTGAGTCTGGCTTTGACCTTGATCTTCCTGCCTCAGCCTCCCGAGCTGCTTGGATTACAGATGTGGGCCACATTGTTATTTCTTCTCTGCCTCCTGTATACGTTGTTTTGGGAAACTCTGCTTTTACTCTCCGGACTCAAGTCTCATATCCAAACAGAGGGGAGCAGGGTCTGGCATCTTGGAAACTTCCAGTCATGGGAGCTTCATGTACTGACTGTTGCCTTCTCTCTCCCTAGCATGATGTTTAGTGATCCTCTTCTTCTCTGTGTCCTTAGAAAGGGTGGAGTCTGATTCTGGTTCTGATTTCTCATGGGAAGCCTACAAGAAATGTCACTTGAAGGCGCAGATGAGATTGAGATGCCAGGTAAAGAGGTGTTTGCAAGGCAGGGAGAAGTGGATACAGGTTTTCTGAGATGAGCTAGGGAGAAGGAAGTGGGAGAAAAGTGGCTGGAGGCTCCTGCAGTAGAACCAAGAAGGTCAAGAGCACCTGTTTGTGTGTAGGCATTGTTTCTGGGCTAAATATTTTATTGTTTTGTTTTTAACTTTTCCTGTGTTGATCCAAAAAAGCCAAAAGGATGTAAGAGAAGGCGGCCAATATTGATCCACTACATATACTGTCCTATTTGGCATTTTGCTTTATTTTCTGTGCTGGGGATGGAGTCCAGGGTCTCACCCATGCTGGGCAAGCACCACCTTGTCCAGCTATATCCATGTTCCCCTGTTAGGCATTTTATGCATAGCTTCTTACTCGAGTTTCACAGCAGCTTCTGGAGATTGGCAGTTTTTTCACTGTTCCATTGGGTGATGAACAGGTGACTCTGAGAGATTGAGTGACCCATGGAGGACACATGGGGAGTAAGAGCAGGGGCTGGAGTATAGAACTCAGGCACCCCATGTGATGAGTACAGCAGAGTGACCAAGGGTAGGGTGATGGGCTGTTTGTTTATGCCCTTTTGAGACCAAAGTAACATATAAACTATGCATGTCAAGAAATAATGTTTTATTTAAAAAAAACTCTATCAGGTATTAATGAATAAATACACCTACCTTAAAAGATATAATAGTTGGTGAAATGGTTGCCAAATGGATGATGTGCAAACTGAAAAGATAAGAGCACCAAGGCCGAGGGCTTTCTTTATGGAATTATAAATCATGCCTTTTTTGTTATATGTACAAAATTAAATTAGTCAAATGATCATTCACATTTTTGAGGCTCCTTTTAAGCTGGGTAGAACTACATAAATACCTTAGCTTTTACTTAAAATGTCAGAATTTACAAAATAGTTTGATGCACTGTCTTAGTTCTGTGCCGGGATTCCAGAGAGCTCTCTGGCCTCTTTTTAAAATAGATAAAACCAAAGCAGATTGTGACTTGCCCAGAATTGCATTGGTGACATGGCTCATCATTGATGGAATCTGATTTTTAGTTCAGATCTTTTGACTTCAGAAATAAGTATTCTTTCCTGTTGTATATATATCCATAAATGTATCAATACTGAGCCAATACAGAGGCATAATTTATCATTAGATGACAGATGGCAGTGATTCAAATATATGCCCTCATTTTATTTGAAAACTAAATAAAGCACAAGCAATAGAAAATGTGTACCCGACTTTGCATTGTGACTTGGATTCTATTACCTGCTCTTACATTTTATTTCTGTGCTAATATTTCTTTTGCCATACTTCACCAAAAAATCATATATCACTTCTTTTGATTCCCATGGTCTTAGTTGAGAATCAAAAGTGACTCCCATCAAGTCTCCTACATGATATTTTTTAACAAGTCCCATTTTATATATTCCATTTCAGTGAATCTTTAGCCCCAAAAAATGCTTTGAGCATAGATTTTAAAAATGCTAAGTGAATTATATTTCTACCTGGTGAGTTATTGCTGTAAAAGGGGTGGGACGTCGCAACATATAAAACGTTTCCGTTCTGTAGTATAAATTTCAGGAAGCCCAGTGTCAGGTTCAGTGTGATTGAACATGTTCATCAATCTGTGTTAATACCAGCTGGTAAAGCCTGCCACTGTTTGCAGTGGACACCTTGATTTAATAGGACACTAAATGTGTTCTTGCCCTGGGAGAAATGCTGGCAGTACTGAGATTCCAGATTTAATTTTTGTTATTCCAGAGGCATGTCTGTAAATACAGTCCTTATCACCTGTATACATATATAATCTCTTACATTTATATAACATCTCCTCTCAAAGTGTCTCCTGTGTATTATATTATTCCTATCTAAAGGAATGAGCAGCGTTTACTGAATCAGACCCGAATGGTACTGTGTTTGTGAGTGTGAGTTTCTTTGGGGGTACCAGAGCTGGAAAGCAGGGAAGAGGAGGATCTTTATCTTTCATGTTGTCAACATCAGAAATCTAGGAAGGAAGCCAGAAGGGTACCTTATCATTACTCATCACAGATCGACTTTTTTTGGCTTTTGTTTATTTAGACCTTTCCAGAATCATTCACGTATTCAACAGAGTGCGAAGATCCTAAACTGCCTACCTAATTCATGAGCATCATTTGTGCTTCCATGAAGTTGTAGGCAGTAGCCTGCATGTTCATGTTAGTAAACAAGCTTGGATTCATTCTCTATATGTTTAATGACTTTAATAGGCCTTACGTTGTCTCCATTGTTTTTTTATTTGTTGTTTTAAAGAGTGGCCCTTCTCCTTGAGCGGCCCCTGTCCAACCTCCCTTATGATTTTCAGCTTCTGTATAGAATGTGTTCCTATAATCTGTAGAGTTGGGGGAACAGTGGTAAATGAAGGAGATATAAGTCTTGCCCCATGAAATAAATCTTTGGAAACAAACAATTAAACAAATAGTTAAAAATTGAAAAATGGAGATTACAACTAATATTGAATATACTAGAATGTAACTAATCCAAAAAAACTTAAACTGATCTAAAATCGGAAACTTTTTGAGCACTAATATGACACCACAAATGTACCCTTTCATTCCTGACCTCATGTGATGGGTTGTAGTCAAAATGTAGACACTCAAAATAAAATTCCCTTTAGGCTATGTATATAGGAAAGTATGTATAAAACTTATGTTTATATAAATGAATGTTGTGTTTAGTTTTGGTTTCCATCCTTATGACATCTCATGATGCATATACAAATATTATAAAATATGGAACTGTCTTGAATCTGAAACATTTCTGGTAAGGGATGCTTAACCTGTACTAACCTTCTAACTGATTTTCCAGCTTCCTATCTTGCTCTTTCCAGTCCATTCTTTTTTGGGGAGGAACTCAAGGGTACTTGACCACTGAGTTGCTTAGCACCTCACTTTTGCTGAGGCTGACTTTGAACTTGAGATCCTCCTGCCTCTAGGATTACAGGCATGCGCCACTGCACTAGGCTTCTAGTCCATTCTTACCCAGTAATCAAGGTGCTCTTATAAAATCACAAATTGGTTTCTTTGATTTTGTTGATTAGAATTCTCTACTGTGCTCTATGGAGCTATAAGAACCAGGAAGATCTGGACCCTATGTTACTCATGCTGCTTTTCCTGCACTCATTCATGGGCTTCTCTGTGGCCCCTCAGCTCTTTATGGTCTTTGCCTTCTGTTTAGAATTTACATCTGAATACTTGAGCATTCTTAATGTCTTTAGGTATCAACTTGCATGTTTTCTTCTATGATGAGCTCTTTCCTATTCTCTATCCCAAACAGTTCCCTTGTTATTGTTACTACAGCATGTTTTCCCCCATGAATAGCACTTTTATTCAACAAATATTTTTCCAGCACCAATTATGTATCAAGTACCACTCCACGTCTTTTGACAGATATCAGTGGAAAAAAAAAAAAAAAAGAAAAATCCCTGGCTTCATAGATGTTTAAATCTATAATCAGCTCAAATTAATTTGGGGGCATGATTTTTTTTTATATGAACAGTTGCTTGTACCATTTCTAAGAAACAATTTTATTTTCCCATGAAATGTATTTCATGCCTTAATCAAAAAAGTCAGCGTATTATGTAAATGTGAGTGTGTTGCTGGACTACATATTTCATTGTTTTACCTTTATAGCAGTACTACCTTGTTTTGATTACTATAGCTTCATCATAATCTTGAAATCACAGTGTCCTCTCTTTCAGGATTTTTTGGGGGGAGGTTATTCTGAACTCTTTGTATATGCATTATCAATTTTAAAATCAGCCTGCTGGGGGTTTTGGTTGTTGTTTGACTGAATTGACAGGTCAATTTAGAAAAATAAGCATCTTAACAATATTGAGTCTTTCAATCCCTAATCATGATATGTTTATTTAGGTTTTTAAAATTTCTATCAGTGACATTGTACTTTTTATTTGCATATCTTTTGTTAAATTTGTCCTTAAGTTTTATGGTTTTAGTCATATTGTAAGTATCTTTTTTAAAATTTTATTTTTAGTTGTTAGCTAATGTATAGAAAATTGCAGTTTTTTGAAAACTGATCTTGATTTCAGTATTCCCTTTAATTAAATTGTAAATCTTAAAATTGTGTTTTTGATTTCTGTGGGGGGTCATATTTCCTGAGATTTTTTTTTTTAATTTATGTGATCATGTTGTCTCTATGGACATTTCTATTTACTTTTTCCTCATTTTTTTGCTTGTTGTATGATTTTCTTGTCTTATTGTACTGGTTAGGACCTCCTAAAATGTGAATTAGGGCAAGAAAGAATAGCCTTGCCTTGTCTTGATCTTAGGGGAAAGTATTCAGTCATTCATCTTTAAATGTGGTGCTAAGTATAAGTTTTTAGAAAATACTGATTATCAGGTAGAGTTTTTATAAGTGTTAAGTGTTGTTCCATCTTTTTCTGCATTCATGAAGATGATCATGTGATGTTTTCTCCAGAAACCAGCCTCCAGTGTGGCCCCAGTAAATCATCCACCCTGGGACTTAAACCTTTGGGTTGTCTCTTCTATTGGTCTTTTGACAAGTAGAAATGGTGGAAATGGTGGCATGTCTCTTCTGAAATTTGATTTTAAAAGGCACTGCAGCTTTCCATCCAGGGCATGCTCTCTTGTTTGTTCTTGCATTATTTTTTCTGGGGATAAGCCAATTGCTATGTAATGAACAGCTCTGTGAAAAGGCCCACATGGTGATAAACTGAAGCCTTTTACCAACAACCACACAAGTTAACTTGGAAGCCAAGTTAATTAACTATCAGAATTAACTATCAGAATTCTATATCCTCAAATCGACAACTTGACTACGACCTGAAAGACCCTGGTCCAGCCACTTTTAGATTTGTACCTTTGGAAACTATAAAATAATAAGTGCTAAATTCATGTACAGTGTTGCACAGAAATACATGACTAGTACAATTTTTTTATTTGCTAATGTATGGAAATGCATTGATAGATTTTCTTAAACATGTTAAACCTCATATGTTAAGCCAGTCTTATATGCTTATATAAAAACTCACTTGATCTTGCTATATTGATAAAAACTTTATTGAGTTATAATTCACATACCACCTAATTCCCAATTTAAGCGTACAATTTAATGTTTGTTAGTATGTCCACACATTTGTTAGAAACATGACCAAAATTTTAGAAAATTGTCATCATCTGGAAATGAAATTCCATACCTTTAGTTTTCATACCCAATTCCTCCACCTCATCCAGCTCTAAGAATTTTGTAGTTTTGGCTCTTACTTTTAAATCTTTGATCCATTTTGAGTTAATTTTTAATATAGTACGAGAAAAGAATTCCATTTCACTTTTTACATGTGGATATCCTATTATAGAAAACACTGTCCTTTCCAATCCAGATGTTTTTTATTTTATTTTATTTTTTCTGATTATTCCAGGTAGAACTTATAGTGCAGTGTAGTGCCTGGGTGGTAAAAGCAGGCATCTTCATGATTTTCTTGATCTTAAGAGGGAAACATCCAGCCTTTCCCCATTCAGTGTTATATTATCTGTAGTTTTTGGTAGATGACCCTTCTCCAGCTTAAGGCACGTTCTGTTCCTTCTTTGTAAAGTAATTTTTATCATGAAAGGATGTTGGACTCTGTCAAATGCTTTAACTGCATCTATTAAGCTGTGGTTTTCTTTTTAAATGTTCTCCTTTTTATATATTTCTGGATTTGGTTTGCCAATATTTTGCTTAAAATTTCCACTTTGTTCCTAAGGGATATCAGTGTAGATTCTTGTCTCCTCTTTGTATGGGTTCATATCAAGAATATTCTGGTGTCATTAAATATGAGACTTTTTCTTCCTTAAAAGTTTGAAATAATCCATTAGTGAAGTCATCTGGGTTTTAAGTTTTCTTTGTAGTAATGTTTTGAATTATGGGTTTGTTTCTTTCATAGATAAGACTCATCAGATTTTGTTCCTTCCAGTATCGATTGGTAATAGGTAGATATCAGAAATTTTGTATATTTCTTTTAAATTGATCTGTAGTATCTATGATACCCTCTGTTTTTATTTGTGATATTGGTAATTTGTATTTTTCCCACCCTTTGATTCTTTGTCAAAGAATCAGCATTATATTTTTAATGAGCTTCTTTACTCTGGTATTTCATTGATTTCTTTTTCCTTTGTTCACATTGAGTGAAATTTGCTCTGATTTTGTAGCATCTTTAGGTGACAGTTTAGATCATTGGTTTTCAATTACTCTTCTATTTTAATGTAAGTATTTAGACATACAAATTTTCCCTAAGCATTGTTTTAGTTACATGTCACAATTCTGCATTTTCATTATTTTTCAGTTTAAAAAATCTTCTGATTTCTCTTGTAATTCCTTCTTTGACTTTTTGATTACTTAGAATTTTAGAAATATTTTAGTTTTCAAGTATTTGGGGATTTTTTAATCCTTTTGTTATTTATTCTAATTTACATTAAGTTGTTACCAGAATTTGTTGGCTTATTTTATATTCCAGTAAATTGTCTGTTGGTGAATTCTACTAGTGCACTGGAAGAGATGCCATACTCTATCAGTGTTCTATAAATGTCAGGTCAAACTGGTTGATATGTTAAAACCTTCAATAATAGTACTTTTTTTTCCCCCTTAAACCAGTTATCTTTTAAATAACTTAAGAAAGGGAAAAATGTTTTATATCTATCAACAACCTATTTTTATTTCTGGTGCTCGTCATTCCTTGTGCAGATTCAAGTTTCTGTCTGGTATCATTTACTTTCATCCTGAAGAGTTTTCTTTAATATTTCTTGAAATAGCTGTTTGTTTGTTTTATCACAGCTTGTCTTCATCTGAAATGTCTTTATTTTGCCTTAATCTTTTTAAAGGAGTTTTTTCCATGTATGAAAATTTATTTTGACAGTTTTGGTGTTTTTTTTTTCTTTTTCTTTTTGCCTTGTAAGCACAGTCAAGGTGTTCTGTTGTCTCTGGTTTGCATTGTTTTGGTGTTATTCTTGCCATTATTCCCCATATTTAATATGTCTGTTTTATGATCTCTTTTAAATTTTTCTTTCTCACTGGGTTCCAACAATTTTTATATAGGAATTATTTTTATTTCTCTGAGAGTTTTGTGGAACTTTTTGATATATGGGTTTATTGCATTCATCAGTTTTCAGTCATTGTTTATTGATTGGTTGATGATTTTTATCTATTATGTCTTTATTGATTGACTAACTGACTGACCAACTTCCCATTTCTCCTTGCCTTGGAACTCAAGATCATACTTACGTTAGGGCACCTAATGTCTTATTAATATTTTATCTATTTTGTTTCTTTCCAATATGCTCCCAATTTTTGCATCAGTTCAGATAGTTTATTTTGTCCTATCTGAAGTTCACTGATTTTTCTTTCCATAATGTCTAATTTCTTGACATGCCTATTCAGTAAAATTTTCATTTCAGATTTGAATATTTTAAAGTAGTTCTATCCATATAGCTCTTTCTATAATTTTATTTCTCTTTTAATAGTTTGTATTTATTCCATTGTTACGTTCATACTTTCCTTTAAATCCTTGCATATTTTAAATAGCTGCCCTAACATTTTTTGTCTGCTAATTTTCTGAATATTTCTGTTAACCAATTTTTCTCCTATTTTTTTTTTTTTAATTTTTGGTACCGGGGATTGAACTCATGGGTACTCAACCACTGAGCCACATCGCCAGCCCTGTTTTGTATTTTATTTAGAGACAGGTCTCACTGAGTTGCTTTTTGCTGAGGCTGGCTTTGAACTCACGATCCCCCTGCCTCAGCTTCCTAAGCTGCTGGGATCACAGGTGTACGCCACCATGCCGAGCCCTTTCCCCTATTCTTGAGCCACTTTTTCCTGTTTCTCTGCATATCTTGTGTTTTCTTACTTTATACTAGACATTTTGAATAGTGTATTTTGAGAATATGAATTTTGTTATCTTATGCTATTAAGTTTAATTCTGGCAAGCTGTTTACTTGGGATTCTTTCCAGGCTTATTTATAATGTGTTAGGGTTGATCTATGTAAGTCGTATATATTTTCCTGTTTCTAGGATCTCTACCTAAGGCAGGGTGTTCAGTGCAGTCTCTGCTCTCTTGATGACCACAATGTGGATATTTTCTAATCTTGTGCAAATTCCAGTAATTTACAGCTTCTGTGTCTCTGGGTCATTCTCCCCATATTTCCTGTTTTGTTTTCTTTCTCTTTTTCCCAGATTGAGGAATCTTTTCCTGAATGTTATAGTTATTATTTGGGCAAAGACTCATGAAAGCCCTGTGTACTTTGGGGGGCTTTTTTTTCTTCCATATCTCATTTATTTCCGCCACCCTGCCTCCTCAAACTCAGATTTCTGTCCTTTCAGCTCAATTCATCATCTTCCTGCACAATTTCTAGGAATGCTTCTGGGGCCTGTGAACCTGGGGCTTCCCTCCTTTTATTTCCCTGCTCCTAGGGGTGATGGTCCAGTATATGCAATTATATTGTACATTTTGTGCAGTCATATCATCCTGTCCAGACACAGAAGTCTGGATAATTTTTATTAAATGCCAGTGTGAACAAGTGTGCTCTAGTTACTTTTCTGCTTATTTCTTACCTATTTACACAGCCTCAAGAAATCATTTTCACTTGTTTTCTGTTGGGGATGAGGTAACTAGCAATTGAACTCAGGGGCCCACAACCACTGAGACACCTCCCCAGTCCTATTTTGTATTTTATTTAGAGACATGGTCTCACTGAGTTGCTTAGCACCTTGATTTTACTAAGGGTGGCTTTGAACTCTGGATCCTCCTGCTTTGGCCTCTTGAGCTGCTGGAATTACAGGCATGCACCACCATGCCAGGCCTCATTGCTTTTATTTTATTTTTTTTCAAGTTGTAGATGGACACAATACCTTTTATTCTATTTATTTATTTTTATGTGGTGCTGAGGATTGAATCCAGGGTCTCTCACATGCTAGGCAAGCACTCTACCACTGAGCTACAAATGCTTTGAACATTGATCCTCCTGTCTCGGCCTCCCGAAGTGGTTGGTGTTACAGGCTGATGGTGTTCTCTCCCCAAAGGATAGAAATTACAGGCATGCGCTACCATGCCAGCCTTCGTTGCTTTTGAAATTACCTCTTACTTCACTGTTATAGCCAAGAATGACTGTAGAAACACTAATTTAATAGAAAAGCAACCTGAGCAACAAACTAGGCAACTTAAACAACAGGAATTTGTTTTCTCACAACCATGGAGGCTGTAGGTCCAGTAGTAAGTATGGTTCCTTTAAGGGTTTTAAAGGAAGAATCTGTTCTAGATCTCTTTCCTTGGTGTGTAGGCGACTCCCTTCTCCCTGATCTTCATATTGTCCTTTGTATGTGTCTGTATCTAGACCTCCTCCTCTCCTAAGGATACAAGTCATACTGGAGTAGGGTTCACCCATATGAACTCATTTTAACTAAACCACCTCTGTAAAGTCCCTATCATCAAATACAGCTGCATTCTGAGACATTTCTATCTTTTGGGGAGAGGATCCCATCAGCCTGTAACACCAACCACTTCTTCTCTCTCTTACTTTTTATTTATACATGTTGTAAAATTTGACTTCCTTTGATATTGTTCACGTATTTAATTGTATCTTCAATCTGTTTTATTATCACAAAAATAGACCAAATTTTCTTAAGCCACGTTGTTAGTCTTCAAGAATCATTGACCCTTTTGAAAACCCAGTGAAATCTGTAAAGCTACTTTCCACAAATGTCTGTTTTCACATATGAAACTTTACATGTAAATTGGGGGATTTTAAGATCTCAAATAATCCACCCAAGGACCCTTCAACATAGAATTCTCATCCCAAATATTCCTTGTTTTCGTCTAAATTCCATTAACTGACTGGTATAGATGCCATTTATGTATGTCTTCCAGATTTTCTTCTGAGTTGCATGCAAATAAAGAATATTGACCTAGCAGGGGATACATGAATAGGTTGTGCATGAATTTATAGGTACCGAAAGGGGAAAGAAATCCATCACTATTTGATCAGTTCTCTTTCAAATCTAGTTCGTAGGGTATGTGGTCGGTGGTCATATATTAAACTTTAAAGAGGTTTTGGCTTTTTCCCCTTGCATTTAAAAGGTTATGTGCTACAATGTGAGACAAATAAATCACAATTCACTACAACAGTGTTGCAGTCAGTTATATAAATTGCTAGTGAAACACTAAATCTGTCACTTAGTGTGTTCTGACCATTTAACAATTGAAATAGTGTTAGAAAAGAAAGCCGACTGGAAACCAAAGAAGCAAATTTAGTGGCAGTTGTAATTAGCAAGATCAATGGTTAGTGTTAAAGGTTCATTGTTTGGTCATTTCAGTTGATCCAAGTGAAAAAAATTGCTATTCAAAAGACTTAGCTAGATAGAGTTAGCTGTAAAAGAATTCAGAAAAACAAGTTGCTAACTTGATAACATCTTGAAGAATATTGTTTCTCAACTTTCTGTGTTGCTAGGACAGTAACTGAATGATTCAGCTTGTTTGTTTCATTTGTGCTTTTAATTGATAAAATTGGTATTCCAGACAGTTTGCTCATACCCTGTGTTTTTAGCTGTTCATCTACTTCAGAAAAAAATCTTGGTCTGTGTTTATCTTTCTCATAGTAGTTCTTTGAACCCCGTGTATCACAACTTTCTGTTTCTTCAAGAATACCAGAGTTTTCAGTCTCACATCATAACCTCAAGAATGAATACCTGACCCACAGCAAATACCACTTTAAATAACATTGAGTTTTCTGTGTTAGTAAGATTTTTGTACCTTTTGTATTTAATTGTCTTTAATTTATCAGCTTTTATAAACAGGTAAAGTTGAAAATTTTTTCTTAGATGATGATGATGGTGATAGTGATGATATGATTAGCTTCCTATAGTGAATGCCTAATTCCTGAATGAGATACTTAATCTGAACTAAGATATTCCTATGACTTGGAGTTGCTCTTTGCCCTGTTTTACAGATAAGGAAACTAAAGTTCAGGATAGGGTAACTCAAGGTCATGCAAGTGGACCCTGTATCTGTCTGACATCATGTTTTGACTATTACTTCTATGGAAATGAGGTCACAGTGGAAGTTCAATTGGAGTGGTTGGGCACATAGCAAATATTCATTAAATGTTTATTGCCTAAAACATTTTTAGGGCTTATGAAAGACATAAATGTCTTAAGACAGCTCTGTTTCTACCAGAACTAGGCACCAAATGGAACATGAAGAACAAGTCATAAAATTGAGATACCATACTTTATCAGGAAAGCAACCTGATAAAGATTACTGTGACTTGTGTATGATAGTCTGAAAATGTTTCAGCATGTCTTAGCTTGAGCTGCTGTAACAAAAATACTATAGAATTGGTGACTGTCACAAGCTATGCCATTAACAGTGCATACACATTTGTGTCTTTCCATGATATTACAATTTATTGAATAACAATAACTTCATAAGCTACACCGCTTTCAATATTTGTAATTCACAATTATTTTATTTCAATCTTATTAGTACATTTCAATTTTGGTAATACCTATTACACTCAAATCATACATCATATTTCACACACATATACACATATATGTGATGTACATATATGTATCACAGAAACTCTGAATAGATTGAGTTGGCTGCAGGGTTAGAGGATATGGTGCCAGGAACACATCTGTCTGAATAGATGTGAATGCAAAGAGTCACAGAGGCCTCCTAGGTGGTCAGGTAGGGCTTTTAATGAACCAGTTACACAGAGTTGTCAAGGCAGAGAGTTTGGACAGACTCTCTTGTCAGAGTACCAGCTTGGAGTATTGGCTTCATAGGTCAGCTCAGAGTAGGGCCATGTGTTGTCATCATGGGCAGGATTTGTTCTGTTCTGCAACCTGGAGGGATAGAACCAGAGGTTTGTCACTGCTGTGATTTTTCTGGGCAGAGTTCTTGAAAGCTGATGAGGTGACAGGGTCAGGGTGCTTTTATATCTGCTTTGAGGGGACTCTTCCTTTTATGGCTCTTAGGTGAGACAGTTATATCCAATGATGTTGATAAGCTCCCCTGTCTTGTGTTCCTGGTGTGATTTGGGATGGTGACATATTTAGATGTTCCTGATTTATTGATAGGTTGTCACATACAAGTTATTTATCAATTTGTGTCTTATGGGTGTGCCAGATAGATGATGATTGTTTAATTGCACAAACCAGGCAAAGAGTCGTTCTGCTTAGGCACCTGGACTTGGAATAGTGTAACTCATGACAACTATTGCTTTACAAAATGGAGGAACTCAGGGTTAGATGTAGCCTGAGACCTCAGAGTCACTTTCCACAGCCTGCTCTCCACAGTGACTTAAAACTGTTTCTCATGGTTCTAGTTCAGTTCTCAGAGTGCAGGTGGACACCTTCTTACCAGAACCTACCCTGGGTTCTGGCATGGCCCAGAGGGCAGGGGAGATTGAAATTGACTGTCTCTCTTATTCCCTAATCTCATTCATGAGGGCCCCACCTTCTTAACTGGATCACCTCCCAAAGGCCTCATCTCCATGTATATCATTTGAACCTTTAGAACTTCATGAACTTGGGGGGATACAGGCATTCCTCCATAGCAGGTAAAGGCAAGGCTGCCAGTGACCTCAGCAGAATCAACTTCAATAAAAGAAAAGTTAAGAAAAGCAGCAGTGTATCAAGTTTCATGACAAATGCATATTTAATCTGTTGTTAAGTGTTTGTCCTTGTTTCCTCTGTGCTTTCCTCAGTTGCTTATCAGAATTTCTGCCTTTGATTCAATTGGGTGTTCTGTGACAAATTGAATAACCTTGAGGTATCACTTTGGAATCTGCTAATGCTGTTCTTGTCCTTTTTGCCCAGTTCATTTTCAGGTTATGAGACAATGGACCTTTTAAGGAAGCTAATGAAAGCTATGAAGTCTTTAGGAAAAAAAAAATGTAAAAAATGTCCCTCGATATCAACAGGAAATTTGTATCTCCTGACAACTTGCAGATACTGAAATCCAAAGATCCTCACATCTCCTATATAAGATGGTGTAATATTTGCATAGAACATGTACATGTCCTGGTGTACACTTGAAATCATTTC
Source organism: Urocitellus parryii (assembly GCF_045843805.1). Lineage (NCBI taxonomy): Eukaryota > Metazoa > Chordata > Mammalia > Rodentia > Sciuridae > Urocitellus > Urocitellus parryii. The sequence goes on along the minus strand of NC_135539.1, from coordinate 59,092,010 downwards.
TAGATTACTTATAATACCTAATATAGTGTAAATGCTATTTAAATAAGTAAATGCTATGGATAAATAAACTGATATGATAAAATGGCATGATTAGAGAATAATGGTAGGAAAGAAAAGTCTCTATATATTCAATACAGACACATTTTTTAAGAATGTTTTTTAATCTTGGGTTGGTTGAATCGACAAAACCCAGGGATTCAGAGGCCAACTGTATATACATGACCATTGGATTTGAGGTTAAAAAACTCAGCCCTGGCTCTACAGCATCAAGTTTTCTTAACCACATCCAAAAGTATTGAAGATAAATGGCAGTGACTATTTATATTCAATTAAAAAAGAATCAGCAAGAACAGATAAAGAGAAGATGGATGATTATGCATGTAAAACACTGATCAACTTTGCTAGCGATTGATGAATTCCAGATTAAAACAAGTTGCCATTTTTTAATATATTGACTAACAAAGATTTTAGAAAGTAATAATGCAAAGTTACAGCGAGTGTTTGGCAAAACGGTATTTTCATACATTGCTGTTGGTTTATAAATGTATTGTTGATCATATTTTAGCAGTATATGCTTGGCACCATAAAAGGCTTTCCCACCTTTGTAATGTGTTCCATTGGGAAACTATCATCAAGAAATATTAAAAACCTCAGAAAAATATTTCACAAAGTTTTTGTAGTAGTATCTATAATAGTGAAGAATTTTGCCATCACCTTACGGTGCAATGATGTAAACCTGGCTAAACCATGATAGACTATGGAACATAGAATCATTCTAGAATGCTTATGTTATAAGGTCGGGTTTATAGTGTGATTCTTATTGTAGATAATATTCACATATCTTCATAAAAACAATTAATGAAGAAGTTATTGATTAATGTCTGTATGTTGGGATTCTGGGTGATTTTTTTTTCCTTTTTTTTTATTGTTCACAATTTCTCCAAAGTTTCGACATTGGTTTTATAGCTTTTCTGTACAACAAACTTCCCCCAGATATATTGAAGTAAAACCAAAAGCATTTTATTTACTCAGTTCTATCCATTACTTCTTACTTACTTGGCTCTCCCATGAGTCTGGTATCAGCTAAGGGATTGGTTGGTAGCTGGGTGCTATGATTTAAAAGAGTTCCCCCAAAGTTCATGGGTTGGGAAATTAATTCCTGAATGCATATACTACTGATACTTGGAGATGGGGCCCTTAGGAAGTAATGAGGGTTCAATGAAGTCATGAGACTAGAGCCCCCCCAGTGGGATTGACAGCTTAACAAGAAAAGGAAGTGAAAATTGAGCTGGTTTGCTTGCTTTCTCACTGTACCATACCCTCTACCCATGTCACAATGACATAGGAAGGCCTTCATCAGATGTTGGCACCTTGATATTGGACTTTTTAGCTTCCAAAATTGTGAGGAATATTTTTATCTTCATAAATTACCCAGTCTCTAGCATTCTGTTATAGCAGTAGACAATGGAAATGGACTAGGACACCGGGTGGCCTAGGATGACCTCACTCACATGCTTAGGGGCTGGCATGCTGTCAGCCAGGATGGTACACCTCTCTCCTAGGTAGCCTCTCATTTTCTGACAGGCTAGACAACTCTTGTGGGCAAGGTATAAACCTTGGTACATAGCCCTTTTCAAATCTCTACTTCCTTCCATATGTACTAACGTTTCAGTGGCCAAAGAAAGTCACATGACTATACTGAGACCGTGTGCAAAAGAACTACAGAGCCTTCAGGAAGGAATGGTGGCTATAGATGGGACTGCATGTGTTTTTACAAAGCATCTTTGATATAAACAATGTGATCAATGCCATAAAAAAAGAAAACCCCTTAACTCATAGAATCCTACCTTTAAGCTATCTAGGAGTCACAGGATCTTTATGTTTTGACTGTACCAGAGATCTCCTTATCTTTGCATTTCTCTATTGCCGGAAGGATAAGAGAAGGAACTCAGATCTTCAGCCTGCCTGTGCCCACCATTCCTTCCCCATCTTGAGTGGCCAGGTACTTAGGCTTATCTGTACTGGTCACACACTAAAGGAAACCAGTAGGTGGGAACCATAGAGAGGTTAATAGAAGTGTAATAAGAGAATGCCCGTGTTATGGCTGGTGTGGAAGTGGTCTTTTTTTGTTATTGTAATATCACTAATAATGTTTTATAGTGTTCTGTTAGAGTCAAAATATAGTTTATGGGTAAATTTTCTGTGGCAAGATGAAAATATATTTTTTTTACTCCCACTTTCTGTAATGGTAGCAACAAGTTTCATAGACATTTTGTGGATAGTATATTGAGACCTTTAACGGTTAAATATTGAAGGAGTGGACACTGACTAGGAGTGGCTGACAGAACCACCGAAGGTAAGCATCCAGAATATTTTTGCATAGTGTCTTAGCTTCTGGTTGCTGCTATAACAGATTTACCATAAACTTAGTAGTTTACAACTATTCCAGTTTATTATCTTATAGTTCTGGAGGTCAGAAGTCTGGAACCAAAGTTAGAATCAAGTTGTCACCCGATCTGGTTCCTTCCGAGGAGTTAGAGGGGGATCCCTTTTCAGCTTCTGGTGATCATCGGCATTCTTGGCCTGTGGTCCCTGGATCTTCCAAATGTGTCACATTAGCCCCTGCCTCTGTCATCATGTGGCCTTCTCCTCTCACTGATTCCTCTCCTGTCCCTCATATCAGGACTGCTGTGATTTGTCAGCCCATCCAGATCATCTCCCCACCTCAGTATTCTTAACTTAATCTCATCTGCAGAGTCCCTTTGCCCATATAAACTGACATTCACAGGTTTCAGAGCTTGGGGTATGAATGGATTTGGGGGACTCTTCTTCAGTCTGCCACACATAGTAATATACACTCAAGCTTCGTAAGTTAGTTGCATTTATGAAATTGATCACTTTGCCCGTGTGTCTCGGTGGCTCCACCTCTCGTCTTCCAGGTGAGCTGGCTGGTCTACAGAGTCCTGCTTAACGTCAGGATCCTAATTCTACTGTGATTTGATGGGTTTGATGCAGGAGGTAGGTGTATGTATGACTGATTTTCATCATTCATATTGGGGAGAAATGAAATTTATATTGCTTGCCTCCCTCATTCTATATATTGATATTATGATTAATAGCTTTTGACATAAAACTATTTTTTGAAATATGACTCTTTTATGACGTCTTTTGACAGCAGCAAAATCACACATTTAGCGGTTTAACAGGAGTAGGTTACAGGGACTACTGGCCCCGTAGTCTATACTCAAGTCACCAACCAAAGATGTCATGTCCAGAAATATCACTAAAATGTCAACCACAGAAATTGCTTTAAAATAATCTCCTGCAGAGGGCTGGGATCTTTCTTACTTGCTGTGTTGAAATATAAAATTTGTTAAAGACTGGGAGCCCTAAGTTATTTCTTTCTTTTTAAGAGATGCCAGATGGATGTTGAATTAAGTCCAGTTCTTAGTTTTTCTTCAGATAATTTTTTAAGTTTGTGGTGGTGTTTTGGATCCTTATCAGTGCGTTCTCCCTCCTCCAGTTCCCCACAGCTACCCACAGCCTGGCATCAGTGTGGTTGCCTTGGTACCTGTTCCTGAAGGCTGTCTGCAGTGAAACGTGGTTGTTTAAATAGCACGACTTGTCATCTAAAAGTAGAAGTCATTAGCACGACGCCGTTCGGCGAGTGCTGTCTTGAATACCGTTTTAAATTTTTTCCTATTTTATCACTTTAATGTTTACTCATGTCACCACTGGAAATTTCAGGGCCTGGTTCACAGTATGGATGTAGAATGAAAAATGTAAAATTCTCCCTCAGAGTCTCCTGAAGTTCATGCCCCAAACAGTGACTCCTGTTGGATATTTCATGTAATTTTAGAGAGGTGAACTTGGCTGTGCCTGCTGCAGGAGTACTTTGAGCCATCAGTAATGCTTACCTGCTTGTAGCTGGAATACACAATTGAACAGCCTTCCGCTATTTCTAAGGCAAAGGAAATTCCTGCTGGCTTTAGTTTAAACTTTAATTGGTCTACATTGTGATTGTGAATTCACCAGAAACACATTTATCTGAGGAAAACTAAGTTGTTTTAAGTTCAGTATAAAAGATGAGTTGGATGCTTTGGGAGGCTGTATATTCATTTACCTGCATCCAAATTATCAACACCATGTAATTATAACAAAAGGTGCAGCCAGGTGGAACATCTTTCCTTTCTGTCCAGGTGAATCAACTCTGAAGCCGTTGGCTGCTGTCACTGCAGGTAAGAGGGGCGGGCGGTGGCATCCCGCTCCTTCAGTGGCATCTCTGCAGAAGCCACCAACTGGCAGCCTGCATTGTGAGAGATGCACATTAATTAGTTCCTTGAAACTCTTTCCTCATTAACTCCAGCTACAGTGTCAGAGAAAATGTTCTGGGGTGCAGAGTGTTGATTTTGATAATGGGAAAACAACGGTTGCCGTCGGAAAATGTCATCTTGTTTGTAAACAGTCAGATCATGCACAGTCCCTTTCTGCCTGGTTGATCGTGTTTTGTCATTAAAGGGCTTGATCTTGCTTGAAGCTTAGCAACTCACTTCATCCAGTGGATACAGATGGTAGAGAAGGATGTTTGATTTTTAGGACATTAAATAGTGTAGAGGTTTTTGTTTGTTGGTTGGTAGAGTAGGGAGGGTGGTGAGAAAAAAAAAAGAAGGGAGACCTTCTTTTTGTTGTTGTACTAACTAGTTCAGTTCAGGAAAAAGAGATGGAGAACTATGATAAAAATAATTTATATTCATTAAAGAACTAAAACTTTCAGAAAGTTAACAAATATTCACCTTGAAATAACTACTATGTTTTGGTGACAGTCATTCAAGATGTATCCCTGACACAGTCAAAGGTGGATCTAGAAGTAGAAAGATAACTGTATTGACAAATTTGAAAAACAATATTTTTTAAACTTAGTACATTTTATTTGAGTCTAAAAAAGGGAAATCAAAAAAAGAAACTTTCTGAACTTTTACTACTTGATCCAAGAATATAAAGTCTAAAAGAGCATTGAAAAGTCAAAATAGAAATTCTAAACAATATTAATGTGTAGCTGTATTTTAAATCATACTTTGCAAAATAGATTGATAGCTTTTTGACCTGTTGCTGTGTTGACTGGATTTAATTGTCAAGTGGATTTTCATGTGGTATCTATCCAGTGTTCCTGTTTAGTCCTTCTTGTCTGCTCTAACAAAATACCTGAGACTAGATCATTTATAAAGAACACAGAGATTTATTTCTTATGGTTCTGTAGCCTGAGAAGTCCCAGATCAACATTCCTATATATATATATATCCTCTCATACACACACATATATATACACAGTACACTTTTTTTTAAAGAAAGAGAGAGAATTTTTTTAATATGTACTTTTTATTTTTCGGTGTTTCGGCACAACATCTTTATTTTATTTTTATGTGGTGCTGAGGATCGAACCCTGTGCCCCATGCATGCCAGGCTAGCACGCTACCACTTGAGCCACATCCCCAGCCCTCACACTATACTTTTTAAAAGTATACTACACATTAGCTTATAGCTCAGTGAATTATTAACCGGTAAGAACTTGAAGCAACAACTATACATGTCAAGAAATAGAGTATCTCCAGAGCCTAAGAAGTCTTTTTAGGCCTTCTTTTTACTCATTAGCCGGGCCTTTTTTTCTGCCTAAAGATAATTACTATCTTCACTCTTAACAGTGTTTTTTAGTTTTGTTGTTTTTGAATTTTACCTAAATAGAGCCATTCAGGATATATTCCGCCTTCTTTCACTCGACATTATGTCTGAAGATTTATCCAGACTGTTGCACGTGGCCGTATTTCATTCATTTTCATTGCTCCCATGATATGAATTATCTGCACACCAGCTCCAGTTCTCATTTGGGCTACATATTTGCTTTAGCAATAGCCCTGTCACTTTTCAGACATTCCCCACTTTGGGGCAGGCATTGAAATCAGAAGCTCTCTGTGTGCTGATGTGGGACCCCTGTGTCCCCTCCCTCCTCCCTGTCACTTCTTTCTCACACAGTGGGTGGAAGTTCATGACTCACCCATGGGGCTCCTCTGGGGACATCCACTGTTCTCCTTTTCTTCCAGCAAGCTCTCACCGTTAGATCTTAGCCTTTCAACCAAAGGCTGGTTGGTGGCGGCTTTCAGGATTCCTAGCACAGTCTGTATTGTGTTTGAATTTCAAGGAGCCCTGTGTCACCTGCCAGCGCTTCTCCTCAACTTGGTCTAAATTTCCCTGTATACAATGGATGGTTGTCACAGTTTGTGGTAATGGGTGGTGGCCATTCGATTCACTTTCAAAATTATTATATTTCATTTTTCCCCTCTCCCAGTAGATCTTAAGTAAAAGGAATATGATCAAAATCTTTTATTCCATCCTATGTAACTTATGTCTCATACCTTTTCTTAGGAGGAAGTGCACTTAGTAACCTAAGGCTAATTGCACACCTTCTGGTGCCTCATCAGTCACCCACTTCTGCCATCCTCACCCAGCATCTCGCCCCCTCCCTTTCTGAGTCCGTCCCTCGGTGGACCCTTGTCTCTACTGTCCTGCGTTAGCCCTGACACCTGCCAGCTTGTCTGCAACTTCTCATTCTTCTTAGAGGCTGGTTAACTCAGAAGAGTGCTTTCACCAGAGGGGGTAAATTATGGTATGAGGCTAGCTTTATGTTCCTTGATAGGTTTTTAATATCAGGGAATGGAGAATTATTGTATGCTGCCTTCGAGTGTGAGCTTAATATTATCATTCATCATCAGGAACCATCTGAAAACTGCCATCGGAGCTCCTGCTCAAATGCTTCATTGAACTGTACTGAGGTGCTTTTTGTTCTAGTGTGTAATTTGGTGCCAACATGGCAGTCCCTGAAGATCGAGCCATAACTGTGAAAAGGACACCATAATTCTTGAAAAAATATACACAGGTTAAGGATTTAAAGTCAAAGTGATACCTTTGAGAAATTATTTTCTCTAAAGGATGAAACAAATACAGGATATTGTATGATTAAAGGGAAACTTAGCCTTGATGTCTGATTGTATTATTTTCTTCCTAGTTCACCAAAATGGCACCCACAGTTGAAAATGCCATTAAGAATAATCAACTAAGATGGCATGCATTTGACTACCCCAAGTCAAATTATGTCAACTCCAAGATATATTGTAAAGTATATTTATAATATATTTTAGTAGTTTGAGTATATAAAAGTAATATGCTCTTAGACAACTTCCTCTGACCTTTATTTTCTATAAAATTTTCAGTTGGTCCCTTTTATAAATGTTATATAGATCCATTTCTTGAAGGTACTTAACTTGATTTTTTTTTTTTTATACTGAGGATTGAACCTGGGGGTGCTTAACCTCTGAGCCACATCCCCAGCCCTTTTTAATGTTTTATTTTGAGACAGGGTCTTGATGAATTGCTAAGTGCCTCCCCAAATTGCTGAGGCTCTTTGAATTTTCAGTCCTCCTTCCTCAGCCTCCCAAGCTGCTGGAATTACAGGTGTGCATGACCTCACCTTGCTTAACTTTAATTTTGAATGACTTTACTCGTGAGTTCTAAATCTGCTATAGTTTGGATCTCAAGTGCCCCCCCAAAGGCCCATATGTTAAAGGCTTGGTCCCCAGAGTGGTGTCACTGGGAGATGGAGGAAAGTGTTATTGGTAGAGCTTAATGGGAGGTCTTTAGATCATTAGTATATGCCCTTGAAGGGAATATCTCCTTTGGCTACTGTTGTGTTTTTTCTGTTGTTGTTGTTTGTTTGTTTTGTTTTGTTTGTTTGTTTTTAACCTCCCAGCCATGAGGTGAGCAGTTTTGCTCTACCTTGTTATTTCACCATGGTACATTGTCTTGCCACAGGCCCAGAAGCAGTGGACCAACCAGTCATGTACTGAAACCTCCAAAACTATGAGACAGATAAACCTTTTCTCTTTTTAAGTTGATCACCTCAGGTATTTGTTGTAGTTACAGAAAGGTGACTAATACAAACTCTCCATGTGTGTCTGCTCCCATGCTTGATCAAATCAATTTTCTGGATCAGAAAGTTTCTGCCTTTCACCGTTTTTGTTCTAATCGTAGTGTACTGCTAACCACAGTCTTGTAGGACTGAACAGTACATATTTCTCACGCATTCTTGCTATGTGGCAGATACTTTCTACCAGCTTGATATTTATTAATGATTTTTATCCCTTGGTAACTGTATGAAGTGAATACACTTATAATCCTTATCTTACAGACAAGGCAGCTGAGATGCAGGGATGATAAATAACCTGTCCAAGGTCATATTGTTAATAAATAGTGCATCTGGGGTTTGAGTGGAAATGTACAGAAATGGAGGATTACCAGACCTTTTGTTTTTCCTTTGCAATTATTGGTATGCTGGCTATTTCCCACCCATTTCTCAGCCACTCAGAGAAGCATATTAAAATATGAGTGTGTGAATATGTTAACATTAAAGGGTTAATCTTGGGTCTGGCCAAATTTATAAAGGACATTGAATAACTGATTCCATCATCTTCAGTAACATGTCATTGGGGAAGCATCTCTGGGCTTATGGCCACTGCCATTTGGCCTGTGTGGTGGTGACTGTTGCTCTCTATAGGGCGACTGAGGTGCTCTCTTGGGAATCAGAGAGGTTGAGCTGGGTTAGCCCATTGTTGTTTCAGAACATGTACAGGGGAGCTCAGCTCCTCAGCATGACTGATAAAGATTCCTAAGGATCTAGCCCCTTCCTGCCCTGCTATTCTTCTCCCATGCTCCCTGTTTTTTTGTTTTGTTTTGTTTTGTTTTTTTTAATGGTCCTTGCTTTCAGCCTTTGGTGATTATCCTCTTTGTGGAGACTCCAATTTGTTATCTAAAATCTGAATAAACATTAGAAGTTTCCTGCTGTCTCCACTCTGGATTAAGCCTTTTGTGTTCTAATCATCTCTCTTTTTTAAAAAGTGGTGCATAATAATTATATGTAATAATGGGTTTCATTGTGGTATATTCAAACATGCGCATTATGTAGTTTGATCAATTTCATTTCCCAGAACTTCTCCTTGCCCTCCCTCCTCCTTTCCCCTGTCCCTTTACTGTACTGGTCTCTCATTGAGGTTCTTTTTGTCCTTTTTTGAGATAAAACAGGTCCCTTGAATTTCTGAGTCTGACTTATTTCGTTAACATGTTTTTCAGTTCCATCCATTTTTCTACAGACGCCATAATCTTGTTCTTCTTTATGTCTGAGGAAACCTCCATTGTGTGTATATATACCACATTTTCTTTATCCATTCATCCACTGATGGACACCTAGGGTAGTTCCATATTTGGCTAGTGTGATTATATTGCAATAAACATGGGTGTGCACGTATCACTACAGTATGCTGACTGGTATAGCTGGATTATATGGTGGTTCCATTCCTAGCCTTTTGATGAACCTCCATCCTGATTTTCAAAGCGGTTATATATGAGAGTTCATTTCTCCCACATCTTCGCCAGCATTTATTGTTATTTGTATTCTTGGTGACTACCATTCTGATTAGTGTGAGATAAAATTTCAATATAGTTATGATTTGCATTTCCCTAATTGCTAACGATGCTGAACATTTTTTTCATTTATTTGTTGACCATTTTGGGAAGAGTCTGTTTCATCTCTTACATGCCCATATGAATTACTACATTATGAGCACCTTAGGGACAGTTTCTTTATCTTTGTGTCACAACTGTGAGAAGCAAATATTTGTGAATGATTAAATACCTTGTTAGCCGAAGTGAGACATTTAAAGCAGTCTTTTTACTATTCTAGTTATTCAGACATTAAGAAAGTGGAGAACTTGTTATGAGTTGAATTGTAGTGTCATCCCCCCGCCCCCATGCGCATGCACGCTGTATACTGAAGTGTTAACCTCAAGTATCTCAGAGTGTGACTCTCTTTGGAGAGAGGGCCTCTAATGAGGTGATTAAATTAAAATAACTCTGTTAGGCTGAGCCATAATCCAGTATGGCCGGTGTCTTTATAAAAGGAAGAAATTTGGATGCACAGACACACCAGGGATGTGCTTGCCCAGAGGAAAGACCATGTGAGCACTCAGCGAAAAGGCAGTCATCTGCAAGTCAAGGACACAGAGGAGAAACCAAGCCTGCTGACACCTTGATCTTGGATGTTCAGCCTCCAGAACTGTGAGATAATGAACGTCTCTTATTTAAGCCATCCAGTCTGTGGTCCTTTGTTACAGCAGCCCTAGCAAACTAATGAGTGGCATATGACATAACTTTAAAAGTATGTGATAGCTGCAAGGGTTTGTGTGTGCACATGAATGTGTAACTGAGCGCACACATGTAAAAGAAGGAGGTACAGTCTTTAGAGTGATTTATTTTCTGTGTAGCAATTTATTATTATGAGAAACTCTAGTGTAGGAAAAATGTAGAGCAAGAACTGAAGTAAAAAGGTTTTTCAGCTTATCTTGAGTTAACTGTGAAATTAATAGGTTTGAGCTGGGAGTAGAGCACTTGCCTGGCGTGTGCAAGGTTCTGTGTTCAATCCCCAGTACTGGAAGGGAGTTTTTCATTCCCTAGACATTCTTATCAATATTGTACATTTTTTTTGTATTGGCTATTGTATTCAAAGATCATCTGGGTACTTCACCTGCTCCCTAGTGACTTACTGATTCTGTGCATTTCTATTGGATATTTGATTTCTATTCAAAATTTATGTTTATAGATACAGTTCTGAAAGGTATGCTTGTTTAGTGACCGTCTAGAAGACTTTTTATGATAAACTGTTTTATGTCGTAACTGTGGTTATGAACTCAGGCATAATCACCAGGGGTTGCCCTGTGCCTGTACATATCATCCCATGTTTGACATCATCAGTCATTTTTCTTTAAGAGGGAGGGGAGGTTAGGCTAGTGTTGTATGAATGAAAGAGAAGGAGCAGACAAACTGGTCTTTTCTGAGCATTTGAATCCCAGCAGTGCTGTGTGCTGGCCCCATGGCCTTCAGGAGATGGTGCTGTCCTCCTTCATCTTCATTTTCTTTAACAGTAAAGCAAGCCCGTGCTCCGTTTGCTGTTTCCTTTGAGGCCCAGGATCATAAGCCTCTGTGGTAGGCTGTGGGTCACAAATGCAAAAAAGCATTTCCCCTAGTCTTGAACAGTTTGTGCTCATTTAAGGCAAACATGGCTGTTTTCTTTTTTCTTAATAAATGTGACCTACTGTAGCTAGCTGGGCGTGGTCAAGCAATAGCACAGACACAGTGGTCATGGCTCCAAGTCACATCTGGGGAGGGCTTGGGAGAAGGGTTGTGCCAGGCGGTGTCACTCCGAGCAAGACCATGTGGCCTCTGATCCCCCGAGCTAGAGAAACAGACCTAGGGTGGGGAAGTAAGTTAGCTGTAAAATGTAATAAGTACTGTGCAATAAATAGATACTGAGAAATAGCAAAATAATGGAAACTTACTTGCAATTCAGTCTAGGCAGTCTTCTCAGAAGAGGTGGCATTGAGTGATTTAAGTTGCATGAGTAGCAAAAGGAAAGAGAGTGTCTTTGTTTTATTTATCTTAAACCTTACCTTTGCCATTTTAAATTGTACCCATTAGAGGACTGGACTCTTGATTAGATCGTAGAACTCCCTTTCTCCATGTTTGTTGATGTCACATTTTCACCAGAGAAAAAAGTTCCCCTTGTGATACTTCTTTGGTTTTCCAGATGGTGAGAATTAAAAAAAAAAAAAGTGAATAATACATAAAATACCACATACAGAGAATTTATCTATTACTTAACGCCATTATTTTGTGTCTAAAACAGTTCTTGCCATTGAAAATATATTGGTGCAATTTCCCTTTTTTTTTTGATGCCAGTCAAAAATTATAAAATCGATTCTGATCAGGAATATCAGGATAGTCTGATACATGGGAATCAGCAGTAGCCACCTGGAATTTTGGTGTTGACAGTGCTGTGTAAACCAGTAGCAATCAGAAAAGTTGCTTAAAAATGCTAAATGATTGGAGCCAAGCCAGAGTTTGACTAATTCAAACTCTCTATTTTTTTTTGTCAAAAAATTGAGCTTCAGAAATACCTTCACACATTGAAAATGATTTTGTAATTGTTGATTGTTTTCTTCTTGAGTAGAGTATCATAGTACTTTCTTTTTTTGTTATTTGTTACTGTGGCAGTATTTCATATTTTTAACCCAAGGCAGTTGGCTTTCCAAAAATACTGGAAACAAACTCATGATGTAATCCTTCTCACCCACATCCAAAATTGTGGTACATCTCCATCTTTACTCTGCTATTTATAGTAATGCTTTTCTATGTTAGGATTCGTAAATTATCTAAGTAGATCTTTGAGAGGTGGAGTAGACTCTTTCCTTGAGTTGTACAGTTATTTTGCTTTCATTTCTCTTAAATCTTATTGTTAAAGTTTTAAAACATATAATTTTGTCTTTGGCCTGCACTTGACTCAGGATTAACACTGGACAGTAAGGCATCCTTTGTTGATATTACTTTGGGGGTGTCAGTTTGCCTTCTATTACTTAGAGAAAAAAAAGTGTAGTTATTGATATGAGTAGAAGTTTATAATTTCTTTATACTCTTCTCTACCTTTTTTCTGCTACCAGGTATAGTTTTTGCTTTTATAGTATTTATTAAGTTCTGAAGTACGGTGTGTACGTGTGCTTAGGTGTTCATACACATGGGTATATGGAAATATGGCTTTCAGATAGGTGTTTTTTAAATTTCCATCGCCCTCTTCTTCTGAGGTATTCTTGTTAATCCTAGAAACCATTGAAAGTCAGTTTCATCAAAGCTCATTTGGCGTTGACAGTGCTGTGTAAATTATTATTAATACATAACCTACAAACATTTAGATTGTTTTATTGAGCATAAGGAATTTTGAATTCATTGAAAGTTACAGTTGTTGCAGTTTTTCTTTTTACATAGACTTGATACTTATATCGCAGTTCTTAATTATCTTAGTACATATTTTATGACATAATATCCACACCCTTACCATTTCCAGCCTCTGCAGAGAGTATAACACATAGCACCAAAGTAATAAAAATGTAAGCTCCAGGGCGAGAAGCAAAGCTGAAACAAGCCATTTTTACATATAACTTAAGTTTAGGTTTTGTGTAGTAGGTTGATCCCTTACTTAACCTTTAATAAAATTGGATTCAAGGGTATTTATATATAAATAAAAAATAAAGTTAATTTTATTTCATACTTCCATATGAGCAAGTGCCTGGTAATGCATTATGACACTTAAATTCAGCGTTAGTCCTGTTGGCTGAAAAATTGCCATTTTTTTTCCAGCAACTGTTTATGAGTTAGGCATTACAGAGGTAAGTTTTTGTCATTTGAGAATGTTATGGAGATGATTATTGCTAAGATTATGCCATTATATTCAGACTGGTTGCATTGATCTGCATTTGTTTGGCCTTTTTATCTCCTATGGCACTATATCTAGGAAATTACTTTCTCTTTACATATTTTGGAAATTAAATTTTGAGACACCCCTATACCTCCCAAACCGCCACAAAGGGCTCTGTAGTTCCACGTGCATCCAGGTGCTGTTCAGACTCCTCCTCAAGGTAATGTCAGACTTAATATATCTGCACATGAGTTTACTGATCCAAGGTCAAAGTATGGCTAGAAATGTTTGATGAAAAGGCAGCAGTCTCAGGTCTTGTTTGTCACATCTTCATATGGTGCTCATATCATAATGTGGTGGGAAATGGCAAGAGAGAATATCCAAGGGGCCTTCCTATTGCCTCCTACCCCACACCAATTTCCACAAGAAAGCAGCATTTTAAAACTATCAGGCACATGCAAGGACTGTCAGAAGTGCACATTATGAAATGTGAGTTGGGGTGTTTCTCTACCACAATATGGAAGTTTCCATTTTTAAAAATAAGAATGGCTTAAAATATACCACCCCAACATTTGAGTGTACCAAGCCTCCACAAAACATAACGGTCCTACTGCACACCGTCACCATGGACCTCCATAAGCCTGCCCTGGAGGCTTCTCTCCCATTCTTTTCCTGAACTCAAGCCTTTTTCTTTTTCTTCCTTTTTTTTAAAATATTTGTTTTTGGTTGTCAATGGACCCATTTATTTATTTATTTTTTCACTCATTTATTTTTATGTGGTGCTGAGAATCGAACCCAATGCCTCACACATGCTAGGCAAGCGCTCTACCACTGAGCTACCGCCCCAGCCCCTGTCTTTTTCTATAATGAAAATTTTCCTGAGTTCATTTTGGTTCCCATCATTTGCATGTGATGATTTTCCTGAATGAATCTGACCAAATAAAATTTTCTTCTTTAAAAAAATGATTTGTTAAACATATAATTATCTGAGATTCTGTTCTTTTTAGAAAACTCTTATGAATAAGTTATCAGATTAAACAAAAACATGCCTCCACTGTGTTTTGACTGCTGAATAGGGAAGCACCTACATGTGGAAAGGCAGCCTGTTGAAAATATGCTCTCTGCCCTATTAATAAAACTCTATCATACCTCCTCAAATCAGGTTTAATGCAGTCCCTGTCAGAATCCCAGTGATGTGTTTTACAGAAATAAAAATGCCTATCCTGAAATTCATATGGAATCCCAGTGGACTTCACATGGCCAAAACTATTTTGAGAAAGAATAACACTGGAGGTTTCATGCTTCCTGATTTCAGAACTTGCTGCAAAACTATAGTAACTGCACCAGAGGAGAAGGGGCCAGGACTGCAGCTTGGTGGTAGAGTGCTTTGCCTGACATGTGCAGGGCCCTGGGTTGATCCCCAGCACCACAAAGAAAAACAAACAAAAATAAAAGGTACTGACATAAACACACACAGAGTGAGCTATGGAATAGAACAGAGATCTCCAAAACAAACCCTCATGTACATTGCCTAATGATTATTTACAAGAATGCCAAGACCATCCAGTGGGGAACCAGCAGTCTTTTCAACACAGGATCCTCAGAAAATTGGTCATTGACATGCAAAAAAAAAAAAAAAGTTGGATCCTTATTTACTGACATGTATAAAAATTAAGCCAACATGGATCAGAGACCTAAATAATCTATGACTATAAAATTCTTAGAAGAAAGCACAGAGCAAAAGTTTTCTGTCATTAATTTTGTTATGGTTTGGATCTGGAATGTCCCCCAAAGGTCCACATGTTGAAAGCTTGGTCCTAGTGCAGCAATGTTCAGAAGTGGGGCTTTGGGGAAGTGACCAGGTCATCAAGGTGCTGACTTCATCAATGACTGAATCCATTGAGGGACTCATAGCTGACTAGACTTTTGGGAAGTGATGAAAATTTTTCATGATGGAACCTATTGGAAGAGAGTGGGTCCTTGAAGGACATGCTTTTGGGGACTATATCTTGTCCCCAGACCCTTCCTTTCTCTCTCTGCTTCCCAGCTGCCAATGGGTGAGTATCTTTGCTTTGACATTCCCTTCTGCCTTGATGGTCTTCCAAACCACAGGCTCAAAATAGTGGAGCCAAATGACGGAAACCACTCAAACTGTGAGCCCAAATAAGTCTTTCCTCCTTTGCTCAGGTATTTTCTCAGGTATTATTCATAGCAACAAAAAGCTGACTAAGAGATTTGTGATGATTTCTTGGATATTACATCAAAAGCATGGGAAAGAAAAGAAAAAAAAGTAGATGAACTGAAGTTCATGAAAATTTATTTCAAAAGTCAGTCTCCACACAGTAGAAAGGCAGCTGACAGAATGGGAGAAGATATATCTGATAAAGGATTAATGTTCATTATACATAGAGGACTCCTAAAGCTCACCAACAGAACCTACAACCCAAATGAAAACTGGGCAGAGGTCTTAAATAGACACTTTTCCAAAGAAGAAATACAAATAACCAATAAATGTATGAAGCAAAGCCTGAAATCACTACTCATTAGGGAAATGCAAATCAAAACTGCAGTAAGACACTTTCTCACACTCATTAAGAGATTCCTACAAATAAAAAAAACAACAAACAAGACCCCCAGAAAATCATAAGTAGTGGTAAGGGTGTAAAATTAGAACCTTTGTACACTAGTGGTGGGAACATCAAATGATGTGGCCTCTATAGAAAACAATATGTTGGTTCCTCATAAACAAAATAAAATTATCATGTGATCCACAATTCCATATCTGGAAATGTATCCCAAAGAACTGAAAACAAAGTCTCAAAGAGATATTTGGATATACTCATGTTTATACCAGGACTCTTCATAATAACTAGAACTCAGAAGCAACCCAAGCGTATACCAAAAAAATAAACAGATAAGCAAAATGTGATATCTACATGCAATAGAGTATTATTCAACTCTCAAAAAGGAAGGACTTTTGACCTAAGCTACAATGTGGATTAACCTTGAAAACATCATGTGAATTAAATAACCAGGTCTGAAAAAATACTGTCTGATTCTATGCATCTGATATATTTAATCAAAATCATCAAGACTGTTAGAACAGTGCCAAAAAGAGCGGAAATGGGAAACTATTTGTTTAATGGTCTAGAGTTTATGTTTTACAAAGAGATGAGTTACCAAGAAGGATGGTGGTAGTGTTAGTTGCAAAGAATTTGTGAATGTATTTAATATCATTGAAGTGTACCCTTGAAATAATTAAGATGATGAATTTTGTGTGTGTTTAAACACAATAAAAACATGGGGTAAAGTCTAATTAACAAATTAACTAGCAAAAGCAATGAAATGTGATTTTTAAAAAATAAAGTAGAACAAACATAAAAATTATGAAAAAAGAAGAAAAGTGAGTGTATCAGGCTAACTTCGTATCTTAATTTAACTCTTGGAGGCAACGGGGCTTCCAACTCCAAGAGAGTGGTTCTGTTGATAGAATCTGTGTCCCATGATGAAGGCAAATAAATAAGTTTTGAGGATACCTCTCCAGTTGCTCTGAAATCATGTCACATTATCAATTTATTCCAACAACATTCAAGACCTTGTGCAGTAGGAAGAAAATGTACATGTCACATGTTGGAAACACCAACAGCCAAAGCCCAGACAAATTGGGCTTTGGTCACTCGTGTGACCTTGAGTCTGGGTCTTAACCCCCAAAACATTAGCTTGTTTCTTCTTTTTAAAGATGAGACCTTCCACATAAGATGGTTGTGACTCCTTGGTATATAGTATGCTAAACCCTTAAAATAACACCTGGTGCATAGCACAAATTCAGCATAAAATAGCTCATAGAATTATGATGGTGAAGATGATGATGAGGATAAACACTTATTGGTCATGGGGGGAGTGACATCCTTAATACAACTTATAATGCCCTAAAAAATTAGGATTTCTTTTTCAGTCCTCTAAATAAATTAAAATCTTTTGCTTTATTTAAAATTCTAAAGTTTTGTTTAAATGTTTTTGTACTGTTATGAAAAAACAGTGATTTTTCAACATGTGGTCCTTGGAACAGAAATATCATCATCTCCTAAGAACTTGTTAGAAGTGCAGTGTTTCAAGCCTCATCCAAGACCCATAAAATCAAACCTCTGAAGGAATAATATTTTTATTGGTGCTTTCAGAAAATTCTGGTACATACTTAAGATTGAGAACCTCAGCCTTTGTCCAGCCAGGAAACAATCATTATCCCATTATCCACAAATGACCACTATTAAAATTCTAAGTTTGTTTCATTCTAATCTTGTCTCTAGTATAAATTCATTTCATTTAGTCTTCTCTCCAGTCATACACAGATACAATAAATATTTTAATGCAATATTCTTTTTTTGAATGATGTTGAAAACTTTTTGTTTTGGTAATGAGATGGGAAAATATAGTTTTGCATTGGATTGCATACAAAGGTTAGTTCTCCATTCTGAAATGGAATGCACGCATTCTTTCCTTGATGGGATTTGGAGGACTCTTCTTTTACTTTTTTTTAAAATTTGTTCTAATTAGTTCTATGTGACAGTAGAATAAATTTTGACACATCATACATAGGTGGAGTATAACTTCTCATTAGTCCGATTGTACATAATGTGGAGCTATACTGATCATGTAACCATATATGTACAAGGGTAATAGTGACCGATTCATTCTACTGCAATATTCTTTTTATGGTTACTTTTTTGCTTTATTTTTATTGATACAGATTATTTATAGAGAACTTTGGGTTTCTTGGTGGAATACTTGTATTAACCCAAAAGCATAATTTAGTTAATTTTATGCGCATTATATATTTATGTACATATGTCAGTCTTTTTTCCTTACACTTCCATGTATGTACTTATGCTTTTTTTAAAAAAATTATCATTCAGGGCTGGGGTTGTGGCTCAGTGGTAGATAGAGCATTTACCTTACATGTGTGGGACACTGGGTTCAATCCCAGCACCACATAAATAAATAAAATAAAGGTATTGTGTCCATCTACAACAAAAAATTTTTTTAAAAATTATGCTTTGGGTCTTATTGCCTCCTTTACCACCTTTAATCTAATGTTACGACCCTATTATCCATGTGATTAAATATATTTGAAACCATTTTAAAACACATGACTACATATTATATCATCCTATAAGTATCACATAATTCATTAACCAACTCTTAGACATTTGAGTTGTTTCCAGTTGTTCAGGAAGAATATAAGCAACACTGAATTGAAAACTTATAATCTTAAATCATTTGAATATCTATGATTATTTCCTCAGCATAAATTTATTACTTGGATGGAATTACCAAGTCAAACTATGAGTTTTTATATTTCATAAGATATATTATCAATTTCTCTTTCAGAAAAGAAGTAGTAATTGAAACTCCAAACAGCAGTTCAAGTGTTCATCCTTGAACCCTGGTCAACTCTAGGAATGGCAGTGCTATTGGTTTTGTGCTGGTTTGATAGGAAGATACATATGAATTGTTCATGAATAGAATGTACAGCTTGGCCTCACTAGCTTTGTGTTTTCTGATCATTCTGTTGAACTACCCTAGTACATTCACAGTATAAATGACAGTTATCCACTTGGATGTCTACTCTTAACTACAGGTGTAAAGATTAATATTTTCTAAAGTTTATTCTAGTACTGCCTCTCCTTACCTGACACAGATGCAGAAAGTTTTGTTGAAAGCATATTGTAGCTCTTGCAAAGGTGTGTGATAGAATTAAAAAACAAAACAGTGGGCACTATGGGTGGGATTGTGAGCCCTGAACCTCCAGCTTTAGGGATCAACTGGACTAGAGAGCCTTCAAGAAGAGAAAAAACATTTCTCTGTCTAGTATTAAAGCAGTTTACTAAACCATTATTAATATGAAATCTTGCTAGTGAGAGGGATGTGAGTGTTAATGATAAACCAGCTGGAAAAAAAAATATTTTATCACTAAGTTGCCAATTCTGTATACATTTAACTTAAACAGCTATGACAGGGCTGGGGGAACACTTGTCTAGCATGTATGAGGCCCTAGGTTCAGAGTCCAGCACTGCGAAAAACAAAATAATAAAACAGCTGTGGTGAAAATGGATTTGTGATAGCATTATTGAATCTATAAAATGTAGCGCCACTGAAACTTGTTTTTAAAAATTTGTCTTAATTCATTACTATACATGACAGTAGAATGCATTTATGTAATTTTATATATATATATATATATATATATATATATATATATATATATAAATGGGGTATAATTTCTCATTTTTCTGATCGTACATATTATAGAATCACGCCAGTCTTGCAGTCATATATGTATAAAATTTGTTCTTTGAGCTTGCATTTTGAAAATTTTTTCTTTGTCTTTTAGTTTTTGTTGTAATAATTAGTGACTTCTCCCTGGGGTCTCCAGGGTGCCTGAGGCTTCCTCAGTGCTGCCCAAATGCGGGAAGGGCATCTTCATCGCAGACTCTTAGCTGGGGAACTTGAGGGGATTGAGTATCCTGGTGAGGAAGGTAAGGAATGGCCCAGTGCTCAGAGAGCCCGCCCAGAGGGACACAACAGGTTGCTGCTGGTTAATCTTGCAGTCCTCTAGGACATGAAGTCAAGTGTTCCTATATTGCTTCTTAGTTCTGCTTTTGATCACAGACTTTTGAGGATCTTATGAACACGGCCCTTCCCTCAGGAAAGTACCACCATGCAAAGTTTACATTCAGTTTCAGCAGGTTATGAATTCCTTGAGGAAGCTCCTGTTTTAGGCACATCGTCTTCAAATATGCGTTTTTCTCTCCTTTGGAGATTTCCATTTAAAATAATAATGAAAATATTTTCTATTTCCACATGCTTTCTGTTTTTAGAACCATTTCACATACACTCTTTGGTTCCTGTCCATAATCCTGTCAATGGATACTCTTATCCTCACTTGGCAGATGAGGAAACTGAAGGTCAGCAAAGCACAGGATTTCCTCACAGTCCCCTGGTCACAAAGTCAGTGAATGGTGTGCGGGATCAGTAGCCAGCACTATTGGACATTTTTCTATACGACCTGACATTATGTGAACAATAAAAAGGGAAATCTGGCAAGCAAAAATGAGATTGCCTCCCACATTTAGAAGAATGATAGGGAAATCCTAAACGAATGCCAGGTTTAAAACATGAATTATTTATTAAGAGCCATATCAGCTTGCAAGATAAAGCCACCGTGGTGGTGTGCATTGGGGATGCTCACTGCTCTGTTGCTGGTTAATCATATTTATAAGTGACTGAGAGCTCCTTCTATCCAGTCTTACTCTGGATCATAGATACCAAATGGCCAAGAAGAAGATCGGATGGCAACAATGTAAAATGCCATTTTTCTTCATTAGTAAAAGGATTTCTGGACCACTCTGCACTATCACACACGTAAATCAGGTGCTGCTTTTGTTTGGGCCATTTGGCAGAGTGGTTTTGTTTTTGTTTTTAAATCTTTTCTAATTTAAATTGCACTCTTCCTCTGACTAGATCAGAAGAGTGATGGTTTATTTTAGCATGAATCATAAAGCAACAGTGCATTGCATGCATTCAGTGAACAAAATGCCTGTTTTCAAAATGTGTTCCAGAAAGGCTGTGCAGACAATTGCCAGAATGACAGTGTGGCCTTGCATTCCCCGCAGAATAAATTCGGGAGCTGTCAAGAGACATCCCAGCTTACTTTGATTGCACTGATGATGCACAGAAAGAGAAGCAACCTCAGACCCAGATTCTCAATCCATTTAGGGCTTGATAGGCCGTCATCTATAAGGCAGACAGAAGAGAAGGGGCCACAAGTGTGGCAGTCACTGCAGTAGGCTATCACCATTTTAAGTAAGATATAGTCTTTTGTACCAGTTAGTGTGCACCGTGTATTTTGAGTGTGTTTCTGTCAAATGACTTTTCAACATACTTTAATCTTCTAATCTTTGATCTTTTTTAATTATGAAAATAATCCATACTTATAAAGCATGGAATTCTTAAAAGACAAAATTAACTTTCTTCCCTGTGTTCTGCTTGTTCAAATCCTGCTTATTTCCTCTCTTTGAGGAAACCAACATTCACCACTTGCTATAAATTCTTTTCTTCCTTTTCTTTTTCACATAAACATTTATTCATATACATATTATGGAATTTTTCTCTTTTGTCTTTTGTAGAAAAAATTGGATCATAGCAGACTTAGTATGTATACCCTTAGCTTTTTTTTTTTTACATCATAATGTAGACATTTTACCAGGTTGGTACATATAAATAAGTCTGTTTTAATAACTGAAAAGAATTTTATAGTATGGCTTTTGTATGCATCATTCTGTTTATCACCTGCTAATGAGTATTCTGTTGATTTCCAGTGTTTAATTAATGCAAATAATCACTATTGCAATATAAGCACCATCATTTTATAGACTTTATCATTATTTTCCTCTCAGTAAAAAAGAAATGAAAAAAATAGGAACTTCCCAGAGTCAGCCATTGTCTATAATCTTGCATTTCTATAATTAGTATGACACATCTTAATAGAAATTACAGAGATTTGTGTGTAGGCTATGTCTTTATATATGGAGAAGCCCTAAACGTCGCTTTTATTTTCTTTTGGAGTCATTTGTGGTTAGCTTCCATGTGGGGATTCACTGCAGAGCAGAGGTGATCTTTCAACTGTCATGACATCCCATCTAGATCCCTTTGTGAGCAAATCAATTACCTGGGTTTGGGCAAATCTAGTATTCTAATGTTAGTGTACCCAATCAACCATGGTTTTCTAGTTTTACCTTGTTAGACCATGGTCTTGGATTTTTATGAGTGAGAGAGCCCAGCTTTTAGAGGGCATTAATTTAAATACTCTCTGTGGCATTATTTTCAAATCAGGAAGGGAGGAAATGCTGCTCTGATGACGTGAAAAATTTGCCCAGATCCCCTCGATTGCTTACTGTGTGATAAATGATGCTTCTGGCCACATGTTTCAGGATTTCGAGTACCCAGGAAGAATTCTTACAGTGTGATTATGGAAACAACCAATTTCCATAAGTGAATATGAGCATGCTTATTAATGGGGCCGCAATTGCCTATTGCATTCAATCACATTTATAACTAGCAGGGAGAATGATTGTTTTGCATGATTTAGTGTTTACACAATTACCATTGCGCGGCCAAGCTTGCTCTACTAGAGGCTTGGGAAAGAAGCATATGTGGTTCTTTTGCAGGTAATAAAATGGAAAATCCAATTTGCAATTGCAGAATAAGCCTCTGAGTGATATATGATCTTCATAGCAGCATCGGTCAGAGGGTCACCGCTAATCACGGTGCTGCCTGGCTTCCCCAGTGGCCTTCGCCTTCCGACTGAGGAGTGAGCAAAGTGAATCTGTGTCTGGGAGCCAGTCAGCGTGTCTGTAGATGCACCACTTTCTAGCTTATTAGATCCTCTTTGTCACAGTGCTTAATCCTGCTGCCTGATCCTTGTTACAACACCACCAGAGCGCTGCTCAGCCTTCTAATAAAGGGGATGGGTGAGGGCTCCTCACTCTACGCACTGAAGCGTGCACCGCTAGGACGATTGCTGGCTGACTGACAGCGGGGTGAGATGCTTCCTGCATGTTATTACTTAAAAGGGAACCTACCCAGACAGCTGACAGACGAGCTTTGCTGAGGCAATGGTAACTTGTTGCTAGGCCAAGATGAGACGGGTGTCATCTTTTCACATAGTATAATGGCCTAGCTTTACTCTAATTATATTAACCCTCTTCTGAAATTGCCGCATGCCAGGCTGGCGCAGAGTGGGGTAAGAGAATCCAGAGACAAATAGCTCGCTGGGAGGATTACAGCTACGCAGAAGCAGGAGTCATGTTATCCACCAGTGACATTAAGTTGAAAAACAAAAGAAGCACGTTCGATCGTGCCGAGCCCCCATTATAACTCTGCAGAGGCATTGCTTGGTTAGGCTCGTGTAGATTGCTTGAGCCTTCCTTGAAGGTTGGCTGAGGATGTTAAACGTGGTTTTCATGATGGTTTGTTAAAAAGAACCAAGCTCATCCAAAAAGAAGCTGTTGTTTTCTATTTTAGTTTCCAGTGAACCTGAATCATTCTTTTCTTTTAGGCTCCCCAGTTCATGCAGCACCATGAAGCACCTAGCTATTTGATTTAGTATTGTTTGATATTAAAATAGACAAATGAACATGGGTGGGATAGGGTAACCCAGAACCCCCGCATATACCCCCAGCCAGAATATGCATGTAGGTTTGAAGTGATGGAAATGAAGATGCTCATGAATAGCCCATGGTCCTTACTGTTTTCCCTGACTTTCAGACTCCTTTTCCCTGAAGGCAGTGTGTCTAGCTCACATCCAGTGTCTCCTATGTGCTTCAGTTAGCAGAAGTCATTAGCAGTCCCCTCCGCCTCTCCTGTCTCTGCTGACAGCACTAAATAGAGACATCACTTGGGACTGACAGATCTCCAGGGGTTTAGAGGCTTCAGACAGAAGGTCACGGCTGACCTTTCTTGGCATAATTTCCCTAGGTCTGTCTTCCATGTGTGGCAGTCAGGGAGCATAGAACTTTGGTGCATTATTTTTAGAGGATTACCATTAAAAAGACTTCACATTTAGAAAGAAGCTGTTAAGCAGTTAACAAGAGGCTGTGTACACTCTGGCTGATGTGGGCTTGTAGGTTGGTGGTAGTAGAAGGTGAGCTCTGCTTTCTTACAGAAGTACCCACTGGAACCTAAAGTTCTAGGATGGCCCACTGAAACCTGCCCAGCTCAGGTTGTACCTGTACTTTGGATTATTAGGGCAGGCCTGGAAATGGGGAGAAGGGAGCTTGTGATACAGCCCAGGGGAAGAAGAGAATTTTTCCCTCACTGTCCTGATAAGTCATCCCGGATTGCATTTGGAATAGCTAAGGCTTGTCCATGGCATCTTTCCCAGACCTTAACCCTGGTCCACGTTGCTCTCGCACTGACTAAGGGTCCTAAAAATACAGCATGGCCAAAAATGCTTTGTATTCCAAACATAGCTACCTTCCCTCTTCTCCCTAAAGTTATAAAGAGAAACAAAAAAATCTTACTCCTGCCATCCCCATCTGAACCACATACAGGGAAGCCATGCAGCTGAATTAATTAATTCATGGTAACTATGAATGATGGAAAATCCTGGGTGCTTGTTCAACAGATCCTACCAACTAGAAATTTAGACTGTATTTCTCAGTAGAATAAACAGTATTGGGGAATGAGGAGGCAAAAGATTTAGGGAAGTACAGCTATCAGAGGGAGAACCCCTTTGCTTAGGAGTTAGTTCACTTCCACATCACATGAATTTACAGTTCATGCTTTTCATGGTTTTTCTTTTTTTTTTCTCATACACTTGGAATATACATTTTTCTAGGGGATTATTGTTTGTTTCGTAGTTGATTCCATGTTGATTCAATGGGCAGGGCTTAGAGATAGGACAACCATAATATATAAGCATACTTTGTATCTTAGGGAGATGTTTTGAGAGAAGTTTGATTAATTGTAGCCCCTCATCCCCAGCTTATTAGTGAATCACTGCACCATGGTTACTGTTGCCTGGCGCATAGCCTCTCTCCCCTCAGTGGCCGTGCATCCTAAGTACAGAGGGTAACGTATACCTTATGTGTGGAAAATATGACATGTCAGAAATACAGACTTGTTCTGGACAAGGTGGTGCATGCCTGTAATCCCAGTGGCTCAGGAGGCTGAGGCAGGAAAATCTCAAATTCAAGGACAATCTCAGCAAAAACAAGCCCTAAGTAAGTCAGTGAGACCCTGTCTCTGAATAAAATACAAAATAGACCTGGAGATGTGGCTCAGTGGTCAAGTACCCCCGAGTTCAATCCCCAGTACTCTTCCACCTCCCCCCAAAAATACAGACTTGTCTTTAAATAGATGACTTTTATCAGAAATTTATACTATCCTCATTTTTAGTAAAAGGGGAAGTTGGAGAAAAAGAAATAATGAAGAAGTGATGTAAAAGAGAGGACACAGGCATACCACAGATTAGATCTCCTAAGAGGAAATAAGAAATATAGAGAAATGGAAATGGTATCAGTATCTCTCTTGGAAAGCTAAGAACCCTCATCCCCAAGTAAAGATAAAAACAAAAAATAAATAGCAGTCCCTTGCCAACAAGATCCATCCCAGGAAAGATACCCAACTAAGCAAAATATACGTACTCCTTGGATTTTGATTAACCCCAGGCAGCTTTTGAACTCGGGGCTCAGAGAATCAGGCTCATTAATTTCCCAAGTGACTTAATATTTGACTAATGATGTTTAGCCATTAAAATGAGGAAATTGACAGTATCAGTAATATTGGAGAGAAATGCATCTGCCTATTTTCGTACTCAACACCAGGCATTTCTTTATTTCTTTGGAAAGAGCATGATGAATTGCTCTCTTAATACTCAGTAATATGTTTTTTTTAAAAAAAGAGCGTTTTGTGAAATTGTAATCATTTTTTCTTTTCTTTCTCCATATTTCTGAACAGTTACGATTGCATATAACAAAGAGAAAAAAGATTGAAAGTACATTTCTATTGTTTTAAGAAGAAATATTACATCATCTTCCTAGTAAAAGTTTTCATTTATCCTTTCATTCCCAAAGCTCGTATCAGCTAGGAAATGATTTGTGTCGTGGTCTAGGTATGTCCCAGAATATGTTTTCATTATACTGACTTAGGATAAAATAGGCAGTAGAGCCTCAGATCAGGACAAACATGCCACTTTGGTGGTATCCTAAGAAGAAAGATTGCTGAATATCTGTCTTCAAATAGCCCTGGGAGTCTTGGGCTTGAACCAGAAAGCTGAAAATGGACTTGTCCAGTAAAAGGCCTTACGGTGTCAAGCTGCAGCTGTGTAGAGCCACATGCATCTTTACTACTTAACTTCTCTGTTCCTGTCTGTCTTTCTTTCACTCATAGGCAAGCACATGATAGGATGGTTTTTCACCCATTGCTTTTAATGTTTTGGAATGCATGAGAAAGGAAGAAAGAAGGAGAGTGAACTGACGATCAACAGGTGATATCAGAAGGAGCTGGTGCTTGCTGATTTCTATGCTACCTTCATGGACTCATGTTTATTGATCTAGATCGACCTGCAACCTGATTGCTTCACAGATCCTGTAGATAGAAAACAAGGTCTGGAGTCAGGTTCAGGTTTTCTGATCTTGGACATACTAGTTAATTTCCTCAAGTTTCCATTTCTTTACTTATAAAGTGATGTTAATAACTGACCTTGGAGATTACTAGAGAATTAAATGAGGAAATGATTTTTAAAATGCAATTTGTAAACTGATTAGAGCTATACAAATGTTAGTCTCCATCATTACTATGTTAATGAGATTCATTTAGGTCTCATTCTGAGATGTGCTTATGCTAATTGAATAAAACAATAATAATTTTCCTTGTTAACATTCTTGTCTTACTTCGCATGTATTCTCCTTTGCTTGATGAAAAAAGTGGTGTTGATCAGATTTGGTTTAGATCCAAAAGGACAAGTAGAGATGCACATTGACGTTGTCAAGGTAGAATTTAAGGAGGTTTTAATATCACTTCTCTCAAACTTGAACAAGTCTCTAGCAGGTACCAGAAAAATGAGGCGTATGCTTCATTGTCAAGAATTCCTTCCAGGTTTGTTTCTTTCCGAACCCTCCTGCTCTCCACTTGCTCACCCATCCTTCCTTTCTTCTTCCTTCCTTCATTTGGTTTTAATTTTTTGAACCAGGGGATAATCACTGGCATTCATTGGGTCCCAGTGATGACTTAGGGTAAAAATGTTTAAAAACTCAAAAATGGTTTTTTGATCCATTAAAGTACTTCGGGCTATGCTGTGATTGCTGAGCGTAACTCCTTAGATGGATCTGTGTTGAATTAAGTGACCTTCACCTTTTTCACCTTTTTCATTTCCTTTTCATCTTTTCAGGAAACTTGGATTTAACTGGTCAGAAGCAAGTATTCAAAGCAGAGAACAATCCCTGGGTTACCCCAATTGCTGACCAGTTCCAGCTTGGCGTGTCCCATGTGTTCGAATATATTCGTTCTGAGACATATAAGTAGTAAGTAGACTCTGATTTTTCTGAAATAGTAAACTTTGATTTTTATGGTGTTCATAACTATGCCATTTTTAAAAATTATCATGTATCATTGTCCTATTGTTGGCGGTTAACATGTAGCATTTCAAAATATTTTGTTAAAAATTACATGTGGTGAACTGGGGCTATAGCTCAGTTGGTAGAGTGCTTGCCTTGGGTTCCATCCCCAGCACCAAAAAAAAAAAAAAAAAAGATTAGTTTTACTTGACATTTTCAAAGGTGCTTTTACCAATTTTGTTTAGAGTATTTTTTAAGATATTAAATTAGTTGAATATTCATGGCACTCAAGAAATTCACCAGACGCATTAAGATCAGAATATATTACTCTTCTGTGACTGCAAAGAATTGCAAGTGTTATGAGCAACATTGTTAAGCAGCGTATTTATAAAATCAGTAGAGAATAGTAGGAAAGCATCGTTCTATTATTTAGAAGAGTTTACTCTAGTGAGATGATAATCTCTAAGAGAAAAAGAGGGGGAGAACCAGCCAGCTGAAAAATCACAGGATCACAGTACCTCAAATCTTCCTTCAGGATAAAGGGGCTGTGGAAAACCCTTCCTAACACCTAGCTGTTCCCAACTCCTCCCTCCTTGGTTCAGGGTCAGAAGAAATTATGACTTTTCTCCTATCTTCTGTCATTTTATTCTGGACATTTTAGCCCAACTCGCCATCCCCAAACCAGTCATTTATCTGATATAACTGATCCCTAAGGCTGAAATTAGCCTGCTTCTAAACACCTACAAAAAAGACTTGAAAAAAAAAATCTGTAGTCAAATTTAATCTGTATTTTAGTCAGCTTTTTGCTGTTATGACTAAGAGACTGACAAGAACAGTTGTAGAGGAGGAAAGGTTTATTTGGGGGCTCTCAGTTTCAGAAGTCTCAGTCCATAGACAGCTGTCTCCATTCCTGAGGGCTCCAGGTGAGGCTGAACATTGTGGTGGAAGAGGGTGGCAGAGGGAAGCAGCTCACATGATGATCAGGAAGCAGAGACTAAGCTAAGCTCACTAAATATATACCCCAAAGCCATACCCCCAATGCACCACCTCCTCCAGCCACACCCTACCTGCCTCCAGATACCTCTCAGTTAATCCCATTGGGGGGATTAATTCACTGACTGGGTTAAGGCTGTTACAACCCATTTGTTTCTCCTCTGATCCTTCTTGCATTGTCTCACACATGAGCTTTTAGGGCACACCTGACATCCAGACCATCCCAGTTTGTGTTCAGCATGAACTTTTGAAAATGTAACATCCCAACTATTGTAGAAAAGCTAGAGGATCATTAAAGGTCATATTCGATTAAAAATCTCTCCTTTTTTCTTTTTTCCTGATTTGAGGGGGGAAAAATATCAGAAAGATGCTGCCATTCAACACTGAATCTGTGCTGTCTTGGTCGGTCTGGATCCAGTGACAGGACTGAACCTGTCCTTATAAATGGCCATCTGTGGTTCTGTTGCCCTAAAGCCTGAGCACCCTGAAGAATAATGACATGAAAATTAAATACACCAAAATTTCCAAAACAGCAGTATATCCTTATAGATAAAAGTGGCTTAAAGTATGCTTTAGATTTTTTTAAGGCATTACTCTGACATTTACAATATAAGCCTTAAGTAAAATGAGAATAACTATAGGATATGCATTATTGTTTTGTGACCTGTATAGATAACGTTCAATTATTATGGATTCAATCTTTCTTTTTAAAAATGCAAATATAGCTCAGCCTTAGAAATTAGAGTAGTTAATGAAAATGTGTGGAAATATAGTTGCAAGTGAACAGATTATTATTCATTTTGTTCTTGTAATTAATTGCCGTCGTGTATTTTAGGGCTCTAATTTTTTTCTTGGTAAATGTGAAGCTGTGTAGAGCTTGGTTTGTAGGGGCATCTTTTAAAAAACCCTTTGTATGTGATAGTATACAGAAAAATACACAAATAAACTACTATTAATCCAGAACTGAAAGAAATTATCTGTTTATTATCCTGGTTAACAAGTTTTTAATTTACTGTAGATTAATTTATTATTTATGGAGGATTAGAATATGTGTTGCACATGAAAGTGCTTTTAACTTTAATTTAATTTAAAAAGATTAATTCTGGAATTTATGGATTTTTAGTATTTCAGAGTCATTATTAGGCAATTAATCACCTTTATACAGTTTATAGATGATTTCCATTTATTTAAACGTGGTGACGATCCTGGATAAAGGAGAGGTTTAATGCTTGGTTGAGTCAATTGGTAGTTAGTTACTTGGAATACATGACAAACGTATTTTAATCAGTAACATATTTAATGTGTATATTCCTTTTTGTTTGGAACTGGGGGTCAAACCCAGAGCTTCAGGAATGCAAGGCAGATGCTTTGCCTGTGAGCTACATCCCAGCCCTGATGTATCTATTCTTATCTCCATCATTAGCTTCCTACTTTGGGCGGAGAGTGTAACCAGAGCAGGTTCCTTGCTGTCGACATGCTTTTTGTGTTTGAGTTCCCCTGGAAGTACTCACTGCATACCTTCTTCTCTATAGTTAAATTAATGTTCAACAGCTTTAATAAGCACTGAGTGCCATTGTCCCCTATGTAGGGGGACCACCTGGTACCCATTTCATGGCTTTTAGAAGCAACTCCATGAGCCTTTGGTGGAAGGACACACTTGGCATGAGCTCCTAGAGGCAGGGACACCCTGTGACATCCTCCCTCCTGCTTGGGAAACAGAGGGCTATTCGATACAGCCTGACTTCAACTTTTCTGCCCTCCTCATCCTCCCTTAATGACAAGCATCCCTTCTTGATCAATTGTACTAGCCCCAAACAGGGACTGTTGGCTAAATAAGACACCAAGTCAAACTCTTAGACTTGTTTTGTTTTGTTTCCTTTTAAATACCTTACAGAAAGGCCACCATTGTGTTTCTCCAAATTAATGTGCTAATTTATAAAATTTACCATCTTTCCAAAAGTCTTTCTAAAGGACACATTCATCTAAATATGAGCAGATGTGTATTAGCATATCCTCATGTAACTAGAACCCAGCTTAGTTCTTTCATTGTTTTAAACAGCCATTTCATAATTAGTGAATTTGTAGTATCCTTCCCAATTATCAGGGGCAAAAAATTATTCTTATTAACAGATACCTGGCTACTTTTTTTTTTAAGTTTCACATGTGAAAACTAAAAAGCAATTGCACATTCAGTGTCTTAGTTTTAGATCTTCAAATCCTAAAAAGTCAATGTGTCTGTTTTTATTTAAGCCACATATGCTCCCTTCAATAAAAAAAAATACTTACATATTAATTTAGGCATATGTATGTGTACATAATAATGTTATATATTTTAAAGATATGTATTATACAAAGATAGAGAGGGAGATATAGATAGATCCCTGTGAGGAAAACAGTGCTATTTTAGCAGTTGAAATAACTAGGGTACCTTGCTGCAGTCTGGCTGGGCACAATTCAGGAGCCACTTGTCAAAAGAAACGAACTTTATTTTTAGAACCACACAGCCAAACAAAACAGCTCCTCAGGAAAAACCCTCAGAGCCCAAATGCCACCACCGGCTTCCCACAAGCCTCTCTCTCAACCACCAGACTCTCCACCTCCCACAATCCTCCTGCCTGAGGCCAATTGGCTGGGTCACGTGGGCGGAGCCAAAAAAGTCCCCCAATGAGCAGCTCCGTTGTCTGAAAGGGCAGGGAAACAGCCCAATGAGCATCACCGCAGAGGAGCCAATCAGCTAGATGTTAGGGCCACTGTGAGCCAATCATCAGCTGGCAGTCTGAAAGGGCGGGGAAACAGCCCAATGAGCATCACCGCAGAGGAGCCAATCAGCTAGATGTTAGGGCCACTGTGAGCCAATCATCAGCTGGCAGTCTGAAAGGGCGGGGAAACAGCCCAATGAGCATCACCGCAGAGGAGCCAATCAGCTAGATGTTGCTGGGGCCTCTGTGAGCCAATCATCAGCTGGCAGCTGGAAGTTTGCTGGCAGCTGGAAGTTTGCTGGGGCCCCTTTGGCTGTGGCTCTCAACAGTACCTCCCTCCTTTCTCCTTGACTCTAACCAGTTAACCTGTTTCCTAAGTGAGAGGAGTGAAGAACCAAAGAACTTGCCAGAATGTTGTACTTTCATGCTGATCTGTGGGCTGGTGGCCTTCACGATGACCTTGGTGCTCAGCACGTCCTGGAGACCTTCAAGTGTGGGGCAGTGACAACGTGGGAGATGGATTGTCTGATTTATAGGCTCTAATGGTCTGCAGGAAGGGACCTGGACATTTGGAACAAAACGGTGCTTAGGAAGAAGTAGAACGCTCAGATATGATTTAGCTTGATGAGGAGAGGAACTCCTTTGGTGAAGTAGCAGGAAGTTGAGGCACGTTTCGTCAGAGCTGCTTCTCTGGAGGACATTTTGGGCCTCCATCATGTCCTCCTTGTCCTTTCTAGGTGGAGGACCTCCTTGATCATCTGTTGTATCTTCCACAAGGGGCACATCCTGGCTGGCATCACTGCAGTGCCCATTTTAAGTTACTCCTGTGTGTGAAAGTAAAATGGCTTGCTGGTGCTGGTGCTGAGGATCGCATCTCCAAGGGCGTCTCCATCTTTCCACTATTGAGTCAAGCCCCGACTTTTGGCTCTCCAGGGATGGTCATCTCTTTGTTTGACCTCTTTGATTTCGCTGAAGCAGAATTACGATGGAACAGTCACTGCTTGTTCTGTTTCCTGAAGGCAGACTTTTCCCCAGGAGGGGCCATCGGGTGCTTCACATGATCCACTGTGAAAAGAAGCTGCTCACGCTTTTCACGATTCACAAGGAAAGGGGACAGTGAGCGCAGCCATTTAAAAAGTAGACAAGTTAACTGTTGTCAGTAAGTTCACCAAAGAAAGAGGTGTGGCTGTGTGAGGTGAGGCTGAAAATGGGTTTGGTAGATAAGAGTCATTTGGAAACCCAGCCTCCTGGTTTGCAGTATGGTGTGACTCAAAACAGCTGTTGTCCTCATTCTTCCTACCTGTCGATCCCTTTTCACCCTAGGGAAGCGTATGCCCCTGGTTTTTTGTTTGGGGGTCTTAAATGAAAACTGGTCATACTATTATTCATATTTATTAATGAGTGGCAACATTGTAATAAAACAGTGCTTACAATAAGTGTTGGTGAGGATGTGGGGGAAAGGGAACACTCATACATTGCTGGTGGGACTGCAAGTTGGTGCATCCACTCTGGAAAGCAACATAGAGATTCCTTAGAAAATGTGGACTTAAAATCTGCATACTACAGTGCTGATTTTATATCAATGTTTATAGCAGCTCAGTTCACAATAGCTAAACTATGGAACCAACCTAGATACCATTCAGTAGATGAATGGAAAAAGAAATTTCGGTATGTATACACAATGGAATATTGCTCAGCCATAAACAATGAAATCATGGCATTTGCAGATAAATGTTGGAGTTGGAGAATATCATGCTAAGCAAGGTAATCCAATCCCCCCAAAACAAAAGCTGAATGTTTTCTCTATATGTGGATGCTGATCCATAATGCGAGGGGGGGGGGCAAGGGCAGAATGGAGGAACTTTGGATTGGGCAGAGGGGAGTTCAGGGAGGGGAGGGGGTATGGTGATAAGAAGGATGGGGAAATGAGACAGACATCATTACCTTAGGTACATATATGATTACACAAATGGTGTGACTCTGCATTGTGTACAACCAGAGAAATAAAAAGTTGTGCTTAATTTGTGTACAGTGAGTCAAAATACATTCTGCTGTCATCTGTAACTAATTAGAACAAATAATAGGGAAAAAAAGTGCTTGGTGAATGATGGGCAGCAATGAGATAAGAGCTGAGAATTTCTATTCACTAGAAACCTAGTAAAACAAATCATCCTTTTTGATTATAAGGAAGAACTCTTTTACGTGCTGGTTATCTTTTCTCAAGTTGTTTTTACTTGTAGAATTAAAACTAAGTAATTCTTCTTTTCCTGCATGGTGTGCAGACTGTAATGGACACAAATGGGCTTTATTAATCAACTACTATATCCTCTAATTGCTGCTGAGTCAGTGGCCTAGCACTTCTTTAAATAACTTAACAGATATATCTGGGGGCCTGAAATATATATCACTTTTAAGATGGCCCTTTGTTGGGCTAGGGATGTGACTCAAGCCTCACCTGGCATGCGTGCGGCCCGGGTTCCATCCTCAGCATCACATACAAAACAAAGATGTTGTGTCCACCGAAAGCTGAAAAATAAATATTAAAAAAATCTCTCTCTCTCTCTCTCAAAAAAAAAAAAAGATGGCCCTTTGCAAAGAAAGTCATGTTTAACAAAAATTCTATAAACTATTATTTTCTGGTTAGAGATAAGTGGATACATAAAACTAGCAGATGGTTTTATAAATATCTTCAGAGAGATGGAGGAAAGGGTTAAACCACCAGGAACTTCCTAGCAGTGAATTTTACATACTGACAATCAGTTATGCAGAACAATGTAGACTTTTTCTGTATTTATTGCTGTATCTGAAAATAGCTCAAATTAAGCCACAGAAAAACATAAAAATGAAAGTCTATTTCTTCCCTAAAGCTTTTGACATAAAGATTGTTTTTATTTTTAAAAGTTGACTATGTATTCTGTTCCTGGTAATTTATATTTCCTTTATAGATGCTACATATGTATGGTTTGCTTCCTTTTTAAGGTTAATAAATGTGTTATCACATTTCTTCCATAATATAAAATATGATTCCAACTTTTGACATCTCTGGACCTATTTGAATGCAAATATGTTGCATTGGACCAGTACTGCCAAGACATTGAAAAGAACAGGGAAGCCCATAAACTGTATTATATTTTGGGCAATATTGTGTCACATCTCTCTATACATTTTTTTTTTTTTTTTTGGTTTTTCTTTTTTGCAGTACTAGGGATTAAAGCCAGAAATACTCTACCACAGAGCTACAGCACCAGCCCTTTTTAGTTTCTTTTTTGAGACAGGGTTTTTGCTAAGTTGCCCAGTCTAAACTTGAACTTGAAGTCCTTTTGCCTCAGCCTCGGGAGTTGCTGGGATCACAGGCTTGAGTCACAGTGCCCTGCTCTATGTTATGGCTCTTATCTTATGTTCACTTTGTTAAGGGGGAAAAAGCCAAAATAGAGCAGCATTGGTTCCAGGTACTTAAAATGGAGTTGACAGGCCATTGTTGATCACATCTCAGCATTTAAAAGAACAGAGAAGACTCATATTCTCTCTCACTCCTCCCCTCTCCTTTCTCTCTCCTTCCTCTCCTTCTCTTTCTCCTCCTACTCCTTCCTCCACCCCTGCATCGAGGGTTAACAGCCAAGCTATGTTGAGCTTGTCTGTAGAGCCTGATGGTCCAGCATGATACTTACAGGATCAATTTCAGGTACATAGTACATATGAAATTCACCCCCTGGATAGACGGGAAATAAATACCAGCTGGAGTCCATGTACATTTCCGGACAGGAGATGTGTCCATTTACTTCCTGTACAAGAGGAGCTACTTTGGAGTCCCAGTTTTTGATGATATAGTCATATTAAACTATTGAATATTGACCTAATTGACAAAGTGAAATTGATCAGCCCTCCATATTGATGACCTTTATTAACTCCCAGTAATCTTAAAGTTCAATGCTTGGTGTTTTTTATATAGCTTAGATGAATTATTGCCTGCATTTGCTGTTTTTATTTGACAGATAAATTAAAAAGTAGCACTTTCATAATCAAACAAAACTGTCTGTGATTTCTATTCTCTGCACAGTAATATCTTATTTTATTACATGCTGGCTTTTTATTGAGCCCTACTCTATTATTCTGGTTGGGCATTGTTGGAGGGTTTATATTATTGTTGTTGTTATTTTGGGCAGTTAAGGGCTCTGTATATAGTCAGGTATTTTGGTTTGGAATGCATTGTCTTATGAAAGGAGTTTCAACCAGTATTTTTAGATGAAGTGTTTAATCACAAGTTATGTCCACGGGCATTTGTTGGTGCTCCAATTTATTCATCAAGCATTAAGGAAATAATGTTCGGATTTTATTTTATTATGTTTGCATATTATTTCATATATTTTTTTTATTGGTTGTTCACAACATTACAAAGCTCTTGACATATCATATTTCATACATTAGATTCAAGTGGGTTATGAACTCCCAATTTTTACCCCAAATGCAGATTGCAGAATCACGTCGGTTACACATCCACAATTTTACATAATGCCCTATTAGTAGACTTACAGTATTAAAATATGTTTGATGAAGAAAATTTTATTTTCCACTATAATAATTCATTTTTAAATAGTCTCATTAGGAACCTATACCTTAAAAATGTACATACTTTTTCTTTATCAAATTGGATAAAGTTCAGCAATTAAATTATCACTGAAGCTCTGCTCATTTTTCATAGCAAGTATTCTGAGTAAGTCTAATGTCTTGTTTCCTCCCTGTGGTACCTAGTTTGTCTTTGCTGTTTGTATTAATTTGTTAAGTTTACCATAACAAAGTGCCCAAAATGGGGTGACTTACAAGCAGAAAATGATTGTCTCCACACTTCTGGAGGCCAGATAGAAGTCCCAGATGTGGATGTTGGTAGGGTTAGTCTCCTTAGGACTGTGAGGGAAAGATCTGTTCTGGGCCCCTCTCCCTATTTATGGATGGTCCTCTTTTCCCTGGGTCTCCTCCCATGGTCTTCCCTCTATGCAAGTCTGTTTCTGTGGCCAAACTTTCCTTTTTATAAGGACACCAACACTATTGGTTGAAGGCCCATCCTAATGACACCAAGGACCCTTGTACAAATTTTATCCCATTCTAATGTACTGTGGGTTAGGTGTTCAGCAAATGAATGGGGGTGGGGTCATAATCTATAGCACCATTATTAGCCATATGCCCCAGGTCGCATTCAATTCTTTATCAATTTGTTCCACCACCTTCTCTTTACTCTTCTTCCATGGGCCCCACCACTTCACCCACCCCCCATGCCCCCGACCCTTATAAGGTTGTCTTTCAGAATGGTGTTTATCCAAATAGGCTCCTGCTCCTGGCAGAGGGGTCAGTGCTTTCATTTTTAATCTCTCAAGGGTGGACCTTGTTAAAATAGAAGCTGGTTAGATTGAAGGTCTCTTGGGAATGGAAGGCCCTTCATAAACCCCCATCTTTGGCTAGAGAATTCAAGAAGGGAGGCACCATGGAATACTACCCCTGCTTTCTCCTTCACAAGACTCCTAAAGACAGGAGATGCAGCGCGGGGGGCCTATGGGTCAGCTGTCTGTCTTAATATAGGAGCCCCTCCAGCGGAGGTGGAATCCTCTCCCTGGGACCCTTGCAGTCCTGTGTGATAGCTGCTGGAGCTCAGCCCCCACAAACTGCAGTGTCAGAGGTCTCCTGTCACATCTTGGGGTTCCAGTAACCACATATGAAGCCCTCATAACTTTTGTCTCCTATTTCCTACCTTGTCTCAGGCGAGTCCTGGATTAATGAGCAAGATTAAGACCACTAATAGCAGGGCACAGAATTCTCTTCTCCTGAAATTAAATTGGCTTGCTTTTCAGCGTGGAGAGAGATCAAAGATGAAGTGCTTATTTCCATATGATCTACCATACCATAAAGGCACAGTGATCTACTATGAAAATCTGAGGAAAATAAGGGTATATAAGGAATATTGAAGGAAAAACAAAAACAAACAGAAAAGTTTCAGGTAGAGATAGAGAGAGAGATGACTGATTGATTGATTGATTGATTGATTTTAATCCTAGGTTATTTTATTTTTAATCAAAATACAGTACGTGCATTTGAAGGGAGATTATTAACAGCACATATTTGTGGCACACACAGATCTGTTCTCAGAGTACTAGCCTCAGAGGTGGCTCTAACCCAGCTCTGTCATTGGCAGATGACCCTATCACACCTACCTCAGCTCCCTCATCTTCAAAGCCACGAGTGTCAGACCACATCGTCTCTGACAGTCATTCCAGAAACTGTTGCTAATTCTGAGTTCTTTAATTTTCTGGGAAAATACAGTTTATTAGTATGTGACATTATTTCTTCAGATTTCATTTAATTCTAGAAATTGTCCCCTACCCCTCCACAACTGGATTTACTTTATTGATTTTTTTTTTTTGAGCAAAGGAAGACAATGATGACCCTGAATATAAATTGTTACAGGAAAATGGATACAAGATAAAATTACCAGATCAACCTTTTTATTCTATATTTTATGGAATATCTAATATATGTTTGGCAGTAACTTATTCTTACACATGAATTCTTGACACTTTCGATTCTTCAGACTTATTAATCAGTGTAGTCAGCACCAGAGCAATTTTATGAGACTTACCAGTCATCAAAAATTTATTATCAGATAAATCAAAGAAACAACGAGCGTCTTAATAGGGTAGAGAAAGAGGCATGTAAAAGATCATTTAAGACTGTGCTTTTTGTCAGAAGTGTGTGATATTTACAACCAGTATCAGGGAACTTACTCATAATTTCATGCAAACAGCAGGGTGGTAGTTATCTGCCTAGGTAAAGTCTTCCTCTCTGTTTTTCTCCAGTAGAGTTTTGTGTTTGGTTTAGCTATATAACTTAGAATGATAAATATGTAGGAGATAAGAAACATCATTTTCCAGTGTTAAGCTTATCCTGCTTTATTTTAAAATAGCATCTGCATTTTCTTCTGAATTTCATTGCAGATGTCATCCAAAGTTAAGAATTACTGACCTCAGTCCTTTCTTTTGGGCAAGCTGAGTAAACCCTATGCAAAGGCGTAGGCAAATAGTGGGATTCAAATCTCCTGCTTCATGGACACACTTCATGTGTATCTTCTGACTAACAAGATACAGTCTTGTGCCTACTGTATTCTTGGCGGTGTTTTGACACCCATTAGAAGGTTTAGTAAGGCTTGAATCTTCATTGTGTGAGATGAGCTACTTGGAAAGGAGCTTCTATGTCACCCTCGTCCTGTCCTGAGTGTACTGGTTCCTTACTGTTCTCTCAGACAGAGAGATCATGGCAGTGGGCCGGGCTGGCACCAGAGCCTTTATACAGAGCCGCTGGGGATGGACTCAGAATGACAAGACTGGGTTGCAACACATCACACGTACCTGCATCTGTCACAGATCTTCTCAGGTGCTGTGTTCTTTGCTCGAAATCCTCTTTCTTCCCATCTTTATCTATCAAATGCCCACCTGTTTTTCAAGTCTCAGCTTGCACGTTGCTGCCCTAGAGACCCTGATGCCTGTCCACTCTATGGCCCTTTTATCATTCCTTCAGGGCCTTTCTTTTTCCTTATTAGTAATCTTAATGATGATGTTAAGAGCAGATGTCACTGAGTATTAACCAGGTGCCACACTTTGTGTGCGTTGAATGTACTGTTTATTAGTTTATCACTCATTCTTTATTTCTGTGAACACTACCTACATTTTGAAAGTTAAGTACATACTTTTTTTCCTTAAAAGACTGGGATTCTTTTGCAAGTGATCCTTGTGTTGTCCTCGTGACTGGACTTTGAATGTGGCATGCCCTCAGCGTCTTATAAAAATGGACCATCTCATGCAAAGGAGTCTCTGACAGGTTGTCTTAAGTTCTGAAAAAATAAAACCATTCTGAGGTCTGGAATTGACCAAATTATAGGTCTTTGTTGGAGCTGGTAGGTGACAGTATTTCAAGCATCATCATGTTTTCCCAGTATACCATATTCAGTGCAGGTTAGTTTTTCCTAGGAGTCCCTTCGTTATTTTTATAGACTTCTTCTTTTTCCCATGTGGGTCTTAGGATCCAAGTGAAACATTTCCTTAACAAATGAACAAATTATTTCAGAAAGTAAGCTTCCCCCTTAGGAATCCACGGACTGGCTCACTTGACTGCTTTTTCTTTGTGTACCAAGGGAGCATCCCAGGGGCTGTATGGAGCGCATGATTATGTGTGTGCATGTGGAGAGTATTTTTAAAATATACAATAAACTATAAAAGTAGTTATCTCAAAAGGAAGAAATCCAATGGCTAGAGATAAGAAGAGGAGGAAACATTTTATTCACTCTTTATAAACTTTACTCCCTGTTGGATGTTCTATTTAGTACATGTATTCACTATCCTAAAAATTACTTTAGGGTTGAAAGTGTTGCTCAGTGATAGAGTGTGTGCATAGCATATGTGAGGCCCTGGGTTCCTTCCCTGGTATCAAAATAATAATATTATAATAATAACAACGACAACAATAATACTCTTAAGAAAGAAAAAAGAACCAGTCGGGCCCACACAGATTGAGAAGAAAGAACCCACAGAGAACGTGCCTTCAACCACTGGTTTAGGGTACTGCTATTTGCTTTCTACTGGTTTGCCTGGACTGTGTGGAACCCTGCTTATCTCTGTCCCTTTGATGAGGCACAACAGTGTGTCCTGGGTCTTGGAAAGAAATTATTTGAATGAAAGACAGTTTCTCACTTAATGCACTGACCTTTCATTTCTTGGCTTAAGAATTGTGAATGAAATCTTACATCCTCTCTAACGCCTGTCAGATAACATTAGGCTATCCTGTATCCTTGAAAGAATCTCTACAGCAGTCTGTTATTTCTGCAGAATCCAGTGTGAATTGGGAAAAGTAATCCTCCACAAAGCCCTCACAAAAGAGGAAAAAACCCCGGAGTGGATTCCTGCACTGGGCTTCTTTTTAGAAATGTCTTCTCACCCTAAGATTTTAAGTGATGAGGAAAGAGACTTTTCTGGGAACAAGATTTAAAAAGAGAATGGATCTTGGAAGAAGTGATTACATTTTAGAGGATAGGACTGGGCTTAAGATTCCCATAGATGAGACAAGTTTTGTTTTGTTTTTTTTTCTCTTTTATTTTTTGGGGCTATAAGCTGAGATGGCATGTATATTTCAGACTCCTTATGTGAGATTATGAGCGTTTTTAATCTGTTCTTGTGTATTCTCGATGGAAACTGCGTGAGTGCTGATCTTTTAATAGAATGTGTCTTGCAAGTAGCAAATTTATTTTGGTACTAAATTCTAGATAATTCCTAAGGAATGTAAATTTCGTCAATAAAAGTTTTGTTTGGTAATACTTAAAATCTTGGAACTGTATTTTAAGTTTTCTGAAGACAGCTTCTGCTTTATTTTTTTCTATGTTTAATTAACAAGACAGTGCAACAAGAAAAATACTGGCCATAAAGTAAAAATGTTCTTTATAAATTTTAAACTGGGACATGGTTAGGAAAGAAATGATTGCAAATGGGGGAGAAATTCTCCTTGAAGACCACCATGTGAATGTATCATCCAAGGTGACTTTGGTTTTTCTACAGTTCAAGTTCT
The DNA here is from genome assembly GCF_045843805.1 of Urocitellus parryii. NCBI lineage: Eukaryota > Metazoa > Chordata > Mammalia > Rodentia > Sciuridae > Urocitellus > Urocitellus parryii. Next base: position 59,051,259 of record NC_135539.1, on the reverse strand, counting down.
AAGACTATTCAGCAACTTTTACTAGGAAAGTTCAGAGCATACATCTACTCCCAATCCTGCTACTCCCGCAGGATTTTTTCTGCTGTTAGTATATTATCATCCAAATGGATTCCTGTGTGACACAGAATTTGCTCCATTTACATAAGGAGAGAGAATTAGCATTCATTGACTTCCTGCTGTGTGCCAGGACCTGGTGGGTTCTCTATAAGTTTCTCCTCCTATCAATTCTTGATTCCTGGAATGTAGGTATTTGCTTTGGCTTTCAGGTGAGAAAAATGGAAAGTTGCATGATAAGTGAAATAACTGTTGGATTAGCCTAGTGGTAGAGCTAGAAACCAAACTTAAAAGATCATTATGTCTCCTTCACCATCTTGCTTTTGAGTAGTATCAGGGGAAGAAAATGAGGAAAGGCTGGTTTTGCATTGTCACCCTTTAAGGAGGTCAGTGTATGGAGTGTAATGATGGGAACATGGTCATTTGACTTCACTGATTCTTAAATCAGACACAGTCCTCTGCAAGGCAGGTTCGCAAATAGGAACCCTGCTGCCACCTCTTCAGTCCCTGAGAGCTTGTCTTCACATTATTCACCCTGATTCTGATTCATTCTCTTATCTGCGAAACTCTGGTACAACAGGTACAAATTCATTTTCTGACCAATTATCTACACCCTCTTGCTCACAGTGATCTACACAGTTGAATTTTTGTAGTTGGACTTCCGTCAACTGATGCAAATTGTCAGCTGATGCATACTTTATATTATCTCTCTTTCTCTTTTGAACCTCATAACAGACTCCTAGCCTTTTGCAGGGTGTCTTGGACCAATTGACTAAAATCAGATTGGCTAGCACAGTCTTTCCCATGATTTCTTTGTGGTCTTCTCTTTTTGTTTTCTCATTAGGTGTAGACCTCAGCTTTAATTCTCTTGCTCAATGAAGAATTGACTCTTCTCTAAGGTGCTCTGGGAAGCCCAATAACACGTGTTTCCCACATGAGCATCAGAGATGCAATAGGATGACATGAGATCTGCCAGCCATTTGAGTGACAAACAGAAAAATTACCTTTTATTCAAAGGAGAATGGGCTCATGTGAGTGTTCCCCATATGCTTTCTTTAAGTTTATTTCGGTCTTACAAGAATTTATTAATCCAATCCTTCCTTTTACCAAGCTGTGTATACTGAATCAAACCATGTGTTTACATGTTTTCATTTTCTTTTTTCTGACCCTGGACTCAAGTGTTTTGGAATTGCCAGCTAAATATGTAAGTTGGCGAAATCTCTTTTGTCACTGTCCCCAAGTAACACTTGGCTGAAATGAAAAAGAAATAGTAACGTTTTTCCAGGTTTGATATTAAAGAAGCCAAAAGTGTGGGCCACTCAGTAATATGAAGGCCGGGCCACCTGGTTTCTAGATAGAACACCATTCAAGAAAGAGACAGTGACAGGTATGGAGGGAAAATAATGTCAATACAACTATTTGAGAGTCCTTTTTTTTTTTCTTTTTTGGTGCCAGGGATTGAACTCAGGGGCACTCGACCACTGAGCCACATCCCCAGCCCTATTTTGTATTTAATTTAGAGACAGGGTCTCACCAAGTTGCTTATTAGCCCTTCACTTTTGCTGAGGCTGGCTTTGAACTCACCATCTTCCTGCCTCAGCCTCCCGAGCCGCTGGGATTACAGGCATGCACCACTGCACCCATCTCCATTTTAGGTTTTGATCATTAGCTCTCATGTTTAATTCCTAAATGGACTCTGGCTTACTTCCTCAGATCATTCAAGTTTCCGCTCAGGTACCATCTCAACCAAAGGCTTTCCATATCACTCAATTTAAATTGGGCCCCACTGTCACCACCCACTGCTATCTCAAGTTTTATGGTCCTCCTTACACTTAGAATGGAGGCTCCCCAAGTACTGCTCTGCCTCCATTAACCTCAGACAATGCCTGGTACCTCGTGGGCTCTCAGAAGATTGGATGAATGAGAACCATTGTTCTTTTGACTGTACCTTGTAGCCTAGGCATTTCTGCTAGAGGAAAGATTTTAAAATCCCTCCATCACATATTCTGGGCACATTTGGTGTGTGTGTGTGTGTGTGTGTGTGTGTGTGTGTGTGTGTGTTTCCCTTTTTCTTCTTGTGTCTGAGTTACATAGATTGCATGATATTGTTAGTGCTGCTTCCATCACATAAATGTTTCTCTGATGTTTCCAAGGCTGCAGCCTTCCCTAGCCAGCTATTTCCCATCAAATCTAGTAGCTCATTTTTAGCTAGGCTTTGAAAGAAACTCCTGCACACAGAATTTTAAAGGCTAATGTCGAAAAAAATAGCAGAAGCTGTAAAAGGGTATTTGACCCGGACTCAGCCCATTAGCCTTTTGTGTTGTGTTGTTTAGTTGTTAAATCAACCAGGTCTCTGTCTCCTGACAGATACCTCTGGGTACAGATGTTTCTGTTGCAGGTGTAGCTTTTGTCCTCCATCATCATGGTGTGAAAGAACCTATGAAGAGTGAATTGACAGGCTTGGAACTAGAGTAATTGCTTAAAAATAAACAGCAAAGGAGAAAAGAGTATAGGATGATCAGCTTTTCTTCTCAGCCTTTGAAATATGTGGGGTTTTTTGTTTGTTTGTTTTTTGTTTTATTTGTTTGTTTGTTTTTGCAAGTCAGAAAAAATCACCTAGAGCTTGTACTCTGAACCTGAGAACCTGGATGGGAATGGGTATGAGGAATCTTGTCAGCTGTCGCTCAGCCTTAGGGAACCAGAGGCCTCCTCATCAGCCACATTGAGAAGGGCCCTCTCCTGCAGTTGCTTCTGTCATTACTAATCCCCCCACCTGTGTCATCTGAGGTGCAGCCTGGCCTTTGAACACAGGGACACCCAACAAAGGTGAGGAGTGTTAGGTGCCCAGAGAAATATCTGACTTGCCTCCACGCGAACAAAACCTGTCAATGCACAGCTTCCAAATTTGATGTTAAATCTTCCCATAGTGAATGTTCGCTATTTCCACCAAAAACTAAACTCATCACATTTTCAATGTCAATTAAGTGCTGAGGAGGGGGAAGGAATGCTGGCATTTTAGATTTCTCCTGAGATGTGGAAATAGGATGCATTTAGTTTTATTTATGTGCACCACCGAAAGAAGAAAAGAGAGAAAGAAGGAAGAAAATGTAGCTGCTGTTTACCTTAGGTCAGGATTCCTGCTTTCAGAAATGAATGTGGCTGTCTGCTTCACAAAAGGCCACCAGGGCTGCACAGCAGGTGAGAGACCCGCAGTCATTTTTGCCCTACTTCTGATCTCTGATCCCTTCCAGGCCCTGGAGGTACACACTTTTGCCAGCAGAACTTGGGGACCCTGTAAAAGCATTTCCGGGGAGCCAGTGGGCATCTGAATACCCTTAAAGGAAGTGTGACTATACAGTCCACAGGGCATAGTTGAGAGAGTGGCCGTTTTCATATTCTACTAGCAAAGGTCTCTGAATACTATCTGGAGTGAACCCAGGAAGAGCAGGACTCGGCCACTTAGGTGCAGGTGCAGCCACCTGGGAGGCAGACAGGATTTCCCTCCACACTATGGACCAGTGGGTATGAAGACTGGCTTTGGAAACAGACCACTGGGGTTCAAGTCCCACTCCTACCTTTTGCTAGCTTTGTGATTTGAGGGGCCAGTTAGAATTTTTTTAATATAGTATCTTTACTGAGGAATACTTGGCCTACAATGAACTATGTATATGTATTTAAGGTATATAATTTGGTATGTTTATATAACTATTTATATACTTGTAAAATAATCAGCATAATCAGATAGTGAATGTATTCATCATCTGCAGAATTTATTTCTTCTCATTTCTTTGCCTGTACAAACCGTATTCCTCCCTTGTATCCTTTATCTCTTATCTTCTCTATCCCCAGGCAACCACTAACCTACTTTCTGGCTATAGTTTATATTTTGTAGTATTTATATAAATATGAGCATATATACTCTTTAAAATCTTTGACTCCTTCCATTCAGCCTAAGTATTTTGAGAGTCATTTATTATTGTTCCATGTATTATAGTATATTGCTTTTTATTGCTGATGAGTAAGTCCCTATATATTTCTTCTTATTCATTTGCCTGTTTATGGACCTTTGGATTGTTTCCAGTTCAGAGCTATTACAAAGAAACAAGCCATGAGCTTTGCTGTGTGGGTCTCTTATTGGGCATCCTCTGTCATTTCTCTTGAATATATCCCTACAGATAGAATGGGTGCCTCATATGGGAGGTTTAAATAAAGATCAAACTTATTTTCATAATGGCGATATGATATATGCAAAGAGCAATGTCTGAGGATTCCATTTCCTCTCCATCCTAATCAACACTTGGTATGGTCAGTTTTTAAAATTCTCTTTGTGGCTTTAATCCATGTTTACATGGTAAATTGTGATATAGAGCTTTTGCCATCCTCGTATCTTCTTTTGTGAAATTTTTATGCCAATCTATCCATTTTTTAAATTGTGTAGTACAGTTTTTATGGTGTTGAAATTTTTTGTAAGAAATAGAAACAAATTTTTTATTAGCTATATGCTTCTATGCTATGAATATTTATATTCCCCAAAATTCATATGTTGAACTCCTAACCCTTAAAGTGATGATTTTAGAAAATAAGGACTTTGCAATCAATATATGAAAAAATGTTCAACATCATTACAGTTAGAAAAATGCAAATTAAAACTACATTGAGATTTCATCTCAGTGAAGTCAGAATGGCAATTATCAAGAATACAAGCAATGATAAATGTTGACAAGGATGTAGAGAAAAAGGTACACTCATATTGCTGGTGGGAGTACAAATTGGTGCGACCACTCTGGTAAGCAGTTTGAATATTTCTCAGAAAACTTGGAATGGAACCACCGTTTGATCCATATATACCACTCCTCAACATGTACCCAAAAAACTTAAAATCAGCATATATTGATGTATCCACATCAATATTTATAGCAGCTAAATTCATAATAGCTAAGCTAGGGAAACAACTTAGGTGTCCTTCAACAGATGAATGAATAAAGAAAATGTGATATATATATATATATATATATATATATATATATACACACACACACACACACACACACACACACACACATATATACATACACACACACACTCGCAATGGAATATTACTCAGCCATAAAGAAGAATGAAAATATGGCCATTTGCTGATAAATGGATGGAACTGGAGATTATCATGCTAAGTGAAAGCCAATCCCCAAAAAACAAAAGAACACATGTTCTCTCCAATATGCAGATGCCAACTCACAATACACCAGGGTGGCAGAGAGGAAGTTCACCAGGTTGGATGGGGGTGGGGGGAGTGGAAGGGTGAGAGGGGTGATGGGAATGGGAAGAATAATAAAATGAATCAGACAAAACAATCCTGTATTTATCTATGATCACATGACCAGTGTAACTCCATATCATGTACGTCACAAAAAAGGCAAGTTTTATTCCCATGTATGTAGGTAGGATATGTCAAAATATATTCTATTATCCTGTATAACTAAAAAGAACCAATTACACATTTTAAAAAGAAAATAGAATAAGGACTTTGGGGAGGTATATAAGTCCCTTTTCAGAGATTTATATATCATGAGGGCAGAAACCTGATGAATGGGTTTAATGCCCCTATAAAAACCATCTGAGGGAGGTTGCTTGCCCTTCTACCACATGAGGATGCAAGGAGACAGTGCCCTCACCAGACACCAGATCTGTTCGTGCCTTGATCTTGGACATTTCAGCCTCTAAAACTCTGAGAAATAAATTTCTGTTGTTTAGAAGCCACCCACCCTATATGTTTTGCAGTAGCCTGAATGGACCAGAACATATGCTTCATGATTCTTTTTTCATGCTTGTAGTTTTCTTTTCATTCTCCTCCTGTCTTTTGAAGATAAAAATTTTAATTTCATTGAAGTCCAGTTTATCAATTTGTTCTTTCATGGATCGTGCTTTTTTTTGTTATCTAAGTAGTCTTTGCTTAATTGAGGTTCACAAGAGTCTCCCCTATGCTTTATTCTTGCTTTATAATTTTAAATCTTTGCATTTGCATTATTCTTTGTGTACAGTGTAAGGTATGGATCACAGTTCATATCTTTGCATAAGCATGTCCAATTGATTTTTGCACCATTTGAGCACAGTTTGGTTGATTATGTTGTTTAAGTCTTGTGTATCTTGATTTTCTTTGTATTTATTCTATCAATTCTTGAAAAGGGGGTATTGAAATCTCAGAGTATAATGTAAATTTTCCTATTTCTCTTTGACTCTTCTGTCATCTTTTGCTTCATGAATTTTGTAATATCATTATTAAATCTGTACAAGCTTAGTGTTGTGATTTCATCTTGATGAATTCTCCATTTTTTCATGATAAAATAAAATTCTTTTTGTCTAGTAATATTCTTTGACCAGAAATATACTTTCTTGCATACTAATATTGGCAACTTTGCTTTCTTTTGATTAGTGTTAGCATGGTATGTCATTTTTATTTGCTTGCTTTTGATGTATTTGTATCTTTATATTTAAAGTGGATACCTTGTAGGCAGCATATTTTGGGGGTTTGCTTTTTCGTATCATATGACAATCTCTGCCTTTTAATTGGACCATTTGGCCATTTACATTTAATATGTTCTTTTCATTGCATTATTTCTGGTTTTTATCAGTTTTATTTTAGGTATTTTGTTACCCCATCTTACAGATTTTCTTCATCTTCTACATTAGTTTAATCTCTTGTAACTCAATTTAGTCTTTCTCGTATTATCCAAAAGTTAAGATGCGGATTAACTCTAGATAGGGCAATTCCAGAGAGAGGGGATCTCCCTCCTTCATTTCCTTTTCCTAGTGTTCATTGTTCATGACTGTTCATTTTTACATTCCCCTTAATTAGATGAACATATATTTTGTATGTTTTGGTAATAGCTTTATTTTCAAAGTTTAAAATTTGCTTTCCATGACTTGAAAATAGAGTAATTTTGTTGTGTGTTCCAGTGGATTAAAATGCAATGACAATAAAAACTATTTTCTTTTTGTCAAAAAATAAACTACTTTCAGATATTATATTGTTAATGATATTTTCAAGTGATTACATATTTAATATAGTATAATGCAAATAAGTAATTATGCCAATGTCATTAAGGACTAAGATTTTCAGCAACAGAGAATATACAAATTAAAAAACAAGAGAAGTTAATTACTTCCTACAGTTCTAAATTTGAATTGGAAATAGGGTAGGAATCCATAATGTATTTTTTTTTTACTTTAAATTTTGTTGCTGTTTCCACCTAAGAAGCCTAGAAAGAAAAATGACCAACATAAAAGCAAAGAGCATTCTTAGCTGCTGAGTTGTTATCTTTAAATGCTTCTTCCCTCCAAAAGAACTGTGAGACCTTTGGAGAAGTGGCAAATTCCAGGTTCCCATCAGGAGAATGTACAACAGAACTTGAAACATCTCGTCAATCCAGAAAATAAGGAAACTGGTAAAGACTGCTAAAACAACTTCCTAATCAAAAAGTGTTAAGCCAAAAGGTCCCTATTGGCCAAAAGTCGGAACAGTTTAGATTACAATAAAAATAATAACTCTGTATTAAAACACATGAAATATGTTGTTAGAAAAATCCCATTCAAACAAACCAAGAGTAAAAAATAAAAACCTTTGGGGAATAATCAGGTAATTCAAATACTGCATATTTTATGACATTAAGGAATTACTAATTTTTACATAGGTTAATTTGATCATTTGTGATTGTATCTCAATGTTTATGAATGAACTAATATAAATTCTGAGATTTACTTCAAAATAATCTAGGGAATAGGAGGCTAATGGAAATGAAAATAAGAATTAGAATAAGATATTTTCCATGCTTGTATAATTATATCAAAATGAGTTCTGTCATTTATAACTAAAAAAGAATCAATAAAATTTAAAAAGTAAATAATGTTGCCTTAAATATATAATTTTGGAAACTGAATGGTCCGTACATGGGGACTTAAGTTATCATTTCTACTTTAATATTTTGGTAAATTTTTCCTGAAAGAAAAAGCTTAAAATATTTTAAATATAATAAAAGTATGAATAGAACCTGTATCATAGAATTGTTTTGAAGATTAAAATAGATAGGTAATGTCTATAAAGTCTTTATCATATTACTGGATAGCTTAGATTCCATGCCCTCTATTCCAGTTTCCTGCCCAAGCTATAAAAGTTTCCTTCATTTCTGTCTAGTGTGGAGCTAAAAAAGTTCCCTGTAGTACTAGTCTAGGGTGCTGACGGGTACCAATCAAGGGATCATTGAAAGGGAAGGCATCAGGGAAGGGTGGGGGGCTTAGGTTTAGTCTTGTAAATACCCAGGTTTGAGATTCTGGATACCCTTAAGTAGAGGGAAGTCTAATAGGGCAGAGGCTCTTTGGGCCTAAAATTCAAGAAACCAGTATAGGCTGCAGTTCAGCTCATCTTCCTTGTGGCCACATCTCCCAGGACCCCTGTTTTGAGGACTCACCAGCCTGCCAGTCCTGCATTGTGATATAGCAACAGACTCTTCTTACTTCTGGGCCTCCTGTTTTAAAGAGTTAGGATCTCAGTTCTTCAGTTCATGTCTATGTGTATACATTACTACCTGTTTTGAAGAGTTTGAGCTTGTGAAACATTAAATACCTATATTTTGGATCTTCCCATGAACTAAAAGGTGTCCTTAGCATGTATAATTATTTAGGAGGCACAGTGAGCATTGATGGACATGATTTCTTCTCCTTTTAGGTACCAAACTAAAAGTGCAAACCTCTGTGTTTTCTTCTATAATTTAAAATATGCGAGTCTTTCCTCCTGAGCTGGTCTCTGATATAAGTAGTATTTTCACATTTAGACATTCACTTGGTCAACTTGAAAATAATTTATTGAACTGAGTTGTACTACATAGGTCTGAGTGGAAACTACTTTATCTAGATATTTTATAACTAAAAAAAAAAATGGACCCAGAAAATATTTGAGATAGCCCATATTTTCTAGAGGTCTTGTCAGTCAGTCTGGGAACTAACACTGGAGTCCACTAAACACCAGCACTTTCGCCTTGCACCAACATTGGGTGTGTAAGTAAGATTGAAGAAGAGGAAATAAAGATCATCTTCTCTGGATATGGAGTCACTGATGGGCAGAGTGGGTTTTTTCTGATGATTATCTAAGAAGATATTGTTTCTCCCTGGGGAGGATGAAGTAGCCACTAAAAGATCTGCAGTAGATAGAAATTGTCAAGTGGAACTTAATGAAAATGGTTAAAAATCAAGGTGGTGCTTTGAATGTGAAAATGTTAACTTTAAAAAGATACTGCAAGGTCTGGGGTAGCTCAGTTGTAGAGTGCTTGCCTAACACGTGTGAGGCACTGGGTTTGATCCTTGGCACCACATAAAAAATAAACAAATAAAATAAAGGTGATTGTGTCCATCTACAACTAAAAATATATATATATTAAAAAAAGAAGTTACTGCAAGAGAAATCACATGGTCCCTCTGTGGAGAGGTGGGCCTGCATTTGAATTACAGTTCCACAGTCTGGATGGCTCCATTACCAACAGCATATTATTTTAGTTCCTTGAATCCATGTCTGTTTCTGTAACATAAATTTCCATGTCTGTTAAGAGTCATGGACCTGGTCACACATTTGCTTTTTTTAAAATAAGCTCTGTTAGCAGTATTTCTGCTGTTCATAGAACATTTATCTTGAACAGTAGAAATGTGTAAATACCCTAGTTACATGTATCATTACACAAATGGCGCATCTCTACACCATGCACAACCAGAGAATTGAAATGTTGCACTCCATTTGCGTACGATGAATTGAAATGCATTCTGGTGTCATGTACAACTAAGTAGAAGAAATAAAAAAAAATTTTAAAAATGTGTAAATACTCCTTCTATACAATGCAGGTTGAAGCAGTGAGACCTGCATTCTCACACAGGCAAAACACAGTTTTGGTACCTTAAAAGCTTGCTGCCTCTCAATGAATGCATTTATCTTAAGTACATAAATACACATAATGTTGTATCAACAGTTGGGTCACTTTAATCGTATATCCAGCCATCTCGATACAAAACCAGCTCTTTCATGGGACATTGCTTCCTGGAATCATGTCGTGGATGATATTCCTGAACCAACACATTGACATCACAGTTGGAGAAGGGTAAACACCATCAAAGGTAGAAAATGAGGTCACTGCAGTGTGACTCCTTCTATTTACAGGTATAGAAGAGGTAATCCTGAGAGAGATCAGAGTAAGAGGACTGGAAGATAAAATATGGGAGTCTTTTTAAATTTTACATCTCATGATGACCCTTTTTGGACTGTATTTAGAACCAGAGAGAATAGTAAGATATTGAGAGAGAAACATGTTTAGTTAGGGTCTTACAAACATTTTTGTTCTATTTTCAACTTTTATAAAGATCGTGAAACCATAGAAATAATCTAATTCCCCTCATTATTTTCCAGGTAATAAAATTCAGTCCTAAAATTGTTAAATGACCTCAGGGGACCTAGCAAGTTTGGATCATACTTTGTTCACAGGACCTTTTCAAGTATAGTGACCTCTGTCTGAAACATCTCCCCACCTGAGTAATTACAGTAGCAGAAAACAACCCCCACTCCTAATTTTCGTTGAATACTTATTATTTAACCATCATAATGCTGTGAGATAGGTAGGGTCTACCCCCATTTTATAGAAAGAGAAACTGAGATGTGAGAGGTTAAGTCATTTACCTGGAGTTACAATTAATTAGAGCCCGAATTCAAACCCAAGCATTCTTATTGTAAAAATCTGGTTCCATCCTTGTCCACCAGTTACCTATTATTAGGGCACTTTGTATATCTCTCTTAACACTCAAGTTTATATTTAGTCTTGTGGTTCTTTGGTTAATCACTTTTCTACTAGTCTGTAGCCTTGAGGAGGGCTCAGATCTTTGGGTTCACCACTTTTGCTTGGTTCCTATGTGCCCGACTCTTAGCAGACTCATCACATGCATTATTTCATATGGAAAGTAGTGGTAATAATGGCTTGTTTTAAGAGTTCTGTTTGTTCTCCTTGTGTCACACTATGGTACCATCTGCATAGTTTTGAGGAGTGTGAAATATATACAGAGTGTTCACTAGCTCAGGTCACTTGCTAAGTACTGTCGATAGCTGAGGGGGTGTGATTGTGGTAAATGGAATTCGAGGTATCTTAGCTCAAGACCCCAAAACGGAACCTGGAGCCCATTGTCCATGCACTTATCTTTTATTTCTGACCCCTTTGTTGCCTGTAATGAAGATAGAAAAGTAAATCTTAGACAATGTACTGCTGTCCAAAGCCAATCTCAGATTCCCGAGGAGATAGACAGCTAAGTGTTAAGTTTCATCGTATCAGTTTAAACCTTGAGATCAAGAGAGACCCAGAGTCTTTGAGATCCAGAGAGTTGGCAGATCACCTTCTGACCCAGCATCCCAAGCTTGGACCATGAGGAAACACTGAGTGTTTTCAAGTCAGTCCATCTTTTCAGGGTGTGGTTGTTAGATCCTTGCTCATTTACAGCAGGACATGAGTACTTGCTTCTTCACCCTTTCCTTGATCTTTCAGAAATGCCTGTTTCTACTTGCATTGTGTATCTTACTGTATGTTTTTAATGATGCCAATATGATTTATTATCTCAAATCATATACTTGAAGGTAGTTGGACAGTGTCCTCTCAGAGTATAAAGTTACATCTGGCAAAGAATTAGCAGGTGCTCTAGTATACAGAACCGAGCTATAGAAAAAAAATGAGTTATAAAATTAATCTGTACAAGTCACACATGAAATGGTGAAAAGATCAAAATTAATCTTTTAAAAGCACAAGACAAAATGTAGATATGCTAGAATCAAAAAATACTGGTATTCATAAAAGTAACCATTAATTATTTAATTCCAAGGATTTGTTGTAGTCTAAAATTATATTTCAGGTTCACAACTGACTAGCTATTTTATATGGCAGAATACCAGCTTTACATATTTATTAAAATTATTCATAACTGTGTAGCTGCCTAGATGAACTGTTGAGTTCTTGTTCTTTGATCCAATATATAATCTTGTCCATTTTATCGTGGCACAATACTAGAAATTTGTCTGAGTTTCAGAATAATCCATGAAATATCTTCAGTATCTGCATCTCCTGAATACATATTTTATCATCCATTTTGCCTAATGTGATCTTTTATATGGGATTGGAAGCTACAGTCTATCTGCATGGAAAAAAAATACATTTGTTATTTCATTATGTAATAAATTTGAGCCAAAAAATGTTTATGTGAAAATTATTATGATTGTCATCTCTTCCTGTTACCTAAAAATTTGGACAAGATGTGAATTCTTAGGTGAGACAAGTAGTAGCTGTTTATGATTTTCATGTGGATTTTTTTTGTGAAGAACTGTGTGTAGTTAGGTATTATGTGTTGCGTATGTAATGTGTGACTGTGGTCAGTTGAATAACAGTGTGGTGAGGATGATGGGTTCTAGAGCCACACTGCCTTCAGTTCATATTCTGAGCCTGTCATTTATTATCTGTTGTGTAACTTCTTGAATATTGATTATATCATTCATAAAATGGAATGATAATAGTTTCTACATTATAGGACTGTCTAGGGAAAAGTATATATGAGATAATTCTTATAGAGTACTTAGAACTGTGTTGGGCACATAGTAAGCATTCCATAAATATTAAGTGCCCTAAGTGTTAAAATGATGATGATGATGATGATGATGATTAAGAAGAAGAAGAAAAAGAAGAAGAACAACAACAACAACAGTATATCATGGGATGCCAGAGAAAGTGTGGGTTAGGGATTTAGCTAGAATGAATGGCAAGGAATTGTTTATCTCCAGTAACATGTCTTTAAACTGATAAATAAGACTAGGGAAAAAAACCTCATAAACTAGAATATTAGTTATAATTGTGTTAAGTCAACTTTTTGTGGCTGTGACCAAAACACTTGACAAAAACAATTTAGAGGTGTAAAAGTTTATTTTTGTTCACAGTTTCAGATGTTCAGTCCATGGTTGGCCCATGGTTGGCCTACTCCATTGCTCTGAACCCAAGGTGAGGCAGAGCATCATGGTGGAAGGGCATGGTGGAAGGAAGCTGCTTCATTTATGGTGGCTGGGAAGCAGGGAGTGGGAAGGAGACACAGAGAAGATGAGCCTTGATCTAATCATTTCACCCCTAACTATTCGTGCATTAACACAGGCGCTTAAGGGACCCCTGATAGGCAAACAATAACAACAAATCTAGTAGTATTCAAAGAAGCTTCAGATGATATAATTTAATGCCCTCTCTTTGCCTAGGTTGGAAAGTACTACTCCAAAAGGGGAAGTGACCTCCACAGGATTACCCAGCCTGAACAGCACACTCCAGGCTCCGGGCTCAAAGTTTAGTGTTCAGTCTATTTGGAAACAGTGGTTTATCAACGAGAAGCATGCATTGAGCTCCTAGACATAGTGATTGTTTGGGGAACAAAGAAATGACTTAGCCAGTGTATAACAAACACTTCCTTGCTTGTGTTGGTTTGGTGTCCTAGTGATTATTAACCCTCCAAAAATATCTCCCCATACACCCAAGAGACATGCAGAAAATGAGCGTCCCAGAGCTCACACCAACATCAGTGCACGCGAGCAGCTCCATCTGAGTCCCTTAGCAGGACAGTAGCTGTGAGTGGGAGGACAGAAAAGGAAATGTCCACAATGGTGTCCCTAGAATTTCCCTTAGGACCTCATATGCTTCTAAAATTAAAATGAAGCTTTTCTTCCTCATAAAATGGAGTCATGTGTTAAAGGAGATGCATTAGATGCTTGGTAGCTGTATATTTTAGTGGATTCTATAAAATTCTCAATAAAGGAAAGGTCAGTGTTGGTACCATAAACAGGGTTCATGGGGGAATATTTAACCCCATTCCCTTTTGTGATTCCCAGAGTGTAACTGAATTGCTCTTCTTTGAAAGTGCCCTTTTACCAGTCACCTCCCCAAAAGACCACACTGTCACCTTGTACAGGATCCTTCTCAGAAGCACTAACTGTGCCTGGCTCTGGGGCCAGCCTGTCACCAAAGCGGAATCTGAAAAGAGGGATGATTTCATCTCATTAACAGCATGAGCTCAGGAGCTTCCCTCCTCGCTCAGCTACAGTTTTGTATTTGAGGTTAAAGTGAAAAGACTGTGGTCACGCCCGTTGGGGGGGTGTGCAGAATGGAGTCCTTCTGTATTTTCATAGCGACCACGTGGGAAACAAGAAAGACCAGTGGCCACCTTTGCATGCTGAGGACACAGGTAGTTGTTCTGCTCAGCGAGTGGCTATTTGTGTGACCTTTCTGCTGTCGGCAGAGCCTCCCAGCCCACAAAGCCTCCTGCATGTACAATGGAAAGATAATAGTCCTGGGCTTATTCCACAGAGTGATTTTTGAGGCTTAATTGAAGAATTTTAACCCATTATCAAGAGCATTAGGACGAAATGTTCAAAGAGTCTTGATGCAGCTCTTTCAATCGAAGAAAGTAGATACCCAAATAAGCAAATTGTCACCTTAAATTAGTAATCCATCTATATTTTCCATCCCTTCATCTTTCCAGAATATAGATTTCTGTCTGCCCTCTCAGAGCATGGAAGGGGCCAGAACCATCCAGAGCATCACAAATGACTGCTCGCCCCAGTGTGCATGAGCACATAGTGCCCTATGTGCTCTAGAACAAGAGGACATTGAATGGACTGCCCTGGAGATGTTTTTTTCAGAATGCCACTAACCATGTCTGCCGGGTGTCGTGGCCCATACAGACCTGGTGGGCAGGTATTTAAAGGTGTTCAGGCATCAGAAAATCAAAGCAGCAGTCTGAGGCATGAATGGGCTTCTCTTCGCATCACTATCTCTGGCTCCTTTCTGTTTTTTTTTTTTTTTTTTTTTTTTTAAAGAGAGAGAGAGGGACAGAGAGAGAGAGAGCATTTTTAACGTTTTATTTTATTTTTTTCTTAGTTCTCGGCGGACACAACATCTTTGTTGGTATGTGGTGCTGAGGATCGAACCCTGGCCGCACGCATGCCAGGCGAGCGCGCTACCGCTTGAGCCACATCCCCAGCCCTCCTTTCTGTTTTTATACTTAACAAAATATGTTCTCATCCTTTTAAACTTAGAGGAGTTTTTTTTTTTTTGTTTCTTTTTGTTGAAGGATCACTGAAAAATGCCCCCTAAATTATCAAATTATTATTACCACAGCCAGCTTCTTACCCAGTCATGGATTATAGTTAAATCTCATCTTTAACTTCACAGAGTAGTAAATGTCATTTGTGCTTGATTTCTTTGATTATTTTGTCTTTTAATTTTTAAAATGGCAGGAAACAAATAACCCAATTTTTTCTTTAATTAAAATGAGTCTCTCTGAATTAGTGTAGGAACTATTAGAGAAGGTCTAGCTGATTGAAGTTTGGAAGCTTCTTGAGTTTAAACAAAAATAGTTTCAATAGCACTTCATTTATTGATTCTTTTCTATATTCTGAGTTCTTAAGGATATGTTTCGTGTCACCAAAAATATATTTCTACAAGCTGTGGCTAAAATTTGCCAAAATTAAGACACTCAAAAGTCTGCTAAGGATTAAGACAGGCTGAATGTATGCATCCAAGGTAGTAAAAAAGTTGTGTAATGTTTTAGGAAAGTGAACTTAAGAGAGGTTTTTGTGGATACAGTAAGCAGTACATGTATCTATTTAGAAAAACTTCAGGTAACTTCTCTTTCAATTCTGTAGTAGTCATTTATGAGGTCTCAAACAAATATTGATTCCCAAGGATTTCTGATTTTTCAGTTAACTAGAAAGTCATTCAAAAAAATTTCATCTATGTTTCCCAAAGAGACACACTGCCTAAGGACACTGTGGGTACAGGGAGTAGAATGATCCATGAAGATTCTTTGTCACAATATAAGATTCTTTATCTCAAACTTGTGAAAATAGGAATATCAATCTGATCAGTGTAATGCATTATGCCAGCTGTGGATTTTGCAAAATGGTAAAAAATTCGATCTAAATTTTGTGATTTATAGAGTATTTTCTATTATTCAGAGTCTCTCCTGCCCACTTTTATGGGCAACTAATTTTAATCATCTCTGAAAAGTACTTGCAAAAGGGAAATTTATCCAATTCTCAGGTGTGTGGACAAAAAAGAAAACATAAAACCAGATATTCTGAAAGCCCATGCAAGAGTAGATAGATGGCATGCAGAGAAAGCCTTGGACAAAATTCAGTACTCATTCATGATAAAAATGCTGAAGAAACTAGGGATAGGAGGAATCTACCTCAATATCATAAAAGGCTGTATGTAAAAAACCCAAACTATGCCTCCTAGTAAATGGGGAAAAACTGAGAATGTGTTCTTTAAAATCTGTGACAAGACAAGGATGTCCACTCTCACCATTCCTGTTTAATAGGATGCTAGAAATTCTAGCTGGAGCAATTGAGTAAGAGAAGGAAATCGAAGGAATAAAAATAGGAAAGGAAGAAGTCAAATTACCACTGATTCCAAATGATATGATCCTACACGTAGAAGATCCAAAGAACTCTACCAAAAGACTGCTAGGACTAATAAACAAATTTGGCAAAGTAGCAGGTTACAAAATTAGCATACAAAAATCAATAGCTTCTGTAAACCAACAATGTATCTGCTGAGAAAGAAATCAGGAAAACAGTCCCATTCACAACAGCCAAAAACAAACAAACAAACAAAAACCTAAGAATAAATCTAACCAGGGAGGTAAAAGTGAAGGGATTTCTTCAATGGAAACTATAGAACTTTGAAGAAAACACAGAAAGGCCTCTCATGTTTGTAGATAGACAGAATTAATATTGTTGAATTGGCCATACTACCAAAAGCAATATACAGATTCAATGGAATTCTTATCAAAATACCAGTGATATTCACAGAACTAGAAATAATAGTTCTAAAATTTATTTGGAAAAATAACAGACCCAGAATAGCCAAAGCAGTTCTAACCTCCAAAAAAGCAATGCTGGAGGCATCACAATACCCAACTTAAAACAACAGATTCCTTCAGTATTTACAACTATCATGCACCAACAAAAAAAAATATGTGCAAAAAAAAAAAAAACAGGAGATGCAAGAACAACTCAGAGAAACATACTTTATAAATGTGTTTTTGAACTTGTGAGAAAGTAAGGGAAAGCTTCAAGGGGCCAAAAGACCTTATTGGTCATTGTTAACCAATGCTATATGGTAAAGGGGACCCCAGATAAGATATGCACTGCTAAATTGCCAGAGGGGTAGGGGGAGATAACTAGACCTGCTGTCTGGGTAGGGTCTGAGGACCAATGTTAAACAGCCTCACAGAGCTGGAGAATTAAAAAGACCTCATGCTGTCGTTGAAAGTTGGAGCTAGAACACTTCAACTCACCCAGCAAAGGAGCCGATGAGCAGATCTATCTATTTTTGCCCTTGGTCTTCATGAAGGGAAAATACATATTATCATTATCACCTTCTTTCCTTTTTGCAGCTGTGAAATTATTTTTAGATGGATAAATTTATGTTACTTGCAGTATTATGGAAACTTGAACCAAGAAAATGTAGGTAGCATGTTTTCAGGTTGATACAATCCTCAGATACCTGGTAGAGATAAGCAAAAATCCACTCTGGAGGAAAGCTGTAATAATCTGGTATCTTCAGAATTCCTACAGATTTAGTTAACATGAAGTTACTATGAAAAAAAATATCGAAAGCAATCCAAAAGTTACCAAAAACAGAATAATAAGCCAAAATTGGCAAGCCTCAACAGAAACAGTAAACAACAGATTTAGATCGCACTGTCTTATGACATTGGGATGCTGAATACTGAATATAGAAAAATGCATGAGAAATACTTGAAGAAAAACACTACACTGGTCACGGAATAAAAGCTCATCAGAAACTTTCAGAAAGATTTTTTAAAGAACCAGATAGAATCGCTAGAAATGAAAAATTCAATCATTGCAATTTAAAAAATCATGGTTAGATTAAGAATAGGTGAACACATAGCTGAAGAAGAATGAATGGAATGAAACATCATGGAGAATATTACCCAACACAAAATGAAAGAGATGAGAAAAATGAAAACTAATAAAGAGAATTTTAGACATGGGTGAACAAATGAATAGATCTTGCATACCTCTATTTAGAATTTCAGAACATTAAAATATTGAAAATAGGAGCTGTCAATAACTATGAAGGATCTGAAATTTTACTCTCCCCCCAAGCTAATATTTTGGCTTGCCACAATTTCATGGATACATCAGATAGAACTTTCTCACAGCACAACAGGTTACATGAGTTTTATGTTCAGGCCAGTTCCCCAGCTCCCCAAGTTCCAAGGGGGTGATGCCAAGGTCCCTACGGGTGCTGGGCATGCAGTGAATTGGGGCCATGCCCAGAGACATTTGAGCTTAGGAAACCCAACATTTTTAAAGTGGGCTATAAACAAATATGCTCTTTACCCTGGAGGGGGACATTATCTTTACTATCCTAGACAGTGAACCAGTCCATCCTCTGCTCTAGAGAGACAGTGGAACAGGGTCGAATGCCGTGGAGAGTCCCATGCACATGTGCAAACTTGCTTTTTGACATAATGAGTATTGCAGATCAGTGGTAAGAGGATACACTGTTCAATAAAATATGCAGTTACAAGATCATACATGTGGAGGAACAAAACAAGAATCAGTTTGATCAAACATATACAAAAGGTCGCTTTGACTCTCCCAGCATTGCAGAACATCTGTTCAAGTGATCTTTACCTAACAGCCTCGTGACCTCACGGTGCCTGAAAAATTCACCTCACTTCATCTCTTCCCAAGGGTATGGCATCACCCCATCATCACAATAAGGAAGACTTGTGTAGTACAAGTATTTTGAGTAAAGTATTTTGAGAAAGCCAGAGATCACAGTGTTCTTTTATTACAATATATTGTTTTAATATATTATTTTTATTTATCTCTTACCATGCCTGATATATAATTAAACTTTATCATAGGTCAGTATGTATTTATAGGAAAAAAACATAGTATGTATTCTCTCCAAGGTTTCAGGCATCCACTGGGGGTCTTGAAATGTATCCCTTGGTATAAGGGGAACTGCTGTGATTTAAATAAAATAAATAACAAAAGGTACAAGCAAACATTTCAAAGAAATAAAAACATGAATGACTAACATACAGAAAAAATAATCAACCTTATTTCTAATCAGGATCCTACAAAATAAAACTGCACTAGTAACCATTTTATATGCACCAGGTTGGCAACATTAAAGTTTGGAACAATACCATTTGTGAGCAAGGATGTGGGGCCACAAAACCCCCATGTTCTCATAATCTCATTCCCTTCAAAGACCCACACAGACAGGTAAAGTTTTAATTTCTCTTAGGTTGCATTATGCAGAAGGAGAAGGTAATGGAACAAAAATGTTATTCTGTTTCTCTCATCCCACACCAAATTATTTTTAGACTAAATTATTCACTGGTCAAATCTTGAATATTAGGCTATACTTGCTTTATATGTTCAAGGGGAAAAAAGTATCAGCGGAGAACACTCCAGAGCATGCCACATGATACCTGTTTTGTTTTGTTTCATTATTCCCAAATCCTACGGTTAGATAATTCAAAAGAAAACTTTTATTAATTTTAAGGAAGAGTCTTCTAACACATATCCTGCTTTTATAATGTTGAAATTGAAATGGACAAATTGGAGTACAAAAGGAAAAATTAAAATGTAAGGTATGTTAGTCAGCTCTCTGTTACTGTAACAAATGTTGAGATAATCCGTTTATAGGGAGAAAAGTTTTATTTTGTCTCACATGCTTCATTGACCCCTTTGCTTTCAGGCCTGTGGTGAGACAGCACATCAGGGCAGAAGCATGTGGCAGAACAGAGCCGCTTGCCACAAGGCTAGGAAGGAAAAGAGAGAAAGAGGGTGGAACTGTAGTTCCTCTCTCCCCTTTAAGATATGTCCCCAGTACCTAAAGTCCTCCTATGAGGCCCCACCTCTTAAAGGTTCTACCACTGCCCAATAGTGCCACAGGCTGGAAACCAAGCTTTTACCAGCTGGATGTTTAGAGTACATTGATTCAAACCATAGCTCTAAGATGTATGATGATGAAAATAAAGGGAAAATCTCAAACTAGTAAAATTCCTTTGTGTTTAAGGGGAAGAAAAATTATACCATAAACCCCAATTATCTGCTAGAAGAATCTCTAAGAGGATCAAGTTACCCTTTGTCCTGGACCAGTGGGGAAGGATCACAGAATTTGGTGCTCTGGGATCCAGAGCTGTCTGAAGGTGGTATCTTTGAGGCAGTTGTAGAAGGCTGTGGGAAAATATATATATATATATATAGTAAAAGGACCATTTTTAACTCTCAGTTTATATAAACACAAAAATCTAGAAGATTCAGATCTAACCTCCAATGGTTCTTTTTGTTGGGTATGGTAAAGAAGGTATAGTCATGTTAAAAAAAAAATGGGAAAAACCCTAAAATCTTCCCTCATTTTATTGTCTACACTGACTAATAGAAAATGGTTCTTTAAATTCTGAGTTTCCAAATAAACGTCCAGTAGCTAGTGAGATTTATCTGTACATACTTAATTACCCAGTGGCCTGTTCTTAGTGCTGGAATTAAACTAAGTCTTCAGGTAAGTTTCCTTATTAGCCAGGAACAGTTAAAGAAGTACTGAAGTTATCATTTTGGGGAGGCATTTCCCAGCATGGGTTTGAGCACTTGTCACATTTTGTAGCCTTGACTAGGTGTGAATCGATATTTCTGCCTGGAAGTCACGTGACCTCTCTGAGAGATTAATGTGGTTACTGTTGGACTCTGTGTTTTCCATCAACTAAGTATGTGCAGTTGTCATTCATATTTTGTTTTCAGTTTGTTACACTGACAGAAAAATCTCTGCAGAATAAAGACCCAGTTTCCTGAGCATGGAAAGCTATGTCATATTTGCATATTTCCTGGATTTAAAGAGAACAGTGTTTCTCCTTGTAATTTTGAATGCATGGTTCTTTTATTTATTAGGTACTATAAAAAGTATTTTCAGCTATAAAACTTTCATTTTGTTTCTCCTGATTGCCAGTTTTGTTGATTAAATAGTATAACAAATAAGGATTTTTTTAATTAATCATCGTATTTCAAAAACTTTCCTTAAAATTGAGTAAAATCTAGGTGTGCACAATGGTGCACACCTGTAATCCCAGCAGCTCAGGAGGCTGAGGCAGGAGGATTGCATGTTTGCAGCCAGCCTCTGAAACTTAGCAAGGCTCTGTGCAATTAATGAAACTCTGTCTCAAAATAAAAAAATAGAAAGGGCTAGGGATATGGATCAGTGGTAAAGCACCCCTGTGTTCAATCCCTAGTACCAAAAAGAAAAATTAAGTGAAATTTGTAACCTTTTTCATTAAGACCATTTTTTTTTGCACGATGTCCTATATTTATAGAAATATGTTATAAGAAAATTCTGTTAGACAAGATGGTATGTTGGCTTGTGTACACATGGCTGGTCAAGGATGTATGATGATGAAAGGACTCTGAAACTACCTAAAAATTACTCATTTGAATACACTGATTTTTATACAACCCACTGCAACGGGTGACACCTTAAAATGCAAAAGAATTATTTAGCTAATGTTCACCTTATTTTTTGTACATCAGGTAGTCCTCTTAACAAGCCCACAAAAACTCAATCTCATTTGTAATAGCAACAATTGGGAACCCGGAAGGCCCCACAGGACACAGCTGAGTCAATAAACAATAGTGCAGCTGTATGATTGAATGCTAATGAAGCCACTTAAAGTTGTGTTCTACAAGACTGTTAAATTAGACTTTGGGAATTTTCAGAACATAAACTTAAAAAGCAAACTAGATAACTATTATTCAGTGCAAATTTGAATAGGGAGAAAAGCTTCGAAGGATATTCCTCCAATATTAATTGTAGCCTTCTCAAGCAGTGAGATTGGGTGTGGGTTTTGTTCTGTCTTGTGCTTTCCAGTATTTTGTAATCTTTCAATAATATTTTTATTTTTATTCTTATCAAATAACATGTAAATTTTAATAATTTATTATTTTTGCAACCAATATATAAATGTTCAAATAAAACTTCATAATTAGAAAAATATTAAGGATAAATAAAATAAACCTCCTCTTCCTTGTATTTTTATTGTAACATCAGTATTCAATATAATAACATTATTAATTCTATATGTACATATAATATATATGTATATAATTACATATACACATATAAAATTACAGATAATTATTGAATGTTCAATGTGTACCACACCCTTGGCTAGATCTGCTGTTTTCAGTAGACAGAAACATAATCATCCCCACTGCACAGGTCAGCAAACTGAGGCTTCAGTTGATTAATGCCCTCAGTTGTGCAATTTCTGAGTGACAGCCCAGCTGTGAACCAGAATGTGGGTCCTAAACCCAAACTCCTAACAAAACTACCTCTCTTGTCTTTTACTTTTTCAAAGCTGTTCTTATATATCAGCGATGGTTTGCTTTTTTCCATTTCTCATTGTAGAGGTGTAGATAACAAATTTCATTTGAGAGGTGATTTTTAAGGATTATCATAACTGAATTGAAACAGGTGGTTCACACTGTATATCCTTGAATATCCATTGGCTAAGTAAGTATTAAATTGCAATTTGTACATTTTATTGAATAACACCGAGTGCATTTTTCTGTTTAGGAAGGAAAGAGATTTGTCAGTTTGGGATCAATGACTACACCCAAATGACCGCCTTCACTCTTCCCCTCTTCCTCCTTTCCTCTCTCTTTCAAGGTTAGGAGTAAGCATGATAACCAAACATGAAAAAATATTTGGGTTTCAAGGCCACACTAACCCTCCCTCTGTAGGCATTTGAAGGTACAGGTGGGTGTGTGGAAAGAAGGGCTTTATTAATGCAGAATCTTTACTTGTGCCTTTAGGAATCCCAGAAGTCTAAATGAGAATATGGCTACTAGGGCCAGTCTGGAGATCCATGACCTCGATTGTCACATTAGGCACCAGTGAACGACTATGGAATCCCTTTGAGAATACCGTCTTCCCACTCTAATTTTTAGAAAAGTCCCAAGAGATATATCACAGTTACTAATCCACAGGAATGAAATGTGGTCTAACATTGTCTTTTTGCCCTTCTGAAATCAAGTCCAACGAAGTTCAATCAAATCAAAATAAAAATTGTGTATCAAAATAGTGCAATTATACTCAGTAATTGTGGTCAGAGGGTTCTTTCAGCTGTTCTACAACTAACATTAATTAGTTAATGTGTTGCAGATTTTTAGTCCATAGAATGGGTAAATAGTTCAGAAAGAAAGTTGTTGATTGTTTCAGTTTGTGCACCTGGTTAAGTTACCTGGTACACTTTTGTCCTGGGCCATCTTGTGTGGGAGACAGAGGGAAAGCTGTGTTACTACTGTACAAAGCTTACAGTCGGTTTTATTTTAATGCTCCACACAATATACACACAAGAGTATTGTTTTATAAGGAGAATTATGTGTAGGAGTCTTAGAGATCTATTTGTATCCTAGTTCTTTTCTAATTATGTTTCCTTAGGCATATCACTGAACTAACTGTTCTATATGTTGTATCAATTTTAAAATGAGGAAGCTGTTAATAACCTACTGTAACACAAAAGCTTATTCATTAGAAATAGGTAACATGTTATTGTTGAACAGATATGAGGACTACTCTTTTGCTTTCACTCGCCCCCTGTTTGAGCCTTTAGAAGGATTTTTTTTCCTCCATTGGTAATTCAAAATTTAATGGTTTATCTTTCTGTTGAGGTCCTTTTTCCCCCCCCCTAAATATTTTTAGCTCTCCCATTTATATATTTTGATTCTTTAGAGGGAAAAGTATAAAAATTAATTAACAGAAAGTTCTTAATTTTGCACCTTCATGCATAAAAATAAATTTATATATTTGGCATCAGTTTATGAATTTTTCTTTTTACAGAAGTATAATTTACATACATACAATGCACAAACCATTAGAGTATGCATATAGTTCCTCAGGTTTTGACAAATGTATATAACCAACACTCTGGTTAAAATATAACAGCATTTCTATAATCCTAGAAATCTGGCAAAAGTTGGTCTATGTATAGCAGTGTCTGCTTTTTCCAGATTCTTGGATTCTTGGTTTCCTTGCCTTGGGTTGGGCAAATCTGCTCTTGATGGTGTGAGTGCCCCTTCTCTAGCATCAGAAGGGACACTGACCTAGCCCCTTTTACTGACACCATGCTGTTTGAATGAGAGCCAGTTTGCTTTCTTTTCTATATGAATTTTTCTTTTGTTGTTTCTTTGTTTTTTTCTAATACCTCTATTCCCATTTTGACTGGAGTTGGCAGTATATATACTAAATGGTTCAGCTCCCTGTGACTCAGCCTTCCAAGGGTCTTTCGATTCTGTAGAATTCCATTTAAGAAATTTCTAATGTTGTCTCTGAAATTTACCTGGCATTACCCGACCCCACACCACCCAGAATTTACATAGATTTCTTTACCTAAGTACATTCTTTCCTCCTCCAAATTTAGTAAAATGTAGTAGAAGAGTGATTGTCAATTTTAGGAAATTCAACTCAAGAGCAAACCAGCCATTTAAGTGGAAACAGATATTTTGCTTATTTGCTTTGTATTTTTTTTCTCTTGTCAAACACATGATTCTTGGTTAGTTCAAATGTATCTGTCTTGCATTCAAGTTAGTTATTCGTCTTTCAAAGCCTTCCTTAGATATTCAAGATGTTCATAAGTAAAGCTTTTGAAGCTGCTGGGAGTTGTCCGCCATCCATCTATTTTTGTTTTTTTTCAGTACCTAAATGAGTGCCTTTGGAGTAGCATTTCTGATGTGCTTTACCTATTAGAACAGTTTTTAAAGTTATCTAAAGTATGTTTGTTCCACCTTTTCTCTGTGTATTTACACCTCTTCAATTTTGCTTTATGAGCAGCAACAGCAAACTGTCACTCTTTGCTGTAAATTGAAGCTTTTAATAACTGTGTCTGTTCTACAACATTTGTCAGCTTTGAATATTCTGTCAGTAGCAAATAAAAATAGCAGGGAAACTCAGCAGCAGTGACACTGAGAATTTATCTGCTTATGCAAAAGGAAGGTAAAAAAAAAATCTTGAAGGATGAGCATTTGGCATTTTTCCCTTCAAATAATGTAAATTTGAACTGACTCTTCCTCAAATAAATTTTCGATGAAAAGTTGGCTAAATAAATGAATGAATAAGTTTCATCATTAAATACGGAACGCCTTTTAACCTAGAAAGAAGAGAATACAAAAGGTGACTTCAGATCATTGATGCAATCACATGTGCCTTGTCTGACATCGGCTTGAAAAATAAGTTTTATAAATACATAAAAGGAAACAGCTCAGTAGTATAAAAAAAAACATTTTGATGCAGCTACCATCTAAATTTTTAAACTACTCCATAGTAAAAATTCATGTGCAGAAGATCATCTTGGATATGTGACAATAAAAAATTAATTTATCTAATAAAGATGATTCAAGCAAATCAAATCTAAATAAATTCCATAGTCCACATTTTTTGTTCATAAATTGTATGCATTGGTTATAAATATTAAAACCACAAATGAAATAAACATATTATGAAAAATTCACTGCTTTCTCTTGAGATAGAAATATCAAAAGTTCCTCAGGACTCCTTATTGGTATTGACTTCTAGGTTGTTAATTTAGACTCTGGTCTTGACGTTGTTCCTCTTACTTTTCTTTACTCCTCTACTTGTATGTATTTATTCTTCTCACAAGATACCTTTATCATTAACCTCGTCAATTGCAGTGAATATCTGTGGACAACCTACTGTGTGCTACATTTGGTAAAGTTGACCATAGGAGTAGGAAGGAAAATGGTAAGAGTGCTTTGCTGTGTTACTGTACCATCTTCATTGAAATGGCTCTTGTAACAGAAAAGTGATTAATGAGACCACATGAGCCTGCTTATTCCCCTGTCAACCTTTGGGCATGTCTGCAAATATACAGAGTTTTAAAAATAACCACAGTGAGCTGAAAAGATGGTCTCTGCCTTTACAGAGCAGACATTCCTACATGTTTTAGTTTTGTATTAGCATTATGCCATACTTACTAATAGAGCCTGAGGGAAAGAGTGAATTAATTATTGTGAAAATCAATGAGATAATTATTTATGTGTAATTTTACAAAGCACTCTACAACTGTGTTTCTCAGTGATGAGAAATGCCTCATTCCAAACCTTCCTTTGTAGGGAGTGCAATTGGAAAAATTCTAAATGCAAGATATACTTTTTTTAACAAAAATTCTAGTATACTGCTAAGTCCTATTTTTATAATGATAAATTGAGAATTTATATTGTCTCTGTGTATGAATGAGGTTTTTCTCCTGAAATTAAATCTATGTCTTTTATAAGGTTTCATTTCAGACAAGATGAGAGGAGTGATTTCCAGTAAAATTGGCATGTTAATAGCACATTAATGGTTTATGAAATTGTCGTGTTTTTTTTTTCAATAGAGGATTTTTATACTGAGTTCAGTGAATAATTCAGTTGCATTCTGACCACCCTCTGGAAAAATTACTTGCCTGTAAAGAACTTAATAGGAATTCTGAGAGATGATAATTCTATTCTGGCATTTTCCACACTTCCACTTGCAAAAGAGTGGTAACAAGGCATTTAAATTCTTTTTTTTTTTCAATTTTGGTGCCTCTTGCGTATGAGAAAAGTTAAAATTCTTTTCTATTATTTCGTAGCTCTGGTTTTAAGTACCCCTTAGGATTTACAAAATTATGTCTTGGTTCTTTCAGGTACAGTATTTCCTTTTTAAATACTGATAAGATTCTCTGCTTTGAATATGCTTTTTCTTTTTAATTTTGTTAATTGATTTGGATAAATAAGTTATCCCATTTGTTTGGATATTGAAGAAATAAGATGCATATCTCAGAAGGAGAGTAATTTCATAAGCTTTCCCTTGTGCTGAGCGTGTGTCTTCATGATTCGCATGGGCCACCTCTAATCTTTGGTTTGTAAGGTATTTGTCTTGCTTGTAAATAAGTGAGAGAAAATCTTTTTAAGTTTAAAGCTGCATTGATGATTCGAAAATAAATTAAAAATAAAGATGAGATTGTTTAAATCTTTGATTAAGGAAGTTTATAAAATTCTTAGGTTGGTTTGTTTGGTTTTTTAGGGGAAATATTTAAATGGATTTTCCTTAACCATTTAAAAGTCTCAGAACAGAATCATTTTATAGAACATTTAGTGGAGAAAGGAAAATGAGTGCTGTATGTGACAAAAGTCTGTCTTCGTAAATAAACAAAATCTAAAAGTCATTTGCCATAGCTAGTGTTTTTATTCTTTGTGATTTAGGCAAATTGCTTAAAAAATTTTTCAGCCTACACTTTCCTGTTCTTAATAGGTTAAGCAGAGCTTGTAATTAAAAAAAACAGTTATCTTAGTTTTCAACAGTAAAGTGTGAATTACAGAAACTTTTTGTTCCGAATCCTCTGAATATATTCCAGGTACATTTAATCCTTTGGAAGGCAGTGCTTTTTAAGTGTAAGAGTGAACAATTGCATTTCCCATTTAATTTCAGAAAAATGAATTTTTGTCATTTGTTTCAGCCGTCTGTTTAACTCTGAAGTTCACTGGTCTGCCCTTCCTGCTTCCTGAGACAGGCCATAGACTTGACTGAGATTGCAGCTCCATTCTGGTACCTCCAATGCAGAGGCTCACACAAGTGTTAACATTTCTTCACAGACATGGGAAGGGGAAAAGCAATAAGCAGTTTGTTCAGAGAGTCAGCAAGTTAGTCAGCATTCGAGAAATCAGGTTATTTGACCTTGACTGATTGAACTGTCTTTGAACTGTCTTGGTCTTCCTGAAATGCAGTCTCTGAGAGACCTGAGAAAGGAGTGATTCAGAGACCTGGTTTGGAAGCAAGTACATAGTTCAGCAGCCATCCCTGTTCCTGCTTCTGTGCCACTCAAGAAGTGGTTAGATGCCAAAGACCTCACCTGGCGTTTTTATATTAATGACTTTATTAAGATAGAATTCACATACCACACAAATTCACCTATGCAAAACATACGATTCAGTAGCTTTTCACATGCCTATAGAGAGGTAGCATCTATCACCACAATCAGTTATAGAACATTCTTATTTTCCCCAAAAGAGGCCTGAGAACCCTTAGCTCTCCTCTAGTCCCCCTCCCTGCAACTTCCCCTCAACTCTGGGAGCCACTGCTCTACCCTTGGTCTCTATATTTGGCTCTTCTAGACATTTCTTCTAAAAGGAATCATAACATAGGTAGTCCTTTGCAACTGGCTTCTTTTACTGAGCATAATGTTTTCAAGATTTATCCATGTGGTTTAGTGTGTATTAGTACATCATTCCTTTTTATGGCCAAACAATATCCCACATATGCTTCTGCCACATTTTATTTATACATTCATAGTTGACAGATATTTGGGTTCTTGTTTCTACTATTCTCACTATTATGAATAATACTGCTATACAACAAATTTTTGCATGGACATATGTTTTCATTTCTCTTTGGTGTGCACCTTGGATCATGCAGTAACTCTATATTTAACTGTTGGAGGAACTGCCAGACTGTTTACAAAAGTACCTGCAACCATTTTGCATTCCCACTGTCTAGTGATATTGGAGGGTTCCGAGAGCTCCACATGCTGACCCACACATTATTTCCTGATTATAGACATCTTAATGGATATGACATGAGAGTGCATTGTGATTTTCATTTGCATTTCTCTAAAAACTCTAATATAGAGCATCTTTTCCATGTACCTATGCACATTTAAATATTGTTAGTTACAGGGTCTTACAAACAGTGCTCATAATGCCTTTTGATACTAGTATTCAGCTAACATTGCTACATCTGTAGTAACTCTGAAGCCAGGAAGAGCTTTGGACCCTGCACTAGTGATACATGAGGTAGAAGGAAAGAAAAAAAAATAGGTTAAATAGCCGGGCACACAGCGCACGTCTGTAGCACACCCAGCAGCTAAGGAGGCTGAGGCAAGAGGATAGCAAGTTCAAAGCCAGCCTCAGCAATTTAGCAAGAGCCTGTCTAAATAAAGCATTAAAAGGGCGGGGGATGTGGCTCAGTGGTTAAGTGCCCCTGGGTTCAATCCCCGATTAAAAAAAAAAATGCTAAATATATGAAATAACATCTTTGGGGAGTGTGTACAGGGACCAGAGGGAGCCTACAAAAGGGTTCAGCTTGGCTGGAGAGAAGGGGGTTGATCAAGGGAGAAAAGAGCCAGAGCAGAGGTCTTGGCTTGTTTGTAAAGTTATGGCTCTTAATTGACAGTGAGCAGTGGCCATTCTCAGGCATGGTCCTTGAGGTTAGGATGCTTTTGGACAAGTTCAGCCCCACAGTCCTGACCTGACTTCTTTCTCCCCCACACAGCCTCCCAGCTGCTGAACAGGCTTCCTCATGCCAGGTAAGCTAGGGCAGGCTGTCACAAGACACCTAAACCAATGCTATTGATAAAAGTGATCTTATGGGCAAAAATATGTACTATGATAGTTTAATTGACACATAAGTCAATACCAGTACAAAAAAAAATTAAACTTTGAATATTTCATGGAATTTTTGTGATCTCTGTTTTCAAATTCACATGAGAATCCCTTGTAGTGTCAAGTTTCTAAGGGGAAAAAGAATTCTGTTTGGAAAGCAATATGATTTTCGATCTTCCATCAATGAAATATGAAGACCTCCCTGGGTCTTTCTGATATGTGGGGAAAAAATATTTTTTTCTCTTAAAAAAACGATATTACTATTTTCCTACAATGAAATATTTATATGATCAGGGTGTTTTGTTTTGTTTTTTTAAAACAATTGTTCTTTCTTTTTCTGATCTCTTATGATGGTTTTGGGGAAAATGATGCACTGCTATGAAGCATGCAAATAAAACATTTTATACTAAATCTTGTGGAGAGCACTTTCTCTTCTTAAAAACTCTCCAAGATAAACTTGAAAAGCTGCACTGGAGAAGTGACTTTCAACAACCTTGACTAGCCTGAAGCCTTATTTATGTTTACTAAATTTGCAAGTCCAACATGATATTTTAGAAAGCCATATAACATGATTTTTCCCACTGGTTATGGCATTTGATGGCTTAAGAAAAAAATAGATTTGTATCTTGAAACTTCTAGAACCATTCCACTATCACTGCTGTTTCTTCCTAAAATATGGGAAGAAGGTTGCTGAGAAGTCATACCTATTAAATGTTGTCATGCAGTATCTTTGATTTTATTTACTTATACTTAAAATTAATCAGAAATACAGGATTTTGGAATGCTCTCATGAAAGTATTTAAAAAAACATGAAATAATCAAAAAGTTTCATTTTTTGTACTGGTGTTGACTTATATGTCATTTAACCTATCGTAGTACATATTTTTGCCCATAAAGATCACCTTTATTAATAGCATTGAGAAAATTCTCACCTAGCCCATCCTGCCATGAATATCAGTCCACTGTTCACTTTAGATACCCTTTTTTCTTTGCTTTTTTTCTGTAGTTTCACGTAGCAAGCAAAATCAGAACATTTCACGGTGTGTGGCGTTTAATGCCACAGGCCTTGGACATCCACAGGGCTCAGTTTAGATCCTAGAGTCACCATGTTTTACCATACGACCTTGAGCAAGTCCTTTAATTTCTCTTACATCTCAGTTTCCTCCTGTGTAACATGTGACATGTGTGATGGCACATACTTCCTTAAGCTGCTGTGAAGAATAAATAAGGGAGTGCCCAGAGAGCGCCCAACCAAGGACCTGGCACATGGTCAATCCCTGTCATGCAGCCTGTCGTTCCTCTCTGTAGTTATGTCTACTTATCGGGGGCGGGGCAAGGGGAGCGAGCTATAAAGTTCAGGGCTAAGAGACTAGCATCAAACATTTTTCTTTTGTGACAATGCATTTTAAAACCACGAATTTCCTATGTAATTTGGAAGACATCTGGGTTCAGGTGTGTAGTAGTAAGGCTTAAGGAAAAAATAGATCATACCCCATTTAGTCATGGGTCGGGGCATAATAGCGGGCAGGCCTAGCTCTAGGAGCTGAACTTGTATTTTCTATTTGAACTTAATAACAATCCTAAGGCAAATCGTTATATTCTCACCATTATGTAGATTTGGAAACAGATGCAGAAAAGTTGGCCAGCTTTCCCAAGGTCATGTACTTTATAAAGGTGACACTCTGTGAACCGTTTTGCATATTGATGGCTTTGTTACATAAGAGTGAATATTATATAGAAGTTGTTTTAATTGTTGAATGGAGGAATAAGATACAGAGCTCATCATGTACTTCTTGCTGGCCTGATTTTTATATAATATATAGTACATGGATTTTAAGTTGTATGATCATTATTATAAATTAAGCTTTTGTCCACAGAGTACCAAGCTGTTTAATAAATTCTATAATGTATCAGTATTATTCACATATTGAAGGCAATTTTTGCATCTTAAAGTATCCTCTAGAAGGGTAGCCCTCATCTTTAAGGCATTTATGATATTCTCTTCCGAGTGAGAAATCACATCTGCTGTCCTTCCTACAAATTGTCACTTATGTGTAGGATATTGTCCAGGCCAATCTATATGATCTTGGTGGCTGGGCATTATTGGGCTGACTTCTCATACTATGTTGTAATTCTTAAATAAATTGGCTCTGTGCAGATTCATAACTGCCATTCCAAGGCAATAGCTCCAAATAGCCCCGGATTTATAAATCCCTTCATTTATAAAAGTATTGATCCCTTTTTCATTGTCTGCTGAGTAAATGATGCAGTAAACACTTGGACTTATCAGAAAGGACTTTTTACCTTTTCGTGTGTTAAAATTAACATTTTAATTATAACCATTGATAAATTTTGGCTTGGCTTGTTAAAGAATAAGCATGAAATTCTACTGTATGTAAATCATACCCAAATAAATCAGATTCTCAAAAGGAGAAAGAAAGCACAAATATTTGAAATCTTGAGATGGGCAAAAAATTATGAACAAATTCAAAGTAGAGAATTCACAAAGGATCTTGTTCAATACAGTGGCTTGTCTTTTGGAAACAGGCTGAAGATCAGTGCTTTTACATAATACACTGTCATCTCACAGTCCTTTTAGAGAACATTATAAATTGGATTTCAAGAATAATGCTTTAGTCGTACATAACATTGATATCCCTCCAAAGCCAGGAATGTTGTTTTTTTTTGTTTGTTTGTTTACTACCTATGAAAACATGCCATTCTGGGTATAATTAATGGCCAGAAATTTTAAGACATAAGAAAGTGGCTCTTCCCTCAGCATGCAGCTGACAGTCCATGAAAAAATCACTGATGGAAAAGGCTAGACTCAAATTCTGTTTGGGGGAGTAGATTCCCATAGCTAGCCACAGTCCGATGTCAAAGACTGGCACCAATACAGTTTCTGCCTATTGGGTTTGGTTTTCTGGACATTGGATCCTGTGTTCCTCCCTAATTTCCCTTCTCCCCTACTTGTGTGCCTCTGCACATCTCACTGCTTTTTAGAAACTTTCATTAAAGAGAAAGAGGAGATCGGTATTTTGTGTCCCCGGGTAATAGATTAGGTGACAGGGAATTAGAATCAGGCTAAAATCATACCTGATATCAATTCCATTCCTGTTTTCAAATCTAAGAAAAATTAAGGGCAAGATACTTTGATAAACCTATAATGCCAAGATTGCAAAAGTTAGCTGTATCTTAGATTGCCAGAGCTAAAAGGAGTCACAAAGGACACTTTCCAAACAGCAGCTAATTTGTTGAGGCCCCTGTTCCAGGACATGTACCCTTTTGCCCCTCAGCCACGTGTGCCAGGTCTGCGATCCTATACTCTGCTCAGAGCCCAGCTGTTGTCACAACCCAGACCTCCCTCTCTTCTGCCTGTACAGGAAGTGGGTCAGCTGTGAGAGCAGGCACAGCCACTGCTAGGTGTGGACCTGGGATGAGGATCCCCAGGGGGCTGTGGCAGAAGTCTGAGAAATAGCCAGGCTTCTGGACCAAAAATTACATTCCAGGAAGGAGGGCCCTGGTATCAGTCATAGGAATGTAACCCGAGAATTTAAAAGACCCAGGTCAGTGAATGGGCTGACCCAAGTCCTTTCTCTGTCATGTCCTGGTCAACACAGGCTTCCAGGAACTGACACCATCCATAGGTGCAGCTTTGGTATAACCTTTTAAAATGCTTCAGTCTGCTTCAATAGGAAAAAAAGTGATAATATAAACAATTAGTCTCTGTGTGGCTGAAGAGCCCGACTTTAAGTGGCGATGGTGGGAAGGATGTTAAAAGTCCTTTTACCTAATGTTAATCTCTGCAAGAACCCATTGCTCAGGCCCTTCCTTCAGCACTGATTGAGCATCTGTTTTACATGTGACAGGCCCTCGGCCAAGTGATTCAAAGGTGCCTGAGGATAGGTGTGTTCCATGTCCATTTGAGTGTACAGTGCAACAGGGGACACAGCTTATCAAATAACCTCAAATAAATTTGTATTATAAACTGTAATGCATTGGGGAAAGGAGAGGGAACCTGTGCTGAGAGCTCCTAGTAAGGAACATGACCTCTGAACAGAGTTCAGCAGGAGGTGAATAGATGAAGGAGTACAAAGGGGAGGTGGTTTCCAGGATCGAGTTAGGTGTTCCCGGTAGAGAAAAGCAGATGTGCAAAGGCTCTGTGGCTACAGAGGACAAGGCACACAAAGGAGTGGACTATGCTAAGAGTAAAAAGAGTGATCCCAAGTGAGGTTAGAATGCAAAGCAGGGCCACCCCCTTCCAGGCCCAGCGGCCCACAGTAAGGACTGCTCTCCTTTCCTGGGAAGGGTAGGGTGCGATTGGGTTTGTCTTCTGAAACAGTCACTGTAGACTGCACGTACAGTCCGGAGTGGAGGGGCCAGTAAATAGGGGACACCAGTTGTTGGACTATGTAGGAGCCTAGATGAGAGACAGTAGGAGCTTAGATTAGAGGGGTGATGAAGAGATTAAGAAAGTCATTTAGAGAAGAGTATGTGGCAGCTCTTAGAGGTGACTGGGCATTAGGAAGAGTGAAAGGTCAAGGGCTCTTTCCTGAGGGGGAGGGTTCCCATTGCAGGAACAATAAATACAAAGTCTGGAAAAATGTTCATCATCTTTAGCAATCAGAGAAATGCAAATCAAAACCACTCTGTCATCTCACTCCAGTCAGAATGGCAGCTATTATGAAGACAAACAACAATAAGTGTTGGTGAGGATGTGGGGGGAAAGGCACACTCATACATTGCTGGTGGAACTGCAAACTGGTGCAGCCAATATGGAAAGCAGTATGGAGATTCCTTGGAAAACTGGGTATGGAACCATTTGACCCAACTATTTGTCTCCTCAGATTATACCCAAAGGATTTTAAAAACAGCATACTACAGGGACACAGCCACATCAATGTTTGTAGCAGCACAATTCACAATAGCTAAACTGTGGAGCCAACCTAGATGTCCTTCAGTGGATGAATGGATTTAAAAAAAAAAAGTGACATTTATACACAATGGAATTTTACTCAGCATTAAAAAATAACAAAACCATGGCATTTGCAGGTAAATGGATGGTGTTGGAGAAGATAATTCAAAGTGAAGTCAGCCAATCCCCAAAAAACAAATACCAAATGTTTTCTCTGATATAAGGAGGTTGTCCCATAGTGGGATTGGGAGGGAGAGCATGGGAGGAATAGATGAATTCTAGATAGGGAAGAGGGGTGAGAGGGGAAGGGAGGGGGGCAGGGGATTAGCAAGGATGGTGGAAAGTGATAGACATCATTATCCAAAGTACATGTATGAAGACTTGAATTGGGTATCAACATACTTTATGTAGAGAGATACAAAAATTGTGGTATATATGTGTATTAAGAATTGTAATGCAAAAAAGAAAAGAAGAATAGCATTACCTTAGATTAGGTAGAGGGAAGTGAAAGGAGGGGAAGGCAGGGGATATGGGGATAAGAAAGACAGTGGAAGGAAACAGACATTATTACTGTATATATGTAGGTGACTGTATGACCAATGTGATTCTACAATATGTACACTCAGAAAAATGAGAAATCATATCTCATCTATGTATGATATATCAAAGTATATAAGTGTATTCTACTGTCATGTATAAGTAATTAAAACAAATAAAAAATTAAAAATAAATAAATACAAGGTCTGGAAAGAAAAAAAGTCCATTTAAATATTCCCCAGGTCCAGCATACAGTCTCCTCCTGCCCTTCTTGCTGCCCCTTTGTTGGCTGTCTCTCCCTCCTTTTCTCTTCCTTTCTATGAAATTCCTAACTTTCTGGTTCCACTCAGGCCTATAAGGGAACTTTGGTCATAACTTTGTGGATGCCCGGTACTACATCAGTTCCCATTAATATGAAGTGGGGGTTTGGTATTACACCGCTCCGAAATATATTGTCTCATTTATATTAAAAGCTTACAACTGAGCACTTATTCTAAACTCCCTGGCGAGATAAAACATGAGCTGGCTGGGTTGTTTCTAGGTGCTAAGCCCAGTGTCTGCATGAATTGCTGTGTTGCTGTAAATATTTCCAGGCACAGACAGGTAGATGCAATAGAAAAAAAAACCCGAACAAATTCTTAGGATGCCAATATTGTCACAAAGTCTCCATGCAGAATGAAGTTGTTTGACAAAGTGTTTCCCTGGTGATTTGGCTGCAGATGAAAATGTCTTCAGCAATAAAATTTCGTGCCTGAGTCTCAGCTCTTTGCACTCATCAGTCAGCAAATGACATATCAAGGATCTTTTTTGCTGTATAAGTTAATATGTTGGCAGAAATATGTGAAACATTGTTAGTCCCTTCAATTTCTGTGCATGAATTTTTTTGTACCTTTAAACACATTAATTTTGCCCAAATATTTTGCCAGCTATAAATTTATTGCTAATCAATAGGATTGCATTAGAACAGAGATAAAAAGTTCTTTATGGCTAGGGTTTTTTTAGTTACCAGTACTAGAAGACTTATACTACCAAGAGTTGCTGTTCTGCCATCACTTAAAAATGGTTTCAGGGAAATTTAAGGGTTGGCAAGGCAATTAGTGATGAGGCATATTTTAATTATAGTAACTGGATAAGCTGCTTACAGCTTTATGGATTAATACATTATTATTTAATAGGTCAGAGTCATGTATGATTTTAATCACACTTATTGTAGCCACAGTTTTATTAGCAATGGTGTTTTATAACTTAATAATTTATGCATAATGAGTTCAGAAGTTCCATTTGCACAATATCAAAGAAATAATTTACCCCATACATTAACCACTCGTCAACAAGAACAAAGTCCTTCAGGATCACAACAGAAGAACTGTCCAAGATTGCTTTGCATTAAAGGATACTTATAATCATGAGATCATTTTACACTGCATTGTATTATTTCTGTTGATGCCAAGTCTGGGTTTCACAGAGTCATTTTAAAAACAGGAGGGAAGATGAATCACAATAATTTCACACATATTTAATAAGCATGAATTATCCAGTGAGTCTACATACATTCTTTAAGTTGTGAGAACCGTAAAGCATTGGACTCAATGCTGTGTGGTAGAATATTCTCTTCTTACACTGTCCTGCTTTCCTCCCCATCCCACCAGGCTTCAGTGCAAGTCAAGAACTATTAGGAGGACTGGATTGAGCTGCGTGTATTTTAATGACATGCGTGTCATACTTTGGCTTAGGGTTAGCAAAACTCCCAAGCTTCCTCACCTCTGGGCATCCATGACCACCCCAGGGAAAGCACAGTGGCTCCCATCCCCAGCTAACCTCTCACAGAGCCTTCTGTGAGAACACCTCGGGTCCCTGTCCTTGCACTGAAGCAAGGAAACTAACACTCAGAGATTGACTCCTTTGCAGCAGGCTCTGAGCTAGTTTATACTTGTCATTTTCATAAGGATTTTATTTTAAAATCATAAGCCCACTGGGGTTTCAGTTCTGCAAAGTCTTTTGAGGCCAGGATGTGATATTGGAGCATCCTTAGGCCACGATCCTCTGCATAAGATATGATGAGTCTAATAGATATTAAGTAAAAGAAAAAAAACAAATGTTATGTTCAAAGGGGCTTGAAAAACCTTGGGGAGGCTCTTTTCTGATGCGCTATTGTACATCAAGATATCTCCAGGGAGGGGCTCTAGCTTATGGCATTTGCCAAACTTAATTGACTGTAGAACCCTTTTTTTGGAAGAATATCTTACCCTGGGTTTCTTTCTCTATAAAAAAATATAAATATAAATGAAAATGTATAAAGTATATTAAAAGTGACATAGTTGTTAGACAGCTTGTTGTCATTGTGACAGATGCCTGAGAAAATCAACTTAGAGGAGGAAGGACTTATTTGGGCTCACAGCTTCAGAGGCTTCAGCTCATGGTCATCAGGTTCACTACAGAAACATCATGGCAGAAGGGCCTTATGGAGCAGAGCTGCTCAGCTCATGGCATCTGGGAAACAGAAAAAGAGAGGACGGGCTGAGGATGAGATATGGTCCCCAAGGGCATGCTCCAAAGGACCTACTTCCTCCAAAGGACCTACTTCCTCCACCTCCTGTAGTTTCTACCACCTCCTGTAGTTTCTACCACCTCCTAATAATGCTATCAGATTATGACTCCACCTAGAGAGTAATCCTTTGATGCTGTCAGAGACTTCCTGATCCAATCATTCTCCCAAAGCCCCACCTGTGAACACTGCTGCATTGGGGACCAAACCTTCAACTCCTTTGCCTTTGGGAGACACTCTAGACCTAGA
This sequence comes from Urocitellus parryii, assembly GCF_045843805.1. NCBI lineage: Eukaryota > Metazoa > Chordata > Mammalia > Rodentia > Sciuridae > Urocitellus > Urocitellus parryii. The sequence continues at coordinate 59,013,402 of NC_135539.1, read as the reverse complement.
TGGTGACAATAATTATGCAATTCTGTTTAACACAAGAATTTTGTCAGGGTGGAAGAAATAATGTATGCTCATATGATTTACAAGCTGTAAAGTACCATAAAAATGTAGCAGATAAGGAGTGTTTTTTTTTTTCCTCCTGTGATCTTTTTGGAAATAGAGAATGAAAGAAACTGTGTAATAAATTATTTAACTATTCAGAGTCTAGGGATGTGGATACTATGATACTATTCTTTGTGATCCTTTGTTCTTCCTATCCCACTTTCCTCTGTGCTGGGGAAATCACTTTTATTTTAGTTTTTATTTTTTAATACATATTACTAATTGCAAAAAAATAATTGTTAGTGTGTGATTGACCTGAGTTCTCATTTTAAGTTGCTTTATTAGTTATACTTATGCCATCTCCTAAATGCCTCTTATCAGTTATAGTGCCTAGAATTGCCTTTCTTTATATTAATGCAGCCCTTTAATTATCTGTATATTTCCTATATTTTACATACTTAGCTATTCTAGATTTATCTAAGCTTTAAAAAAAATGCAGAGGGGGAAGGAGATGTGGAGTCGTGTTCACAACTAACTCTCTGAGGCACAGGCAGGTAGACATCATATGCATGGTAAGCCTCCTCTGGTACCATACTCCTGACTTCTCCTCTTTTACTGGTTCATGCTCATAGTAGCATATTCTTAAATGCTTACTGAATTAACAACCAACTTTGGGTACCACAATAATGCTATTTTGATTTCATTTGGAGACAAGATTGGATTTCCCTGTTTGATTTGGTGCTGTGGACTCTGCTTATGGTGTGGAGAACTTAAATCTCCCTGATCTCACTGAGCTCATTTATTACAATGGAATTTATCTGCAATGCTTTGATTGTAAGAAATAAAAGGAACTTGTTGGCTGGTTCAGTGGTAGGATACTTTTCTAACATGCATGAGGCCCCAGCACAGCAAAAAAAAAAGAAAAGAAAGAAAGGAACATGTTCCATTCAATACAAAGCATAGTATTCCTTTATTGGTCACTTATTTATTCAACCAGTATTTATAGTTCTTACAAGGCACTGCCTGACCTCATGAAGTCTGCATTCTCCTGGGAAGAGACAATGAATAAATGGATGTATATTATGTAAGATGGTGACAAAGGTGAGGGGCATCAGATATGGGGAAGTACTGACTCATTGGTAGAGGTCAAGAAGGCTTTAGAAATCTGAAGGATGAGCAAAATTTAGAGGAAGAGTACTTCAGATGGGCGATCAGCAAATACACCCACCCAGGGACAAGGGGGCTCCAACAGAGGGAGCTGGAGAACAGTGAAAGAGGCACAGCCAAGCAGGTGATGGGGACAGATCACGGAGTCTTAAGCACCATTATGAAGAGTTTGGACTTTGTTCACAGTAAGTCAGGAAGCCATTGGCACGTTTGGAGCAGAAGAACAACACGATCCAGCTAATCTTATTTAAAAGATCACTGCTATGAGGGGTTCAAAAGGAGAAAACAGTTAAGAAGCAGTTGCCAAAGTCCAGGCAGGAGATGAAGTGGCAACAGTAGAAATGACAAGACTTTGTAAAACACTCAATGTTTATTTGAAGGGAAGAGGCTGACAGAATTTGCCAGCGAGTTGGGTGGGGGTGGGTGAAAAAGAGGAGTCACAGATGACTGCAATGTAGCTGAGCAACTTGGAGAATGAAGTTGGCATTGCTAAAATGAGGAATACTGGGACTGGAACAGATTTGAAGGAGGGGGCAGTTTGGGAACGGTTAAGGGTGAACTGCCTCCAGACATCCAAGTGGAGATGTTCTGTGGGCAGGTGGCGGCAGGAATCTGGAGGCAGAATTGAGATCTTGGCTGGAGATGGAGATGTGTTGGTTGATAGTCATGAGTCTGGAGGAGATCATCCAGGGAGTGAGTATAAAGAGAAGACATCCAGACACCCAGCCCTGTGGAACCCGTGCAATGAGGAGAAGTGGTCCAAGAAACTGAGGAGCAGCCAGTCCTGAAGGAAACCAAGAGAATATGGTGTCCCAGAAGTAAAGAGAATTAAGTGCCTCAAGAAGGTGGATGTTCTCTGCTTTGTCAATCCCTGGGAAACAAGATTGAGAGATGGCCTTTGGAGTTCAAGATGTAGAGGTGCTACCAAGGCCAGGAGCTAGCTTTGCTGAAGCAGTTGTGTTGGGGGCTTAGCTGGATTGGCTTCGACACAGATAAGTCCTTGAATTTACTCCAGGTGAAGACAGAGAAATGGCATTTGCTTGAGGAGGAAGTTGGATTAAGGAATGTTGTTTTTAAAGATGGCGGTAATAGAGTGTTCTTTAGGTGAATGTGAAAGGCTAGCAGAGAGGGGAAATGGGAAATCGATGATTTGGAGAGGTAACAGTTAATGGAGCAGTGCCAACAAGTAGATAAAAGGAATTGAGTTTGTTTTTGTTTTTGTTTTTTTAAGACACGGTCTTTCTGGGTTGCCCAGGCTGGCCTCAAACTCCTGAGCTCAAGTAGCTGTAGCTAAGACTACAAGCATATGCCACTATGCCCCCTAAGGGATTAGGATTTAAATGGAGAGAGAAAGTTAGCCTTGGCCCTGGTAGTTCATCCAGAGTTAAAGGATGAAGGCAGAAGATATAGTACCCACCCAGGCCAGTTGGTAAACTGATATTTGGTTGGACCGGGGTCAACTTCTATTCATTGTTTCAGTTTCTTAGTAAAATTGGATGCAGGGTTATCAGCCAATAAGGTGGATGGAAAAAGAAATATTGAATAAAATTGGAGGTTTCAGGTGAGCGAAAAGGGTGTAAAATAGTTGGCCAGCAGGAGACTGAATGAACTGAGGAGATGAGGTAGGATGACCAGGAGTACAGGGCCCCTTGGTGATTGTCCAAGAGAGTTTCTTCTCTTTGCTGCATCAGGAGAGCTTGACCAGGATACCCTCAAAAGTAATCACAATGCCATTGTTAAATATTCCACAATGTGTTTATCTATTTTATTGGGCATAAATATTATTTTCAGGCTATTGTGAATATAGCTGCTGTGGACCTTCTTTTTATAGACATACATTTTCATTTCCCCTGGGTAAATTCCTAGAAGTAGAAACACTAGGTCATAGAATAGGTATATATTTAACTTGGTAAGAAATTGCCAGTTTTCTGAAGTAGTTGTTCTGCAAAAGTAACCAGGCCAACACTTTGCCCCTTCAGGCAGAAAATAAGCTACAATGAAGAGAAAGTGTGGTGAAGTCGAAATTTAAAGTCTTGGCTTCGTCTTAGCAAATCGCAGAATTTAGGAAATCTTAGGTCATAGAAACTGAGTCCAGAGGTTGCATGAAGGAAATAAACTGGTTCATCTATAAGGACCCTCCAAGATCCCACATTCTTTGATTTTTTTTTTTTTTTGGAGTGTGGAATTCTACCACACATGGTGATCAACAGCCAGCCACAACTTTGCACATTTTTATTCCATGAGAGTTGAGCAATATTTAATGTACTGAACACTAAGAAAATCTAGAACATAAGGTACAGAGGCCAAAGTATGAGGTTTGCACAAAGCACATAGTTGCATGTGAAAATCTTTAAAACACTGTAAGACGAGACAGACTTCCACACCAAATTTTATATAAAAAGTTCTATACCTATGAATAGCTCTCATCTGTTTTAATTATAACAAATATTGGGAGATGCAACTGGATGATTTATGGGAAAAGGCTCACACATTCAGTATTTGGATTGCTGAGGCCTGTTTGGAAACCAAAGTAGCAAAACATATGCCTCTCTTGCTTCTGCAGAACTGCTGAGGGCCAGGGTTTTGTTCACCTGGGCTTTCTGCAGCCAAGAATAAAAAAAAAAATTGCTCCTATTTCCTTCCAACAGATAGGAGTGGTAGCCCCAGTGCCGTCAAGTGCTAAATGTTGTCTGTAAATGGATGTAAATGTAGGTTGCTGCCAGTCTCCCTCTCCTACCTTCCTGGCTGCCTGTTCTATACTTCAGCACTGTGTGGTAAAGGAGGCACTTGGGCAGTGACTGAGGAGTCATGGTTCACTTGGTTGAAGCCGTCTGATAAATAGAAGGTGCTGGAAGAGACAGATTGAACATCAGTGTGAGATCCCGCACTGCTGTAATTTGTCTTCCAGGTTAATGAGAATTAAGAGTGAGGAGGAGAAAACCAGTTGGAGATAGCCCAGAACCAGGTGGTGATCGGTGATGGGGGTAGGATGTCCAATTGCTTTCAGTCACCCTTCAGAGCTCTGGAGTCATGAGGTCCCTAACCACCCAGAAAAGGATGCCTGCTCTTTGCTTGTCACAGCTCTTTCAAAAGGGACTTTGCACAGCCTGAGGATGGAAAGATATACATAGGCCCAAGGGATCTTGGAGTGGAGACATTAGAGGTCAGTTAAACCAAACTCTTGTCCCATCAGAGTCCCTACCACAGCAATGCCTGACCTGATTATCATCTGGCCTCTTCTTGATTACCTCCAGCAACCTGGAACTCACTGCCTCCGCATGTTCACCGTAGGACCAGCTGCTTTTCAAAACATTTCTTGAGGGTGTAACCTCATCAAGCCCTTGGTGTGCCATCTATCTTCTGTGACAAGAGGAAAAAACCTAAAAACAGAAGCATGCCCACAGCTAGTATGGGGGAACAGCTCTAGTTGGCCTGGTATTCCTTTCCTAGTTGGTAGACATTATAAGCATTTTATTTCCTTTTTATATTTGAGGCACAAATAAACATGTTATTTTTCCTACCTGGGAGCCCTCATATCCTAAGTGGCCCTGACTTACTTCACGTTGGTCTATAAAGATGACTCATTTCTCTCACCTGACACATGTTCTTCCTGGCTCTTCAAAAGTCCATTTATTATGCCAAAGCAGTGGTTCCCAACCAAGGCAGATTTGCCTATCCAGGGGCACATGGCAGTCTCTGGACACATTTCTGTTGCCACAACTGGTGTGAAATGCTGTTGCTATCCAACAGGTGGAGGCCAGGGGTACTGCTACATATCCTGCACTGCACAGAGCAGCCTCCACCACAAAGAATTATCCAACCCAAAATGTCTTAGTGCCAGGGTTCAAGAGCTCTGGTCTCAAAGCATCTTCTACCAACAGCCACTAGTACCATCTGATGGTGACCAGTACCGCTGACAGTTTTTTGCTCTGATTTTATTAGTAGTATCTAGAAGATTCAAGAGTTTTAATTTCATAAGCAGAAGAGTCTCTGCCATTCTGTTCGTCACCAGGGCTATTACAGATGAATTTGCTGTAGAAAAGTTTCATTGAAAACCATCTGCTGGGGTGTTGTCAGCATACTGTGATGCTGTGTCCTTGCAGAAGGGGGCACACTTTTGAGACCTAAATGGGAGTTTATTTCTAAAAGGCCTCGCAGGATTTTTAAGACATTTCCTACTTATTCCTAATAAACCCAGACATATATGTTACCTCCAATTAAGAGAGAAGACAGAGCCAAGCGGGATCAAAGAGTTTTAAAAGGCTTTATATTTTCAATATAGTTTGTTCATACAGTTTCAGAAAGCAATTTGTTTTCTGTGATTTATGGAGAGTTCCAAATAGGGTGTCTTGTTTACCCTTTGGGAGGGGTATTGTTTGGTCAGTGGTGTTTGTGTAGTAGGCGAACAAAAGAAAACATTTTTAAAATAAAATCAGAGACAATTTCCCCCAGTGTCTTTAGAAGGCAGAAGTGATATCTACTATTGATGTATGTTTTGAATTGAAGTGGTGGTAGGAAAGATATTAAGTGTTGAATAATTTCCCACACACCCACTTTGGGGCAGACCCCATGCTGAGAGGACTCTGAAGAGCTTGTCAGTCCAGGCAGAAGCTAATTAGATGAGCTCCAGCGCCTCTCTGGATGATTCCAGCCGCACAGGCCCTGTCACATACACCATCCACGTCAGTTCAGGCCCCTCTCCCCCATTCCTTTGACTCAAGTCAGCCCGAACTGGAAAATAGAGCTTACTGCAGGGGATTAGGGTGGGAACAGGAAGTGTGCTTCTTCAGGGCACAAAAGTCAAGGTCAAGTGGAGGGGGAGTCCTGGATTCCCAGTGAATCTTATTGTAACTCAGTGAAGTAAGACAGACATGGTAAAGCCAATAGTCCAAACAAAGGACTTTGGGATTCTACATAGTCCCACCAGGAGAATTTTCCTTTTTTTCTTTTCTGACTCTTGAACATAATTATTCCATGACTGTTTTTGCTTTTAAATGAAAATGACCAAAAAAAAAAAAAAAAAGTGAGCTGTTATTAGTGATAGTTGGCCATCTGGAATTGGAATGTGTTCTAGGGCACGAAGTAGGGGTCCTCCAGCAACAGTGTGTGATAGATTCCCCCCCCCCCCAAGGTAAAACCCCCACTGTGTTTTCTCTTGCTGTGAAACTCTCAGAAACACACGCTTAGGTCCTGATGGTGAATGCCACTGGGCAGGCACACCTTGAGGTGTGACCATTTCCCTGCCACCCCAATAGGACCCAGCCCCAGTGCGCCCTGGGCTTGTGCATGGTCTAAATCACCTCCGTGCTCTGAATCCTTCCCTCCAGACCCCGCCAGCAATGACATCGCAGCCCTTGTGCAGAAGCGTGCCTTCCTGTCTTCCTATAGAACATGACAGTTTTCTCTGTGATGGCCGAATTAATTATCAGAAATGGTTTGCTGGCAGACAGTTGAATACTAATTATGAGTGGAACCTTAGGGGCCCTGAAGCCTGAATGTGTTGATGTTTATTGCTGGTGGTAAAAACAAAGAAAGCATTAAAAAAAAATGGGAAAGGAAAGATTTTTAACAGAAAATACTGCAGATTAGGTTAAGAGAACTTTGCCTAAGTTAACTGCCATCTGAATGAAAGCTATTTGACCCATGGTAGGGGAAAGGGATTAGAGAAGTGGTTAATGAATTATTACCTTCTGGTAGAGAGGGAATCAAATTTGGGACATTTCAACGCAAAGCAGAAACCTGGCATTGATTAAATGTAAGGTGACATTTGGGGAGGTGTTCTCAGAATGCCTAAGTTTGATTATCTAATTTAACTTTATACTGTGTCCCAGGTTTGTGAAATCTTTCTAGCAAGTTCCACCCAGGAGGAATGATTTTCAATTAAATGGATCATGACCACTGCAGAAGGACCATGAAACACACCTGTAGTGAGGGGCCATGCCGTGAACAAAGCTACCCAGCTCACAAAGGGACGGGTTGGGAGGCAGCTGTGCTAATGCTGGCTTTGAGTATCATTTCATTCTCTCCCATGAGCTGTACATTAATGAGGTGCAGAGATAAAGGCCCAGAGCCACTTCATGGAGCTATGTGACGCAAGAAGATGGATGCCACTGGCTCTCATTGGGACAAACAAGAGACTAACAGTCCCTTGATCTTTGGAAGGGATGATAATCTATTGTGGGATCATTTAAAAGAAAGGAGAGAGGAACAGGATCACTTCATTAGTGGAGAAATCAGAAAATTAAAAGACAGGAAGCTTCCTGGTCCTTTGATATGGGTATGCTAAGGACTAGCTGTCTTTAGCAGCACATATGAAATGGGAAGATTCCAAGTATATATTCCAGAATAATCTTTAATGAAAAAGTAAATAAAGGCACCCATAAATTTTTTATTGGGAAGTTCATAGTGTTTTGTTTTTTCTTTCAATTAGGTTTCTTTTTTCAAAGTTAAGTAATTTATAATTTGTTAAATTAGGTGACTGATATAAAAAAAAAAAAGAATAAAAACTTTTGCCTGATGCTGCATCTCAGTCACTAATCACCAGATAATTTCTCTGTCAAAACATAAACTTGACTTTAGGTTTTACTTGGGGTACCGCAGGGCAGTGAGAGACTCATGCAGCACACTCAGGCTCAGTGAGAGACTCATACAACACTCCCAGCACAGGGCCATCCTCAGGGAAGATTTACACAGATATAAGGACAGGTGCATTAATGTCATCATTCCATGGCAGAACAGGTTGTGGCCAGTAGTTTAAGGAACTGTTTTAAAGCCCCTGAAATTTTCTTCCGAGTAACTTAGGGTTGAATTTTCTAACACTTTGTCTTCCTTTGTGTCTTATTCCAAGATAGGAATGCAAGATAAGACTAATAGGAAGTTTGAGGGAATTGTACTTATTACATCTCATTTCTCTTTGCATGTTATTCAGCTTTTCCTTGATAATTTGAATTCTTATCATGCAGTAATTCAGTGGCCTCAATTCTCCCTCTCATGAGCCAAAGAGGAAAGCCCTGTGTGTTTAAAGAGTCTTCGAACCTCCACTTGGCCTGGTTCTGCTGAAGCAGTATTGTGCCATATCAGAGCTCCACTTGGTGTGGGTAGGACAGGCAGTGTGGCTCTGTTGAAATGGGTAAGGAGGAAAGGACCAAGCACACCGTAGAAACACGTGGATGCTCAAGGAGCATCAGCACCACCATTTTACCTTTTGGCAACTTTTGAGAAATGCAGCATCTCGGGACCCTTCTCAGACCTTTGGATCAGAATCTGCACATGCATGGGATCCCCTGGCAGTTCCTGTGTGTGCTGAGTTTTGGGGAAGCTGTGCATGTCTTGCAGGCTCCCGAGGGAACCCTTCACTGGGCAGAGGTGCACACTCAGAGTAACACTTCCTGAGAGCAACGTGAACAGTGCTGTGGCCTGAGATGCAGCATCTGAAGAATACATATAAGGCACTGAAGACAATCAGGAGCAGGGAAAATGATCCAAACACAGAGAGGATGTAAAACTGAAATATCTCTTTTTTTCTTTTGAGAGAGAATTTTTTTCCCTCATTGGAAAAAGTCATTGTAGATTGAAAGGTCATACAATTAATGAAAAGTGGGAATTAATTTTAAAAAAAGAGAGATAGAGAAGATGAAAACTTAGTTACAAACCAAACTTTCTCAAGGTTCTCATTTTGAGATAAACTACTGGGCAGTCTGCTCCTTTTTTTAAAGTAAAAAATCATGCATGTTGCTTAAAGTAATTAATTTATTGTTGAGAACAAATACATTAGTGTCTTTCCTATCTCTCTTGTGTAGCTATTTGTTAAGTGAATGAAATTTTATAAAACAGTAAAAAAAAATGGAAAACCTCTTTCAATCAGTTTATTCTATTTAACAAGTGAAATGGAAACTTAGCTCATTTAGAAATTAAATCATATGGTCAGTGAAGTTAGGATAATGCTGAAAAAAATTAAGTATTATGTATGAAACATAAATTGATTATAATATAAACTGAATCTACTGTGTAGTGTTAAGAAGTGTACTTAACATGTTCTGATATGAAGGAAGATTATTGTGCTTTGCTTTTTATAACATATTGATACTTCACCAAAGGTTAAAGCAAACCTTGCAAGAATTCTCAAAATTGTTCTTCCTACCTTCTTGGATCATGTTCTCTAAATTGCTAATTAATGTCAAACCAGTTTCATATATTGAGATTTTAAATCAATTGGCAGATTGTTGTCAATCAATGTATACCTTAAGTGGTTTATAATAGGCTAATGAAGTACTTTCTGTGAGAGCAAGAGTTGTTGGGGAAAATCGCCATTCCTTTGAGAGTTTGCCCTGCATGCTCTTCTCTCTGCTTCAGACAAGACTCTGTTCTCACCTCAGGATGGAGCACTCAGACAAACATAAAGTAAATTTCGTTGTCTACCGGCAGTTAGTCAAGTAACATGAGGTGGAAGGGTGGTTACTGATAATATTAATGATAACAACAGTAGCTGAGTTTCTTGAGCTGTTGCTATGTGCTCGATTCTGTGCTCGTACTAATCACTTGTCTCAATCTTCACAACAGCCCTGTGAGAAAGGTCAGTTTCTCAAACTGAAGATCCTTTATGTTACAAATATTTTGGTCATGCCACTGATTTCCTGAAATAGAGTACATAGATAACAGGTAATTTTAAAAAAATTATTATAATTCCCCAGCTATAACATAATGGAGAAATGAAAAGGAATAGAATTTATTATTGAGTTTATTTAATATTTAAATGTTGCTCCTGGCGAAAACCAGGGATGGGAAGTAATAGGAATTTTTGTCTGTGCATAGAAATTTCTGTGAATTTGATGGCCCTAGGAGCAGACTGATAGAGATGTAAAGTTCCAGAAGTGGTGGCACTGTCAGTGACCAGTTTTAAAAATGGCAAACAGGTCTTAGAAAAGCTCCAGAACAAAACCCAGTCATACTTCAATTTATGCAAAAATTGCAATCTGGAATATCTAGTTTACATTGATACTGGGCAGAAAATGCTACGTGTGCATATAGGAAACATTTTGATTCTAGGCCCAAGTAGTGGTAAATGGTTTTCACCTGTGCCAGTATCCAGTGGGACATGAAGAAGTCATGCAGCTTAGGAGACCATGCAGTGTTACAGATCTGCCTTGCTGTGGAAGGATACCTGTCACCCCAAATCATTATGCAGTAAATGCAATAGAACCCCCTAATCCTGAGGACAACACAAACAGCCCTGTAGAGTTCCAGAAAATGTGTAAAGGAGGGTGGCCACCCGTGAGATGAGGGTACTGTGATTTTCTTCTCTGCTTTTCAAATGTGGCAGCTGCAACTTCAGTAGTTTCCCCAAAGACACAAAGGCAGGAAGTTGTGGAGTTGGATTCAGAGTCTGATCTGCATTTAACCCACCGCTCCATCCTTCCCGGATGAGCGCATAGGCCCTATGGACCATTTCATAGAACTGTGAGTGTTGAAAGGAAAGGGCTTGAGCTCCCACTGCTGCCCTCTACCATGCCCAGGTGCTTTGTGTGGTTAAGTCACCCAGCCTATTAGAAGCAGACCTGGATTCCAAACTCACTATGACTTCAAAGCTAAGCTCCTGCCCGTACTTCATCAACTGGCACAAACCCTCAGGAGGAGGGAATGTGTAGCCCTGTGGAAACTATTCACCCACTTCCTCTTGTTTTCCCCTGTAGTACCTAATAAGTAAGGTGATCAGATAATTTATTGGCCAAATGAGGCCACTTAGGAGAATGAAAGAGGACACTATAATGCCAGGGCATTGGTGTGGGTCACTCCGCAGTGCCCATTTTAGGATCTTGAAGAAAAGGGTGCTCGGTGACCTGTTCCCAGTTGATGCTCACACATAGAGCTCAAAATGTGTGATGTGGGTCCTAATGAGAACACACCAGAATCCTGCTGTCATAGGAACACTGCTTTACCACCTTCAGTGACCATGTGACCATTTTGAAGGATACAGTAACTTTATTCTTTTGAGAGATCTTTTTTAGTTTAAACAGTCCACACCCCACCTTTCAGGAGCATGGGTGAGTCTCGAATATTGCCTCTCAGATATCATGACAGTAGGTGGTGACACATTTTGCAGAGGGACACACCACACCCCTAGGGCACAGGGGTTGGTCAGTATTGGAAAGAGAGCCTGTTTCCCACATCAGCCTTCCTCTCTTCTCTTGTCCGCTTAGGAGCAGGACAAGAGAAGGCTTCCTTCCATGTACATGTAAAGCTTGCACTGAAAGGGCACAAGTGACTAATTCTGTCTGAATTTGCTTCTGCACTTGTCTTTGTTTATTATATTAATAAATACTATGCAGCTAATGTTCCCATCTGGCAGGGCAGAGAAAAGAGCATAAAAATGAAGTTGCAGTTACATTGCTCCAATATTAATGAAGGTGATACCCGCTTGGCATGGTAGAAAGGTGGGTCTTTATTTTAGAGTTCTTAATTAAGAACTGCCAAGTGACTAATATTAATTAGGAAGCCAGCTGCATCCCTTCAGTTTCATGGTATATTTCTTCTGATGAACCCATGAAGGGAGTATATCTGAGGCTCTTTTAATCAATCAGCCCATGAGCAATTATCTGTTAAGTATATTTTGTATGTCCAGGACTGGGCTATGCAGGCAGAGATTTATAATATACTGTCTTTGCCTGCAGGGTCTCCACTTAATTGAGGAGTATACACAAACAGAGAGCCAGTATTTCAGACCGTGAGTCAGAGCGTCTTTTGGATACAGTGAGTGACATAAGAGATGGGTGGCATGGGATGGGAGAGAGATTCTCAAACTACACAGTTACCGTCTCCCACTTCCCCCAGGGTTGCAGCAGCAAGCCCCAGTGTAAGTAATGACAAGTGTTCCATCTCTGGGGAGGTCAAGGACCAGGCAGCAGACTAGAAAGTCAGCAATCAGAGGAGGAAGGATTGAGGATCATGGGCAGAAATAGTCAATAGAGCTAGTCCCTAAGGAGGAAGGGTCAGATTTCTAATGGTTGAAGGGTAATAGCAGCCCACATGAGTGGCAGAAAAGAGATCATGCTAATGGGACCAGAAAGAGAAGTAGTGGCATCACCCTGTGGTATCCCCACCACTGTTGATTGTGTTGATGATGCTCATGTTTCCTCAAACACCACAAGCCACAAGCTTGGCCTTCTGCAGGGACCTAGCCTGAGCTAGGAGGGGACTAGTTAAGAGGGCACTCAGTGTATTCTATATACCTGACACGATCACTCAACTTAATAAAAATTATTCATGGAACCATGGGCCTAATATGTAGCACCTCTAAACCCCTATCCTCGTTCCTATATTCTAAGGTCTCTTTTGACATTGATATGTAATATCCATTGATTCTAGTTTTCCAAATCCCTAGCAACTGAAGGAGGATTATATGAAAAAGTATACCCACCCCACTTTTTTTTTTCCTATTTTATTTCGCCCTACAGCAGAGAGGGTCAATGATCTCAGGAATATTTTCAAGCTCAATTTGTAATCTAATGTACAATTCTCTCTTAATTTTATACTAGACACTGGGTTTGTTGAGTTGTATCCGTGAATTTGCAGTTCCGTTAAATCACCTGCCAGAGTGCCATGGTCTCTTGTGCACTGCAAGAGGCTCAGATCCAGGAACGTGGGACTCTCCGTGCCCCTTCACAAATGTTCTTGAGTGGGATTTCTTTTAAATCATTCATAAGGAGCTTTCGGTCAAGGATCCTTAACCTTAAGCCTGGCCGTGGTCATTCCCAAGGGCTTATCTTTTATAGATTTAGACTCATCTCAGGGAGCTGAGTGTGTTGTGCTTCTTCTCTCTGCTGTTGAAGTTTATTATTATTTTTTTGTTTTTTACATCTGTTCTCAGTGAGTGCTGATTTTGTTCAGGTTGCACCTGTGTTTATGTATGCAGACGCTCTCTAACCCTAGCTCATGGCCTCTTTTCAATAAATCCAGACATTCAGGGTAATCTTTTTCCTATCTCAATGCTTTTGAACTAAGCATTTTCCAGAGTCTGCCAGCTGCTTTAGATGCAGCCCACATCAGTTGCCATCTTTGGAGGGCGGCCCAAAAGCCCTGGTTCTACAATCTCTGCATATCTTTGCAAGCACAGTTCCATTAAGAGAAGAAGAACCCTTGGAAAGCTTGGGTCTATGCTTTTCCTTTCACTTTATAGCTTGGAGAATTTACTAACCACTCGTCATCATCACCTGAATCTGTTAGAGAGCCAATGTAAGTGGGAATCTATACAAAAGAATAAAAAGGAAGCGAGTACCAAAGTCCTCTATCCCAGGAGAAAGACTTTTTCTTGTCCAAATAGCACCTGTATTGTTATGTTATTGTATTTTTCCTTAAATCAGTTCACATGCCAAAAGTTACTTATTTGGGGGAGTGAGGGGGTACCAGGGATTGAACTCAGGGGCACTCGACCACTGAGCCACATCCCCAACCCTATTTTTTATTTAGAGACGGGCTCACTGAGTTGCTTAGCGCTTTGCGTTTGCTGAGGCTGGCTTTGAACCTGGGATCCTCCTGCCTCAGCCTCCCAAGCCTCTGGGATTACAGGCGTGCACCACCAAGTTCCCAGCCCAAATTTACTTTTGAAGAAACTTTATAGGGGTATTCTAAGTGGTAAATTAGTCTCACTTGCCATTAACAAAAATACATCCACAGCAATTAAAATTTAGCACTTCATCTGTACAGGACATCTTTGGGAAATACTGCTGATGGGAGATATCATATTACTGGGACTGAGGCAGAGTGAGGGAAACAGTCATTTGTCCCTAGCTTTAATATTCAGTTCGGGCCTCAGATTTAATTTTATTTCTAAGTTTTGCTTATAACAGGGTTTTTCAACCTCAATACTGTTGACATTTGGAGGTTTAGTCAGTTTTCCATTCCATAACACAATACCACAGACTGGAAAGTCCTAAAGAAAAAAAGGTTTATTTTGGCTCACAGTTATGGTACTAGTTCGAGGGGTTTTGTATCTGGTGATGGGCTTCTGCTGATAGTCCTGAGGCGATACAGGGCATCAAATGGTGAGAGATGTCCTGATGCTGGCTTTTACAGCAGACCCACTCTCCAAAGAACCCATTAATCCATTAATCACATGAATTGATCCATTCATTCTTTAAGGCAGGGCCCTAATTACCCCTTAAAGATCCTACCTGGCTTTTTTTTTTAATTTGTTCTAAACAGTGATTAAATCTCAGTATGAATTTCGCAGAAGACAAACCATACTCAAACCATAAATTAGGATCATTCTTTGTTGTTGAAGACTCCCTGTCCTCTACCCACTAATGGCAGGTGTGATAACCAAGATCTTGCCACATATCCTCTGGTGGGGGGGCAGAATCTGCTGGTTAAGAACCACTGTGTTATACACAGTACCTGTATTGCTTTTTATCCTTATTATGATCTTTAATTATTACTTTGTTAAGTATGCATATTTAAAATATGCTGAAAGTTTTGAAACCGCATTTTAGCATTTTTGTAACTATGTGCCTATTACTCCCCTCCCCTGACCACGAGAAAGTAACTCTCTCTAGCCTCTGCTGAGACCTCCTGGGGGCACCACTGTCTCTCACTGGCAGTTCCCAAAGGAATCTCACTGGCAAACAAGCAACTGGCTCCTTACTCCCCTCCTCAGGTGTTTCTGGCCTATATGCAGGCATGACTCCTTTTCAAGAAAACTCAGTGAGAACTTATTTAATGTATTATCTTCCATGTACGTTACTAGAGGCCTACATTTTTGTGGGCTACTACTTGCTTTAAAAATTATTCTTTTGTTTTTTGTTTTTAATTTCCCCCAGTGTGACGACGCTGGCTAATGTTACTTATGCTCTTTTTTTTTTTTTTTCAATAAGTAAGGCTAAAGCTAAGATAAGTTAAATAACTTGCCCAGAGCCACAATGCTGAACTAGCCATTCTGTTAAAGAAG
Organism: Urocitellus parryii; assembly: GCF_045843805.1. Taxonomy (NCBI): domain Eukaryota; kingdom Metazoa; phylum Chordata; class Mammalia; order Rodentia; family Sciuridae; genus Urocitellus; species Urocitellus parryii. The sequence continues at coordinate 58,998,257 of NC_135539.1, read as the reverse complement.
AATATTGGAAACAATATCTCAAAACAAGTGATAAAGCTATCAGTACACAATTATTGTTGCTTTTGTTGTTTAAAATACTTTGTATGAAAAATCGACAGAAATACACCAAAAATACTTGTTATGTTTAAGTAGAATACTTCTGGTGGCTTTCTTTTTAATACTGCTTCAGTATTTCTCAGTGGATTGTTATGAATTTCTGCTTCCTTTAAAAATGAAATTTTTAAGTGAAAATGAAATAAAATATAGTTACCATTATTGTCAAGAGTTCCTTCTTTATATTTCTAGCTAGGAAATGTACATGTTCTGTGCATGTATGAGTGGATATGTGTTCATGTGTCCAGGCTCAGTGGTCCTTCAGAATTGCTTTGCTCTATCTTTGGACAGAGCTAATCTGCCACTTCTTGTTCAAGGATACAGGTGGGACACTTCCATGAGGTACCCAGGCAGAGTACCTACTGACGGGAGGTAGAGAAGCTGATCTGCTTCCTCCATTGTTAGATTTTGATTTGCTGTATTTTTCTGTTTGCAATGCTAGTGATCAAACCCAGGTCCTTGTACATGCTGGACAAGGGCTCTACCACTGAGCCACATTTCAGCTCCTGTTTTAAAAAACATCTCTGGAATGAAATTAAGCCTTACCTACCAAGAGAAAGTGCAGGGTACATGGTGCATGCTGGACTGCTTCACTCTTGGTCACAGCGGTTTTTCATGTTGTTGTCACAGAAGAGAAATTGAGAGTGGGCCAGGTCACCATCAACTCTTTGTCCCAATAAGACTATGATGTGAATGCACAGCACACTGTCTTGGAGATATTGCTGCCAAGTAGATACACGTATGGGTCCAGAATGCCTAAACTACATGAGTACTGTCTCCAAGCCAAGATGCTATTTTTACTTAAACAAACTTCTTTCTACACCTTTCCACTTTAAATTTATTAGTACTCCATAATACAAAGATGCATTTTGACAGAGTATTTTGATAATTACTGTGAATATTCTGCTTGAGGTGGGGATTATCTTCAGCAAAGTACTTAGTGTTAAGTACCTGCCACTTAATCCTCATCACCTCTCTATTAGGTAGCTGGTAGAGTTCACATTTTATAGATGAGTAAAATGAGGCTCACACAGGTCACCAGTTCCTACCTCTTTGGTTCTGTCTGCTGATTCTCATGTTAGTGATTCCTCCTGAACTTGGGGTCAGTTTTCGTATGATTTATTTTTGGTTTCTAGCATACACAGCTGTTCTTATCAAGAACTATTTCTTGACTTAATATCTATTTATATTTCCAGATTATTTTTGCTTGTTCTCTGTGTTAAACCTCATTTAAGATTGAGTTGCTGGTTTACTGCTTTCTCAGTGTGATCTTCTCCCCAAGTACAAAGAAATTTCACTTCCCTTTTAGGTACTTCTTGTGCCCAGTGTCAAGGTGCATATGGTTCATCGCCACATTATCTCAACGGCCTTCCTTATCCTTACTTTGAACTCATTTTTTTTCCTGGCCTCTGTTCTGTGCTCACTTGCAAGTGCCCCAGAATCCAGCTCAGTAGTTTTTCCCTGTTACCCCAAATTCTCAAGAAATCTGGCCTGGTGTGAGGTCGTGTCATGTATTTTGACTATACCACGTGATCTTCACGTCCATCACTAGGTGGTTTTCTGCTCTAACCAGAAGCACGGTGTCGTGTCTGGGAAAAAAAAAAATAATACGGATGATGGTATTTTAAAGAGCTGTAGACATTTTAATAAAAGTTTCTTCTCAGATTTTCCCTGATGTGTATCAGAAGGAACAGAGAACGTGGCATGCCTGCCGGAAGACATCCTGTTCATTGAGCTAGATTTCCCTAAAAAGGAGCATTCCTAGCCAACTCTGCCCAGAAGAGGAACCCAGGGTGGCAAACCCAGACCTATCATGCCTGAAAGTGCCATTTTCTTATCCTTAACATTTCAAATTATCCTCTGTCACTGTGACAAACAGGATGAACACTAATAGTCAATGGAAACCAGCAGTGCCCATTGTCAGGTGAGGAGTGGGCTGAGGCCCCATGCTCACTTCAGCCTGCTGAAGCCTGCTAGTGTTTCTGGCCAAAGGACCAGCGCTGAACGTGACTTCATATGGTCCCCATACCTTTGTTCTGATCAGCAACCACTAAGCCCAGGTGGTGACGTGGTCTCTCAGGGGACTCACAGCCCACTTATAAACAGTTCCAAGAGCACAAAGCACAGAGGCATATGGAAATTCCACTCTCATGCTTAATATACAACATGCAAAATGAATTTTTCATATTGGCTTTAAAAAAAAAAAAAAAAAGGAAGAGTTCCAGCGTTTCCTCACTGGTGTGCCTTTTGGAGTTAGTGTCCTTTAAAGCAGCCAGAGGGAGAATGACTGTAATGTAAGCAGAGTGGTGTTTGCAAGTAAGAGCTGGAGGAGAGGCAGCGATGATTTTGGAAACATTATTCTGGTGTTGAATTGAACAAAGAGTTATTACTGCAGAAAAAAAAAAAACAGAAACGCGTTGTTAATACTCTCTCAGATTTGGGCCTGGAGAACCATACTGTGAATGGAGTAGAAGATAAATAGAGAGAAAATGGCAAATGAAGGGGACAAATAACCAGGGGAAAGGGAAGGGGGGAAAGTTGCCTGCTTGCCTCAGCAGAAGAGAACACATAACCAGTGTCTGATGCATTTCCTTAAGAACCAGTGTGTTTGCAAATTGCTCCATTGCATCTTAGCAGAATCTAATCTGAGTAACGAAGAGCTGACTTGGAACATAGTTGGACGAATTCCCTCAGTACTCCTGAAATATAACAGAGCACGGAACAGTATAATGAAAAATAACAGAGAGAGTAGCTAGGGGCTTAACTTATGATCAGTGTTCATTACAACAAATGACACTTTCACTGCGGAGTTACCATAAAGATTATTGACTCTTACGTAATGTGGTTCCCATCTGAATAGATCTGAGAGCAGGCTCAGCCTGTGAATGGGAGAGCTGGAGCCAGAGCCAGGACCAAAGATGTATTCGGTACCCTAACTTGTGTTTTTCAGTTAGTACTGGTGAGCTGCCCATTCAGAACCCTGGACAGAGCAAAAGAAAGTGAACCTTCTCCCAGGAAGAATCTCCACCATTACTTGGGCCTTCACTAGCATGGCTATGTGTTGGGTTTGATGAAGACCAGACTCAGAAAGTGACTAAACTTGTTGGTCGTTTTCTCTCCAAGGACCCTCCTTATGTTCTCTGCCATTTGCTATTTTCCTCAATCATACATAATACAACATTTTTAAAAATATCTCTTTGGAAAGAAACTGTGTTTTGTGTAAAACTTTGGGCAGACAACCATAAGGCATTTTGCAATCCTGTAGCTTCGCCCAAGTTTAGAATGCAAAACCTGTTTTGAGCAGTATCCAATTGCCTTGGTTTAACCTGTTAGGTGCCTGTTGAACACTGTTTTATGTTGTTTCATCCTCACAACAACCATATAAGATGTGTACTGTTATCACAATCCTATCTTACAAAGGAGAAAGAACTCTAAGGTAACTTGTCCAAGATTCCCAGCTGCCAAGAATTTTAGATGCATTTCAAAATAATTTCTAACAGTCTTCTGTGTGCTAACTTCTACACAGGTGCTCGACAGAAAGGAAAATTCTCATATTTCCTGTCTCTTCCCCATCTCTCCTTCTCTCCAAGTGAACTGGGTAGTAAGTCTATCCAGAGCCTCAACTTTAAGCCGGTATTCACAATCACACAAGCCTTGCTTCTTGTTCTTTCTGTATTTTAAAAGTCAGCTCAAAGTGTCAGTCTTAGCCAGAGGTAAAGATGGCAGCCCTCAGTGATTTGGGACACAGTAGCCAAGAAAAGGAACGCCAAGAGTCCAGTGCCTGAGAACTGCCTTGTAGTAGAGAAAGAAAACAAGTGGTATTTGGGAACAGGTCAACAGTAGCCAAAAGAACAATGAAGACAACATAGAAAATTGAGCTTTGGATCTCGCCTTCATTAAGGTTTGAATTCCTGAGTTTTATGGGAAAAAATAACTCAACCAAGATTGAGATTTTAAAACTGCCAGGAGCCCTGATGTAAACAGTAGATTCCATGCCCCTAGTCTCTATGCTAGATACCTTGTTCTCTCCTTTGGAAAAGCCTGATTGTAATTCTCCTTCCGCCTTCACCTGAGGTCTGCTCTGCTGACCTTCCTCAGCCCCTACTCCCCATCAGGTCTCCTGGAGGCTGCTCTCCAGGTCATGGTCAAGGTCTGTTGACATGGGAACGCGCCTTTCCCTTTGGGATCTTCCAACCACGATGCCGATGCCGTCAGATTGGGCTGGGGAGGAGCTTCCCAGATCCCCTGCTCCTCTGGCAACCCCACCTCACACTTTTACTTCCACCTCTCTTCCACCATCTGCATTTAGAATGTTCTAACACCTTTCAGGGGTGTTTTGTGGGTGAGATTCTTCAATGAAACACGAGATTCTTGGATGAAGGGAGCTGTTGTGACAAGACTTAGCTCTTCCTTCCCCACCCACAGCCACAGTTTGCCTACTGGGGGCATCCAACCAGGAAAGCTGAGCCCAGAGAGGTGGATCCTCGCCCCATGCAGCCCAGCATTCCTACCACCACCACCGGGTTGGTTGTTGGTGCCTGGATTCCTCTCACAGATCTTACAATACCATCAAGCCTCAACTATAGACCTCGTAGTTGTTAACCGTTTTGCACTTGCAGTTAATTTCTCTGAGACTCTCAAAACGTCTGATTTAGCCAAGCGCAGGTGGAGCACGCTTGTGATCCCAGACGCTAGGGAGGCTGAGACAGGAGGATGGCGAGTTCAAAGCCAGCCTCAGCAAAAGCAAGGCGCTAAGCAACTCAGTGAGACCTTGTCTCTTGAATTTAAAAAAATAGGGTTGGGGATGTGTCTCAGTGGTTGAGTGCCTGCGAGTTCAATCCCTGATACCTGCCCCCTCAAAAAAAAAAAAATTGATGTAAAAAACTATGAAACCTGCTTAGTATATCCAGGCTAAAAATATTTTCTAGACTTTTTTTTTCAAGGTTTTCTAGACTTTAAACCCACTATTCCTTTGGGAGATAATTTTTTTTCCATCAAACTCAAAATATGAAAGTAAAAACTGAAAGGAGGGTGGAATCCAAAGACTTTTCTCCTATGGAACTGTCAGGGATGGCTTCTCCATTATTGACTTGTCCCCAAATACTGCTGTGTTTCTTTCTGCACACCCACGGGTCCCCTTGCCCACCAAACCCAGGGCTCCTTCTCTACTGCTGCCCTCTTTCCATCACTGGCCAGCAATCCAAAGACTGGGATCTTGAGTGTAAGAAAAGCACAAATTGGCATCACATGCCATGTTTCAGGGAGAGCATGGCTGAGGGAGGGTGCTCAGCTTTGTCAGGGAAATGGCCAAAGGCGCCAGGTGCCTGCCGCTGCTTTTTCCTGAGCTCCACCTGCGGAAAGCCTCCTGGTAAGAGTGTGGTAGGGAGCTGGATGCTTTCTGGTATGGATCCTTAAGGCCGTTTTGTTTGTTTGTTTGTTTGGCTTTGCTGTGTTTCTAACTGGAAAGTGATTCATGTCACCTAAAGTCCTTGGACAGTGGCAGAAGGGAAAAACGCTATAGTGTTGTCTGAAATCTAAGGCATCACGCCACATTCTACCAAAGCAGAGAAGGGACCTTAGGGACGCTAGCCCTGTAAAGTTTCATTTAATGTGATGTGGCTAAGGGTTAAGTGAGTTCAAATAGCTGAAGTGCTCCACGGGATTCAGAGGTGACATGTATAAGTTCCATTCAGATGCCCAACGCTGACCATGCGGAAACCCTGGCCATAGCCCTCTATCTCAGTGGGTTCTGGGCACAGTCCAGTGGAGTGCACCATCAAGCTCCATATCCATGTCCACTAAGGGACATGTGGCAGCACAAATTCTAGATGGTTAGCACCCCAGTGTAAATGCAAAGACCCCATTTCCTGTTTGGGGAAACAGATCACTGAGTTAGTGGGCTCATGCCAAAACCTGTGAGTCCCAATTCCGTGTTCTCAACCCTGCTTTCTGTTGAATTGGTGTGTGTCACCTGCTAAGGTCAAATCAGGAAGTCACCTGGATGGAGAAAAACTGAAAGGGAGGGACACCACCCAGAGCAGAGTCCATGCTGCTAGCCACAAAGAGGAGGAGGAAGAGCAAAGGAATGCTGTCTGCTTCTCTTTTCAAAACTAGTATTCTAGTTGTGTGACACCAATCTGCATTGTAATAGCATTTACATCAGAGCCACAGGACAAATGTGGACCCCTGTGGTTTCAATTGCTTGAGGCTTAAATGAGATAATATATAGAAAATGCGGTAGATGCTTCCTGTGTACAATGCTCATGTGTAGCGAACACTACACAAGTTCTTCTGTTAGATAAACTCATGTAGCTAGCTTGATGAATTTAGTAGTCAGGAATATCCCTGAGCTGTTTGTTCTTGAAGGTATTATGTGTGCCAAAAAAGACTCTAAAAAGATCTGCTCTTTTTATTTTTTTTTTATTTTTTGGATGATATTGGGAATTAAACCCAGGAGTGCTTTACCACTGAGTCCTTGTGTTGTTTCTTTTTATCTTTATTCCCCCCACCCCTTAAGACAAGGTCTCACTAAGTTACTTAGGGCCTTGTTAAATTGCTGAGGCTGGCCTTGAACTTGCAATCCTCCCACCTCAACCTCCTGAGTCACTTGGATTGCAGACATGTGTCACCAAGCCTGGCTCATTCTCATTTTTTATTTGTTTGTTCAAAGGAAAGGGGAAAGAAGACTGCTTTAAAAATGTTCATTTAACTAAATTCTCATTCATAGACAATTACTATCTTCAATTAGTTCTTATTAACATTAGATATAATTAAGAGTCAGTAAAAGGCCATTGTACCATAAAGGAATTCAGTGGAAACCCCTGGTCCCACTACTGTGAAAGAGAATCTCCACCCAGGGACAAAGCCTGGGCTCCCGAATGGCCGCACGGTGCAGAGTGGTGGCATGTTGAATGCTGACCCCATTTTGCCATTTACCTTTCAGTCTTAAACCCTGTGGCACGCTGAGGAAAGCACATGAGAGACTGGTATAGGACACAGAATTCTATGACAGAAGATAGCACCCCGAAGGCCAGGCCACTTGCCATGGCCTACACAGGACACATCCTTTCAGTAGACAGCTCTAAATGGGTAGCTGATGGATATACCTGATGGATATTTTGGGTGACTTGTTCTGTTTCTGAGGACATCAGGAAAAGTTCCTTGGCTAAGAGATTCATTCAGTCCTTTGGTCAGTCCCTATTTGTAGGGTGACTCTTGTGTGTCAGGTACTGGAACAGGAGAAATAAAAGTGATCTAGACATAGTCCTTGTTCCAGAGGCACTTCTGATACAGCTGGGAATCATTCAGTTACTGCAAGAATGCACACTTTCATCCATGCAGTCAGCAACCACGCCAGTGAGCCCGTATCATGTCAGGCACCGAGGACATCCAACAAGACATACAAGGCTCTTGCTATCTAGGAACTAATCTTCTATTAGGGGAAGCAAGGAACAACAGTAATCAAATAAAATAACCATTGTGATGTGAAGTGGGAAGGAAATCAATGCTTGTCAGAGATAGTGTGGGCAGAGAAGACCTCACTGCAGAATTCACCTTTGAAGAAGACCAGAGTGATGATTAGGACTCAGCCTTCCTCTGATGGCAAGAAACACAAATCCTAAGAAGGAGAGGGTGTGGCTTGATGGTTTTATACTAAGACTAATCCAGTGATATAGTAGGTTTGGGGCATGTCATGATAGAAGATTCCAGATGGTGTCATAGGGTCTAGTCTCCCTCCATATTTCAGTTCTTCCTAAGTCTATGGTGATTTCTCTTCTGGGCAGACTTTCTTCACACCATGCCAAGTGGGGTGCCAGCAGATCTAGGCTCCTGCCATTCCTAGTTCAGGTAAAACAGGAAAAAGGGGGCCTCTGAGCTAAGCTCCTGGGGCTGTCTCTCTTCTTGGCCCCCATGAGCCACATGCTTGGGTATGAACCAGTTGCAAAGGCTACGGCTGAGCCACAAGTCCAGTGACAGAAGTCCCAGAGCAGCAGACCCAGGCTCTGGGGTCAGAGTGCTGTATCTTGTCGAAGATGTGTAAAGTGTCTGTGCCTGTCTCCTCACCTGTGAAGAGGACACACACCCTAGCTCCAGAAGAGCATTCCAGGCAGAGGAAAGAGCAAAGGCCAACTTCAGAAGTGGGCACAGTCATGGGATGGAGAGCAGGGAGGAAAGTGTGGAAGAGGGCGGAGGAGTTGGCCAGAGGCTAGACCACACCAGTGTGGGGCAGTATTTGCAGGGTACAGGTGATACCCTACTTGGAGTCTCTACTTCCTTGTAGAGACGTCCTCTTGCCAGGGCATGCACAGGACTCAGAGCCTGCCTTTCTCTGCAGTGTGCACATGTGTCCACTGGCTGCCTTTGGCCCACTGTTTCGGTCGCCCACTGATGCTCTTCTGATGGATGTGTTCTCCCTCTGGCTTTGTCAGTACCCTTGGTTTGGTTACATCAGGCCTGCTGGCCTGGGAGTGATGCTGCTGTTATTTTGGGTGACTTGTTCTGTTTCTGCTTTGATGCACTTTGTGTTGATTTTATCATTGAACACAGAGAGGGCGATCTTATGTCCCCTAGCTTCAGGTTTTCCATGTGCCTCTCTCCTGCCCTGATTGTAGTGATCCCTTCAGACAATCCTGACTTTGCAGGACATGACATTTAAAGTGGGTTATAAAATATAGACAAAATATCACCATAATTTGTGATGATATAGTGTTCACATCCAGCTGAGCCTGGATGTTAAGAGGTCTGTTAGAAAATTTACTATTTAGCTTTCGAGAGCTAGATTCAAGTTAATGGATTATCCTAGTAGGGATTTTTGTAAGAATAACTTTTGAAAGGGCTAAATTGCCCACATGAAAATAATTCCTTGTTTTCCGTTCCTCAAACTCATACCTAGTTTGGTGTATCTCTGCGTATATTCCAAGCATACAGACATTTACAGTTGGGTGTCTCTTTTTAATCTCTACAGACACCACGCACTAAAGGCATTCTTTCTTTTCATTTTTTCACTCTTCAGTGCAGCATGAAGTCTACTAGGGAGACAGCTTGTTTGGGAAACCTACCCGTGCCCTTGGACTTGTTTCCTTTTGCCTTTGAGTTTATTCTGGAAATTGCAACATTTAGCACTTTGCAGTTTAATTTAAAAGGATTACCTATTTTCTTAAATGCTTAAGCAGGGAAGCAAGTTGCAGTTATTGATTTTTCTCTGCATGTATTCTGTGGAAGCTGTATTTGGTCCTTCCCCAGGGAACATACCTCCTGAACTGCATGCTTACTGGTGACAGCTTGGACCTCTGATACATAACCAAAGACCTTGCCTAATATCCTTGCAACTGCTTGGGGAATTTTTATTAAGTAAAAGCATCATTAGAGTAGACAGGATGATAAAGTTTAATGAGCATCTTTTGTGCATGATATTGTTAGTTTTGCTCTGCCAGAATCCTCATTTCTCCCCTCCAGTGGGGCAGATAGCAAGTGTGCAATATATGGGGTATTTCCAAATCTGCCTTATATTTTATATTGTGTTTTTATAGAGCTTGATATCTGTGTTCAGCCAACCACACATTCCTTTTGGCTATTTATGTAGATGCTGCTTGCACATGTATGTTTGTACTTTCTTTGTACACTGTGTGTTGGGGACACAGAACAGTGAGAGTTATAATTGAAATGATTGTGACACCCCCACTGCTACAATATTCTCTTTTGAATTAATGAGACTTCTCATAGGAATAGGATAACTGATATTTTTTTTTCTTTAAGACTCAGCAATTTATGTGCTAAGGTTCTGTCGCCAGCCCTTCATAAGCTGCTAGATAGGATAAATAAAGATATTGCAAATGCTTATTAATAATCTAAGCTTCACACTTTGTCCACAGACTTATTTGTGGAGATTGTAAATTTAGCCTCCCACCATAAGATTACAGATTATAAGCAAAATTATTTCTCTCCATTATTTTTGCTAGCCATCTACTTAGATTTGAAAGCTGGTTCTTTTCTTGGTCTGCCTGAGGACTTTCCATGGAAACACCCATAACAACAGTAGGGAGGCATATGACATGAGCAAATGACTTCAGAACAGCATATTGTACCTCTCATATACCTGGCATTCTGAAATACAATATTTACATCACACACAATGTGTTTCGAACCGTGCCTTCAGTACACGGAACACAAAAGAAGTGAGGCCTGCAATCCTCACTCTGGAGAAGATGGTGGCTGGGAAATCCAGAAAGATGCACAACAAGACAGCTAAGTCGAGTTTGAACTTTGGAGTAATTGCATGGGTTTGACCCAGTCCTGAAGTTGCCAGGTGTCAGTGTCCTCCTTTGAGAAGGAAGAATAGTAACAGGACCTCCCTGTCTGAGCTATTATGATTATCAGTGATTTTTGATGATGTTTTGAAATACTGAGGCCAGGGCAGGAGTCACTTTATGTATCCTCAAGAACTTAATGGTGAGATCCCGATAAATCCCATTGCACTTCGTGAAGGCAGAATTAGAGATGGGGAATAGAGGAAGTTGGGAAAAGCCTCAAGGTCTCCAAATATGAATGAGATATGAATTGTAGAAAAGGATCCAGGCAAGCTTTCTAGACAATGATGACACAGATCAGCCAAAACACAAAACAAAATAAAACCAGAGACCTCAGGGAATGTTGACTAGCAGGAAACACTAATCCCAGGCCTCAGATCTAGCACTTTTTTATTTTTTTTTTTTTAAACACCCTAATGAGCCCATGCCAGTCCTGTTGCCCCTGCACCTGCATGGGAGACAGTGTGCATGTGTCCCCATTTTCCTGTTAAGATAGAGATTCTAGAAAGACATAGGACTTAAGGCTACTTAGCTAATAAGTGGTGGAACTGACTGGAGTGGTTTTTCCTATGCTCCTGCTGCCTGCCTCAAGTCCAGCTAAACATGACTCTTGCTTGTTTGTGCGCAGGGAGAGCTGAAGGGGCATGGGCTATGGTGCTGTGGTGCCCAGTGACTAGTAGTGTACTGAATATTCAATTCAAGGGGCAGTGAGTGCACATGGGTACACCAAGGAGACGTTGTTCTGTCAGCTGCATAAAGGACACATTGGAGGAGGCAAAATACTAGCATCAGGGAGACCAAGAAGGGAACCATTGTTATCACCTAAGGGCCATGTGACAAGAGCCTTTATTAGGGTAGAAGAAAAAAAATGAATAAAGTCAGAAGATGATAGAAATCAGGATAAACTTAAGTACCATAAAGTGGCTAATTAACCCACTGAGTTATGAACCTTTTGAAAAACTGAGGAAAACTACATATTCAGCTTTGCCTGGAGTTTCACACAGTTCTATAGTCCCAGGCTGAGAATTTTCACTGCAGAGGAAATTCTATCAAATTCAACTAATGTGGCAATCTATGAAAGAGGTCTATTTCAAGGTGGCATCAACATTTGATCCCAAAGGTCTAGAGATGCAGAGGGTCAGACCTGTGGATTTGGAAGTGGGGGACTCTCATCTGCTTTGCTGAGTTTGATATCAAGTCTGCAAATGGGCTGAAGAGGATGGTAACTCGGGGGACTGCTGCCTGGAGATAATCACTGGAGTTATAAAATGAAATGGCCTTTCTGGGAAGAGGATACAAAGAGATAAAAGCAGAGACATAAGGTCTGAAGAGGTCTCCAGATAGATAATAAGAACCAGGACAGGTCGTTGTAGCCAACACAGGAAATTGTCAAGAAGGAATGGGAGGGTCTGGAGGGGTCTTTGTTGCTGCAGCGGTTAAGGCCTGCAGTGGTTAGCAGGAGACCCTCACATCCAACTGGAATAACAAAACTCATGCATTTTTCTGAAACTGAAGGTGCCCCTATTAAACAAAACTCACATATCAATAATGGAAAGTCACACACATTGTACTGCTTAATAAATATATTTGTTGCAAAATTGATTCCAATTATCGTGGTCTGAAACTCTAGAGTGCTGTGCAATTTTTGATATCACCAGGCAGTAGTGGCCAGTTGCATGGGACTTAAACTGGCCAGTCTTCAGGCTGCTGTAATAACACCTCTAAAGTGACCAGCCTGTGACCCAGGCAGTCTGCAGAAATCATTTCCTAATGGTTCTCCAGCAGCAGTTCTTCAGTTGGCAGCTCTGAACAGGGCCCACTCCCATTTTCGCCCTTGTCCTTCACAGTCAAAAATGGAGAGCCCTTGTGAGCTGAGCAGGGATGGTTTGCTCATCTCCCCAGCTGAAAGCTACTGCCAGGCGTCTCACCTTTGAAATTGTCTCTGGCGACAGAAGCCTGTTCATCAGACGCCTAAGAGTAATGGATCCTTGCCTGTCACTTCAAAGTGCTCCTTGTTAGTTTTTTCCTCTCCCAATCATCTCCCAATTATCCTCTACAAACCTCACATTTCAGGGCAGAGAAGATTTTGTCTGAGCAAAAGGGTTACTTTGCCCACCAGGGGCTGCAGCTTCATGGGCAAGCTTGAGCCAGGCTCCCTGTCAACACTCCAGAGGTGACACAGCCAGGCGGCAGTGCCCGCTGGAGCCCTTCCAAGGGGTGACCCACTCCAAAAGCACATGGTCAAATGCAGGTCTCAGGCCACGCTCTGTGGCAATAGCATGTGTGAAGTGGGAGGAACTATTCAGGTCACTGAGTCAGAGAACTTCATAAGAGGTTAAGGGCAGTAACTGCTTTTCTGGAACATCCATTATGTTAAGCCCACGTGGACAAGACTGTCTCTACATCTCATTTCATCTGTTTCCAAGCTCCCTGACGTAGCTGAGGGATTTCATCTTCATTTTACAGAGGAGGACGTTAGACGGTGACATTCCCAAGTTCACATGTTCTTCAGGACCAAGCAGGGTACTAGATAAGGGATGAGTGTGACGCTGGGACAGTTCTCCAAGAATCCCCAGGGACAGGCACTGTGGACTCCTACTTGGCAGGACAGGTGTCACCCAAGCAGAACAGACAGAGGAGGACATCCTCTCTGGGACCTGCCAGGGACTGAGTTGTGGTTAGGGTTTACTTAGGGACAGAAAGTGGGAACAAGCAAGCTAGAGAGGCTACACCTGCCAAGGCTCAAAGGTGCAGTGTGCATCAGGACGGGAGGGCATTCTATATCAGGAAGACAAAACCAGTCTGGAAGGTTGTAAGCTATCTTAATCATGTTTTTATTGTCTGTATTTTGTGAGGCTTTTACATCCAAGAGAGACCTCCCCTCAGGGCCAGCTAGTTCCTAGAGTAGCAAACAAGTTGTCTAGGAGCCCCTTTCATATGCAGAACCCATATCCCCAGCTACCTTTACCCAGCCGGCTGGAATTCCCCCTGCCCTAAGTCACTCCAGGCCAGGTACTGGATGACAGAAGACCACTCTGATAACCTGCAGTCTACCAAAAATATTTGAACTAATTCTCAACTGGCCCAAACTTGCCTGATGGGCTGGCCTTGGACTCTGGGCCATCCTCTCTCCTTTGCTTCTTTGCCTTCTTACCCATAGGCTGCTTCCCCATGTGGCTTGTGTGACATGGCAGGCACTCTCCTCTCTGGAGCTCCAAGTAGTAAAACTGCTTTCAGTAGTGCTGACCTTCCTGGGCATTATAGCGCACACCTGTAATCCCAGAGGCTTAGGAGGCTGAGGCAGGAGGATCTCAAGGTCAAAGCTAGCCTCAGCAATTTAGCAAGAACCTAAGCAACTTAGTGAGACCCTGTCTCTAAATAAAATATACAAAGGTCTGAGGATGTGGCTCAGTGGTTAAGTGCCCCGGGTTCAATCTCTGGTACGAAAAAGAAAAGGAGAAACAAAACAAAACAAAACAAAAACTAGTGCTGACCTCTCCGTGTCACTCGTTCACCTCCATAAATTAAATCCAGGTGCAATCAGAGTGTGGGCCTGCAGCGTTACCTCCAGACAATGGGGGCAGGGACCCTTCTTTCTACCTGTGGTAAAGAGGGGACAGTTGGCCTGTTTTCACTTCTTCTTATAGGCATGGCACCCCACTTTTTCTTAGGGGGGAAATCTTGCCCTTCCTAAAACTTGGTTCTTTGGGTTTTTTTCTCCTCAGTGAGCTGCTTTTCTTTTCCTGATGAAATGAAGCAGATTCCTCACAGATCCGCTGCCTGGCAGGGCCACCAAGGTTCATTTACCATGTCAGTACCCTGTTGCTACTGTAACAAATTACTATGAACTTCTGTGCTTACTGGCTGAAAAAAAATGTAGTTCTGGATATCAGAAGCCTGGAATCCATGTTGTTATAACCATACAACCTTCCTGAGACTTGAGGGAAGAATGCGGTTCCTTGCTTTTCCAGATCACCTGTGCTCCTTGGCTCATAGCCCTGTCTTCTCTCTTCAGAGTCAGCAGTGTGTCATCTCTAACTCTGGCCCTCCCACCTCATTCTTTTAAGGACCCCTTTTGATGGCATTGGGCCCACCACACGATCCAGGACCTTCTTCCCTGCTCACATCCATGTAAAGTAAGACATTTCCGAGTGTCAGGGAAGAGGAGGTGGCCATCTCTGGAGGCCATCCATTTGGGTACCACACTTACATACCAAACTGCAGACCCATGGCTAACAACTACCAAATCGAGACCTTGTGTCTCCTAACTGGTTAGAGCCAGAGGTGCCTGTTGTCAAGCCAGCCCCATCTCCATGTGAGTGAGCTGCCTGGGAAAGGCCGACTCATCTGCCCACACAGCCTGAGGAGTTGAAAGACGGCTCAGCAGACAGCAGCTCCATCCAGCCCCGGGATGACTCATCAAGGAAGTGGGGCAGTGCATTTAACTCAGCCTTAGTTGCTTGATTCAAAGAGGATGAAAACCTTTCTTCTAGAGGTGTTTGGGGATTTAATGTGGATAGAAATACTGTGTTATTTTTCACAGGAAATAGCCCTAAAGAAATGAGGCGGTCACATAATTATCTTTATTTAATCACTCTCCATAGAACCAACCCTACATCAGTCCTATATTTCAAAAGCATTCACTGGTCACTTCCAACTGACTCACCACTGTGATGGGTGATTGAGCCACCACAGCTGCCCCATGAGAAAAATAACATCCTGACTTGACAGAGGAGGAAACTTGAGGCGGGACAAGCGGGAGGGGAAAGGAGCTGGTCATTTGCTCTGAACCAATGGCTTGTGAGTGTCAAAACTCAGATTTGAACCTGTGAGGCTGCCGTCTCCTGCCTGGCCCTTTGGAGTGACTTGCCAGGTAGCCCCAGAAATCCAGGCACACACAGTGGGATCTGAATAGAAAAGCAAGCCAGGATGAGAAATGTCATGGGAACATGCCAGTTCCCTCCTTAAAGGGAACAGAGCCGCTGATGGTTATCCAACAACTTCTGCACTCCTTTTTGAAATGGCTTCCTTGGGTCCCTACTCCCAGGGCCAGCTAAGCACCTCCTGCCCCTGGTGGAAGGAAGGAAGCCCTCCTTGCCCACTGCGGCTCTTGCCTCTCTCAGGGCATGACGCAGAGCAGGCCCCTGGCAAACCTCCTTCCTGTGACCTTATATTGTTGCTGATACTACTCTCCTAGCACCCACAAGTGTTTCTGGGTTTCCATGTGTATGCGCTCTGAACTTATGTGTCTGTAGATTTTTATAATTCTTAAGGTTCCATGTTGTCTGAGTAAGAACATGTCTATTTCTTTTTCCTTTGGGAAACAGGAAAGAGATATGAGCCTGTAAGAAAGCTGTGTAGCTGAAGAGACCGAGACCATAGGCACCTGTGTGAACCCACAGAACAGCTCAGACCTTTGCTTTGGGCCGTGTGGGAGGACTTCCGAGACCAGAGGCCTCTGGGGGTTGTCATGTTGCAGGATTAAGCTCCAAGCATGGAGTCAGTAGCATCCTAGGAGAAGAAGGACAGGGACTATTCAAGAGAGAAGTATGTTCCAGAGTGTGTCAACTAAGATGGCGACTATAATGGATGACTCTGATTGGGCTCAGGTTCTCTTCTACCTGTTTGATGGACCTGGGAGGGATTCTGGGAAGGAGAGGCACACGTTGTGCCTACCCAGATAGTGCAGATGCCCTTCCCCTCTCAGGATCCCTAACTTCTCTGCACCTGACGAATCCCTTTGCCTGTAGGATCATATATGCGCCAGTTTCAAGGACTAGGACATAGCACTGGGAATTGGGGACAGCATCAGAAATAAGGTTGACCTTTCTAATAACTCTTCTCCAACTAAACCAGAGGTTCTTTACCTGGGAGCCATGGCCCCCAGGTGTTCATGGCTTGGTCTCCAGGGGATCTGTCACTCTGTATTAAATGTGGTAGAGGGCTGTATCTGTGGTTCTAAAGATGTGCTTTCCTAGACAGCAGGTTCTCTTGGGAAGGAAGTGGGCCCTGTGGCTGCAGAACAGACAGCCAGGCTGGGCAAGATGGGGCTCTCTAAGCTCTTAATTGCTATGGAGCTTGAAAGCCCATTTGGAGGTTCCTGTGTTACGTTTCTAGCCATGTGGTACCTTCTTTTTTTTTTTTTTTTAAGAGAGAGAGAGAGAATTTTTTTAATATTTATTTTTAGTTTTCAGCGGACACAACATCTTTGTCTGTATGTGGTGCTGAGGATCGAACCCGGGCCGCCCACATGTCAGGCGAGCGCGCTACCACCTGAGCCACATCCCCAGTCCCGGTACCTTCTTAACACAGGAGATGCCCTCCCCCTAGCAGCAGACATTGCCAGCTCCTGGCCCCCTCCTCTGGCTCACAGGGCCCCCTGATGCCAACTCCCAACTCTACACTGTGAGAGCAGAGACCACTGTTGGTGAAGCCGACTAGTAGTTTTTTGTTTATTTTTATGGTTCTGGGATCAAACCAGGGCCTCACCCATGCCAGGCAAGCACTCTGCCCCTGAGCCACATCCCCAGCACTTTTAAGGAGACACACTTGGAAGACACTGGAAAAGACAGAATCCAGCAGGGCTTGCCAACCCTGGTGACCCACCCTTCCCCATCCACACAGTCAGCTGGAAAATTCATGGGTCCGTCTCCCCTCACCCTGTCAGCCATATGCCAAGATCATCAAAAGCACCAGTACATGCTAAAAGTGCTACGCTGTGTGTCCAGAAACGCAGCATCAAGAATGGGTGAGATTCCTTGAGTGGGCACTAGAACCAGGGTCACCTGTGCCAGCACTCGTCTGTAGGTCCAAAGCAGCTGCAATGGCAGCCATGTTACCCCCACACACACACACCTCTGGAGGAACTGAGAGGGCTGAGGGCCTGGAGGGCTTTCTGAGAGACACAGGGATATCAATAAGGAGAGCTAAAGTTGAGCTGTATTTATTTTAGGGTGGCTTTTAATTTAGTTTAATCAGAATTACTCATAAATTATAGATTAATTACTATCTGCTGCTCAGTGAAATAATCCTCTCAGCCACAGAGCCTGCGCCACTCCGCAGTGAATGCCATCCACTGTCATCGTAGGGCACTTTGTCAACATTTAATCAGCAGTACTTATTAATGTGGCATTGATGTGTGGTAGCCATCCCCTCACTATCAATCACGCGTGAGCAGCCAGAGTAGACGCGGACACCATTGCTCTTAGTCACATTAGCCAGCCCCTGGGCTTTTAGGCCAAGCATGATGCTTACTTTTCATGAAGCGGACACTCTGTCTCTTCAGTTCTACCTGACTTTTATCATTGTCGACTTATGCACTTGCAGCCTTTGGAACTGGCTGAGCATCACCTGCTGTCACTGTCCAGAAGACCTGCAGAATTACAGGAGGCTTGTCCATGGTTGGACGTCACAGCCCAGACTGCATGGGCTCATGCACACGTGTGTCCAATAGTTGTGAATCCTTCAATAGAGTATTGTGTATGGCCCAGAAAAAGCAGGTGATCTTTTGGTTTTCTTTGGCTACCTGGATGTTCCTGGAGATTAATCTATTTTGAAAGCTCGACCAATAGAAATTGACATTGGTGAACTATGTCTCACGGTTTCCTCCCTTTCTCTTTTCAGCCTCTACGGCAGACACATGCAGGCAAACCCAGAACCCCCGAAGAAGAATAATGACAAATCAAAAAAGATCAGCCGGAAACCCCTGGCAGCCAAGAACAAATGAGGAGTTGGCACAAGCTGGGCTCCTGGCCTCTTCTCTTAACTCTTCTGTCTCTCTTGCTCTGTCTCACAAATAACTATAATGTGTGTGTGGCTTTTAAAAAAAAAAAAATGAAAAACAACTTTTCACTCTCTGTTTCTAGGGCTTACCACCTTACGTTTTACGTTCTTTTGGTAGGTGGTAGATTGTTATAAGGTCTTAAACCGATTTCCATTTGTTTCCTTAAAATCACCAAAGGCAGGAAGCAAAGCTTTAATTCAGCTGCAAATTCCATAGTAGGCACAGACTCAAGGTCCTTGAATAGACATCTTGAGGTGGTGTATTATTAAAAGAATAATTAAAATCATGTAACCATTTAAATGTCACGGTTAACACTTTTCACTCTTTCCATTTAATTCACATAACTCATTATTTTGTCTCATTCAAAGTCTTTCTTCACCACCAAGCTATTACATTCATTTAACTTACAAATGATTTTCATAAAATCTTGAATTTGTAATATCACTTGTTGTTTCTTGACTAGAATAAAGAACAATTTGATCTTAGGGTGTCCACATTTTTGTTTACCTTTTCTCCCCTTAAACTGTCTTATCCAGATTGATTGGTTGTAGATGATCCACTGAACTTTCCATGAAAGAAATGCAAAATGAAATCAGAGTTTTCTTCTTCTATCAGTTTGTCAGTTTTTTTCTTTTTTTCTTTGAAGACTGTTGCTAAATTAGGCAGGAGCAGAAAAACAAATCTCTAGGAGTTTCTGCCAAAGGATTTTGGAAAGCAGCATTCCTTCGGTGCAGAAACGGTAACTGGTAGACAAGAGCTGTGAAAAGGAGAGAAGGAAAAACTCAAGTATGTTTTTCATGGCTGCAGAAAATCTGCTCGTATCAAAGCATTCTTTTCAGAGACTCTGATGCCAAAGAAGTTGTATAAATGTGCACGATCTACACCACACCCAGTGTGGAAACTGGAGTGTCAGAGTCATTAAACAACCAATTGTTGAACATCTGTCATAGGCAGGCTTTCCTTCTTTTCCACAGGATGTAGTAGGTATAGAAATGAAAATCAATCCAAGCAGAAGTCTTGTGCTCTCAAAAGGGCCGCCAACACCTGAATGCCTCTCCACAAGAGGTGGCTAATGAATTGTGGGAGAAGGACTCACCCTTCTCAGCTACTCATCTCCTGTCATCCCCTTGAATTCCCAGGAGCAAGTCCACTAGGACTTGTAAAAAGCCAGAATCAAAGCAAAACAAAAAGTCCTGAATTCCTCCTCTAGTCACTTTCCATTTCAATGGACTTAGCAATTCATCTTCTTGCTTCTGGATAACTTCCCGGATAGAACTTTTGCTGTGGGAAAGGAAATCCACAGGTGCCATCACCCGCCTGGGAGCAGAATTGATGTAATTTTTATAGGTGCCATGTTTGCCTCAGCCAAAATATTTTAAATTGATTTTATAGTTTATGAAATTGCAGAAGGAAGAACAATGTCTGTACTGTTGTTGGTTGAAACAACCTGGCTGAAAATTGAATTGGCAACAAAGTATTAGTGAAAACGTAATATTTATGGCTTGTAAGTAATTTTATTTTTTCATAAGATGAATGCTCTAGATAGAAATATGGGCAATACACAGTAAGTTCACAGGGAAGAAATATCACAAGAAACATAAAAGAAAAAAAAACAAGCAGAGCTTCACTAGTAATTAAAAAAATGCAAATCAAAGAAAAATAAGCAATGTGCAACAATAAGAAATGTGCAAATATTCTTTAAGTCGGTATGCTAGATAAACATTCTTATACACGGCTATGGAGAGTATAGATTTATCTCCAGCACAGTGGTAGTAGCTTGACAACAAGTAGAAAAACCTTGAAATTGTGTACTTGGACCCAGAATTCTTATTTCTAAGAATTTAAAATGTCAAGAGACTGTCAGGTACACTCAAAGATCTGTTTTTGAGAATCGTCCTTATAGCATTGTATGTACAATGAAAGTGGCAGGGGGGCAGATGCCCACCAATTTAAGAATGATTTAATCAGTGAAGCAAATCCATGATAGATTTCCATGCAGACAGAAAAATTGTTGAATAATTTCTAGGGGCAAAGGGAGATAATTATGTCCTCTGGTTAAGTAGAAAAAAAGATTTTAAAAACTAACTACATACGGATAGCCCCAGCTGTGTAAAAAGAAAATTGTGTATTTAAAATATGTGCACATAAAAATATTAAATGGAAACAGAACACAGTTTTAAGGCTGACCAATTATCTCTACATGGTGGACTAAGACTTTATTTTCTTTTTTATGCATATCCTATGCTTTAAATTTTCTGTAATGAGCATGTACACTTTTGTAATCCAAAACATTAAATACATATTTTTTCAAAATGAAGTTGGTATATTTTGGTATCTTATGTAATTCAGAAAATAAGACAAGATATTTGAATTCAAAGCGTAATATAAATATAAAATGTCAAATTGGCTTTTTTTCTTTTGTTACTGAGATGTGTTCCTACATCTTTTGTACTCTTTTTTTTAGTTACTTGATATCTGGATTAACAAAAAATGTACAGTTCAAAAAGTGGTTTTTTAACAAAGATAATCTGCCCTTCTGAGCATAAGAGTGATATCAGATGTTCTGGCCATGAGTATCATAGAATCATTAAAGTTACCTGTGTTAGCTATCCATCACTCAGGCAAAAGGCCTGAGATAATCAACTTAAAAGAAGGAAAGTTTTATTGTAGATATTTCAGTCTATCATAAGTTAGTCTCTTGCTTTGGGGCCTATGGGAGCTCCATAAATTGTGGTAAGAACATGTATCAGAGGACTACTGTTCACCTCAGGGCAGCCAGGAAACAGACGGAAAGGGGTCAAGGTCCCCGCATCCCCCTTCAAAGACATGCCCTCGATGACCTAAGTTTTTCTCACTGTGCCACACCTCCTGAAGGTTCCAACAACTTCCAAAAGCACCACAGTCAAGTAAACAATCTTTTAACCCATGGACCTTTGGGGACATTCCAGGACTAAAGTACAACAGTACCCTCTATTCCAGTGCTCAGAGTCTGTGTGGAACCCAGGGATATGTTTTATCCCTTGACTAAAGCATCTTTCTCAGGGCTTCATTTTATGTAAAGCCCTGGTCTTGCCCATTTGGCTGGATATCTCACTAAAGATGGTGCGCAAAACATTTTTGTGCACGTAATCACATTGGGTTTTCGCAAGAACCCATGATACAGATAGGGCAGGTTATTTGACAATAAATTTTATAATGCTTCTTAGATCTAGGAGAAAGGTGTTTATTTCCTAGAAGTTAGGTGTTCTGTTTATCATGCTTCTGTTGATTCATTTTTTTCTTTTTCAGCTGAGAGAGGAACACGTAGAAAAAGTGGAAGGTTGGTGTTAAAGAAAGATGTTCATGGTTGGAAATTTTTCTAGTTATTGTTTACTTTCTGCAACATTGCTCAGAGATTTACCATCTTAATGTGTATTTTGGATCTCTGAAAAGAAGCTGTGGCATACAGGGCTGCTTGACCACAGTCATTTGCTCACCAAGTATTACACTGTCTAGACCTGCCCAACCCCCCATTGGGAAATACCCTGCCTAGCCTAGAGTCACACCAGATTTCACTCTTTGTACTCTTAGGAATAGAAGTTAGTTACTTGGATACCACTTTGCATAGGTGAAGCTACATTTTAATAAATTGGAATAGATACAGATAAAAATTATATGAATCCAGAGAGAACTGGGCTGTCTGAATCATTGTGTCAATATTAATTGCTAAAACTGTGAAAACTCTTTGTGCTTAATACTTCCTTCCAAAGACCATGTACTTAATGCTTTTTTCTTATATTGCATTGTGAAGCTAAATTCCTAACAAAGTTTCATAATCATAATGTGCCACATCTAACCTGTGGGAGAAAAAAAAATCCCCTAGGCTTTACCTTCATGATAGGAGCAAAACTGAAAAACTCTCACCATCTTATTCAACCTTGGTCCAGGTCCTTCAATGGGGAACCTACTTTCACACTTGCCCTCATAGGCCTTGTTCAGTGCAGTGATCCTATAAACGCCCACATCAGATCAGATCACCATGGCCTAGAGTCCTGCAGGCCATGATTCTCTTCCTTCACCTCCTACTACTTTTCCACTCATTTTGTGCCAGCCACCTGGCCTCAGGCTCTTTCCCCATTTGCGAAGAAGTCTGTTGACTAACAGATTTGTTGACTATTTAGTTCTATAATATTCTCCCAAATATAACTCCCTCATCAACTTCAAATCTTTATTAAAAAGTCACCTCAGGACCCTGATTAACCTGCTATAAATTACAACGCAGGGGCCCTCATTTCCTAGATTGTAGGCTTCCTAAGAAAAATAGTCAGCACACTTTAACCTCAGGCCAGAGTCAGCCTGTGCCTGTTCTTATAAATAAAGTTTTATTGGTACACAGCCATTCCCACTTACATCTTGTCTGTGGCTGGTTTTGTGCCATTATAGCACAGCTGACTGGTTGTCACAGCCACTGTATGACCCACAAAACCAAAAATAAATTGACCATCTGGATCTTCACAGAAAAACTGCTGATTGTTTTATTAGCTATTAACCCTGTCAAAGCATGGTACCCAGTCTATAGTAAGGACTTCATAAATGGGTGTCTGATTGAATTAAAAACCATTGCTAGTTGAATAATGTCAAGTTAACCTTAAGGAAGAGAGAAGGGGGAAATAATTAGACATCATTTTAGGGCTTTCTACTTGGTGACTGGCTCCAGTTTATCAAAACTAAATTTTCCTTTAGGCAAAAAAAAAATGATCCTGAATATTATTACAGGTGAAAGTTTATTCAACCCTGTAAAGTTCAAACAAACTTTTACCTAATTTTTGGTTTCTCGTGCAATGATCCAATCGTCCTACACGTGATAACAGCCTTCCTCAAACAACCAACAATTACTTTGGTAAGGCTGGAACCCAAAGGGCCCTGTCCCCCACTCGATGGCTGTGAGTTTAAGAGGAAGGACCTGTGTCCATGGGAATTAGTTCAGAAACACCTGTGGATCCCTCACCAAAATTCACTTCTCCTGAGTGATGTTCACAGGCAACAGGACTGGAAGTTTATAAGTCTCTGTTCTACCTGGATACTCTGTGACCTCTAATTAGGTATGAATCATTCATATGTAAATCTCTCCCTCTATAATATAAAAATCACTCTATATGTACTATGTTATAGACAGTATAAATGTATGGTATGTGCATCCCTATGTTTTATGTAAACACATGTACATACATATGATTGATCTTCCTGCCCATCAATAACATTTTTAGGAGACTCTTGTGTTCTTTAGAAAGACCATGTTTTAATAATACCTGCATATAAATATGTTGGATATTACCTCCTACCTCATGCTGATTTTGTATATAATAGAATTTGGTAATTTTCTATTACTAAAATTTCCCCTTAGTGTCTCTCTATTACTAATGGCATTTATTTACTGAGGGCCTTCCTTATAACAGGCACTTTGTTTTCTTTCATCTTTTTCTCACTTAATGATCATTCTCATTTGGTAGGAAATTTGACCTCTGAGAAATTAAGGAACTTCCCCAAGGTGCACAGCTATCAAATAGCAGAACAAGGATGGAAAACAAGTTTCCTTCGACTCCCAAGCAAAGGATACCAGTTCCCCTGCCATCAGCTCTTACATTGGAGTTTCTTCTTTTGTTTTATTAACACATTTAAGTCAGTGCATGCTGGAAGTCTGGTTCATGAATGAAGTATTATCTTATCTCTAGAAGGCTGGACTTTTGATTTCTAGTGTCTCTGTTCCCCATGCTTGGTCAGGTGACAGCATCTCCCTTTTGGGTAAAAGGTAACCAAAGCAGATAAGCCTCACTCCTGAGAACAAATTGCTGTTTTCCAATCTCATTTCCAAATGCAGCACTTCCACGATATCCCATTAAGGGAATATTTTGGTTCTAAAAGGGATTTCACCCACCCAAAGAGCAATGCCTCCTGAAAGAGGTGGAAAGTAGCTTTGGAGGCTGGGGATACAGCTCAGTTGGTAGAGTGCTTGCCTTGCATGCACAAAGCCCTGGGTTCAATCCCAGCACCAAAAAAAAAAAAAAAAGGGAAAAAAAAAGAAAGTCGCTTTGGGTTCCCTTTTCCAGCAATTTGCACCTGGCATGATCAGAACACTTGGACTTTGATTTTAGTGGGCTGAGAGTTGGAGGAGAGACCCCACCTTATCCATCCTGGCATCCTCATAACAAGTATAGTGCCTAAACATAGTAGATAGCCAGATAATACTGCATGGACGAATGCTCTTTCCACTAGCAATTTCTAATGTCTTACTGCCATTTACCCCAAGCATTTATACCCATTTCAGAAATGTAGAGCCCACATCTTACAATGGGATGTTGAGAGACTTTCCAGCAAGTCAGGAAATACATCTAATAGGTTTGCAGATGCAAGAATTGGGAGTGAATTAAGGAATCAGGGTCATTTAAGAATGAAGTGTTATCAGAAAAGACCTTGAATTAGAGTCATTCATCACCAGCCACTTAGAAAACATGCCAGTTCCGCTCTGGCTGAGAAACAGTGTTCCCTGAGCCTGAGAAGTGTGCCCACCCAACCACACCCACCCCGGAGGGCATCTGACTTTCCAAAATCCCAAGACCAGTCTTGTCTCTTCTTGAAGCAGCTCCTGCTCAGCACACTCTGAAATGGGTGTTTTCTGTGCACATGTGTCCTCTGCAATACCACCTTGTTGCTGCCCCAGGGGGAAGCTGTACCAGTCACTAGAAGCTGGAAGTAGGGAAGAAGCACAATCCATTCATAATTTCTCCAGAGTACCACCCAAAATATGTCTGCCACACCAGGCGACAGTCCCGCTGCTTGTGTGGGCTGCTTGCTATATTTTGATTTTAACAAAGAGCCACTTTAATTATCATGCACAACGCAGCAGCGAGACCAAGGTTTTCCTTAAGGAAGGCTCTGCCTGGAGACTAGGTCTTAGATTCAAGATTGTCTAGCCACTCAGCAGCTCCAGGGTGGTGTGGTTTTATTGGCAGTGTTGATGAGGATCAGTAATGGGAGGGATTGCAGTGGAAGGCATTGAAGATGACACTCAATCTAAAAAGAACAACCTGCGAGTTTGTTGATGAAATGGCAGGTGTGTGAAGGACGCACAGATGAAGAGGCTGGGGTCTGCTGACTGGAAGAAGCTGCCAAGGGAGGCATCCTTGTTCAAACCGGGTACCAGCTTTGGCCCTCCTTGGTCACAAGTCTTCCACCTGGGGCACTGTTCTGGATTGAATAGTGCCCCCCGCCGAAAGTTTCAAGTTCATCTTTAAAACTTCTGAATATGACCTTATTTTTAAACGGTCTTTGCTGATGTGCTGGTTAAGTTAAAATGAGTTCGTATTGGGTGGACCCTAAATACAATGATTTATGTCCTTATAAGAGGACTGTGATGACCCAAGAGAGAGGCAGCCGTGTGGCGATGAGACTAGACTCATGCGTCTTGTAGCCCGGGGATGATAAGAATTGCCTGCTACATCAGAAATTGGAAAGGCCAGGAAAGCTCTCTCCATAGAGCCTTGGGAGGGAACAGGGTCTTGCTGAGGCTTAGATCATGTATTTCTTACCTCCAAAGCTACGAGAGAATAAGGTTCTGCTGATGTAAGCCACCGCATCAGAGGTGCTTTGTCACAATGCCCCTAGGAAATCCGTACAGCACCTAAGATCAGCCCCAAGCAGACCACATAACATAACTCGTGGCCAGCCGCCATTGACCCTATGGTGAAAACCCGAGGGTCAGAGCAAACCAGAGGTGTCTGCAGCTCCCGTTCCATCATTGGTGTGCCCAGAGCTGTGTGTGACCAGCTTCCTCGGATCCAGCCTGTGAGCCAGGAGGGCCTTAGAGGAATGCCCTATCCCATTCCTAGTGTGGTCACAGCTCTCCAATTAATAGGAATCAAACAATCCCTAAACAGGAATCAGGCACTGCTGTTGCTACAGCAAAGTCTAAGAATGGAATTGCATCTTCTGAGGAGAGACAGGCTTTTTGGTTATGTCATTAAAGAATTTTCATTTTGGTGGCTGGGATTGTGGCTCGGGGATAGAGCGCTCAACTAGCACATGAGAGGTCCTGGGTTCGATCCTCTGCATCACATAAAAATAAGTAAAAGATATTGTGTTCAGTTACATCCAAAAAATAAATATTAAAAAAAGAATTTTCATTTTGTTATAGGTCTAGGGTGACCCTCTGCATTTATGTTTATTTTCTGATCTGGAGCTACAAAGACAAAATTAATCAATACAAATAGTTTCTTTTTTTTTAATCCTGAGCTGGCTAAATTATATATTTTAAAAATTATTTTTGTTGGTGTATGATAGTTATGCCTAGTGATGGAATTTGTTATCATACATTTGTACATGCACACAACAATATAATTTGGCCAATTATATCATTTTTGTTGCCTAGGAAAGATATGATTTATAAAGTTATAAACAGAATGGAAAACTCTCATCTAGTTGCCCCCTGAAAAACTTTTATGACAGATTTGTAATAATAGGTGTGATTCACTGATTCATTCATCAAAAGGATATTTGTTAAATATGTGTTAAATGTTCACAGATTATCTCACATAAGCGATATAGCAGGGGTAACCCCTAGGAGTCCAAAGTGGGACTTACTGTTCACTGTGTACCCTTTTTAAAAAAACCACCTACATGTATGAAATGTTTAGAATAAATAACTAAATACAACTTTAATTTCTTAAATGCTAATGATTTCTCTAAAATGATTTTTAAATTGATGTTTATTGAGCACTTATTACAGAAAGACACTATCCTAATTACAGAGCGGACAGTTTTAAATGAAGCAGGCACCATCATGGCATTCGTAGAGTGCAAAGCCTAGTCTAGTGGAGGAAACCACCCTTAAACGAATAGTCACAGATAATCATGTAGGTACACATTTGGTAATCCTTTGAAAGGGAAGAACTTGGTTCTATAAGACAGAATAATAAGAGGAACCAAATGAGGCTGAGACATCCCTGAAAATCTCTGAGATAATAATGTTTCATCTGAAGGAAGGTGAAAGTTACCAGACAGGAAGAAAAGAGGATCAACCAGCCCTTGAACCAAATAAGGGCTTGGTACTTCCTCCAGCCAGGAAGAGGTCAATAGCACTGACCTTTCAGTCAACAGAAATTCACCTAGTGCCAGCCATGAACAAGCACAGGCTTCCTCAGCCACATGACGGAGTTCAAATTTTATTACACAGCCAAAGGGGATCCATTGAAGGATTAAAGCACAGGATGCTTTAATGATTTCAGTTCTCGTGTAGATATGTCAAGGGCCACTTTAGAGAGGTGGATCAGAGATGTGTCAGTTGGCCTTGCAAAGAAGCACCAGAATGGTGAGCTTTCTCAGGCCACGCGGCGGCTGTGTGCCGACCAAGGCCCGCCATTCCAATGCTTATTGAACCACCTGAGGTGGCCATGGGGAGGCCATCTTGCTCCACAGCTGTGGTGGGCCCTCATTGAAGAAGTCTACGGGAAACTGAGAACTGGGAAGGTGTCACTTAATCTTATTATTTTCTTTTTATTGTTGGTCATTCAAAACATTACATAGTTCTTAATACATCATATTTCACAGTTTGATTCAAGTGGGTTATGAACTCCCAATTTTACCCCGTATACAGATTGCTGTATCACATCAGTTACCCTTCCATTGATTGACATATTGCCTTTCTAGTGTCTGATGTATTCTGCTGTCTGTCCTATTCTCTACTATCCCCCCTCCCCTCCCCTCCCCTCCCCTCCCCTTTTCTCTCTCTACCCCTTCTACTGTAAATCATTTCTTCCATTTGTATTATCTTGTCTTACCCCTCCTTTCCTCTTATATGTCATTTTGTATAACCCTGAGGATCGCCTTCCATTACCATGCGATTTCCCTTCTCACTTCCTTTCCCTCCCACCTCTCAACCCTGTTAATGTAAATCTTCGTCTCAAGCTCTTCGTCCCTACCCTGTCCTTGTTTCCTCCCCTTATATCAAAGGAGTCATTTGGTATTTGTTTTTTAAAGATTGACTAGCTTCACTTAGCATAATCTGCTCTAATGCCATCCATTTCCCTCCAAATTCTATGATTTTGTCATTTTTTAATGCAGAGTAATACTCCATTGTGTATAAATGCCACATTTTTTTTATCCATTCATCTATTGAAGGGCATCTAGGCTGATTCCACAATCTTGCTATCGTGAATTGTGCTGCTATGAACATCGATGTAGCAGTATCCCTGTAGCATGCTCTTATTTGGTCTTTGGGGAATAGACCGAGAAGGGGAATAGCTGGGTCAAATGGTGGTTCCATTCCCAGCTTTCCAAGAAATCTCCATACTGCTTTCCAAATTGGCTGCACCAATTTGCAGTCCCACCAGCAATGAACAAGAGTGCCCTTTTCCCCGCATCCTCTCCAGCACTTATTGTTGTTTGACTTCCTAATGGCTGCCAATCTTACTGGAGTGAGATGGTATCTTAGGGTGGTTTTGATTTGCATTTCTCTGACTGCTAGTGATGGTGAGCATTTTTTCATGTACTTATTGATTGATTGTATGTCCTCCTCTGAGAAGTGTCTGTTCAGGTCCTTTGCCCATTTATTGATTGGGTTATTTGTTATCTTATTGTCTAATTTTTTGAGTTCTTTATATATTCTGGTTATTAGGGCTCTATCTGAAGTGTGTGGAGTAAAGATTTGTTCCCAGGATGTAGGCTCCCTGTTTATCTCTCTTATTGTTTCTTTTGCTGAGAAAAAACTTTTTAGTTTGAGTAAGTCCCATTTGTTGATTCTAGTTGTTAACTCTTGCGCTATGGGTGTCCTATTGAGGAATTTGGAGCCTGATCCCACAGTATGTAGATCATAGCCAACTTTTTCTTCTATCAGATGCCATGTCTCTGATTTAATATCAAGCTCCTTGATCCATTTTGAGTTAACTTTTGTGCATGGCGAGAGATAGGGTTAATCTTATTTTTGATACTAATTTAAAATAAATAAATTTTCTCTGAAGAACAATTGGCACAAGTTATGTTCACCATTGCATCAATACATAGCAAATTGTCATAAAATCAGGGCTATCCAATGATACCAAAGTGAGACACCAAATCGTCACACTGACTCATTCAATGACATTTCTTTTACAGTTTTTATTGTGTCACTTTCCTCTTCAAGGGCACCCATCCAGCCCTCCCAGAGGCTCAATGATTTATTTTCCTTATGATTGAACAGAGATCACCAACGTTATAGAGATCATACGTATGCAATTATAAATGAGTTCTTACCACATTTACATTTTTCACATTTTCCCAAGAAATGCTTCCTTGCATATAGTTAGCAACTTATGCCGTTATATATATGGAGACGAATAGATAGATATGTTTCCTCCTCAGCCAATTTAGTTTAATCAAACCTTTGGGAAATAAAATGCTTCCATCATCTTGTCCACATTCACTTTTTTTCTTAAACAACACTCATAACATGAAAAACAGGTGTCAGAGAACCTTGAAGGATCCACTCAGCAAATAAATGACAAGATAGAGACAAGACTCTGGATATGGAGGCATAAATCATGGATCATTTAAATAAAATACCAAGTACACCAACAAGATGCAT
Organism: Urocitellus parryii; assembly: GCF_045843805.1. Classification (NCBI taxonomy): domain Eukaryota; kingdom Metazoa; phylum Chordata; class Mammalia; order Rodentia; family Sciuridae; genus Urocitellus; species Urocitellus parryii. The sequence goes on along the minus strand of NC_135539.1, from coordinate 58,968,481 downwards.
TCTGATGTGGTCCATCCGTGGAATTTCATAGACTCACCAGGATACCTGCCTCTCCAGCTCCTTATCGAAAAAGTGGGGAAATAGCATCTGCATCTTTTTTCTCTTTTATGAGAAGTTCAGTGATTTAGGAGATCTAGAGGAATGATCAGAATTTCCAAAGCTAAGTGTCATTGGCTCAAGAACATGGTATAATGCTTACTTTGCCATTGTGCAAAACACTCAGCCCCACCACCAGGCCTGGTGGAAACCCCTGGGATGAAACCACATTGACTGGAGGCCCCCAGGATGGGATCCCTGGTACTTGGAATGAATGCGCTGTGACAAGATGCTTATTTGGATAATATCATGGGTTTATTAGAGGGGACAGGCTTACAACCTAAAAAAAGCAGAGTCAACTCCCTTCATTAGTTATTTGAAAAAAATAGAGTAAGAGCTCATCCAAAGATGAGCATTCTTTTGCTCAAAAAATCTTGAGAAAGGTCAGATAAAATAAAGGTCCAGGGAATGGAAGTGTTCATTTTCTTTTCTACACCATTTTTTTTTTTTTTTTTTGGTGCCAGGAATTGAGCCCAGGGGTTCCTAACCACTGAGCCACATCCCCAGACCTTTTTAATGTTTCACTGGGAGACAGGGTCTTGTTAAGTTGCTTAGGGCCTCGCTAAGTTGCTGAGGCTGGCTTTGAACTCGCTATCCTCCTGCCTCAGCCTCCCAAGCCGCTGGGATTACAGGCATGCATCACCACATTCAACAGTTTGAATGAGTTGAAGAGTTTTCAACACCTTTTAAGGACTGAAGCAGAGAACTACAATTGATTTAAAAATCCATCTGGATCCACTCAACAGAGATAACCACCAGCTGGGCCAGACTGTGCATTTGAGACTAGATCTCCCTCCCAAACTGAGAATGAGGCAGAAGAAAGAGGGAGGGAGGCTGTCTCTCCTTTCACCTGGTCTCTAAAATTTGTATGTCATTTTCCCCAAATTTCAACCACCCAGCGTAGGTTAGCCCTGCTAAGCCGCAGGTTTGCACAGTTCTGTTAACTGCTGCTTTTCGTTCTCCCAGGATGGGTTGAACATTAAACTTAGCTGCAAGGCACAGAGGCACCTGGTCCCTCTTCCTCTCTGCTCTCTCTTCCAGCCATCAGCAACTCCAGTCTCCTTCAAGTGCAAAGCAGCAATCCCCAAGCAAGGAGGAGCTTGAATACAGAAAAAATAAAGAGTGTCTAGAAGGATGTTCCAGGTAAAGGCCTTGCTTCATGGACCCCAAAAGCCTAGAATTACTACAACAAGGGGAAAAGCCAGGGCGGTAGAGATTGTCATGAAGAATTTGCATATCAGTAATCTGGTTATGCCATGTGACTACCTCTTTAACATCCGGAACCGTGGGATTCCCATTTCCCTTCAGTGTTCTTTGAACTAATAGTTAATAAGACTTAAGTCTCCTTCACACCTCTGCTTCCGGCATGCAAATTAGGTTAATGTCACTTTGGAGTCCAGCGCTATCAACTGAAATCCTCCTCTGAAGGGATGCACACGGTACTTTACAAGGACAAGGTCAACCCTCCTCCTTCCAGGAATGTATGGCAAAGCCGTGGACTTCCACCCTGTTTGCAACAGAAAAGTTTAAAATGGTGGAAGTTTCTAGAACGGTGTTGTCCACCATAATTTGATGCTGAGGTCTGTGTGTGGTGCCACTAGTTGTTAAGCGCCTGTCGAGGCTCTGGCTAAATTCCACTACTTAAAAAGGTGCCCAGGGAGCGTGCTCTGAAACCTGCAGAGGGACAAAAGGGTTCTGCGCTGGAGGGAGGGGTTCACATTTCCCAAGAGTCTGTTACAGATGAGAATCCATTGCTGTGTTTCAAAGGCTGTGTGTCTTGAAACATTCCCTCGGTTGGAATCTTCTGTGTCCAAAATAACAAATGGTCCCGTATTTTTCCCCCCTCTGAACCTCAGGACACTAGGCTTTTTGAAGTGGATGGAAATTGGTGTGGAAATCATGAGGGAGGTCCAGGGAAGAATAAAATCAGCCATTCAAAGCTACCAGCAACCCCGGGACCCCCTCGCAATTGCTATTTCCATGTCACAGTTTTTTTTTTTTTCATTTTAAAGCATTCTGAGATATTTTCATGGTGTTGTGGCTAACCATTTTTAGTCAGTTAAAAAAAATGCCTTTATCACCTCCCACCAGGAAACTCATGGAACACACTGTCGGAGATGCTGAAACTTTTTTTTTTTCATTTTTCTCCTTAAAAAAAAATATTAATGGTAAGCGTTGAAAAAGAAAGTACAAGCATTTAATTTGGTTTTCAGACAGCTTAGTTTGAAATTAAGAATTGTACACCTAACCGTGAACAAAGCATCTGTAAGTGATCACAATGAACCAACCTGATCGTTTTTTTTTTTATTAAACGGTGGGGCGGGTGCCAAGTTCTCTCTCCCACTGAGTGGGCACAGAGAAAGTGACATTGTGCATGGGTGCAAAAGGCTCTGGGTGACAAAATTAAAAAGCTCTGGCTCTCAAACAGAAGGATGAGATAAAGAGCCGAAGAGAGAGGTAGACAGGGGTAAATGAGGAGCCGAGGCCAGACAGCTTCTCAGCTTGGAAAAAGCAAGAAGCCTGCAATCCTACTGGTGAGCAGGAGGGACGCGCCCTATTTTGTCCCCTCTCAGCTCCCATCTCTTTCCAGAATGAAATTCAGGACTCTCTTCCATCCAGCTTCCTTCCAAACCAAGGACACAGTACATGTGGCCCTAGGTAAGAAGCACAGGTCATTCAAATGGTCTTGGTGTTTCCCTGAAGCAGCTGAGAGTTCTCACTCAACTTTGAACAGCTTATACAACCCTCCTGTGTCCCAGGAAGCTTGGAAGCTGATAAAAAGTTTTTTTTTTTTTTTTTTTTCTCCATGCACTACATAAACCATGGCCCACTTCCAGACAGTGTCCGAGAGAAGGAAAAGATAGTGACAATATAAGAACACACTCACAGGCTCCTGGTCACTGGTATTGTCCCCCGTGGTGGGAAGAAATGCAAACGAACACAAAGAATTTGTTTTTCTTTATTTTTTTTAAAGAGAGAGATAGAGAATTTTTTTAATATTTATTTTTCAGTTTTCGGTGGACACAACATCTTTAGTTTATTTTTATGTGGTGCTGAGGATCGAACCCAGCGCTCCGTGCATGCCAGGCGAGCGCACTACCGCACTACCACATCCCCAGCCCCTGTTTGTCTTTTTCTTAAAAAGAGCAAAGAAATAAATGAAATGAAAGAGAAAAAAAAAAACTAAGGAAAACAAAACCAGAGGAAGACAACATAATTCCCTTTAGAAACAACTCAGGATATGCAAAGTTGCAACAACAGCTTTCACCTCCATGTAGATCATGAATCTGCCCATAGACTAAGAGAAAAGGAATCTGCTACCTAGAAGTGTGACCTAGTACACTGAACACTTGGCCAAGTTTCTACCTCTAGAAAGTTCCATTTAAAAGCTAATAAATAATGATTCCTGACCAGTGGTAAGTAGTGGGAAGGAAGAACTGATTTGATACATTAAAGTCCTAACCATGTCCCCACAAATTCATATGATGACAACCAGCACCTCATCATGTGACCTTATTTGGAAATGGGATCACTGCAAATGAGATCGTACTGATATAGGGTGGAACGCAGTCTAAAATGACTAGTGTCCTTATTTTAAAAAATATCATTGAGGAGAGAGGTGCACATGGATGGAAGATGAGCTAAAGAGACACATGGAGCAGATGGCCATCCTATAAGCCAAAGAAAGAGGATGGAACAGACCCTTTATCCATAGCCCAAAGAAAGAACCACCCCTGCCATCTTATTTATGCCTTACTTCTTTTAATCTTTTAAAATCTTTTAATCTTCTTTTAATCTTTTAATCTTCCTCAGGTTTTGTTTTCCACCTTCTGTACCACGTTGTGCAATCTTTAGTTGCATCAGGATGTGATGGCGGGAGCGGTGGCAGCCATCTATCTCCACGAGTGGGGACAAGACTGAAGACTGAAGTCAACCTCCTGAGCTATCAGGGTTGAAAGAAAAATTTGAGGTCCCTCATAATGAAACTGAACCACTTAATTAACCAAGTCTAGAAGCCTCTATCTTGAGACCTCTTTTTAACAATGTGAGATAATACCTCTCAGTGAGCTATATCTTATTGCGATTTTTGTTACTTTCAATTTAGAACATATTAACTGATCCATTCCCCCCCCACACTTTTTTAACCAGCTTCCTTGGAAGGTAAGAGTTACGTGCTTTCTCATCTTGCACACTTGTAGATCCGACCACAGGGACCAACATCTGGAGGTAAAACTCAGTCAGTGTTTGTTGAATAAGCAAATAGGTGAATTTCTCCTCAAACAGATTATCAGTGGCATTTAACAGATGGAGAGATGAAAAACATGAATTGGACTTGTTTGTTGGAGATCATGCAGTGATTCAGGGGTGTGAAGGGGCCCCCTGACTACCCCATGGTCACACTGCACCGCCTTTGGCACCATGTTGTCTAATTATGGAACCCTCTCTGTGATATTCTCTCCTTAATCTTCGCTCCTCATTCTTCTCCCCAGTACTTTCAACCCGTGTGTGATGTGTCTGTGTGTATTCGTGCACTGCGTGGAGTTATTTCCTCTGCTTGTAAATACTGTACCTACGTGTATGAGGAAGAGTCTTGAAGCCAGGACCACATCTGAGCTGTTACCACTGTGCAGTGCCTGATAGAGCCTGAGTTTAATTTGGCAATAAATAAGTCCCTCTAAATGAGGATGATATCTGAAAATATAAAATTAACTCCACAGAGAAATAATCTTCTCTTCTCAGCCCAGAGCCTACAGCCTTTTCACAAGGGAATGGCTGAAGGGGAAACTAATAGGATGGCAAGCATTTCCACCCCTGTGGTCTGAACCACATTTTATCAGTCTGTGAGGTCAAGTCCTTTGTCCTTCGTTCCAGTTTAGCTGTGAAGAAGAGATTCTCAGCCATCTGCAAAATTAGTGACACTGTTTTGAGGTCCTATTTACCTAGCTGGGACTGGCCAACAGGGGATGCTTACCTTGAAACTTTGGTCTTCATTTCCAGTCACCCAGAGGTTATTTCTATGGAGGTGTCTCAAATTCAACACGTTTATGATGAAAAAAACTCATGATCACAAAAGTCAGCTTCCTTTCTTGACTTTCCCAAATCTTGTCAACTTTCTTCCCACCTGTGAGGTCACCAAGGGTCAAAACCTTTATTGTTGATCCAGGTTTCATATATAGCGGTGTTTAAATCAGCTTTTGCTTTGCTGTGACCAAAGGACCCAACCAGCACAATGACAGAGGAGGAAGAATTTATTTGAGGGCTCACAGTTTCAGAGGTCTCAATCCATAGAAGACCGGCTCCATTCATCTGGGCTCGAGGTGGGGCTGAACATTCATGGCGGGAGAGGGTGACAAGGGGAAGCAGCTCAGATGGTGATCAAGAAGCAGAGAGACTCCATCTAGTTCCAGAGACAAAATATACATCCCACAGCCACGCCCCCAATGAACCACTTCCTCCAGCCACACCCACCCGCCTCCAGCCAAAGCTCAGTTAATCCTATCAGGGATTAATTCAGTGACTAGATTTAGACTCTGACCCAATCATTTCTCCTCCAAAGTTTCTTGTGTTGTCTCACACGTGAGTTTTGGGGGACACCTCACATCCAAACCATAACAAGCAGAATCCTGTCCTGTTCCCTATATGATGCATGCATTCCATCGCCAGTGTTTTCTGTTCCCATTATCCCCACCCAACCTTGTTTCCTTGAATCCATTGTGTCCCCCATGAACTCTATCCTTGCATGCAAAACAGTCACCCTCAAACATTATTTCATTATGATGCCCAGTCTGTTTACCAGTTATAACAAAGTTCCATAGATCAAATAGTTTATAAACAACAGAAATTTATTTCCCACACAGTTCTAGATGCTGGCAATAAGATTGTTGTTGTTGTTGTTGTTATTATTACAGCTGAGTGGGGGGTGACAGAGGGGCATGTCACTGGCTTCTGGGTTTTGAGGCCAAGGGTGTGACTACACATTCTACAATCACAAGGGGGCATGTGACAACAATGAATTATCTATCCCAAAATGTCAAAAGTGCCAAGATTAAGAAAACCTAACCTAGAATGGGTGTGCATGCCTATAATCCCAGATACTTGGGGGGCTGAGGCAGGAGGATCACAAGTTTGAGGCCCATCTCTGTGATTTCAATAGAGGGGTATCAAAATTTTAAAAAAAGAGGGGGGAAGGTAGCTCCGTGGTAGAGCATTTGCCAAGGATGTTCTGGCCCTGGGTTCCATCCCCAGATGCCAAAAACAAAGAAGAGAACAAGCAAATAAAGCCTTCTAAAAATGGGAACAAGGGCCAGGAGACCTCTGAGCTGCTCCGAGTTCTTCTGAGCCACTTTGGTGGCGTTCCTGAATGCTGATGCATCTTCCTGGGTCCAGTAAGGCATGGGGGGACCCCAGTCCAAGAGCCTTCTAAATCCTTGCATTTCTTCTGATGGTTTTTTCCTTATGCTATAACTTCTGTTAACCTGTAGGACACACATTCAGCTTTCGGGTGGTGTGCATGGGACGTTCTCTGAGGCTGCTTGTGTGTACTTCTTTGTGTAGCTCCTGACCTCCACCTAGAAGGGCAAGCAGGGAGACTCTTGCTGATACTCCCCAGGACACCTTCTCTACTGAGAAAACTCACTCCTGCTTTCTCCTTGTTGGTCCTGATTGATCATGTTCCCAAATATTCCCAATCCATTCCACACACAAAAATATGCCTGTGTTATTCAGAAAACCAAAACACTGGGTTTTGTTTCATCCAGCCAAGGTTTCAGGTTGTAAACGTGTTGTTTTCCCTAATGAGGTAAAGAAGCATCCGACCCTTTCAGTCTAACCTATTTGTAATGGCCAACAAAGCCCAATTCCAGAGAGGACCTTTCCCTAGGGACTCATATAACTTTATTTTGATTTAATAATACAAAATTTTAAACTTTAAAAAGATCCAGAGACATGAAAAATTGTGCTCTATTTGTATAATATGAATTGGATTGCATTCTGCTGTCATATATAAAAAAATGAGAAGAAATAAAAAAATAAAAAGATTTCATAATATAAAATGTATTATATAATTTATAATGCAATATGAAATATATAACATAATATAAAATATACTTATTACATTATAAAATGTTATGTGTATATTAGATATCATAATTATGTTGATTTTATGTTGTATATTTGTATAAATTTTACATATGTATATTGCGACTATAAAGTCATAATTATGAGAGAATTATAAATGAATAGGTTAATATTTAATATTTATATGACTTTTTACTTTATATTTTAGGATATTTTATCTTATAAATATATTTATATATTTTATATCTTGTAACTATATTTATATATTTTATATATTATAAAATTAATACATGTTTATTATGGAAAGTTTTTTAAATATAAAATATATGTACAGCACCAAATTAAAAATAAATCATAGTCCCACCATCCAGAGAACACCACTGTTAACATTTTGATCTTTTCAGTTTTTAAAAATGGATCTACATATCTAGTAGCATTAAAAATGAAATACTAAAAAAGTTTTAAGAACACTGTAAATTCACTTTGCTTTTATGGAAGACACTCATACCCATTTTCAATGCAGACATCTGGCTACATAACCTGATAAAAACTATCCTCCCTCCTGGATAACCCTCAATCTCTCAAAGATCTCATGGACATTTTTCTACAGACAAACTCCTATTAACAGCATATGCATTTTTCTGGTCTTTTTCTATGTACAAACCCATATATCTTATTATTATTGTTGTTGTTGTTGTTGTTGTTGTTATTTTGGTACCAGGGATTGAACCCAGGGGCACTTAACCACAAAGCCACATTCCCAGCCCTTTTTAAAAATATTTTATTAGAGAGAGGGTTTTGCTGAGTTGCTTAGGGCCTCACTAAGTTGCTGAGGTTGGCTTTGAACTTTCAATCTTCCTATCTCAGCCACCAGTGTTTCTAGGATTACAAGCCTGGGCCACTGCAGCCCCAGCTCCACATATCTTTTAATTTTTATGACAGAGTAACAAGCGGTTATGCATCTTATGTTCCCAGTTGATATCCGGGGTGACCTCTTCCACCATGTATCTAGCTTTTTGATTCCAACCCCCACTGTGGTACCACTGAAGAAACATAGTAAAACCTTTCTAACCAGCTATTCCGCTAAAGTCGATTTCCATTTTCTCTCCCATAAGCTTTTTGCAAAGAATGAAACTTTTGCAAGTTTTACTGTAAGATAAATCATAGAAGTGGAAATACCGAGTTAAAAAATGAACAATAGGGCTGGGCTTGTAGCTCAGTGGAAGAGCATTTGCCTAGCATGTGTGAGGCACTAGGTTTGATTCTCAGCACCACATGTAAATAAATAAAATTAAGGTCCACTGACAACTAAAACGAAAATTTTTTTTAACGAATGATATAAATTTTGTCAGATGACACTATTGTGCCCTTCAAAATATTTTCTGATTGACTCTTTAAAAAAATGAATTTATTACCATGAATTTGGCTGAAAATTGGCAGTTTTAGTAGAGGATTAACATATACAACTTCTGTTTTAGTTTTAGTATCTTTGTAGGATATTGTTAGGTCAAAATTATATACCAGATTGACTTTTAGATTAGGATTGAGTCTAGTCTTATTTTTGTGCAAAATCTCTCTCCCATTGAACTTGATCTTTGAATAAGTAGCCTCAGGGCTTCGGAGTCAGAGAGGTTACATTTGACTGCTACCTCTCCATTATAAGCTGTTTGTCCTTGGGGAAGCTGCATAATTTTTGAGTCTTTGTTTTCCTTTCTGCTGGAGGTAATAATAATAAGGATACTTTGTAGAAACACTGGGAGGGTGAAATTGAAACTCTTTTCTAGAGCATCTTGCATACAGTGGGCATTTGTTGGTCGTGTTTCCTTGAAAGGAGAAATACACACAGGTGGAGCAAGAATGAAGCCTAGTATTGAATATTCTCCAAGAAGAGATGCCAGGAGGTACATACCAGACCAAAACACATCTTCCACTTTAGGCAGGGACTTGGCATTGGTTGCCTTGAAGAATTCCAATATGTCCTTATTGTTTGGCTTCCCTCCCATCTGCACATCATAGCAAACTGGAAAGTGAGATTTCTGGATTCTCTACACTGCAACCAGATGTATCATGAGACCAAAAGGGACCTTCCCCCAACCATTGATTGACACGGATATAAATGACATCTTTAGGGTAAATCAGACATGAATGTTCTGCAAGGGTTAAGACAGAAAAGAATTGTCATTTTGGGTCAAGTAAGGTCTATTTACTTCTATCTATCTATCTATCTATCTATCTATCTATCTATCTATCTATCTATCTTCTATCAATCATCTATCATCTAATGCTATATCCAGTGCTCTTCATAGTTACACAAAAAGTCTTGCTCCTGTGGGTACACCAGAGCTCAAGTATATCATGCAAATGTAATGGCATGAAATTCCACAAAAGAATGAGTGACAGTAATTGGAAGCAATTCTAATAGAAGGGATATGAAAAAGTTGCTTTTTATTATGATTTTATTCTCTTCTTTTTATAATGTAAATGATCATTTGCAACACAGGTATACTTTGACAGTAGTCCAACACTTTAAAAATAGTCCCATGAACCAGTTATAAACTGTGGTCATCAATTTTTTGGTGATTATATACTGATTAAGGAAATTATTCATCTCCTATATTTTTCATCTTAGATATTTTTCAAATGTCACTTAAGCCTCTTAAGTTTAAAAAACTTAGCCATCAGCCAGCACGCACTGTAAAATGTAAAACTGATGGCACAAATATTATGAATAGTACCTCTTAGGACAAAATTTGATTTGTTTGAAGGCAGATGACATTATAAAGAATAGTCAGGATGTCAGTAGAGGGACTTGGTGTGCGAATTGATTTACTTAGCATCTTTGTCACTTTATAGATTGAGATTTGATTGATGGTAACATTAATATAGAAAGTATGTTAATATTCAAACAGGCTTTAAGATTCCCTACTAGCAAATTCCCCCCTCCTCAAATTGCTATAATTTGGAATAAAGTACCCTAAGGATACCATGCTTCTTACACTTCCTAACCGCTTGATGTAAGAATTCTTTTTTAAAAAATCAGTTTTATTGAGGTGTTCTACATATACAATAAGGTGCAACCATTTTAAATATACGTTCTTACAAATTTATACACCCACAAGTAACTTTACAGAGTATAGGGCATTTTATCACCCCCAAAGTTCTCTTGTGCCTTCTTAGTCCTATCCCCCTTTCTCTCAGCCCTAAGCAATTGTTGAAACTATTTTTCTGTCACTATAAATTGGATTTGTCCTTTCTAGGATTTTATATCAATTGAATCTTACAGAATGTAGTATTTTTGTGTCTGGCTTCTTTCACTCTGTATAATGATTTGAAATTCACTTACGTCTTACATATAGCAGTAGTTCATTCTTTTTTTTTTTATTCATTCCCTCCTTTATTTCTTCCTTTGTCTTATTAATATTCTCTATGGTCAATATTTTAATTGGAGATTCATATTTGTTTCCAATTCTTGGCTATTATAAATCAAATTACTTTATATGTTCAAGAATGTGCCTTTGTGTGGACACCTGTTTTTACTTCTCTAAGGTACACACCTAAGAGACGTATGGTAGGGCACGTGGTAACAGTTTATTTAATTTTATTAAAAAAAACTACCAAACTGTTTTCAAAAAGGGTTGAACAGTTTCCTCTCTGCGTGAGCAGTGTATGAGAACCAGTCATTCCATCTATTTGGCAACACTTGGTATTGCCGCTCTTTAATTTTTGCCATTATAATGGTTGTTTAGAGCTACCTAATTACAGGTGGTAACTGAGGATGTTGAACATTTTTTCATTTCTTCGTTGTTCACGAATTCACCTTCTCTTGTGAAGTTTCTGTTTCTATCTTGGCTCATTTGGGGGGAGGTACGGGGGATTGAGCCCAGGGGTGCTTGCCACTGAGCTGCATCTCTAGCCCTTTCTACTTTTGATTTTGACATAGGGTCTCACTAAGTTGCTGAGGCTGGCCTCAAACTTGCTATCCTCCTGTCTCAGCCTCCCAGTCATGGGGATTACAGGCATGTGCCTGGCTCTAGCTCGTTTTTAAAGATTGGGTTGTTTCTTGAGTTGTAAGTGTTCTTTATATATTCTAGACATAGTCCTTTGTCAGATACGTACATTGCAAATATCTTCTTTAGTCTGTGCTTTGCTGTTTCATTTTTTTTTCTTAACGTTGTCATTGGAGGCCAGTGAATTTTGATGAAAAGGGACTTTTAAGTACTGTTATCTTTGTCTCCTCCACAGCGCTGAACTTTGAACAGAGCTTTTTGAACACAAAAGTAGGTCCTCAGTGAATCTTCATTTACTGACAAACTGGAAAAGGCAGAACATTAGCCCTGAAAATTCTATTTTAAATGTTGACCTTCTGGCTTCCATTAAGTCAATTATGCAAATTTTTAAAAGCAGTCCCATGAGGTAGAAAAAAATATTAGAAAAAAAAAAAACAATGCTGCTCCCATTTCATAGGAAAATAATCTGAGGTGTGAAAAAACTGAAGTCCATGACCTGAGGTGATAAAAATGGTTGAAGCAGAGCAAGAAGTGCAGAGAAACTAATTGGTCACAGTGATGGGTCTAATCCAAGCCCTTTGGGGTCCCTGCTTGGTGCCCAAACACATTGAGCTAAATAATTGCAACAAGGCAGGACCTGAAGGGATTAATGCAGGTCGACTGCTATCGATTCCTCCCATTTTATTTTAGTTCTTTTCTTTTTCCACCCTCCTTCTCTTCCTTATTTTTCTGCTTTCAGCTTCAATATGAACTTCATTCAGCGGTGCCTCGTTTGTTAATTCTGCCTCCTCCTCTGTCTTAAATGAGGAAGTCTTCTTCTTTCGTAGGTAATCAAAGCTTAATTTTCACGTTGTACAGGAAAATACACATTTGCTTATGTCCATCTCCTCTCCTGATGGTGACAGGGACCCAAAGCAAAAAGCCAGAATTCAGTTCAGTGCTGCCAGGGGCAGGGAGGGTGGAAGAGGAGATGGCATAGATAGATGTATCTGGAAGAACTGAAAGTGTTCACCTCATCTCAGGCGAAGCCCCTAAAATGTTTTGGATTTTTTTTGTTGTTTTAATTTTAAATTAATCTACTAGCAATGATAATTTTTTTTTTATTTACTAAGCTTCTGTAAAACACCAGCCACCTCAGTAGGTTTTAATGTAGTGACCATTTAATAAAACAAATCGTACCTCCCTGCTTCAAACTCCTAAATCCTTAAGGCATCCCTGCAAGATGCTATTGAATTGGGATCTTTCTGTCCTCATCTAGCTCCTCACTCCATAATGTTCCCTGCTAAGTTTGCTGATTGTTTCCTTTTGATTTCACACTAAACCCCTCCTACTCCAGGTTCTTCCCAGGACTCCCCCACCCCAGCCAGAAACATTCTTCCTCCTGCCCGGTGGGCCCCTCTGCCAGCCACCCCCTTCTCCTTCATAATAGCATAATAAACACGTTTTTTAACCAGGAAAAAGTATGCACACATGCTTGAAATAAACGACTCAAGCAATGGAAGAATTCAAAATAGAGTTTAAAAACAACCCACCACTAAGAAATAACTCTCGCTCCCATTTAACATTATTGCAAACCTTGTTTATATATACACATGTATAAAATATGTACATATTTTAAATATATATAAACATTATAAAATACATATGTATTTTATGTATATCTAGAACTACATTTCCATATACACAGAGATGCATGTTATATATAAATGTAGATAGATGTACATCTATACGTATTTGTGTAATGTATATTATATATAATACACAGATACATACATACATGTATAAATGTGTATGTGTCTATATTTTTATGTATGTATTTTCTACATGAAAGGTAAGTAGGGTCGATTCTCAAAACTGTACTAAAATGGAGTTAGATTACATGTAGTATATAAGTGTTTTGCATTCCTTTCAATTTGTAAAAACGCAGACTGAATGAAGACAAAGTGAACCTGAACTTCAGATGTTTCTTCACCATAAGTATTATTACTTTCTAGAAAAATCCAGTTAAAGCTACTAAAAACACAAAATACTAACAGACATAGTCTGTCTTATCACATCTAAATGGAGCTATACTTGGCATACAATAAACTGCACCTACTCCTAGTGTACAATTTGATGGTTTGCACTTACACACACCTGTGAAACCATCACATGAGAGTGAACACACTCTTGTCTCTCAAAAGTTTCCTCATGCACCTTTGCAGATTCCTTCCTTTCACCCCTTTCTGCCTCCTTTCCCCAGTCAAGCAAATGTGCTTTCTGTAACTGTAGATCAGTTTGTTTTTTTAAAAAAATTTTTTATCTTTGTTTTTATTTTTTTAATGTGGTGCTGAGAATCGAACCCAGTGCCTCAAGCATTTGAGGCAAGCAAGCACTTAACCACTGAGCTACAACCCCAGCCCTCAGTTTGGGGTTTTCTATAAAAGGAATCATACCAGAAAGTCTATTTGTTTGGCTTATTTCACTCAGCATAATTATGTTGAGAGATTCAACTGTGTTATTGAACAGGACGTTTTTTTTCTTTTTTGTGGCTGCATAGCATTCCATTGTATGGATATGTCATAATTTGTTTATCACCACCTGTTGATAGATATTTAAATTGTTTCCAACTTGGAGCTATTACAGTGATAAATGGGGCTTCATCAAAAATTCGAACCGTTTGCTTTTTGAAATACATTGTTAAAAAAATTAAAAGACCGATCATAGACCAGCAGGAAATATTTGCACATATATATTTGAATTTGTTATATGTATATAACAAAAGATGAGGAAATTACTCCCTCCTCCTGCAATTTCTCCCTGTCCCTCCTATTTTTGTAGTTATATTACTATGTTTATGTTGTCAAGGTTTATAACATTTTCATATGTCCTATAACCATAACTTTCCTTATTTTTAGCCCTTTCTCTAAGTAGATTCAATGCTCATGGCTAGCTTTTTGAGCTTAACTTCTTCATCACTAGATTTTTATTTCTCATGTATTCATGAGCTGTTAAATCTCTTCAGCAAGCAACATTGTTCAAGAATTGTTCCCCAAGTTCTTCCACGCTTAGTGACAGCTTTCGGTTATTCTTGTTATTCTTGGTGTTAGGTTGTATCTTCCGACCTTCCATCAAATCTCAGCCTGAAAAATGGGTTGTTTAATGTGAGTCTTTCCATGACTTTAAGATTAAGTTATTCAAAACCTGTACTTTTCCTTCCCACTACATATAATTATTCATTATTAAAATCCATTATTATGTGTGTGATTTTGGTTTTAATGGACTTTCTAGATAATATATATTTTTACATTTTTCTGACCCACTACTGTCTCCAGCACAATCAGGTATGTGCTCAAAACATTCGCTTATTCACTTATTATTTTCTTTTTTGGGGGGGGTGGGAAATGGGGATTGAACTCAGGGGCACTCAACCACTGAGCCACATTCCCCAGCCCTATTTTTTATTTTATTTAGAGACATTGAATTGCTTAGCATCTCGATGTTGCCGAGGCTGGCTTCGAACTCGCTATCCTCCTGCCTCAGCCTCTGGAGCAGTTGGGATTACAGGCATGCGCCAAGGTGCCGAGCACTTTTGCTTATTTCTTGAACAAACATCCTTTGAGGAAGTGGAGATAGAACAATAAATTAGTCACCAACAATCAAAATCCCTATCTTTCTGGAGCTCGTGTTCTGGTGGGGAGAGACAGAAAAATGAACACACACACATACATGCTATATAGGGCGCTTTGGAAAAAAAAGTAATAGGATTTTACATGTTTATATATTATTTGTAATATATATTCAACTTATGTGTTACATACACACATTCTGTAGCATGTTTTTAAAATATGAAATTTGATAAATGTATAAAATATACCACGTAGAGTGTTTCAGAAAAAAAATTAAGAGGTAGAGATTAAGGTGATGTGAGATAAGGATGCTAAATGTGGTGGCTGGGGAAGGTCTTACCTGCAAAGTGGCATTTCAGAAAATAGCCAAAGAAGGCAGTGTTTACTCAAGACCAGAGTGAAGAAGGAAAGGGGTGAAGAAAAACGCCCACTGATATATATACAGGGAGGAAGAAGGCGAGTTTAGAATGGATTACTAACCTTCTCAATGCAGGAGTTCACGTTCAACCAGAATCCAAACCAGAATCCAAAGCGAACTAAACAGCTGAAGTCTAATTTGGGTTTTCTGATTCACTTCTTTTCCTCAGCCATCCTGTTCTTGACCAAGGAAGGCAAAGCTGTTGGAAGGTGGCCACAGGATTCTTTGGGACTACCAGATCTGAGTCACAGATGAGGAGCAAAAAGTAGTAAGAAACTGCTTAAACCAAGCACTGTTAATCAAATAACTTCCCCAAAGGGAGGAGCTTCTGTTTTCTCTTCATTTTTGAAGATGGAAGATAGAAACAATCTCTTTCTTCTTTCAGTAAAGCATGGAGCCTCTCCCATATGCCATGGATTGTAAGAGGCCCTGAGGATGCTGCATTGAGCATAGTGACTTTGGGCCTCTCCTCCCCACATCAATTTCTGCCTGTTTGATTGACACTTGAGGGTGCCATACTGAGGTTACACCACAGAAATGGGCAAACACTACCAACCAGAGCTCGATCTACTCTTCTGTAGACTTTCTCGACTTAAGAAAGGGAGGGAGGAAATGCGAATCAAAGGAACTAAAATTTAAAACATGTTTGTGGTTACTGCACTGCCAACACCCAAAATGGAAGTGATACTCTCGTCTTCAAAAGTTATTACCCGATTCAGCAAAGAAGTCACTTGTGTCATTGACAGATGAAGGAAATTGCAGCCTGTCTTTTCTTCAACGTTTCACTTTCCTTTTACTCATTAAGGCGAATGTGAACACCAACAGGCATTCACATCAGAACCCTGCTCATTTGTCATTCACGACCTGTGCTTGGCTACGGATCCAGGAATTTATCAAAAGTCAGCGTCCTCTAGAATCCATTGGCTCGTGTTTGGATCCATTGGTTTGGGTTTTTGTTTTTTGTGTTTTTTTCACAGAATCATTGTGAGCTCAACATCAGGGTCAGGAGGGCAAATGCTCAGCCTTGTGTGTTGTTAGTAACCAAACATCTCACATGGGCAACCTGATCACCACCCAGTGTAGACAAGGGAAGGGGTCAAAGGACAGTGTGTAACCAGCCAGTGGACATTGAATCTTGCATATGAGGAGGGGGCTCTACAGATCCTCCAGCACATAGGTACCTTCTGGCTTCTGATTATGAGTTAGATCACTTAATGGTTCTCACCTTGTCTGTCTGCCTACAGCAGCTGATGGGCGAGGTCTCTGCCCAGGTTGAGCAAACTCATCTATATTCACAAAACAGTCTTGCTCAGTGAAAAACTGAAAGCCCAGCCTGGAACACTTGTCCCCAGTCCAGGCCACTGACTGGCTGTTTAACACATATAGAAGTGTTAAATAACATTTGGGCTGATGCAGTAGCTTCCCCTTTGTTGGGCTGAACTTTTTTTATTGGCGAATTTAAGCCACCCGTGGCATGCCATCAAAGAGCAAGAAAGCTGAATTTCTATCACAGTATAGGAATTTAATTCCTTTTGGGAAAGGTCTCTATCTAACAGATTTACCAGCAAGAGCAAGTGACCAGGTTCCTAAAATGTCTTATTTAACTATGAATGAAATATGCTATTGAAGACCAGGACACTCAGTGTGTTCTTTCTTTCTGTGCTTTGTGGATTTAGGCCAGGGATGATGCAAGATCCTATTGAAGGTAGGAGAGGATGGTAGGTGGGTGGGTGGCAGGGCAGGCAGGAAGTAGAATTCTTCAGAGTCCTTGAAACTGTTCAGCTCCTATGCAGAGGACTAAAGCCACCTGAGATTTGTGGGTCACCGTTTAGATACCCAAATTGGACTGGGGATTCCCAATTTGGTCAAAGAACCATCAAAGCCTTTCAACCTATCATTCTACTAAATTAAGCAAGTTACGTACCTGAAGGTGTTCTGAAAATGGAGCCCATTGAATCTGCCTTGGGTCAGATTTTACCAAAAAAAATATTTTTTGTATATTCAAATATGTATATGTGTGCGTGTGTATACAGACAGGCATAGACATAAGCATGTACACACACACACACACACACACACACACACACACATGATTCATAGCATGCTCTATCACTTAAGATCTCACCAGGAATAAGAGACCACTTTTTTAAAGGTAACTTATTTAATTTAGGGGGTCGTTAATCCTAGCATGGAACTTCCCAGAAGCTAAAGTGAGTCAGAAACGGGCAACGCAGCAGGAGAAGGAGAAAGTAAGGTTAAAGGAGCCTGAAGTCAGAGACCAGGTGTTATGAGCCTCTTCTCTATTCCTCTTCCCCACCCTCCTCCCTAACTTTGTTCTTCTGCTTCTGCATCTTGCTGATAGCCATTTCCAACATCTCACGTCATTAGAAGGGAGAAGAAAGAAAGGACAACCATCAAACACAGTGACCATCCCAGAGGCCATTCATTGCAGAGAGTGAGGGAAATACCCTGGTTTCTCACCCCCACCACCCCTATTTCTCTGCAGAACCTCCCTTCAGCTGAATACCTGACATAGCAGCCTGGGAAAGAAGCTTCTAGAACCACCCCCCTTGTGTTAGTTTTCTAAACCTGTAACAAATCACTACAAACAAAGAGGTCTGAAAAAACACACTCTCGTTATTTCATACTTTCCTGGGAAGGATTCAGACCTGAGTTATCTGGGTCCTCTGCTCAGATCCCACATGGTGACATCAAGGTGTCGGACAGGGCTGTGGGCTCATGGGAGGCAGTGATCCTCTTCCAGGCTCATTCAGGTTGTTGGGATCAATCTCCCTGTGAATAGTAGGACTGACCTTTCTTGCTGGCTGTGGAGTCCAGAGAGAGCCTAGGAGGCCACCCTCAGGTCCTAGCCCCGTGGCCCTCTCAGAAAACCTCCTCTTAGTTCTTGGAAGCTGGCAAAAGATGCTCCCTCTCTGGTCTTCCAGGGAGGTCTTCCCCAGCGTAGCATCTTGAAGGGGTGGCCATCTTATTATTTTCACAAACCCTGTTCACCCCCAAGAGGAGATGATACGGTGTGAACACGGGAGGTCGAGGACTTGGGGATTTAGAATTCTGGTCCCACCACCTTGAGACGCTGAGGAAAGTGGGAGAGGGTAAAAAAAAATGGAGGGTAAGCAAGCCCAGGGCCAGCACAGATACAGAACCAAAGTTACTCCAAGTAACTTTATTTTCTTTCATTTTTGTTTACATTTCCTAGTCCAGCTACCCAACACCTTGTGACAGGGTTGGCCCACGTCATGCCTTCTCTGTTCATTCTCAGGTCATTAACACCCATGTCCATCTAGTGGTCAGAATGTCCAGGTTGCATTTCTGAGTCAATACGTTAAAGCTGATCAAGGTTGATGTGTTTCCTCCTTCTCCTCATTCAGGCTTCATGGAGTCAGGAAGCTGCCGTAAGGGAAGGTGGTATGATTCCTTCTGCTCTGGTTACTACTTCACTCTTCCTCCCTCCCCGGGGTTTCGAGGTTCTGACTCCTCCACCACTGAGCAGGGGGAAGGGACAGTCACAAAGAGCAGGTGGAAAGTGCAGCATGAAAGTTCTTATGTGGGTGATGCTGTTGAAAGATGGCCTCCTGCTGTCTGAGCCTGGTTTAATGCTTTCTCTCTCTTGAGACACCTCTATGGGCTCTTTGGAGATGTCTTCAGGGCTGAAGATGTCCCCACCTCCATTTCTCCAAATGCAAGAACATGAATCTCTCTTTCTGTCTGTCTGTAATGGATCTTTGCTCAACCTCTGTGAATCTGGAATTCACGCCCAGCCTCTTTCCACTGAAGTGTTCTCACTTTCTATGCAGCCATCTTTGACTGGATGAAGACCAGGCCTGCCATTGGCACCCTACCACATGGCCCATCTCCAGTCTACAAGAGACCCCAATGCACTTTTGCTCTGACAAACTCTCAGAGAATAGAGTGGCCCCATCCTCCATCCCTCCCTCAGCTCACCAGCCTGCTTTCTACCCCTTAGGAGCCAGACTCCAGTCCACTGGGTTCCCACCATGTCATCCTAACTATGGGGTCCTGAGGAAGTCCCTCTAGGCTTGCAGGGCAGAGCCTCTTCATCCTGCTCCCTGGGTAGCTGTGGGGAAGTGGGACTCCACGTATTTTGAAAGCTCTCTTTCCTAGCCTTTTATTTCTCAGATGTGAGCGGGGGGCTGAAGAATCTTGTAGCATTTCTTATTTTCTCTTAAAAACTTGCATCTTGGTTTGGCCCTTGATTTAGGAATGTTATCTGGTCAAAACTTCAGAGGAAACTCTTTACTTTACACATATGGGAAATCTTAAATCAAGGCAATCTGATTTCAGAGAGAGGACATATCCATGTTTTGAGGGAAACTGATGGTCTTCCATCTCCATTTTCTTCTCCTATAGAGAAGTGATCCCAGTTCTGTCCCTTGACTTTGGAAAATGGAATCGAAAAAACCGCACTCAACAGCTTCCACATCCATGCAGTAATTCTAATAAACTTAATAACTTGGACAAGTGTCTGTGAACATTATAAATCATGTTTCATCAACAAGCTTTCATAAGCAACTTTAGCTGATGTAAAGCCCAAGAAAAAGAATGGAGTCGACTTTGTTTCCCTGCAGCATTCTTGTTATGCCGTTGAGTTTCAGAGATTTCTCATGTCTCAACATGGAAACATCTATCTTGACTAATAGCAGAATTACACCCACAGGGTTTTACAAAAGACAAAAATTTGTCCTCATCTTCTGTCTGAGTATCTCCTCAAATGTGTCAGTCTGCTGTCTCTGAAATTCTGTGCTTCTTTGATCCACATGACTCTTTGTGATTTCTCCCTGTTTTGCTGATAAATTGTATATGAAGATATTTTCCATGCCACAAATTAAGAGGAAAATATCAAAGTTGTATCAGGGAATGAGAAACAAGTTGTTAACAGAAGAAAACAAAGAAAAATGCACAAATTAATTATACTTGCTTACAAAGAATTATTTTTTAATAAACTATTGGGTGAAGCATAAATCCTCCTTTTTAGATCTATGTTCTGCAGGTGTCATATGTACCTCTTGTCACTCACACATTTATACCTTTCCAAATATCCATTTTCTAGTCAACATTAATGATTCCCTCAAATATTTCTGCCTGTTTAGAATACTTTTCTCCTACTTTGTTGTCTCATATCTGGGGTTTAATTCAAAAGTATCTTTCAGCTTTGTTTAAATTAAAAAATACGTTGCAAAATTGGGGTTTTGTTCCTTATAATCTCCAAACCTAGGGGTTTTTGTCTAGCAGGACAAATCCAGCTGTCACAAAATGAAACCATCCATTTTTATAAATAAAGTTTTATTGGAACACAGCACACTGTCCTTTGATGCTTTCTTGCTAATATACAGAGTCAAACAGTTGCAACAGGGACCACTTGGCCCACAAAACACAAATATTAATGATCTGACAGAAAAAAATTGCTTTTAAATTTGACCTAAGAAGTCTGCTAAACATGTACAAATGTGTCATAGGGCCCTTGATGTCTTAGGTGGAAATTGATGGCTTGACTACTGGTTTTCTCAGCTATGTAGTCACAATCTTAGTCCTTCAGGGTACAGACTGTGAAGAACAAGGTTCTGGAGATGGACCACCTCATTTCCAGCTTTAGCTCTGTTACTTATAAACTGAGTGACCTTGAAAAACTTATGTGTCTGGGCTACATAAACTTATCATTTGTAAAACAGAAACAATAATGACCTCATAGGATGGCTGCGTGAATTAAATGAGGTATCATAAAAGAGCTTCCAAATACTGTCTGGAACAAATAGTGCTAGCTATTAATAATCTTTTTACACCTATGCCACCAAAGAATTTCACACTATTATAGTACCTAAAATCTAGTGCATTCTCCATAAAGGTTTCTTGGATTTGTTGGCAGAGTGAATGAAGAAGAAAAAGACATAAATATTCCTGGAAGATTAAAATAATGGAAAATATCCAAAGTTGTAGACTGATCTTGTGCACAAAGCAGAAGTTTGGCTCACCGCACTTAAAGAAAGCACAATGAAAGAAAGACATAAAAGTCTTCATAGAAGAAGTAGAAAAGGAGAAACTAGAAAGCCTTTTTAAATAATAGAAATCTTCCTGTGTCAAGTGGTTCACTGGTAGTCAGCTTTCTATCACTGCAACAAATTACCTGAGATAATCAATTCGAAAAAGGAAAAACTTATTTTGACCCATGGTTTCAGAGGTTTTAGTCGGTGGTTGCTTGGTCCTGTTGCTTTTGTTCTACAGTAGCACAACTATATCATAGCAGGATTGTGAGACAGAGGAAGCCTGTTAATCTCTTGGTGGCAGGAAGCAAGAGAAAGAGATGAAAGGCACACCCCCAATTACCTAACTTCCTCCCATTAGGCCCCACCTCTTAAAGGTTCTAATAGCACTATATGCTGGTGACCAAGTTTTCAACACATGGGACTTTGGGGGACACTTAAGATCAAAGCTATAACATGTAGTTAGATAGCAGAGGAAAATGATAGAGTATAGGAAGTCTGGCCCTGCACTCTCCTCTGCTATTTCTTTGAGTATAAAGGAAGAAATGATGCCAACCTAACCCTCACCTGTGAAACTCTCAAAATCCCTATGTAAATGGCTTTGAATCAACCAAATATGTGTCTATTAGCAAGACCCCACACCTGATGTAGGTACTCCTACAGCAAGTGCTAAATTCAGGGCCTCAGCTGACCATCCTTTCCCAAACCAGGGACTACCATACTCTTTTAATCCTGCGGTCTCTCTAAACAAAAGCCCGAGCCATAGCAGGCACTGTAGCTGTCACTGGTAAGAGGAGCTGTGCTAATGTGCCATGATTAGAAGATCTTTGAAGGTCTTTGCCAGTTTTTATCAAGGCATAAAAAGCAATTATTACAATTAATGCAATTTACCATGTGTTGCCCTTCCATAAAAGCTATTTCAGGGTAGGTCTGCCATCTGTCCCTTTCAGAGGGATAAACCTCATAATTTAACTCTGTCCAGAATCAGAGTTAGCCTCTGTGCTGTAGAACCTCAGAGAGTACCCTCCAAGGATCTCACTCCGGCATTTGCCCCTTGGGTTCCCTGAGGTCTCCAATTTATAGAGCATCTACAGAGCCACTGTGAGAAAGACTGTCTTTTTCGTTCATAGCTGAGCAGGAGGATGAAAACGTCCACCCTCTCAATAGACATTCAGACATTTATTTCTGCAGAGGGAGCCCACAACCGGCAGAGGGAGCTTACATTTTGCCATCAACAACCCTTCTTAACACAACTCTGCTTGAAGACGCAGTCTACCAACATTGCTTCTGACAACCAGGAAAGAGAGAGGAAACACCATAATTGGCATATGTTGTTGCAGAAGCCAAGGGAAATAGAGGAGTGCATGCCAAAAAGATTCAGACTGAACAGGAAAGAAAGAAAGCAGAATCATGACTCCCCAGTGTATCCTGGGTGTTGAAAAAAATCTAAATGGATATTTAAGATCAAAGTTCAAGCATCAAAGATCAAGTTAAAATCTAAAACAGCTACTTGCTATTAATCTTTTGAAATTAATAAATATTGATTGCTATTGTTACCTTGCCTTGTTTTAAAATGGGTGATTTGGGGGTTTGGGGAAATATGAAGCGACAGAACCCATTTTAACAAGCACGATGCCAACCAAATGGCTGCAGATCTCAGACTTTGCTTCTCACCAATATCCCTCATTCCTCTGCAAAAATCTGGCTGCAGAGCTGCTAAGTATATAGTGAAAAGAGAAACAGGACAGCCTTTTCCTGTTGCAGACAGGATTCACAAAGGCAGGGAGAATCAAACCAGCCTCTCTCCTCATTCACACATTTGGTGGAAGCTGCCATTTCCCAAGTTTGGCACCTTTTTCCTTTCCAATAACCAAGATGGTTTTATATGTAAGATAGTTGTGTATCTATAAAGTATATAAAGTACCATCTACATGTTTTTCTCAAGTGACTAAATGCTTTCATAATTTTTTAAAATTCCCATGCTTTGTGCAATATCTCTCCTCTCTCTCTCTCTCCCTCTCTCTCTCTCTCTCTCTCTCTCTCTCTCTCTCTCTCTCTCTCACTGTGATTTGAGTAGCCCTTGGGTTTATGAGAGGTTGCTGGAAAATAAATGAGGTTCTTGAAGATGCTCTTTGGAGCCCTCTGCTTTTGTTTATCAAGAGCCAAGCCGTTTCCTTCCCTAACCACCTTCAGATGTCAAGCCAAGGGACTGCATGAGGGCATTCCTTTGAGGTGCAATGACATTGTGTCCTTCTGTGGAAAGGGCAGGGGAGGAGCAGAGAGTTGTGCTCACTGTTCCTGGAAACTTTCCATTCTCCTCCAATTGTGTGAGCCAACACAGGATCCACTGATGTGGCGAGGGAAATGGGATGTCACTTTTCATTGTCACTTTCTTAAAAGATGGTTTTCCTCACAAGGGCCTACCCCATGTGCTCACTGTTACATTTCTATTTGCTGCTATCAGGCTTTCTCTTTTATCTGTATTTAAAAATGGCGTTCAGCCTGCTGTGTTCACGTTATTTGAATATCTGAAGTTTTCAGACTTGAAGTTATTCAAATATTTGTAAATTTTCAATCGAGATTGAGTTTTGCATATCTGATATTATGTGAAAATGAAATATGATTTATCAGGGAGATGACATAAAGTTCACAGATATGGTAAAAACCAATAAAGAGATTGTCATTTTTGCCTGAAGTTTGTGTCCATCTTCTGTGCTATTTCAGATTGATAAGCTTTAAAATAGAACTCCTGTGGGATCTGAGATTCAATGCAAAATTGAATGCAAAATCACAATGTCCTGGATGTGCCTAATTTCTTCTGCCAGGGTGGCCACTAGCTGACCAGTTGTGTGCACATAGCCCACAGGCAGCCCAAGTATCATTGTGTACAACCTATGAAGCCCATGAAGTGGGCCGATGGCCTGACCCTAAGTCTGCCCAATCACCCAAAGTGGGCTTGTACAAAGGACTCTGCCTAAAGACACAAATGTAATTCACTAAGCAAAGACTAGCTCTCTCCAGAACATGGAAAAGAGTGTACAGCCTGGTCAATTGGGGAGAAATGAGCTTAAACCCAGAGAGAATGGGAGAAACCAGGAAGAGATAGTCTCCCTTATCTGCAGGAGATACATTCTAAGACCTCCCAGTGGGTGCCTGAGGTAGCAGAGAGATTGAACCCTACAGGTACTATTTTTTCCTATACACATATAATAAAGTTTAATTATTAAATTATGCACATTATGAGATTAGCAATAATATCATTATAATTTATAATTATAATAAAATTATAACAATATACTATAACAACAGTTACTTAAAATGTATACACCCACTTCTGCTTCATTTGCTCAAGGGAGACCCTCTTCCTTCTTTCTGATTGATCCTAGCTCCACAGGAGGAGACTCATGTAAATAGCCTAATTTAATCCCTAGGACAGGGCTGGAAGTATACCACAGTAGTACAGCATGTGCCTAGCATGAGAGACACTCTGGGTTGGATCCTCAGCACCACACACACACACAAAATCTCTAGAACAGATGTTGTTGTTCTTAAATATCTCATAAATGTGCTTTTAAACTAAGCAGAACAAAGATGATCACTTTCCATTTTTCCAAGGTACTCTGTAGACTTGGTTTCTAAGAATGGACATTTCTGCTACCCCAGTGATCCACAAAAGACTCAAGAGTTCTCTGGAGAATACAGTTACCTAGTATATACCCACCTGGAACACCAGGTGCCCTGGAGCCTGACTTCTTTGTAGAGAATGGTGAGAAAAAGCCAATGTGTTTTGCTGATGGAGGTTCCTATTATTTAGAGGGATTTTTTTTATATATCTTTGGAAAAAATATAAATACAGAAAATTACAAAACTTAAGATAGAAAAGAAACACCCAAAGAGCAAATCCTGTTGATGATGTTGATGTGGACATCGACATAGGACTAACTTGGAATGGTGCTGACCCCAATTTCCTGTAGTTTTTTTTTTCATAGAAAATAAAGGAGAAAATAAAGAAAGGAGAAAATAAAGAACTAAAATATCAGCAAGCTATAGTAATATAGGCACATCAATGTTTATAGCCACACAATTTACAATTGCCAAGATATAGAACCAGCCCAGGTGCCCATCAAGAGACGGATGGATACAGAAAATGTGGTGTATACACACAATGGAGTTTTACTCAGGCATAAAGAAGAATGAGATTATGGCATTTGTTGGTAAATGGAGAACATCGTGCTAAGTGAAATAAGCTGGATTCAGAAAGTCAAGACTTGTATGTTTTCTTTCATATGCAGAAGCTGAGAAAATAACAACAACAAACAAACAAATAAAACAAAGTGGAGGGAATCTTATGAAAATAGAAGCAAGATCAGTGAAGTAGAAGAGGATAGAGGGAGAGAGAGGAGGATAAAAAAGGGGAAGAACTATAGAGTGAAACTGACCAAATTATGCTATATTATTATGTGAATATGCTACTATGAAACTCCTCTTTATGTATATCTGTAAAGCACCAATTAAAAATGATAAATTAATAAGAGGAAGACTAGTAGAGGAAACAGAACAAGGGAGGGAGGGGAAAAGAAAGGGAAAAGGAAAGTACTGGGGACTGCCATGGAGCAAATTATATTTCATGCATGTACAATTATGTCAAAATAAATCCCTAAATTATGTGCAACTCTAATGCACAAATAAAAAATTTTTAAAAAAGAAAAATAAAGAAAATCTAGGAGGTAGTTTTCACCTTTAACTTGAGGAACAAAGTTTCTAAGATTTGCCAAGGGACCCTGCAGAAGCACATGGACAGGGTGTATGTGTATAGGAAACAGCACGCAGGCCCAAGTTCAGTTCATTCATTTGCAAGTATGTATTCAATGTCAGGCACTATCTCAGATGATGAAAGCAAATTCTCTTTCTTCAGGAGCTGACATCCCAGTTTGAGATTCCCTAAGTGGAACCAAGAAATGGTAGAGGAGGTCAGTAGTTAATAGAAAAAAAAAGGGGGGGGCCTTCTGATTTTAAATATTGGAAAATGCTTGGTTGAATAAAATTAAGTAGGTTTTTCTTACAGCAGTTCTTCACAGTTTATTAGCTTGCTAGGACTGCTGTAACAAAGTACTGCCGACTAGCTGGCTTAGAGACTAGAATGGCATGGTCTCACAGAACTGGGGGTTACAAGTCCAACGACAGGATGTTGGCAGGTTTGGGGCTGTGAAGGAAGAATCTGTTCCAGGCCTCTCTTCATGGCTTGGAGAAGGCGGCCTTCATGTTCACCTGATGTTCTCCCTGCACCTGCCTGCCTCCGCCATCATTTCATCTCTTTGATAGACATCGATCATTTTGGCTTAGGGGCTCACCCTCCAGTATGACCTCATCCTAACTAAATACATCTGCAATGGCCCCTTTAATGCAAATACCTCTGCAATGACCCCAAATAAGGTTACATTCTGAGGTACTGGGGGTGAGGACCTCAGTATATCAATTTTTAAGGGATGTGATCCAGCCCATGACAACAGCTCTGCGAACCTAAGTCTTTCAAGACTGTAACTTGAGCGTTTCCGTCCCAGCCCTACCAGGCTAGGGCCTCTTCCACGGAAGACTGACCCCTGATGCAAACGATGGACTTTCATTAATAATAATACCTCAGGATAGTTTCCTCAATTACAGCCAATGCACCACATGAAAACGAAGATGTTAACAGGGGAGACACTGTGTGAGAAGGGGGGAAGGTATATGGTAACTATATTTTCTGCTTTGGCTTTTTTTTTTTTTTTTTTTTTTTTTTTGCACTGCTCCTAAAAATAGTCTATTAACTTTTTTTTTTTTTTTTAAGGACAAATGCAGGAAAAACAAAGACCCGGTTTTCTGGCTGCACATGACCAGAGTCGCCAGAGACCTTGAGAAGCTGCCCCCTTCCCACTTCTCTGACCTCCTCTGCCCTTGGCCTCACCCTGCACCACTCTCACTGACCTTCCTTCTGTCTCTGGGGCCTGCCAGTCCCCTTCACGGCAGAAGGGACAGAGGGCTGGCTGAGTTGCTCCCTCAGCCTGGAATCTTTTTCCTCTCCTGATTTCCCATAGTTTATATATCATACCCGCAGGGAGGGAAATGTCCCAGGCCCTTGCTTTTATGTTCCTTCTGCAGAATTCCTCATTGCTGTATTGGATTTCCATGTCTATTATCTACTTCTTCTTGTTCTCTCTTCTGGTTCTCATTCTTCCTGAGTCCTCACTCAACGCCTGTCACCATCTCCAGTGAGAGAGACCTGGGCTCTGCCACCACCTGACTTGATCTACTGCAGCTGCCTCCTACCTGGTTAGCAGTGAGGTACTAATGAAGGTGGGTGGGCATCCTTGAAGGGAAGCCCAACAAACGTGTGTTTGCAAGTCAATCTGGATCTGACTTCCTACCCTGGGATGATTCTTTCATTCCCTCCATCTCTTCCTCTTGAACAGTGCAGCAGTCATCATAAGGAAAAAAAAAAAAAAGTGGATGCCCTTCCCATAAAGGTCTTTGTTTAGCATTTCAGATTTCATATCCTGGAGCTGTTAGGGTAACCACCTGAGTTGATCTCAGCTGGGATGTTTGAAAAAGGTGATCCTGAGAACAGCAAGAATTTATGAGGCAATTTAGGGAGACACTTTGAAACTTTGAGTGTTCCTGGTAGATTTGGGAGCACAGGTGTACTATGTTCCATTTGGAGAGAACTGCAAAGAAATGCTGTCCAACGCTGTACATCAGCTGATGCATGAGGATGACTCCTAAATTACCTCAAAGGAAATGGGCTTTAATTGGTGATTTGAGAGTTAAGAAGAGGGGTAGGGTTTTGTGCCTCCTTCTCTGGAGGAAATTACCCCTATTTGTCAAAAAAAAAAAAAAAAAAGATCACAGGGGTAAGTTAGCAGTTTTGTTTTGGGTTTTTCGTTTGTTCTGATTTTTTTCCCCCCAAACAACCAGAAGCAAATTGTAGCCAATTTAAGCAAAGAAGGAGGAATTGATGGTAGGAACACAGAAATGTCAAGTGGAGAGGAAGGGGCAGACATGGAGGCTGTCCCAGGAAGCTCCTGTGGGGATCCTATGGCTGCTCCCCATGCCTGACTGCACAGCCCTCTTTCTCTGTGCACGGCCTATGTTCCACAAGGGGGCTGTGATTGCCCCCTTCTATTGCCCAAGTGTACAAAGTGTAAGTCTTGAAGCCAGAAGAGGTCATTGTGCGTCTGTTGGTCTCAACCCATGTTACTGGAGGAAGTCATCTGCATGGCACAGTATCCATTCTGGTCCAGGATATGACTAAGAAGTGGAACAGAGACACATGGTAGAAGCTTACCTACTTCCTCCTCTCTGATCATGGAGGAGACAGGGAGGGGTAGGGAGGTGAGATGATCCTCAGAGAAGGGGAAAGGTGGACATCTGTACTAATATTCCCTAAGGGCACCACAGAATGGGCATATTGGTTGTTCATTCATTAATTATTTATTGAACCACTCCTGTGAGAGGGAAGAATGACAAGTATTAAGGACAATTTTTTCCCTTTAGAAGCTGATTCTAAGTTGGGAACCAAAATAGGTATATATGAAATTATCAGGAAACATCTAAATAGGAACCTGTTTAGTAAAATATTTGCCTCTTGCAAGATATTTCAGGGTGCCAGGGAGCAAGGATACTAATAACTGTCATCTCTCCTCCTTGCCCAAATTCTAAGCTAATTGAGGAACAAAACAGAGACCAAAGTACTACCTTCATTATCAAAAAAGGCTAGGTTGGGGGATGAATATTTATCTTCAGGCAAATGAACTTCCTTCACTAAATTGCAGAGTTAGCTTGTAGAATGCTATTCTTAATTCCATTTATGGAACACCTATTGCAAGCACATGGAGAGACAGCAGTGAACAAACCAAGTTTGTACCCTTGTGAATTTTACTTCCTAGTCAGGGAGGGGTTTGAACTAGACACACACAAAAAGAGAAAGTGATACATATATTTATATTAGTTTGCTAGGGCTGCCGCAACAAAGTACCATGGACTGAATGGCTTAATAAACAAAATTTGACTTTCTTTCAGTTCTGGAGGATGGAGGTTTGAGATCAAGGTGTCAGAAAGAACCCTGGTGTTCTTCTGGGGGCTGTATGGAAGGATCTGTTGCAGGCTTCTCTCTCTCTTTGGCAAATAGATAGCTGTCTTTACCCTGTCTGATGTGGGCTTCTCTCTAAGCATGTGTCTATGTCCTGATCACCTCTTCCCATCAGGACAAAAGCCCTACTGGATAGGCCCCTTTCCAATGACCTCATTTTAACCTCATCACATCTAGAAAGACCCCTATCTCCAAATAAGAAAACACTGTCAGTTCTTGAGGATCAGGAGATAACCTATGAATGAGGAGGAGAGTTCAATGCAGCCCATAGGAACACCACAAAGAAAGACAAAGCAGGTTTCTGGACCTTGATTGATGGAGACCTATTCAGGAGAGACATTTCTAAGGCTGTCAAACTTGAATAAAAGTTCTCTTTCAATGAAGAATAGGTTTGTTAGGGAGTGGCCTTGAAGGCATTCCAGGTGGGGTAACATGAGTGAGCAAAGAGCTGGTCCTAGAAATGCGTGTGAGAAGATGCCCATGGAAAGCACAGGGACAGATCTGGATGATGCAGAGGAATGGTAATTTTTTTTTCCAGTATCACTAGATATTAAAGCCCTATGCTGGCCTCAAGCACCCTTGGCATGAAGTTAGGAATTAGAGATTTATCTTGAGATAACGGGGCTGAGAGTTTCTGGGAAGTGGGAGGAGCCATGAGCACGGTCTCCTGGGAAGAAGAATCTGAACTCGGTGTGTGGAGTGAGAACTGGGGCACGCTGGAGGCCAGGAGACCCTGCAGGAAGCTATTATGAGGGCCCCAGCATGTGGCCATAGAGACCTGCTTTAGAAAGCAATTGGAAGGAGAAAAATAACAAAACTGGAGATAATTTCAAAGGAAGAATCGACTGAGTCAAAATCGGCATTGAAACCTCTTAGTTACACGAAATAAGTCACACTCATTAAACTCCCTAGAAATGGTAACCCAGAGCAGAGCTATGCCTGTGTCTACAGTTCATCGGACGCCGCAATTAAAATGCATGAGGTGCAGCCAAACTTAGGCTGGAAATGCTGAGCAGGTTTCTGGTCTCTGGGGATGGCAAGTTTCTGGCCATACTAGTGATTGGAATTTTTCATCTTTCCTTTGTTTTCTTGACTATCCCCATACCCAGATCACATTATTTCCCAGTTCACTTTTATCCTCCAAAATTCAAATGTTAAGCTCCAAACCTCTAGCCCTCCAAATGTGACTGTATTTGGAGATGGGGGTCTTTCAAGAGGTAATCAAGGTACAATGAGACCATAGGAGTAGATGCTCATCTAACAGGGTGACTGGTGTCCTTCTAAGATGAGATTAGGGCACTGTCACTCATGGGGGAAAACCAGATGGAGACACAGGGAGAAGGCAGTTGTGTTAGCTTTCCATTTCTATAACGAAGTGGTTGAGGTAGTTAGTTTTTAAAGAGCATGGACTTATTTGGGCTCATCCTTTTGGAGATTACAGCCTATGATCCATTGGCTCCATGGCTTTGGGCTTGTGATGAGGCAGCATCAAGGCAGGGAAGAAGCACTCACTGGGGTGGAGCAAAAGCTGTTTACCTCATTGCCCAGATCATGAAAGAGCAAAAGGAAGAGACCAGGATCCCACCACTCCCTTCAAGGGCAAGCACCCATTTTTCAAAAATTTTACTGCCTCCCAGTAGCGCCTAGCTGGCGACTAAACCTTTAACACATGGGCCTTTGGGGGACAGTCTAGATCCAAACTAGAGCAACTGTCATCTATAAGCCAAGGAGAAAGGCCTTAGGAGAAAACCAATCTGCTAATAACTTATCTCGGACTTCAAGCTTCCAGCACTGAGAAAATTAATTTCTGTTGTTAATTCACTGTGATTGATACTGTTACTGCAGCCCCCCTAACTAATATGCCACTCTACCTTGTTGAGCACTTCTGAGCATGAGGGAGAGAGGCGGAGGTCCCAGGAGCCTTTCTGGACCCTCTTTTTCTGAGGTAGTCCTATAGTCAACTAGTGACTATAGCCTTGTTACTTCGATTTAAGTCCATTTTCTCTTGATATGTCCTTCAATAGAGGGAAAAAAAAAATCCTCATCATACTGCATCATCCAAGACACAGCTACTAGTCACCTGTGGCTGTTTAACTTAATTAAAATGAAATAAAATGAAAAACTCAGCTTCTCTATTGCACTAGCTATATTTTAAGTGCTCAGTGGCCGTTTGTGACTAGAGGCTACCTTCCAGAGAGCACAGGTATAAAATATTTCCTTCATTGTAGAAGATTCTAGTGAAGAGTGCTGGTACGGAAAACAGCATGGTCCTCCCTGTTAGCCCCAACCTGGTTGTATTTGTTCAGGCTTTCAACGGTAGTCTACATAAAAGCCCATTCAAGGTAGGATACATTAGAAAGAGAGAGAGAGGGAAGGAAGGAAGGAAGGAAGGAAGGAAGGAAGGAAGGAAGGAAGGAAGGAAGGAAGGAAGGAAGGGAGGGAGGGAGGGAGGGGAAGACAAAGAAAGGAATAAAGAAAGATGAGATGAGATGGAGAAGTAGTGATGGACTTATTACAATTTGGACCTGAAATATCCACCAAAGGCTTATGCATTGTAGGCTTGGTCCCCGGTGCAGCAATATTCAGTGGTGGGCTTTTAGGAAATGATTGTTATAAGAGCCCTGACCCCATTGATGTAATAATCAGTTGATAGCTTCATAAGATGAATGAACTAATGATTGGTGGTAGAAATTGCAGGACATGGATGAAGAGAGCAGTTCGTTGGAAATGTGCCCTTGGGGACTATTTGTCCACAGCCCCTTCTTCCCTTCTTTACTCTGTCTCTGTCTCTCTCCTCCCCAGATGCTGTGAATGGACCAGCCCTGTTCCACTAAATCCCTTCCATCATAACCTACTGCCTCATGTCAGACCCAAGGCAATGAAGGCAGCCAACCAGAAAAGGAAATGGCTAAAAAGCACTAACAAAATTAAATCTTTTTTTTTTTTCCTTTAAGTGGTTTTCTCAGGCATGTTGTCAGAGCAACATGCCTCTCCATCATGTCTCACAGGATCAGAAGGTAATTCGGAGGAATTCAGGCTGCTCCAAAGACTTCAGCAGAAGCCCTTCATAGTCTTTCCCTCACTGCCCATGGTCTCTGTGTATTTTTTATTCCAAGTCTCAAAAATGAGAAAAGAAAATCTGACTGGCTCATGTTATGAGACCAGGGTCTACTCAGCCAAACAGGGCTAGAGAAGAGCTGGCAGCTAGGACTTTGGGGACAAAATGGCCACAGGTTACCCATCCCCAAATCTTCCCAGGGATCTGAGAGAGCAAGGAATTACTGAGAGTGAGACCACTTAGTAGGGGACCACTGTTCTGCATAAAAGTGTCTCTTCAGTGGTCCATCCGAAGTCTTCCATTGTATAGTTAATTTTTGCACATGCTTTGATCTTTACTTTCAGAAGCCACAAGCAACTCATAGGCTTTTCTTTACCTATTTCCATAAACAACTACTGAGGGCTTACTTGGGTGCTCAGATGCTAGTTACAAATGCTTTGGGAGATAGAAAAAAGGGACCGGTCTCATTACAAAATGTATTTAACCCTTTAATATAAGATTGTTCCATCCAAAATGGATCAATCTGGAAACTAAATGGAAGTTGACTTCACTGAGTTCTTTGCTTCCTACTTTAACAGATTTAATGAATACTGTTATCATTTTGCTGCTTCATCATTATGAAACATGAACCAAACAAACAGCTCCCAAAGTGGAGTCCTTCCCTTCAAAGCAACCGACTCATTTTCTTCAACAACCTCTCATTGTCATGATCAGCTATCATGGTATCTTTCCGTACCCCTAAATTTTATTTTACTGAGAAAAAAATCCTGTAACTTTCCACTTTCATGAATCGTTCATCCAAAAAGAGTTTTCCAACTTCAATCTGCATTTGATTTAAATCAGCGTATGTATGTATACCCCACTCATCCCCAAACGCTGAGCTCTATGATTTGCAGCTAAATTCCACACAAAGACTTCAAATCCCTTTAAAATATGCTGTCTACCATAAAGAGGCCACTTCATTTCAGGGAACTCACTTTAGATTAAACTCTCTCCTACATTAAACTGAAAAATGTTACACAAATGAATAATTAAAATGATTGCATTTGTGGTTAAAAAATTAAATCACTAATGAGTCCAGAATTAATAATCAGGAAACAAAGGGTAGGGTATATGAAGGAGATGACAGCAGAAAATGAATCTCCTGGCCGAGGAAACAGGGAAGATTTTTAATTTGGGGTTGTTTCGCTCCCAGCCATCCACTCACAGTGCACATCCATCAAGGTTTGGATGAATACAAAGGATCATGGTTTATCATGGTCCAGAGCGATGAGTAGGAACAACAGATTTTTGAGTAGGTCAAAGGAAATGGCAGACCACAGTATGGTAATATCTCCTCTGTTCTTCTCGATTGGTTCTTTCTTTCTTTTTTTGTGTGTGGTGCTGGGGATTGAACCCAGGCCCTTGTGCATGTGAGGCAAGGAATCTACCAACTGAACTATATCCCCAGCACCCTATAGGTTATTTCTAATTGCACTGACCACACGTATAATTGTTGTTTCAAAGAGATTCGAGTTCTTTAGATAGGACCACAGTGCCTCAAAATCTTGCCCTGACCACAATGAGATTTCAAATTTCAACAGAACTTGCTGTCATATTGGAAACTGAATTATTCTGAGAGAGCTGCCATGTATTGCCCTCAAAGGAAAGAGATCAGCAAATCATTTATTCTTATCAGATTTTTTTTAACCAGTGTAGATCAAGTAAGTTTAGACTTGTATTTTTAATCTCCCTAGTCCCCTTCTCTTCTGTGTCATGTTATTATATCTTGCTTGTCACTTTGGAAGCTTGCCTATAATCTTTTGCCAATGGAAGAATGTTACCTGAGTGATTTCTGCTGAGAGTATTAATGCAAGCATCACAGGGATGGTATTAGCATCCACTGAAACCATTTCAAGTTTATTTGCATTGCACAATACATATTTCAGTATTTGTGTATATATAAGAGGAGCTGAAACTCATCAAAATATGTACTACACTGCATACTCAAAAATCATCAGAAAATTCACCAACTATCTCAAGAATACTGTGATCCATTTACCTTGAATATACTCATCTATATTTGGAGAGTAACTTACTATAAATGACATTAAGAAATTACTGGGGTTGAAATATTCTAAGTAACAAATGTGAGGTAGGAAGGGGTTTTGTATTTGCAATAAATAGAGCTATGTTTACAAATTCATAAGGATATGTGCAGTCGATAGTTTTTTTTAACTGAATAGTTCCCAGGGTTTATGCATATCAATATCAAATAGCATGTGCAATCATTTTCTACTTGTAAAATTGGACTTTTTAAAAACTTTGTTAGTTTTTTTTTTTTTAATGTGGTGCTGAGGATTGAACCTAGTGCCTCACACATGCTAGGCAAGCGCTCAGTAGCCACACCCCAGCCCCAAATTGGAGGTTTTGATGTGACTTAGTTAACTTATTTGCTCAAGGTTGTGCTGTTATAATACAAGGAGTAACACATTTATATCTGTAGTAATTCACAGGTCAAAATATTGTAGGCATGACTTGGGAACAAATCTGCCGAAGAGTCACATTTGACTGATATTTTCAAATTACATACTAAAAAGAAACAAAATGTGGAATTTATTTGCATTTGTTTTAGTTGAGCTTCATCACTCCAGTGTTAACATTTATAGTACGTTTTGCTTTTTATTTGAAAATGAGTTGTCACCCCTTCTGACTTACACTTCACTCTCAGCCATTCTGCTGTTACCAGTTATGTATTTGGGGGGGATAATATTTGCCTCTTGTTCAGCATGCCAAACTTCTTTGAATGAGTTTCAGGATATACTAGAGAACGGTGAGCTGAGGGATTTGAATACTTTAGCTCATTGGGAACATTTCCTTGTCTGCAAATCTATCTTTGATTGCTATCCATTCTATTGTTTCGCAGACTTCACTGGAGAAATTCTCAGAATTCCATGATTGGAAAAGCTCCCTTTCTTGTGAAATCACAGAATGTTTCCTTTAATAAATCATGAGATGAAGTTAATCCTTGGTGTTTCCCTTTTTGCCTTGGCTACTGGGGAACACAGAAAATATTTTATTTTTCATCAAAGAGCCATTGTCCTTGACATAGTGTTGTAGTACCGTCTCACAATCACTTAGATAGAGCTGTCTTAATATAATTTTAAAAGAACAATTTTATGTCTTTTTAAAATCAGAAACTTCAAGTACTTCTTAAAGAATTAACATGATCATTCTATATTTTTAAAGAAATAAGTTTCTTCTCTATTTCTTTCATAGAGTGGAAGCAAAATACTTTCTTCTCCATTTAGAGCTAATGGGATGTAGGCAAAATATTTGTGCACAAACTTAAATAAATGAGTGACCTCCAGGAGATCTTCTAGGACACAAAGATGAGGTGGTTCATATGGCCACCCTCTCAGGCAGAAACCCCTGAAGAATTTATGTTCCCATCAGTGGTCACAGTAGGCTCTCAACTCCCCACCAAACACGTGGTGAAAGGCATTTTGAAAATGCAATGGCTAAACATATCTAATCATATTTTTAAACTACCAGAACTGGTGCTGAGTATCAATGGGTCTATACAAATAGACCCTTGCATAGTAAATACATTAGGTCTGACGTCTAATGCCCTAACACATTTTGAATTCCAACTTTTGTGCAGGTTATTTCTTAGTTCTTATATTCTTTTATAAAGACTTGATACTAAACTGGCTCTTAATCTAAGCTTTATGACAGAGTTGGAAGAATTTCCAGTGTTTTCTGGGTATTTGGATCTTAAAAAATGTCTCTTTTCCAGGTCAAGTGCGCTCATGACATTCCGATTTCATCCACCCAAGAGTGTTCTTTTGAAAGCAGTGTTGCTTATTTCTGATTTTGACCATATAAATCAGCAAGTATGCATTTAGTCTCTAGTAAACACGTCTTTAGTGTCTGTGTGTATGAGTGTGGATGGAAAGTTCTGCAGCCTGAATGTGTCCCCCAAAGTTCATGTGTGGGGGACTTAATCCCCAATATGACAGTGTTGAGAAATGGGACTCTCGAAAGGTGAATAGATCAGGAGAGTTTTGCCCTTGTGAATGGAT
The DNA here is from genome assembly GCF_045843805.1 of Urocitellus parryii. Lineage (NCBI taxonomy): Eukaryota > Metazoa > Chordata > Mammalia > Rodentia > Sciuridae > Urocitellus > Urocitellus parryii. The sequence continues at coordinate 58,932,011 of NC_135539.1, read as the reverse complement.
TAATGTCATTATCATGGGAGAGAGCTCCTGATATGAGGATGGATTTGGCTTCCTTCCCTTCTTTCTTTCTTTTGCCCTTCTGTCTTCCACCATGGGATTATGCAGCAAGAATATCCTCACCAGATGCTATACAGATGCCCGTGTTATGCCCCTTAGACTTCCCAGGCTCCAAAAGAGTAAGCCAAGTCAATTTCTTTTCCTTGTAAATTTCCCAGTCTGTGGGCATTTTGTTATAACAACACAAAATGGATGAAGACAGGGTGGGGAGGGCAGATATGAAAAGACCTGGTACTTCTCTCAATAACCAGAGAAAGGACAGACCTATTGTTACAGCAGAGTGAGGTCGGTGTTGAAAGAGGAGAAACACAATGTGCATGAGAAGTATAAAGAAGAAAGATCCAGTGGGTGAAGGTGAGGGGGTGCAGGATAATGCTAAGCTCTTAGGAGGAGAGACAAAGGGGGAGGCCTTGGGGCAGGGTCTTGACAGAGGAAGAGGCATGAAGAGGAGGAGGAGAGAGAGAAGACGAAGGAGGTGGGTTGGAAAGGTAGAGGGAATGGTGAGAGCAAAATCAGAGGTGGCCGGGCCATTCCAGGGCTGATTAATTGTTAACTGAAGAATAGGGTAGAATGGAGGGCCACTTATGTCAGTCTTTGCCCCAGTCACAAAGAGCCAGGCATTCTGAGCTTGAGAAATTAGGCTTCCTGACCATGTGGACAATGTGGAAGTCACTGTTTCTGAGCAGAGCAAGGACAGGCTCTGAGCCATTGTTGAAAGAGGTGGGAAAGAGGGGAGGAAGGGGAAATGGACAGCCACGTTGAGTTCTCTTCTGGCATGTTTTAAATTAAACCGAATAGAATTAAATGGAACACATTAATGAGAAGATAATAGAACTGATTTATCCAGAGAATTCATTCTAACAGTGCAGTCAGACATGAGATAAAGCACTAGATTACGGCCTCTGAGATGGTCGGCATTTCTGAAAGAAAAGTTGATCATGTGGTTTAGACCTAATGCGTGATTTTTTTTTTCCTGAGAAATGTACTTCTCCTAAAATTGTCTTTCATTAGTTCCTATTTTTTTTTTCTGTTCTAGAGCTTTTAAAACAAGACCCATGTGAATGCCACCCTTATCCCTGGGGGAAATGGGCACAGGGGGCGCTGATCCATATCTGTGTCGTGGCAGAACAAGTACTCATGTGTACTGTGGTGTCCAAATCCTGTTCTGGGGCTTTCAATAAAGAGACACTGTTATAGGTAGTCAACATCTGGCTCTCATTATCTGGCTATTAAGACCTTCAACTCACCCTCAAAAACAAATCCTTAATCTGGGGGTGGTGGTGCACTTGAGAGGCTTGGGAGGCTGAGGCAGGAGGATCTCGAGTTCAAAGCCAGACTCAGCAACTTAGCAAGGCCCTAAGCAATTTAGTAAGACTCTGTCTGTAAGTAAAACATTTTTAAAAAGGGCTGGGGATGTGGTGCTGTCATTAAGCACCCCTGGGTTCAATCCCTAGTATTAAAAAAAAAAGAGAGAAAGAGAAAATGTAAAAGAAATTGTGTATATACATATACATATGTACATTTTATATATATATATATATATATGAAAATATGCATAAACACGTGAATAAATATATAATAAATAAATATATAAATAAATATGTAATGGCAACTATTGGTAATATGCACATACAGTTAATCCCCTAACTTAGATAGTTTTTAACTTTTCACAAAAGTACCAATTGATAGCAAAGCAGTTTTGCCTCTGTTCTTCCTCTGTGAAGTTGCCAGCTTGCTGGAATGGTCCAAACATGGCAGCAGCAATCAATAAAGGACAAAACCTCCGGAGACCATTAGCATCCCTGACAGAGCTCATACTCCAACCCCCTACCAGCCAGGTCCATGTGTAGTTGAAGAGGCCTGAGTGAAAACTTAGAGCCCTTGCAGATATAAGAGGAAGGAATTCCACTTGTCCCTTGAGCCAGACAGGAAAACAGGAAAAGAAAACCACAAACCCCTGATCTAAGTAGCACTAACTCTCACTGATTTTTTTCAGACACTCCAGAGCCAAAGAAAAAGTTACGAATTAACAAATTAAATAATGAATTATTATACCTACTTTCAGTGGGAAACATTAAGTACAGCTTATCGATACTTATATTGAGCACACAACTACTTAACAATGGGTAACTTTTGCTCCCACTTTCCCCTGATAGCTAATTACAAATCTAAAATACCTCTTCAATTTATGTTTTAGGAATATGATTTTTAAAAATATTTATTTTTACAAAGTTAAGAAATAAGTATCCCTGAGAGATTGCCTATGTGTATTAGGAAAAAGTTTGTGTGTCCATTTGCCTACAGACGCCGAAGGGGCAGGTATTTGTTCACGGGGTGAGCTGTTCCTACAGGAAGACCTGTGGCTCTGGAAATGCACTCACTTAGGAGTGGGGCTGCATACACCTGTACTTGGTTTTCATGCCTTCTCTATCCTAATCACTTTTAGATCCAGATTCTAGAATATCAGCTGCTGTTGGCAGGGTCTGGCTTTGTTGGAGGCTTCCTGTAACCTTTTCTTCCAAATGCACGCTACTTCAGGTTTTATTAAACAAAACAAAAACAGTGCAATGCGACCATCACAATTCTCACCACTGCCTGTCCAGTCAACCTGTCCACTGATACACCCTTGTGTCCCTGTGACAGATCTCCTGCTTGAGCATTCCCTAGAGTTTGAAGGCAGCTGGTTTTGGTTTCTTGAATCCATGCATCTTCCTTTTATGACTGAGTTCTCACGACCATAGTCCAAGAGAACTTGCTGACCTTTTGGATCTCATTCTACACCAGTAGGGTCAGAATGACCAAGCATTCTACCCATGGAAAGTAGAGAATATATCCATCCTGGAGATTTTATCCTTCTATTGACATAACAGAATTTGAGACCAATTGGAAGCTATACATTGTCTTCTGCAATGTTCGAGCTACTATCTCCATTGGGCTGTTTAATAATTTTCTGACAATAGATCTGTCAAACTAGCTTTCCAACTCACTCTGTTTTATGGAGAGTTTTGTGCTAAAAAGTCCTTACTGGATGTGGTTATGACTTAGGTGTCCTTCAGGGTGATTACTCTTCTGGCTGATGTACAAAGCAGCCCTCTTTGGTATGTTTGCTTATTTGAGAATCATCATCCCAAGGAACAGTTCCCAGATAACTACCTCAATAACTTTAAAATATGATCACAACTTGTTGACTTAGGGGGCTTTCTAGAGGACAAAATGCATCCTATTAGACCCTGCATCTGAAAACTTGGTCTATCAAACTGCAATGAATTCAAATAACCTTTCTTCTTTGGAGAAGGGGAAAGTGATTCTTGTTTTGAGTTTTGTCCTGCTTTGTCTTGCATTGTTGAAGGGTACACATAATAATTCTCCTGGAGAACTTTTGTGTTCTTTCTCATTTCATCAGAGTCTATAATACTTATCTAAGTCTATAATACAATTGTCCATTGTCTTAAGTCTGATCTTTTGGCTTTAGCTTCCTTTACAAACCTTTTATTCTGCCATCCAATTTATAGACACACACACACTACTCAGTATTCCTGTAATATACAAAGATGCAAGTTGGCATCTATTGGGCTCTTATTAGTAGTTGGGTACCATGATAATTACACATATTAACTCATTTAATCTTCACAACCTGTGATTTGCTATTAGTGTCATTCCCATTTTATGAAAAAGGAAATTGAGGCTCATGCAGAGGAAGCTACTTTCACAACTACTAAATTAAACAGCTAAGACTGAAATTAATACCCATCTGGTTCCAAAGCCATAAGGATATACTGCTTCCCTACAAAACTCCAAGCAGACCCTTTCTGGCTGGAAATCTATAATTCTTCAGTTGAAAGAGCATATGTTATGAAATACAATTTGGAGACCCAGAAATTAAAGGTAAATAGTTTGATCCAATTCCAATTTTTAATATTTTTTATGCCTGCTTCTGTGGCTAGTCCTTGGATTCTTAATTTATTTATTTTTCCTTGATATAAGAAATGCTATTTCTGTTTAAGTGCTGCTGGTTTTGGAAATCATTCTCATGACTAAATATTTGTTTGCCTAGTAAGAGCCCAGGAAAGGGCTAGGCTGCCAGTGGGTGCTGAATAAAGATTAATGGATGGCCCTGCACGTCTGTGTGGGAGTCATGTGCTTAGGATCTGCTCTGCTCTTCGAAAGTGACAGGAAGGAAGTGGAGAAGATACGACTTAAAGAATTGCCACCAAACCCCAGTCATGGGTTTCTGGATTGGGCTGTATCAACGAAAAGGTCCCAAAGGTCCTCATGCAGCAAGCACGAGTGGGAATGTGGGGCCTGGTTGGGACGTGCTGGGAAAATGAAATTCCAAGATTAATATCAAATAAGAAAGAAAACTTGGTTTTCTGTTGAGGACTTAAGAAAATCAAATATTGTTTAATTGACACATTTTCTATTATTATATACATATAGCAGATGAGTAATATGCCATATCAGATGGTTTATTCAAATTGTCAATCAAGCCCTGAAGCATGAGTAACTTTCCAGAGAAGCTTCTGCGAAATCCATGCAACATAAAGTGGCAGTAACCAGTCAGACCTCCATCTACTACCAAATCATGCCTGAATATCTTGGGGGAATCAAAAAGAGGGTTTCCTCTCAAATGCATGAAATATATCTAGACAGGAAGGAGACAATAACTCAAATTGACTTCACTCAAAAGTCAAATGCCCATATGCTACCCTCATATGTCATTTGACAGAAAGTCTAAGGTTAGCTATATGGCCTGGGAGAGGACACCTTCGTTATGAATAAGGAATAGTGAGCACCTTTCCAAATATCAGAAGAGTTTGAGATGTGAAGGCATTCACTTGCAAAATAAATCTTTGCTTTGGCATCAGAGAAAGTGGAAGGAGGAAAACCTCAATTATTAGGACTATTACCATCAATCTCAGGTTGCCATGGTGTGTTCTAGTATTGTGTAGAGAAGTGTCCCTGGCAGCCCATTGGATGGCAGTGATTCTAGTCACAGCGCTCTCTCTCTCTCTCTCTCTCTCTCTCTCTCTCTCTCTCTCTCTCTCTCTCTCTCCCCTCCTCCTCTGCATGAGTAAAATACAGACCAACTTTTCAGAATCTGTTCCAACTCTCATATTTCATGTCATCTTTGATGGGTTCCTCCATATAAACATTCTTGAAGTTTGGGATGATAATTTATTTATATACCTCTATATTTTAAAAACTCCTTTTTAATCCCTCATCAAACTCTCCTTAGGCTAAGGGGATCCTAGGAATTTTGATAATCTGGGACACCAGAGATTAGTTTATTTCATTAATACATTACCCTCCATCACTGGTACCATATCTCACCAGTTTTTCCTCCTAAAAGTGACTTTGAGAACAACCCAGCAGGTGTGTTAGGAAAGTACATATTGTGGCCAGTAGAGAACTTATTACGTGTTCACTATTTAAAAACATAAAAATAAGACAGCTCATGTAAAAAAGCAATTTATAGAAAAAAGAATATTTATATAATAAAATTATATAAAATAAAATTTTATTTTATATACATGTATATACATATATATATAAACTATGTCCAAGTTATGGATGTACATTTACAAAACCATCATCCTAAAATAAAAATTCAAGTTTTGAGAAGTGGGAAGGGCTATTTTCTGATACCAGGTTTGTCAGCATCCAGGTAGGATGGACAGATAATGTGGATACCTGGGCCATGCTGAGCAGCACAGCCCAACTCCTTCGAGTTGATTCTCCTACAAAGACCTTAAAGAGCTGCTGACGTCTTCTTAACAGAATCAATGAATCTTTATTTTCTTGAGTCTCTCATTTGACCTTATTTTGTTTTGAAGGCAAGAAAGGAGTAAACTGTTGGGGTGAGGTGGGGTGGGAGGTTAGGTGGGTGAAGGGGATTGAGGAAGCCCCAAGGAGATGTCTGCATTGTGGAGCCTACAAACAAGATCACAGGCTGCTTATGGTCACCCAGGATGTTATTGTTTGCTTGCTGTGGCCTTATTTGTTCCTGCTTCTCATTTCAGATTCCTGCCTTGATGTAATAAGTGAACATCTTCCTGGCCATCATCCCATATTGACAAGCAAATGTCATCCATGTTTGATTGACATTCATTGCTCCTGAATGCAGAAGTGTGATTTAGGAATCAATTCTACTTATTTATTTAAAGCTGTTCTTGTTATGTCTTATGAATTTGTTGGTGGGGTAACTCACCTAATATCTACTCTAAGGGCTTTCTATTAATATTTGAAATCCAGGCTATTTCTTCTCCTGCTCTCCCAATATGAATGGGGACTTTTGTCATATTTTTCATATTTATCTCTCCCCCAAGGTACATTTAGGAAATCTGCTATGGGACATATAGAACTCTTCCATATCTTAGGAAAAGACCTGGCCTAGAACTTGTGTGGGCTCTGCTTGCTTTATTGTAAGACTTTTGAAGGTATTTTGACAAGTGATTATTTCTCATGCATGTAGCACCTTTAAGCAAATGCGACTTCAAGTCCAAATGACAATATCTTCTGAAAGGCTGCTAGAATTGTAAGCCTGTAAGTCAAGTACATATGTATACTTTCCCCATTGTGCAGCACTTGTAAAAAGAACCAATACCCCTGCCCCTTCTTTATGCAGTGGACATGTCCATTTAAAATCATTGAGAAATGTCTTTTGGTTTTTTAGCCCATCTCACTGTTCACAGGGTTAACATCTAATTTCATTTAGGAGGCAGGGGAGAAAAATCATAAGGTTAAAAAAATCATATGTACCATCTGGAAAATTCTACAGGGCCTTCCTTATGTTAAAAGTGGTATTTTGAAAAACACCTGAAAGCGCTGACTGCGGGTGAGCCAGTACAGAAATACTGTCAACCAGGCCACCCTCCTTTCAACCTTCATTTCCACCCTCCACCCGAGGCTGCCAGCAGTGGGGACATAGAGGACTTAGGTGTGACCCTTGAATCCTGAAAGCTGTTGCACAGCTGTCTCCCTCCCCCAAGTATGTCCAGCGAGAGCACTGCTATCGCCTGGGTTCAGCAAGGGAGTATTCAGGATCTCACTGTTCATCCATGTGCAGAGAGGGAAAAAAAAGACAGGCCGAAAAAAAAAAAATCCCACATTGTCAGAGTAATGCCAAACTCTCTCTGAGTGGGATGAGCAGAGCAGATGCTGCAATGAGATGCCAAAGCGGCTCCCCTTCCTCTGTGCCTTGGGTGCCTATAAATTGCTCCAGCGCGCGTTTGTCAGCCTCCTCTTCTCCTGGCAGGTGGTACCCAGGCAGAATTCAGCGTTCAGTCTCTCTCTCGCTCCGCTCTCGGCCGTGAGGCGCTCGCCGCTGCTCGCTAGCTCCTCCACTCCAGCCCCGAGGCTCGCCTAGCCAACAGTGCCAGCCGCCGCCGCTGCTCCGCGCACCCGGGGGGCGCCTGGTCAGAGCTCGTGCGGCCAGCGCGGGACTTTGAGGTGCGCTTCTATTAGAGTTGTGGTGGCTGCAGAGGAGGGGGGAAAAGGCAGGGGACGGGCGAAGAGACCGAGCGAAAGAAGAGAAGGAGGAGGCAGAAAAAGGCAACTTCAGACGGAAAGTTGGTGCGAACTGGCGCAGTCTGCAAAAACGGAAAAGTCGATCGCAGGCAGCGGTGGCATAAAAGTGTGAGCGACCAGGACCAGCGCTAGAGGCAGCGGCTGGTTCTGCCCTCCGGGTGGCCTCCCCGGCGCCCGCGCCAGCCACAGGTGCGAAGGGGCTCGCAGGAGGCGAGAGGGCGCCCTGCGCACCCCTCCCCCAGCCCCCACCCTTTGCTCGGGACTTCAGCTCAAGTCACTTGGCGCCCTAGCTCCCTCCCCAGCCGCAACCTCAGCTGGGGGAGCAGGAGCCGGCGAGGAGCAGCCGGCGCCCGCCAGCCCAGGGGAGTTGGGGTTCGAAGGGGATTGTTTTCGGCTCTAAGGAGGTCCCCGCCCAACCTTCAAAATTTTGTCCAAAAGCAGACAAGAGGATCGCCCCGCGCTGAGCCGGCTGGTGGGCAGCAGGAGGCGCCTGATCGCCGCCGGGGCGCTGGGGGTGGTGATGGTGCTGCTGCTGGTCATCCTCATCCCGGTGCTGGTGAGCTCGGCCGGCACGTCGGCGCACTACGAGATGCTGGGCACCTGCCGCATGGTCTGCGACCCCTACGGGGGCACCAAGGCGCCCAGCACCGCCGCCACGCCCGACCGTGGCCTCATGCAGTCCCTGCCCACCTTCATCCAGGGCCCCAAAGGCGAGGCCGGCAGACCGGGAAAAGCAGGCCCGCGTGGGCCCCCAGGAGAGCCCGGGCCGCCGGGCCCTGTGGGGCCCCCGGGCGAGAAAGGCGAGCCGGGCCGCCAAGGCCTGCCGGGCCCGCCTGGGGCGCCCGGCCTGAACGCAGCCGGGGCCATCAGCGCCGCCACCTACAGCACGGTGCCCAAGATTGCCTTCTATGCTGGCCTCAAACGGCAGCATGAAGGCTATGAGGTGCTCAAGTTCGACGACGTGGTCACCAACCTCGGAAACCACTACGATCCCACTACCGGCAAATTCACCTGCTCCATCCCGGGCATCTACTTCTTCACCTACCACGTCCTGATGCGCGGAGGGGACGGCACTAGCATGTGGGCTGATCTCTGCAAAAACAACCAGGTGAGTGCTAACTGGCAGTGGGGAGGGCGGGGAGCGGGGATGAAAGGTAAAGGCAAGAGGGAGGAGACCCCGGAAATGGGGGTGGGAGCCGGCAGAGGAAGGGCGCGGCAACCCTGATCCCGGGAGCTACTGCTAGGCGGACGTGGTGCTAAGCCAGAGAGGCGGGGATGGGACACCGAGGAGGGCGCCCCGCGGCCTGGAGAGGGTGGTTCTAAAGTCTCTCCCCGGCGCTCCGTGAGCGCGCTTGTAAGCACTACCCTCCGGTAGCTCCAGCACTGGACCATCTACTCCCTCCGACGGTCCGCGTGCCCGGGGAGGTCCGGAGCAGGAAATAACCTTTTGAGCTTGGGATTTTCAGCAGTTTAGGGTCGCTAGCTTTCCCGGGAATGGGTAGGATTGTGAGAGCCCAGAATGGGCGTGTCGAGGTGACAAACTCCGGGGAGATAGATAAGGGGTCCTAGGAGAAAAAAGGGACCCGAAGGAGTGAGTCCAAGCGGGGCGCATCCAGGGCAGAAGCGGGACAGTTAAGACCCGGAGTCACAGGGCCCTTGCAGCGTCCCAGGCAGAGAAACTCACAAATAATAAATTTCACACTCGAGTTTAGTTCTTGGCTGAAGAAACCAGTTGTCAGCTGAAGAGGCAAGGAATGCTAAGAGAAGCAAAAGTTGAGACTCGGGATTTACACAGTAAAATCACGCACCCAAACACGGGACCCAAACTCTACTGACTGGAGTAAGAACTCGCACAGGAAGGTGGCCTGGAAGGCGACCAGTTTCATCGCCGCTGTGTGACAATGGGTCTCACCTTCAGGGAGACCCCAGCTACCTGTGAGAGAGCCTTTCCAAACTCAGCCTTCTGGCTCACCTAGGGAAGCAGCCGTGGCCTTGACTAAAATAGCCTCACATTAGTCTCAGTCACTAGGACCTGCTGTCCTGAGCTGTTAGCCTCTGACATAGGGGTCAGGGGTTTGCAGTGTTAGGATAGGGCCACTATACCGTTTGCCAGAGAAATTCGCGACCATTGCAACACTGAAGCATGTTTGATCTCTTAGTCAGAGGAGGAAAAGAACTTTTCTACTACCTAAAAGTGTAATCTGACCTTTTGTACACGGCAAATCAGCAGCCGCTGGGGCGAGGCCTTTCAGCTTGCAGCCTGCAGTCGGAAATAAGTTCCTGGGCTTTGCCTGCTTATTGAGTGGCACTGGGAATGGCCGGAGACCCCGCCATCGCCCTCAAGAGGCTTCATCTCACGCAGCAACTTTGACTTAACAAGGGTTACAGGGTTTCAGGTCACTGGCCCTCTGGGAATTCAGACCACCTTAGCTTCAACCATTGCAATGGAAAAATGACGTAATTCAGTGTCAGAATTCTTTCAAAAGTGAAAGACAAATGTCCGAAGATGTATAGGAGAAAAGAAAATTAAAGAAATAAAAATGCTGACCCTATCTTTTTCTACAAATAGTTTAGGGTACCCTAGGGCACACAGAACAAAAAAGAGGGGAAATGACCACCAGGAGGCACTGGCAGGGTTGTTTATTATAGTTATTATGCAGGAAAATAATGTTAGGATAAATAAAAATTATTCACGGAGCTGTGGGATAGTTATAGGTAAATGGCTGTAAAGGGCATGACTCACCATTACCAAAATAGAGCTAGTGTGTCACTCTGACAAAATGGTTTTGAACAGCCCCTCCACAGGCAGCCATGAGGCACCCCTTTATTTACAAATTGGCTGTCTTCTGACCAAAAGGTTAGGTCTGGGAAATACTATCAGGCTGAAGAGATTTTTTTTTTTTTTCCCTTAGAGGTATCAATTAAAATGGAGTAAGTTTCCAGTTTTGTCCATAAGTGTATAAAAATGGTCATATTTTAAGACATCTGGATGTTGCAACTGCATACACAAGTCAGAATAATACATAAAAATTAGTTTAAATGTTGATGTCTAGACTATGGAGATTGTTTATTGCAGGATTCTAAGCAAAACATTTTCTTCAGATACTCTGTGTGCATTTTGTTTTTAAAATTATTTCATTGTTTGGGGTATAAGCTGCTCCTTTGTATCACTCTAGCTTACACATTCTATGAGGATCAGAAAAACAAGGAAGGCAAAATAGTCCAACTACAAGGTATAATGCTTTCCGATGCCAATATTAAGCTGTATTTCTGCAAAAGGTGTGCAACAGGTAATTCAGAAAAATAAATAATATAGTGGTAAACAACATATTTTTTTAGTTTGGTGTGGACTATTTTAGAAAATGGTTCTATTTCAATATCATTGTTAAGGAATTTTATCTCTAGAACTATTTTATCAAGTCTGGTCTGCACCACTTATGAATAGGAAATCTTGTAAAAATCTCTTTTTTATTTTAAATAAATACTTTATCTTTGATTTTCAATTATACTCTTGTCTGATCACTTTTTAGAATGGCAGTTTTTCCTCACTCCCCAAGCTGAACCAGTTTGTTTTCATAAAATAAAAAACTCATGTCAGAGTAATGTTCTATGGTTTGAGTGGATTGAGAAGTGCAAAAAATAAACAAAAAAATACAGTTCACTCTAGGAGGAAGCAATGCCTTTGGACCATAACTGTATCAGAGCCATTTTTTAAAAAAATTCTTTGTATTGAATGTAGGATCACAGATGGAAACATCAAAGGCCAGTAAATTAACCTGATGTGCCACTTAACCTTTTGTTTATGATTCCACAGAAGTACAATGAAAATGAAATTATGAGAACATCAGCAGCAATTAATTAAATTAGCAAATGTTACCATCAACATTGTCTCTAATGATAAGCCCTCAACAATAAGATAATGCTAAAACTATACAACCTATTACATCCTCAAAACAGACCACTAAAAGGACCACGGTTCTCATATTCCCCATGAAACCATCAACCTAAATTTAATCTTACCATTTGTTGAGAGCCCATGACAGTGCATATTAAAGGTAAAAGTTGGACTCAAATAGCTTACAGAGATACAGGGAAAGAATTTTAATGCTTATATATTTGTAGCTGGAAACCTGAAAAAATGTTATATGAATACAATTATTATAATGCTGCTCTAATAAGCCCCTCTAATAAAAATGAAACTGGCTTAGGATTAGAATTATAAAATAATAAAAGACCAGTTTTTTACTCGTAAGAATTTATTAGCTATGGCAATAAACACGAAATATATTGGAAAAAAATGAGTAGTTTGTGGTTTGATATTACTTTATTAGAGAGATTAATGACACATCAGACTAATTATTTTTGTAGGGGCAGTGAAAGATGGACTAAAGATAAAGCAGAATCTAAATAGTTTACCTAATAAGAAAAGATTTTAAAGCAAATACAGGTAGAAATGAGTATATTATAGAAAAGGACACATTGTAGTCCCTGACAAAATGCTGAAATCAGTGTACATTTAGGAACCTGAAAATAGCCTTCAGGGTGAACGCATTACCTTCCTCAATAGTTTGATGGCTTAAAGGAAGAATTGCTGAAGTCACTGTACTAGATACTGGAGCTTGAAATTTCAAGTCCCATTATACCTGTAGAGTATGAACAGGTGAGTGGGCATACTCAAGCCCTGTGCACTGAAGTATGGAGATTACTTAATTGGGAAAGTCTTGTGATGGAATATAGGTTTAAATCTTAGAGAACTGCTTTCATTATACAGCAATCACACTGGCTTTATCCAACAAAGGAAGTGAAAACCGTTCAGGGTGACCGTCCAGTCTCTGGAATCTCTCCAATGCATCTTCAGGGTTTTGAATTGAAAATGGTAATGTTTATGTGGCTTTGTGATTATACCCTATAGAATAAAAACTACATTAAAAAAAGACTACTGTCTCTAAATTAAGTGATTTTTAATGTGTCCTGGTTGCCAAGTGCAATCTTTGTGTAGAAAACAATGATACAAGACTCATAGGATATTCACTAAATACACAAAGCACTGAATAAAATGTGTGTCTGGTTATTAATAATAGCTGAGATGTATATTATATTTGATAATTAATACATTACTAACATAGCTAAGTATTCTTTTGTATTTAAATTTTCTCATCCATTAAAAATCCACGTGTTAAAAAAAAATCAAGTCATAACCCTCTGGTGTAGATTTTTTCCCCTGGGATTTAATGACTAGATGAAATTAATTAAATTAATCAAAGCCTTCAACTTCTACAAACTGACGATTAATTCCTAGGAAATACTGTGTGTGTAAATGTGTTAGTATTTAGTGGTCAAGACCCATCACTTCACTATTGAGTCAATTGCCTCTGAGCATAATTGCATGGTATATTGCTTTCATCATATTAGTGCCAGTTAGCACACTGTTAAGCAGTTCTAAATCCTTTAAGCCCTTTACTCCTTTTGCTATGTGATATCCAAAAAGAAATTTTTAAAATACTGCTCATATTACTTCACAAGTTCAGCAGTGTCAAAGATCCTTCTCCTTTTTTCACATTTCAGCATTAATGTGAGGATATATCACATGAAATTTTAATTTGAGAACCTATCATTTAAATTTTGAAAGAAATGCATGGCAATTCTTGACTTATGTCTCATTTCTCTCATTTTGCCAAGTGATAAAATCCAGCATATTGTACCCCAAGTCATGCATTATTACATAGTGCAGGTTTACAAAACCACTAAATCACTTGCTATGTTATTCAGGGAAATATCCTTATGGTGGAATAGAAACAAGCCACAAAGTAGAAGATGTGTTACTGAAATAAATCAAATCCAAGTCTGCCTATTCAAAGAGTTTCCAAGGCAGAATCAAAATATGTCTAAATGAATATGAAGCCTAATTTGAGTTGAGGATGTGACAGAATGTCCATATTACATGATAAGATAGGCAATTTGACTGTTTGCAAATGTTTATCAGCTCACTAATGAGACCACAGGCTCAACATGAGCAGATTATAAGCAACCTATGTCCTCAAAGCAAAAGCACCTTAAAATATAAAAGGATATTAAATGAGCATTCAAAAATTCTAGAAATATGAGAGAGCTCAAATCATGGTGATTTAGTTCCTTCTATAACTTTTAGATATGTTGCAATTAAATTGTTGATTTAAATGCACATATAATTGACAAAAAAGCACAAATAGAAAAAAAAGAACTCTGAAAACGTGGGTGGTATAACTAAAGATGTTTAAATGAGTTGAGCTTTAGAAGCAGCCTGGTAAAAGGGGTTTTAAAATGTGTTAGATTTTGAAAGTCCTAAAGCAAAGGGCTTTCTTTTTTCTTTTTATATAGTAGCAGAATGGTACTTCTCTGGGTCTTTACCTACTGTGGATCTCAATTTTCTAACAATTGTGATGAGCAAACGAAGTTAAACTTGAACTTCGGTACTTATACTCAGTTGGTTAGAATATTGCTATTTGGTTTATATTAAAATGCAAAACAATACTATTACTTCCATTTCAAAAGATGATTGGGCATAGGGATTCAAGGAGTTAGAAAAAGTAGTGATGTAGGAAGAGATTAGATTGGTATGTTTTGTTTACAATGATAGAAAAGATTGCTGGAATAGCCCTCAGTGAAGCACCATTTTCTCCCTTCCTTTGCAATAACATAGTTGCAACTGTTACAGAGAGGGACTTGCAAAGTTCAGAGGCCATGTAGATGTCCCCACACTGTCTGCGCTCCAGTAGCAAGTCTGCTTAGGATGCTGTGTGAATGGCAAAAGACGAAAACTTGAGAATTCTCTTTTACAAACTCTAATTCTTGTCTATTTCATATAGGTGCGTGCTAGTGCCATTGCCCAAGATGCTGATCAGAATTACGACTATGCCAGTAACAGTGTGGTTCTGCATCTGGAGCCGGGAGATGAAGTCTATATCAAATTAGATGGTGGGAAAGCCCATGGAGGAAACAACAACAAATACAGCACATTTTCTGGATTTATTATTTATGCTGACTGATAATGCAGAAACTAAGCTTATTATTCTGAGTTTGAACACTGGATTTGAATGGCTACCGTCAGTGAATCAAGGATCCCAGGGGATGCCAATTGCAGGGCACCTCGGTTGTGTAAATGTGGGGAAATCAAATGCTACCTGACTCACATCTGTATCACTCAGAAACATTATGTAAAAAAGTATTTAAAGCAAGATAAGCAGATGTGTGATCCACTACCGCCAAAGCAAATACTCCTATCGTTAGTGTCCATGTGAATGAAGTCCTATTATAGATCACAAATTTTTATAGAAAAATCTAAGACACTGAATTATTTCTTCAATATATATGATACTTTGGTGTACTGTGATCTTGCTGCTCTTATCCATATGTCAGCTTTGGTTCTTGTGAGTTTTCCTGCTTATTATGATACTGGAGTCCATTCATAGTGTATGGAAGAATCATTTTACCCTGCAGGAGAAGGTCTAATTGAAGTAATGCTGCTTGTCCCCAAAGAAATTGTTTGCCTTGTACTCTTGTTAACTTTAGAGCTAGACCTGGGAAAGATTCAACTTCAAGCCTTAACCTGGAATTTTCTGGATTTGTGGGAATTCCCAAGCCTATGATCATTTTCACATTTTCCTTTTATTATGAATTTTCTTTTTTTCCTTTTCTAGTGATAGTCTTTAAAAATAGATATTGAAATTGTACCATAGGATTACCCTCTAAGTGTGAAAATGTGTAATTATGTATGGTATTTAGAAAATCCCCTGTGTGTCCATTTTGTCAATAGAATACACTTAGATTTACTTGGAAAGTCAGAGAAATTTATTCTTTGGTTTTAAATCAGACTGAGGCTTTTGCCTTTTTTGGAACAAAAGGTTATTCATAACCCAATGCACAAAGGTTTAATTTGAGCTTCTGCATGCGTCACCAAGGGGACACTAGGTAAGGCCTTCAAACAGTTACTACAAATCTGTGGCCTGAGGTTATTTCAAAATTAACAATTTCACATCTAACCAATATGATGACAAAGTGTATATATTTTATATAAATACCTGCCACACACATTTATATACATATACATATATGTTAGATAAAATATTATATATATATGGCTTCAGTCCATGAGGCACAGTGGCTGTACAGCCTCAAAATTTTAATTTAAAAAAGTATATGTGTATATATACACACAGAAACATGCATAAATTATTTGACTTATTTTGGATTGAAATATATTTTAGATGATGAAAATATATGGAGTTATCAAAATAATTAAAACAACTTCTCTTTAAGAGTTATACAGAAAATGAAATCTTAACTAGGTTAAAATGCCCTATCTTCACATGTATGTAAGTTAAGCCTATGGTTGCTTTATTACCATATGCCAATCAATACTTTAACTGCATTATCTGGCAGACTATTAATATCAGGACTGCAGAAATAAAGTGGCTCTCCTTCACAGATGTTTATGAATAATTTGCATTTGAGTTATCAGTTGTTTTCTTTTTTCTTAGTTGAATTGAGGCTGACGGTCAAGCAGATTTTTAGAGTAGTGCAAACCCTTTCTCTCTAGTTAAAACACACCACCACCCAAAGCCATCTCTTTAAGGAAAAAATTAAAATGCATGTTGATTTGTCTTAACTATATGAGAAATCGCTTCCTTTTTCATTGCCTTTGAAGACTTTGACAAGTAGATTTCAAAATCAGAGATTTAAAAATCTGCTTGTTTTACTGATGAAGGACATTTGCATTTTTCATTTAAAGGATTTGGTTTGTTATCCTGGCTCATTCCTTTTTGGTACTTTCTGTTCCAATACACGAAGAGCTTGATCATCTTTGATCAGCTGAAATATCTTTAATTTAACAAACTTCGACTTTCCAAGAGTTATTCATGGTGTTCCCTTCTGAAGGTGATGCTTGCTTTGTTTAAATGCCTTGGTCTGAGTAACCATCGTGATTTATACGATTAAAAACACTTAGCCCTTTCATCAAGAATAATGACGAATTCTATTTGGCCTTTCTGATATGTAAGATAGCTCACAAATGAATTAATAGTTTTTATTTCTATTTAACAATATGTATTTATCAAAGAGAAATTGGCAGTAAAAGTTTGGAGACATGTTCTAGGTACCAAATGGCATAGTGAGGATTCAATCAAATGATTAATTTATGAACAACAGTGAATATCAATTAAAAGTTTTAACTCACAGTTTTAAAAAAGGGTTTATTTATACAAAATATCAGGGCTGGATACCTTTTAAAGAGGTAGGCTTTAGAATCAGACTGTCATTTCCAACAGATTTGACCTTTTCTTCAGATAAATAAGCATTGTTTTCTCTGTTTAGGCCCGAGGACAAACAAAAAAAGTAAAGGAAATAAAGGGACCTTTTTTTTTTGCATTATATCTTATAAATTAATTAAATTGTGGCCTTTGTTATTATAAATGTAATGATTCATTAAACTATATTATGTAATATATTTTGACTTTAATGATTGAATTTTATAATTCACTGTTATGTGTTTTTATACAAACCTTGCAAAACACAACAAAATTTATAGAAAAAAAAATGGATACAAGAAAGCAAAAGGCATCAAAACTTATTTATTATGGGTATATGTATGTAGGTAGATGGTATATAAATAATCTTCCAAAATATTTTTATTGTTGTGATTTGGTAATTATATTACAGTAGTCTTTGATAAAAAGTCTCAAACTTTAATTTCCCTTACTGCAAAAGCTATTTTAAATTGCCATATTATTCATTAAGCATTAATTAAAGAACAGCAGGATAATTAGTAGGATCATCAATATTACAAGAAACATCAGATTGCTCCAGAAGGGGGCAATTTAACCAGAAACACTTTAAATTTTCTCAAGTAGTGCAGTTGATAGATTAGGAAAAAACCTAAAAACCCCACTTAAGGGATACAGGCTTTAAATCATTGTTTGGAAATACATAATCCTGTATTTATTTTGTTAAAGCAAAATGAAAGGGCTCAATTAGGTTCAGTAACTCCCCAGAGGTGCAAATCTAATAGTTGGCCAGTTTCAGAGAAGGCAAACTTCTCTTTCTCATAAGAAGGAAATGATCTGTCATTAGTTCTATGTAGCTCTGGCTAATATCTCACAGTAGGTTTGAAATCACTGAATGTTACCTGCAAGGGTTATACTCAAGGTGTAAACTCACACATAACATCCTATTTGAAAGTTAGCCATTGCTTAGGGTTTTCTATTAGTATCTTATCAAGTGCACGCTGAGTTATACCTCTAAGTAACATTTTAGGAACGATGTTGGTGAGTATATGAGAATAGCCGTGACCTCCATACTTCATGAGTCGATGCTTCGTGTGTATGTCATGTGCCATCAGAATTCGATCTTCATAGCCCTCCTCCACCAGGAGACGCACCCTGTGGAAAAAATTAACCCATGATGTGCCATTTGTCTCACGGTTTGGATTTTCAGGGTGTTTTAAACTTTCTGCTCAGAAACCTATTGTGCTTATGGTAAAGAGACTGTGGCATGTGTATTGGGAGACCCTTAATAAACATTGTGTGGCAATGATGGAGGTATTGCTGCATCCTAGCAGGAAAAAAATCTTTATTCTACGCACACAGAAATTTCTAGCCTGTGATATTTATGGCAATGCCTGGCAATGCTGCATTAAAGATAGCTTCTAATAGGATGTGCCAGTTCCAATGAATGACCGCGTTAGCATTTCACTAAATAACTTCATTCCAGATTTGTATTCAGCTCTGATCTCTCAAATGCCCCCCTTTTAAGCCCATTTTGAGATCTCATTCTCACTCTCTCTTTTGATCTAGCAAATAAAATCAGTGGGTATTTGGGATTAAAATACAGAAACAAAAGGAATCTTCATGATAAAGCCCTGGGAGAGTAAAAATCAGTTGGTTTGCAAAT
The DNA here is from genome assembly GCF_045843805.1 of Urocitellus parryii. Taxonomy (NCBI): domain Eukaryota; kingdom Metazoa; phylum Chordata; class Mammalia; order Rodentia; family Sciuridae; genus Urocitellus; species Urocitellus parryii. The sequence continues at coordinate 58,913,504 of NC_135539.1, read as the reverse complement.
GAAGGGCAGTTGTACAGTCAGTGAAGAAGGGTTGGCAAAAGTACTTCTGTTTTTTGAGATTTTGTTCCTTTAAATTCTATGGGAACTATGACTCAGTACCGGTCTCTGAGCATTGGGTTAAATTGACCAAAAAAAAATTTACTCCACCTTTCTTCCTTATCAATAAGATTGCTAAAATAATAAGTGGTTCCTTTAAATTTATAATCAGTTGACAAAGAAACAGCTTCCTGACTATTGTCTAAAAATGTAATCCTCTTTGCTTAGTTAAGTGCTGTAATCTGTAGTGTGAGTCACCTCCCGACAGCCACCATCTGTATGTGTCTGGACTCTGGGCAGGGTCTGTCTTGATTCCCATGGTAAGGCAAAAATGAAACTTGCAAACAATGGTTCTTCTCTGAGATTCTTGTGCAGTCTATATGGGTGCTGAGAGTCCCAAATGGATGCAGCTGGGGAGACAGCACTTTCCTCCAGGTTCTGAGCATTTGAAAGATATCCTTTTGCTTTCAGTAGAAACCATTTCTTTGCATTCCCTGCATGAGACCTATTTAATAACTACCATGGTAAGCAAAAATGTAAGGCACTCACACAAAACACTCAGGCTCAAAGTCCTGCCCTCTGAGAATGTGCATTTTAGAATACATCATAACTGAAGATTAGATCTTGTATTTGCAGGTCAAAGGAATGTAAGTACCAGAGCAGAAGAGCCAACCTTGGTGCTTTGTCTAGGAATCAGCATTCATACCATGGGTATCCCATGCCTGCCCCATAAATGCACCGAATGCCGTTTGTGCCATCAGGTTATTTGGTTCCTTGAAATGTGCCCTGATCTGCAATTCCTTTTGGAACTAATTCTATTTAAGGGAATTATCTAGAAGGGGCATATGATCATTAGTGGAAAAAAGGGAAAGATTTGACAGAATGCATACAAGATGCTGAAAATTAGTGTGATGTACTTTCATCCACACCTGCAAAGGAATATTGTAGTACAGGAGCTTGTAGAAGACACTTTCTCCTCAATGTTTTATGAATAGTTTGAAAATTTTTAAAATTTCTTTTCTTTATCTGAGAGTTATGAGAACTCACTACCACAAGGGCACACATATGGATAAACAAACTCCTACAAGATGCCTTTTGTCAGGGCTGGGGATGTGGCTCAAGCGGTAGTGCGCTTGCCTGGCATGCACGGGGCACTGGGTTCAATTCTCAGCACCACATAAAAATAAAAGATGTTGTGTTCACCGAAAATTAAAAAATAAATATTAAAAATTCTCTCTCTCTCTCTCTCTCTCTCTCTCTCTCACTCAAAAAAAAAAAAAAAAGAGATGCCTTTTGTCATGTTTTGAAACACAAGGTTATCAAATTGGGAATCAGTAAAGAAAGAATATGGTGGGTAAAATGTTCTTATTTAAAACAGAGAACTAATAAAGCTCATTAAGTCAGTGATCTGGAGATCAGTTATCTCATGAGCCAAATCATGTTCTGGCTCTAGAAACATAATACTATTCTGACTACTAGGGAAACCTGCCTGATCATGCCTTAACGAAGAGATGATCTTTCATGTGGCACCGTGTAGAAGAACAGGAGTTACAGAGATGCCGCCAGAAGGGAAGAACCGCTACAGATGAGAAGACAAAAAATCACAGTAATTATAGAAATACAAATGAGTTAGTGTTTTGCAAACAAATATTAGAGAGAGACTACAAAGTGTGAAAAGGCAGAGATATAATAAGATTTGAGAAATGGAGCAGAAGATTGAAAACAGGTGTTAGACACAGAATTTGTGGTGCTGAAAACCAGAGGTAGGCAGAAGCATGCTTATATGTTTTTGCACTTCAGAGATGTCAGACTACTATGGCTAAGCAGGACTGCAGATGAATGATAGAAACCAAGATGTGGGAAACAATGGGGTATGGAGTACCCATAACCCACAAGGTCATTCAGCTATTAACATGAGCTGTTCTGGAGTACACAAAACACACAAGGTCATTCTGTTATTAACATGAGTGACCCCAAGGCATGGCTATAATTTAAAGAAATTAAGCATACGCACAAACACATACCTATAAACATATGCATATATGAAATAGCACATATGTATCCCATTTATATATATATATATACATATCTATTCACATATTAAATATTGATCTATGTTCATGTATTCAGAATAATTAAATTTGGCTCAATAAAAGATAACCAAAATTAAATTCTTGTTCTTGAACTACTAGTCAGAAGGTGCTAAAAAGGAATTCTGTGGAAGCCACTGGTCATCTTTTCCTCATATCTCCTTTATATATGCCCTTTTTCAGATCTCCTGTCTCCCAGAAGGTCTGGGAACCTCGTGGAAAGGCTAGGGGTGAAAGACACACATCACTTAGGAAAAGAAAGCAGATCCAGAGAGCAAACTTCCAATTTCCAAGATGAATTGCAAAACATGTTGAAGACATTCATCATGAAATCATGTTTTTAAGATCATAAAAGATAAGAAAGATCTACCAATCCATTTTAAATTATGATTATCTTTGGGCAAAAAATATTCCCTCCTGAGTAAAAACCAAACTGGTAGTTCCCTAGGGAAACCTGTTTGTCGATATTGGTATTCCTGAGCAAGAAAATTAAAATCATAAAATAAAAAGGAACAACAAATCTGTCATAGAACTGGTTTAAGTATTAAAAAAAAGAAAAAAGAAAACATTTGGCTTTTGGTTTGGGGGGATTGGCTTATTTTGCTTAGCATGATCCTCCAGTTCCATCCATTTATGATATGTGGATGCTAATTCACAATGGGGGGAGGACTAGGAAAGAATAGAGTTACTTTAGGTAGAGGGGAATGAAGGGAGGGGAGGGGGTATGAAGATAGGAATAATAGTAGAATGAATCAGACATTATTTCCCTATGTACATATATAATTATACAACTGGTGTGATTCTACATCATGTACAACCAGAAGAATAAGAAATTATACTCCATTATATATGATGCAGCAAATTGCATTCTACTGTCATGTATAACAAATTAAAACAGATTTTAAAAAGAAAAGAAACAGGAGTCCTGTGTAGTGTGGCACCCTGTAATCCTAACAACTCAGGAGAGGAATGCAGGAGAATCTCAAGTTCAAGGCTAGCCTCAGCAACTTAGTGAGAACTTTTCTCAAAAAAGGACTGGAGATGTAGCTCAGTGAAGTGCCCCCAGTTTCAATCTCCATTACCCAAAACAAAACAAAACAAAAAATCCTAGCTGCTAGCTTCATCAGTCAAGTCCATTCAATTGGTTTGCTCATGTAGAGTGGTTGCCACCTTACACAGCTAGCATAACATTTATCAACTAGCTCTGTCCTATGATATTAAACTTTAAGCACATTTTAATAGTACTGAGGCAAGGAGCAATGTCAATACACAGGGGAAGCAAAAGGCATGAGAATGTCAGGGTCAACCTCCCAGAGTAGCAATCCTACGGATGTTCCAACTATGATCACTGGCTCAGGATAGTTCCTTCAGCCCCAGAGCCTGCCATGTTTAACTATTGATTCTCAAGCCTCATACTCTCTGGACATCACCTCTCAATTCCAGTTTTTGCTTACTCCTATTTCAACCAACGTGTTACACTCATAACCATGTTCTAGTCCTTATCATCATGGAGAGCTGCTCCTCTGATGGCTCAACTTTCTGCTGCCCAGTCTGATCACGTGACCTCTGCCTACTGTTACTATTTACCCCCTTGCACTGTACATATTCATCCACTTCATTGAAGCATCCAGTTCCTTGCCCTGATGGGCTATTCCTATACATTTCCTATTTCTTTCTACATTTCTTCCCTCCAGCTTGATTCCATGACCCTCATGTCAACCCCTCCTTTGTTCCTCTGGCTATCACCCACATTTTTTTCAGATAGAATCCCAACCCTAGATCAGACTGTTCTGATGTTCTCATTCTACCCACAAAGTTTCTCTGAACCTATTCCAAAAACTCATTATTTTTTTTTTTGAAAACAATCCCCAAATCATTCGAATTGGTGGCCATACACAGTCATTGTAGCATGCTTTCCAGCCTCCACTGGGTCTCTCATGTCCCCCTCACTCACCAACAGCATGCCTTGCCTTTATTCCCCCTCTCCAAGATCCTTCCTTCCCTGCATCCACTCCTTCTTTTTCAGGAGATGACCATGTTTACCTTACCGGGGTACTAGAAAACCCATGGCTATGTGGACTCCATTTCCTGTTCCTCTCACTAAGACATTTTTCTGCATTCACACCATTGCTTGCTTGTGCTTGTTCATTGCAATGGAGAAAATCATCCTTTCAACCAATTTTCTATTTACTCTCCGGATTCCATCTATTCATCTTGTAAGGAGTCCTGATCTCTATTTCTTATCTCTCCAGATTTTTTAAAGTGAACCATCTATTGAATACCTCCAAATTCTGCACTCAGAAACTTTGCACACTTTATTTCATATAAGTTCCATAATTCTCCTGTGCAATGCCATTGCTTTCCTGGATCCATTCTTTCTGTCTCGTTTCTCTCTGTCACTGCTCTTGCTGTAAGCCACATAAGCCATTCACCTCTTAATGGACATTTCCAGAGATCCTGTGTTATCTTCTAATGTCAGCCCCACCTGCTTCCTTCTTTCTCACCTCCTCATTCTTCAAGGCCATACTTACTGACCATGAAAGGAAAAATTCCTCATTTTCAGATTTGATGGATACTTTCAGTCTTGATCTCATTTGATTCTCTCATATGACAGTTGTTTAACCCTTCACCTTTAAGCACACTTCTCCATGGACTTTCATAACACTTTCCTCTGATGTTATCAATTTGAAAATCTTTTCACCTGTTCTTGAATGGCTGTTCCTAAAACTCTATTCCACAAATATCTGGGTCCCCGGGTCCTGATCCTTATCTTTGCTGTGAGTGATCTCATTCCTTCTCTTGGATCAAACTATCACTTACCAATGAAGTCTAAATTTATGTCCCAGCCCAAATCAGAGACATAAATGTATGTTTCTGCCCTGAGACTTACATCCTTACCTCAGGGCCCCACAAGATAACAACAATACTTCTAAAGTCTTCATTATCAGACCCAAATCTGTTTCTCTTCCCAGGTTCCTGAGCTTGGTTCATTCAATCTTCATATGACCATGGGTAGTTATCTTTGACTTGCTAAAATTTTCTACATGATTGCAAAGCATCCTATTATTGTTTGCTTTATTACAAATTAAGAAATTTGGGGAGGTTGTATTTTATATGATATTGGGTGCTTGAACATTATATTTTTAGCATTTAAGTTGCAGTAGCACCTTTAAAGAATTCTTTGAATGAAGCATTTCAAATATTAATTGTAGGAAGTCCTGACTTTATTGTGGTCAACCTGGAATAGAAACAGCTTATTTCATTATGGGAAAGAGAAGGAAAATGTCTTTTGTTCTCTTCCTGTCGTGGCAGGGATTGAGTATTATATGTCTTATTTTTTTTTGTCAGTTGCCCATCTGAAGTGAACTTCTAAGGCTCTGCTAAGCCTTATCCTACTTAGGATGACTCATTTTCTCCTTGAAATAATATGTAGAAATTTTCTCCCTGAAACAGCTCAGATATATTTTTCTCTGAAAGTCTGTGGTTCAGCCTGCTTACTGTTTTCTAAATCTTTGCTAATACTCACCCAGATATGAAAATCCAAAAGGACTGGTAAAAGAGAACACTATGAGAGATTTTATCATATTTACCTTCTAATTCTTTTGTTATCATCGGGCATATCAATATCTGGGTTGAATTGATAATTGAGAAATTCAGTACCAAAGAGATCATATTCCAAGTAGCAGCCAAGTTGAGCAACTCCATTAGCTCCTTCTTATCAAGTATAGACCTAGAGACAATAAGACAGACATCTAGTTATTATTAAGAGCATATTCTCCACATACACAGATTAGAAGTTTTAAACAGGCTATGTACTTGAATATAGTTTAACCAAAAGAACTTTTGAGTTCCTTTTTATGATGTGACTATAAAATAGTAAGATCAGGGCTGGGGTTGTAGCTCAGTGGCAGACCACTTGCCTAGCACAGGTGAGGTCCTGGGTTCAATCCTCAGCACTACATTAAAATAAATAAATAAATTCATAAAATAAAGATCAAATGCTTTAAAAAATTAGTTCAATTTGTTTTTAAGAAACAAAAGGACTTTCCCACCCCAAAGGGAATTTTTCACTTCTAAAATATGTGGGAACTATATGGCTTATTTGAACTACGCTGGCATTTCTGAAAAATAATTTTGTAACCATCTTTTGGAACTGTCCTTATGATATGTTTCACATTCTTCTGAAAATCCTTAATGGGTCAAATTTTCATTCTCTAAGGATTTCCATGAACAGTGGAAACTATCAAGGAAAATTTGGTATTTGGTGTGATAAATTAGGTGAGTAGTACTAATCTGGGTGAAACCAGAAGTGTTACTCTAATGTAGCAGGGAGATTTCCTTATGAAGATTGTAAAGGGGCTCTAGAATTAATTCCAAAGTCTATGTGAATATCACTTCAAAAATTTATAAGGGACTTATACAAATATATATGTTTGGTTCTGTTTATTAAAAAATAAGATCATTTATGGTAAATTTTGTGGATATTGTCTCATTTTAATGGGTATATTAAATATCTCTATTTTAGGATACACATATGTATCATACACACATATGTACATCAGTGGGAAGACAGAGAAATGTAAGATAAGTACAGGTTACAGATGGGGAATAGGACATGGAGCAAGAGTCGATGACCTCTACAAATTTAGATTATAAAAACTAAAAACATATGCATTAAAGAAACTCTGAAGTATCATTGTAGGCATGAAGCCACAGATAAATAAGAATAACCATCCTGCCAGAGAACAATATGAAAACAAGATGTGAGGGCAAAGCACTGTTTAGACATTAAGGGAAGAGAGTCAAGGATCTAGAAAAGGAAGTGATTGTTTGGGATCTAAACTTGGCCTGGAGAAGAGTGGGCAGTGCCAGTCATTGCTTTATTTGGCTTTTAGCCAGGCTGACATTTCATCCCTTTGGCAACTCCAGATGCAAGAATTAATGCACCATTAAATGTCTATAAAATCTGCTTCTAAGAGGTCAGAAGTATTTTTAAAGCATTTGTTCCAAATCATGGGAAGACCAATTAAGCTTCCATGTGTCATGGGTACGAGGGTCTTCTACGTTCCTGGGAGTCGAGTATGGACTTTCACTCTCTGAGCCAGTATATTATTATGGCTGGCTTCTTTTTCTTCTATTCACCAATTTTTCATAATTCATAGTTTACAGTATTGCTTTAGGAAGGGAGGCTAAGCAATCTTTCCTTCATATTCTAAAATATGCATTAGCACCATGTTATCTTCTATTAATACTACTCTTTTCCCATCTTCTTACCATGGAGACCATCTTTTGCTTTCAAAATTACTAGGCTAAAAGAATATCTGTTTTTCTATAGTAAACATATTATGTTTTCCCCCAAAGAACCATGCTTAAAAACAAAATATACACAATTGAAATAGCATAAGGGAGAAGAGATAAGTTTAGTATTCTCCCTTATGAGTCAATTTGATTTGATTTGTTAATTACCCAAATATGAGCAAGGTACTGGGTGAGGGAAGTAAGGAGGCAGATGGAGGTACCAATAGGTTGGATCAGACTCTTATTTCTGTTTCTAATGCCTTTTTCCCTTCTTTTTCTCTAACATTCTACAACTAAGTTTTCTAAAATGAGGTATATACTTACTGAAAAATAAAAATGTAAAAATTATAGAAAATCTTCAGTCTTAGTTCCAATTGAAAATAAAAAGTAAAGTTGCCTATCATCATCATAATAGCTAACAATTTAAGAACTTTCTATATGTCTGGTATTTTACTAAGTGTTATACATTTATTATATCACTACTCTCCATAATTCTCTTGGGTCTCAATTTCACTGATGAAGAAACTGGAACTGAAGAGATAAGATTCATTCTAAGGCTGGCACCTATACTCTTCACCATCATACTATATATATTTCCTACTTCTGATTTTACTCAATAAAATTACAGTGCATAAAGCATATCACTTTGAGATTTAATTTCCTCCCCAAGACATCCTAAATGGCAGTTGAAAAAGTAGGAATTTACCATCAAGGGATAATATGGAGTAAGGAAGTAAAAACCACAGAAAGGCAAGAAAGGGTTAGCTTGTAGAGAACTTTAATTACCAAGTCAGAATGTAACTATGTATAATGAGCAAGATTTATGGTTATTTTGGACAAATTGAATGTCATTATCAAAGGACATGGAATAATTTCAGTCAAGATGGTTGCTTGCTTTCTTCCTATAAAACTCATATTGGTCTCGGCTCCTTGCATATATTTAGAGATACAGGACCACTTTCTATCACCAGATCAGACGTACTGTTTACATTTGATTTCCACTTAGATGTATAATAGTTTGAGCATAACATGTCCCAAACTGAACCCTCCATCCACCACCCCAATTGGCTGCTACAGTACCTTTCTGTGTCTCAACTGGTGGCAACTCTGCTATGGTTTGGATAAGGAGCCCCAAAGGCTCCTGTGTTAAAGGTTTGGTCTCCATCCTATAGCACCACTGGGAGGTGTTAGAACATTTAAGAGGTAGGGCCTAGTGGGAAGTCTTCCAGTCATTGTGGGGTGCATCCTTGAAGGTGATATTGGAATCCTAGCTCCTTCCTCTCCTCTCTTTCATATCCCAGCCATGAGATGAACGGCTTGGCTCTGTCTTGTGCTCCCGCCATAATATGCTGCTTCTTCCACCAGAGGGCTAAAAGCAATGTGTCCACCAGATCATGAATGGGGTCTCCTAAACTGTCAATCAAAATCAACTTTTCTATTTACAACATGATTTATATCAGCAATTTGCTACAGAAATGAATGGAAAGCTGACCAACACTCTCACACGCATCCCACCCAGGCGATGGGAATGGGGTTCCCCTTGGTGGAATGGGATGGCTACAAAATAAAATCTAAGAAAAATAGAATGCTGAGAAAGCTACAGGACACAGAAAATATTTTCAGAAAGCAGGGATGGGACAGGTTAGCCGATCATACAGATGGAGCCTGTATATTAAAAAGCAAAATGAACCCCGTGCTTGCTTTATTTATGTCAGGGAATATCAAAGGCCTTCCATAGAATGTTCTTCACCAAAAAAGGTTGAAGGTGGGCTGTCCAGTTCCCAAGGGGTTACACCCATCTTCGGAGCCACTGTGAAGGGTCTTCCTAGTAGATCAGAGATAAAGGTCATGTGCCTTGGGCAATCTTTTTCATGGGAGAGATACAGATAGTTCCCAAGGTTAAACCTAAAATCTCCCTGGCTGCCACACCAAGAGAAGACCCTCAAGTAATTCACAGGTGGCTTCCCGCAAACACAAACTTCATTCTACCTGCTTAGGCCAAAAAACTTATGGTCATTCCTGATCACTTTCCTACTTCCAAATTCCACATTTAATCTATCAGGATATCTTCTCAGCTCAACCTTTAAAATACAATGTTCAAAATTGCCTCTCTGGCTACCCCGTATCAGAAAGACCCCATGTCAGAATGCTGGATCCTTGCAATAGAGTCCCAAGTGCTTTCTTAGCTTCTACCTTTGCTCTATTATTGTCTATTTTGGGGGGAGGGGGGCGGGACCAGGGATTGAACCCAGGGGCACTTAACCACTGACCCACATCCTCAGCCCTTTTTTGTATTTTATTTAGAGATAGGATCTCACTGAGTTGCTCAGGGCCTCGCTAAGTTGCTGAGGCTGGCTTTGAACTCTTGAGCCTCTTGCAGCAGCCTCCCAAGCCACTGGGATTACAGGTATGTGCCACCATGCCTGGCTAATAACTGTCTATTTTAATAGCAACAAAAATGTAATTTATGCACCTAAGTCAGATCAAGCCTCTCCTTGCTCAGAACCCACCAGTGGCTTCCCATTTCCTATAGAGTAAAAACCAAGGCCTTATGATAGATAAGCTGCAAGGCCCTTGTGATATATTTCCACGTAGTCTTCCAAAAGCCTCATCTCAAGTGAATGGGGACTACAGGGACCCAATTCTCCACAAGGATATATAAATGTTACATTGTAAATGTAACATTACATTGTAAATGTTGTCTGAAGAATGTCCCCATAAATAGAGATTTGTTCCTAGAGGAAGACTAACACTGGTCAATGAGATTTTATGTACACATGTAAGTTTAAAAACAAAATAGGTAAATAAATAAATAAATAAATAAATAAACAAACCCTGAGAATTCTTACCCTGTAGAAAAGTACATAGAAATGAGTGTGACTTGCCAGGTGTCATGGGCACACCTGTCATCCTAGTGACTCAAGCCGAGACAGGAGGATCAGAAGTTCAAGGACAGTCTAGGCAACTTAGAAAGACCCTGTGTCAGAATAAAAATTAAAAGGGTGTAGCTCAGTTGCAGAGTACGTGCCTAGCATGCTTTACAGTCCTGGATTCCATCCCTAGCAATACACACACACACACACACACACACACACACACACACACACACACACAAAAGCAGTATGATTTTGAGGGAACTGGTTCATATGTAAAATATTCTTTAAAATTTTATAGTCATATGTAGTGGAGAAGATTTCTTTAGAAGGAAAATAATTAAATAGGTCTTTCGGACATTAGGAAAAGGTACTTGAAAAAAGAAAGGCAGACAAGTTTGTTGTCATTACAAATGTGTATCTCTATATGTAGTTATTTGTATTTTTTTAACTGCCATTTAGTGATATGATCTCCCTCTTCTGGATAACTAAACATTATTATTAAGCAATTAAGAAATACATTCATTTAAATTCTTCTTGTGGAAGAAAGAAACAGAGCAAAATCCATGGGAAGAAAACAGTCTAAACGATAATGCATATTTTTCAAAGGAAAGTCCTAAAAAACAGCAGGTGGAGGGAATAGGCATTGGATGCTACTGAAGATTAGGGTGGGGAATGTAGATAATGCCAGAAAATCAACACCTAATAATCACCAGTTATGTAATACATATCTAGTTCTTTTTACCCTTACAAAAGTAACATGAAGAAGGTATGAATATCCCGATTTTACAGATGAGATAACTAAGTCTCAGAAAAGTAACTGAGCTTTTGAATTGAGAGGTTGTGAGGAAGCCTAGATTACTTTTTGTATGTAGGAATCGTGTTCTTAAACCAATCCTGTCCATGATGAGGCACACACCCATCAGACTAGATCCATTCTACCTTGCCAGATCTCACTCTGTGGAGAACTATGCACCATCATGATGATACCTAGAAGCACCCTCTTCTACATTGTCTAACAAAGTGATGTAGTTACATGACATTGCCATAGGTTGGATGACCTCCAGGGACTGCCAATGTGCCATCTGAAATTTCATTTATGCAAGTGAATTTTTTTTTCTACTTGGAGAAAGAATTGACCCCAAATGTCAGGATGGCACCATGGGAACAAAGACTCTGCTTGATATCCTTCAGATGAGGATAAGCAGAGGTCTTGCCCTTCCTGGACATCCGTGATCTCACAGCACATCTGATCAGAGTGGAGAAGCTAATCTCAGTCTCCCTCATTTTATATTCCACATCCATGAATAATTCTATTTTTTTTCCTATTTTGCTCTTCCCCAGGTTTTAAAGTAGGTATTTTTCAGGTCATGCCCTAAACAGTGAGGTGTCTGTGACATACAGAAGAACTACTGCAGTTCACACTGAAGGATAATCCCTTCTTCAAGGACGGTAAAATAATTGCAATATCACTTATGAAATATCTTGGGCTTTACTTTCAGGAAAGTGAGATTTTGGTGTTTGTTCTTATCATTCATAGGAAATAATTTCTTCTACTGCATATTTTATACTTTTGTTCTCCAACTAATAAATTGGTATTACATATATAACATGGAATAAATTGATACATCTTTGCAAGGAACAGACATAAATTTAACAACAACATGTTGCCATCATCCTAGAAAATGGTATCTGAATTGATTTTGGCTATCTTCATTTTCAGAATATACATATCATTTACCTAGTGTCTTAAGGCTGGAATGAAAACACAAGACATTGATTCTATTTTTCAACCCCCTTTATATTCTAGATCTTATCCATGTGCTGAGGGGTTTAGTTGAATGTCAAAATGCACTCTTGAGTGGGAGTAAGAAACTGAGTGAAATGAAAATTAAGACGGGGTCTTTGAGCTCTCTAAGCAGAAAACTAAATGGCAGAGGAGAGGCTGTGATTCGTGGGAATGAGTGATAATAACCACACCTACCACTTGTCTTAAGATTTACAGTTTCAAAGAACTCCCAAACACATTATTTTATTCCATACATTCAAACACATCTCTGCAAATTAATTCGGAAAACATCTATTGTCACCTATCTGGTGCTATCCTTTGTGTTCAGAATACAAATATGAATAAGGAACTTCAGCTGCTGTCTCAGGGGACTTAAAGCCTGTGAAAGAAGATAGATATTTAAACTAATGATTGCTATTGTGTTAAAAGTTTTTATAGTACAAAAAATACAAAATATTATGAAAGAATAATGAATGAAGTAATTCACTTGCATTAATCTCCAAGTGTACTATTCATATAATGTGTGATGAGGTTCCAGTGTGGGGTGAGGGATGGACATTCCATAAGAACATCTATTGAGAGTCAAAGAAAATAGTTTACTATTCTTGATTTATAAGACTGTAGCCTAACAGAGGTAAAATACATGAGGGAAGAAACCTCCATCCATCCATCCACCCATCTACCCATTCATTTTATAAGAAATTGTCAATCACCTATTTACTATGAAGCATGAGCAGGAAAACAAAGACAAATAACCCACAGTCCTATTCTTCAAGAGTTCAATGTTTACTGGGGAAAAGAGAAATGGAAACAAATAATTGCTATATAGAATTTACCAAGTATATTAATAAGAATACTTTTAGGAACTGGGCTAGCAAAGAGAAAAAGATAACAAACACAGCTTGGCTATTTCAGTAAAATATTTGGAGAGAGGAAAGCCTTTTGTGAGTTGACTATTAAAGGAAGACTACCAGCGATTCGTAGCGAGGTCTAATGTATGGGGGAAGCCATAATAATGACCAGTCATGGCACTCAAAGACATGGGCAGTGTGGCTGTAGCCCAGATTCTGTGTGGTTCCTGAGGAATGATGGCAGAGGTGGATGAGAAGTGAGGAATCTAGAGCATAAGGGACTCATCGAAAGACTTTAGGTCAAGGGGCAGGAAGGTAATCACATTTGCACTTGGAGAAGTGATCAATCTGGTGGTTTGTGGAGGTGAGATTCTGGAAGAAAGCCAAGGGAGTGGTTCTCTTCTGCAGACTCCTAAGAGTTCAGATGAAAAATGAGGGCCTGAATTCAGGTAGTAACAGAGGAACAGGCAGGGTTGTATTTGGAGATCTTAGTGAGGTTGACAAGTCTTATCAAGTGGGTGTGAAGGGAAGGAAGGAATTTAGCTACACCTTTGGGTGTACAGTACTGTCCTTGACCAGAATAGGGAAAGGAGGAGCAGTAATTAATGAGGGGCACTGTGAACACAATAAGGATGAAGGAGGAAACTCAAGGGCAGGTTTTGGGAAAATGATTAATGCTATTAAATGATACCAAGAACATGGAAGGAGTAGGCTCTGAAACTCATTGAAAAAACTGGTGAAATAATTATGACAAATAATAATGGTGTTACAGAAATGAAAAACTAAAGCATGGATCTTTTATGTGATCCACAGCCCAGTTATTCCAACTCCTAGTCTGATGCTCTTTGCTTTATGATGTGCTGTGACTTGATGGTAGGCTGTCAGCCATTCTAATCTATGAATTCCTGGGTACCCAGAGGTTGGGTACCATGAAGGCAGCTCTGTTTTGTTCACTGAGCTAGTTAGGGCAAAGCATGAAACATATACCCTGATAAACCTTTTATCTTTAATCAAATAATTTTTTAAAATTGGCACACAAATGCAACAATACTCTTACATATGACTAATTTAAAAGTGAATTTCAATGACTTACCATTATAAAAATTGTCTATCAAAAAAAGTGATTCCAAAACTACTCTATTCTCCTCATCCTTGAATTTCTCAATTAAAAACCAGTGGATGTACAAATATACAGATAGAACCATACAAAATTCTTTATTCTTCTCCTTCATCTTTTTTAGCCATTTTCAACTGCAACTTAGAAGAATTACTAAGCTAGAAATATTCACCTAATAACTGAAATGAATTTTAAAATATTTTTGTGCAATTTTAAAGAAATTAATAAGTGGTTATAAGCTAATGCTTATAATCTAATTTACTCTAATCTAATAAAGTCAATATTGGCAGTTTCAAAACACGATTCATATGTTCTCCTACACTGCTAATGGCAGCTCCATTTAAAAGATAAACTCTGCAAATTATTTATTTATTTATTTATCTATTTATTCATTTATATTTTTGTGGCGCTGGAGATTGGACCCATGCTAAGCTCTACCACTGAGCTAAATCAACAGTCCCTAAAAACTTCTTAATTGATGGATTTCACTTCACTTTATTTCAACTAATTAAAAGTAAATTTAATTAATTAAAAATAAACTTAAATGTCAGAAATGATATGTGATTTAAACATTGCCAATTATTCTTTTAAAAAATCATAATTTGCTACTTCAATTAAATATTTACCAAGAATTTTTCTTTCACTTAAATTCAATGATGCATTCACACTAATGTACCAGCTTATGCCTATAGATAGATATGTAAATATTTTAAAGATTCACTTCTGCTTTTTTAATAGGATTTCTTTTGCATTAAGCCATTACTTTAAGGGAAGAGGACTTTCAATATTAGAGATTAACTGGGAATTAAAAAGACAATAGAAAAGTAATTCAGACTGCCATTATCTATATTTTATCAAGTGTCTTCTGCCCACACTTTTCAGTTCTCTGATTGCTTAAGTCCATATTTGATGACATCATAGGAAGGAATGATGTCACACTTTCAATATTATGACTTAAGTGTAGGTTTAAGCAAAAGGAACAGATGGCTCCAAGAGAAAAACCCTTGCTTAAATTAGACCAAAACGAGAAGCTGGCTCCAAATTGCAAAATGTAATTAAAATGTTATTTTAAAATACATTTCACAGTTTATACATCTGAGGAAGAGCTTTTTACCATATGAACTTTCCAGCTGCCACAGAGCACAAAAGAGGTTGCATTTTTCCTGTAAGGCGCTACACAGTTCAGGGAATGACGGTATTGAAGAGAGTGAAGATAAATCTCATAGACATGGCAATCCTATTTGTTAAAATGTCACATTTCATGCGAATGGTGTCAGAGGCATGAAAAATTGCTTCAGAAAAAAAATTACTAGAGCCAGTTTTCAGTGGTAGAATATACTGGGTAGAATCCACAGCCAGGGCTTTCTTTGCCCTGGCATTGGTAGAGCTGTTCAAATGTCTTAGTTAAAGAGTACAATTTGGGACACTCAGCAAATGTCAGTAACCATCATAACGTAATTGCATTTTCTTAATGTTGGGTGTTTCCTTTGTGAATGGCACATTATAATTATACATAATAGTGGGACTCATTATGCCTTATTCATATACGCACATAACATAATTTGGTCAATCTTGTTTCCCAGGATTTTCTCTTTCCTCTTCTCCCTCTCCATGATCCACTTGCTCTATTCTGCTAATCTCCCTTCTATTATTATTCAAATAGTGCATTATAATTTCATATGTGTACACACACACATATATAGACAAGATTCATTGTGGTAGATTAATACATGCACGTAGCATAATTTGGTAGATTTCATTCCCTAGTACTTCCCATGTCCTCCCTTCCTCCCTCTTTCTGGATCTCCTTCCTATATTCTATTAATCTCCCTTCTACTTTCATAATTTTTTTAGAAATTCTTTCTCTCTCTCTCTCTCTCTCTCTCTCTCTCTCTCTCTCTCTTGGCAATTGCATTAGTTAGGCACTATTTATGTATATAAAGAAGTGTTGCTGTATTTCACTTTGTCAAATGTTTGCCTGGATTTATTTCTTCTCTCTATCTCTGTCTCTTTATATAGGTCTCATATTGAGAGGAAATCCATAGTAAGTAATAACAGAAAGGGAAATTTACATAGCACTTTTAGGGTTAAAAATAATTTTTCTTAACCGCTTTGACATATGAGCAAACAGACTTTGGAGGCTTAGGTGACTTGCTGAAAGTCACACAGCAAGTAAATGCTAGTGTCATAACTTGTAACCAGGCAACCTGGCTCCAGTATCCTCTATTTCTCCATCGTCCCTCATGGACATGAAATCTGTGTTGCATAAATGAAAGAATAACTGTACCCAGTGTCATCAAAAAATGTATTCAAGATTTGTGTCAGTGGGTACTCTTTATACAATGATGTATATTTTTATGTAAAATTTATCACCTGTATCCAAACATGCATGTGAATGGCCATGTGGCACGTTTAAGAACATCTGGATTTTCTTAATTAAAAAAAAATCTTCCGTCACAGCAAAAACAGAGGATATGCACTTTTCTCAATGCACTTCATACATTATGTATATAATGTATGCATATACATAATCCTAATATGAAACTGTTAACAAATACAGAACCACATTCACAGGACTCTAAATGTAAGAAACCATTCCATGTGGATAACATTCCAATTATTCTTTTTAAAAGTGCTAGTATACTATTTAACTGTATAAAGATGTTTCATTCAATTTCCATTTGCCAAACATTTGCTTGGAATTGTTTTTGAATGACTTCACATTAATTCACTCGTATTTATTGAAATGAAAAAAAATGTACAGTTTCAAGGATAATTATTTTGTGGCTTTTCAAAGACAACCTTAAGGTTAAAATTCACCACAATTATAATTAAATAATCATTTTGAAGGCAGAGAATGGGTCTTTTTTCTGGCTATAGTTCAGTGTCTAGTATATACATATGATAATTAGTCACTCATATGTTTGTTGAATGAATGAAGTGATATTCCCCTCTATTTAGTAAAAAGCATGAAAAAATGTTTCAAAATCGTATCATTTCAAGAGTTGGTTTGATTTGGCAGGAACGATCAGAGGCAAAAAGAATTAAATGTGCTGTTGGCCCATTCCCTGAGTTTTCCCTTCTTGTCATCTTTCAGACTGCCACAGGTCAAATTTCTTTATCTTCCACAGGGAACAATTTTCAAAGAGAGTGATCTTCCTACACTTAATTTTTATGCCCTGAATCAAACCCTGAGTCCTGGATTTCCATCAAATTCCTATGGTTGGTTAAATAGATAATCAAGAAAGAAAAAAAGATTCAGGTATAGCATCCATCTATTGCACTCTCGGAAGCTCAAAAGTTTAATCAGTACATAGTATCCAAATATCCACCAACCATGTCATTTTACCTGGCTATCACTAGTCATGAAAGAATTTTGTTGTCATAAAAGCACCTACAGCTACTCTACTAGTGCATTAAGGTAAAAACCTAAAGATGAATGGCATACATATCAGAGAGGTGTTTGTTTAGTCACACATAGCCCATATATAGCAGAGGGGCTGCAGTCATTGTCCGCCACTTGGAAATACAGATAGAGTTTTAACAGGTAGTAAAATCATTATAAATGATTAAATGGTGGAAAGCCTTGTGGATTAAAAGTCCAAACAAGATCACAATAGCTGTTGCTATTTTCCAATAAATGTTGACTTTGGGTGGCTGCATCTGTCAAGGGCAGCCCCCTGCGATGTCCCTGAGGGTTAAATTCACAGCAGTCAACTGGCTCTTCAACAGGCCCATGTTTCTTCAAGGGAACAGATGGTTAGGGGAGGGCCTGGACACAGGAGCAGATTTATCTTGTCAAGCTGTTATCTCCTGGTAAATGACCTTGAGCAGGTCACAAGTGGTCACATGACAACTATGTGGTTCAGAGGTCTCCTAAGGTGATGGCCATTCATTAACTCTTTCTTTTCAGTATAGCAACTGTCCCTTTTGGACAGCCATGTGGCAAGCTGTTGTTGTACTCTGTGTGTGTGTGTGTGTGTGCGTGTGTGCATATTCATGCTGTGTGAAGGTGTGAGTCCCAATGAAGTTTTTATGTACCTTCAGAAATATTTAACTGTTTCACCTTTTGGACATACTGAAATATCTTATTTCATGTTCTCAAAAAAATTTGAAGTACAACTTTGAAACAGGAAAATAAACATTTTATAGGTGGTCAAGGCCACGGGTCTGTCTTGCTGGAGAGCGCCAGTGTTCTGAGAGGGGCCGTGGGGGCAGAGCCTACTTACTGTCTCATAAACATAACAGCCTGTGGCTTCAGAACGTTCTCCTCTGTACCTGGAAAGGCATGGTGGGAGAAAGGAAATGATTTTGTTTTGCTCTGGGTTTTGTTTAGAGGCCATGTTCTCAGGAGGATCTTCTTTTTGTCTATCCTCTGCATTTTGTTGCATGAAATGCATGTCTGTCTGTGAATTGTCCCCATTATAGAAAGCTGAAGTCCTGGGCCCTCTTGGTTCAGATCAGGTAGTGTGCATGGCCCAGCCCCATGACCCCAGAGTGTGGGAAAGGGTGACCTCGTCAAGCTGCAGCCTGCAAGCTAGCTTGCTGTGAAGTCACTTTTGAGAGCATCTGCCTCCTAAATGTTTTTTCCTGTTTCTTCATTTGGTTTGTTTTCCCAAATGTACTAGTTTTTCTACAGCTATTTTCTGTGCTCGCTTCCCCACAGAAATGCTTCCATGTATTTCTTTTTCAGACATCTAGAACTCTAATAATCCATCAATAAAGGTGGAGAACGGGCAGCTGTTGTAGCAATGATCTCAGGATTTTCTAGAATGCTCTGAGTTTGTGTGATATCAGATCAATCATTCCACTCAATCCTGAGCCATCCAAGAGGGAAATATTGAAATTGCAGCCAGTGGAAGTAAGGTAACATACCTTTAAAAGAAAAAAATATGTGTACATTTCTATGTATATTCATGTCATTTATTTAATGTATGTACAGGTATGGTGTGCACGTATATGTATATCCTAGGAAATGAACACTTGTACTTTATACATTGTTTGATTTTATGAGCCAGGAAATATTACTGTGGTAGGAGTTAAGGTTTATTTCACAATTTACTATGAAAGCTTATTTTCTATTTATGCCAAGCATAATTTTCTAACTCACATATACTTCCAATTGTAAATAGATAGGGAGAATAAAATTCTTCTTTAAGAAGCATCTTGAGCCAGTTTCAAGCAGTATGGCAGACTAAACATTCACAGAAAACCTTTCCAGCAGAGTACATATAAAATACTAAATAAAACTGAAGAGAAAAACACTCATATTTTTAAATGATTGGTTGAGTGATTGAGAAGTTAAGACTTGCTCAGGAGGTAAGAACAACAGGAAAGATGATCAAGTGTGGACCAAAGCGAGATCTAGCATTGCTTTAGGGGTTATTAGTGAGTTGCGTGAGACAGAGTTGGCACTAAACAGGGAAGGAGATCAAAGTACAGATACATACAGGGAGCTGCCCTTCACCTAAAGACAGCACCTTGCGGATGAACTAGATAAAAGCTTGGCTCGAAGATCTCTGTGTAGAGATTATAGGTCTTTCTCAGTCTGTCTTCTGGTGAAAGGGAGGCAGGCAGAGTGGATGGTTGGGGGACTCTCTTCAGAATCCATAACCACAGAGGCAAGGGGTGGTGGTGGGGTGGCATACGCATGTAATACCAGTGGCTTGGGAGGCTGAGGCAGGAGGATCAAGAGTTTAAAGCCAGCATTAGCAAAAGCAAGGTGCTAAGCAACTCAGTGAGACCTTGTCGCTAAATAAAATACAAAATAGGGCTGGGGATGTGGATCAGGGGTCCAGTGCCCCTGAGTTCAATCCTTGGTACCACCTCCCCTGCACCCCCCCCACCCCGAAAAAAAGAGAATCCATAACTCACCAAGCTCCAAGCTCAGGGATTCATATCAGCACATGAGTCTAAATCCCTCAAGTAAAAAATTGAGTTTAAAACATTGCAAAAATCTTTGTGTGACTCCAGTTCTTTGAGACAGTAGGGCAGTCAGATTCATAGAGATGGAACATAGAATGATGCTTGCCACAGGATATGGCAGGGAATCTACTTCATGCGATGGAACCGTCTGTCCACTGCACAGTGTTTAAGATGGTTAATTTTGTGTCATGTATATTTTACCAAAATTTTAAAAATTTAAAATTTCTTTAAATTTAGTTTAAAGTAGTCTCAGCTTGGTCAAGCCTCCTAATTGCCTTCCACAAACAATCAAAATGAATAGCCATAAAACCAGCCACAAGAAGAAGAAAGAAACACAACCAACCCACTTCTCATAATTTCCACAGAATCTGAGCTGTGCTGATAAGAAAAACATTCTGGCATGCAAGGAAATAACCTTAAATGAATGACTCCAGAAGAACAAACACACTTTATAGTTTGCCATAGTCATTACAGTAGTTTAAAAAGATAGAAATCAGAGTTATCAATTATAAGCTAAATATTGGATGTTAAATATTTTTAAAGATTTAATTGAAAACATGTTGGAATAACAAATCAGCAAATGTAAACAAGCCGACTTGAAAAAGAACTAAGTAGAATTTAATGAGTAAAAGAAAAATTGTGTCTTAATCTCATAAACCAGATAGGGGAAGCAGTGGATTGATTCTGCTAGAAAGAGAATTAATAAATAGGAAGAAAGAACTGGAGAAATGACAGCTCAAAGATGCAAATGAATGGAAATATGAGAGAGATGTTAAAAGTTATGAAGGGTAGGTAAGAAAGTCTTACACACATCTAGATGCAAATAATAAAGAACATGTGAGTGAAGCAGTATTTGGAGAAACAATAAAAAAATACATCCTCATCTTCAGGAATTACAGGCAATGCCAAGCATACAATAAAAAGAAATTTGCACTGATTTCAGATCATGGCAAAAATGCAGAATACCAGAAAGGAGGATGTTGAAGGAAAAGACAGAGAACTTCAAAGGAAGAGCTAGTTTCAGCTCACTTATCAACAGGAACAATGTATGTCAGTTGAAAATGAAATATCTTTGAAGGGCTTACAAAAATACCTTGTAAATGTAATTATTTATTTGCATTAACAAATTTTATGACGTCATCTATTGTGAACAAAAGAATAAGGACATTTTCAGATAAATGAAAGCTAAATATTATGACAGACCTTCACTGAAAGAATATCAAATGAATGTACTTCAGGAAAAAAAGTAATTACAGAATGAAGACCTAAGATGCCTAGATGCAAGAAGGAACAGCGAGCAAAGAAAATAGCAAATAGAAAGATTAAGCTTGATAAACATCGACCATTTATATGCTTTATAATAGCAAAATAATGTCTAATCACTGGGCTTAAAACAATCAGGCCAACTCAACATCCTGGAAAAAAATAACATCTACCTTATATGGTTAATAGAATTGAGGATTCCATGGGTATTGTATCATTAGAAAGAAGGGCAAAAATATTTATTAGATTTAAAATTTGATATAATTAGAGACTAGAAATAGTAATTAGTAATTAGTAAGGACTAATGAGGGAAATAATAAAAAGAAATCAAGAAAGAATAACTAACTCTGAAAAAAGCCTAGAACAAGCCTATTAGTAAACAGTCTATGAAAATAGACAGATTTCTCCATTAAAAAGAGAAATAATGTGTGAATAGGTAAACGCCAAACCAGCCACAGGTTTTGTATATAAGACACAACTAGAACATGAAGACTCTGAAATGTGGAAAGTGTGATATGAAGAAAAATGTAAGTGCAATGCTAACACAAATATTTTTGCAATAAAAAAATATTTTTGTTAGAGTTTACATTAGTAGACAAAACAGCCTTTGAAGCATAAAACATCACTTGCATTGCTAGATGTAAGACAGCTCAACATATTTTGATACAAGATTTAGAAAGACATAACAATTTGTGTGCCTACAACAATACACCTTCAAAATATAAAGTATGTACAAGAAGGAAACAAAAATCCATCATGAGAGACTTCAATATATTATTAGTAATCAATAGATCAGTAATCAATAGATCAGAGTAAAAAAAATCAGTGGGAATACAGAATATTTGAGCAATTGGTTTTATCTATTTGTTTATTTAGAGATACTTCTCTCTGTTGCCCAGTCTACTCTCAAATCCCTGGGCTCAAGCAATCTTTCCACCTCAGCCTCCTGAGTAGCTAGAACTACAGGACAATCAATATAGACGACCTGTCACTGTGCCCAGAAATACATTGTTTTAAATTCAAATGAAGCCACCCAAGATCTCACAACAAATGGTAAAGTTATGATTTAAAGGTCTCTCTGGGTCCAAGGATTCTAGTCTTTATTTTATGCCACATCACCTCTATGACCAGTATTTAGACTCACTCCACTGTTTTATGAGTACAACTAGAAGATTCCCGAAGATAGTCAAGTATGGATCTGGATACCAACCCAGTTGCCAGGAGTTCTACCTTTACCTAGCTGTTCTTCAGTTTCTCCATTTATTATTGGCTTCTCTGTTCTGCAACAATTATAACTTGTTTATTCTTTTCTGTACAGGATTTTGCAATATTTCTATTAAGTGGAAGCATTTTATCAAGACATTCTGTAGGTCTGTTCATTTATTAAATATCAGAATGTCAGGACTGATGATCAGGATTTATCAATCTGTTAATATGGCTTTATTCCAAAATGCAAGATAGAACTAAATACAATATATTATTAGACTCCCTAGTATTTGTTAATTTTTTAAAATAATCTAATCTACTCACTTAAGACTAGCCTTGGCAACACTATTAGGTTTGTTCATAAAATTAATGGTAGCCAACACCTGTTCATGTAGGCATTTGTTTGCTGGCCCCTATGCATCTAATATAGCATAAAAGGGTTTGAGTGGTGGATCCTCAAAATCACATAGACATAATCTAACCCTTGGAACTCCTGAAAGTGACCTTATTTGGGAAAATGATCTTTTTGGATATAATGAAGTTAAGGACTTTGACTTCTGAGTGGGCCCTGAGCAGATCATCTGGGTAGCCCATAAGTCCAATGACAAATGTCCTTAGAAATGACACACACAGAGGAGAGGGCCATGTGAAGAGAGAGACAGAAACTACACCTGTGCAGATACAAGGTAAGGAACAGCCAGATTTACCAGACAATGGACAAAGCCAAGAAGGATTGACCTCCTTTGGGGGTCACATCAACACTTTGATTTTAGACTTCTGTCTTCAGAATAGTAAGAGATTAAATTTCTGTTATTTCAAGGTGCCTGGCATGTTGTAATTCATTAAAGCCACCATGAGAAACTAATACACTGTATTATCAGATACCACATTCATTAATCTTATGTTTTATAATTTCATTTTCCAAATCATATTCAAATCATAAATAGGTGTGCAAACATAAGCATTTATAGTAGTAGTTCTTTCCAAGGTAAAACCATTGAATTTCTCTCCCTTTATCTTTGTGGATATATTTATTATCCCAACTACTGACAAGCATCAGACAGGTAGAAATGGCAACTATTGTGATATCATACTGTAAGATAAAGAAATGAAGTAGACAGTGACATCTACTATGTAAAGCTATATATGATTAAGTAAGCTAAAAGAAAGACCCATGAACTCTAATGCTGATACTATCTGAAACTGGGGGGGGGGGGACACAAAAATGGCAGGTTTGACTTTTATTTATGCTAGTTTGTAACACTTTATTAATACTGTCTTTGAGGTGGTGAGTTTCCCTTATATGATTAGTAGTCCATTGATTTTATTACTGATGATTTTTAAATGTCGATTCTCCATTAATCATAGGGTGGTTTACACCAGTTTGTAAGATAGCCCACTTACCTATCAAGGTGGCCCATAACTGTTTTCGAGATGTCTGCACCAGCTTCTTGCAATACTCGGATAATCTGAAATGGTGCACTTGAATTCCGTCCAGGATGGATTGTAACAGGACAGCCAAGTTGAGCCTGTGCGTGAGCTGTTGCCTGCAGAACCTTTCTTTCACTCTCTGTCAAAGGCCAGGAGCAACCAATTTCTCCAATAACGCCACACTTGATACTGGTTCCATCAGCTCCATGGAGAATTTCATTAATAAGGACATCAGTAAGCTAAGCAAGTGGGAGTGAACATGCTTTATTGATGGTGGAATTTATCAAAATAAATTCATCATAGGACATGAATGAATTCATTTATTCAGTCATGCACTCTTTTGAAAGCATATTCAATATTTATTCAATTAATATTGGCCAGTGAGAAAGGTATTTTGTTGGGCAAATAGCAATTCAACAAGTTATTCTAAATTTAAGATTCAATAACATCCTACTGTGATTATTTCACAAGAAATTCACAGCTCGAGGAAGCAAAAGGAAAAAAAAGTGACTCTATGAGAGTACATTCAGTTGGAGAAAAATCTATAATTTAATCTGGAAGCAACATCTATGAATGGCACTGAATCTATGTTGATTGAATCAAGGAATTCTTTATTTCTCTCTCTTATTCAGTACTGTCAGCACACAATACCAATATGACACATTTTGGTTCACATGTATATTAATGTGTAAGAGTAGTTTGTCAGACATAATCCCTGTCTTCAACTTAGTCTTTAAATAATATAAATATATTAAAAATCAAATTCTAATTAGAAAATAATACAGATGAATATTTCAAATACAAGTAATTTTAAATTTTCAGTGATCCTTTGTGAAAACTTCAAATGAACATGTAATGAAAGACACACATGAATATTACCTATTGGTATAAACACATGTAAACAGACTTGTGTGCATTTAGAAAGAGCCCATACTTGTGCAAAAAAAGCTTTGCCGCATATTTGCAGCTATTTTTTCATGAAAGATTTTCTTCCTTCTGCCCATTCTTGCTTAAGATCATATTATGACAAGAACAGGAGAATGGATTTTCTCCCACCCCTCCTGTTTTGTAAAACGAGAAGGAAACATATTTGCAAAAGTGCCAAGTCTCTGCCTGCCAAGTTTCACCCTACAGTGAATTTTCATTGCTGGTTATTACAAAATCCAGGGGGAAAAAAAAATCAAGGTTGCATAACTGAAGCTTATGAGGGGAAAGTGAGGTTTACAAATAGATTGTGGTGCCGCTGCTGAGGACTGATATGGTAAACTTAAATCTAAGCATTAATAGGAACAGTTTTTTTAATGACTAAAGCATTAAGATGTCCTTCTTCTAAACTTTTTCTTTATGAAATAAAAGGTTATTAATTAGAGGCTCAATTGGCAGATGCCTTTGCTAGTTAGCAAATTTTTGCTACATGCCCACTACTTCTGAGTCAATGGCATATCCAAGGTTTGGGCTATTCTGAATTGAAACACAAACACTGTCAAAGAGCTTAATGCTTTTTACCTGCTCCACTGACATGGCTCTGGTCTCTGCAGAGTGAGTTGCATCCACATAAAATCCAGCTCCAGCTATGATGTGGACTCCAGTCTGTTCCGCAAGCCGCTTCAATGTCTGCACGTCTCTGCTAATCCCGGTGGTCGTGTTCTCTACCAAGGCCCCTCCACCTTTAGCTTTAAAATACAACAATTCTTCCTTGATGGCTTCTGTCTCCTGATTCAGCTGAAGGTTCTCTTTATGGGAATAAGGATTATTCTGAATCCAAAATAAATTTTTCATCATGATCGGTTCCTTAGAGATAGCTTCATGGCAGGGAGAAGGTGGGCAGTAAGAGCAATCGAAGGTCATTGTCAAATGTTCATGGGTCAGGGTGCGGCCCAGTTTGCTTGGTTCCACAAGGCCCAAAACAGTTTGCACTTTCCCACTTAAGGAAGACATTTCTGATGGTACCACCAGGAGATGCTCTGAAAGGAGTGTCTCCTGGGACGGGGGAGAAAAAAAAAACAATAACCAGAAAACTTAACACACATATACCCATAGGGAGTAGGGGGCTGTGAACATACACCCATGTGAAAAAGAGAATCAACCTCACTTATCATCCTGCCAAAGTCAGAGTCCACCCCTGTGCAGCTCTGAGCGCCATGAGAGGTACCACGCATCCCCTCCACTTCCACTGAAACTTTGCCTCTGCTTGATTTAGTCCCAACTTCAACTCTTGGAAATATTTCTTGATATTCAATACTCATTATTTATTTATTTTCTTGGTACTGGGGATTGAACCCAGAGGTGTTTTACCACTGAGCCACACCTCCAGCCCTTTTAATATTTTATTTAAAGACACAATCTTGCTGAGTTGCTTAGGGCCTCACTAAGTTGCTGAGGCTGGCTTTGAACTGTCGATCCTCCTGCTTCAGCCTCCCAAGCCACTGGGACTACAGAAGTGTGCCGCCACATCTGACTCACATTTATTTTTTAATCGAATTAAATTTCATTAGTTATAGTTATGCATTTTTGGATAATTCAACAATAATCATCTTAAAAAAATCTTCATGGCTGGATAGTGTAGGTCACTGTGTCTAGCCTCCAGGAGGCCTTAGGTTCAATTCCCAGCACTGCAAACACTAAAACAAAACAAACAACAACAAAAACCCACAACTCTTCGTAATCAATAGTTTGCATCAAAACCAGCCCTATGTCAGTACTGTTTCATCAGTTTTCAGCTAAAGTTAAGTGTGCTGAAGCTACCAATTATTTTATTATTCATTTGCAATTACGTGAACAAACTTCTGTTGAAGGTCCAGTAAGCACCAGAAATTGGAGCAATAAAGAAACATGAGACCGCTAGCCTGCGTGGTTTCAGAGAGGATGTCCCCAGAACAGCCGAGGGGAGAGGGAAAGTACACCTGGGTTTAATAATGAGATCCCTCTACCTGAGGTGGCTTATTGTCTAGGGCATACAGAAAGAAACACTTCAAAAATTCTTAAAAGCAAAAAATTTTTTTTGTCATAACGAAAGCAACTGTGATGCCATTGATACTGAAACTGGGTGTCCTAAAAAAGAGCACAGACCTCTTTATCCTCTACATCCTTCCATTTTTACACAAATTAAGTATTCACCAAGTTTCTATCAGTGACAGCATGAACCCCAGTTCCAGCACTTTCCTGTTAAAAGTCCATTTCCTAAGGGAAGGGACAGGGCTGGCAAATAAAAAGGTGCCGCGGAAAGTGGTGCCTCTAGACACCCACGTGGCCAAGAGCAAAACCACTGCGAGAAAGGATGTTCCATGCCGAGCACCAGCCAGACACGTTCAGAGGATGGTGGAAAAAATTGACTGGGAACTGAGAGGAGAGTGTTTTTGAAAGCTCTGAAACTGTTCCTACGCAAGGAAATCTGAAATCATTATTTTTCCCCACCACCCTTTGAAGGCCTTGTCTGATGTTCTGAGCACCTGTTTTCTGATCAGTAAATGAGAATAACAATGTGAATTTCATAGTTTGTCCTAAGAATTAAGTGAGATGAGATAATCCAGGTAGAAATACCTGTCGAAGTGTTTGGAGCACAGCCCATACCAACAAATCCCAGCTCTTTCCTCTGGGTCTAAGAACTAGTTTGCATTTCTTGGGTTGTTTCTTTTCACAAGAAGAGGTTGATGATTTGGGGGAACTGTGGAAAAATTGTAATCGGTATAGAGTGCATACAGAGACAAGGTGAAAACACAGTTCGAGGTCAGGGAAGGAGGGTTATAAAGTTATAGGTCAGTTTACTTACAGTCACTGAAATTATCTTGAACATAGATATTTGAGCTATATTGGCTCCATGGAAGTACCTGATTTAGACATTGTTCTTTTTTTTTTTTTTTTTTTTTTTGATACCAGGGATCAAACTCAAAGGTGCTCAATCTTTCAATCTTCTGAGATAGGGTCTTACTAACTAAATTGCTTCAGGCCTTGCTGAGTTACTGAGGCTGGCCTTGAACTTTCGATTCTCCTTCCTCAGACTCCCAAGCCACTGGGATCACAAGTGTGCACCACTGCACCCAATCTGACTTAGACATTCTGATAGAGCACTTAGGACCTTGTGACTAATGTGTCCACCAAGTCCTGTTTGATGGCGCTCCTCTACAAGCCAAGCCTCTAATCGCCAGGCCATCCACGTGGTGGCCACTGATGACATCTAGGCAAGTACTGTTCAATGACTCCTTGTTATCAGGAGCAATGAGCATGCCTTTTATTCCTTCAGTGGATTACATCATAGCACCACTAATGATAGATCCAATCCTCCAAAATGGATTAATTTGTTGTTTTTTTCCTTCTGGCTGTTGGTGTCACAGATGTGTTTCAGAGAGCCACAGAGGGGTTGAAATTAGGATCAACTGATAAAACATCCCCATTTTTACGAGAAAAGTACCAAACTGCATATTTAATTGATGTATATTTGAAAGAGCAATGTGGTACATTTCAAGCTCACAAGCTGTGAGTCTTTGTGAAAAACAAAATCACTTAAGAAATGTCATCCCTTCTGGGAACCTCCTCTAATGCTCTCAGACAGAGCTTGTTGATTGGCTCCTCCTATGATCATACACAATGTAACACACGCTCAAAGGATAAAGGAAGATTAAAGAACAAACTGGCCAACATCGCTTCAAGTCAGAGTGCGTCTGCGAATGGGATAAAGTACACACCTAGAATTCATGATTCCTGTGCACCAGGAGAGCCCTTTTCTGCTTGTATTTAGCCTGGAAGTTGCTCTCTTTTTAACAAATGGGTCTGTGGCTGTTCAGGACCTTCCACCACAGAGATGAGTTCACAGAACCAGGAGGGAAGTCATGAATGATGAGAGCAGCAGTGCACGGCTGTGCAGACAGGAGTGACCACCAACAAGAAAGGGAGACTTTGGGCGTATTCCCCAGCATCTCCGGGAAGCTTTGGTATTGCACATACCTATGCTAGTGGGAACAGGGATAGCTGGAGCTGTTAATATGTAACCAAAAGTTTGGTTGTACTTCAAATGTGAAAGATGAACCATCTGGAAGACAGAGGATAGTTGGAAATTTCTATTACAACTTGACCTAAGATAATAACCCTTCTAATCCTGATGATTCTAGAATAAAAAATTAAAAAAAAAACATATTAAAACAAAAAGGACAGGAGGAGGAGAATCAGAGAACCTAACAGTACAACTATTATAACACAATTTTAAGCCAGAAACAATTAGTAGAATTTGACTGTTTCGAAAGTATATGTGTAATCCCAACTTTTATGAAATATGTAGAAAAGTTTGTTGCCTAATTGATGAAGATTCAGCAAGGAGAGGGAACTTTGGAGAAAATTTTAGTTTTAGCTTTTTAGATTTGGCCACAGTTATTGCAAAACTGGGCCATCAGGCTTAAGATTGGTCCGTGTAGTTAGCTTGAATGTGCATTTCAGTTGCATTTCACATTGAAGAGGGGAGGACTTTCAGAACTCTGCATACTTGATATGTTAGATTTCTTTTAAATGCAATACTTCATATATATCTTCCACTCAATTTTGTAGACAATGTTCTTCTCCTGCTCCTGTCTCTGCTGCAGTGGCCCTAGACCTGGTTGAAGGTACTTGTCTTGCAGTTGTAGCTACAGAACTTAACTTATCAAACTGAGTTTTAGTGAATTGCTTTGCAGTTAACTCCCCCAACTTCTTCCACAACTGGAAGTCTTAATCCCTATCCCAAATCCCTTGTTTCATTTCACTCAGTTGTTTCCATGAACAAACCCTTGCTGATAAAAAATGGGCAGGCATTTCAGACTTTGGCATGGGAGAAGAGATGGAGTGAAAATTCTGGTAGCTCTGTGGGGAAGGGATGGATGAGAATCCAAGGGAGCCTGCACAGAGATCCGCAGGGTATTGCTATCAACCAGGAGAAGATCAGGAGGTGGCTTGGTCTGAGGTGACATCAGTGGAGATGGCAAAAAAAGCAGAAGCAGGAAGAGGTAGAGCAGATGGAACTTTCTAACTGGACTTTCTTGATGACTTGCTGCTACTAAAAAAGTATACTTCAAATAAATGGTCCAAATATATCAGTACTTCTATTTTTTTATGTGTTACATCATGCAGTACAGCAGCACTCCATAAACACTGCACTTAAAGCTGACATTTGATTTGTGACAAAAATGTTTTTTAAACTGTATAATATTTTTTAAAGCTTGTTTGAATACTTTCATCATGCAGGTTCAGATCTGTGACAGGTCTTCTCCCAAACAGCATGGGTCTGGTTGCTGAACAAGGGTGACACCAGGAGTCCCTCTGTGTATGCAGCCACTGAACTTTCAGTTTCTCAGATATTTATGATGAAATAGTTCTACTGCATGCAGATTTACTGTTTTTAATATTAAACACTTTTCAAAAAAACTATGCCCAGATAAAGAGAAAGAAACCCAACCTCTTTGGTACACAAAACAATAAGGGGACCCGGCCCAGCAAGTTCTGCAAACTGTGACACAAATAAAACAAAACTGCTCAGAGATACAAATGGACAGTTCATATCATATTCAGAGGAAAATGGTGGGTTTCATTCCTGAGGGTTTTTTTTTCCGTTTGGCTGAGAAAGTGACAATCTGGGGATATTATTATTAGACAAGCTGGAAAAGATATCAGAGTGCTTAACTAAGGAATCAGCTTATGACATCAGTGGAGACGGCAAAAAATTGATTCTTCAGGTCAGTCAAATATGGGCCATCTGGTCAACCCTTCAAGTCAGCACACAAGGTGGATTCTGGTAACTGGTACTACTGATTTCTTCAATTTGTTGCCTTTTGGTAAACTAAATACAAATATGTTTTAATTTTAAAAAGAAAAGGAGGGCTGGGGCTATCGCTCAGTGGTAGAACGCCTGCCTTGCACATGTGAGACACTGGGTTCGATCCTCAGCACCACATTAAAATGAATAAATAAAGATATTGTGTCTATCTACAACTAAATAAGTATTTTAAAAAAAAATAAAGAAAAGTAGGAAAGGAGGGAGGCAATGGGAAGAAGAAAACAGCATCTCTGCTTAGGTCAGAATGTAACATATTCATTATTTACTGGAGTAACAGCCTAGAGTTGGGACAAGTGGAATAGTATTGTCAAAATATTGGCAAAAAACCTGACATTTTGTTTTTCCTAAGTTGAAAAGCCAAGATCTGATCTCAGCCCTTCTACCTTTCAGAAGAAGTTTCCACACTCAATGCTGTCAGGTCCATATCTTGATTTCACTACTAACATATAGTCCTGAGAATGAGACAGTTACCTAGTTGCCAGATACAACAGGTATGTCTTTTCCTTTCCTCCAAGAACACTACACACTGAGGTGAGACCTCACTTTTTTTTTTTTTTTTTTTGGTACTAGGGATGGAGCCTTGGGGTACTTAACCACTGAGCCATATCCCTAGTTCTTTTTATTTTTTATTTTGAAACAGGGTCTCACTAAGATGTTTAGATCCTAAATTTCTGAGGCTGGCCTTAAACTTGCAATCCTTCTGCCTCAGTCATCTGAGTTGCTGGGACTACAGTTGTGCTCCATAACACCCAGCATCTCTCAATTTTCTATAAAAAGAATTTTGTCCCATAGATTCCTAGCAATTGGTTGTTACCTAGAAACAGCAATATTTTGAAGAAATCTTATAGTGGGTATGTCACTTTATTTTGTTAATAAAGAACTTTAAATTGTTGTTACTTTTAATTCCTAATGTGTTAAAAACACGAAAGGTCCATATTTCTCACACAATTTCATTTGGAAGTCTGCTCTTAAGGGGGCCAGGTCTAGGTGGAAGAAGAGTTGGGTTCAGAGTCAAGAGTTCTTGTAGCTCTTCCATTAAATAACTGTGTGTCACTTTGGGCATGTTTTTTCCTATCTGTGTAATGGAGAGTTTGAGTCAGTTGACTTTTCAAAAACATCTGTGCTTCTGTGCTTCCTTTAACTTGAAGTGGATTTTATTGGCCTTCTATAGATACTAACTATCACTGAAACATTCTTTAAGAATGGTGTTTCAAATGTGCATTTTCTATACGTGTACAGACATACATATACATGTAAAGGGGGAGTTGGATTTCAGTTTCGGGGGCTTTAAAATTTTAAAGAAAGCTCTAGAAGGAAGGAATGGTTTGAAAGAACCAGAAATTTAGGGTCTTGGCTTCACTGTTTCCTTACTGTGTGACTGTGGAAAATTTAAAAGCTTCTGATGAGTTATTTTCCTCACTTGAAAACTAGAATAAAACCTGCCTGACCTACCACATAAGATATGAAAAGCAAATAAGATGATACTTAAAGGCACTATTTAAATTATAAAGCACCCTACAAATGTGTGGAATTATTATTGTACATCAAACTTTGAATTATTTTCCAAATATTTGCTTAGTATCCTTAGGCAAATGAACCTAAACTTGTTCTTTTAAAAAACTAACAATAGGGGGTTGAAGTGTATGAATCAAATGGAGGCTCTAATTTGCTTAAAAATGAATGCCTTCACTTCAGGCCTGTGATTGTTAAAAGTAGATTGACTGTTGCGATTGACATCAGAACTCATTAGGCTTTTGGACATGCCCACCAAAGTGATTACAGCTGCAGGAGGTCCTCATTATCCATGGGCAACTGGAACTGGAAATGCCTTTTTAAATGAATGCACTTAATACAATGCATTAGGCAGACTCTATGGATGGCCTTCGGTGAACATGCTTTCCTATCTTCACCCTTGTGTGTGGCTCCTACCACTCTGAACTTGATTCATCTTAACCAAGAGAATATGGCAGAAGTGATGCAATACCAGTTTGGGTCCTAAATCTTCCGAAAACAGCTTTTGCTTTTGTGCTTTGGGAAAACTTGAGATGTAGTGTGAGAAGTCTGGCTATAGCTTTCTGCAGAGAAAGAGATGCTCTGAGACCACAGGGAGAGGGGGCAGGGGGGCTCCCAGCAATCCAAGGTCCCCACTGAGCCTCAGCCTTGTGACTGTTCCTGTGGGATACCAGACAAGTAAGTGAGCCATCTTGGACATTCAAGTGCAGCCAATATCCTGACTGTCTGCAGATCCAGTGACACCCAAGGCTAGCCCACAGAGTTGTGGGAGATAATTAAATGGCTGTTATTTGGTGCTATGGATGGAATGCTTGAGTCCCCCCTCCCCAGAATTCATACGCTGAAGTCCTAATCCCTCTCTAGCTATAACTTGGAACCCATTGACCAATCTTTCCCCATCCCTCTTATTCTCAGCCTTCAGTAACCACTATTCTACTCACTTATTTTTTTTCTTTCCTAATTTGTTATATATGACAGCAGAATGCATTACAGTTCATATTACACATCTACAGCACAATTTTTCATATCTCTGGTTGTATACAAAGCATATTCACACCATTCGTGTCTTCATACATGTAATTAGGATAATGATGTCCATCTCATTCCACCATCTTTCCTACCCTCATGCTCCCTCCCTTCCTCCCACCGCTTTGCCCTATCTAGAGTTCATTTAATCCCTCCCGACTCCACTATGATCAGCCTCCTCACATCAGAGAAAACATTCAGCATTTGTTTTTTTGGGGGATTGGCTAACTTCACTTAGTATTATATTCTCCAACTCCATACATTTACCTGCAAATGCCATGATTTTATTCTCTTTTATTGCTGAGTAATATTCTGTTTTGTGTATATACCACATTTTTTTTTATCCATTCATCTACTGAAGGGCATCTAGGTTGGTTCCACAGTTTTGCTACTGTGAATTGTGTTGCTATAAACATTGATGTGGCTGTGTCCCTGTAGTATGCTGTTTTTAAGTCCTTTGGGCATAGACTGAGGAGTGGGATATTTGGGTCAAAAGGGGGTTTCATTCCCAGTTTTCCAAGGAATCTCCATACTGCTTTCCATATTGGCTGCACCAGTTTGCAGTCCCACCAGCAATGTGAGTGTGCCTTTTCCCTCACCAAAGTTTATTGTTGTTTGTAATATTCTACTCACTTCTATGAGATCAACTATTTTAGATTCCACATATGAGTGAGGTCATGTGGTATCTGTCTTTCTATTCCTGGTTTATGATCTCTAGCTCTATCCATGTTGTCATAAATGATAGACTTTCTTCATTTTTAAGGACTGAATAGTATTCCATTTGTAGATATAATACATTTTCTTATTCATTTATTAGCTTCCATTTCTTGGCTATTGTGAATACTGCTGCAATGAATATGAGAGTTTAGATATCTCTTGAATATACAAACTTCATTTCTTTGGATAAGTACCCAGTAGTTGGGGTTGATGAATTATATGGTAGTGCTATTTTTTTTTTAAAGAGAGAGAGAGAGAGAGAGAGAGAGAGAGAGAGAGAGAGAGAGAGAAATTTTTTTAATATTTATTTTTTAGTATTCAGCGGACACAACAT
Source organism: Urocitellus parryii (assembly GCF_045843805.1). NCBI lineage: Eukaryota > Metazoa > Chordata > Mammalia > Rodentia > Sciuridae > Urocitellus > Urocitellus parryii. Next base: position 58,879,240 of record NC_135539.1, on the reverse strand, counting down.
CTTTGTTTGTATGTGGTGCTGAGGATCGAACCTGGGCCGCACGCATGCCAGGCGAGCGTGCTACCGCTTGAGCCACATCTCCAATCTGGGGTAGTTCTATTTTTAATTTTTAAATGCTCCTCCCTACTGTTTTTCATAGTAACTGAATTAACTTAAATTCCCTCCAGCAGTATGCAAGAATTCCCTTTTCTGTAAATCCTCACCTGCACTTACCTTTTGCCTTTTTGATCATATTCACTCTAACTAGAGTGAGGTGATATCTCATTGTAGTTTTGATTTGCATTCCCCTAAAATTTAATGATGCTGAACATTTTAAAATTTCCTATTGGCTATTTGTATGTGTTCCTTTGACAAATGTCTGTTTAGGGTGATTGCCCATTTTTAATTGGATTATTTGTTGTTGTTTGTTGTGGTTGAGTTGTCCGAGTTCTTTATATATTCTGGATATCCTTTTGTCAAATGTCGAGCCTATAAATATTTTTCTCTCATTCTGTAAGTTGTCTTTTCACTCTATTGTTTCCTCTACTGGGCAGAAGAATTTTAGCTTGATACCATCTCACTTGACAGTTTTTGTTTTCATTTCCTGTGCTTCAGTGGTCTTATAAAAAAAAAAATCCGGCCCATTCCAATATCCTGAAACTTTTCCATTATATTTTCCTCTATCAGTTTCATTTCAAGTCTTAAATTTTAACTTGATTTTTGTGTGTGGCAAGAGAATGGAGTGAACTTTTATTTTCTGCATGTGGACATCCAATTTCCCTAGCCTCATTTCTTGAAAAGATGGTCCTTTCCCAATGTGTGTTCTTAGCTCCTTTGTTGAAGGTCAGTGGCTCTATAGATGAGCAGGTTGTCTTCTTAACTTCTTATTCTGTCCCACGGGTCTACGTGTCTGTTTGTATGCCAATATCATGCTGTTTTGTTTACTATAGCTTTTTAGTATATTTTGAAGTCAATTCATGTAATACCAAGGCATTTACATGGAATTACTACTGCCAGATAAGTCCAAAGACATGGTGGGGAAAAGGGTCACAGTTTTTGTGAACTTTAATGTATACAACATTTAAGAGACTTAACTTATACAAGCAACACAATGTAGGGAATACGAAATAACCAATTGGAATTTTCCATGAATAGAAATCTAGTTTTCACTTTCCAGGAAAAAAAACCCTTACCATTTTACATGGTTACTTAGTCCTGAAAAATTACAGAAGTTGCCACATTGTGGGATCCAATAGAAAGCATAATTTGAGACTCAGCTATAAGACATCTGGCTACTTTATTGACTAGGTAAGATTGTAGTGAACACAATGATACAAGAGTTCTCCTATATAGAATGCTGGCAAAATTGAGTTCCCCCAACTGTAATGAAAAGTAGTTTAGCAATATTATTTAGTCTTAAAAATGTTACTTGCCACTAGGAATCTGTCTTCAGGAAAGATCTAGACAGGTGTAAAAATATTTATGTGCAAAGATTTCATCATGGTATTATTTAGAATAGCAACAAAAATGTATAAGAGAATGATTACATATACAATGTATAACCATTCACATTGTATTTTCAAAGAATAATGACATAGGAAGATGCTCTAATTATAATATGTAAAAAAGCAAAACATAAAACTAAGTATGATAAATATTTGCATGTAGAGAATACCAACTAGACATACAAAAAATGTTCTATTAGATAGATCATTTTGTTTCTTCTTTATACTTTAGTATTTTCTAGTTTTTTAATGCTTATCTATGACATCAATAATCAGTGAAAGGGAATAAAATGGAAAAGGATCAATGTTACTACTGTACACCCATCAGATGCCTATAGGAATGTCACATGTAAAATCATCAATTATAGATTTCAAATTTCCCAATTAAAGCACACAGGTAGGCAAAGATTTATGCACTCAAGAGTTACTTTGGATGGATTCTTCTTTATTGTCACAGATTTGCTGATTTCTAGTCTTTCCTGGGATTCAATACTGTTTGTTATGCAGATATTTCAGATCAAATTGCATGCCATTTCAGTGGATAAGGTCATTCTGATTAAATTCAAACTATTTGACCAAGTCCTTAATGGATTTGACCTTGAAGTTGACCGGCCCTGAAGTCCAGGCCTTCGGGTGGAAGTCCTGGAGCCTAAACACAATTCTGGAGAAGGCTCAGTGTCATGAGTAATTCTTATCACAAGTGAGCCAGACAAGAGCCAGGATCTCCTGAAAACACTTCTATGTGGGGTTGGGAGTAGCAATGGCAGGGTGTTGTTTTTCATAAGATGTTTTATAAGAAAGGGTCAGAACTTGTGGCTCAGTGGTAGAGTACTCGCCTACCATGCATGAGGCGCTGAGTTTGATCCTTAGCACCACATAAAAATAAAATACAGATATAGTGTCCACCTAAAACTAAAAAAATAAATATTTGAAAAAAAGGAAAGGGTCAGAAAATATAAATATCATTCATTTGTAAGTGAAAAAGAAGAATCAAGAAAAAGACATTTTAAATTAGGATAAACCATGTAATGATAGAACCATAAGAGCCTTGGCAGATGAGCAGAAAAACAAGAAGATGAAATAAGAAACAATTGTCACAAACTTGATAAATAGTTACTGAGCATCTGTTAAGTGTAAAATGCTAGGCTGGGTAGGTAGAGTCTATGGGAGATAAAAAGAGTAATAAGAGGGTTCTCGACCCTCACTTTGAGGCTGGGGACAACATGATGCCTTTTATTCATTTACTGAGCTCCTACAAAGTGACAGGTGTCACTTAAAGTACTTTGAATCAATCAATCTCTCTCTCTCTCTCTCTCTCTCTCTCTCTCTCTGACTTTATTTATTTATTTTTATGTGGTGCTGAGGATCCAACCCAGCGCCTTGCAAATAAATGCTAGGTACACGCCCTACTGCTGAGCCACAACCCTAGCACTTTGCATCTGTTATCTTGAATTCTCACAAATGCTGCCAGGTTGATGTGGATGAGGATACTGAAGCCAAGAAAATCTTAAAAACTTGTCCCAGGGCTGAAAAGTCACAATCTAAAATTAGATGAATTTAAAGGATGCTAGTTATTGATTATGAATGGCACTTTGGGGATAATTCTGTTAAAATTAACCAGACCAGTTAAGCCTCCAATGACAACATTGAATAATGTCAATAATAATAATAATAATAAATAATAAATATCAACTTTTGAATAATTATTACATGCCCAACATGGCATTTGGTAATTTACACAGGTCATGATATTTAGTCCTTAGAGTTTGGCTGTCTATATTCTCCATGCTCTCTCTGACACTGCGTCTACCAACACACATGTAAACAAACAAACAACTCTGATTTTATCCAAGATTCCTGCCTCAGATATCCATTTGGTTTCCAAATCTGTAAGTCTGACTCCCTGTCATTGATCTTTAATTCATCTTTTCCTCTTTATCTTCACGGGCACTGCCCCAATGGGAAGCTCCATCTTGTCAGGATGCATTAGTGCGTAATGGTCTTCTAGCCTTCCCAATGCACCACACCAAGCCTACACAGTGCTCTCGGAAATGTACACGCATGTGTGTCTCTTCCCGAGCCTCTTCCTACTTTAGAAACAAATCTAAAGGTAGAGTCTGATAACACCCCGGATACCACTCTGCACTTCAGGCAGGACTCAGAATTGCCTGCGCTTCCACAGACTACCCAAGCTCTCACCTGCCTTGAGCTCTTTAAATGGTTTCTGCTTCCCTGGTCTCAGATGGCAAACCCATCCCAGCCCTACTCTGCCTCCCTAACTCAGTCCCTATCATGACAGATTTCCACCTGGTCTTCAGGATGTGACTGTGGCCGATTTCTAATTAGAAGCTTTTCCTGATGTTCTTCATCCCTGCCCAAGAAATCTGAGTAAGGTGCTGACTTTAGGCACTCTCATAGCACCTGAAGCTTAACCTTGAAAATGGACTTCTTCTGTTTTGTCTCTTTGGGACTTGGAAATCTTGGAGGGCACCTCCGTGTCTTATCTGTCATCAGTCCTCAGCTCTCTGCAATGCCTGGCACATAGAATGGTTTAACTAATATTTATATGCCTGCTTATTTTAACCCAGCCTATTCCACACATGACTTTCACAAAGGAAACATATAATGAAGAAATCACTTTTTTTTTAAAGCAGGAGCAAGAAAATTACAAATAGAAGTAGAATCGAGACCAATAAAGAACAATGTAAATGTGTAGTCTATAGCAGTTAACAATTCTTAGAAAAGAGCTGCACATTTTCCTTGGAAGAGTTTTTTAAATATATTTCTGACAATAGATAATTCTGAGATCATAACAGATTCTTTTATGGAATATCACATTACCTCCCCAAATCAGAACACTTAAAAATGATTAAAAAGCATGGAAAATATTTTCCCCTGGGATTTGAGGCTGTGGAATTTGAAGCCAATGTTTGTTCAACGTTTTTGTGTCTTCACTCTCCCAGTTCTCAGAAGATAATGAACATGCCTTTAGCTGATTCTTCTGTGCCCACTACACAGGAATATAAACCCTTTCTTTCTTTCTTTCTTTCTTTCTTTTTTTTTAAACTTCCTTTAGTGAAAACAAGACATTTGAGCACATAAAAATAACAGTCAGTGACTTCATCTTCAAGGATAGTTCCTTTCTGAATTAGTAGAAGTCAACTGTAAATCAGAAAACTATAAATACCTAGTAAAATTACAGCAGGTGATTCATGGTCACGGGCATTCCCCCACATGGAGTAAAACTGGATAATGACTCTTATCCTAATGTTTTAAATGTACAGACCATCTACACTAATTTCTTTTTATGGCAATTTAATTTTAAAATAATCTCCTTTGAATGGCAGAAAGCCTTTGTGATTCAGTTACACAACTAACTATATATCTAAAAGGCATTTCCCACAAAATCTTCTCAGATCCTTTATCTTAAAGGCCACACAGTAGACTCTTTTTAGAAAAAAAAAATATCTTGATTTTTGTTGCTCTGCTTAGCTAATTCAGACTTAAAATGAACCATACCAGGTATGTTTTTACATGGTCAGACCCAGCCTGGTTGGTGTAAAAAATGGTAGTAAGGCAGGAAAAGGTCTGAGTCACTGCAGGGAGCACTAGAGACACTTCCAGTGATGCCAGCCCTCCTTGTCTTTCTTTGGAGAGCTGTGTGCTGCTTACCTGGACACCCGTATGAGAACCACCATGCCATACTTGGTGAGAGGAGAGTCACCAAGTTAACTAGCTTTCGTTTGATAACTCCTTCAACTCTTTCCTGTACACCGAGCTGTAGGTACCAATGGTGAGCTCTGATCTACTTCAGGAAGAAGTAGATGCTCAGTCAATATCTATCCCATCAAACAACCGATGTTTTGTTCTATCTTACCCACTTTTCACTTCTACACTATAGAATGTCACCTTACAATCTGATATTTTCATTATTCTTGTGTCTTCTTTATAGTCTTATGACCAGGTATGGCTATTCTTATGAAATATTAGCAAAAGCTGCTATGATTTACAGATCAGAGGGGAAAGTTTGGGCTATAAATTCTCCATATATAGGATGCAGATACAGGGAAGGCAGCTGTCAAGGCACCAGCATATTTCACCTGGTAACATTTCAGTTCAGTTGTAGCCAATGCTCCATGATGGTCTACTGTATCTGAAGGAGGAGATTAAGGAATACAAAGACCATAAGGAAACAGTCTTACTCCTAGCAAATTAAAGAGCCCTCAACACAATGCCTGCTACACAGTGAACACTCAGTGAGAGATTGATACATTAAATATTCTAATGAGATGCCTAGTGATGTAAAGCAGAGTGCCACCAATGTTAGGAAGTAAGGCCCGGAGCAAGTGCCCTGTGGGATGGGTTTGGACAATACCAGAGGAACTGAGAAGGCTTCTTGGAGGAGGTGGCATGGTCACAGCATGAGCAATTAAGGGCATGTCTTAGGACTAAAAAGAAGCCTGTAGGGGGCTCATACACAGGGTCCACTGTGAAAAACACTGACACGTGGGGCATGGCCCAGAGGATGAGACCTGATTCAGGGATGATCATTAAAGGTGGAGTGTGGAGCGTAAGCTGAGTGCTGGAGAGACAGACAGCCAGGAGAAGAATTAGGAAATGAAAGCAATTTTCCTGGTTCCTCGGGGATCTTCAGGGCAGGACTACATTTCAAGACAAAGGTAAGATTGACGAACAATCTTTTCCTTTGGAACTTGCAAAAGGATTGTAATGACCATTGTCTGAAAATAATCGGCGAGTCTTAAAAGTTATCTAAAACCAGAATGACTTGATTACTGAACTGACCTCTAAAATGTGTGATTTGTTGATGGAAAAAAATTAAATCAGAACACTTAGAACAGTTACAGAAAGTTCACAGTAATTGAACTCTGCACTCTGAAACCCTTCGCCAGGACCTTTACTAATGTAACAGTGTATGAACGTGTCTTCATAAAATTCTAACTGTATGGAGACCTCAGCTTTCTATATTGCTGGTTTCATTACCTTCAAGAGTTTCTGGAATACTAAAAAAAAAAAAAATGTCATTTACAATAATAATGCCAGGCATTTCCCTGAAGAGCTTAAGGCACTATGTACACTTTAATTAAATCTCCTAATGTCCAGGAGAAGTCAGCAGGGGACCAATGGGAGGTGAGTCACCAAAAAAGTATCCAAGGGTGGAAGATTGGATCATAGCATGCCTGCTTTCAGATGAAATCCACTTTTACTGTTTTTGTTGTTTCCATTTCACCAACAGGGAAAGGGGGTTATTTTTCACACAAGGACAAGGAGCTATATGCTACTTTCTCTAAAGGCAGAACACACTGCTGCTGTAGGCGCTGGAAGCACCCCCGAGAGACTTTAAAAACAGTACGACAATCGTGACCCCAGAGGGTCCTCCTCTGAGAGTCGACCAACACTTATAAGTGAATTCCTAAAATGTGGGCCAAAGGGAAAATACAGACTTTTTTTCTTTTAAAAGCACATAGGAAATGAATCCCTGTTCGTTATGATGGATAGCTCTCAGCCTTCACTGGTCATCAGAAGCTCAGCTGAATTCTTAATTTACTGCTTCCCTCCGTCTATCCCCGTATTTTCCTCAGTTCCAGAGGGGTGAGTGGCACTGGGCTTCAGGAGGTCATGTTAGGAGTTGGGCTGATGATGTTGAAGACATGGCACAAATTATAGAGCTAAAACATTGAGAAACCTATGGTACGGTTTGGATATGATCTGAGAGTGTCCCCCAGGGTTCATGGTTGGTCCTCAGGATGGCAATGTGAGAAGTGGTGGGATCTTCTTGAGACCGAGTCTAGTGCAAAGTAATTGGCTCACTGGGGTTACTGCCCTTGGAAGGAACGGATCTAGTTCTCCTGAGACCTTGGTTAGTTCTGACAGTACAGTTGTTATAAAAGAGCAAACCTGACCCTTCCTGCATCTCACTGGCTTCCTGTTTCTCTACATGATCTCTCCCTTTCACATGAGCACTTATATACTATTCCCATGATGTGACAGCCAAAGGACTCTTGGGGAATTGAGCTGATGTTGGTGTCCTGCTCTTAAAGCTCAAAAACTGTGAGTTAATTAAATCTCTTTTTAAAAAAAAAATAAAATACCCAGTTTCAGGTATTTTTGTTATAGCAACAGAGAATGGGCTGATACAAACTAGAAAACTCTGAGCAAGTTCTGACTCTTGCTACTTCCCTTAGGATAGAGTATAGAACCTAAAATCAGACTGTGAAAAACAAACATGTATGCAACTATCATATACAAGTCTGGTATACAAACCAACTCCCTTTCTTATAAAGGAAATTACCAGACTATGATACCACTCTGTCAATCAAACTACCTCCTAAGGTCCAGAAAATAGAATCATGGTTTCCAGGGAAATAGAGACTTCTATTTGGAGAAAAAAAAATCATAAACAAATAAATGCTGGTGTTTTGGGGGAATAATTTGCTATTATTAAGGTCTTAAAAAGAACTAGAGATGCAAATAATGAAATCCTGTGGCAATTTTGGCTGTAAAATGGATTTAGTGATCCGGAATGTTTAAAATTGTTTAGACTATCAAGGCAATGAAAACCCAAACCAAAAACTTTGTTGACAATTTGTGAAACTTTTAAGTTTGAGGGGAAAAAATGCTTTAAACATAAAGTTTATTAATGGGTCCAGGAAAGAAGTCAAAGTAGAAAATTCTTAGTCCTAAGAGAGCATGGCACTGACCCAGAGATCCTATTTTTGGGAAAGACTAAAAGTAAGGTAATGAACAACTTATTTCTTTTCCTGAAAGCTTATTTCCTATGAAGGGATCAAGGGCAAATCTGTAATAACTCCCCATATCTTAGAGCAATAATTACTCTTCCCAGTGTTTGGGATGACTGTAAATAAACTCTAATGGAGTTCTAAGTTCTCTAGAGAAAAAGTCTCACAAAATTAGGAGAAAATCCAACCACCAAATAACAAATTTTTAATTAACTAATCTATGCACACACCCCCCACACATAGACATACATGTAAATACATTATTATTTATTCATATATTTTCCCCATAAAAATAAGGTGACTTAAAATATTTTAAAAGATTTGTCTAGCACTACATTTTAATTTTGTACTTCAATCATTGTATCACCTGCTTCTAAAGAATTCATAACTGTTTAGATACTTGTTTAGATACTTACACAAATATCAACTAGTTGTTTAGATTACTTAAACAAACATCAAGGAGATATTGCCTTTAATTGTAGTTTTAATTTTACTGGGTCAACACTGTCAATCTACCAAAGAACTATAATTTTGATCACTTTTTGGATTTGATTTATATTTTCAACTTTAATAATTTCAGTAAATTTTCTAAATAAAAGAGGCATTTTAAGTCAAGTCACAAATCTACTACTAAGGGCTGGGGATGTGGCTCAAGTGGTAGCGCGCTCGCCTAGCATGCGTGCGGCCCGGGTTCGATCCTCAGCACCACATACCAATAAAGATGTTGTGTCCGCCGAAAACTAAAAAATAAATATTAAAAAATTCTCTCTCTCTCTCTCTCCTCTCTCACTCTCTCTTTAAAAAAAAAAAAACAAATCTACTACTAAAAGATGTCATATTGTTAAATGCCTTTTAAGTAAAGTATGGTTTTGATTTTAATTCAAAGTAGGTATGATATTAAATATTCTTATTAAATATTGAAATGTATATTTATAATAAAAATATTTAAGATTCCTTTAATGTTATATGCTATTTGATCACAATATTTTTGAAATGTAAGGAACCAGGAGGATCATTTTTTTCCATGTCTTCATGTTTAGATGCTAAGACTGAATCCTTGATTTTTTGAAGGTCAGATAACCAAGACTAGAGTCCATTGTCATTTTAGTGTTCTTTTCATTAATCCATGCAGATAGTTACTATGAACATCATGATTGGTTAGCCCAGTTTCCATTTATATGGAAGTACGATTGACAGAATAACATTACTCATTGGTCTCAAAAAGAGGCCACAACCACCCAGAACCGGAAAATCTATTCCCACTCCACTGTTTACTGGGTGATGTGAAGAAGGCACTGCACAGCACTTTCCTTTGCCTAATTATACAAATGCAGATTCTAGTAGTTTAGTCCTACCATCTTAATTTGGTTGTTGCAAGAAATTATCATAAAAATAACTCTAAAGCATACAGCATAGCTAAATGTAAACTAAATACTTCATAACAAAAAGTCAGCTCAACTACATCGAAACCACACCGCAATAAGAACTTGAAGTCACTATTAGGAGAGAGTACACATGAGCTACTGGGTTCTATTCAGAGAAGCTAGTGCAAGTGTGTATTTAATGAGGATGTATCTGACTCCTAGATTTTCTTAGTTTTTCATGATCTATCTTTATGTTTACCTATGCCATGTGATAATTACCACCTGAGAACAAATTAGAAGTCTCACTTCCCAAAGGCATGACTGATTCACCAACAGAGCAGTGCTAAGTACCTATAGTTTCAGAATTTGAAGGATTTATTACACGTTCATCCTATGACTAATCTATGGAGAGCATCCCTGCCAAATATTGTTCCCTAATAGTAATATACAGTTTCCCAAGTGATACACAGAATTGGCCAGCCTGATCAGTCCTTTAAAAACAAAAACATATCAACTGGATTCTCTTGGGTCTAGAAATAGACCTTGCAACTGGAAGGAGTGAGAAGAATCAACAAGTAGGTTTTAAAAGCATAGAATACATAGTTTAAAATTTTTTTAAAAAATCAGTATACTATGTACAGAAAATAGTTTGGGGGATGGGAGAAGCTCAGTGGTAAAGTGCTTGCCTAACATGCACAAGGCTGTGGATCCTTGATACTACAATAAATAAACAAACAAATAAATAAAATAACAAAGTCTGAAAGAAGATATCCAGAGATGCTAATATAGGTCATCTCTGAGGAGTAGAAAATTTTCGGCAACTTTTAAAAATCTTTTTCTTCTTTGTGCCTGTCTTTTTGAACACAGCATTCATTTTAATTTTCTCTGGTCTCTTCTATTGATGGATGTACTGTGATACCCACATCAACAATGAAACAAGAAGGCTGGAAATGTTAATCAGTGGTTGTGATAGGAATGGAACTGGATCCAGAACTTGGTACCAGTCTTGATACTGCTTGTCTGTGGAAGCCACCCTGATGTGAGCTTTTCCGTCTAGTAAATACTGAAGGGCAGAGCTGCTGATTGTTTCTAACCAATTCTAAGCTTATACTCGGCTTGCATTTTTTTTTACCCACAGTTTTCATTTCTGAATTGTATGTCTCCGTCTCAAATTTAAACAAGCATTGCTTTCAGTGTTTAATTACAATTTAATGGAAATACTACTTGCATTCAAATTAGCTTTTAGTTTTCACATCACGAATGTGCATCCAAGTTATTGTGTCATTATAATCTCATGTTATAATGGCTTCATAATGCAAGTCCCTGCAGGGTTGAATTAGTAGTTTCCTATGGTAATCGCCCATCACTATAATATCATAATCACATAAGCACGGTTCCCACATGCTTCCACTGCAATCATTTTGACATTGTAAGAGCATTTTAATAGTATTAGCATAGATTCTCTAGAGAAATCATCTCATTGTCACTGCCTTACCAGATACGATTAATTGTGATGGAGCCAAGTTGTGATATGAGAGCTTAAAAAAAAAATAATGCTCAGCTATAAGGCATTGAAATTTCTCAAAAGGTCAATGCATTCTGCGGTAAGGTCACCAAACTACACTTAACTGAATATATGTTCTTTCCCAAGATAGCAAGCATTTGGATTTTGTTTTTGTTTGCTTGCTTAGGATTCATACAACACTAATAAACTGGGTCAGTCTCTCTCCATGGCATAGAAATAAAAAGCAGATGGTCCCTGACTTCAAGGAGTTTACAATTTAATCAGGTTTACAGCACATTATGTACAGAATGTAGGTAAACACAATGGACACCCTTGTGATAAACAAAGTGTGTTGAAGTATCTGGCATGACCTGAGTAAGAGTAACAAAACTAGGTTTTCCTGAGGAAGAAATGTTTAAACTAAGAAAATAATTAAATGTCATGTACACAATGACTGTGGCCAAAATGGAATGTGTATGCTGTGGTTGGTAAAAGTTTGGTTGGCATCTTTATAGTCACTAACTCTGGAAAGAAAAAAAAAAGTTCACTAAAGATATGGATAGTAGATATGGCCAGAGCCCCATCTTGCAAGAACTCTAGGCAGTGCTATGAACTGAAGATGGTTTGTCCCCACCAAAGAACATGTTGAGACCTAATCCTCCAATGTGACAATATTGAGATGTGGTGAGACTTTTAAGAGATGAGGCCTCCTTGGAGGTATTGGCTCATGATCACTGTTATGGATAATTTAATATTGGTCTTGTGGAATGGGTTGAGTGGATTAGTTCCTAAGAAAGTGGGTCGTTATAAAAGAGTGAGCTTGACCCCTCCTGGTCTCTTGCTTGCAGTCTCTCACACATATGGTCTTTCCACACACACATACCTATCTATCTGCCATTTTGTGACATGATGAGGGGGTCCTTGCCAGACATGCTGTTGGATTTTTCCAGCCACCAGAATCATAAGCCAAATAAACTTCATGTCTTTATATCTTACCCAACTTCAGGTATTTTGTAATAGCAATATAAAATGGACTGATGCAGGCAGGAAACTTTTCTGCCAGAACTTCTATTGGTTTGGGGGCAAAAAATGGAAGCTGGACCTTGTTCTTTATTTCTAGGAGAAGAATTAGCAGAGCTGTTCTCATGAAACAACAGATCAAGGATCAGAAAAAAACAAACTCTGGTTTGGAAAAGCATTGCCCAGCCTCCAAGTTTCCTTGGTTTGCTTGCCTTAGTTGAAATTACAGTAGAAAATGACTATCATGTGTCAATGACAAATGACACACACTGCAGAGACTAGCAGGATATTTTGTTCATTTGAGGGGCCTCTAATCTTCTAGTATTCTCTGGGGACACAACAGGAGAATTGCAAATGGATTATCATAACTCATAAAGAATCTGCTCTGCTCAATGTTTAAGTGAGAAAAACGTCACCGGCAGCATTTAGCACCATGCCTGGCCCCTAGCAAGCATTCTATAAATGTTTATGGGTGGATGAATAAATTAACTTGACTGGAAAGAATGTACAGGTTTCAGAGCTGCTGTGGGTCTGAAAACAGAATAGATTTGAAATATGTACTCTCTGGTCGCATTAACAGCAGAAGAATTAACAACTGGCATTGCTTCTCGTATTATTAAAACTTGCTTGCCTTCTTGGTTATGGCAAATCACAGCGTTCTGAGGAATAATGGCCGCTAATTTTCCCTTTCTCGAATTGTGTGGGCCTGAGAGACCTCAGAACTATTCCAAAGCTCTGTTTCCGAAAAGAAGTAATAACAGATTTTTAATTGGAACACAGTAAGGATAAAGATATGCTCTCTGAGTGCTCAAAGCTACTTTCACCAACAAGCTGTGGAGTAATATAAACCTATTACATAAACAAAATTAGCTGTCCTTCCTTTGGAAGTTATTTTTAACTTCATAGGTAAAGACTTCATGGCGCTTGCGATTCTAATCTTCTTTGAGTACTTGTTTAAGCACAACATGAAAGTAAACTCTCACTTCTTGGTTTACTGTTTACAATAACCTATCTCATAAAATTTTCATTATGTATTAATATTAAAATGTATTATTATTACATAATTATTAAATTTTATTATTGGTTGTATTACTAGACATAGATTAAAAAAATCAAGAACTTGATATGTTTAAACCCACATATACTTGCCATGAGAACAGAAATTACCCTTATTATGTATGGCATATTTTGAGACTATCTAGAAAAATATCAGAGTTTTTCTCTTGCAAGTGTATTAAAAGAAACAGAGATAATTCCTGACTAAATAGGCTAATTCCCTAATTCAGTAAGTTTATCTTTTATTGATATAAATGACAGTCAGTAGCTATAAGATATCTCAAGTATCACCAAAAATTGTCAATTTACTACATTTCAAAAATGGAAGAATGGACACAGATGGTTCAACATAATGCTTTTCTGAACATATCATTACTTTCCCAAGGGGGAACAAAAGCTAGAACTTTGCCAACTGCATAAATGTTACAGAGTCAATATGCTAAATTCATATCTTTGAGCAAATCATTTAGTCTTGTGGAAATGTTTTCTCATTATCAACAGAAAGTTAAACAAAGTGATTTCCAAAATCCCTTCCAGGTACAAGTTCTGTGACTCTGTGTGGAACAGTTTAACTCGGCCTCTGCATTTCCTCCATTAGTTCAGTTTGTCCAAAATTTAATAGGGGTGTATGGGTAGTGGAAAATTAGACAGAATATTTCTTACAGGGAATATGAAGTCTGTTTAGGTCTTTCTCTATAAGAGTTATTTTTTTGATATCCCATTAAGCAAACCACACTCAAACAAACCATATTATAGTATTTACTTGACTATCAACTTACTATAAACAACAGATTATTACTAACAGATGAATAAAATAAAAATACTTCAAAACCCAGAAGTTACAGATTGTTAATTATTTATTATCATCCTTTATACTGCTTGAGTGTTAGAATAAATTAAAGGCACAAGTAAAAACTAATGATGGCTTCTTGAGCCCTCAAATAAATGATGCTAAAGAAACTGAAAACTGTTTGTTATTTCTCAAATAACAGCTAAGAGGATCCATTATCCATATGCATCTCTATATGTACACATACACAGTTTTATACAGTTTCTAATCATCACATTACAAACACAGAAACCATGCTGAAAATCTGGGGTTAACTGAACAACAGAGAATTATTTTATTCTCTAGTGGATGATGATATAAGTAAAAAAAAGAAAGAAAGAAAGAGAGAGAGAGAGTGAAAGGTCCATAATCTGCTAGGTATTTGTCAATGTCTTTTCAAAAGTTTGACATATATCCCATTGGTGGCTTAAAATGATTTTAGGTGACCTATGTGCATTTAAAAGTGTTTAAGCAAGTATTTATTCACTTTAATATGTTCTAGGAAAAGCAGTAATAAACATTATAAGCCAGTGATTTCGTAGGTATTGCTTAGGATAAAGCTAAAGTTAAAAAGTGAATTGGTTTAAAAAAAAATGTTAAGTAATTAGTAGTACTAATTAGGTAGTACACAGGTATCGCAAACCCTCCTAAAGAGGATATGGGAATTATTCAAGCTTCAAGAGAATTGACAAAAATCACACTGAATTTGTGAAAATTAAAGGGCCTATAGATCTCTATACAATATTTTATATCACATTCATACAGATCGCTATACAATATTTTATATCACATTCATTTTCTTTGGCTTGTTAAATGACTAACTCCTAACATAGAATTCAACTCATAAGAAATATAATCTTGACTTCTAATTAAGCAGAGAAAGCTATTATCCAATTTTAACTCTCAGACCTTTGTATTGATCCTATAATTGTTGACATTACTTTAAATGATGTTGGTTTAAAAATATAAATATGATATATGGTTTAAAGAATATGGATCAAGACATTATTGTCAGACACAGTACAGCTACTTATTAAACTCTGCAATATTTATAGACTAAAACTTTAATACATCATTCTTTGTAAGAAACCACATATAAGAAACTCTCTTTATGTGGAGGGCTGGGGTAGGGGTATGGCTTAGTGGTAGAGGACATGCTAAGCATGCATAAGACCCTTGGTCCAATCCCTAGCACTAAAAATAGAAAAGGCAAACTAATAAAATATTGAGAAATTATTCTATTACATAGGAATAAGTAATGTAAATTTATTTTGGCTAACGTATTACCAACAAAAATAAAAATAAAGTGGGAACAGTTTCACAAAAAAGTACAATGTCATCATATAACACATAAAAATCACACATACAAATATTTTAAAATCCTGATTTGGCTTATCAAAAAAGAGTTTAAAAATTAATCTATTTTGACCCCAACATAGCAAGAATGAGTAGTAGCAATGATTCATAAAGTATCCCTAATGTGAAGAAACGGTGCATGTTCTTTTATATTACAAATCTAATAATTAAATTAAATGCAATGGAGCAATAGAACTATAGAATTTTCATGGAGATCATTTTAAACTGGAAGTGTTAGCTTGAAATCATTTGATCTCTGTCTACTCAAAGACACTGATGGACAAAAGTGAAAGGCTAAGGCCAGAGAGTTATGAAAAATGTCAAAGAAGAGCATTGCCATTCTATTTGCAAGAACCTTCTCATTCTATGTATATCTGCCATATCAAATATGGTTGCAGAGTCAAAGTGTCTATACTGTCAGTACTTGAAATAGCAGGTTCTATACTACTGACATGCTGAGTTACTGCAAAATATTAGTACACAGGAGAAAGAGGACCACTCTTGAAGTTGAACTTTACTGAATAAAAATGGGGCAAGTTCAAAGCCACACAAAAGCAAAAGGAAATCTACATCAGGCCTGAGACTTGTGCAGAAATGCGAGACTCACAAGTGAGGCCCAGAAATAGTTTCCAATCTTAGATGTGAAGACTGGGAAAACGTGGATAGGCTCTGCAAGTGACCGAAAGGGAAAGGACTTCAGAGCATGACTCCTTTGCAGAACACTCGGGGAAGAACTATACTTTCCTAATGACATTCTTGTCTAATGTCAGTAAGATTCCTTCTGCAACAGCAGAGGATGTTCTTATAGAAAGTACTGGGAAGAAGGCACCAGCCAGACATGGTGCATTGGAGGAAAGTGCCCTCTTCGTAAGTTCCTGGGTTGAGTGGTTTGTGCAGTGGCAAACAGAAAGTCTCTGAAATCAAAGACTGAACTTGGAGGAAGTGCAGTCTGAGAGCCTGGGAAAATCTCTAACTTATAGAAAATCACTGGCTCATAAAAGTCATAGACATACTGTATGCCAGAGCATGATGAATAAATATGTGTCAAATAATCTAGGCCAAAACTAGGAAAGGAACTCTCAGAGCCATTCTTGGATGAGAATTTCAACGGTACTGTTCTAGGGAGCAACTGGTAGTTAAAACCACATTCTACTTACATGTGTATTGTCTAACATATGCATGTCTATATCTCACTTAATCTGTCCTGAAAATGTACCCAATTTTGCAGCTCGGGATACTATGTTCATTTCTATGTTCATTTTTTTCTTTTTTAAAAAGTTCTTTTAAACTTTTTAACATGAACGTTTTCAAAAATTAACAAATGTAGAGGCTATAGCATTGTGAACCCCTCTATAGTTACCATTAAAACAATAACATCCAATGTAAAATAATTTTTAAAGGTAAAATTCATCCTTTTACAACTTATTTAAAACCACCAATATCTCAAACTTCACTGACATCCTCTTATATACCCACAAAGTGATCCTATACGATTTCTGCCTTCTGGTTTTCTAGAAAAGGTTGTGTTTGGGGTTTTTGTTTTGTTTTGTTTGATAGAAACAAAAAATGAAAACCTATGATTCTGTTCTTTTTAAAATTTTCTGGCAGTTCTGGGATTTGAACCCAGGGGCACTCTATCACAGAGCTACATCCCTGGTCCTTTTTATTTTATTTTATTTAATTTTTGAGACATGGTTATGCTAATTGCCCAGACTTTCTTGGAACTTGTGATCCTCCTGCCTGAGTCTTCCAAGTAGCTGGGATTACGGGTGTGTGCCACCACATCCTGACTGTGATTCTGTTCTGAAGGAACAGTGCAAAACTTTCCAAAATCCACACTAGTATACATGGCATATGTGGACAGATAATTGTGAAACTGATGTCTTTTATTCTATCCCATTTCCCACTATCTTCAAATGTAAGGGCTTTGCTAGCTCCATGGGCTCACTTCTCGCTTCAGAGACTCCTGATTTCTTAGACATTTTCAGTGATGATATGGAGATAACAACATACAACACACTAAGCACCATAAACTGAAGATACCACCTCATGGAGAGAAGAGCTGAGACAGGCCCAAGCACATTCTATTCTTTTTCCTTTTAGCTGGTGTGAGTCTGAAGACTAATCATAGAAACTTTTTGATCCAGAAACCATATGTTTGGGTAAAAATATCTGCAGGTTCTTAAATATTTTGATGGTTGTAGTTCATTATGTATGTTTTTTTTTTGTTGTTGACTGTTTAAGAATCTCTCCCAAATTCATTTAATAATGTTGCTTCAGTTTCTACCTAATTCTTTCAATGTTTTAAGTCATAAGCATAAATCTCTCCCCCAAATAATGTTAAGGAGAAACTAATAAATTGAGCGGATCCTCCAAACATTTGCAGTCATCACCTGGCTGCTCATATAAGATAATCAAAGGAAATTACTCCAAAAATGGTCATTTTTCAAACAGAGACCATTATGAATGCAGGGCAGGATTATGGGCTGAATTTGGTCCCCCAAACCTTCATGTATTAAAGTACTAACTCATGGTACTTTAGAATGTGATTGTACTCACAGATAGGGTCTTTGCAGAGGTATTTAATTAAAGTGTAGTTGTTATTGTGTTCGTAATAGAACTAGTGTCCTTACAGGAAGAGGGGGTTAGGATAGATACAGAAACACACAGAGAGAAGACCATGTGATGACCAAGAGAGGGGTTAGAGGGCCATCTGCAAGTCCAGGAGAGAGGCCTTGGAAGAAACCAACTCTACTGATACAACGATCTTGGACTTCCAGTCTCCTGAACCGTGAGAAAATTCATTTCTATTTTGTAAGCCACCCAGTTTTCATATTTTATTTTGGCAACCCAAGCAAAAATATATATATAGTCAGTACTGGAGGTCATTTAATGTAAGCTACAGAAATGGCCTTTAATTACACCTAGGGGTTCTGGATCTATAAACTGAACAGGAAATCTGTAGAAAAGCCGGCTGAACATGGAAATTGCCTAACTGTTTTTGACACAGTTTGTGACAATCAGGTTATAGCTTAGGGTATGGACCTAGACCAAATAAATCATCATTTCAATTATTTGTCAGGGTATAACAGGAAAGCTTGTTGAAAAGTTAAGCAGATATCACAACATACAGAGAAGCTGTATGATATAAAATAGCCCTGAACTGAGGATCTTTCCTCCGAACTTTTAAACAGTAAGATGGACAACATTTAAATTTTCAGAAATGTGAGAAATATAATGAGACATACAGAAATGTGAATTTTTAGAATTTACGGAAATAGTTATAATATTTTAAAAAATCAATATATAAATAATCTTAGTAATAGTAAACAATATCAGAAAGCATCCTTTGTTGGAACCTACTAATACTGAGGATTTTGTAAATGCAATGCGATTTCAATTACACAGAAGAGAATTAAATTAACAATATTTACCAATATTCCATTCAAACTGCTTTTCAAACACCAAATAATTACCCAATTAAGCCACTGCAAGATAAGCTGTTTTACTCCAGATTTAGTGAAAAGACTAATAATGACTATTTTAACAGTTTCTGTGAAGAAAGACAGTGTTTACTGTACACAATTGAGCACACCTCACACCCTTTTAATGAGTAGGAAATTGAAAAAAAAAAAAAAGAACAGAAGGCTGATTATCTATGTGAATTTAGTGGAAAATAGAGATGGTTAAGAACTAAGAACCATGACCTGTGAAAACAGAATTTAATATGCAAAGCAGAGACCAAAATTGGCAGAAGCGTGCGTATTTATGAATATTGTCAATATTCTGCATCGCAGACTGACAATAGAGAATCTTTGGTCGTGCCCTGAACAACACAATTCATCATGCTAGTGCTTGGGGCAGTCATGTCCAAGCAATTTATCATCATCATATCACTCGTCGGAGTACGAGAGGGGGAGAACTTTGATTGTTAACCTCTAGGGAGGCTGGATTTATAGCCAACATCCCTCAGAATGCAGCGCAGCTCTGCCCAAAGCAAAATGCTCCCTGCTTCACTTCTGTTTAAGTCACAGTAAAACAGGGAACACATTGCCTCCAGGATGAAAGTCGAGGTCTGATACTCCTACATCTGAAATAAGAGAGCCAGGAAATCATATTTAAAATATGCTCTAAAGCTGCATAAAAAAAATAGTCAATGGTAAGTATATAGGATTCATTTCAAAAGTTCTTTGGTGACAAAGTGATTTCTGAGATGCTTCCACTGATAACTACATTTGGGAAGAACTATCTTTGCGCAACTCACCCATGAGTTAGAAAACTTAGCAGCACACTGAAAGTTTTAAAATATATAAGCTGTATCAAACTAAAAATTAGGGCCTTAATTTCTACCTCTTGCAGGTTTTGAGCCTTTCTACTTTAACACTGGCTGCCCTTACAGAATGTAATTAAGCACTGAAATGCTATTTTTTGCCCCCTTTGATTAAAATCACAAGTCTGACCAAAGCATTATGGGAACTCATGCACCTGCCATCTCTCCAAAAGTAAAAGAGCACTATTTATAAGATGAGCCTGTGCAGCCCCTTCTCTGAGGCTCCCAAGTCTGGTCAACTGGAGACAGAAATTCCTGGATATCTGTGGTTCAGACCTTCACCTGTGTATGGTAGGTAGGCTAGGTGAGGATGGGTTGCAGTAACAAACAGAGCCTCAAATCTGAGGGTCTAAATGCAATAAATATTTATTTCTAGCTCATCATATATATACCTAATACAGGGTGGCAGGGGTTTATGCTCATTGTCCTCATTCCATGGCCCAGGCTGACAGAAATGCCACTATCTGTAGGCTCACTGTGACAGAGAGAAAGAGATTCTGATGGAGCTTTCACTGGCCCTGAAAACTTTCACTGGGAAGTAGCACACATCCCTCCACTTATATTTCATTGGGTAAACCTTTCACATGGCCATATGTGGCTGGAAGGGGACATAGAAATGGATAACACTCATGACTCCCACACTGGGAAAACAGGATATTTGAGAGGCATTTATATCTAGGGAGGTATGGCTTTCACAAACAGGGCCAGTTTATACCAGGTGGCCAGGTGTTTTCTTCTTTTTGTCCTCCTACTTCTTCATGTCCATGAATGAGACTTTCATTCTTTTATTCTAAAAGTTTTTTTTAGGAAAATCCTAGACCATTGAAAATACAAAAGAGCAGCAAATAAATAAATAAATAATTGAGCCACATTTTTTCGTTATATGAAAAAATAGACATTAACAACCATCTCAGTCAAGTTCACAGGGCCACTGCCAGGATAGAGTTAACCAGGAATTTTCAATATGGTTACTCTATGGTTTATTGAAATATTTGGGAAGAATGGCTCCTCATGTAAAGTACACAGAAGCAAGGGTGAACACAGTCCAAGTTCATCTCATGCTATACAGATCATCATTTTGTCTTCAGATTTAATTAGAAGAGCAATCTCTAAAATCTTTGCATCAAAATGCTATTTTTTGCCTCCTTTGATTAAAATCACAAGGCTGACCAAGGCATTATGGGAACTCATGCACCTGCCATCTCTCCAACAGTAAAAGTGCATTATTTATAAGATGAGCATGGGCAGCCCCTTCTCTGAGGCTCCCAAGACTGGTAAATTGGAGACAGAAATTCCTGGATATCTGTGGTTCAGATCTTCACCTATGCACAGTAGGTAGGCTAGGTGAGGGCTTCTCTACTTACTATCTTCACAGGGACCTATTGACAAGTCCCAGACCAGGAGCATACCACACACACATGTACTTCTCAGGATTCTAAATGTCAATCTCTGTGTGTTCTCTTTCCTGCTACCGTCTGGCTTAAAATTTAACTCCTCACACTTTAAATTGAGTTAAATTATACTTTTATTTCAGAAATGATTTCCACTTCAGCCAAATACAAAATATTTTTCTGCCCTTCCTGTGGAAGGGGACACTTATTCAGTGAAATCTAAATATACACTGTCCTGATCATCTTCTTCCAGCCCTGGTCACACTTCTACTGGATCCTCTTTACTGTCCTCGAAGTGTTAGGCTTCTTGGGACCAGGTCAAATGTCCTCTTCCTCCCTATATTCTCTCACTGGGTCCTCTTGTATATTTCCAAAAAGTTTAATATGTCATGGCTAATGACTTCCAAATAATTATCTGTATCCCAGACCCTTCCTGTGAGCTATAGTTTACTGTACCCAACAGCCTATGTGGCATTTCCATTTAGACATCTAACTTAGTCCATTTTGTGTTGCTCTAACAAAACATCTGACACTGGATACTTTTAGTAAAGATTTAGTTAGTCCACAGTTTTGGAGGCTGAAAATCCAAGATCAGGCAGTCCCATTTGTTCAGCCGCTGGTGAAGGTCTTCAGGATACATCACAACATGGCAGATGGCAACACCTGGTGAAGGTGCACATGAGAGTGGCAAGCGGCATGTGCAGAAAACAGCAACAGGCAGAGTAGAGTGGCTTTGCTTTATAACAGGTACCTCTCCTGTTCACCAATCCACTTCCACAAGACCTAATACACTCCCAAGAAATAGGTGTTAATCTCTTCTGAGGACAGTGTTCCTATGATCTAATTATCTCCCACTATATCACACCACTTAAACATTCCACTGTCTCTCAATGCCATTACATTGGGCACTGAGTGTCCACTGCTTGAACTGTTGGGAGAATAACCACATTCAAACCACAGCAACCTGACCTTGTAGCAGGTGGCCTCTATAGTGCTCCCAACAACCAACCCTCCTGGCACTTACCCCTTGTGTACTTCCCTGCAGTCCATACCAGGTTTGGTCTGTGTGATCAGTTGCATATGGCAGAAGTGATAGCATGCCACTTCTGAAATCAGGTTCTAAAATGACTGTGGCTTCAATATGGGTTCTCTTTCTTTCTTGGATTCACTCTGGATGAAGCCATGTTATAAGCTGCCCTCATGGAGATCTATGAGGTAAGGAACTGAGATCTTCAGCCAAGAGTCAGCTGTAGTCTGTCAACAGTCATATGGAAGAGCTAAGCAGCAGATCTTTCAGCCCCCATTAAGCCTTGTGATGACGACAACCCATAAGAGACCTTGGGCCAGAACCACCCAAGCAAACTACATGCAAAAATCCAA
The DNA here is from genome assembly GCF_045843805.1 of Urocitellus parryii. Taxonomy (NCBI): domain Eukaryota; kingdom Metazoa; phylum Chordata; class Mammalia; order Rodentia; family Sciuridae; genus Urocitellus; species Urocitellus parryii. The sequence goes on along the minus strand of NC_135539.1, from coordinate 58,856,768 downwards.
ACTCACAGAAACTATGAGATAATAAATGCCTGCTGTTAATTTGCTAAATTTTAGGGCACTTTAAAAACGTAGCAGTAGATAACTAATCCACGTACCACAGACTTAACATGTATGAAATACAACTTTCTAGCTCCCATCCTGATCCCCAATTTGTTCTTTCCCTTACCTTCCTCTTCTTGGCAATTAACATTGACATCCGCCCTGTTTTTAAGCTAGCAAACGGAGAATCACCTTTGAATTTTCCTTTTCTCTCACTACTATATTCAATTCATCAGCAAGTTCTACAGAATCAAAATCCAAAATACTTAACAAATCCATTCATTCAATAAATATGCATTAAGATCATACTTTGCATAAGACACAGCATTAGCTGCTGGAGAATCAACAGTAAACAAAACAGGCAAAAAAAATAAAGAAAAGAAAGAAAGAAACTCAGTCTTCAAGTACTTGACATTCTTAAGGGAGGAGTAAATAACAATTTACAAATAAAACATACAGCATATCATACAGGAATAAATAACATGGAGGGAATGTAAAGGGAGTAGGAGTATGCTAGGGTGTGTGAGGGGTACTGTAAGGTTCTTTTAAACTAGGTGGTCAGGAAGGCACTACTGTTAAAGTGACATTTGAAAATTCTACTTTCTTCAGCTCCTCTGTACTACCCCGACCTGAGCCATCATCAGCATTTGTTTGGGCTTCATCATAGCCATCTTCATGTTACTTCCCTGTCTAAAATCTTCCAGTGGCTCCCAGTAGCTATTACACTAAAATATAGAGTCCTTAGCAGACTGCCCAAAGCCCAGCACAACCTGTCCCATGCAGCTTTCCAACTTGCTCTTGGGCCAATCACTCAAGCTATAGACACTCCAGCCTTCTGGCAATTTCTAGAGTGTATCATCCTTTCGTGCCTCTTCTGTCCTTGTTGACTCAGTGATAGAAATGAACATCAAGTCCTTCTCCTTCCAAAGCAATCTCATTGATGAGGCCTCTTCTGTATCACTATGTCCAAAGTGCTCCCTTCTCCATTTTTCTGGTTTTTTTTTTTCCTGGTCTCTATTGTAGTGCCAGTGCATATCTAGGTACAAGCATATATTTATTGATTGAATAAATCCATCCTTCCTGACTACTTGATAATTTCAACATCAAAGAATACTGAAAATATCATTAAATGCTAAAATCAGGATCTGATTTTCATAAACCCATACACTATTAAATCAAGCAGAGACCTAGAAATTAATTACCTTCATGTGCCTAGACAAGATAAACAACTTATACAAAGTCACAGAGCTGGAACAAGAGCTAGAATTAGAGTTTCCTCATTATAGGTCCAAAGTTCTTTAAAACAGCAACCACTCTCACTGCCCTGTACCTTTAGTCCTTGTTGGATAGAGGGCAGACGAGTGATGTACAAAGTGTGGGGTGGTCCAAGGGTAAGAGTACAGGTTTTAGAGTCAGAAAAACATTTTTTTTTTCTGCCTTTAAACTTTTGGGCACTGTGGCTCCCTGTGACTTACTTAACATTCTCATCTGTACCATGCGAGTACAGTGCTGTGTTGTAGACAACACTACAGAGTGCAGGACTCAGACACCACTCCTCCTGGCCATTAACTTCTATGGTCAGGGGAAAAAAGAAAAGAAAAAAGGAAAAGAAAAGAAAAAAAGTAGGTGTGAGCATGTGGTCATTCCTATAATGATTTTAAAATCAAGCCATAGGAATAAAATGTATTTCCTCATTTATGTAAAAAAATCTATATTATATGTTTTAATGACATCTAACACTAAAGCATCATCCAACTTACACAAATGAAAATATAATTTTATAAATTCATACTTTGCAAATCTGGTGCTTCAACTATCTTCTTAAAAATTAAGTTGCATGTTTTACAACAACAGTCAGCAAATATTCTAATACCTCCCCCCTTTAAAAAAGAAATTTGGGTTTTTATTTTTTTGCAGTTTGCACTGGGATTTCTTTTTGAAAGAGGTGAGTTATTTCTGGAATTACACCAGGCCTTGAGGATAGCTGCCGAACATGCCTACTGTCTATGTAAAATCAAATGTAACAGGCTAAGTAGACGTCATAAGTCCTAGGCCTCTTTTCTTACAACATTCATTCTCTGCGACAAGGAATGTGAAGACCCTTTAGGACAGGAATAAATGCTTGTCAGTTTCCTCCACTCTAGAAGTGATTTAAGGACGAATGAACTAGGATTTCTACATAACACGAAAGTTCCCATCTGCAAATGTCCTCCCAGGCAGGTACCACTGCACCTGAGGCGTGTTTACAAACACCCAAACCACGCCTGCGCATACCTGGCCCATTATCCCTAGGGAGGCGCACACGAGTGTTTGGAATATCTTTATGACAGAAGAACCGAGAGACGGTAAAAATAAATGCCAAGGCTAAGGCCCTAGGCTGAGCGGTATGAGGTCCAAAGCTTATTAAGGGAGCACGAGCAGAGAACAGGCCCCCCTGCCTCGGCACAGATGCCCAAAGACACCAACAGCGCGGAGCTGGCGCCTCAAGGGGCGACCCTCAGTCTCTCGCCTTCAAGTCAGGCTTCTAGGGACTTCAGACTTGGGGCAAGCAGCCGTCGGAGCCCAGGACAGCTTCCTAGGCCAGGCTCCTGCAGTCTGCGCTCCCAGTCTGCAGCCGTCCCCGGGCGCATGGGGAGGGCAGCAGAGCCTCAGCCCAGGCTGCTTCAAAATCTTTCTCCTGGGCTGCCGCCTCCGGGCTCCCCAGGCCTGGTCCCCGGCCCCAGCGTCGGGCCCCACCCTTCCTACCAGGCCCACAGCTTCCGCGCCCGCTCCGGTTCTCGGGCACCTTCCCTCCACTCGCAGCTCGCCGCCTTCTCCCCAGGGACCCAGGGCAAGGCCAACTTGCCCGCCTTTTCCGTCTCCCCACTGCCCTCCCACTTTACTTTTCCCTTTGGTCTTTTCCCCGCCCCTAGCCCTAGACCACGCCCAAGGGGCCCCGGCCACGCCCAACCTAGTTCAAAGCCACGCCCAGCGGGCCCCGGCCACGCCCTACCTAGTCGAAAGCCACGCCCAGTGGGCTCTGGCCGAGCCCCGCCTCCGGTCCTAGGCCACGCCCAGTAGGTTTCTGCCCTGCCAAGGTCTGTGTCCTGACTGTGTCTGGGCTCCAGCTAGCTGGCAGCCTACACCTATGCAAGCAGGCTTGCAGCAGCAGAATGGGCTCTGCGGCTGGACTGGGAGTCCACTTACTCATTGCAGGAGTCTATTATATATATAATAGACTATATATATATATATATATATATATATATATATATATATATCTCCCCACATCTCATGCAAAGAGAGATTTCTTATCTGTCTTTGGTTTGGATAGTTTGAAAGAATTAAGGTCAAAGGGAAAAGGAAGCAGCTGCATTTCCCTCAGATCCCAGTTCTGAACAATGGGGCCTTTCACCAAGGAAAACAAAATCCAGAGGTGGTGCCAGCAATTTGGTATCATGATAGGTTCTGGATCCCTGTGCTGAATACATAGAACTTTGAGTTTAAATTCCCATTTCTTTTTTTATTTCATGCCCCTGGGCCAGAGTTTCCTCATCTTTAAAATTAGCGGGGTATATGACAGCATTTGAACTGGCCCCTGAACTTTATGTGACTGTTTGAAATAGGCTTCAGAAATATGGGTGAGTCTGTGCAAAACATGGTACTAGGAGCCGGTGTCACAATAAAGAGGAATACCTTTAGGTAGTACACCACACTCAACTTTCCCCTGAAATTTGAGAAAAAGAGGATGGTCATTCATTGTTGGAAGAACCCAGAGAAGTCATTTCAAAGGAAGGTAGAGTTTTAAAAATAATCAATGATATTTGTTGAGATCAACTCTGTCAGACTTTATAACAGGTATAGGTAGGGTGCCTTGTTTGATTTTTAGAGCATGGTAGGAGCTATTTCCCTCCAATTACAGATATAAAGCAGACTAACAGTTTCATTAATATCAACTGGTTCACCATGCCTTTTTAGTAGATAATGGAGTATTTTGATAGAAGACTAGGAAATTTACCATTTAAGTCAGGGAAAAGAAGGAGGAGGAGGAGGGAAATACATAACTTTTGAAAATTTGTTTCGCTTTGCTTTTCTGGGAGTGTAAAAGTAGGAGAAGTTATTGAGAAAAGGGGCTGGTTGGTAAGGGATATGCAGAAAGAAGATATTGAGGAGAAAAGACAGTGGAGCTTAAGGAGTATGATTGAGTAACTCTTAGGACAGGGATGGGGAAAAAGTAGCACCCAAGAATAGGAGAGACAAGAACAAATGTAGAGGTTAAGAACTGCAGAGGTATGAGTGCTGGGAGAGTTGAATATTCCTAGAATGACTGGGCTCCTACTGAGATTGTATAATGAACAGATGGATCGAGGGAGGCTTCTGAGTGATTTCAGTGCTGGCTATCACTCTGATTGCATTCACTGCTACCATAAAGCCATACAAATGTGTACCTGATAATGGTTGTTAAGGAGAGGCCTAAAAGTCCATTATTTATAATGTTATGTACTTTAGTGGTCCATGCTGCCAGATGTAAAATTATACACAAGGCTCATGCTAAAAAATGACCTTGGTTTTTCTTTATGGAAGTTACTAAATTCTCTGCTGCCTATATTAAACTCTTTGAGCAAGATTTGTAATGAATTTCACATGCTGATTGTATTTCTATGACTTTACCCCTTTAAAAGATAGTGTTAAAGAGAAAACACTCTAGGTTTTCTCTTTGAAAGAAATGTCCACAAAGGAACTTCAAATTAAAATGCAAAAGATTTATATCAGAAACTGTATCAAACTATTTGAAAAGGCATATTCTGAACAGTGGCAAGAAGATCATATGAACCCAAGGTATGACAATGAAAAAATTGAGCAGATAGTATCTGGATATATACTCTAATCTCATTACACATCATAAGTAATTTAAGCACTACTGTGCTTAATTGAGCACCAAATGCTATTGTATTTTAAAATAAGCAAAATAAACATTCTTCAGTACAGACCTCAAAATGTGCCAGCCCTGGATATGGGCAAACATGAAGGATTTTTTATGATGTTCTGCTAACAAAAATGATAATTTGGCCCCAAACTTGTGCCCAATTTCACTTTTAAGTCTTTCCTTCTGGAGAAAGAATTTGGAAATATTTTTTGAAAACTACAATATCAATGCCCTATAGTTAAAATACCAAAGTTAAAAATCAGAGTATTAAAGAACCAAAGGTTTCCAAATTAATCTATCAGTTAAGGGTTTAGTTCAAATACACTCTCATTTCTGCAGTACTTGCTTTTCATTTTCATAGTATCTTTGAATTTCAACAGTACCTGTCCTCAGAAATGCTAAATTGGCAGAGAGAATGAAATCCAAACCAAACATTCAAAGCCCCTTGCTGTTTGGGTTAAATTTCTAGAATGTGCCCAGGTTTTCATCACCCTAGTTAGTATTTTAAATATTCACACAAAGCTAGCCTATAGAAACAATCTACATACAATAAAATATAAAGTAACCTAGATGAGCAGCAGGAAAAAAGCAAGGCCAATTATGTCAATTCTTCAAGTGGCATTGCTGTCAGGTTTTTATTGTTAATTAGAAGTTAACATTTACAGTGGTACAGAGATATTTACATTTCAGTCATGGTGGGATAAACCATTCTTATCATTTCTAGAAAAACTTTTAGATACAACTGTCATTAGAGGCCCAGAACTTTCAGCACATATCATTTTCTATCAAATTCCTAATATTTTTATATCACAGAGAACACAACTAACTATTCAACATATTTTATTATTTCACTTAATAGTGGAAAAAATGAAATTGAAACTATCCTATTTTTATTTTTTTTTAAATTTTTTATTCATTTTAATTAGTTACATATGACAGTACAATGACCTTGACATCATATATTTGAATCAGATGGGATATAATTTCTCATTTTTCTGAGTGTACAGGTTGCAGAATCATATTGGTCATGCAGTCATGTATATACACACAGTAATAATAATGTCAATATTCTAGTTTTTAAAGAGCTAAATTGAAAACATATAACCCCTCAATTGAGTAAACTTTTTAAATAGGGACTATGCCCTTATCAATAAATTACTATACTTTTTTTTCAGAGATTTGATTACAAGCTTGTCTCAAAAAATACTTTTACTGCTGCTTTGAAAAACTGTATGGCACTTCCTCAAAAATTAAACTAAACTAAATATAGAATTGCCATGTGATCCAGCAATTTCTCTTCTTGGTATGTATCAAGAAGTGAAAACAAGTACTCAAAAAGATATTCAGACATCCATGTTCATAGCAACAGCATTCACAATTGCCAAAAGGTGGAGACAACCCAAATGTCCACTGATAGATGAACAGATTAACAAAATATGTTATATACATGCAATAGGATATCACTTCATCTTAACTTTGCATGAACCTTGAAAAAAGCCATATTCTTTACCTATGCAAAGTACCTATGATAGTCTGATTCAAAGAGACAGAGGTAGGATGGTGGTTGCTAGCTAGGGGTTACTAGCAGGGAAAATGAGAAGTTATTTAAAGGCACACTTTCTGGTGATAGCTGCCCAACAAGGTGAATATACTTAATGCCACTGAACTGTACACTTAAAAATTGTTAAACTGGTAAATTTTATTATTAGGTACATTTTATAACAAGAAAAAAGTGCTTGACTTTAAACAGCCATTTGTAGATATCCTGTGAAACCTTGAATTGGAACACCTATGACTCTCACTAATGTTTGCAAGTATTAAATAATGTAAGGCTATCATTTTAAAATACATTACCATTAATGTAAAGGAAAAAAGGTGTTAATGGAATTGCCTTTTTTATGCTTCTAATTTAGCAAGCCCTTTTGGCATTTGTGACAAAGGCTAATTTGTATGCTTACTAAATCCCTTTCCTCCTCCTGGACGCATAGGAAATATAGTGTATTTCCCAGCCTCCCTTGCAGTTAGATATGGTCCATTGGTGGCTCTTGGTAGAAGTGAAATGTGCCTTCCAGAACTGAGCAGTCAACAAAACTCCCATCCAATCACCATCCCCTCTTCTCCTGCATCTGTGGTCTGGATGTAAATAACTCTAAGGATGTGGGGAGAGAAGCCACCAGAGGTCAGGAGATTGTATCTGAATGACTCTGGAGCTAACTGAGCAGAACTTTAACCAGTGATAACTGTAAAAAATATTAACCAAAATCATGTAGTTTTGTTGTTTTAAATCGCTGAGGTATGGGAATTACATATTTGTTACCACAGATAGCCTAGCCTGACTAATAGAATATTGTCTTGTTAAGAGAATTGGATGTACCCATTTGCAAATTGAAAACTACTCTCCATTAGCCAGGCATTAATAACTTAATATTAAATGGCTTCCAAATCCTTGAGATAATTATTTAAATATTAGAGGAATCTATTAGTACACAATAATGTTATTATTGATCTTTAATAAATGCAGTGTTGAAAATTAGGTTAAACAGAATGAATTAAATCCAAAAAAGTTGGCAGGAAAGCTGTTCATTAACTGTTAAGTCCAAGAATATGTGTCTTGTCTGTGTAGAATACCAAATGGTAGTTTTCCCAGGACTGAACAGCAAAACAATGTAGACTTGAACCAAATACTGGAAGGATAACAAATTTATAAATCAAATAACTTTTTTTCTTTAAATAAATGAATCTATTTCTTCCTGTCATTTGAAAATCTTTGATTCCCCCCCCTCGTGGAATTAGTTTAAATTTCTAATCAGAAACTTTTGTTTAAATGCTGTTTTTAATCATTGTTCCACATAAAGAACACAAGCCTTCTAGCTAAAGAACTCTTTTGCACGTGTAGGTTGTGAAGATTGTTGCTTATGTAGCAAATGTTGTTAAGAGAGTTATTGGGGCATACAAAAATCATGTTGTAGCTCAAATAACTGAAGAAAACAATGTGCTTCAATCTCCTACACAGAATGAGCAGGGGATCAGGACCTTTTATTTGGAAGGAGTCTCCTGCCAGGGTGTGCTGGTGGTAGCTGCATTCTCAGGGAACATGGGGACACAGGCAGTACTCACAGTACATTCACAAGTAACTGTGCTGTCAGATGGACGTCTTAATTCCTGGCTCTTCAATTTTCTTGTAATGGAAACTCTTTAATTTTTGTGAGTTACAGTGCTCGAATATAAAATGGAAATACTACTGTCTCTAAGATTCAGTTTCCTTTTCTGTCACACTAGTAATTTAGCAGGGCTTGTGGCCACTCAGTTAATAATACTGCTTCTGAACTCTGTGGAAGCTTGGCAAGGCTATGGAACTAGGCAGATTTGACATGTGCTCTCTCCCACTGGGAAAGGATGAGAATTGAAGAAGCTGCCTCCTCTCAAAGAAAGGTCCACAGAGAGAGTTTACCTGTTGAAGATGGCCAAGACTTTCATACCTTCATGGGGTTGGTGTGTAGATTAATTAGAAAGTGTCTTAACTAGAGTCTTCAGAATCATATGGGGAGGTTTGCTAGACAGGAAAGAGTAATTAATTTCAGTACAGAGAAGCTGGAAATAGCAAACGGAATTGAGTAAGCAATGTGCTTTTAGACAAGAGGGTAGATGGGCTTCGGGTTTCCATACTCTAAGAGAGCACCATGCCAGGAACTGCAGACAAAAGCTCAAGATCCAAAGGTCAAGAGGCTCCCAGCCTGGGCTCAGGAATTACAGACCCTGGATTAAGAGCCTAAGAGCAAATATTTAGGAACTTCAGTTAAACATAGTGGCAATCCAGTGACACTTGGAGTAATGATAATAATAATGGTAACAGAATAACCATCCATTTACTGATAGTCTCTGTGTCAGTCTGTATCCTGGTAGCTCTTTGTAACATTTTAAAGATCTTGTATCCATATAATCCTCCATTTTATACAGGCTCAGAGACATAAAGTCTTTTGGTTCAATGTCGAAAAGCCATTAAGTGGCTGAGATTCAAATCTAGGACTTGGTAACTCTTCAACCCAAACTTTAAGAACTATTCAGAAATCTGAGGAAACTTTAGCACAGTGCATAGTGAAGGGGTCAATAACTTTTAGTTGTTAGATCAGCAAAAGCAAGGTTAGAATTAACCTGGAGACCGTGTGTGTGTGTGTGTGTGTGTGTGTGTGTGTGTGTGTGTGTGTAGGGGAGCAGCCAGAGGTAGAAGAAGGAAGTGAGTAAGGAAAGTTGATTCCTATCAGAGAGTTGAGAGAGAGAGAGAGAGAGAGAGAGAGAGAGAGAGAGAGAGAGAGAGAGAGAAAGTCAAGGATCAAAATTCATTCTAATTCCAGAGCATTCTTCTTTCTCTTCACTTGTGTAGGGAAGGAACTAGATACTTTTATAATGACAGGATATTGGAAAGGGAAGCTAGCACTTGCCTTGATTATCACAGAATCAAAGATTTTTAGAGCTAGAAGAAGATCTTAAAAACAACCTAGTAGCCAACCCTTTCTTCTTGGAAGTAGGGATTTTTAAAAAATCACCAACTGCTGAGAAACAAGTAAACTCAAAAGGGCTTTTAACACAAAGAGCCTGAAGTCCCAGAGAAAGGTTTTAACCTTAGAGAAGCAGGATGAGTCGGAGAGCACTTTATAATCATTGCATGTGTGAAAGAGGAAGGTTGGAACATGTGTCAGTAGTAACAGATGTAATGGGAAAGCTTCTATATTAGGCTTTGGCATTCTTGCCTTAAGATTCCTTAAAACATTTTTTAAATAGAGTGTTTCATTATTCTGATTTTTAGGTGGTAATAGGACATGAGGTTGGCGTGGTCATCTCCATAAAGAACTGAGTTTTCTGACTTAAGGGGTACGAATGTGTGCAAGCTTTAATAGACAGTCCTATTTGAACATCAGGCACATTGTATTTCTAAAATGATACAGAAGAATATATCCAGTATGTATTATATAAGTTACAAAGCCTAGTAGTAAGATAAGCAGCTGTTATCACCCTGTCAATATTACCAGTGCCATTAATATCCTTTGCATGGCCTTATCCCCATTTCACCCACTTCCCCATAGGAGGCAGCCACTCTTCTGAACTTTATGGTAATCATTTTTTTTTTTTTTGTGATTCAGAGAGAGACCCTGTATTTCAGGCACCTTTACCACCCCCATCTCCTGCATGTAGCATCTCAAATAGTGGGAAAATATTACCACTGTAAATTGGAGCTGCAAAGTGACACCATATTCCTTAACACGGTTTTGCCAAAATTTAACTTGTCTTTAAAATTAACTAATGATGGCAATTTTCACAGACATAGAAAATAAGGCAGAAATAACTTTAAGTCACATTGGACTTGAGGATTCCTCTTAATCTAAAGTAGATGAGGAATACCATCATGGTGTCACAAGAGAGTGGGCAGCTGAAGCTCCAAACCCCAGTTCTTGCATTCCAATGAAAGAAAACTTGAGTCAAATGCAAAAGTCAGGCAAGAGAATTTTATTATGAGTGAAAGTGAAACTCATGCTGCTTCCAAATTTATTGCCGCTTTATCTTAGCTTTGAAACTTGGTGTCGACTTTCTATCGTCTTGGTCAATCAGGTGTGTAACTTCTCCTTCATATCAGGCAGGGGAATTTTTGACCTTAGTGGGTCCTCTCTGGAACTGTCCCGTCCACCATCCTGTTCAGGCGGGGGCTATATCTACAAGTCAGACCTGCTGGGGTCAACGATCAGTCAAACTTTACCACAGTGTGATGTACTACTGAAGACATTTCCTTCTGATATACATTAAGACATCTGTGGCCATACATTCTAAGTTTATAATGACCTCAGTAGACCCTGTTTGGAATTAACCCCATTGACTCATTTCTTAATTGTCTCCCTTTGTTTCCATGTGTTTATTCTCAGGGTTTGAACACCTGTTATTTTTCTATAAGTTACTTAATTATTCATTAGCCTTAAAAGCAATTTAAAGAAAACCCGTGACTGTGCCATGCTATTGGCTTGCATTTCACTGGTCATTACTAGCTACCATTTAACAATGGGAAGTCCTTCATCTTAACACTGCTTGGGCCTGTCCAAGGAAACATCCTGACCCAGGTCATTGTAACAGGAAGAAACATGGGAACTAGAGACACCAGGATGGACCCAATGATGATTTGCCATAAGAAGTCATGTGAAGTGGAGTGGGAATGGAGGAGCGAACAAAGTAAGCAAGTGTCGACTTCATCTTTCACTCCATAAAGTTAAATGAATAGATAAATAAAAGGACAATGATGTTATATCTTGTTTCATTATTTTGAGTGGAGTGGTATTTTCATATCATTGGTCTGAAAAGTAAAATTAATCTGTCTTGTTTTGCAGCTAATTTTGACACACTTCTCATGACCACGGGCTGTGTATAATAGAAACTGTGCTCCAGTGGTAACCTTGGCAAAGATCTCAGGATGAAGATGCTGGTGGCTAATTTGTGCTTGTTTAGGACAGCTGTACTATATTTAAAAGTGGCCCTGTGCTGCTGAGAGTTGCTGTGAAATTCCTCCATCTGATTAGCAGATTGGCTAGAAGTCCCTTCATCTGTCTTGGGAGTTGATTCTTGCTCATGAATTGCATGACAACCTACTGTGGCTCTTCATTGCCTGCTCCTGACCTTGCAGTTGGTCCTGAACCCAAGCCATTCTTGTGGTTCATTTCAGATTCAAGATCCTAAGTCAGTCTTATCTAAAGATGACCTCTTGATTGATGGGGGATAGATAGAAGACAAAGATGGAAAGAGGTGGAAAAGACAGAGTTTGAGATTAGTCAGGGACTTATTTAAAAGGGCAAACTACTATGACTCACATCATTTAGTATAGTAATAGAAGACAACAATTTTTTTTTACATCAGGCAAATTCAATATTTCACAATACATCATGTAGGAATAAGATATTACTTAGACCCCTCAGAGATGGGATTATTACTTTCCTTCTGGCATGGGTGAAGTCATGGAAATGTTTATTTCCCTAACTTTTTTGCTTGCCGTCTTTCCTCTTTCAGATAACAGGACAGCCTGACTTATCAGCATAAAAAAAATATTTCTGTCAGCACCTAGGGAACATGGAGTAAGTGTAAAAAGAGAACAGTTATGTCAGCCTGCACTATTAACCTAAGCCCAGACACCAAGAGCTACAGTAAATTTTTTAAAAAAGTTGCAGGCTGTCATGCTAATTAACAGTTGATAGGTACAAATATTTTAGCACATCATATAATAGGCAGATTGTGCCTTTTGACAGGCAGTAGGAATTTTACATGAAAATATTTCATTGAATGTGAATATTAGGTGGAAAATATGGGTGGGAAGAAGAAGAAGAAGAAACCCTCTTCTTACAGCAAGACACATTTATCCTTCAATTGGAAAAGAATGCATCTCAAAGTGACAGTCCACATGCACATCTTGTCTCCATTGAATCATGGTGCTGATGAGATACGTCATTTCTCAAAACAAAACCCCTATCATTGCTTTCTTTTGACCCATATTCAGTTATAGTGAGAGGTGATGTTGTAAAGTTCTTTTAGGATAAAGAGAATCCCTAATCATGTAAATGGAGAAATTAAATTTTAAAATCAGAATGGCATTTGCATATTAATACAGAGTCTTAACTAAAACTTCACTTTACAGAAGAAATTGATATTCCATGGGAGAAGATTTTGGGTGATTTTCCTTGGAGGAAAATCTTTACCTCCCATCAGAAGAGTAAATTCAAAATACAGTATTAAAACTTGCATGGTTTGAGTAATGTTTTTAAAATAATGAAATCAACTAGTTTTCCATAGAAAAAGGTGGGAGTTAAGATGTAGTTGATGGTCAACTTTACAGTATCGGAGCGTCATAAACATATACAAAGTTCTCCACTACTTTGCACACTGGGATTATACTCTATTTGACTCAAGAAATAATTATTTTTAGGTAATTTCCTTATAATCAGGGAGGGCTAAAATGGCTGGCTGTGTCTGATAGTAAGAAGTAGTGTTTTATTTATTTATTTGTTTGTTTTCTGGTAAGGATGGTTCTGGGCCCAAGATTTCCATGAACAAAAATTGCCCCTAGCACCTCTCACCATTTTCACAATTCACTCCTATTTCAGTATCTCTGTTGATTCTCGAGCGTGCTCCCTGGTTTATAAACTCCCTTCTCAGCATGAGATTTCTTATAACTCTTTCTAAGTAGTTTTGTTCCTGGTGAGCTCACTAGTCTGGCAATATTCCTCACCCAAACCCCAGCACCCTCTAGTTGGCAATCATTCCAAAATGAAAATTCTGTTTTGCTGCAAGTGGTTGTTCTCTAAAGTGTTATTTTTGGAAAACAAATCTGTGCACAAGTACATATGCATGATCATCGATCTATGAGTGGTTCCATCTAGTTATGATATTTGCAAACTTCTATGATTTGAATATTTATGTCCCACCCAAATTCATACATCAAAACCTAATTCCCAATGTGATAGCATTAGATGGGGAGGACTTTGGCGTGTGATTAGGTCATGAAGATGGAGGCTTCAGAAATGAGATTAGTGCTCTAGAACTAGAGGGCCTCTTCCACCACGTGGGGGCTCAGTAAGTAAATGCCGTCAATGAACAAGAGAACAAGAACTGTGAGCAATATATTTCTGTGGCTTGAAAGCTAGCCAGTTTTGGGTATTTTTTGTTATAATAGACCAAGACACATCCAAGATACCAAGATACATTCGTGGACATCTGTGACCACTTTTCTAAACTGAGGAAAACCAGTCTATCAAGATGCATTATATAAAACACTATCTCATGACCAATCAAGTTTGGAAAACTTTGCCTATTATATTCCATTTATTGGTGATTTTTAGTTTTTCCAAGCACCAGTAAGTCCAACAGAAAAACAGCTAGTTGTTTAAATTAGTATTTCTCCAAATTTATGGACATTAATGAACACCTGTGTGTAATTTATTTTCCTTAGTACCACACCTGCCAATGCACTATGGAGAACACACTTAGAGATATACGCTGCCTTCATTCAAAGTAGCGCTGGTCTGATGGTGCAGATTTCAGACTCTGTGGTGGCTCTTTGAGGTAAGTGCTTTGAAGTCAATACTAATTAAAGTCACGCCAGTTTACCTTAATAGATAGTCAATTCTGTTTTTAAGTTAAATCAAACAAATCATCACATATTCTTTACCCCACCCCAGAATTTTGAAGCCCTCTTCCAGCTACATCCAACAGAGGAGTGTACAACCATGAAGAAAGGCCTGGACAAATGGTGACCACTTTTCACACAGAGGAGGGAATCCATGATATTGAAGATCATGGCCTTGAATGTGTAACTCCCACCAAATCCAATTCTAGTTCCAGCAATCACAGCTGGGATCTGGAAAACCGAGAAGATTGTTCATGTTTGGGGGGTTAGGATGGCAGGGCTGTGCTCAGGAAATTGCATCTCTTCTCATGCTTTTGTAGATTGGTGGTAGAGTTATTTTGTACTTGGAACCATTTTTATCCCCCCATCAGAAACTCTGGACTGTGCTGGAACTCTTTACCTCACAGATTAGGGTCATTTAATAAACTTGAATCTCACCTGGGTTGACATCAATAATTTTATTCCTCTACAAGTTAAAATTGGAAAGATAAAACCTTAATAGAACCACAAATACTTGTCAATTTAAACCACTCTAGGATATATAATTTCTGGTGAAAAGTAAATAACGTCATGCACTGCTTAATAAAGCAAACAATCACATAGCAATTTACAGAAAAAAAAGGTAGATTCTCCTATTTTTCTTGAATATTATTTGAGCATCTATGGGGGAAGATATTATTCTACAAAAGCAAACCAAAACATAAAATATTTGGTTAAAAAAAAGACACACATTAGAATCTTAATGTTTATTCAAAAATACTATAAAAGTTTTTATATTTGTCTGTATTTTCTTAATCTTTAACATGACTTAAAATTTTGCTTAGAAATGGTCAATTTTACTAATAAAACCAGATCAGATAAAATGCTTAATTTTTAAAATATGTGGTTAAATCCAACTAATTGGGAGGTTTATTGAACTCTGCTGTCTCAATTTTTCTCTCTGTGAAAAAGAGAAAAAAAAACACTGGCACTTTTCATGAATTATAATAATGGAAAAACATTTTATAACAAAAACATGAAGCAGGTTAAGTAACTGTTACAATATCCCAAATTGTTTTTAGAGGAAATTTGTAAGAAAGTAAGCTTTTTAAATAAAACATACTTAAAAGAAACCATGATCCCTCTGCCAGTATATCAGAAGCCCAACTATACTCCAGTCCAAAAATTGGAGTTCTGAATATTTGACTTAAAACATTGGCAGACTCTGGATTAATGAGAACACACACACACACACACACACACACACATACATATATGTATATATATGTGTGTATATATACACACATGCATATACACATATATATATACACATTATTAGTTTGTTCTTGATATAAACATATGCATATATATATATATGCATATATGTGTATATATACACACACACACATATAAGTATATACATATATATACACATATACACACACACATATATATATATATATATATATATATATATATATATATATACCCACACCTCCTTCTTAGCAAAGAGTAAATGCAGTTTGGAAAGATGTTCAACAATAAGTATTGCCATAAAAAGGGTTTTCTGTTTAACTTAAAAGTTAAACAGAAATTTGCTATTGTTAACAATTACCAAACACGTTCAAACTATCTTTTAGTGAATATTTACTCTAACCCAGGGGAATGTGACCTTTCAGAAGAGGACAACTTTCTAAACCTTTGCTTTGAGAATGCACAGTGCAGGGGAGGTGGCCAAGACATCGCCAAGACATCGCATAGGCATTGATGGTGCTAATTTAATAGTCTTTCCACAGTATATTTGGTCTCTGTGAATTAGAGACTCTGTGTTAATCTCATCTGAAGGCAAATTAGATCTACGTAGAGTCAACCTCTGGTATTCTGTGAACTAGTATAATCTTTGTCAAAGATTTTGTTTGTTTGTTTTAAGAACCCTTTACATTCTTTTTTGTTTTTGTTTTGAGAGAGAGAGAGAGAGAGAGAGAGAGAGAGAGAGAGAGAGAGAGAGGGAATTTTTTAATATGTATTTTTCAGTTTTCGGTGGACACAACATCTTTATTTATTTTTATGTGGTGCTGAGGATCGAACCCAGAGCCCCACGCATGCCAGGCAAGTGCGCTACCGCTTGAGCCACATCCTCAGCCCCCCTTTACATTCTTAAACTTTATAAACTCTATGGAGGATCCCCAAGTACTTTTAGTGTATTGGTTATATCTTTCAGTATTTATTGTATTAGAAATTATACCCTGCAGACATTTAGAGCCCAAGAATGGCTGGTGCATCCTCTATGAGCTATGTGAGCATTGAAGCCATCACAGGGCACAAGGTCTCTGAAAAGCTCCACTGTCCACTCATGACAGAAGAAGAGCAGAAAAGGTGAATCACACCCAAACAATGGTATAAAAAGGGTTTGGCATTCTGGACTCCCAGAAAGGGACCCAGCAAACCTCCCGTGTTTCAAGTCACATGTTGAGAACTGCTGACCTGAAGTAAATGGTCTCTTAAAATCCAGTCCCTTTGGCCTCTTGGTGGGTACAGGGATCACCCAAGGGTATTGGTTAAAATGTCGATCTCCAGGTTCCTCGCCAAGGGATCCTGATTCAGTTGATTTGGGACAAGTCTCAAGAATTTTCCTAATACAAAATTGCTACCTCACCCCTCACATCCTCACCCCCACCCTAGCTCTCTCTGGTGATTTGATGCAGGACATCACAAATGCGTATTGAAAAATCTGGCCTAGGCCTATATCTTATTGCTGGAGTGTGAATGTTCATCTTTATCAAACTTATCCTGGATACATGCATGCAGAATCCTGGATCAGACCCTGGACAAATTCCATATTATACACTTCATAGTAAACAACAAGTTTGCCAGTTTCCTTTGCTTCATTCAATCTTACCCCCAAGGTGGCAGGATGAGAACCAGGTCAAGGAACCAGCAAAGACAAGGAAAATGTGTTTCCATTTTTTTTTTCTTTTTTGTACTAGGGATTGAAGGCAGGGGCACTAAACCATTGAGCTACATCTCCAGTCCCCCTCCCTCCACCCCTTTTTGGTATTTTATTTAGAGACAGGATCTCACTAACTTGCTTAAGGCTGGCTTTGAATTTGTGGTCCTCCTGCCTTAGCATCCTGAGTTGCTGGGATTACAGGCCTGTGTTACCACACCAGGTGGTTTCCCTTGTCTTTCAAAAGAAGGAGAAGCTGCTGATGACTCACCTCCAGAAAAGAAGTCTGCTTTCCTCTAGTTCTTTTTAAATGTAAATAAGACCTCCACCGGAGCTGAGTGTCTCTGCTTTGATAACCTTGAGACCCTCTCCAAGTTCCAGCTTAGGCTCCTTCTCTTTTCCTCTTTGAAATGCAAAGATCTAGGGATATGCAGAGCTGTCTTCCTAGGACCTAGTCAGGACTCTATTGGGTCCTTTTGAAGAGATTAGAAAAGTTAGTATACTTTTAGATCAGAGTAAAGAGCTAGACAAATTGCTACAGCTGGAATTCTCCTGGTATGTCAACAGTCATGGCTTTTTACAGAAACACAGAAAAATCTCAGGGTCATTTCCTTTCTCCACTTACCATTTCCTTTCTCTACATACCAGGAGGAGAAAGAGAAACTTCATAGCTGATTTAAGCAATTCGCTCATGGGGCCTTATGATTTAGCATCCAGAGCATCTGAAGTGCCTGTGGTTTACTGGATTGGGTTATAGAATTTGTGAAAAGCCCTGGTGGATTTAAACTGTGAAGTACCCATTTTTATGGATAGATGTCCTATGACAAGCATTGTTGGGAAGGAGATGAATAAGACCATAAATAAGGGGAAGAAACTAAGACTATCTAGTGTGCAGGACCACAGAAAGTTCTGAGAAGGGCATTGTCACCTTTGATTCTCCTTAGATAAAATGCCATTGACACCTTGAATCTAGGCCAGAGCAGACTGGGTTCTGCTCTTTAGAAGGACACGCACGCACACACACACACACACACACACACACACACACACACACACTCTGTCACCTACCCACACACCAGGCCATACTTGACATTTGGGACCTGGCACTCAGTGCTGGCATAATGTGACTCATAATCCTAAACATCTGCTTTTGAGGCTATGCCATTTAGGGTCCAGGAAAACACTTGTCCACATCTCCTGCTCTACACAATACTGTGAAGCAAAAGGTGACTATACACAATACTGTGAAAATCTGTGGGTGGTATCCCTGCCAACATAGCTTCCAAGCACTGGGAAAATTTGAGCAGAAAGGAACTTAGGTAGCAAGAGAGTGGAATTAACTAGTCAGATCCATCTCAGACACCATCAGTGCAATATATGCTTACTTAGGGAAATAACCTTTCTCAGTGTGCAGAACATTCATTTTCCTGCTTTGCCTTATGTTCTAATTTGTGAATACTGAAGATGCACATTAATTAATGCGGTATTCACTATATACATAGGAACTGAGGACATTTTCTGTGTTATATTCACATTGCTCTTAAATTTGCATATATGTAGGTCTAATCTACCATTATTGTTTCTGGAAATTGGATTTTATTGTCACTGCTGACAAAGGACTTGCCATTATCCTCCCATTCTAAGTCCAGGGTTTATGTATTGACAGATGAAGGAGATTTAACCTGTCATCAGTTATGTTAAATATTACTCAGCCTCCCTAGCTGCCAGGAAGCCTGTGAGAGTGAATATTTGGTATTTTGAGCTTTCATAGTAGGAACTGAACTTTGCCTCCTACCAATTACCACAAGGTAAATATTACCCAGTGTAAAAAAAAAAAAAAAAGACCAGATGTTGCACAATCAAAAAGCCAAACCAAATCAAAACCATCAACAACTACCCAAGTCTGCTACACTCTGTCATGAATATTGTGCTATGGGAGAAATAGAACTGTGTTTCAAGAGTGGTTGGTTTACACTTGGATATTAAGTAACTTTCTTTCATTAGGAGACTATTAGGAGACTTGCTCTTGCTACTATGTAAAGCAATAGCATTTGAGCTTTTGGTATTCTGTGACCTAAGTACATTTGTTGAAACTGAACTTGTAGCTGGTTATATTATGCCCATGTCCTTTTGTTGTTATGGGGAAAAACTACACTCATACATTGCTGGCTGGAATGTGAATTGCTGCAACCATTATGGAATGTGGAATGGAGATTCCTCAGAAAATTTGGAATGGAACCACTATTTGACCCAGCATTCCAACTTCTCCGTTTATACCCAAAGGACTTAAAATCAGCATATTGCAGTGACACAGCCACATCAATGTTTATACCAGCTCAATTCACAATAGCCATATTGTGAATACACACACACACACACACACATATGATGGAATATTACTCAGCCTTAAAGAAACATAAAATTATGGCATCTGCTGGTAAATGGATGGAGCTGGAGAATATCAGGCAAAGCTATAAAATAAGCCAATCCCCCACCAAACAAAAGCCAAATGTTTTCTCTGCTAATGCAGATGCTAATTCACAAGGTGGTGGTGGTGTCTAGGGAAGAATAGAGTTACTTTAGATTAGGTAGAGGGGAGTGAAGGGAGGGGAGGGAGTATGGGGGTAGGAATGATAGTAGAATGAATTGGACATTATTTCCCTATGTACATATATAACTATATAACCGGTATGATTCTATATCATGTACAAGTAGAAGAATGAGAAATTATGCTACACTATATATAATGTATCAAAGTGCATTCTACTGTCATGTATAACTAATTAAAACAAATTTTAAAAACTTTAAAAAATTTCTATTCTTGGCATCCAGGAATAGTCATGGTAACTAATTTTTCAACACGATGCACAAACCCATTTCTTTTATATAATATTTTCCCCTTGGGGTTACTTGATCATTTATGTCTGTCATCTGGGTGGTTGTTAAAAGTGCAGACCACTAGATTCTCCCACTGAACCAGTGTTTCTGAAGGTGTGGCCCCCAGTTTTGAAGTTCTGGGAGATTCTTTTGCTTACTGAAGTTTGGAGCCACTACTTTCTTGTTCCTTTTTCTTTTACTTACTTTCATCACAAGTTTCTTCTGGTTTAAATGGGGAAAGCAAATTTTTTCAATCCACAAAGAGCCCACCCATTTTTTTTTAGATGACAGAGAATGAAACAACTACTTAATAACATGAAAATGCATTATGCAGTGAGAACTGCTGTATTTTTTTTCTAAATATTGGGACCTGTGTCACTTTGAAGTGAGTCCAGATGCACCCCTCTTTTAACGTCTCAATGAATTATTCCTGAAAAAAAGAGGAGTCACAAGTGTGTGACAGAGAGTAAGCTATTTATTTTAGTCAGCTTTGTCGCCCCTGTGACTAAAGAACCTAACAAGAACAATCAGAGGAGGAAAGGTAAGGATGTTCACAGTTTCAGGGGTTGTGCCTTATAGATGGTGACTCAGTTCCTCAGAGCCTGAGAGGTGGCTACAGTTACCACCCAGCTAGTTAATCCCTATCAGAGGATTAACACACTGATTCGGTGAGGGCTCTCATAATCCAGTCATTTCAGTCGGAAATTTTCTTGCATTGTCTCACACATGAGCTTTGGGGTGGGGGGCTCCTCATGTCTAAACCATAACACTTTTCTTCCTTTTGAAGCAGTATGAAATGTGCTTAGCCTATAGCCAGGGCTAGATGCCAAAAAGCCTATTTGTTTTTAACCCTTAATTTTCCTGAGCATTAGTTACTTTGTACTCAAGGTAAGACAATTGAGAAAAATTATCTGTAAATTTCATTTGAGTACTCATATTCAGTTGATCATTTTTTTTTTCTCCAGAGGAAGTAAAATTGAGTCAGAAACTAAAATGGAAATGAAGGTAGAAATTCTCTTGAATAACAAATAGTCAAGATATATGCTGTTTTCCATCTAAATTCCCTTTGTATGTTCTTTCCTAAAATGAAAAATGTAACTAGGTAGCAGTGATAAAGAATAAAACATAGGCACACACATCCAGTTGGATACATCTCAGGAAATACTATCCTATGAAAAAAAAAGTCAAGTTGCAGAAGAATTCAGATAGTGGCTCCATGTATAGCAACTGGGAACATTTAACGTTTGTGTCAAATGACAAACAAAATTAATTCAAGGCAGTGCTTTCCTCTGTGGAGAAGTTGTATGACATCATGCAATGACGTATGATGTCACACCTCTATACGTATCAAAAGTGTCATGATTTACCTCCAAAGGTACCAAAAGCACTCTTATCCTAGTCGTTGGGCACATGGTTGTCAGTTTTGTCATAATTTGTTGTACTGTATATATATGTACAAATATTTGTTGAGATTATTTCAGTTTTTTTTAGTAAAAACAAAAATAAATCCAAATATGCAAATCTTGATAAATAATGAATTTCTCTCTTCTATGCACATGTTTCCTTGCTCCTTCTCTTTTTCTTTATGGACTTCTATGTGTAAGTAAATAGATGTTTCACAAGCCATATGAGACAGAATCTCTTACATCGGTGGTTCTTCATGTAAAAAATAAAACAGCTAACAACAACACAAGGTAAGAGAACATCAACAAATATGTAATGAGTACCTTTGCTAAAGTAAACCAGCACTGTATCAATAAGGATTGAGTACGGCATGCACCGTGCAAACAGAAATTTCGTGCCAGATTTCCATAGCATCACCCTTTAGAACTATTATTAGTTCCTACATTTGAATAAAGCGAATTCTGTTTATTCCTAAATATTGAAAATTAGGACTTACTCTTCCTCATATCCTCCATCATTATCCATTTAAAAATTTCATTATCCACGCATTGCCTTGCAATAACTATTTTTCACAAGAACACCAGGTGGTTCGAATGCTGAGTCTAGATTTCCCAGCTGCACTGTTGAACCTAGGAGTCTCCTGCCAGTGGATTGGTAGGTTTTGAGGCTTTAGAAAACATGATCTTAAATGTTTATGATGATGTCCTTACTGCAGCTGAACAGTCTTCTCATTCACAGGAGATAAAATATCTACTAAAGCAGGGGAAATGACAAAGAGCAGTGATCACTGAGATTTTAGACCTTGTGAATTTCCTCCCATTTTAAGGAATTCACCATCAACCACGGCACCATGTTTTCCAACATACAAACACATTACATCACTTCCTTCTTCTTTTTAAAAAAGTTTTGTACCAGGGATTGAATTTTGGGGCCCTCAACCACTGAGCCACATCCCCAGCCTTATTTGGTATTTTATTTAGAAACAGGGTCTCACTGAGTTGCTTAGTGCCTTGCTTTTGCTGAGGCTGGCTTTGAACTCACGATCCTCCTGTCTCAGCCTCCCCAGCAACTGGGATTGCAGGTGTGTGGTACCATGCCCGGCCCTCACTTCTTTCTTTACCAAGATGGCAAAGAAATGCCCTCCATTATTCATATTCTGGGGGTCGTATATATAGCTAGCTGTGTGTATGCCTGTGTGTTCAAGTTCCTTAATTACATATCTAACTTCTTTATCTTTCAAATTCTATAAAAAGAAAAGAGTCTCCTATCTCATGGGAGCACATAGAAAAAGAATTTTACTTCCTTAAAATTCAGTAACTATGACTAGTCATGTTAAAAAATACAGTTAGAAAACATAAATAATTTACTCTGTTGGTATTGAGACACATGATAAACTCTGGGGTTTGTCCTACTTGTGAATGACATGGGAATGCATTTAAAAAGCAAGAATCAAAGTAACTCACAGCCATTTATCCCAGAAAATGCAAAAGAAAGCCATATTCTTTCTTATGCCTTGTTGCTATGGAAAGTTTCACAGTTTGTATATGTTTCCTGATCTGTTTTAAAAAATGGAACAGACAATGCAATAAAAGTGAAATTCATTGTCATTCTAAACATTTAAAGCAGAGATGACATTTGATAATAAAAATTTATAGGATTTCTCTTCTAATCAGATGAAAAATAAGTCGGCTCTATTTGTAATTTTTATAAGGGCAAGGTCTCTTTTGTCGTTGTTTGAAAATAGAGTGATAAAACTGGATGTAGCAGAGATAACATACATGACACCTAAAAATGGATACGATAGGAGACACACAGAGCAACTGAAGAGAGAGGCTGTAGAGATGTGGATGGAATACTGACCGGAGGAAGCACAGAATTCCGCCAAGTCATTGCCAGATGCATATTTGTTTAAACTGAAACAAAAGCAGAGAAACACTTTCGTGAGTAGAGAAATGAGATAATGTCATGTATGTATTACAGTCCTTTTTTTTTGCACAAGGCGAATTAAAGGACTCTGTGGTCAACGTGATCGGAAGCAGCTGACATTTCTAATGCAAATAAGATCTGGAAATTTTGGCAGAACCTGCTTATGCTTCCATTCAGGCTCCCAGAGAAAGACCCTATTAAGTCAAACTAAATTGTACCAAGTGCCTTAAAGCGATGCCTGTCTGTTCTAATTTTCCCAACACTCCTCACTGAGACTTGGTCTAATAGTGATTGTATGGGGCTATTAGGAATTCGAGGTGATTGAAAAATGCAATTGTCAGCTTCTGCTTTATAATTTTGACGCTATACAATATTTTTTCCCCGACTATTGTTACAGTAAAAGGGTATGTTGGCCTTCCATCTCAAGCCCTTCTAAAGCAACAATGGAATTTTATAATAATATTGGATTTAAAGGGCAGATTATAAATGCATTTATCTTCAAACCTTACCCAATTATCATTAGTGTGCTATTCTAGACACAAATAAATCCACTTTACAAATAAATTTAACAATGCAATGCATTCTGTGTTAATTTTTTTCTTTGAACTCTAATTCTTTAAGCTCTTTGGATTTTTAACACTTTCTTTTTAAGATGTAGAGTTGAATGACTTATATGTAATAAAGACTTTTGGGGCACTTTTTCTTTTTCATGTATTAGAAAAATAATTGCAAAGGAAATGTCACATTTTAATCAATAATATATCTGTTTTTTATTCTGAAGTGATGAACCATTAGGAGAAACACTAAGTGGGAAAAAAATCAATCTAAAGGAAATGGGGAGATATTTTGCAAACAGGTAGCCGCTTATAAATTAGTAAGAAAATCAGTGAGGTAAAAATAGTTGACCAGGGAAATACAGTGAAGTAAAAACAGATTGAACCCTAATCGACTGCTTGATTTATTTTTATTTTAGGCACAACCTAGTAGAAACCAGCTGCTTCTACTTCCATTTTTGTACATCTATAATTTGGCATTTTCTGGACCTGACCATAGGAACCACTAAACTTCTTGCAAATGAAACAGGTGGTCTGGGCCCACCTGTGTTCCTGCCCATCATTCCTGACTTTTTCCTTCTGAGTAGGACTGATTTTGATTTTTATCCTAGTTTAGCAAATACTCTTTCAGCTCCAAATGGACCCTTCTGGTTACCTGTTATTATTCGGATCTGAAATGACCCCCA
The DNA here is from genome assembly GCF_045843805.1 of Urocitellus parryii. Lineage (NCBI taxonomy): Eukaryota > Metazoa > Chordata > Mammalia > Rodentia > Sciuridae > Urocitellus > Urocitellus parryii. Next base: position 58,832,299 of record NC_135539.1, on the reverse strand, counting down.
AAGCTCATGTATGGAAGGTTTGGTCCTCATCGAAATAGAGGTGGGGCCTTGGGAAGTGATTGGATCCTGAGGGCTCTAACCCCGTAAATGCATTAATCCTTTGATGAATTCATAGCAAAATGGGTGATGGAGAGGTGGTGGAAACGTGAGGGGGTGGAGCCTAGTTGGAAAGAGTAAGGCACTGGATTGTGTCCTTCAAGGGTGCCTTTTTACCTCAGCGCCTCTCTTTCTCTCTTCCTCCTTCTCTTTCTCTCTCTTTCCCATTGTCTCTGCTTCCCAGCTGCTATGAACTGAAAGGCTGTCCCCCTCCATGCACTTCTGACATGACATTATGCCTCTCCATAGATCTAAAGGCCATGGGGCTATCTCACCATAGATGAAACTTCCAACTGTGATCCAAAATAAATCTTTCCTCCTTTGAGTTGATTTCTCATAGGTGTTTTGTCACAGTGATGGAAAGCTGACTAACATATAACCCTTAAATTGTAAGCAATAAATTTTAATTTCTCATGAAACCAGTACTTTTAGACTCTGGTAGAGACTTTACATATGATATCATTTAATCAGCATCAGTTTCATAGGGTGGTTATAATTATTCTGTTTTCTTTCTCCTTCTCCTCCCTCTCCCCCTCCTTCTTCTTTCTTTTTTCTTTTTCATAGAAAGTAAAGACTCGGAAAGAAAAATACTCACCTCCGAATCTCCTGGCTTCTCAGTGGCAAAGGCAGGATTTGAACCGGGGCCAACCAACTATGCCATAAGTTTTCTTTCCCTCTTGCTAGGCCACAACCTATAGATAGAGATCTAAAAAGAGTTTGCTGGGTGTCTTAATCTGTTCTGGTGGCTATAACAACCTACCCTAGACTCAGTGGCTTGTAAACTTAAAAAAAAATATGTCTCACTGTTATGAAGGCTAAGGAAATTCAAGATCAAGGTGACAGCAGATTTGGTGTCTGGTGATAATGCACTTCCTGCTCAAAAATGGTGCCTTCTCTTATGGCAGAAAAGGTGGGGAACTCTCTGGGGTTTCCTTCTTAGGGGCACTAACTTCATTCATGTACTAATTACCTACCAGGGTTAAGTACTCCCTCATGACCTAATCACCTTTCAAAGGCCCCATGTTCTAATACAATCTCCTTGGGGGTTAGGTTTCCACATGTGAATTCTGGGGAATATAGACATTCAGACCAGAGCGGCTGCCAGCTAAATGCCTAAGGAAACAAAAGTGATCCATACCAGGACCATCTTAGGGAAAAATCATGTTTAGGGTGACTAACTATTGGGTAGGCTGCTCTGGGCCATTTGGAGGTGAGTCTTGAGATATTTGAGTCCTTGGTGGTGGTGACAGCCACATCTTACAGAGTCTGAACAGATGGCAGGACGATGAGAAGAGGGTGCATTCTCAGGCACTAGTTCTGAACGGGGGGTGATTTTGCATCTTTCCACTCCCAGGAACACCTCGTGCAGTTCATTTGGTTGTCAAAACAGAGGTAAGGAACGCTACTACCTTTAGGGGCAAAAAGACCAAAATGCTGCCAGACAGCCTACATATGCAGCACAGCCTCTGTGACAAAGAATTATCCAGCCCCAAATGTCAATCATGTGAAGATTGACAAACTCTGGGCAAGGGTCATTCAAAAGTATCTGTGGGAGAGAATGTTGCTCTTACGCGGTGCATTTCACGGCAATGAATTTTATTTTGGGGGCCAGTTATTTTCACTTTAATTATTTTCATGGAGTTGGATTTAAATTACTTCAAAATGAATAAAGCAATTTTCAGCCTGCTCAGTTCTGATGGGTTGATAGCCATAGGTGCAAAGTCTTTAGCAATTTATCAATCTGCAATATTCTTTGACCCCAAGGACTTTGAAGTAGCTACTAACTTGACATAGGTCTCCACTTTGTGATAGAGGAAACATCCTTACTCTGTGCATTGTTTTTAAACCATAAGGCTTTCTTTGCAACCCCCCTTCTGTTTTGTGTCGAATCTCATAAAAATCCGGGATCCTGTGACAGTTCCTAACAGGAGACGGGCTTCTCAGAGTGTGGTATCACACCATCCAATCTTCAAGTGAGGACACTTGCTCTTCACTCCCTGTAGGTTTCCTTTCAAAACACCACAATGAAATCATTCCCTTCTCCATCCAAGATGGAATCTCAGCTCTAGCCGACTATTAGCTCCTAGAGTCATCAGATGTTTTTTTCTTTATTGGAAGATAAGGTTTCTTCTATGTCGAATATGAAAAGGCATTTTAATGCTATCTCTCTGACTTATCCCCCTGTGCATTTATTTCCCTTCGCTTGTTCGCATTAGTCACAGCAATATTCGTTCTTCTTTCTTTTTAAAAGTGTGGCTTTTAAGTTGAGCAGACCCTGGTGGAAATGATCAGGGAGGATTTCATAGAAATATTGCTTCTACTGCAGGCTTTACTTTTTCTCCTCCTAAACAGATTGAATGAGAACAGGGTTTGTGTTCTTGCAGCCCCACGGTACAGAGAATGTTTACTGCTCTGCTTGATCAAAATCTCCTGCTCTGAAGGTTCTTGAGACACAAATCAGAAATAAGTTGTTTTTTTTTTCCATTTCAGCTATTGATAGGCCATTCACTGCTAAAGAATATTGATTATAATCTTGGATAGAGAACACAGTCAAGGAATGGAGGGGAGCTGTCCTTTGCTCTGGGGCTCATTTTCTTTCCAACGGCTGTTTGCACAAAGCAGAGTCATTCAGTGACATCTTTCTTGGGGCCTTGTGTCCTTATTTGATGGAAGTAATGCGAGCTGCCTCTTGAGCCTCCACCACCTATATACTTGATGCTCCAGAGAAGGATGCAGAATAGCTGCAAGGTCATCAGGAAAACAGCTCTTCAACAAATATTCTCAAGTGCCCAATAACACAGTAAATGAGGGTAGAACGAAATTGTTCCCGTGTAATGCCCGTGGGCTGCCCCAGATCAATGTCCATTGTCATTATCATCACAATTAGGTTCAAAGACCAGATGCCCTGAACAATATTTTAAAGAATATTGGAAGTACGTTGCACTTAAGTCAAAACCTTCTCATTTCCGGGTAACCCCAGGAACTGTAATTCATACTAGGGAGTCACAACCTGCCAGTAAGGTATTATCTCATTTTACTCTCCTACTGCAAAACTGTACCTACTGTGAAAGTCATTTTTTTCTGCACATTTCCCTTCTTCCTACCACCCTAAAAGGAAGATTTACTGTAATCCAAACAAGCCCCCCCTCTCTCCATATACAGTTTCACCTTTGTATGATTTATCAAATGTTTCACCTTTGTTCTTCAAATATTTATTAAACATTAATTATCTACCAGGCTTAAGTACTCTGGCATTTCCAGAAAGTAGGAACCATGATTAGCTCTTATTTCAGAAGTAACCGACTGCAATTCAGATAGTTAGCAACTTGCCCAGGGTCATCCAGTGAACAAATTGTAGATCTCAACTTTGTACCCTGATTTCAGATTCAGTGATACGTGCTGTAACTGACAGACGGGGGCTCATGCTTCCATTGCCAGAGAAATCAATCAGTAGTTAATGTACATCTTGCTCTATGAACAATCCTTATCATCCATGAGGCCTAGAAATAGGTGGAACTATACCTGTACTCTCATGGCTTGTCAAAGATCATTACACTCCCAACTATAGCAAATGGATACCTTTGTATTTTCTTAGTAAAAAGAGATGTGTCCTGACTTCCATTAGGTAGAGGCCAAAGATTTTAGTAAACAGTCATGAAACTAGAATCAAAATCCAAATTTTTGGGAAAATGTTAAGTCTTTTTTTTAAAAAAATGCACATGAATTAGGGATCATTTCACTTATTTACAAACTCATTTTATGTCATAGAGGAACAGTCTCCTGACTGGATTCTGACATCCTACCTCTTCCCATCACTAAGAGAGAGAGAAGGTAGCTTCCCTTCCCACATCCTGAGCTGACTTTCCAGTGGTTCCAACATTTTATTTCTAGAGAATTTTACTGGAACCTGAGATAATGTCTATTGCTTTTTAGATGTGTTTGTTTTCTCATGATGCTCTTATGAAATGACTGGTCTTTTTGTTTTGTCTTGATTTTTTGGACCCTGGATAAACCTTCATTTTGCTTAGAGAAAATTGAAGGCTTCTATTGCTAGAAATAAGAAAGATGAATTGATAGTTAGATATATTAAATAAAAAACATTATGCTTAGCTGCATATGAGAGTAGCAAGACATAAAAAGTACCATTATAATATATTCCACTTTTCTTAATTTGACACTAAGCTGCTTGCTTTCTTTCATCTATAGTCAACATCGCCTCACCAGAAGGTTGGAAGTTAAGAAACAAGCTGTTAAATATTAAAGCTGTATCCATGTAATTGAATGTTTTTGGTATGGCTGTGTTCTAAATATATGCTATTAAGATACTGTTCTGCAGAGATATTTAATTACTGACATCTAATCATGTTACTGCTGTTTCTTTAACCAAGCGAAAATATGAAGTGCTGGAAAGAAAACAGTTTCATTTTAAACAGCAACATTTTATTAATCTCAGCAATAAAACCAGACTCAAACCTCCAAATGAAATCATCCCGTTTTTAAAGATAGCTCTTCTCAGTTTGGTAATCCTTGTGTAATGCTGAGATATATGGCTGTACTTAAGGCGTTAAAACATTCTCACAAATAATGCACACAATAAAAGTTAATTATGCTCGTTTATTACATCAAAATAAAACCCAAAGTATGAAATTCACAAGGAGAATTTCACAATCAACTGCGGGACATTATTTTATATCTTTATGACCCTCACAGTTTTAACAACCATAGACCATTTGGGAAGATGTTAAGACCATAATCATACAATAATAATATCTTCCACTTGGATCTTGCTTTCTTGAATTCACAAATATTTCCTTATTTTGTTACAGCTTGCTATGAATTAGATGGAGAAAATACTGTTATAATCAGTTTACATAGGGGGAAATTGAGGCCATGGGGATTAATGTGACTTGTTTTAGTTCACAGGACAAGTAGCAGCCAAGTTGGAATCATGATGGAAAACTCTTAATTTCAATGTCTGAGAATTAGCAACTGGGTTAAGTATGAGAAATTTTATAAGTAGTGGTGTCTGATGCTCAATCTTACATTTTTGAAATTAGAGAGGTGCTATGGTTTGGCTCTAAAAGCCTCCACAAAGTCCCATGTTGAAGCCTTGGTTCCCAATGGAACAATGTTCAGAGATGGGACTTGTGGGAACTGATTGGATCAGAAGAGCTCTGACCTCTGCACTGAGTTAATCCAGTGATGGCTGCATGATCTCCTGGCATGTGCTGGGAACTGGAGTTATCATGGTTGGTGGCAATAAGATACTGGGGCATTACTGGGAAGCGTATTTCTTATTCCTGGCCTTTTTCTCTTTGTCTCTGGCTCTCTCTGTTCTCTCTCTTTTTCCTTTCTAGCTGCCATGAAGTGAATAGCTATGCTCTCCCACACTCTTCCGTCATGATGTTCTTGCCTCAGACCTAACACAATGGAGCCAGCCAACCATGGACTAAAACCTCTGAAACCGTGAGCCACAATAAGTCTTTTTCTAAGGTATTTGTTAAAGTGACAAAAAGCTGACTAACACAAAAAAAGTAGTATTTAAAGTGACAAGGTAAAAATGTCAATGTTTTTCTTCAGGTTACATACACTAAAAGTTTTAATTTTGCACAAATACTGAATGTAGTAGCTTTAAGAAAAATGTAAAGCCATTCTTATGAAAGGGAAGTATTCTGAAACACTCATTTTCATTTGATTTCCTCTTACAAACAAAGAGAAGTGACAATTTCCCTCCAGTGCCTCTAAATGCCCTTCAAAGAGGCAAGCAGAAAGCAGAAGTGATGCAGACTGAATTCTGAAGTAATTTTCTAAGAGCATCATTTTTAAGTATTGATAGGACAATTTGAACCAAGAGGTCATAATGGTGGAGTTAGGAAAAAAAATATAGTTGGTACCAGGGATTGAACCCAGGGAACTTAACCACTGAGCCGCATCCACAGAACTTTTTATTTTTTATTTTGAGACAAGCTAAGTTGCTCAGGGCCTCCCTAAATTGCTGAGGCTGGCTTTGAACTTGTGATTCTCCTGCCTCAGTCTCTTGAGTGGTTAGGATTACAGGTGTTCCACTGCACCCAGCAGGAAATTTGAAGTTTGATCATTGCTTAAGTAATTGGATACACTCCTGTTATTCCAACCATTAAAATATTTAAAATAAACAAATGGAGACTATTTATAATTTCATGACCAAGGATTAGAATACTATATCAGCTCAGAAATCCAGCAGGTAAGAGGCAGCCCGGCTAAATAAGTAGACATTTCATAGCCTTGGTAGTTGAATATGTGAATTACACTTTCAGAATGGTTAATCTAATCTGCCTTGAACAAAATTATGATTTAACCTTTCCAATTATCTAGACCAGATTATCAGCAAACACTTTATGTAAAGGGCCAGGTCATAAATACTTTAAGCATTCAGGACATACAATTTCTATTTCAACTACTCTACTCTACCAATAGAATACAATAGCAGCCATGGCTAATACATAAACAAACAGACACAGCTGTATTCTAATAAAACTTTATTTATAAGAACAGGCAGTTGTGGGCTAGAGCTTGCTGACACCTCATCTAGACCGGTTGAATTTTATTTTGTTGTTTTGTGTTTATCTGTGAATCAGTATACCAAAAGGATTAATTCAATTGCATTTCCCTAATCATTTGTTTTGGCATCTATTTGCCGATTATATTTTCTTGTCAAACAATAGAGTTAAAGTTAAATTATCCTTGCTCCTTTTTTTTCTTGCCTGTAAACATTCACATTTAATTTATGGAACATCTGTTAACTAACAAGAAAAATTCTAGGCACTAGAGAAATAATTTGTAGTCCCAAGATACCACCCTCTAGGGGATATTAGCTTGCTAAGGTGACTTCTGTAAATAAAATATCCTTGAGTGCTCTGCAATTAACATGAACATTTGTATCAGGAGAGTGGGGCTCACATGGGGTATGGTATACAGAATAATGGTCCCCCAAAGAGGTCCATGTCCTAATCCCCAGACCTGCCAATTTGTGACTTTAAATGGCAAAAGGGACTTCAGAGAGGTGATGAAGTTAAGGATTTTGAGATGGAGAGATTATCCTGGATCCTCAGGGTGCGATCATTGTACTACTCAGAAACATCCTTATAAGGGACAAAGGGAGGCGAGAGTCAGTTGCAAAGAGGGAGATGTAACTAGGAAGCAGAGATCAGAGTGGTCTGAGGAAGAGACCAGGGTCCAGGAAATGTCGGCAGCTTCTAGGAGGTGGGAAATTCAGGGGTGCACATTCTCCTCTCTAGAAGGAACACAGTCCTGCTAACACCTTGATTTTAGGACCTCAGGTCTCCAGAACTGTCAGATTATAAAGTGTGTTGTCATGAGTCACCAACTTTACAATAACTTGTCACAGCATCAACAGGTCATGAAAACCAGGTGAGGCAGGGCAGGGAGTTAGCTCTCCTGAGTGCACTGGGCCCTGGGAAGGAGCCTAATGAGGGAGTTCCTGAACTGGGTTTTGGAAGACAATGTGGTGTTTTGAAGGGAGAAAAACCATGGGGGAAGAAAAGGCCACTCCAGGTAGAACGATTGATACAAGAATTAACTCAGAGGCACAAAGTTTGGTGTGTTTGGGCAATTTAGAGAAATTTACTAATCCACTTGCTGATTTAATGGAATTTTTAAAAGCAGGCCTCTCTAGGGAACATAATAAGGTGTGTGTAGAGGAGAAATGGATAAATTTGTAAGTCACGGTGTCGTAAAGCAGTGCTCCTTCTTCCAGGGACAGAGGGACATACCTCCAACGTCACAGCTAGAAGGAGAGAGGACCAGCCCAGTACCTCTGCTTACTGTCACTCAATAGTGGCAGCTAGAGCTCTCAGCTGCATCCCTCAGTTTTCACACCTTGGTCATCTCCTAAGTGGAACTTACAAAGGGAACACAAAGAAACATGGCAAAAAGTTTAATGTTTATTTATCAACCTCTTTTGGACCAGAAGATAAATTCTGGGCACCTGGCCTAAAAGAAAACACAGCCACATACCCGGACTGTGCTTACACAACTGACTCTGTCTTTATACTAAAAGCCAATCACTGACCCTGAAACAGAAAAGAAAAAATAAATAAATAAGATGAAGCTATTGCTTTTACTTTTTTAAAGAGAGAGAGAAAGAAAGAATCATTTTTAAAGAGAGAATTTTAATATTTATTTATTTTTTTAGTTATTGGCGGACACAACATCTTTGTTTGTATGTGGTGCTGAGGATCGAACCTGGGCCACACGCATGCCAGGGGAGCGAGCTACCGCTTGAGCCACATCCCAGCTATTGCTTTTAATTGAGCACATTATTAGGTATTTCCTTAAAAAACACAAATGCATAGTACCTTACTCTGTGCTTAGGTCTGAGATAAATCCTGTTCCCCCAAAAAGGCAGCCTGGAGTTTTGATCATGTGTAGAGATCAGTTGGTTTTCAGATAGGTATGCCGCTGATCATTGGTTGTTTTTCCTCTTGGCAAAAATACATGTCAAACCAAGTCTGCTTGTTCATTGGCTTTGCGTGAATAACCTTTAGTCTGATAAGAAGAAATGAAGGTGTATTTGAACTTTTGCATTTCAAAATAGGGGCCTGGTTGCCAAGGACAACTTTTCACATGGGACCAGTTCTGATTTAGGGACACACCATCAAAATAGGAGGATACAGAAAGATACTTTATTAGCGTTTCAATTGAAATGCTGTTGGCTCACTTGTCCTTCATTCAGTAGGCGCTTGCTTCCCTGGGGTTCCTCAGGAGTAAGTGCAGTATTTGAATGGAAACTACTTGAAGGTGGAAATTGGATCCTTCTTCACTGTTGCAGCTTCCATAACTCCTCGTACTGTATCTTTCATATTCTAGGAGCTTAAGACAGTGAACGAGTGAGTGAGCAAATGAAGAATGAGTTAAGACCAAAGGAATGAATGGATTGCTTAGTTCGTGTGGGTGGAGTTGAAGTGGAGAAAACAATGGAAATATCAATGACATTTTTAGTCTTATCATTTATTGCCATATTTTATCTTCTTTTTCCCATTATCTTATTGTATCAGATTTCTTTTTTTCTTCTCGATGACCCCCTTTTTAGAAGGCTAGCACCTTTTCTTTTCCTAGAGACTGCTGAAAACAAAGCCCCTTAGGTTCACATAGAGTTGAGAGGTCTTTAAACAGGAATTCAATCCAACTCTGGCAAACTATTGAAATTCTGATCCTCTTCTCCCATCCATGTCTGAACTGTGAGGGAGGATATCATATTGCTGAACTTGTAATAAGATTCAGTCATTCTGATAAATATAAATTATTTATCGCTTACTCCCCATTTTATGAGCTTGATGGTATTTAGAATTATATTACCCAGCATCATCAGGCTTCCTTTCCCACTTCCCGCAGGATTGACCCCCCTCTGCAAAAGGGACAAATTGGCAGACGCAGCACAGGAGTGACAGGCTTTCAAACAAATAGATGAAGTGATTGTATAATGTAATCCCAGCCACTTACCGCACAGAAGCCTTTATGAAGGAGAGAATCGTGGTAGCAATTTTTCCCCTTCAAGGATGGAAGCAAGGTGATATTAATCTTCTGTGATTGAGGTATTGGTTTGACGGGTTGGCAAAATGCAGCGACCTTCACCAAGAGGGAAGTACTGTATGAGCTATGTGGTTGTTCGTCTTCCCTAACGGCCTGATGAGGAGTCCTCGGCTAGCTCAAATCAGTGAGTGTCTGGCGAGAGGTCCCCTGGCAGATAGCTGAGCATCTAATTCCAGGGAGAGAAATATGAGTGCACTAAGAAACTAAAGATCAATGCGTAGCTGAGGTTATTAATGCAAACCCCCCTATAGTTGACCTCCAGAGGCCAGCAGCTCCGTTCCTGGAGGTGAGAAGAATTAAGCAGAAAACAGACCAAAAAAAAAAAAAAAAAAAAAAAAGCAGAGAGAAAGTGGGACATTACCTGGATTGTTTAAGACTCTTAAGAGTTAGGGCCATTCACTGCCAAATATGCACACGGGGAATAAAGACTTGGAAAAATACAGTTGTAAAGTAAAGCAATACTAGAATTAGGACTTGGCAAGAATGTCACATTTTTTCTAAAGCGAGGCCACCAAAAACGGGGGTTCAAGATTATTTAAGCTGAGGTTGGAAACAGAAGCTACCAGAATCAGGCAGCTGAATATGTAATTCAGGTAGAGGGTAGGATCGCAGGTACATCAAAGATGTACACACGGATAGAACCCACCATACGTTAATTGGAAAGGAAGTTTCTGGCTAAAAAGACAAGAAAGATGAAATAATCAATATGTCAAAGGGCACTTGTTTGCCTGATGGATGAAACATCTGGTAAGTGGTGACCCTGGAAAGCGGTCAATATCTATGGAGTTAGATGGTCATTGGGGGATGTTTAACAGGGGGGGGGGCACAAAGGTGCTGCCCTCTCTTGAATGAACAGACTGCAGTGCTTCGAGGAAGCCAGAGAAATCATAATGCAGAATACGTTTCACTAATAAACAGTCTTGGGATTTATTTGGGCTGAAATGTGTTCATTGTAAAAAGTCCTTCTTGGCACAATTAAGCTCCCATTTCCTTCCCCGCATCCCCCTTTTTTATTTTGTGCTCCTATAGCAGGAGCAAATTACCTCTCATAATGTTCTCCTTAAAGAATATAAGTTCTCTGAGGGTGGGGATTTGGGTGGAGTTTTTTCCTTGACTGTGTCTGCAGAATGCAACCTGGCTTTTAGCCCAGGCTCCAAGCATATTTGCTGAATGTCTACATTCTCCTTTGCTTCTTCCAGTTCCTAGTTGCTTACTCTTCTGCTTCAACTTGCTGCCTGAAACCTGATTTTGCTAGGATAAGACAAATCGTAGAAACCTTCCTAAGCATTATCCACCCCGCACTCTCAGTACAGAGAATCTATTTTGCAGCAATTCTGGCTGTCATCCTTCTGTCTGCGCTTGATTACCTTCTCAATGGGGAGCTCACTTCCATTCTGGATTCTTGGTTGCATTTCTGGAGATACTTAGCTATTCATTTCACTGTCTTTTCTTATATTTAACTTAATAAGCCTTCTCACAACTCACATATCATGGTCTTACTTAGTACCAACAGACTAGGTCTACACACAATCCATTATTTGAAGAAAGACAAATCTTTTTTCTTCCAAGCTGAACATAGTAGTTTTCTAGGTTCCTCCTCATCCCTGCCATCTACTTTTGGCTCCTTGGTAATGTGAAGATGTCTCTTCTTAAAATGTCATGCTCAGAAATCAATCTGTTAAAAAAACAATAGTACTTTCAGCTGCATTGAATAGAGTAGGATTATTTTATTCTAAAAACAAAAAAAAATAACAGTAAAACTGTTGCAATAGCAATATCTTTGTGTTGGCTCAAATAAACTTGTATCAATGACATACTACAGGTCCAGCTTCTTGAGATTACTTTGTAGCTTGATTACTACACATTTATTCCTTCTAGATTTTGTATCCTCTGCATATCCCTAGGTTTGAATCTTCCTAGATAAGGCAAGCATGCTTCTTAGGTCTCTCTTTTTCCAAATTGTTGATAACAAAGATGAGTTATGAGCAGTGTTTAGTCAACCCCTTAGAAGTCCTGTTTTAGGCTTTTATGGCTGTTAATTTACTTTCTTCAGCAGGATGGAGCTTCTCTGAGAAGTAATATGTATTTCAGCTGATATTAAACCATCTCATCTACAAGAACATAAAATGATTCCTAGTCTTGTTGTGTTTTAGTTAGCTTTTTCACTGCTGTGACTAAAGAACCAAACCAGCACAACTGTAGAGGAGGAAAGGTTTATTCAGGGACTCAAGGTTTCAGAGGTTTTAGTCCATACAAGGCTGGCTCCGCTCCTCAGGACTCAAGGTGAGGCTGAACATTATGGTGGAGAGTGTGGCAGAGAGAAGCAGCTCACATGGTGATCAGCAAGCAGAGAGGTCTCCACTTGCCAAATACCAATATATACCCAAAGCCATGCCCCAATTCCCACTTCCTCCAGCCACACCCACCACTTCAGTTATCAGGGGATTAATTCACTGATTAGGTTAAGGCTCTTAACCCAATTAATTCACTGATTGGGCCCAATAATTTCTCCTCTGAACCTTCTTACATTGTCTCACACATGGGCTTTTGGGGGGACACCTCACATACAAACCATAACCAACATAAAGTGGCTCCTAGTTTTGCTGAAATCATGATGTGAGTCTGAATAGCAAGCTCATTAGCTTCAAGCATAGTAGACCTGTCAAAGAAAGAAATGTACAAACCAGATATAGGTATCTTACCATGGAAGAGAAAGGTTATACTGTTGGTAGAAAATTTGGTCTTCTTCTGAGCTAGGCAGGAACCTATATGGGATCCTGAAAAATATGTGATCAGTTCTCTATTTCAGGTTCAATAGACAAGCAGTTCTTAAACTAAATGGATTCAGGATCACCAGGTAGGGAGAATCCTGGGTGCCAACACTAGAGTACTGATTTAGAGACCCGGTGTAGGGTTGTGAGATGGTGCTCTCATTAAGCTTCCCTAGATGGTTCTGATGACCACAGATTGCATGTGGACAAGTGGTGCCACACAGAGTCCATGCTGGGCTCTTGTTCTTTACTCTCACTCCCTCCACATCCTCCGTGATAAGAAACCCCTGGAACCCTGAGAAATGGTATTATTTGCTCTTGACTTTTATGTTTCTTCCTCCACATTGAAGTTAGCCCTTCTGTGGTTTATATACAGTCTAACATCCTAATACATCTAAATGTGATTACATGTTCAAAATTAGGGTTTCAACCACGGAGGCTACTAGAGACTGTTTTAAATATTCCATGGACTAAGGTATAGCATATTTTGGAACAGGTTAAACTTTGTGCAACTTGTAACCAATGTCATTATATGGTAGCCTTCCCTGCATTTAAAGTGAGATCCAAATACATGGCCTTGAGTTTGTTAACAACAGAGCCATTTATTGGGGCATTGCTTTGGGCCAGTTACTTTATATTTATTATCCTTTTTAATCATACCAAAGTACACGTGGGTTTGTGGGAGCTGAAGTATATACAGGTTGAGAGGCTGTTTTTAAGAAAATGAATACAGTATTAGGTATGGGGCCTTGGAAGAAATCCACACTTATTGTGCAATCCTAGAGATCACCTTTGTTGAGTTCTGTCAGTCCACCTGGGTCTTTGACAATGCTGAGAGATACTTGTGTTTCACCTGTGGTGCAGTTGAGAGATCTGCGACTTAGCGTGTTTGAACACCTTGCTGGAATTGTATGGCCAGATATAGTAGAACTGGGATTTCAAATTCCATTTGCCTCATTCCAAAGGGTACACCCTTAAGTGTCAAGAATTGCTCCCAGCTGCTTTTGGTTTTGGCAGTATCTTGTTTTGGGATATCCTTGCACACTGTTTTTTTTTTTTTTTTTTTTTTTTTGTACCAGGTGTGTTTAAACACTGAGCCACATTCCAAGCCCCCTTTATTTTTTTTTTTTTAATTTTGAAACAGGGTCTCAATAGGTTACTAAGAGCCTCGCTAAATTGTTGAGTCTGGCTTTGAACTTTCAATCCTCTGTCCTCAGCCTCCTGAGCTGCTAGGATTACAGGCATGTGCCACCACACCCAGCTTGTAGACCCCATCTTGAGGACAAGGGAGGGTGAAAAAATTTGAAATGAGAAAAGATATTTGGTTGATTTGAAAGACAAATATATCTTGAGGAGTTATGTAGCTGTGTGTTTTCTGCCTCAGTTTCCCAAGGGCTCACTGAATTATGATTCTGAGGGTTTAAAAACTACTTGTTTTTGCATGTTGCTATTATGAAATAGCAACTAGAAGTAAAATAGAATTTTTGTTATTTAAGGATATTTGACACAAAGTTTTGATAAATATTGTTAGTGGAAAGGGAGGGAGAAAGAAGTAATCTATATGTTTTGGGAGACTATTACATACTAAGCATGTAATCTTCACCACTAACCTCTGGAACAGACACACAAAGCTCAATTTCTTCAGTAGTTAAAGAAACCGAGACTTACAGATCAACTAAATAAGTCAAATTCTCACCACTCTCACAGCAAAGAAGGGACTGCAATTTAAAACAGAGCATTTCTACAAATTACTATGTCAAAACTACATCGAATTTAACACAATATCAGGGTTTTTCTCCAAATGAATAAAAAGATGAGCTTTATTTCTACAGATGGAATATAATTTATCCTGCATAGTATAACATCATTGAAATTCTTTAATTGCAGTCTATTAAAGGGGTTAGTTAAAAAGACTTAGAAGGACCTATTAACACCAGAACAAAAATGTGACAGAAAAGTACGAGAACAGACAATTCTAACTTCTAATTGTGGAATCACTCTGTGTTTAGGTTCAATGAAATTTTCAGCAAGCTCATTAAAGTCCTGCAAGGGACTATCTTTCTACCCAGAGCTGATTGCCGGGAGCCCCTCTGAGAAGTGGTCTGTTGGCCCACGTCTTTCTTGTCTTTGGGGCTATGTGTCAACCTCTGAACTTACAAGGGTGGGAACTTTCCATGAGGGCTTAGAAAATATTTCTCTGCCTTGATTATCTATGGAAAACTTTCCCTAGATTATTCTTGTCATTGAAGAAAAGTAATGGTTGTGAATGCAAGTTCTAAAGTCCTTTGCATGTACAAAGTAATAAAAGTATGTATGTGTCTTACAATAGGAAAGGAGAATGCATACATTCACTATGGCCTGGAACAATTTGATTCTGGCTTTATTGAGTGAAAACATGCCCCCTTTGCACAGTAGTAGGAAGCTGGAGTTTTGGTCTCGTTTGGCACCCTGGACATTTAAGTTATTTTATAGAGGTTGTATAATAGATTCATGTTTTAGTTTTTCCCCCTTATCTATATTTTCAATAGTAATTCCTTTCTGGGGATGTCTCAAACAAATATCACCAACCTATTTAGGGTCAGTATCATGCAGAAATATTTAAATGAGTTTTAGTTTGCCCTTAATAATTATGAAATATTTAAATTCAATATAGTTAATCCTTTCATAGTTATAATCTCTACAAAAATACTGTAAAATCCAACAACTCACAATTACTGTAGGGTTTAGGTCTGGGTTCACGTTTCTTTTTCTAACGTGTGTATATAGGATCAGGTTTCCTGCATCCTCCCGCATCCCCCACACCACTGTATTGCTAGCAAGGTGGTTGATTGATTTCTACCCACATCTGTGAATATACATCAGAGCCCTTTCCTGGGGCTGAGCTGGTCTTATTCTGAGTGCTGACCCAGACCACCAGAGCAGAGGCAGCTGGGCGGTATCAGAAGTTGGCATGTTTTCCCCACTCAGTTTCCAACCATATGCCTCATTTTGGCACAGGCCCTATGTGCGAGTGTAGAAACAGCCTAATCGGCAGCACAGCCCACTCCAAGGAGGCAGCCCTTCAGAGATAATCAGATATGCTTCTTCCACTGCTCTGTGGATTTTACCTTGCCCCTCTATAGGGCGAGAGCCTCTGATTATTGCCATGGTGATCAATTTGTCCCCTGGGAACCAGCCAGAGACCATCACACAGATTCTATGCAGGCCATTAGGTAATGCTGAGAATCTTGGAGAGAATTGCATTTTTGTATGAAAAGAATCCCTGTGGACGACCAGCGCTAGGTTTAATTGGACTGTATAGTTAATACTGACTGAGAGGGGACAAAGGGTCTGGGGAAATAGTCACAGAAGTGAACTGACTGATGGGTTAGTCATATTCTGTACCATTGTCCTTTTTCCTCCCTTTTTAGAAATTCAGCAGGAAGGAGGTGAATCTCAGTGTTTTAGGGCCAAAAGCTATAGGCTATTTGCAAGTAATGGATTTGCAGATAACAAATACTTGGAAAATTTTTGGAGTACGCATGCATTTAGGTCTTCATTGACAGGACACCTGAAAAGTAATTGTTGCTTCTTAGAGACCAATTACTAGATATCAGCCCAGCTGGAGACCACATTCCCTTCTTCCCCAGTTCTTGCTGAGATTTTGCTATAGATGAAACAACCATTCATGGGCTCCTTTCTGGACCTTGGGAACCTCAACCCTATTTTTGCAAGCATTGTCTAATCAGCTCTGTTCTGGAACCAGAAAGTCCATTGTGGGTTTGAGCACCATAATCCTCTGTGAGTTTCTACTGCAGTCTTCAAATAGTGATTGTAGGGTATTCAAGCTGGTAATAGTGTGTGTGGATTCATAGGTTTGGCTAATTGGTTCATTTCTCTACTATATACAGGTATATACGGTTCTGTAGGCTCTGAAGTAAAAGTCGTCAAAGTGCCTTGGTCATAGCGCCAGGTAAATGAGCAGGTGGTAACCTTTGGCTGAAATTAAATTCACTGGATGGTTATAGGATTCATTTGCTTTGTTTGTTTGTTTTCTTTTGTTTAGCGTTTTTTTTTTCCCCCATTACTGGAGATTGAACCCAGGTCCTCGCACATGCTAGCCAAGTACTCTACGACTGAGCTACATCTTCAACCCTCTGTTCAGATTTCCTAACTTTAGTGTACGTTGAGTTATTCTCACACGTTCCCAACAATGCTAACTCCTGTGTTCAAATGCTTTTCCCTCACAACTGGAATTTCCATGCCTAGAAAATAAGAATATTAGCAAAGTAGATGAGCATCCCAGAATGTGCCCAAGCCCACCCCCTCAACCTTCTCCTCCAAATGTGATTTTCACAGTCATCTTAATCTGTTTCTTTGAAATTGTTCAAGGTTCTCTGCTATGTAACACCATCTTCCCAGAGAGCTTCCTATAAGTAAGCCAATGGTTTCCACCTATCTGGTATATACACAGAGTGTCCTTAAATGGGCTGAGGCCCCACCTAGAGCCCTCTTCTTTTTCTCCTCCCTGCAGGCTTCCCAGAGATGAAAATAAAGCCCCCCCCCCCCGCCCTTTGCTGAGTCACTTCAACTACGTAGATGCTTTCTTTTGTGTTATCTCGATGATGCACATATTAGTTTATGTTGCCAAGATGGTAGTACTCTCCAAATAACTACAAAGGGGCATATTATGAACAATTTTTGATTATTTTTCCCATTCTATATTCCTATACATGATGATCTTTGTCATCCTACCAAAACAAGTAGTAAAATACATTTGATGTGTAAGAATTTGATATGCTATAGGTAAAAACAAAAAGTGTAAAATTACTGCAAAAACAAAAGTCAAAAATAACAAAACCAAACAGGACCTAACAAGTCATTCACAATTGACATTTACTAGATGCTTTTGGAAGATGATGGTGATGGTTTATGACATTTGGTTAGCAAAACACACCTGCTCGGAACGTGATTGAAAAGTTGTCTAATTTAAGTTGATATCTTCAGAACCCTTTGAATTGTGGATTCTATTACTATTATGTATTCTGTGTTATCCAGCACCTTCTCGTTTTATTTAATATCTGTGAAGTTTTATTTTCTTTTTTCCTAAAGGCCAAAACTTCTTGCTCCCTGCTTCCTTTCATTTGATGGCTATTTTTTTCTTCTTAAGGCTTAATTTCTGTTTCATATTCATTTTCCCATAGCTTCAGTTCTGCCTGAAAAATGCTTTTGTCATAATCAGCATCATCCTTCAATCATTTCTCTATATTCTGGTTGCCATAGCATTCTCTTTTGGTGCAAACACTATAAGTAACAGAGGGACAGACAAATTCTTGACTCATTAATCATTTGCTCTGTTTCCAAGTCAACTGTGCCCATAGCAGAGGTTAATCATGAAGCAGATGTCCATCCGTCCAGTATGGTGCTCACTGACAGCGGTCACCAATGAGTCATCTCTAAATCAAGAACTTCTGTAGATGATTATCTACTTTTCAAATAAAGGTCAACCACTGGGTCTAGGTTAAACCCCTGGTTGAGACAAAGTGCAGAAAGTCATATGCAGTCAAAAAATTAGTCAACAATGTAGTAAAAGTAAGTTTACAGTGGTTGTAGATTTTTGCATTTTCCTGTAAGTTTTTTTCTTTTAGCATAACTTTCTATTTCTTTGTCAAAGAATTCCATAAAGCAAGAATAGTTTCAGATAGCCCTGTTTCCCTTCTAAGATTTCATTAAATTATATTTAAGTTTGTTTTATATCTTGTGAGACTTTCCACCTTATGAAAATTTCATCACTTTTTAAAGTTAATTCCATTAATCTTCAAGTCATTCCTTGATCTTCTTATGAGATATGAACTAAGGTTATGAGGTAGTCTCTGTGAAGAAATATGTTTATACCTGCTTACATTTCTTGTTAATTTCTAATGAAATATGCTTAAATGTTAAGATGTAGAAAATATTTCATTGTCTTATTTTAAAAGGTAGTTCCTATCAGAGATGAGGCCATCTGAGTTTTTAATAAATAGATTTTTAATTTAAGCATCAAATCTGAATTAAAAGTTACAAAAATAATAACTTGGGTAGAGAGTTGAGATAGAAATTGAATTAATGGAGGAAAGCTGTCTGAGTAAAAAAAAAAAAAAATAGAGACACAGAATAAGCCCAGAAAGAAAACAAGGGAAAGATGAGGATAATGAATCCCTGACATCTAGCAAACATGGTCTGAAGTCTTGGCCCTCCTACTAACTAGCTGTGTGACCTTGGGCAGGTGAGTTAACTGCTTTGTTCTCTACTGAAGTGGATGTGAATGAATTTTTAGCCTTCACAGATTTATTCCAAGGAACAAGTGAGTAGAGTGTTTTAGCCAGGCACATGGCATATACTAAATATTTCATTTTTTTGAGGGAGTAATTATTTACTTTCTGCTTTTGTTTATGTTTAGAAAGTAGATAAAGTCCTCCTGATTGTTTAAAATGCTCATCAAAGGTTGAAGGTCCAACTGAAGATATTTCCATGCTTAGGAAAGAAAAACACTAAGGTTACAATTCAAGCCTGAGCTGTAAAAGAAGCACCATTTTTGTTGATAGTAAATGAAATTTGACCTACGATAAATCTTTTAAAAAAATTTTAGTTGTAGATGGACACAATAACTTGATTTTATTTATTTTTTTATGTGGTGCTGAGGATCGAACCCAGTGCCCCATACATGCTAGGAAAGTGCTCTACCACTGCGTCACAACCCTATCCTCTGACCTATGCTAAATCTTGATTAGCCTTTAAGACAGAAGTTTTAAAGTAAATTATAAATTTATGTCTTCCCCAGGTCAGGAAACTTATAAAGGGTTAATAATCAAAAGAAAATATTGTTTTTATTTGAACCATAGCCTAAATAATAAATTATGTTCAATAGTGCATTCTACTCTGTATGCTTAATTTTAGAGAGTTTGAAATTTTAAAAAAAGATGTTTTACTTACCTTGTCAGCTGTTTGGATCATGGAGTCATTAACTGGGCATTATTTCTCAGTTGATAGTAACAATCCTGAATTTCAGAGATTATGCAGATGAAGAAGTAGTACCCCCTAAAACAACACTCTTGAAAGCTCAAACATGCCAAGTGATTAAAAACTTTTGTTTTTCTTTTTATGGAGTTAGAATTTTTTTTTTGAGACTGTTGAATAAAAGAAGAAAACAGTCTAGAGTTGGACTACATTTTGTTTGTGGACTGGGGCTAAGAATAGGCAGTTCTTTCCTGATTATCACTTGTAACCATGACATTTGTAATATACTTATATGTTTGTTATTATAGTAGAGCAAGTCAGTTTGTATAATTCAAACATCAGTCTTTAGGATGAGTTGTTTCAGAAATGCTACCCACAGTCCATTTTTGTCTAGGAAATTTGGATTCATAGACTACCAAAGTTTTTACCATTGCCTTTGAGTTGAAATTCCTTTGGGTGGGCATGGCCTTTCCAGTTTGTCATGGGCTCCATCACTGCCTATTGTATTACTTTTCACCTAGTTCCCACATTTCTCCTATCTCTAATCCACTGGTCTAGGTATGAGAAGCATGAAATCAATTCTTCACAGTAATAATTAAGTGAAGATTGAATGGTAGAAATTATAATGATAATTTTATGTGTATGGACATATCTATTAAAATTTAATCAAAGTTTCAAAATGGAAGTAAAATAGAAGGAATGCAAGTAGAATAAAGAAAGGGGTTCAGGGGAAGGAAAATGGGAGGAAAAGGGGAAGTACTGAGAATTGAAATGGAGCCAATTATGTTATATGCCTCTATGCAGATGTCAAGATTAACCTATTATGTATAACTCTAATGCACTAATAAAAACATAAAAAACTTAAATAAATGTTTAAAATTTTCAAAAAATAAATGTTGAAATAATTTCACTTAAAATTTAAATTGAATTATTAAATTAAAACTTTGAACATATATTTATTCTAATTCATATTTCCCCTTATTTTATTTAGTGATACTCTTTTAGAATAAAATAACTTTTAAAATAGTGTATGAAACATTATTCAATCTTTTACATTTACATTATTTTCCATTTTGGATGAAAATGCACTCAAATTTTGGACACAATTAAAACTTTGAAAATTTTTATTGGTACATTATCATTATACATAATAGACGGATTCATTGTCATATCTTTGTACATACACTTGACACAATTTATCAATTTTATTTCCCAGAACCTCTTCTTTTCTCTGTTCCTCCTCTCTCTTCCTCAAGCCCATGGTCTTGCTTCTATTTTTCATGAAATTTCTCTTTTCCTTATTTCTATTTGCCACATATGAAAGAAAATACATGACAATTAAAAAATTTAAAAATCACTACATTAAAAAATACCTTAGAATAATGTAATGCTACATTTCAAGGTCCTAGAAAAATAGAAACAAACTAATGCCAAATCTGTAGAAGACAAGAAATAATTAAGATCAGAGCCAAAATTAATAAATAAAAAATTTATTTTTTAAGGGTCAATGTACCAAAGAGTTGATTAAAAGATAAACAAGAATAACAAATACTTAGGCAAACTAAGCAAAAGAAAGAGAAAGAAGACCCAAATTAACAAAAATTAGAAATGAAAAAGGAGATTCAACACAGACATTCATGAAATCCAGAGGATCACTGGAGACTAAATTGAAAATTTATATTCCAATAAGTTAGAAAATCTAGAAGAAATTGACTATTTATAGACACATATGACTTACCTAAATTTAACCAAGAGGATATAGAAAACTTAAACAGACCAATATCAAGCAATAAGTTTGAAACAGTAATAAGAAGCTTCCAATAAAGAAAAGCCTGGAACTAAATAGATTCTCCGCCAAGTTCTACGAAGCCTTAAAGAAAAACTAATGCCTATCCTATTCAAATTATTCCAGAAATAGAAAGAGAGGGAACACTCCCAAATTAATTCTATGAAGCTAATATCATCCTGATACCAAAAACCAGTTAAAGATACAACAAGAAAAAGAAACTACAGAACAATACCCCAATAAATATAGACAATGCTCTTAATAAAATATTAGCAATACACATTCAAATACACATTAAGAAGATTCTACACCATGAACAAGTTGATTTTATTCCAGAAATTCAGGGATGGTTCAACAAAGCCAAATCAAAAAATGATGCTCATCACAGAAATAGAATTAAGGACAAAAATCACATGATCATCTCAATAGATACAGAAAGAGCTTTAACAAAACCCAGTGACCATTCATGTTAAAAACTTTGAAGAAACCAGGAATAGAATCAACTTACTTCAACATTATAAAACCTGTCAATGACAAACACAAAGCCAACATCAAACTGCATGGAAAAAACCTGAAAGCATTTTCTATAATGATGTTCACTGAGGATGTGGGGAAAGAGTACACTTTTAAATGATTCAAATTTGCTCAACTACCTTGGAAAGCAGTATGGAGATTTCTCAAGAGACTAGAAATAAAGTTATCTTATGATCCAGCTATCCCACTTCTTGGGATTTATCCAAAGAACTGGAATCAGCACACTCTGGTGATACATGCATACCCACGTTTATGGCAGTACAATTTATAGAAGATAAGTTATGGATCCAGCCAGATGTTTATCAACAGATGAATAGCTAAAAAAAGTGATATATACACACACACAATGGAGTTTTATTCAGTCATAAAAGATGAAATTGTATTGTTTTTGGGAAATGGATGGAACTGGAGAACACGATGCTAAGTAAAATAAGCCACACTTAGAAAAATCAAGGACCAAATGATTTTTCTTGTATGTGAAAACTAGAGAGAGAGAGAGAGATTAGGAATAAAAAAGAGATCTCATGAAAACTGAAAGGAGACCAATACAGTAGAGGAAGGTGATGGAGAAGGATGGAGGAGAGAAGGAAATAGGGAAGTACTGGGGAACTAAATCTACCAAATTATGCTATGTCCATGTACAAATATACCATAATTAATTCTGCTTGTATATATGATTATAATGTACTAATTAAAATAGAAATAATAATAATAGAAAGGAGATTAGTAGAGTAAAGTGAACAGATTGGGGAGAGGGAAGAGAGGAAGGAAAGGGAAGGTATTGGGAATGAGAGTGACCAATTATGTTATGTGCATAAATAAATATGACATGATGAATTCCACAATTATGTATAATAATAATATACCAATAAAAATAAATTTAACAATACAAAAAGGTTAAAAAAATCCTTGGGTGATTACTGAAGAAAAATCATGTAAACATATTCAGTATAATAGCATAATTATTGATTATGTGGCAAAAAAAACCAAAATATAAATTATGTAATTATCTATAGGAATTTATGAACTATAGACTTTATCTTATTGTTCATCTACTCATCACTGGTTCATTGACAAAATATTCTTATACATACAAAATAATCAAATTCAGTTACCTGCTGTTTTATCAATTTTTAGTTATATGAAAGCCATTGCTTTATATACAATTTTCTATTTTGATATTATAAAGGTATATTTTACAAAGTGGGAAATTTGTTTATTTTATAGCCTTTTAGCTACATTTTTAATGAGAAATATTTAGATAAATATTACATGTATCTAGATCTGTCAAGCTAACCCCTCATTCTGTAAAAGTTGGCAGCAGTTCTAGATGGAGACATGGTAGAGCATCCACAAGGAAACATTGACTTCTATTTCCTACTGACTTCTAGAGATGACTTTACAGAAATATCTTTTATGGCTACATGACAGTAATTGTTTCTTCCCTGCTGACCTCATAGACGATGACCCATGTATTTTTCTATGTCTGTTAATCATGGTTCCATATTCAAAGCTGTTGATTTCAGAAGTTTCTTGAGCTGCTCTATTTCCTTTGCCTATAGAAACATATCCTCTTGTAGTAGAATCATGTCAAATGCTGATTCAGAGAACAAAACTATTAAAGGCTGCAACTAATGATACTCTTCTAAAAAGAAAGTGTGATTGATATCCTGTTGTGGGAAAAATTTGAAACACTTTAAAGATGTCATTTTACCTAAAACTATGCTTATGTTTTATGTCATTTTGAGGATGAATATATTTATGTACTATTTCTATGTAAAAAATGTTATGCACCTACTTACTGTGATATTTACATAAAAAGGAAGCCTCATGGATGTCTTAGTAACTGTCTTATCACAAGAGGCATGCATCATACTGTTATTACGTGTATTCAAGATAAAAATACATTCAAAGTGCATTCTTTACAGAATTTAGAGTATAATTTCAGTTCTATTTTTTGCTTGTAAGTACTTTGAAGTAAAAACAGAGCTTTTTGTTTTATCAAAAAATACGTCCTTGGGAATGTGTTTGCATCTGTACTGATGTTGAAGTCAACCCAATTTTCTTCACCTTACTCTAGTCTGTCAGTGAAATTGATCCAGAGTGATTTAGGTGTGAACCACGTGCCTTGCCATTAGGGAAATCTCGACTTTTCTTCCTAGTACCCGAGAACAAGTGTTTCTCTCTCTTCTGTTGCTCGTCTCATTCTATGAAGAGACTCCTGATGAAGAAGGAGGCAATTGAACAAGTCTGGCAAGTCAGTTGATCCCTCCTAGCTATTTCTAAACTCATCTCCCAAAGATAAAAGGTGATTTTTTGCTAAACTGATCTTTTAAACAATGGCTACTGCCTTTATGGGAAGATGCCCTTGACTGTGCCTCTCCATGACTCTATCATACTATCTCTTGAACAATCTCCTGTCCAGGCATCCCGGCTGCAATACTTTAACTTTCTAAGTGTCTAACCGTCAATAAAATGCCTTTATCGGTTGTATTGATTCCATCGACTTGCAGAAAGCATGAATTATAAATGCTCCATGCCTTTTGACATGCTTAGTAAATAAATAAGTATAATTAAGAATGAAATCTCAGGACGTTTATGTCCTTGGTGCCATATTATAAATTCCAAATGCTGACCTGGAGAAATGTGTGAAGTGGTCCAAGGCACTTACTTCAAAATCACCTGTAAAGCTTTTAAGAATTCAAATTCCTGGGTTCGGTGTTTAGCTACCAAATACAAACTGGTGGTGATGGGGCAGGGAGAAGGACTGGGGAGTTGCAAGTTATGCATCTGGTGTTCTAGCCTCTCTACAGGTGTGCTTCAGTCTTCTTCCTCTGCTCTGTACCCAAAAGTCTGATCTGCAGGAACATTGCTGAGCTCCCTTGCCTTCTGGCTTCCAGGTGTGTTCAGCAAAGGGGACTGACTCACAGGAGGGAGGGAGGGAGAAGGGAGTCTGGGTATTTATCCTCCCTGTCCCTCCCCCTCCCTGAAGGCTGTTTCCAGCTGACTACTTCCTCCTAAAGCCAGCCCTTCCCTGATCTCTGCTCTATGTCCTGGTAACCACTGCCTTCCTGGTCCCTCTAGTCTTAGGACTTTGTCCAGGTCTTTTAAATAATTCCTTTACTGAATTCTTAATTTACCAAATTTGAGTGTCTCTCTTCTCTCACTCTTCCCCCTTTTACCTCCCTCCCTCTGCCCACCCCCTCCCCAAATCCTGATATGGAGTTTGAAATATACATCTATAATTTGCAAGATGTCTCTGTTCCTGGAGATAATACATTGCTATATATTATATAGGTTCAATGAGTTTACTTAAAATTGTTTCTCATTCTCTGTATATTTGTAGCTAGTGACTTTTTTAAAATTCACTTTTGAATTAAAATTGGTTGCACCCATTTTAAGTATATAGTTTGATGAGTTTTGAAATAGTATACACCTGTGTCATCACCTTGACAATTACCTTAAAGAACATTTTCCTCACACCAAAAAGTTCTCTTCTCTGCCAAGCTTCTCTCTATACCAGCCCCATGCAGGAAATGATCTACTTTCTGTTACTATAGATGACTTTGCCTGTTCTAGAATTTTGTACAAATGGAAGTATGCAGTACATATTTTTGTCTCTTTCTACTCATCATCATGTTTTTGAAATGTATCCTCGTTGTTGTGTCTATCAGTGGTTTATTCCTTTTTTACTACTTAGCAGTATTCCAATGTATGGACATACCACAATTCAAATAAACCTGGTATGAATATTAATGGTTATCCTTCTGTGGATGTATGTTTTCATTTTTCTTGGGTAAATATCTAGAAGTGGAATTGATGGATCATAAGTAAGGTATATATTTAGCTTTAACTGAAATCTTTATGATATTGACCTTATAACCAAAAATGTATCAATTTACCTAAATTTTGTTTAATTTCTCCCAGTGAAGTCTTAATAGTTTTTGGTGTAGAAATCTTGTATAATCTTTCTTATATTTATCTCTGACTTGTGTTATGTATTTTAATGCTATTTTAAAGGTGTAATTTTTATAATTTCAATTTTTATTTGTTGCTGATTTAGAAACACAATTGACTTTTATATGCTGATCTTGGAACCAGTGACCTTGTTAAATTTACTTAATTTTTCAATAATTTTGTTTTCTTTTATATCTTCAATGGGCAAAAGAATCATGCTAACTGCAAATAATGAACAGTTTTATTTTTTTTATTATTCGTATACTTTTTTCTTGCCTTATCATGCTGGCTTGAACCTAAATGATTTTCCCCCATAGAAATGCCAATAATATCCTTGTCTTTCACTCAATTTGGGGAAAACTGAATATTTCACTATTAAATATTGGGTTTGAGGAGATATTATTAGAGCAAGGAAGTACCTATCATTTTTATTTTGGTTTTTCCCTGTAACCATGAATGAATTTCCACAAATACCATTTTTTTGGTGGATTTATTTAGATCACTCTCATTTTTTAATCTCATTTTTAAATCTGCAGATTCGTTAAAAAATTTCAGACCCTGTTGTTATTCTATGTCTCTACCATCACTTGGATAACAATTTCATTTGATGGCCTTAAACTTATTTGCATATTTCCCCCAAACTATTGAGAAAACACTTTCTTATAGTGCTGAGTTAAGAAGAAAGTATGTTAATTCAATTCAGATTTTATAATCTTTGTAGACTTTGATTAGCATCACTTTCACTTTAAATTTTTTATGATGAATACCTCAAAACAAGTTTAAACTCTTGTACCTATTTATAGGTTCAATCTGTTATAATATATATGAGTTGTCTTATTTCCCGTGAACCTACATTTCAAATAATTATTGCACCCAATTTTAGGACAAATAAGATTAAGAAAAATATGAGAACCATATGTGGTCAAAAACAGGAAGATGATAATTAGTAAAAATGAACTTTAGAAAATGTGCATCTGCAGAGTTCTTTATGTGCTTGAAATGCAAAATCCTTTATGAGTTCTGAATCCATCTGATGCCTGATATCAGAGGTCACATTGTCTAGTAAGCAGGCTCTGAGATGCAGATTAGATTGCAGGAGGTTTGTTAGGAATGATGCATGTAAGAAAGTGAGGGAAGTCAAAGTGGATCCATGCAGAAGCCCTGATACAGTGCAGTTATAACAGATAACAGATACCTCAGTAATCCCCACTTCTAAAGCTGAGTTGGTCTTCATGGTGAACCCACCTGAGGCAGGAGGTCTAGATTTACTTCTCACTGAACCAGGCATCGGATATGGGCTGCCCCCTGAAAGGCAAGCAAACCTTCTATTAAGATAGTTCCCAGAAAGGGACTGAGTTAGAGACTCAGTTGCCAGCATTTCCGGCAGCTAAGGAATAAGGACCTTCTTCCTGAAGGGGTCGGCTGGGCAGCACATCACATCATCCACTGCAACCAAGATCTGACATCAAGCCAAATATTTTGGAATTGGGTTAATCCATTTTTTCTTGATAGGGCTTTGATTTTGTTTATATTAGTGCTCTACAATACTTTTGACTGAGCTCTGATGGAAAGAGAAGGTACTGGTGTCCGGAATCTGTGTTTTACGTTTCGATTCTGCCATTTTGCTGCTCTATGTATGCTTGTAAGTACAGTCACTTAAGGGATCTGCATCTTGGTTTCCTGCCCAGTTAGAGACAAAGAATAGTATTTTAAAGTATAAAGGCACAGACAATTGGATACACTTTAACTGACACTTTCCTTTTGTATTTTTGCTGAAAGAACTTTCCAATTGATATCTGCAGATTATTTATTTAGCTATTTCCAAACCAGACCCATAGAGTGACTTTTAAAATTTGATTGCACTGTTTGAGAAGTAGTGCGACGTGGCTGATTTGGAGTACCTCTGACTAGCTCAGTTTCACATTCACCTGACTTTTCCTGTAATAGACAGAAACTAAAAGGCAATTTTGAAACTAAAACAGAAATGAAAAGCCATTTTAATAGAACACCTACTTACAAACCATGAAGAACTCTGCCTTTACGACTAGCGTCGTGCTTAGTTTCAAAGGAAGAGTCCGTCTTTCCTGGAAGATGAAAACGGACTTTGCAAGTTGATATTATTACTGTGCAGTGGTGCATTTTTTATATTCAAACCCGAATGTTAGTATACACAATGAGACACATGGAATAATACATGCTAAGGAAGTACCAGTTTCTAGAAAAATGCCCTCTAAAGTTTCCCTGCTGGATTGCCTTGCCTAGTGGCTTTTCTCTGAAAAATCTTTTCCTAGTCTCATAAATGCAATAATCACTCATTTCCAGTTCGACATATATGGTCATCTTTCTCTTTTTGTGGCATAGATTATCAATTCATAAGCAGTGGCTGTTTCAGGCTGAATTTTAATTTCTCATAGATGAAGCTGAACATTTTTCCTATGGCTGATCTTTAAAGAACACAGTGAATGCAGAGGCTATACCTGGGTTCTGAGGGTGACATGAGGTGGAGGGAACCCCCCCCCCCGCCCCACCCCAGTATTAAATAACAGCTAGTTTTTTTAGTCTTCTGCAAACTTTGTTATTCTACAAGCTTGTGAAATGTGTTACATCTCCTAAAATCTACTACAATTCAGTTTCTCCACTCCTCTCCCTGCCCCTGAAATGACATTATGTGATTTCCTCTTGTTTGCAAGTTAGTTAATAGCTAAATTCTGTCAAAATCAATTTGTGAATAAGTAAACGCCTCGTAATAAATAACACACTTTCAAAGCACATGTTGTTTGGATTGATCTAACATCATTCAATAAGCTCGGCCAATACCATTTCACGTTAACTTCTGTCATGTTTAAATGCACTTATAGGCTAATAGGGCAGTTTGTAATTTTGCTATACTTACACTATTGCTCAAAAATATGGCATATAACAAATAAATAAGAGGTGAAGGAATTTGTATTGAATGTTCACTGAGGGCTTCCTCTCTTACTGCCCTCACTCACAGAAGCTACCCTGGGAGATGAATGTGCCAGGATAAGTTATCTGAGGCTCATAAAATCTTTTTCAGAAGATTGAAATAAAGTCAGTGCTTGCAGAAGACAAATCAATTGTGACATTTCTGAATAGAGTGCGATGCATTTAATTAGCACAAGACATACTGGCAAATGCTGAATTACCCAATAAATCACTGGATGCTGGAACCCATGCAGAGCGGGGAATCAGCTGTCTTGTGAGATGTACAGCAAGTGATAATAGGGAGATATGGCCATTTGTATTGTCACTTTGCCCCATTTTCTGTTAATTTTTTTTTTCTATTTTGACATTTGCACATGGGGCTCCCTTAATTATTCGAAACTATCATCGAACTCACTCCCTTCCTACTTGGAGAATATTTTGCAAATATTTGCATTGGCCAAGGACATTCACTACTGTTGATATGATATGGCAGATGTGGCATGCGAGGTCCTCCATAGAGAGACAGTAAGTGCAGATAAAAATCCTCAGCCCAAACATGCTGAAAAAGCAACTAACAGGGTCACTGTATTGCAGTCCATTGAAAATATTAAAGGTGTTACTTCAGTCATTTTTAAGTCTCACAAAGATATCTACCAGTTTAGGCAGAAAAATGGCTTACTTTAGTGCTTGACACCTTTGGTTTAATTTTTTTTTTTTTAACCTGGAACTTAGACGCTGCTTCAGTCTATTTTTAAAAACGTTACAGTTAAGAGCATTGGGGCTTATATCCAACGTGTTGGCTATCACTCTAGAAAGAATTGAAAATGAATTCTAAATGAGTCTTGTTGGTGTTGGAAGACGAGGTGGAACATTTCCTCCAGTGAGAGAGATGTTGTAGATAAATTGGCGATTGCACCCGCGAACCTTCTATCCAGTAGCTTCCTATTACATAAACATCAAGGCAGCTCACATCTTAAGCACCAGATCATACAAAAGACCCCTGCTGCAGTCACTTCTGTGCCTTTGACACTCACTTAAGTGGTGACATTTCAATGGTAGGTAGAGTAGATAGATGGTAGATCAGGGTAACGATGCTACTGACTAAGCGAATATGAGTATGCAATGTAAGGAAAGGAACAGGCTTTCATTTATGAAAAATCTCAGGTCTGCAGAGCTGGATTCTGATGCTCCTGGGGAGCTGCAACTCAAGACCTGCTAGTGCCACTCATTGGAGGGCATGGACACCTAGCTTGTGGTGCTGGGGCTTCTAATCACAAAACAGAGAAGGAAGAGGGAATCTCAGAATCACCAGGGAAGATTTTTCAAATAATGCCCAGTCCCATTCTTTCCTTTCCCCAGATATTCTAAAACATGGACACAGAAGAGCTCTCCTGCAAGCATAAATTTAAAAACAAACCCCCATGGGCATCCAACATTGTCTGGTACACATGGGGAAGTTGGCTCTCCTAGTACCAGTTGGTTGGATCTTGATTAGGCTCATCATCAGTGATGCCATCTCGCATTGATGTGAAGATATGTGATTCCACTTTGTAATGTGTACAACTTTAGTAGAAAAGATAGACATTTTAAAATAAATCCAAACTAAGCCTTTCTTCTGGATCCATGTTAACACCAGGAAGGAAGGGCCAGCTGCGGTGTCACACATCTGTAATTCCAGTGGCGTGGGAGGCTGAGGAAGGAGCATCTCCAGTTCAAAGCCAGCCTCAGCAAAATCGAGGAGCTAAGCAATTCAGTGAGACTCTGTCTCTAAATAAAATACAAAATAGGGCTGGAGATGTGGCTCAGTGGTTGAGTGCCCCTGAATTCAATTCATAGTACCAAAAATAAATAAATAAATAAATAAAAAATAAAAAAAGAGAGAAAAGGAAGGAAGGGAGGAAAGAAGGGGAAAGACTAGCAAGATAATCTGTTTCCCACCATTATGTGTTTTCAAAAATGGCTGCTTTGCAATTATTAAATTAATGACTTTCCATGTCTTAAAGTAAGGCAGATTTTTTTTCTTGGAAAAACTTTTCTCTGGTTAAAAGATGTGGTTACAAATCTTGATTATATCAATTTGTCATTCCTCATTTAAGTTTTCCAAAGAAGCTTCACTCTGCCTCTCTAATTAGCCTGAAGAATGAACCCTTCATATGGTATGTCCCATAATAAGTAAAGTTTCCTTGTTCTGTAAGAGATTCAGAAATTAAGAAGGAAATATCAAATCAAATGTCACTTCAGGAAGGATTTAGGAAAAAATATTAATCATTTATAACTGCCTCTAAGGAATTAGAAGAATTCTGAATTTTCCTCTAAACCAGTATCTAGGTACTTTCTTTCTCTTTTTTTTTCCTTCAAAATGAGATAGTGGAGTACAGAAGCTGAGACTTAGAATGCAGTTCTCACAATCCTGTAGACTTTGGATTAAAATGCTCGTTCTGCTACTTGCCTATATGACATGTGCCAAATTATTTAAATTACCAGAGCTTCAATTTTTTTCTCATTTGAACACTGGTGTTCTAATACACCCACATAGGGTTGTTTTAAGTTAGGTGATATAAAGCAATTAGCTGAGTTAATAAATACTTTCATTGTAATTAGTAATAATTAAGACCTGTGTTATTTCCAGCTAAGTGTGCAACTTCCTCTCTTCCATTCCCATCGCCCCTGCAAACTTGACACATCCATCACCTGCTAATCCTCTTCTCAAATAGTCTCCTTTACTTGGATTTTTGAAACATTTTCTTATTGTCACTAGATTTTTGGCCAAAGCACTCTGCTGCTATCACTTTTGACATCCTATTATTTATTTTTTTGTTTTCATACTTTGAATTTAGATTATTCTTTATAAATACTGTAAAAAATGAAGACAAAAACAAACAAACAAAAACCTTTTCCCACACTGCAAGTCATCATTAATATCAGGGAAATTTTTTTTTAAAAAGGAAATTACTATTTTCTTTTTTTGTAGTGTTGGGGATGGAACCCAGAGCCAAGTGCTGTACCACTGAGCTATATCCTCAGCCTCCCACCACATTTCTCTCTTTGAATTTTGAGGTAGGGTAGCTTTAAATTGCTGAGCCTGGCCTTAAATTTGTGGTCTCCTGCCTCAGCCTCTGGAATAACTGGGATGACAGCCCCTGAGCTCTGCTATAACCAGAAAAATTTCTTGCTTTTTTCCCATTGGGTCATTTTAAAGAAGGCAAGTATGTCAGAGGAATGAGAAGATGTACTCCATTTGTGTATAATATATCATAATGCATTCTACTGTAAAATAAATAATTAATTAGAAAAATAAACATTAATGTGACCTTAGAAATTTAAAAACGGTGTGAATTCAAGAAGTTGGCAGGGCTGGGGTTCTTAAGGAGACTCTCCCAGCCTGTGCTGGCTGCAGCTATCCTTGGTATCCCTTGATTTACAGAAGCAACACTCTAACCCCTGTCTTTGCCTTCAAATGGACTTCTTCCCTGTGCATTTTCTGTTTCTGTACATTGTCAAATTTTCTACTCCTTCCAAGGACATGAGTCATTGGATTTAGGGCCCACCCTTATCCAGTAAGACATATATATATATATGTCATACTGTATATATATATATATATATATATACACACACACACATATATATACACACAAATACACACACACACACCCCATATGTATATATTTTCAAGCATAAACAAATATATATACACATATATATGAATATATAATTATATTTATATTATATAGATATTATATATTATATGATTATGTTTTATATTAATGTATATTACATATGACTATATATAATTATGTATACATATGTATGTATATTTGGGTGTATATTTCCAAATAAAATTATATACTGACCTTCAGAAGTCTTGGAGGGATACCAGTCAACTAGTCTTGGAGGGATACCAGTCAACTAGTCTTGGAAGGGTGCAAATGAAAGTTGATTTTTTAAAGAAGAAATAATTTGCACTTTCCTGAAGAATCTTCCACTGAAGTGGTCATTTGTGTTTGTCTCCATCTCCTGGCCACATTCTCATTGCGACTACCCTAGAGAAGGTTGTATTATACAGAGCTAATATTTTGAAATGTGTAATCTGGTCTGTTTTGCTTTAAGTACACACACTTGACTTTAATTTGTTTAGAGCACCTTTCTGTGGGGTTGGGGGAGGAGAAAAGAATTAGGATTTGTTAAAGAAATCATGTTAACATTTTATATTCAAAATAGTTATCGACAGCTAAGATAATTGCCCTGAAAACCTGTTTGTTCAAAAGGAGTTTCTAGATTCTTTTGGCACTGATCTCCCTATTTATTTTTTTGGACCTACATACCACCACTTTATTGTTAAATAGAAGAGATACATATTTGATTGGACCAGGAAGACACTGAAGGCATAAGAAAGCATAATGTAGAAGGGACCTGAATGCTCATGGTGCTCACTGCTACTGTAAATGAGTCCTAATAATGAGATTAATAATTTTTCTCTTGTAAGAGGCTTGGACCACTCTCCTTTCCTAGTTAAAGTTTTTTTAAAAAATGGACCACATTCATTCTTTCCTCTGGTCAATCTGACTGAATTCCCAGTTCCCATTCCTAAAACTATCCATAGCTAAACTTGTTGTCTTGGTCACACAAATTTATAACCCACCAGGTATCTACCAGCACCAAGAACTGTAAAAACCTTGATTTTTTGTTACAACTTGTGAAACTACAAACCTGGCACTCTCCCTTCTGAACCCTATCTAACCCATTGATCTCCCTATTTTTTGGCATATAAGTTGCTAAATCAGGGATTCAGTTCACAAAGTATTCTCAAAATCTATGGAAAATACCAATATTAATGGTCAATATTTAGCTAAGCATTTGAAAGTGGAAAGAAGGAGGTGCATAAAAAATATCTTTATTTACTGGGTAATGGAGAGGACATTGGGAAGAAAAAAGGAGAAGAATTTAAAAGATATGGTTCAAAAATTTATTTTCTACTTGGCAAGAAAAAGTTCATGAGAAACCATGATTCTGGCGGCAATAAAATGGGTCACCATAAAAATCTATATTTTTTAAAAGGCGGCAGAAAACTAGGAATGTAAAGAAATGGAAAGGTACTCCATTCCAGAGAAGGGCAAATCTTTCTTAAGTAAGCAAAGGAGGTAGCCAATTTCATCCTGGGGCAAATTAACAAGTTGGAAGGTGTGACAAGTTAATTATTAGGTCTTCCATGGGCAGAGGGACTTTCTGTGGGTAATGAGAAACCAGCAGAACTCTAATCAATTGTGGGTAGGCTGGTGGCAGTACAGAATACAGAGCAGTCTCAAATGCAGGGTTAGTTCTTCCTAAAATATTTGAAACCAGAAGTAAAGCAAAATGAAGCAGAAGAGCAACCCTGGCTCAACCTAGTCCCATTCCTGATTGAGTCCAAGTAATCAGTAGGTTATCCTGGTTGCCAGACAGAAGGAAGAGTATGTCTTTCTTAGGGGAAAATGCTATTTACTCCAGTAGTTCTTAAATCAGGATATTCGAGCTACAATGTAAAACATGTGAAACTTGTAAATAGTTATGAGAAAATAATCAAGAAGAAAACCAGTTAAGAGAAGCTCATCCACAGATGACCCAGATGTTGGAATCAGCAGATTAAAGACTTCAATAGTGATAGATATTTTAAAGAAAATAGAGAAAAATTCTGGTAAAGATGGTTGACATTTTAGGATTAAAAAAAAAACAGAAAAAAATGTCCAACACACACTCTCTGAAATTAAGAATTAATTTGATGGACTTAGCAGCGGACTGGACACCGTGGAAGGAAGAACAAGTAAAGCTGAATGTTCTTCATTAGGAATGAGCTGGACTGAAACAGAGTGAAAAAATAATGGTGGAAAAGGAGGACTCAAGACATGAAGGATGAGACAGAATGAAGCAGACTGTTCCAAAATTGGTAAAAGATATCAAGCCCCAAATTCAAGAAGCTCAACAAACTCCAATCTGAACAAATAGAGGGAAAACCGTATTCTGGCACATCACAGTCAAATTGCTGAAAAGCAAAGAAAAAGAAAAATCTTAAAAGCAGCCAGGAAAGAAAAGACACATCAAATGCAGCAGAACAACAAATGAAGGAGTCTGACTTCTCACCAGAAATAATGAAGGTCAAAACACAAGGTCAGGACTTCGGTGAAGTCCTGAGTAAAAAGCATGCCCACCCAGGAGTCCATACCAGTAAAAATCTACTAGAAAATGATGATAACACAAGTACATGTTCAGACAAAGATAAGCCAAAGAATACTTTGTCAACAAATCGAATACTGTATGAGAGATAATACAGAATATATTTTTGAGGCCAAAATTGAAGACAAGATATTCAGGAATGAATAGAAAGTAACATAAAATGTACTTCTAAAATATTTTGAAGATTATTTTATTTATTCATATTTTTGGTACCAAGGATTGAACCGGAGGGGGGGGCGTTAACCACTGAGCCACATCCCCAGCTCTTTTTATATTTTATTTAGAGACAGGGTCTTGCTAAGTTGTTTAAGTTCTCACTGAATTGCTGAGGCAGGCTTTGAATTCATGATCCTCCTGCCTTAGCCTCCTGAGCTTCTGGGATTATAGACATGTGCCAGCGTGCCCAACTAATTTTGAAGATTATTGAGTACTTAAAGCAATAATGAAAATGCACTGATACAAATGTATCATATAATTTGTAACAGATTTAAAAAGTGAAGTATTTTATAGTAACACAAAGGGTAGGGTGGACAAGTGAAAGTATGATTTTGTTTGGTTCTCATCTGTGAAAAGATAAAATAAAGAAGGTAAAAAATGTTAGTGATACCTATAATAAATTCAAAAGTCAGCATTGAACAAACAACAGAAATGTATAGCTAAAACGAAAAAGCGAAATGAGAAAATAAACATCTTTAACCACAAAGACAGCAGAGAACTTGAATGAAAAAGCAAGAAGATGTTTTAGTCAGATTTTTCACTGCTTTTACTAAAACACCTGACCATAACAATTGTAGAGGAGGAAAAGTCCACTTGAGTCCTCATGGTTTTAGAGGTCTCAATCCATAGACAGCAGGCTCCATTCCTTAGGTCTCCACGTGAGGTAGAACAATATGGTGGAAGAATGTGGCAGAGGGAGCAGCTCACTGATGATCAGAGAGCAGAGAGAGAGGTTTCCACTTCCAGACACAAATATATATACCCCAAAGCCACACCCCCAATTCCCACCTCTTTCAGTCACACCCTACTGCTGCAGTTACCACTCAGTTAATCCCTATTGGGGATTAATTCACTGATAAGGTTAAGACTCTTACAACCCAATTATTCTCCTCTGTACCTTCTTGCATTGTCTCACAAGTGAGCTTTTGAGGGACACATCACATCCACACCATTACACAAGAACAGGAGGAACAATTAGAGAAAGAATAGCAAGATGTTATACTTAAACTATATCAGGAATTGTATTCAGTGCAAAAGGAAGTCATGCACCATTGTCAATTCTTTCAGTTGGAATAACACAACAATGTCCAACTATGTGCTGTTTACAAGAGACCCTTTAAATATCAAGACACTGATGTGCAGAAAGGAAAATAATTGAAAGTATTATACTGTCTGGGCACTGACTCTAATAAAAGCCATGTAACAATATTAGACAGTCAACTTCAAGACAAGAAGCATTACTGGGAACAAAGAGGACCATTTCAAAATAATATAATAAGCCAGATACCATGGCACATGCCTGTAGTACCAGTTACTGGGGAGGCTGAGGCAGGCACATCATGAGCTTAGGAGCTTGAGGCCAGCCTGGGCCACATAGTGAGACCATATCTCAAAATGAATGAATGAATGAACGAAGGAATGAATAAATAAATAAATAAAGATCTTGCTTACCCCTTATTATTCTAACAGTGTCATTTGAATCATTTATATCTATGTCAAATAGCTAAACGATGTGAATATTTTCATTTATTGAGTAACTACTATACTCCTTCAAGGTATTAGCCCCTCACTTAACAGATAAGAAAACAAGTATTGATGATGGGTTATCTATCTAAATTTATGCGAGTAAGTTATAATGAATAGGAATTGAACATGGGTTGGTTAACCCCAGAGTCTTAGGCAATAAAGTCCTGTATGTAATAAACTAAAATTGAGAGCATAAAAGTTAGGATCAGACAGAGATGACAGTGTCAGAAAGTTCTGGAATCTGAGGAAAGATGTGGAGTGGGCAGTAGGGACATGTGAGTCAACATGCGGCTTAATTTGCTTAGTGTGTCCTGTCCTGCAGCTTCTTGGGCCATGAAGGTCACTGTGTGCTTTTCAGGGGCACAAAGGAACTCTGTTGAGAAACTTGTCCTCCATGCTTTGTTTGAAGTCTGTTCTCAGACTCCCTCTTGTTCCTATGACATAAGTGGGTATAATCTTCTTGTTATTTGGGGGGTAATGAGACTGACGTGCAAGGGAGTCCAGTGATTTTTTTGATTTGCCACTTCACGGTAAATAGCGAAGTGGAGCGATAAGGACCAGATGAGATGTGACTCTCCATCACCTATATTCACAAAACCGTTGTTCTCTCAGACTGAAACTGAGGACATCTAACAGGTTCTCACTTCAAACCAACACAATATTGCAACTTCTTTGTTTAGCAATAAAGTTAAAACAGTTAAAAAGAAACCACAAAAGCAATGGCTTATGAATGAAGTAACTAAGCAGTTCTGGCTAAAGTAGGTCTATTCAGAAAGACATCACAAAAGAAATCATTCATGGTAATAAATGAGTCTAGGACACAAGAGAATGGTAGAAGGGAAATGTCTGGGATTAGATGATGGCTTCTGTTGTGTTAGGATTCACATTAATTATTCTGCTTGTTCAAGATAAGAGGTTAAAGATGGTGAAGAATGTGAAGCAAACATGTTGCTGCTAAAATGGAAATGACTCCAAATTTTTAAAAAAGAGGAGCCTGGGGTTTCCCTCCTCTCATTGTGTAGCTCTAAGGACTTCTCAGAGGCAATTCTCTCAATCTTTCTCACTTGAACATCCAGCAATTGATGCCCCTAGGGTCTCCAAAGCCACAAATCAAGCAAGAGTGGATATGGTACTGCCTGCTCTGGAGAAAATTGCTCACTTGGGGAGGAGGTGGGGCTCCTTAATTCCTAGCTCCCTGGGACTCCACAAGAGCCCAGAGGTTTTCCTTTGGGCCTCAAAAACATGCAGGGTACTGTTTGTATCAATGAGTCCTTGGCTTGTGTGTGTTCAATTAGATATGCAGATATTTACATACACTATTATGATATAAAACCAAGTACTATAAATACCATGTGTCACATGAATACCCCATACTGTTGAAACAACAAATGCTTCATCAAAGGCTCAATCTTATTTTGATCCCCTCATGACTTTCATTCCAAAGGAAATTGGGGGCTCATAAAAAAATGGAGCACGGTTAGGGCAAACTCTGATGGCAATTCCAAAAGCTTTGGAATCTAAATTTTGCAACTTCTAAAAGATGGATAATAGAAGTTATCTTCTCACTGGACTGACATGGGAGGGAGGGTGAAGGAGACACGGAATCCAACTCTTCATTCATTCATTCATTCATTCATTCATTCATTCATAAAACATACAGTCCTCAGAGACTGAAGTTAAAGAGGTGAAGCAGGTGACTAGTTCCGGTGCAGGCAATCACTGTGGCATGCCCAATGCAGAACCAATGAGAAGACATGGATAACTCATTCAAATAGCACCAATGGAGCAGGCTCTGTGCTTACCCTCTGAACAGAGTTGGCAAAGGGCTTGGACTGCTAATGCCCAACTTGGGCACCCCATATGCTACCCCAGAAAGGATTTATAGCTAACCTCACCATTGCATGGACTTTTCTATTTCAT
Organism: Urocitellus parryii; assembly: GCF_045843805.1. Lineage (NCBI taxonomy): Eukaryota > Metazoa > Chordata > Mammalia > Rodentia > Sciuridae > Urocitellus > Urocitellus parryii. The sequence continues at coordinate 58,793,770 of NC_135539.1, read as the reverse complement.
AAAAGGATTTTCTGATATTGAAGAAATAGTCCTCTTTAATTTTGTGTGGTTGTGTTAAATGTTTGGGCGAAACTCAAGGCCAATGTTCATTTTGCTGTGTTTTGATTTCTGTACCTTGGCAAAGCGAGGGATTTTTGTGGGTGATTATTCTTCTGAACATTTTTTTCTGGATTTGACATGCCACCTACACTCTCCTTTCATAATCATCACATTCTCCTATTAATTTTTATTTGGAAATTTTTAACATATTATTTTTTTTCTATTTAGTTATAAACTTACTTGTCAGATACCCCATTATTTATAATAGCATGATGTTATCTATTCATGTCTTTAAAATACTCTTTCCTTTCAAATGTAATTTAAATTTGATAATATAAATATTTTGGCATAAGGGAAAGCATTTTTAACCAGCGGGTGGCATTTAAACTACTTTATTGAGATGGCATGGGCCCAGAAAGCTTTTGGAATTTACAAATATGATTTGATTTATATTTTACTTTGCAAACCAGGACCAGGAGAATGACTAATTAGAATCATGATTCAAAACTATAAGGAGTAGTTATTGATTCAGATCATGAAGCGACCCAAATGATCCCATGCAAACATCTATCTCCCTCTTCATCCAAAGTTCAGGGGTTAAGAGCTGTTTGTCTCAAATCCTTGGCATTAACTCTGTCTTTGTAATGAAGAAGACAATTAAAGTCTCTATTCATTCACTGTTAGGAGGTAGTGTATTAATTAGCAAAATCTCTCAATTAATAACACTCTGAAATTTACCACTTGTTTCTCACCTTTCCTTGTCTATCTGAATACACGAACAATTATCACAATGAAGAAAATGTCTAAAATTCCAAGAATACATACTCACTTCTTGTTTCAGCTGCTTGAAAGGTAAATGTCCTCATCTTTAAAACAAGGATTGATACCTTATATAGCAGATAGTGGCATTATTTATTCACCATTTAAATTTTGTCTCCTTGGGTCACATAATTGTAAGCTAGTACTCATAACCATGAATACATAGAATGTTCCTTTTATATATTTCTCAGTCTCAGAAAGGTTAACTAGCTACCTAAGGACACACAGCTGCAGTTAGTCATAGAGATCAACTCTAATTTTGGGTACTGTGTCTCTAGAATCTGGACTTTTATTTTTTTTTCACTTTTTTTTTAAATTTTTACTGCTATGGTAGACAGCCTCCAAGGAATGCATAAATATCACAGGATAATCAGAGTTGTGGTTAAATATTTATGTATGATGTTAATGTTAGTCACTTTAGCATTATTTAAAAATAGTAAAAATTGGAAGCAGCATTAATGTCCAACAGTTGAAAAATGGTTAAATAATTTATGGTGCAAGGGAATATTATTCCTTCATTAGAAATCATGTTTTTAAAAATCAGAGCCATTTGTAGCTACTTACTATAATGCAAAACAGGGAAGTAAAATCAGGTTACAACTAATAGAGAGAATATGAGTTTGTTTTTTTCAAGAAAAAAATACTTATACACATACATAAGAAAGAATAGGAAAATAACAAAATTGGAAGCAAGTGGACCAAAACAGTATTAGGTATTTTTTTTCTTTGTTTTGTGGTGCTGGGAATGGAACCAGGAAATTACTTATGCCAGACTCTACCACTGAGTTTTTTTTTAATTTACTTGGATTAAGGATCAAGAATAATTCCAATTCTCTTCAGTATACTTATCTGCTTTTCTTCCCTCATTTTCTTGATTGTACAACACGATGTTATGACATATATAGTGAATTACCACAAGTAAGCAATGTAACATATTCAACATCTTCCATGGTTAATGGTAGTCCTATGTGTGCATGTGTGTGTGGGTGCGTATGCTCTGTTAGGAAGTTTTCAATATATATACAATATATAATGCAATATTATTAACTATAGCCCTCCTGCTGTCCATTATTTCTTTAGACTTATTTATTCTACATAAATGCAAGTTTGTATCCTTTAACCTACATTTTCTCATTTACTCCCCTCTACCACACCTAATAACCACTATCCTTGCTCTGTTTGAACTCTTTTTTTTAAAGATTATATATTTAAATGAGTCCCTACAGTATTTATCATTTTGTGTCTGGCTTATTTCACTTAACTTACTGTTCTACACATTCATCCATGTTACTGAGAATGGCAGGATTTCTTTTTCAAGGCTAAATAATATTATCTACACACACTTACTTACACATTCACTCATACATGCCACTTTTCCTTATTTAATCATCTGTAGATAGATACTTAGGTTGTTTCCATATTTTTGCTATTGAAAATGATCCTGTAATGAACATGTGAGTGCAGATCTCTGTTTGAGATTCTGATTTCATTACCTTTGGGTAACAATAAGTAGTGAGAATTCTGGATCATATGCTAACATATAAAGGCTTCAGGTTTTTTCCACCAGTTGTTATCTACAGTTTTTTTTTAATAGTAGCCATTCTAACAGGTGTAAAGTGATATTCACTGTGATTTTAATTTGCATTTCTTGTGATTAGTGATGTTGAATATATTTTTCTTTTTTGAAAATTTAATTTGTTCCTTTTAGATATGACAGTAGACTGTATTTTGACATCTTATAGATACACAGAGTATATTTTATTCTAATTAGAATCCCATTCTTGTGGTTGTACATGGTATAGATTTTCTTTTTTTTTTTTCGGTGTGGGGCGGTACTGGGGATTGAACTCAGGAGCACTCAGCCACTGAGCCACATCCCCAGCCTGGTTTTTATATTTTATTTTAGAAACATGGTCTCACTGAGTTGCTTAGCACCTCGCTTTTTGCTGAGACTTGCTTTCAACTCATGATCCTTTCTGTCTCAGCCTCCTGAGCTGCTGGGATTACAGGTGTGAGCCATCGAGCCCAGCTTTGACATATTACACACATGGAGTATATCTTATTCAAATTAGGATCCCATTCTTGTGGTTGTACATGATATAGATTTTCATTGGTAGTGTATTCATATGTGAACATAGGAAAGTTATGTCCAATTAATTCTATTGTCTTTTCTATTCCCATTCCCCCTATTTCCCTTTGCCTAATCCACTGAACTTCTATCCTCCCCGCTTGTTGTGTGTTAGCATCCTCATATCAGAGAGAACATTTGAACTTTGGTTCTTGGGATTGGCTTATTTCACATAGCTTGATAGTCTCCAGATCCATCCATTTACTGGAAAAAGGCATAAAGTCATTCTTTATATGGCTGAGTAATATTCCATTGGGATATATATACCACATTTTCTTTGTCCATTCATCTGTTGAAGGGCACTTAATTTGGTTCTGTAGCTTAGCTATTGTGAACTGAGCTACTGTAATCATTGATGTGGCTGCATCACTGCAGTATGCTGATTGTAAGTCCTTTGGATATATAACAAGAAGTGGGATAACTGGGTCAAATGGTGGTTTCATTCCAAATTTTCTGAGGAATCTCCACATCACTTTCCAGAATGGCTGGACCAATTTGCCATTTTACCTGCAATGTATGAGGGTACGGTTTCCCCCACATCACCAACATTTATTGTTACTTCTATTCTTGATAATGGTCATTCTGACTGGAGTGAGATGAAATCTCAGTGTAGTTTTAATTTGCATTTCTCTGATTGCTAGAGATGTTGATTTTTTTTTCATATATTTGTTGACCATTCGTATTTCTTCTTTTGAGAAGTGTCTGTTTAGTTCCTTTGCCCATTTATTTATTGGGTTACTTTTATATATTTTGGAGACTAGTGCTCTATCTTAGATGCAGGTGGCAAAGATTTTCTCCCATTCTGTAGGCTCCTTCTTCATGCTCTTGTTTCCTTTGCTGTGAGAAGATTTTTAGTTAGATACCATCTCATTTATTGATTTTTAAATTTTACTTCTTGCACTTTAGGAGTCTTGTTGAGGAAATTGGTTCCTAAGCCAAGATGATGGAAAGTTTGGCCTACATTTTCTTCTAGTAGGCACAGGGTCTCTGGTTTAATGTATCTGTTCTTGATCCACTTTGAGTTGCATTTTGTACAGGGTGAGAGATAGGGGTTAAATTTCATTCTTTTACATATGGATTTCCAGAACTCTGAAGGCAGTTCTAAGAGGAAAGTTCATTGCATTGAATATATTTTTCATAACCTAATGGCCATTTGGATGCCTTCTTTTGAGAACTGTTCATTCAAGTCCTTTGTTTGTTATTGAGCTTAAGTCCCTTATATATTTTAGATATTAATTTATTTCAGATGTATGGTTTGCAAATATTTCTCCCACTCTGTAGGCTGTCTCTTCCCTCTGGAAATTGTTTGCTGTGCTGCAGCCTTTTAGTTTGATATAATCCCATTGTCTCTTTTGCTTCTGTTGCCTGTGATTTAGGTGCCATATCCAAATATTCACTGTCTAGACTAATATCCTAGAGGCTTTTTTTCCATGTTTTTTTTTTTGCTACTAGTTTTGCAGTTTTAGTCTTTAATTCATTTTGAGTTAATTTTTAATATGGTATGAGATACAGATCTAATCTCATTCTGCTTCATGTGGGTATCCGTTGTCCCAATACTATTTATTGAAAAGACTTTGCTTTCTATTGTGTATTCATGGTTCCCTTCTCAAAGATTAGCTGACCATGAATATGTTGGTTTATTCCAGGGCTTTCTATTTGTTCCATTGATCTATGTGTTTGTTTTTATATCAGTACCATATTATTTTGATTACTTTAGACTAGTAATATAGTTTGAAATTGAAGTGTGGCACCTCCAGTTTTACTTTTTTTCAAAACCACTTTGGCTGTTTGGAGTCTTTTGTAGTTTCATATGAATTTTAGGGTTGCTTTTTCTATTTCTGTGAAAAAATATAATTGAAATTTTGATAAGATAGCATTAAATCTATAGATTGCTTTGGGTATTGTGGACATCCAACTTTATACCTCAAGGAATGAGAAAAATGAAGAACAAACTAAGTCCAAAGACAGCAAAAGAGAAAAATAATAATGATCAGAGGAAAAAACTATACACAAAGATTAGAAAGATAAAAAAATAAACAAAACTCAGAGTTGACTTTTGGAAAAATTAACAAAATCAACAAATCTTTTTCTGGATTAATTAAAGCAAAAGAGGATATTATTTAGTACTACAGAAATAAGCAGTTATAAGAGACTACTATGAACACCACTGAATTGAATAACTTAGAAGAAATGGCTAAATTCTTAGAGACACATATCCCATCAAAATTGAATCATGCAGAAACAAAACCTAAACAAACCAGTAATGAGCAAGAAGATTGAATCAGTGATCACAGCCTTCCCAACAAAGGAAAGGTAAGGATCAAATGACTTTCATGGGTGAATCATAACAAGCCTTTAAAGGTTAACAACAACCATCTCAAACTCTTCCAAAACATTGAAGATGAGGCAATACTTCCAAACTCACTCTAAGTCACAAAAGGATGCTACAAGAAAAAGAAAATGATAGGCCAATATCCCTAATAAACATAGATGTAAAAAATCCTAAAAAAGTACTAGCAAACTAAATAACAGCAGTGCATTATATGAATCATGTGCCAATATCAAGTAGAATTTATTCCTGGGGTGCAAGGATGGTTCAATATACACAAATCATTAAATACAGTACACCATATTAACCGAATGCAGGATGAAAATCCTGTGATCATCTAAATAGATGCAGAGAATATTTACAAAATTCAACATCTTTTTATGATGAAAAAGATGTAGAAAAAATGTACCTCAAGAAAATAAGGGCCAAATGTGACAAGCCGACAGCAAATATCATACTTCCAGGTTATTCTTGATGACAATATCTGCTACAATTTTACGGCAGCATTTACTAGTACTTATATTTTATTGGCTTGTTTATTGTCTGTCTTCCTGCAGCAGAGTAGGAGCATTGCCTATCACATTTATCATCGTCTGCCTAGTATCTATGAGAGTAGTTGGCACATAATATTTGCTCAACAAACATTTATTGAACAAGTGATTAAATTCCAGGTTAGAATAAATACTCTTCGGGGCCAAGGACCTTAGGAGAATCATCATTTCATGATCCATATTGCCTTCAAGATTATTTTGAATATTCATTAAATGAAAGAACCCTTGAAATTTAGTCTCTGCTAATATAATTTCATGTAAATTCACTTTAACTGAATTTCTCTATTTTCAAGGGAAACTAGAGTAGAACCTTTGCCTTCATGAATTTAACATTTGTGGTTGTCTCTTTGCAGGTGACGTGAAAGTTCATGACATGAAATAATTTGCAATTTTGCTGGTACTCATTTGAATTCGAAATGCTGGTGAGCAGGACTGACTCTCTTAGAGACTAGTGTAGCCAGAAGCCAATGTATAGTTCAGGATGTGCACACTCAGGAGTGTGCTGGGGTTTAACTTATGATCTTACGTATGTATGAAGTTCTTTTTCTTCTGCCAGAAGATGATGCCTGAAATGAAGATAGCTTCAAGAACTGATGAGGTAAGTGATGTAGATTCAAAAAGTATTAATTCTTAGCCAGAAAATAGACTTTTTTTTGGTAGATGGAGTGAAATATTACATTCATTGGTGATGAGAATCCATTATGTAAACAAGCCAGCTTTATGTTCTTTTTGAATATATAAAAAGCAAAATTTATGAAATGGATTTAGTAATTGTTTCTTAGAGAACAGAAACTGATCATCAAGTGAGAGCTGTATCATTTATATATAATTTTTCGGTTGTGTGAAACCATTTTGTAAGGGAAAATGAAATATGGTCTTTATGAATTTGGGAATTTTCAAGAGTTTCAGGAACTTTCCCTCATGAGTTAAATAATCTATTGTTCTTTAAAGAGCCAAGAGAGAGTTGGCATCTTCTGAAATAAAAGATGATGATTAACCTATAAAAACCACTGATTAGATAGGATATAAACATTCACCAAATGTAAAGGAAGATGTACCCTCCTTGCTGTTGATGTGTCTGTTTCTTACTCTTTCTTCAGAAGACCATCTTTATATACTTCATCTCTCTGTACCTTTTATCCTTTTCCCTCAATTCTCCTCCTGGACATTTTCTCCTGGAAATGTTCTACCCTTAACAAATTCCTTACTGTTTAATGTTCTCTCTGAAAGTGCGGAAAATGACACGGACAACGTCTAATTATTAGCTTGCACAGTATGACCAGAATGAACACTGCTATTTTTGCATAATTTCATGGGGAAGAATCTATTGTACTTAAATATCATCAAGCTCATTTACTCTGGATCAATGGGCAGACTGATAACAATCCTGTGCATAGACATAGTCTATTCGAGGGACAAAATCCATTTCATCCTAAAGGATCAAGAAGTAGCTGCATAATAGTCCATGGTTATTAACTGGTGTGTTTTTCATTCCTGGTATTCCATTGTACCTCTTGCCTCCCCCCGCCCCGATCTCTTCTCTCAGTGGCATGAAAAACATAATATCAAATGAGATCAAAATTTTACCTGGCCAATTTTGAATCAATTAGTATAAATTCAGAAAACAAGAGCACAAGTTTTAATTTCGGAGTTTCCAAAGGTTAAAGCAAAGAATAAAATCTCTTGCTTTGGAAGAATTCACAATTAGGTGGTTTTTCTTATTCCTGGAAATAGACTAGGATTATCTGGACTGGGAGCTGGCAAAGGATAGTTGGAGAAGAAGAGAAACTGAGGTATGTGTCTCTGAGAAATGGACCATTACTCCATTCCTAGGATGAATGAAAATCCTAGGTGGGGATGAAATGAGTTGAAAGAAATTCTGGTGATTTGAGGAAATATGGAAGAAAAATAAATTGTGCCCTGTGCTCCCTGGATAGAACTCAAGAAAGCAGCAAGAACTCAGGCTGCCTTGTAAATACACTTGATCTCTCATTCACTCATTTGTCCATTTGACATGTATTTTTTTTTTTTTTTTGGTCTACTTGGTGGCAGGTGCTGAATTTAGCACTGGTACACCAGTGGATTAGAAGCATGGCCCAGGACAAAATTGTAGGGCTGATCTTTGACTCCACTTTTTCATCCACAGTTGGCCCTGTCAAGCTGATGGTTAACTCCATCCCTCAGATGTTCAGGATGAAACTCTGACACCATCAGCAGCTCAGCTTTCTCTCATGTCATGTGTCCACTCCGACAAGAAAATCTCTTGGCTCTACCTTCAAAATGTATCCAGAAACTAAACCCGTCTCTCTCCTTCCACTGCTATGAGAACCGCTCTGGTCTCCTTGCTCCAACCTTCCTGCCTTGGTGTGGGCTCAGCATAATCACTAGAGTGGCTCCTTTGAAATCTGTCAAATTATGACACTCCTTTGCTTACATCCTTCTGGAATTCTCCATCTCACCCAGACTACAAGTCCCATCCTCTCGGTGCCACCTCATCGCCGTTCTGAATGGATCTCTTTGCTCACTCCTCTCTGCCCTTTGGCCCCTATTGCTCTTGAACAGGTTCCCCTTACCTTTGGGCCTTTGCCCTTGATGTTCCCTCTGCCTGGGATGCTCTTCTCCCGACTATCCCCTTGATGGGTTTCTTCACCTCTTCAAGTCTGTGCTCAAATATGTCCTTTCAGGGAAATCCTGGCAATCTCTTTAAAATCTCACGTAGCTCCCCAGCCTGCGTTCCTCAAGACTTTTTATCCTGCATTACTTTATCCCACAGTGCTTATCGATCTCTCACATACTATATGTTATCTATTTATTATGCCTTTTTAATTAAAAAAACTTTGATTTATTTTTAACAGATCCTTAAATACACAAGATTATACATATTGATGGTGTACCATGTGATGTTTTGAGATACGTATGTATATATATGCATATACATATATATGCACAAACATATGCATATATAGTTTTATTACACTCTATATCCCTATATATTGTAATGTTTGTTGAAATCAGGCTAACCATATCTACCTTCTCGACATTTATCATTTCATGATAGTGAAAACTTTCAAGATCTTTTCTTACAGATTTTTGAAATGAGTAGTATATTATTGTTATCTTTAGTTACACTGCTGTGAAATGTAGTACAACAGTTTGTTGCTCTCACCTAACTGTAACTTGGCACCCGTGATCAACCTTTTCCCATTTCACTTATTTTCCTCACCTCGACTAACCACCATCCCACCTCTCAATCTCCATGAGGTCAACTTGTTTTGCTTCCACATGTGAGTGAAGTCATGTGGTATTTGTGTTTCTGTGTCTAGTTTATTTCATTGAACATAATGATCTTTGGTTCATCCATGTTGTCACAAATGACAGGACCTCGTTCTTTTTTATAGCTGAATAGCATCCTTTGTGTATAAGGACCACATTTTCTTTATTTATCAGCTGACACTTAGGTTGCTTCCATTTCTTGACTATTGTGAATAAATGCTGCAACATTATGCTTCTTATTCACTGCTGATTTCCTCAGTTCTGAATGCGTGCTTCATGAAACCAGTGATTTTTGTCTGTGAGGTTCACTGTAGTTTCCCCACAGTGCGTGGATCATCACAGGTACTTGGAAGACATTTTCTGGTACAGATTGCTTCAGAGCATGGTGCAGAAAGCAGTAGAATGATTTCTGGAGCACTAAAAATAGCACAAGTCATGAAATGTCTTCCCTGGGGTCCTCTGTCCCTAGAGAGGTAGAGATGACAGCTTAGAAACGGCCCAGAAAGAGCTTAACGTGAGAGATTGTGGGGTAAGAACAAGGAACACCACAGCAGTGAACATTGTGAATGAGTGATTGGGACCTGAGGCATGAAGGTGACTAAATAGAGGGAAGGGTGGACATTGGCTACCAACCCTCAGACAATCATACCATGCAAACACTCTGACAGCCTCCTATTGTTAAAATTAAATTTGAGGTGAAAGATGAATACATTTTTCTTCTCCTGATAGAATGGAGGTTATAAATAAAATATTAATAGAATATATAGAATACGTTATGTGTTCTTTGCATTTGGGTGGACTGAGATCTATGCCCCCTAGAGAAACAACTTGGTCAACCTCTGATATCTCATAAAACTTGGATCCAGTGAAGGCGTGCCATAGTGGGTCCTGAAAAATGAATGAATGGAGTAGAGAGAAAAAAGTCTGCCTCCTACCATTGTTCTTTATACATAAATGTATTATTTAAAAATATTATTAGTATTTCAAATGGTGATGTAATATCTAGGAAGCCTGAGAGGACACTGTATGTGCCTCAGTGTCCTGCCATTGCTTGGCATGAACAAGATGAGTTATTATTGAGGAGCAAACTTCAAGGTCAAGAGTAATGTCACAGACATACCAGAAATAAGAGCTGGGGAATGAAGCATGATCCAGATCAAGGTGTTATCTAAAGTTTCTAAGAGGAGGAGGCAAAATGTATGTTTCCTCTGCCCCGAGGGCTATGGTTACCTTGTTGACCATCCAGGTAGTTTTTGCTTCTACCTGCCTTACATGCCTTACAGAGTTCTGGAATGCTTTGTTTTAAAGTATCTGCTATGCTTTGCTCAAATATCACTGTGTGTTTTCTTGAGGTACTTTGCTTGTGTGTGTATATTTTGTATACACTAGTTGTTCATCTCAGATCAATCACTGTAATGTATAACATTTATTTACATATTTTGCACTCTCGTAGTATATGAGTTTCTGGAGTAGAAGCCTGTACCTTATTTGTCTTCATATTCCCAGTGCCTAACAATTCATTGGTGTTTAAGAAGCATTGAAGCAAATGTTTGTTGAATGAATTACTAAGTGAATGCGCAAGTGTTTATGATATTCAAGGACCTAGACTTAGAACAACCTCTTGGCTGTCCTGTAAAGTGCTTCACAGTTTACTATAAATCCCAGGCAATACTACATCTAGGCAGTGCTCATTTGACCTCAAGCTTCCCACTAGCACTTCATGAAGGAAACATGACCTACAGCTAGTACAACGCCTAATTTGACTTATTCTGCACCAAGAAACTCAGGGTCCAATTCAAATGAGAAAAATGAATTGTCCAGGGTATGCATGAGTTTAGTCTAAAGGTCAGCAAACTTTTTCTGTAAAGATTCAGATAGTAAATATTTTAGGCTTTGGAGGCCATAGAGTCTCTACATTTCTAGTGTACAAGAGATCATAGCAAATGCATAAACGTATGAGTGTGGTAATGCGCCAATAAAACTTTATTTGCTGAAAAGGGAGTGGCCAAATTTGGCCTGTGTGCTATTATTCTTTCACCCTTGCCCTTTCCAGTGCTTCATTATCAGAAGAAATTTGAGTGTGGGAGAAAAAGAAAGAGACACTGGTGGTTATTATATATCCTGAACTAGTTAATTGACACTCATTACCTCATTTATTTCTCAGAGTAGAAAATAAGCACACCCTCGTAGTAGAGATACAGTATTAACCCATTTGTTGGAAGAGGAAAATAAAGTTCAAATTATTGAAGTGGCTTGGTGAGGCCCCATAAGCTGTAAATAATGAGCCCCTTTCCTTTCAATGAGATTGAGGTGACTTCAAAACTAATTTTCTTCACTAGACTATAGTCACCTCTTCCTTGTGTATCGACTCCTTGTTGTGAGAGATGTAAACTGTGACAAGTTTAGAGTTGTCTTTTACCAGTCAGGAGAGACACAGCTTGCTGCAGAAATAACCTGCCATCTCAGTTAGTTTGAGTGCCAACAGGTGCTATGAGTGGTTAGGGTTTTCAGAATTTTTGTTTTTTTTTTTGCTTGGTTGGTTGTTTTTGCTTGTGATTATTATAGAATTCAGTTATTTACCATAGACAGGGGAGGCGGAGTGCAGACAGAGGTTTCCATCACACTAGCTATTCATCTCAGATCACCAGGACTCTGTTTCATGTTGTTCTTAATATGAGTCTTGGGCTGAGAAAGCTCTGTCCTCTGGGGAATCCCTGATACCTATGATTGGGGGTGGTCATGTATGCATGCTATGGGTTTTAACCCAGAATCAATACACATTTAGTGCCACTGACCCTTCACTGGCTAAAGTAAGTCAGGTGGTTTTGTATAATTCAAACATGGGCTGTGTAGCCTGCCACGTACTCAACTGTAAATTGAAGCATACAACACTAATGACTACCAAGATTTTAGTAGGAAAATTAAGAACCTTGCTAAGTAGTTAAATGTCAAAAGTTTCAATATCTGAAATGATGCCAGTGTGTGGGAGAAGCAGAGGTCTGGACACCTTCAGAACATATTAATGTCAATATCACCTTAAGTGTTAATTATGAAAACATTAATTCCTGGCTGGATGAGATTGAGGTGACTACAAAACTCATTTTCTCCACTAGAATATAGTCTCCTCTTCCTTGTCTATCGATTCCTTGTTGTGGATAGTAAGGAGAAATTAAGGTTGCAGGTGAAATTAAGGTTGCTAGTCAACACTGACCTGGGAAGATTATCTGAATTATCCAGATATTATATATATAATATCTGGATATATAGTGAGTACCATCTCCTAATATTTTGGCAATTGGAAACAAAGGCATTCCACAAAGTATTGGGTACTACTTAATATCTTGTGGATTTATAGTCAAACCAAGGTTTAATAGAAATTTAACCATATTAAAAATAGCATTTATATGATACAGTTCTACATGGAAGGGCAATGTGGAGATAATAGAGCCCATTTTGAAACTAATGTTACCTATGAAGTAAAGGTAAACTTAATTTTTTAGATGCATTTGACATAGAATAAAAAGTTCTGTCCTCAGTTACACCCATATGATTTTCAACATCAGAAGTACAGGTCCCTTGTCACAAAGTATAAATGTTACTTATGCTCTATCCTCCAGCTCAAGGACAGGAATAACTGCTAGAGAATTGGAAGGCAATTTGCAAAGGTTCTATTTCTGTGATCAGTTTTCACGGAGCCCTTTTCCCTGTTTAGCCCACAGAGCCTAAAATATTTACTGTCTGAACTTTATAGAAAACCTTTGCTGTGTCTAGGAGGAGGAAACTGACCTTTCTACATGGCAAAGGGCAAATGGCAAGTGGATAGTGTATTAGTTTCCTTTTGCTGCTATAATAAACTACTACAAACTTTAGTGACTTAAAATTTGTTTTATTATCTTACACTTATAAAAATAAAATTTATTATCTTACTCATATAAATAAAAAATTAAAAAATGGGTCTCACTAGGCTAAAAAATTAGGTGTCAGCATGACTGACAGTGTTCCTCTGATGGGTGTGCTTCTGTGGAAGAAATTACTTTCTGGTCTTTCCCAACTCCTAGAAGCTTCCAGATTATTTGGTCCATGGCTCTTTCCATCTTCAAAGTCAGAAATAGCTGATTAAGTATTTCTTCAATAGCATTGTTCTACCTCTTCTGATTCCCCTTTCTCATTTTCTAAGGCAGCTTATGATTATATTGGGTCCACCTGGATAATTCAGGATACTCTTCCCAGGTCAGAGCTGACTAGTAACCTTAATTTCACCTGCAACTTTAATCTCTCCTTACCCTGACATGTGCATATGCATAGGTTCCAGAAGTTTCCACTAGGACTTGGATATCTTTTCATTAAGCATGGTGGGTGGCATTATTCTGCCTGCCAGACAACTTAGCAATGTAGAAAAGGATGCAGTTATATAAAACAAAATGTTATGTTTTTTGTCACTGCAAACCCCCACAGGGGCAGGTTGAAGAGTATTAGCTATGAATTTAGTAACTTTATGTTAGAGGGTACACATTCTGAGAGCTTCTCTACCACCAATTACCCATGAGCCTTGAGAAAGCAACAGTTGGAGCAGACAACCTCTGAATTTTCTTCTAACAGACAGTATTTTATTCAATTGTCAGGGACGTGGATTTTAAATCTGAGTACTTAATGAAAGGGCTAGAATTTCAGTTCTTTATTTGTGATTTCAATGGGAAAATTCTAGACTCATGATGGATGTATACCCATGTCTTTCTAACACTACCTATAAGACACTAAAGCCAAGAGTTAAGGTGGTATATTTATGGGACCAAAAATAATGATGAGACTTGAGTCTTTTCTGTGCAACCTCTCTAGTGACCTACATTGATGTTGGTAGAAATTTGGTCTCTAATTACACAATAAGATCATTATCTTTGCTTAAAATTAGAATGTGTCATTAAAATGAGATGTGACTGGTATGTACTCTGTGACCAAAGATTTTTCCAACGCTTAGGAATCAGGTCTCACCTCTAGTCTCCTCAACAGAAACCTGAAGGCAACATGAAAGTGAGAAAATAATAGAATAGAAATGACCCTGGAGCTTCCCATGAAGAAATGAAAAGTATTTTCCAGTTCTAATTCACCTACATGGATTGATTGACATGACCTTAAGGCTTCTGATACACAGCAAGCTGGGGCCCTTGTTCCAAAGACACTGAAATCCAGAATCAAGTTTTCTACATGAACTGCTGGGAGTTTACAGTGCATGCATTTTTTAAAAAGTGATATCAGACCTATCTTGCCAACCATTTTTTTTTCTTTTTTTGCTTCCAAAAACCATAGTAATAACCTTTTCTAACTACATTAAAATCTGCACTCATGCCAAAAGATTGCAAGAGCATATGCTAATTCAGTGCTGTCATAACATGATATTGCCTTAGAAATGAAAACAGCCCTGAAACAGGGTTTGACTCTGACCCTCTGTGCAAATTATAACAAAGAAGATAGACAGCGCTGCCTGTCCTAGCCAGTGCCTGAAAAGGGATAGACAAGATCCATTTGTAGCATCCTGTCAAACTCAAGAGAAAGAAGTCACAAAGTACGTAGATGAAAGATGCCCACGTCCCATGTACAATATGGACACATTCTGGTATTGACGCACAGACATGTCGTGATTGGTGACTAAACCCTTCGAAATTTGGGGATGGCTGCATGACTTCAATGCAGGCACCCTTATTTTGACTATATTGTGGGGCTTCCTTTCTCTGGGTCTGGAAAAGCAGAATAGATTTTTATCGTTGTGTATTCTTTGAATTAGGCTTGCCTTGCCTGAAATGCATATAGAGAAGAATGAGTTGCAGAGTGGAGGAAATGAACAGTTTGCATGACACTGAGGGCCACTGATTATATGAAATATCGTCTTAAAAATCAACAATATGACACATATACATAAAGTTATATGAAAAGGGAGTTGTAGGAAAGAATAATCTCTGTGGTGGTCAAGGAGGTAAGAAGTGCAGAAGGAGATGAGATACAAACACAAAACAGTAACAGATAAAACAAAGCACTAGTTAATAAGTCTCTGGTGAGACTAAAAGATCTTGCATTTTCTCTCTGTTATTTTGGGCTATTTATTGAAATCTCATCCATCCTTTAAGGAGCAGCCTCCAAGAAGAAGTCTTCTTTAATCATGCTGAGAAGTGATCTTTTCCCCTTTTGTATCTTCATAAAACTATTTACCACTTTTATGGAATTAAAATGTTTATTCTTGTGGACATCTTAAGTTCCCTACTCTGTGGGAACATTTCTGTAGGGCAGGAGTAAAATTAAGTATCCAGTTTCTTCCTAGTGCCTATTTCATGTTTCACCTATAGTAGGAGTCTGATAAATGCCTATCGAACGAAAAAGTGAATACGTTAATCTTGTGCTAAGAATAAGTGAGAGGTAGAATCAGAATTTGGAGTATAAAGTGATCACTTTTGCTTGGGATATTTAGGGAAGGTTTTAGGAAGAAATAGTATTTGATTCCCTATTGGGATCATTGTAAGAATAAAATTCTTGCTAACATATTAAATTCATGGTACAGAAAATTGAAAGATTAAGGTATGTCTGAAAAAATAGCCATGTGTATTAATATGCCCTCTCTACTAAGACTGCCTCCTCCCTCAACACACATATGAGCAAAGGTTTCTGATTTGTGGGATTTAGCACAGTTTCTGGAACATAGAATATGGTCAGTGAAAGTTGAATAAATCATTGAAATACTTTTTTAAAAACTTTTTTTTAGTTGTTGAAAGACCTTTATTTATTTATACATGGTGCTGAGAATCAAACTCAGTGCCTCACACATGCCAGGCAAGTACACTACTACTGAGCCCCAGCTCCAGTCTTCATTGAAACATTTTTAATAAAGAAATTCATCTCAAATATATATTAACAATAAACAATTCTTCACTTTAGAAGGAACAAATTAATATTTATCGGACTTCTCTTGTAGTACATATATTACCTAATTTCAATCCTTGCAACAATGCTGTGTGGTCAATTTTACTCCCAATGGTTTTATGGGTAAATCTTTGGGCTCAGAGGGAAGAAGTAACTTGCCCACAGTATGTAGTCAATAAAGAAGTGGGGATTCAAGTCCAAGTCATGCTCCTCATAATTTTTCCCATCACCAGGAAGATGTGGGTAAAAAGCAAATGACGTAGCTACCTCTACTTGTCTAGTTGCTTTATACACTAAAATAGCACCAGAGTTCTTATTTTTAACCTTGGCTTCTATGAGGTAAAAATTTCTTTCAGCATCATCTTAAGAAGCTTTTATGACCTTTCTTTTGAAAGCATTAGAGTCTCCTATCTCACCCAAACCCTGTGGGTATAGAGAAGTGTTCATAAAATCCTTCCATCTTTTCCTCTGCATTATTTCAAACCTTGTTTCATTTTTACATTAACACATCCTCTGGTATTATATATATAAATAAACTAAATTCAGTGCTTCTTGTGCATCCTGATTGGCCAGACCAGATGGAGTGATTTCTGAACTAGAATTGAAAATCAAAACACAAATGCTTTTTAAAGAGGTTGAAGTTTGGAAGCAACTGTTCATGGCAGACTTTAATTCTAAGGGGTTTGGGTTTGTTTTCAGGCTATGTTTGACTATGGAATGTTGGAACTTCCACCCTTGAGCTACTATATATGTATCATACATATTGTCCTTGACAGAGAAGGTAGCACAGTTGAAGCCGAGCTGTAGAATTTTCCAGGAGGATGTGGCTATAATCATCATTGTCATGGTAGAAGTGACAGCTGTTTGTTTTCGCTTTTGACTCTTAAGAGCCTGTGTGCAAAAACAAAGAGATGGGAAGTCGCTTTGTTGAACAGGTTCTGAGAGGATCCTGCAGAACAAATTCTGAAGAGTAATGCATGTTCATTTTCAAGGGCTTATTCTGAACAAGATTCCTTATACTTGCCATCTTATTTAATCCTCGGCCCAGTGTTATAAAATCAGCATTGCAATTCCTGCTATACAGAGAATACAGACAGTGTCAGGGTCATAGGATCAGAACGGAGAGGAACTGACTTAAAAATCAAGTCTTATGACTCCCAAAACTTTGATCCATTGTGATACCACTCACAGACACACTTTTAGGAGTTTAGCTTGATTAGAAAGCAGGTTTTCTCTGTCCCAGCAAGTAGAGAATGAAGGGCTTTGAGTATGTCTCTAAGCGGATAGATCAGTGTTCTGTGGTATGTCGAGTCCCCAATTCTTATTTCATGTTCACCAAGACTATCATGCAACAGCAGGGTCCTAATGACGACAAAAGCCACACAGAAAGCATTATGACACAATAGTTTATATAGGATCCAGGAAGGCTTGGGGGTTGATGTCTGCCTCTTCCCCTAGCCATGCTACCTTATTAAGCAAGTTATTTATCCTGTCCACTGTTTCAAGGATAAGATAATTAATCCTCATTATTCATAGATTCCTTATTTGCAAATAGACCTACTCACTAAAATATATTAATTACTACCAAATCCATGTTTTCAAGGTTTTATGGTCAGTTGTAATCATGCCCAGAGCAGAAAAAAAAAAAAAGGTTTGAGTTGTCTGATGTATGTGTTCCCAGCTGAGGCTGAATGAAGCTACCCTCTGCCTTCTCTTTCAGCTCTTCTACTGTAAACAGGTGTTCTTCTCACAGTCTGTTTAGTGTCAAAGTTTTCAGATTCTTGTGCTTTCTTGACTGCCTTTGCTGTTTAGGATGGCTTTCAAGCATAGTGCTGAAGGGCCAGGTGTTGATCCCAAGGGCGAAAAGGCTGCACAGTGCATTACAGGTGCCGGATGAGCTCCATCCAGACAGAGTTAGGGTGCTGTTGGCTGGAAGTTCAATATTAAGGAATCAACAGAAAAATGAAATGGAAATTTACCTGTCTGGATATGAGGCTGCCCCGGAAAAGTGCTCAAGTGACATAGCATGTGACGAAACTATGGGAAAGATGGAAATGTGGCTAAATTTGTGGTTCATGAGATGAATTAAAAAAAAAAAATACGACTTAGCTTCTAAGTGTCTCCATTCCTGGTCACAGGATCCTCCCTCAATTAAAACTACTCTCTCAGATTATGGTATTTCCTCCCTAAGAATCTATACGCCGCTAGAGCAGGTGAATTTATTGGACTGGTTATTCAATATCTAACAGAGAACAGACTTAAGGGAGTAAATTACAGGAGATGTAGATGTCAGCAAATATCTGGGTCATTGTTCTAGAGAGCACCACATTAATCATTAATCATAGGGTGGAGATGGGGTAAAGGTGGATGGGCAGTTGGAGGAATCCTGACCCCCCGTCCCCTGAAAGGGCAGGAATGCCTGTTATAGGTTTGGGGGCTACTGCTGAACAGGTAAAAAGACAGCAGCACATCAATGGGTAATAAGACTCTGGAAAGACAAACTTACTCATGTCCTTTATTTCACACGTTTGCCCAGAGTTGTCAAAGCTCACAAGAAACAATATCACTGACATGCCTCCTAGAATGAAAATGTAGCCTGAATTTGGCTCAAAATAACCGGTGTGATTGTTTAGAATCTGTGCTAAGCACCCTTTGTGTTTTGTATATTGCTGTAGAGTCATTAATTAAACAATTACTCAAACTGAAAATGTGTCTCTTAGGAGAATGTTGAAAAAAATAATAATCATAAAGAACATAATCCTCATTAAGAATCATCAGTCCACGTGTGACAAGCCTCGTTTTGTCTTAGAGAAAACAAGAGATGTGGTTTGGTATTTAGTCAAAATAAATGGGTTATGACACATTCCACCCTATAAAATGTTCCGAGGCTGGTGGGATAAAAGCAGGAGATCTGCAGATGGTATGCTGGGCAAAGACATCTAATGAACCTAGCGTTGCTACATAGCAACAGCATTAGCATTTCATTTGTTGGAATGAATTATTTGAGTTTTTCACTTTTTCAAAGGGTTGAGGCACTGATGTTTATGCAATGGTGTAACTAATGATTAAAAATGAACAAAGACTTGAAAAATGGGACTTATTAACAAAGGTTACAAGATCTGAAATGATTAAATCGAGCAGGCTGATGGAGTTATTTAGTCAGGAGTTTTCAGTGTTTGAATGTCTGCCCAGAAGATAGTAACTAACTGATCTTTTCCTCCATGGAATTGTATTAATAGATCTCAAAGGATGTCAACCTGAACTACAGTGGGAGTTATTGGGGTGAGTTATGAGAAGAACTCCCTACCCATTTTGGCTAGAAGGACTAAAATAATTTGGCAAAGAAGATGTATAATCTCATTCCTCTCAGTTTTTTTCTGTCCCTCCTCCCAAGTTAGAATCAATTCTCTCTGCCCTGGGAGAGATGCAGGCATGGTCTTGTTTGAAGGGAGGGGACCAAATGATGTTTCCACGTCTCCATTTTCAGGAAGATTGGTTGCTGTAGTCAAAGTGGTGTGCTGGATGCTATATGAGCCCACTACTATTCTAAGATTGTATGGTTTTATTCTTTCTATAAGAGAGATCTCAAATTAGAGGTTGAAAATGTAAAAGTAACTAGTGCCTTTGCCCTGAGGAATTCTTAAAGCCTATCCGTTTTCCCTGCCTCCCGTAACTAGGAGTTCATTATTGGCAAAAGCAATTTTATTCATATTTCCTCAATCACTCCTTCCTGCTTTGTCCCCCCTCTTTTTTCCCCTCCCACCCTCAAGCTAACCCATATAGAGTGGTTCCTTGAGGGAATGGTTTTATGAATAAAGATTGTATCCTTTGCTTGAGAGCCTTGGTGTATGATTATAGATTAAAGTCTCATTTTGAACGTCAGGGGAATATACAGCCATAAAAATAGCAAGAGCAGCATTATTTTAACGACAGCATCTAGAAACATAAGAACGATACAAGAAAAATGCAGCATGTAGCTGGTAGGCTCAAGAGCTGTCCCCTGGCCAGTTGTACTGGTGTTCATGCTGGTATCCAATGCCCACGATGATAGGTTACTACCATGCCAAATGCTGGTTGTACTGATTCTGTGATTCCCATCGTGCTTTCTGTATTTTTTATTTAGTTTTAGATCTCAGTTATTCACTTCTCCACCACATGAGGAATTACAGCCTTCTAAGCCTTTAACAAGAACCTATCCTGTGGTCCTCAACTGCTCTTTCTAGGTGATCAAAAATACATACACTCCCCTTACTGCTGTTTGTATTCTTAAGAGCTGCCATTCTGACTGGAGTAAGATGAAATCTTAGTTTTGATTTTCATTTCTCTAATTGATAGAGATTTTTTTTCATATATTTATTGATTGATTGTATATCATCTTCTGTGAAGTGTCTGTTCAATTCCTTGGCTCATTTATTGATTGGGTTATTTGTTTTATGGTGTTGAGATTTTTGAGTTCTTTATATATCCTAGAGATTAGTGCTCTGTCTGATGTGCATGTGGTAAAAATTTGCTCCCAAAATTTAGGCTCTTTATTCACCTCACTGATTATTTGTTTGCTGAGAAGAAGCTTTTTTTTTTTGTTTGAATCTATCCCATCTATTGATTCTTGATTTTAATTCTTGTGCTATAGGAGTCTAATTAAGGAAGTCAGGGCCTAATTTGACATGATGGAGATTTGGGCCTACTTTTTCTTCTATTAGGTACAGTGTCTCTGGTTTAATTCCTAGGTCCTTGGCCCACTTTGAGTTGAGTTTTGTGTATGGTAAGAGACAGGGGTTTAATTTCATTTTGTTGCATATAAATTTACGGTTTTCTCAGCACCATTTGTTAAAGAGGCTATCTTTTCTCCAATGTATGTTTTTGGTACCTTTGTCTAATATAACTGTAGTTATGTGGGTTAGTCTGTGTGTCCTCTATTCTGTACCATTGACCTACCAGTCTATTTTGGTGCCAATACCAAGTTGTTTTTGTTACTATTGCTCTGTAGTATAGTTTAAGTTCTGGTATACTGATGCCACCTACTTTACTCTTCTTGCTAAGGATTGCTTTAGCTATTCTGGGTCTCTTATTTTTCCAGATGAACTTCATGACTTCTTTTTCTATTTCTATGAAGAATGTCATTGGGATTTTGATTGGAATTGCATTAAATCTGTATAGTGTTTTAGGTAGTATGGTAATTTTGACATTAATTCTGCCTATCCCAGTACAAGGGAGATCTTTACATCTTCTAAGGTCTTCTTTAATTACTTTATTTGGCATTCTGTAGTTTTCATTGTAGAGGTCTTTCACCTTTTTCATTAAGTTGATTCCAAAGTATTTTTTTTCTTTGAGGCTATTGTAAATGGGGTAGTTTTTCTCATTTACTTTTCAGAAGATTTGTCACTGATATCTAGAAATGCCTTTAATTTATGGGTGTTGATTTTATATCCTGCTACTTTGCTAAATTCATTTATTAGTTCTAGAAGTTTTCTGGTGGAATTTTTTGGGTCTTCTAGGTATAGAATTATATCATCAGCAAATAGCACTAATTTGAGTTTTTTTTTCTATCCATATCCCTTTAATTTCTTTCATCTATCTGATTGCTCTGGCCAGTGTTTCAAGAACTATAAGTGTTGGCAAGGATGTGGGAAAAAGGTACACTCATACATTGCTGATGGGACTGAAATTGGTGCAGCCAATATGGAAAGCATTATGGAGATTCCTTGGAAAACTGGAAATGGAACCACCATTTGACCCAGCTATCCAACTCCTCAGTCTATACCCAAAGGACTTAAAAACAGCATACTGCAAGGACACAGCCACATCAATGTTTATAGCAACACAATTCACAGTAACTAAATTTTGGAACCAACCTAGTTGCCCTTCCGTAGATGAATGAATTTTAAAAATATGGTATATATATACAATGGAATATTACTCAGCAATAAAAGAGAATAAAATCATGGCATTTGCAGGTAAATGGGTGGAATTAGAGAAGATAATGCAAAGTGAAGTTAGCCAATCCCCAAAAATCAAATGCTGAATGTTTTCTCTGACATAAGGATGCTGATAAATAATGGGGTTGGGGGGAGCATGAGAGGATTAAATAAACTCTAGATAGAGAAAAGGGGAGGGAAAGGAAGGGAGAGGGTATGGGGGTAGGAAAGATGGTGGAATGAAATGGACATCATTACCCTAAGTACATGTATGAAGACACAAATGGTATGACTTCACTTTGTGTATAATCAAAGATATGAAAAATTATGCTCTACATGTGTAATATGAATTGTAATACATTCTGCTGTCATACATAAAAAATTAGAATTTAAAATTTTTTTTAAAAGAATTCATACACTCCAGTTGTAAGCCAGCATCCTGGGAGGCTGAGGCAGGAGGATTGCGAGTTCAAAGCCAGCCTCAGCAAAAGCGAGGAGCTAAGCAACTCAGTGAGACCCTATCTCTAAATAAAATACAAAATAAGTCTGGAGATGTGGCTCAGTGGTAGAGTGGCCCTGAGTTCAATCACTGGTAACCCTTCTCTCCCCCCAAAAAAGTGTGGTAAATAGTAGCGTCTTTAAAATGGTAATTTCTTCAAAATAAAATTAATTGAACCAAAAAAAAAATACATATACTCCAGGCAAAAATTTGGAACTACTTCCACTCTGAAACATATTTTTAATTTACAATCGAAGTTTAACTAGATGTCTGTCCTGTATTTTTATTTGACGCATTTGACAACTCTACATGTAGATGATATTTTCATTAATTTGATGGTGTTGAATGTGATTTTTTTTAAGATAGCAAATGGATGGTGTCTATTGGAACTCCATAGTGGTTAATGCTAAAAATTACAAATACATAACAATATGTGGAAAATACAAACTTTGGCAGAGGGAGTTAATAATTTTAAGGTGGATGGATACCTTAGAGTGGAGAAAAAGAGAAAGCCCTATTTAAACATGTAGTCTGCTACTGAGCTTTATCCTCAGGAAATAAACATGTAGACCAAAAGATTAGGATGGCTAGACTGACCCAGTATCTTGGTCTGTACTATGAATTTTTTTACTAGTAGAATGGAAAGTTTGTTAATATATTTGATTGATTAAAGCTTGTTAATATATTTGATTTTACTGATGAGATTAAAAAGAAAATCAAATATCAGAAGGTAGGTGATTCCCTGTGAGCCAGAGTGGAGAGGGTACCATGATGGTTATTGCATACTCTTGCCTGGAGTGATGTAGGTGAATATGTACATAAACACACACACACACACACACACACACACACACACACACACACACACACCCATATATAATTTAATCAATGTTCTCAGTGTATTTGAGAAGAATATGCATTATGTTGCTTTTTTTCCAAAAAGCATTCTATAATCTCTTTTAGGTCTAGTTTGTTGGTAATAATGTTCAAGTCTATTATATTCTTGCTGATTTTCTGTCCACTTTCTACTAATTATTACTGAGAGGAGTACTGAAAGATCCGATTACATCATGGATTTCTGTATTTCTTTTTGCAGTTGTATCAGTTTTTGCTTCATGGATTTTGAAACTCTGCATTAGGGACCTAAGCATTTTAAATTTCTATTTTCTCTTGTTGAACCGATCCATTATCCTTTATGAAATGACCGTCTTTATCCCCGAAGACAGTCTTTCCTCTGGGATATACTTTGTTTGACATTACCGGAGCCACTGCAACTTTCTCTCTCTCTTCCTTTCTGTTTATGTATTGATGCTGGGGATTGAACCCAGGATCTCATGCATGATAAGAGCTTTATCCTCAGGAAATGGTGGCAGCATCTCTGAGTGGGCACAAATGGTGTGGTGTTCTTTATTATTCAAATTTGCAGGCAATACCTTTTCTAAGTTTTTATTTTTAACATATTTGTGTCTTAGAGTTTTTTTTATAAATATCTTAGAGTTATTTCCAATATGATAATTTCTGCTTTTTAATGGAGTGCTTAGACCATTTATATTTAATGCTATAATTGTTGATCTGGTTATGTTTAAGCTTAACATCTTATTTGTCAATTTATTCTGTAATTTGTCCTTTTCTGATATTTGACCTACTTTGGGACTGAGTATTTCTAATTCAATTTCATCTCTTTGGCTTATTAACTGTAATTTTTATTTTATTGTCTTGGCATTTGCTTTAGGCCTATATTCAATTTTATAGAAGTCTTCTTGATGTAGCTTGGACCCACTAAATATATTCCCAGTTCAGGGTCTTTGCTCTTTGTTTCTTCTGCAGAAATACTTCTGAGGCACTGATAGCTACATGCCTCGTTCCCTTATTGCTCCAAGTCTGTGCTCAATTATCACTTTACCAGGGAATCCTTTCCTGACCTCCTATTCTAAGACAATGCCATAAACTTGGCCTGTCAATCTTTGCCTTCTATCTAGCTCAATTATTCTTCATAGTCTTTATCATTCATGATACATAATGTTGTATTGTGTCTTTCTCCTCACTAGCATGTAAGCTTCATGGAAACAAGGGACTTTTTTTTGGCTCACTAGTGAGTTTTTAGTTTTAGTAGATTGCCTGCTATATCACAAAGTTAATGAATATTTGTTGAGTGAATGATTCAGAGCTGGGGAAGGGACATATATCTAGGTTGATACATAGATTAATGTCTGGCTTGATCTGCTGCAGTATCTCATCACCAGAATGCATTTTTTAACCTAGTTAGAGAGGTTTCCTCCATCGTAGTCACTGCTCTGACTGTGGCCCCTGAGGATCACACTGTACAATTGTTAGGAAGGGGTCACATATCTAGTCAGAAGAGGGATGTTCACAGGTGAGATATATACAAGGAAAGGGTTCACAGAGCAATTTTGTGATCCCTCTTTATCTCTTTACACTATATGGCCCCCATTCATCCCTATTCTTTCTTCATATTCACTATCTTGATTACTTTTGAAACAGATTTTTCAAGACTCGGAGAATCAGCCATCTTTAGAATTTAGAGGTGCTGGGCATTATTTTTTCAATTGGCTTATTAACTGCAATTTTTTATTTTATTGTCTTGGTATTTGCTTTAGGCCTATATCCAATTTTATAAAGTCTTCTTTTTGTAACCTGGACCCAATATACTGGACCCAAATATACTCCCACTTCAGGGTCTTTGCTATTTGTTTATTTTGCTGAAATATATTTTTTTTCATGGGGTGCTGATAGCTACATGCCTCATTCTCTTGTTGCACTGAGTCTGTGCTTAAATATCATTTTACCAGGGAATCCTTTTCTGATCTTCTAATCTAAGACAACTCCCTAAACTTGGCCTGTTAATCTTTACCTTTTACCTAGCTCAATTATTTTTTTTCAGGAAAAAAATATAAAAATAATGTAAAATATAATAATAACATAATTATGTATTGTTATATTAATAATTATATATTAATATATTACATTATATTACATATAATAGAAAAGGGGGAGAAAAAAGAATGATAAAGCAAATGTGATAAAATGGGTCATTAGGGACATCTGGATGAGGCGCTATGGGAATTCTTCATACTGATATTTGCAACGATTGTGTAAGTTTGAAATTAAAGAAGTCAATAAATTTGGGTTTTATTGCTCCTACCCCTTCTTCCCATCTGTACAGCCAATTGGATCTTCAAGTCTCCTTTCTAGTTTCTTTCTGACTTTGTACCCCCATACATTTCTCTCTGGCCATACTCCACCTGCTGTTCCCATTGCTCTTATATATTCTCACCCAGGATCTCGAGATAGTCTCTGGAATTGGCCTCTGGAGGCAGTCACTTCTGGCTTCCCTCCACCCTACACATGGCTTCCTGAATAGAATACTTGGCCTGAAATATAGTTCTAATCACATCACTTGGCTCAAAAGTCTACTATACTCTGTTGCCTACAAGGTTAAGAATTATTCCTTACCTGGGGCTTGAGCCCCACACCATCCAACACCACCTAGACTGAGTTCCCACTTTTCCCCACTGTGGCCCTCCTGCTCAATTCCCTGTCATTCCAAGAAGGCACCCGCATGTTTCTGTTCTCTTTGCTCTCTCCCATCTGCTTCCATTGAAGGACTTCTTCAAATGCTACCTTCTTTGAAGATCTTCTCTGATCCCGCTAGTCAATAGGGAGTTTCTTATGAGAGTTGAAAATCTTTAACTGTAATTCATACTTTGTTATGCTGTTTATATATGTAGCTTGCCCTGGAGGCTGTGGAAGTTTTCAGCAAAAGAAACTTGTGTTCCTCTTTGTGTCCCCCAAACTTAGAAAACTTCTACAGCTTCCATATAAAACCAGTAAATGTTTGCTGAATTGAACTAATTTAATTTTAAATTTCATTATCACCACCCTAATGGCTATTTCCACAGAGCCCCTGTCCATCAACTGTTTCATTTGAATTGTATTCATTTTTAGCATAACTTTCAAAAGACCCAGTCAACTAGAATTTTCTTTACTGGTATTCTGAATAACAAAAGCATAGAAATAACCCAGTGTTTTTGTCTTTCCAAGAAAACCACTTGAAAGTATAAGTTGGTGAGAAAGTATGTTCAGAATAATTTAGAGGTATTCTGCTACTGTTGAAATCATATTTTTTCTTAAGTTGAAATTCTTATGCAAGTTTCTGTCTTAATAGAGCATCCTGTAAACATTGTCACAAGCATTCTTTCCGTAAGATCTGCATAGTTGAAGACTGGCTAATTTCAAAGTTGAAGAAATTTTTTTTAATGAAAGTTTTGTTTGCTGACTCCCTTTTACATTATGTTTAACTTTATATTTCTTCATTTTGTCACAGATTTCAATCACAAGAATCAGGTAGAGAAGAATACCTGTTATTGGCATATGTATTTTATAAAGGGTGAAAAAAGAAAGTATACAGTGATTTCTAAAATCTTTTCATCAATTTTTTTGGCTGTGAAGTTTTTTTTTTCCTGAAATATGTCTGAATTATATTAAAGAGATCAAAGCAATATGACAGAACAATTGCCGACATTTGTACTATCTGGATAAGATCTACAGTGTTTAAAGGATTAAATATTCTAGAATGTTGTTCTATCTGCCAAATGACAGGACTTGATTTTGTGAACTCTTCCTCTGTGCAAACTCAGGTCAGGGTTTCCCTACCTGTCACTTTAATCTATTTCATGATCTATTACAATAGCTTTTATGAATTGGAAATGACAGTATTTTAAAATCTATTTAAACACCTAGTGAAGGTCAATTTATTTTTATTCTTCCTTCTTGAATTTCTATTTTCTCTTGAAATTAATGGTGTTTTTCTAACACATTTATGATATGGACATTAAATTCTAAGGAAAATCCATTTTATTATATTTATTTCACTTTCAGAGTGGTAAGATTTAACTTTTTCCCCATTCTTTTCATCTGATTTAGCTTCCAAATGATTAAGCAACATTTCATTCATCATTTCAATTTTACTCTTGAATTTTTTCACAGATAACTAGATACATAGAAAACTAGATACATACCCACAAAGTAGGATCCTTCTCGGTCCTCCCTAAATTTTGGAAGATTCCAGAAGTCTTCATACCTAGTTCATAATCTGGTTTCACATACGTAAGTTTGTTTGCTGTCACTGAGTTTTACCTCACAGAAGGGGTCAGCATAGCCCTATAGATAGGGCCAAACACTGTCCACAGGTCAGGGAGGCATATTGTTCCAGTCTCTTGAGTACTGATACAGACCAGGATTGTTTCAGTCTCTGGGTTCTGATACAGCCCAGGATCAATCAACCTTATACACATGATTGTAGCTACTGTTTGCAGTTTCACTAGAATTGTATGGTCCAGGGGACTTTTCTGCTATTTGATTCCTTGAATTGTACAGAGATGGCTCAAGGACAACTCTCGGTCTTAAACACTAATCTAATATAGATGCCTTGACTAGACTTCAAACAACTACCTCCCCCAACTTCCTTTTAATTGCTCCCTTAAGATTACCTTGCTCTTGCCTGACCTCCTCTTTGCTTTATACTTTGAATCTTCTTCGAAGAAGGAGTTTGAGTAATCTGGAAGCAACTGTACAGCAATGATAGGAAAGAGTCTCATATGTGTTCAAACTATTTGAGTCAATTTGTCCTTCTAGGATCACGTTCTGCTTGTCAATTTCCACTTGTTCTCACCCTGCTTCTTTTGCTGTGGTCCTAATTCATTTCTGTTAATAATAAAACAGCATGTTTTAGTAGCAATACATTTAGTAGCTGGTACAAAAATTGTCATGATTTCTGTATGCACAGATATATACAAAACCATTCCTATAAAATATACACATATCATAATGTTCTCAATGGTTCTTTTTTGTTCTGTTTTTTTTTAATTTTTAAAAATTTTTCCCAGACTTTGCTCATTAAAAAGCAGGTTGATCATTCCTATGCATTAATTCAGCACTGGGCTTACTCACCAACATCCTTACAATCCCTTTGCCCTGATTTGTAGACTTTTAAGCCAGCTTGCTTGGCTTTCTAAGAATAGTTTGCCCCAGGCACAGACAAATCCCTCTATAACATCTGAGAGCCAAAACTTATCTCCAACGAACTGTAGCGAGGTCTACTTCTTGACACTATTTATGTCAGCAGTACCATTGTTCTTCCAGTCTCAGATCTCAGAGTCATCTTTGATTCTTTCTTCCCAGACTCATATCTGGCCATTCACTAAGCCCAGCTTCAAATGTGCAGCTGGCAGAACATCACCATGGATTTGGGGAAAATAGGTTCTGATCTGGACTCTTTCTAATTAACTGGGAACTATGTTTTACATAAGTTTAGCTTCCTACCATCTTCCGAACATGTTTTACCATTCTGTAATCAGAGGTTTTCAGACTTTCTCCTGAATCCTACCCTGGCCTGTTGGCTACACATGCCTCCTACTATTCTGGCACACTATCTACTTCAAACATACAGAGAAACATTCCTCCAGTGTGGGCTAGACACTAGAGTATTGCTGCAGGTCACAGGTGCAATTTCATAGGAATCTGTTCTAATCTTGAGCTGCTAGACAGCAAACCCCAAAGTCCTTATGGAAGAAATTGAGACAAACTTTCTGTCATTTGTGGAAAAAAGATTTCAATCTGCTATCATTTCAGCTAAGTGGAATATGATTTTCTGGAATTACATACGAAGTTTTAGACTTATTAGCTCTCATTTTAAATCAACTGCTGAATTAGAATACTCCATTGTATATTTTTATATTGCCTCTATAGTATTTATGGTTTTGTCATTGAACTATTGGTAATGATGATGCCCCCCCACTTCTTGATTGCTTTATAAGCTATTCTTTCCTAATTATTCCTGTATTTTCTCTCTGCATACAATTATTATGATGATTCTTAACTTTTTAAACTTTATTTTATTTATTTTTATGTGGTGCTGAGGATCGAAACCAGGGCCTTGCACGTGGGAGGTGAGCACTCTACTGCTGAGCCATAACCCCAGCCCTAATGATTCTGAACTTTTATCTTCAGTTTTTATTGAGCTCAACCATAATCAAGATACATTAAGATGAAAAAAGATGATATATTAATAAATAATATATAACTTTACACATAGAACTATGTATGGTATGTATTTTATGCATACATATAGAACTAGGTACCTAATATTGAGCTTAGTAAGTTTTGATATTAGTGAATTGTGATAGACTCAACAAGAAAGTGCATGAGTTTTAGTATGTTTCAGTTATTTGTTCAATTGAGTTTGCTAAAACTGATACATTTTCTTCTCTAATTGAAAAAAAGCAGTTAATATATCTTTCCTTGTTCAGAAATTATACGAAAATAAAGAATTCCATTGAAATATTTTTCAACTGTTGGCATAGCATAAAGATGTATCTTGCTTTTAGTGATGTGATCTTGAAGATTAGTGAGTAAAGTGACTTATTAAAAACATACAGAGTACTGCTTATAAATTGGCAAGCTATTGGTCAGTATCTGGTTGACAATAAGGTTAACAATGTAGATGGCCCTCAGCTCATCTGTTTCTCTTCTAGCCTTATGTAGTTTTTCTGCTAAGTCTGTGCTAATATCAGGTAAACATTCTTCATAATAGCCATAAACACTGCAAACTAACAAATATTGAGCATTTCTGTTTGTTTTCCAGCTACTTTACAGCTGTAATTTTATTTAATCCTATTGTTACTTACTGTCATTTATTTGGTTATCACAAGGTTGAGCTGATCCTAAGCATCCACTCATCATTATAAATTTGTTTTTAGAAGTCTTAGTTTGTCGTCTGAAATTCCTAAACCAAAGGTAACTATTAACAGTCAGGCTGCGGTCCTGACTTTAAAATCCTTATAACTACAGTGTTTCACCTTTAAGAGAGTATCATTTTAAGGTCTGAAATAACAGTTAATTACAGTATGTGGGAATAAGTTTAATAACATTCTAATAAAAATGTGTAGTTCCTTAATCAACGGACAAGAAATCAGACTTAAATAAATGGGATTACCTATCAAATGAACTATATGCAATTAAAAATATAAGTTCTATTCAAATTAATATGATTTTTTTTGTTTGTATAAATTTACACTGTCACTTTTAATATTTTAGATTTCAAACATTTTTATTGAAAGAAAATGTGGAATTATTTTTAAAGGTTTAAGAAAAGAAGACTGAAAGGTGAATAATTCAACCAGATATTAAAGTTTGTTCTGAAGCTATAATAATTAAAAATGTGATATTGATTTAAGCATGGTTCAATGTTCTTTTTGCTTCATTCTGGTCTAGTGACTCAAGCTTGTCCTTCACCTCATTCTCTTGTCTCTTCCTCTTTCCTTTGTATTTCTATCTGCTTTGCAGTGATTTCTATACACCCTCCCACCATGGACTTATCTTATCATTGCACATTTTATCTCCTTCTGTTTCTTAAAGAGATACATCAAAAGCTGTTCGGTTCCATTTTCTATCAGAAATCTATTTTAAATGTATTTTTTTAATCTCAGTCCAATGTTCTAATTATTTGATATTATATATTTTTTTCATAGATTCCATTTTCTCCAATTTTCTCAGGTGTAATAGAAGAAATTAAACAGTATAATGCTTTTTTTAATTGTAAGACTCCTCCTTTAAGGCCTTATAGCTCATCAGCTATAAGGTAAATTTGTTAAGGTAAATTTTCAATAATAGCAACAAAAAAATGCAAGTGGAAGAAATTCAGAGCCATGGGAATTCTGCGATAGGAAGCTTAGTCTCTGTAAGAATTTTTGTGTGTTTAACTGGAAATTTTCTTTTGATGGCCCATTTTTAGATCTTCCAGGCCTATTTTTCACATATAAAGTAAAAAGTATGTCCAACCAAATAAGTGCTGTTGAGAAACCTTTTGAATCTCAGATAACTTTTATCTTGTGAACAATCACCATTTACTTCAGATACACTACAATGCTCCCTACACAAATATCAGAGTTAAGGAAATATCAGCTAACAACTTTTGATCAAGGTTGACTATGTAGGAAGTAAACATTTTCTCTTGAAATCATATAACTGTGTGCAATATAGGTAATGCACTCCATTTTGTAGATAAGCAAAATGAATCTTCAAGAAGGTATTTAATAAACTCATTTACCTAGATACATCCTACAAAAGCAGAAACATTGACTTGCTAATTAAAATAAGATAATTCCAGAAGTTCTCCTAGAAGCAATTTAATTTTATCTCTTAACCAAGGCCTGAATCCCCTCAACAGCATCTCTGCTAAATGGTCATATCACATATACTTAAAGCCTCCTACTGACAGGGAGGTGGGACTTTACCTTCAAGATATTGGATTCACCTACATATCAGAGTTAAGAGTTTTCAGTCATGACATCACTGAGTTCTACCTTCACTTATTGTTGGAAATCAAGTCCAGGCTTTCAAGTAACTGCCCTAACATTATTAGTTTGAATAATTATGTCCCATTTTCTTCTCCAGAAACTAGGTCACTAATAAACCTCTAGTTTGTGTCTGTGTAGAGACAGCAAAGGAATAAGGGAAGGTGGAAAGATAAGTTCTTGGTAGTTTTGAGGTCACAGCCACAGTAGCTCCCAAGGGACTCACTGTGGTGAACATACTTTCTCCTTCCAAGAGTCTCTGAAGTTTTGGAGAAGCAGCATGAAGGACATAGTATAGCTGCTCTGGCTTCCGCAAGTAGGGCTATACAAAGCCTCTTCACTTATAATTACTGAGTGTTTTAGTCAGCTTTTCACCATTGTGACTAAAAGACCTGACCAGCATAATTATAGAGGAAGAAAAGTTTATTTGGGGGCTCACAGTTTCAGAAGTCTCAGTTCATAGAAGTTCAGCACCGTGCCTGGGGCTCCCAGTGAGGCTGAACATCATGGAGGGAGGGTATGGCAAAAGGAACCAGCTCACATGATGATCAGGAAGCAGAGAGAGAAAGAGACTCCACTTGCCAGATACAAATATATACCACAAAGCCATGCCCCTGATGCCCCACCTCCTCCAGCCAGCCCCACCTGCCTTCCTTTACCACTCAATTAATTTCATCAGGGGATTAACTCACTGATTGGGTTAAGACTCTCACAATCCAATCACTTCTCTGAACCTTCTTGCATTGTCTCACACATGAGCTTTTGAGCGACACCTCACATTCAAACCGTAATACTGAGTATTTTATTTTTTCCTAAGTCCCAGTTCTTACCATTAGTATATTCTTGGTACGTGGTTCCATCTTGTACAACTCTCAGGTGTGGTTTGAGTCTGAGGGTTTTCTCTCCTCTAATGCTATATGTTCTCTCAATAACATCCCATTTGGGTACATTCTACTGCATTCCTTTTCACTCTTCAGTGACTTCTTTTAGATTTCCATGACACATATTTGCATCTTTGATGAAGACTCCCATTTGCTAGGAGAAGCCTCCTTCCTTAATTAAATACTTTAACATTTGTAAAACATATTAGATGAAAATTTCGGACCTCTTGTCTGGTCAGCTTTTCAACATTACACATGTTAGAGCAATCACGTTTAGTTTGTGACTTTATGACTTTTTAAAGAAGCCGAGAGTTCCTTGAGCGTTGATGTCATGTCTGATAATTCTCTTTCCCTTGGCTGGAGCTAGTTAGTTTAGTGCTGTACACAGCACATATTTCTTAAATAAATAAGAATGTGCTGGTCAATTCTGTGTCTTAAGATTTGGATGGTGGTTTGGGGGAGTTGTTTTCACTGAAGTATGATAAGCAATCTGTCCCCATGGACACTATTGAAGTGAGCTGCTGACCAGAAAGAGAAGTGAATGGATTACATAATAGGATGGAGCTGGGTTAGAGGACAGGAAGAGGAAAGTGAGTTAAATCAGAGGAAGATGGAGGTACTTAGCCATTCCATCTTAGGATAGCAAATAGAACTGAATGTCAAAGAGGATGCAAAGAGGAATCTGGTGGAGGTGCTGGCAGCCATGTGTGTTGAGTAAAGATGGAAAGATAGTGCAAGAGGGTATTGGAAATAAATCTAAATAAGAGGTTTTAAAAACCTAAGCTCTATGAGTAAAGTTGTGTGGAACCAAAGGATGGGGAAGAGAGACAGCTTATACTGGAACAGAAATCTAGGGGATAGGCAACTGTACAAACCTCCTCACTTCTGATTACTTATGACAAGAAACAAGGAATAAAAAAAATTATTGTATGTAAATGTCAAAATACAAAACAGAAGAGACCACTGTTCAAAAAGAAAATCTCAGAGGGAAATGCAGAAGACAAAGATAACTAGGGGAAGAACAACGGAAAATGTAGCTAGAAATGAGGAAGATAGAGAAATATGGTGAAGATTGGAAAAGATGGACAAGGGAAGAAAAACCCAATACTGATTTCATTGTCCCTAATTACAGTTGGAAGTCATCTAAATGTAAATTTTTATCATTTATTTATTTTGAAACACAACATTTATTTATCTATTTATATGGTATCGGGGACTGAACTCAGGGGCACTCAATCCCTGAGCCACATCCTCAGCCCTATTTTTGTATTTTATTTAGAGACAGGGTCTCACTGAGTTGATTAGCATCTTGCTTTTGATGAGGCAGCTTTGAACTCCAGATGGTCCTGACTCAGCCTCCCAGGATGCTGGGATTATAGGTGTGCACCACTTCGCCGGACATATATATTTATTTTTAAAAGAATGAAAGTCAAAGTAACCAAGTCAGCGTGTAGGTTTCATTAAATTGGAAAAAAAGCAGAACTATGAAGCAATATCACCTTCCCCAAACACACATCCTCTTCAATAGCCCCTCCAACTGTTATGGAATTTAGTCTCTACTAAATTATATAGAACTTTATCTCTCAAACATCTCTGTATCGTGCTTTCTTTTTCTTTTTTGAGTTATTCCACTTTTTCAGAATTTCTTTAAATTTCTTTTTCAATACATGACTTTCTTCCCTGTTCCAAACATTTAAAAAGATAAACCTGCTCTGTAACAACATCTTTCCAGAGGCTACCCAGTTCTCTCCCCTACCCTTCCCAGTTAGCTTTGTATTCAGTACATACAAGTATGATGGTCTCAATATCTGCCTATAATGTTTTAGTTCTCTAGAAATCAGGGAAATTAATGTTCCACTTATAAAATCGTAGACTATTGGAACTGGTAGGGAATTTTAGAGATCATCTAGACCAACTTATGATGAGTCATTTGTTAGTAGCTCCAGAGGACATCTTCACAACAGGGAATGTAAACAATTAGGGCCTCTTGAAAATCTCTATAGTAAGAAAAATTGTAAGATTTCCCCCAAGGAAGGAAATGAAGCTAAGTGCACTAATTTGGACAGATGCTTAAACAGCATCTCCAACACATGCAGGCACAAATACAGGGCTATGTTGATTCAGTACCGTAGATGAGACTTCAAATCAAACAGAGACATTTATTAAGCATAGCATCATCATTAAGACATGCCAGGAATCACAGAACCAAACAGTGTCCTCAGAAACACGGGAAGGCACATGAGAGGTACATAATCCAATTTATACAGAAAAACTACCTATCATACTGACATCCAGAGTCAGTTTTCTTCTTCTAAATCATTAGCTTTATAGGTTTGGTGCTCAAAATGTTACGGAGTAACTGTACTATTGAACAGATTTATAAGAAGACTTTTAAAAATAAACTGCCTAGTATAGATGCACTCAGTAACACCTTTGCAGAGGTCTAGACTAAGAACCTAACTTCCATAGTTACTGCTGAGGTCATTAAAACTTAAATAAAGTGAAGAATTACATTTTTACCCACGAATTTGCCTGTGATCTTCTACTTTATTCTAGGTCTGCATCAACAAAGTTGGGAAGTGTGATGTAGTAGCCTAGAGGAGTCCTCCTAGATTTATAAGCCCTACCTCATCGTATTTGACCCTGTGGAGCCTTTGCTGACCTCTGATCCCCAGACTAGGAAGCACAAATTAAAGTCTCTTCTCTTTGTGTCTCCTAGCTCTTCACTGAGAACCAGTTAGTCAAGGGTTCCCCGGAGGGTACTGTTGCCTCCTTTGGTATTTTGGAGATATGTGAGAAGTTTTTGTTGTTGTTAGAATGATAATGGGAACTTTGTGTATTTAATGGGTATGAGCTAGTTCTGTTCAATGAATAAGTATTCTGCATCCAGTACTTTTGCACAATTTTAATGTACATTGTCTTTTCTGGAAGTTCTATTAACAGTGTAAAATAAGACTGGGTTTTTGAGTGTTACCAAAAGTCAGTGGCAGTGCCACTCATGTATTTGAGCCACTTAATCATTCTGTATCTGTTGTTCTCATGCCAGTGGTGACTCCATGCATAAAGACAAGTATCTATTTCATTATGTCTTTTGGTGTCGTCAGATCAGAGCATTCATGTGTGTATTATTTTACTATGAGTTTTATCTTCCTTTTATTTCTTCTGATTTTACAGTTGGGACAATACATTGATTTTTATGAACGTATGTATGCAAAGGTATATTCTCCAGAATTGATTTCAGGACCATAAAGGAGACATGTATTGATCATAGAAAGAGTTCTGAGTCTGATAGAATTGAGGTAGAAATAACATGAGTTTTGAGATCATAGCTGGATTCCAAACTCATCTCTGCCACTTACCAGTTCTTTGAATTTAGGGAAGTTTTTTCTTTAAATCTCCTTTTGTCATCTTAATAATTAGGACAACAGCAACCCTTTTTAGCCATTGTGATTGTTGCAAGCTCCTGATTGATACATAGCTGATGTTCAACATTTGTTTCCTCTTTATTAATTTATTCAACAAACATTTATTGAAAACCTATTCTGAGCAAGCATAAATATAGGTGCTAGTATACAAGTCGGTGAAGAAGAAAAACCCATAAAACCTCTGGCTTCAGGGAAGTTGCATTCAAGTGCTAAGACATCTTACGGCATCATTACTTCCTGTCATTTCTGTTGTTCTTATGATGTATAACTATAGTTAGTGAAAAGTATATGCCACCTGGGACTGGGGTGGTGGCTTCATGGTAGACCACTTGCCTAGCATGTGTGAAGCACTGGGTTCAATCCTCAGCCACACATATAAAAATAAAGAAAGAAAGAAAATAAAGGTAGTGTGTCCATCTACAACTAAAAAAGAAATTCTCTAAAAAAAGTATATGCCACCTATATGCCAAATTATATGCTTCTGAAGCTGGTGTAATATTTATTTACTTCCATCTCCATAGCCACTACCATAGTCCTCTGTCTATAGTTGGCTGTATAGTCTTCAATGGGATTGGATTATCAGATATATTTCATAGTAAGACTTCAATCATTAGAAGTTCTAAAATTTAAAAGTAAGTTTAAATAGTACATAATACACTTAATAGATGCAGTGAAAGTCAAGAGCATTCTGTACATATGCCATTATGTTTATTGATTACCATGACCCAGCGTTGTTTCATTTGTTAGTTTTTGCATAATTCCACCTTAGACTAGGTAAAATAATGCTCCACTTCTGCACCTATTGTGCTTAGCCCTACATTGAGGTGAGAGTTCATGAAACTGGACGAATGTGTTCATTCTGAGCCTACACACCCACCTTCTGGACTGTGTTAAGTGTTCTGCTTGATGGACTTCATCACTGGCTCTAGGAACTCAGCAAATTTCTTTTCCAGATCTGTTCTGTTGCTGGGAAACATACCAGTAGGGTCAAAGGGTGCAAAAGAGAGAATAGTTTGCAGAGGTAATGGATGAAATTGTGATATTTGAGCATGGGCACCTACATGCATGCTCATAAGATCTCTGGAGAGCCAGATAGAGGGTACAGTGGAAAGTCCAGAATGCAGCCTAATGTTTTGATGTGGCATTATAAAAAAATCCCAGGATAAAAATTAAAAGGTTGTAAAAATAAAGGAATAGCTATAACATATTCAATAGTTTTTTTTATAATTTTTAACTTCTAAATATTATCCTGTATAGTATATGAGCTTCTACTTTTAATTTCACCCTGGGTACCACAAATACCAGAGATGGTTCCATTTTTTATTATTCTTTTCTAATTAAATTAAAACACACAGAGTTGAGTATGCGTATATAGTTATAGTGCATATAGTTATACATAATATTTATGAATTTGACATATTCATAAATGTGCATAATATAATTTGCTCCATTTTAAATCCTGGTACTTCCCCTTTCCCTCCTCTACTCCCTTCCTAATCTCCTTTCTCCATTGTCTTCCTTCTATTTATTTATTTTTTATATAAAATTGGTGCTTTATAGTTATCTATAAAAATCGAATTCATTGTGATTTATTTATACATGCACAGAGCATAATTTGGTCAATTTCATTCTGTACTTCCTCCATTTTCTCATCCCTTTTCCCCTCCCCTTCAATCCATTTCCTCTCTGTAAAAATAAGAGAAACATTGTGTGTTTAGTTTTAGGCTGCTTCTTATAGAATTTCTCTAATCTTATGTATCCTAACACGAAATTTTAAAAAAAATCTATAAAATATCTTTTCTTTTTGTGCCATTTATCTAAACTTGTACTTTATATTAAATTGTATTCAGGATTCCAAATTTTAACAAAATTGTTATATATGTTTTTTCTTTGTATAATATATATTTTCCCTGGTGATGAAAAAAAACATGCATACATTGGTGGTTTTATCTAGAGTTTCAGCATGATAATATATATTTTACCTAAAGATATCCTTAATATTGTTGGGGTTTTCTGTTTAAATTTTTTTTGGGTGTAAAATCCCCATAATAGCTCTTTTCAAAGAAAGGTGCATTTATTTGTTTATTTCCATATACCCTATTTTAGAATATTTTCTCTGTTTTGCACACAAACTAACTATGACACAAAGTTCCTACTTAGCCAGTTGCTGGCATTTATGATTTTTACATTGCAGTTACAATACATTGATATATAATGGTCTGATTTGTGTTGGTCTTTATGTATTTCCTGAAGCAATTTTCCATAATATATATTTTAATAGAATAATTTTATTTCTCTTTATATATATGATAGCTTCTCTTTTTGATATGTTTACAATTTTAAAATGTATATTTCATTGCATGATTGTTCTTATATGTGGAATATAAAAAAGTTGAACATGTTGAAATGGAAATTAGAATGGTGGTAATCAGAAGCTGAGTGTGTAAGGCAGATGGGGAAAGGGATATATTGGTTGAAGGATACAGGCATAAATTTTTGTGACCTGTTGCACAGAATGATGACTATAATTAACAATAATGTATGTTTCCAAATTGCTAAAAGAAGAAGAGATTTTAGATATTCTCACCACAAAAAACTTGTGAGATGATAACTATGTTAATTAGCTTGATTTAGTTATTTCACAGTATGAATATTGTGTAGTACATTACATTGTACTACATAAATATATACAATTATTATTTTTCAATTAAAAATACAATTAAAAAGTTCATATTCATACTATATATTTTTATATTATAGTATATTATTGTTAATATCTTCCTATGAATGCAATTATCATTAATGTTTCATAATCCTCTTTTTTAAAGGAATTGTTTAATTTTATTTGTTTAATCACTTTCTGCTAATT
This sequence comes from Urocitellus parryii, assembly GCF_045843805.1. Classification (NCBI taxonomy): domain Eukaryota; kingdom Metazoa; phylum Chordata; class Mammalia; order Rodentia; family Sciuridae; genus Urocitellus; species Urocitellus parryii. Next base: position 58,754,762 of record NC_135539.1, on the reverse strand, counting down.
CTAGCCTATCAGATTAATGTATGCAAATAATTGAATATGCTTATAATTTTAAAAGATCTTTGTCTTCAAATTCATGCTGAAATCTTAGCTATTTTATTTTTTGCATGTTTATTCTTTCATGTGAATTAATATCATCACCTGACTTCTCTGCCTAACACATCAATCTATGCATTAAGACACAGCTTATGGGCTGGTGTTATGGCTCAGTTGTAGAGCGCTCACCTACCATGTGTGAGGCCCTGGGTTCAATCCTCAGCACCACATAAAATGATTACATAAATAAAATAAAGGTATATAAAAAAAAGACATAGCTGCAGTAGAGCGTTCACCTAGCATGTGTGAGGCCCTGGGTTCAATCCTCAGCACCACATAAAAATAAAATAAAAGTTAAAAAAAGGACACAGCTCATGTATTACCATTATAATACCTTCAACATTCCTTCATTCAGTAATTCAACAAAATTTATGGATTGCTGTTTTAATCAGCTTTTTTGGTTGCTATGACAGGAAGAACTGACAAGAACAATTTTAGGAGGAAAAATTTATTTTGGGCCTCATGGTTTTAGAAGGCCCAGTTCATAGACAGATGACTCCATTCCTTAGGATCTGAGGTATGGCAGAACATCATGTCAAAAAAATATTTGGCAGAGGAAAACAGTTGGGAACATGGAACCAGGAAGGAGAGAGAGAGAGAGAGAAGAGAGAAGAGAGAAGAGAGAGAGAGAGAGAGAGAGAGAGAGAGAGAGAGAGATTCCCCTCACCATAGAAAAAAATATATACCCAAAGGCATGTCCCAATGACCTACCTCCTCCAGTTTCACCTTACTTGCCTACAGTTACCACCCATTTAATCCCTGTTAGTGGATTAACATGCCGATTAGGTTTAGGCTCTCATAACCTGATCATTTCACTTCTAAAATTTCTTGCATCGTTCCACACAAGAGTTTTGTGGTGACACCTAATATCTAAACCATAACAAGTGAATATTGTGCTACATGAACGGTTCTAAGCACTGGTGATTCAATAGTAAGTAAAAACAAGAAGTGATATGTGTTCCCATGGAAAAAAAAAGATATTAATTTAGTAATCACTGTTAGGATATGCAGGGTTCACCAGAGACTCCTGTGATGAAGGATTGGTGCAAATGCTGCTATGTTTGGAGGTGGGCTTTTGGGATGTGTTTGGATCATAAGGGCTCTGATTTCATCCATTCATTAATCCACTAATGGATTAATACTGTGATGATATTACAGGAGGTTCTGGGAATTTTAGGTGGGACCTAGTTAGAGAAAGTGTGTCGCTGGGGACATGCCCTCAAAGGGTGTTTCTTGTGCCCAATCACTTTCTCTCTTTCTGTCTCTATCTCTCTCTCCCTCTCTGCTTTCTGGCTGCCATGAGCTAAACAGCTTTCCTCTGCCATACCCTTCCATCATGATGTTTCTACCTTGAAGCCAGTTGACCATGGGCTGAAATCTCTGAAACAGTGAGCCAAATTAAACCTTTGCTCCAGTAAGTTGTTTTTCTCAGGCATTTGTTACAGTGACAAAAAACTGACTAACACACATACTACATCAAGGATAACTTTAGACAGAAACAGGAGCTCTGAAGGAAAGGGAGAGTTGTATGAGAAAGATATCAAAGAGACCCAATTTGGATGCATCTTTGATCTCACAAGGTAGTAATAACAGGTCAAACCCAACTGTCTGAAACTGAAGACCCAGATGACTGACAAATTGATTGCTAAGGTAGTTGCTATACCTCATGACCATAACACCCCCTTTTCTGTATTCAGACCTTTCTTCCCCGTGACTTTTCTTCTCCAGTCATGAAAGATAATTTCTCCTGACTTGGGATGCAGGCGGGTCTTTCAACTTGCTTTCTCTTGACTTGCTTTCTTTCAAAATTTTTTTTTTCTAGAATGTGACATCATACCATAATTGTGACAATTTCTTTTACCCTTGCTTCAGAAAACCCACATCCTCCTAATTTTTCCTCTTGTTCTCTATCAATCAATATTTTTTTTCAGATTTTTTTTTCTGTCTTTAAATGCTATGTTTCCTTCAAGTATATCCTAGTTTATCTTCTCTTTCCTTTAAGTATTGTCTTCTGGGAAACCTCAGTAAGACAGAGCTTCAGTTGGATCTATATGTTGATGATTCTCATATTTATATCTCTTCAAACCAATAATCCAAACACTTCAAACCAAAACCCCGTGATTTTGCCATTTCCGTAATTAGGCATCCCTGTTTGTGAAAGATAAGACTGAAGCACCATTCTTAACACTTCTCTCCTTCTCAAGTCTGGTTTGTGACCAGCTCTCAGTTTATCTTCTAAATGCTCTTCAATCTCCTTTTATTTCAATTACAACCACCCTGTAATGATTCTTTCCTCACTTTTGTAGATGCCAAGAAATTCTAACAGATCTCAAGACATCTATTCTAGACCATATTGATTTTTTTCTCCACCATGTAGCCAGAGTGTTTTCAAGATTCAAATCTGATCTTATCAATAAATTCCCTACCATAGTCAGTAAAAACACTTCATTCTCTATCCCCATTGATTAAAAAAAAAGTATTTTTCCATACCTTTGTGGATTGGCATCTCTGGTTAGAACACTTCCTTCTCTCTGTCTAGGCGTACTGGCCCTTCTCTTTCTTTCTTTTCTTTCTCTCTTTCGCCTCTCCCCCTTTACCTCCCCACTCCTTTTATTTTTGTACTGGGGACTGACCCCAGAGGCACTTTATCACTGATTCACATCCCAAGTCCTGTTTTAAAAATTTTTGAGACAGGTTCACACTAAATTGCTAAGGCTGGCCTCAAACTTTTGATCCTCCGGCCTTGGCCTCCTGAGTTGCTGGGATTACAGGCATGCACCACTGTGTCTGGCTCATATTGTCAGAATCCTTTGAATAACACTGTGTATTACACACAAGTCATTCTATCTGTCACCAATATTGTCCTATTTAATATCTTCCCTTTCTAGAAATGTCAGAGTACATGTTATTCTTTAATGATACTTTCTCTGATATCTACTTGTTCCCATTTTAGTTCTTGTTCTGTGGTTTCATAGAAGGAGCCCAGCTTTTCCCTGTGAAAACATCTTTCAGTTTGTAGGGTTAGATTTAAAAGTGTGACTTGTAGGCTACTTTTCACATTTAGAAACAGAAAGATTGAATGGGTTTGATCACCCCAGTATTATTACACTTTAGCACTGTCCTCATTACAGCAGATGCCAACAAATATTTTTTGTTAAGTGTATGCAAAGAATGAATGCAAGCAATGTATTATTGAAAACAGTGATGAGACTTGCATAGATTAGATGTCACTTACTGCATGGCAAACTCTTTGTAGCATGAGAAGCACTACAAAAAAGTTTTTAATTATTTAGCTACAAAGATCATGGATTCTTACTCATTATTTTTTTGGGGGGGGGTAAGCATAAAAAAAGGAAGAAAGTTTTTTTAAAATAAGAACATAAATTTGTGTACCGCAGCATTCTTTTCATCAAATAGTTTTAAACTTGATTTCAAAAATTGCATCATGCAACTTTAGTGCTCCAGCTACTAAAGTTATGTGTATTTCTCTGAAATAAGTTAAGGCACTTTAAACATTAAACCAGATGACTCCCGGTAACTAGCTTTGAAAGTTAGTCCAGAATTTTGAATTACATTTTCACATTTGGATTTTCAGAAAGTGAAGGAGAAAAGAAAATGGAGGAATGAACATTTGACAAAATTTCCCCCATCTGATATTCTTTGGGCAAAGGGAAAGAATAAGAGCATGTGAGATTCCAGGAGCCAAGAGACAGTCCTAAGAGGAAATGACTTTGAATCAGTGGATGTAGGAAAGAAACTGGAGAGAAAAACAACCAACGTGAAGGGAAAGAAGAATATATGCAAATGCACAAAGAATTTCATTGGAATTGGAAATGCTTTGAAGGAAAGAATGGATTTCTTATTTTATGCCAAACTCTAAGAATCTTCTCAATGAAAGTTCCAAAAGAATAAAAGAAAGACATTTGTGAAAATCATTCTGAGGTTTCTCTAAAGAATATTTTCAGATAATTTCCAAGATGCTACTGGAAATCAAAATGACATAGTTTACAGAATAGAGCAAATGCCAAAAGGTAACAGCCACGTGCACAAAAACAGATTATTTGTAATTTCAAAACACAGCCCTATTTCCACACTGACACTGACAGGGGTGCAAAACTGGTTACCAATTGCTTTGCCAGTAGAACTTGGAGTTTCAAGTTTAGATTAGCAAAGGATCCTTCCCTCAGAGGGTACCTACAATCTCAATTCCCAGAGATGCCTCCATGGCTCTATCTTCTATTTCTTTTTTTATGTAAATTTTTTAAATTTATATATGACAGCAGAATGCATTACACTTATTACATATAAAGAGCACAATTTTTCATATCTCTGGTTGTATGCATAGAATATTCATACTAATTTGTGTCTTCGTACATGTACTTTGGATAATAATGATCATCATATTCTGCCACCATTAATTACCCCGTGCCCTCTTCCCTTCCAACCCTTCTGCCCTATCTAGAGTTCGTCTATTCCTCCCATGCTCCCTCTCCCTATCCCACTATGAATCAGCCTTCTAATATCAAAGAAAACATTCAGCATTTGATTTTTTGGGATTGGCTAACTTCACTTAGCATTATCTTCTCTAACTCCACCCAGTTACCTGCAACTGCCATGATTTTATTCTCTATCTTCTTTATATAAATGTTTTTTCACTTCTGTTTTTCTTTTCAGACCTAGAGGAGGTTCTGTGTTTCTGATTGCAGAGATTTCTGGCTTAAGCAGCAACTACCAGGCCTGAAAGTAGCTGAGACTGGAAAGTTTTCGATTGGAATTAAAATGAGGTAGTCTGAATGGATGTATAAGTCCATTTCTGATGAAGTGGGGTGAGAAGACTTTCAGAGGGATGTGCAGCTGGCTGGGAGATGGTAGGGACATCAACGGGGACAAAAAACACTGGGGCCAGGGCCAACAGAGTCAGAAACTAGACCTGAGTCTCTGGCCACTCTGCTGAGCAGAGGGGTTGCCTCTGCCAACGTTGACTTCCCTCTGCTGCCCTCTGTGGTGAGCTCTTTATAGGCTTCTCATGCTCCACGGTGGTGATTCTTTCCCAAAGCCCAAAGATTTCCCTTACCTTCCTCCTTGCCCATGTGCCCACACCGGCCCCCCCCTTTTTTTTAGCTCTCTCTCCACCAGCTTCCAATGACACTCTTCTTCTATCTCTCACCTTTTTTCAACTCAAGGATCAAGTCTGCAAATTTTGCCTCTACTCTTTGGAGTCTTTGCTGTACTTCTCTACAGGAGGTAGGAAAAAGCCAGTGGATTGGTTGCCAATAACTTCAGCACAGTCTCAGGTAAGCATCTCTCCTTCAGGGGCTACTACTTTAGAGAAAATGGCACCCGGAAGTCAGGAAGTCCAATTCTCTTCCACGTAGCTTGCTATCTGGCTTTGTGAGCAGAGGAAAGTCACCCAGCTCAGCTCCTATCCTTCACAACCAGAAACTTCTCCAATTCCTACTCATAGCTCAGACCCAAGTTCTCTCTTCACTTTCCCTTGTTTGGTGGAAATGTCACAGAACACAATGTCTTCTCTTGTGTTCACTAATCTACTGGCAGCTTATTCACCACTAGGTAGACTTTTTCTTCCCCCCATTCATCTGTCCCAGACCCTTCGGTCAGTCACTTCAGTACCAATTTTTAAGTACCAACTGTATGCTAGACCTAATTTCTGTGTATGAATTAATAAGCAAAATGGTTGTATTTTCTATCATTAGACAGCTTATAGTCCAATGTGAGGGAGATAGAAAGAAACAAGAAAAAATGATACAATATAGAAGGGGTGCAAATGGAATCAACTCACCAGAAATCTTTCCTTATTCCCACATCTTTCTCTGAGCTTAAAGTAAATAGGCCCCATATATGAGATCCAGATAATTCTAGCATCTTGAGACTGCAGAATGGATCTTTGGGCAGTGGCTATGATCTTTGAAAGACTCTTCAAGAACAGAAATTGATAAGAAAGCTGAGTAGCATTGAAACTTCCAAGAGGTTTCCTTAATGTTCAGAACATGTTATGTAAAAGATATTGTTTGGAAATAGGTCCAAGCCCATATTCATTCATTCATTCATTCATTCATTCATTCATTCCTTCATTCTCTCTCTCTCTCTCTCTCTCTCTCTCTCTGTGTGTGTGTGTGTGTGTGTGTGTATCAGTGCATGTACTTCAAGATGGATTCATGAATAAATAATATACCCCACTTATTTTGTCTTCTTGCTGCCTACTTTCAAAGTTTCAAGCCCCTGGAACCTCTTAGAAATAACTTATATGGTGACTTAAAGGGCCTTCATTAATTTCCGGTTAAGGAGATGGAAGGAAAAAGCAAAGGAAAACAAGAAAAGATCTACAATCAAATAGTGGACTTCAGATAGCTCCTAAGGCTAGTTTGAGTTTCTGGCTCTTTGAGAAGCTGATCCTTATACCACTCTTGGGTAATCCCCAGTTATGGTAAAGTCTTGGGGAAGCCCCACCAGCGTGATGGTGGCTAAGCTTTCATGTCAGCAGCAGTGAGCGGCCTTACAGTGTGGGGACAGTAACTTGTATCAGAAGCATGTGTTAGCATCAGAGGTAGAAGAATTCAAGAGCCTGAGGGCTGGTTCTCCAGCACGCACTTGAGAGGAAGATTAGAGACACTTAAGAGAGCTGGAGACCCTCTTTGAGGTGAGAAAATTTTTGGAAATTAGAAGGACCTCATTTTGTTGCCACTGAATCTTGAGGCTGGAGATACTAAGTGAAGATGTTATTTATTGCCTTCTCCTTCCCCAAGTTCCTTGATGGTATGTGCGAGCCAGGCAGCATTGTCAACTCTCCCTTATATGTTAAGGGATGCAATTTAATAGCTTTCCCAAGGTCACAATGTGAATTTGGAAGGCAAGCCCTCCTGCTCAAGGTGCTATGTGCCACATGAACACTCCTACAACTTTAGTAAGTCCTTCCTAATAATTGAAAGGGTATTGGGAAGGTGGACAGGCCCCATGGAACTAGAGCTACAATATGCTTTTCCAAATTCTCCCACTGTGCCTTGCAATCAAATCGAGCTGCTGTTCATTTCGAGACTAAGGATGCAATGTTCTGGGATGCAATGTTCTCAGTCCTGTTCCCCATGGATGAGTCCCCACAGATCACAAATAGCACAGCTGATGTTAATGGTTGCTCATCACCCTGAAGCTTCTCCAAGGACCTGCAAAGCTGGCAGGAGACGTCTTGGGCATGGAAACATAGGTCCTCTGTTAGATTGTATTAAAGCTCTATGATCATATACTGTGGTAGTTTGAAAGTTGTTCTCATGCCCAAGATCCTGAAAGTTAAGGGGTATGGGACCCTGTGCAATACTGGCAAGTGCAATTCTGCCAAGTAGACTGGGAACGAAAATAGATTAACATAACCTGTGTGCTCTCCAAAATCACAGCCCATGTATCCACGAAAATAAACAAGCTGAGTGTGGCCCATTTTCAGGGTTTTGATAAACTTTCAATAACTTAATTTTTTTAATTTAATTCTGTTACCAATAGTTATCAGACTAATGGTAACAGGTAAGAGACATAGAGGAGTATTCATAGATGAAGAACTTAAATGAGAAAATTCTATATTCTAATCTGTTACTTCTCTTTTCTTTCTGGAAATCAGGAGGTGATTGCTGTTACTTAATTTTTCAGGAGAACACTACCTTTTGGCTCTCAGAAGATGTCTTTCAGGAACTGTGTTGTTGCATAAAGTATAAATAAATATGATATCAGATATCTGTAATGAAGAAAGATCAGTTTGAACTTTTTCTTGCTGCTCTTAAAAGATTTGCTAAGGATCTAAATGGTTCAATAACTGTGTTGGTGACAATAGTGAAAGAAACATTTTTAACTTTCCAAGCACTTTGGGCATATCTATAGATGCTATTTGCCACCTCTTTGTCCAACTTCTTATTTATTGATTACCAATATTTGAAAATACGTTGATTCTTTGGAAAAAACACACTAAACTTCTCTTCTTATCCTCCTCTCTCATCCATTTCTCCCTCTCCTCTTATAAGAACCATTACTCAATCCCAGAGCTTCTTGAAAAACAATTTGAAAATCATCCAGTATTTTCATCCAGTATTTTCATTATTTCCATTTTCAATGTTGCAGTTGCAATATGAAGTGCGATTCATATTCATGTTACAACCATCGATCTAGCACGTAGAAACCATCATAGGCTGTTCTGTCTCCTGGAGACCAGTTGTTAGACTGCAAGCTCTGTGAGGGCAGACAGACATCATTTGATCATGCTCCCAATCCTTATCACCTGTGCTTCAAACCTGCTAGTAGTGGTGCCATTTTAAATATTACTGAAGACAATGTTGATAGTGACAGCTAAGAATGACATTGTGCTTACTACATTCTAGGCATCTCCTATGCACTTGACAAATATTAACGCTTGGTTCTCACAACCACCAATGAAGGCAGCACTATTAATTTCTCCATTTGTAAATGAGAAAGTCCAGATACTGTGAAGGTAAGTGATGTTCTGAAGGTCAGTAAGGGGCAGAGCCAGATTCAAGGGTAGGTCGTATGACTTCAGGGCTTGTGTCCTTAACTGTCAGAGCATTTCAGTACAGGAAAATAAAGTGGCATACCTTATGAGAAAATTTTATTTGGTCTCAGCTCATACCTAACCTGCTACCCTATTTGCATGACATTTTTATACCTTTCCTAGAGCTTCTGCATATTTTAACTTATAATCAAGTTTTCAAATGACCAAGTTCTAAATCACTACAAATCTTTCCCTTTTTTTTTTTCAGAAGGCATACATTAAATTACCCATAAGTCAGATCCAGTTTTACTTCTCTGATTTGGATGAGGTTGATTCTAGTGGCTGACAGGGTGAAGGTTTTATTTACTCAGGTTGTGGACAGCACCTCTTCCAGATTTTCAACTGGGTTAACCTCTACTCTCCAAAGCTTTGCTGGCATTAAACAGTGATCAGCTTTAATGAACAACTTATGCAACTACTTATAGCCATGTTCTTTAATCTTATAACTTTGTATTCTAAAGTTTTTACAGTTGAATCTCTATCAAAAAATAACAATACTGGATCTTGAAATCCTGAAAAAATAAACTCAAGCATGCTGCTCTGTTGCTGTGGAACTTTTTCCAACTGTTTCCTCCCCGGGTAATAATGAAAGTATTTAAAGAGCTTCAAAAATATGTAGTGGAGTCACAAATTGATTCACACTATAATTTTGGTGTTTAAAGAAAATGTAGCTCTTATATTTCTCTTTCTCCAATCTGATCTTTCTTGTCAAGTATCTACCTGTTGGGTTGAGGAGGAAGCAACAAAGTTACTCTGACGAAATCCACATGAGACAAAATGACTTCACATGTTTCTTTAGGCTTAACTTGAATATTTGGAGAGCCGATCAGTGTTTCTGTTGGCCCTACATTTTCCCTGCTCTTTTCTAAGATGGTGGCCTAAAGTTTGGGAGATACCACAAACTTTCTAGTTTGGAGGAGTTTGTGGGATGACTGGTGTGAACTGAGCTCCACCATGGTTTGTTTCAGTTAGTTCTGATCCTAGAGGACCTCCACCTTTTAAACAATCTTTTGTTGATATCTATGGGGGATAAATTCATAGTATGTGCTTTTTCAGTATCTTAGAACTACAGAAAATATTCCCTGGTTACTTAGTCTCCCTTGATTTTCATGTTTGGGGGCCTCCTCTGTCACATACATCTGGCTCATGTTGAAAATACCAAAGCCTTTGCTGATCATTCACCAAGGATGGGCTACTCATCATCAAGACTCTTAAATTTTTTCCTTCCATCAACCTCATTGGCTTCTCTTCACTCTGGGAGGAAAATATATATATATATATGATAACTCCTGGGGGCCATTTTTGTTATGCTGGTGATTTTAACCAAGGATGCATGAAGAGAATACTTTCATCTCACTGAATTATACAGGAGGATGGAAGAAAAATCAGAAAACCTTACTTTGTAAATGCTCTAGATCTCCTTAAATATTTAAGTGTCAGAATAAAAACAAGATGTAGTGCAGTGGTAAAGTGCCCCTGGGTTCAATCGCCAGGTGAAAAAACAAACAAATAAATAAATAAAATAAAACAAAATCTCATTGATATCATAGTCCTTATGTCCCCAAAGCTCCAATAATCTTCCTAACACACCAATGAGAATTCTTTATAGCCATGAGAGAAACTCTGATATGGAACTCTACCCCTTCAGGATAAAGTCCAAACTTATTTGCATAACCCAGAGTGCTCTTCGTGATCTGCTGCATTCTACTTTTTTGCCCTTATTTATATCTGGGCTCATCTTGCTGAAGGACAGATGGTTCCCTAAACCTACTGAGCCCTTTTGTGTCCCTGTGACTTTGTGTTGAAACTCTGTCCTTTTCTTCAACTGGCCAATTTGTATACTTAACTTTCAAATCCTTGGAAGGCTTCACTGAATATAAGTCCCCCCTCTCTGGCCCACTGAGCCCAGTACTAACTTCCACAATAGTTTTTGCTTTGCAATTGAGTTGTAAAATTGCATTGTTTCCTCATTTAGTTTTTCAAAAGGTGATTCACAGTTTTAAAGACAGTAATGATGTCTATTCAGCAATAAAATAATTATTTAACCTGTCAAGCAGTAAAATAATTATACAAACATTTTCTTTCTTTTAAAGTAGACTGACTGGAGAGTTTCCAAGTGTGGGTTGATGATCATGAGAGGAAGTTATTGAAGATTGGTATAACCATGATCTAGAGTCAAGAAGTCCAATGTCTTATTATTCAGCTAAACACTGTTACCCACCTGTGGTAGTGAATGGAATCTACAGGACTAAGTTGTACGTGTGCCTGTGTGCTCATCATTGTTTAATTTAAATTCATAGTAAACTTGATAAATTCAACGAAATGCCAGGAAATATGATTTTGAAATTCAGTAAGTCAATAGGAAGATACAAATAATGTGAAATCTACAAACTCACCTTTAATAAACTTTAGAGGAGTCATTAATCATATTGACATGATTAAGTATCTTATTTTGAACTTAAAGATAAAACTAACACTTCAAAACTCAATGTTACAAAAAGCCATACTGATAATTATTTCCAAATTTATTTTTTTACTTATTGGAAATTAAGACTTTCCCCCTCACAATATGTTATTTACAGAAATGCACTTGTAAATAGGAATCTGAAACCTGTTGATATTTTTTGGTGCACAAAATGCAAAAATACCAAATATCAGATGCTGAAAACAGTTTTTGTCTTTTTAAATAGTGTTTAACATGCTGTTGAGAGTTAATGTACATTTTAATATATATTTAATCCTCAAGCCACACATGTCATAATTAAGTTGGTGTTGACAGAATATGCTTTTTTTCTGTTGAAATTTAAAATAAAATGAATCACTCATGACACATGCTAAATGGTAAACAAGTCAAAATTTATCTACACTAGTTCAAATATTATTAATGCTCTTCCCAACCCCCAAATCTACATGATTCACAGAGTCATTTACTTCAGGTCTTTACTCAAAAGTCACATTTTTAGCAAGGTCCTCACTGGTCGCTCAGTTTAAGCTGCAATACATTGTTTAGCATCCCTCTGACCCATCTTCTTTCTGTGGATTAGTTTCTCCTTGGCATTTGGCACTCTACCACATACTACAGATATTACTTTCCAATTACTTATATTTATTATCCCCACGAGGGCCAGGAGTTTATAAGTCATGTGTGCTAACATATTCATATCTAGAATAATGTCTGACCCTTAACTGGTGCTCAATTAAATATTTTTTGAAAAAGAATGAGATAAACATAAAAAAATGTTTAAACATGTTGATCTAAGAGGAAACATTTCTACTCCAATACATTGATATGCAATATACTATCATTAATGTTGTTACATATTTTTATATATTAACATTTTTATGGGGCTTTGCGATATTAGTTTTTTTTAATTCAATCTGCCAACATTTTTTTATTTCTGCATTACTATTCTTAATACACCATTATACCATATTAGTTTTTTAATATGTAAAATGGGAAAATGTTAGGAAAAGAGCTGTATTATAATTTTGATTCTCTTTCACTAGACCTTGAGCTTTTGTGATTATTCATTTACAAATTTCTCTTTCTTTTTTTCTCTTGTGCTGCCAGAGTTCATAGTTGATGCTCAAAAATAGTTATTGAATGAGTAAATGATAAAGTTTCAGAGGGAGATTGATACAAGGTAGTTTGAGACTGAATTCTCAGGACACCCATATGTACCATGCTATTGCACATTTATTATAAACAATGTACCTTTGGGTTACTCAACCTGATGACTGTTCATCAGATGCTTCCTCAGTCTCCTGTTTCCTCCTCCCCATTCACTCCAACTACAGTTCCGATGTCAAAGAAATATTCATGGAAAGATGTACCCATTGCTGAGAGTACAAGTCACTGGGCTGGGAGTAGGTAGGGGGCGTGTGGTTACTGAATGTATAAAGACAACTGGGTAAACATGATCAGAAAGAGTGGAAAAACGAACACAAACTGAATGGAAAATGAGAAATTGAAATGGCCTTTTCTCTGTCGGGGAAAAGTACATAACTTATACCGATCTCAGAGTGAAGGAAGAAAAGTGACTATGATTTTCTTCAGTCACAGAAGTGAACACTGAGGAGGATGAGATCATAAGTCACTGTCTCTTTCCCATCTGTTTTTAACTGCCCAGGACACAACATGTATTTTTCCTGAGGAAAGGAAAAGACTGAAGCACTCTCACGTCTTCTGAGAATATCTGTACAATGGAGGTTAAGGACACAGGTCCAACTTGGGTTACTGGTCTAGGCTTGAAAGAAGAAAGGGGCAGCATTGGAGGGGAAGGGAATGACTGTTTCACCACTAGATGTGGAACAGGTCAACACCTGAGTCATGATGTACCTATAATCCCACAGCAAGACTGTAGTGCAGGTTATACTTATATTTGAAAATTGTAATTTCGATATTCTAACCTACAAAGAGTGGACCATAAATAATTAGCAGATTATTTATTTTCTTAGGAAAACTATTTTTCATAAAATATCTCCCACAACCTTTATCCTACATTTGTTTCTGCTCCTAACTGGACATGCTGAAGTTCCAAGGGCATGCATTCTGATTTTTTTTTTTTTTAAATATCCTCAGCACCGACTTACCTTCTTTGTATAAATAACTTGCATGCAAAATGCTTTTCCTCCAAAGTCTCAAGGAGCATTGGGAGAGGGTAATTAAAGCAGCCTGTTTCTGCAGCACGTTCTGTCTGTTTTTTCTTTTCATTATTAGATGTGATGACACATTTGCCTGTGTGGCTTCCCACAGATGGCATAGAAATTTTGTGATCAAATGGTAAGAGTAAACCAACTGTCGTCTCAGATCACAGCTTTCCATGTTGTTCCCCCTGTGCAGGAATCTCACTTTAATAAAATACTTGCCTCTTTTAAAGTGGTATTATCTGCTACACAGAACACTTTGGAATAAACTGGAAAACTTTGAAAATGCAAATAACTAGCTAGTTTTATGCCGTGTGTTTTGACTTTGATACAAAAGAGAATTAATTTTAAAAGTCTCCCCACGGAAAAATGAATGATTAAAACAATTTAACTCAGTGATTTTTGTTTACCAGAGAGGTCAAAATAAGAATGAGAGTTTGGATTTTCTTGAAATTTTGTGGATCGATAAGGAAAATACTGTGACCTCTCTTTTTCTAAAAGCTTTTATGTTGGTTCTGAATTTATTTATACTTTTAATAGACACAAATATTTAAGCAAGATTCTTTGTTCAGAAAAAAAACAACAGCAACAACAGTAACTAATTAGGAAAATAGTCTTCTAAAAAGAAGAGCAAAAAAAAAAAATACCTCTGGTAAAGTGACAATTATAACATTTATTTTTAAAAGCTTAAAAATTGGCCTTTACCTTCAGAACAAAAGGAAGAGATAGATTGCACATAGATTGTTTTGAATGTTATAAATATGATGGAAATTCATTGTGCCCCCTTCAATTATGTTTCTCATTGGTGTTTTGGCCAAAGGTACTAGTAATAAAATGAATCAGAAGAAGCCAAAGATCTGATTTAGTAGGTGAACCTCAGGGAAAAAAAAGGTTGGGTTGGAATGGTTACTTGGAAAAAGAGTAGAAGTCAAAAGCTGCCTCTCTGAATGGGGAAGAGAAGGGCTTTGGAACTGGAGAAGGTGGAGGAGGTCATTGAATCCCAGCGTGGGATCAGTGAGTATTCACCTCAATGTCTATAGAAGCTACTCTGAAGTAAGAGAAGTTCAAGAGAAAATGTAACCTGGAATATTTTAGATCCTAAAGCATGTAATATGCAGAATTACATCAAAGAGTAATTGATAACAGATGAAGCTTAGTATAGTGGAGTCAGTGGTGAAAAATGATGTGATATTTGAAATCTGTGTTGGGCTTTCCCACCAAGTTGCGTCTGTACTCAAGCAAATCGTTTAATCCCTCTGAGTCTTACTCCTACCTGAATAAACCCAGGGGCTGTATTAGATGAACTACCAGATGACTACCAACCCAGAGACTCTATAGTTCATCATGGGAACTAGACTTTGTATTTGTTTTGATCTTCTTAATTTGCTATAAGCAATCACTCTGATGATTAAGAAAAATTCAATATAATGATTGGGATAAAATAACAACAGAAATTCATTCTTGAATGTAATGGGATCTGAGATTCCATCCTTTAGGTTGAATAATTTTGGAACTTAGCTAATCTTAGAAACGTGGAGAGATTACCAATTCTCTTGAGCTTAGGCTAATCCAGTTCAAATCCTAACTGTCCACTCTCTGTGTTTTGAGAAATTATTTTACCTCTGTAACTTTTTCTTTTTTCACTAAATTGTGGAAACCTCGTTAACCAGGCCTTGAGGTTGTTTTGAGAATTAACTGCAGCAAGGTAAGTAAAATGTCTGGTTCACAATGTAATTATTTAGATTGATAGTAAAATATCACCTTGAATGGGTCTTATTTCCTATATATCTGAATTTAGATTTTGTACTTGTTTTAACTTTTCTACCTCGTTTACCATAAACATTGATTTTAATGTTAAGAACAATTTGCTAAGATGGTTAGATTAAAATAAGAGTCATTTTATTTAGACCACATGGTCTAGTTATAATGCTCACAATGACTGGATATTTTCTTGTCTTAGCTTCACTGTATTAATTATATAAGCAGTCACTTAAAATTGCAAATCATTTATTGCTCTATAAAGAAGGAATTGATTGACAAACATCTGGGCTATTTTGTTTTTGTTAGGTTATTGTTCCTTTAAATAATTGTTTTCATGAACTATAACTTCTTTGGAAGAAGTAGATGTTAATAGTTAAATACTTCTGATACCAGAAGGAAATATATATAGACAAATGGGTAGAATAGAATTAAGAAGCAGACTTTCATGTTTATAAAAATTGATTTTCAACAATAGGGCCCCAAAAATTCAATGTTGGAGAGTAGCCTTTTCAACAAATGGTACTGAGATAATTGAGTGTGCACATGTAAAAGAATAAAGCTGGATTTCTACCACACCATATGAAAAATTAACAAAAGTAGATGATATACTAAATATCAATGGTAAAACAAAATAAAAATCCTTAAAAGAAAAAATAAGCATACATCTTCATGACCTTGGATTAAGCAATGATTTTTTAGATATAACACCCAAAGCATAGGCAACAGAAGAAAAAATAGATACATTGAATTTTATTCAAATAAATACTTTTATATTTCAAAGGATAATGACTCCCCCTTTAAAAAACAGAATGGGGAAAACATTTTCAAATAATATATCTAATAAGGGTCTTAAACAGAATATTAAAAAACTCTATAGACTCAATAAGAAGACAACAGTTTTTTTAAAAAATGGGGCAAAGTATCTGAATATGTGTAGCCAATAAGCAGATGTAAATCTTTGATGATTATCATCCATAGAGAAATGTAAATCAAAAGTCTGATGAGACACTGTCTAAGACTTACAAGGATAGCTTTAATTAAAATGACATACAATAATAAATGTTGGTGAGAAACAAGATCCCTTACACACTGAAGGTGGAAATATAAAATAATGTAACCACTTTAGAAAACACTATGGCAATTAACTCAAAAGATTAAAAACAGATTTACCTTATGATCCTGTAATTCTACTCCTCCTTATACAACTAATAGAAATGAAGACATATACCAATATTTAAAACTTATGTATAAGTATTCCTGGAAGTACTGTTCATAATAGTTCACATGTGGAATCACTGATGAATGGATAAATGAAATGTGGCATATCCATATTACAGAGGATTATCTGACCACAATAAGGAATGAAGTGCTGATGTAAGCTACAACATGAGTGAACCTTGAAAACATACTAAAGCTGTAATGGAAACCAGTCACAACACTCCACCAGTAGATCATATTTATATAAAATATTGATAATAGTCAAATCTATAGAGACAAAAAAATAAATTAGTGATTGCTCAGATCCTGAGGGATTGGGGAGTGATGGGGATTGACTGACAATTGGTATGGGGTTCTTTGGGGGTTGATGAAAATCTTCTAAACTTAATTGTGATGATGTTTGTATAAATCTGTGAATATACTGTGAACCATACAATTATACTAGATGAGTGAATTATATGGTATATGATCTATATCTCAATAAAATTGTTACATGGCAAAAACACATGAGAAAGATATCAGGCAATTTATTTAATATATTTTTAAAATTGAAATCTAATGTGCTATTTTAGGGAATTTTTTTTCTAGTTAAACCTATAAAATGAGATTAAGAATGGTGGAAATTATCAAAATAATACCAATACATCAAAGAACCTGTTTTGAGTTTTTAAATAACTATCTTGGGTGTCCATTTTACATTGTGCATTTGTTTCTGGCACCGTTTTTTAGTTTAAGTATCTGTGAAATACCTTTTATAAGGCATATATCTATTAAAAATGTCTTTTAAAAGTTTTTCACATGATTTCTAATGTTTTGTTCATAAATGTTAGTTCCCACTCAAACAGTCCCAGTTCTTCGTCCAAATTCATGGACTGCCTTCATCGGGAGCTGTAAAGTACTTTCTGACTATAAGAATAGCCATACTCAACTGTGATGCAGAAGGAGAAGGGTTTTGCTACAAAGTATAGATCAAACTATGTTTTTAATTCCCAGAATTTAAATTTATCTCAATCTCTAGAAAGCAAATACATGCATGTGAAAAAAAGGAGACCTAGATGTTAGTGAATTATTATAAGTCCATCCTGCCAATTAAAAAAATACTTAGTTAAAAAAGCTCAGTGAAATGATTTCAGTAGAATGATGGCATATTATGGTTCCTATGTATTGAAATTTAGAACGAAAACAGATGCAGAGAAATAGTCATGGACTCAGAGGAGAGAATATGAAAGATTTATAATTGAGTTCAATTATAAAATCTAAACAGAAATATTAAGCAAAAATAATTATCCAAATTGTGGAAGGATTGTATTTAACCCCCAATCCAGTGAATTCCATGGTTCATCTGCCTTGAAAGAAATTCTGGAGTAGCAATGCTTGTACTAAGACTAGGGTAATCCACATCCTAAAGATTCTGCACATACAATCTACCTTATTCTCAATATGGAAGGCTCTGCATACATAGGGGCTGTCTCTTAAACATCCACCCTTATAAATGCTTTTAGAGCACCACTTGCTTTCACAGCTCAGTGATCTGCTCCAGAATAAAGCACTAGCTTACAGACTTGATTGTGTTGTATATTTCAACATAATGGTAGGCAGAATAATGGGCCCTCAAAGATATCATCGTAATCTCCTATACTTGAAAATATTTATCTAACATGGTAAAAGAGATTTTGAAGGTGTAATCAAGTTAGACTTCTTGAAATGGGAAGACGGTTTTGAATTATTTGGGTGGGCTCACTGTAATCACAAGAACTGCTGGAGTGTCAGAACCTGGGAGAGAGATCAAAGATGCTATGCTCCTGCTTTGAAATTGTGGATGGGACCCAAGATATGGAATGCAAGCACCCTATAGATGCTGGAAGACCCAAGGATATGTTCCCCTTTCTTTGCAGAAGGACCACAGCTCTGCTGACACCTTGCCTTCATTACAGTGAGACTTCTGATACAAATTGTAAGAAATTTGTGCTGTTTTAAGTCATTAAATTCGAGGTCATTTGTTATAG
This sequence comes from Urocitellus parryii, assembly GCF_045843805.1. NCBI lineage: Eukaryota > Metazoa > Chordata > Mammalia > Rodentia > Sciuridae > Urocitellus > Urocitellus parryii. The sequence goes on along the minus strand of NC_135539.1, from coordinate 58,736,474 downwards.
CTACTATATGAAACTAATACAACTCTCTCATTAATTGTGAAACCCATTCTCTCTCCAGGTGGTAGATTCAGCATTATATATGTGCTAGCATGATGCATGGCTGCATTGACTAAAGAAGAAGTGCCAAACACCCAGGCAGCCTTCCTACCCTATATGCATATGCTCATATACTTATAAACATGCATATATGTACTAACTTCTGCAGATTTTCATGCTGTTACTTTAGAAATTCTTGTAGGTGAGCATGTACTTCAGATGTTATACACTTACCTAAAGTGGAAGGAATTTGTGAGCAGCTCCTTAATTTGTGGGGAACTGAAAAATTGAGGATGATTTTCTGGTACATAGTAACCATTTGACCAAGTAATTCAGGCAGAGGTCTTCACAATGGCCCCTCCTTGATGTTTCCATTGAACTTTAGGCTTAAAAACTGTCTGAGGGTCTGAGATCTTGGCTCAGTGGCAGAGTGCTTGCCTCGAGTGTATGAGGCACTGGGTTCAATCCTCAGCACCACATAAAAATAAATAAGTAAAATAAAGGTATTGTGTACTACAACTAAAAAAAATATTTAAAAAAACTTGAGGATAACACAAAAGTATCAACTTTTTGTGACATTGTGTGGGCCTCTGAAGGATGAGGAGTGGGGGCACAGTGTCTCAGGGTCCAGGTGAAAGATTCCTAGGAATTGTCAAGTGGGTGTGTTAGCCACAGAAGCAAAAGGGTTTTAGTCACTCTGAGTTCCCATATTTCCAGGAGTTGAAATAGAAGAAGTGTCAAAAGGAGAGGCATGAAAACATATAGGATGATAGCCCCTTTTGAAATAAAAAGGTTAAAGAAAAAAAAGAAGCAAGCAATAACAATAACAACAACAAACTTTAAACTTTAAAAGGGATTTGTTAATGGTTAACAGATATACATGCTTAATGGAGCCTGAAAATAGTCAGTTTACCATGGATTCTTCAGCTAGAAACCCGGGGAAGATCCTGAGATGCCAAAATGCTTTCCACTGAATCCAAAGAGAATACCTTAAAGGTCCTCCCTATTCACTAAAAAACAAAACAGATAACAAACAAACAAAAAATCACTCATATGCCCTGGATCTGGGGTATTTTGTAAGCAAAAGTTTCCCATAATACTGAGCATAATAGGATGCTCCTTGGCAATAATTTCAATGATATGGAAACTTAGGTATGATAAGATCCACAACTTATTTTTTCCCCAAAGAGGCCAATTCAATTATTTCACTAGAATTTCATCCCTTGATGAATAACAGTGGTATTCATAATTCAAGTTTTACCTAAATTAATTTTTATGTGAGGGCTAGGAAAAGTCTTATGAATTTTTACTTTATGTGTTCAGGATGTGATTTGACTCTTCTAGTGGTCTATATTTAAACTATTCCTTATGAATTATCAGGAGAATATGTGCTACCTTATTAATGCAAGTCAGCAGAGCCTTCCTTTGAAGTTACCCCTCCCACATTATGCCAAACACCCTGAACTTAAGTGTTGCTTTTCACTGACATTATTGATTCATTTTTTATGCAACAAAACCAAAAGGAATTACTTGCAGAATCCTAGAAAATAATTTCTGCAAAGCATAGGATGTTACTTGTAAAAGTATTGCAATTTTTAGGAAGAATGCATTTTTAAATGAGGTTTAACCTGTATACACAATTTTAGTCCTTCTTACCTATGGCATACCATCGTTTGTGCTGAATGAATATCTAACAGTAACTCAGTAAAGAGAATTTTGTCACTTAAATATCCTAATATCCTCTGTTTTTCTCTTTTGGTAAGTTTTGTTTACAACCACACAATACACTCTTTTTTGAGCACTTGAAAAATACCCAAAAGATTATATTTGATATTCCAGTTCCAAGCATTTAGTTTTCTGTTTCCTTTAAGTGGAATGATATAATTAGGAAATAGGTTTTGATGAGTTTTGGGCTTTGTGTAGATTATACTTGGTGGGAGACTATCATATTTGCATAATGGATTTTTAAAAAACAGTCTTCTTTAATACAGGTGAGTTGAGTGGAGGGTTATAATGCTATGGATTCAGATAGAAAAAACACGATAATATGAAACAATTTCCAAATGAACAGTTGGCTTAAAACTTTTCATTGTTATATTTATTTATTTTAATTTTATTTATTTATCTTTTTTTTCATTTTTTGGTGTACTCTCAAATGGTTGTCTACCATGAACACAAATATCTGGTAAGAAAAACAAATATCTTCTCCCTGATTAGTAGTTCATGATTATTATCTACTTCAAATGTATAAAGAGATGGGGGTGGGTAGGTACTGCTTGGTCAAGGCTCCCTAATTTACTGGTGATGAGGTTCATAAATTCATCTCCTGAGAAGACAGGGCTCCTTAGGGACAACCTCTTGACCTTCACCTTTGTCTCTGCTAATATTACTCCTCTTTATCTTTTCACTCTGAACTGGAGATGGCAAAGATATTTTCTCAATATAAACTCTTAAATCAGTAAAATACACAGCAGTGCAGTTTAAATAAAATGTCCTTTTAGTAAGATTGGGCTTTATCATTAAGATTGTTTCCTTTTTCCCAGAAAGATCTGGAATATTAATATTGATGACAAGGATTATAATTTCCATTCATTGACAGCTTGCCAGATATTTGGCATCCTGTGAAACTCTCTTAACCCATTTTCTGTATCAAGCATATGATGTAGATACTATTCCAGTCTCTGTTTTACAAATTGAGAAACTGAGGGTCAGACAGATTAGGTAATTTGCTCGAGGTTGAATAACCACGTTGAGTGATAATTGGGATTTGAAGGTAAAATGGTCACTTGAAGTATTTTAGGCTTATGGTCAACAACTATAAAATGTTGAGATTGGATAGATAAATAAGTAAACAGCAATACACAGACTAGGAATATGCTAGGTTCATTTGTTGTTGATCATTCACATGCAAAATATATTTTTAAAAAATATTGGATATATATGTTTATATATGTACATGCATATACATATACATACATATATATGTATATGTATATATATACATATATATGTGTATATATATACATATATATATGTGTATATATATATGTATATATATACACACACACACACACACATATATATATGTACATTTTTTTTTTAAATCCAGAGAGTTCTCACAAAAAGTCTGGATTACTGTCTATTCATAAAAACTCAGAACATCTGATATTTCTTGCTTACATTCTGTCATGGCCAAGACTGACTAGAGCTAAGTGTCCCATTTAAAGGAGGTGAGTACTTTCCAATTCTCCATTTGATCTGTGTGGGAGCTTTACTCATTTAGGCCATTTCCCTGATTTCTGTAGATGTTTGAGATATGGCTCCAGAATTAACTGATTCTTGATGAATACTTGGTTTTTAATTCAGTGATTCTAGATCCACAATACAAGATCAATTTTTTAGTAAACTACCTTTCCTATTACCTAAATATGGCCTCAGTGTACAATGACTGGAAATCTCTTTGGAAGTTTACATTATAAAATTATAGAACTAGACATAAAATCCATCCTAAATTCCTTTCTGAGGAAATTCAAGAGCTAGAGTGTACCAGTTTCTGCCAAGATTTCTTAAGAGTGGCTCACACAATATTTATACAGTGCCTTCCCAGTCACATTAGTGAGTGAGAAGATTGTGGAAGTCTTTAGTTCACGTCATGCATGTTTTTGTGAGATGAATATTTTCATTTTCACACAGGCAGGGGTGAATGATATGCAAAATATGAATAATGGAATGGGTTATTTGTTTTCTAATTGATGCTTTAATTAAGATGTTTCTCCTATTGGCTATAAAGAAGGCTGTTAGCAAAGATGCGGGTGGAAAATGTAATGGGATCTGCTTCTTCATAAAGTATTTTATAATTCTGTAAAACTTACCCTCTAGCACCTACTTGAATGTAATGTTGTTTAGGCCAGCAAACTAACTTCTACAACCATGTATTACTTATTGAAGATATATAAATTATGTATATGAAATTACATATGCATATATACAAAAAATTCTTTTCTAACAACCGATAAACAAAATTTAAGTACAAAAATAATGTACCCACCCCAAAGCACATCATATGACAGTCTTGTTTCCATCACACACAGAAACAAACAGCTTGTTTTAATAATCAAATATGTTTCCTGAGGGTCTTGTTAAATTGTTGAATGTAAATTGCAATTGGAATTGACTATTAAAGATCTTGGTAGAGTAGGTTAAACATCTGTTCAATTTATTACAATTTTATTTGTACTTCAGCTGTAACGGGGGCAATTAAGCCAATCAGAGCAAGCAAATCAAATCTAATTTACACTCTAATGGACTAAAAATGAATGGATAAACATTCTACTACTAGATCCAAATGATTAAACATGTCTCTAAGGATATTTTTTCCTATTTTAGAATACGAAATCATAGTGTTTATACTATAATTAACCATTTAAGGATCATGTAAACAAATCAAATATCTGTTTTTATAAAACTGCTAATTAAAATTTGAGAATACAATGAATTAGAACTTTTCTTAAATTAGACAAGTTTGCTTATAAAATCACTAATGAAAGTTTATGCTTTATTTGAATGTGAAAATTAAAATAGAACTTACAGAAAAAAATTTTAAAATAAAATATTCATATTCATTTTATTTTGCCTTAGACCTGGGCTGCAATAAGGGAAATTAATAATGGATTTAGTATTGGGACTTAAAACTTTATCGATCTTTTTAGGTCTCGTACAACTTAGAAATGACAACTTGACAAAGCAAAAATGCAGCATCAAGTACAGCATTCAGGTAGAACAAGCTAACATCCATCTTATTAAAAGTCCAATGTCACTGAAACTGGCAAGGAGCTATCAACAGGAGTAAGCATCTCAAAATACTGATGGAGCATTAAAAGGTGGAGATCCAGGCCAAACTTCCATCAGTGTCCTGGGAGCTCCTATCATTTCAGTTCAGCAAATATCAAACAAAACATCATTTTATGACATGCAGTAGTTTGAACATTGATTGAATAGTTACTATGTAATAATATACCAAGCAAAGTGTTAGGCTTTTTAATATACTACTTACTTTACTTGGAGAGCTAAAATTTCCTCACTTTGGGATAATAACTGTAGAGTCATGATGGTATTTTGTCTAATTTTTGGAAACCATACCTTTTAACACTTCAACTGGCCCTTCAGTTGAGCACTCTGGTAGCACTTGCATAATTTAGTTGGGGACCAAAGGGCTTGGCAGAGGCCATCTTTTGCTTCCACTATCTGATGAAAGTAGACTAAACAAGGTCTATTTCCTCTAAGGAAATATCTGACAGTGGCCTTTGATCTTGTGTCTTAGAACACAGATTCTAGTTTATTTCAGTGAGAATCCACCCAATCAGAGGAAGCTCCAGCCAGCCTAGACCTTCCCTAGCCCACTGCGCAAGCTCCTTTCTCCTTCAGATGTGCTTTTCTCATAGTCCGGGAAACTTTTATTTATTGATTGATTTATTTTTTACACTATACTAACCACTTTCCTTGGGCACTGAATCTTTGCTACATGCTTTCCATCATCCATATATAAAGCAACAGTTATTTATCCAGAAGCTTCTGCAAACATAGGTATGTGCTGGGTCCCATGATTTTAGGGAGTGCATTTTATTATGTCTGGATAAATTCCTTACTCCATCTTCCTTCTCTGATTCCCTCCCTCCTTTCCTTTCTTCTTGGTCTTTTTTACTTCCTCAATATTTTGGAGATGCTACCAAGTATTGGGTAGTGTATATATATATATATATATATATATATATATATATATATTCATCTTCTAAAATATATATATTTTACTGATGATTTAACCTTGGAGGAGGAGTGATTTACCACCAAGATGCATCCTCAACCCTTTTTATTTTGAGACAGGGCCTTGCTAAATTGCTGAGGCTGCCCTCGAACTTGTGATCTTTCTGTCTCAGGCTTCCTGAGTTACTTGATTATAGGTGTATACTCCCAGCCTGGCTAAGGAAGTATTTTTCTTTTTTCTTAAAAACACTGTGAATATTTAAGAGATCTAAGCAGAAGGTAAATCTGTCTATTTTCCTCTGTAGAGAGGAGAATGAACAGGATAGGAGCAAGAGCAGCCATACTTTGACCAGCTGGGAGAAGGATGTTGAATCCAGTTGCAAGACTTGCTGGCTCCAGTTAGGATGATGGTGTTAGTTAAGAAAAGTAGATAGATTTGCCAGGCACAATGGTATGTGGATTGGTCTTTAATCTTCTTTTTTTCAGGCATATTGTGCTGACCATTTGTATGGTACCTATCCTCCATCAATGATAAGCTTCAGACTCTTCTTTCTCTGCCACTTTGTCCATCTATATCTTCTTTTGCTGTCATCTTCTCTAAATGGTGGAATTCAATCTAATTTAGAAAAAAAAACAAACTTTCAACTCTGACTCTTCTTTTGAGTTCAACAACCCTTTTTGCCCCCAGGAGGTGTGAGGTAGAGCAGCTATGGAATGGGGAGAGGTGGAGGGATGAGGACTTCAAGAACGTGTTTGGAATGTGGCCAAGACATCTTTATCCTTATTGAATCCTGATGAAATCTGCCTATTATAAATCCTGATTGAGTCCCATGATGTTTCCCAAGCAAATGGGACCACTTTGTAAAAAGCAAAAGCATCCTCTCACCATGTGCAAGAGGAGGAGGTGTAAATGGAGAGGCGCCACCAGCATTTTCAGAAAGCTACATGATGTAACAGCCCCACTACACTGCCTCATTTTTTTGCTGGAAAATTTTAAATAGTCAGAGAAATATAATCCTGTCCCATTAGCATAGCAACAAGTATATTCTCAGCATAATAAACTTGATTCCAGGATGGCATTCGGCTCCACTTTGCATGCCCTTCTGTCTCACCTTTCATTGCCAATGCCATTGAAGTCCTAATGGAAAGACAGCCTTTGAAAGAACCCTGCTGGCTTTTTGGCTGCCTGTTGGCAACAGAGGAGAATAGGAGGACTGGAATATACATTTGTAAAGTTCCATTTGCTTATCTGACTTAAGGCCAGCATTTTGTCCTTTCAACCTCATCTCCTAGCCACTGTAATTAGGCTTTGCAGAAACAGTCTTGTGCTGTCTTGACATCACAATAGCATTTTTATAAGCTTGGACAGTTACCAGTTAATCCGTCTGGCAAGACGTTGCTGCATATCCAAAGAATTCTCTATATCTTGGTGGATGCCATTAGTCCCCAGAAAGGGAATTAAAAATGTTTTGATGACAATATGCAAAGAAGTCATTCAGGAGCAGGCTTATATGACATCAAAACTTTCATCTTCTAATAGCCAAAGCTGTGGAATACATTTGTCCAGAGTGAAGAGAGAGCCATAAGGTAAACTGTGGCCTTTGGATTTTTATAATTTCAATGGAGGTTCATTGGCTGCAGCAAATGTACTACTGTGGTTGATGGTGTTGGTAGTGGAATCAGCCATACATGCATGTTATCAGAAGGTGTATGAGAAATCTGTACCTTCCAATGAATTTTTGGTTTGACACAAAAACTGTACAAAATAAAGTATATAAAAGAAAAACTAAAAAAAAACCCAACAAACCCTTTCATCTTTAAACCCAGCAACAAGTTTTTTTCATATCGAGTTATTTATTCACGGGTCATAAAGGAGCATAGGACTCTTTCTTTGATGAAAGGACAAAGGAAAGATTAATAAAAAAAACAGGGAGGGCAATAAAGAAGGGTATGTAGACAAAGAAGAGAGAGAAGAAAGGTGAGAGGAGAAGAGAAGCCTTGAAATGAAAGCTTTCTGAAGGTTTTCAATATGATTCTTCTTTCAACCACGATGATAGACATCGTCATGTCAATATTGGGCCAAGTGGGAACTCACCCTCCCACCCAAATGAGCATCAGAGATTGCAGTCAGACCAAAAGCCTCCATTGAGAACAGATTCTACAGTGGAGGCTTGATGAATTCTGCACTTCCAGGTCTGCCTTCATGCCTTCAGAAGCCTTTTCATGTTAAGTGGAGCAGGCCTAACCAATAAGACTTCTTGTATTGATGGAAACATTTTATTTTTGTCATCAAGGCACTGGAAATGTGGCTACTGCAACTGAGGAACTGGATTTCTAAATTTTAACTAATTAGTTAATCTATACATGGCCCACGGCTACCATACTGGATGGTGCCATGAAGAGGTAATGTTATCTACTAGAGGTGTTTATCTAGGATCATATCCTAAGCAGTAAAGCACAGCTAACTGTCTCCTTCCACTGCAAGGGTAGAGGAGACATGTTCTTCAAACCTTAATGCAACACTCTGAAATGAAACTTCAAGTCTTCAAGTAGGGGAAAAGGGCATCTAAGAGAGAGAGAGAGAGCAATGTCTTCAGCTCTGGGGCGAAAGACATACTGCCTACTCCATAGGCCTTTACTCCATTTCATGGTTTGGGGACATAGCTCAGTTGGTAAAGTGCTTGCCTTGCATGCACAAGGCCTTGGGTTTAATCCCCAGCAACACACACACACACACACACACACACACACATACACACACATATACACACACACATATATGTATATATCAAGGAAACTGACAGCCAGCCAAGACTGAGAAAGCCTGTGGGAGAATTCAAGTTTCTCAGAGAGGTAGAAGGGACAAGAATTTATAGAGCCAATATATTTACATATGCTTAATATACTTAATTGCTTCACATATATATGAAATACTTTCATTGATTTTATATATGTATATACATGTATCTATAAACATATACATGTATATATAAAATCAATGAAAATATTTCCAGCATCAATGGGTACAGAAAAAGCCTATCATCTGCTTTTGATTAGCACCTGAAACCCACAGTGAGACTTAGAACTGAGACCCACTGAGACCTTGAACAGAATCTAGTTCAAAGATGCTTGTAAAATAGATTCATTGTATATTTGACATTTCCTTGAAAGATAACTATTTTTACTATAAGACATGATTAGCCCATGCTAGGAGGAGAGGAGGAATTTTTCCTTTCTAGTTGCAATTGTTTGATTACTTTTAATCATTGGCTTGTCAGACCCATAATTGAGCCATAAACAGATTATGTTTTTCAGAAAATTTTTGCTGATTTTTATTGTCCTTGTGGACTCATTGAGGCATTAATGAATAGGATGTAGATATTTTGAGGCAGCTTATGGCCCCTGGCACTCATGTACAACAGTGAAAGTGGCATGTAGGCAAATGGGGGAGGCAGCATTTGGCCCAAGGATTTCACACAGCTGCTGGAACAGAAATGCCAATGCAAAGCCGAGCCACTAATTGGAAGTGGAATAAACTAAAGAAATCTTGGTTCAAATGGCAGCTATATTTTTCAAAAAGAAGATTTCAGTTGAAATGCCAAAGGAGACAGTTAGCCAAAACATTTGTCTATGGTAATTTCTCTTCTCAATTTTATTCGGATTTACAGCTGGGTGCTAAGTGAAGCATTTCTTGAGAACACATGTCATGGATAAACCAAGATGTTTATTTTCCTCAATAGCAGATCTGATTGAACTCACAACAAATAGTTCAATTACCATGATTACTAATAGGCTGATTAATTCAGGCTACAACAAATGAGACGGGGAGCATTAGAACTGAGCTCCTAGGAAGGTCAGATTAGCAGTGTTCAATTGTTAGCTAAGGTGGCTGCAGCAGGTTTTCCATTTATGGAAGACCAGGGTGAGAAAAAGTCATATCAAAAACGTGTAGCTTGTTCTGTAAAATTGCTATTTGGTGAATACCTTGTGCAGGATATTATTCCACCGTTTTATGGCTCTTATACAAGGATTCATGGGTTAAGTTCTCCATTCTTCTTTGATTCTTGTGTCAGGAAAAAAAAAAAAAGATGTTTTTCCTGGTAAGCTGGTGTGATTCCTGAATCAAGCAGTAGAAGCCACACATCTCTTTTTAGTGTCTCTTTGGCCTGGTTTCCTGAAAACTCAGAGCTGAATTCACTACTCAGTTGTGTTATTGTCCTTGGCTTCTATTCCCACCACTCCCCACCTGGTTTGGAGCAGGGTCCAAATATATGGGAAGTCAATGGTAATTTTAGATTTCTCTCTTCTTTCCAAGTCCTAATTTATTCATCTATAAGATGAGGTGATAATCCTTATTTCATAGGAGTTTGGCCACAGTGCTGATTCATAGTAAACATTCAAAAATGCTAATTATTGAATTACAAATTATTCATTTGATCTGCCATTTATTGTAAATCATCTTAAAACATATTCGGAAGCAAGTCTGATATTAAGGAGACAATCAAAATACAACGTGAGGACAGTTATTGAAAAGGCTAAAATGGAATAGGTCCATTGACATTACTTTTTTTTTTTGTTTTGTTTAGCTCCTTTTCAAACTTTGTTTTGGCATTGTGTTGGGCATCCAAACCAGGGCCTTGTACATGTTAAGCACTCACAAAGTAACACCCCTACCTCACCCCCTGTCCCTCCAGGAGATTTTTATGTTGTTTTTGATTCTTTAGTTTTTCTATATCAATAATCATGTCATCTGTGAACTAATATAGGTTTATATTTCCCTTCCAATTCTGTACATATTTTATTTCTGTTTCTTGTCTTATTGCTCTGGAAGGACTTTCAGTATAATGTAGAATAGAAATCATAAGAGGGGACCTCCTGGTATTGTTCCTGATCTTAGTGGGAGAGTGTAGAGTTCTTAGCATTAGACTGGATGTTTGTGATTCTTTGTATAAGTACTCTATCAAGAGGACAATGTTCCTCTCTAAGTTTACTGAGGATTTTTTTCCCTCTTTAATCATGAAAGGATGTTGGCTTTTGTCAAATTCTTCTTCTTTGTGAATTGATATGGTCATCTGCTTTTTCTTCTTTCATTCCATGGTTGTGGTAGATTATATTGCTAAATTTTCACTTTTAGACCAGCTTGCATACTTGAAATAAATCACACTTGATTGTAGTGTACAATTCTTTTTACAGATTATTGGACTCTATTTGCTAATAGTTTGTGATAATTTTGTGTTATGAAAGATATTGGTTTGTAATTTTCCTTCCTTGTAATGTTTTTATCTGTTTTTTTTTTTGTATTAGGGTAATTCTGACCTTGTAGAATTAGAAGAAAGTATCCCCTTTGCTTCTATTTTCTAGAGGAGATTGTGAAGAACTGGTATAAATTCTTCCATAAAAGTTTGATAGAAACCACTATTGAATCCATCTGGGTATGGTGCTTTCTTTTTTGAAAATAGTAATTCATTGATTCAATTTCTTTAATATGTTTCAAGGTATTTAAGTTGTCTCTTTCTCCATAGGCGTTAGATAGTTTGTGTCTCTCAAGAAATTTGTCCATGTCATCTAAATTATCTAATTTTGGGGCATAGATTTTTATGGTTTTATTTTCCTTTTAATGTATAGAGATTTCAGTGGTAATGATTCTTCTTTCACTTCTAATTTGTACTTTATTTCTTTTTTTCCCTGTAGTTTAACTAAAAGTTTATTCATTTTATTGGTTTAATGAATAAATTCTTAGTTTCGCTGAATTTATCTATTGCTTTTATATATTCAGCTTCCTTGAATTTTGCTCTAATTTCTATTATTTCTTTTCTGCAGTTTGTTTTATGCTTACATGGTCCTTTTATTCTGTAGTTTCCTAATGTGAGAACCTAGGCTACTGATTTCAGAGCATGTTTCTTTTCTAATACATACATCTAATGCTGTGCAGTTTTTTCTAAGCATTGTCCTGTGTCCCACAAATTTGGTTGTGTTTCATTTTCATGTAGTTCATTTTTTTAAAATTAGTTTTGAGACTTCTTCTTTGACCAAGGTGGTAATCTGGAGTATTTTCTTTAATTTCCAGAGATCTGAGGATGTTCAGCTATCTGTTATTGATTTATAGTTTAATTCTTATGTGAACCCAAACATAGTTAACTTTTAAATAGGTTAAGATGTGTTCTAGAGCCCATAATTCCATCTCCTTTGGTGAATGTTGCATGAGACCTCACGAAGAAAGTGCATACTGTTTTTCTTTTTTTTGTTGTTGTTGTTTTGGTTTGGTTTTTTAATGGAGTATACTATAATTATCTATTAGTTCACTCTAAGTGACACTGTTGTCCAGGTAAACTATATCTTTATTGGTTTTCTGCCTAATTGATCTATCCATTATGAAAAATAGTGTTGAAGTTTTCACCTATAATAGTGAACATGTCTATTTCTCCTTTCAGTTTTATCAGTTTTTGTTTCACTTATTTTGATACTCCAATATTATGCAGATGCTTGTTTAGGACTGTTAGACCTACTTTGTCTGAAATTAAAATAGCTACTTCAGTTTTTTAAATTACTGTTAGTATTCCCTATTCTTAATTACCCCTTTACTTTTAACCTGTTTACTTAAAGTGGATTTCTTATGCATAACACACTGTTGTTTTATTCTTATTTTTTAAAACCTCTGCAACATTCTTTGTATTTTATTTGGTGTATTTGTATCATTCATATTTAAATGACTTTTGTTACATTTGAATTAATAGCAACCTTATTTGTTACCATTTTATATTCACTTCTAGTATCTTCTTTGTTTGCCTTGTCTGGTTTGACAGGAGCACTTTATATGACCTTCTTTTATTTCTTCATTTATTGTATCAATTATGCTTTTCTGAAAATTCTTTTAATGATGTTCCTAGAGTGAATGCTGTTTGCTTTCACTAATTTCAGTTCACCTTCAAATGACCCTATTCTACTTTAAGTGTGGTGCAACTACCTGGTAATAGAGCATTCCTATTTTTTCCTTTATGTTTCTGATGTGTTTGTCATTCATTTCACTTGTCAATATGCTATAATATCCCACTACATTGTTATTTTAAATAAAGATCATATCTCAATTAATAAGGAAAATGAAAAATTTATTAGGCCTTCATTTCTCCTCTGCTGCTCTTCCATTTTTCATATACATCCAAATTATTTTGGGGATGGGTTACAGGGGATCGAAACCAGAGACAATCAATGAGCCACATCCCCAGCCCTATTTTGTATTTTATTGAGAAACAGGGTCTCACTGAGTTGCTTAGCACCTCACTGTTGCTGAGGCTGGCTTTGAACTTGTGATCCTCTTGCCTCGGCCTCATGAGACACTGGGATTATAGGTGTGCATCACTGCGCCTGGCATATCCCAATTTTTAATATATATTGTTTTCCTTCTTCACAAGGAAAATCTTTCCCTATTTCTTGCAGAATATGAATGAATGAATTCTCAGGATTAATTCTCTGTTTTTAATTGTCTGAGAAAGTATTTCTCCTCGAATTTGAAAGACAATTTTGCTAGAATTTGAGTTTGGCAGCATTTATTTTTTCTTTTGATATTTGATACTTTGCTGTACTTTCTTTTTGCTTTCATGATTTCTGATTAACAGCAACAGCAAAAAAGTTGTTCCATAAATCTAATCCAGTTCTTCTAGAGACTAGAGGTCATGTGCATTTTTACTATGGCTTTTTTCAAAATTTTAATTCTGTCTTAGATCTCCTGCAATTTTAAAATAATAAGCCTGCTGGGCATGGTGGCACACACCTGTAATACCAGCAGCTCTGGAAGCTGAGGCAGGAGGATGACAACTTCAAAGCCATCCTCAGCCTTGGCAAGGCGCTAAGCAACTCAGTGAGACCCTGTCTCTAAATAAAATATAAAATAGGCTGGGGATGTAGCTCAGTGGTTGAGTGCCCCTGAGATCAATCCCTGGAACTCCCATAAGATAATAATAATAATAAGCTGGATTTTTCTTTTGTGGATATTATTAATTCTGTAGTTTGTTGTCCAAAATTAAATTTGGAAAGTTTTTAGCTCTCACCTATTATGACTTCAAATATTTGTTTTTCTCCATTATTTCTTCTCCTTTGGGTATCACAATTATGCATATGCTACAAATTTTAATTTGTCTGAGTTCTTTAGTATTGTTTTCTATTTTTTATTCTTTTTTATTTTAGTTTCAGAGGTTCCCCTTATTTTTAGGTTTCTTAATTCTTTCCTAAACCTGTTACATCTATCAGAGATGATATGAAAGATTCTCTTCATTTCAGTGCTTTGTTTTTGATTTCTAGTATTTTCTTTGACTTCTTTCTTAGAACTTGCATCTCTTGCTTATTTTACCTGTCAGATTTTGTCAATTGCCTACATTTCTATTAAAGTCCTTAACATTAATCCTAGTTATTCTATTTCTTGTGTGATAATCTCCAAATTTGTGTCCTGTCTGATTCCATTGTTTGTTTTGTTGGTTTTCCCCTTTGTTTTTTGTATGTCTTTTAATTTTTGGTATAGTGTGGACATATTGTATTGTGTAATAGAAAGTGAAGGTCAATGTAGTTAGTGTTTAAGTTGCTTGGAGTTGGGCTTTGGTTAAAGTTCCCTGCAGCTAGTATACCAGATGTTTCAAATTATTCTCCCTTCCTGACTTTGAGCATCCCTACATACTCTTCTTCAGAGAGAATCTATGTCTTGCAGCTATAATCCACTATTATTATACTGGATCCCCTAATAGTGTTGGTAAATGTGGAAGAGAAGGATTATTCTATAATCTTCCAGTTAAATCTATTGGTTCCTACTAAATCAATTGGTTATTTTTTGCATAATTCATTTGCTGAGGCTCCCATAACTGGGTAACTGGGAAATCTGAGCTTAAGGCATCAGCAGGGTCAGTTCTCTGTGAGGCCTGTCCCCTTGACTTATACATGTCTGTCTTCTCTTTGCAAGTGGCTGTGCCCTATTCTTTTACTGCAAGGATACCAGCCATGTTGAATTAGGACTTACCCTAATGACCTTCTTGAAATTAGTTTTACTTATGTAAAAACTCTAAGAATAGCCACATTTTAAAGTACTGGGGGTTAGGGGTTCAACATAAGGATTTTTAGGGGACACGACCCAGCCCTAAACAGACAGATTACTCCTGTCTCACTTTCAGTGTGGCAGATCTGGAGGGGGCTGAAGTAAGAGAACTGCTTTTCTCCTTGACTCTTGAACAAGACTCTAGTCATTTCTTTTATTCTTAGTTATGACCTTAGTTATGGAAAAAGAAGGCTCTGGCCATATTTCAAGTGTAACTATTCCCTTCCCACTGCAGGAGTCAGGAAAGTTTCTTCCTTGGACTTCACCATCTGGCAGAGGTCCTCAATAAAAGTTGGAACACATGGGGTCCCCATGAAGACTGTGGCTCCCAAGAGTTTCCCATTGTTGTGGGACTCCACACTTACTTCCTGGCAATTCATCATAATTATCATGTAAATGTTCCTACCAGTTCATAATTTCAATGGTTTCTGCTCCAGTTAATGGATTCGAGGTTTCTAGATTCACCTTTGATGCTGGACTTCAAATTTTCAGTTTATTCTTCAAACTCAGCTCTCCAATGAATCTAAGTAATGTCATAATTTTCAGTTTGTCCAACATTTTCCTGTTGCAAGGAGGGAGTTAAAGTGGTTCGTTTTTGTGTCAAAAGGGCAATGTGTATTTGACCAAACATCATTTTAAGTGTTTCTGTGATGTTAATTTTGGATGGGATTAAGATTCATATTAACAGACTGAATAAATCAGATGGTTCTTGATAATGTGGGTGGGTCTCATTCAATCAGTTGAATGTCAAATAGAATAAAACCACGATCCCTTTCTCAAGTATGAGAATTCATCTTGCATGACACCTTTAAAGGAGGACATAAGATTTTCCCTGCTTTCTCTCTTATACTAAAACATCTGCTCTTCCTAGGTCACAAACCTGCTGACCTTCAGAGTGGAACTACATCTTTAGCTCGCCTTGGACTCTAGCTAGCTAACTCACCAAGCAGATCTTGGTACTTTTTAGCTTCCACGATCACATGAGTCAATTATTTATAACAAATTCCTGCATTTGTACACACACGTGCCCACGCACCTACACACACCCCCAACCCCACAACTATTGGTTCTTTTTCTCTGGAAAATCCTAAATAACACAAGAGCAATGATGTCCAAGTTTCTTACATATTGGAGGTAAAACTGGAAAATCCAGCTGTATTTTAAATCATTCTATCTATTGAGGCTTACAAACTCAAATAGATATATTTTATTTCTCCATGTTGCAGTAGAAACTCCAAACATCTCTTTATTTCTCTATTTCACACTTTTTTCTTAATTCAAACCATGAGTTCAGAGCTACAATATTAAATTTTTAGAATATGAAACTACCTGTTGGATTTTATTATTGACATGGGATTAAGTTTTATTCACCATTATTTGGATTTAACTCTACATTTTATATGGAACATCATTCACCTTCAACTCTTTTATCCTGTGACTTCCAGGTTTTTATTTGATTTTTTTTAGCTGAAATCAATATATTTGACTACATATTTTAGGAACAACTCATGGTTAGCATAATTACCAAGTCCTTGAATAATTAAGAATATCTCTGTTGTCTTCACATAAAATCACCAACTAATTTGAGCATAAAATTTTTGTTCTCAGTCTCTTCTAACTACTATGTAGACTTTGCCCCTCTGTGGCTTTTGCCATTTAATGTGCAGAAAAAATTGAGGTCCTCTAATAGTATTTTTCCTTGATAGGTAGCTTCTTTTTTTTCTCCCTGGATGGTTCTAATATTTTTTTATCCTTTAAGTTAAAAAATGTCATCTAGATATATCTAGATGTTGATCTCTTCTCATTAATTTAGGGTATAATTCCTGACCCCTTTTAATTTTAATCCTTAAGTGTTCTTTCCAGTCGCAAAATCATTCTATTATGAAATATTTAAAACATATAGAAGAGAGAATAAAATCTTATGCACTTACATCTACCACTCAATTTTAATAAATAATATTTTGCCACTTATGCCTGAAATGATTTTATAATAAACCAAATTTTACAGCTATAGTTGAATTTTCTTCTGTAGTTCTCCTTTGAAGTCTAAATGTCAACACTATTGTGATTTTTCTGTCCATCTTTTTTGGGGGGTTGGGGAGGGGAGTGTACCACTGATTGAACTAGGGGGAATTCAACCACTGAGCCACATCCCCAGCGCTATTGGGTTGCTTAGTGCCTTGCTATTGCTGAGGCTGGCTTTGAACTTGCTATCCTCCTCCTGTCTCAGCCTTCCAAGCTACTGGGATTGTAGGTGTGTGCCACCAGGCTATCCATCTTTCTTATACATTTCTCTATCCTACATATATATGAATTCAAAGATAAGTTATTTTGTATCATTTAAATATGTGTGAAATCATATCAAACATATGTTTCCGAATCTTACTTTTTCCAGTCTACATTATGTTTTTGGAACTTTCCAATAGCAACAGCTACCCAGGTGTAGTCATTATAAATTTAAATGACTTGTTCAAGTTAGAGAAATCTGTGTGATCATGCAAATCACTTAAGATTTCTGTCATTTGATATTTTTGGTGAGTGGTAAAACCTAGGTTGTCTTGTTCACTCTTTATGTGTAAGCACTATGATACATTGGATAAAAGGTTTTCTATTTCTTGATTTAGTTTTAGTTGTCATTTTGTTTTTCTAGAAATTTGTTTTGTCTGTTTTAAATTTTTCACGCAGTTTTTCATTATACGTTCTCATTATCTTTATTATCTCCGTAGTATGTATATTATACCTGTTTTTATATTTCTAATATTATTTATTCTGCTTTTTATTTTCTTTGAACATATGGAATTAGTTATAATAATATGTGTTCTAACATCCTTGTAAGATAGTTCTAGCATCTGTATCACGACTGGACTGGTTTCTATTTATTAATTTTTCTCCTTATTATGGATCCTATTTTCCTTTTTCTTTTTCATGCTTCATATTCTTTCATTGCATGCCCAATATTGAGAATTTTATCTTGTTGGGTGATGACAATTTTGTATGCCTATAAATATTTGCGTCTGGGATGCAGTTAAGTTACTTGGAAACAGCTTTTTTTTTTTTTTTTTCATCTTGCTTTGAAGACTCGCTGGGAGCCACCACAGAAGCTGATGTAGTCCAGAGCTAATTTCTCAGCTCTCTGTGGTCCAGAGCTAAGGGTGTTGTACTGACGCAACACCCTTTCCTCCTACCACACCCAGTGCACCATGAATTAGGAGGCTTTCTAGTGTGGATTGTACCAATAGTCACTATTCCAGCCATGTCTCTTGAGGGTTCTGGCTACTGCTATTCCCTTTAATCCTTGTAACTATTTCTTCTCCCTACAAAGTTAGGGAGTGTTCCTTCAAAAACTGACAGGTTAGCACTCTGAAGAATACTTAAGGGGGTCCTAGGTAGAATTTCTTCTTTGTGTTTTTCTGCACATGGGTGCTCTGTCCTGCATGCAAACTCTAGCTATCTCAGTCTCCTTGGACTCTCAACTCTGTCTCCTCATAGCAAATCTGATAGATACCACCTGGGTTCTCTCTCCTTGTTCTACTGCCTGGAATCCCAAAGTGTAAGCTACAGCAACCACAAAACTCACTTTGTTTCCCATTGCTCAGGTATCTCTGTCCCCCTTGCTAGATTGAAATCCAGGATCTTAGAAACCATTACAGGGCTGGGGATGTGGCTCAAGCGGTAGCGCGCTCGCCTGTCATGCGTGCGGCCCGGGTTCGATCCTCAGCACCACATACCAACAAAGATGTTGTGTCCACCGAGAACTAAAAAATAAATATTAAAAAAAAATTCTCTCTCTCTCTCTCTCCTCTCTCACTCTCTCTTAAAAAAAAAAGAATAAACAACAATAAAAAATATTTAAAAAAAGAAACCATTACACTGATTTTTTCATTCATTGTTTTTGACCTTTTGTGGGGGAGGGTAGAATGGGTACCTATCATATCATCATGGATTGAAACAGAAATTGTACTTGTTTTAAAAAAATGGAATCATATTATTGGATTTAGACAGTTCTTTATGTATTCTGGCTACACTTCTTTCTTCAGAAATGTAATTTGCAAATATTTTCTCCCATATGTAGATTGTCTTTTCAATCATTTAAACCTGAAAAAGATTTCTAAATTTCAATAGAGTCCAAATTGACAAAAAATTTGATTCCAAATTGCTCTTTTGGTGTATGTCTGAAAAATCCCTTGCCAACCCCAAGGTCACAAAGATTTTTCCCTGAAAGTATTAATTTTATGTTTTACATTTTATGTTTTACATTTACAAATGGGGTTAATTTGTATAATATATGACAGAGGCTTGGTGGGTTTTTTTGTTTTTGTTTTTGTTTTTCATTTGAAAATTCAATTTTTCCAGTAGAGTATGGTGACAAGAATATCCTCTCTTCATTGAATTATTTTTGTAACTTCTGAAAGAAATCAGTTGACTATGTTTGCATGCATGCAATTCTGTATTGTCTATTATGTCCCCCTAACCTGTGTGTCTGTTTGTTTGTCAATATCACAATGCCTTGTCAGTAAATCAGTCTATATAGCTTCATAGTAAAGTAGTCTTTATGGCATGTCTTAATTCAAGTAGCAAGAGTCCTCCAACTTGTCTTTGTATTTCCAAATTTTTGATAATTCTAGTTCCTTGTCATATAAAAATTTGGAGTCATATTGTCTACGAAAATTCTGCTGGTATTTTGACTAAGCTTGTATTGAATCTACAGATTTGGGAAGACTTAACTTCTTAACAATACTGAGTCTCCCATTCCATAAAATGGTGTATCTCTTCCCTTATTTAGGTCTTTGATTTTTTTTATTGGTATTTTACATTTTTCGGCATACAGGTTTTATTCACATTTTGTCATATTTATACCTAAGAGAATTTTAGTGACATTTAAATGGCAATTTTAAAATATTTTAATTCTGATTTTTTCATTACCAATGTACAAAATTAAAATAGAAAGCCAGCCATGGTGGCGCATGCCTGAAACCCCAGTGGCTTGGGAGGCTGAGGCAGGAGGACCGCTAGCTCAAAGAAAGCCTCAGCAAAAGGGAAGCATTAAGCAACCCAGTGAGACCGTGTCTCTAAATAAAATACAAAATAGGGCTGAGGATGTGGCTCAGTAGTTGAATACCCCTGAATTCAATCCCTAATACCCTCCCCACAAAAAATACAAAATTAAAATAGATTTAAAAAATACTTTGTACCTGAGAATTTTCAGAATCATTTATTAGTCTTAGAGGCTTTTCTTACAGATTATTTGAGTTTTTCTGTTTAGAATGTCATCTGTGAATAAAGTTTCATCTCTTGCTTTTGAAAATCAAGTCCTTTTTTAAAAAAATCATGTCCTGTTGCATTGGTTAGGACTTTCAATACAATATTGAATAGGATTTAGGAAAGAGACCATCTCTGACTGGTTCACATTACCATTTAGTCCCCCCTCTTCCCCTCTCCTCCTCCTCTGCTCCCCTTCGCTCTAGCAAATGAATCTCATCAGTTTAAGTAATTCTCAATTTTCTGTTACTGAGAGCTTTTTCATTGAAAGATGAGGGTTTTGTGAAATGCTTTCTCTTGCATTTTGCTGAGATAATTTTATAGTTTTGTCTTTAGCTCATCAACATGGTAATAACATTGATTTTTTTCAAGTATTAGGGATCATTTTAATTTAGCTCCTCTATTTGGGGTTTCCTGGACCTTGTAGGAGGGACAAATTTGAAAGTTGACCTATGTGAGAGCAGCCAATGAATATAGCTTCTCAAAGATATCTGCCCTCTGCCCTTTGGAGCTGTCAGATTTTTCTTGTTTTCCTGATAAAGATGGATTTGTTTTTCTAGCCCAACTTTTTAAACTGAAAGTGAAACCCCTTCAGGGTATTCAGTTATATGCAGACTTCTCAAGTTCAGGTACCTCCCCTGCAAGGGCCCAAGGTCACATCTCCTATATCATTGCATGCTGCTCTCTGGTTTATTTTCTTTGCATTTACTTCTACAGTGCTACTGATTTTCAAAACCCCTTTTCACTCTGATTTAATAATGTAGTGTTTTTTTTTAAATCCCTGAGATTATTTTCTTGAATTACTGAGATTGCTACAATGCAATTTAAGAATGTTTCTCAGACTTTGGCATTTTGGTATTTTTCAGCTGGGTACCTTTGCAAAAGATTAAAACCACTGAATTTTCAAGAGTTATTGCCCTCTCTATTGATTTTTATTACCTTGTTTAAACTTTTGGTTGTAGCTTTCCTGTGTGTGGGGGTGGGCGGTGTGTTTGTGTGTGTGTGTGTGTGTGTGTGTGTGTGTGTTACTGTAGATTGAACCCAGAAGTGCTCTCCCACTGAGCTATACTTCCAAACCCTTTTTAAAATATTCATTTTGAAAGAGGACCTCACTAAGAAACCCAGGCTAGCCTCCAACTTGTGATCTTCCTGCCTCAGTCTCCAGGGTAGCTTGGACTACTATAGGCATGTACCTGCCTATAGATTTTTTTTAGTATTATGTTTAATATAAGCCTATAGTTTTAAATGTAGTTCTTTAGGACAATCGATTCTGAAAATCTCTGTCATTAAGTGGGTCAGTTTAATCTGGTGATATTTTACTCATTGTTGATGCAGTTAGAAACTTTCCTTTGTTTTATCATCCTCTGTTATAGATCTTCTGCCCATCCCAGTTGATTATCTCTGTCATGGCCATGACTTTCTGCCAGTGTATGCCTTGGCATGAGAAGCTCAAAGTGTCCAGGTAGCTTCCATAGCTTAAAGCTCAAGGAGATACTTGATGTGTATCCTGTGGGAGGATCGCCCTTCCTTCAGGAACCAGGACTTCTGAACCTCCAGAGACGAGAGTTGTATGAACAGGAAATCCACATTCTCAAGTGGATTACTGGAAGCGATGACAAGCAGGAATCTTCTCCTTCCATCCTGCTGTTTCTGGACCCATGTTTTCTACCTACAGGACATAGAATCATGGGATTGCCATTGAGTTAGAGTATATATGACATCCTGGAGAATGGTACCTGTCCTGGTAAAGCGTTGTCTGCTAGTTGACTAAAGCTGGGCTCTGAACACACCATTCCATCACTTCATACAGATGGCAGCCTCTGAATGGTGTGGAACATGACATTATAGGGGACTTATGGTCAGGTACCAACACACATTGCCTCCTTGGCTATAAAGTAGGTAACTTGTTTAATTGAAAGCCTTGCAGGAACACATGTTGCTGGGTTTGAATGCTTTAGACCTACTAGACCAAGAGAGAAGGAATTCTACCACTTGTTATCTAATTCACTAATTCACCACCATTTGGACCATATCAAATCTATTATTTCCTGCTTTTCCCCAATTTTCTTACATAACAATTGAGTATCTATTTCCTGATGTCTTTACTGATTTGGGGTTGTTTTTTATTTGTAATTATCTGCACTAGTTTTCTAACAGTAATTTTAATTTTTATTGCATAATTAACATGTATCACACATATCTTTCCCTAGTGCATAAATTATTTCACTTAACATGCATAATCACCATATTAGGTAAATACTATTATCACCCATTTTACATATGGAAAAATTGAAATAAAAATATACTAGTAATTTACTGATGATTATAAGTAGCTCCTAAGCCAAAAAAGCTGAGATTTGAACTTGTTAAAACCTAGATTCTTACTGTAATTGCCTGGAAGTGGGTGAAAAGTTTCTTTGAATATTCTTAAGAAGAAGCGTTAGAAACACGTCTAAATTGTTCTCTTCCTTCCTGCAGTAATTATTTCATAAAAGACATTTGTACTGCTTCCTTATTATTTCATAAGACATTTGTTCCCTTCTCTTTGGATTTGTATGGAATTCTACCACTTGTAGAAAATCCACCTACAGGTTCACCTATCTTCTGATGTTTTCTCTCTCCCAGCACTAACTATACTCGTGGTTAGTGTCAGTGAATCAGCGTGGTTTTTGTTGGGACCCCCTGTTTGAATAATTTGAGTTGTAGTAGACCAAGAGAGAAAGAAGCTGTGGGTTATTGTGGTATCGGATTCTAAAAAGTTCAGACATCAAGCAGCTTGTAGAAAAGTGAGGAATAAGAACAGAAGACAGTCTCAAAGAAGAGGTCCCCTTTCAAGTGTTTTAATCTTGACCCAACGTGCTTGTCCCACTAGCTTTTCAGTTGGAGCCAGTATTATGAATGAAAACTAAGGAAATGTCCCTTGAGGCTTCCTGTTAGGGATGTACTCTGATACCTGTCACATTTCCCCCAGGCCTGTTGAGCCTGAGGAAAAGTTCTTAACTGATTCGCTTAAAAATTTGCCTAACTGAAGGGGTCCTAGCAGAGGACCAGCACAGAGCCTCTCTGCCAAGGTGTTACATTTCATAAAAGCAGTAGGTGATCGAAATAGTCCCAGTCATTAATTCAGTTCCATTTGCAAAACTTTCTCAAGACTTCCATTGTGGATTTGGAGTGGCTCGTACCTAGCAAATAACTTAGTTTTGTTCTCTTTTCAAAAATCCAATTTCCGTAGAAATCAAAAAAAGTTCTATATAGGAGAGTTAGAGATATTCAGTCAAAATTTTCTTTTTTCTTTTTTCCAGGATTCTAAGTAAGCAAATTAGAAGTTACCGTTAGATAACAATGAAAGCCAGACTCCAACTGGTAGTTTTTCAGACACAATGTTCTCCAGTGTCTATGTAATAGTTGCATCCATGGGCTGAGGATAGATTTTGAGTTTTGGCAAGGCTCTCACAAAAACTGTTCATGGAAACCCTGTAGCTTCAACAGCAGGCGTTATTAGGAGGGTTTATTCTTGGCAAAGTTGGGGTCCTGAGTCTCAGCAGAAGAACGGGAAGAAGAAGTTAGCTTAATTGTCTGTAAACTGGATTCATTGGCAAGGCTGTGTTGAGATGAGCAATTCTATTTAGAATGACGGCTGCTCATCTTTCTACCAAGATAATCATCTGACAGCAACATGAAAAAGCAGATGTAACATTTTAAGGGACATTCTGCTTTTCATCTAAGTGCTTTTGAATACCAACGTTGTTCTCAGTGAACCCTAAAGCCAAAGAAATAACCACCTTGACATTTTTTTTTTGTACAATGTGAAAACCTGAAGAAAGTTAAACACCTGACTTTTACCAAAGAGGAACCCGGAAAGCAAAGCATCATAAAAATTGGAATTCTTGCTTCCTCTGTTGTCCTCCATAGAGTCTCTTGCCTCTTTGCTAAATATCAAAGATATTTATGCTTAAACAAATGTTGTCTCCCTCTCAGCGCATCCTCTCCTTCTGGCAGAGAAGTCATCATGCTGAATTGGTGGCACTTTCCATGGCAACAGACTGTGATGTCAGAAATGCGGTGCCAAGCAATTAGATTTTGTAGGTGCCACAGTGGGAAATATGCAGCTCTGAGGATGGTGGTGAGACAGAGCAGTTGTTGGAAACGAAAAAGAATCCTCATAGACCGAATGTCTAATGTGTTCTCTCAAAGGCCTGTGGCTGAAGAAGGGTGACAGCAAATTAAACAGGGGGAGGTGGAAAAGGACAAGGTGTGTATGACAGGATTTCAAAGGAGAAGTGTGTTGATGAAGAAAATTTGCAAAAGGCCACATCCAGATGGCTGGCACTCTGCCACATTCTGTGGCTTTGATGCTTCGCAGGTGCTCTCTGAGGTGCTAAAGGGAGAATCTCCAGAGACCTGCTGTCTCATGGAGAGAGACAAAGAACTCAGGACCTAGAGAAAGAGCAAACTCTCTGCTCCTCTCTCCCATGAAGCAGAAGTGTGGGAACTTTTAACAGTTTTGTTGCTTTCAAGGAAAGAGCACCTTGACAACAAGACCTTTTGAGACTTGAGAGCTGCAGATGCCATGAGGAGAAAGATGCTCCAAGAGGGTGTTTGATTTGCAATGACAGCCACTTAAGAGGAGGCAATGAATGGTATCCCCCAAGCACCGATATGAATAGGTGACCTGGGAATATTTTGAAACAAACTTTTAAAAAAAATCTTAGCTGGTGTTTGGGAGGTCTTCCATGAAATACACAAGAGGATGGAGCCACTACCTGTGAAAATCATAGATGAAGTTTTAAAATACACATTTCAGTGATACAGTATGGATAAATTTGGACTGCATATGGCTTCTTATGTAAAGGAAAATTTCTTCTCCTTTTAGTAACACATTGTCTGCTGCCTGTGCTTAGCACCTTCTGCCATATGCTCCTTAAAACAAGCTGCTGCAATTCAAGAACTAGCCTTAGTAATTAAGATCAAATGAGCCAGATGAAGAAAATGAGCCAATGGCACCCAGCCTTTTTATATTGAGAAAGAGAAACAGAGACAGAGAGGGGGGGAATAAAAGGAAGAAAACCCCCAACTATTTGTCTGTAGAATATTCACAGGGTTTAGATGCAACCCTCATTTAGGACTACTGTTAACATTTTTTTTTCTTTTAATGTGGTGCTGAGAATCAAACCCAGTACCTCCAAGGCTAGGTGGGCACTCTATGACTGAGCCACAACCCCAGCCAGGATTATTGTTCATATTTATGCACTTATCTTAAATTGTTCTGGGATTGATTGATTAGCTCTATCGAAATACACGCTGCTGGATCCCAGGGTATTCTTATGGAATGCAGAGGGTGGTAACGAGAGTTTAACCAAATACAATTTATATCCTGAAGAAAACAATGCAATTTGGGAGAAATTACAAAATACCTTAATATTAAGCCTCGAAGGATTTTGAAGATATTTAGCCTCTCATTGTGTTGTAAATCGGGAAGTCAAGGTCCAGAGAAAGTGAATAACTTCCCTCTGGTCACTGAGTTAGAAAAACAGCTCAGATTTGAACCTGATGTTTCTGAATCCCTGGTTCAGCAATTCTCAAAGTCGAGCATGCATGAGAAACCTCTGGAGGATTTGTTGAAATGCAGACACTGGGCACCAGCCCCAGATGCTCTCATTCAGCAGGCCTGTGGATGGGGCCATGTTTTCTTTCTACATGTTGTGAGGTGAAGCTGATGCAACTGGTCTGTTGTCCACCTTAGAAAACTACTAGTTTAATTCTTTTCCCTTTTCATTGGGGTTTTCCCAAGTCTGGTCGAAAACTATGTAAGCTTCACCCTGGGAGGTGGAAGTGCTTATTAGAAATATAAATTACTTGGTGCCTCTTAGAGTTACTGAATCTGAATCTCTGGAGGAAAGATATTGATAGCTCCATTTTATAGTAATTAAATTACCATTGGTAGGTTCTACACACACTAAAGTTTAAAAATTAGAATATCTCACCACAATGTTTTACCTTTAAAAAGATCAAACTTCTCAAATGATGAAATTCACACAGTTGTTTAACCTCTCTATCCTCTGAAATCTCCAAGTATATCAGCAAAGAAGGAAGAAAAATTAATAAACTCATATTCAAAGTGAGAAAATGAGAAAGGTGACATGCCTATGAAGAGGTCCTAGCAGAGGGCCAGCACAGAGCCTCTCTATGTAGGAGAGTTAGAGATTAAAAAACAAAAAAAAAAAAACTTTGGAAATTTTGGGTGAAATACTGTTCAAATGAGACTCTGTTGATCAAGATGTTGAAGAGACCTCTCAGCACAGTGAGAAAGCAGCATGATATTAAGATTTGTCAGAAGGAAAACAATTTCATGGCAGAGCCTCACTAATACCCACTAACTTTTAGGGTCAAGGTTGATATGAGGCAGGGAGAATAACATGTCAGATGCCACCTTCTGGTTTGGATAAACTGCTTTCTATAGAAGCAGCATGGAGCTTCCTGAGTTTCCATGGTGATGGCTCACAGAAATTCAGTTGTGCATGAGGGTTTTAAGAAGTAGCTAGCCAAAGAACCAGGTGGATGAAGTGATGCCACGGAAGCCCAGGCAAAAAGTTGAGCACCAGCCCAGCAGTTTTGCTTGGTAACAATCAGCCAGGAAAACCTGCTCAGAAATAAGAGTCCTCTGCTTGGGTCTCTACGAATCACATGTTTTATCCACTGTTGCACAGACTGCATGATGACTGAATTGAAATTTACTTCCATCAGCCTGGTACTTGAAGGCCTGGAGGGAGATTATAACTGCAAATGGGTAGACTGTGAGAAAATTCAGAGGGCATGAATGCCTGGAATATGGGAAAGCCCAAGTCCAGATACACTTTTTCTGCTATTCTATTGTAATTGCCTACAGCTTCTCCAAAAAAATACAAATGTCTAATTCACCATATCTCTTTAAAATATTATTGCATTAAAAACTTTGAAAAAATGTTGGGCAAAAACGTTGGCAAATCATTGTTTTAATTTATATTTTTTTTCAGGGAAACTGAAGATCATTTCATATTTTTATTTCTTCAGTAAACTTCCTATTCATGCTTCTTGCCCATTTTTCTATTGAGACATTTTTTTCTTCATCATATTCACCATTTGGTTGGCTATAATAAGCCACAAGGATAGATATGTGCTTTGTTTATGAATGTCTTAGACTATCTTAGTATGATCAAGAAAGTCTCAACAATGTAAAGCAATTTAGTGTAGAACATATTATTGATAATAATAATAATAATAATAATAATAATTTAAAAAATGAGAATAAAAAGATTTATAAAACATCATAACTTGAAATTTTAAAAAATAACTCTAGGATTGGAGAAAACTTCATACAATTAAAGACTTAAAATAGTTAAATATAAATTGCAAATTAGATATCAGAACATATATGATGATGTTTATGGCAGTAAGTTTAGGAAAATTATTTAGGGTTTTTCCAGAAGAGAGAATAGCAGAAGCAACAACTGAAGACATAATGGCTAAGAATTTTCTCAAACTAATGGAAGATATCAAGCCACAGATTCAAAGAGACTCAACAACCCCCACTTGCAAAGTTTAAAAAAAATTACAAATTGATATCTCAGAAAAAGCAAATATAATAAATTCCAAAAAGATAAATTATGTAATGCACTTCAACCTAACTATGATAATATTTCTTTTAAACTATGAATAAAAAGGATTCTTTTTGGATGCATAACAGGTCCCTACAAAAAAATCATTTTATGATGTACTCTGACAAGTTCATGATCTTTAGGTAGTATAAGAAAAAATGTAAAAAGAAGATTTTAGATTTTAAAACTCTCATCATTTTCAAATACTATTCTTTTCCATATATAATATACAGAGAGGTTTACAAAATATTGGAAAAATTAGTTTTATAGAGCACAACAGGACTGGGATTGTAGCTTAGTGGTGGAGCGCTTGCCTACCATGTGTGAGGCACAAGTTTGAGTCTCCTCACTACATATCAATAGATAAAAAAATAAATAAATAAAAGACCAACAACAACTAAAAAAATTTTTAAAGTACAACAAATATAACATCAACATACTAAAATTAATTGGCTCAGAAACTAATCTAAAAAGAAATATAGCAATGATGCTAAAAAGATTCAATTCACAATAGCAATGAATGTTGCAATTTCCCTAGGAATAATTCTAACAACGATGGATGCACATGGCCTTTGTGGTAAAACACTTAAAACCTCATCAAAGAATATAAAAAAAGATTTAATTAAAATGATTGATATGGTCATGCTTATATGTAGAAATACTGACCATAATCTCTAAATCAAATGAAATTTCAAAAATAT
Source organism: Urocitellus parryii (assembly GCF_045843805.1). Classification (NCBI taxonomy): domain Eukaryota; kingdom Metazoa; phylum Chordata; class Mammalia; order Rodentia; family Sciuridae; genus Urocitellus; species Urocitellus parryii. The sequence goes on along the minus strand of NC_135539.1, from coordinate 58,708,008 downwards.
GGTTACAAATTTCCTGTGGCTTCTATAATAAATAACTCAGTTCTCATGACTTAAAAAAAATGAAGATTTGTTTCCTCACAGTTTTGGAGGCCAGAAGTAAAAAATTCATCATTGGATTGAAATTAGGTGTGGTAAACCCACATCCTTCTTGAGGTTCTGGAACAGAAAATCCTATTCCTTTTTAGCTGTTGCAGTTATTTGTCTTTTGGCTGCACCTCTCCAATTCCTGTCTTTACATTACATTCTGTTTGTATATGTGTTCAAATCTTCCTCTGCCTGCCTCTTAAAACATACATGTATTGAATATAGGCCCATCTAGATAATCTCTTCATCTTAAGACCCTTATCCTTAATCACATTTGCAAAGATTTTTTTTTCCCCAATAAGGAAAAATTCACAGGTTCCAGGCATTAGAAAATGGATGTCTTTGTAGGTGAGGTATCTTTGACCTTCCACAGTCTTTGACTGTTGTCAAAGATTCACGTCCATCTCACACACTCATCCCCCCCCCAACATCACTGAAAATTTCAATCCATACAGCCTCAACTCAAGTCCAAAATCTCATTTGACTATCATCTGTTTAAAAGTCTCAAATTTCATCTTTTGAATTAGGTATGGGTGAAACTCTGGGTATAATCTGTCCTGGGCCAAAGTTTGTCTTTGTACATCTATGGACCTGTGAAACTAGAAAAAATGTTACGTGCTTTCAAAATAAAATGGTGGAGCAGATGTGACATAACAAATACAATATTTGCATTTAAAAAGGTAGAAAATGAAAAGAGCAAATGGGTCACTAGTCCCAAGAAATTTTAAGGTCCAGCAGGGCAAATTCCAGTAGGTTTCAAGGTCCAAAAATAATTCTCTGTGGCTCAATGCCCTGGCCTTTTGGTCTGTAGCTCTTTCCTCTGAGCTCTTGGTCCTGGAGCCTGGGCCTCTGGAACTGCAGTTCTAGACTCTTGAGTGAGGGCTCTGCTGTTGAAGTCATCCTTCCTTTTTTCTTGAAAGTAATACATTTTTGTAACTGAGTATCTTAATCAGCCTGTTTCCAACCTGTAGGATTTTGGAATTCCCACATCCTTCCTCCATTTTATCCTGCCTCTTTCTTTTTCATCCCAATCCTGTTTATTCTGATAGTCATCTCAGAAATTGTATGGTTCTCCTGTTTATGATATGAGTATTTCTACCATCAGGCAAGAGTGTACTCCAAGATCTTTCCTGGATAATCTTGTCTCTATTCCCAGCCTCTGATAAGATGTTTGAAGTGATCTGTGAGTTACCTGCCCAATCACTATCAAAAGGTTGTTAAACTGCACCTTTGGTCTTCCTTCCGGAGTGCTCTTCCCTAATGGTAAATCTCTCAATTTTAGCATCTTTTGTAATCTGCATAGGCTAAGAGTTTCACAAATCATCAAGTCCTGATTACATTTTGCTTAACAATTCTTCCTTCAGTTTATCTTTTTTTTTCTCTTACATTTTACTATCTGCATCCAGAAGAAATAAGGCTGTACCTTCAATATGGTGGCTTAAAATTCTTCTCGGATGAATATTCAAGTTTATCACTTAAAAGTTCTACTTTTCATCTAATTTAGCCAATTGTTCTGCCACTTTATAACAAGGATGATCTTTTTTTTTCATTTTCTAATAAAATGCTCATTTTTTTCCAAAACCCTCACCTCAAACATGCACATTGCAATAAACATGATGGATCTACTTACCATATATACTTCTCTAAGATAATACTGATTTTCTTTACCATGTGCTTCTCCCCTCACCAGCAGCCCATTTTAAATCCACATTTCTACCAAGAGTCTGTTCAAGGCAATCAATGTTTTCGCTATCATGTACCAAAACATTTTATCAGACTTTACCATTATTCAACTCCAAAACCACTTCCACATTTTTAGGTATTTGTTAAAGCAGCATCCAAAACTAAGTACCCAAATCTGCATTAGTTTCCCATGAATTCCGCAACAAATCACCATGATCTTGTTAGCATAAAATAGCAGAAATGTAATTTTTCAAAGTTCTGGAATTCAAAAGTCCAAAATGAGCATTATAGGGCCAAAATCAAGATGTTATCAAGGAGGACCATGGTCCCTTTCTCTGCAGGCTCTAGGAAAGAATCTATACCTTACCTGCTATCATTCCTTGACTTGTGGCTACATACTCCAAGCTCTGCCTCTGTTTTGACACCACATTCTTGTGGATGCTCAGATTTCCTTCTGCCTCTGTCTTATAAGACACATCTGGGTATATCTAGGTCCTTCCAGATAATCCAGGATAATACTCCCATCCCCAAATCCTTCACCTAATTACATTTGCAAAAACTTTTTTCTTTTTCCAAATAAGGCAACATTTACAGGTTCAAAGGATTTTTATGTGAACATATTGGAGGGGCATAATTTTTCATACTAACAATATTTCTTTGAAATTGATAAATGGATTCTAAAACTTAAATGGAAGAATAAAGTACTGAGAACTTCAAAATGATTTTGAAAGACAAAAAGAAGGGACAGAATGTTTAGTTTTTCACTGCTGTGACTAAAGGACCTGACCAGAAAAATTGAAGGGAAAGAAGAGTTTATTTGAAGGCTCATGGTTTCAGAGATCTCAGTCCATAGACAGCAGGATCCATTCCTAGGGCTTCAAGGTAAGGCAAAATATCATGGAGGAAGAGTACGGCAGAGGGAAGCAGCTCACATGATCAGAAAGAGAGAGAGAGAGAGAGAGAGAGAGAGAGAGAGAGAGAGAGAGAGAGAGAGACCAGATACAAATATATACCTCAAAGCAAAACTCCTCCAGCCACACCCTATCTGTCTTCAATTAATCCCACCAGGTGATTAATTCACTGATTCCCTTAAGGCTCTCACACCCCAATCTGAACCCCTTGGAACCCTCTCACATTGGGGGACACCTCACATCCAAACCATAACAAAGATGCACAACCAAAGACATCAAAATTTTAAGTAACTTTTAAGGAATGAGGAATTATTATTATGAGAATGAGGGAAAAAAAGAGATGGAATAGATGGTTCAGAAAGTGACCCAGGAAGATAAGGATATTTGGTAAATGACAGAATTGGTATTATACACCAGAATACAAAGTATGGATTATTCAATACATGGTATTTGGACAATTAGCTATCCAGATGGTACAAAGTAAAATGAAATTTCTACCCAATATGACATACAATAACTTCCATATGGATTAAAGATCTCAATGTTAATAGCAAAGCTTTAAATGAAAATATCTTTAAGTGAAAATATCTCTATTAACTTGATGTAAGATAGGATTGTTTAATTAAGGAACAAAATCACACACCTTAAGGTAAAAGAAATGAGATGTATGAGTACATTAAAATTACAAATTTCTTTGGTTCAAAACCAAAACACCAATGAAAAAGTTTATAAGCCAGAGATAGAAGATATTTCCAAATTATATAACCATGAAGGAATTAATATACATAATAGAAAAAGAGTTTTTGAAGGTATTTAAGAAAAGCCAAAGTGTCTGATAGAATAATGGACATAGAATAAGTACCATGAAACATATAATATGAAAAATTAATCATTCCCATGAATGGGAAAATAATTTTGAAGATATCAAAGGTATGTGAAAATGTCAACAAATGAAAATTCTTATAAGCTGCTATAAATGACTCTAATTATATAATTAGGTACTTGGCATTATGTTGTAACTCAAAAGATGTGCACATTCTATAACTTAGAAGTTCTAGATTTCTGCTCTTGAGCAGTGCAGTACAAAATAACTTCTTGTGATGATAGAAATGTTTTATATTTGTAGTGTTCAATAAAATAGTCATAACTCAGAAAGTGGTTGATGAGTACCTGAAATTCATGTAATGTCACTGAGAAATGAATGTTTAATTCTTAAATTTTTAATAATTTAAGTTTAAATAATGTGTTGCTAAATGCTTTTGTGTTGGATGGCACAGCTTTGGAAAAACTCTCCTAGGTATGGGGAATGTCGTTCAGTGCTGCAGTTTTCCTAAGAGCTAAAAACTGGAAACATTATAAATGCTCATAAATGAGGAAACAAATAAATTTAGGTACTCTGGGGCAGTTAAAAGGAATAAAGTAGATCTGCACATTACATTGGTAGGGGAAAATCCTAAGTAGCTATAACAATGACAACTTAAACTTTTGTGGCTTAAAGAATATACTAATATATTTCTTGCTTACATTATCGGTCTGTGTAAGCAGTCAAGTTTGATGGACAGATCTGTCATCCAAGCACTCAGGTTGTCTGTCTGTTTTTCTGCTATAATCTAGGGCAGAGGGGCCTCATCTCCATCATCAAAGCAAGGTGATAAGCAAAACCACAAACTTCATGGTGGAAAAATAAAAGAGGACTCCATATGGCAGTTGTTTCTTTTGAAGAAAGTCAGCAGGAAGTAGGAAATTTTACATATTGTTTCTGCTAACAATCTAGAACTCTAGCTACATGAGAGCCGGGAATTATCATCTGTTACCAGGCAGCTATGAAACTAGAAAAACAAAAACAAAACAAAACAAAACAAAAAAAAACAGAACATTTTCAGGGAAGACAGCCATCCATGTGACTTGTGGTCTTCTCCACTGGCCATCCAAATATCTGTATATGTATTTCTTCCCATTCATAGGATGCTTCCTTCATAGGACAGAAACTCAAAATCCCAGCCAGTTATGGCAAACGTTTGAAAATCCAATATTTCTGGGTGAGATGTGGTTGGCTGTATTGGATCTGGATATGTTTTTTGATGGCTGAACAACTTATGAAGATAAATAGTTGCAGGCCTCCTCTTATGCTATGACATAAACACACTCAGTGTGCATCAATGAGGAAGAACTACAATGACAACCCCTCCCCCTTTTGGTAACCCACAGAAACCATCAAATATGGCAGCCAGTTATCACAGATTCCTTTTGCTGGCAGAGTTGTAAGCTCCACACTTAGTCCATCTACTTGTATAGGGTTCTACTCTCTTGTAGACAAAACTTCCTTGACCATTTTTCTTCATGGTTGCTGGCTTGCCCTCTGAGAGTTTCTTTATCCATTATCACCTTGGGCCACATTTGAAGTGTGATTAGAGAACAAATTATTCTTGGAGACTTCTGGGGTAAAAAAATATATATATATCAATATAGAATTTTGCCAGTCAGTTTACTGGATTTTTTGTTAATACAATTATCTCAAAAAATTTGTAGGATTCTAATTTATCTACTTCCTGGACATTTCTTTTTCAGCAACCACATTCAAAATTCTTTATGGACATTTTCTTTAACTGTACCTCCTTTATTTCCTGGCTTCTATAATCTAGTAACATACCAAAGGAGAGAAAGATATGAAAATTATGTCCAAGTTACAGGTCCTAAGGGGGTGGGACTTGCCTATGCAGAACTGAAAAGCAATATTGATCAAAGGATGGACTGCTGCTTATTTTCTCCATATCTTGCCAATTCTAAACAATTTAAGTAACAAAATGTAACCCCAGCTGGGACAGAAGTTCCCACAGCTCCCAATATTCCAGGAACACTTGCTTTCCTTTTATTCTTCTCCTCAAAGTAATGGTTGCTACCTTAAGATGATCCAAAGTAATGAGTTTAATGGGAAAGAAACATCCTTAATTTTATATTTGTTCCAGACTGTCCTTCATTGGACTAAAAATTCTGAGTTGGCTTTTGAAAAAAGTCAATTCTTGTTCAAATTCATTACCACCTTCACTTTTATTTTCCTTCCTGGTAATAATACCTTACAAAAATCAGCAAAGAACCACCAGTAAATAAATACTTTGGTATTCTGATATTGTACAGCGACAGTTTGGGGAAACTTTTGACATGGATTCCAAGTTATTAAAGGCAGAAGTTTTACCAAATGTTTTAACACAGTATACCAAAGACCACCTGTTTTTCAGTCTGAAATGTTGGCTTACTTGCTATCAACCTAGCCACTAAATGAATGGAACACATTTCTTATTTTTATGATGGCAGGGTTCTACTTCTTGTGGTAATATTAAAAATATAAAAACTTGCATAGTATGTGTATATATCAATTTCAAGATAATTTTAGCCTCAGGGAAGGAAAATAAAACAGGATAATTGATGGTTTCAAATCTTATTTCTTAAAAATTATGTTGTAAATGAACATCACAAAAATGTTAGGGTTTTAAAATTCTGGGTAAGTTAAACTATCTGCTACATTATGCAATTTCTGAATATTTATGATATTTCATATTTTAAAAGTGTATGAAAAGTTAAAAATATGTGTGTGAAACATTCAAAAATGTGTGCCTCATGTATATGAATTTATATATGTACATATACATATACATTTATATATATATATATATATTCATACATGAATGCATGGTTAGGCATAAAGTATTTCTCAAAGAATACAGAAGAACTTGGGAAGGAAATTGTGTTAGTAGGGTACCAGGAAGGAGGGACCCTGAACATTTAAAATCTTTTGTGATTTGTATGAATTTTTTAATCTAAATAAAAATACCTGAACCAACACATTTTTGAATGTCAAGTAATTATAAGGATTTGTCACAGGTTTATCTTACATCATTTCTAAACACATGGACTGCTTTATGGATATTGTTTAATGCTACAATTTATGATTGTGTCACTTTGGAAATCTTAGGATAAGAAGGATTTTTAAGTCTAGTCTTCTTGACCCCTTTATCTACTAAACTTTCTCAAAAAATACTTAATGCAACTGTGACTTGATGACTTGGGTATTTGGTAAATATACCCCACCACCGCCCCCGCCAAAAAAAAAAAAAATCAAAAAGCTGTAAGATGCAATGAACTAGAAGAAACTCTTGGTTTTTATTGTGTTTTTTCTTGGTCAAGCACAAATGGTACCTCCTTTATTATATTTACTATTGGCAACTCAAATACATCTATTTGCTAAAAGTAATAATATGTTTGGCTTCTGGAGAATTTTTTAAACCTTGGTATACAGGTTTATGTCTACTTCTGTTCACAGATCTCATATATTTCTAGAAATTCAGTTTTAGGAATAGTAACAATAGAACCTATTTTGATACATGGAAGGAAAGTTGGTTTCAGGTACATCACATTATATGTAAGAAAGAAATGAAGGTAGGTTCTTTGTTCCGTATCATGAGACTGGGTTTTCTAGTCAGTGTCAGGTCCCAACTCTTCCTGGGTTCCTTCCCAATGGTCTGCCTTATTACTGACCAATGTGGACCTGCCCCCTGAAAGGAAATCAAGTAATATAGTATTTTTCTCATACAATGTGCTAACTTTTTCTCTTATATTTTGAAGTCCTCCACTTTCTTCAATTATAATATATTTTCTCTGTTGTAACTGTCCTCAGACTCTTTGTTCTATCATATTTTAAGTAAGATTGTAAAATCTGAGAGAAAAGTCTTCTTTATTCTCAATTATTCCAAAGCAATTTAAATAAAACCACTAAGTACTACTTTGCAACAGTACTAGGTGGATATGACACTCTGGATCCCCAAGAAATTCCCAATATTCTCTCACATTATTCATTAACATTAAACTTGTTATTGGAGACACAGAAGAACTACAGTCCTGTCTGCCTTCACAATCAAGGCAGAAGCCTGGGAAGAACTATAATCCTAGCAACTCTTCAATTATATCTAAACAACATTATTTCAATCAAATACATGGAATTTGGATAAAATACTTTAATTTACCTAGTCCTAGGAAGATGGTCACTGTCTCAGGATCATGATTATATCATCAGTGGAACTTCAGGCTCCAACATCAGGCATTTATATTATATTATATTAGCAATACAAACTGTAAACAGCTATTAATTTCTAACTGAATTTTTTCTATGTTGAACAGACATAATGTGTCCACAAACTCCAAGAACACTGAAAACATGCGATTTCAACTTTTCTTTGATTGAAACACTGAATATAACACAATTTGCCTCCCCTATTCATAACCTGAAATGTATATCAACTATGATCAGGCTCTAGACAAAATAGAAATTCCACTAGACTTTAACTGGTTCTTTCAAAGGAAGCAATTCTAAAGCTCTGGATAGGAGAAAATAGATAGGACAGAAGTTGTCATTTTGTATCCAGCCCAGTGCAAGGGTGTAATATAAATAAAAGATGCATGAAAATGTCCTCATCCTTTGAAAACTCAATTTGTAAGCCAAAGGAGAAACCACTTTTCAAAGATATTGTGGTAAGTGGAAGAAAAACGTAAAAAAAGTGTTTTGCAGCCAGGCAAACTTCTTTTTTTATTAAGTCAATTGAGAATTTTTAGGTTAGGCCATACCAGGTGTACAGTAGTAAAGACGATATTTTTTTCTTTTCTTTTTTGGCAAGAATTCTAAGCATTTGAGTATGGAATCAAGGGAAGCACTTCATTAATAAAAATTTATGCAGAGCCAACCTCAAGTTCAAAATGAAATTTGGTTTAAAAGGAAGTATCTACAGTGCCAAAGTTCTTATCCAAATATACAGCAGTTGTTCTTTTAGGTCAAAATTCCACTTGATAATTTAAAAATGAGTCATGTGATTTTTTTTTACCATTTAACATAATAAGCATTTAGAATCATCACATAAATAGTTTTAATAGCTGTTAAGGGCTTGCATCAAAATTGAGGATATATTCTATGTTCCCCATTTATACAGATAGCCTCTGGAGTATACTCCTCTGTTTTCCTGAAAGATCTCTGTTGGTAGTCTTTACACCTATATGGTCTTAAAATTCTGTCTGTCTTTCATGTGTTTGACAGGTAGGATCTGGTGCTGCTAGGTATTTGTTCTAAGCAAAGATGTCGATGGAGAGGATGAGGACAAAGATGTCTTGTAAAGTGGAGTGTCACAGTTGTTAAGAAATCATAAGGAGAAGATCTAGCATCTTTCTGTTAGCAGATAAATAGAGCTGTGGCAGGTGATTTGGCTTGTCTATTCCCTACAGCCCTGTCAGATGCTGTGGGTGGTTAGGATGTTGTCTATGCACAGGGCTGAAAGTGGAAAAATGGTCTGAGTAATACTATGCTACAGGAAGGGGCTTTTGTGGTCTATGCAAGTCTTATTAAAACCTGCATTGACAGCCTCCCATGTGGTTCTCCAGCTATTCAAAGAAAATAAAACCTCCCAAGTTATTTCCAGGCACATGGGTCCTTTTCTTTTAAATTACTCAGAGATCACAAAGTGCCTTGACGATGAAAAGTGGGTCTTGATGTCTCAATCTCCCCCCACCAACTTTTTGAGCTCTGAAGGAAATGATGCATATTATTAGACAGTACCTGACACACAATAGGCTTGTAATTAATGTTTGTTTTTAAAAAGCTGCTGAGCCACAATCTGAAGTTGACATTTTTTTTTTGTTCTTGTTACTTCAGCTTTAAGACCTGCAGCTAAATTTGAAATGATGAACAACTTGACCCTGGAAAGGCTTTATCATAATTTGGAATCCTGTTGGCTGTCTGAAGGTGAGATAACGTTAAAGGAAAAAGTAAGTAGACTAAAAGGCGTGGGGAGTCTGAAAGACTTATTTGCTTGGATGCAGTTTTATATATACCATAATATCCATTTTTGTATTGATATTTTGTATCAGATGCCAGCCTGGTGGAGAGATATTTGGCAGTATGAGCCAAATATCTGTGGAGTTTAATAGAATTGAATAGCAGAACAATTTAAGGCAATTGTTACATTTCAAACATAAGACCTCACTTAGATATAGGTAGAGGAGGAAGGCCACTTATATTTAAACAGAGAAGATGTCAATACAAAACAGAAAAACAATAAATAAAAATCAATGAGACCAAATGGTGCCTCTTTGTTGTCAATAACATTGAAAACAAACTGATATATTAGGATTATGTGCTATTGATGACCTTTGTATCCAAATATCTTTCCCAATCACCCAAAACAGCTATATTGTTCATCTTGTGAGTTAAAACATTGAGGTATCGAATTAAAATGAAAAATAAGGTTTGAAAAGAATTGAATGTGAAATAATTAGCACCTATTAATACCTTAGGACTCTTAAACTGACTATAGAATGATAGAGAAGTAAGTCTAATATTGAGACTTGTGAAAGATGCTGAGATAGGGGAGTACGCACTTAGGTACATAGACATAAGGGATGGATGATTCTAAGTATAAACATGACTGGGCTAAGGAATTCCCAGATAGTTGGCGAAACATTATCTCTAGCTACATCTGTGAGAATGATTATTTTCTGAGATGTTAGCATTAGAATCAGTTCACTGAGTAATGATCAAGTTCACCAATGTGTGAGGGCACCATCTAACTCATTCAAGGTCCAATAGGATACAAAAGTGAAGTAAGGGTGAATTCACTTTCTCTGTTTAAGTTGGGACATCCATATTCTCCTGTCCTGGGAGTTTGAAATACCTGGTTTTTGAGCCTTCGGATTCATACAGGGATTTATACCATTAGATACAGCTTGCAGAGGCAGATTGTAGGATTTGTTGGTCTCCATAATCATGTGAGCCAAGTCCCATGATAAATCTCTCTCTCACTCCCCTCCCCCTTTGGAGATACTAGACACTGGCTATGAAATGATTGATTACAGAATCTATGAAACCTGATACATCACTATGATGCACAAGTCAGAAGGCCTATGGAGGGTCTCACAGTAGGTCCACTGGGTTCCAAACCCATCCTGCATCTATTTCTGTAATTCCAAAGTACATAATTATAATAGCAATACTTAGCTGTTGGCAGAATCCCACACTGATTTCATGACTTATGGAGCGAGGTTATTAAGGTGGGGAAGGCCAAGTGGAAGCCATTAGAATTGCCTCTATTCAGGAAAATAGTAAATCAGGAGCAATGCAGCACTCCTTGAGGGATTGCAGATTAGTGCGCCACTAAGGGCTTAAAAGATGCAAGGGATTCCCACCACATCCTCATTCATTTTTCAAATTTGCCTGGTTCAGAAGACAGATGAAACTTGGAGACTGAAAGTGGATTAATCCTAAGCCTAACCAAGTAATAACTCCTACTGCAGTTTCTGTAGTAGATGTGGATTCATTGCTTGAGCAAATTAACGTATCTCCTGGTACCTATTCAATCTGACAAATGCCCTTTTCTCTATCCCTTTGCATAACATCTGCACAGAAGCTCTTTGCTTTCAGCCAACAAGGCCAGCAATATACCTTCACTATCCTTCCAGAGCTGTGTATCAATTTTTGAGCCCTATGACACAATTTTATTCAGAGATCTTGATTGCCTTTCCCTTCCATAAGATATCATACCATCCCACTACATTGATGACATTATGCTGATTGGACTCAATGAGTGAGAAGTAACAGTTACTCTAGACTTGTTGGTAAGAGTTTTGCATGCTAGAAAGTAGGAAATGATTTGAGCTAAAATTCAAGGACTTTCTAAAATGGTGCAACTTGATTAATGTCAAGATATTTTTGCTAAGGTGATGGATATTGTTGTACCATGTCCTGCCTATATTCAAGAAAGAGGCACAATGCCTATTTGTATGGATTTCAGAGGCCACAAATTTCATTTAGATCTGTTACTACTGCCCACTCACTGAATGACCTGAAAAGCTGGTTCCCAGAACAAGAAAAGGCTCTGCAACGGGTGTAGTTTGCTGTGGCACTTAGCAAGCTAGGCACACTGTTCTGCCACTTGGGCCATATGATCCAACAGATCCAATAATGCTTGAAGTGTCAGTAGTTATAGAGATTGTGTATAAATCCTTTGGCAGGCCCCTACAGGTGAGAATCATGGCACAGGCCTTTAGAAATGTTTGTGTGTCTGTTTGTTTATTTATTTTCAGGGAGCAAAGGAGAATTGGGGATTGAACTCAGGGGCACTTAACCACTGAGCCACATCCCCAGCCCTTTTCTGTATTTTAGGGACAGGGTCTCACTGAGTTGCCTAGTGCTTCGATGTTGCTGAGGCTGACTTTGAATTTGCGATCCTCCTGCCTCAGCCTCCCCAGCTGCTGGTGTAAAGGCATGAACCACCATGCCCAGCTAGAATTTTGAGTAATTAATTTGAGCAATTATACATAGGTAACAATAATTGCTCTCCTTTGAGAGACAGTTCTTGAGCTGCCACTGGAGAAAGAAAGTAAATGCTTGACCATGAACCACTAAAAACTATGAAACCTGAGCCCCCTCATGAATTGGGTGTTATCTGATCTACCAAACCATAAAGTTGGGCATGCCATGCCCAGGAATACTCCATCATCAAATGGAAGTGGTATACAGATGATTGGGCCCAAGTAAAAACCTAAAAGCACAGGTAAGTTACATGAAGTGGCTCAAATGCTCATAGTGCCCACTCCTGCTGTGCTACCTTGTCTCTCCCAGCATGCACCTGTGGTTTCATGGTGATCCCTCTGATCAGTTGTCAGAGAAACAGAAGAGTTAGATCTGATTGATATATGTTTCTGCAAAATATATGGGTGCTACCTGGAAGTGGACAGCTGTGGAAGTATAGTCTCTCTCTGGTACATTCTTGAAGGACAGCAGTGAAGGAAAATCCTCCCAGTGGTCAGAACCTCAGGAGGTGCACCAGGTTATGTATTTTGCTTGGGAAGAGAAATGACTGGATACACAATTATATACCAACCAATTCACCATTGGATTGTGACCAATGATCTAGTTGAATGTCAGAGACTTGGAAGGCACATGATTAGAAAATTGGTAGCAAGAATATCTGGAGAAGAGTTATGTGGATAGGCCCCACTGAATGGATGGGTTTAAAAAAAAAACCATGAAGATATTTGTGTCTCCTACAAATGTTCATCAAAGGATGTCAGGAGAGCAGGGTACTAAAAATCAAGTTGATAGGATAACCTGTTCTATAAATACCAGACAGCCTCTTTCCATGGCCACCTCTGTCATTGTCCCAAGGGCTTATGAGCACAGTGACCTTGGTGTCAGGGACAGAAGTTACACATAGGTTTGGAAACATACACTTTCCATCATTAGGGCTGACCTGGCTGTGGCCACTGATGACTGCTTGACCTGCTAATAGCAGAAACCAATACCGAGTGCCTGCTAGTAGCAGAAACCATTCCCCACAGTGATTATCAGCTATCTGGGGGCTGGTTGATTACACGGGACCATTTCCAATATGAAGGGGTAGCATTTTGTCCTTCCTGGATTACAAACTTACTCTGGATGTGGATTTTCCTTTCCTGCACATAATACTTCGATAAATACTACCATCTGTGAACATATTCAATGCCTTCTTCACCATTATCTTATTACATACAACATTGCCTTTAATCAAGGAACTCTCTTCACAGAAAAGAAGTGTGGCAATGGGCTCAGCCTCATTCATTGGTGTTACCACTTGAAGTAGCTGGTTTGACAGAATGGTGAAATGGCCTTTTGAAGACTAAGTGGAAATATCTTGCAGAATTGCAGCAAAGTTTTCCAGAAGGCTGTACATGCTCTGAATTAGCATCAAAAATAGGATCCTGTCTCCACCACAGCCAAGATTTGTGGTGCAGGAATCAAGGGATAGAAACAAGAATGGCCACACTCAATGTTACCCCTACCAACCCACTAGGTAAAAATTTTGTTCCCTGTTCCCTTTACTATACCCAGCGGACCTACAGGTATTAGGTTAAGAGTAAGGAGACAGAACCCTGACTACATTGAATTGTAAGGTAAGACTGCTGCTGAGCCACATGCAGCCTCCTCATGCAGATTAAGCAGGAGTTAAGTCGTCAGTTGGGGTGATTGGTCTGGATTAGCACAGGGAAACTGGCATACTAGTCCACAAATGGGTAAGGAAGAGTATGTCTGGAATACAGAATCCCTTGGGGGCAATCTTAGTACTACCAGGCCTTGTGATTAAGGACAATGGAAAACTACAATAGCCCAATCCAAGAATGCCCAGACCCTTCAAGAAAGAAGTTTTGTGTCCCTCCACCATGGAAAGATCCATAATAAGCTGAGGTGCTTGTTGAAGGCAAAAGAAATACAAAATGAGTAATATGAAAAGTAATTATAAATACCAGCTACAACTGCATGACCAGTTACAGAAATGAGGACTGTGACTTGAATATTTCTTTCCTATTTTGTTATGAATATGTTTGTCTGCGTATATTCATATAGTAAGCCAATACTTTTTTTTTTTCTTTTCTGTCTCCATTGATTGGTGACTTTCAGGGGAGTAGCATCAGTCCAGTGATGGGGAGCAGAGGCAGATTTCAGAAAACCAAGGAACAAAGAAGTGGTAAGGAATAGAAAACAGGATTTTAAAAAGGGGGCAAACAAACACTAAGAAAAAAGAAATAAACCTTAAAATTCAAAAATGGTTATGTTTATTTCCTCCGAGATTTGAGCTCATTTCAAAGCAGAAAAGTGAGAAGAGAGAAATGCCAAAAGGGGGTGGGGGGTGTCTCATGACAGCAAGAACAACTATAGAGGGATTCACTTCAGAAAGAAGACAAGGCACCTCTCCCCAGAAGAGAAGAATGAGAGAAAATCAGGTGAATAAGGGGACATGCCAGAGTGAGTAGAGGACTTGGAAAGGACTTAACCTGAACTTCCACTTGTTCTGTGTACAGAAAGTTCAAAAATAACCGAGCGGAGTCAATGGAGGAGACAGGGTATTGGGGATAAGAAAGATAATAGAATGAATCAGACATTATGAGCCTATGTGCATATGTGATGGCATGACCAGTGTCATTTTATATCATGTACAACCGGAAGAATGAGAAGTTATACTCTGTTTCTATATGATGTGTCAAAATGCATTCTACTGCCCTATATAACTAATTAGAACAAATTTTTTTAAAAAGGAGACAGAACAATAAAAGCCTGGTTGAACTCAGTGGCATGGCTTTTTGGATGAAAGGCGTTTGGTGAGATCACTTAATTGTTCATAAACATTTACTGATATAGCATGATTTTACTACTTGCTAATTAATTCACTAAGATTGATGAAGATTAAATTGGGATAGTGAGATACTGGAAAATTTTATTTCCTGATCCTACGCACTCACACTCCACACGATCCAAAGCCCTGGTTGTCAATGGTTACACCACTGTGATTCAGAAGAAAGCTGTTCCACATTAGTAAATTAGATTAAAAACACATTGTTACTTTCAACATTAGCAAAAGCCACATGGTATTTTGCAACAACGCAGACCATTAGGGAGCATAGAATTTTTCCATACTAAGCAAGGTGGCACTGAGGGTACACATCCAATCGTCAGGGTTGCAAGACATAAAAAGTAGAATTAATTCTGAAGAAATAGATCAAAGATATTGTTCATCAAGAATACCAGAACACGAGGCACTGGTGAAGTAGAGAGAGACCTATGTGAGAAAAACACAAAGGATATCTGGTAAAAGTAAAAAGATGTTAAGAAAAAGAGAAAAAGAATTAGAAAGTAGGAAACCAGGGACTGCTATGATTAGCTGCCTGAGAGGCAAAAGGAATAAAAATTAGAAGTCTAACCAATCACATAACTTAAAATGGAGGGACTTTCCCCTTACATTCATAGTTTTCATTTATTAAGTAGGAACTGAATTGAAATTTGAATGGTGCTTCCCAGAATAAAATGTTACACTTGGAACCCTGTTATCCCACCTACAAAGTCTATAAACTATTATTTTTACAGTATATATTGGCTTTTCACTTAGGCTTATATCAATTTGGTCAGTGAATGGATGGCTTTATTCCTGATCCTGTTTTGTGGCCAGTTTTAGATGGGACAGGCTTCTGGACACTTGACGAGTACAATAACCAGATTGTTTAAACCTAGTGAGGTATGAAATAGGTAGCCTTCTAATAGCCACATGGTGACTATCTAACTCTCCAATCACAGGTTTCATCGAGATTAGATTCCAAGAGACCTTTTTTTTTTTTTTCCTGAGAAGTTAAAGCAGATTAGTAAATTAGTAAAACACTGCTAATGAGACATTAGTATCAGAACAGTTGGAGGCTGGGGACAAGTATGGGCCTTTGGAGAAGCTGGGAATACACCATGTGGAATCCACTGGAAACTAACAACAAGATTTTGTCAAAATCAGCTGCACCATGGGCCTAGTGACTACACTGGAGTAGAAAGTCCTTATGACTTCACGCAGACTCACAGCAGGTGGCAACATCATGGCAGAAATGGCTCTTTCATGGAGCTTGAGTGGATTGTGTGTCAAAACACCTCAGCATGTGAATCAAAACTACTCTGAAGATTTCATCTCACACCAGTCAGAATGACAGTCATTAAGAATACAGACAACAATAAATGTTGGTGAGGATGTGGGGGAAAAGGCACATTCATACATTGCAGGTGGGACTGCAAATTGGTGCAACCAGTCTGGAAAGCAGTATAGAGATTCCTTAGAAAACTTGGAATGGAACTACCATTTGAACCAGCTATCTCACTCCTCGATCTATTCCCAGGACTTAAAATCAGCATATTACAGTGACGTAGCCAACATCAATGTTTACAGCAGCTCAATTCACATTAACTAAACTGTGGAACCAACTTAGAGGCCCTTCAATAGATGAATGGATAAAGAAACTGTGGGACATATAAACAATGGAATATTATTCAGCATTAAAAGAGAATAAAATCATGGCATTTGAAGGTAAATGGATGGAGTTGGAGAATATCATGCTAAGTGAAGTAAGCCAATCCCCCCAAAACAAAGGCTGAATATTCTCTCTGAAAAGTGGATGCTGATCCATAATGGGATGGGGCCATGGGAAAAATGGAGGAACTTTGATGGGGCAAAGGGAAGGGAGGGGAGGGAAGGTGCATGGGGGCAGGAAAGATGGTGGAATGGGGTGGACATTATTACCCTAGGTACATGTATGACTGCATATGTGGTGTGTTGCTACATCATGTACAACCAAAGAAATGAAAAGTTGTGCTACAATTGTATACAATGAATCAAAATGCATTCTACTGTCGTATATACCTAATTAAAATAAATAAATTAATTAATTTTAAAAAAGACTCTTCAGTTAAACAAGTGAAAGAAGCTACAGTAATCATGTGGTAATTGAATAAAGTTGGAGACATCAATATGAACTTATATTTAGTTTAATATTGATAGAAATTATTCCATAAATATTTATAGATATTTATATATATACTGGTTAGAAGATACATATGTTTTTGCTCTGCCAGTTGAGGGTTCTGTTGTAATGAGCACCCCTGATAGCCAGACCTTGGTTTCTAATACCATTCTCCAATAAAAGAAACAATGGTTCCTTGGAGAATGCTGATTCTAGGATTGGATTACGAAAGGTACAAAATACACACGGAGCATTTTGTAGGATTAGAAAATAAGAAAGCGCGCGCGCGCGCGCACACACACACACACACACACACACACACAGAGGTAAGAAAATCCCCACAATGATGGAGGTATGTCAAAGTGACAAAAGAGCTAATTGAAACAGTTTCCAGTATCCAAAACTAAAACAATTAGAGATAAATAAATAAATAGGATTGGATTACAGCCCAAAGTTTAAAATAAATCCCCATGCATCCATACTGATATAAGTAAATAACTAAATAACTAAGTAAAGAAATGATGATGATGATGAGATAAACTTTTCATGCAGAATAATTCCAGATAATTTATGCAGACACATGATCCTCAAGGAGGGTCAGCATGATTCCCCATGCCTAAAGTGTAGGCTGGGTAAAGTAACTTTTTTCCAAAGATTATGCATGGATGGGATGGTAGCTTTATGTTGGGGAAACATAACAGGTATTATTTCAGCCAGATAATCAATCATGTGGGACACTAAATGAGTCTGGTAAATCAGATTGTGCTTAAACAATTTACCTGTAACTCTTTGGTAAGTGTGTTTGTTTCCTCTAGCTTTCATTTCTCAAATAATGTTTTACTTCTAGGTTAATGGCTCCTGCTTCTATTCACTTTCCCCATAATATTAATTCACTAAACAGGTAATGACAGTTTTTCACACACACAAACATAAAGACCAGAGTGAAATATCAGTAGATGAGCAAAACAACAGTATCAATTAACCCCATTTGTGGGCAAATCCCCAGCCCTGAAATACTTTTTCTCATCTAAGAACAAATAAATAAAAATCATTGCAGAGATTTTGGAAAACATTTTGCAACATATGAAATAAAAGCCAAGGCTCATAGGATGATTATTATCTTAGAAATGATGAACTGCAAGAAAACTAGCAATTTAAAAGTAAATCTGCATTTTTTTCCTCAATAAAATGCAAGAGAACTTGATTTTATGATACAATTAGTCAAAACTAAGCTGGCAATTCTTCAGGATAAGATAAAAATAAAATTCGTTCAAAAGCAGAAAGAAATAAAGAGGTAAGAAAAGAATATGAGGAGGGTAGAAAGGCAAGAGAAGAAAACAAACATAATATTCTATAACTTGGAAACAGAAACTGTACAGAATTAAAATTGTGTGTGTGTGTATGTGTGTGTGTGTGTGTGTGTGTGTGTGTGTGTGTGTTTTGGTGGTGGTGGTGGTGGTGGTGGTGGAGGAGGAGGAGACTTGGAGACCTGAAGGAATAAAACAAGGCACATGTGTATTTCTCCTAATTTGGACTCAGGTGGAGAAAGTAGCAGCATTCCAGGTCAAACTGCAAGGCCCAGAAACACCTTGAAAAAGACACTGTAGGTCCAGGCACATCACCAACTACCAAGGCCCAAAGAAGAGCGTTAGGTAAGAGACACTGAGGAGTTAGGACACTCAAAGGAAGCTGCATGTATAGGAAGGCTTGGAGCATCATTGGCATGCCCCAAGATGCACACAAAGACCTGAACTGACTCAAACTTTCCCTTTAGGCTGACTCCGAGGCTCAGAGAAGCCTAGTTAAGGGTTGAAAGAATGCCCCAGTCAACACAGATCAGCCCTGTCTAGGGTTTTGCTCCTCTTGTCTTTTTTCCCTTCATTTTTCCTTCCTTCATTTCCTCTCCTCACATTCAAGAACATCTGTCAAACCATGAAATTAACATGAAAGAAAATTGTGGGGCCAGAGAGATTTTGATATACAGAATTACCACATTATAATAATCAAATGGCTAAATTTTATACAAAAATAACAAAAGACATGAAAAGAAGTAGGAAATATAACCCATTTAAAATAACCAAGTATTAATTATGACAGAAACAGTTCCTGAGGAATCCTAGGTATTAAATTTACTGACAAAGATCTTTAAAGAACTATCTTAAATATGCTGAAAAAACTAAAGAAAGGAAAAACATAGATAAAGAACTAAAGGAAAACGAGAAATGATGAATGATTGAATGAGAATAAGAATACAGAGGTAGAAATTATACAAAGGAACCAAACATAAATTATGGAACTAAAAGGCACAATAATACTAAAGAAAAATTGATTCAAAACAGATTGGAGAAGGCAGAAGAAAAATTAGAGAATTCAAAGATTAGGCAATTGTATGATCAATTCTGAGAAGCAGAAAGGAAAAAAAAAAGAATGAAGAAAAATGGACAGAGGAGAGCCCTGAGGGACTGTGGAACACACTCAAGCAGACCAGCAAATATTTATGGGAGTGCCATGTCCCTTGTGAACACTGGTGCAAAAATCCTCAACAAAAACTAGAAAACTGAACTCAGTAGCACATTAAAGAGATTATATATTATGACCATATGGGATTTATTTGTGGAAAGCAAAGACATTCAAATATGAAAATCAGTGTAATACACCACACCAACAGAATGACAGAAGAAAACCATGGAATAATCTCAACTGATGCAAGGAGGAGAAAGAAAGAAAGAAAGAAAGAAAGAAAGAAAGAAAGAAAGAAAGAAGGAAGGAAGGAAGGAAGGAAGGAAGGAAGGAAGGAAGGAAGGAAGAAAGAAAGAAGAAAGAAAAACTTTGTTAACATCATAAAGGCTATATATGAAAACTCAAAGCTAATATCATATTCAATGAAGATTTTCTTCTAATTTCAGGAATTAGGAAAGGATATAACTTGCACCACTTCTACTAAAAAAATACTACTGAAAGTTGTAGCCAGAACAGTTAGGCAAGAAGAGAAATAAAAGGGATCCAAATTGGTAAAGAAGAAATAACATTTCCTTTGTTCCCAGATGAGATGGTGTTATAAGTAGAGCATTCTATAAAGATTTCACATGCAAAACTTGAACTAATAAATGAATTCACAAAATGACAGGATTCAAAAATCAACACATGAAAATCAGGTGCCTCCATCCGGGAAAGCTGAAGGATACACCGCCACTCTCCTTCAGAGTGCGACATCAAAACAGGTCGGTGTCATTCAGCTCACCCCCCAGACAGCGGGAATTCGCATAAAATCTCTCCTAGGCTTGCCGGGAGAGGGAGTATCAAGCTGAGCCTCCATACAGGATAGGGGGAAACCAGAGACACCTGACCTCCAACCCCTCCTCCCAGTAGCAGCCAAAAGGAAACCTGGCTAGCCAGCGCTGGGGGAGGGGCAAGCAGAAAAAATCAAAGTGATAGAGTGCCAGGGATCCCAGCAGCCTGCAGCAGGGCCCCGGAGACCCAGGCCAACTGATTCGCGTGGCCTGCCCTGCGGCTACAGAAGGCGTGGCGCCTCAGTGAAGCCATTAATTGGCAAGCAGGGAGGTTAGGGAAGGACATTAGGTGGAATCCCACCAGCCAAGCCCACAAGGACCCTTGGGCCGAGCACGGGTTCTCAGAAGGGGAAGGAAGCGGTACAGTCCCATCCCCCACAGCGGACACTCCGCCGAGGCAGTCAGCGGCCACCATCCGGGAAAGCTGAAGGATACACCGCCACTCTCCTTCAGAGTGCGACATCAAAACAGGTCGGTGTCATTCAGCTCACCCCCCAGACAGCGGGAATTCGCATAAAATCTCTCCTAGGCTTGCCGGGAGAGGGAGTATCAAGCTGAGCCTCCATACAGGCTAGGGGGAAACCAGAGACACCTGACCTCCAACCCCTCCTCCCAGTAGCAGCCAAAAGGAAACCTGGCTAGCCAGCGCTGGGGGAGGGGCAAGCAGAAAAAATCAAAGTGATAGAGTGCCAGGGATCCCAGCAGCCTGCAGCAGGGCCCCGGAGACCCAGGCCAACTGATTCGCGTGGCCTGCCCTGCGGCTACAGAAGGCGTGGCGCCTCAGTGAAGCCATTAATTGGCAAGCAGGGAGGTTAGGGAAGGACATTAGGTGGAATCCCACCAGCCAAGCCCACAAGGACCCTTGGGCCGAGCACGGGTTCTCAGAAGGGGAAGGAAGCGGTACAGTCCCATCCCCCACAGCGGACACTCCGCCGAGGCAGTCAGCGGCCACCATCCGGGAAAGCTGAAGGATACACCACCACTCTCCTTCAGAGTGCAACATCAAAACAGCGAACACTCCATCCAGGCAGTCAGCGGCCACCATCCGGGAAAGCTGAAGAATACACCACCACTCTCCAACAGCTTGCAACATCAAAACAGCCAGCAGCAGGACCCCGGAGATCCAGGCCAACTGATTCGCGCGGCCTGCCCTGCGGCTACAGAAGGCGTGGCGCCTCAGTGAAGCCATTAATTGGCAAGCAGGGAGGTTAGGGAAGGACATTAGGTGGAATCCCACCAGCCAAGCCCACAAGGACCCTTGGGCCGAGCACGGGTTCTCAGAAGGGGAAGGAAGCGGTACAGTCCCATCCCCCACAGCGGACACTCCGCCGAGGCAGTCAGCGGCCACCATCCGGGAAAGCTGAAGGATACACCACCACTCTCCTTCAGAGTGCAACATCAAAACAGCGAACACTCCATCCAGGCAGTCAGCGGCCACCATCCGGGAAAGCTGAAGAATACACCACCACTCTCCAACAGCTTGCAACATCAAAACAGCCAGCAGCAGGACCCCGGAGATCCAGGCCAACTGATTCGCGCGGCCTGCCCCGCAGCTACAGAAGTCGTGGCGCCTCAGAGAAGCCATTAATTAGCAAGCAGGGAGGTTAGGGACTGCCATTAGGTGGAATCCCGCCAGCCAAGCCCACCGCCCACGCCCGGAACAGGCCCAGCGTCCTGCCAGCATTGTAGTCACGACACCCCAATTGGAATAGGGACAGAGCAGAGCCGCCTTCCACTCCCGGAACAGGCCCAGAGAGCTGCCAGCGTGGTAGACACGTCACCCCAATAGGAGTAGGGGCACAGCCGCCGCCCGCACCTGCAAGGGAGACTTTTCAAGTATACAAGAGCAACATAAATAAATAGGGGGTAAATTTCAAAACACAACAGTTGCACCAAGCAGAAAGAAACGCGAGCAGTATGAAAAGACAAGGAAAGAAAGGACCACAAGCAATGCAGGTCAACTCAACTTTAGAAGAGGTAATAGCTGCAACAGATGGAATATCAGATAAAGAGTTCAGGATATATATGCTTCAGATGATCTGGAGTCTCAAGGAAGACATGAGACAGCAAAATCAGACAATGAAAGATCACATTGACAAACAAATCCAGGAAGTAAAAGATCAATTTCACAGGGAGATAGAGGTAATAAAAAACAAACAAATTGAAATTCTAGAAATGCAGGAAACAATAAACCAACTTAAAAACTCAATTGAGAATACTACCAGCAGAGTAGATCACTTAGAAGAGAGAACATCAGACAATGAAGACAAAGTATTTCAACTGGAAAAGAACATAGACAGCTCAGCAAGTCTGCTAAGAAACCATGAGCAGAACATCCAAGAATTATGGGACAATATCAAAAGACCAAATTTAAGAGTCATTGGGATACAGGAAGGCACAGAGCTCCATTCCAAAGGAATAAACAGTCTATTCAGTGAAATAATACGAGAAAACTTCCCAGAATTGAAGATTGAGACAGAATCCCAAATCCTAGAAGCCTACAGGACGCCGAATGAGCAAAATCATAAGAGATCCACACCTAGACACATTATAATGAAGATGTCCAACATACAGAATAAGGAGAGAATTTTAAAAGCTGCAAGAGAAAGAAAGCAGATTACATTTAGGGGTAAACCAATCAGGATAACAGCTGATCTCTCAACACAGACTCTGAAAGCTAGAAGATCCTGGAATAACATATTTCAAACACTGAAAGACAATGGGCTCCAACCAAGAATCGTGTATCCGGCGAAATTAAGCTTCAGGTTAGAAGATGAAATTAAAACCTTCCACAATAAACAAAAGTTAAAAGAATTCGCAGCTAGAAAACCATCTCTTCAAAAAATCCTTGGCAAAACATTACAGGAAGAGGAAATGGAAAACAACATTGAAAACCAACAATGGGAGGTAGGACAGTAAAGGGGGGAAAGTAGTCAAAGAGGATAACAAATCAGGTTTAGTAACATCAATAAACAAATATGGATAGAAGAACAAACCATATCTCAATAATAACCCTAAATGTTAATGGCTTAAACTCACCAATTAAGAGACACAGGCTAGTAGAATGGATCAAAAAACAAGACCCAACAATATGCTGTCTACAGGAGACGCATTTGATAGGAAAAGATATACATAGACTGAAGGTGAAAGGTTGGGAAAAATCATATCACTCATATGGACCGCGGAAACAAGCAGGAGTGTCCATACTCATATCTAATAAAATAGATTTCAAGCCAAAGCTAATCAAAAGGGATATAGAAGGACACTTCATACTGCTCAAGGGAACCATACACCAACAAGACATAACAATCATAAATATATATGCCCCAAATAATGGTGCAGCTGTATTCATCAAGCAAACTCTTCTCAAGTTCAAGAGTCTAATAGACCAACATACAATAATCATGGGAGACTTCAACACACCTCTCTCACCACTGGACAGATCTTCCAAACAAAAGTTAAATAAGGAAACTATAGAACTCAATAACACAATTAACAACCTAGACTTAATTGACATATATAGACTATACCACCCAACATCAAGTAGCTACACTTTTTTCTCAGCAGCACATGGAACCTTCTCAAAAATAGACCATATACTATGTCACAGGGCAACTCTTAGACAATACAAAGGGGTAGAGATAATACCATGCATTTTATCTGATCATAATGGAATGAAACTGAAAATCAATGATAAAAGAAGAAAGGAAAAAGCAAGCATCACCTGGAGAATGAACAATAGGTTGCTGAGTGATCAATGGGTTTTAGAAGACATCAAGGAGGAAATTAAAAAATTCCTAGAGTTAAATGAAAACACAGACACAACATATCGGAATCTATGGGACACATTGAAAGCAGTTCTAAGAGGAAAATTCATTGCTTGGAGTTCATTCCTCAAAAAAAGAAAAAACCAACAAATAAATGATCTCATACTTCATCTCAAAATCCTAGAAAAAGAAGAGCAAAACAACAGCAAAAGAAGTAGAAGGCAAGAAATAATTAAAATCAGAGCTGAAATTAATGAAATTGAAACAAAAGAAACAATTGAAAAAATTGACAAAACTAAAAGCTGGTTCTTTGAAAAAATAAATAAAATTGACAGACCCTTAGCCATGCTAACGAAGAGAAGAAGAGAGAGAACCCAAATTACTAGCATACGGGATGAAAAAGGCAATATCACAACAGACACTTCAGAAATACAGAAGATAATCAGAAATTACTTTGAATCCTTATACTCCAATAAAATAGAAGATAGTGAAGGCATAGATAAATTCTTTGAGTCCTATGATCTGCCCAGATTGAGCCAGGAGGATATAGACAACCTAAACAGACCAATAACAATAGAGGAAATAGAAGAAACCATCAAAAGACTACCAACTAAGAAAAGCCCAGGACCGGATGGGTATACAGCAGAGTTTTACAAAACCTTTAAAGAGGAACTAACACCAATACTTTTCAAGCTATTTCAGGAAATAGAAAAAGAGGGAGAACTTCCAAATTCATTCTACGAGGCCAACATCACCCTGATTCCGAAACCAGACAAAGACACATCAAAGAAGGAAAACTACAGACCAATATCTCTAATGAACCTTGACGCAAAAATCCTCAATAAAATTCTGGCGAATCGGATTCAAATACATATCAAAAAAATTATACATCATGATCAAGTAGGATTCATCCCTGGGATGCAAGACTGGTTCAATATACGGAAATCAATAAATGTTATTCACCACATCAATAGACTTAAAAATAAGAACCATATGATCATCTCAATAGATGCAGAAAAAGCATTCGACAAAGTACAGCATCCCTTTATGTTCAAAACGCTAGAAAAATTAGGGATAACAGGATCATACCTCAACATTGTAAAAGCAATCTATGATAAGCCACAGGCCAGCATCATTCTGAATGGAGAAAAATTGAAGGCATTCCCTCTAAGATCTGGTACAAGACAGGGATGCCCTCTCTCACCACTTCTGTTCAACATAGTCCTCGAAACACTGGCCAGAGCAATTAGACAGTCAAAAGAAATTAAAGGCATAAAAATAGGAAAAGAAGAACTTAAATTATCACTATTTGCAGATGATATGATTCTATACCTAGCAGACCCAAAAGGGTCTACAAAGAAGCTATTAGAGCTAATAAATGAATTCAGCAAAGTGGCAGGATATAAGATCAACACGCATAAATCAAAGGCATTCCTGTATATCAGCGACAAATCCTCTGAAACGGAAATGAGGACAACTACTCCATTCACAATATCCCCCCAAAAAATAAAATACTTGGGAATCAACCTAACAAAAGAGGTGAAAGATTTATACAATGAAAATTACAGAACCCTAAAGAAAGACATAGAAGAAGACCTTAGAAGATGGAAAAACATACCCTGCTCATGGATAGGCAGAACTAACATCATCAAAATGGCGATATTACCAAAAGTTCTCTATAAGTTCAATGCAATGCCAATCAAAATCCCAACAGCATATCTTGTAGAAATAGATAAAAGAATCATGAAATTCATATGGAATAATAAAAGACCCAGAATAGCAAAAACAATACTAAGCAGGAAGTGTGAATCAGGTGGTATAGCGATACCAGACTTCAAACTATACTACAGAGCAATAGTAACAAAAACAGCATGGTACTGGTACCAAAACAGGCGGGTGGACCAATGGTACAGAATAGAGGACACAGTAACCAATCCACAAAACTACAACTATCTTATTTTTGATAAAGGGGCTAAAAGCATGCAATGGAGGAAGGATAGCATCTTCAACAAATGGTGCTGGGAAAACTGGAAATCCATTTGCACCAAAATGAATCTGAATCCCTATCTCTCGCCGTGCACAAAAGTTAACTCAAAATGGATCAAGGAGCTTGATATTAAATCAGAGACACGGCATCTGATAGAAGAAAAAGTTGGTTATGATCTACACGCTGTGGGATCGGGCTCCAAATTCCTCAATAGGACACCCATAGCGCTAGAGTTAACAAATAGAATCAACAAATGGGACTTACTCAAACTAAAAAGTTTTTTCTCAGCAAAAGAAACAATAAGAGAGATAAATAGGGAGCCTACATCCTGGGAACAAATCTTTACTCCACACACTTCAGATAGAGCCCTAATAACCAGAATATACAAAGAACTCAAAAAATTAGACAATAAGATAACAAATAACCCAATCAATAAATGGGCCAAGGACCTGAACAGACACTTCTCAGAGGAGGACATACAATCAATCAACAAGTACATGAAAAAATGCTCACCATCGCTAGCAGTCAGAGAAATGCAAATCAAAACTACCCTAAGATACCATCTCACTCCAGTAAGACTGGCAGCCATTAGGAAGTCAAACAACAATAAGTGCTGGAGAGGATGCGGGGAAAAGGGCACTCTTGTTCATTGCTGGTGGGACTGCAAATTGGTGCAGCCAATTTGGAAAGCAGTATGGAGATTTCTCGGAAAGCTGGGAATGGAACCACCATTTGACCCAGCTATTCCCCTTCTCGGTCTATTCCCTAAAGCCCTAACAAGAGCATGCTACAGGGACACTGCTACATCGATGTTCATAGCAGCTCAATTCACGATAGCAAGACTGTGGAACCAGCCTAGATGCCCTTCAATAGATGAATGGATAAAAAAATGTGGCATTTATACACTATGGAGTATTACTC
Source organism: Urocitellus parryii (assembly GCF_045843805.1). Classification (NCBI taxonomy): domain Eukaryota; kingdom Metazoa; phylum Chordata; class Mammalia; order Rodentia; family Sciuridae; genus Urocitellus; species Urocitellus parryii. The sequence goes on along the minus strand of NC_135539.1, from coordinate 58,681,028 downwards.
TGCATTAAAAAATGACAAAATTATAGAATTTGGAGGGAAATGGATGGCATTAGAGCAGATTATGCTAAGTGAAGCTAGTCAATCTTTAAAAAACAAATACCAAATGACTCCTTTGATATAAGGGGTGTAAACAAGGACAGGGTAGGGACGAAGAGCTTGAGAAGAATATTTACAGTAAACAGGGATGAGAGGTGGGAGGGAATGGGAGTGAGAAGGGAAATTGCATGGAAATGGAAGGCGATCCTCAGGGTTATACAAAATGTCATATAAGAGGTAAGGAGGGGTAAGTCAAGAGAATACAAATGGAAGACATGATTTACAGTAGAAGGGGTAGAGAGAGAAAAGGGGAGGGGAGGGGAGGGGAGGGGAGGGGGGATAGTAGACAATAGGACAGACAGCAGAATACATCAGACACTAGAAAGGCAATATGTCAATCAATGGAAGGGTAACTGATGTGATACAGCAATTTGTATACGGGGTAAAAGCGGGAGTTCATAATCCACTTGAATCAAACCGTGTAATATGATGTATTAAGAACTATGTAATGTTATGAACGACCAATAAAAAAAAAAAAAAAAAAAAAAAAAAAAAAAAAAAAAAAAAAAAAAAAAAGAAAATCAGGTGCCTTTCTATATACTGACAATGTACCATCTGAAAGGCAAATTTGGAAAATAATTCCACTTACAGTAGGCTTAAAAGAATAAAATACATAATAATTAGCTTGACCAAGGAGGCAAAATCACATCGAAAACTACAAAACATTGCTGAGCTGGGCATGGTGCCACATGCCTCTAATCCCAGCAGCTCAGGAGGCTGAGGCAGGAGGATCACTAGTTCAAAGCCAGCCTCAGCTAAAGCGAGGCACTAAGCAAATCAGTGAGACTCTGTCTCTAAAATACAAAATAGGGCTGAGGATATGGTTCAGTGGTCGAGTGCCCCTGAGTTTAATCCCCAGTACCCTTCAATAAACAACAACAAAAAAATATATTGCTGAAAGAAATTAAAAAGATATTCTGTGTTCATGGATTACAAGACAATACATTTTTAAGGTGTACATACCATCCAAAGTGATCTATGAAATTTGTGTAATCTCAATAATGAAAAAAATCAGAAAATTCTAATTCCAGAAATAGAAAAACTATCCTATATTTTATATGGAATCTCAAGGGGTCTCAATTAGCCAAAGAAATCTTGAAAAAGAACAAGAAATTTGGTGTACTAACACTTTCTGATTGCAAACTTAAGACAAAGTTACGATAATCAAAACTGTGTGTTAATGGCATAAAACAGACATTTAAATCAATGGAATGGAACATAGATCTTAGAAATAAGCCCTTATATATGTGGTCAAATGATTTTTAACAAGCAAAATATGGCTTTGCATTGGAAATGGGAGATAGTAGTGGTTAGCACCAAAATGCTTTCTCTGACAGCACCTTTATACAATGTATAGATAGATAGGAACATAGACTTAGGAATTACAATATGAAAGATATCATGCTCTAAGATTAATTGTATAACCTTGTGTCTTACCTTATTTCCTTCTTGGTTAACTGTATAAATGAGGGAAAAGAAAATATGAGGTATAAGAATAGAAAGAATGAGAGACAGTTGCTAAGAATCACAGTCTGAGTGGAGTCTGTTGGTATAAGCAGTGCATGTTGTTTGTCCAGCAGAGAAAATGTAGTCTAGATTTCAGAGATTTCAAAGTGGAGAGGATTGATAAAGAGAAAAAAAAGCTTTCAAATAGTTTTTCCCCACAAAACAGTTTTCCCCCATTAATGTGTATAATGGGCAGATATTGCCTTTTTATTTCTTTATGTGGACATGTGGGAACTATCACAGTGTGGTTATGATCATTGAATACATAATGTCTGTGTTTTTGACTTTCACTCAACTATCATATCAGATGTGGGGGATTGATACAAATTCATCATCAATGTTGGGGAAACCACTATAAAATACATCATAGTGTTCTGTATGTTTATGAAAAGCTCAAAACAACAGTATGGTCAGGCATGGTGGGTGTACCCCTATAATCCCAGAGGCTCAGGAGGCTTCCTAAGGCAGGAACATCAAGTTCAAAGCCAGCTTCAGCAAGTTAGCAAGACCCTGTCTCATAATTAAAAATTTAAAAAAGGGCTGGGGATGTGGCTCAATGCTTAAGTGACCCTGGATTCAATCCCTGGTACCAAAACAAAACAAAACAAACAAAAAAATCCAATTATGTCCCATGAGAAATAGAAAGAGTGCAGAAAAACAAATATTTGATGTATCTCATATGTTTTACTGTTCCTTTTAAGAGCAGTAGAAGGGGAAATGCATAAGGGCAAATTTTAGAGCAGCTGAGTGGGTTTTGTTGCTGTTTTGGTTTTTCCTTAATCCTTGCCTTTCCTTTAAGATTGGTATAGCTACTGAAACACCACCAAGAGCAGAAACAACTTATACACAAGGACGTTTGGTGTGAGGAGGTTTTCAACATGTAGACTCTCTTAGGGTGTACGTTTATAACTCCAGCAAAACAAGGAGCTGAATTATTTGGGCAAGTTAACACAAACCTCGATTCTAAAAAAAAAAAAAAAAAAAAAGAATCTGGAGCTGATACATTCACATAATTGCCTGTCTGTGTAGACAGGTGCTATTTCTTGCATGTGACCTCTTCATATAAATGAGGCTGCAAAATTTGTTTTGCTGTTCTTTTTGTCTCAACAGAGATGCTTCCAAATCTTCCCTACTGAAATTTGAATATAAATTCTTTCTCCTTTTAAAAACATAGTTGAAGGATTTGTGACATCACTACAAAGATATTATTGGATATCCTAAAGATCTATTTCAGTCATTTCAAAAGAAGATTTTATTGGGAACTGACTTGTTGACAGATTTGACATTCTGAAGTAGAGACTATTTTAACATTTCCCTTGAGTCTCAAAGGTGTAACATCAGGTCCAGCGTTGGTTGAGGTGTTTGTGTGGTGAAGCCATCAACTTGTTATGGAGCCTTCAGGGATGGATTCCTGATAACCATGGATCAGGGAAGAGAGCATCATGATGGTTGGAAGGCAGTAGGATGGAGGAAAAGCCTTCTTCTTCTTCTTCTTCTTCTTCTTCTTCTTCTTCTTTTTTTTTTTTTAAATTAGAACTGTTGCAGTTTTTGTTATTGCTTCCCTGATTTTTTTTATTTGAAATTTCTGAATAATACACTTTCCCCTTTATTCACATTGTCAGTGTCTTTCCTTAAAACATCTGTATTTATTCTAGTAATAAGCTTTTACATTTAAATTCATATCGATATAAAAAAAATTACAAGCGCCAGGTGCAGTGTCTCAAGCCTGTGATCCCAGCTACTCAGGAGGCTGAAGCAGGAGGTCCCAAAGTTCATGGCCAGCCTGGGCTATTTATCAAGGCTCTGTTTCAAAATAAAAGTTAAATAGAGCTGGAGATGTAAATAAGCGGTAGAGCACCCCTGGGGTCAATCCTCCTTACCAAATACAATAAAACAAACAAACAAACAAAACCCTCTTTTCAAAAATAGTCAATTGCCAGACCTGGTGTCTCACACCTGTTATCCCAGCAGGTTGGGAGGCTGAGGCACTTGAATATTTCAAGTAGAAAGCCAGCCTCAGCAACTTAGTGAGACTCTGTCTCAAAATTAAAAAAGAGTAAAGCAACCTTGCATTCAATCTCTAGTACCAAAAAACCAAACCAACACACACACACACACACACACACACACACACACACACACACAAACACACAATCAACTAATGTGGCATCCCTGATAAGGAGGAAGATTCCAAGAAGTATTTGTTGAGTGAGTTAAATAGTGTTTGGAAGAATTTTTCTTTTTCAATAATAATTGTATGAAGCCTTCAAAACCATTCTTGTACCCTAGTGCTGTCACTCATTTAAGCAACCTGGTGACTACAGAAGTTTGGAGTGGAGTCTCCCTCCCTGGGTGATATGTAGACATTATTATGAACAGAGATCATCTTTCAACTCATCTTTCAGCCTGGAGTTTCCTGGAGAAAGACAATTGAAGTCTTCTCAGTTCCAGAATTATTGTACTTTATTATAATACCTTTCTTTCTTTTTTACACCTTCGTGGAGGTTAAATTAAACCATTAGTACACACTTACCTGACAGATAAATTGCTTTTTTTTTTGTCTCAATTCTGAGTGGGGTTTCAAAAATAAGTTTATGGTTGAGGTTGCATTGCCTTCTTTTTCTTATTTAAAAGTGTGATTTTCTTAAGCATTCTATAATCTTAATTGCATGGTAAAAATAAATTGAATGGAGTTATAATTATCCTTTGATTAGTCGTGTTAATTAAGGTCCACCTTCACAATGCCTTTGATTTAAGATGCTTTCTATGGAATCAAAATTTTCTCTCCTTTTTGTCAAGCCCTTAAAAGAGTTGGATGTGCTTACATACCTAGCAACTTTTAACATCTAGAACATTTATGATGAATAAGATGAAAATTTTTGAACAAAAGGAAGCCATTAAGTATGCATTCGTTTTGGTCCATAAAACTCTTACTTACAATCCATCCCTAATAATAATGTACTCATATTCCTTTCTATTACCTGTTGACTACAGGATCCCAAGGAGACCGCAAAAACTTGTTGATCAAGGAAAGTTAAGTTTGTCAGATTTACTGAGTAAGAAAGAATACCGTCTAGACAGACAGGTAGATATTGATATAAATAGATGATGATGATTGATAATATGATAGATAATTGAATAGAATAGTTGTATGGATAGATATCTAGATAGATAGATAGATAGATAGATAGATAGACAGATAGATAGATAGATAATTCAAGAGCATATTGGAAGTGGGAAGTCTGGAGAAGAAGATACATGGTTTGGAAGGCTAGGCTCAAATGCATCAGGATAGGTTTTTCAAGGGAAGAAACTAAGTGGGACTGGAAAAATTTGTGGTATAAATAGGATTTGTTAATAAAAGCCACATAGGATTTTGTAACAAGTCTCAAAAAAAATGAACTATTTTGTGAAAACTAAGCTGTTTTCTCAAGTGAACAATCTATTGTCCCAATGAGAGAATCATTCGTACCCATAAGGAAATTTTTAGTCTGGATAAATTGGTTTGCAAGAATTTCCTAAAGCAAACAGTGAGGTAACATATTGGTTTAAGGTTTTATCTTCTTGGAATAAACTATCAAATCATGTTGACACAGATGGCCCCCGTTCTTAGTCCCCAAATATAAGCTCTACTGACTGATACAGGTTATCTCAATACTCGAACTTGTTTATCCTTATATCTGATTTTGTCAATCACTCCACCTTTAATAGTCTCTTGAATTAAGAAATGGTGAGTACGTTTCAATGTTCAAGAGTGAGTCTTCATTCAAATTGCTACAGCTTGATTTTCACCCACAGAATAGCAGAAAAGCTAAGAATACATTGGAACTTTGAGTTCTGATTGTCTGCTTATACCAGCTGTCAAGCTGCTGTTTTGTTAACAAGAAGTTTAGTGGGATATTTATTTTACACAGCATCACATCACAGCCAGAACAGAACATGAAAATACCTGGGCAGATGTTTAGCCTCATAGGGAAGAACTTCACAGGATGCCAGCTCCAGTGAAACTGGAGTTCAATCACTCCATTCTAATGATTCCAGAGAAAACAGGAAAACGGATGGAGAAGACAGAGGTAATGGTGGGGATTGGACACCCAGGGCTTGAAAAATTACAACAGAGTTTTCTCCATTCATGGCTTAGCAAGACTGCTTACAGGAACCCTTTTAAGTACAGGTGAAATTGTAAAGTAGGAGCTACTAGGAGCAAAAAAATACACTAGTCTGCTGCTAAAATGAATATAACTAAACAGAGTGATTATTCCTGTTTAACCCCATACTGGACCTCATAGAGATTGCATGGAGTACCCTTGGAAATCAACTTCAAGAAAAAAGAAAGTAGGTAGAGAAAGATCTTTAACCAATAAGGGACTTAGGGAGACAGAGATGGGGGTAAAACAATCTTGAAGGCCCTGATTTATTCCATTTCTGTTGGCAGGTCTTTCACTTGTCATGGTACCTCACCTTGGCCCCCAATTCCCAAAAGTTGTTCCATCCAATGTCACTATTTATCCCACACTAGAAGTCGAGATACTTACCTGATATTTCTAAAACTACTATTAATAGAACCCCTAAAGCACTCCTGTCTGCTGAACAAGTCACTGAAATAGCAACACATTGCCATCTACAAAGGGAACTTGTCAATTAAAATAATGGATCTTTAGTCTCAAATCGTTATCACAGTTTGACTTAAAAGTGAATGGATGAATTATAGTGAGGGTAAAGGAAGGGCAACGCAAAGAATGATTTGTCAAGTGATTCCAAAATTGGTTGGTTTTTATAGAGGACTAGGGATGTAGGGGGAAGAATGCAGGTTGCTGTGGGGTTGAATCTGGCTCAATGGGTATTAACTCTGAGGACAGAGCAGGAGACATATGAATACTAAATCTTCTTAACATTTCTTTTTGTTGTTGTTATGGTTAATAAAAATAATTAACTGTAAGATTTCACTGGGATGTAAAAAGTGTATGCAGATTATATGTAAGTCTAGAATAATTACTTATAAAACAAATACTGTGTGTGAGTGGAACCAGTGCCCAGATTAAGTAACAAAATGGCAACAGACCTAGACCCCCATTTTTCTTTCCTCCAGTCACAATAACCCCAAAGGTAAACACTTTGTTTTCTATTGCCATTGATTAATATTCACTGCCTTTCTGTTTCGGGTACATGGAATCATATTCTATTTACCCTTTGGTTCCTGGTTGCTTTTCCTCAATTGTACATCTATGGTATTTAGCAATATTGCTGCTTGTAGTTACAGTTGACTCATTCACATTGGTGTGTAGTATTGCAGTTTTGCAAATATATCACAATTTATCCATTCAATCTTTGACAGACATAGGGAGGTTTCTAGCTTTTGACTGTTCCATAGACTGCTGCTGTGAAAACTCTAAAGCCTGACTTTTTATGAACCTATACATTATTTTCAGTATATATTTCTAGGTATATTACTAAAAGAAGAATCAGAGGATTGTAAGACATGTCTATGATCACCTTCAGTAGGTTCTGCCATCAGCATTTCAAAGTGGTTGTATCCCACCAACCAAGTCCCAGTTGATCTATATCCTTGCAAGCACTTGGGCATTTTCTATCCTTTTTAATATAACAGCTTGTTTGTATATATCATCTCTTCAAATGTATGCAAAATTTTAGCCTTCTCTTCCAGTCATGAATAGTTAGAGTGCATGTTCTTAAAGACAGTGTGATCAGAGAGAGGCCTAAGTCAAAATGGAGAGACCCAGACAGGGTGGTGGAAAATGTTAATGCCTTGGGGAGGGAAGGGGGAATATGCTAACTTCCAGAAGGCTCAGCTTGCTTTTCTTCTCATGAAACTGAATATTCCTATCACAGAAGTCTGGTCATGGAAGTATGTGCAAAAATCATATTAAAGTTACAAAAAGAGAAATTTATACACAGAAGTTAAATGTTAAGGACTGTCCCCTTTACCTTGAAAATACATATATGCATTTAAGACAGTTTTTAACAAAGCTGCCTTGCTTATTTCTTTATGGGATTGTGTGTACATAAATTGGAACAGTAATATTCTAGATTAACTCTGCTCAATATTTCTTTTGTTCCAATTTAGATAGGGCAAAAGGGCAAGAGAGTAGGAATAATGGTGGAATTAGTTAGACATCATTACCCTAAGAACATGTATAAAGACACGAACTGTGTGAAAATACTTTCTGTACAATCAGTGACTTGAAAAATTGTGCTCTATATATTATAATATGAGATGAATTTTATTCTACCATCATGTATAACAAATTACAATACATAAACAATTTAATAAAAATATTTATTTGTTCCAAACATGTTCATTTCATGTCTTCTATGTATTCATAAATTTGTGTAAATTTTTATTGACTTTCCAGCTAAAATACATTTTATAAGGGGAAGAGACTATGTCTGACTTGTTTGTTTTTCTATGTCCAGTACTTTAATCTGTCAGATAAAATATAATAAAATAAAATATCCAAATAGCATTTTGGTAGGAATGCATGAATAAAAAGATCACTAAAAGGGATTTCATGAGGACATGGAAAGATCAGAAATATTGCATTTTTAAATGTTAAGATAAAACTTTTAAAAATTTAAAACAACTTAATTGACAAACTATCTTGTTTTAACAATTAAAGACAATTCCCTTTATGGTGAGATGTTGTGAACATACAGTTAAAATGATTCTTCAGACAACTTGAATGAGAGCTAGGAAAGCCAACATATCAAGACTGGAGAGGGTAGAGCGAAATTTTAGTTTCAGGTTTCCATAAACAGCTTATCTGCATTTTTTTTCTAAAAAAAAGCCTTCAATAACATCTTTTAGTGAAGGGATTTTGATCCATAAAGCAGCTGCTACCTGTTTGGAACTATTTTTAATTCTTTTAGTACTAAATTTAGATACAGAGTGCAGAAGCAGTATTGAGTGCATTTGTCATTTTCAATTATGTGACCTAGTCTTCAAGAACTCAGTTAATGTATTTCTCTATTTCCAGGTATTTAGCCATTCCAGACAGACAGCTCTCTACCAAATTCTTAGAATTTCCATGAAGGGAAATTGCATTACCTCTTTTGGTGTCACACTGAAAGCCTCTTATCTCCAAGATTTAGCAACATTTTTTTTTGCCTTATCCTCACTTAGGATACAATAGTTTGAGTTTATTCCCAGCTCAGGAAAGCATTTTTCCTTTTGAGTTTTGAAAAACTGAATGGCCTTTCCTTTCCTCTCACTTTCCATAGAGTCTGACCTCTGACCCTAAGGCACATTGTCCTGTCTCCTCCACGATGATGATGCTGGTTGCTTCTCAATGTCCTCCCTAATTTGCATGGTGACTAACCTAAAGGTGGATGCTGCTGTTTGCGGCCACAGAAATAGCAAATGCAGAGGTGTTGGAAATTCTGTCATAGGTGTCTGAGGAAGACTCTGTCAGCATTTTTCAGGAAGAAACAGCAGGAGATTTTTTATAATGTAACTTTAATTACAATGGCCAAGCACCCTGGTATAGGCTGAGGATCTGTTTATGATACACCTGCCAAGAAGAATTTGAAATGCCTCTAGACATGTGTCTCATAAGTGGTGTCACCCCCCTACAGGTGCTAGCCAACAGTTCTTTCTTTTCTTCCTGCTCCTGGTTTCCTCTTTACACTATTGGTCTGTCTACAGAAATGTAGAGCAATTTAAAAGAAAATTAACAGCTGTAACCAATGAAGAGAGATGAACAAATCACTTAGGAAAGCTACCATAACTGTGATATAACTAAATACTTCTAATTTTCAAACTGTGATCTAGAAGTCTAAATTAATAAAATAAATCAAGATGGGTCATTTCTCACCTTCAAATAACAAGCTTATTTGTGGAGGGTTATATTTTGAATGTGACCTTCAGAAATCTAGGCAGATAATGAAACTCAAAAAACTATCCAGCAAATGGCAATACAAAGACTTCCCCGAGGCCCTCTGATCATAACCCCTCGAATTCAGTTGATCTGGAAGTCAAACTGGGGAATCCTTAAACACTTAAGGTTGAGAATTTCATGAAGAAGAAACAAAATTTAGGACAGTTATGTTGAACTTCCTGTTAAATTTATTTCATATGTAACTGATGTGTGTGTAATATGAAATTTCTATCAAACATTTCCAAAGCGGAGTTGCAAAATATTTCCAAACTAAGATTCTTATGAGAAGGCTACTTGTTTTATCTGCTGTAAGAGTTGGATTATTCAAGAGAAGCAACAAGGAAAATAAATGCCTCTATTTCTAGGCAACCAAGATTATAAACACTGTTTTCTCCTCAAACTCATCCTCCAATTACAAAATAAATAAATAAATAAATAAATAAATAAATAAATAAATAAAAAATAAAAAAAAATTACAGGGTCTTCTCCATCCCATTTCCCCTAATTGAGTAGGGGGCATGAAATGACAGACTTCTTTCATAAATTGGTAACCCTGAATTAATCTGCTTCAAAATTCAAAGTGAAAGGCATTGAGCCAGAAGCTGAATATTGCATGTCTATTTTTCTAATGGAAGGATACCCTGCTACAGGTTGAGCATCCCTAATCCAAAAATATGAAAAATAAAATGCTTCAAAATCCAGAATTTTTTGAACATTGACATGAGGCCAAAGTGGAAAACTACACACCTGACCTTTTTTTTACTGTTTTCCCAGTCAAAGCACAGGCACACTACCAATACTGAATAAAATTACTTTTAGGCTGTGTGTATAAAGTGTATATAAAAAATAGCTTTCTGTTTAGACTTGGATCCTCCTCCTAAGAGATCTTATTATATATACGGAAATATTCCAAAATTGTTCAAACTCCTAAAATTTGAAACACTTCTGGCCCCAAGCATTTTTCTTATGGATACTCATCCTGTATATTATCATCCACTAACAAGAATTCTAATACAAAGTATTATGATAGCTTTGTTTTTTTTTTTCTCCTTATAAATTCTGCTACTCATGCACACCAGGGAAGCAAGGGGATATTGAAATCAGTAGCAGATGAATGATGGATGAGTCATAAATTGGACTGTGTGTTGGTTTATTTAATTAGTTTATTAGGGTTCTCTGGAAACATCTAGACACTGTGCAAAATTAATATATACAAGAATATTTAGCTGTCCAATTAGGAAAACATAAATTAGTTCCATCATCTTTGCTGTAAAAACCGCAACTGCCAAAAGAAATTAAACAAATGGAAGGGTAATAAAAATAAATGTTTCACAATGCATTCGGAATGCTCTGCGCAGGAAAGCAGTGAACTGCCAAGAAAGTGCCCCAAGTTTACTAAAAAGGTGAACATGATCACTTGGAATAGTTAACTTCATCTATGTATATTTTTCAGATGGCAAATCGTTTGTCAGATATGTATCATCATTGTGGGGAGCGGTTGCTTTAGTTCCAAGAAAATTTAACTAACAGGAGAATCCACCTTATTACAAGCCCTATTGCAATAAGTAAAAATTCTTCTCAGTTTTTTTCACTTTCACCAATAAAACACTGTCCACAAGAAATTGTGAAATCTGTGCTACAAGGAAAAATAAGATAATTCATTGACTATGGCTCCTATACAACAGATCCAGGGCTTCATTGTTTTAAAACCTAGCAGTTTATGATAATCTCAGTGAATATTAAAAATGAAATGACTATCTCTCAGTAGGAAGAGGCTGCAGATTTGAATAGTCTTTGTTTCCAATTATCTTTGAAGCTTGAATGACGAATTGTATGCTCTCATTTGCAATTCTAGGATCATATGATTACAGAGCCCTGGAAGTAACTGTTACTGGTCATACCACCTGGTAGATAGAATTTCTGTGTAAAGCAGAGCAGGTGCTGCCTATTCTGGATTGGCTGAACTCACTGCACAGTTCTGGCAAAAGAACATAGGGAAAACCAGTGAATTAAATGAAAATACCGTCAGGCATTCATGAGCCCTTGGAGTATGTATGTGATCAGGCATACACACACAGACACATTGGAGATGCTGAAAACTGGCTATTCTGGACATCCCTTGATGATAGTAGGAACACAATTTAGTCCTATGGAGAGTTCATGAAAATCTCTGATGACTGTCTAACTATTGACCCACATAACTAACTGCAAAGCCAGCAGCAGATGCCACTTATTTATCTAAATGTTTGGTGATTTCTCTACTCACCATTACTTTCTGCATTGCAGATTTTACATGTGGGATTGTTGAGATATACCCTCTAGAAATTCAAATCTGCTATTGTCTGCCTGCAATCTCTTGACACAGCCTTGTTCTAGATTACTAGTTCAGCTGGAACAGAATCTTTGTTTGGAAATTATTAGTTCATTATTTCAGTCTTTCAGGATTGCTGTGGAAACAACTGTGCCCAGTCTCACGGTCATTCTGCAGACAATATCTTTTATTTATAGTATTTTAAGATATTTTCTTGGTAATTTTTCTCAAATTTGGTCAATTTTTGAAAATTCTGAGTCATAAACTAATAAGTATTTTCTTTTACCCATTTTACTTCCCTGGTTTTGAACTTTATAACTAGATGTGTATTATATCTTCATTTCTTCCCATCTCCCATGATCCCTTTTCTCTTTCCTGGATCTTTATCCTTCTTATATCTTTGTCTTTCTATTCGGGATTTCAGTTAGCTTTTTTCCAGAATTATCTTTCCATCAATAAACTCATTTTCCAAGTATAGTAATTAATGTAATCTGAATAAACAAAGAGAATTTTTTTAAAAATTGTGATTATTTATATTTTTATCTCTAGAAGTTCATCCCATTTCTTTTACAAATCTGTTGTTCACTTTTTACTATTCTTGATCCTTATACATTTTGAATTGTCTCATTTCTTTATAATCATTAATTATAATCCATATCTGGTAACTCTAGTATTTGACATCTCTGTAAGTTCTAATTATTAAAATATTTTTCTGTTTCTATACACTTTTGGTTACAATTGCTAATTTCTTTGAGTTTAAATGTGGTGATGAATTCAGATGTATAAGTTTTTGTGTCCCTCTAACTTTTCACTTCTATTGAATATATCTCCAGGAGTGGAATTGCTAGATCATATGGTAACTCTATCTTCAATCTTTTAAGAAACCACTAAACTGTTTTGCAAAGCAACTACATAATTTTATATTCTTACTGGCAATGTATTATAGAACACATTTCTCCATATCTTTGCCTACACATCATTATCTGTCTTTCAAAAAATTGCAACTGTCCTAGTGAGTATGAAATGTGATGTCATTTTTGTTTTGATTTTCATTTCTATAATGACTTACGATATTAAGCATCTTTTTATGTGCTTATTGGACATTTGGATATCATCTTTAGAAAAATGTCTATTTAAATCCCTTGCCCATTTTAAAAATTGGATTGTCTTTTTATTATTGAGTTTGTAGGCTTCTCTGTATATTCTGGATACTAAGCCTTTCTTAGATGTAATTTGCAAATATTTTGTCCCATTATATAGGTGGTTCTTTCCTTTTCTTGATATTATCTTTTGAAATGAAAAAGCACTCATTTTGATGAAGTTCAGTTTCTTCAATTATTTCTACACAAGGAATCATATCTGAAAAACCACTGTTCTTCCATTCTTAATTATGTGGCAGCTTCTCTTTGTTTTTAACCATTGGAGATTTCTCTTAAGTTTGTATACTCAGGTATGCGTTTAATAGGAACTTGGTTATTTTTCCAACCATTTTCAGGTATTTTATAGCAGAGGGGATTATCAGAACACCTAGTATACTTTATTTTCAGAAATAAACCTGAGTCCTCACTGCCATGATGTATTAAGACAATAAAGTACCTGCCCAAAATACATTTTGGGGAACTGAAAAGACCTGAATTCAAGTTCTGTTTCCATTACTGACCTTGAGAAAATTAGTTAATATCTCACAGTCTGAATATATTCACACATAATTGTAGCTAATAATATCAACACCTACTTCTTATAGTTGTTGTGAGTCTGAAAACCAGATAATATGTGTGGCTGAAGCATTATAAGAGCTCACTAAATGTTAGCTATGTTATTCATAAGTTATTCATAATAAAGTTCTTTTCCAATTACTTTTACAAATTATACATCAATTCATTTTTCTTAAACATTATAAAATTTTGATTAACATGTAATAATTGCAACTGTTTATAAGGTACAATTCAGTATTATAATTTGTGCATATGATGTGTACTGATCAAATCAGGGCAATGGACATTTTTTTTCTTTATCAGGAGTATGACATTTTGAGAATACTATATTTTCATGAAAGACAATTTACTGGTCACTGCTATATTTATTAAATTGTTTTACAATGCAGGGACTAAGGATGAGGCATATACAACAGGTTGATGAAGATCATAAAATACATTAGCAGCAGATGAGATCTGAAACCAAACATTGACATACATTGACAAACATTGACATTCTGGACATACATTGAAAATCAGCTCCATTTTCCCCAACTTTGAGAATCTCTTAACTCTAATTTTTCATTCTATGTTGTCATTTCTCAATAGCTTTATTCTTCATGAGTCTAATCCTATTAAATGTGATTTTCTCTCCGAGTCTGCTCAACAATTAAGATGCTAGCATTAAGAAACTATTTAAATTTAAATTAACTTAAATTGAATAATATTAAAAATTATCTTTCTTAGATTCATTAGTCACATTATACAAATGCATGCTAGCCATGTGTGTTAGTGGTGATTATGGATTAGCACAGACAGAACATTTCTACCACTGCATAAGGTCCCATTGAACAGAACTACTCTAGATTTTTTTTTAAGGACACTATACCACGGGCAGTATCACAGGCTTTGTTTTCTTCTCCATTGCCCTTCAAAATCATATCAGACATATTTTGTTCACTGCAGCCTGAATGTAACCACATCAATGATTGCAAGTTGGAGGGAAGACTCCAATTTATTTGGCATTTATTCTTTGGTTGTCCTATGCTTTGGGTGAGTGAATGAGGTACTGTTTTCATATCCTAAACAGGAGTTTGGCAACCATCCCCTCCTAGGGATAAAACAGCATTTCAAATAAAAAATGACTCTTGGCTTTAAAAATAAGCCCAAGCATAGAGCAAAGGAAAATGTATAAAAATTACACAGGAGTGAGCTCTGTGTAGCCATTTATTTCTATTAGCTACATTCTCATATTTATAGAAATTTACTGAATCCTGTATGTGCCATACTTTTCTTGTATATAAAGGAGGGAGGGTATTGCATCAATAAGCATTTATTTCAATTTTTAAAAAAGTAAGAAATTGATTAGCAGGGTAAGACACTATTAATAAAGGTTTTCATACTTAGCATCAAGTCAGAAAAGACCATAGGAAACTTTACCTGTAGTTCCACCATGATGACAGACTGAAATTTAAACAAATTATAAAAAAAAATGAAGTTCCAAAGTCAGTAATAAAAGTGAGAATGAGGGATTTTTCTGACTCTTTGATCAATGATTTCTTCAAGTTTTGGTATGTCTCCATTTTTTAGGGAACTAGTAGTGATCCTGATTTCATGATGACTCATTAGTTAAGTAAGAACTTAAGGGAATAGAGTTGGGGCTGGTGACTGGTAAGCAAACTTAAAGGGCAACTGATTAATTGCTAAAGAATGAGGTGTGGGCTGCTGTAGATGGAAGAACTCCTGAGAGTCACATCCTAGAAGTGCTTCCACATTTTCATAAGCCCTAACAGGTCCTCAGGGTAAAGACCTGAGAAAAATTTTTCCTCAGTTTCCATGAAGGAGAGGAAAAGTGACCATTTTGATATACATGCTGAGTGATCTGTTTTTTCTTAACAAAGGCCTGCCCTTATGGAGAAATATTTTACCAGTGTGATGTGGGAAGAGGGGCAATACCCAACCTGTTTCCTGTCATCCTTCCTGTGTAACCTGTCAAAGAGTTTGAGAAGAACCTGTGAAGGTCACAGTGCAGGAAAATAGGCTCGCCCCAACACAGAGGTGACTCATAAGATTTCACAAAACTCCCTCTCCCCCAGCAAAATGGACATTAATGGTCATTTTTGTCTCAGTTCTATCGTGTCTGACTTTTAACTAAAATCACTAAAGGAAAAGAAAAACTATCTTTGGAGAGAAATTAAGCATCAGAATCTATATATTCATCTCAGAATATTTTCCTTCTTGGCTTTTCACTTTTGGAGGTTTCTATTAATGTATCTTCAAGCTCACTGATGAGCCCTTTATTAAAGGCATTTTTCACTTTTGTTGCTGTTTTATTTTCTATTTCAAGTTTTCAGTTTTGGTTCTTTCTTGAAAAATAAAAAAAACAGTTCTAGTTCCCTACATTACTCATTTCTTCTTGCATGTAATCTGCTTTTACATTAGAGTCCTTAGCATATTAACAATAGTTATTTTAAATTCTTGCTCCATTAAGTCCAAAACCTCTGCAGAAACACTCTATTAGCTGAATGGAACTGAAATTGAAATTCAGTTTATTTTCTTTTCTGGCTAAGAATCAGGCTAGGTTTACTGTTTGCAATATTTGCCAGTGTTAGAGGTTACAATTTCTGTTAGTGTCCTTGTTTTTGTCTCCTTCTTAAGTAGAGTCTGAGCTTCAGACTTCTCTTAGTTGTTATTCCTTATTAGTCTTCAGGAGTCCTGTTGAACTGGTAGTAAATTGTTGGAGGAAAAGATATGCTCTCAGGTCACAATGGAACTATACAAGAATGTCAGTAATGGTACCTGAAAAAAAACCCAAAAATTTGGAGACTAAGCAACATGCTTCTGAATGACATACAGAAGAAGTCTTAAGAGAAATGCAGAAATATTTCGAATTAAATGAAAATGAGAATACAACTTGTCAAAACTTGAGAATCCACAAATGTGTTTGGAGGAAAATAGCATTGGATGCAAACATTAGAAAAGAAGAGGTAAGAAAATCAAGAATCTAAGCTTCTTGGAGACAAGAAAAAGAAGAGCAAATTGAATCCAATGTTAGCAGAAGGAAAAAAAAACTTAAATTTGGAGTAAAAATCAGTAAAGTTCATAATGGGAAATTAATAGAGAAAATCAGTGGAAACAAAAGCTAATCTAAGCTTCTTGGAGACAAGAAAAAGAAGAGCAAATTGAATCCAATGTTAGCAGAAGGAAAAAAAAACTTAAATTTAGAGTAAAAATCAGTAAAGTTCATAATGGGAAATTAATAGAGAAAATCAGTGGAAACAAAAGCTAATCCTTTGAAAAGATCAATAAAATTGATAAACCTAATTTTTTCAAAAAAGAGTGAAAACACAAATTACTAATTCAAAAAAATGAGTAAGCATCACTGTTGATCCTCTGGACATGAAAAGATGATAAAACAACATTATGAAAAACTCCAGGCTCTCAAGCTTGATAAATGAATTAGAGAGACACAAACTACCAAAACGTATATGAATACCATAATATCTGTTTATAGAAATTGAATCCCATGTTTAATCAACTTTTAAAATGAAAAGCACCAGGACCAGATAGTTTCACTGGTGAAATCTAACAAATATTTGCATTTTAATTGGTACTTTATTGACAATGATATCAGAACTCTACAATATGTTCCAGAAAATAGAAGAAGATGGAATACTTGATAATTTTTTTAGTTATAGATGGACCAATATACTTATTTTGTTTATTTATTTTTATGTAGTGCTGAGGACCAAACCCAGCACCTCACATGTGCAAGGCAAGCACTCTGCCACTGAGCCACAACCCCAGTCCATAGATAATTTTTTTAATGAGGCCAGAATTACCATAATACCTAATCCACATGTAAAATTTATAATAAAGAAAAATTACAGACTAATATCTCTCAGAAACATAGATGCAAATATACTTAAGAAAATACTAGCAAATTAAATGCAAGATTATATACAAATGATCAGCTAAACTTATCCCAAATATGCAAGGCTAGTTCAACATTGGAAAATCAATTAAGGTAATCCATTTGTTAACAGGTTAAAAAATTATATGATTGTATCAACAGATGCAAAAAACAAATCTGAAAAGTTCAATACCAATTCATGATAAAAACTCTCAACAAACTAGGAATAGAGAGGAACTAATTCAACTTGATAAAGAATATATACAAAAGCCTTACCACCAACATCATACTTGATGAGAAACTAGACAGTTCCTGAAGATTGAGAGAACAACTAATCTTATTCGACATCAACCTGGATGTTCTCACTAATGCAATAAAGCAAAGAAAGAAGACACAAAAAAAGAGGAAAAGAAAAGAAATAGTGGCTTAAAGGAAGAAATAAAATTGCTTTGATCTGTGGATAGCATGATAGTCTATTTAGGAAATATCAATGAATGAACAAACTGGAAATAAGTGATAAAAGCAAAGTTTAGGATATAAGGTTAATGTAAAATAACAATTATCTTCTTATAGCAGCAAAGAACAATTGAATTTGAAATTAAAGTCATAACTATTTTGTACATAAACGTTTTAAAATATTTAGCTATAAGTCTAATAAAGTATGTACAACATCTATAGGAGAAAAAACACAAAATGTTTATAAAAGACATTAAAGGCAATCTAAATAAATGGAGAAATATTCTATGGCTCTGGTTAGCAGAACTCCATATTATCAGTGCTTCCCAACTTGATATTTAATCCCACTCAAAATTACAACAAGGTATTGTATGGATTTTATGGTTTAGATATGAAGTGTCCTTCAAAAGTTACAGGTGAGACAATACAATAAAGTTCAGAGGTGAAACAATTTGGTTATGAGAATCTTAACCTAATCAGTGCATTCATACACTAACATGGATTAACTAGTCAGTAACTGTAGGTAGATAAGGTGTGGCTGGAGGAGGTGAGTTGGTGGGGGTGTGCCCTTGGGTTATTTATTTATTTGATACAAAGGATTGATCTTGGGGGCACTCAACCACTGAACCACATCCCCAGCCCTAATTTGTATTTATTTAGAATTGGGGTCTCACTCAGTTTCTTAGGGCCTTGCTAAGTTGCTGAGACTGGCTTTGAACTCTCCATCTGCCTGCCTCAGCCTCCCGAGCTGCTGGAATTACAAGCATGTGCCATGGTTGGGTTTTATGTTTTGTATGTGGTGAGAGGAGTTTATCTTCTCTCTCTCTCTCTCTCTCTCTCTCTCTCTCTCTCTCTCTCTCTCTCTCTCATCTCTTTCTCCTTTCCTCCCTCCCTCCCTCCCTCCCTCCCTTCTTCTTTGTGAGATATTCTGGGCTGCTTTCCTCTGCCACTCCCTTCCACCATGATTTTCTGCCTCATATCAGGCCTAGAGCAGTGAAGTCAGCCATCTATGGACTAAGACCTCTGAAAGTGTGAGTCCCAAATAATCTTTTCCTCTTCTAAAATTGTTTTTGTTCAGGTCTTTTGGTCACAGCATCAAAAAAGCAGGCTGAAACAGTGAATAACTACAAACTGGTCATGTAGTATATATGAGAATACAAATGATCCAGAATAAATAACATAGTGAAAAAAAAGAAAAAAGAACAAAGTCAGTGGAATGACACTACTCAACTTCAAGACTGCAATGGTCAAAACAATATGTTCTTGGTAGAAGAACAGACAAATATATCAGTAGAACAGAACAGGGAATTGAGAAATAGACTCACCCAGATATACCAGCTGATCTTTCACAAAGGAAAAAGAAGGCAATTCAGTAGAGAAAGAATAGTCTTTTCAACAAATGGAGTTGGAACAGCTGAACACTTACATGCAAAAAAATGAATCTAGACCTAGACTTTATACCTTTCACAAAAATTAAATTATAATTGATCATAAATATAAATGTAAAATGCAAGAGTATAAAACTTCTAAAAGATAGCACAAGGCAAAATATAGTTGACTTTGGGTTTGGGAATGGGTTTTTAGACTCAACTTTCAAAGTATGACCCATTAAAGAAAAAATAATAAATAATAAAAAATAATAAGTTAATAAAATTTTTAACTTCTGTCCTTTGAAGGATACTGTGAAGAAAATGCAAGACCAGCCACAGATTGGAGAAAATATTTGCAAAATATGTATCTGTTGGGAGTGGGGAAGTGCTGGGAGTTATATTGGCCAAATTTTATTGTTCTAATGCATGTGTGTGTACAAATATGTAACAACAAATACCATCAATTTGTACAACTATAATGCACCAATAAAAATGTGGGAGAAAAAACAGCATATATGAGTTGAAAGCTTTGTATACAAAATATTTTTTAAACTCATCAATGAAAAAATAAACAAACATAACTTAAAATGGGCAAAAAATCTGGACAACTTACCAAAAAAGGCATGCAGATGACATAGTCATATAAAAGAGGTCATCATCATATGTTATTAGGGTGATGCAAATGAAAAGTTCATAAGATAGCACTGCACACTTATTAGAATGGCTAAAATCCAAAACTCTGACATGATATGCTGGGAAATTTGTGGGGCAATAAGAATTCTGATTGATGGCTATTGGGAATGCAAAATAATATAGTCACTTTGGAAGAGAATTTAACAAATTCTTCCAAATCTAAGAATGTACTTATATGATCCAACAGTTGTATTCCTTGTCATTTACACAAATGAGTGGAAAACTTATGTTCTCACACAAACCTTGCACAAAAATATTGATGTACAATCAGAAGAATGAGAAGTTATAGTTATCAATGATGGAATCAAGAAAAGTGTCCTTCAATGGGTGAATGGATAAACAAAATGCTATGTCCATATAATAGAATAGTATGCAGCAGTAAAGATGTAAGCTAATAAGTAAAAAGAATAGAAGAACCTTAAATGCATATTTCTAAGGCAAAACCACAGAGAGAATTAAAAGATCAATGTTTCCAAAGGATTCAGAGGATCCCTAATGAACAGGTAAAGTATAAGATGCTTCCAGGGCAGTGACATGATTCCATGTGGTACTATGCTGGTAAATAACATGACACTACACATTTGTCAACACTCACAGAACTGTAACACAGAGAGTAAACTGTGATTTATTCTATGGACTTTAGTTAATAGTAATGTATCAGACTTGATTCAACAACTGTAACAAAGGTATAACATTAATGCGAGATATACATCATGGGAGAAACTTTGATGAAGGAGAAGAGGTATATGACTATAGGAGAGTGCAGGGTATTCTCTGAGCTTTATTCCTATAGTCCTAAAGCTTCAGAAAAAATAGTCTATTAAATTTTTTAAAAAATCATTCTGATAAAACTTGGAATGGAACCACCATTTGACGCAGCTATCCGGGTCCACAGTTTATACTCAAAGGACTTCAAATCAGTATACGACAGTGATGCAGCCACATTGATGTTTATAGCAGCTCAATTCACAATAGCTAAGCTATGGAACCAACCTAGGTAACAGATTAATTGATAAAGAAAATGTGGTATATACACACAATGGAATATTTCTCAGCCTTAAAGAAGAATAAAATTATGGCATTTGCTGGTAAATGGGTGGAGCTGGAGAATATAATGCTAAGGAGAATAAGCCAGTCCCAAAGAACCAAAGGCCTACTGTTTTCTCTGATATGCAGATGCTAATTCACAATAAGGTGGTGGTGGGGGGGAATAAGGAAGAATAGATGTTCTTTGGATTATATGAGGGCAGGAAGAATCAGACATAATAATAGAATGGATCAGATATTATGATCATATGTGCATATATAATTACAAGACCATTGTGGTTTTACATCATGTACAATCAGAAGAATGAGAAATTATATTCATTTACGTATGATGTATCAAAATGCATTCAACTGTCAATGTACAACTAATTAGAACAAATAAAAAATCATTCTGATGACTAGCAGAACATGCTGAGCTGCTTTCATGATGCAACT
This sequence comes from Urocitellus parryii, assembly GCF_045843805.1. Classification (NCBI taxonomy): domain Eukaryota; kingdom Metazoa; phylum Chordata; class Mammalia; order Rodentia; family Sciuridae; genus Urocitellus; species Urocitellus parryii. The sequence continues at coordinate 58,659,612 of NC_135539.1, read as the reverse complement.
TTGAAATTTAAGATATAATGACCAATTAATAACATTTAGGGAGCTTATTGGTAGTGAGCTGTCATTCTGATGTACTAGTATCCTAATCACTGGAAAAAACTAAAAGGAGCTTCTAAAGATATCTCACAGAGAGTTGGGACTAAGAACCTCACTCAACTATTATTTCCTGAATCATTCTACCCTGAATTCTGCCATATGACTAATGACTTAGCTAATTACATTTCAAAGATTTTTCATCATTGAATTTAGTGAAAAACTTTGGAATTTATATATATTTAATTATTATACATTTCATGATCTGGTAGTATCACTTGAAAAAGTTGGAATTAAAGAGAAAATCTATTATTAATCTGCAAGGAAGTGCTACTGTGCCAGTAACGATGTACTGAATTGCTTGTACACCCAAAAACCCAACCTGTTCACTTCTCAAAATAGTAAAAATATTCACACACAGCTGTCAGCATAAACAAAACTGTGCTCTCTGCATCACAGAGAGAGTGTTTGTAAAAACTAAAACAAAAGCATGACTGAGTCTGTCCCCACATAGGTTAAAAAGTTATCATTTATCCTAATCAGCAAAATGCAAAATGCCTGAATAAATCGAAACAAAAATGTATAGCTAAGAAATTGCAGTTGAAAGTCCTGGCAAGTTACCATTTGCATTTGGTTTGATAGTAAGCTATATGGTATTGACATTCTACTAAGCATAAGAAGCCCCTAAATACTGGAAGGGAAGGTGGGGAACAGGAGGAAATATTCTTGTCTATGGTTGATAAAATAGAGTATCTAAAAATTCACTCAAAATGATTTCTATGGGTATAAGTTGTTAACTATTTCTGTGCATCATCAATCTGTTTAAGGACACAGACCTCTGCTTTCTGATAAGCAGGGCATACAGAGGAACTGAAAAAATCCTTTAAAGTGAGGAACTGCAAACAGGGGTGTACTCTTACAATTCTCAATACAGCAAATGAACATTAAGAGGTGAAACGGGAAAATGTCATTGGTTAGCTATCAGCAAAGATGGATATTGACTTCACCAACTTCCATTTTTATCTAGATATATACAACCTTGATCAAGTCATTTGGGTTTTCTTAGATACAAGACATTCATTACATTAGTACATTCAACACATTGGTGCATTATAGTTGTACATAATATTGGGGTTCATTGTGACATTGTCATAAATACAGTAAATATAATTTGCTACACTTCAGTCCTCAGTAGTTCCTCTTTCCCTCCCCTCCTTTCTCCCCCGTTCCACTTCCTCTACCCTAGTGGTCTTCCTTCTTTTGTTTATAGTTTTTTCTTATTTGTTGCTTTATAGACATACATAAAGGTGAAATTCACTCTGGCATATTCACTTATGTATGTAGCATAATTTAGTCAATTTTCCACAGTTCCTCCTTTTCCAATTCCTCCTCTTCCCCCCCCCCAAACCTCTTCCTCTGCTCCATTGATATCCCTTCTATTTTCATGAAATTCTCTCCCCTTTCCCTTCATTATTTTTCTCTAGCTTCCACAAATGAGAGAAAACGTTTGATGCTTGATTTTCTGAGTCTGGCTTATTTCACTTAGTACAATGTTCTCCAGTTCCATCTAGTCACCAGAAAATGGCAAAATTTAGTTCTTCTTTATGGCTGAATAAAGAATTCATTGTGTATCTATACTACATTTTCTTTATCCATTCATCCGCTGACAGGCACTTCTGGTTCCATAACTTGGCTGTTGTGAATTGTTCTGCTATAAACATGGTGTGCTGATTTTAATTCTTCTGGATAAATACTAAAGAGTGGGATTGCTGGGTCATATGGCGGTTCCATTCCTTGTCTTTTGAGAAACTTCCACACTGCTTTCCAAAGTGTTTGTAATAATTTGCAGTCCCTCCAACAATGTCTGAGTGTACCTTTCCCCCACATCCTCACCAGCATTTATTACTATTTGTATACTTGATGATTGTCATTCTAACTGGAATGAAATGAAATTTCAATGTAGTTTTGATATGCATTTCTATGATTTCCAAGAATGTTGAACATTTTTAATATATTTGTGGCCATTTATATTACTTTTTTAGAGAAATGTCTATTTAGTTCTTCTGCCTGTTTATTGATTGGTGTGTGTGTGTGTGTGTGTGTGTGTGTGTGTGTGTGTGTTGTGTGTGTGTGTGTGTGTGTGGTTTTTGTTTGTTTGCCTTTTGGTGTTAAGCTTTTTGAGTTCTTTATATATTTTGGATATTAATCCCTTGTAGCTGGCAAAGATTTCCTCTTAATCTGTAGGCTGTCTCTTATGCAAAAGATCATGCAACAAAGAGTTGACTCTTTAAAAAGAGAAACAGGATTGATTTAATCATTAGCCAAACTAACCAAAAAGAGAGATGGCCCAAATAAAAAAAAATTAGAGATGAAAAAGAAGATAGCACCACAGAAACTTCTGAAATTCAAGGTAACGTTAGAAACTATTTTGAAAATTTATACTCCAATAAACTAAAAAATCTAGAACATATTAAAAATGTATAGACACATGACACATGCCAAAATTGATCCAGGAAGATATAGACAACATAAACAGACCAATATCAAGCAGAGATTAAAGAAGAAATTAAAAGCCTTCCAACAAAGGAAGGCCTTAGACTTGATGGATTCTCAGGTGAGTTCTACCAGATCTTTAAAGAAGAATGAATGCCAATCTTCCTCAAATTATTTCATTAAATAGAGTGGGAGGGAAGACTCCCACATTCATTCTACAAAGACAGTATCACCCTGATATCAGAACCAGTTAAAGACACATCAAAGAAAGAAAATTACAGATCAATATCTCTGATGAACATAGGTGCAAAAATCCTTAATAAAATATTGACAAACCTCATTCAAAAACACATGAAGAAGATAGCACATCATGATCAACTGGGTTTCATCCAAGAAATTCAGGGTTGGATTCAACATATGCAAATCAATAAATGTAATTCCCCACAGAGATAAATTCAAGAACAAGAACTGATTGCTGATCATTTCAATAGATGCAGAAAAAGCATTTAAAAAATCCATGTTAAAATCCATATATTCATGTTAAACATTCTGGAGGAACTCAGGATTGAAGGAACTTAACTTACCTCAATATTTTAAAGATTATATATTACAAACCCAAGACCAACAACATACTGACTGGAGAAAAACTGAAAGCATTTCCTCTAAAATCAGGAACAAAATAAGGAAGTCCATGCTCATCATTACTATTCAATATAGTTCTTAAGTCCTAATCAGAGCAATATGAACAAGAAAAGGGAATTAAAGAGGTACAAATAGGAAAAGAAGTTAAATTATTTGTTTGTCTATGACATGATCCTATTTCTAGAAGACCCAAAAAAACTCTACCAGAAGACTTCTAGAGCTGATAAATTCAGCAAAGTAGCAAGATATAAGATCAAGATACAAAAATCAATAGATATTCTATATTCCAATAATAAATCTGCAAAGAAAGAAATCAGGAAAACAATCCCATTTACAATACCCTCACGTAAAAAAGGAATAAGTCCAACCAAGGAGTGAAAGATGTTTACAATGAAAAATATAGGACATTGAAAAAAGAAATAGAAAAATAGTTGGGAAGACCTCCAATACTTCCTTGTATAGTCAGAATTGTAACAATGACAATATTATCAAAAGCAATCTACAGATTAAAAGCAATCTCCATCAGAATATCAATGACATTTTTCACAGAACTAGAAAAATTAGTCCTTAAATTCATTTGGAAGAATAAAAGACTCAGAAAAGCCAAAGTAATTCTAAGCAAGAAGAGATGTGCTGGAGGCATCACAATACCTGCTCTCAAATTACACTAGAGAGCCACAGTAAGATAAACCAGCATGATGTTGCTATAAAAACAGACATGAAGAAAAATGGACTAGAATACAAGATATAGACAAATCCACATAGTTATAGTTATTTGATAACTCAAAAAAATGCCTAAAACATACATTGGATAAAGGGTAGTCTTTTTAACAAACGGCCCTGCAAAAACTAGATATTCATATGTAGACGAATGAAACTAAGTTCCTACCCTTCACCCTGCACAAAAGACAACTGAAAGTAGATTAAAGAGCTAGAATTAGACAGAAATTTTGTATCTGCTAAAAGAAAACAGAGGGTCAACACTCCAACATATTGGTGCAGGCACCCATTTCCTTAAATTTGAATACATAATACCAAGATTCAATAAGTGGAATGGCATTAAATTGAAAGTTTCTGTACAGCAATGGGATAGTTTTTAAGAAAAAAAAAATTTGCAGAGGGAAGGAGTGATAAAGGGAATGAGCACAGGGCACTTTTAAGGCAGTGAAACTCTTGTGTGAAACCATCATGAATATGTGACATTTGTCAAAGCACATATAAACACATAACATAAAGAGTAAAACCTAATAGAAACTATGAACTTTAGTCAATAATCATGAGTCAACATGATACTATCAGTTGGAAAAATGTATGACTCTAATGCAAGATATTGATATAGGCAAAATTTCATGTGAGAGGGAGACATGGATATGGCATTCTGGTACTCTCTGTAAATTCTGCACCATTTTTTTCCTCTCTAACAAATAATCTAACCTAGAACGTTTAATTCATAATACTTTAGTATAGAGAATGAGAATGCAAGAGGGAAGGGGCTGGTAAAAAGGAAGAAGGGTAGGGTAGAAGGAAGAAGAAAGCAGGTGTACAGTTGGACAATGAGACATCCAAACCACAGGATAAGTTATGGGCACATGATTTAGAGATATGAAAAAGAATAGAGAAACCCAGACCTGAAGGCGAAGAATATGAAAGAGTACAACTAAGTTGAGAGAGGGAGGGAGAAAGGGGGAGCTCAGGACATGCAGAGTGTCAGCTGGATGTCTCACTTAGGCTTAGTTGATGGCTTGGGGAATGCGGCCACCACTTGTCCAAAGCCCCATTTTATCTATTAAACAGCAGAGTGTTTCAACTAGGTAGACCTTCACGAATGCTCTGTGGATTCCCTGCTAGGGTGATTTTAAAATAACTGTTTTCCAGGTCTGCAAGTTCTCTTTTCCTATCTTCCCTTTTACAACAGTCCTTCTCATAATTGGGGTAGAAAAGGTTTCCCCCTCTGTCCTGAACCTTCCAGTGGTGCATTTCCTGGGATATTAAAAAAAAAAAAAAGAAAAGAAAATAGGGTTTTCATGGATCAGTTTTTAAAGAATTCATTTAAATTTTAAAAATAAGTTTAATGAATAAGAGGACAATGCAAGAGGTTGTGGAGATTCTATTTCTAATGATCAGTCAAGTCAAGCATAAAGCCTTCTATCCGCCAGATGCAGTGACGCACATTGGTAATCCCAGTGCTCAGGAGGCTGAGACAGGAGGATCTCGAGTTCACAGTTAGCCTTAGCAAAAGCAAAGCACTAAGCAAACACAAAATCTGAATAAAATACAAAATCGTGCTGGGGATGTGTTTCAGTGGTTGAGTGCCCCTGAGTTCAATCCCTGGTAACCCGCCCCCACTCAAAAAAATAAATAAATAAAGCCTTCCATTCATAAAATAATAAGCCTCCCATTCTCTCCTTGCCTTGCAGGTAATTCTGTTAAAAATGACATTATAAATGAAGTATTCTGTCCTTTCTTGGGACAGAGAATGGGAATGGTGGCAATTTTTTGTTTAATGATCTCAAAATTTCCATTCCCCAATTATAGGAACAGGATGTCTGTTTCAACAGAGGATCAAAAAAGAGACATTTATGGACATAAAGCTTATAAAATTTGAATTTTTAACATAAAAATGTATATGGATTTACTAGTATAAAATCCTGTGCAAAAGCAATTATTTAGGAAAAAACTAACAAATTTCATTTGTTTCAAATTTTAAAACGCTGACAAATGCCATAAATATCACAAAGTTCAGAAAAATAATGTTCGTTAATAAAATCCATGAAAAATTCTATAGTTTTTTCATCCACTGTGTATGTTTTGGCCATTTCTTCATTTCATGATTTTTCCGTCATTTCCAACAGATATAGTTCCTGACTTCAAAGTATATTACAAATCTGCAGTAATCAAAATAGCATGGTATTGGCATACAAACAGGCACTTAGACCAATGAAACAGAAAAAAAAGAGCTCAGAAATAAATCCACACATCTATAGCCAAAAACTTTTTGGCAAAGTTGTCAAGAACACACATTGGAGCAGACAGCCTTTTCAATAAATGCTGCTGGAAAAATTGCAGAATAATGAAACCAGACCCTTAACTCTCATCTCTTATCTTTCAAAAATTACCTCAAAATGGATTAAATAATAATAATAATAATAATAATAATAATTGAGACACTGGAAGAGAGACCATTTCCACAATATCAGGAAGGGATCTAGAGTGGGCAAGCCTCCCATATTTTGTTCCTTTAGCTGTTCAAGATATCCTCACTCATCAGTGCAGAAAAAGCAATGTAGGGCTGCAAATTCACAGTGAGAATTAGTCCCCATATTTGAGAATAAGTTTAACCTAATGTGTCAATTTCCTTATAAACTGTTGGTATAACAGTCTACTTACATGATCTGCTTTTATGTATTCTTTTTAAAAATCGTGGTATCATATAATTCAAAGTTGCTCAAGTATTTAAGAATTCTATGTCTTAAATTATTTAAAAATATGATGGATAAAGGGTTATGGTATAAAGAAACAGAGATAATTCTTTTAATAAAGTATTTGTTTATGCTATGTTTAAAAAATGAATTAAAGACTTAAACGTGAGACCCGTGACTATGAAATCATGTTATAGTTTGGATATGAAATGTTCCCACAAAAGCTCATGTGTTAGAAATATATCCTAGGTAGCAATATTTAGAGGTGACTCATTATTAGATTATGGGAAATAAAATCTAATCAATGCATTAATTCATTGGATGAATTAATAACTTGAATGAATTATTCTACTGGATGATAGCTGTAGGCAGGTGAGGTGTAGCTGGAGAAAGTAGGTCTCCTGGGGATTTATTTTGTCCCTGGTTACTCCATTCTCTCTGTGCTTCCTGGCCTCCAGGACATGAGCAGCTCTCCACCATGCCTTCCCACCATGATGTTCAACCTCACATAGACCCAGAGCCATGGAGTTGGCTGACCATGGACTGAACCTCTAAAACTGTGAGCCAGAATAAACCTTTAACCCTCTGAGTTGTTCTTCCTGGGTATTTTGATCACAGCAATGAAAAGCTGATTAAAATAACTGGAATAAAACAAGGGAATGGCTTTAGGAGACTGGAGAATGGGCAAGCATATTTTGGTCAAAATTCCTAAAGCATAAGTAATAAAGGCAAAAATAGACAAATGGGATTACATCAAACTAAAAGGCCTCTTCACAGCTCAGGAAACAATCAACACAGGGAAGAGACAACCTACAGAAAGGGAGAAAATATTTCTGACAAGGGGTTGATGTCCAGAATATAAAAGGCACTCAATAAACTCAATAGCAAAAAAAAAAAAAAACTATTTTAAAATGGACAAAATACTATGAACAGAATAGAAAGATAATTCAGTCTTTCCTTCTAGCATCATTGATTGAATTTTTTTCTTAGTATTGACAACAGAAAACTTTCTGCCAGCTTTCAACTCATTATCTATAATATCTGATAGACTACTCAGGATTGTTGTTAAATTGGGACAATTGCTGAAACATTCCTTTTATATATGAGTTATAAGATTTGGAAGGATTTCCCCAGAGGAGCTTTGCTTTTTGCTACACTACCCACAAATTTCTGTTAGCAAGGGTTTCATGAGTCAAGTTCACATTGTGGCACTGCAAGTTTGCATACTGTCATATACAAAGAGTATTATTGAACGATATGGCACATTTGTATAGCTAAAGTAAGACACATAAATGGTCATGAGTTATATGAAAATATCTCATTAAATTCAAAGTCAAAATGTCTTCAATCATCCTTCATTTAGTCGGATCCTCCAGAAAGCCTGAGGCCACACCACCAGAGAGGGAAGTGCAGAGGAAGTAGAATCAAAGGGGCAACAGTTACTGCTAAACTATCTTATTATTACAGATTGTACAAAAATATAATGATTGTGTGACCACACTGCCCGGGCCCCTCCCAGGCCTGCCCTTGCAAAAACTTTGCACAAGCCAGAACTCTTGATCTTCAGTTTGTTGATCTTCATAGGAGACTTACGGCTCCATTTAAGAGAGAGGATAGGAAGGGCAGCAGAATACAACAGACACTAGTACGGCAGTATGCAAAAAAGTGGATGTGTAGCCCATGTGATTCTGCAGTCTGTATACGGGAAAAATTGGGAGTTCATAATCTGCTTGAATCAAATGTATGAAATATGATGTGTCATGAGCTTTGTAATGTTTTGAACAACTAATAATAAAAAAATAAAAAATAAAAAAAATTTAAAAAAGAGAGAGGCCACAAATGCCTACCCACCCTTGGCAAAAAAGGCAGCACATGAAATGAAATAAAAAATGGATACTGACCATGACTTGATTTTACCATGCTAAACATATAAACAATTTTTAAAAGCCATTCTCAATTTCTGTTTCTAGGTCTTTATGTTAGTAAGGAAGAAATGGACCTTTACATAACTGAAGCAGTACATTGTAGTGAAACTGATTCACTAAAAAGTCACCTGAATCTTTTTTGAGACTGATAAAAATTTTCAGGTACATTGGATGAAACCCACAGATAAAACTTTATGTGATTTTTTTTTAGAACTTATACTAATGAAAAAGAAATTTAAAACCTACTCTCAAACCAAATGAAGACTTATATTGTGCAAAAATACTATAAAAGTTACAAAAGTGATTATATTCTACAAAAATACAATGAAAAATATGTACAAATAATTGCACCATAAAAACTGTACTATAGTATGATAATAATCTAAATCCAGTTTAAAACTAAACTTACTTCATATTATAAAATGTTTAATATTTTTTGGTCTGATTACCAAAATGTACCTTCTATTCTAACTGTACAACCAATTATTGTTTAACAATTTTCTGCACTAAATGTTAGGAAAAATATAACTAATGTTTTAGTTAATTGATGTTGTTTTTTTCTATGCTTTAAAAGTTTGAATTTTATTTACTTACTCCCAAGGACTAAAAATACATGCTAAACAACATATACTAAATCTATACAACATTTTGCTTCATAAATAAATTATAATCTTAACTAGATGATATATTGGATTATAATATGTTGAAGAATCAGAATACTTTTTATTTTATGTCTGATGCAGATAAACATGTTAGAGAGTTTTATAGTTTTATAGACTCCTGTCCTCATCTCTTGATATGAGTACTTAGACACTTATTTAAATTGAAAAATGAATTCAGACTTTTCTCTGAAAGTTGAAGTATACTGATTGTTCACCAAAAAAAAAAAGACTAAATTTGCTTATTTGATTGTATGTAGGCTATTTTCCACAAATGGAAGGTGCTAAGTCTGAGCTCCAAGATTTGAATTCAAAAGTTATTTAAGTTTAAATAAAAGTATTTAAACTAAAGCGCTATTACAGCAAACATGTGTTGAAATAATCAATGTTTTGAGATTTTTAATTTTTTTCAAATCTATTTTGTTTTCAAAGTGCCTCCAGTAGGCATAATTAATATACATTTGATAAATCTTAATAAAGCCTTTTGGTATGCTTCCCAAAACTTAAAAGAGTCTATTGACAACTCAGGTCATATTCAATTCTTTCCTTTCAAAACATTTGAGGGAAGACCTAATCAAATTGTCAGCTCATACATCATCAAAAATAATTTTGATGATACATCACTATATGATACTTGGCACATACTTCAAGAAGAATTTGAAAAATCGAATGACATTGCTATAAAATTCCTTCCATTCCCAAATACTAATTAATATGAGCAAGGTCTCTCAGGCTTTACAATAGTAGATGCCATAAATTAATAGGATTTGTTTTGTAACCCCATCTCATCCTAGTAATAAATAATATTCATCCATAAATGCATGGACTGATTGAAATTAAAAAATGAAAACAGCCCTAGTTATCTCATTACGAGATTCACTTCCATTAACCTGTTAATATTCCAAGTTTACTATATATTTATCATAATATTTATATTAATGATTAATGTATTACAAATAATCATAATAACCCAGAAAAATAATTTTAAACATGTAGAACCTTTTTCACTGAGAGCGTTTTTTAGTTTTATGATCAACAAACATAAAATTTTAATTTATACACATTTTCTGTGGCAGACATATATTTTATAAAATCAATAAAAGACAAGGATAAAAATATATGGCAAGAGAATAAAAATATTGGCAAGGTGAAATAGAATAGGAGAAAATGGAATGCTGCAATATTTTCCTAATAAAAAGCCTGTGAATTAATTTTTAAAATTCAAAGTGTAAATATTAAATTATTATAGCATTTGGGAGTTCATTGAATACATTTAATTTTATTTCATTGTGATGAGAGCACATAACATGAGGTGTGACCTCTTAACAGATTTTTAAGTGTGCAATACAGTATTGCTAACTCTAGGCACAATGTGGTATACAGAACTTATTTTCTTGTATAATTGAAACTTCACGCTTATGAGCAACTATCTTGCCCCTCCTCCCAGTCTCTGGCAACCAGCTTTCTGCTCTTTGCTTCTGTGAGTTCAACCACTTAAGATACTTCTCGTAAAAGGGATCATGCAGTATTGGTCTTTCCGAGACTGGCTCCTTTCACTAAGGATGGTATCACTATGGTTTGTTTCAGTTGTCTCACATGGTAGGATTTCCTTCTCTGTTGAGGCTGAATAATATTCCTTTGTATGTATATACCCCACTTTCTGTATCCATCTCTTTACACATCATGACTTCTGGAAAGACTATTATGTGAACATGGAAGTACTAGTATCTCTTTAAGACCATAACTTTAATTTTTTTTGGATAAATACCTAGAAGTGGAATTGCTGGATCATGTAGTAGCTCTATTTTTAATTCCTTGAGGAAAATCCATACTGTTTTCCATAACAGCTGCACCATTTTACATTCCTACTAACAGTGCAGAAAGGTTCCAATTACCCTACATCCTTGCCAACATTTGTCGTCTTTTGTTTTCGTCTTTTTTTAAAAAAAAATAAGAGTCATCTTAACAGGTGTGAGGTGATATTGCATTGTTGTTTTAATTTGCATTTCCCTGATGGTTAGTATCTTTCAATATACCTGTTGGCCCTTTCTATGTCTTCATTGCATATATTTAAAAGAATGTAATACTAATTTTATTTTGAAAAGACATTTACAATATATCTGAATTTCCACCCTTTAAAATTTACAATACCAGTTTTCAGATGACTGTTTACAAATATGCCAAGGATACATAGGTTTACAGAATTAAATAAAAACATATTTGGGGACCACTGATATAGATGCTCTGTAGAACCTTTGAGGTGATTTTAATTCTTAAAGGAACATATAACTTAAAATTAAACAATAATAGTATGATTATAATGAAAGTGAATTATCTTCTAACTCAGTGACCAGAAAAGAACACTGAGCTAAACACTACTAGTTGTTTCTGTGGGAAAAAAATAAAATAGTTTTACTGCAACACAACTATGCTTATTTTTTCCAATATTGTCTGTAGTGGTTTTCACACTAGGAAGTCAGAAGTGAGTAGTTGCAGTGGAGACCCCCTGGTCCAAAACGAGTATGATATTTGGTACATGGCCATTTACAGAAAACATCTGTTAATCCCTGCTCTGTCTCATCCTCCACTCCCAATTCCTGTTCTTCTGATGCAGAAATTAAAATTCTCTTAGCTGTTTCTTCTGTTCCTAAACTCCACATATAAAAATGGCATGAGTATAGCTGTTGTCTTACATGAGCAGACAGATTAGCGCACAAAGACATGTGCATACACTCAAACACTTCCCTTTTGCTTAAATAAGTAGTTTAGGTCTTTAAAAACTTCTTGTGAAAGTTTTTATTATTGTTAATGGCTGAGGCATTTCATTTAATTTCTGTTACAATCTTTTGATTTTCCTAAAGTTCAAATTACTTTGCTGCAGGCAAATACAAAATAAAATAAACCACAAATTTGCTTAGCACCTGAATGCCTTCACCTGTACACTCCTAACATGAAAGCAAAACAAAAAAGTACAAATCTCAAGTGTGCCGCTGAATAAAACCTTACCAAATATAATGTAACCTCTACCCAGACCAAGATGTAGAGTACTGCCAGCATCCCAGGGTCACTATTATATTCTCTCCCAATCATTTTACCTCAGAGGAAACAACTATTCTTATGTTCATTGCTATGGCTTTGTATTTCCTAACTTGTTAAAACACAATCATGCAGTCATCACTCTGATTTCTTTCATTTGGATCTGAGAGATTAATTTAAGTGATTGCATGTAACAACAGTTGTCTATTATTTGCATATACTATTTTACTGTATGAATATATCACAATTTATTTAGCCAACCCCCCATTAATGGATATGTAAGTTGTTTTCAGTTTGGGGGAACTATGAATAATACTGTTATGAATACTTTGGTTTAATGTATTTTTATTGCATATATGCTTAGACATGGAAATACTGGGTTATAGTATATGTACATTTTAGTCAGTTTTTTTTTTGTCACTGTGACCAAAATAGCTGACAAGAAAAATATAGAGGAAGAAAAATTTATTTTGACTCACAGTTTCAGAGGTCTCCATCAGGAGATGGCCAACTCCATAGCTCTAGACTCATGGTGAGGCAGAATATCATGGCAGAAGAGCACAGCAGAGGAAAGCAGCCAACAGATCATGGCAAACAGGAAGCAGAGAGCAAGATCTCTGCTCACAGGGACATCTAAACCTGAAAGGCACACTACCAGCCACACTACCTCACACTTCCACTCACATGTTACCTGCCTAGAGTTATTACCCACTTAATCCATATCAGTGGAGTAATGCACATGTTATGTGATATTTCTCATAACCCAATCATCTCACCTCTGAGCTGTTTTGCATTATCTCACAGATGAGCTTTTGGGGAACACCTCATATCTAAACCATAACAATGTATATGTATATATTGACTAAGATTCTTCCAAAAAAGTTATGTATGTTTGTATACAGCTATCCATACTTTGAGATTTTGGTTGCTCCACGTATTTTCTAAGACTTGGTAGTTTCACTTTTTCTATGTCTTTCTAATGGCTTACTTTGATGGTTCTTGATTCAAGTGTCTTTTTAAGAATTATCAATTATTTGTGTATCCATGTTTGTAATTACTTTCCATTTTGTCTGACATTTATTTATAATGTATTTTAATTTCTCTTATGTTCTGCCAATAAGTTGTTTTTAAAATATTTGTATTGTAAATATCTTCCCCCCTGCCACCACCCAAAGCATGTATTTTTTTTCAGTCTTTTAATAGGGTTTTCAGTGAAAAAAATTATTAATTTTATAAAATATATTTAATCAAATTTTTCCTTTATGGTAAGTGCTCCTCTGTGTCTTGTTTATGAGCTCTTTCCTTCTCCCAAGACCATGAAGTTATTCATCTATGCTTTTATGGATCTTTTTCTTCTAAGCTATAAAAGTATGACTGCATTTTTAAATGTATTTTGTGAGAAGGCGATTATGAGTCATTTTCTCCATATGTCTGTCCAGTTGATCCAACTCCATCTACTGAAAGACTGTAATTTCCTTTTTTGTATTACTGTGGCACCTTTGCCACAGATGACCAACAATCTGAGGTTTCTTTCCTGACTTTCTATTTTGATCCTGGGATCTATTTGTTGGTCCTCCTAATATTATACTACTAGTCAAAATTACTCCTGCTTTACAATATGGTTTTATATTCAGTAATATAAATCTTTCCATTTTCCCTTCTTAAATATTCTTTTCCTATATGTGACCCTTTGAATTTTCACGTATAATTTAGAATCATTTGTCAGTAACCACAAAAACCCTGCTAAAATTTTTATTGTGATTTCTTTCAATACATAGAGCAATTTGGGAGAAACAGAGCTCTTAATCATATTGAGTTGTAAACTTGTGAACATAGGTTATATTTCCATTTATTTTGGAGGTGAGAGGATGCACATAGAAGTAAGGCACTTTTCTGTCCTTCAGAAACTCACAGTCTGAAGCAGAACTTTTGGAAGTATGTGTGTGTGCATTGACACTTACAGGGAGCTTTGTGAAGAACACTTGCAAAATATGAGGCAGCAGATCTAGTTTTCAGACTCTGTCTGAAACCACTAAATTAGAATCTTATTCAGCATCTCTACAAGTATACTCAGAATTCTTTATATAATTTCCCCAGGTGACTTTGGCGAATGTATAAGTTAAGTCATAGACATTTTAATTTCAAAGCATTTGTAAATAATTTGATTTTTTTACTTTCTTATATGTGACTTTTTTCATTTATTTTCCTTCTTCTCCCTATATTACTATTGGTGATATTTTCACTGACCTGTATTCCAAATCACTAATCCTCTTTTTTCTTTATCTAATTTGCTATTAAAGCCACTCACTAAATCTGATTCTTAATTTTGGTCATTTTACTTTTCAGTTCTAGGATTTCTATGTTGATTTTTTTTATGGATGCTGAATCTGCATTAAAAATATCTTATTAAGTAATCTTAAATTTATCAAGCATATCTGTATTTTAAAGAGTATTTCTTAGTACCTACGGGTCTGTTTCCATTGTCTATTTTTCCTCTTATTGTTTTGTTAAATATTTGCTTTTATCTCCTACTGTAACTAGAAATTTTTTATTGAATGTTGCAAGATGAATCCAAATAAGGTCTAACTTGAAGTAAGAGTGAATGTCATGTTAGGCCTCCTTCTAGTCCCACATTTGCACGTGAATAATAAAGCAGCTCAATAGACACAGTATTTGCTTTAATGATTTTTTCCCAATTTGTTCCTTTGTAGTAGATATTTGACATAATGTGTACCTAGTTGCAGTTAACTGATTGTCCTTAGATAGTTAATTTGCATTGCTTAGAAATTTACCTCAGTGAGAATAGTAAATACTTCTTTATGAAAATATTTTCCCCATTTTTCTTCTTAGCATATAGAACTCCCTCCTCATAACCTAGCAGAATTATCTAGGTGAAAAATGTGCCAATTTCTTTATGTCCCTCTTAATTTCTTCCACATATGTGTACACACAACACACACACACACACAACACACACACACACTGCATCAATTAATTGAGTTCTGATTAGTAAACAGAAACCATATGCATTGTTTTAGCAGATAAATTAATATCAATTATAGTTAACTGGGTACCAGATAATGGAAAAGACAAATATTGAACAGAGCAGTAGATGTGGGATCAGTCCTAGGGCTAGAAGGAAAAAAGATTATAAATAACTAAAGACAGGTAACTTAGAGGCAGAGCTAAATGAACTGATAGTAAGGATTCTGGGAAGGTATGCCAACTGGCTGGGGATGCTGTCTCTGAGAAAGGGTAATGTGCTGGTACAGGATGATGGAAGAGTAGGAAAATCTAAACAGGAAACAGGAAGCAAATCAGGGAGGAGGATATTCCTTATACATCCTGTAGCTCTCCATTATCCCTGTGGCAGCCCATACAAAGTCAGATAGAAAAGAAAAATAGCAACATCATATTTCTCCCACCTTGGGATGCATATTTATTCCACATTTAAACATATTTTAAATTGGTATGAATAGATGGCATATTGTGGTTCAAAAGGTAATGTTTTTCTTCCTTAATGTCATATAAAATCATGGTATTTCTAATAACGTTTTCTTCAATACAGTGTTTTTCAAATCATAAAATGATTTCCATAAGCAAACATTTTGACCCCAATAATGATTTTTTTTTTCTCTTCTAAGTTCTCACAAGCCATCTGTTAAATAGTTTTACCATTTTGCTGGGTTCTAGTGTCAATCGTTCTGATGTGCAGTTTCTATACTATTTCTCCCTTTTAAAAATTTAAAACTAAATTTATTTTTAACTGACACATTAAAACATAAAATTGTACATATTAATGGAATACAATTTCTCCAGTTTTTAACAGTCTCCCAATTTTGGGATTAACTGAACTCTCTCAAACATGGTAAGTATTTTCTGTGTTTTTAGGCACTGAGTAGTGATAGTGATTGTATTTCTTGGCTTTTCTGGTCCCTTGGGACTTGAATCAAAGGGCCATGAAAACTTTAAGGGAATTACTGCTTTCTCCTATACTACATCTGAATTCCTTGTTAACAGTATTCATCACATTTTCCCGTTTAACTGTTTGACTTTGAGGCTCGTGGAAAGTTCTCCTTATTCTTCAAGTGTACTGATTCGGACACCAAGATCTATGGTTTTTCTGGAGCTATCCAGAGAAAGATGAAACTGAGTCTAGAAGAACCTTATCCCTACTTTAATGGAAAATGCAAATGTGTTTTATATAATTACAGTTGAATATTTTGAATATACAGTTGATTTATAATGTTTTGTATGGCTGTGGAATTTTACTACTTTAGCTCATATTGAGTTTGGTTCCTAAACATGTCAAATTTTCAGGAACAATGTAGATATGTAGGCTCCTGGAGGAGAGGTCACACTCCTCCTCTTTATATTTGTATTCCAAGTGATATATCACTAAACCAAGAGAAGAAATATCTTGCCACATTGTAATACTATTGGAGAAAAACAATCCCTGCCCCCAAAATGAATGGCTGTATATATTAGATTACTATATGTTAGACATATACATACATTAAATACCATGTGTAGTTAGCTGTTTCTGTTAATAAACTACCCCAAAACCAAGATTTTTGTCTTAAAATCTCCTTGCCCATCTAGAAAATGTCATTTTGCTTATTTTCTGTTTTATTGCAGATGACAATTTAATCATAACTGTGCCAATACATAACATGGATCATTATTTTCCCAGCTTCATATCTAGCCTTTTGTAACAGTTTCTTCATCATCCACTGTCTAGATTTTAATCCTATTCCCCATATTTCTGGGTTTTTTAATTATTAAATGACTCCTCCTTAAGGATACTAATACCTATATTAATTAATTACATTAGTCTAAAAAAGAACCCTCCAAACTTGATAGCACATAATAGTTATTTATGTGATCCTAGGGGTCTGTGTGTCAATTAGTGTTCCATTGATAAAGTCAAGATTTGACTGGCCTTGGTTCCAAGATGTAGGTTGAACACAGGTCTAGTCTGTCTAGCTCTCAGCTTCTTTGAACCAAAATGCTTTCTCATGACAATGGCCGAAGTACAGAAGGTAAGTCCCTCTGCATAAACATATTTGAAACCTCTGCCTGGACTACATCCGCTAATATCCCACTGCCAAAACAAAATCAGTGGGCAGAGGAGCACATTTGGCCCATAATGGTGGAATGTATCTCTTTTCTCAGTAATAATTCAAGGTATCCTTAAGGTTATCCCTGGAATAAGCAGAAAATTTTCAGATAAACTTGCATGTTGTTTGATCTTTTAGTATTTCTGTTATTAAATAAGTGTTAGTCACCTCTCTGTCTAAAGCTCAAGGACATGTTTTGGTCATGATAGCCCAGGCAAGAGTCTTTATTTGTGGCATATGCATCAGTGACCTTAATAACAACACACTGACTAGTCTTTGAGCTATGCAGAGAGTATTATGGATTCAATTCTGTCTATCTAAAATTTAAGTCCTGATCCCTAATATGACTGTATTTGGAGATAAAGCCTTTAGGAATGTAGTCAGAGTTTAACAGGATGATAAATGAGGCAACCTAATCCAATAGAATTAATTGGTTTCTTTTCAAAAAGAGGAAGAGACACCAGTGGGTTCTCTCTTCACATGAAAATGGAAGAAATGCCACATGAGGACACAGCAAGGTGGGTCTACAAACCAGGAAGAGAGCCCTCACCAGGAACTGAATTTGCAAGTATCTTAATCATGGACTTTTAACCTCCAGAACTGTAAGAAAATAAATATCTATTGCTTAAGCCATGCAACCTGTGATATGACAGCCCAAGCTGACTATTAAAGAGAGGGAGAGTGTTAAAGAAGATGACTAGATGGAAAAACAAAACAGTCATAGAGGACCATAAATTCTGCATAGGCCAATAGTGTAGCAATTTTAAGATACCAAACCCAGAAGCTGGAGTTGGGCAATTAATATATATCCATGAATTAGCTGAGATACAAGAACACAGGAAGTGGTACATTTCATGGTGAATGGGAGAGTGCATTCCAATTTAACTTTTATGTATGTGTAAAACACACACACACACACACACACACACACACACACACACACACACTGGTGTAACCCTAACAGAATTAGTAGTTTGCATTTGAATAACAGTCTGTCATTTTGCATCTAGGGCTCCAGACAGCATTCCAACTAGATTTCAGAATTCTTTCTATGACACCAGAGGTAGATCCCCAGGGTCACTGTAGGGGTGACCCTTTTTAAGTTTCAATCCATATTCTGACCCATTCTAAAGCAAAGATTGGTCTTGTTTCCTAGCTAAATAAATGAGGATATAGAAATCTGGGGAAGAATTAGAAAGATGGTTTGAAATGAGTCTCCTTAGAAAAAGACAAAAATGACCAAAATGATTTAGCATATTAAAGAGTCAGTGGTACCTTATAACATCAGGAATTTAAAGGAAGATTATTTAGAAGTGATGTACTCTAGCTAGGCCCTACTCTATGGAGAAAAGAAACACGTTTAAGGATCCATGTGAGGGGTACTAATTTAAAAAGAATGGCTTCAAAACAAATAATCCTGATGACCCATACAGGTCATTTCTAGGTTCATGTGAGCAAAAGGTAGCAAATTAAAGAAGGTCTCTAGTCTGCTCTAGCTCTAATAAAAGAGGTATGGTGAGGCTTCAGCTAGTACAAGAAAAGTAAAAATGGAAAATAATTCTTTTCCCATAACATGTGTAAAATATTTATATATGTAGAGACATGAATTTATACAACACAAGTACACAACTCCTTACTGACATCTAGAAGCAGAATTTTCTTGTGAAATACATGTTCAGAATCCCAGGAGATCACTCTAAACTTGAACTGTATCTATCATTTGTTTAGATCAGATGCTTTTATTTTGCTGACCTTACAAAGAACTGACTCAAAAATATCATTCATTAAAAACATAAAAACAAAGTTAGCCAAAATGAGATAGAAAAGCCCTCTGTCATACAATCTAACTGCTTTGTAACAATAATCATATGTTTGTTTTTTCTTTTTATGTACAGATGTTTCATGCCCATGTGCTCCTAATTAATTTTGTGAGTTCTCACTATTTTTCCGACTTATTCTCTCCATTTGATTCCTCTTTGCTATTATCATACATGATTTTTCCCAGTGACACTTTAAGATTAAAGGGTAAAAAAAAAAGTTTAATTTGGTAAAGCAATTACAGCAGGTATAAACTTCTTTATGCACCAAAATATTTCACCCTGTTCACTTTCCACAAGGTGCCTGGACTTGATTACCTAAGACTTGATAACTTCGAACTCTCCCTTCAGGCACCAGAAAAGATCATTTTGATTCTCCTAAGTGTCATTTGGAAATGCTCCCAAACTGATTTCCACATTGTGATAAATAATGTCCACCGGTTCTCCTGATTCTCCCCAAAAGTATAATACTTAAGAATTCTTGGCTCTGTCAACCATTGTAAAAAAAAAAAAAAAAAAAAAAAAAAAAAAAAGAGAAAAAGAAAAAAAAGAAAAAGAAGAAGAAGAAAGAAAAAACATCCAGGAGGTCATTCTGCTCCTAGGATCCAATCTGCCAAAAAAAATTTAGGGCTGATTTTCTTAGAAACAGAGACACGGTTCTCTTCTGGCAAGTTGAGGAGCTTTCCTAACGTCACAGGTGGCCCACTTCAGGCCTGCTTTCCCTAGGTAGCTATGAGGATGTGAGCAGGAGGTGGTGGTGACAAAGAGGAAAATAAGGGAGGGGGGGCTGATGTACAGGAAAACACAGCTACAATCTCTCTTTCCACATGTGCATGAATTAGAATGTAGCTGCGTGGTGCTCCATCCCATGAGATCTATTCTCTGAAGCATGTGTCTACCTCCCATTATCATCATCTGAATGAGCCTTTTGTAATAATAATGAAGCTCTGAGAGGGAGACCTTTGCTACCTAATCCATAGGGGTATATTCTTCTCCTGATGGACCTATAACTCCTATCCTAGCTAATGGGTGTTCTAAACTGACATCAGAAAAGCTGTCTATCCCATTGTGTGAAAAGGTAAAGGTCTCTCTTTGCAAACCTCATTATCATTCAAACTGATCTTTTCTCTCCTGCTTCTCTCTCAAAGGCTGTTCCTCTCCCTTGAGGTATTTATAAGAAGGGAGAGCCTTGAAAATTACACATCTGGCAAAGAGAACAGATTTCAATGCAGTTTACTCCATGTGTCTCAGTCTGTTTCTCTTGGATACCAATGAAAAGGTTTTAAACTTAAAAAAGACATTATTCTTTCCACAAAATGGGTTCACATTTACTTGAAGAGCATATGTTCTTCAAATGTGATGCAGCGAAGGTTAGTCTGAAACCTGGAAAATGTATGAATTCATTAATTCAGTGAATGAAATCGACAAGCTATTCAGATCTCCTTGCATTTTCCAGCCCTTGCCTGTTTTTTCTTACTTTGATTTTTTTAAAGCTATTAAGAGAATGACTATAAGAAAAAAGTGACAAAACATTAATTTTAAGGCCCTTATTTTGTTATTTTTTTTCATTTAAATTTGAGGCTGTAGCATTTATTCTCACAATTTATGGAATACCTTGCACCATTGAAGGGGCCATTTTGTTTTTCCTTTGAGATAAAGCCCTGTTCATAAGCACAAAACTATGTACTTTGTACATCTCCCCCCAATAATACCTTGGCACAGCATTCAGTGAATTAATGTAGTTACATGACTATGGCAGTTGGTACTGTACTAACAGGGCTGAATGGAATGGCATCTCCCATTTTTTTGGATCAGATGGCACAAGAGTCATTCACCTGGAATTGGGAATGTGGAAGTAAAGTCACAAATCTCTCATTCTGCAGGGTGGCATGTTAGAAGGCAGCCTGAAAGAATGTCAGAACTGTCCTCATTCTCCCCTACCACACATCTAGTGACCCTACATCCCCCACCAGAGGTAGAAGCAATAGTCTTCCATAGATGCTCCACAAGCTTTCCACCCTGGAAACTGGACTTGCCAGGCTGCCCAAAGTCCCTGGCAAACTCCCACTTGTTTACTCGCACCTGTTCTTGACAGGGGCTCTAGTTTCTCCTGCCCAGCTTCTCCACAATTGTGTCCACACATTTGTGGTGTTATTCCAATAATAAATCTCTTATTTCATGATACTCAAAGCCCTTGGCTTCCCTCATTGAATCCTGGCTTTTATATGTTGCATATATTAGTATAAAATATAAGACTTTCAGTCTTTCTTTGGAAAAGGAACAAGTGTTTCTGATATACCACAAAGTTTAAGTACATCCAAACCTAACTGACTTCTGGAAATGATGCTCTTTCATTCACTTGAAATTGAAGTAATCACACCAAAGAGTTGGCTTTCTCAAAGCAGAGCACACCAAGTAAGAACAAAGCAAGAGCTGAGGACAAATAATATTCTAATTGAAAGGAAAAATTATTTTCTATTGAGATAATTCATAACATATAGAAAGTCATTAATATGGAAAAAGGAGATTTTCACTGCAACATTATTTGTTTAGACAATTCAAC
The DNA here is from genome assembly GCF_045843805.1 of Urocitellus parryii. Lineage (NCBI taxonomy): Eukaryota > Metazoa > Chordata > Mammalia > Rodentia > Sciuridae > Urocitellus > Urocitellus parryii. The sequence continues at coordinate 58,637,905 of NC_135539.1, read as the reverse complement.
TTATAACTAAGTACTTAAAAGTGAGACAATGTCACTTAAAGAACATTCCCTGACTGTGTTGGTCTTCCCCATTTTGAGTTAGTGAATACCATATACTCCATTTTTGAAAAGGGAAAAATAAAAAATAAAATTCTGACCCTTGAGTAAATTAGTATCCTGCCAGGACTAGGTTATTCTTTCTGTTAACTTAAATTTACATTTCTTAATACTCCTAATATATCATTCATTTTATATCAAAGTAAAGTGTTTTAGGAAAAAAATGTAACTTACACTGTAGAACATAAACTTATATATAAATTTTCAATGTCTGAATTTAGGTCTTGTTTAGATAACTTGTGTTATATTCCACATTTAAGGAGCATTGTTTCAAGTCTGAAATAGTTATTTGTCTCAAGTCAAAAGTCCATGTGGTTCTAGAGTCATGCATTTGGTTTTAAATACTTAGCTTTTGAATTTCTTAGCATAAATTTGCAAAGTATACAGGCTTATTCTATTTTCATATCATAGAAGATTCTAAGTTTCTAATCTAACATTAGCAGGCTTCCATTTATACAATTTTACCTGTAACAAAATGGAAGAATCCAACATTTCTATTTCACCCTTGGTAATGAGGAAACATTCATCAGAATAAATCAGTGTTTTACATGTGACCCGAATTATGTGTGAGTCATATCACAGCCTTATATTCTCTACATGGCCTTTTTATTCCTGATGATCTAAACAAACTGTAATGTGATATCTTAAGTCTGGAATTACAGCCAATGTATAGAAAATATTACCTGATTTTGTTACCCTGATGGCCTGGGTATATGTCTTTATAGGCTGAATCCAGCAGCAGAAACAAATTTTAGGGTAACTATAGTGCCCATGTTGCTTGGAGGGAAAAAAATAAGAAATTAGAGTAAGATTAAGAGACAATGTTGTGGCCTCAAGCTAGAGAAGATATCCAACTGGATGGTCAAGGTAAGGAGAATGGAAGAATTAAGGCAGTAGCTGGAAACAGAATTAAAAACTAACAGGAGATCCAAGAAGGTATAAAGCAAGTAATTTTTAGTGGTGATGGAAAAGAAAGGTGGAATCTCCTGGAAGACTCCTAGAGTCTGGGATATGCCCGATGCTAGACTTTTATAATCTCCCAGTGGCTGTGTTCATGTGGGAGGGATGGATTAATTTTAAATGGTCCAGCCTGAGAGCTAGCACAGCAGAAATGGAATAAAGACAAACACAGCTTTCAATCATTCCTGAAGTCTACTCTGTCATTGATTTAGGTGTCACAGACTTAGACTTTCTTCAAGAAAGTCTATGTCTCTTTTCTTATCCCCACTCTTTTGAAAGAATTTGGCACTATTATTCCAATAAGGTGTATATTTATTACATATATCTTATATGTCACATGCCTATTTCTTACACATACATATATAATATATAACATAATATATATGTATGTATATTTCATACAGGTAGGTATTATATATGTGTAATACATGTATGCCACATATTCTAAGATGACCTTGACCAGCCATCATTGTTCTTGACTCTGAGTTCTCTTGAGTTCCTTGAATTCTCTGGTTCCCAGGTCAGACTAAAAGGTTGAGGGTTCTCTACCCTTGCTTTGGAATCAGGCATTGCTGTGGCTGCAGTACATACAATCTGACAGACCTGACCATGGTCTTGAATCTGTTTCTAGTCACGATCATCCTCATATGCAGAGCCCTTGATGGGCATTCTAGAAGGGCACATACACTAAGCAAAGTTGACCCTAATAATCTGTTCAATAATGTTATTTAACCATATTTTGGAGAATAGACTGACTTCTTCAAACAAAGAATAAGCAGTCACCAGAGACTCACGGAAGTGCTTATCCCCAGTGAGGAAGTAAGTTCCCCAGCTGTCTCCTGAGTCTAATGTTGAGAGGGCAATGTCATGGAGGTGCTGACACACAGCTGGCACTGACAATACAAGGATGGAGGGGGGAAAAAAAACAGAGACAAGATGTCAGGAAGCATAGTCGGAAAGAACAACTCACCTATAGATTAAATACAACAAATAGAGTAGGAGAACAAAGAAAAATATATTCCTTCTGTTAAGAAAGGCAATATTTATACAAAAATCTGGTCCTCAGTAATTTTTCAATTTTGATAACCAAATTGGGTAATTAAGACCAAAAGTAGAATAACGCACCCCTCATTTCATGAGCCAGTTTTTGCCTGAATTGTGTACGTCTTTACCTTACTCTCTCCACAATCTTGTGAGAGAAAGAGCAAGAGGGACAGATCAGCTGTTTTCTGTGTGTGGCTGGGGGTTCTTGGCTGGCTAGTGGAAAGGTTGGCAAAACCAAAGAGAGAATGAGAAGGAAAGAGTGCAGCAAGTTCGTGCGATGGAAATACAAACACAAATCATTTCATAATCTCAGCAGGGAAAACCTTGGGAATTTTTGTGGGTGTTTTTCTGACAGGACCCCAGTAAAAAAGAAAAATGATGCTGAATTTGCCTAAAAAGTACACACATAATTTAACTAAAATAGAACGAAGACGGTAAACAAAGAAAAAAAAACAAATTTCATAATAAGGTCTGGGAGTAAATTCTTCCACTGACTGGCTGGAAATGGGCATCAGCAAAGCATATTAATATGGCAACAAGAGGCACCCAGAACTTCTCTGAGCTCCATGTGAGAGAAAGGTGAGAGAAGAGATGCAGTACCCAATCTATTATTAATGACAGGTCTGTGGGCAAGACAGAGTCTTTGTAAAATTTTCACAGTCAAAAGGAAAATGTTTGCAAACATCAGAGAAGAGCAAGGAAATATCATTATCTATGATCTAAATATCAAAGTCTGTGCATTTTTTATTTTGGCAAAGTCGATGATTCCTGTTCTTCTCCCCGCCCCCCATAAGGATTCTACAAACATCATCTGAGAATAAAAATATGGAGAAAGAATCATGGGACATTGGAGCCATATAATTGGAAGAACTGTAATTGTCTGTAACTTGCATTCACATGCAGCAGCTGTAGTTGATATACACAGGCACACTTAACATAATACAACAACAGGAGCTGTGGTACATACATACAAAATTGTCTGTTTATTCTTTGTTGAGACTTTCCTTGTGCATAACATTTTTACTGACTCTTTTGAGCCTGTGAGAAGAATCAAATTATGCTTATTAAAATATGTGTATTTCTGGAGGGATATGCATTCCTATAACCTTCATTATGATGCTCTTAATTAACCAATATGCCTCATAATAAAGTATCTAGCTGTCACTAAAATCAACACTTTTCAGTTATTAATAGATTAAGGAAAGAATGTTAATTTCTTCAAGCTCCATTTCATTTGGTCTCATTACTTCAGGAGCCAGATGGTTACAGGGCTGGACCTGTCAACAGTTACTGTGAGGAAGAATACATTCAGAAACACCAAGCTGAAGTATGAATAACAGCTGAAAAATGGATTTGGAGGTAGCCATGCACAAGACTCAAGGTGGGGCAGAAAGTCATTCTGCTGAGAAATAGAGAAAATTATGAATCAGACATATTTTAATTGATGCTTTTTTATAAGCACCCCCTCTTTTCCTCCCCCCTCCCCAGAGCATTTTCTCTCCCCCAAATCACAACCACGTAAGGCTCCAGCTGTGTTGCGGAGCTATTCACCATTTTTCAAGTGTCTGACTATTTCTCTTGTCCCTCACGCTGCCAGAATTTGACAGTTCTCCTACACTGTTGGTTGATTGATGGTGTCAACTTGGAGGAGACAGTACCACCAGCAGCCAATTTTTTTCAAGATGTTTTCTTCTTTGATTTTTAAAAATCTCTTCTGAATGCTTCAAAAGGAAGTCACTCTGAAGGGCACCTCCAGCCTGGTTCCTCAGCTTACTTTCTCTGTGGCTGACTGTGTTTGGCAAATGTGAAGCTGGTGACTAAGCTGCTCATAAGTGTTGGGTGAAACAACCTCTAAGTTTTCTGACAGCTTTCAGATTCCATCATTTTGTAATTCAGCCAAGGGCTGGTCAATGTTCAAAGCTAAGAAGCCAGAAGTTAGAATCCTAGACCATCTTTTGGGAGAATTTCTGTACTCTCAGGCAAGGCATTTGCTGTCGATACACAATAGTTTTTGTTATCTTCCAACTCAGGTCAACATTTTCACTTTATAAAATATTTTGTGATGTTCAAGTGTCACACAACTTGTGTTTATCTGCTACAATAACTCATTTGGCACTGTTCTATGATCTCAAGTCATCCTTAACCAGGGATGTGTCCTCTCTCTCTCTCTCTCTCTCTCTCTCTCTCTCTCTCTCTCTCTCTCTCTCTCCTCTCTCTCTCTCTTTGGCTTAATGAGTGGTTTAAATGGCACAGATTTGCTGGACATTAGAACCTATAAGTCTAGCACTGAAAAACAAAGCCATTCCGAACTTGAGGGAATCTTAGAGCTTTATTGCCCAAGTCCTACATTTTACAAATAAGAAAACCAAGAAAGCACAAGAATCTGAAAAGATCAGGATACTATCTAACCAATTCCAGATTGGAAAAGCATAGAAACAGAATGAAATTCAAAGTTGCCCCAAGGTCATGAATCTTATTAAGTTAGAACAGTCCCATCTCTCTATAAATCCTGAGAGTTCACTTTCCAATTATATATTCATAATTTATTGAGACCTACTATGTTCTAGGCACCATTGCAGACATTGGGGACAATTTGGGAGGGGATATCCTATTAGCAATTGCTTTTAACAATCTCTTCAAGAGCAGAGCAACTTTCCTGCAATCATTTCATTCTTAACAACAACAAAGACAAATATTCTTAAGAAAGATAAATGTAGGGGGCTGGGATTGTGGCTCAGGGGTAGAGCGCTTGCCTAGCACAGGCAGGACCCAGGTTTGATCCTTAGCACCACATAAATATAAAGTCATTGTGTTGTGTCCATCTACACCTAAAAAATAAATATTTTTTAAAAAAGAAAGATAAATGTAGGTTGCCTTTAGGATACATTTCTTTTACATGGAGATAAAAATCTCATATGTGATTCTTTCACCCAGGCTGGTGATCCATACTGTGATCCAATTCAACTAAGGAAAAGAGATTCTGGCAGAAAGTAAGAGGAGGTTTATTGTTCATAATTTCTTAGAACATCTCTTTGAAATGCACATGGGTCTCTAACCAGTTGTTTTTAAGGTACTCTGTGGTAGTTAGGGCTAATAGCACCCATGTGGGCCATTGCCCTGTTGCCAAGGAAATGTACCAGTGGAATGTATTATTGTAGTTTCTCTCCTTGTCCCCAAATTGACTAGACAAACTTGTCTTCAAAGGAAATGTAAATGTTGGAAGAAGGGCTCTTGGTTCTAAATTATTGATGGTTAAGTTTTGTTTGTTTGTTTTTTTGTACAAAAGCAACTTTCAAAATTAAGATGCTGGGGATGGGGCAATAGTGGTGGAGCACTTGCCTAGCATGTATGAGGCCATTGAATTCAATCTCCAGTACTGAAAGACTAAACGAAGGAAGGAAGGAAGGAAGGAAGGAAGGAAGGAAGGAAGGAAGGAAGGAAGGAAGGAAGGAAGGAAAGAAGAAAGGAAGGAAGGATCATTCATTGAGTACCATGCATAAAAAGCAAGGTAGATTCTTCCTACTAAAATGACCCACTTAACTAAGTAAAAAAATGACAGTTTGAAACCTGATATTAAATTTAGGAACTAACTAAAATAGTTAACCATTGTCACCACAGCCTGTCTTTCCTCTGAACTGGCTGTATTTACCCTGTGTCCCTGTGGCTCATTGCTGCATAGATGGAAAATATCACTGGTGGTCACCCTGGTCTTATCTGATAAACAAGGAGTATGTACTGGGAAGGCCCTGGAAATGTATATTTGTATAAGGAACTGAGTCACCATTTGGGAAAGAGCCTGTTTGCATGTTAAGTTTGGCTAAATAAAATGTCTGAGCCATAAGAGAACAAGGTAAATTTTAATACAGGACATTGTCACTTGTATTTTCCTAGTCAATGGCCTGTGAGACCTAGACAGGGGGAAGCTATTTGAGTAAACTGAGGGATCTATTTTCTTTCAGTCTCCCTGGAGTCACTGGAAAACTCCAAGGATCTAGGATTATAATGAAAGTGAGACATTGGGTCCCCAGGGGCAGTATTTGACCATCGTGGGCTCCAGAACATCATTGCCATCACTGACTCTAGTTGAAGTTAGAGCTGTGCTCCTTTTTTTTTTCTTTGGCAGCATCCATCACCCATAGTTTCAGCAGCAGCCAGAGGCAGTGCCAGCTGAGCCTGGTGATGCTAGACACTGGGACAAAGATGACATTGGCTCCGACTTTGCTTGACAGGGACTTTCAGCAAGAGTAGGGACAAGGGCTCAGCTCCAACATCTCTAAAGAGCTCAGAGAAGGGGGCTGGGAGCTGCCTATTGCTAGCTGGAGGATTCATTTGTGAGAACATATGACAGATCCTCAGGAACTCCTAGAAATAGCTCCCAGAAGGAAGTGAAGTCTCTGATAGGAATGAGAGTTCCAGAGGGTCTACAGTGGAGGAATAAGGCTCAGGAAATATTGCTAAATGGCCCCATTTTGCTGTTAGGATGCTGTGACTTGGGAATTAGAGGAAGCAGGGTAGGTGGTATAGTAGTTGAAAAAAAAGGGGGGGGGGAGAAGCTATGACTTCTGTATTGATTCTGCTTTGCCACTACCAGATATTGAAAAAGTGATCTCGGTTTTCAATCTGCCATGTTGGAATTGTGTAGCATTCAGGTGTCTTTGGAACCATACATTAAAGATCCCCTGGTTATTATATATATATATATATATATAATAACCAATAGTATATATTGTATATATTGCAATAGTATATATTCTTTACTGTCAAGAAAGGCTTAGCAATCCCTCAGATTAACTAAACTTTAGATAGTTTCTTTCTTACTGGAGAACTCTGGACCTATCTTTCACTTGAGAAAACTTGAGATGGTAAATTTTTCTCTGTGCCCTATTGAGATATAAATCTTCTTTCAGCCTCTTGCCAGGTTCACAAACTGGGAAGATCCTTCTCAAGGACTGGGAGACATCCCTTTGAAATGTAAGCATCAAGAATGCCTACCTTCCATAAGCACCAATTAGCAAACACCAATGGAATGGCATAATCATATGAACCAACTTTTCCACTAATGCCCTTTAGTACTTTTCTTGTTAGCATATCCCAATGTTTAAAAACACATTCATCCTTTGTTTCCACACAGTTGAGCTTCAATCTCTCTCCTCCATTGCAAGAGTCTTGAATAAGACCTTCCTTACTTGTTGAATTCTGTCCAGTGAAGTTTTTCTTTGATACTACATGTAGCCTGAGCATTTTGCTGCTTAGACTAATCCTGGCTGGACACAAGAAGATTTTTAACCTGATTTTAGATCTCTTTGCTGCTGGTCTGACTTCAACATAAATGAGCTTCCACCTAGTTCATGAGCTCTGAACCAACTCTCCCTCGTCTTGCCAGGTTCCAGTTTTTATAGCTAGACTTGGCCTTGGTCTGTGTTTCTTAATTTTCTCTATAAAAAAAACTGCTGGGTTCTTGGCTTACATCTTGACTGGTACCCTGTCTTGATGAGTAGAAACTCCACATTGTTCCTCCAACCTAGAGATACCTCTAAACTCACTATGTTAGCTGGATTCCATGGTGTCGGTTGCTTGTTTAGACTAAAATTGGACACTGTGATGAGATGCCTTGGAAACAAGGTGACCCTTCAGATCCCACAGCTCTGCCACAGCTGCAGCTGGATTGCCTCTCTCATTATCCCCCATCTTGACTCAATGTATAAATATCATATGAGGGCTGGGGATGTGGCTCAAGCGGTAGCGCGCTCGCCTGGCATGCGTGCCACCCGGGTTCGATCCTCAGCACCACATACAAACAAAGATGTTGTGTCCGCCGAGAACTAAAAAATAAATAAAAATTCTCTCTCTCTCTCTCTCTCTCTCTCTCTCTCTCTCTCTCTCTCTCTCTAAAAAAAAAATATCATATGAGATTCCAGATCTTATGTACCTGGCTAATCTTATTGTCATCGAATGAAACTCTCCTCACGCTGAAGTTGTTTGAAAAGGAGCATTCAGTGGCCTCTAGGCCAGACTTCAAAAGCTATATTTTAGGCATTATTTATTATAATCCTCTTGACATCTCATGAAGTAGACACATTGCTACCCCCTTTTTATACAGATGAGAAAAGTTGAGGCTCAGAGAACCTATGTAACCTGTCCAAAGACACAAGCAGAAGGGCAACAATATTGTGACTTTTAAAAAGATGCTAATTATAACTAGAATTTTCCTGATTTAAAATCTTTTGCTCTTTCTTCTGCACCATGCTGGATTCCTTCTGGTTATAAAGTGTCAGTATAAATGATATGACTGAAAGACAACCCCAAAGCTTTCAGGGACCAACATAAAATTCGAATCAGAAACTTTGTCATATATATTTAGCTGAAATTTGATTTGTGATGTATTACTATAAGCCACACCAAATATGCTGGGACCCACTAAAACAGATTTTGGTGAGTCTTAATAAATATTTTAAAATTTTTTTCTGCTTTTTTTTTACATGATTCTTTATTTTCATTAGAGGTCTTTTCTTGAACATCTGCTTCTCTCACCTGTAACCTGGATTCTCCCATGCACTTTACTCATACCGCATTATGACTTCCTATTAAATATTCTCATTTCCTATTGAGCTGATTATTTTCTGGGATGTTGCTGTCATATCAATTATATTTAAAACCACAAAATGAGACCTGACACAGTCACACAATATATTTTGTTTTCATTTGCGCAACTCTGAAGAATACAGGATGGCTCAGAAAAGCGAATCTAATTTTTTTTAATTTCTATATATATTTATTTGTTTTTATTTTTTTAAATTTTTATTTATTTATTTTTAGTCATACATGACAGTAGAATGCATTTTGATATATAATACATACATGGAATATACATACATCAATCATATTGTCTATTCTATTCTGCTGCCCTTCCCATCCTCCCTACTCCTCCCCTCCTCTCCCATCCTTTCTCTCTATCCAATCTAATGTGACATACTTTTTTTTTCTTTTTCTCATTACAACATCATATATGTATTCTTTATAACAATGAGGTTCTCCTTCCATCTTCTGTGCAACTCCCCTTCTCCCTCTTTTTCCCTCCCACCTCTCTTCCCTATTTAGTGGTAGTCTTCTTCTCATGCTGTTCCTCCCTCTCCCATTTTGAGTCACCCCCCTTATATCAGAGAAGACATTCGGCATTTGTTTTTGAGAGATTGGCTAACTTCACTTAGCATAATCTGCTCTAATCCATCCATTTGCCTTCAAATGCCATGATTTTATTATTTTTTAGTGCTGAGCAATATTCCATTGTGTATAAATGCCACATTTTTAAAATCCATTCATCTATTGAAGGGCATCTAGGTTGGTTCCACATTCTAGCTATTGTGAATTGTGCTGCTATAAACATTGATGTGGCTGTGTCCCTGCAGTATGCTCTTCTTAGGCCTTTTGGATATAGTCCGAGAAGGGGAATAGCTGGGTCAAATGGTGGTTCCATGGGTTCCACTATCTCCCAAGATAAGCAAGCCAACATTCAGAATGGCTGACAGCCAGAATTCATCCATTCAGTGGCATGCTCTGGGACAGGGCATGTTTATCTCTATATCATAAGTTCAAACGAGAGATCACTGACCCCTGTTCCTAGATCACTAGGAATACCTTGTTCACTGGCCCACGTTGACACATCAATGACACTGTCTAGTTCACCTTCATAGTGGTATATTAGCTTCCTATAGTTACTGTGACAAATTGGTACACTTAGGGATTTAAAGCAACACAAACGTATTCTATAGTTCTGAGAGTCAGAAGTCCAGAATCAGTTTTACTGTGTAAACCAAGGTCTCCGCAGGCCTGTGTTCCTTCTGGAGGCTCAGGGGGAAACTGTCTCTTCATCTTTTCCAGTTTCTAAAAGCTACTTGCACCTTGTGGTTCTTGGCTCCCTCCTGGGCACATGAACTAAACAGCCACTTCTCAAAAGGAGAAATACAAATGGCCAACAACCATATGAAAAAAATATTTAATATCATTAGCAACTAGGGAAATGCAAACCAAAGCTACACTGAGATTTCATCTCACACTGGCCTGAGTGGCAGTCATCAAGATTACAAATAAAATAAATGCTGGAGAGGATGTGAAGGAAAAGGAACACTGTTACACTGTTGGTGGGATTGTAAATTACAATTGTAACAATTGTAAATTGTCACAGCCACTATGGAAATCAGAATAGAAATTCCTCAATAGATTGGGTCATCATATGACCCAGTTATACCTTTACTTCATCTTCAAAGTCAGAAATATGGTATTTTCTCACCTCTCTACCTTCTACTTCTGTCCTTACATCTTCTCACTCTTGATGTGTATCCTCTTACCACAGCATTGTAATGGCCCTTGTGATTACATTGAACCCACCCAGAAAATCTAGGATAATCTCCCCATCTCAAGATCCTTAACCTAACCACATATAACAAGTCCCTTTTACCATACAAGGTAACATGGTTTCTGGGGATTAGGACATGGTCATCAATAGAGGGCTATTTTGAGACTACCAGGAATGGTTTCTTTTTCTTGTTTGCAGCCAACCTGGAAGGGGGAAAAATAATCTGATATTTCATTTAGTCACTTTTTTTTCTCCCCTACCCTATCCTCTTTTTTCTGCCTTCTTTCCTTCCCTTCCTTCCTCCTGCTCTCCTTCCCTTTTAGTATGAGATTCTATTCTAGTAGGCAAGGAAAGCTAGAAGGTAGTAGAGAAATTAAACTGAGTGATAAACTATGAATTCTGGGTCCTAGCTGTAACTCTTTTGTTTATGTTAAAGAATCGGGTTACTATCTGTGTTTTGATTGTTGTGGAGTTGAAATACAAGCGTTGTTGATACATACACACACACACACACACACACACACATACACACGCACGCATATATGTAGTTTACTTAGAGACAGAGTCTCACTGAGTTTCTTAAGGCCTCACTAAGTTGCTGAGGCTGGCTTTGAACTCCTGATTCTCCTGTCTTGGCCTCCTGAGCTGCTGGGATTACAGGTGGGCGCCACTGCTCTGGCTGATATGTTTTTATTTTCCTTGAAATGTACATCAATTCCATTCTTTTATCTTTGGGAAATTGTGGTCTAAGTTAAAGGTAATGCAAAGGTCATGCCTAGTATTTTCTAAAATTTCAGAATAACTAATTATTTCAAAATGGCTTGTACTATAACATATCAGATGAAGAACCCTAAAACCATAGATCGTCCATAGTAGTAGAAAAAAAGCATGTACCGTGATAATCAAAAATGGAAAAAATTACAACCTTGGCTATTTCCTTCCTTTCCTTTTTACTAAATACTGACTGAATTCTGCAAAACTCAGATTTTTTTTTTTATTTTGGACAACTGAACACATTCTTCCCTAAATTTTAACATACCTTAGAGATAATCAGCAGTTTCCAAAATTTGATATAATAGCTGCAACTGAATGTATTGAACAGATTACTTCTTCCTGTTGTTTTCTAGAAACAAATATACCATGAGGTCAATGGACTTATAACAACTGTGGGTCACCTGAAACTTTTGAATCTGAGAAATGAGCTATTCCCACCAGTCTTAATAAGAAGATGAAAAATTGGATACTCAAAAGAACTTTACCTACATACATTTTAAAATTCCTCATGTCAAAAGAAACCTCTTCTGTCTTTAATATAAACAGGGGATGAAATTAAATGCAAAAGAGTCTGCTAATGCAAGATTGAGATTCTCAGAGGAACATCAATTTTCCCACATTCCACACATTCTGAATATTAAGGCATCACATTTAAGGGAGTAGCTGGTTCTGAAAAACACACTATTTGAAACATAATGGATACAAATGGAAGGAAATACAGCAAGTTTCACCTTTTTAGTATGCATGTCCACAGTGGAGTCAACTCTTGATTATTCAGGGTCTAATCAGTGAGAGTTAATGTGATCCTTGTCTTTTGTTTGTCCCTTCCTTTTTTACAGTCCCTTTCACTGAAGGACTTTCAGGTATAGGGAGAAGAAGTAAATGAGAACAAGCAATTTGGTTTCCAATGCATGACTTAATTAGTGACTTGGGAGATGTGGGTGCACAGCCAGATGAAATTGCCATTAATCAGTGTGTATTACCCAAATCTTGTTTTTTGAGTGGCTTTTCATGAAAATGGGGGTCCCAGACTTTTATTCTTGAATGAATTCCATTTGTCCCAAGTCCACAAATGACCAGTGAAGATGGAATCCTCTAAAACTATTTGAATTTTCAAAAGCTATACCCATTTATTTTTAAATAAAAAGAAAGGACTTTATACATAGAGAAAATAAGACAGAGATAAACTCAGCGGATAATTTATGGCAGGAGAGTGTCATATAAAATAATCTATACATTCTGACTTTACCACCAAATTCCCAGATTGTTGAGAAAAGTACTGGGAATTTGCAGTAAAGGTGCTATGGGAAAACAATAGCAACAATGTATTTATACAGCACCTCTTTTCTCAGAGAGTTCAGGGTGCTTTATAAACAGTATCTCATTAATCTTCACAACTTTCCTATATGGAAGGAGGTTTCAGCTATCATTACTCACATCTTTATCAACAAAGAAACAGTTGCCTGCAGAGTGGCTAAGCAACTTGTCCAAGGTCACCAAGGGAGTGAATGGCAAAGTCAAGAATAAAACTCAGGGCTTTGACCTTCCAGTTTAGTATTCTCTCCAGGAGGCCACATTGAAGGAAGAACAGCTTCTAACATGCATATTCATAAATCGCCCAAGAAAAATCCACCATTTTTCAATATTTTCATGAGCCAAACTCTTATGCTAATTGATGATGGTTTGATATAAAAACCCAATGGTAAGAACTGATGGGAAAAACACTAAAATTGTATTAATACAGCCCATAGGCCTCAGTTGCTAAGCCTCATTCATCATCTAGATTACCAGCAGGTGATTGGATGCAACTCAGTAGGTTAGGAACAGAGAGTGGCCACACAAACTGTAAAGATCCTGCATAAAATGACTAAACTCTCAGTTATCCCTGAACTGTGTATGCAATGCACTTTAGGATAAATTGCCATTGTTTGATTCAAGAAATATATACATTTATATTAAAAATGTTATTATTATTCAGGGGCACTCAACCGTTGAGCCACATCCCCATTCCTATTTTGTATTTTATTTAAAGACAACGTCTCACTGAGTTGCTTAGTGCCTTACTGTTGCTGAGGCTGGCTTTCAACTTGCAATTCTCCTGCCTCAGCCTTCCTAGATGCGGGGATTAGAGGCATATGCCCCCATGCCCAGCCAATAAATATTTGTTCTACTTTATTACTTATTATATGCTAGGCCTATGCTAGGGAATATGGACCTGTCCTCAGGTAGCTTGTGATCTAGTGAGAAAACCTGGAAATGGGTGCATTCAGTGTCATAGGAGAGGTAGATCCATAGCTAACCCTGCCTGGGGTCTTTAGGCAAAGCCAGACCAAGCTCCAGCTCCTAAAGCTCTTGTTTAATCCACACATTTAATTCAAACATGGTGTCTCCTCTCCTTGATCTCTCCCTCACTTTTTTTTTGCATGGCAGGAACATTCCAATCTTCAGCTATTGGCTCAGTTGCACATCATTAGAGAGGTCTCCTTGACTTTTCTAAGTGGGGTTACCCTTGTTCTCAATCATGGGATCCTCTTTGTTTCCTTTATAATTTTAATTTCAGTTGGTACCATTGTACTCTTAAGCAGTTTAGAGTCTGTCACCCTCTCTGAATTGTAAGTTCCCACAGAAAGCAAGTGATGATCCAACAGCAAAGTGATGAGAACTGAACCATAAGACCGCTTAGTTTTTTAGCATTGTGTTGAGAATTAAATACACCGACATATATAAAACTGCTTAGCACTATTCCAGGCACACAAGTTTAATAAATGGTAACCTAAAAGTGGCATTAGATTACTCTATAGACCTAACAATTTGGAAATTATTAATCATTTTGTCAAAAGTACTTTTTGTGAAGCGAGATGAGTAGAGTTGAAGAAAGGAAATGAAGAGTATAAATTAGTTTAATAGAAGCATAATTGTGAAAATAAAAGAATGACAGAGCAAAAATGATACGTAGAGTTGCAGATGTGTGTGTGTGTGTGTGTGTGTGTGAGAGAGAGAGAGTGAGAGAGACATTTATACATTGAAAAATTGAAAAATACAGGTTATAAGAGCAGAATTGATGGAATGCATTAGAAATGAAGCAAGAGAGAATGACAGAGTAGTCCCCTTATCTTCAGGAGATATGTTTCAAGACCCCCCTCCCCAGTAGATGCCTGAAATTTCAGATGGTAGAACACTAAACATCCATTTTTTTCCCTATAAACACATATCTAGATAAAGGTATGTGTTTATAGGGAAAACTTATAAATTAGGCACTGTAAGTGCTTAACAGCAATAGTCATAAAATAGTCTAATAATAATATATTATAATAAAAATTATGTGAATGTGGCTTCTCTGTCTTTCAAAATATGATATTTTACTATACTCTTCCTGCTTGTGATGATGTGAAAGGACCCAATGCACACGTGATGGCATGAAGTGTGGTGAATGACACAGGTGTTGTGGTGCAATAGCAGGCTACTGCACAAGGATTGCTTGATCCCAAACACTATTATACTGTGACAGTTCATTTGATAAACATGACAGCTACAAAGGGACTAATGAGTGGGTAGCATATTCAGCATGGACACACTGGACAAAACAGAGTGATATTTCATTATGCTTTTCAGAACAGCATGCAATTAAAAACCTATGAATTCTATTTTTAGAGTTTTCTACTTAGTATTTCAGAGCCTGATTGACTGCAGGTAACTGAAAACACAGAAAGTGAAACCACTGATAAGGGGGAATTAATGTAAGGAATCCATATGGAGAAATTAGACTTGGTTAGAACCAAGACCATCTCTTCTGAGCTAGGAGAGAAGGGATGAATGTAGACATAATAATAGCAATTATTTTTATAGTGAATATTGCTGAATACTCATGGAGTACTTAGTGTTAGGTTTCAGTCTGTACATTTCTAGGGTATCACTAGTCTCCTCAGCATTGGAAAGAGTAAATGAATGCTTAGCTTGATCTGAGATTGGAAAAAGCTTCTGCTGAAAGCTAGGGGAGGAAAAAAATTGATGATGCTAGTAAGGAGATAAATAAATTGGTTTACCATGAGATCTCTACTGGACAAACAAATTGTGAAGTCAAGGAAGAGCCTTACATTGCTTAGAGAGAGAGGAAAAAAAACAGAAATCAAATAATTGGAAAACAACACTATTAGAGTAAGAATATGGTAGTTGGAAAAATAAATTCCTGAGTTAATAATTTTAGGAATATATGAAAAATGGATGATGGAAAGACCCAGGGGAGGCTGTTGTAATGAATTAGAATGGAGATCTCAAAACAGTACACAGTGGGGTCACCAAGAAACCAGATTAAGAGATGAGGTCTTTGTGATACACATGCATATGTCCTCTCTAAAGCCTAGTTTTCTAGAGGAGGGGACATGCAATGCCTCCAAGATGTGCCTGACTGTACACTGCAATCCCACAGAAGAGGCTCTCTGCCTCTCCTTGGTTGGTAGTTTGATAATGTTAAATAACTATAAAGAAGCCCTTTGTCTTTATCTCTGACACTGGTTGGCATTCTCTTAAAGCAATCCACAATTTCTGCCAAAATATGTTCAGGAAATATGAGCTGCCACAGCTTGTGACCCCTTTAGATAACCACAAACTGAATCATGGAATACAGTTCAGCTGAGTAATAAAATATAATCAGATTGTCAGGCTGCATCAGACTGGGCCACACTCACACAGATCTTCTTTTAACCCAGTTTAACAAGTTGCTCTCCAGAAGTTATTTATTCCACCTGTCAACATTCCTATTGTGGAAATGACAGCCATCAAATCTCTTTTAGATCCAAATTCTATTCTTTCCTCTTCCGCCTCAGGTAGTGGAAAGCCTCATATAAGCAATACTCTTTTAGTCAGCTAAGTGATTTGTTTGACATTGAACATTTGCTTGGAAGAATAGCTATCAGCTTAAAAAACATAAATGTAATATCCCTATCATTAGCCATGTAGTAAATTCCAAATAAATATCTGCAAATAAAATTACTTTGAAATCTTATAAGACCTAGATTAGTGTAGGTAGCTGTCCAACTAGCAGTAATCTGCCATCCCACTCCAAATTGTATAATAAACTGTCAGTCTTAGCTTCGCCACCACAGATATGGACAGACTGAATTTCAAATTTCAATCACAACCTCATTTTTCTTAACAGTGATTTGATGCTAACAGGGACAAATAAAGGCAGTGGTTTGGAGATGACCTTTAATTTCAATCCTCACACTGATAGCAATGAAAAGAACATTATTAAATGGATTCACAGATTAAAGTGATAAGAAATCATAGGAATCAATAGTTGATTAGGGCCATCCCTTGGCAGATTCTAACTTAGGTCAAACCAAATATCTTTAACAATTTGGCCTGCCTTTTTATAAAAATATCCAACATTTATCAACTATTTTCTTTGTTCCATATATTGCCCTTACTTTTGTTTTTCATTTTATTATATATGCATATATTATTATCTTTATTCTACAAACAAAGAAATTGAAACTTGGGGGATTCAAATACTTTGCCCAGAGATAAAAAGTAGCAGTCCCAGAATCCTAAAACAGAGAAATTGGGGTAATCAGGTTACTGAAATTAAAAATAATTATAAAATAAAAAGCTATACTTCTCAAAAGTTTTATTATCACAAATTACAATCATTTGCTGTAACCAAATGAACATACTAGGAAAACAAATATATATATATAACATTATATTATTTATTAAATATTATATATATATATATATATATATATATATTTAAGATCATAAAAACCTATGGAAATATAAAAATATAAATAATTAAAATTCTAGTGTGAGACAAATATTTCACTGGTGAATAGGGGCCAGTGACTGTTTCCATTATTAGGCCTTTGCAGAAACTTAGAGCATGAGCCAAGTGAGAATTGTACCTGCTGTAGGCAGGACAGAACAATTAAGGCAAAGAGAAGCCAGTAAGATGTTCAAAAGCTATATGTAGCTTGGCATGGCAGATTGGAGAGTGGAGTACAGAGGACCTTCAGATTCAGAGCTAATTTTCTCAACTTGCCAATTCTACCTTAGATATGCAGCAGTGTGAGAAACTAGAAGGAGGGTGTGGCAAGGTGCTAGAGGGGATCCTAATCTTGCTGTACTTAGATCCAAAAGTCTTGTTGAAGGGAGAAGTCTGATCCCAGTCTCTTTCCTGGGCACCAAATAACAAGTAGTTTGGCCTTTACTCTTTTCTTTTTTAAGTGCACAATGTTTAGCATAGAATAAATATTGTAAGACATGCAAAGATTAAGAAATTTACAACCCAGAAATCAAGAAAAAATTATGGGGAATAAAAGCACACCATTCCCTTGGATGACCAAGGATGACAAGGACGTTAGTATAAAAAAGCTAATAATGTACTGAAGGAGGAGGAGGAGGAGGAGGAGGAGGAGGAGGAGGAGGAGGAGGAGGAGGAGATATTCAATTATTTCAAAAAAAATGGAACTAAATTTTTAATCAAAATAAAGTTATAGGACTAAAAAATACACTATATAAAAATGAATTCATTGGATAGGTTAAGAGGTGACTATAAATAATAGTTAAATAAAAATTACCTGAAACTGAGAGAATACAATTGAATAAGTAAAATATAAAAGGCCATCAGAGATCCTTATGACAATTTTAAATAGGTTTATATCCATGTAATCTCAGTTGTTGAAAGAGAGGAGAGAGTGGGGCAGAAACAATATTAAGAGAGATAATAATCAAGAAGTTCTCAAAACTAATGAAATGAATTAAGTCAGAAAACTAAGAAACTCAGTAATCCCAAGCCGTATAAACAAATCTAAACCTATCATAGTCCAACAGTTGAAAACTAAAGGCAATAAAAATCTCTTAGGTAGAAAATAACAAGATACATTCATTTCAGAAAACCATAAGATTGACAGCAGACTTCTCAGAAGAAACAATAGAAGTCAGAAGAGAATATAGTAACTTTGAAGCACTGAAAAAAAAGAAACTATCAACCTATAATTTAATGATCAGAGAAAACACCCTTCACAAACAAAAGACAAACAAAAGATATCTTAAATCGGGGTTGGGGGGTGCAGGAAAGGAAGGTAAGGAAAGTGAGAGGATCACCTAAAGAATATATACAAAAAGATAGACAAATTTTTGGTGGAATTGGAAAAAAAGAAGAACAATAGAAAGATTGCATTTGAAATCTTTTTTCCTAACTTTAAAAAGTGAATTCACAAATATAAAACTAACATATTGTGGAGTTTTAAGTATAAGCAGAAAGAAAATATAGGTCGATAATATAATAAAAGGTTGGTGGGGGTCATTGGAAAATAAAATATAAAGATATTATGTAGCCAAGTTGTATAACATTAGTTTAAGGTAGCCTATGATAAGCTACCTGAGTGACCTCTAAACATTAAAGTGAATACCCAACAGAAGACATAAAATAGAAAACTAAAAAAGAAATTGTGAAGTAAAATACTCTTTCAGCAATTTGACCTTGGTGCAATTTTTTTCTTATTTTTCTTTTTCTTGGGTTTCCCTAAAGATTTTTAAATTTGAGAGTTGATATCTTTCATCAGTTTTAGAATTTTTTTTCAAAACAATTAGTTTTTTTCTAATGTTGCTTCTCTCTCATTCTTTTTGTGCCTCCTTTTTATGTTCTTAGTAAAAGTTCATCCAACTATGGCTCATATCCTTCTTCAGGTCTAATAGTCCAGGGCTTTTAATTGAGATGTGGTCAGTCCACTTCTTTAGCCCTAAAAATTGCACAGGAATTGGTTCTTTTCCTTGATCCTTTAGGATCAGCTCTTTAGCTCTATGAAGCTTCAAAATACAGAAGATGTCTTAAGGAGAAATTACCCATGTATTTATGTCAAGCTTTCTATCTCTAGTAAATCTTATGTCCTGTGACCAGCAAGAGATCTTACTCTTCTACCAATTCTTAGCTGCTTGTCAGTATATGACACAACCTCATTTTCTGTTGGTATAACAGAATACCTGAGGCTAGATAATTTATAAAGGAAAGAGGTTTATTTTGGTTCTGTCTGGAGGCCTTAGTCTGGAGGCTGGAAGTACAGTGGTCACAGCTGAAGAGAGCCTTAAATTTCTTTAACTCATAGCAGAACACAGAAGCACAAATGAGCATGTGTGGAAGAGGCAAGATACAAGGAACATAGTTTATAACAATCATTTCTTTCAGTAACTTATCCAGTTTCACAAAAGCAAGAACTTATTTAGGCAAGAAATTCATTAATCCAACTATATTGAAACCATAGCTATTTCTAATCTCTCCCTACTCATTGTCAAAGTTTGATTATTTCCTTTCCCCAGGTAACTAGTCTGAAGGTTAAAGGCTTCACATCCCTTCAAGAAAGGTTAGAAAAAACTTTCATAGTCTAGTCTTCTACTATATAATCTAATTTTTATGAGGTTTAGTGAGCTCCTTTCAAAGGGATCTGTATTTGTGCACTTAACCTCATCTAGGAATGAGCTAAAGAGTCATGATTAAATGGTTCAAGCTAGGCTTCTGATCAAATAACAGAAAATTTGCATTACACACCAAGTAACTTCCTCTTACATTTCTTATTGCTTTTATTTGTATGGACACTGTTATTATTTATTTGTAACTAGATATATGAGTATTTTGGATGATTCTAAAACATATTACTATACCTATTCCATTGCCTATCAATCTATATATCCACAGCTTCTTTGTTTAGGGTCTGTCTCTTGACTGAGCTAAGACACCTTTTCCCAATCAATTATATTTACAATCTCTTTGACCAGAACTCATGACCCAGAGCAACCTGCCTGCAGAATGTGTTTTTTAAAAAAATTCTAGTGCTTCTCTCATCAATATATTCCATAAGGATATTCTGAAGTACGTGGGAGAAAATATAGAACTTTTTAAAAAAGTTACACTTGTAATTCTGGGATAAACCCTATTTGATTATATTGGATTATTCTTTAATATATAATATAGTTGAATTTCAGCTTCTTGTGTTATTTAGGATTTTAACAGACACTTTCATAAATGAGATTAGTATAGTGTCTTTTCTGTGCTTGGTTGGGTTATGAATAGTTCTATCTTATTCTTCACATTCTATTCCTTAAAACCAGAACTTTAACTTGAAAGAAATCATTTGTGAAATTAACTGGGAAATCTATGCTTTAGAAGACATTCTTTGGCAAATTTTAAATTTCATTCAAATTTTCTGGTTTCTTGAATAAAATTTTGGCCATCATATTTTGTTCTAAAAAGTTAATCAGTTTATCAATTTTTCAAATATATCAACCACTCTCATGAATATTTTAATCCAAGATTTTAATCCCCTGTGTATTTGTTCTCTCCATCTGTTTGTAATACTCTCTTTTAGATTTACTCTACATATATCTTCATGGACCTTGAGTTCATTTACATTTAATAATGGAAAAGTACATGCATTTTCTTGAATATAATGTAGAAATATCCCGTAATTTTCCAAAATGTCTTATTATAAATAAACATGGGGAGTTTGCTTAATTATTATAAAAAACCTACTAATTTCTTCCCATCTACCACCAAAGTTTGGTTGTTTCCCTTCCCTTCACAATATTACTCAGATTAATGGCTTCCCCAGTTTGGGGATAGAATAGGAGACATTTTTAGAGAATGTTCTCTATAAATCCATTTTGATTTATTATTAAAGTTTATAAGCCAGTCTTCTATGGGTGAAGCTTTAAGCTATTTCCATTTTTAAAACTAGTTTACAATAAATGAACTTATCTATCCATCATTCTATATATTTGCAAGCATATCTTTGGAATAGAATCCAAGAAGTGGGAATACTGGATCAAAAAGTAAACATGTGGATGTTTTTAAATATTGTCAAATTGTTTACCATAAGGGATTATAGCAATTTGCATTTATATTCTCAGCATGAATCCATGAGAGTAGTTATTCCCCCACAGCCTTGACTAAGGAGCACATTGTCAAGCTTTCAGATTTTTGCCAGTCTGACTGAGCAACAGGTATTTCTCACTATAGTATTTATCCAGATCATCATTAAGGATTCTTTTTTTTAATTGCTAAAGATCTGGGAATCAAACCCCTAGGATCTGCATGATTGCAAGCACTCTACCACTTAGCTAAGCACCTATCACTTTTTTTTTTGTCCCTTCGGTCTTTCATCTTTATGGCTGAGAGGAGTGTTAAACAGATTTCAGTGATGGAAACAATGTTGTAATGATTGTGAGCATGAAGGCCTCTACAGTGAGGAGCAGAGAGGAGATGGGACTTGGGTAGATGCCATTGCTGAGCAGTTACCTCAGCCTTGATTGCTGATTGCTGTGACTTTTTTGTCATATGAGAAAATTAACTAAGTCTTTCTTTCTTTATATCACCGTATTTTTGTCATCTTTTTTGCTGCTGTGTCCATAAGACCTGACAAGAACAATTTTAGGAAGTTTATTTGGGGTCTTATGGTTTCAGAGGTCTCAACTCATACACAGCTGGCTCCATTTCTCAGGGTGGAAGAATGTGGTGGAGGGAAGCAGTTTAGGACAGGACCCTAGGAAGTAGAGAAAGCGTAAGCTCACCAAATATTTACCCCAAAGGCATGCCCCCAAGGACCCACCTCACTCATCCACAGCCTTCTAACCTGCAGCTACCACACATTTAATCCCTATCAGGAGATTAATTCACTGAATGGGGTAAGGCTCTCATAACACCACCATTTCACCTCTAAACATTCTTACATCATCTCACACATGAACTTTTGGGGGACACCTCAAATCCAAACCATGATATACTACTGGAGTTACAGTTAGTTGCAGCCACAATCTTAACTTATGTAGAATTAAAGTGACTACCCAATCCATGCAATTAGTTATTCCTTTGAACAACAGAATGACAATTCTTAACTACCAATCTTTAGTTACTTTTATATCAAAAGTCATTGATTCCCACTGCCTCAAACTTCACAGTATTCTTCACATTAAGAACACAGAAAACATGAATATATATATATATATATATATATATATATATATGAAGCAAAAATATTTAATTTAATTGAAAAAAGAATTAATCATCTAAATTCAAAATCAATAGTTATGAGTGTATTAGAGAAGAGGGAAAAAAAGTAAAAAATTTAGTAGATAAATCCTGATAATATTGAGCATGGAGCCCATAAGCTAACCAAAGGGCCTTTTATACCTAGTACATAACAAAATAATGTGCTGCCAAGCAAGAAAACAAGAATAAATTTATGAATAAATTGCCAAAAGATGATGTGTCTTAATCTCCATCCTAATCTCAAGAGTAGATATGTGAGATAGACAAATGAGAAATTTCTTAAAACTGAAATGAATGTGACAGATATATTTCCAGAAAAATCTCAATTTGTCAATTTAGTGGGTTTTTTTTTTTTCAGAATTCTGCCACTTTTGCTGAGGAAAGAATAGTCCCCCACTCCCATTTCATTTCTTGTGATGCTGATTCATTGGTTTTATTTTTGGATCTAATAATTTAGAGACTGACATTTGGAAAAAGAAAATTCATTCCCTTCTGATTTCTACTGCCTCTCTGAGCTTTCTGCAATAACATATAAATAAAGCATTTGTTGCATATATTTTTAAAAAATCTATACTATCCTTCCTAACAGTTCCTCATTAGTGAAGATAAGCCCATGGTTTGGATATTAATTTTCCCATATCTTAGAGTGAATCAATCTGTCCCACTTCTTGTTACTATTATTTATGACTTTCCAAAGTATAAATCCTTAAAAATTAAAACCCATACAAACATGGTTTACTGGAAAACAAAGATTCTCAGAATAAAATTATCAAATTTCCCTGTCTTACAAAGTTATTAAATATTTTATTATTTTTTTACTGTTTTCACAGGAATAATTATCTCTGATGCCAATTGGATTAAAAATGTGGCTACTCTTATCACAGAATTGCTTGTTGAACAATATGAATAGATATTATCACATAATTGTAATTAATGCATAGAAATATCTTTGGCTTATGGTGAATTGGGAAGTTCTTGAGTAAGCAAGTTCTGAATGCCAGTTAGTAAGCAGTAAATTCATGCTTTCTTGCTAGGATTTGACTATAAAACAAAAATATGTACAAAAATCTCAATCTTTGGAAAATTCATTAATTTTTATTGTACTGTGTGATTAGTTTATCAAAATCAAGACTTTGAAACAATTTAGGCTGCATAGTGAACTCTTTGAAATAATATCTCAAATATTAATCCAAATTAATCCAATCATTACCAAAGAAGAGGATAAAAACTCCCCCAAATAAGTTTAATGAAGAGTCTAAATTACAATTAAACTCAGCAGTTTATAGAATCAGAAAAGATGGTATTTGTGAAAAAACTGACTCTCAAAACCTTATTGCCAAAAAAATTGAGTAAATATCCACAGACTCAGTTCTAGTCCTGGCTGTGCAGCCAAAACCAGCTGACTGATCTCAGCAGAGTCACTTAACCCATCCTGCACCACGAAAACAGGGACCCTCATGACCTCTGAGAGCCCCAGGGCCAAAGTTCCAGTCCAAATCTGCTGATTCAGGCCACCCAATTCTCCCTGGTGCCTGGTGCAGGCCCAGAAGCCTCTATCGCAAGCCCAAGTAGACTGTGAAGTGGGACTAAGTTATAGCCATCTCTGCTCGGCTCACCCACTCCATTCCCATCCTCCTCCTACATTGTGGCCCACGGCCTCACCCTGGGCTGAGCCATGGAGGCCTGTCTCCTCTGGTCAATGAACCATTTATGATCCCTTTTGACCTTGCACTCCAGTTCCATTAAAACTTATCTGACTCCTATCCTGAGCCCAAAGGCTGGTCTTCCCTTCCTTGGTTTCCAGCTATTTACAGGGTTGGAGAGCTGATAATTCAAAATCTGTTGTTTCATCTCTAAACACCTCTCTTACTTCCTCATACTACTGAAATTATTCCTACCTTGTAAGTCTGGAAAATTTTGTTTATCACTAGTGAATGGATGTCATACCTAGAAAACCAAGAGCGATTATTTTTAAAAGGCAGTTATATTAAAAGGTCTTCCTTTTCCACCCTTCTTTTTTGTCCAATACAATGTAATTGACCACTTGAATTTCTCTTTGCCATGAGTTAAGACAGCAGAAATAGTTACAACAAATAACTTCAATACAACTTGGTAAAAGGGTCACAGCATTAGGAGGAACAATTGACTAGCTGTGAGATATTTGGGGTATCAATGAATTTTTCTTTAAGTTCATCTGTTAAAAAAATATTGCCATTATTGTTTTGCAAGATATTTCACTCCTCCTTTGACCATAAATATTTTTCAAAATCATTTTGCAGCACGCGATTCAATGACTTCAATCTCTGCTTACAGCAAGGAGAAAATGGAAGTCAAGCAAACATCAAAAATGTAAGCAGTTCTGAGTACCCCTGGAACTAACAACAGCAACATTTTAAGGAGGACACATTGTCTTGGGTACTTAGAAATACTTCTCTGTTTTGCATTAGATGTGGTGAGAATCAAAGTCTTAAATTTAATAAAATCATGAAAAGAGTAAAACATTACCAACTCAAAGTCAGATGGAAAGAGGAAAACTATTCATTTCACCCATTTTCAATATATTGAAATAAACCAAGTGAAAGGTGAAGAAGAAGGCACATACTTGGGATAACACATAGGGCCACTGGAAGTCCTTCAACTGGGATCAGCAGAGGGACTCGGCTGAACCCCAAAATCCCCTCCATCATTAGAGACTCAAGAGTGAGTTTTACACTCCATAGCCATTAGACCCTAATTAGGGAGAACAGAGAGCCCTAAAACCTATCTGATTCCCAAACATTCATCCTTACCACCACCATGTTTTAAAATCTAGCAGGACTTAATTTCATTAAACCTTTTGCTCCTCTTTGTATTAATCACCACAAAATCTTCCCAGATTACTCCTTTACTTCATCTCCCTAGGATTCTGCACATCCTACTGTGTGGTGTTCTAGCACTATACCCAGTTCCTGAAAACTTTCCAATGTGTCCTCTGATAATCACCAAAGTCCCCTTGGGACTTAACTTCACCTCTGTACGTTGTTTGTCCCTTCTTGCTCTGATATTTTTCTTCCAGGGTCCTAATAACATGGCTCTGCAGCCACCAGCCTGTGCAGCCAGATCATTGGTTC
This sequence comes from Urocitellus parryii, assembly GCF_045843805.1. NCBI lineage: Eukaryota > Metazoa > Chordata > Mammalia > Rodentia > Sciuridae > Urocitellus > Urocitellus parryii. The sequence goes on along the minus strand of NC_135539.1, from coordinate 58,612,530 downwards.
CTGCCTAGAAGCAGCAGGGGAGCAGTAAAGCGGAAGAATGGTGGCCCAGGCAGGCTAAAGCACAGGCAGGCTAAAGCACAGGCAGCTAAGGATACCTGCCCTGTGGAGCCTGTCATGGTGGTGCAGACCTGAGCCCTGGCACGCTAGCGCTGAGCTGAGGCAAGCCAGCGGGTCACCCCACGGCAGCCCGGCCTGCACACAGTCGGAATGCTCCCAGCAGAAGCACGCTCCATGCAGCCTTGCAGCTCCAGACAGCCCACTTAGCATGGGCGCGATTCAATGACTTCAATTTCTGCTTACAGCAAGGAGAAAATGGAAGTCAAGCAAACATCAACGGGACTCACGGCTTACCAATAGCATTAGTACCTTTCCAAACCCTAATACCAACAGTATTGGTACTTCTTTCAAATCCTTATTAGCATAAATTTGGACCAATAGCAGTGAACCGAGTGCTATATGTATCTGGAGACTGGCCCTTGGGAGGAGAAAATCCTCCATTGGTTGAAGCGGTCAGCTGGTGGGTAACCTTCGCCTTCCTGAGACAAGAATCATGGAAGAAAGAATGGAGGGTGACACAGCTGGGCTGCAGAAGCCTGCAGTCAAACCGCACCTGTCTGCTGAAGCAGTGAATCACATTTCTGTGAGTGGTCCTTGGGGCAAGTTAAAATTTGGTGCTTCAAAGTTAAATTTCCAGACCCTTCATCCTTCCATCTCTCCCACTTTGAATTGCATATAAAAGATTTTTAGCACCTACCACTTCCAGTTTTGCTGTTATTTATGAATCCTTTATTTCTTGGCAATTTTAGTTCCTTTTTATGGTAATCCCCCCCTTTATTTTTAATGCAGAAGAGGTAATCCTATAATTCCTCTTCACTTCCAATTCCATGAATCCCTCTCCAGCAATAACCTTATACTTTCACAGTCACATCTTAGAACTTCTCATGATATGTAAAACCTGTCCCAAACACGAATTTCCTCCACTCCATTCCATCACCCCCATCTGTTATGATTACAGCTCCTTTTCCCTCTGTTTTTTCCACTTCGACATTCTTTTTAACCTTTGAGACCACCTGTGCTTCCATCCTACAACTAGGTGTCCTCATCCACCTAGGTGTTTGTCTCCCTTCCTCACATTTCTTTTGAACTCCATAGGTTTTTACAAACACTACATACACTCTTGGTTCTCTTATGTGACTCTTAACTTTTCATAGTCAATTAGAAAAACCTTGACTCTTAACTTTTCATACTCAGTTAGAAAAACCTTGACCTTGGTTAATTACAGCTTTCTTCTCACACTGCACAAGCACCACAGCCACACTAATGGGTGTGATGCTAATTCCAAGACCACGATTTGAAAGTACTTTTATTTTGATGAAGTTTATTTATCATTTTTCTTTTACCTGTGCTTTCTGTATCTTGTCCAGTAAGCTGATAAATCATTCCCAAATCCAATACCATGAAGATTTTCCTGTTTTCTTTTTAAAATTTTGTTAAACTTGGTTCATACTTTTAGGTTTTTAACCTATTTTGAGATAATTTTGTATATGGTGTTAGGTACTTGTCCAATTTTAGTCTTTGACTCATGGAGATCTAGTTTTTCCAGTTCCATTTGTTGAAAGTATTCTCCTTTCTTTGGCACCCTAGTCAAAAATTAATCAGTTATAAGAGAGTTTATTTCTGAATTCTTTATTTTATTCCATTTATGTTTGTTGTTATTCTAATACCATTTTGATGACTACTTTGTAGTAACTTTTAAAATCAGGAAACATCAGGTTTTCAAGTTTGTTCTGATTTTTCAAAATTATTTTGGCTATTTCAAGTCCATTTTGTATTTACATACATTTTGGATAAGTTTTCCATTTCTAAAAAAAAAAAAAAAAAACAATTCCATTGGCATTTTGATAGGGATTTTATTGAATTTGTAGATGATTTTTGTGGTATGGTCAACTTACCATATTAAGTCTTCTAGTCCATAAAAATAAATGTCATTTCATTTATTTAGGTTTTTAAAACATTTGTTAAAGCAGTGTTTTATATTTTTTGATACAAGTATTATACCTTCTTAAATAAGTTTACTCCTAAATAGTTTACTCTTTTTGATGATATTTTAATAGAATTATTTTCTAAATTTCCTTTTAGGATTGTTTGTTGTTGCTATAGAGAAATTCAACTTAGTTTTGTGTGTATTGATTTTACATCCTTCAACTTGGCTGAATGTATTAGTTCTAGCAGTTTATTGTTGAGTTTTTACATATAGATCATGTCAACTGTAAAACAAAGATAATTTTACTTTTCTTTCCAGTTTTGGTGCTTTTTATTTCTTTATTTTAAGTTCATTTTTCTGTATTCCTTTCTTTTATTCACCCTCATTACTCTGGTGGGAATTTCAAATACTCTTGAATAGAAGTGGCAAAGTTGGGTTTTATTGTTGTTCTGATCTTAAAACTCAGTTTCCCCTTTGAGTATGATGTTGTGGGTTTTTCATATGTGGTCTTGATCATGTTGAGATAGTTTCCTGCAATTCTACTGAGTTTTTTTATTATGAATCGTTGAATTTCGTGAAATTTTTTTCTACATCAATTTCAATGATCATTTGTTTTTCTTCTTTGTTCTACTTATGTGGTTTATTACACTAATCTTCTTCATGCATTGAACCACTTTTTCATTCCAAGAATAAATTCCATTTACTAATTGTGAATTATTCTTTTAATATGCTGCATAATTCCATGCAAATATTTTGCTAAGGATTTTTAAGCAATATTTGTGAAGATTATTGGTGTAAACCTTTCTTATGCTAGTTTTGGCTTTGGTATCAGGATACTGTTGGCCTCACAGAATGAATTAGGAGTGCTTGATCCTTTGAAATTTTTTGGAAGGTTTTTTGAGAAGAATTCATGTTTAATTCTTGTTTAATTCTTGAATTCACCAGTGAAGCCATATGATTGAAGACTTTTCTTCATTGGAAAGTTCTTATTCAGTTTTAGTAGTTATATAGATCTATTCAGATTTTCCACTTCTTCATGAGTGAGTCTAGTTGTTTCTAAACATTTGCTTATTTGATCTAGGTTAATGTATTTGTTATGATTGTCTATGGTGTTTTTGTATAGCTCTTATATTTCTGTAAAACTGTGGAACTTTATAATGTCTCCACTGCATTTCTTATTTTAATAATTTGAGTCTTTGGTTTCTTAGGCTTAGTTAACAGCTATGAATTTGTTGATCTTTTCAATAAAGCAGCTTTTGCTCTTCTGGATTTTCTTTTTATTTTTTGATTCTCTATTCTATTTAGCTCCCTCTCTATTGTATTTAGCTCTTATCTTTGGGTTTAGTTTGCTTTTTCTCTAGATTCTTATAGTCTAAAGTTATAGTTGTAATTTGAGATCATTCTTTTTTCAATGTAATTATGAATTTCACTCCTAGAACTGCTTTTGCCTCCCAAAAGTTTTGGTGTGTTGTGTTTTCATTTTCATTTGTCTCCAAATATTGTTTAATTTGCCTTATGACTTCTTCTTTGACCCATTGGTTGGTGTGTTGTTTAAATTCCACACATTTGTGAATCTTCCAGTTCCTGTTATTTCTAGTTTCCAATGAGACACTGTGTATGGTGGTATGAGTTTTTAAAATTTATTTAGATTTGTTTTGTAGCCTACCATATCTTCTCTCCTGGAGAATATTACATAATGGAGTTGAGAAAAACATGTTAAGTAAATTTTGAATGGTTTTGCTTAGACACTCATTTCTTGCCATTACCAGGTCAAGGTGGTGAGAAGGAAAGATAGAAAGTAGAGATTTGCTTATGAGAGGGAGGAGGTGCAGAAAATTACCTTAACAAGTCAAGTCCCAGTTGTTAAAAAAGTCCCTAGACTGCACATGATTCCTTGCCCTAAATATCAAGATGAACTTAATTAGAATATTTATTATAATCTATAGATGTAATTATAACAGTCAATACCTCATTCTACTCATTTAAAAAGTTACAATTTTCACTAAGTTCAAAAATTTTCAAAAGTTTTGGAAGTAAAACACAGAGAACAGAATTCACTGAATCATTTCAAGGTGGTAAATTCACTGCTTTTCTTTTCATTGTTCTACCTTCTATTTTCATGGATTGTATTGTCTCATCATCAACATGTCGCATATATTATTATTGTTATAGATATTTGTTGGTTAGGAAAATGAGAAAAATACTTTACTTTGCTTAAATTCACTTTTAAAAATAGTCCCAAGAATAATTGGCTCTATTTTCTCCAGAGGTTTTGATACATCAATAACCGGAGTTTAGACCCTTAAGGTATTTATGCTTAACAAACAAGAGGTTGACTTAACTGAAGCAAAACTATTCACCCATTAGTTTTGATCAATTGCTTCATGGTCCCCTTCATTAGACTGTTTAATTTGAACCACAATTAGATTTTATCCTTTTAAAAGATAAAGCAGATTCCCCAGCCATTAATTAAAGGGTCTGACTAAAGTTGGTTACAAGACAGATGTTATATACCCTCCACTGATAATTCAACTCAGCAAAATAGTATACTTCTCTTTGTTGTAACTCTAATAAGGGAAACCTTAGTTTCTTCCTGTAGCAGGTGGGCAGAAATTCATGAAATGCTTTTAAGTGTCCTATGGTAGCCCTTTGCTCCCTGAGATTCCAAGTACAATATTTACATCATACAGTACATAGCAACAACATCAATCCATATGTGCCATTATTTTATAAGAATATAAAAATATAATTAATAAATTGACTAAAATGGGAATAACATCTAAGTGGTGCTCTACTGTTGCCTCTTCATTAAAATGATGAAAAGAAATGTGAGTTAATGTCTCCAATTCCAAGTGATGTGCTCGTCTCAAAAGCAGTGGCAGAATACAAAGAATGAAATCCTGTCATTTGTGGAGACATGAATGGAATGGAGAGCTTTATGTTAATGAAATAAGCCAGGCACAGAAAGAAAAGTTCTGCATGATCTTACTCATCTGGAACTGAAAAGAGTTGATCTCATAGACTTTGAGAGTAGAATGTTGGTTGCCAGGGGTTGGGGAAAGTAGGGAATGGGAAGGGTACCAAGAATGATTTATCAGCCTGTACTAAGTTGCAATCAGACAGGAGCATGACACTTTTGTATTAGTGCATAGTAGGGTTACAAGTAAGTATTGTCCTTTTCAAAAATGAAAGAAAGAATGCTTAAAGTCTTAAGCATAAAGAAATGTGTTTGAGGAGTATAATAGGTTTACCTTAATTTAAGCATGACACAATGCATGCATGTACGGAAATACTTCATGGTACTCCATTAATATGAACAATTTTTATATTTTTATGTGTTGGTTAAATTTTAGTAGTTAGTTCAGAGGCAGGACAAAGAAACAATGGTAGAATTCAAAGGGGAACTAGGACTTCATCAATACTCAATAATTCTCTGATTGCTGAGTGTTTATCAGTTCTTTTATCATTAGAAAGGATCCAAAAGTTATATTCTGGAGTCATGAGTAGATCAAACGAATGAAGGGACATTGGTTGACAGGGAATTTAAATTACCAAAGAATTTGTGAAAAGATCTATATTTGCATAACACATACCTCCCTTAAATTAAAAAAAAATCAAACTCTTCTAATACCTTTTCTCTTCATGGTGAAAATCAGCTTCTGCTTTGTTGACTCTCTGGGAGGGAATAAGTTGAGCATGGATGTCCCATTGCCTTTTTTTATTACTACTAAAGTTCTGGAAACCTGTGCCTGTGTCACTTAACCCTCTTGAAGCTTATTTGTAAAAAGTTGCTTTCTCATAGGTTCATTGTGAAAATTGAAAGAGACTGTCATCACAGATTGTCAAACACATATTAAGTACCTGATGCTTTCACTTTTCTTCTGTTGTGCACGTGCACACACACACACACACACACACACACACAACATGTGTAATGTTGAGGCTACTGTCCACCCTTGGCTTGTCATTGGTGGGAAAAGTGACATGTCATAATTCCTGTGCCAATTCCAGAAGTGTGGAGAAATCTAAGAGACTGAGTACGCCAGGTAAAGTTTGCAATAAGTGTTGGGAGAAAAAAAATCAGCAGACTAGAATTCTGTACCCAACAAAGATAATAGAAAGTGAAGGAGGAATGAAGACACTTTCAGACATAAATATTTTTAAAAGGATGGAGAACATGTCTGCAGTAGGCTTGCCTTTCAAGAAAATTAGAAGTAGTTCATAGGGAGAAGGAAAATGGTTTGGGTCAGAAACTCAGATCTACATCAAGAAAGGAGAAGCTTTGGAAAATAAATGAAAAGATAATATGAGAAGATAAAATTAATTTTTCTTAATTGATCTAAAAGAGCAATTCAAAGGATTTTGTTCAAAATGATATTATCAGAATGTATTCAGTTGTGTATGGTTATTTATATATTTCTGTGTGCTTATATATATAAGTGAAATCAATGACAGCAGTGATACTAGGGAAGGGGGTACTAGGATTAATTTGTTACTAAAAGATACTCACACTGCCTGTAAAGAGGGGCAATGTTATTTGAAAGTAGACTCAGACTAGTTGTAAATGTGTATTTGCCAATTCCACAGCAACCACTAAAAAAGGTATATAGCTGATAATGCTGAAAAAATGGAATTATATATATGCTCAATTAAAACTACAAAAGGCATGAAGTAAAAGACAAATCGAATGAAGAAACAAGAACAAAAATTATGAAACATTAAAAATACAGTATTAGTGCCTTTATAGCAATAATCACTTAATGATCTCAATGCACCAATTAAAAGAGATGGTTGTTACGTATGAATCAAAATAAATCAAAAAAAGACCAACTCTGGGTTGCCTATAAGCAATATATTCTAAGTGTAAAAATAATATAGATTAAAAGTAAATGGTTGGAGAAAGATATATTATGCTAACCCCAATTAAAAGAAAACTAGAATTGCTGTATTAATTTCAAATGGAACAGATCTCAGAGCAAGGAAAATTACAGGAATTAAAACAAGCATCACAAAATGATCAAAGGGTCAGTTATCCATGAACATCAACATGTCTAAAAATAGACGTTAACATGAATTGAGCAAGGGCAGAATCTGTTTCCATCAGTATGAAATAGTCAAAAATAGCATATCTGATCAAAATTGCAATAGCATTGACCTGATGAGGAAAATACTTCATAGAGTAAGAAAATGCTATCTTATTTGGGGCCTTTATGTACACATGTCTATACATACTTCATAACTTATCAAACTGAACTCTTGTGGGTTGTGCTTGTTTTACATAAATCATGTCCAGTAAAGCTGACTAAAAGTTTAGAAATGAAAGTAAAGAAATAGTTGAAAAATATTTATAAGCAATGTCAGTTAATTGATGTTGTTGCAAAGTAATTAAACAAAAAATTATTTTGAATTTTGAATTTGTTCTAATTAGTTATACATGACAGTAGAATGTATTTTGACATATTGTACACAAATGTAGCACAACTTCTTATTCCTCTGGCTGTATATGATGCAGAGTCACACCAGTAGTGTAATCATACATGTGTATAAGGTAATAATGTCTGTCTGATTCTTCTGTCTTTCCCATCCCCACATCCCCATGTCTCCCCTCACTTTTCTCTGCACAATCTAAAGTTCTTTCATTTTTCCCTACCTGCATCCTATGGATGGATCAGCATCCACTTATCAGAGAAAACTGTTTGGCCTCTGGGTTTGGGGATTGGCTTTTTTCACTTACCATGATTTTATCTAGTTCCATCCATTTACTTGCAAATGCCGTAATTATGAAATTAATTGTTTAAGGCTGAGTAATGTTCCATTGTGTATATGTACCACATTTTCTTTTTCCACGCAGCTTTTGAAGGGCATCTAGTTAGGTTCCATAGTTTAGCTATTGTGAATTGAGCTGCTGTAGCATTCACATGGCTATGCCACTGTGGTATGCAGATTTTAAATCCTGTGGGTATAAACTGAGGAGTGGGATAACTGGGTCAAATGGAGGTTCCATTCTTAGTTTTCTGAGGAATCTCCATACTGTCTTCCACAGTGGTTGCACCAATTTGTAGTCCTACCAGCAATGTATGAGTGTGCCTTTTTCCCCACATCCTCGACAACACTTACCTCAGATAGAGCACTAATCTCAAGGGTATATAAAGAACCCAAAAAGTTTAACACCAGAAAAACAAATAATGTAAGGGTTCTGACTCTGGGAAAGTACAGGACGGTGAGTTTCTCTGGTGAGAAAACTCCCAGAGAAAGATAGGCATTTTGTTCTCCACAGCTGGAACATTCTGCAGTTTTACCCAGGAACTATTAAGATAATTAACACTTGCTTGGTTGGAACACATATTTAATCATAAGGAAGAACATCTTACACTACAACTTAATGTTCCCTGCTTACTGATATAATGAACAATAATGTACTAATAGTGCCAGTGACCTAATGTAACTTATTGATATAAATAAAGATGGCAGTTTAAAGGAACAGCCATTTTTGCCTCTGCCTCTTTATCTGTCTCCTTTTGTTTCATTTCAGCTGGCACGAGAACAGGGACGCTTCCAGATGTGTTGACAAGAGAAGAGAGTAGCTTACTGCCTGGAGTAGGCTGTGATGCACATCTCTCATTACCCATCCTTACTGGTAAGCTATGGGAAATTCCCTATCTGATGCTCAAAGTTGTCATCAGGCTGAGCTCTCCTATTTACTTCCCAAGGCTGGACATACCATCAGTAATGATGACCTCGCTGCTTTGTTGGCAAAGACTCTTATTGTTCCTGGTACCCAGACAGTGGTATTTTTACATTCAAAGGATTGGAAAGATATAGGTAAGAAGCTTGACAAGAAACCACAAGCTCCAGTACTTGTGTTTTTGCATAGCTGGTATCTTTGTCACAATGCTATTTCTAAGGTCTCTATTTTTCAGCATGTGTCTCTGGTAGTGTCCTCTATGGAGGTGTTCTCTCAGCCACCACCATACATACCAACCCCACCCCCAGTTAGATCTCATTTGGCTAAATGCTCATGGCACGAGGCAGAGGAAGAATACCTTAGATCTTAGCTTTTTGTCCTATTAGGTGAAAGCCCTCTGGCCAGCCACAATATGAGCAATTGCCTTTTGCTGTATTTAAAAAATTGTGATGTATTGTTTTAAAAAGTGGCATAAATATTAATTTTACCCTCAGTATAATCGAGGGACTGGGGATAGGATATACTTTGGTTCCTAGTGATTGGAAAGTGTTAATTAAAATGGTTAGTTACTACTTCTGCTCAAAATAGGTACAACTGTATTCTAAATTGTTCCATGTCCAGGCAAATGTAAAAATTGATTACAATGATCATTTTGGATTTGGGCAACAGGCTACTCTGCAACAATAAGCTCAATTACCGGCTACTGCCAGTGCTCAAATGAGAACACTTATATAAAGTATGGCATCAGATTCCTCTAAATCATTTACAATAATCAAGACAAGCTTCTGGGGAGGTTTTTATAAGTCTTGTTAATCACTTAACTAAAGTAATAGAGCAGCAGGTTAATAGCTTGGAGGCTGCTAATATCCTAACCAATACTGTAATATTCTAACCAATACTTTTTGCTCTGCATCTTGCTTCTGTCTCCTTTTTTTCCCTTACAAATAACCCAATCAATAAATGGCCTAAAGAGCTTCACAGAAGAACTACTATTGATTGCCAAACATATACAAAAATGTTCATCGTCTCTAGCAATTAGGGAAATAGCAAATCAAAGATACTCTAAGATTTAATCTCACTTCAGACAGAATGGCAGTTATCAAGAATACAAGCAATATAGTAAGTGTTGGTGAGGATACAGGGAAACAAAATTATTAAAGGAAATACAGTAATATATTCAAAGATTTTTATATTGTCACACAGATGATTTATTCCAGGATAAAGAATCATTCATTAGAACAGTTATGGATTAAATTCATCAGATTAACACATTGAAAAATGATTCAATGTATGTAGTAAAAGCACATGATAAATTTAAACATCCATTAGTGATAAAAGCAATAAAAATCTCTTTAACAAATTAGGAATAAAGGTAGGTATTAAAATATTAGAAGAATGTGTGAAAATATATCTGTAAAAATAAATTGTGAACATTTTTGGATTAAGAAACAACTTTTTAAAAGAAAAATTTTTATGTGTTTTGTTATACATGACAGTAGAATGCATTTATGCATCTTGCTATATCATACATTAGATGGGATATAATTTATCATTTTCTGATGGTACATAACATCTTTTATGCAGTCATATATGTACATAAGGTAATAATGTCTATTTCAATTTACTGTCCTTCCTATCCCCATACTACCTCCCCTCCCTTTACTTTTCTCTACCTATTCTAAGGTAACACTCCTTATTTTGAATTAGCATCTGCATATATCTATCTATCTACACACACACACACACACACACACACACCACATTTTTCTTATCCGTTCATCTATTGAAGGATACCTAGGTTGGTTCCATAGTTTAGCTATTGTGATTTGAGCTTCTGTAAAGATTGACTTGGCTGCATCTCTGTAGTATGCAGATTTTAAGTCCTGTGAGTATAAACTGAGGAGTGGAATAGCTGGGTAAACTTCTGGTTCAATTCTTAGTTTTCTGAGGAATCTCCATACTGTTTTCCACAGTGGTTGCACCAATTTGCAGTCTCACCAGCAATGTATGAGTGTACCTTCCCTACCACATGCTCTCCAACATTTAATGTTGCCTGTATTCTTCATGATTGACATTCCGACTGGAGTGAGATGAGATCTTAAGAATAATTTTGATTTGCATTTCTGGAATTACTACTAGAGATGTTGAACATGGTTTCATACATTTGTCGATCAATTGTGTTTCTTCTATGAAGTGTCTGTTTAGTTCCTTAGCCTATTTATTGATTGGGTTATTTGTTTTTTTCATGTTAAATGTTTTGAGTTCTTTAGATATTCTAGAGATTATTCAACATTCCTTGGAATTCTGATACAGTATCAAAAGGAAAAGTATAATATTCAAGAATGATAACATTATAAAAACATTAGAATGGGTTAAAAAACATGTTATTGTACTTAAAAGTATTTTTTGATGTCAAACTAAAGAATTTTTCCATTGGAAAAAATGTACAAAGTCAAAATATAAGAGAGTATCTGTAACATAATGGGTAAAAATTCACCCTTAATTTCCAAAGATCACTTATAAATAAATCGAGACTTTTAAATTTTTTTTAAAATCTTAGGATTATGAAGTTATAAGCTTATTCTGGTATTTTATGAGCTCCCTAAATTAATCACATGGTAAAGCGTATTTAAAAATAGATATTACTCATATTTCCTCTTTCATGAATTGCCTACATGTATCAGGTGCCCATTTTCCTTATTGAATAATATGCTTTAGAGACATTGATGTGTAGACTTATGCATGTAAAATAGATACTAATATTTTTCATGTTTTACTAGTGGCTATCCCTTCACTGAGTTTGTAGTGTTCAACAAAAATGTACTGTCTACTGGTCTTCCTTCTCCCTTATTTATTTATTTATTTATATGTAATTGGTGTTTTATAGATAAAATAGAAAAAGTGGCATTCACTGTGGAATATTTATACCTACACACAGTGTAAGGAATAGTAGAGGGAGGGAGAATAGGAAGAGGTGGGGAGGCACCAGGGACCGAAATGGAGTCAATTAAATTGCATGCATGCATGACTATGTCAAAACGAACCTAACTGTTTATAACTATAAAGCACTAATAAAGGCATTAAAAAAGAAATTTAATCTCTTCCTTTTTGATTTGTGGTATAGTATGGCTTCTTTAGAAATCTTCCCTGTTACATTTTTGTTCTAAAACTTAAAAGTGTGTGTTCTATTTGTCTATTTGAGTATCTATGATTATTATTTTGTTGATATCATGTTCTATTAGTTATAATTAATTTATGTCTTTGGCTAGGATAAGTTCCTGCCCTCGCTCTTTTTCACTAAACTTCTTTTGCATATTCTTGGCTTTATTTCCTATCATGAGGTTTACATTGACAAGTTCCAAGTAAAAGGTGCTGAAATTTTGCTTCAGCTTATGTGGATTGCTATTTTTACAACATTAAATGGCTGAACCCACTGATAAATATATGTATTTACTATAATATTATTAAATATGATTCCTATTTCTTAATTAAAAATTTATTTTTCCCCATTTTAAGTTCTTTTTTATCTTTCAGGAGGTTTATTCCTTAGCTGTGTTAAGAGTTCTTAGGTCTGTTATAAAAGGCATGTATCTTTGAGTTATTATAGTAAGAAATGTGACTTTTATACATTGAACTTGCATCACAATCTCATGAATTGCTTGTGAACAAAAAATTATTTTGATCTTGACTTCAGTATCTGAAAAGTAGAAACTTACTTCAGATCAAGTCTCTGTAGTGGATAATCTTTACTTGGCAGAAATGAATATGAAATACAAACACAGAATCATTATTTCAGTGCAATCAAATAGTTTAGCTGTATCATTTTTTTAGTTGTAAAAAAGTCACCTGTATAAAATTTACTCTTTAAAATCAAACTTTTTCTAATAAAAGCACCAGTTTTAATAGCAGTGATTATAGTAAATTATTTTGTTAGCAGTTTCATTTGAATAAAGAAAAGGAACCAGAGAATAATACCATTTTTTCTATTTATTACAATTAATTTTCTCTCCAATTGTTTGTAAATTACTAAATTCATTTTCTTGTAAAATTGTATAAACTAGAACCTGGTAGAGTAAAAATCTTACTTATGTCTTCTAAACTTTTAAAATCTTAAAAATTACTCCTTACTCTGCATCTCATTTCTTTGTCTACAAAATATGATTAATGACACTAATCTGGGGACAATTTATAGCAAAGATATAAGAGAGCAGAATCTGAAATGTAATTTTTGCCCCTTATCAAGGAAACCATGTATAATAAAAGGCTGCATTATTCAGTCGCTGAGCATCCCAAGTGCCTAGTGTTATTGGAGCTTGAGGGTACACTGCAGAAAGTAAAATAGTTCACTCTATGTAGTCTCTCTCTTTTTTTTTTAATTAATGCATTGTTTGGAGAAAAAGAGAGACCAACTAAATCAGGTGTCTTAAAACCACCTTCATTGTTTTCCACCCACCACATTTGCAAATGCTTTACTCTAGGCCCAGCCTAATTACATTTTGGGGTTCTAGTACTTTTTTAATTTAGCTGATATAATGAGCATGTTTCCAGATTCTGAATGCTACATGAAGCCTACTTTTTGCCCTTGGAAAAGTTCTATTGTTGTATTCTGTGGCCCTGTCTTTCAGCTCCCCTCATTTTTCGATGTGTATAGTCCACGGTACCAGCTGAGCTGTCAGAAAACAAAGCTGAGCAAAGAGATGATCTTAATCCATTTGATACTCATTACTATTAGCCATTGTTAAGAAAATACATGAAAGCTAATTCTGAACATGAAACAAATGCACTTAGTCATATTCATTAGATAATGAGGAAAGATAAATCTGCTTCTGGTTTTAGAAATTTGCTCACCACCAAACAAGAGAACCCTCTAGATATATTTATTTATTCAATAGGATCTTAAAAATAAAAAAAAAGCACAAGACTTGGTTTACCTTTTACCTCTGATTTCTGGTCTTAGGAACATCCAAATCTCTTCAAATTTAAAACTTAAGAGCTTTATTCATTTCAATTTAGAACTTAGGTCTTCATTTTCTTTATACCCAACTAAGTCTAAATACTGCCTATCATCCTATTTGCATGTCTTAAGATCCTTGTAACAAATGGCTATCACAATAACAAGCCCAAAGTAAGCCCCTTTGAGGACCTAGACTAGATTTTACCATAGAATGCATTCAGTAAATCTCTGTTTGGCAAAATGCAAATTTGTGGAAAATGCAAATAATTCACCAAAGATATTGTGGTAGCCATTTCAAATAATTATGAAGGCTTTTAATTGATGCATATTAATTGTACCAAGATTGTGGGTTTTGTTGTTTGTTTGAATGTATCTAAAGACATAATTTCATAGAAGAAGTCAAAAGAAATAAGTTAAGCTGTCCCCCCATGGATTGATCATGTCACAGGAAAAATGGGTCATGGGTCAGCTTTTCTTATTTTCCTAAAGAAAAAGCAGAATACCAAAGGGGATAGCCATTCACATTTACCTTCGTTCAAGCTCTTCCTTTAGTTTCGTGTTTTTGGTTTTTGGGTTTCTTTTTTGTTTTTTGTTTGTTTTTGTTTTGAGAGTAAACTCATGGAAGTCAAATGCTTCCCCAGTGAAAGTCACCACCAGGCATTACCCTCAGCTTCTGGCAGTGCTCTGCCCAAGTTAAATGACAGCTTTAAGGAGAGGAAAAATCATCATATGGACTTAAATTTTCTGCTTTCAAATCTCTGAGAAAAGATAACATCTAATTCTCTTGTTTTACTAGAAGAGGAACATTTTTTTTCTTTTTAGCTATATATACATACGTGGAGTATAACTTATTAGAATCCCATTCTTGTGGTTGTACGTGATATACAGTTTCACTGGTTTTGTATTCATATGTGAACATAGGAAAGTTATGTCCTATTCATTCTACTGTTTTTACTATCCCCATTTTACCCCTTTCCTTCATTCCTTTTGTCTAATCCAATGAACTTCAATTCCTCCTTCCTCCTTCCCTTATTGTGTGTTAGTATCCACCTATCAGAGAGAACATTCAGCCTTTGGTTTGGGAGGATTGGTTTATTTCACTTAGCCTGATAGTCTCCAGCTTCATCCATTAACATGCAAATGTCATAATTTCATCTTTTCTGGCTGGGTAATACCATTTTTTTCTACACAGTTTCTTTATTCATTCATACCACAGTTTCTTTATTCATTCATCTGTTGATGGTTGGTTCCATAATTTGGCTATAAACATTGATGTGGCTGTGACATTGTAGTATTCTGATTTTAAGTCCTTTGGGTATATACTAATGAGTAGGCTAACTGGGTCAAATGATGGTTACACTCCCAACTTTTCTGAGGAATCCCCATACTGCTTTCCAGAGTAGTTGCACCAATTTGTAGTCCCACCAGCAATATATGAGTGAACCTTTTCCCCCACATCCTCACCATCATGTATTGTTATGTGTGTGTTCTTGGTAATTGCCATTCTGACTGGAGTGAGATGAAATCTCAGTGTAGTTTTGATTTGCATTTCTGTAATTGCTAGAGATGTTGAATGTTTTTTCATATATTTGTTTGATTGTATTTCTTTTTCTGTGAAGTGCCTATTCAGTTCCTTCACCCATTTATTGAGTTATTTGGTGTTAAGTTTTTTGAGATTTTGTATATCCTGGAGATTAATACTCTACCTGAGGTGCAGATGGAAAAGATTTTCTGAAAGAGGAACATTTTTAAAATAAATTTTTAGATTTACAGGATGTATAATCATTGGAATTTTCTGCCTCAATAATATCAATTGTATTCAAACTTCATTGTTTTAGCCCTGCAAAGTCCCATGTAAAAGAAATAGAACTGTACTTTTGCCTCTTATTAAAGAAAACATGGACTAGAGAAATCAATAGGCTTAGTCATAAACCAAGGTGCCATGATGTAAAGTCTTCCAAATCCATAGG
This sequence comes from Urocitellus parryii, assembly GCF_045843805.1. NCBI lineage: Eukaryota > Metazoa > Chordata > Mammalia > Rodentia > Sciuridae > Urocitellus > Urocitellus parryii. Next base: position 58,596,937 of record NC_135539.1, on the reverse strand, counting down.
CTTCAAGGCTGATGCAGTAGAGCCCCATTGTAGTGAGAGTACATCCTCAACAAAATCAGTGCCATTTCAAAATGCACAGAGTATCACCGCAGGCTCAGGATTTTCCCTATGGTATATGCTGGGATACAAAAGTGAACAGAACTCTGTCCATGCCTCATGGTGATAATGCTCAATGGGCTAGCCAGCCATTAACAGGTTAGCAGGAAGGACAACTGAGGACAGTGATTTACAAGGAAGACGTTAGACATGCTCATTAAGAAAAATCCATGAATCATAGGACCAAATCAAGGAAACTTCTCAGAGCAGGCAAGGATGGGAAATGGGAACCAGAGTATCCAGTCTTCCCCAACCTATCGATAATTGTAACAACTCAAGGGAACTATTACACAAAGTCATGGAGAACCTTACCAAATCAGAGAAGCGTTTGTAAAATGGGACCTGTAATGTCCAATCACCCCTAGTGATGGAAAATTATAACCTCTTAAAGGAACTATTGGCTCAAGACCATGTTACAGCTATTCCTGTGACCAGGTCATGACCAAAAACCAAGTCGCCACAGAAACCATGTCACAACTGCCCCCTGTGACTAAGTCATCAGGATCGTCACGAAGGAAGTTTGCTGAGAACTATTCCAAGGATAATCACTCAAGGAAATGAGAGAGAATAAGATGATAAGAAAGGGACTCAGAAACCTCCCAACTCTGCAAGGTAGCCTCTCTGAGGCTACCCATTCAGTCCATCTAGAACATCTCTGTAGCCTCCATCTTTTCCAAATAAACTCCTGCCTGCTAGTATGTGAGACGGCACCCCCCCAAAAATCCTATCCTTCCTGTGAGATGGCCAGAACTGTTGGCTGCAGATTCCCACAGTAGCTCTGGTTCTGGGAGGGTCTCCTTCTCTGCAACAATAATGTTCTACTGGGAGACAGGCTAACAGACCATGCAGGGGAGTATGCTCTGTGCTGCAACAGGGGCCACAAACAGAGGCTGTTGGGGAAAACTGGTTAGGCACCTGGTTCATTCCTAAGGAGTTAGGAAAGTTACATAGGAGAAAGAGCTACCAAAACGAAAACTGGAAGACAAACAGTAACCAAAAGGTTATTGAAGACAATAGAGATTAAATAATTTAAATCAGTAATTATATTCCAAATCACTGGTTTCATTTTTTTTTTACTTAATCCAAATTGCACCTTTTCCTTAGATACCCATAAGTGTACTTAGAATGCTAACACGTAATTGACACAAACCAAAGTAAACAGATGGCTTTTTCACCCACCCTTTATGCATACTAGTGCTGAACTTCAAGTGCAGGTGAGAATTTTCACCATTGTTTTGAAAGTCATGATAAAGCAGCAGTGTTTCAGATAAGTACGAGGATACCTCCTGGTACAGTTTAAAGAAACCTGATCAAATAGGTTGAAATTGAGAGGAAGACAGGTCCTAAAGAACATATTATAATGCATTTTCTTCAAAAAAAGGAATTCATTATAAAAACGTGCACAATGCTGGGTGTGGTGGTGTATGCCTATAATCCCAGCAACTTTGAAGGCTGAGGCAGGAGAATGATTTCAAGTTCGAGGCCAGCTTTCAGCAACTTAACCCAGACCATGTGTAAAAATGAAAAGGACTGGGGATGTAGCTCAGTGGTGAAGCACTGCTGGGGTGAGGGGAAGCAGCGCAACAGAATGAATGGAATTCAGTGTCACAGTTCTATGTTGGACATGAAAGAAGACACAAAATAATAGAAAACACCATAGTATCTAATATTGAAGTCTAGCTGGCAGTAAGCAAATGAAAACCACCAAAGTGGAAAATCTGCTAATCATCTTTTTAGATTTTTAAATTTATTTTTAATTTGCACATAATTTTATGTATTTATAGAGGTACAGCATCTATTTCAACATGTGTGTACAACATGCCATGATCAGATCAGGGCAATTGGTATATCCATCATCTCAAACATCCTTCATTTCTGTTTGGTAATCTCCAGGGAAAAGAAAGTTATTTCTGAACTAGAATAAAAATGAACTTCAGATATCAAAGAGTTATGAAAATGTAATTTTGCAGCTTGGGAAAGTGAATAAGTGTTACTATTTAGTCATTAAAACTTATTTTGTAAAAATACATAAAATGAAGTCTGCATTAATTGTCAGTAGATTTGTTAGTGCATATTTATTTTTATAAGTGAATAGATATTTTTAAACAAAAGTGCATGTTCATATATTCCTTGAAATAGTTTCCATTGCTTATAAGATCTGCATAACCTTAATTAAGATTATACTTAGAGAGACAAAGTCCAACAGACAGTGCAGAATTGCTGGCTTTGCTTTCTTTGCACAGTCACAAGTCACAGCAGGATGGCCTGAAGTTAATATTAAATTTTTTTGCAACAGTAAATAGTGAAGGTATGATATATCAACTTTTTAAACACACTGCAAATCTTTTTTTAAGTGATTGAAATACATAGATTATTTGAAGACTAAAATTTAAAAAATTAAGAGACAGTTGAGGAAGTATAAAAAAATTTAAATATGTGAGTGGCCAGTTTCCCCTCAAACCAAATGATCCTCCCATTCCTTAATTATGAACATGGCAAAAGAACGGAATCATGCTCTCCTTTTGATTGGAGCTGCATCACTGCTCATCTGCTGATTAGACAACCTGCTTCTTCCTAATTTATCACTTTAATGTTACAGTTAGTATAAATGAAACGACTGGGCTGCAAAACACTGAAACACAATTATAAATGGTACTGACCAGCTCCCAGAAGTGCCAGTGTAAGCAACAGCCCTGGTCCTTCCATTTATCACCATTTGCTTGGACAGCACAACATTCATTTCATTTATCACTCTATCCCTTTCTTTTATTTCTTTCATGGGACGGTGTCTAATCAGCATTATTTATTTCAAATTGTATTTTCTTGAAAGCTTTTAAGAAGTTCCTAACAAGGGCACAATTAGTGTACTCATTTAGGGAACACCCAGCCTTGCAAGACAAAGGTTCATATTCCAATTGCCTTAAAAAAAGTGAATTATTAGAAGCAGTTATAAAGAAAGACTAATTTTTATTCTTCTGTGATTTTGGGGGAGGAGTGTGTGTATACCAAAATGGCACTCATTAACATGAACTCGACTAATGAGATGCAATTTATTAGTTGACTCAAACAATGAAAGGTTAAAGGAAGGCTCTATGGTCCAATGGTTAATGTAGCAAATGAGGACTTAAGAATTGCAAATCCATTATGGGATGAATCAAGAACTGTGGGGTCGTCTCAGTGAATCCATTGCTGAGGATTGTTAGGTTATCACTATTGTGATGCTATCCACTGCCAGGAGAAGAGACAACATTGCTTCTTTATTTCTTACTGCGCAGCCAGTGTTCACATTTTTAAATTTTCACTAAAGACTGGCGACAGAAATAATCTTCACGTTTAACGTGAGAGAAAATATCTGATATTCTTAAATAAAATGTTTATTTTTACATCTTTTCTGTCTGTGCTATCTGTGATGTGTTTCTGATAACAGGGCATGATCCTCCTTTTACTATGAAGATTGAGTTGCAACTGTGCTCAATTTTGGCTGCTGAGGTGGCAGGGGAGAAATAAATACTGATGAAAAACTATAGAATATTAATGAAAGAAACCAAAATTCTAGACAAACAGAGACACATACTATATCCATAGATTGGAAAATGTCACTTTTCCCCAATTTCGTCTAAAGAATCAACTCAACTGTTCAACATTCAGCAAGTTTTGGGGGGAAGGTAGTGGCAAGCTGTTTCCAGAATTTGTATGGAAAGGCAAAAGAACTAGGATAGTCAAAATAATTCTAAAAAGAACAAATCCAGAGGACTCTCATTGCCTAGATTCCAGGACCAGTGTTTATTGCCTGATTTTAAGACTGACTACAAGGTTTGTAATGATGAAAACAATGTAATTCTAGCAAAAGGATAAACAGGTCAATCTGTAAAACTGAATAGAGAGGTTATAAATAAACCCATATAAATATGTTCCACTGAGTTTTGAAAAAGGCACCGAGGCATTTCAATGGAGAAAAGAATACTTTAAGCAAAGTAAAGACCAATTAGATGCCCAAATGTTGAAAAGGGCAAAAGATCTGAACAGGCACTTTACTATCGAAGATACAGAGATGAAAAATAAGGAAATGAGAAGGTGTTCAGCATTATGTCTTTAGGGAAGTACAAATTAAAATTATAAGATAATAATACATACCTATTAAAATGGCTTAACATTTTTTTAAAATGGAACAGAAAATAACAAATCCTAGTGAGAATACAGAGCAGTAAGAATGCTCATTCATTGCTGTTGGAATGCTATATATAAATGGTACAGTCACTTTGGAAAATATTTGGCAGTTTCTTATGACTTTGAACATAACAGTGATTCTACTTCTAGATATTTGCCTCAGTTAAACTAAGACTCATATTCACATTAAAACCTGAGCATAAAATTTTAAAGTAGTATTATTCATAATTGCAAAAAAACATGCTCTTTAACAAGTGAATGGATTGAAAAAAAACCAACAGTATAGCTACAGAGTGAAATATTATCCAACAACATAAAAGGAAACTTTTGATGCATTCAATACCATGATTGACTCCTAGATTCATTTTTCTAAGTGAAATAAACCAGACTCCAAAGGCAACATTATGTATTATTTCATTTATAATGAAATTTTGGAAAAGGTAAAGTTATAGGTAAGCAAAATACAGTTGCAACAATTTCATTTTATGATGATGTGCCATTCTGCCTCACCTATTTTCTCTACCTAGATAATTTGGATCACATGTAAGACCAGATCTTAGGGCTTACCATTGAGGGGATTAGTCCTCCTGCTCTGACATAGTCTCTTGAAGACATCCAATCCATTTGCAGTCAACTTGGTTGGTATGTCCCCTTGAAGTTCATACTCCTCATTTACTTATTATTTAATCTTTTTCCTATAAGAAAAGCACAAAATCCAGTCCAAGTTTTATAATACATTTTTTTTATAAAAGCCAGCATCTGGCCTTTTGAGTGTATTGTAATAATTTTCTTTCTTTTGGAGTAGAAACATTCTTCATAGGAACAGTGCAAGCAATAGACCAGTAAAAGTATCAGGATGAAAGTATCAAAGAAAAGACCAGTTCAAACTAATAAAACTTAAAACTCTTGTACCATAAAAAACTAGAAAAGTATCATTAATGTTGCAAATTACTGTAAGAGTAATTATCCCCAAGATGTTCTAGTCCTTGTTACATCTTGATTGCAAAGGACTGACATAATGTGATAAAGAAATAAAACTGTCAGCACTCAAATGTTTGGGGGGCATAAAGGTTGGAACATGAGCTGAAACTACCTGCACAAAAAAGTTTCATGACAGTGTGATGAAACTGCAGGTGTTTGGGGTGTGTATATGATATGAGCATTTGAATGCATGGCATGAGTGACCTTGGGTTGCTTTATATTAGGAAGAAAAGAAGCTTAAAAATTTCCTTTGAGATATTGCCCTTAACTACTTTGTCAAAGTCATATATATGTCGCTGGGTGACTTAGTATAAACGTGATGTTCTGATTGGACAAATGTTATTTGGATATAGAGATTTCTCACCAATTTCAGGGATATTGAAACATGATGACATCAGGTTATCAGGGGACCCATTGGATCTTCCAGACAGTCATGATAGGGAAGTTATTTTCTGTAAAATGAGTGGCACCTGAACTACTTATACACCAATCTATGGTAGGAAGGAGATAAAGACTTCTGTGTTGGTTGTGTGGCATGATAATATACAAGTTTATGATAGTATCTCATTTAAACTAAGTTGTACTAGAATAGTTTTGGATTTAAAAAAAAAATAATTTTGAGCACATTCACATCTTGATCCTGGTCTCCCAATTCTTAAACTATTTCTTATCTGTGAATTAGGGAAGCAAAGCTTCTGACTTGTTCTAAGGCAAATCAATTACTTATTAATTTCTATTGATCACAAAGGACTCATGATATCATAGTATTATGATTCATAATATCATAAGGAAACAACTTTCATTTTTTAAAGATATATGTACATGGATCCTGCATTTCTAAAATGTGTAGCTTTACTTGGCTCATGAGTATTTTTGCCTTGCCACTAAAATCAGGCAATTCCTATTGAAATTTCAGAGAACTAAGTTATATATTACATGATTGTTCAGCAGTGGTAGCTTGTATTCTTCTACTGATTTATAAACTAAGGTGGCTTATTCTGTTCTTAAGCCTATTCTTCTCATAGGCTGTTTCTTCTAGGTATTTGCTAAATAGGAATTAATAATATTTATATGAAGTCTTAGGCCTTATATACACACTTTCACATATTGTCTCCTTGGATTCTCTATAGATATCATTGAAAAATTTGATGGCATTTATATTGCAGTTGGGGAAACTGTGGCTTTCAAAAATCACCCAAATCACTGGTTCAATAACAGTAATGGAAATTGGACTGGGGTTTAAACACATTTTATCTGATCGCAGAGACCAAGGTCTTTCTAGCAGGCTAAGCTATGACACTGGCTGTAGTTTGTTCTATGTGAGCATGCAGGTGAACACACAGCTCTATATGTTCATACAGAACCTAAGCTGCGGAGCTCGACAAGTTGTTGGAGAATCAGTAGTCTAAATGAAAAGGGAATCCCCTTTCCTTTAGTTAGAATACAAGATGAGCTGCTGAAAGAGAAGGAATTCTACTTTGGATGTAAGGACTATTTATGAGGAAATGTTCCATTCACATTGGAGGTAGGGGTCTGAGGGACTGGATAGAATTCCGGGCTGTGATATGATTTGGAAATCTGGCTATAGATGATAATGAAAATGGCTGGAATGAAAGAGTCCTGTCTTGACAAGGATATTGCTGCAACATGAATTCTGGCAGGAATAATGTTAAAACAAAAGGGAAGCCAGTCCTGCTTACATTCACCTGGTAGCTGTATTAGATTCTAATATCATAGAACAAACAAAGAAAGGAATGCTGTATTCTTGAAGTAACACTTAGCGAACAACAAAAATCTTTTGTTGTAGTTTGCTACATATTACATGGTGATAAAACATGACATTTAGACTTGAGCACTTTAAATAGTCCCTTGGGCTATGTTCAGGGCACAGAACAGCTGTATGTATAATTAAATAAAGCTAATTTAAATAAATCAGATTTACCAGAAAATCACTCAAAGTTTGCATTCATGAAAGTTTTTCATGCAAGAAGTTGTTAATGCTATTCATTCCAACTCCATGTTTTAGAAATTGGTGGGTTCTGGGACCAGGAATATAGTTTATAGTACTAATAATGGAAAGGTTTTTTTCTTCCAATTTTATCTTGAAGGTGTAATATTACTGATATTTTAAAAAGGTGAATTGTAAGAGAATGTTTGTAATACAATTGTTACTGAAGCACTAAGAAAAACAGTTGCAACAGAATAAAAATATACTTATTTTACTGCATGCTTTTCACATACAACACATGCACCTTGGAATACCTATTACTTGCCTTCTTGGTACACACTGCCTTCTGCACACACTTTCATATTTATGTGAGAGTCTGTACTCAAGAAATTGATCAGATGTCCTATTTGTTCTGAGGCTTTAAAAGAGGAGATGCTGCTTTAGCAAACCTGAGACTTTTTTTTTTCTTTTATTTTTAGGATAAAGACAAGCATATAATTCCGTTTAATGTTCCTGACTTTATAGGGTTGTTATAATGAAATCATCAAGAGCTGTGAAATCATTTTCATCAAAAAACTGAAGAATATTTCTGGGAATCAAGGTGAATTAAAGTCTGACCTTCTTTAATATTGTCTTTCTCAACACTTTGTCTCACAGATGCTTGTTTTCGGGCTTTAGGAATAAAGTGCATTGATCCCATTTTTAGAGTTCAGTCATGGGGTAAACAGAAGGCTCTGTGATTTATGAGCAAACCTGCTAATAGTTCCTTAGAGAGGTCCACTATGCACAGATTGAGAACCATGCAAGGAGCCAGGAAGTCAAGCCTGACATGGGAAACATTCCATTCAGGCCCCACTCCAGGAATGAAAGCAATTGCAATTTGAAATTGATTTGAGCGCAATGTAAAGAAACCTAACATCTAGCCAATCCATGACAGATTTTATTCTGGCCTATCACTTATCTCCTTATTTGGCTTTATTGCTTTTTTAAAATGGGCTTAGTGTTCAAAAAAAAAAAAAAAGAAGAAGAAGAAGAAGAAGAAGAAAAACCTCAGTTGCTTGTGAAGACAGAGATGTATCTAGACTACTTATTCCTGTTCTAGAACCAACCATCAGGGTTAAACTGAAGCAACAGAAGAGCTTTATGAAAAATGTTCCCAAACAATTGAATGGGCTCTCATCAGCTATCAGCGATCAGTGTGTTTTCCAAGCAGCAAAAAGACAATATTGTGTGCTACATCTTTGTTAGTTATTTTAAGTGTCATGGATACAGAAGAAGCAAATGCAATAACAACACACCAAACATTAACCAAAATATCTTATTTCTCAATACAAATCATCCAAATTGAGATTTATAAAAAAGTTCTTTATTTTATAAAGCATATATCATGACGAACAATTACATGCTAATATGTCAAAGTCAAATGTTTCATTTGATTTGAAAAAAATATATACATATAAATGTTATACATAGTAAGCTGTAGATAGAATGAGACTCTTAACCTGAGCACTTAATTTTTATTAAATGTGCTTCAATAAGCAGGGATATTTGCTTAGTTTTTGCTTTCTTTTTTTAATCAGAACATAATATAGCAGTTACTTTGCTACCTTCAAATTTCTCTCAATCTGAATGAAAATTTGATTGCTTTTTCCACTTAAAATGATCCTCACATTTTTCTTTTTCTCTCCTGAGTTGTAATTTGCCTAGAAAATCGGAAAGCAAGGAATGTCTTTTACCTTCATCTCTTTGTGTTCCAAGTTAATTCTGTTTCCCAGTGTTGTTTGGGCCAAGTGCTTCAGGTAAAAGTGTACTTAGAAAATCAAACTGTTTACTATTGACTGTGAAAAACACAGCAATAATGACTTCACATTCCCAATTTGAAGGTATTTGAGCCCACATTGTATCTAGTAGTCCTTCCTTAGTCTGTATGTAATAAAGCCTGGCATTTCTGATAGATCTTCCTGGGAATTGGCTTTATACCTCTTATAGATATAATACTGTGTCTTTGGGAAATTTAGTGACAATTTCATTGATTATCTAAAAATTACCCATATGTTATAATGAACAGTCAATGTTGGAAAGTTTTTTTTATAGTTTTACATATTACAGTTTTTGTATTATATCTTGTATATTTAAGCTTTAAAAAGTTACTGTTTAAAAGTTATTTCTATATAAGGTATGTTGACACCAAATTCACTTCTTCATACGTGTATTTTATATAATGCTGATCATGTATGTAATAAATTTTTTAAAAAGTTATTTCTAAAAGTTACTGCTTTCTTATTTTAGGAAACTATTTTTTTCTGACTTTTGAGAGTCTCTGTTATCTAACCTCACCTCAAGCCTTCTGGGTAAATCCCCTTGTTCTCTAACATAATATCCTATATCTACCAGGCTAGACTTCCATTCTTCTTAGGCTACTACAAGTGCACTGTATTTTTTACCTTACTATTTCCATCCTGGAGCATCCTGCCTTTTATATTCTGCACTCACAAATTCCACCCATGCTTTGGGATCATGATTAGGTCTTCTCCATGGTGTCCTCAACAACAGTTCCATCTTATGCTTACCTCTCTCTTTTCAGAGATACTCTGGCATTTAATTTGGTCTCTGTTTAGGTATGTAACATTTGTGTGTGTGTTTATCTTGTCTCCAACAAGAGTATAAATTCCCAGAGGACAGGGACTATCCTGTGTGTCTTCCATATTATATTTCTTTCATATTCTCTACTATATATGCCATAGTTATGGGTTTTTATTCAATTCTTTAATATGCATTTCTTTTTTATTTTTTATTTATTATTTTATTTTTTCATTATTAGTTGTTCAAAACATTACAAAGCTCTTGACATATCATATTTCATACATTTGATTCAAGCGGATTATAAACTCCCATTTTTACCCCATATACTTATTGCAGATTCACATCGGTTACACATCCACTTTTTTACCTACTGCCATACTAGTGTATGTTGTATTCTGCTGCCTTTCCTATCCTCTACTATCTTCCCTCCCCCCCTCCTCTCCCATCTTCTCTCTCTACCCCATCTACTGTAATTCATTTCTCTCTCTTGTTTTTTTCCCCTTTCCCCTCACTGCCTCTTAATTTTTACTCCTCACACTTCAGATAGAGCCTTAATATCCAGAGTATACAAAGAACTCAAAAAATTAAACAATAAGACAACAAATAACCCAATCAACAAATGGGCCAAGGACCTGAACAGACACTTCTCAGAGGAGGACATACAATCAATCAACAAGTACATGAAAAAATGCTCTCCATCTCTAGCAGTCAGAGAAATGCAAATCAAAACCACCCTAAGATACCATCTCACTCCAGTAAGATTGGCAGCCATTATGAAGTCAAACAACAAGTGCTGGCGAGGATGTGGGGAAAAGGGTACACTTGTACATTGCTGTTGGGGCTGCAAATTGGTGTGGCCAATTTGGAAAGCAGTATGGAGATTCCTTGGAAAGCTGGGAATGGAATCACCATTTGACCCAGCTATTCCCCTTCTTGGACTATTCCCTAAAGACCTTAAAAGAGCATACTATAGGGATATTGCTATAAAGATGTTCATGGCAGCACAATTCACAATAACTAGACTGTAGAACCAACCTAGATGCCCTTCAATAGATGAATGAATAAAAAATGTGGCATTTATACACAATGGAGTATTACTCTGCACTAAAAAATGACAAAATCATGGAATTTACAGGTAAATGGATGGCACTAGAGCAGATTATGCTAAGTGAAGCTAGCCAATCCCTAAAAAACAAATGCCAAATGTCTTCTTTGATATAAGGAGAGCATCTAAGAACAGAATAGGGAGGAAGAGCATGAGAAGAAGATCACCACTAAACAGGGATGAGAGGGGAGAGGGAAAGAGAGAGAGAAGGGAAATTGCATGGTAAAGGAAGGAGACCCTCATTTTTATACAAAATTACATATAAGTTTTTTAATGGTATAATCAATGCAGCAATTCCAATTATGATCATTAACATTTAAGATGTTTTTTTTTCTTTTTAAATGCCTACTATTTTTATATCCTCATATGTTTACTAGTCAACATAAAAAATACATATAATTTAGAAACCACACCTTACTCTTCCTAGAAAACAAGGTAAAAATTTTGTTACGTTTTTCCTAGTTGCACCAAATGCCAGATTATGTTTAAACCAGTATGCCTCCTCTGGTTAACTTTTTTTGGTTAGGTCCTGTCAAAACAATGTCATAATCTTAGAGTCAATTAACAAATAGTTTTTACCCAGCTTTGTGTTAAAAAAAATATTATCACAGAAATTTCATTTCCAGTAATAGGAAAAAATACCTAGGTCAATCACCACACCCAATAGGTTTTTAGCTGGCTTTTTTTTTTTTTTTTTTTTTTTTTTTTTTTTTTTACTTATGGTCCTTTATTTAAGCTAAATTGGAATTTCAATTTGCAAGACTCCAGGGGTACAGGGCTTCCAAGTCAAAACCACACAAAGTATTAAGTATAAAGAAAGATCTTCTTCCTTTAAAACTGGAACCCCAAGGGATTCTATCTTCAGAATGAGCTAGGAATAAACTCATTTTCATAAAGAACCAACTTCTATCAAACCATGTGCTAGGTAGAGCCATTGATCACTTAAAACAAAACGATGGCTATTGGGAAGCACTTACAGCCCAAACTCATGTGACTTTAGATCCCAGATGATCTCAAGGCAAAATGATCTTTGACAATAAGTGTCCTCAACTGCAGATTTTTTGTAAAGGAGTTTACCTTGATCCCAGGAAATGTGGTTAATTGTCCAGATCACACTTGTGAATTCTATTGTCTTTTTTATAGTCCGTACCCATTCTGATTGAGCCAGTATCCATTTAGATGGCTTGATATCCATGCCATCCCATTTGTGAAATATTCTTAATAGCAATTGTTTTATTTTTTTTATTTTTTTTTATTGACAAACATTTAGGTTGTTTAATATTTTAAAAAATATTATACATAACACTGAAACATTACATTTTTGTTCAAGTACAGATTTTGGCATATTTTTTTATTATTATTGGTCTTTCAAAATATTACATAGTTCTTAATACATCATATTACACGGTTTGATTCAAGTGGGCTATGAACTCCCACTTTTACCCCATATACAGATTGCTGAATCACATCAGTTACCCTTCCATTGATTGACCTATTGCCTTTCTAGTGTCTGATGTATTCTGCTGTCTGTCCTATTCTCCACTATCCCCCCTCCCCTCCCCTCCCCTCCCCTTTTCTCTCTCTACCCCTTCTACTGTAAATCCTTTCTTCCATTTGTATTATCTTGTCTTACCCCTCCTTTCCTCTTATATGTCATTTTGTATAACCCTGAGGATCGCCTTCCATTTCCATGTGATTCCCCTTCTCACTCCCTTTCCCTCCCACCTCTCATCCCTGTTTAATGTAAATCTTCTTCTCAAGCTCTTCGTCCCTACCCTGTAGCAATTGTTTTAAACGTAGCATCAGTTTTGATTCCATAGTGTCCATGCTTATAGCAATTATTAAATTTCATTTTAACTGATTTTATTTGAAGAATTTTTAAGAAAGAAAAATTTTAAGAAATTGATCAGTTCACAGTAAAAAAAAACAAAAATAACAAACAAAAAAAAACGGCTGTACAAATATGGAAATGTCTCTATAAAATAGGACAGAAGAGGCTGGATACCTAAGGAATTTTCAGGAAGCAGGTTTATTGATTGCAGGGTTCAGAGGTGGCTCTCGCCTAAGAATTCTTCCAGAGTTTTTGGAAATTCTTTGAGCTTTATACCCAGTGGGGGGAAGGTGTTTGGAAGTTTCTGTTTCATTCTGTTTCTGTTCTGAGTGTTTTCTGTTCTATCCTCTAGACCAGACATGGGTTTCCCAACGTTTTTACCAAGAAAACAGAGATAATGACTTTTTGAACAACAAGCTTGAAGATTAACTCTGAAAACCTTTTGTTGCATTTACAAGGAGGATATATATATCTTCACCAAAATTAAACATTTTATGGATGACTTAATGAAATATTAAACACAACAAAAGAGAGAAATAGAAATCTGGAAGTTATATTTGAAGAAATGAACCAAGGACAAGATGGAGAATATTGATGAGAGCCTAAAACTATAAAGAAGAGAAAAAAGTAAGGTTAACAAATTAAAGTTGTTCACTGAAGGAACTAATAAAGTTCAAATAATGTTGGTAGATTTTTCAAGAAAAATAAGAAGGGGAAACAGAACACCAAAAATGGGAAAGAAAACGTATCTCTCCACAGATATTTTAAAGGGCAATGAAAGGGATATTATGGGCAATTTTATGTCCCAAACAAGAAATTCTAGTTAGAATGAATTTGTTAAATTATGTAACATAAAGAACCTCAAGAAAAATAAATCAAAATGATCGTCAAAAATTTTCACACAAAGTTCAGGCTCTTCCTTGTTTTCCCTGAAACTTCCCTGGCTAGGAGAAGTAAAGTGTTTGTCATCACTCCCTACATCACTGTCCCTGACACTACATGAAAATAGTTTAGAGGAATGGCCTTGGTCCATCTGGTTCCTGGTGAAGTCCTGACTCTCCAACCCAGCAAATGGCTTTGGGTACCTCGGTACATTATATCAAGGGTGGAAAGTGGGCAATTCTAGGCTTTCACCAGTCTTTACCAACATGGGCTGACAAAGGTTTTGCTTTTGTGGTTGCTTTCTTCCTTTGCTGGCCTGGAGCAGTTATAGTTCTGTAACTATAGTAATTATATTAAGTACTGATGGCCTAGACATAGAATTTTTGTCAAGGCCATACTTATTGGCATTTCTAGGTTCTCAGGTTCTTCAGTTCAAAGTCTGTATTATACATGAGTCAAAAATAGAAGCCATGTAACTCACTGCCTTAATGCTTCTAGGTCCTTGCCAGTATATCTTATTTCTACAATCCAGTGTCTTCCCAAATTTGTTTTACATGAAATAACTATAGTTTTAGTTGTACTACATAAAAGAAATAGGGGAAATTGCACCAACTCCATCTTCGGAGCAGAAATCTTTTTTTATATATTGTATTTTTTTTTCATCTGGGAACTTTCTATATTGGTTTTTGGCTATATTTGCCACATTTATTTAAGCTTAAATCTATATTTATCTGATTTCAATGCTGACTGACATGGTTCCACAATTTCCTCTTTTTAAAATAATCCTCTTGGATTCATTCTTGGTCTACTAGAGTATAAAATTTTTAGTCATGTTTTTAAGAAAGATAAACGTATTGTTTAATTTTTCAGCCCTTAAATATCCAAGAACATTTTTTCTTTTCCTTCATATATGTACCATATGTCTATGTAGAATTCAGTTTTTCCTTTCAACTCTCTGATGTACTTTCTCAATTTTTTTCTGATCATTATCTGAGTGAGGGTCACTTATTCTTTCTAACCTGGTTGCTTAGAGAAGTCTTTATTGTGATTGCACAATTTTTGCCAGGTAAGTTTACACATGTTATTTTTTTTTATTTTGCAACTTCATTAACTTTTATTTCACTTTGAATATTTTTCATGTCTGAAAAGTTTGTTTTTAATTAAATAAGTAGTGATTTCTTCTGATCTCTCTGCAAAGATCTCCAAATGCATCTCCAGGAAATCTGACCTTTGATCATATATTGCTAGGCAATTCTCTGTTTTGCTGTGAATCTAGTGTGCTTTGTGAGGATGTTTTCTAGACTTCATTGGCTCACATTTCTTTTAATCTGGAGAGGAGCCAGAGTATTGTGTGGCCACAGTGTAAAATATATCAAGTGATCATATCTCAGTCCACCATAGAAAGATAAGGCATGTTTCAATACTCTATTAAGGGAAGATGTAAATTACTACTGATCTTGTAATTGTGATGAAAATAGTTTAGATAATTTCTTTTGGTCAATGCTATATTCCCTACAGAACCAGAAGTTTGAATTCTGCTACTGTAGGAGGTCAGTGGATACTTTCTCACTGACCAGTCAGAATACAGAGTAAATTTCTCTCCAGTAGGCTGCTGTCAGAAAATAAGTAAATCAGATTTTGTGTTGTAAGAAAAGTTGCTGCTTCTACACACACAGGTGTTCTTTTACTGATGGAATAAAAAGACATCCCAAGGAGTTGGGAATACATCCATGCTATCTAAATAACATTCTCTAGGGAGAATAAATACCAATTCTTTATTGTTTTCTGTGACACCTTAATATTATTTCTGTGGATTGAGGACAAAAAAACATGTCTCTGGACAAAGGTAATAAGGAAAGGTGTCATCTTGTGCATGCAAAAAATTAATGAAAATTATATGCATGGGTGGGAGTCAGGTGAAACATTCATAACAAGGTTTACAGAATTCTAAAATCCAGAACTCTATTCCATGTCTTATGTTATTTTTTATTTTTTCCATTGCATTCTGAAAGAGTTTTTAAAATTTCATTTTCTGCATTACAAATTTGATTGTTCTGCAGACTTGAAGCTAATGTACATTGCCACCACTTGATTTTTTTCTACTCCAATCGTTTTTCAACTCCAGGCAATCTTTAAGCCTTTATTCTCTTTTGTTTTTGGATGCTACATTCTCTTGAATCACATAGATACCATGGATCTGGAATTATACCTGGGTCAATATCAGGGGAAGTTATTAACTCTGATTCTTCATTGTCTCCTTATTTGGAACTGGAATATATTTGTATGCAACATTTCTCCTTGTTTATCCCTACTGCAAGAGAACCACTGGCTTGTAGCTGAATTTGACATTGAAATGGTATCTGTCAAAGACTGATGTGGAATTTTTCCCAGTTCTTTCATATATGAGACAATAAGCAAAGGTAAAGTATGAATCTACTGTAAGTTATCATTACCAGTTCACAATACAGCAGCCTGAGGAAGTGGTGCAGAAGCTGAAACCCTGGGCAGTGCCCCCGACACATCTGAGTCTCCATGCCATTCATTCTGTGTTTAGGGAACAGCCGTGCTGGCTTCCATCTCAGGATAACCAATCTCTGTTTGGCTAGCCCCAGGCCAGGTACAAGTTGCAGCAGTGTCTCTCTCCACCACAATGTCATCATTCCATTTTTTATAGCTTATCCTTCCAAATACGAATCCCAGAGTCACCCACAGTTGATATCACTTCTCATGTGGTAATGCATGTAAGTCCAACTTGACTTCCCCTCCTCTTACCTTCTCCAACTGCCATCCATCTGACTAACATGCTATTTGGTCCATGCCAATATCTTCTCCCTTACTTCCTTAGGCTGCTGATCTTTTCTTGTAAGAAATATTTTCAAGTTATCCCTCTATATGTCTTCATTATATTGGGTGAGTTGCTTTGGTGCAGATCTAGGAGGTAGTCATTACAACTCTGTTTTCTTTTCCCATCTTGCCCAGAACCTCTTCTATTAAATACAGTACAAGTCTTGAACACCACTTTCAGCCCCTTCCTTCTTTTCCTTTTTTAAATTTTTATATTTTTACCCATTTGAGCATGCTAAAATTCCTCCGGTAACTTAAAAGCAAAATATTGCATTCTTAGAATCCAAGGGGTTTATGGCATGAGATGAATTGCTACAATCACATTCACTCATTTATTTTTACTCTTTATGCACATAGTAGATACATATTGACGACTACCTATTCAAGTTCTGTAGTAGGTACTGGGAATAATTATTTTTTTAAAGTAATCTATCTCATCAAAACACCATACAGTGTAGATAGTAATTAAACAGACAGGGGTTGTAGGGTTATAACTGAGTGGGATTAAGACCAATAAAAGACATGGTAAGAGCATGGTCCCAAAAAGTGTTGCTATAATGCAGATGATGAGCACATCAGCTTTCCTTCACTATAACAAAAGACCTGAGATCATCAACTTATAAAAGGAAAGACTTATTTGGCACCCAGTTTTGGAGTTCCAGTCTACAGTGGATTGGCCCCATTGCTTTGGGGCCTGTTAACAAAGTGGCACATCTGAGACTCAAGATGGTCAACTATGATCTGCTGTAAGAAATTAAAAATCAAGTTACATACTTCTAAAGTAAAATGGCTCGAAGTAAACATCCCATTTCAAAAGGGAGGAACATGAAAATAACAAGGAGGGATCAGATCAAAGCAAAACTAAGACCTAGCAGGACAGACATTCAGTCCTAGATCTCCATGTCTGGCGTGTGGGGCACAATATAACAAGATGTGAGCTCCTAAAGACCCAGGCAGCTCCCACCCCTACAGCTTTGTTGGTTGCAGCACACATGGCCACTGCCTTGGGCTGGCTCTGCATGCTGCCTGACAACTTCCCTTGCCAGGTTTTCCCCACACCAGGCATCTCTAACTTTCTGGGGTCTCCATGTTCATCTAGTCAGAGGCTGCTGGCAGGGACTCTGACCCCGTCTCACACCCTGACTGCCCAAGCCTTCCTTAAAATGTCAGTGGAAGCCTATGCGACCCCATAACTCTTGCATTCTGCATGCCTGCGAAACCAGCATCACATGGATGACTCTAAACTCTGCTGACAACATGAGCTGTACCCAAGCCTGCTTGAACCATAGTCTCTTGAGTGTCTTGCTGGTTTCGGCAGTGGTGGATGATCAGGGTGCCCCTTGGACTTTCTTCTCAAAAGCCTCTACCCCGGAAACTCTTTGAAACAAATTTATATTTTTATACCTTTGGGCTTGAGATGGGGGTAGGGTCTTGCTGGTTCTGAGGTACTATCGAGGCATATTTTCTAGAGTCCTGGTGCAAAGTCATTTAGTTCCTTTTTAAGTGCTAATCTCTTTAGCAATTGCCTCCTTCTTGACTATATGTTTAAATGTCCTCTTTTTCTGGCCAAACTGAAAGTTTTCCAAATCTTTCTGCTCTGCTTCTGTTTGCTCCTTATTTTTACTATAATTTTGGCTAAAAGCATCCAGAAATATCCATGCCACTGCCTGATGTCTGTGCTACATTGGAACTTCTCCTGCCAGAAAAAAAAAAACTAGTTCATCACCTTTATGCTCAGCCTCCTACAAAGTCTCAGGGCATGGACAAAATGTATTCAACCTCCTTGTGTAACAAGGGGGGGCCTTCAGTCCAGTTTCTAACAGAGCCCTCATTTCCATCTGAAACCTTATGAGCATAACAGCTGCCCACATTCTGAGCGCTCCACCAGAGTCATCCATTAAGTTCTCCTTTAAGCATCCTCTAGCCTGCTTCTCTTTAACTTTTCAAACTCCTCTTACACCAAGTCCAAAGGCACCTTATCATCTCAGTTATCATCCCAGCAACAACCCCACTTCTCAGTACCAATTTTGTGTGTTCATCAGTTTTAGATTATTGCAGCAAATACTTGAACTATTCAACTTATAAAGATGATGAGTTCTTTTTGCCTCAAGTTTTGGAGGTTCCAGTCCATGATCTGTGTTGGCCCCCATGCTTTGGGGACTATGGTGAGGTAGGACATCATGATAACAACACATTGCAAAACCATTTGCCCCATGGCCAGGATGCAAAAGTTGGGAAGAGGAGGGCCTGGGGTTCTATATTCCCTTCAAGGACTCCTCCACCCAATACCTAGCAGACCTCCCACTAGCCTCCACCTCTAAAAGTTTCCACCAGCACCAATAGTGCTACTCTTGAGGAAAAACTCTAAAACAGTCCAGACAAGATCCAAATCACAGCCCCAGGCCTGACCTGCACCACCTTTCCTCATCACCCCACTGGGTAGCAAGGCTGTGGCACATGAACCTCTGGGGGACACACTCAAACCTTAGCAGTGAGGAGACAAATTCAAACTGAAAAAAGAGCAGCATCATATATTACTATATTTTAGTTGATAGAAGGGTTATTCCTAAAGGCCCCTGAAGGGTAAATGAAGAATAAAACCACTTAAAACATGTGAAGATGAAACAGTGTGAGTGAATTAATCGGTTCACACCCTTGAATAATTATCTCACACAATTATATGCTGAACTAATTCACACCATTAACAATATGCAAACAATAAAACACCAAAGGAACATCATCCCATAGGACAATAGGATCATTTAAGTACCTGATACTTTAAGGAAAGTTACGTTTACTGAGTGGCAGATACTGTGTGCATACCATCTTGTTCATTCAATGGTCCAGATAAATTTGTAGAATGAACTCAGAAAGGTCAACAGTTTCATCAAGGTCATTCAGCTAGTAAATGTCTAAGCCCAAATTCAAACCCATCTCTGTTTGACATCAAAGCCAGTGTTGTTGTTTTTTCCACTATATGTCTCTGTCTTCTTTTAATCATAAATCATATAGGTTCCCTTTACAACAAGACTTATTTCTTCACTGAATATACCCAGTTGGGGTCAGATCAATGTCTTCTGAATATCATTAATTCTGTTTAGTGAAAGTTGATGTAAATCACAACTTTGTGAGACAGCTTATAAAAATGTTCATTTCCAACACAAGCACATTTTATAGAGTCCTGGGCATGTGCTATTTTCTGTCATGGACTTTTAAGCTTCTCTCCCCTCAATTTAGTCCATCCAAAACATTCATAACACATGTAGGAGAGCCTTTCACTTTGCCTAGATTAGTCACATTTTCCCCTTAAAACACCCAAGAATTTTTCTCTGGACTGATTTCCAGTTTATCATGTGAGAAGCTCGAGTGTTGCCACTCTGTCCTAATAATTCTTAAAATTCTGGAAAAACTGAAAAATCAACAACTCTGCTTGCATCTGAAAGAGAACTGATGATGTCACAAGGTAAACCATCTGTCCCCAAATTGGACAGACAAATAGGCAAATCCAGAGAATCACAGTTACTAGAGAAATATTACCCCCATATAACCCAGTGCTGGGGTCAAAAAAACCTGAACTACAATTAATGAATTGCTGGAGGCTCACAGTGGAAAGTCTGAGAGTTAAGAATTCCAAGGGGACACAGTAATTGGGGAGCCCCATACTTTTTTTGAGTTTCATCTCCTGGCTTTACCACATCCACAAAAATAACCCTAGAAGAAAAATACCATTGTACTTCATTCAGGAGTAGGAAATTTTTTTTTTAAATATGCCAGAGTATTCTGTTCTTAACAAGTTCTGCCCTCAGGGGACAGTGTTTAACCTGAGCCTAACTGTTGCAGTGTCATTAGAGACTCAGTAACCTGGGAGAAGGCTTACTCAATTCCAGCCCTCTTTAGCTTTCCCCGTGGGAGAGGTGAAATATCCAACTCTGGGCCTCCTGTCTCACCTAAACAGAAGGGAAAAACTGAGCAGCTTTGCAGAAAAGTTCTTGTGAGGGACATGGGGGATGTATGGGATTGTGGGAAAATGGGTAAAATTAGACAAAAAGACAGCCAAAGATTGGGCTATTCAACTCTAAAAATTCAGGGACACCAACTACATGGTACACTACTCTACCCTGAGCAGCATGTGAAGTTCAGAGGCAAAAGCTCAGTAAAAGACTGAGACCTGATCCACAGGATTGGATTTAAATGTCCCCCCAAAGGCTACTTCCCCAGAGCGGCACTATGGGAAGGTTGTGGAACCCTTAAGAGGTGGGGCTGAAGTCACTGGGGATAGACCCTGGAAGGGAACAGTGGGACCCCAGCCCCTTCCTCCTCTTCTAATTACCACTCCCTGGAAATGAGGCAAGTGGTTTTGCTCTACCACATACTTCCTGCTAGTGTCATCTGACATCCCCACCATAGGACTAAAGGCAGTGGGGTGTCCTGATCATGGAGTACGACCTCTAAATTGTGAGCCCAATTAAACATTTTCTATACAGGTTTAATACCTCAGGCTTTTGTTACAGTAATGGAAAACTGACTAACACGATAGGAGCGTAATACATTTGCTCTTCTCCCACAGCCTAACACCATGTGACTAAAGGCATATTTACAGTGATTTTTTCTACTTAATACATCAGCTCCAACTAACAGGAAAAAAAAAAAAACTACAAAACATATTAACGGACAAAAAACAAGAGTTGGAAGAGACAGAGTAAACATGGGAACTAAACTCAGATATGACAGGGATGTTGGGATTTTCAAACTAGGAATTTAAAACCACTATGATTAATGTATTAAGGGACATCTCACTCCAGTAAGAATATGTGTTATCAAAAAGACAAAAAGTGCTGGCAAGACTCTGGAGAAAGGAAAACACTTGCTGACTGTTGGTGGGAATATAAACTAATAAAATCATTATGGAAAACAGTATGGTATTTCTCTTACTATGCTATTTATGATCCACCAATCCCACTATTGAGTATATATCCAAAGGATATGGAAGCAGTATGTTGAAGAGACCTTTGTACTCCTAAGTTGGTTGCAGCAATATTTACAATAGCTATCATTTGGAAACAACCTAAGTGCTCATTAACTGATGAATGGATAAAGAAAATGTGGTACATAGACATAATGGAATATTATTCAGCCACAAAAAAATGAAATCCTGAATATAGTAGAAGGAATGTCAGAACAAATGGGCAATGTAAGTGGAGAGAAATTTTAAGAAAGAACAAGAAGTTGTAGACATCAAAATCATAGTGATAGAACTGTTATCTACGGAATGGATAATTGCTTACATGGGGAGAAAAAAGAAGAATGAATTTCAGCTTTTCTCTGCCTTGTATTGCTTGGATGGAGTGGTGGTATCAGACAAATCAGGACTTTAGAAGAGAGAGGTTTGATGTGGAGAGTGTTGATGAGATGGTGAGTTTAGTTTGGGGCATCTGCAAAGTATCCAAAAGGAGAGGTGAACTGATAAATGCAAAATTCAGTTGAAGCTTTGCAGAAAAGTTCTTGTGAGGGACATGAATCAGGTTCATTAAAGTCATGGGGGATATATGGGATTGTGGGAAAATGGGTAAAATTAGACAAGAAGACAGCCAAAGATTGGACTATTTAACTCTAAAAATGCAGGGACACCAACTACATGGTACACTATTCTACCCTAATTCCAAGCATAGTGTCTGGCGCACAGGAGAGATACTAGTCTCAGGTGAATAGGTGATGAATAATGAATGAGTGACTGGGAGAGGAGAAGTCAGCAGGCAGTGTGCCGGGAAGAAAAGGGCAAAGACAAAATCATTGGAGGTGAAGCTTTGAGACAGTGTTTTGGGATGAAGGGAGGAGAACATTTCAGACTGGGGGAGTGATCATTATAGCAAACGCTCATGTTATACCATTTTTATTAAATTAACCACTACATGAACATGTGTTCAACGAACCTTTCCTAAATTTTATTTTTAAAGTCATGTCCTTTCAAAACCACAAACAGTTCCAGAAAAGATAAAAGGTCAAACTTCCTCATGTGACTAGCAAGTTCCTTTACAGTCAGGCATTTACTCATATTGGTAGCCTTACTGCTCACTGTTTGGCTCTTTTCCATGTGTGTTCCTCTCATGGTTTCCCATATAAGTGAAGTTTCTACTTGATTCCAAGATGCTATAGTCTGGATGTTAAATGTCCCACAGGCCCATGTGTTACAGGCTCCCCAGGTGGCGCTGTTGGAGGTGGTGGAAACTTAAGAGGTGGGGCCTAGTGGTTTATCTTCCTATCATTGGGGGTGTGCCAATTGAAGGGGATGTTAGGATTGCAGGCCCTCCTCCTCCTGTCTTCTGCATGAGATGAGTGGTTTCTCCATACACTGCTGACATGATGGGTTGCCCTGCCACAGTCCCAGAAGTGATGGGGCCAACCGGTCATGGACTGGAACCTTTAAAGCTGGGGAAAATGAACCTTTTATCTTCATAAGATAATTGTTTCAGGTATTTGTTATGATAACAGAAAACTCTCTACAACAACCTCTCATGATAGGCCCTACCTCCTAAAGGTTCTGTCATGCACCAATAGTGCCACTCTGGGGACCAAGCCCTTAACACACAGAATATTCAGCATTCAACTGTAACAACTATGGTTTATAACTTGGAGGTTAGGTGTCCTCCAAAAGCTTCTGGGTTAATGAGGGAATATGCAGAGATAAAATGATTAGGAGAGCTGAAACCTAATCCATCTATTCTAGTCTAGTTTGAGTGGACTAACGGGGTAGTAACTGTAGGCATAGGGGGCATGGCTGGAGGAGGTGGGTAACTGGGGTCATACCCCGAGAGGGTTCACCTATTTCCTGTAGCCCCTTCTCTCCT
This sequence comes from Urocitellus parryii, assembly GCF_045843805.1. Classification (NCBI taxonomy): domain Eukaryota; kingdom Metazoa; phylum Chordata; class Mammalia; order Rodentia; family Sciuridae; genus Urocitellus; species Urocitellus parryii. The sequence goes on along the minus strand of NC_135539.1, from coordinate 58,573,655 downwards.
GCCCCCTTCTCTCTCTTTATTACCCAACTGCCATGAGGTGAGCAATGCTCTTCTACTGCACCATTCTGCCATTATATTCTGCCTCACCTTGGGTCCAGAGCAATGGAGTCAGCCAACCAGGGACTAAACCACTAAGACTCTGAGCCCCACATAAACTTTTCCTCCTCTAAGTTGGACTTTTGTTGGGTATTTTGGTTAAGTAGTGCAAAGCTAGCACAATCACTATATCTGGCATTAATAGATGTAAGGTGTCTTTAAATCTAGATGAGAAATATTTAAATGTTAGTAGATGTATTGTGTCTTTAAATTTAGATGAAAAAGAGTGTTATATGTCTTACCTACTCATATCAAAGTAGAAATCAGCTATTTTTTGAAAAACATGACAAAATTAAAGTGGAACCCTGAAGGAGGTTTGCCTAAGATATGTTTGAGATAGGGTTTTAAAGTCCTTAATTAAGTAAAATTATTCATGTTAGCTCATCCTTAATTAAAATACCATACAATATCTGATTTAATTTTGACACCAATATGAAGTCTGACATTCATATTATAAAAACATACCACTGATAAAATTTTGAAGTCCTTAACACTACAACAATAGTGTTATGACCCCACAAAATAAGTCATTTTGAGCTCTTTAAATCAGTTAGAAGGTCATTAATTAATAAAATATTAGAACATAAACAAATTCCCAGTATTATGAGATCTAAGACTTAGTGACTAAATAACTTGTATCCAATTAAAATACACGAAAGCTAACCTTGAACATGAAACAAATATGCTTAGTCATATTCATATTTGGAACCATTGAAAAAGAAAAACAATGAAATCTGACATTATGTGGGTTACTGGACAAATGCAGCCAATTTACGTAGGTGGCCATCCACTGCCACCCTGCCAGAGAGGCCTTCTGTTCACATGGATTCTTGACTGGCCAAGCTAACCCCCCCAATATGACCATGGTTTAAGATTTGGTTTATGAATTTTTTCACTACAAGAGTGAAAGAATGGGAGACGTTAGAGATGAAGTTTTCAATTGCTTGTCTTTCTCATTTTGGAATGTAAAACGATCATCACACGCCAAAACTCTCTAACTTCCCATGCTTTCATTATTAATGAACTGATGGTACTATTAGTGAATAACTGTTTGTCATCAGAATCATGGTAAGACTAGATTCATCTAGGTGACATACAAATAATCTGCCTACTGTGTCCATAGATGCGCTTTAAGTGACTTGGTCCATAGTGTATATAAAAAGAGAAGCTAATTGAGGATGCTAATATTTTTTTTCAAACAAGGGTATTAGATTGAACAGTATTTATGCTTCATTGGATAATGGGATTGCTCTGCAATCTGTGTAGGAATACCTCTTAACATTTTATCTAAAGTATAGTGCATGTTGGTTATATTGGCCACATTCTCATCACTGAAATGTACAACGTTGCCTGATTCAACTGTGTCTACATGAGAGGAGGTATTGCCTTGGAAGGAAAACTTCTTCCTGATTTCTGACAGAGTAATATAAATCTGTACCTTTTCTCTTCAGATTTCTTTATGTTCCAGAGTCTCTGAGACTCAGCCTCTAGTAAGTATTTTCTGTTTTATGACCTAGTTTTTTTTAAATTTCATCTGAATCTCTTTAAGTAGGACTTGATCAGTTGATTTATAAGCAAAACTTTCTTCTATTTTTTTCATTTCAATGCTAGTTCCATCTCTAAGGATGATAGTATATGAATTCTTACATAATTTTAGATCAAGAAGAACTTTCACACAGATTTTAGAGTTAATGCTAGTATTAATTATGGTCTTTGGGTGATAACAATGAACGGGTCAATGTAGGTTTATTGGTCCGAGCTAGATGTTGATAATGGATGAGGCTGTGCATATGTGGGGCCAGGCACATATGGGATAACTCTGTACTTTCCATTTAGTTCTGCTGTGATCCTAAAACTGCTTTTAAGAAACAAAATCTGTTTTTAAAATTTCTCCCTCAAACCTTACCCATACAATATATTATGAAACATTTAAATTTTGTCCATATGGTAGCCAAAAATGGTATCTCAAGATAGTTATAATTTTTATTTCTCTTCTTTTGATGAAAGAATTTTTTTCTGTAAACTCTCTTTATTTTTCTAGGAGGTTATATTCTTGTTATCCATTTTAAAGTTTATTAGTAATGATTTAAGAGTTTTACTGTGGTTTAGTTTGTTTTGTTGGAGAGTAGCTCCTTTTATATATAGGTTTTAAAAAATTTTTTATTATTTTTAAATGATGGAATAATTATACATCTTTATGGGGTACAGTGAAGTTTTGATATATTTATATATCATGTGTTTATCAGTTTAGGATTCTTAGGTTATCCATTTTTTCAAATATTTCTCTTTTCTGTTTGATGAGATCATCCAAAAATCATCTTCTCTGGCTATTTTGAATTACACAATACAATACTGTTAACTATAATCACCTGCTGTGTAATAGAACACCAGAACTTACTTTTACCTGGCTGTGGCTTTGTACCTATTCACCAAACTCCATTCACCTTCCCCCAGCCTGTGGTAAACACCAATTAGTTCTAATGGCTCTTACTTACTCACATTTATATAACTTCTACCAAAACCATAGATCGGATCAGTACACTTAATCTTACTCCCATTCCTTTTACTCTCTTCCACTATTCAGTGTTAGATAATATTTTTAAGTAATTAGTTGTATACCCTTAAATACATTTATTTAAATAAAAGCAAATTTTATTAATGGATTTCTTGTCTGCTGCTGTATCTGTTGACACCCCAGCTACCATAAATGATAGCATCAGTGAACTCTACCTCTCAGTTTTTTTTTATCTCTTACCAATTTTTAACATTTGTGATATTTTACCATTAGCAGGGCATATGATATTTACTTTCCTTTGTCTTTCCAAGTCCCTACATCTGTTTAAGTGTTAGTTCTTCAATTAAATATTTTCCATGTTTACCAACAGTACTTTTGCTGTAAATTTCTCAAATCATCTTTTGGTTAGCCAAAATCATCCCTTAATATTTTATTCAGGAATCCTTTAGGGGAAAAATATTCCTTGAGTTCTGGTGTGTTTTATGCTCATTGTCTGTATACTTGAAGAATTTTGTAGATATCAAATTGCTAACTTTCTTTCTTTTAAAATCTTGAATGTTGTTCTACTATCTTCAGTTATTGAATGTAGCTGTTGAGAAATCTTACATCAAACTAATGTTTCCCTCCAAAAGTAGAATGATAATAGTTCCCAACTGGTCTGTTAGCAGTCTTGCCATATGCGTGTCTCAGCATTTCATTTAGCACCTGCCTTGTCTTCTTTCACTCTCAATAGTGATGATAAATTAGATGACTGTCCTATTACAGTGGCATAGTCCTTTGCATTCTTGACAGAGAGATTTCCAATAATTTTCTTATATGTATTTATTTTGAAAAGTTCTGAGAAAAGTTTATAATACAATGTATCCACCCAAAGAATAGAGTCAGGTCTTCCTGATTTCTTGTAGTATCTGAAATTATACCTTTAAATCTGTTTTCCTATTATATTGCTTTGGTCATTAATTTGATTCTTATCAGTGACTATAGTTATGATTATGTTGAGTCTCCTTTGCATGTCTCCCTTTGACATTCCTTTCTAATCCTTTTAAAAGCCTTTTAAATTTCTATTATATTTAATTACATTGCACTTTCTTATTGTTCTTTACATTAATTGTCTTTTATGTTCACTCCAGTTTTTTAACTTTCTGAAATGACATTTTCTTCTCTATTTTCCTTTATTTTCTAACTCACATTTAATTTTGTTTCAACATGTCTTCTCTGATTTCTCATACTGTTTCTTTTGTTCTTTCTCTAATGAAACTGGTTTCTTTTTTTTTAATTTTTAGTTGTAGATGGACACAATACCTTTTTTGTTTGTTTTTTGTTTTTGTTTTTTAATGTGGTGCTGAGGATCGAACCCAGTGCCTCACACGTGTGAGGCAAGCACTCTACTGCTGAGCCACAACCCCAGCACCCCCAAGACTGATTTCAATTGGTTATTTAAATTTTTAAAAAAAGTTTGTGCCAAAACATTTTGTCAAAATTTCATTCTGCATCATGATTTCATCTTAATGCATTTTCTTTTTTGTTAATAAATATTGCTTTCCCTCCCTCCATCTTATTTTTTTCTTTTTATGGGCAGGCCCTAACTTCAGGAGGGTGTGTATTTCCTGGTATTTTTGTGAGGAGCTAATGTAGAGCCCTTCTGCCAGGCCCCGTGCTGATTATCTCTTCCTCTGCACAGCTTCTGCCTGATCTCAGCTGGTTTGGGCAGCTCTCACATATATTTTAACAACTGTTGATTAATGTCTCTCTTAAGATGCTATAAAGGTTAACTTTTGCCTTTTTGTTGTCGTTTTCATCCTGCCTTAGGTTTTTGATGTCTTCTGAAAGTACAGATAAAATGCTGAACTCACTCTTTAAGGAAGTCTTACTGAGGGAGAGCCCAGTCATTGACCTAACTCGATTTTGTCCCTCTCTGCCTCTTTAATTTTTTCCCCTTTCTGAGTTCTCCGAAGTCATTCTCTCGTGCAGTTACTTTGGGTTCTAGGAACAACAGGTCTGACTTTATGAAATGGATGGCAACTATACCCAAGCCATAGGGAGCCTCACAGAAAAGAATCACTCAATGATGAGTAAGAGCAATTATCCATGATGGGACTGAGGCTGTCCCCCGTTAAGCATGAGCAGTCATCTCAAGATGGGAACCAAATTGCCCCCTCAAGAGATGATAGATTCCTGGGAGCTTCATGGAACCAGACTTGAGAACCATGATCAAGCAGATCCCAACCTGATTTCCTGCTTTGCCAGCTATGCAGCCATGTAGCTGTGTAAACCCCTGGCCCTTGCCTTTGTTTTTCCTTTTCTATAAAACCTCAAAGTTCCTGTCAGTCCTTCAAAGGCAGATCTTAGGTCACCAGACCTTTCTCTGTTCTTCCTCATGTGGCCACACTGATTAAAGCTTCTTCCTGCATTTAACCATCACTCCTTTTCTTTTTGATTGGTATTTTGGGATGGGTGGCCCAGTCTAACCCCAGAGTGAGGACCTTGACTCTTAAACTCTAGTAACATTGTAGATTTTATTTTATTTTGCCCATAATTATGTGAAAAGAAGAAAATGTGAAGTTACATCCTGCTAATTCTAATTTCAATAAAGTCCAGTTTTACCTGAATCCAGAGGCCCACCTTTTGGCTTCTGTTGTCAAACTTCGAAAAAAGAAGGAACAAAGATGATTTAACCCTGTTGTTTGCAACATGCATATATATTCATTTTCATTAATGATTTTCAGTAGTTTCATCTTAGCAAAATATGTACTATGGTTTCCATTTTAAGATGAGAAAAATGTGATGTCACTATTTCTACTATGCTCTGTGGTAATAACTTAATATGTAGATTTTACAGGCCAGATGAGGATATTCAACATTATATAAGACCATATTTTTTTCATGAATTGAAACAAGATATTTGAAAATGAAACCCTGAGCATACCTTCTTCTTCCCATGCTCCAATTACTTTGGAGCACTTGATTTCAAATATGATCGATCAGTAGAACATCAAGTTTTTGGAGGAAATACCTCAGAACAATGAAGGGAATGCATGGGGTCTATTCCCCGATGATCTTTATTATATATGATCGGGTTTTTCACGTGAGGATTTATTTGCTAAAGGAGTCCCCTTACCTAAAGAAATGATGCAAGACAACTACTTACCTACAGAATAAGGGGAATACATATCCCTGGCTTCTTTGTGGTAATTGCAGGAAAACCACATGTCCACACAAGTCATCTAATCTCTTTGTTTTTCTCCAATAGCTTAAAAATGTATTTTGGTTTATAACTTATCTTTTAGTGCCTTGGGTTGCACCAAAGTTGAGTGTTAAGGCTTCAGTATGATTTACTCTAGAAGGAAAGAGGGACTGGGTGTCAGGCATTGGGGATGGTATAAGCATGGATGATATATGTGGGGAACTACATGCAATTCAGATTCACTGGAAAATTATGGGAAGGGGTTACATATTATTTCCTTGATCCATATTTAGGAACTGGAAAAGATATTTTTTATCAATTAAGTGTGATCTCTATATAGATGTGTGTGTATGATATGTATATATTTGGCTTATTGTGACTAATTGATGATACTTTCTACTTTCCTCTTTTTCTTACCTACGTTTTTCCTATTCACAACCTCTTGTAGCTCCCTTGGTGGAATAACTGAAAATAATGCAATTTTGAATTTGGGACATGGGAACGAAAGAGCAAGAAGCTTTTCAGAGGTTCTGAAATCAGAGCTTGCTCATCAAGCCAAAGCAGTCACAACTTGGTACAGTGCCAGAAGAGGAAGGGCTTCTGCTCTGTATTTTTCTTTTTTCTGCAGCGCTGTATTTTTCCATCATCCTCTGACATCTTCCGTTCTTATCTGCCCTCTCAATACTCCATAGCAGAATCATTCTTGTGACACTTCCATCTGCTTCCTCTCCTTCCACCTCAATCAAGGAAGTCTTTGTGAATTTGAAAACACCCAAATAACTTACAACAACTTGAAGTTGTCTGTATAGAACACTGAAAGACAAAGTCATTGACTTTAGGACAGTCATGTATGGACAACCTTGGAAGAGCTAGCCTGGAATTTTCCTGAGTCGAGAAGGCTTCTAGACTCAAAGCCACCCTGGTTAATATCCCCTGTCACTTTATCTCTTGCATTACATAATTCCAATTCTCCAACATCTTGTACTCCTGGAGGTAGGAACTGACCCAGCTCAGCTGTTTTCAGTTTTATTGGTCCCCAACCCTGCTGTCACTGCCATCCAGAGAAGTGTTCTTGAGAGGCTGGGGCAGGAGGGTTGAGGAATTACATCACACTGCATGTAAACATCAGAATTTCTGGGGTCAAGGAGGTTAATAGCTTGAAAAATTCACATTTTCTGATAAAACTCCTCGAGGGAAGTTCTTACACTTCCCACTCCTACAGCTGACTGCAAGGATCACCCAGTTGGGGCTGTTTTCTTAATCTCGTGATGCTTTCCATGATGTGCCAAACAACAAACTTATTTTCACGAGATACTTAAATGTCATGAAGAGAGGAAAGGAAGAGCTTCTCAGAAAAACATCTCAAAAGTGGGTGGAAAAACTGCAGCGGCAAAAGCTGACTGGTCCCTGACAATGTAGCTGGCTGCTGTCATTATAGGAAACCAAGGAAGTATTGATTATGAAAACTGTTGATATGGAATTTTCTCTACTACTTTTCTTTACTACTTTATTGAGCCCAATGCTGACTGAGTCGTGCTATTGGTGACGTCCACAGTTACTTTGATCATGAGGAATGTTCTTGCCGTTTCCCCTTGGTTTCAGTGAAGTCCCTATACTTAAAATTATAGGGTTTAAGTTCCTAATAGCTAACATTCCCTGGGACAAAGTATCCCCTGCCACCTCCCACCCCCACCAGAGCTTATACTGAAAGTAAAAGTTTAAATATAATTCTGTGATCTAAATGTACATCACATTTGTAATCAGTTTATGAACTGGACCCAGCTTCTTGAGACAGGTGAAATGTTTATTCCAGTAACCTCCCTTATAACATGTTGGCCAGATTATAAATTACTTTTTCTGGGGTATACAATTATTTGAAACCTCTCATTCTAGTAGTGAAGTGTCAGTCCAGTTTAATTATTTAACTTCACATTTGACTCCTCCAGTTCTCCTGGTATCTCTGTGGAGGAGGGTAAGGGAGAGAACCTGATTCTCAACCACTTTTCCTCCTCCCTTTTGAGGTCTTTGCTCTTTCTCTGTTGGGGATTAGTGAGAGGAAGGAAATGGAAAAGGGCAAAAGTGTTTTACTTTGCTGAACTTGCTGATGCTGCTTTTCCCTTAGAGATTGAATGTGGGCATGCTCAGTGTAGTCACCTGTCATGGATCTGTGCTGTGTGGTGGGTGTGGTTCTGGATAGAGTGTTCAGGTGGTATAGTGGATGCTCACGTGTAGCACTCCAATGGGGTTTTTTTTGAAAACCTACAGGGACCTCCCACATTTCTAGGTGATATGGGAGATTTGTTTCTGGTTTTACCAATCCCATCATCCTCTGTTTTATAGCTCACAACACAGGTGTCCTGACCTACAGTTTCTGGCTGCTTAGTGTTTTAAGTGGCATTTCTTGCTCTTCTGTGGAATTCTAGGAACTTTGAGTCAAATCTCAATTCTGTGTCTACTATAGAAAAATCTACTACTATAGAAAAATCCCTCAGCTTTACCATGCTAAGTAATGGGAAAGTGGGCTAACTTATATTGTTCCTGCAATCACCATTGGCCTCTTTTACCCTCTCTGCACATTACCTCAACAGAATCAGGCATTGCAGTTGCAGAACAGATAATAGCATTAGACCTAATCCAGGGGGCAGTTGAGAGACTTGCCAACTTTACAAGTGATCCTTGTGGAGTCTGACTCCCTGGCATTCAGGAAAAATATCCTCCTTCCTTCCAGAAAGAAATATGGTCAGAGAATTCAATATTTCAAGGGATATTTGTTAGCTTCCTTGCAAATTCCTGAAGGATATGGATGTGTGTAAGTAGAAAACTGAAAGGTAAATGAGTTTCCAGGAAAGGAACAAGAAAGTCAAGAATATGAGAGAGAGAACACAAGATGTTTTCCCTCTAGCTAGAATCAAAACTTTCTCTCTTCATCCAAATCCTCAATGATGTTCCTGGCAAGAAACAGGCACCCTGTCAATGGATACTGACACCAACTACTCACTCCACAGAAAGACATCCAGAGTAATTGGGCTGGCTGTCTCTTGTGTACCAAAATGTTCCTTTATACTCTTCACTTAACTATGATCACAAACTCTGATGATATTTTGGTGGACACCCTTTGTTATAGGTTACATCGGGGCCCCACAGAGATCTCCACTGTCTAATACCAGAAAATTGTTAATATGTGCCTCATATGATAAAGGGGACTTCTTGAGTGTGATTAAATTAATGATCTTGAGATACAGAGGCTATCCTGGATTCAGTGTAATCAGGGCCCTTTCAAGATGCATGCAGGAAAGGGTAAGGACCATGAAAGCAGGCATTAGAGAGATTAGGCAAAAGATAACCAGCAGCCTCTAGAATCCAGAAAACACCAGGAGCTTATTCTCTGCCGAGGATTGTGTCCTCCCGCCTCGGGAAGGAACACAGGCCTGTTAGTGCTCTCTTGACCCTGGGGCACTGAGACGGATATAAGACTCTGGAACTCCAGAATCATATTGTATCATTTTAAGGCACCAAGTGATTTGGTACAGCAGCAAAAGGAAACCAAATATATTTCTCATGTTCCTTGCCCTCTTGCAGGACCCACTTCATGTTCCAGAAGTTTCTTCTCTTCTGCTTCTTTCATTGCTCTGCATCTCTTCTACCTAAGTTGCATTCCTTCAGGTCTTTAACAAAGGTTCAAGTTCATGATCTTATCAATGAGACATTGAAATGTCACAGCCTTTCCCTATGCTCCTCAATTTTTACAGGTGGTATGTTGTCAATTCTGCATACCTACCTTCTTCACCTGCAATCAGAGTCTGATGGATTCAATTTTGCTGTTTGGTGTTTTGTGGACAAAACAGAAAGATGGGTTTTGTTGTTGTGTGGGGTTTTGTTTGGGTTTTCTTATCCTGGAGTTTCCCATGCAATGAAACATCCTTGCACAATGTCTTCCTTGCAATGAAAAATAGATACATTTCTCTTTTTTCAGCAATAATGAGGAAAGGTCTGTCTCTAGTGTAAAATGAAAAATCTGAAAAAGATCCTATGAGTGTATTGAAACTTGGCTCGCCCTTTCTCACAGAATCTAATCAGTCTGAGTTAAAGGACAAATAGATTCAGTATCAACCTGATATTAGGCAACTGACTGGAGAAAATTACTAACCTTGTCAGAGATTGAAACTTCAGGCCAAGTTAAGTTTAATTCTCTGCTATGCTTGTCTTTTGTTGTTATTGGAAGGCTGGGGCTGGAGCTCAGGGGTAGACTGCTTGCTGGGCATGCGCAAGTCCCTCGATGTGATCAGTCCCCAGTACCACAAGTAAAAGGGGAAGGGGGAAAGGTGTGGAAACTACTTTGGGTAACATTTATTTTCAATACCACATCTCTTTTTTTTTAAATTATTTTTGAGACAAGGTCTCCCTAAGTGTCCCAGGCTGACCTGATCCTTCTGCCTCAGCCTCCCAAATAGCTGGGATGACAGATATGTGCCATCATGCCTGGTCTTCAGGTGGCCTTTCTGATGGCTTCTTGTCCCTTATTTTTTTTCTTGTAATTAAAAATAATAATGCAAGGCATATTTTAAAGTTGTGGGAATCCATATTCTAACAAGCAAAGGGATTATCTTATCTCCACAATGCCCTCCACAGGTATTAAGTATCTTCTTAAGTGTCTCCAAACATGGCTTCATTGTTAGGCAAAGCTGCCTTTGTGAGAGAATTCAAGGAAAGCTATAATGTTCTTCCTCCTTTGAACTAAAATTCTACATCTGACACATTTTGCTCAGATAAATGAATTATTCTGAGAAAATATGCATATGTGTCCATGTGTTTGTAGATTGATTGATAGTTTTGTGCATTTAGATATCCTATTGAAGACATGCAAATGAATATTTTAAAAATGTTCCTGATTTTTAAAAAATCCCAGATGCATGCTGAAGCCTCCTGCCTTTCATAAATGTGGTCAAAGTTGGCCTAAATCCCAGATCCATAGCTGGTGACAGTTCAGAGCCCTCCCAGGATTTTTCTGACATCCTTCATTGAACTCTTTCTACTCTCAGTCCTCAAGTAATTCTGTCCTCCTAATATCCACGTGCTGTCCTTAAGACACAGCATTCACCCCAGCCATTCCATGTGCTTCATAATTTTAGCTATAGATTTGGGGGAGGGGTCACAATACAGAACCTAAAGGAGCCCATCTTCCCCTGGGTCAGCTCCCTTATCTTTTTCTTCTTTCTTTCCCCTTCTTCCTGATAGAATCATGAAGATTCTCCCCTTGCCTCCTGATCCCTGTTGTGTTGCAGGCTTCTACAATTGGCTTGAGCAATTTCCTCAAAATAATCACAGTGTGCTCCTTGAAAGGAACACCAGTGGATAGATTTTGTTCTGTCTTTGGAACAAAGAAAGAGTGTATCAATCATAGAGCCACCAAAGCAGGATAGAAATCGTCCTTTTCGTTTCCTCCTCCTTCCTAATTACTACAGTAGGCAACGATAGATATCTCAAGTCTCATGCTGTCGAAGATGATGCCCAGTTCCAGACGGGGAGGGAGAGACCTGGAACCACCCACTGGCTTCACATGATTTTCACCTCAATCACGTGGCCTCTCTGAGCCTGGGGAGTTTACAGAGATTGGGGGATGATGGAATTATCTCAAATGCGTGGTGGAAAAAATGGAAAGGCGCATAGCACCATACAGGTGTGTGTTATGATGATTCCTATGATGTTCATTTCAAGAAACAGACCGTGTGTACTTGAGTGCAGTTGTGGGAGAAGACTCACAGTTTGCATGCTTGATAAACTTGCCAGATTTAGCAACATCTTGGCTGCCTGCTTGGCCAGGAAACTCTATAAAGATTTGTTTTCTGGGGAGAGACTAAGGACTTCTTTCTTTAAGTCTTGAATTAGTGAAACTGTCCTTTCTGCATGTTTTTTTTTTTAATTTTTTAAAATTTTTTAACAAGTCCACCTCCAGTCCAGATGGCACCAGGAAGCACAGTGGCAGGACAAAATAACAAACAACAGCAATTACACTTTTGAAATATTCATCCATTTGTATGCGATTCAGGAGACTGGGAAATGTTTGAGGACAACTTCAAGGATAAACAAGATCAGTGAAATATAGAATATCTGTGATTCAGAGGCAGGGAACAGTGAAGTGACATTTATTTACGCAAGGATGGGATAAATAGTTTTATTTTTGAGTCAGTTTTCCAACTCACTTCAGCTAAGACCCACAAGAGGAAGGTGAGAGGAAGGAGCAGCTGGACGGGCACTCATCAAATCTGGAAGAACGCCAGGCTCAGGAGCAGCCCGGAATGGGCAGGGAGGATGACGGCAGCTGACACCGAGTCCAGGAAGCAGTGACTTGGTTGTGCCCCCTGATCCTTTGTGCATACATTTATCAGTCAGGCAATCATCCTGAAAGCCACCATCCTCTCCCTTCTCCTCTAAGGTCATCCGTGACCTAGTTACTACACATAGCAGCTTCACCTCCATTCATCATCCTTCTTTATTTTCTCTACAGCATGGCACAATGAAAACCCCATTTCACCAAATTCCCCTTTCTGTTGGCTTTTAGGCCAGGCCTTCTCCTGACCCTCCTCCTGAGTCTCTTGCCTCCTCTATCCCAGGTCCATATCATGATGTATTTTGCTGTGTGACTCTGTTTCTTCTTCTCATAGCCCTCATTTCCTTGGAAACTTATCCAGCATAGATTTAGTTATCAGTTCTGTTTTAGACCATTTTTTTTTCTTTTGCTGCTATGTCTAAAATGACCCAGCCCAGATTAGCCGTACAATAGGAAAAGTTTATTTGAGGGCCCACGGTTTCAGAGGTCTCAATCCCTAGACAGCCAGCTTTATTCCTCAGGTCTCCAGGTGAGACAGGTGAGACGGAACAACATGGTGGAAGAGGATGGCAGAGAGGAGCAGTTCACACGATGATCAGGAAGCAGAGAGACATTCCACTCTCCAGATACAAAATACATACCTCATAGCCACACTCCCAGTGCACTGCCTCCTCCAGCCATACCCTGCCTCCAGTTACTACCCAGTTAATCCCATCAGGGATCAGTTCTCTGATTAAGTTTAAGATTATGATCCAATCATTTATCCTCCAAATCTTCTTGCATTGCTGTACATATGAGCTTTGGGGGGACACCACATCTAAACCATAACAGTTCTACTACTTTCAAACACTATAGCTTCATCCCTGATTTCTTTCTCCACTTTGACTAGTTTGAAAAATCCACTGACAGCCATTCAAATGAGGTATCTCATCACATTCCCAATTCATTATTTTTTTTAAAAAAAAGTAAACCCGTCCTCTCCTTCATGATCTTCCTGTGCCATGTTCCTTGTCTCTATTAATAGCACCATTGTTCCCACCCCTGCCCACTCCAACATCCTTTCTCACCTAACATTAGTGCCTTAATTTTATCTTCCATCTTTCCATAGTCACTCCTCCCATCCTCCCTCTTTTCCTCCATCCTCCACCATCTCTAGGTCTCTCTTTCCCCTCTCATTAGCTAACCGGGTGCCAAGATATGTCAATTTTGTCAGTTCAGTTGTTTTAAGTCAGTCTCCATCTTTTTGTTTAAACTGTGATGATCCCGGAACAGATTCACTCACTCCAATTATGTCTGTTTTTAATTATAAAATATTTTAAATTTAAAACTATAGAGATAAATTTAAGAGCTGTCTGTGAAAAATACCCAGATACTGCAAATATTAATGTTTTACCATGTGACTATGGTGATTTTTAAAAAAGACATAAAGCATGGAAAATCATTCTTTCATCTCCATTACTATCACTACTAGTCATGCCCTTCCCCATCCGCAGAATGAATAACCATTCTAAAATGGGAAAATATCCTTGCAATCAGTTTGATAGTATTAAGAAATGTAGATACATTAACAATATAGAGTATGGTTATATGAATTTTTCAAAGTTTCATGAATGATAAACCAAATATCCTTGCAATCAGTTTGATAGTATTAAGAAATGTAGATACATTAACAATATAGAGTATGGTTATATGAACTTTTCAAAGTTTCATGAATGATAAATTAAACCTATCCTTCTGCAACTTGTTTATCATTTCACATTATTCTTGAAATGATTCTATAAATATTCTCATTTTAATTAAAGTATCAATTTTAATTAAATGATTATACCAAAATATATCCATTTGTTTATTGATAATATTTGAATTTTTCCCAGTTTTTTTCTCAATATCAGAATTCTTTGTATACTTACTAAAATTTATTTTGGTCGTATACCCAGAATTGGAGTTACTGGACACACATTTGTTCAATTTTACTAGAAATTATTACCAACCGTTCTTTTTTGAACATATTTTTTAAAGAGAGAGGAGAGAGAGAGAGAATTTTTTAATATTTATTTTTCAGTTTTCAGTGGACACAACATCTTTATTTTATTTTATGTGGTGCTGAGGATCGAACCCAGCGCCCCGCGAATGCCAGGCAAGCACATTACCGCTTGAGCCACATCTCCAGCCCTACCTACTGTTCTTTAAAAGAGATAGATCAAAAAACATTTCTACCATCAACATAAAAATTCTATTCCAGGATATGATTACCCAATTTGATGTTATCAGTCATTGGATTTTTTTTTTGCCAATTTGACCAATACAAAGATATATCTGATCATTATTTCAAATGACATTTGCATGAATCCTGGTGATATTACATGATAATACATGTATGTATTGGATTTTTAGATTTTGTTTTCTACATTTTGCCAATAAGTACCACTTGATTTTTAAAAAATTTGTTTACTTATTTGTTTATTTACTTATTTATTTCTTGCCCCTGAGGATTTATCCTAAGGGCGCTTTACTACTTAGCCACATTCCCATCCCTTTTTGTTATTTTGAGACAGTCTCAAAATAAAAGGCTTCACTATGTTGCTCAGGCTGGGTTTAAACTTGCTACCCTCCTGTCTCAGCCTCCCAAATCACTCGGATTATTGCTCCACTGTGCCTGATGCTTGGTTACTTTTTTGAGTTTTGTGTTTTTCTCCTTGATTTGTAGGAGTTATAAAAAAATGTGTAGAAATTTTATGTCATCTTTATGCTATCAATTTCTAACTTGTTGTTTTAATTACACTTTGCATGATTGTTAGATTTCCTGTTTTCTTTCATGGCCTAGTATTCATATGCACTTGAGAAGAACATTAATTCTGTTGTTAATGAGTGGAATGTTGTATGTCAATTAGATGATGCTGGCTCATGGTGTTGTTCACATAAATAGTTTTGCTGACTTCTGACTACTTGTTACATAACTGAGAGAAAAGCATTAAGTTTCCATTATAATTTTGACCTTGTCTGTCTTGTAAATTTTGTGTGATTTTGCCTCATGATTTTTTGATGCATTGTTGTTAGGTACATATATGTTTTAGATCATTTTTATCTTTTTGGTACATTGACTTTATGTTGTTAAATAATATTCATCTTTATCCCTTAAAATATTTTTGCTGTGAAATCAAATTTATCTAATATCAATATAATCCCCTTAATTTGATATGAGTTATCCATTGAATGGTTTGTTTTATAACAACCTTTCTCTTTTTACTTTATCTATATATTTATCTTTATAGTGGGTTTCGTGTAGACTATATACAATGGGTTCATTTAATTTTTAATCCAATGTGACAATCTATCTTTTAATGAATGTACTGATATTATTTATATTTAGTGTAATTATTGACCTTATTGATGGAAAAATATATCATCTTTCTAGGTTTCTTCTATCTCATCTGTTTTTTGGTCTGACTCATATTGGATTGAGTAATTTACTATTATGTTTTTATCTCCTCTATTAGCTTGTTAATTATATAGCTCTCCAAAGACATTATTCATTGTGGAGCTCACAATGTACATCATTGATTACAACCTTTCCTCAAATATTATACAATTTCACATGTAATGACCCTTAAACAGTATTCTCACAATTACTCATTTATATTTTGATTGGTATTATGATTGTTTATTACACATTGTGTACAAAATGCTTATACAGAAAACCACTGCTTTTTTTTAAGAGTTTCATAGTAGAGCAATTTAAATAAGAATGTAATGAACTTCACATACACTTTCACTGATGCCACTTCCTGCACTCTTCATGTCTTTGTATCAATCCCCCTTTTTGTCTGGTATTATATTCCTCCTGCCTGAAAAAATTTAACATTTCTTATAACACAGATATTCTGGTTATGAGTTTTCAATTTTTGTTGCTCTGAAGACTTAGTTTTTGACTAACGACTTCTTCATTATCCTATAATTATTGAAAGATTATTTTAACCAAGTATAGAAATTGTAGTTGGCATTTTAAAAATTTCAGCACTTTAAAGATCTGTCAACAGTCTCCTACCTTTGGATTGTGTCAATTTTTGCTGCTGATAAGTTCCTCATGAGCATTGTTAATTACCATGACCATGGTTTTTATTTCTGCATTGCTGTTTGGTCTTTCTTAGGGAATTTCAGCATGGACAAGGTGTTGCTTTTTTTTTTGGGGGGGGGGCTTTTTATGTAAGGGTTTTACTTTAGCCAAGGTCACTTTCAGTGCATCCTTAGATTAAAATTCTTCAATGGATGCTTTATGTATTGGGTGACAACTGCATTTGCTACCTAATTGTTATTATTCCTTTTCACCTTCAGTTTCAGGCTTTCTCTGTGACCTCAGATCTCCAGTGAATTCAGAAAAGGTAACAATTTCATAGCCTTATCCGTCTTCTTATTGCAAGGGTGATAGCCATATTTTTTCCAGCTTTCTACATCTCAAGCAAAATCCCTAAATATTTAAGTCTCTCTCAAACCACAAGGTTTGTCCAGAATATTTTGAGAGAGAATGCATAATGGATTGATGAGCTGTATTTTGCAAATGTTTGTTCAAAGGCCGCAACTTTAATAGGCACCACTATTGAAAGTGATCTGATAATAAATCAAAGCTGTAAAATTAATAATGGATAATATTTGTCAAGTGCTTAGGTACAATGCAAAGTGTTTTACATTGCTCTCAATTTCATTTAGGTTTCTTCCTATAGTTATAAGATAAGAAGTGATATGATCTCTACCTTACACATGAAGAAACCAAGATTCAGGAAGCAGGCGACCTGCCCGATGTGACTCAACTGTAAAAGGTTCCATCACATTCCAGAGGCCCTGGTCTTAACTACCGGGCACCACAGTTTCCTTTGGGTGATGTCAGGTTACTTTTTCTCTCATGAAAGGTGATCTCTCTTCCCATGTTTTCAGTGTTCCTTCTTTGATATCCTTTAAAGGAACAAAACAAATGCATAATGTTTTGGCCCAAGTAACATTTCTATCACTGGTTTTAAATTTATTTCTGTTTTAAAAGAGATTGATGAATTGTCTGCCATTTAAATCTTACCTACTACACACTATATAGTATAAAGTTTGTAAAAGTTTTGAAATAGGGGTACAAAAATTTCCTATTTTTATTCTCTATTTTTATTCTAAAACTATCATGTTTATCTCTCAGTTTTAGGAGAGTTGGTCTGCTCATAAATTCCATCACTCTCTTGCTTCTATTTCTGTCTAGCAAATTATTTCTTTATTCAGGAGGCAATAAAAGGTCACTGGAAAGAAGAATATAATATTCACTCATAAAATAAAGTTAAACAGTATTTAGCATTTATATCTTTCCAGTGTAGTAAACAAAATATGGTTTATTTGACTCAATGAAGACCTATGATACCAAAAAAGATAAATTTAATGATTTGTTTGAACACCGGAAGATAAATCTTTCACAGCATGCCCTCGGTGATGACATGCTGCCATTGTCCTAGTTTTTTGTAAAATTAGATAGAAAGGCAAAGCAGGCCTGGCTCTTATTCCAAAACATCCAGACACTGGTCTGCTGCTACTGCCTAAGGAGACCAGCTGAATTCATGCAAATTATGTTTTGTTTATTTACTTTTGCTTTTTATGCTACTTATTGAAATGATATAGACATGATGTATTATATTTGCAAGTGATGATAGAAGAAGTAAAGGTCAATTGCTCTTTTTAATTTGCTTTAATTTCAGTGGGTATCAGAAAGAATGTAAAATTCCCTGACCTTTCTTTACACATATCATGAGATAATTATTTCCTTTTTAAAAAAAGACAAGCAGATCTGTGATTGAAAAAAATTTGCAAGTTCACTAATAAAAGAGGGTTGGAGTTTAATATAAATGCTAATTTCTTATTTTTATAAAATTTCTATACATTTTACTTATAAAAATATTATGAAAAAAAATTGACTCAGGAAAAAGTTTGTTTATAGCTTCCAATCACTTTTGTTGCCATAATTAAAATAATACAATTATAAAGTATATTAAGTTAGTATCTTAACAATTCAGATACCAAAACAATGCATTCTTCCTTATGAACTACATGGTTTGAAATATTTTTATGCAGAGTTCTCTCTTACAGGAAGAGAGGAGAAAACTGGGGGAGTAAAAGGGAACAAAAGCATTAGAAGCAAATATTAAAAACTATACAGGACAAGTTTTTGTACCCTGTCCCTCAATCTAGTTATTTTCAAGAGATTTTGATATAGAAAGTGTAAATCTAGTTTCAAAATGTGCCAATTTTCTCCAAACTTATTCACAATAAAGAATTTCCATCTAGTCCTACTCCATTGCTTAGTCTTTTTTTTCTAATTTATTTTTTTAAAATTTTGTTTTTCATTATCAAATAAAAATCTTGTCTCATGCTTTTATAAGCCTTTCATAAAAGATTCTGTTCACTGAATGACAGAATCTGGCCTTTTCTTTTTATCTCTCTAATTAAAATAGTGCAAACTGGGGAAGCCATCAGTTAACTCTTGGTAAATGGCATTTATTTTGATCTCCCTTTATGGAAAGAATAATGGTGAAGGAAACAGAAATGTCCTGGTCCCTAAAATTAGATATAAATTCACAAATATTCAACCTACAGAATCTTCTGGGCCTTCAGAAATGGCACCCAGTAATTTATTTCGACATAAATCAACTTGCTTTCATTCTACAGCTAAGCTGTGCTGAGCTCATTTTTCAAAGGAACTTAACAGTTCAAGATTGTTCATGTGCTCTAGAATCTTACAGTTCTATATTTTCTTTCTTAACTGACTTCTCTGAAGTTTGAATCAAAGACCATACATCATGGTATAACTCCACCACTTAAGAGAATTAGCCTTCTGGCTACTATTTTGAATTTTCTGCCCTGGGCTAAACCTTATTGTTAATGTGGTTGTCTGGGATTATGAGGACTTGAGGTGGGATTATTTCCTTTTTTAAAAAAAAATTTCCTCATTGAATAAAAGTCTTTTGCTCTATTATTAAAGGCATAAGCAAGATCTTAGTACCTGCACCAACTACTGTCTATATATTTATTCCTATGTCCTAGGGCATCAAAAAGCATACCTATAATCCCAGTGCCTCAGGAGGTTGAAGCAGGAGGATTACAAGTTCAAAGCCAGCCTCAGCAATTCAGCAAGGCCCTAAGCAACTCTGCGAGACCCTGTCTCTAAATAAAATGCCAAAAAAAAAGTGTGCATGGGGGGCTGGGTATGTAGCTCAGTAGTTGGTCAAGTGCGCCTTGAGTTCAAGCCCAGTACCAAAATAAAATAAAATAAAATAAAATAAAAAATAAATAAAAGCCATGAGTAATGGACACATTGACCTAATAATGAATGCTTGTTAAAAGATTGCTTTTGATATGCACTAGCATTAATAAATAATGTCAAGCAAACAGCATAATCAACTCAGGCTTAATGAGCATCTATAAATATTATGACTGCTTGAGTGTTTATAGGATAATTAAGAAGGGATTGCTCAAGAAATTTAATTTCTAGTATAAAAAGGCCAGGCAGATGTTTAAACAGGCAATGTGCATTTAGGTGGCTCTATATACTATTCATTTCAGAATAAGTGATAAAGTATACCTACTGTACAAGTAAAAAAAGAGTATGTGGTAATTTTGTTGATAGTAGTCAATCTGTAAAAGTTGTTTATCTAAAAAAATAAGTGGCCAAAGTGACTTTATATAATATAAATGAAAGTCCTCTGATTTGGAAAGTAGCAATTTTACTAAAAAGGAGTGCCATTAAACATCACATAATCTTAATCAACTCAATTGACTTTTCTAGAATTTCTATGGATTGTTCATCCATAAAATAAGTGGTTGGGTCTTATGTCCTGCCAGGTTATTTTCAACTTCATATTACAAGGAGAAAAAAGCCAATAGAATAGAATCAGAGAGTCCTTTGGATATAGACAGACCAGACACTCTCCCACCAAGATAATAATATTTTCCTTTTTCCTAGGCCTTTTACAAAGCCTCCCAAAATACAGAACTTAATTCTAGAAAATCTGTAGGTATCTGAGGATAACACTGAACATAATTTAGGTCACCCCTCCTTATCTGATACATTTTTAGCTTATTTTAAACGTGGTTTCAGGTGTACAACATACTAGAACTAAGCAAGGCCTGTGTTTGACTTATAGGATGCTGTGGATTCAGGTCAAGAGTTTGGACTTTAGAACACAGTGGACCATGATTTAATCAAGATTTGATTTCATCACTTTTTAGTTACATGCATTTCAGTGAGATTCTTAATCCCTCTAAATATATTCTATTTTAAAATGGGTTTAATGATGTCTACTTTAGAGAGAACCAAGGATAAAATAAAATATGTAAATTTAATATTATGCCTGTCACTTAGTAGGTACTCAAAAACCATGAATTCCCTTTAGTAAAGTTAAAGATTAACATTTTGAGAAGAAACCTTTTGATTTGGCTGCTTACCATCATATTTTCTTACAGGTCAGGATGAATTCTGATGATAAAAATGATTGCTTATAAAAACAAATGAAACACAGTTGTAAATATGAACAAAATATTTCTATTTACAGTATCATCAAAAGAATAAAATACTTAGGGACACACTTCACCAAAGAGGTAAAGGGCATGTAAAATTAAAACTATAAAACACTAATGAAAGAAACTAAAGAAAATATAAATAAATGGGAAGACCTACTGTGTTTTGGGATTGGAAGATTTTTAATATTTTTAAATATTTCCATACTTCCCAAAGCGATCTATATATTCTATGAAATCCCTATCCAAATTCCTGCAGCATGTTTTATAGAAATAGGAAAATAATAATAAAATTCATATGGAACCACAAAAGATCCTACATAGCCAGAATAATACTAAGAAAGAGTAAAAACCTCACACTTCCTGAAGATATAGAAATTAAAACAGTATGGTATTGGCATAAAAATAGACATTTAGACCAACATAACAGAATATAGAGAGACCAGAAATAAATCATACATCCAACTTCAACAAAATTGTAATGTGCCACTTGAAATTTTGTTAAAGGGGTAGATCTCCTGTTAAATGTTCTTATTATAATTAAAAAAGAAAAACAAAGGAAGCCTACCCACAACAGAAAAAAGGAAAAAAAAACTAAATAATCTGATTTAAAAGTGAACAAATGATCTGAATAGATATTTTTCAAAAGAAAACATATAGTGACCAACAAGTATGTGAAAAAATGCTCAACATCATACTCATCAGGGAGAAAAAGAGATATCATCTCGCGGGAGTTACAATTGCTATATCAAAAAGACAAAAATAATAAATACTGGTGAGGACATAGAGAAAGAGAAACTCACATACACTGTTGGTGTGAATGTAAATTAGTATAGCCATTCCAAAGAACAGTATAGAACTTCCTTCAAAAACCACACAAAAGGACTATCACATGATCCAGTTATCCCACTGCTAGGTAGATAGCCAAAGAAATTGAAAGCAGTATGTCAAAGAGACACATGCATTTCCATGTTTACTGTAGCATTATTCACATTAGCTAAGATATGGAATCAAACCCAGATGTCCATCAAAAGGTGAATAGTTAAAGAAAATGTGGTACATATGGAACATGAAATGTTATTAAGCCGTGAAATTCTGCAATATAATGGATGAAACTAGAGGACATCATGTTAAGTGATAGAAATCAAACAAGGAAAGAAATACTGCCCGTTTTTACTTGAATTAGGAAGCTAAAAAGTTGTCCCCATAGGAGTAGAGATTAGTGGTTACCAGAATCTGGGAAGGATGAGGGGATAAGAGACAGAGGACAGTTAATGGTTACAGGGGTACAGCTAGAGAGAAAGAAAAACTTCTAATAATGTATACCACAGTAGGAGAACTGAGGTTGACAGTAAGTAAGCAAATATTTCAAAACAGCTGGTAGAGACATTCTAAATATATATCCATATATATCCATATATATGTGTATTTAGATAGATCATATATATATATATATGGTTTACAGTTTATATATATTGAAATATGACTCCATAGATATTATCATGAGTCAAATATTTTTTCATGCGAACAAAAAAGACTATCAGGTCCTATTCTATTCTACTTGCCCATGAGTGAAAAAAGAAAAAAACATCTTCTGTTAATCTGTGATTTATTGAAAATACCCATCCACTCAAGCAGTAACCAGAAACTCCTACCTTGATATCCCAGGCAGATTTTGCCTGAATTCCCAACCATGTCAGAGTCTCCATTGGGAGACTTGGGAGACAGAGGCTGTCAGTCCCCCTGGAAAGAAGAGTGTCACAGAGATTTGATGTTATCTCATTGAACAATTTAGTGCCTCCTGAGGGGAAGTGAATCATTATAGGTGGCTGCCTATGAGCTGTGTGGGGTTAGCAAGGGAGTCCACCCATGAAATGCTGATTTGTTTGCTGAACTCCATTTGTCATTTCCCATAGATCTCTGTGAAAAGATGTCGAGGTCACTAAAACATAGCTTGCTTATAATGTTTCTATCAGGCGAACACAGTTCTCACAGGAACAGTACCTGTAACTTTTTTTTGTGCCTGATTAAATTTCCAAAGCCTCTTCATTCATGCCTGGAAAAACACAATTTGAGATAGGACCTCCTGAAAGGTGCCTATTAACCCTGCTAATGAGCAGGTATAATTTTTGCCACTTGCAGATGACATTCAATATGGCTTTGGGCTCATATTTCAGAGGACATTTCCACATGCGGTTCATTCTAGCAGAAGAAATACTTCCTGACTACTGACCCGAAGTAGTTGGCCAGGATGCGTGTGCTCCACAGCAGATGCCAGACTGGCCTGAGTCATCCTTGGGGGGTTTTCATAAAAGTAAATCCTTTATCTGGGAAACTAATCTCTTGTGATGTTTGACCAACCCTACTCATGGCAAGGGCATAAATGTCTCTGCCTTGTCTGTAACTTCTGCAGAATCTTCTATTTTCTCTGTATTATCCAGAGAGTGCTTCCTCAGGCAAAGACTGAAATTTACCACTAAGTTTCATGAAATAGCACACTATCAACCTTCAATAAAACATTTGTGATGAATGGTCAACAAATACATGAAAAAAATGTTCAACATCTCTAGCAATTGGAGAAATACAAATTAAATCTACACTGTGATTCCATCTCCAGCCAGAATGGCAATTATCAAGAGCACCAGCAATAAATGTCAGTGAGGATAGGGGGAAATGGATACAATCTTACATTGTTTGTGGGAATGCTAATTAGAGCAACTACTCTGGAAAGCAGTATGAAGGCTCCTCATAAAACTAGGAATGGAACCACCATTTGACCCAATTATCCCACTCCTCAGTATCTAAATATATCCAAAATATTTAAAATCAGCATACAACAGTGACATAGCCACGTCAATGTTCATATCACACAATTCACAATAACTAAGCTATGGAACCAATCTAGATGCCCCTCAACAGATGAATGGATAAAGAAATTATGGAAAATTAGCCATAAAAAAGAATGATTTTATGACATTTTCTGTTAAATAGGTGGATCTGAAGACTCTCGTGCTAAGTGAAATAAGCCAGTCCCCTAAAACCAAAGGTCTAATGTTCTCTGTAATGTGTGGTTGCTAATCCACAGCAAGCAGGGGTGGTGAAGAATAGACACTCATTGGATTAGACAAAAGAGAATGAAGAGAAGGGACAGGGGTGGGAATAGAAAAGACAGTGGAGTGAATCAGACATAACTTTCCTATGTACATATATGGATATACCACCAGTGAATCTCAACATGTACATCCACATGACTGGGATCAGACCCTAATTAGAATACAATATAGTCCGTGCTTGTATAAATATATCAAAATATACTCTACTGTCATGTATAACTAAAAAGAACAATTTTTTTACAAGACTATCTCAGGTCATCTATGGAAGCTCTTTGCCCTCATCCATCTAAGGTATTAGTGTCTCCATATTACCAAAGAGAGGACTTCCTTCTAAAGAGGTGAATTTTCCTAGGTTACAAATAAAATGAAGAAATAGAAATATTAATCCCTGCATGTTATACTCCAGCACAAGTTCTTGTTTATTTAAGCAACAAATATTTTATTGGGTAAAGAATGCAAAGGAATGTCTCTACTATGGAATATAAAAGAAAGAGCATTCCCCCCTTTTTGGACAATGTTACAGGCTATGAAAAGTTTAAGAAATCACAGAGAACAATTTCTGAAATAGTACATGAAACTCATTTGTTTTCTAAATGCTTTAGCCACATGATTTCTGAACTGAGCTTTGAACATGGAAAGCATGTTAAATATTCACAATTATTAGTCATTATAACAGTTTAAGGCATGCATGAATCTCATGCTTTTGTCTTTGAAGCTAAACTTTTCATATAAGTGAGAGAAGTTCCTTTGCCTGGGAAAGAAACACATTAATGAAATGACCACTAGGTTTTGTATGGACACCATTCACAGGGTTTTGGATGAAAAGTAAAATATGTAACTTACAGTGACTTTGAGTTTAAAAACTGTCTTGATAGCTTTAATATTTTAAATTCAACAAACATTCATTGAACACATGGACAAGGCACTGGAGAATACAAAAATGCATAAGATCCATTCTCACCTTATCACTGAATCGCAAGTTCAAGAATATTCTTCACAGAAGGTAGGAGATAATAAGTGCCTAAGAAGGTAAAAACAAAGTGCTTTGAGAACACAGGAGAAAGAGACTGTATCGTCCCCCAGGAGAGTCAGAGAAATATTTATAACAAAGTGGCAATTGAGCTGAGCCTGGAAGCATGGCTAAACTTTTATTAGAAGGAGATGAAGAATATTCCAAAGGATGAGAGCAGCAGGAACAGAAAATCATGGAGCACGTCCTCTGGTTACTGGTATGGAGATTAGTAGAGTAAGAGTAATGAGAGATAAAACCAGGGGAGTACATCATTGCTACCTGCAGAAATTCTTTGTGAGTGTATTAAGGACTCTGACCTTTGTAATGCAAGCAGTGAGGAATCATTGAAAATTATTTAGCAAAGGAGTGATGTGATCAGAGCCTCAGAGCCAGATCTAGCAAACAGCACTCTGCAGCTAGTGCAAGACAATGGGAGGGAAGGACCCTGAAACAGAGCTAGGACAAGAGTCTATTATAGTAGACTTACTAAGAGATAAAAGGAGACTAAACGAAGGCCAACAGGAAAAGAAAGAAAAGGATTGTTGAAAGTCAGGGTGGTTTACAGGTTTAGACACTGCATTTGCCCATGCATGATGCCTGTGTTCAGATGAAGAGTATTCACTGGACAACTAAGCAAGAGATGCTGCATTAGGGTATGAAGGTGTGACTGCAAGCTAATGTGACTGTGTCTAGGAGCTTGAAGTCTAGGATGGGACAGAGGCAGGTAAACATGTAACAGTAGCGTCAGAGATATGAATAGTATATAGAAAACTGAAAGAATGTCCCAGGAAAAAGGAAGAGCACGTGGGAAGTTCAGAATGAGAAGAGTGAGAGGCCACATTTGAGGAAGAAGCAGTTCAACTTGGCTGAAGCCTGAGGCAGCAAGGTGTTCCTTTAAAAGGCAGCTAGCACGACTGAGGAAACGGACTCAAAAATTATTTTTTGATCATTTAAATTTAAATGTCACATATGTCTAGGAGCTACCGTTTTGTAAGGAGCAGATGTGAAACACTGGATTGTAAAATTCACTTTATCTGAAAATAAGTAACAACGTCTTTGACTTATCAAAGATTTATCCTATTTTCTTCTCTCCTTTGGCACAAATCACTCAATTATTTTTCCTCTAAACCATTATAAGATGGATTAAAAAAAGGGATATAATTATAATAATTATTATAGTTATTAATAATCATCATAATAATTATAATTATATAATATCATCTATAATTATTATTATATACAATATAGTTATTATATATAATATAATCAATGTCATTATATATAATATAGTTATTATCATTATAATATATTTATAATTATTATATATAATTATAATGTGATCATAATTATTATGTAATAATAATTATAATTATTTGAAGCTCTCGTAGAACTCGGCTGAGAATGTGTCTGGTCTCAGGCTTTTCTCGGTTGGTAGGCTTTTGATGTCATCTTCTATTTCCTTGTTTGAAATTGATCTGTTTAAATTATATAAGCCACATCAATGTTTATAGCAGCTCAATTCACAATAGCTAAACAATGGAACTAATCTAGATGCCCTTCAACAGATGAATGGATAAAGAAAACGTGGTCCATATACACAATGGAATGTTACTCGACCTTAAAGAAGAATTAGGTAAATGGGTGGAACTAGAGAATACCATGCTAAATGAAGTCAGCCAACACCCCAAAACCAAAAGCCAAATGTTTTCTCTGATAAGCAGATGCTGATCCATAGTGGAGAAGGAGGGTGGGGGAATGAAGGAACTTTGGTTTGTGTAGAGGGGAGTGAGGGGAGGGATGGGGCGGGGTGGGGTGGGAAGGATGGCAGAATGAGACAGACATTATTACCCTGTATACATGTATGATTACACTACTGGAGTGACTCTGCACCATGTACAGCCAGAGGAATGAGAAGTTGTGCTCCATTTGTGTACAATGTGTCAAAATGGATTCTACTGTCATGTACAATAAAAAATAATAAATGCATAATACTTAAAGAGGTGAAGTGGTGAGAAACAACACAGTGTAGGGTTTGAATTGCTCCTGGTATTTAAGTAGATGGATGTATGATGAGGTTCTCACTTTGCTAAGATAACTAGTTATTCTGGTTATGTGGCTTCCATGCCCAATTATAGATCGATGGAGAAATGTAGATCTTTTCAGTCATCACAGACTGTTCAATTGGAAAATGTTAGTCTACATTAAATACCAATCTGATTTTTCCACACACGTTTTTCCCACTCCCCTTCCCGAATTGTAATTCAGAGTCTGAACTCTTTTTTAGTTGTTTTTTTAACATCATGAAATCACATATATAAAATCCTGTGTAGCCCCTCACTTGTACAATTTAAAGAGCATGAATGGAAAGAATACCATAGCCCAGCTCAAGAAACATCAAACTATTAAAATTTTAGGAGCACCAAGTATGACCATGTCTTTCCCCTCAGAGTTAAACAGTATTTTGTTAATCACTCCTATTTCTTTTATAATTTTATTTCATATGTCAACTCTAATTAAGACATTTTACCTGAGCTCTGATAATGTAATACTTCTGTGCATTTCTGTTAATAAAAGATTTATACATGATGACAAAACAGATTGATTTCATTTTTAACACTTGCATAATATTTCTTTGTTCAGATATTCCAAAATATATTGACCCAGACTTCTCTCCTTAAGTTTTCTGGCTTTTTATGTTTGTTTTGCTGTATTCTGCTATCACAAACCATACTGGTATGAACTGTTAGGATACATTTCTCTATTAATCTCTCAAATGGCTGAACATCTAGAAACTAACAACAAATTTTCTCCAGTCCTATCTTTTCATGAGTATTTGTTTTTAAGCAAGTAGCCCTGAAAAGGTGGAGACTGTGGTTTGCTCATGAACTAATTTATTTACATTCCCAAATAATAATGGTAGAGGCCTTCCCTTCTCAAAGGCATTCCAGCCTAATAAAGAGAGAGATGCTCCCTCTTCTCCCCAGAGAGATTTGTTTACATTTCAACCTAATAACCATAATCTCTGTCTCTGGGTGGACACATAGATTTGCTAGCAGCCCTTGTATAAAATCTGTCTCTTAATCTCAGAGTTCCTCTCTATAATGCATTCCCATAGCTTATATAGGTAACAGGTAACACATGGCCCTCATCACACCACTCTATGGGATTAATGGCTATAATGTTGCTCTGTTTCTTCTGCTATGAAAAATAAATCATATTTTGCTTCTAATGCTGTATCTGTATCTGTGAAACTAACATGTTAGTTTGCAAGCAGGATGGAAGCTCAGACCTTTGCAACAGTTCCTCACTTGATGGTTTAACATGAATGTTCATGAGTATGTCTCTGGGAACATGTGTTCAAAATGTCTTAGGGGATACACCTAGATAGAGAATTGCTTGGTTATAATTTACCATATGCCATGTTGTTTTTTAAAGCAGTAAAGCCAGTTTACACTCCCACTCAACAATATGAAAGTGATTTTGGTTCTGTGTCGTGTCTTCATCAATATTAGGCAGTTATGGTTAAATTGTTCTCAATCCCTTTGGTGTAAATTGACATTTTATTGAGGTTTTAATGTGCAATTCCCTGACCTAATGCAGCTACTGCTATATATTGTAGCTACTATTGCTTCCTTATTCAAGAAAGGCCAGTTCACCATTTTTTTCTGTGGTTCTATTGGGTTGATTATCCCTGCCTAGTTAATATCTAGAAGTTCTTTATGTATAATGGAGACTGGTCATTTATTAATTGTATGAGATGAGAATATTCTTCAGTTTTTTATTTTCATTTTCTTTACCATGTTTTTTCTTTCTTTTTTTTTTAAATAATACATTTTTCTTTTTTTTTCTTTTTTCTTTCTTTCTTTTTCCTGTGATGCTGGGGATTGAACCCAGGGCCTTGTGCATGTGAGGCAAGTACTCTACCAACCGAGCTATATCACCAGCCCCTTTACCAGGCTTTTTGATAGACATGTTTTACCTTCAATGCAAAAAACAAGCCAGAGTTTATTATTATTACTATTTGTGGTTTGGCATCTCATTTAAAAATTATTTCCTCCTTTTCAGATTCTTGAATTACAAAATTATTTTGGTTTCTTGTCTTTTGAAATTTTGTTTTGTGTTTAACACTTAAATCATCGAGCCATCTAGAATGGTCTTCTATGTATTGTCTGAGGTCAGAATCCACTTTAGTTTTTCCCATGTGCATGAGAAACTGTCAGAGTGAGTGCCATGGGTTGGATTGTTTATTTATCCTCCTCCACTGATCTACAATACCAGTTCTGTCACCATATTTTGACAGACAAGTGGGCCTGTTCCTAGGCTGTTGGGTTCCACTGGTCTATTTGCCACCCTCAACCCCAAAGCTTCACATTACTATGGTGAAATAGTTATCATAGCCTTACAATAAGTCTTGTTAGCTAAAATGGAAGCTTTGAATTTTTTGTTCTTTTTCAAATATATTGCTTTTCCAAATACATTTTAGAATCAGCTTGCCAAGTTACATGAAGAAAAGCAACTATCTTAATTAGATTTTAACTACAAATGTATGTACTCATATACCAATTTGGAGAGAACTGCCATTTTCACAATATTGAGTTTTTCAGACTATGAACATGTTCTATTTCTCCTCTTATTTGGATTTTACCATACTGACATCTTGCACATCGTTTATTAAATTTGTATTTATTTTTGATGATGTTGTTACTTCTGTAAATGGGCATCTTCTTTTAAAATTACATTTTCTAATTGGTTGTTGCTAGGATATAGAAATATATTGAAAATTGATACTTTGATTTTACTAGAATCTTATTAATTAAAATAAGTTGTCAATTATAGATTTTCACATAAAAATTGTATCACCTGTTAATAATGCTATCCTTCTCCAAACTTACGGTTTTCATTTATTCTTACTGTTTTAGATCATTATTATCTCCTAAAAATACTGCATATATGTAGTGAAAGCAGGCATCCTTATTTTTATATTTATGTTTCATAGAAAATGTTTTTAAATTTTCCCCATTGAGTAATGCTAATGTAGTCAAGAAATTGAGAATATTTTCTTCTAGCTTGCTAAGACCATTTGTATGAATTTTATTTTATAACATGATTTTCGAGTGAGATAATTATGTCACAAATTAATAAAAATTAATGAATTTTGGGCTGAAACAACTTTAGATTTTTACACCGAACAACTCAAGATGTACACGTTGGTGAATCTAGATTTCTAATGTAGAATTTTGTTTGGAGTTTTTACATCTCTTTTATGAATGAAAATGATTTGTGATATTTTTTTCTCTTATACTGTCCATTTTTTATTGGGGCATCATGGATTCTGACTTCATTTAATTCTGTCATCAGATTTTATTTGGATACCTTTGTTGTGTTAAATGTTGTTCTGGCACTTTGGATAAATCAACAAACAAAGCAGAAGAGCTTACCTTCTGACATAGTAAAATGGATAATTAATAAATGTAGTAAATAAACTGTCTAATATATTAGAGGAAAATAATGTTGTGGAAAAACACAGAACAGAAGCATAAAAGAATCAGGGTTACAAGTGAGGGGGCAAGTTGTAATATCAAGTTTAAAGAGGTTAGGGTAGTTGAAACTGAGAAGGTAACTTCTGAAGAAAGCCTTGGGAAGGTAAGGAAGCAGTTATGCGGATATCTGGTTCAAAAGCATTCCAGAGAAAAGGAAAAAAATTATTGCAAAGGTCTAAGGGGGAAATTCCATAATGTGTTTCTGAAACACATTAGAGGACATTTTTCTGAAAAACATTAGAGGAGAACTGTGGCTGTGGTGAATAATAAGTAAGGAGAATTGTAGTAAGATGTGAGATCAGACAGGTGGTATAATTTAATTTCATAGGATCTTGTGGGCCACTATGAGAACATGATTTTCCTTTGAGAGAAACCCATGTCAACTTTAAGATGGGAAAAGAAAAATAATCTGTCTTATATTTGAAGAAGCTCATTCCAACTACTTGTTGTACTGAGAATGGACCACAGAGAGAGAAGCACTCTCCTAGATCTATTAGGAGACTATTACAACAATCCAAGCAAGAGACTAAGCACAATAGCAGAATTATGCAGATAACAAGACACATTTTTGAGCATAGATTTTACCAAATTCCTGCCAGATTGGATATGGAGGAAGACAGAAGTGAAAGATAATTCTAAGCTATGGGCTGAGCCACTGAGATTGGGAAGACTGAGGTGGAGCTGGTTTGGTGGGGAGTGAGGAGACATCAGAAATTCAGTTATGGATCTAAGTTTGAAATACCCCTTAGACATACAGGTGGAGATGTCTAGTGGCAGATGGATAGGCGAGTCTTAAGTTTAGGCAGAAGGAGACACAAATATATGAGTAAATATATACTGAAGAATGAGGGTAGAAATGAAGTAAGAGCTCAGATACTGTAGTGTTAAGTGCTGAAGCAGGAGAGGATGAACCAACGAAAGATAATGAAGAGTGATTTGTTTTTAAATTAATTTATTTATTTTACATGAGGAGTGATTTTTTTAAAAAGTTTTTCCTTGATTTTTTTGGGGGGCCATACACATAACATGAATTCAGGTCTAACCCCCTCTGAATAGGAGAAAATCATAAGAAATTTCTTAAGAAGCTCCTTTTCTCCTTCAAACAGATGCCTGCCTGACAAGATGTAAGGAATCTCATGAGCAAAATCATTAGTGTCCTCTCCCACCACTCATAGGCTTCTCATTTGACTCTTCTGGGCTGCTTTTGTGACCCCCACCCCTAAAATGCAAGTTCTAGGTCAGTTATCATAGACAGTTACCCAGGACAGACTTAATACACAGAATTTGTGAATTCTTTTCATTGTTGGCCTACAAAGAATTGCTTTATTTTTCATCAGATTAATTATGCATTGAAAAAATCACATTTTAGAGTAAGGTACAGAAATGTATCACACCATGTCACTCATATGTAGTCTAAAAAGTTGATGCATAGAGGTTGAAAAGAGAAGGGTGGTAACCAGAGGCTGAGGAGAGTAAAGGGTCAGGGAAAGGTTGATCCGTGCAAAGTCACAGTACAAAGTCCCAGTTACCTAGATGCAAGAAGCTCTGGTGCTCTGTTGCCCAGGACTGTGACCCTAGGTAAGTAATGTAGGCATTTCAAAAACTAGAGGAAAGGATTTGAAAGTTTTCACCATAAATAAATTATTTAAATGCTACACGATATACATGTATTGAAACATCATGTAACCTATTATATACAATTTTTATTTTCATGTATTAGCTAAAAAGTAAATTTCATTTAAATAAAATGAGTAAAATATCTTTTAGCTATAATTTACCATGGTATACCTAGAGGTAGTTCTATACATGTCTAAATTGCTATATTACCCTGGTGAGATTTGCTGTTAGATTGGTTGCAGTCTATAGTCAACCCCAACCCTTTTAATTTTTCATAAAGTCTTTGAATTAGCAAACTACTAGTAGATCAGTCCCTTACTGACCCAGTGAAGATTAGCAGACGAATAATTCTACTTGTAGGGGGTGAAGGTAGAATCAAGAGTTGAGGCAGCAAAAGGTAAACACCTAGTATTCTTTTAATATTTATTTTTTATTTGTAGTTGGACACAACACAATACCTTTATTTTATTTATTTACTCTTATGTGGTGCTGAGGATCCGGCCCAGGGCCTCGAAAGTGCTAGGCAAGCGCTCTACCGCTGAGCCACACTCCCAGCCCCAAACACCTAGTATTTTGATGAAGATTTCAGAACTTACTAATTATATATATTACACTCATCCTAAAGTTCTCTATTTTAAAGTAACCATTTTGGCAAATCTTTCCTTTATTTCAATAATGTTGGCATTTCAAAATCACCTGGGAACTCCTTTTTCAGAGAATCTATCAAAACCTATAGAATATTCTTTTCTTAGCACCCCCTGGAGCAGTAAATCTCTGGTTTTTGCGGACAAATTTGATTTTTTTTTTAAACATACAGAAATTATTTAGCGTTGGGTGTGTTAAAAAGAGTGGCTGATCAAGCTTGGAGAATTATTGTTCACGGTCTAAAATGAGTGTGATCATAATTTAAAAGCTGGTGTTCTTTAGTGATAACCACACTGGCATGGGCACGTCTCAAACATGTGATCAATGTATATTTATTGATGATAAGCTTCTTACAGCATGATCAATGACCCTGGCCAGAGGGAGTCAAAATCACATGCCATCGGTCTGAATGTGCAGCACCGAGGAGGGAGACTGAATCCACGCACTTTCTAATATATCTTGCCCCTTTGTTTATCCACTGGCGCTCAGTCTAGCCCTACTGAGGATAGTGCCTGTCAGTGGTGCTGACTTTGAATGACGAAATCTTCACATAACCTTCAGGCAGAGCCTTGGTCCAAGCCTATCACAGGCAGCCCAGGGGATCCCCCAGCAGCAATAAATGTCTCATATTCATTTTTCACCAGATAATAGTGTGGCTCTCAGTGCTGGAAGAAAATCACACACAGCTATATTACATTTTAAATGCTCCTGATTCCCTTCCTGATGGGCTTCTCTTTGAGGAAAAAATCAGGTGTTCTTCTTGTCATTTGTTTTTTCATCCATTTATGTCCTTTTTGTTTTTCTTTTCAATTCCAGCCTCCTAGGTAATTGCATTGTAAATAATCTTAAATTGTTCTCATAGCCACTGTAACATGATTTTCATGAATGCCTACATCTCTAACAAATACATTTGTCTTGGCTTTTGTGACAGTGTTAATAATTTTGTATCATTTTACCATTAGAGTGTGATTCTAACAATTATAATAAAATATATATGTCCTCTATTTTTATACTAGGTACCTTTTAAGGGAAAACCATGGAGTTTTACATGACAACATTCCAATATGAAAATAGCTAAGGGATATGATTTCTGACTTTCTGTATCCATACATTATGCATTTATAGAAAACTGAGTGATTGTATTAAGCTAAACAAGGTTTTTAATTTTTTTTTTCAATGAAAAGTCATAGTGGGTCCAAACTGGATTACAAAACACCACGTTGAATATCCCAAAGTGACTTCACAATTATGTTTAGCTTATAATTTTGAAATAAACTATTAGGATAAAATATTCTGCATTTTAATTTAAAATTAAGATTTAAATTTTTAATTTTAGGGTTCCTGGTAAGACCAATCATATGGCAGATGTATCTCTCGATTTTTTAAGAAACATCCTAATGGTCTCCATGATGGCTACACTAATTGACATTCCCACCAACAGTGTGTGAAAGCCCTCTTTTCTCCAGGTGTTTGCCAGAATTTATTTTTGTATTTTTGATAATAGCCATTTTATCTGGAGTGAGATGATATCTCACAGTTTTGATTTGCATTTCTTTTATTATTAAAGCTGAGGATTTTGTTATTGTTTTGTGTTTTGTTTGTTGTGTTCTGTTTTGAATGAGTAAGAAATCCTATCCTAAAACTCACATGGAATTTCAAAGGATCAAGAAGAGCCAAAATAATCTTGCAAAAAAAAAAAACTAGAATAGGAAGATTTACATTTTCTTATCACAAAATTCATGACAGAGCTGCAATAATCAAAGTAGGATGGTATCAGCATGAACACATAGATCAATGGAATATAACATAGAGCCCAGAAATTAAGTTTTACGCATAGAAGTAAATTATTTTTGCAAGAGTACCAAGAGCACAACGAGAAAAGGACAGTCTTTTCAGCAAATAGTGCTAAAGAAAACTGGTCAGCCACAAGCAACAATTACTAACACCATATATAAAAACTAGCTCAAAGTAGATTAAAGACCTAAATATAAGACCTAAGTCAATAAAATTCTTAGAAGAAAACATAGGGGAGAACTTCACAACATTGAATTTGGGAATGATTTCATGATGTCATATAAGACACAGGTAACAAAGGGAAAAACTAGACAAATTTGGATTCAAGTTTTTAAGGTTTTGTATATCAAAAGGCAGTATCAACAGAGTAAAAAAGCAACCCAGAGAATGTCAGGAATATTTGCAAATCATGTATCTAATAGGGGATTAAAAATCCAGACCATGTAGAGAACTCTTAAAACAATCCCATTTTAAAAAGGACTGAAATAGACATTTCTCTATAAAAAAATATATTAATGGCCAATAAGCACATGAAAAGATGCTCAATATCCCTAATGGTTAAGGAAATGAAAATTAAAACTCTAATGAGATCCCACTTCACACCCATTAAGATGCCACTATTAACAAAAAATATATAGAATAGCAGGTGTTCGTGAGGTTGTGAAGAAACAGGAAGCTTTGTGCACAGTGGGTGGAAAGGTGAAATGGTTCAGCCACCATGGAAAACAGTACCATAGTCAAAAAATTAAGTCAAGAATTATGATATGATCCAGAAATTCCACTTCAGGGTATATGCCTAAAAGAATTGAAAGCAGGGTCTCAGAAAGATATTTGTATACTTATGTTCATAGACATGTTATTCACGATAGCTGAAATGTGGAAGCAACTCAATCCTTTACCAATGAATGAATTGATAAGCATAATGTGACATATATATATATATATATATATATATACATACAAACATAAATATATATTATAAACATACGTACACACACTATGGAATATTTTATATTGAAAAGAAGGAAATTCTTACATATACTACAATATTGTTGAACCCCAAGGACATTATTCCATATGAAATGATGCTGACACAAAAAGAAAAGGTATGATTCTCCTTGTTTAAGATACTTAGAGTAACCGAATATTCAGAGAGAAAAAGTAGAATCGTGGTTGCCAGAATCTTAGGGGAAAAGAATGAGAAATTGTTATATATATATATAAAATTTCAGTTTTATAAGATGAAAAGAGTTTTGAAAAGGATGGAAATTATGGTTATATATTGTGAGTATGTTTAACACCAGTAAACCATACTCTTAAAATGAATATAATGGTTAATTTTATATTGTATATATTTTACTACAAACATTGGAATAAGAGAAATAACACAATAGTTTAAATGACAGTAAAATATAATTTTTAAAATTCTATTAATATTTTTTGAAGAAAGATGGAAAAGAATATGTTACTATTTTCAGACGGTGGGTTAATTCTCTCCCTGTAAAAAATAATCCTCACATTTAAGAGCACTAAATATTTTACCTTAATAATCCTTTAGCCATGCAGTAAATAAACTTACACACCAGTATCAATATTAACAAAAGTAATTAAAGCCACAATTAAACTTCTAGCTGACCAAAGTTGATGATGATTGGGGATTTTAAATGCAGCATATAGAGAAAGTTATTTTCTGTGCTTCTCTGACATCTTATTTCTTTATAATCACTATGATACCATTTTAAAATAATTTTAAGTGGATTTTCATTATCTATACTATGTTCCACCTAAAATTGGTTTTCCAACATGATTGTTCTAAAACTTTATGAACCATTTCAGAGGTTCAGCTAATGGTCTACTGACACTCTATCTGTGGGCCTCAGGTGAGGCTGGACACTATGCAGAGAAAAGTAGCTCACAACATGGCAACTGGAAGCAGAAAAAGAAAGATTTGCTCACCAGGGACAAAAATATAAACCACAAAGGCACAATATTCCATCCCCACTCCCACCCCACCCCATGACCTACTTCCTCTAGTTGTATCCTTTATGCCTACAGTCACCACACCAAACTAATCCATATCAGTGGATTAATCCACTAATTATGTTATACCTGATCATTTCACCTCTACACATTGTTGCATTGTTTCACATATGAGCTTGAGAAGGGGGATACCTCATAGCTAAACCATCACAGAGTATTTGAAAAAAAAACATTATAAATCATGACTTGTCAATGAATCAGAACTCTAGAACCCTTGGTGTAGTGAACAGAGGATATAAGGAAATACACAGGAGGCCCCAGCAGCAGGAGTGCTGCTGTGTCTGCCAAGGAAGGGGTAATGCAAAGAGAAAGAGAAACACGGTGGACAAAGTTGACACACAGAATATGCTCTGTTTCTCACCTAAGAGAAAACTGAGAGAGAGATACAGCTAGAGGAGTTTGTGCTGAATCTTGTTCCTATGGGAACCTAAGAGTTCCTAGCAAATCCTTCCATTCTGTCTCAGCCAGTGTTTACTGAACAACCTAATGTACACCTAGCAAATCACAATCCCAAGAGGGTTATAGAGAATAATGGGTTCAGGGTGGATGCAAGATAGAGGTACAGAGGAGAGTACAATCTTCTCTTCCTTTGAACTCTGTGATATAAGCAACCAGAAGCAAAGGATTAGAGAAATGGACCAGGGTGGAAAGATTACCTTGGAACAGGAGAGTGCAACCCAATTTCCTTTTGAGTTCTGGTTGTGAGCAACCAACTGGAAAGAATAGGGTGAATTGATCAGATGGTCATGATGACATTAGGAGATGGAGACTTGGAAATTCATATTTGGGTGGAGGACATGCTATAGGAAATCTGCATGTATGACTCACCCACAGAGGTCTGTCACCTCTACCTACAATTTGACACTAGAAACCTAGATGTTTCACAGAGATTAATAACTACTCAGCCTAGGGGTGTGTAAGTATTTAAATAATTCTAGAATACAAAGTTCATTTAAAACTTGATCCCAGAAGCTGGGACCTCCTAAATAGATCTGTGCACCACTTCTAACCAGGAAAAGCAGTGCTCTAAGACATCCAGACAAAATCCCAGTAGAAAGTATTTGTAGTTCCATTTTCCAGTACTGGCAAGCCAAGAATCTGAGATCCATCTCAATGAGTCACACCTCCTTTTTACTCCAGTAGGCAGAGAGGTGAAAATCACAAAGAGGCTGGATTTAATATCAACCATCCCTGGCTCCCTCTAAGAAGCACAACGCCCAAGAATTAAAGAAAAAGAAAGACAGTCTAGAATAGGATGTAAATACCCAACTTCAGCTACCTTAGTGGAACAATTTAGGCATTTATAATGAAGAAGTTTATTTTTACTATTTTTTAAAAAATATTTTTAAGTTCTGGATATATTTGTTATTTGGGTCTTGTATATAAATATGTTTCTGATGTTTCATTTCTTTTCCTATTTTATCATGTCTTTTTATCAAGTTTTGACTATTTCATTCTTGTTTTCTAAGAATTAAATGACTATTGCTCATTTGTGTTTTTGTTTATTTGGTGTTTTTGTTTTAAAATTTTAATTTAAAGTTTAAATTTTTTTATTTAAATATTGTATTGTTTGACATTGGAGGGTTGGTGTTATTCTGTTCTAATTATTTGCTTGTTTTATTATTCTTACTCTTCTATTAGTAGCACTAAATTTTGTTGTCTGTCTTCTGCCCTTTCACTTCCTCCCTGTTTAGCAATTAGCTTACTACTTCTGTCTCTTCTCTCACCTTTTGAATATTCCAATATTCATGTTGCCTTCATACCCCAATTTCTTAATGAAATATATTTTTAACATCTTTTAGATCCATGTAGGTTATCCCTTTGGGTAAGGCCCTCATAGAAAGCCACACCACTATGGCAACTTCCCAAGAGTGAATTAAAACAGTAATTCAACATTAGCAAATTGAACCTACAAAGCTGAGAAGAACAAACAAAAACTCTCACTTTAAGTAGGCCATCTGGACTCTGGGATAAGGACCCTAACTGAAAAGGGGTTGAGGAGATTGAGATCAATTCAAATCATACCAAATCTGGTTGAGCCTTGAGTCATCCCTTCCAAGAACAGAAAGCACTAGAGGATAGGCCAACGCATCAACTCTCCCCCAC
Source organism: Urocitellus parryii (assembly GCF_045843805.1). Classification (NCBI taxonomy): domain Eukaryota; kingdom Metazoa; phylum Chordata; class Mammalia; order Rodentia; family Sciuridae; genus Urocitellus; species Urocitellus parryii. The sequence goes on along the minus strand of NC_135539.1, from coordinate 58,535,127 downwards.
CCCCAGAAAGATGGGGGCACCAGAGATGTCCAGCCAGGAAAGAGTGAAACCCTGCATAAAGACTCTCCTAACAAATTTGATCACCTTGGGCCAGAGCTGAGAATGATCAAACTGCATAATAAATGTATCCCCAGAAAGAAAATGCTTTATTTCAAAAACCTGACCAAGAAAAACAAACCAACAACTGACTTCCAAAAAATGGTGGAGGGAAAATGGTAAGATTTAACTTCACTGCCTGGAATCAAAGCAGTCAGAGAATAGCTAATCAAAGAGCCAAATTCAGTTTAAAAGCAATTTTTACTCTCCATATTTTCTGACTTCTCAACCAATTAAAGAAAATCACTTCAATTTACTACTCAGATCAGTGGACTGCTGTAGCCATAGATCATGGCTAGTAAATTTTTTAAAAAAATATTTATAAGTACAATGAATTTTTCTGAAGTGGCTATAATTACTGAGGACTAATATCTCCTCTAGACATATTAGTGAGTTAAAATTGAGTGAAAATATTGTTACCAAGACATTTTTCCAACTCAAGAAATATAGTAAAAAAAAAAGTAACTCACTACAAAGTCCCTCATAGAAGAGGTAATTATCCTAGAAAATGGATACAATACTAACCATATGAAAAATCTAGGGAACAAACTACCCCAAATAGCTCACAACTGACCCCGTTGATACCATGTGTAGAAATGCCAGAAAAATAATTTATAAGGTTGACATTAAAATGTTCAAAGATTATAAGATTATCTAAGGAATAAACTAAGAGAGAATAGATACAATAAAAAAGCATTTCAATAAAGATAGATTTTGAAAAAAAAACAAATTCTGGAAGTGAAAGACTCAATAAATCAAATTAAAAGTTTAGTTGAAAGAATCACCAATGGATAAGACTACTTCAAAGACAGATTCTCAGGCTAGAAAAACAAGTACATAGTCTTGCAAATATTGTCAAGATTTTAAGATATTATGAGCAGAATATTCAAGAAATATAGAATAACATTAAGAGACCGAATCTAAGAATAATTGGTGTAGGCAAAGTCACCAAAGTACAAACTAAAGGAATGCACAACCTTTTTGATTCAATAAAATCAGAAAAATTTCCAAATCATAGGAATAAAATAAAAATTTTATTTTATTATTTTTTTATCCAAATATGAGACACTTAGAACCCCAAATATATAAGATCAAAATGGATCCTCTCAAGAACACATCAATTCAAATGCCTAATATACAGAATAAGAATAGGGTTCTAAAAGCCAAAAGAGAAAAATGGCACCTCACACTTAGACATAAACCAATTAGAAATACTTATTTTTCAACTCTGACCCTAAAGCCAGGAGGGCTTGCAATAATATATACCAAGTCCTGAAAGATAATAGGTTCCAACTAAGATAGCTATATCCAGCAAAACTATCCTTTAAAATTGAATATGAAATAAAAGCTTTCTACAATAAGTATAAACTAAAAGAATTCATAGCTATTTTTCCAGCAATACAAAATTGATTCAATGAACTATTTTACACAGAAGATATAAAAAATAAATCTTAGAACCAGCATATGGATAAATATCATTAGAAGTGTAGTAAACTGAAGGACAGTCAAGGCTGAATTAAGCATCAGAAATAAATCAAAATAGCAGGAAATAAAGATCATCATTCTATAATACCACTGAATGTAAATGGTCTAAAGTATCTAATCAAAAGACGTAGATTGGCAGAATGGATTAAAAAACAAGAACCACCACATGTTGTTTAGAAAATAATTATCTTACAGGCAAAGACTTACAGGCTGAAGGTGAAAGGATGGAAGAAAGACATCCTACGCAAATGGAGACTGAAAGCAAGAATACCTACTGTCATATCTGGCAAAGTAGACTTCCAGCCAAAATTAATCAAAGAAGACACTTCAAAGAAACAAAGAAGGACACTTCATACTGGTTAATAGAATCATCCAACAACAACAAATAGTAATTTTAAATATTTATGCCCCTATTTATGCATCCCCATAAATAAAATGAACCCTATTTAATATAATGAATCAAATAGACACCAATACAATACTGGGTGATTTGAACATACTTCTCCCACCAATGGATAGGTCATCCAGTCATAAACTAAAGATGTTAGAACTAAGAAATACTATTAATCAAATGAACAAACAGATATCCATAGAATATTAAATCCATCAACAACTGAATTCACTTTTTCCTCAGCTTAAACATGGAACTTTCTCTAAAATAGGCCAAAATATATTTTAGGACACAAAGAAAATTTGAGCAAATATAAAAAATAGACATAATTCCTTGGATCTTCTCAGATCATAATTGAATGAAATTAGAAACCCATAACAGTATAAAACCCATTTTAAAATCTGGAGATTAAATAATATTCTTCTGAATGAGAAGTGGGTCATAGAAGAAATCAGGGGAGAAGTAAAAAAAAATCTTAAAAACAAATTAGAACAGAGATAGAATATATTGAAATATTTTGTAAAGTATGAAAACAATTCAAAAGGACAGTTTGCAGTATTAAGTACCTACATTGAAAAAAATAAATAAAAAAGACAACCAGGTACAGTGGCAGGAGGATCACAAGTTCAAGGCCAGCCTCAGCAACTTAATGAGATGCTGTCTTAGAAAATAAAACATCTGGGGGTATAACCTAGTGATAAATTGCCCCTAGGTTCAATTGTCAGTATCATAAAACATAATCAAATAAATAATCTAATGTTACACTTCAAGTCCCTGGAACAGACAGAATAAACTAATTCCAAAATCAGTAGAAGACAGGAAGTAATTATGGTTGGAGACAAAACTAATAAAATTGAGAAAAAAGGTCAATGCAACAAAGAGTTGGTTGTTTGAAAAGGTAAACAAAATTGATAAACCCTCAGCCAAACTAACCAAAAGAAAGAGCAGATCCAAATCAATAAAAATGGATATGAAAAAGGAGGTATCACCACAGACACTTCTGTAATCCAGAGGATAATTATAAACTATTCTTAAAATTTGTACTTTAATAAAGTAGAAAATCTTGAAGATATGGACAAATTTCTAGATACATATGCCATGCCCAAATTGAACCAAGAGAGTATAGAAAATCTAAACAGACCAATATGAAGCAATGATATTGAAGCAGGAATTAAAAGTCTTCTAACAAAGAAAAGATCAGGTCTAGCTGGATTCTCACCAGCTAGGTTTTATAAGATTTTTTAAAAATATATATTTTTAGTTGCTGATGGACCTTTATTTATTTATTTATATGTGGTATTGAGAATCGAACCCAGTGCCTCACACATATGAGGCATGTGTTCTACCACTGAGCCACAACCCCAGCCTCTGTAAGATTTTTAAATAAGAGCTAATTCCAATCCTCCTCAAGTTATTCCATGAAATAGAGTTGGGGGGGGCATTCCCAAACTCATTCTCTGAAGCCAATATCACCCTGATACCAAAACCTGACAAATACAGCAAGAAAACTGTAGACCTGTATACCAGATGAAGAAAGATACAAAAATACTTAATAAAATATTGACAAAATACATTCAAAAACACATTAAGAAGATCAATCATGATCAACTGGGTTTCACTCCCGAGATGCAAGTTTGATTCAACACAATAAAAATCAAATCAATAAAAACATTCACCACATAAATAGAGCTAAGGACAGGAATCACATGATCATCTCTATAGATAGAGAAAAGGCATTCAAGAAAATTAAGCACCTATCCATGTTAAAATATGCTTGAGAAACTAGGGATCGAAAGACCTTACCTCAACATTATAAAGGCTATCTTTGACAAACCCAAGGCTATAATCATACTGAATGCAGAAAAACTTGAAAGTATTTCCTCTAAAATCAGGAACAAGACAAGGATGCCCATGTTCATATTCAACACAGTTCTTGAAACTGTAGCCAGAAGAATCAGGTAAGGAAAGAAAATTAAAGAGATACACCATAGGAAAAGAAGTACTCAAATTATTTCTGTTTGCTAATGACAGATCCTATATCTAGATGATCCATAAAACTTCCTTCAAGAGACTTCAAGAGTTAATAAACAAATCCATCAAAGAGAGAGTGTACAAAATCAATATGCATAAATCAATACCTTTCCTATGCTCCAATAATGAATATGATGAGAAAGAAATCAGGGAAACTATTCCATTCACAATAACCTTTAAAAAAAGTACTTGGTAATAAATCTGACCAAGGGGTCGAAAGACCTCTACAATGAAAACTATAGAACAGTGAAGAAAGAAATCAAAGAAAACCTTTGAAGATGGAAAGACCTCCCAGATACCTAGATAGGCAGAATTATTGTCAAAATGGCCATACTACCAAAACACATCCTTCTCAGCACTAGAAAAAGACAGTTTTAAAATTCATTTGGAAATATAAAAGGCCCAGTCAAAGTCATCCAGAGCAAGAAGAGAGATGTTAGCAGCACAACAATAGCAGATCTCAAATTATCCTACAGAGTTGTAGTAACAAAAGCAGTATGGTATTGGCATCAAAATAGACATGAATACCAATGCAATAGCATAGAAGACACAGACAAAAACTCATATAAGTACAGACATCTGATACTCAACAAAAGTGTCCAAAACATACACTGGAGAAAAAGAGCCTTCTAACAAATAGTGCTGGGAAAACTGAATATCCATTGTGTAAAAGAATGAGACTAGACCCTTATCTCTCACCCTGTAAAAGAGACAAACAAAGTATATCAAAGACTTAGTAATTAGACTGTAAGTTTTGCAGTTGCTACAAGAAAACACAGGGTCAACACAACAACAAGGTATTGGTACGGGCACCCACTTCCTTAGCCACACCCCTTAAAGCTCAAGAAATAAAGCCAAGAGTCAATAAGTGTGACATCATCAAATTAAAAACTTTTGCACAGCATAGGAAACAAGAGCATAAAAAACCTATAGGATGGAAGAAGATCATTACCAACTACTCGCCTGAAGGGGGTTAATATTCTGTATAGGGAGAAATAAAAAAAAATAAAATCTCAGAAGCAAATAATAAATGGGCAAAAAAACTAATCAGATATTTTTCCTAATAAGAAATATAAATGGCCAAAAAAATACATGAAAAAAATGTTCAACATCCCTAGCAGTCAGGAAAATGCAAATCAAAACTAGATTGAAATTACATCTCCAGTCAGAATGAAAATCATCAAGACTACAAACAATAATAAATGTTGGTGAGGATGTAGGGGAAAAGATACAGTCATACAGTCCCAATCAAGTACTGTTGTTAGAACTGCAAATTAGTATGACCACTTTGGGAAGTAGTATAGAGATTTCACACACACATACACACACACACAAAAAAAAAAAAAAAACTAGGAATGAAATCATCATATGACCAAGATATCCCATTCCATGGTGTTTATCCAAAAGAATTGAAATCATCATACTATAGTGATACAGGCACATTAATGTCTATAGCAGCACAATTCATAATAGCCAAGTTATAGAACCAGCCCAGGTTCCTGTCAGCAGATGAATGGGAAAGGAAAATGTGGTGTATATATACTCAATGGAGTTCTATTCATCCATAAAGAAAAAAATTATGACATTTGCTGTTAAATGGATAGAACTGGAGAACATGAGGTTAAGTGAAATAAACCAGATTCAGAGAGTCAAGGGTCAAATGTTTTCTCTCATAGGTGGAAGCTGGAGCAAAATAAGCAGGGGTATCCCATAAATATAGAAGGAAGAGGAGTAGAGGAAGGGGATAGAGGCAAGAAAGTACAGGAAAAGGGAGGAACTATGGGATGAAGTTGACCAAATCAGGCTATGTACATATATGAATATACCACAGGGAATTCCACCTTTATGTATACCTACACAATAACAATTAAAAAAAACAATAAATAAACAGAAAGAAGATGGGTAGACTAGAGTAAGGGATTGGGGGAGGGAGAAAGGGAGAGAAAGGGAAATTCCTGGGGACTGAAATGGAGTAAATTATATTCCATGCATGTATGATTATGTCAGAATGAACTCAACTATTTCATGTAACTCTAATGCACTAATAAAAACATTTTTATGTAAAGTGACAAACAGTTGTTGAAAATATACTTTAAACAATAAACCAAAACCAATTTTTTAAACACTCAAAAGAGCAATAAAGTACAAAAAATAATAAACCAGTTTCATAATACAAAACATCAAACTGGCCTTTCAAGAAAATGTCTAAATCAATGTTAGATACAATCAATAATTTAAAGATTATTAAATTTTTTTATCAATAAGAATATTAGTTTTAGGCCTGCATATGTTTCTGATGACTGTGACTTTAAAATATCATAGTTATGGGAGTTGGTGACCTAAGGCAAAGGATCCAAGTGAATTCGTGGATGAATTACAATGAAATCAAGTTCTAAATAGTGTCCCACTATAGTCACCTCCTATTGACTTGGCACCTAGGTTAATACCTTCCAAAGCAGATTCACTCCCCCTCCAAACACACATACATACATACATACATACACACACACACACACACACACACACACACACAAATTTTATATTGCTAATGTCATTTAAAATATTGTGCATCTGATGATAGAAGTAGAACAAAAATGAGTTGAAGTATTGTAGGTAGCCAACAGAACTGTTAAGAATGAAGAAGATCTAGGCTTGAGGCTCTGCAGGGAGGTTCGGTGAGGACATTGCACTAAACAGGTTTGGCGAGGACATTGCTGCCCTCTCACTGGCTCCTGAGATGAACAATCAATGCTGTCATGACCACCGCTACTAACTTTTGCATTCCTGGGCTCTCACCCCAAAGCAAATGAGAGACATTTAACTGAAGTGGCCTAAAGACACCTGCTCACAACCTAGTTGCAAGAGAGTCTGAGAAAGGAAAGATCCAGTCTGCCATGCTTAGCTTCTCTGACTGCAAAGGGGCTCTTTCTTCTACATTGAATCACAACAGAAGGATTTCAGATGAGTTGACAAGCGAAATGGCAAAAATTCACTCCAAAAGGATCCTGGAAGAACTGTGACATAGTATGTACCCACAAAGAGAGAACAGCCTGTTACTAGATTGTATTGTACTATTTGTTTACTTTTGTTTCTTCCACTACATATGAGCTCCTTGAGGGTATCTGCTATATTTTAATCACATGTGTGTCTTTAAAGCTTGGTAGAGTCAGACATTCCCAATGTTTATTGAGTGAAGAGAGAAATGAATGAATGTAACTAATCATTCCTACCTCACACTGGCAATAGGTCTGGGGTGTGCCGATGTTATCTAATTACCTTATAAGTTAGAAGGATAGAAGGCAATTACCTATTAGTTAAAAGGATTAATAAGCCTGGAGTGGCCTGAAGATACATTAATTTCTAAGTTTCCCATGAATTGATTGCCCAGCACAGAGAGTAAACCTTGAAAATCCAAAAGCATTTTGAAATATTTTATGATAATAACTCTTTCTTCTATGACAGGACAGAAACTCTGGGATGTGAACCTAAAAATTTAGATATGGGGGAATAAGGATCAATGAGAGCCTCTCAAACCAGGAGCCATCTGGAAAATATATGGATCTTCTTTCATTTCTAGAGCCTGCTTCTCTTTTCTAAATGATCCATTCTATTTGTGTCAGAGTTGGCTCTTTGAGAAAAATTAATGATTGATCAAAAAAATGATTCATTACACATTCAAACCAATAATTCTGATTAGAATGTGACTAATTGCCTTCCTTGTCTTCAAAAGAAAATCCAGGACACATGAATTGAACTTTTGGGGGTCAAAAAAAGCAAAATCCATGACTTTACAAATTCATCTCAGAAAATTTTCTGCATGTTATGATTAGATGTTTTCAAATATTTCATCATTCAGGATTAGACAGACTAAAAATAAGTATTCATGAGAGGCTGCAGGGTCATCTTTAGGGACCTTGAAAAGGGGATCTATTTGTTACTCAAAGGTGTTTGTAGAGAAGATGCATAATTCATTAAACAAAGTAATTTGCAAATCATATTAGCTTAAACCTCTAGAATTTTAGGAAAAAGTGTAGAAGTGTTTCCAATCCAGGAAAGTATGAATTTATTTTGATTTTTTTTTTGCTGTAGTCAAAATGCACATAAAAATAAGGATGTTTAGAGAATACAACTACCTACACAGTCCATGCAGCTTAACTACTGAACATATTCCAGCACACAGAGATAGCCTAGGAAACATATTCATTAGTCTTTTACTCTAAAATACTTTCTACTAAGCTTCCTACTGAATTCTGATAGCTCTTTGCAGCTAAGAAGCAGAACAAAGCGAAAGTCTCAAAAATAAGGTGAACAATTTGTACTTTCAGTCCTATCTTGTGCTTTAATTAAGTTTGTACAGAAAATAGGTTATCTACCCCAAATTGAATGGTAAGACTTCATAATTTTCTTCATGATCAAAAGGAAATAGAAGCTTGAAGAAATATGTTACATGGGATTTACTGTCTGCTTAAAGAGTCTACTTCTAGCTCTGTCCAAGTAGAAAAGTTTAGTTCAGCTAGCTTCAAACTCTGACTCAAGCATGACATGACCTGGATGTTTATTAGGAATGAGTCTAAAGAGAAAGGTACCCAGAGAAACCATGACTCAAAGAAGCTGTCTATATCTCTTCTTATTTTATCCACTTTCCCTGTTCCTGTAACTGGATGGTAGCTATAGAAGGTTTTTCAGCCAACACCAAAAGACATAGTAAGACAAGAAGTGGAGGCAGCAAGGAGACTCAACTCTTCCAATTATTCCCTTTTATAGCTTTGCTACACAGGGGAGCAGAAAATAGGCTTTTTAAATAAGGCACATGGAAGCATGGAAAGTCTCATTTTTTCATTGCTAAAAGAAGAAAAAGAGATTATTGGTGTGGTGGATGTCCTTGAGCAGGCAAGAGGAAATACAATCCAAAATACAAGTGGAGATGTTGGCTGGAGCTATAAACACCATTTATCCAAGGAACAGGAGTTAGGGAAAGAAGGGAAGCTCTTTGGAATGTTTCTATTTTGGCAGTGGGATAGAATACAAATCACGTGAAAAGGTGAGACTTTATAAGGCTATGTCAAAGATTCAAAGAGAGATGAGTGATTATGTCTAAAATCATCAGCAGAAAGGAGAGAAAGCGAGGGAAGGGGGGAATTGTGAACAGATACAGATACACAACCTTTACAAGCAACGTTTGAGGTGGTCCAGTTAGATGACTGGGTATCTCTCTCCAACCAGGTTAAGGATCACAGATACAAACCTTGAGTAAGCCAAGTTTAGGTTTAACCAGGTTGAGGTTTTACTAGCCATGGCAACAGGATTAAGGGAGGATTTAAAAATCTGGCTCTAGTCAGGCATGGTGGCACACACCTGTAATCCCAGTGAATGGAGAGGCCAAGGCAGGAGGATCACACAGTCAATGCTAGTCTCAGCTATTTAGTGAGGCCCTCAGCAATTTAGCAAGACCCTGTCTCAAAAAATAAAAAGGGTTGGGGATGTTGCTCCAGGGTTAAGCACTTCTGGGTTTGATTCCCAGTACCAGAAAAAAAAATCTGGCTCTATTTACCATATGGTTTATAGAAAACCCTATAAGTACTTAGAAAATAGTTACATGTTGACCTTAATTCCACCCTCTTTTGATGTTTTTTTCTTATCCTATGTGCCTTCTCAACCAAGTATACAGAAACTTGGAAAGATGCCACAGTCAGCTCTTGTTATTCACAATAGTGAAGTAGTATAAAGTCACAGGGAACACTGGATGAGTTGAATACTGACCCACTTCCCTGGGGTAATTCAGGTGAGGTGCCTGAAAACTACTGGTCATGACATTTCCATCAGCCAATCAATATATCATTTTAGTTTAGGTGTTTCCTGCTTAAAGACACCTTAGTGAGTAAATATTTTTGACTCATTATCCTGCCAACCAGCATAATAACTAATGTCTTACATGAAGATATCTAACTCTCATTTTTTTTCTGCATGGTGTGTCATAGCCTCCTGGTGCTTAGGAACACCAGATAGCACTTTAGCTCTATTTTGGGGGACCAATTTAAATGGCAAAATTACTAGCAAAAAGCCCAAAGATGCAAGAATGCGTCACAAAGACTGTGGAAAGGATGCTTGTTTTATAGCCAGGGAGTTGGAACAAGAAGGCAAGTGCTGCCATCTTCCACCTCAGTTGGCAATGTGCTCCTCACATGACTCAAATTCTCAGGCTCTCTGCAATAAGTATGCATGATTTATTGCATGACAATAAGTATGAAACCCATCCACAGACATTTTTAGACTTGTTAAAATTTATTTGTAAGCCCTAAATCAATGATTTTTGATTGATTGCCGATTTGGGAGTTGTAAATAAATTTTAGTCAACAGGTTCACAATTATGGAATCTATAAAATAAAATAATAAGGATTGACAACATATTAGAAAGAAAAGACCTCTGATGATGTTTGGATGTTGTTTGAGATGTCTTCTCTGGGCAAGTTAGACAAATAAGGACTTAAAATTGTCCCCTCAGCCACATAGGGGATGGATGATGTGAACACCAGTTTAAAAAAATTCCTATTTACCAATATAGTGGGCAAAAGAAAGCCCAATTATCTGTGCTTCCTAATCTCTGAACACATCACCAAATGAAAATATTCTCAACATCATCTTCTTTGGGTTGGGCACACTTGGAGGTAGATAGAAAATTTTTTGTCCTTTGAGATATTGCCTTGGCTAGTATTAGGCTCTCTTTATTTAATTGTTCTAAAAAGAAAGAAATGGGATGGATTCTGGTCTTTAGTATTCAGAGTCTTCCCTGGATCTGACTTTAGATATCTTTCAGAATTTGCTCCTTAACCCACATACTTCACCAATTCACGGCTATCAAAAGTAGAGAATGGAGCAAATTCCTTACTTGTTGCTCATTATAGTAGAAATTATAATAGCTGATGTCCAATGAGAGTTTACTATATACCAATTACTGTGCTAAACACTGTTTTAGTTAGTCTTTAGTGTAACCCTATGAAATATTGTCTTGATGCTTTTAATTGCACTGAGATAATTTGCTTAAGATTACAGAGGTATTTACTCATATAGCCAGGACAAGGAAATAGAGGAATATAACTCAGCAGACATAAAGCTTTTTACTTCAAAAGAGGAAGTATAGGCTAGCCTATGCAGCAGTAACATGCAAGCCCCAAATTTCAGTGATCTAACATCACAGAGATAATTTCTCCTGTATGTGTGCTTTATATCCTTTCAGGATCAGTGTGGACCTGTGTCATCTGTCTGCATTCCAGAACCCAGGCTGACAGAACAGTCACTATCTGTAATGTCATCAGTCAACTGAGTAGAGAGAAAAAAGAGAGAACAGCAGTATTATAAGGGATCATAACGTTCCTTCTAGAAGTGACATTTCCATGTCTGTTCATGTAATTTTGGTTAAAGTAAGTCACATGGCCAATCCTAACTCCAAGAGTTCTAGGAAGTGCAATGTTTCCAACTGCCTAGAAAAAGTGGAAATATGTGGTAAACAACATTAAAGGCCACCATACAGAGGCATGCTTCTTACTAGCTTACTCAGCCTAAAGACTTCTTAGGGAAGCAAGGGTGTTCATTTTTAGCTTAACTGCTTTTTTTGTTCTTAGAAGTTTAATTCTGTTTAGCAGGGAACTAGAACACTTTTTATACTGTTGACCATAAGGATTTTACAGTAGTGAATTTATCTCTACCACCTTATTAAATACATAGCATAATACTATATAATGTCACTATTCCATTATACATTAATTGTCTGTCATTAGAGCATGTAAATATTGGTGCTAACCTTTCACTATCTTAATACACAGCTAATATAAATATCTTCTCTTTGGGGAAGCTTATGTTTTGTTTATTTTGTTTTTTACTGGTTTAAATATTGGAAATTTATTTTCCAAGAGGCTTTTCCTGTCATAAATGTTGCAAATAGTTTCCATGGTTTCCTCTTTGCCTTTAAAGTGTAATTATGGTTTAGGGGAACTTTGTTACATGAGTAAATGAATACCCCATTGCCATCCCTAGGTATCATCTCAATAGTCAGAGCAAATGAAATCTAATTATGAACTTTGGGGTCCTAATACCCCATATAACAGTCCTTCTAGCATTTTTTTTTAAATTGGCTCCTTGCATGCTCTGATATGTATCTCTATAAACAGTACAGAATAATAAATGAAACATAGAAAAAAAGAGATTTAGTATTATTAAATGAAAAGAAAAAAGAACACTAGGAAGACAGATAGGGAAAATAGATATTACTAAACAACGAGGGATACACAAAGATACAGATCATATTACATTTCTGCAGGTCATTTCTCTAACTTTTTTTTTGTTCTTCTTTAGCCTCCAGTATTTAAGTGTACTTGTTTTCAGCTCCAAGGCATACACTTCAAATGCTCATATTTGCTCATGTTAGATGACATCCAAGTGCAAGTCTAACATTTCATTCTTTGGTGAAAAGCAAGTTAATTATCCCCTGGTAATGAAAAAATGTTTTATACTAATATTTCTTTTACTATCAATATATCCATCAAATGTTGAAACTAGGATTTAAAAAGACCTAGGCTTTAAAATTCTTCCTTATGGACTTGAACTTACTACATGCTTGTAATTTTCATATGAAAAATTAGCATATGACTAATGAACTTATGAAATATTATAAAAAATTAAAGCCTTAATATTCTTAACCATTTAATATGATGCCAAAAAAATTCTAAAGATAAATAAAAATGGTTTTAAAGTATAATGGCACTTTGGGGAAATCTTTGTTACCCTAAATGTTGTAGCTAAGGGTTTAAAAGTCAAATAAAATCTTGATTTGCCAGTAATTAATATAATTTTTTTCAAAATGCATTAGTGACCATTCCCTTATTTGTTTTTTCTCTAGAAAATAAAACACTGAATTAATCCAGGGGCTGTACTCAGGAATTACATTGTAGAATCTACTTTACAGGTCAATTTGATTTAAAGGAGGAAGAAAACTTTCTCAAATAACTTTAAGGAATAGAATAAAATAATTCAATTACAAATCATGGACCTTAGAATGTACTGTACAGATATTATAATCAGAGGAATTTATTAGATGTTATATACTAATGGAAAAAAATATCTCATCAGAAAAGTAAAACCTAATTATGTGGAAGGGAATATTCCACAGGAATCTTGAATGTTACTCAACAGAAAACTTTCTGAATCATCCCATGAATAAAAAAAGATTTATTTTTAAGAAAGAATTGGGAGTGTTTCCTTTAAAATAAGTCATCTCCTGAGGACTGTTTCATTACTTGATTCAACTTCTCCTGACCTTATGCTGATTATATGATAAAATTTTATGAGGCCATATAAAAGTGTAGCTGCTACCTAGGTGGGGAAAAAAGGCCATAGCAAGTTGACTGCTTAAACTGCTCTATTTAAAATTGTCGCACAAAATTATGGCAAAAGGTTTCCAAAGGATAAAAGTCATAAATATTTTTAGAACCCTGATTGATGGACATTTTGCAGTATTTTGAGATGTTTCAAAATGGTAGTATATTTTTCTCTTGGTGAAAACTATAACTTAAAGCTAAAATGACTACACATCTCAGTTCTGAAGTAAATTACAGTAGTGTTAGTCCAAAGCATCTTGAGGAAGCCTCTCCTTTTGGTGTGCCACCCCTAAAGAAAATGTAGTGTAGCCTTTCTTTTAATAGATACACATTGACTATGTAGCTTAGCCTGACTGAGGCCTTTAGGATCAGAACTGATTGTGTATGAGAGCAGTACAATACCAATTTACATACACAGAAGTCTCAACATAGGGACTTCAGTTATCTAGAATGCACCGAATATCCAAAAGATACTTGAATAGATCAAACAGATGACATGTAGACTGAATTCTATGAGCTCAATGTTCACTGAAAAAATATTCAAGTCTTTGCTCTCAACTCCTTACTTTAGAAACAGTTCCAGTTGCTTCATTTATTTGCTTTCCTTCCCTAAAGAAAATTAGAAGCAATACATTAGAAATCGGAGATACTGAAGGCAACAAATTGACCATAGGAAAATCTGATAACATATAGCCTGGGTGTAAGTGATCAAAAAATAAAGGTAGAGCATAGATTTAAGAACTCCATACTACTAATAATAAATGATAATAATTATAAATAATTATAACCTGAAACCATCTGATATGCTACAAAAACCCCCACATATTTCAAAATAGCTTCAGAGATTCACTCCAGCATTGACAAGTAGTTAGTATGCCTAATACTAATTAATAATTACAGTAATTCAACGGCACTGGGATGAGTAAAGACACTTAATTCTCAGCCTCCAAGAATCTGTGGAAATGATAAAAGAAAAATAGCAAACTCTAGCCAAGCATGGTGGTGCATGCCTATAATCCCAGCAAATTTGGGATACTGGAGCAGGAGGATTTAAGTTCAAAGCCATTGTCAGCAATTTATCGAGGCCCTAAGCAATTTAGCAAGATCCTGTCTCTAAATAAAATATAAAAATGGTGAGGGTCTTGCTCAGTGGGTTCAGCCTAAGCACCCCTGGGGTTCAATCCCTGGTATCAAACAAACAAAAAAGAATGAAAAAGAAAAATGGCAAACTCCAAATTGGTTCTAGAAAAGAATGTTATGCATGGCTAAGGATTTTTGAGGAATTTCTGCTGGATATAGGGGAGTTGGTACTGAATTGAAGGTGGCAGAGAGGGCCAGTTGGGAAGTTCCTTTTATTTATCTCCAGCCTCAGAAGCATATGGAGACCCAATTTACCCATATTATCTCACCAAGTTGAAAAGAGAATAGGTACCTAGTGATGGAGAACATGATTTTTGGTATGTGGATAAGTAAAAATAAATAATTTACAAATAAAAATCAGCATTGATTGATTCATAAAAGCAGGCAGAAGAAACAGTAAAGAGGAAAGAAACTACTATTACTTATCATTCATTGATGTATAAAATGCTTAAAATAGTATATGATATCTTACCTCATTGAATCCTCACATCAGTCTTGTGAAAAGAGATAGGAAGGAGACTTTCACAAGAGATACTTACTGGATTTCAAATAGCTGGTAAGAGGTTGAACACACATAAATTGTGCTTTTAGTGACTAAGCCACATTTCTAATAAATATTAGACAGAAATCACAAATAGGGAAAACAGTTTCAAACTATTTCTGGTTAATGATTCATATACTTAACATAATAATTATTCATATAATTAGTAGGATTAATGCTACCATCCCCCAGGAAAAAACAAAGGGGGAGACAAATTAGTAAATAACATGTGAAAAACACTTAAACCCTGAACATTTAAAAACCTATAATATTCTGCAGTGATAAGCATGCAGTGAGACTGACCTGTTTTGCTGATAGAAATGTGATTTTATACATCTTTTCTAGAAAATAATTTGTTGAATTATCTACTATTCTTTTTTAAATTTATCTATTTTTATTTGTTTATTTATATATTTTAGTTGTTGGATAGACCTTTATTTTGTTAGTTATATGTGGTGCTAAATTGAACCCAGTGCCTCACACAGGCCAGACAAGTGCACTACTGCTGAGCCCCAGCCCCAACCCCAAATTGTCTACTAATTCCTAACTCAAGTTTTTTCTGTATGATTTATTCTAAGGAAATAATCTGTAATGCAAAATTTTAAAGTATAATTTTTGTTTTAAAATTAAGTCCAATTACTTGTATAATTTATATTACCAAAATGAATAGTACTATGTTTTTTTAACAAAGAAAAATCTAAACACAATGAAAATGAATTTATAATAAGGGAATATTTCAGTAAAACAATTTAAATTCTTTCAATTTAAGCATTTGCCTTAATTTAAACACCAATAAAAAATTTTTGTGGCATTCATTGGAAAATGTTATAGCCATAAAACTGGAAACAGGGAGGAACATGGGAGGAACAGATGAACTCTAGATAGGGGAGAGGGGTGGGAGGGGAAGGGAGTGGCCAGGGGTTAGCAATGATGTGGAATGTGATAGACATCATTATTCAAAGTACTTGTATGAAGACATAAATTGATATAAACATACTTTATATACAAACAGAGATATGAAAAACTGTGCTCTATATGTGTAATAAGAATTGTTATACATTCTACTGTAATGTATTTAAAAAAATAAAATTAATTCAATATTAAAAAAAAGAACAAAAAAAGGGAAACAGCCCGATATTTATCAATAGGTAAAAGGATAAGGAATTGTGACACATATGTACATTAGAATACTATCAACAATAAAATTCACCATTAACACATACAACCAAATGAATGAATCTCAAAATAATCAAACTGAGTGAGAGAAATCAGACAAAAAATAATATATATTATATGATTTCATTCATATAAAACTCTAGAGGTTACAAACTAATCTACAATGATAGGAAACATCAGTGGTTTCCTATAGAGGACAGGGAATAAAGACTACTTGATGAAGGTTTGGGAGATGATGAGTGTGTTCACTCTCTGAATTGTACTGGTGGTCTCATGGTGTGTAACATGCCAAAATTCATCAAAGTGCATTGTAAATGTGTGCCATTTATTATATGAAATTATACCTAAATAATGTTATTTATTTTCACTGAATTTCCATTTACTTTATCAATTTGACTTAAGTTCCAGCTTTGCCCATTAAAAATACATTGCTAAAGAACCAATGACCACCTAATGAGGCTGGCTTACAGAAAATAAGTGCATTTGGGCAAAACAAATGTTAGGCTTCAGTCTGAGAATAGTAAAGGTGAGAGAAGAACTCAGTCTGTGATGTGCAAATATTTCTGTAGGAAATGCCTAATGTCTTTTGCAGATAAAGTAGGTATCTGTAAACTTTCACCCTAAAGCATTCCTGAAGGGTTCTCATTAAGGAAATTTCCACCTGGCTTCCCAGGAATCTTGATGTGGGGGAAAGGAATGACCTCATTAGAAACGTATGCATTCCAGTTACTGGAAATTTAAATTCCCACATTAGAATTAATAAACTAACTTGCTGATTTACATTATCAGTCATTTATAATACAAGTCCATTATCAATAAAAATCTTCTTTGATTTTTACTAATGAACTACAGTTTCCATACCTTCCAGTCTAAAAAAATGAACCTTAGTTCCCAGTAAAATTACTAAGCCGTGCCACCATTTGAGGCTTCTAAGCCTTAGCTTTCTCCCACAGCCCCCAACATAATAATTTCTCTTCAAGCAGAGCTTTGGTAAGAAGGTTCTGATTTGAAAGCTTTCACTATATTTCCTTGAGGAACTATTCATTTTCTTAAGGAAATCCTAAGAGTCCCTCCCCATTTGCATAAAGCAAAAACATTCTTTAGTAAGTCGCAGGCTGTGATATTTTTACAAATGACCCAATTACTCCTCTTTTAGAATCTTTAAGCATTCACCATTAAAGAATTTCTGGTCACACATACAGACATTTTTTATAATTACAGGAAAAACTAAAAAAAAAAAAAACTACTAGAAGCAGAGAGAAGGTTTTGACTCACAGCAGAAATAAAGTTATTTAGAATTTATAAGTACTTTTCTGACTTTCAAGCAATGTTTGTGGAGGTAAAGTTCTGAGGCAACATTAAGATACCCTTTCCAGAACTAGACTGGGCCTGGCACCTGCATCTGTAAAAAGAAATCACCTGAGATCAAGGTTCTAGCAATCTTCTAGCTTCATAAATACTAGTTAATGCCCTCCTGTGATTTTTATTCAGAATGCAGCTTTAGGAACTGTGCGAAGTTGTATTAAATACTCATGGTAACCCTTTGTCACCTAAGACATATTTTACAAACACAATCATGTTTAAAAGGCACCCCTATTGAGAGAATAGGCTGGCGTTGGGGTGGGAGGTCTGCTTGACATTGTTTATCCTGAGCCAACTTAGAAGAGCTACATCTTTAGACAGGGTCGCTGCAAAGTAAAGTGGTCTTCTCTTCTCTAATTTATCAGACAAGACTTCATAGTGATGTTAGGAAGAAAGAAGAAGGGAGTAACTATTGATTAAATTGCTTGCCATTTCTTCATATTTGAGCCTGTTAATCATTCAACAAAGATACCCATGTGCAGAGCCATATATAAGAGGCTGTCATTCTCCAAAGGCAAATATGCACCACTACATACACAACGTGAGTAGACATGCTTACATAGACAACCACATAATGTAGGCACTGCACTCAAGCTCAAAAAAAAGTTAATGAGAAAGAAAATCAAGTATGTTAAACTATCTCATCCAACAAACCCTCCCCTGCAAGAAACTTTCAATATTCAGAGGGAATCTTTGGAAGATGACCTTATGTATGGTGATTCTTATGTATAAACACATGTTTGCGTTGCCAATCTAGAGACTGAAAGTCAATGGCAAGCCTCCATAGAGCATGGCACTGTCCCTTTGAGTTCTTAATTTTTCTTAATTGCCAAGCCTCTGTTTCTTAGTGATAATAAGAACAATATCAATTATTCGGACCATTTTTAATGGTTAATAAAGCACCGTGTTCTGAATTTTGGTCCTACCATTCACTAGTTGGACACAGACTCCCAATGAGTCAGTTATCTCATCTTTTAAATGGATGTAATAATGCATGCCATCCTGACACATAGTAGAGTCCCAATAAATGGAAATTGTCACTACTAACATTTACATAAGACCTCATCCCTTACTTATTTTTGGTCTCTAAACAAAAAATCCTGACTTAGTAAACACTTAAAGTGTTGCTAACTTTCCTTTTTGATGGTTTATACACCTGTAAAATGAGGAGAGCAAGCCAGAGAAAGCATATTTAAATCACAGTTAAGAATTACATTTGTAAACTTTTTGGAGCTCACTGATGAGAGAAAAACATTCTGAATTGCATCCTTGGTACTTTAATACAAATAAAATGCTACCTTGAGAGTAAGATTCCCCTCATTTATATATTGTAAAATATCCTTCTGTAAGATATAGTGTATTCACAAAGGCTTGCTGTTATTGCTGAGAGATTGTTAAAATAACACACAAAATCTTTGTCAGAGAAATAAACCATGACACTATGTAGCCATGGCTTCATCAAAGAAGCCCCTAAAGAAAACCCATGAAAAGTTCAGGAATGAAAAAGCAACAGAAATAAATAGCTCAAAAACAGGTATTTTTTCCCATAAATATTTTCTACATTATTTGCTTAAGATACCCTTTCCAGAACTAGACTGGGCCTGACACCTGTATCTGTAAGTACTTCTTCTGCTTCTTCTGTAAGTACTCATATATTATTCAGAAATATTTGTGTTTTGCTAAGTTGGATATCTATATACATTTTCATAAATGAATAGTTAATTAAACTAATGGTTATAATAATGAAAAGAAACCCAATAACAAAATCATTTTATAGACAAAATTCTCATGATGTCACATGGATTAACTTCTGTATTTATGATTTATAAAAGTATTTGAAACCTTCAAAATATATCCAGCAATTCAGCTTCATAAAAACAAATTCAAGCACAGAATTCTTTCTAAAAATTAATTTTCAAATATGAGAAAATAAAACAGATACATTAAAAGATTTGAAATTTAAAATCAGGAGATTAAGACTGTGTTTGATACCGTTTAAATGAAATTTAGAGACAACTAAAGGGAATTTTCCACCTTATATAGCTTAAATGAGAGGACAAAGGGGTGGATAGTTCAGACGACAAGCAGTGACCTATAAGATTAAAAAGAAGTCTCTTTGTCGCAATTTTATCATCACTTGTAAGTGATAAAGTGCCAAAAGACAGGCTTGTGGCAGTAGCAATACATTTTCTTTGCAGCACTAAAATCATCAACAAGGTGTCTGTATATATGGGGCCCTGCTTGAATATGAAAGCAATTTTCCAAAGCCCTGCAGCTTAATTCCATTGTTTTCATCAAGAAGGAATATTCTAGATCACAATTTTCAGTGACTGACTGTAATGGACACAGCTTGAAAAATGAATAAGCAAGCAAGCTCCCCAAATGATTGCTGGACAAGGCTCCAATACCAAGAGCAGCAATATTTGAATTTCTTAAAAAAGAGGTTAAATGCAATCAGGAATACTGTACATCTGTCTGTATAATATCCTTGCATGCTTATTCTATTAAATTAAATAGGGAAAGAGCAAGAGTGGAATAGAACAAAAAGAAAATCTAAATATGACAAATCTAACTTCTTAAACATTATATAAAATCTAATATACACATTAGATTAAAATGCTGAATTATTTTTAATATTTCATTATTTGAAAATAAAATAATTCCTAAAATGACGAAAAGCAGTAACCCTCAATTGTATCACTTTAAACAAGTTCACTTTAGGTTAGATTTTTAAGTCGAAGGCAAACACAAAATTTGGAAAGCATTAACATATTTTATTTGGAGTACCTAATCCAGACATGACCCAAAGAAATTTTAATTATTCAGATTCTTCAACAGCATTTATGGATAATTTTACAGCCATTAACTTTTGTAGGAGTGTTGCTTAGAGAAGGATAGCTACTTCTAAAAGTGAAGAGATAAGCAGGTTGTCATGGGTCAAAAATTTATTGTGCTCTCTGCTCTTTTGCACCTCTTTGTGTGATTGGTTACATTTATGCTTTGGGGATTTTCTTATCCTTGGGAGAATCTTTTTGCTGGTTAATACCACAGGGGTCATATATATCTGATGATCTCAAATCAGGGTTTGATGATACTCATTTTATGGCATGCATAAGTGTGTGTTACTTAAGAAATTGGCAGGGGTACTTGAGTGGTTGTTTCAGACATACAGAGGATAACGAATGACAGGGAAGTTAAAAAGATTGGATTACACAAGGGAAAAGGAAGAGCAGAGTATTATTGATGGCCTGACAACTTTAACTCAAATACATTGGAAAAGCCTAGGAAGAAAAGCATAGCATTATTCTCAACAAAGAATATGTAAAATTACTATTATTCACTGGAATTCTCAATAAATAGTATGTTTCAGGTATATGCATTTTTAGAATAATTATAAAAAAAGAGCTGCTTATTTAAAACCTTAACTTTGAAAATGTTTCTAGCACAGAATAACTTAGTTCCATATTTCATTTACTGTGTAATAATTTAAGGCCTTACAGAAACTCACTAAGCACATCAAATATTACTGTAAAATCTATAGATGTAGAAGAAAAACAGTGTAAGCATTTGGACTTAGTGTGGGTAGACCTAGAGTATCCTTAAAGAATTAATTTCATAAATCCCTAGTTTGCTCTTGCTTTTTAGAGATTGGTGTTCCGATTTTTAAGAAACAAGATGGAGGGAACATACTTGTTTATTGAGTATTCCTATCTTTCAAGGTTTCATTTATCTAGAAAAACTTGTTATGAAGAATACAACTAAATTTAGTGAACCATTGCCTTCATCACACATTTAATTATTCTTGCTTACACAAGGTAAAGCTTAAACAGTAGTCATGTTATTCAAAATCATGTCTGAAAAGCCATGAGCTCTCATCCCTAAAACTCCTTCTAAGAGACTAAGCAGAAACCTGGTCCAACAATAAATGGTCCCAGAAAATAAAGTGAGGGACTGAGGAACTTACTTTCTACTCTGTGAGTCTACCTTTCATGCAACAGAATCGAAATGCCTTTTGGAGGGGTGCTGAGGGAAAGATTCTCAAATTCTCCATTATTTCCTTTATTCTCATACAAATTTTTCATACCTACTCTTAACTCTTGTCTTTTTAATCATGGATTTTCATATGAGTGGTTTCTCCACATTAAAATATAGTACAAAAACTGCAAGGAAGCCTCCAAGGCCTCGGGTCTATGCTCCTCATAGTAAAAGGAAGTGAAGGCACCCAGATGCCAGACTGATTCAAGAACACGTGAATAATTCGTTCTTCAACCAGAAGGAGAACCCTGACCTTTTTCTGCTTTGTACATGAGTCTTTCATATTTTTTAAGGAAAGTGGTCCTGAGTTAGTCTACACTACCTAATATCTAATAGTTTAGGCAAAAGTTCTTTAAGTGGCCTACATATGCCCATGCTTTCCCACTTCCTGAATGAGCTTTCATAGCCCTGTTTCCAAGTGAGATGAAGAGTTTGGCTCTGGAAGGTGTGGGTGTCCCTGGAAGGACAGGAATGTTGGTTCTGCTGCAGAGTCTCACTTCTGATACTCTTTGGAGCAGGGAGATGGGTTTCTCTCTAATTTATATATCCTAATGTGGAACTTGCTAGTATGTGTTTATTTTAGTGTATTAAAAGCCACAGTGATATTAATTTATTATTGACTTGATTTAAAATATTAATCCTAAGAGTTTGGAGACTAGTTTACCTCGGAAGATAAGCTGTAGTTTTAAAACAGTAACTTGTACTAAAATATATGTATGTATGTGTGTGTGTGTGTGTGTGTGTGTGTAATATGTATGTATATGTATTGCTTTTACTTACCAGTTGGTAGAAAATATGTCCAAAACCAACAACACATATTGAGTGTACGAAAAGCCTTCCAGGTTTTCACAACACCACATACCAACTAGATAGAACAGATATCACCATCCAACAACAGAATATGAAGTTTTTCAAAAGAGAATATAGAACTTTCTCTAGGATTTACCATAAGTTAAACCATAAAATAAGCCTCAAAATTTTTAAAAGGATACTTTTAATTTAAAATTAAAAATCATCTAATGCATGTTTTACCATAAAGAAATGAATTTAGAATGCAATAACAGCAGGAGATTAGAGAATTCACAAATATGTGGAAATTAAACATCATTTAATAACCAAAGGATCAAAGAAAAAAATCCCATTGAAAATTAGAAAATACTTTTGGATGAATGAAGATATACTAAAATTTATGATGCAACTAACCAGCACTTAGAAATGCATAGCTATAAATGTTTATAATAAAATAGGAAATCTCTCAAATAACAACATAATCTTTTACCTTTAAAAAAACTAGAAAAAGAAGAACAAACTGAACCCAAAGCAAACAGAAAAAATAAAATTAATAAGCCAGCTTTAAGGTAGAATTATGTCTTGCCATTTATCATGAACATTATGCTAAGTGAAATAAGCCAGTCACAGAAAGAAAAATATTGCGTGATCTCACTTGTATATGATGTGGAACCTAAAAAAAAAAAAAACAAATATGTGGAGAATAATCAGTGGTTTTCAGAGTTGCAGGGTGGTGAGGGGGAAGAAACAAGTAGATGTAGATCAAAGGATAATAGCACGTATGCAGGTTGAACAAGTCTAGAGGTTCATGGTAAGCATGAGAACTATGGGTAATAAGATTATTCTGTACTGGGGATTCGTGCTGAGTAAATTTGAACTGTTCTTGCCACACACAAAAAGATCAATATGATAACTATGCTGGGCATGGTGGCACACACCTCTAATCCAAGTGGCTTGGGAGACAGGAGGATCACAAGTTTAAAACCAGGCTTAGCAATTTAGTGAAGCCTTAAGCAATTTAGCGAGACCCTGTTTCAAAAAAAAAGAAAGTGATGGGCATGTTGCTCAGTGGTAAAGTGTCCCTGGGTTCAATCCCTGGTACAAAAAAAAAAAAAAAAAAACTATGTGAGATAATGGATATGCTAATTTTCTTTACTATAATAACTGTTTTACTATCTACATGTATCCCATAACATCATATTGTATACCATCATTATATATAATAAAATGTATTAAAATAACATTTTATATTTAAAGTTATAAAAATTAGAGTAGAAGGAAATGAAATGATGAGTTGAAAAATAATCTTAAAATTTAAAAAAATTGAAAGTTGATTATTTAAACAGATTTTTAAAATTATAAACTTTTAGCTGACCTTACAAAAATACAAAAGATTATACAAAAATACTATATACAACTTTATGTCAATAAATAGATAAACCAGGTGAAAATGAAAAATTCATAGAAAAATGTAAACTATTAAAATTGAAGCAAGATAATGTAGAAAATCTGACCACATTTATAATAAGTAAAGAGATTGAATTATTATTCAGAAATTATCCATAAAGAAAATATCAGGTCAGATAAGTCACTGATCATTTCTACAAAATATGTAAAGAATCAATACCAATTCTTCACAAACTTAAAAATAGAATATGATGAAACCACTCCCCAGCTTAATCTTTAAGGCTCATATTACCCTGATACTGAAAGCAAAGAATACATCACACACACACTCACACACACACATGCCTATAGGTGCACATGAGTGCACACACACATACACACACAAAACTACAAATAAAACTTATGAATACAAATGCACAATGTTCAACAAAATACTAGCAAACTAAATCTAGCATAATATAACAAATATTATACACCATGGCCACATGGGATTTATTCCAGGAACGTGAAAGTGGCTTAATATCCAAAATTCAATTAATATACTATACCATATTAATAGAATAACAGATAAAGAAAAATAATAACCACTCAAGTAGAGGCAGAAGTTGCATCTATTCCTGAATTCTCAATAAAGTAGGAATAGGCATCAACAAAAACCCACAGCTAGCAAAGAAATGAAAGATGGAATGATTCTATTTATAGTATCATCAAAAAATTTTCAAATCGTGAATAAACTTAACAAAGGAAGGGCTACATTTTTACTCTTAAAAAGTGTAAAATATTGTTGAAAAATTGGAGACATATCAAAAGAAATCCTGTGTGGATAAGAAGACTTATCCACGTTGGTGTAGTCATCTAATGTAATATTATTTGACAACAG
Organism: Urocitellus parryii; assembly: GCF_045843805.1. Lineage (NCBI taxonomy): Eukaryota > Metazoa > Chordata > Mammalia > Rodentia > Sciuridae > Urocitellus > Urocitellus parryii. The sequence goes on along the minus strand of NC_135539.1, from coordinate 58,510,423 downwards.
GAAGACATGAATCACTAATACATGCTACAAAATGGATGAATATTGAAAACATTATGCTAAGTGAAAGAAACTGGTCCCCAAATACCATATATTTGTGTTTTCACTAATATGATCCATCCAGGAAGGTTAGGCACATTGCTAGAGACAGAAGTAGATTAGAGTGGACAGAGGTGGGGAGAGGAAAGAAGGGAGAGTGACTGCTAACGATCATGGAATTTTTTTTTCAATGCAATTAAAATGTTCTAAAATTAGATGGTGGGGGCAGTTGTGGAATTCTGTGAATGAATGTACTAACAAATGCTGAATTGTACATTTCTAAATGGTTACTTTTACTGTGTATGAATTTTATTTCAACAAAGCTGTTACTAACAAAAAAGGATTTAAAAATATTACATACCAAACCCAGGATTTTAAAATATTCTACCCCAAACTTAGGACCTAAATAAAAATGAAACCAGAAAATTATGAAATTATGCAGGGGACAGTTTAAGCTGTTAAAATGAATGTATCACCCCAAAACCAGTATGATATGGCAAATACATGACATAACACAGAACAGTGTATGAGTAAAATGGGGTTGAACAGTAGGAAGTGACAGTATGAGTAAAGTATGATATGGCATATAATATAATACACAGTACAAAACGACTCTGGCGTGGATTGAAAATGCAGTTAGGAAAAGATCACACCAGCCCACCAGGAAACAGACCTCATACAAAGTGACCTGGGAGTCAGAGATGTGAGAAGAGTCACCCAGGTCTGTCTCTTGTTCCACTTTAGTTTTCTTCCTGTTTTGGTCACATGATGACCACATCCACACCACCAGATCATTTCTCTGTGAGAGGCCATGAATTAAGAGGCTGAACACAGTGGACTGGATACATAGGCCATGGACGATCCATCTCCCAGCTGGTACAATGGTCTGACAAATTTAATGGTGACAAAATGGACACAAAATACCTTCAAATGCAATCAGTTACTACCCTCCTTTAGAAATGGGATAAAACTGTAGAATTAGAGTTGTACCTAAAATACCTTTTTGTATTTAATTTCTTTATGCATATGTGAATACCTAATGTACTCTATATAGTTTTATATAAATGTGCAAGCATCAACATAAACATGCTAATTTCAAGAGTATATTTTTCCTTTTCCTTTTTCTTTTGCTTTTTTTACTTGGTTTTCTCTTTTCTCGTGCTTCCTCTTCATGACATCAAACACCCCTCCCACAAATAATCCGTATTAAAAACTAGTACCAGTCATACTTTTCTCTATAATTCCAAGTAGTTATAGTCCTATAATCTTATGTAGTTATGCATAGTCACATGTTGGAGACTGTCTTGGTTTCTTAAAAATGAGGTCATGGTGCACTGCTTCTTTACATCTTGATATTTATGCTAAAATACCTTTTGGAAATTCTTCCAAGTCATGTGATATGGCTTTAATTTATTCTTTCCTAGCAGCAGGACAGTACTAACACTCCATGCTGTTACTATGTTGTCACATATTCAGCCACTACCCCACTCATGGGCATTCATTTTGTTTCTACCTTTTTGCCACTATAAAAAAAATGCTGCAATAAACAACTTCAGTTCTTGGAAATATGTGACCTGCAAATGTTTTTGTTTCTAAGCTTTAAATTCCCAGGAGTAAGATAAATGCTAATAGATGTGGCCAGAAATGTTGTCATACTTTACATTTCTACCTCAGTGTGTATATATCCTTTCCCCACATTCCCACCACAATAATGTTGTAGTTCTTTGTAATTTTAGTCATGTATATATTATCTGTTGAATTGGTTAAGGATTCTATTTGTAATAAATTTTCAAACAAAGCTACCAGCCTAATTGAGCCAAAAAGGAATAAGTTTGCTCACCAGGTTGTACACTATTGTAAGGGTTTGTTTCTCCCTCTTCTAGATACTTCCTCCACATGAGCTCCATTCTCAGATTGGCCCTCCCCTTCTAGAAACAAAATGGCAGCCAGCAATTCCTGGGGGTGATTCTTCCAGCTTAAGACCTAGAAGGAGGATAGCCAGTCTCCCAAGGCACTTCCAGCAATAACTCTGAGATGTACTCCTGCTATACACATCTTTTACTATGTATGATTGGGGAAATATGACTTAGGGCTGGATCACATGATCAGCTAAAGATCTAGAGGTAGACCCTCAACCAGACCATGTGATATAAACAGAGGCATAGCACCCCAAAATATCAAGGCTGTTGCCAGAAGAAATAAGAATAGCAAACATCCACCACATATGACTTAACATGTGAAATAGTGCTACATCTTATTCACATTGCAGTTGTTACAATAATTAATTCTGATCTTAGGTAAATTATGGTTCACTCCTTTAACTAGCTTTTAATGTTAAAATTATTTACAATTTTAAATGTACTATTTTGACTGATATCTCAGTAAAATATATTCTATCTTACATAAATGATAATTATTATCATCATCTGTTATTACTTCAGAAATACCATTAGACATCTCTATTTTTATAAAACAATATATTCCAATATACTTAAGTCTATGAAAGATAAAAAGTTGTTGAATTTTAATGAAATTTTCTTGATTTCTTAGTCATTTATTTTTTTCTTAGTTTCCCCTTCTTCTTGATGTTACCGTACCCATCTCTAACTTTTTTCCTGCTCCAATTCTCTACGTTTGAAAGCTGTCACTTATAATATGCAAATTGTCTGGGAAAAAGTGACAGTTGGCCCTAATTGGGAACCTAAGGGGCCCTTCTATTAAGAATGTACACTAGATTCAGTACAAAGAATGCTAGATCAGGATAAGTCAGCCTCAGTCACTAGGGGCTCAAATATTTTGTTTAATGGATAAAATGATTTAGGGTAATGAAGATTTTTTTTTTAAATTTACTTCTGATCCTTAGCTCTGTCAAAGATATTTAAGGTGTCAGGTAACTGAATTTAGGATAAGTGGAGTTTCAATGTATATAGGTATAAAGATCTGAATGCCTCCCCCTCCTTGAAAGGAGTTACTGAACAAGGGAGATTTTTCCTTTTTGTCCCTCAGCCTTCTGTCACATAAGGACACACCTTGATCTCAAACCATCCAGCACCAGAACTGTGAGAATAAAATTCGTTCTTTTTAAATTATCCAGTCACGGGTATTTCGTTGTAGCAGGAAAAATGAACTAAGACAGTAGGATAAATGAGATTTTAATATATATATTTTAATTCACAATAACTAAGCTTTGGAACCAACCTAGGTGTCCTTCTTCAGATGAATGGATAAAGAAAATGTAGTGCATATATACAATGGAATATTACTCATGCATAAATAAGAATGAAACTATGGCATTTGTCAGTAAATGGATAGAACTGGAGGCTATCATGCTAAATGAAATAAGCCAATCCCAAGAACCAAAGACCAAATGTTTTCTATGATATGTGGATGCTAACCTATAGCAAGCAGGGGTTGGGAAGAATAGAAGTTCATTGGATTAGACAAAGTGGAATAAAGGGAAGGGATGGGGGAGGGATGAAAGACAGTAAAGTCAATCAGACATTATTTTTCTATGTTTATATAAGAATATGCGACCAGTGTAACTGCAGATCATGTACAACCACAAGAATGGGAAATTATACTCCATGTATGTAAAATATGTGAAAATACATTCTACAGTCCTGTGTAACTAAAAAGAAAAAATAAAATAAAAAAAATAAGTATGAGGGAAAAACTAAAATGTCATGCTCCGTTACAGTTACAATGATATTTACCTAATAAGTAAATTGATATTAAAATCCTCGAAAAGTTTTTCTTTGCTGAGTATCTCTTTTCTTAGATCCCAGGGGACATCCAAGGCAGTTAGACATCTTGTAATCCTGGCACATGCTTATATCCCAGCTGTATTGTATTGTGCAGTAAAATATCATAGTTAAGAGCACAGACTCTGGAATCTCTCTAGGTTCAAAATCTAGCTTCAGCACGTACTAGCTGCATGAACTTGGACAATAAACTAGACCTCCTTGTGATAACAGTGTCTATGTCAGCTGTTGTGGCTATTAAATGAGGTCATCTATGTGGAGCTCAGCAAAGTGCTGGTGTTCAATGTGTTCGATTAGTAACAGTGGGTGTCATTTGTTTACTTTTACCTTTTTTACTATATTGAGAGCAACATTATTCCCAATGCCTAGCACAGTGTCAAGTATGGGCTATTCTATACAAAAATGGTGAATAAATTGCTAGAAACTACTAGGTGACTTTTCTATACATTCTTAGAAATGTACATGCATATTTATGCCATCTGAAACAGGAAGTACTAGTCTTAAGCATGCTAGAATAATAATCAGCAGGAATGAAATGCAACAACTACATATGCTTGTCTGTAGTAAAATTACCATAATTCCTGAATATTGTCCCAAGAAATCCCCAAACTGGAATCATGTTTTCTTTTCTTGCTTCCTTTTAAAAGGCTACTTATTTTCCAGTCAAAAATTCTCACAGTAATATTCTGTATAAATAAACCATGTTTTTAAAAAAACAAAGATAATGAAGAGGAAAAATCATGTTTAGTAGTGGGAAAAAGAAATAACAGGATTTAAAAAAAATACTCAGATTCTGATTTCAGAGCTGTTCAGATTTTCAAATAACATTATCTCCAGTTGTCTGGTGAATCCTTCCTGAACACAATGACCCTGGAATGTCTTTGGGATATCTCTATTACATTTTATTCTATGCTTTCTTTCCCCTGAGCCAGGCTGCTTCCAGCCCACAAAATTATCAGATTTTATAAAATGAAAAAAAAAGTTAAACAAAAAGCAAATCCAGATTACACAGAAGTGTTAAGAGCCAAAGCTCAGCCATCACCTTTCAATCCTCTTATTAATACCCATGTCATGACTCTTGCAGAGGAAATGGGTTAGTGTCACCATCCTCAATCAGTGTTCCTTCATTCACTTTCATTAGGAGCCATGTTTTCCTGACAAAGGATAACAAATGGACACTGTTGGTCCCTAATGTGCTTTTGACTACAGATTCTGCACCATTTCTCTGTGAAGCAATTGCAATTATTTGTCATTTTAATATGACTTGGCAAGGAGGTCTGAAAAACATGGCTATTATTCATCAATATGTATATTTTGTACTTATATTAATATTAGAATATCATTATTACCCGTCTTGCATTGTATGAGCAAGATAAAATTATACCATGTAAAAAATGCATTAAATTCTCTTCGCCTGCACTCACATAGCAGAAGTAAAGGTAATTTAAGAGCTTACACCATTTATATGCTAAATGCTACCATTCATTATTATTAGTGAGGAAATACTTCTACCTTTGCACTAATGGAAAATGTATCAATATGTTTCCACTATTAATTGGAAATAATATAGCTAATATGAAAACTCAAACCTTTTAAAGTATATCTATCCATTGTGTTACATTCTGAAATGTTCTAGAGCCTAATTTTTCTATCATGTTATAATATAAGTATAATTTTGATTTTGGAGTATAATTCTTCAATTCTCTAGTTTTCATTCTTCTTGGCGGGGGGCTTTTGCATATAGAATTAGTTTTGAAACCTTTGAGATTCAGGAACTAGCATTGTAAATAAGTACTAATGATTTATCAGCCAACCTTCTCTCAATGGATGTAGTTAATATTGTATTATAACCATTATGAATCAAGTTACACCCCATCCAATTCTGAGTAGTTTTAAATTATTTCTGTAATTTTATCAATCCCCTTTTCTATGACCAAGATAGAGCTAATAAAATTCATGTGTGCTGCAAAATTTAAGTGTTACAAAGAAATACACAAATAATTCTTTTTAAAAAGTGCATTAAGAGCAACGTACACACACTACAATAAAAACCAGAGGAAAACCAATCAAGTAAATTTTCATGCTTATAACATAAATAACACCTTCATCTTTATATCTCAAAGTAAAATTAAACTTTGTTTTTGGTACTGGGGATTGAACCCAGAAGTATTTAACCATTGAGCCACATTCCCAACTCCCACCCTTTTTTTAAAAATTTTGAGGCAAGGCCTCACTAAGTTGTTTAGGACCTTGCTAAGTTGCAGAGGCTGAACTCAAACTCATGATTCTCCTGCCTCAGTCTCCTCAGTTGCTGGGATTACAGGTGTGCACTATCAGTCCTGGCAAAATTAAACTTTTAACTACTCAATTATTTATTGAGTACCTTGTAAGTACCTGGTCTTATTATGTGCAGGACACCATACCAAGGTCTGATTCAGCTCATTCGACTTAATTTTAAGACAGCCTCTTATCTAAGAAAGACAGAAAGGGGCAAACACCCAAGCATCACTTCACACTGTGTTGGTGGATAAAGTGAGCAAGAAAGGAAGAGAGAGAAGCCTAGAAACATTCAAGAGAGCAGTGTGGCTTCATAAGGTACAGAAATACCAATCCTCCCTCAGAAAACACACCTGTTCAAAAGGATCTAAAGTCAGATTAAATTTTAGAGGAATATAGGAAGTGAACACAACTTTTCTAACGTTGCATACAAACGTGAGAATGTAAGGTGCCTTATTTCTGTCAAACCATTAAAGATGGTGCACTTTCCTTATTAACAAACAGTTCTAGTTACACAAATAAATATTACCCCCCAGCAACAGGCTACCCAAAAGGAAACAAAAGAAAATAGCAAAGATAGCAGGGACTCAGGAAACCAGGATCAACTCCCACCTGAGTGTCAGGGATGAGGTCCAGGTGCTGAGGTGTGATCTTGCATTTTAACCCCACACAGTAATCCATTAGCCTGGGATAAACACGTGTCATCCATTAGTGTAAGTATTCACTTTCATGTGCCTCACTAAAGCTAAAGACATGCAAAATATTATTTACTATTATTTTCTTCTTACAAATCCAGGGGCTGAGAAAGGTTGGGAGACACAAGACAGAATGATAAAAAAATGTGTGTATGAGAACTTTCTCCTTCAAAAGGAGACTTGGAGCACTGGTATTAATTTGTTTGTTTTTCTGTGTGTTTTCTACAAGCAGTTGGCTCTCAGAGCTCTTTTCATAACATAGTAACATTTTCCCCTAGAATGTATGACATAGGACACTTTAACATAGAGTGAGAAGACTGTCCCATGCACTTTTTAAAAAGAAAACATAGAACTGAAAGATTATTGTTTTTAATCAACCTCTTTTGTCTCTAGACATAGAGGAATCATGACAGACTGATAGACAAAAACGAACCAAGAGACGTAACTTCTTTTCCTGGCTTTGTCACTAAGTAAAATGGAGTGAGTACAAGGACTTAATTTTTCAGTACCATTTCCTGCTCTTTAATATATGGAAAATAAAATTCAGTTCTTACGATTTCCTCAAGAACATTAACTTCACATATATGTGTTGAAATGATAAAAGTTTTATAAGGAAAAAGGGGGGTAAAGAGAAGCCCTATTTTTACACTGAAGATTAGGGAAGAGAACTACCTGAATTTCAGGGAGGAAAAAATGAGGAATATCAGGTAGATTCAATTCAGAGCTAATTGGGCAAATTAATGAGACCCTCCCCAAGGCACAAAGACTGACCTTCCTTGAGGGAGATCTGACCAGCACCTTAAGAAAGGAACTTCTCTGAGGAAACTCTGAAGAACTTAATGAACACCCGTTGATTTGGACAACTTTGATCTGGCAATGACAGCCCCTAAGCAGAGGTTTATACTACTAAGCATTCCTTAGGAGGGTCATAGTTCAAAGACAGCCTCACCAATTTAGCAAGACCCTAAGCAACTTAGTGAGATCCTATCTCAAAATAAAAAATTTAAAAAGGACTGGAGATGTAGCTCAGTGGTTGAGACTCCCTGTGTGGTAGTAGGAGCAAATGTGACTCCATTTTGTTTTATGACTTCTTCCTGTAAAACAACCATGCCAAGTAGAAGAGTCATGACTGGAGCAAGATGTTCTTTTCCTTTTGCTACAGAAACCTTACCTAATGGGGTATTGTTTCTGTAACTAGGGTAACGGGGGCTCTGTTTCTGTAACTGGGGTGACTGGGCTAACTGTGATTGGTTAGGCTTCCCTCCGCTTGACTGCACTGTCCCGCTTCTGTAACCTGGCTTGCTTGCATTGGCTAGACCTCCTGAACATCCCTTTTGCAGTTTTCAGGCTTATAAGGAGCGCCCTTGCAATTGTTTGGGGCTGATCAGGGGAACAGCTTTATGTTCTAGTCAGCTGCCACCGGTGTGCTTCAATAAAGGCTTGATTCGATTATACGTGAGTGGTCTGGAAGTCAGTTTATGAAACTCTGGGACAAAGCTTTAACAAAACACCTGGATGGATCAGTCCCCTGGACCAAAAAAAGAAAAAAAAAATTGTGCTCAAGAAAAAAAATGAAATAAATATTATTTGATCCAAATTTTACAGAGAAATATACGTTATTGTGTGTTTAAAAGCAGAAAATAGCAAAGCTGCATAAATAACAAAAAAAGAGAAACTGGGGATAAATAGGATACTTTTTACATTTACTAGGTTTATTTGGGTGTAATGGAAACCAATTCTGGCTAGCTCAAGAAAGGGAGGATGAGAAGTTTTAGAAGGGTATCTGGGAGCTCAGGATATAAGGAAAGGCTGAAGGACCAGGTTACAGGAGGCCAGAAATGAAGGTCACATACCACATGGTGAAAAAATTCCCCCAAAGAAAACTCAGGGACTGTGTGAAGTGGGAATGGATATTGAGAGCCTAAAAATGACAAGTGTCTATTACAGATCTCAAGCATGAACAGAAAAAGTGGAGGTTAGAGTGTAGAAATGGTTAAGAGGCATGTTATCTTTATCTAAAAATCATATTAAAAGACTTACCATATATTTACACATATTCACAAAAATCTTTGGAGAAGACCATTCATTTTAGGATCCTGGTAATAGCAAAAGATGAAGGGGTATGGAAGGGAATTCATAAACTAGAAGGAAACAGGTCAAACCTACTGTGGTTCTTATAATCAAACACCACAAACTGTTTAATGAGGTATGTTTGTATGTGCTGATAAAGAATACCCTCCAAGATATATTGTAAAGTGACAATTTGTAGCAGACAGAACATGAGGTAACCCATTTCTGTCAAATGACATAGAAATGGACATAAATTAGCATATGCACAAATGTACTAATTGGGTTTGCTTCTGAAAGGGGAAAAAAAGGTAGGGTTTTGGAAGATGTGGAGAAGAAAAACTTAACCTCTTCTACTTTTTTTTTTTTAACATAAGTGCATCTAGCCAGGTGCAGTAACGCATGCCAATAATCCCAGCGACTGGGAAGGCTGAGGCAGGAGGATTGCAAATTCATATCCAGCCTCGGCAATTTAGCGAGGCCGTAAGCAACTCAGCGAGACCCTGTCTCTAAATAAAATATTTTAAAAAAGGGTTGGAGATGTGGGTCAGTGGTTGAGTGCCCCTGTAGAGTCCCTCTACAAAAAAACAAACTAAATGCATCTATCACTCTTTATGAAAAATTTTGATTATTGAAAAGGTACACACATTTTTTTTCCTAGTCATTACTCTTCTAGGGCAGAGGGGTAGGAGGGAAAGGGAGGGAGCAGGGGGTTATCAGGGATGGTGAAATGTGATGAACATCATTATCCAAAGTACATGTATGAAGACATGATTTGGATATGAAATATGAGATGAAAAATTGTGCTCTACATGTGTAATAATAATTGTAATGCATTCCGCTGTCATTTAAAAAAATCAATAGGGAAAATAAAAAACTCAAAGTGCACTGGGTCTGCAGCTATTATGTTGCAAGTAGTCCTCCAAATTGAGGAAATATTCTTTAAGTGAAAAATATTATCTGATGCAGCAAAGAAATTACTTATGTAGCTAAAAAAAAAGTGTCCTAATGAAATATATTGAGTTAAAGATACTTCTATATATATATAGATAGATATAGATATAGATATAGATAGATAGATATAGATATATATAGATAGATATAGATATAAATATAATCATCCCATTATTATTTATAATATAGAAATTGGTTAAACAAAAAATATATTATAGAAATTTTCTAAAGGCCATCACTACAAAGACATTTAAAATTGTGTCTTAGAGTATATTTTAAATATGGAGACATAAAAATGCATCAAATAAAAATAGACTTTTAAAAAAGAATGTTATCACATTTATAAAAACATAGATACCTAAGTGAAACAATATGCTACAACATTTTGCTATATGACAAGATTATGGGTGATTTTAATTTTCTTCTTCACATACTTCAGTATTACCAGATTTTCTGAAATGAATGCATTACTTTGTCAGAAAAATAGTCACTAAAAACCACACTAAAATATTAATTACAAGATTATTTTTTAATGTGTAGAATTTAAAACTTGTATTTTTACAACTCAATACTGAATTAAATTATGGGGTTTCCTGAATTTATTAGAAAGCTTAAATCTTTGCTAAATAAACTTTTGACCCTTCTTAATGTTATTTTAAATATTGACAATTAATATCTTAAATAGTATCTACATAAAAAGATAAGCTTTGTGGAAGGTATAATAATGACTTTTTCCCAATCTAAAGAAATCAGAGAACCCAGCAAATATAAAAATAGCATTTATTCTTAAGTTAAACATTAATAGCATTACCCAGATTTAAAAAGAATCAGTTCCCTTTCTGACAGTCGTATCCTTGTGTCAAATATGAACTACAGATGGATTCAAAAAGTCACGAAAATGCATGCCAGTCTGTTGGTTTTAAATGTACATGACATCTTGGCTTAGTATTAAATTCTTGGATCATGTCTTCTTCATTAAAGGATTTTGTATACAATAGTTTCTTAGATATCTCACCAAAAGCTCAAGAAAACAAAGGGGAGAAAATATATAAATAAAACAATAAAATTTTGAATTTTGAATTACACTATGAAGAATTAAAAAGACAACCCACAGGAATGTTTTACAACACATGTATCTGAAAAAAATGCTTAACCATCATTATCCAGGAGGAAATTTCAGTCAGGACTACAATGAGGTCTCACTTCACTCTCATTTGGATGGCTATAAGAAATTTTTTTAGTGAGGGTTGGACGGGATGTAGATAAGTCAGAACTCACACGGCTCACAGGAGTGTAAAATGGGCCAATCATCTTTAGAAGCAGCTAAGCATTTCTTCAAAAGACCTTATGTAAAGTTAACACAAGACCTGTAATTTTACTCGTAAGAATATACCCAAGAAAAATGGAAACCATGTCCACACACAAACTAGTACATAAATGTTCATGGAATTGTTATTCAAAAAAAGCCAAAAGGCTAAAACATACCAAATGTCCATCAGCTGATGAATGGATAAATTAAATGCAATATATACAGACAAAGGAATATTATTAGGCAATAAAAAGAAGCAAATTACTGATGTATGTTACAATATGGATGAACGTTTAAAGTACTGTCAAGTGAAAGGGCCAGTCACAAGGACACATGTTGTGTGATTCCATATATATGAAATATCCAGAATAGTTAATCTGCAGGAATATAAAATAGATGAGTAATTTCTGAGGGCTAAGTGTGCTTGGGGACCTGGGGATAACAGATTAGGGTTTGGGGTATCTTTATCAGGCAGTGAAAATGTTCTAAAATTGTGGTGAAAGCCAATTAACTATACTTTAAGCAGGCAAATTGCATGGCATAGGAATTATATCTCAATAAAGCTATATAAAAATTAATGGACAATTCCAAGCATGCTAGAAAGATCTCAGGGACTATAGTAATTTTGAAGCTTTCTTTAAAAAAAAAAAAAGAAAAGAAGAAAGAAAGAAAAAAGAAATCATGACAGAAATTTCTAAGTCCATGCAAATCACTTTTCTGCTAACCTTCCATCCCACTAACAAGACCCCTTCACAGATCTGGCTTGGTTTTGTTGTTGTTGTTGTTGTTGTTGTTGACAGTACAGCATACTCATTCCCAAGGCAGAATAGATTGAAGAAATTTTAGGAGGTTTAGTTCTGACTCACTCCCCAGCACAGAAATATTTTGCTGAGCTTTGAGGGATTTGTAAGTCTTCTGCCTGGACTGCTCATGCAGTCTTTATCCTCTAAGTTGTTTATGTTGTTATTTATTTTTCATAATTGCTTGCCATGACTTTTCCCAGTAAAAGTAAGTACAAGGCCTGTCTGTACATTCAGATTTCCCTCAACATACTAGGATTTTCTTTGATTTTTTTTCTCCCTTCCAGAATCTAACCAGATAGCACAAGACAGACAAGAGTTCAGGACACCATCAGTCACTGAACATCCCTCACTTACCTCCTACTCCCCTTTCCCATTGCCCAAGGAATGGCTATGACATATCTAGAGTAGGTAGGTACAATGATTACATGTTTATGTGTTTTCCAAAATTTGGGGCCTTTCTCAAAGACTGCCCTATTTCTCAAGCAATTATGGCTCGGAAACTCAAAACACTAAGACAAGATTTACTCATCATGTTTTGTTCACATCTTCTCTGTTATCTCTCATCCTTCCCCACATTTCTTCCAAATTGAAGAATGGTCAAGATGAATAAGAAATACTATATAAAGAATTGGTTACTATTTCAAATAAATATACAAAAAATAAACAACTCTTCTTTAAATAATCAACAATCGGTTAAAAAATACAGAAGAAAATCTCATTTGTGTTAACAGTATATTGGATATAAAAATTCTGCCAATAAAATTAGTAACAAATATGCAGTACTATATTAATTTTTTCAAGGGAAATTTAGAATTCTACTAAGGAATATAAGAGATTGAAAAAAACAGTAAGACTGCCTCATTAAGAAATAAAATTCAATTCTAAAAAATTGTCAACTCTTTCAGAGAAAGTCTATAAATTTAAAGCTATCCTCAAATACTAATAGAATTTTTCACATGAAAAATTGATTCTAAAGTTCATATGAAAAGACAATTAGGAGCAATAGCTGGAGGAAAAGAAAGAGCCATGAGAGATGCATAATCCAGAGGTATTGAGAATACTTACAAAACTAAAGCAATAAGATAGCTTATGACCTCCCAGTGAAAACAAGACATCAATAAAACAGAATAGGGAATTTTAAAAGGTACCTAGCTGATTATAAGTGTTTAGTATATTACAAGGATAACATCAATCCAAATAAGAGAGAAGGTACTTTGTAAATGAATAGTGTTGAGAAAATCTGTCTGAAAGTGTTTGTTAAAAAGCAGATTCCTATATGTCCAAATAGCACAAATAGATACAGAGAAAAATATATGACCATAATATAAAACTTCAGTAGAATTTTGTATAACCTTGGCATGAAAAAATTTTCCCCCAAAAGAATAGACCCTAAAAGTCATTGAGAAAAATATTGAAAAAATTCATTACATAAAACATTAAACTTCAGTATGGCAAATAGATCATAAACATCATAAGTTAAGGGGCAAGTCAAATGACAGATAAAAAAAGTTTTACATATAATTAGTATTAATAATCTAATAAAAGAATAACAATCTAATAGAAAAATATGTAAAGAGATAGTTTATATAAAAGAAATGCAAAGTGAAATAAAAAATTAAAATAATATTAAACATCTTGAAAAGGACAAATGGAAATTGAAATATCTAGTAAAAACAGCAGCAAACTCTTAATATAAATTTTAAATTATTGGAAAGTTTATTGCGTGGAGTTCATTCCTTAATAAAAGAAAAAGTCAACAAATAAATGACCTAACATTACATCTCAAAGCCCTAGAAAAAAGGAGAACAAATCAACCCCAAAAGCAGTAGAAGGCAGGAAATAATTAAAATTAGAGCTGAAATCAATGAAATCTAAACAAAAGAAACAATTTTAAAAACTGACAAAACAAAAAGTTGATTCTTTGAAAAAATAAATAAAATTGACAGACCTTTAGCTACACTAACAAAGAGGAGAGAGAAAACTCAAGTTATCAGCATACCTGATAAAAAGGTAATATCACAACAGACACTACAGAATACAGAGGATAATTAGAAATTATTTTGAAAACTTATACTCTAATAAAATAGAAGATATTGAAGGCATCGATGAATTTCTTAAGTCATATGACTTGCCCAGATTGAATTAGGAAGATATACACAATTTAAACAGACCAATATCAAGTGATGAAATAGAAGACGCCATTAGAAGCCTACCAACCAAGAAAAGTCCAGGATCTGATGGTTACACAGCTGAGTTCTACAAGACCTTTAAAGAAAAACTAATACCAATACTCTTCAATTTATTTCAGGAAATAGAAAAAGAGGAAGCACTTCCAAACTCAGATGAGGCCAATATCACTCTGATTCCAAAACCAAGCAAAGATGCATCAAAGAAAAGAAAAACTTCAGACCAATATCTCTAATGAACATAGATGCAAAAATTCTCAATAAAATTCTGGCAAATCGAATACAAAAACATATCCAAAAAATCGTGCACCATGATCAAATAGGGTTCATCCCTGGGATTCAAGGTTAGCTCAACATATGAAAATCAATAAATGCAATTCATCACATCAATAGAATCAAAGATAAGAATCACATGAGCATCTCAATAGACATATAAAAAGCATTCGACAAAATACAGCAACCCTTCACGTCCAAAACACTAGAAAAACTAGGGATAAAAGGAACATATCTCAACATCATAAATGCTGTCTACTATGCTAAGCCCCAGGAGAACATCATTCTAAATGGAGAAAAAATGAACGCTTTCCCTCTCTATATTCTCTTTCATTTCTGAAGAACCAAACACTTTATTCTGGTTACTACCAATATTGATGCACTTTCTTTTGGAAAATAATACAATATAAATCTGAGTCTCCAACATCAGAATGATATTAGGTTCACTCAACATTGACGGTAAATTAAAATTGACCAAATCATACAATCATTCTTGTTATTTCAACTGAGTTGGCACCATGTCCAAGCAAACAGTTTTGTACTTGGCTTCGAGCACATGGTCTAATTGAAGAAACTTTATTGAGATGAAAAAAACTATATCATCTGGTTTGATGAAGTAATTTTTAATTTTTTTAGTTGGTGATAGATTTTTATTTTACTTATTTATATGTGGTGCTGAGAATCGAACCCAGTGCCTCACACATGCCAAGCAAGTGCACTACTGCTGAGCCACTGCTCCAGCCCTGATGAAGCCATTTCTCAGCAATGCATTCTCAAGATATTTGGATTGACTAAAGAACTCTATATTATGTTAAACAATACTATTCAGGCCTATGATCAGATGAGTTTAAGAATTTTAGGTTATATTAGAGGACATTATTTGACCTGTAAAATAATGAAAAAAAACTCTGGATGATAATTACCTTTCAGTTAAGAACTCCATCACCATTTGAGTGAATTTTGAAAATTCAAATAAGATAGACAACAGATATTTGAATAAAACAATATTAAAGATAGGGCTTAACAGTCTACCTCCCTGCATTCAATCAGTCCACAAGTGGATTGAAAGTAGAAATTAACAATAATACAAAAGTATAAACTAATACCTGGAGACTAAATAATTCACTATTGAATGATGAATGGATAGCAGAAGAAATTGGGTGAAATTCTTAAAAAAATATTTATAAGTAAATGAAAATAATGACACAGCATATCAAAATCTCTAGGGCACTTTGAAGGCAGTTCTAAGAAAAAAGTTTGTTCATTAAAAGAATAGGAAGACACCAAATAAATAATCTAACATTACATCTCAAAGCCCTAGAAAAAAGAACAAATCAACATCAAAATCAATAGAAGACAGGAAAAATTAAAATAAAGGCCAAATTCAATGAAATTGAGATTAAAAAACAATTCAAAAAAATCAATGAAACAAAAAGTTGGTTCTTTGAAACAAGAAACAAAATTGATAAATGCTTAGTGAAGCTAACTGGACTTTTTAAAAAATATTCAACATGAGAACATTACATTGATTAAGCTGGAGGATTACAGAACTTCTGTTGAACACATAACACCAAAGTCTTAATGTTCCCCCAATGTGAAGGTAGTTTCTACATATCTAAAATATTGGCAAGAGTAGGTGGGGGGTTGTAGCTCATTTGTGGGGCACTTTGCTTTCATGTACAAAGCCCAAGGCTTCATCCCCTGTTCTGGTAAATAAATAAAGAAAGAAATAATTAAAAACTGGCAAGGAGATATCAGAAAGCTATTCACAAAAGAAATTCATAGCCAAGTAACAGCCAAAGTCTGAGAGAGGATCGAGAGGTAGTGATTTATAGAGAAAAATGAAAAAAACTAAATAGATAAAGATTATTTTTGCTGAATGATAAGATACTATGATATTTAGGAATGGTTTAAAGGTATCAAAAAGAAAATGACAAGACTTTGTTTGGGATATTCCAAGGACATAATCAATGAAGTAAAAATGATAAGTTTAGAATGTCAGGAAAGGGGGACACTAATAAATTGACCACAAAGTTTTTGAACATACTCCCAAACATAGCTTAAGTCTTATGCCTTTCTTTTAAGGCCGTGTTCAAAGTGAAAATCAACTAGAACTTGTGCATGTTAAAAATAAAGGCAAATTCTTCAAGAAAACTAAAGATACGACTATCAAATGATCTAAAGTCCCGCTACCTGCATGTAAAGGAAAGGAAATCAGCTCATCAAAGAGACATCTTTACTCCCATGTATATTGTAATACTATTCACAAGAGCACAGATATGGAGTCAACACATATGTTCATTAATAGATAAATGGATAAAGAATATGTAGCATAGATGTACGGTGGAATAATATTCAATCTTAGAAATAAAGGAAATATGGCATTTGAAGCAACATGGATGAGCCTAGAGGACACTGTGTTATGTGAAATAAGACGGGCATAGAAAGACAAATACCCCATATTCTCACTAATTCATGGAAGGTAAATAAGTCAATTTTATAGAAACACAGGAGGAAATACTGGTTACCAGAGCATGGCAAAGTTGTCAAGGGGAGTGAGAGATTAGTTGTCAAGTGCAAAATAATTATGAGGAATAAGTTTTGGTGCTCTGAAACACCAGACTATGCGACTCTAGTTAACAATAATGTGTTATATATTTCAAAATAGCTCGAAGAAAAGATTTTGAATGTTCCCAACACAAAGAAATGATAAATGAGATGATGGATGTGCTAATTACCCTATTGAACCCTTACACATGGTATACACATGCATGGAAATATTATACTATACCCCATGAGTATGTACAATTGCTATGTCAATAATTTAGAAAAAAGAAAAGGGGCAAATTAACTTTCTCAACCTCTAATCTGTTATATCTAATAGATTGCCTTAATGAACTCTACAAATTGGCATTGACAGATATAATCTCTGTGCGATGTGGAAAGTATTTCAGTTTCAAAATTCAGTTGTTTAACAATAAAATGTAATGGACTACTGAATTAGCAACATTGTGGATTAATCTTGTAGAGCCAAAGAAATTAGACACACTGGAGAACATGCTGCAGCCAGACAAAACTAGTCAATGGTGAAAGACATTAGAACAATGGTTACCTATGTGGGGGCTTGACTGGAAAGGACCATAAGCAAACTTTTTGGAGATGATCCTATTGACTTTTCTCCAGCTTTATGGAGGCACGATTGACAAAAGTTATATTATATATATATATATATATATATATATATATATATATATATACACAAACATATAAGTATATATATACACACACATATACATACACATACATACACACACAAACATATATGTATGTATATATATATACACACACACATATACACACATACTGTGTACACGTTGTTTTGATATATGTGTACATTGTAAAATGATTACAACAATCAAGCTGATATACCTGTCCCTCACTTTGTATAGTTGTGTGTATGTGTGTGAATATTAGGATCCACTCTCTTAGCAATTTCCAGTATATATTGTTAATGATGGCCACTATGCTGTACATTAGATATCCAGAACTTATTCATCTTGCCTAACTTAAACTTTGAGCCCTTTGACCAACATCATCCTGCATCCCAGTCTTGCAGCCATCATTGTACTTTCTGCTTCTGTGAGCTACACACTTTTGGGTTCTATATATAAGTGAGAGCAGACAATATTTGTCATTCTTTGCATTCCTTATTTCACTTAGCATAATGTCCTGCAGGTTCATTCATGTTGTCACAAATGGTGGAATTTCCTTCTTCTTCTTTATATGGCTGAATAATATTCAATTTTATATATGTACTACATAGCCTTTATTTATTCATCTGCCAATAGACACAGGTTAATTCCTAATTTTCTGTTGCAAATAATGCTGTGGTATATATGTGAATACAGATCTCTTTGAAATTTTTATTTAATTTCCTTTGGAAATGCACTATTTCTTAATTGGGTTATTAGGTATATTTTTATTCAAACATCTTTAATTAATACATTTAAAATCTGTGTATTTCACAACAATGTAATTTTTACAACAAATCCAGCATTTAAAATTTCATTTGCAATGTCCCTATAATATATCAACTATTTTTGCAAGATTATGATTTTTTTCTAAGCAATCAGAATTTAATTTGGAGCTATATCTTTATTTCTAACCAAAAGTAAACATGCATAATTATATCCAAAAAGATTAACAAACTGGTAAATCAGTACCAGAAGCTACCATATGCAAAGAACAGTCTGGTTGAGTGATAGTCACTGTAACTCCCACAACAAAGAACTTATCCATTGATCTTAGAAGTCACTTTAGAAACAAATTTTCAACTAAGGGCCTTGATAAAGGTGGACAATTGAAATAATCATGGAAAAATCATGAGTCATCATTTTCTTTTAATCCTAGTAATGCCACCACACAGCCAAACCTGGGTTTACAAGAGGACAAGAGAATGGTAAGCTTTGCCTTTTATCGGTTCCTCCCCAAATAAGGACACAGTATATGAGGCAAAAGATACAATGTCTGCCTCTTGGTAATCCCCATCTTTCTGTGATTTCCCTCCCCTTGGATGTAGACAGGACCTATGACTTGCTATTAACAGAATAGGGCAAAAGTGATGGGTTCTCTCTCTCATGAATACTTTACATTATATGACTCTATTTGGCTAGCAAATTAAAGACCTTTTCTCTCTAAATGGGCTAGAGAACTTAAAGGACCATGTTGGAGAGTCCATGTGGCAGAGTTGGACCAGTCTTAGATGCTGAGAGCAGCTACCAGCTGACAACCAGGAGAAGTAGGGCTCCATCATCTGAGGACAAGAGAATAGTAAGCTTTTTCCTTTCCTGCAAGGAAACACATTCTGCCAGTGACCTGAGTGAGCTTGGAAGAGGACGCTTCCCCTTTACCTCCATGTGAGAATGCAGTTCATCCAACATAGACATGGCAGCCTTTTGAGACTCTGAGCAGAGGATCCAGCTTCTCTGTACCTAGACACCTATCCCACACACACTCTAAAGTGTTTTAAGCTGCTAAGTTTGTGGTAATATGCAGGGCAACAATAGCAAACTCATAGTGTGCTCTCTCTTTGAATGTTCTATCTGAAACCCTTCAGGTAACTTCTGTGCTCCTTTGAGTTCCAACTTATTGCTGAAGCATGTGCTCAGGTCATGATCAGGGGATCCAGAGCCAATCCTCTGGCAAGTGTATTGAATTGGCAGAGTGTTCATCTATAGGTTATATAACAAGACTAGATACATTTCTTTAATTCCTCTGAAGATATGAATTTATAGTTCCATCTCAGGCCAAAGAAATAATTTTCCGTCTGTACATGATAAAGGCTAGGCTTGTACTTCGACTAAATGATGTTGGGAAATTATCCCAGCTAAATAAAATAAATATGTAACATGGAAAACAAAATAGAGAGCCATGTTGGCAGCTTAAAATTTTGAATTATAGATATTTGATGAAAAATCATCATGTGAGTTATATTGAAAACAATGTCTAAAAAGATTCCGCTATTAAAAATATCACCAAAAGAACTCAGAATTACACACATAGCTCACATTTAAGAGCTGCTCATTTCAAAAAGGTCAAAGGGGAAGAGCTACAAGGGAATTTTTATTTTCAGTTTTATTTATTTTGTTTAATTTCTAAAAGTTCAATGTCATAAAAGAATTTTACCACCTGAATGTCCTTTGCTCCTCCTTGATGAAATGCAAAATAATCTTACTTCAGTTTTACTGAACTTGTTCTACATCCTTGTTGAAGATCTTCAAATCTTTTTTTTTCTCAAAGCACTTTAATGAAGAAATAACACTTAGCTTCTACAAATATCTTATTAGGCTCCATACAACACTTAAGAATCAGTATTAAGTCTACACTTATTCAGGTATATAATAGAACATATACATATTAGTTTATCTTACTGGGTAGGAAACTCTGGAAATTGCATTAGAATAACTAAAGCCAAATATTGAATTCTTCCATTTAAAGATGATAGTTTAACAATAATAAGTAGGTATCGAGTTTCTACAGAGGAGCACATGATAGCATAAATGAATAAGCATGCTACTAATTATGTGAAGCAAAACTTGAAGAGTTTACAAACTCTAAAATACTCAAAACTTTTTAGATTTGGAAAGTAGAAATGAAGATAAGATGGGAGAGTGTAAATAAATTAAAAACAAACTTGTAGAGTTCATACTTTGTTTATATTTATAGCAAGAACTTACATCTGAATCAAACTGTGTAATTAAATTGAAAAATAATTTTAAAACAAAGAACATAGTTAATAATTTTGACATAGACTTAAGAGTTCAATGTCTTTATACATTCATTCCAGGAGCCTGAATGAATTATTTTTCTGCGAGGGACTTCTTTATGACCAAAAGATATTATGTGCTTTTAGGCATACTGCTTTCCAAAGTAGTGAGCTACAGAACACTGTTTTGGAATACCAGATGCCATGGTCAAATAAGTTGGGGATATGTTGCTTGGTGGTATCTTCTGGTGATTCATATACACATACATTGGCATTTTTAAGTTGCAGAGGAGCCCCAGCTAGACAGAACTCTATAATGTTGTCTAACACAGTATTTTCAAAACCTACTGAATTTAGAACACTTTCAAATGTGCATTTATTAACATGTTTATAACAATTTCTCTCTTGTTTTTAGTTTTCTTTTTCATTTGTTAAGAAAAATTTCTACAGAACTGTGTTCCATAGGATATGTATGGTCAATATGAGAATATGAAGAGAAACCCTGAATAAGGTTTAAGTATGAAATTGTGTGAAGCAGATCTTCTCACTAAATTATCATAAGAACATAGAAAAGGAGGAAAGAAGAGGATAAGAAACAATGAAAACTAAAATTGACAATCTACTTTCAGGATCTGGTAGAAATTAGTCATTGTCTAGCCAGGTTCTGAGACTTGATACCTAGAGACACTTGAACAATTATACCTCTCTATCTTCAGGTGCTGTGTTCCATAATCAATTCTGCATTATTTCTCCACTCTTAGCCTCACATTCATACTTTCCTCATCCACCAACTTTCCCCACCCTTGACGAAAAGTGTCAGCATTCAGAAGGAAACAAATGTCTTGGGAATGAAGTCTGTATCGAAATTGGAGAGCCAAAGCAAACTTCTGAGGGCAGTTGAAAGAAGACTTCTAGTGTAACAATGCAGTAGAAATTAGAGTTTCATATATCCTATCAAAGTCTCTAAAAATCAAGTTGCTGAACAATGATGTTTCGGTTGATCAGAAAAAAAATCTGACAAGGAAAGTAGAGAATTGGGCCAGGACCTGTGAATTTGAATCTGCTCTATACTTACAGATCAAAGAAATGAATAGCAGGATGAAATGCCATACATTTGCTCATAAGATTTTTTTTTACTAATATTCAGCCAGGAAAGATTCCCTCTTTTAAGCATGAGTAGAAAGTACATGAGAAAAGGAGGAAACTGTGAATGAAGTACTGCAGAGCAAGTAGGGAAACTGGTAACCCCACAGAAAGCAGGAAGAAACAAAAATGGGATGTATAAACACTGTAGGAATGAAATGCAATAAAATGGGCAACATAAAATCAAAAGAGAAATGAACACAAAGATTCTCAAAATAAAATTTTAAAATGAAAAAGTAATGTGATCAAAGCACTCAAAATCCTTTATTCTATCTTTCTAGAAATATACAATACATTGTCATTATCTATAATCACCCTACCTTGCAACAGAGCACCAGAACTTTTTTCTCCTAATTATAACTTAGCACCTATAGACCAACCTTAACCCCCACTACCACCATAATCCTAGTCTTCTCAGCTTCTGGTAAACAGAGAAAATATATAGTTTAAATTAATGTAGTTACATAAGTAAATCAAGTTACAGAGTTATGTTCAATACCAAATTCCTTGAAATAGTTATAAAAATTCCTGTTATAGAAAACTGCCACTGAATGTATAAATGGTTACCTTTAACTAACAACAATAAGTTTCTGGCTACAGAAGATTCTTAATCTCAGATAGACATTTCCTCCACCAAATATGAAATAAATTAACAGCTAACATTTTTACTTCCAAAATTACTTCCAAATTACTGTTGCCTTCAATGTTTTTCTCTTTTCTGTTATCAAAAATCGTTTTCTAGAAAGAGAGAGGTACCTGACATAGCAGGGATTCAAAAATATTGGACAGATACATAGAAGAATGGATGGATGGATGGATGCCACATAGATGAACGGTGAATTGACAGATAAATAAGTGAATGAGGACAACATGTTTCTTTAACCACTATGCTCATTTCCTCACTCAAAGTCATTATCTTCTAATTTGGCATCATAATCATTTAGACATGGATGATGGGAAAATTCTTAAGCCCCTCCCCCCCAAAAAACAAGCAAAAGATTAGTTTTAGCTTTGTTGTAAAAAATAAATAATTTTAGCAGTTTCATTATCTGAAATGAAATGAAAAATACAGTTTTAAAATAAAAATTTATACTAGCTATGCCTTGCCTTAAGCACTAAATATTATTTGTGGTAAAAGTAGTACATATATTTTTAAATAAAAGATTTAAAATTATTTAAGTAGGATGACAAATATATTTACATAAATTTCTAGATCTATTTACATCTGAATCCATAATATGCATAAACATAATATGACAGGCTTAAAATGTTTTGATAACTGTTTCATGTATTAAAGCAATTTAAAGTTTACTTTGGAAGAAATAGTCAATACTTTCTAAAATAGACCATAAAAATAACACAGGCATCCTTTTGATCCTCATGTGTATACTTTATTTGTCCTTGAAAAAAATATATCCAATGTACCTTTCAGAATGATTTATTAGGTGTTATTGTTCCAGTGTTCAATATTGTTCAATACTGAACTACTATACTGATTACCACTCTCCACTCTGTGTTAGTTCTATCATGTGCTTTTATTTACCTCCTGAGGCAAAAACATTTTAATTGGTTTAGAGAAGCTTGAACTCTCTTTTATCAATGACAGATTTCATCAAAATGGAACCAACCCAAGAGCTGTAATCCCAGGGCAGAAAAATCATGATCCGCTAAGGTTTCCAAGATTTAAGACCTATAAAATAACAGTAAAAAGAAGAAACTAGAGCCTCTTTGTGAGCTAAAAACTTTATTATACACACATGTACATATATATATATATATATAATTTTAACAATTCTTAAATATGTGTGTAAATAAACACATGTATGTTACATGCTCACATGTGTACATACATAATAAATTTGTATAATCATATGCAGCCTCCTTCAGTATCCATGGGATGTTGATTCCAGAACCTTCTATAAATACCAGAATTCGTAGATTAAATCACTTCTATAAAATGGAGCAATGTTTGTATGTAAACTAAGCACATATTCTCATATGCTTTATATCATTTATAGATTATTTATAATGCCTAACACAATATCAAACATATGCAAATATTTTTAATCTATATTGTTTATGAAGTAATAACAAAAAAGAAAAGTCTGTAGATATCAATAAAGATACAATTTTTTAAATATTTCAATCCATGGTGAATGTGAAATCCACAGATACAGAATGCAACTTTATACACATATACACATACATAACATATACATATGCTTATATGAAAGCACACAGCACAGCACTCACATATAATTTTATAGAAATATTAATATGCATGAAATAAAATACACACAAAAACCTTTAACACAGCAAAACTATGTGATTTGTAATTCTAACTTAGGGAAGTAAATGAAGCTACTTAGTATTTCTCCTATTTTGTTTTGTTAATGGACTGCTTTTCAAATTATCTACACATTAAATTTACGAAACATTGCCGTCAATTTTGAAAAGATTTACAGTTATAGTAAATTCTGCTAACTGCATAAACTTAGGCAAATGGGGGCATTATTTTAATAGGTCTATATTTCTTTTAAGTATTCATTTTACAATGTTCCATTGTTTATGAATAATGCACACAAAATAATTTTCTTGTTGCACAAAAATTGTATTTAGTTAATAGATTTTAGTCCCAAGCAGATTTCACTATGTCAAAAACTGAAACTAAATTGTGATTTGTACAAAGTTAAGCATTAATTATAATACATGAGCAAAATAAATACTAATCACAATGATAGAAACCCACCTTTAGCTGTCACTTTTCTCATTTTAAATTTTATTTTTTGTGGTAAGAATATTTCATATGAGATCTATTCTTTCAAAAGTTTTTAAATATACAATGCAGTATTATAAAAATAAATAACAAGTGTTAGCAAGGATGTAGAGGACCCTGGTACACTCTTGGTAGAAATGCAAAATAGTGCAGCTGCTATGGAAAACAATATGGAGGCCTCTAAAATTTTGAAAATAGAACTGTCATCTAATCCAGCAATTCCATTTCCAAGTATTTATCCCAAAGAATTGAAAGAAATAACTTGAAAAGACATTAGCATTCCCATAGTCATTAGAGTTCTTCTCACAGTAGCCAAGATGTGAAGATTACCTAAAATTTCTTTTGAAGGGGGATTGGCTGTTACATTTGCCAAACAAGCTGACAAGAATCATAAGCCACCAGAAGAACCAATAAAGGCAAAGGAAAGCTGCCCCAGCTGACCCACTGCAAAGGGACACAGTCCTTCCTTGCACTGTATCTAATGAAATTGGCAATGGTCTTGCAGCACATAGGGAAGGTAAGATGGGTTGCAGACAAATCCAATGGTCTTGCAGCACATAGGGAAGGTAAGATGGGTTGTTCAAAGTGAATGGGAACTGCTGTCTTTTTTAGTAAATTCTCGGTCTAGGCCCACTGACAGTTTTCCTTAGAGCTAAATTGTGTATTACTTTTTATTACTGTTTCCAATATGGATTTGTTTTTTTAATATCTCTTTTATGTCAAGATGAGCAAAAGCTCTTGAGAACCACAGATGTTGACCTTAATGTCTCCCCCTGCAAATTCTGAGGCTTTTTCAGCATGGAAAGTTCATTCTAAAGTCATCTCATTTTATCTAGTCAGGTTACAAATGATACTGCATTATTTCAGTGAGTTGGTGAATGAAATTATTATCTTATATAAGGCACATTTGTGGGTAGGTAGAAAAGTAGGGTTGTCTCTGTAATCTAACATGAAGGGTACAGAAAACCTACTTTCACTCTCAGTAGTTTCCCAGTGTATTCATATATCCAAGTCACATATCATTCCAACACACTAAATACACGTATGTGTCTGACACATTATTGCCTTAAGTACCTTCAATAGATGAACTGATTAAGTATTGACAGGGTACCTGCTCTGTGCTCACCTGTTTCTGGGCATTATGAAAGATATAGACATTATTGCTTTTAAGTAGCAGTTAATAATTTTGTTGAAAAAGCAAGATCAACCCCTGCAATAGCAAGAAACAAAAAAGATCATATTAATTGAACTTCACTTTATAGTCACAACCAGAGGTCAGCAAACATTTCCTGCTAAAGGTCAGGCAGTAAGTATTTTAGGCTTTAGAAAACACTAAATATCTGTCAAGACTACTCAATTTTGCCATTGTAGTACAAAAGCTATCTAAACAATCCTAAATAAAAGGGTATATCTGTGTTCCGATAAAACTTTATTTATAAAAATAGGCAGTAGGCTGGCATTGATCTGACAATGTAGTTTACTGTCCTCAGATCCATTTTACAAATGTTTTCTCATTAGGTTAACAGTGTCTTTGAAAGCAAAGAGTTGTTTGTTTGCTTCTTTGTTTAAATGAAGTCCATCTTATCAAGTTCTTCTTTTAAAGAGGTAATTTCTGTGCCTCTTCCAGAAAACTTTTCCTGACAAACATCTCAATGGAGTAATGTCAAAATAACCCAAAGCCAGCTTAAAGGGTCTTTCATTGAACAAAACTGTGACACTTTGAGATTTCAGAAGAATAAGATCATGTGATTATCAAATGTTTAATGAAACATTGATGAACATTCAACATTGATACGATAAAACTCACAAATCCATAATAATATTTGAAAAAAGAAAAAAAATCTTTGAAAAAAAAATCATTGTTGCCTTTTGTATTGGCTATTTATCATTTTTTTCCTCTGAAAATTGGAAACTAAAGGGGAAAGCTAAATACCTGTCTGTCTTTCAATAGCAACTCTATTTTAGAGCAACCAAATTATCCCAGGTCATGAGAGTAAACTCTCCTTTAGAAGATTGCCAGAAGGAAGAAAAAAATAGAAAAGAATCATTATTTTGGAATATCTAATGAAATAATATCTTCAGATAAAGATTACAAATTTAATGATTATTACATAAATGGTGGAAATTGGATATGTACATGGTGCTAAAGGGTGCTACACAGATTTTCTGGTTGTAAAGGAAAATTTTAATGTACAATGAAGGGACAAAGCTGTCATCTCCTTATTGTAATGGTCAGGGTTTAGCTTCATTGATAGTAGGACAACTAGTATATGTTTCCATATATAATACAATATAGATAAACATCACTTTTGATGTGTTCTACTTAAAAATGCTTAACTAAAAACTATTTAATACTTTGAAACCAAATTCCAGGTTACATAAAATAGAAGGTGTTAAGTTATTCATTAAATGACACAATGAGAAAGAAATAAGACAATGTCTGGAAGGTAGAATATTCAACAAAACAATTGATTAAGTCTCTGTGCTGTGAAATTGCTTTTGATCAAAAGACAGACTTTTGGGACTTGATGAATCAGATGCAATAAATGACCCTGGATTCAGTAATGTTTGTAGAAACCAACTGTAAAGACATCTGGAGAACATTTGGGGGAAATTTAATGGATCAGTTATTAGATGACACCAAGGAATTATCATAAATTTTATTAAGTATGATAATGTTATTTTGTCTGTGTGGCAAAATGTTTTTACTTTTTAGAAATATATATTCACTTCTGTTGGGGGGAATGTTGCAATATTAGCAATTTCTTTAAAGTGCTGTTAAATAATAAGGATTTTTAAAATCATGAAGGGTCTTCACTACAACAACTCTACATTCTACTATGCTCCAGTCCCTAATTCATTCTCTAGTTCATGTTGTATTGTTTCCTCTATGACAATTTTCATTAGCTGAACTCAGTTGATTGGTCGGTTGCCCATCTCCCTTCTCCCCAGAATATAATCTCTATAAGAGATAGGATCTTGCCTGTCATGTTCACAAATATATTCTTAACTCTTGAAGAAATGCATGGTACATACTAGATGCTCAGTAAGTACTCAATTAAAAAGAAAAACCACACCCACACATCGGTTCTAAATCACAGTTAACATTGTGTTCATGAGACTTGAACGATTTCCCTTGCTTAGTTAGACATGTGGTTTCCTGTGGAAATGTGTTGACAAAATTGGGAAGGGGATGCTTTTTATTTTACATATGAATTGAGCTTGCACTGTGTACTGCCAGTTAACAAACAAAGAGAGAAAAAGGATGAAAAGATGTGGGATTCTAATTCGGTGTTATTTGAAATCACATGTGAACCCTCTGCTGTGCGCAGCTGGAAGACATCCCTATGAAGTTCAAAGAGCTGAGTCTTTTAGCACCTGTTTCTGAGCTGTAACCTGTTTACACTTTTCATAATAAGATGAAACTCAATGTTTTCAGAAAGCCAGTACATGAGAGTTCTAAACATATCCTGTTGAAATTAAATCTTCAGTCCTAAAAATACAGCTTGCAGTGTTCAAATGAAAGAAAATTAAAACATTTTATTTAAAAAAATGTGACACTGAAAATCATAATCCAAAGTAACTAGCCCTATGTGAATAGGAACATCTTTTCTATCTACAGGAGGCATATATTATATTAAGATCAGATTTAAATTTATAGACTACAGAGACTCTTTGGCTCAAAAAATTCTAGTAACAGATTTTTGCCATATATAAAAAGACTAGATTCCAGATAAAAACACTAATAATAAGCCATATGCTTATCATTTTATGACATGGGCATTGAAAAATCTCTCTTAAATGATACAGGCTACTCAGAGAAGTCCACCAGGTGATAACCCTCATGATGGCATGCCTAAAAGTTACTCTACATTCCTTACTCTAATTAAAACATGGAGAACAAGGAGCAAGTCTCACTGGTACTGACACTACAACAAAAGCAATGGCTTCATGGCCAAGTTTTCCAGGTTACCATTTTTTTTTCAATTATTATTCTGATTCCCTTCTAGGTTTAGTTTTTATCCTTAGGTGCAATTATCTAAAAGGTATGTAAACACTCAAGGTAAGATCCAGTTGAGGAAAATGTATTTTCTCCCACCAAGCAAAATAATTACATCTATTCAACACATACGTGGTGAGCGTTTGCTATCCACCATACTATGCTAGGGGCTGTGATGGTCTTGGTCCTCAAAGGAAATATATTTTGTCTTGGGAACTGGCCTATTCCCAAGACAAACCCCAACAGGAGTTCCATGAAAGGGGCAAAATATTTTCTAAAGCTATGCTGTATTGGATCATGTTTTAATATTAATGTTTTTCTTAAAAAGCAAAGGGGATTTGTTAAATACCCTATTCATAGATTAAATTTGTTTATCATCTGGAGAGTGTTGAAGCAAGGGAAAATAAAGAGTTTATAAAAATTAAAGGTACTGTGCAAAGTTAACAAAAGTACTATTATAAAGAATCTCACTCATCTTATTCATTGATATTGTTATAAATTTGATCAAAACTAGACATCTTAAAAACTATATACACTTATCTAAAATATATAAATGTATAAACATAAAATTAAGCAAAATCAAGTAGGATTTCTTTAAGGAATGTAAGGAGACCTCAATATAACTTACTATAACAACCTATATGGAAGCCAAAAGTGTTTGTAGCAAATTCATCATCCATTTAGAATAGAAAGAAATTTTCTTGACTTGATTTTAAAAAATCAGAAACCAATAGCAAACTATATTAAGTGTTCCTCTAATGTTTCCTATAAGAAAATCAATATTTCTTTTCTAATTTGATTGTGAGAACTAAATAATTTAATGCATATAAAGTACTTATAAAACTTTTTTATAAGTTAATCTGTATAAACACTTATGTTTGTTACATGAACAATAGTCTTCACTTTTTATGCTTAAAAATGTCAAAATCATTAGTTTACAGGTCATAACAAAACAGGTTATTTACCAGATTTGGTCCATGAGCCTCAGATTGTAAACCTATAACCTACAAGTTTATAACCAACCAAAAAAGGTCCATTAAATTAAGGAAAAGGATTCTCAGAAGATTGAAAAGTAGGAAGCACCAGGAATGTGTCTCCCTACTTGAAAATAATTGCATTGGCAAATCTATCTGATGAAACAATTTGAATCTCTGGAGTCTATTGAGGTCTTGCAACTTCCAGATAAAGGCTTGGACAGTGAATTGTGGTCAATTTTAGCTTTTAGCATAATAGCAACTACTCATCCTCCACCTTTGCACTACGGCAGGCAGCTGTGTATGCATTGCTAGAGCAACCTGCACACAGCTTGTGCAAGCTGAGTTTGGCAACAAAGGACCCTAGCCTCCAAATACGAATCTGTGCTTACATTCACTGATCACTGCTTCTGAGCTTCTGATTACAGAGACACAGACAAAGAAACAGGAGGCCATTGTGGTTGAACTCCCCCATGGTGTTGCAAGCCCTACCCCTCTGACTGCTGACTTCCAGGGCCTTTAAAGGGCTTCTGTCTGTCTACTCCAATACATTGTTCTCTTTTTTTCCTTTTTAGAAGTAATACATTAAGAACTAGAAAAATCAAATTCAAAAACATTAATGGGAAAAATTAGAAAGTGACCATATATGCCCATGAAGAAGTACAGGCTCAGGGAAGAACCAAAAAGACCTTAAGTTTACACATCAGGTGGATCCATGGCATAGACACAGCCCATATCCATTAAAAAAAAAAAGCAAAATAAAATAGCAAAACCCTAGAGAAGGTATAAAATCTGATTCCCAAAGTTGCAACATTATTAGATTTAAATGTCCAGTTTTCAACAAAAACAATAACAAATTGTCACATATATCAATAACCAGGAATGTATGAGACAAAGGGGAAAATCATGGGTTGAAAGTACTGTTCAATGATACAGCACATGCTTAGCATGGATGAGGCTCTAGATTCAATTCCCAGCACCAAAAATAAATAGAAGAATAAGTCGATCAATCAACAGAAATTGTCTCTAAAAAGATCTGATGATACATCTATTTTTAAAGATTTTGAAATAACTATCATGAAGATGCTCAAGGAACTATAGGGAGATAAGGGAAAAGTCAAGAAAACAATGTACTAGTAAAATGGAAATAGCAATAAAAAAGATGTAAAAGCAAAAAGGAACCAAAAGGAACACTAGAGCTGAAAAATGAAATAACTAAAATGAAAAAATTCACTGGAGGGACTCAAAAGCAGATTTCAGCAGGAAAAAAAAAAAGAATCAGTGAACTTGAAGAGAGGCCAATGGAAACCAGAAGGAACAGAAAAAAAAAAGATGGAAGAAAAGTGAACAGAACTTAAGCAACTTACAGGACATCATCAGGCAGATTGACATATGCATGGTGACCAAAAGTTGGTCAGAAAGACAAGAAAGAAAGAGAGAAAATGTTGACAAAATAATTGCTTCAAATATCTCAAATTTTATAAATGACACGAATATAAATGCACAAAAAGCTCAAAAAAACTCCAAGATGAACTCAAAGAAGACCCACACCAAGACACTTTGCAATTGAAATTTCAAAGAGAGAATCTTAGGAAAAAGTAAATTGTCACATATTAGAAGTATCAATAAAATTATTATCAAATTTCTCATCAGAAACTATGGAAGTCAGAATGCATTGGGATCAACATATTCAGATTGCTAAAAGAAAAAGAGTAACTATCAACCAGAAATCCTATATCCAGCAAAAATTTTCCTTCAAAAGTGATGGGAAAAATAAAACATTTCCAGGTAAACAAAATTTACGGGAACATAGTAACCCTTGGATCTGCCCTGCAAAAATGTTCAAGATTGTTCTGCAAGATGAAATGAAAGTACGCTAAACAGTAACACAAAGCCAAATGAAGAAATAAAGATAGAAAATATTTTTTGATCACAATGGAATAATGCTAGAAATCCATTCAAAGAGTTAAAACTGTAAAATTCATGTATTTGAAGAAATGAAGCTATACTCTTAAGTGGATCAAAGAAAAAAACACAAGAAAATACAGAGATTGCTGAAAAAAAACAATGCTTAAAAGGAATTTTACTATTATAAACCTATTTAAAAAACAAAAACAAATCTCAAATCAACAATCTAATTTTATAATTTGAGGAATTACAAAAAGAAAATCTGGGAGGGAGCAGAAAAAGAGGAAGTACTGGGGACTGAAGTGAAGGAAATTATATTCCATGCATTTATGAGTATGTAAAATTGTATATTATATATAATTATGGTGCCTAATAAAAAGAAGAGCAAACTAAACAAAATTGGAGAAGAAAATAAATGAAAATTACAGCAAAAATAGAGAATAGAAAAACAATTGAGAAAAACAATGAAAGCAAAAGTTGGTTAGTTAAAAAGATCAACAAAATTGACAAAGCTTTAGCTTTAAAATACTAAATCAGAAATGAAAGTGGGGATTTTATTACTATCCTAAGAAAAAGTATTATAAGGAACAGTTATACTCCAAATCAGCCAACATAGATGAAATGGAAAAATTCTTAGCACACAAACCCACCAAGATTAAACCAGGGAAACATAGAAAATCTGAATAGACCTAGTGAAAAGATTGAATCAGTAATGTCAAAAAAAATCAAATGAGAAGAGCCCAAGATCAAGACTTCACCAGATTCAGTGTCAGAATCTAGAAACAAAGTATCAAATGAGAATTGCAAAAAAATTATATTGTGAATTATTAGTACCATGGAATACTATTCAGCCATGAAAAGAACTACTAAAATATGCAACAACACGATCTACAAAAAAAAGAAAGAAATGAGCAAAATAAATTGTACATGAAGTAAATACTTTGTAATTTCATTCATATTAAATTCTTGAGCACTGGCAGTTAACCTTTAGTGATAGAAATGAGAAAACTGGTAGATTCAGAGATTCTGGATCAGAAAAACCAGTGCCTTAGTCTACTACTGCTGCTATTTTTTAAAAAAAGACCATAGACTGGATAATCTATAAACAAAAACATTATATGGGTTTAGGCATAAGAGTGTCCACAAATAAATAAATAGAAATTTATTTCTCCCAGTTCTGAAGATTGATTTGTTTTTTTTTTTTTTTTTTTTTTTTTTTTTGGGAAGTGCTAGGGATTGAACCTAGGGCCCCATGCATGTCAGGCATGCACTCTACCACTGAGCTACATTCCAAGCTATAGTACTGGGGGTTGGGAAGCCCAAGATCAAGACTTCACCAGATTCAGTGTCTGGTGAGACTTGTTTCTTTCTGCTTCAAATAGGGCACCTCTTGCTGAATGCTCACATGATGGAAGCGACCAACACTGTGTCCTCGGAGGTGGAAGGAGGAAAAGGTTTTCCCTTCAACCCCTTTTATTAATCCCTTTCACAAGAACAGAGACTTCATAGCTTACTTCCTTCCCAATGGCCCCACTTGTTCATACCACCAACGATGGGGATTAGGAGTACATGCATTTTTTTGGAGAGACACATTCAGATCACACCAGTCAGATTTCAAAGTCCAAAATATTATGCATTTTTCTATTCTGCCTTATTCCCTTCCTTCTGCCCCAGCCCCTCTACTTTAGCCCATTTTACCTTCATCATTATGCTCACAAAGGAATCTCTCGTTAACTCGTTGTACAGTCATCTGCAAACTGAACATATGTATCCTAGACAGCTTGGCCATGGAGTTTGCTGAAGTGAAGAGTCTTGGGATCCCCTAATGAGCTTCAAGACAGATTCAAAACCCTCACTCTTATTCATGCTTCTGACCTTTCTGCTGGACTTCGCTGACCCAGGTTCCTGGGTACTCTATTCTTTAAATGACCTGCATTCCTTCAATGTTAGGGATTTGCTTTCTGAACCTTTTTCTTTCATCTTTCTCCTTCCCTTCTTCACTTTTCCCCTTTTCTTCTCCTTCTTGGTTTAAAGGACATTTCTCCACAGAAGGAACGTTGATTCCAGAGACAGTTCCTGAGAGGATGATAGACCAAGAAGCATTTTAATAGCCTGGAAGAACAAAGAGAGGAGGATTGAGTAGGGGACACTCCTACTGGAAAGGGATAACTTATTTTAGTTTGAGAACCTAAAGTATTGCATTCCTAAAGTGGAACTCGGGGTGAACTGGAAGCTTTCAGGGTCCCTGGGAATGCAGTCCAGCTTCAGAGGACCTCAGCTGTGAAATCTATCTGAAACAATCTCTGCTAGATACAGCTCTCAGGGGCCCCGCAAAGGTTCACAAAAAGTCCTCTCTGGAGGAAGATATTATCCTATGCTTGAAACTATTTCTCTGAACAATTCTGCAGTTGCAGTATCTGTCAACAACTAAACAATAGCTGAGCACCAGGGGAGGTAGGAAAATATGAAGGAACATAAGCAGATATGTCACGCAACATAATCAGACCCCAAAGAACTCCAGATATGGATGCTCACAGGCATAGATTTTAAAGTAATAATGAATGGATCGATCAAACAAATTGTATTTTTATTCATCAAGATTGCCCATGATAATCTGAGTTGGGAAGGATCCAAAGAGAGAGGAGAAGTGAGGCACAGATTTGGATACTCTCTGTCTTCAAATTCAGTTTCTGGGAACGGATGGAGGCTCCAACAAGGGTTTGGTAGGGTACAGTCATGACAGAGGGTTCACTGATGGGGTCACGCTCCAAAGTCCAAGTTATTAACCACCACTTCCAACTCAGTGGACAAACATTATGGACGTAATCTTAGAGTTCTCCTTCCAGACAAGTTCCATTATACTATGCTGTTCCTTTTCTAAAATACAATCATTCCATTGGGACTGTCTTGACACTGAATTTTGTTCTCTTTGCCAAAGCCTCGTCTTAAATTTTTAACTTGTTTTCATAACTATTTAGTTAAAAGGTTAAACATTGTACTTACCTTTTGAAATACACAAAAGTATTGATATATTGAGTCAAATTGTACTATTACCTAAGTGTGTGAAAACCAGTCAATCCTTTTGTGACAAAACCCACTCCAACCATGACAAAACCTACTAAAATGACAAATATTTTCTCATTGCATGAAGTTTTACTTAAAACATGTTGGTTAATTTTCTAATCATACTAAATTTATATTTTCCAAAGGATTATTCAAATTTAAATATTGTGCATTGGGGAATGATGGGGCATAGTGATTGGAAGACATAGTTTGAATCTAACCATTTTTGCATATGGCTGCTAATTTTTAAACTATTAGTTTCGGTCAGGAGCTCGCTGCCTAATTGGTTGGCTTTCCTGTTTGAAGGCCATTGGTGTGTGTGTCAGAATAGAAACCTATGTTTTCCAGTCTACACACACACACACATATTTTTAAAGTCGTTTATTTGTTATGTCAGCGTACCAATTTCAGGTAGCAAATATATGCTTCATATCTGTGGCGTGATAAAAATCAATGTGTATAAAACCTTCTACACTCAAATTTATTTAGACATCAATATTCTCTTTAGCCAGATATGTGAAAATTGTTATCTATTTGAGTTCAATACAGAGCATAAAGAGAATTTTCACAGAACCAAAGCACCATTTACTCAAATTTAAATTGAAGGTTGTAGACTAAGATAATATAGCATTTGAAAGCAAAATGCATATTGCAGGCAGTCTGCAGTGAACCCAGTTGGTGAAATCTCTCCACATTATTAAAAAGACTGATGCAAGAGGAAAGCATTTTAGTGCATTGAGAAATGCATTCCCTTATGGGATGAAATATCCCATTAGTGCAAATGTGGTCCCAAACTCTCATATGAAGTCGGGTCTGAGGTCAACAGCAATGCAATCTGTGGTATAGAGTTCACCCACAATTGGGCTAATATTCTACAACTGAAGATTTTCATGGGCTTGTCAAATCTTGTCACTCCATGAAGTTTCTAAAGACTAAGATTGCTTTAATTTCAATATTTTAAAATGATTGCAAGGCCAATTCTGCTGTGATAGCATTTGTTAGCTGAATTTAGGTTCTCTTTGTGCAGTATGGATTTCCGATAGAGAAAATACTTTTAATATAGTAAACAGCATCTTTGGGCCCCCTTCCTCCCATTCCCTTCCAGATCCACTTTCCATTCTGCCCTTTCCCATGGGAGGTCAACTGGTAAGAACTACATTCCTGCCCTTCCCTCCCTAAGGTTTGTACTTGATTGATGGAAAGTCCCAGCAAGGGCTCAAGGGGATAGAGAAGAGTGCTTCTGGGTGGCCAACGTCCCTCCACACAGTTGTCTTCTAAACACGTGATTTTTCTCCTTCCAGTTCCCAACACCCTATCTCCTCTCTTCCCATTGGTCCTGTTGTGACCACATTCCCTCTCTCAGGAGTCCCAAGATGCTGTATTGTATCTTGGAATTTCTCTACTTCCTGACCACTGCTTTTGTATACTCTCTTTATGAAGCACCAATACCCACACAGGAATTATCCTAATTCGAATGTGCTGTTATATTCTATTTGGGCTCTGATTGAGAAAATTTACATCAGGAAAAAAAAAACCATTTTAAGCTCTCAAACATAATAAATAATATCTAGAAATCAGGGTCAAATTCTTTGAATCAGAAATCTATAACCTCCTTTTTGGTCATAAAATGAATAGTCAAAACTATTTTAACTAAAATGACCAAAGAATTATTAAATCTCTCCTTTACCATTTACAGGACAATATAAATGACCCAATATAAATATCTTAAAAGACTTTCTTCCATTCTTATTGGGCACCTATTAATACCAGGGTTCTGTTAAGCAGTGGAGATGCAATGATGGATAAGTGGTGCTTGCCTTAGCCAATAATGATAAGGCATGTTACAAGAATGATGTTGAAAGGAGAAGGAGCATTATAACCCAGCCCGGGATACATGCAAGACATTCCTGCAGGGAAAGGGATTATTTTCAAGCTAGAGGAAACTCAACCCTTTCACAGCTTGGAGAGAAATTTCTGGAAACGATGCTAGACTACAGAAGTAAGAGTAAGAACAAAATTAAGGTGTCATAATCTAATTGTAGATCTTTTAGAAAAGAAAAACTTGAGATACTTTTGTTTACTTAGATGATGCAAGGTAGAGGAGTTTAAATTATTAAAATCAGTTCAAATGCTGCAAGCCAGAAGGACTCTATCTCAACCTGAGGATTTATTATCGCTCAGCCATCTGTGACCAATAGTCCCTACAGATTGTTCCAAATTTATTCTCCCAAGTTAGATCTATGATAGGAAAAAACCTGGCACTCTTTCAGTAGGTGAACATCTGGATTCATTTTGAACAGGTAAGAAACAGATACCTGATATTTTCAATTTTTAATGACCATAAGGAATAAGGTAGACATATATTATCCTATTGTAATAAAGTACAAAGAATTAATTAAGATAAAAGAACACTTAAAATAGTTGGAATACCAAAAGGCCTATACCACTGCATAAAGTAATTTTGAAGATTTAAAAGAAAAAAAATAAGGACATGAGTAGGATGAAATTTTTGGTTTAGAATCTTTAGTCTTAAATTTTGTTTCAATTGAAAGATCAGTCATTTAAAACTTTTTAAAACACATTTAAATTTGAATGTCTATAACTTAGATAATACACATATGATATAGTTAGCAAAGGGGTGAAGTAGACCTCATTTTCAGAGCACATGCATATTTATGTCTGTATACATTCATATATACACACACACATTTAAGTACACACATACACAGCCATATACATATATTCAAAATCAAGACACTTTCTAAAATGTAAACACCAATTTTCACTTCTGCCAATCATCTACAAAGTGCTTTCCAACACTGAGTATATCACTTTCAAAAAATACTTAGCTAATAGGTGGAGAATTGTGTTACACTGTTATACATTGTATTTCTTTGATGATAATGAGATTCAAATTGTTTTCAATTTTCAGTCACTTGTTATTGTGTAGGTTTGTATGTGTAAATTGCCCACTATTGACTGCTATTCTTTTAAATTGGCTGTATCAGTACATTGTCATCCCCCTCCATTCTAATGTCGTGTCATGCTTGAGAAGAATGAAAACTGGTCATGAGATTGTTTCACATATGATTTCCAACTGACAGAGGGAGGTTTTAGAGACTTCTGTCATATTTACATATTGATGGGGGAAATTATGAATGGTTCTCAATTTTTCTAGATCAGTGAATAAAAGCTTAACAAATCTATATAGAAATGCCCCAGGTTTGGTTTAAGGTAACCATATTTAAAGAGTTTAAATTAAGCATACAAAATGTATTCAAACAGGGTAGTACCTGTAAAATACTTAGTCTTTCCTCTTCAAGTCAAAGTAAGGGGATAAACTCATTATTCCAAACAATGAATAGTAGTGGTAACATCTTTTTACAACATATCTTGATTCAACACATAATGCATCTTTTTAAAACCACACATTCTTTCTTCTTAAGGATTCATAATCATTTTGTGAGAGAATTTTTTAAATCTGCATAATGTTTCTTAACTCAGAGAGTTATTTTAAGTCACTTAAATATCTTTCAATGTTCCCTCTAGTTTTTATTTTTAAATCTTCAAATTTCTACTTATCACAAATTTCTTTGTTACAGTGATTTTCTTTTTTAGCACAAATAAAAATTCATTTAAAAATTTATTTAAACACATCAATGTAATATTAATGCAGATTATTTAAAAGCAAGTTTTACATTAAAAAATACTAGTCCTTCATCCTATAATACTTAGTCACATATGGCATTTTGACATTTTCATTTTTTGAACAACTACTATGACTTGTCACAGTTCTCCACAGTTATGAATATGAACAAGACAAATACTGTAAAAAGTGTTTATGATTAGATTTGCCATGTTTAGCAAATAAAAAACCAAAATGTCAAGTTAAATATGAATTTCAGATGAAAAAAATTAGTATTAAGCATGTCTCAAATATTTCATGAGACACATGACAAAAAATTAAAATTCTCATTCACCTGAAATTCGGAGTTATCTGAGCATTCTTTATCTGGCAAGTTAGTTATTATGACCTAATAGAAGAATAAAAATCATTTATGCTAATAAACATAAAGTAAACAATTGTATTAAGCACTATAAAACAGGAACCTAATCATGCTAAAAAAAATTGAGATGCACGATCATTGTTTCTAAAGTAGGTCTTAAGCCAAAGTCAGATTAGATGGATGGTAACCACTGTTGTCCAAAAAAAGGAGAGAATGAATACAGGTGGAGACAAGGGAAGGGCCACACATATCTTGGTAATTAGTCCATTGGTCCTAACAAAGAAGTACATTATTGGAATATTTATGAACACCACATAGTAACCATGTTTGTAAGTCCCAAGTTATAAACGATGAAAGAAACCTATACCTCATTACATTTCTAGAATATAAATTACAAATTCAAAAATATAATAATTCCGTAATATAATGTAAGTTGGTAATGTTATTTCTGCCTGGAAAAAGGACAGTTGTTTATATCAAGAGCTATTTCTCCCTCTACTGGTCATAAGAAGAAAAATCCCCAGTTAACATCAAAATAAGTTAAAATAAGGTTAAGGCAAAGATTGAACTTTCATAACAAACCATTTGTTAATATTGACAATTTCTTGAAGTATCTCATTTTAAGCTGTGCAAATTTGTTTTTTTTCCCTACAATTCAGATACTAACTAGTAAAAGAAAAGACCCCAAAAGTTGGGAGATTCATTTAAAATCATTAAAAGGTACGTGTCAAATTTTTTGCTTAAATGAAACTCACCAAAGTTCTTGCTTTCCTCACTATTTTTAATGTGTAATCCAACTGAAATTCCCCTGAGGCAAAACACTAAATCTGCTATTAAATACATTTTCTAACTCCCTACAAGAGAACTATTCTTAAATAAGACTTAATCTGTGAGACTGTAAAAATACTGTTTCTATCCAAAACCAGTAAAATATAAGCCCACAAGAGGGGCTTAGTGATCTTCACTTTTAACAATTGCCCCCAAGTGATTGCGATCAAACCTACTTGGGAAGCATTTCATCTATGCAAATACTCCTTAATAAATTAAAACTCTTTAGCTACCAACTTGTTGCTGAACAGCTGATGGGCTCCCAAGTATCCTCAATAAATTAGCACCACCTGTTTTAACAAAAGTGAATTACTCCCTATTGTCTATTAGATCAATTCTAAAATCTCTCTTTGGCAGGAATTTGGTCTCTTCACCAGCTGGGCTTGTCTCACCTACTCAGATTCCTTATTCAGAATCTTGATTTGGGCTAAGTTTCTCTCTCAGTATCCACTCTGCAAGGAATTCCTGCAGAAAAAAATCACCCAGACAGAAAAATGCAACTTCATTTTTTCCCAAGGCCCATGTCTCCATATTTCCTGTATTGACGGCTACAGTTTACCATGGTCTTCACTTTCTATATATCCTACATGTTTGTCATGTTTTAGACTTGCTCTTATATGCTTGCTCTGATATTGACAATATCTTGCTAATACCCATGTAACTACTCTTTGACTCCCAAACCTTACTACTCCCATTCCCCAAATCACAAGCCCTGCAGCGTAGCACAACCTATAAGGAATTCACCATTCTCATTCTCACCCTCAAGAAATTACTAAAAAATGTTCTTTCCAATCACATATAGTGCATATGCCCTTAGAAAAAGTTTAGTAATATGATCTACTTGATCTTGTTTTTCTACTAATGTTTGGCACACCCTATACCTGGGTGGTAGCACAGTTGCCTGGATAGCCTACTCAATGGCTACCTATGTGTTAGAAGGAGGCCTTGGCTCCTGGCTAAAACTGCTAGATATTCTGACCTTCTGTAAATACCATGGAATCTATCAAAATCTTACAGTAAAGCTTTTGATAAACACTTGATGAGTTACCATAATTATGAACAGTCATCACACTGCTGTCTCACATACTAATTCAAAAGGCTTAAATATGTTGTAAATGCAATATTTGATAATATTTGTTTGTTTTCAGGCTGCTAGTGTATAATTCTTTTTAAAATTCATGTTGCTTCAATAAAAGCATGCCTCACTTAACATGTAGTCATGCTAGCCATTTCAAACTTAACAAATTTCTTAATACTTTCATTTTTAGTTATACATTGACTAGTTAGCCTGAAAAGACCAATGTTAAAGCATTAGAAAAGATAAAAATTAACTGAACTTCTTTTAACTGCATCAGATAGAGTTTTTAAATATACAAGAGTAAAAGAATATTATCCAGTTTAAAAAAAAAATAAAATGCCAGGCATATTTGGCAAAAAATAAAACAGAAGGTTAATTAGAAAATAAATGTACTTGTTATTGAAGAATCCCCTAAATATTCAAACTTTCAGGCTATTATGTTTATTCCTTTGACATAAATTTGTGCCTGGCAGGGCTTGGTGGTGCACACCTGTAATACTAGCACCTTGGGAGGCTGAGGCAGAAGGATCACAAGTTCAAAGGCAGCCTCAGTAATTCAGCAATTTAGCAAGTCCCTGAGCAACTTAAGAGACCCTGTCTCAAAATAAATAAAAAGGGCTAGGGATGTGGTTCAGTGTTTAAGCGCTCCTGGAATCAATCCCTGGTACAAAAAAAAAAAAAATGTATCTGCAATTGTCTCTGCTATTGTAAAACCATATCAACCTATTCTGACTATGTACCTTTTATCCAAAACTGAATCCCAGCCAGAGCCTAACATAGTGCATGAGACATGGCATACACCCCATAACAGTTTGTTACTTGGTTTGAAATGACTGAATGCTCTGATCTAGTTTCCAAGTGTTAATTTGATTTGAGAGCAACTATTAATTAAATAAACAAAACAGAGTAGAACATATATATCCAATTTAACCTGATTAAATTGCACATCAAGTGTACCAGTTGTCCACTGCTGCAAAGCAAATTACTACAAATTTAATGTCTTTAAATAGCACTCATTTGTTCTATCACAGATAGGTAGGTCAGGAGACTGGCATGACATGACTGACATGACTCTGCTTTGGATCTCCCAAGACTGAAATCAAGGTGTTAGCAGCTCCGTCTGTTATTTGGAAGATCTGGGGGTTCCTGACTGCCAAAAAGGACAGGTCAATGTTTTTAAATGGAAAGGACAAAAATCAAAATATTAGTAATAACTTAAAGGAGCAAAATACCATCTTCTTTATAGGTAGTGTCTTAAAAAAATTCATCCAGGTTGCAGGCAGAATTATTTCCTTTGCAGTTGTAGGACTGAGGTTCCCATTTCTTTCCTGATTGTCAATTGGAAGAGGTGAGCTCCTAGAAGCCACCCACATGGTTTCTTCCATCTTCAAAATCAGCAAAGAGCATAAAAATCCTAATCAAGCTTTTGATCTCTGATTCCTCTTCTTCACCAAACCTTGGTTTTTCCAGGGCTCTTGTAATTAGATTATGCTTACCCCCAGAGAATTTCCCTTTTGTATATAATATAATATAATCTATAGTTACATTTATGGTGTGTAATTTATAAAATTAGAGTGGCATTTCATCTTATGCAGAGGTTTTGCCACTCTCAAAAGGCAATGGGATGGTACAAAGGTAAAGGTCATTAGGTATTTCATAGAACTCTATTACACAAGTATATTAGTAGTTATGGTTTACTTTTAAAATTGAGCATACATGTATTAATTTAACGAGCATTTATGGCACTTCAACTATGTACCAGGTACTATTCATGCAAAGTTAAATAAGCCATGGCCTCTGTCCTTTAAATTATTGATTTATGAACAAATCTTTGTGGTAAGTATAAAAATAGAGGACTTTAAATGCAAGAGTACATAAAGAAGGGAAAGATTTTGATACAGAATCCAGGTGAATGGTAGCATGAGATGATGAGATCTAAGCAGCAGACCAGATGATTGAGGGCCTTGAACATCTTGCTAAGAAGGAGTTTTAACTTTATTGTGTAGTTCAGATAGAACCATTAGTCATTATTAAGCCAGGGAATGACATGAGATTCCTGCAACCATCAGACACCCAGACTTTGAAATTGTCACTAGCAATAAATAGTAAAATACTAGCTACAATATACGCAGACTGACTCACCATTACCATTACTGCATTTAGGAGAAGAGAATTTGATTGACCTACCGGCCAAAAATGTTAATGCAATTTTCAAAGGATCCTAATTTATAACTACATAGTTGCCTAGGCACCGAAGAGATTTGACTCAGCCTGGCATCTCCTCTATCAATAGTCTATGACAAATTTCTAATTTGCCATAATCTACTATGTCATACTTCAAAAATTCCATGGCTTTCTCGCCCACCCTCTGCCAGACTCTTCAACAACTCACAAAATAGAATTTCTTTTATACACTAGAATTAAAGCTTTGCATATGTTCATGTGTGTGTGTGTGTGTGTGTGTGTGTGTGCGCGCACACACACACACACACACACCTGCACTTTTTATACCTGCTGTTGCTTCCTGAGAAAAGGTTACAGGAATCTCAAGTAAATTTTAATGAGTTAGCTTCTTGGGTCTCAGAACTGATTTATGTGGGGAAGCATCTGAGATTTTGTAGTAAGTACATGGTTGACATGAA
Organism: Urocitellus parryii; assembly: GCF_045843805.1. Classification (NCBI taxonomy): domain Eukaryota; kingdom Metazoa; phylum Chordata; class Mammalia; order Rodentia; family Sciuridae; genus Urocitellus; species Urocitellus parryii. Next base: position 58,467,378 of record NC_135539.1, on the reverse strand, counting down.
TTATCACGTAGGTGTACACCATTCCACATACTTAGTCCTCTTAAAGAGTAGCCAAGTTACAGAAACAGAATAATTTTTAAATGTCACTGTTGGATCTCTGCTAACTACAAAGGATAAAGTATTTAGAAAATCAAATCACTGCCTCCTAGAAGTTACTCATCATTACATTACTAATTATCTGTGGAATTATTGTTTAAAGAAATAAATATGAGTGGGGGAGGGAAGGAAAAAATTAAGTAATTGCCTTTCCAGGACTTTGCCCACTGCATATCCAACTCATCTTTCCTCCTATTACCAGACATGACTGGTAATTGAATGACTCATGAATTTTTAGTTGGAGTTTTAACTTAATTATTTTTCCTCCTGGAATGGAGGTTTCTGTCAAAATCCATGAGATAGAGAAATTGAGGAGCCTGTACTTCCAAGGTTCCTGACTGCCAAAAGGACGGGTCAATGTTTTTAAATGGCAAGGAGAAAAATCAAAATATTAGTCATAACTTAAAGGAGCAAAATACCATCTTTCTTTATAGGTAGTGTTTTAAAAATGTTTTAAGCTTGTTATGGCTTATCTGCAATGTCTCCAAAGACTTTAACTCCAAAGATTGAAGGCTGGTCTCCAGTGCAGCAACATTCAGAGGTGGGGCTTGGATCGTGTCTGTCATTTCATCCTAGACTCTGACCTACCTGTCTGTGATATAACAAACAAGTGCTGTATAAAGTCACCAAGTTATGGTCAGTGGATTAATCCATTGTCACATTAATAATTTCATAACATTATTGGGAGGGGGTGGAAACTTCAGGAGGTAGAACCTAGATGGAGGGAATATGCTCCTTGGGAACATATTTTTGGGGACTATAAATTGTTCCCATGATATCTCTCTTCCCTCCTCCTCCTCCTCATCTTCCCTCTCCTTCTCCCTCTCCCTGGCCACCATAAGCTGGGCAACTTTCCTCCACCATGCCCTTCTGCCAGGATGTTCTGTCTCACCTCAGGCCAACTATGGACTGAAACCTCTGAAACCATGAACCAAAATAAACCTTGCCTTCTTTAGGATGTTGATGTCAGATATTTTGACCACATTGACTAAAATATGACTAACACAAAGGGAATGAGAAAATTTAGAACTTCTATAAGTTAACTACTGAAATATCCATATTTCTCAGAAAAAAAATTGTGTTTTATTCGACTGAAAGAATTTTTCTGAGCATGTATTATTATGTTCGGGCAGTTTAGTTGAATGGAAAATTCTATTTTAATCACAGGATTTGGGGAGTCCATTATCCTGTCCAGTTTTCACTATAACCTTCCCCTCATGGGAAGTTTTACTAGTCTTCCCAACCACATGTTCCAGCTTCTTGCTGTGAAGAATTGATTTTATTTGTTGCCTTTCTTAGAGCCTTTGGCCCTTTGTTTCTTCACATTCAAATTATGTATGCAGTTGTCCTTTTAATCACTATCACTGTACCAATACATTTCATTAAACCCTAGGTTCTCTCCAACATACCCCCTTTGTGAACTGCAAATCCTTTGCATAGCCCTCAATGCACACATGGGAAGAAATATTTGTTCCACTGAAATGTTTCACCTAGTGCTATTTAAATGCCTGAAACTTCAATGACACAATGAAGATCCCAGGTGTGTGATGTGGGGAAAGGCAAGCTCCCAAGGACTGTACTCTCACAGCACCTATTCCTGTGGTCTTGTTGAGTCATAGAGGAATCTATTATGTTGTCTTTTTCCAGGGTTGGCAAAATTACCTATACACATAAAGGCCATTGAATAGTACTAAAGAATACTATGCTATTTTCTGATATAATATTAGAAAATGGATGTTCTACAATTTAAGGGGTGTTTTTCAGTTCCAAGAAAACCTCCCATTCAATTGGCTTCATGAAGCAGACCAGACAAATTTCTATGCAATAAGGCCCCTGTGCAATTTCACAGGTTGAAAGGTCAGCCTCTTCTTGCTTTCTAAAATCTGCTAATTAGATAGTTTTTCTCAACATACATAGGAATGCCTAAACGTTTATTTCAATATATAACCCAAGGTATTGAGTATTTTGGAGAATTTGAAGAATTAACAAATCAGATGCTGCCAGAACTTTGGAGAATTAAATAATAATCTTCAAGAATAAAATTTAATTCCTTTAGTCTATCAACAGTGTCCAAATTCACAAACATTTAGCACAATTTGGAATGCCTGTCTTTTCTTGGGAGTTCTGCTGATTGATAAATAATTTCTACTCTTGCTATCAGGAGCAAGAGAGTTATGGGAGCTGGTTTGTGAATGATTGTCTTGATTGTAATGTTTTTAGCCTAATCATACATTTTGCATGATAAGTATAGGCATTGCAAATAACAACATAATCCCCACACTTAGTCACACTCTACTGTTCAACCATATCGGGATTCTTAATGGATCAGCAAAATTTTTAACAGTGTCGTAATTTAATTGTATTTCGCTAATACTATTCATTATTCATATGGGGGGGGGGGGGATCTTCCAGAGCTCCCTCAACCTGATCCTTTATTTTAAAATGTTCAGGGGTGAGAAGTTTCCTTAAGGGTGCTCTCTAAGAGCCTTTGGTCCTTTCTTCTTTGTATTCAAATTATGTATCAGTTGTCCTTTTAATCACCATCATCATACCAATACATTTAGAGAAGAGAGTAGAGTCTTTTCTAAGGTTCCAGCAGGAAGGCATCAACGCACTCAACTAGTGTTTGCAGCAGAGGAACTTTTCTTGCATCCCAGAAGCCACTGTTTGGACAACTTGAGTTTAGGAAGAGACATGGTGAGGAAGAGTTATGGGCTGAAGTCAAGAGAAAGAAGGACTGAGAAGAACAGCTGCCAGGGGCAAAGAAATGTGAATGCTACCCTGGGAAATTCTCAAGCTTTAAATCCATCAGAGTTTCTCATCATAGTAATAAGTTGGTGAAAGTAAATTATAAAACAAAATAAGAATATCAGTTTTCTTTTGTTAGAGCTTTACAGTTATTCATAGTAGTTGGGGTTCATCCCGAAAAACACACAAATGCATGGAAATTTGTTTCATTTCATTATTTCTTCCATCTTTTCTCTCCTATTCTCCTTTTCTTCTCCTGTTCTCCTTCCTATACCCCAGTAGGCTCCCTTTTGTTGATCTATTAACTTATGTTTGATTGCTTCTTTATGTTATCCTATCCTTCCCTTTCCTTTTTTCTTTATTTTACTCTAGCTTTAGCCCACGACAGAAAACATTTGACCCTTGAGTTTCTCAGTTTGGCTAGTTTCACTTAGCATGATATTCTTCATTTCCATTCATTTACCAGCAATTGCCATATTTTTATTTCTTTTTATGGCAGAGAAGAACTTCATTTATGTGTTTGTGTATGTATATATGTGTGTATGTGTTTGTATCACAATTTCTTAATCCATTCATCTATTTGGGGCATTTGAGTTAATTTCATGATTTAGGTATTGTGAATTGTGTTACAATAAACATTGAAGTGGGTGTATCTTTGTAGTCGGTCAATTTTAGATATTTGGGGAAATGCTAAGGAAAGGGATAGCTGGATCATATGATGGTTCCATTCTACTCTTTTGAGGAATCTCCATACTGCTTTCCAGAGTGATTGTACTAGTCTGCAGTCCCTATTAACAACGTTCAAGTGTTCCTTTCTCCCCACAACCTCACCAGCATTTATTGTTGTTCATATTCTTGTGGTCTGATCTTGTGGTCATTGCTATTCTGACTGGAGTGAGATAAAATCTTAGTGTAGTTTTGATTTGCATCTCTCTCATTGCTAGAGACATTGAACATTTTTCTATGTATCTATTAGCCATTTGTAGTTTTTTTTTTTTTTGAGAAGTTTCTGTTTAATTATTTTCCCCATGTTTTGATTGGGTTATTTGGTTTTGAGGGTTTATTTTTTGAGTTTTGTGTATTCTGGATATTAATCCTCTACCAGAGGAGTAGCTGGCCAAGATTTTATCCCATTCTGTAGGCTCTCTCTTCATGTTCTTAATTGTTTCTTTTGCTACACAGAAGCTTTTTAGTTTGATGGCATCCCACTATTGATTCTTGGATTTATTTCCTGCACTTCGGGGGCCTTGTTATGGAAGGTGGTGTTATCACCTATATGACACACTTGGGTGACCCTGTTTTCTTGTAGCACTTGTAAAGTTTCTGGTCTAATTCCTTTTATCTAATTCTTTTATCCATTTCAATTTGAGTTTTTTGCAGGGTGATAAATAGGAGGCTAGTTTCATTTTTCTACATAAAGATATCTAGTTTTCCCAGCACAATTTGTTTTAAAAAAAAAGCTTCCTTTTCACCAAAATATATTTTGGCACCTTTGTCAAATATCAGATGGCTACAGGTATATGTGGATTTGTCTCTGTCTTATATTCTGTTCCATTGGTTTTCATGTCTATTTTGCTGTCAATGCCATGTTGTTTTGTTACTACAGTTCTGTAGTATAATTTCAGATCAGGCATTGTGATACCTCCTGCTTCGCTTCTCTTACCTAGTATTACTTTGGCTATTCTGGGTTTCGTATTATTCCAAATGAATTGTTTTTTCTAAGTCTATGAAGAATGTTATTGGTATTTTGATGGGGATTGCATTGAATCTATTGCTTTTGGTATTATGGCCATTTTACATTATTGATTCTGCCCATGTAAGAATATGTGATGATTTTTCCATCTTCTAACCACTAACCACTTAACCATTTAACCACTTCTTTAATTTCTTTCTTCAGTGTTCTATAATTTTTATTGTACAGCTCTTTTACCTCCCTGGTTAGATTAATTTTTTGAGGTTATTGTGTATGGGATGGCTTTCCTGTTTTTTTTTTCCTTGTCTGAATCACTGTTGGAGTATAGGAAATCTACTGATTTATGGGTGTTGATCTTGTATCCTGCTACTTTGCTCAACTCATTTATAAGCTCTGGAAGTCTTCTGGTGGTGTTGCTTGGGTTTTCTAGATATAGGTCATACCATGAGTAAACAGAGATAGTTTGATGTCTTCTTTTTCACTCATATCCTTTTGATTTGCCTTCCTTACCTGATTGCTCTGGCATTAATATTTTGAGGACTATATTGAATAGATGTGGTGAGAAGGGACAGCCTTGTTTTCTTTCTGAGTACAAAGTAAATGCTTTTAGTTTTTCTCCATTTAGTATGATGTTGAATTTGAATTTGTCATAAATGGCCTTTATGATGTTGAGGTGGGTTCCTTTGAACCCTAGCTTCTCCAATGTTTTTAATATGAATGGGTGTTGGATTTTTATTAAAGGCCTTTTTTTGCATCTATTGAGATGATCGTGTGATTTTTGTCCTTAATTACTTTTAAATGATAAATTACATTTATTAATTTGCATATATTGAACCAAACTTGCATCCCTGGAATGAAACCTACTTGATCTAAATGTTTTACTTTTTGATGAGTTTTTTAATGTGGCTTGCTCATATTTTATTAAAGGTTTTTACTTCTATGTTCATCAGGGATATTGACCTGCAGTTTTCTTTCCTTGATATGTCTTTGCCTCATAAAAATCTACTTAGGAATATTTCCTCACTTTCAATTTTATGGAATAATTTGAAAAAAAGTTGTGTTATTTCTTCTGCCAAGGTCTAGTAGAATTCAGCTGAGAATCCATCAGGTCCTCGGCTTTTCTTTTATGGAAGGCTTTTAATTGCTATTTCAATTTCACTACTTGGTATTAGTTTTTAGGTGTTTTATATCTTCCTGATTCAATTTGGGCTGGTTGTATGTACCCATAAGTTTGTCGATGTCTTCTATTTTTTCTAATTATTGGTGTATCAATTTTCAAAATAGGCTCTAATAATCCTCTGGATTTCAGAAGGGTCTGTGATGATATCTCCTTTTTCACATCTGATCTTGTTTGCACCCTCTCACTCTTCCTTTAAGTTAGTTTGGCTAAGGCCATCTTATTCATCTTTTAAAAAAAACCAATGCTTAATTGCATTGATCCTGTGTATTGTTTTCTCATCCTCAATTTTATTGATTTTGCCTCTGATCTTATTTTCTATTTTCTGCTGGTTTGGGGGTTAATTTGTTCTTTTTCTAAGACCTTGAGGTGGAGCATAAACTTATTTATTTGGGATCTCTCTGATATTTTAATGTAGGCTATAAATTTTTCTTTTAGAATTGCTTTCATACTGTCCCAGAAAATTTGATATGTTGTATATCTGTCCTTTTGTTTCTAAGAATTTCTTGATTTCTATTCTCATTTCTTCTTTCATCCGTTTTTCATTTAAGAGAGTATTGTTCAGTCTCCATATGGTTTCTGTTATTTTTCTTGCTGTTGATTTGTAGCTTCATTCCATTATGATCTGATAGGATAGAAAGGATTATATCCACTCCTTTGTATTTGGTAAGATTTGCTTTGTGGACTAAAATATGATCTAATTTAGGAAAAGTACCATGTGCAGCTGAGAAGAAGACAAATTCAACTGTTTGAAGATGGAATCTTCTGTATACGTACGTCCATTAGGTCCATTTGATTTATAATGTTGTTTAGGTTGGAGATATCTTTATTGATTTTATGTTTTGATGACCTGTCTATTGGTGATAAATGCCGCAGTCTGGCTGGGCACAATTCAGGAGCCACTTATCAAGCAGAAACGAACTTTATTTTTAGAACACACACACCACACCACACAAACTCTTCGGGAATTCCCTCAGAGCCCAACTGCCACCACCGGCTTCCCACAAGCCTCTCAACCCCACCCCCCACTCCTCCTGCTCTTGAGGCCAATTGGCTGGGTCACGTGGGCAGAGCCAAAAAAAAGTCCCCCAATGAGCAGCTCTGTGGTCTGAAAGGGTGGGGAAACAGCCCAATGAGCATCACTGCAGAGGAGCCAATCAGCTGGCAGCTAGAAGTTTGCTGGCAGCTGGAAGTTTGCTGGGGCCCCTTCTGCTGTGGCTCTCAACAGATAAAGGTGTATTAAAATCACCATGAAGTATAGTAACCTTAGTATAGTAACCTTGGCTAGCAGTTTATTGTGTTGGGGTCTATGTGGGACTTAATGTTGTGGAGTATTTTTTCCATATAATTGGGTATGTTGAAATGTGTGTTTACCATCATTATATCTTATTGTTGGATTATTCCTTTACTGGGATGTAGTGGCCTTCTTTGTCTCTTCTGATTAATTTTTGCTTGAAATTTGATTGTCAATATGACTATAGCTACTCCTGCTTGTTTTCTTAGACTATATATATGCCTGGAATATCTCTTACCATCCTTTTACTTTCAGCCTGTGGATGTCTTTGCCTATAAGATGAGTCTACAACAGCATATAGTTGGATCTTGGTTTTGATTCATTACACTAATTTGTGTCTTATAATTAGGTACTTGAGACCACTAACCATCAGTATTAGTATGGATATTTATTTGTGGTTTCCTGACATTTTGGTTTTTTGCTATATTTTATCCTGTATTGGTTCTCATTTAGTGGATTATTCTTCTATTGAACTTCCTTGTTTGGGAGCTTTGGGAATTGTATTTTAGTTCATCTCCATGAAGTTTATCTTTGAGTATTATTTGTAATACTGGCTTGGTGCTCATGAATTCTTTATTCTTTATTCTTGTCATGGAAAGTTTTTATTTCCCCCTCAAATCTGAAACTGTGCTTTTCTGGGTATAGTAACCAAGGCTGGTGATTGTTTTCCCTTAGGGCATGGAATATCTCATTCCAGGCCCTCTTTGCTTTTAGGGTATAAGCTGAGAAATCAGAAGTGAACCTTATTGGTTTGCCTCTAAATCTAACCTGATGTTTCTCTCTTGTGGCTTTTAATATTCTTTCCTTATTTTCAATGTTAGGCATTTTGATTATGTCTTGATGAGCTTCTTATTTGATTAGGTCTATTTGGGGTCCTATAAGCCTCCTGTATGTAGATATCTATCTCATTTCTGATATGGGAAAAGTTTTCTGTAACCATCTCATTGAAAATATTCTTTATGCCTTTAGTTTATATCTCCACATTCTCTTCTATCCCAATGATTCTCAGGTTTGGTCTTTTAAAGTCGTCCTATTGTTTTCATATATACTGGTCATGTTCTATGATTTGTTCCCCTTTATGGCCTTCTGTGTACTCAAGATCAATAGACTGTCTTCAATGTCTAAGGTTCTGTCTTCAAGGGATTATGGTTCTACTGAGGTTCTATTTTCTCCACATTTTAATTTGTTAGTGATACCTTCAAGTAAGATTTTAATTTGCTTGATTATGTCTTTCATTTCTAGGAGCTCTGTTTGGCTTCTTTTCACAATTTCTATTTCTTTATTAAAGTGGTATTTCATCTTTAATAATTGCTCTTTTAATTTCTTTTTAGATCTTCTTTTAACTCATTGAACATTTAATAATCATTTTTTATAACTTTTCTCTAGGTTTTTGTCCACCTACTATCAGTGGGATCATTTTGGGGGGATTATAGATTTGGGGGGAAGATTTATTTGCCTGTTTTCTCATGTTTTCAGAGGTCTTGGACTTGCACATCAGTTGGATTCCTCTATCTTTTTTTGCATAGTTCTTTTTGTATGTAAGTATCTTATTTGTTCTGGAACTTCTATTTTTGATATATGCATAGATCTTAAGGAGTATAACCTGAGTTTCCTCTGATTGTTCCTCCATGGGTCCTTGTTTTTGGTTTAGGGCTTTTGTCTCCTTACTTCTTTGAGTTGAAGTAATTTCATGGAATGTTAGTCCAATAGCAGAGTCTCTACCTGTGAATTTTTAGTGTCTCTGTAGGTTCCCAGCACCTCACAGATTAAGGTGAAATAAAAAATAGTAATAACCACTACAAACAACAAACAATACGAAGTAATAAAGTAAATACCCAATTCCTACTCTGATGTCTTCAACTCTACTAGCCACTGAAAAACCAACTATCAGCAGTAAAAACAAACACCAATAACTAGATCTGGCTTTAAAGCAAACCACAGGTGTCGAGTATATCATCCACAGCTGTAATGATTGTGTTAGCATTAATGGTGGGGCATTAGTTATATAAGCCAATGAGTTTGGAAGGATGGCAAATATACAGTTAATTAGGGAAAAGTAAAATGTGCTAGAACATTAGGAAAGAGTTTTCAGTTTTAAAAAGTAAACAGAGAATGCAGAAGTGACGATGTAGCACATGATCTTTCTATGGAGGGAGTGGAGAAATAGAAGCAGCAAGGTATTGGGAGAGGGGGAAATAAAGCAATAGAATTTGTTCATTATCAGAAGCAATAGAGAAAAAGGAAAATGAGAAATGACAAAAATAATACAAAACGATGCCAAAATATACAGTCTGAAAAAAACCCAAACTCTTAAAAGATAACACTAAGAAAAAATAATTACATTTAAAAATGCTAAAAAACGAGAGAAGAAACAAATCAAGTGTATTATTGTGTCCCTGAACCAATCAGCACAGCCATAATTCTCTCACAAAAATTAAAATGAAACATTGTTTTTTAAAAAATAAAGTCTTAGTGAAGAATGAAGAAAACTTCTCCGTTGAGATGGTCAAAATAGTTGATCAGATTGGGTGGTCAGTGTCTGTGCCCTACAGTCTGCCTTTCCATTTCTTCTTGAGTTAAGTACTGATAGAGCAAAGGGTGGTGGTTGTTAACCTCCTCCTGTTTTGTGTTTCTCTCTGGGCTGCCAGTTGGAACAGCTTAAGATTGAACCTCTTTGATACAAGACTAAACTTCCCTTCTCACTAGTAGGGCCTGTAATGGGTTAGGACATCCTGTCAGTTGGCATTTGGTCCATTCTTGGACCAGTTTGGTGCACTCCCAAGATACTACTCCTGCAGTGTTCTGTGAGGGGACTTCCAGTAGGTGGTGCTGAAGCTAAAGGCCTCAGGGGCTTTGTTGGGTGGTGCCTGATTGGGAGAGATTCCATTGACCAGGTCCTTGGGCTTGACAGTAACCTGTGTTTGATGTGATTCTCTGGAGCCTCCCAAGAAATCCAATCATGGGGCAGGAGGAAGCCCAACCTTCACTCATGGCTTCCCTGCGGTGGAACATTAATGGTCTTAGTGCCTGAGGCTGTGCACCCTGCCAGCTCAGACTCCCAGCTGGCTTCAGCTGGTCACTGAGCTTCCAGACACAAAGAAGTGAGTCCATCTTCCCTTTCCCCTTGCTACTGGAATCCTCCTGGGTCCAATCTACTCCAGGCCTGTTTCACTCATGTTCCATCAGACCCATACTAGGGCACTGTATATGTGCCTGCCAAGACACTGGGGCTGTGTGATGTTGTTGTTTCTGATCTCCCGGTTCACACAGTTGCCAAGATGGCACACTAGCCCCAAGATGGCTCAAACCTCAGTTCTCCAAGACCAGCTGAGGTACAGAGCAGGCTTTTCAAACACCAGCATGCAGTGCAGCCTCTGGAGCAGCCAACATTAGGCAGCATTTTCTGATCTCAGTTTTCTCTGTACCAAAACTCTGTTCTCCTTCCCTCTGCCTGGAGTGAATCCAACCAGTGCAGGTTAGCTCTATGTCTTCTTTCTTCTTTGTTTATTGAACCCAAATTTCTGAGTCCATAAGCTGCTCTTAGTGTCCAATATGAAATTTTAGTGAAATTGCTCTTTTTCCTACCTCACTAAGAAGCTGTACACCTGCTGTTTTAATCCAGAGCCACAGCACAGCCTGGAATGCAGGTTTCTTCTGCTCTGCCATCTCCCATCTTTGAAAAACAGATTTAAACAAGTCTGTTAGCACTACATTACTGTAAAAGAATACCTGGGATAATCAACTTATAAAGCAAAATAGTTTATTCTGAATGACAGTTCTGGAGGTTTCAGTCCATGATTAATTGGCCCTGCTGATTCTGGGCTTCTGATGAGGCAGCACATCATGGTAAGAGATCGTGGCAGGCAAATCTACTCACCTCATGCTCAATAAGCAAAAGAGAGGAAGAGGAAGGAGACTGGGGTCCTATTAACCCCTTCAAGGGCATGTCCTGATGACTACAAGAATTCCCACTAGGCTCTGCCTCATAAGTTCCAATCCCTCCCAATTGTGCCAAGGTAAGAGACTGAGCCTTTAACATATGAAATTTTGGGTTCATTTAAGTCCCAAACTATAGCAACAAGCAACAAAACTTGACAGTAAGTGGTTAGCTTCTAGCTCAGTACATTAATACCATGTATACTGTAATAGGTATATAATGCATATGAAAATATATATACTTATGTATGGTATGTAGTATAATGTATGGTATAGCACATTATATAACAAAATAGTGGATTTGTTAGTTTTATCCAACTCCTGCTAAGGAAGGAGTATTAATTTTTGACAACATTTTGCAAAATAGTAGCACTTCTTGTTAGAAATTAATTTCATATAATAGTTACACTAGGTCTTTTGTGTTTTGAAAATATTTTAGCTTTGGTTACATGATTTCTACAGACCTATTTGTTTAGGCTGCATTGTAAACTGTGAAATTAATTTTATGTATTTGTACATTTGTTCTTTTTAAAATAAATATTTATTACACCACTACTGTATGTAATTTTGCTAGAGCATTATGGGAAAATAAGTTTGTGATTTACAGGCTTTAATATACTTGGGATAAAATAATAATATGTTAGCAATATTAATGAGGATCATTTGTACAAGGTAAGTAGCCATAGGTTTGTTTTCTATATCATTCATCTTTTTAATTTTACAACAAATGTGTACTTATTTAAGGATAGGAGAAAAAAGTTCTGATATTCTATTGCACAATGGCTATCCATACATGTATTTCAAAAAAGCTAGAAGAAAGCATTTTTAATGTTTTCACCCCAAAGCAAAGAAAAGATGTTTGAGGACATTTCACCACAAAGAACTGAAAAAATAGGGAGATATGCTTATCCTAGCTTGATCATTACACAATGCATACTTATATTAAAATACCACATGATACCCCATATGTATAATCTTTATGTTTCAACAAAAATAACTTTTTTAAAGAACTTTAAAAGATCGACAAAAAGAGAAAAACTGGAAAAAAAATGAGAAAAATTAAATTACATTCTAAAAATCATCCATAATGTCACCTTCTGGGGATAATCAGCATTATAATTTTGTTTTATATCTTTCAACCTTTCAACCTTTTTTGCATATGTATAAGTGAATCATATGTGGGAGAGGAAGCCTATGATGTACCTAATTCTGTGCTGGCTCATAAGGACATGTGTCTGTCAGCAGAGTGCCTTTGTGCCTTCTGTGTGGAATGAGATTGCAAGTAATGGGGAGATAAAAGCAGCGGCGAGGCTAGCTTGACTGATTACATAGGTAGGGGCATTGAAAACCAATAAAATAGATCTGGAATATGGAAGAATCGAGCGACAGAGGTTGAGAGTAAACAGGTGAATGTTAAAAAATTGTATGTTGAACATGCCATGATAAAGATTGAAATTTCTTTTCAATGTTTTGGAGGATATTACTCTTCTAAATTATTTCTAAATTTTTGGAGGATATTACTCTTCTAAATTATTAGACCCATAGGTGATTTGGCCTTATATGAATATGTTCACATGATAAAATACACGTGGGGTCTATGCATAGCCATCCTCATCCCCCTTTTCCAATAACAGCACCAACTCCCCAAATCTAGTGGGCTTCTGACAGCAACATTTTCAATGGTACAATTCTATTCTGCTGGCCTCACTTGAAAGCCTAAGAAGTCATATATTCATCCATTCTTGGCCCAGAGTCTTTCAGAAATTTGGAACCAGAATTTACAGAATACCAAGTGGTTTCTAGATACCACTTGACTGCAATATATGAAGTTGCCTGGGATCAATGTAACCCACTACATGGATTCTGGAATTAAACAGACAGAGTGAATAGAGATGAAAGAAAAATTAATGACAACTTTTTAATACATGGTTTAGCCTTTTTTTTTCAGATATTTCTCCTAAGTGGCCATGGACTCCTTAAGATATCTCTTCATTTTTAAAATAAATTCCATTTAGGTTTTTTTTCCTATTTGCTAGTTCAAATTGGTTCTTCATTTGCCATCACATACATTTTTCATATGAATCCATATCATTATCTCATCTACATTAATTACCATACAATTAGTTTGATTGATAAATGCTCTGCAATTTAATTAATCCCTAATCTTGTACTCTCGTACATTGTTTGCTCCTATAAATGATCTTTGTGTGTGTGTGTATGTGTGTGTGTGTGTGTGTGTGTGTGTGTGTGTGGTACTGGGGATTGAATTTAGGGACTTATTTATGCTAGGCAAATCCTAGAACACTAAGCTACATCCCCAGCCTTTTTCTTTTTTTTGGGGGGAGGGTGAGGTTTACTGGGGATTGAACCCAGGAGTGCTTTACCTCTGTGCCACATCCTTAGCCCCATTTTTATTTTTTTATTTTGAGACAGGGTCTCACTAAGTTGCTTAGGGTCTCACTAAATTACTGAATCTGGCCTCAAACTTCTGATCCTCCCTCCTCAGACTCCCAAGCTGCTAGAATTACAGGAATTCACCACCATATCTGGTTTATAAACAGTTTACACATATATTTGCTTATTAATTTGAGAATATCCTTAGGGTAACCTTATAGCAGCATATACACTGGATCAAAGAGTAGGTACATTTGTTAAGACTTTTGAGACATGTTGCCAAATTGTGCAAAAAATATGTAATACTTTATCAAAACTAACCATAAATATTTGATAGGCAAATAGTAGAGATAAGTATCTTGTTTTAAGGTACATTCCTTTGATCACTAAACAGTACAATATTCATTCATGTGTGGGTCATTTTATTTCTCCAGTAGTAATAGTTATATATTTATCTTCTTAATTCACTTTTATAAGAGTATATAATTTTTCCTCATTAATTTTTAAGGTTCTTTTAAATACAAAAACATTTGGCCTTTGTTTAGCATATGGGTAACACATATATTTTCTAGCATATTATTTCATGTTTAGTGTTCAGTATGGCAGGTTTATAACCATTTCGTTTTTAATTTTTCTTGATGTACTTCATAGAAATCTTTACGGTCCACATTTCCACCTTTAACCATGGGCTTAGAAAGTTCCTCTGGCATTCCAAGATGATGCAGCAATTCAGTTGGTTCTCTAACTCTTTCCAGGGTGATAATCCAATATCCATGTCTGTTCTACTATTAAATGGGTCCTTCCTCTCCCTCCTTCTCTCCCTCCCTCCCTCTCTCCCTCCCTCCCTTTCTTCCCTCCTTCCTTCCTTCCATCCGTCCTTCCTTTTGTCCTTCTTTTCATTTCATTGCATTGACTAGAATTTCTAGGACAATCTTATAAAATAGCATAAATAGTAGGTAACTTACATTTGGTTATATACTTCAGTAAACATTTAACAATGTTTTTCTGTTAAGATCTTTAACCCTTAGACTGCAAAGTACACTGTTTACATTAACAATGTAACTTATTCAGTTTCTTGGGAGGTTTTGTGCAGATTGGAAGCTGACCTTTGTTATAGTTTGATTCTGGAATGTTGCCCAAAGCCCCCTGTTGTTAAAGGCTTGGTCTCTATCTTGGCACTATCAGGAGATGGTGGAACCTTTAAGATATGGGAGGGGCGGAGCTTAGGTTATTGGGGGTGTGCCCTTGAAGGGAATAGGGGGAATATAGCCCCTTCCTTTCTCCCTTTTGCATACTGCGCTCTCCCACCATGATGTGCTGCCTCACCACAGGCCCAGAAGCAACAGGACCTCTTGACCACGGACTGGAACCTCCAGCACTGGGAACCCAAACAAACCTTTCCTTTTTTTAAGTTGATCTGCGTCAGATGTTGGTTGTAGTAAAGGAAAACTGAATACTATAACCTTGCTCAAATGCCCCTTTAGCATCTCTGTAGCTAATACTTTTGTCCTTTGACATATAGATAGTTTATGAAATTATACCATCCTTAAAATACTAGAATAAGTATGGAGTAGAAGTCTGTTCTAGCATTTAACCATTTTTTTAGTTAATACCCTCTCCCTGTTCTTAACCATGTGGTTTTATGGTGTGTGTTTTTGTTTGTTTTATTTTGTTTACTTTCTTTATGGAAGCTTTACTTTGTTATGGAAATTTTCAAACATACAGAAAAGTAGGGGGAATTATAAACTAAAATACCATGAACCCCTCACTTAGTGCCAATGTCAAAAATGACAATGCTTTTTACAATAGTTTTTAAATCTATCACCCCTCAATTTCTTGCTGATTTTTTATTTTTAAGAAAAATAAGGATACATCTCAAAATAATGCATGAAAGTGAATCAAGGAAGCACCTTAGCCACTTAAGTTTTAAGGATGTCTGTTTACTTCCAGCAGAACATCTTAGCTACTGTAGATAGCACAGATTATGTGCCTAGAACATTTGATAAACTTGCTCATACAATTTCTCAAACATATTTGAATCATTACTCCTCCAAACACTCTTTTGTATTTATTCTCTAATCTTTAAACTATTTAGAGTTCCAATTATATATTTTATGTGTTGTTCAAAAAATTGATCTTTCTATTCACTGCATTTAGGTGAATATTTTATGCTTTTCTGTTTATACCTTCCCTATGCTTTTTGGTATATTTTAATGTTCTTTTATTAGGACTTTTTGAAAGAGATTTTTAGTTATGTTTGTGCCTTCTTGAAAATATTTCTTGAAGTTAGTACTTTTACTTTATCCCAGAAATTGCATAATATGTATTCTATATATTTTAAGTAGTAAGTTTTTATTAACCTTTGTTATTAATCTCCATTTTAATGGCTTTGTGACTAAAAATGCTTCCTATAAAATTTACATTTACTAAGAAAAACATTTGTGACCTAATATACCTATGACTGTTTTAAATATTCTAAGGCACTGTTAAATGCCGCAATCTGGTTGGGCACAATTCAGGAGCCACTTGTCAAAAGAAACGAACTTTATTTTTAGAACACACATGCCAAACCACACAGGTCTTCAGGAAAACCCTCAGAGCCCAACTGCCACCACCGGCTTCCCACAAGCCTCTCAACCTCCCCCACTCCTCCTGCTCTTGAGGTGAATTGGCTGGGTCACGTGGGCGGAGCCAAAAAAAGTCCCTCAATGAGCAGCACCTTGGTCTGAAAGGGCGGGGAAACAACCCAATGAGCATCACTGCAGAGGAGCCAATCAGTTGGCAGCTAGAAGTTTGCTGGGGCCGCTGTAAGGCAATCATCAGCTGGCAGCTGGAAGTTTGCTGGCAGCTTGAAGTTTGCTGGGGCCCCTTCAGCTGTGGCTCTCAACAGTTAAAGAAAGTATATAGACTTAGTTTAAAAAGCAAAGTATTATATTCATGCATGCATGAATGCAATTTTAAAGTTGACATTCTTTGTTACATTAATCACACTTGTATTCCCAAAAATGTGATGGATCGGATATCCTGAAATATTCTCCCAATTCAATCTATCTAGAAATTATAGGTAAAATAAAACAACCCTTTTAAATGGATAGCTTCCAATAAAGTAAGAAAAATTCTTGGGAAATAAAACAGGAGGAGTGGATATTGGAAACCAGAGCAGAAGCTTAGGCTAAGATTTATTAATCAAGTGTTCTATGAGAATTTGAAGGGACCCAATACAATATCTCACCCTACTCAAGGAGTTAGAAGTTATATACCCACCTCCTACACTTATGTAGGGTTTATAACAGTGTAGAAGTAAAAGGTCCAGCAATTATAGCCCAAACAACAGAAAAGAGAAAATGAAAGAACACTGTTGTGAGATATGAAGTCATGAAAGCAGACTTTGGTTGGCTAAAGAAATACAGTATACCTAGAAGAGCCACTAAAAGATAAAACCAACTGAGGAGATTAAATGGAGTGCAAAAACAAACAAACAAAAATTCAGTTGTTCCAAAAGAAGGCAAGAAAAAGGCAGGGGAGAACAAAGGACAGAAAGGAGAAATAGAAAACAAATAGCAAGATGATAGATTTAAAACTCATCAAATGGATGATTGCATTAAATATAATTTCAGTGGACCTAGAGGATTCAGAGTTAAACAGGCCTAGACAATGACCTCATTTATTACGTTTCCCTCCATGTACATGTACTTGAATGGGGAGTGGAATGGACTTTATACCACTTCGGGTCCCTAGAAATTGTCACAAACTTAGGTCCTGTGTCCAACAATTTGGAAGATATATCTGAGTATTTTCCTTTCCCCAGTGTACATTCCCTAAGTGTCTTTGTTGTAAAAGCATTTGTATTTTACACACTTGCTGCAGAATTACAGAGCAAGTTCCCATGGGGACCAGACCTCTTTTTCAGTCAATGAGTTCAGAGTCTGAATATCTGCTCAGGCCTAGATTCTTAATTTCCTAGTTAGGGCATGAATCTCAGTTTCTGCTCATCCATGCTTTCATGTCTTTTGATTGCATATCGTAGGAACTGTCTTAATGGACAACTGTGATGCATGACTCAAATGCTTCCTCCATGAATGGCTTGACATCCCAGATATGAGGAGTAATGTCTGTACACAACCTTCAGCTGCCAGTACCCTCAGGTATCGCTTCAACTGCAGCAAGACCATCAGTTGAGTTAAGTTCATGCTCTTTTCCAGAACAGCCAACATCCAATGACTGCTTGACGCAAGACTATAAAGGCAAGGCATCCAAGCTTAACTTGGGACAATTCTGAAGGGTGATTTTGGCTTCAGAACTCCCAAGTCAGCCAAGACTGGTAAGGGGTCTGCAACACAACTGGATCTCCCTCTGCCCAATCCTGCCTTCCCAACCCCCTTTCCACAGCTGTTGAATCCAAGTTTACTACTAAGGAACATACTATACCCTCTGTCTCTGAACCTGAAGCACAGAAAATCCAACCTGCAACATTGGTAGCAAGAGTAGTCTGTAAAAGAAAGAGATAAAATAGGGAGGTTCAAAGCTGGTACTTGCCACTGACAATGAGGAATCCGTCACTGGTGTTAGGCAGAGCACAGGTGCTCCCAGGAATGTTCACTAGTGGTGAACTGGGGTGACTTATCAGTAGAAGAAAGTATACTATCTGGTGTGATATGTCAGGAATTTGAAAAAAATGTGTAGGGGGTAGTAGCTACAAGGAAAACAAAATAGGAAGGATATAGTTAAACTATATTAAACTCTGAAAAAGATGACAGAAAGCTGAGAGAGATTGATGGCCAATTGAAAGCTAAGTCAGAAAACCAGATGGCATCTGTACCATACCAAGCACAGAGAAGACCGTGAAAGCTGAGAACTATGACAAAAGATAAATTATTGGGTAACAAAGCTCTAGAGAGAGTTGAACTCAAAACCAAGTCAGAGCCACTATGCTGAAAGCAGGATTTGGGTTGGAAAGAATGGGTCCTGACACATATGAAAAGAATATGTGGCTTGATGTCTCCTCCACATCTTGAATACCTAGATTCCTTTGAACTCTCATCCTGCATTCAGGTTCATCCTCTCTGTTAGAGCTAGCATTTCCCATTTGAAGACCACGTAGAAGTCTCTTCCCTGCAATACAACGTGGGCCCCACTTAGTATCTACCTCCTTTCCTGGTCTCTAGGCCTATAACCAAGTTGAAGCCACAGCTTCCTAGTCAGGAATATGCTGGTACTGGATAGAGGAAGAAAGGGACTGTACTTGAAAGCAGAACATTATTTGGCCAGTGGGAGCTACATTTTGGTCCCATAACATTCCTCCTCCAATATTCCCAAAGGGTTAAGAGTGATGCTGGTTAGAGTAGAAGCTTCTGGAAAGTACATGATGAAGCAGATACAAGAGGTAGACTGAACTGAAAAGTCAAAGGCATCACCTGTTTGATAAAGGACTCTTTGCTCCAGCTCCTAGATGCGGAACTAGATGATCCCCAGGGTAGGTAGGCATCATCGAATCCATCAAGGGCCTGAATAGAAAAATAAAATGTGGAAGAGTTTAAATTTCCCCTCTGTCTGGTTTCTTCAGGTAGGACTCTAATCATTACTGAAGGCCCATTTCTAAGGCCTTAAGACTGGAGCTGGTATGTACAACACCGACTTTTCTGGGTCTCTAGTTGGCAGAATTTCTAGATTTCTCGGCCTCTACTCTGCAGGTCTCTAGAATTACATCTGATTACATAGTCATTCTCCAAAGCTTCATAATCAAGCAATGAATAATAAATCTCTCCCCAAAAGATAGATTTTTAGATCTCCTTTTGGTTCTGTGTCTCTGGAGAACCCTGACTAATTTTTGCCAAGGGTGGTCCACATCCACTGACTCAACAATGTGGGAATCAAAGGTATGGCCATTTCAGCTTAACTTGGGGCCATGCAAAAAGACCTTTCTAGTTTCTCAGTTCACAGTGGGGTCAGACAAGCCTGTATGCACCTAATCTCCATCTGCAGAATGCTACCTCCCCCGGCCCAATTCTCCAAGTTTCATTTTTTTTTTAATATTTATTTTTTAGTTGTAGCTGGACACGGTACCTTTATTTTATTTATTTATTTTTATGTGGTGCTGAGGATTGAACCCAGAGCCTAGCACACGCCAGGCAAGCGCTCTACCGCTGAGCCATAACCCCAGCCTCACAAGTTAAATGTTAAGGGCATACCTAAATAAACAACCTGTTCTCTAAATACCACTTTTTTCCTAGAAAACCCCACCTGTGACACTACTCATCACTCTCTCCCTCAGAAACTCCATGTGCCATCTCATAAGGCAGGGTAAGCTCCCCTAGATGCAATTCCAATCTTTCTATCCATTCCAGTAATTATGTATGTAATCTTACTTCTGAGTCTCCTAGGCTGCCTCCTGTATCTGCTCTCCTGGCCATTTCTAGGATATAGCATCCCTTGGATCTAGCATCCCTATTGTCACTAAAAAGCTCAGTTCTTAAGATGAAGGTACTGAAGTACCTTCAGCCTCAGCCTACAAAAGACAGGCACTACTGAGTTCTCAAAAAGCTGGTATCCCTCCTGCTCACTGAGGAATCACTTATAAATTTGGTAAATGTAGTATGTATAGGCCTTCCTGAGCATAGTGAGTTAATGCATTTTCTGGTCTAAAGATTCATTCTAGCATTCTCATTTCTTTGATCCTATTTATCCCCCACTCCCTTCATAACTTTTCTAGCATCTCTATTTAATGTAGGAAACTAGGTTTTCAAAGCTCAGAGACATGCTTACTAACTAGTACATAGTAACATGCAAAGCAACTTTATAATGGAGAAGCCTCAAGCAAACATTGTGGAACTGGGGAACTCACATGCCACTGGGAAGGATGCACAGCATCACCTTTGTAATATCCCCTCCAAAGAAGCATAACCCAAATTTCATCACAAGGAAACAAACTCAAATTAAGTGATATTCTACAGAATATCTGTCCTATCACTTCAAACGTGTCAAAGCTGGTGTTTATGGACATATTGTGTGCCTTCCCGCTACAAAATTCATACATTGAATTCCTAACCCCAACTTGACTATATCTGAAAATAGGACCTTCAAGGAGGTAATTAAGGTTAAATGAGGTCATAAAGGTCGTGTCCTAATCTGATACTGGCCTTATTTCAAAGATGGAGTGAAAGCAAGTGAACTCTCTCTATGCACACATAGAGGAAAGCCCATGTGAGGCCTCAGAGAGAAGCTGTCTGCCTACAAACAGGAAGGGAAGCCTCACCAGAAACCAACCCTGACAGCACCTTTAACTAGGGCTTCCAGCCTCCAGAACTGTGAAAAACTAAATTGTGGGAGGCTGAACTAGCACGTGACTGGGTCCATCTCCTCTGCTGAGCGATGTGACATCTCGCAGGGTCATACTGCTTCTTGATAGCCCTAGTCTGTGTCTCCTGCATGGGCGTGCCTTCCCACATCCCCGAGGGTGGAGCTATGCTCAACTGTTTCTTTGTAATATTACCCTTTGCCCTGTTTAGGATAAAATGTTCCATGGAAACGCCTTTTGTGTGTGTCCCCTTCTCTTACTGTGCCCTTGGATGTGGCCTACCTAGTTGTCAGTCAACCTGCTGACAGCAGACATCATGAAGCTAGACTCAGCCTCCTGAAACCTGACCCCTTGCCTCATTTGAATAGCTTCTCCTCAATAAAAGGAGTCAGCACGTGTTCTCTCTCTCTCTCTCTCTCTCTCTCTCTCTCTCTCTCTCTCTTTCTGTGAACCCTTAATGTCTGAGGAGCTGTCACAGCACCCCCAAAGAAAAAGGTATTTCTGTCTCTTGTGTGGTTATTTCACAGAGCCCAATTAATTCAGTTCCCCTGGAGTGACCCCTGAGTGTTTTAGTCTCCAGCAACTCGGCAATAAATGTCTCTTGCTTAAGCTTCCCAGTGAGTGTTATGCTGGGTAACAGCCTAAACAGACTATAATGACCATAAAAACCACAAGAAAGAATTAAAGCCTTTGACTTTGGAGTCAAAGGGAAAACAGAAGAACTGGTATTACCTTTCTGTTTTATATGCATGAATCTTTGTTCAGCAGGAGAACCTTTAAAATTACATCTCTGTTTCATCATTTGTCTCAAACCTCATCTTTTAGTATTTTCTAAAGAACATTTTGCTTAACTCCTCAGAATCCAATTCTACTCTTCTGTCATGCTTTAGCAGAAATATGATTGAGTAAACTGGAACCTAAGGCCAAGGAATAGTTCCTGATTTGTATAAGCCCATTCTTGCAGTCATACAATTCTTTTTAAAGATTGTTTTCTAACTTCAAGCCTAAGGTAATCCCAGCACTGAGACCCTATGACAACAGTTAGGAGTGGATGTATAAACTGTATCCCAAAATAAACACTTGCTCAGAGATGGAGGGGGAGATGTTCTTTGTCCATCATGCTAAAAATGTGATAGGAACCAGCCTTAAAGTGAAGTATAAACTAGATGCACTAGAAGCAGAGGGATAGCTTGAATGAGGGTCCTTGGTGATATTGTTGAACCACTTGGTGACATTGTTGTCATCCCATTCTGACCTTTGCTCTCCCCTGGACTTCTAGTTATGCAAACTATATTCATTAATGATTTAAGTCACTTCAAGTTCAGTTTTCTATGACTTACAGATGAAAGCATTGATGTACATTATTTATAACTTTAAAAAATTCAAACAATTTTTGCTAGAAATATATAATGAGTACTTATTCTGACATAGTACTATCCTATATGCAGTGAACAATTCTGAAATAACTTCTCTCCCTTTGTACAGCTTATTTTGGTTAATCGTCTTTATTTTGATTTTTCCAATATTTCTTTTACCTACCTCCATTTTGTGGCTTACTAGAATCTTTCATCTTAATTCTGGAAGGATTATTCAAACTGGTTTACTGGGATAAACTAATCTTCTATAGCACTAATTATACTGTTGATAGTTTACACTACAGATCTTTCTTTTGTTTCTTAAAATTTCTTCATCATACTGTCCCTGTCTACCCTACTTTATTATCTTCCCTCTCCCTTTTCTTCCTTATAGATTGACATTCTACATTCTAATGTTTTCTATCCTTACAATTTTTTTCCTAAATAAATGGGATGTAGCCTTGTACCCAATTAATGATGAAAAAAATGATTTGAAATTTGTACTTTTTTGGGGGTACTGGAAATTGAACTTAGGGGCAGGAGGCACTGAACCACATCCCCAGCCCCCTTTTAAAACTTTTTTGTTTTGAGACAAGTTCTCATTAAGTTTCCAAGGCTGGCCTTGATTTTTGATACATCTGCCTCAGCCTCCCCAGTCACTGGGATTATAGGCATATGTCACTGTGCCCAGCAATCCACATTTTTTTTATGAATACAAAAGCATGCTCTCATCCTCAGCAAGAAGAGTGAATCAGGAGGCATTACAATACCAGACTTTAATTATACTACAGAGCTATATTAACAAAACAGCAATGGTACTGGCATCAAAATAGACATGAACACCAATGGTACAGAATAGAAGACACAGATACACATCCACTAAATACAGTTATCTCACACTAGACAAAAGGTGCCATAAACATACATTGGAGAAAAGATATCTCTTCAACAAATAGTGCCGGGAAAATAGAAATCCACATGTAGCAAATGAAATTAGATCCCTATCTCTTATCCTGCAGAAAAGTCAACTCAAAGTGGATCAAGGACCCATGCATTAGACTCAAGACCCTGCACCTACTAAAATAAAAAGTAGGTCCAAATCTCCATCATGTCAGCTTAGGAACCAAATTCCTCAGCAAGACTCCTAAATCGCAAGAAGTAAAATCAAGAATCAATAAATGAGATAGATTTAAACTAAAAAGCATCTTTTCAGCAAAGGAAATAGTCAAGAACATGAATAAAGAGCCTACAGAATGGGAGAAAATTTTTGCCACCTGCACCTCAGATATAGCATTAATCCCCAGGACATAAAGAGCTAAAAAATCTTAACACCAAAAAGTCAATAAATGGGCAAAAAAACTGAATAGACACTTCACAGAAAAAAAATACAAGCAATCAACAAATATATAAAAAAATGTTCAACAACTGTAGCAATTAGAGAAATGCAAATTAAAACTACACTGAGATTTCATTTCACTCTAGTCAGAATGGCAATTATCAAGAACACAAGTAACAATTAATGTTGGCAAGGATGTGTGGAAAAAGGTGCACTCATACATTGCTGGTGGGACTGCAAGTTGATGCAACCACTCTGGAAAGCTGTATGGAGATTCCTCAGAAAACTTTGAATGGAACCACCATTTGATCCAGTTGTCCCATTCCTTAGTATATACCCAAAGGACTTAAAATCAGTGTACTATAGTGAAACAGCACATAAATGTTCGTAGCAGCTCAATTCACAACAGCTAAGCTATGAAATCAACCTAGATGCCCTTCAACAGATGAATTGGTAAAGAAAATGTGGTGCATATACACAATGGAATATTACTCAGCCATCAATAAGAATGAAATTATGGCATTTGCTCGTAAATGGATGGAAGTGGAGGCTATTAGGCTAAGTGAAATAAGCCAATCCCAAGAAAACAGAGAATGTTCTCTCTGATATGCTGATGCTACATCTCAATAAGTGCTAGGGAGGCAAGAATAGAAGTTAATTGGGTTACACAAAGGAGAATTAAGGGAATTGAGGGGGGATGGAAATAGGAAAGACAATAGAAAGAATTGGACATAGATTTCTATGTTCTTATATGAATACAAGACCAGGCTACCTCTATATCGTGTACAACCACAAAAATGAGAAGTTACAATCTATATATGTATGATATATCAAAATATATTCTACTGTTATATATTACTAAAATGAAGAAATAAAACAATTTTTAAAAGCATGCTTTCTATTATCAAGAAATAAAAGACTTAAAGAAAATAAAAAGTTTACCTTCATTTTAAAAATCATTATTCACTTCTCTGAGATAAAGAATAAAAGGCTAATACACATTTTGCCTCCTGCAGAGTGGACAAAGGATGATATACAATTTTAAAGAATATAATGGCACATGGGAATTGAATATTAACAAAATAAGTCTTGGATTTGCCCTCACCTTTTGTGCCTGGAAAAAGTATATTCTCAATTCCTTACTTACTTCTTCATTTAGAAAAAAATGCCAGGTCTGAAAGTTAGAGAACTCCCATTGCCCAATATAAACCCTAAGACAGAACGATATGGTAGCATGATTCATTGAGGAGATAGGTATGCAATGTCTAATGTCACAATTTAATAAATATAATAATTGTACTATTCTATACACTACCATTTGTTCTAATTTTCTTTACTTGCTCTACCATGAGCAAATATATGATGATTAAAATTTAATCTGTTAAGTCCACATTGTGTAACAAAAAAGGCCATATAATTTAGGGAGATCTGGCTTTAGTCTGGGCTCCAATATTTACTTTCAGTCTAACTCTTGAAAATATATCTTAATTGTGAAATGGGAATTGTTACAGAGTTATATAATAAGAACAAATGAGAAATGAATTTGAGAATAAGTTTTTAAGTGTACCTGTGAGGGGCTGGAGTTGTGGCTCAGTGGTAGAATGCTCACCTAGTACATGAGAGGCCCTGGGTTCGAGCCTCAGCACCACATGGAAATAAATAAATATAAAGGTATTATGTCCAACTATAACTAAAAAATAAAATATTTTAAAAATGTATCTATGATCCATAGAAATAAATGTTAAATGTGTTAAATATTCAAACTTATACTAGAGGAAAGTTATTTATGTACAGTATATTGATAATTACATCATTTAACTTATATTCCTTTACTTAGGCTTCTGCTCCCAAATATATTTTGTCTACTCTGCAATTGAATACTCCATCTGCTGACCAATTCAGCTAATTGATCCAAATATTTCTAAATATGTTTGTTCCATTTCTTAATATTTGTGTTGCTTACAGTTTTAGTATTGCTAAAAAAGTGTGTTATTTTCAATTACTTTTTTTTTAAGATCATTCACATCAACAACACAGGACTAATTAGCTTAGAAGAGCTAGCTGTTTCTGAAATCCCTAAGGACAATCACAAGAAGCCTCAAACTAATCTCTCTGTCATGAGCTGTGCCAACTTCTTATTACCACCTTCTTTGCTCATGCTGTGACTATGATAACCACCCTTGAGCAAATAAAGTTTCCAGTTTACATAGTGGATCAAAACCAGAGCTGGGAATGGTACAGTCATTCTCTCTTCATTCCCTTTATGACATGGTATCTAAATTACCCATCCCAAGCTGTCCCTGCATGACTTGGCCACAACATGAAAGGCATCTCATAGTGCTGTTTCTTGTAATATGTAACTACAATGAAATCTCTTGGCGGAGCTGTAACCAATGTTATATTTAATAGCATTTGTAAAAGAAGACACATAAATAGGTATTAGGTGTCATCTTATTTCTCTTGGGATTAAAAAAATGTGTTCTTTACCAATATTTAACAATATTTTAAAATTATAAAATTAATAAAAGAATCATCATATTCTTTATATACCACAATGTATAGCTACCTATTATAAATATTATTTTGACTATTAATTGCTTTGTAGACAAAACAGAGGACACATATGTCATGCAATGTCTAGCATTATACATTAGAATAATTTAATCAATTTTGTTCTGAAATGCAATTTTAACCATAGGCAGCTTTTAAACTCTTAAGATCCAAGTTTCTTAAGATGCAACAGTACTGACCAAGGACGTTAAAATGTGATATGCTTATAGATACAACTATTACAAAACAGTTTTCTTTCTTCACCACATTCAAACTATAATACAATGGCACCATCTGTTGATGGAATGGCAGAATTGAACTTCTAAATGACAACATAATTATAAATATTTCTTGGAAATAAAAAAATCAAGGAACAGGACATAGGCCATTGCCCACAGAACATGTGACAGAGTGACATAGTTGGACAGGATTTGACTTGATTCCATTAATTGCTTTTTTTGACTCATTCTGCAGAAGGGCACAGAATTTTTTTAAGGGTTGATCATTGCATGAACATACAATATATAATATTAATTTTCTCACATATATTTAAATGTAAATTTTAGAAAGAACATATTCCTAACATTGACTTTTTTTCATTCAACACAGTTGTGTCAGATTGAACAGTAGGGCTTTGCTATAAACACATTTTTGGAAACACAGACTTCATATTTTCTTTCTTTCTTTCTTTTTTTTTTTTTTTGGAAACATGCTGAACTATATAAATGACCAGTAAACACATTTTAAAATGAATTTTAAAACACAGCAAAATACTCTCAGATGCATATTTATACTTGCAAGAAAGTAATGGAAATCCTCATATGCAAAACTTTTCAAGAACACAAAAAAGCAGAACAATAAACAATAAGCTGAATTTTTCTCCACTGTTCTAGGGAAAAAGTATAGGGATCCAGATTGGTTTCATGGGCTCCAAAGATATTAACTGAAACTTATGAGATGTCCCTAGTTAAAACTGAGCCATTAGATTGGCTGTACCCACACCAAAAGTGTGGAATTGATTAAAATGGCCCACCAACTCAGGAAAATGATAAGCAATCTTGTTTGTCATGACCTGGGATCTAGATGGATAAATACACTGTCTGATTTAAGAATTAGTGGTAAGGGAACATTCAACTGGTTTAAGGATGCATCTTTGCATGGCATCACTGGAAATAACCTGGATAAACCAAATTTAAAACCTATTTGGGAGCTGGGTACAGTGGCACACACCTGTAATCCCAGTGCTCAGGAGACTGAGGCAGGAGGATCACGAGTTCAATGCCAGCCTCAGCAAAAGCAAGGTGCTAAGCAACTCAATGAGACCCTGTCTCTAAATAAAATATAATAGGACAAGGGATGTGCCTTAATGGTTCAAGTGCCCCTGAGTTCAATCCCTGGCATCCCCCTCCCATAAAAAAATAATATATTTGGGGGACACATATTCACTTATGCCCATTCAGTTATAAAGGATTCCCACAAAAATGTTCCACTGAAAGTGAGCCCATAAATCAAAAATCACAAAACTAAAAAGAAAATCTTTGATCTACCATTCAGAAAATATTATAAAATCTCAGGCAAATTTGGAAAACAATTAAATGGAACATACATGAATTAAAAATATAATCATTGAGATTTAAAGTTATACATATTGTTTAAAGCAGGTATAACAGAGCTAAGCAGATGATAAATGGAAGACTATGATGCAGAAATATAATGCACAGAGAAGTAAAGAAATATAAAATATGAAAGAGAAATTAGGCGTGGCAGATGGAATGAGGAAGCTCAATATACATCTGTCTATTCAGATTCCCAATGAGAGACAACAGATGGAATGATTGAGAGAAAATGTTAAAAAGGACATGGCTGCACTTTTTCTCAAATGATAAAGACATGAATCCCCCAAATGGCAATATAGCACTAGCATCACGGAGAATAAAGAGAAATAAAGCACCTAGATAATCCAGTGGAACAGCAGAAAAGCAAAGATAAAGAAGCAATTTCAAATACAAACAGCAAGACAGACAAGTTTCCTGAAAGGAATGACAACTAGACTCACCACAGGCTTTTCAAAAGTATAGCAAAATGCAGTTGAAGGTATAATAAAGGTCAAAGAGCTTTCTTGCCATTTTCCTGAGTTGTGAGCAACTCCCCCTCCCCCATTCCACAGGTTCACTAAAGGTACAGCCATTGGAAGGGCTTAGTTCTAACTAGCAGCATCACACAAATTTAAGTTACTATCATTTGATTTGAGTACTCTTAAGTACTCAAAGATCTTGTTAGTTTTAAGGGATGAGAGAAAACAACTCTCACTTTATTCTCACATTGTATTTTTATTTAAAGGAACTAATGTGGTATATACCATGAACTCACACTGTTTAAGATGTTCTAAACATTCACTACTTTAGCTGACATGATTTAATCCCCATAATAAATCCAAAAGGAATAATTTTAAATTCTCATCTTTTTGGTGAGGAAACTGAAGAAAACAGTGGGAACAAAGTAAAATCCACAAAGTCACATAGCTAGAAAAAATTTAGAACTTAGAGTTTTGTCCCAACTAAATTACCACTTAAAAATAGTGTTAAAATAAAAATGCTTCTGGGGTTGTGGCCAGTGGTATAGCACTTACCTAGCATGTGTGAGGCACTGGGTTCAATTCTCAGAACCACATAAAAATATAAATAAAATACTTCTTTTACAAACATTTAGTGACCATAAAATTTTTGTTAGAATAATTTGTATATAAAGTTATTCCTTAACAAGCAGGAAATTAAATCCAAAAAGTAGAGTTGTTAAACAACACCAACAAAAAAGTAGAGGGATTACTATGTAAACCTAACCATCCTTAACTAAAAGAGCAAAAAGAAAAACAAAAATATGAATACAAGTTTACGGATTCTACAAATAAGGAGGAACTAAATATTAGACACTACAATTTTTATTCTCATCATATGTTACAAATAAAAGGAATAATTTTCAGATATAATAATTCTAAATGTATAGGCACTTAATATGCAATATAGAAATATATAAAACAATCTTTGACAAAACAAGAAATATCAATAAGTCAAATTTAACCATGGGAGATCTAATTTTCTCCTCTCTAAATGACTTACCAACTAGATTTTTTAGTTTTAAGATGGTAGATGAATAAAATAATGAGTTAACCTGTTAATCTGTTAGAAATATATTTAAAAATAACAAAAATAATCAGAGAGCAAATAGTTTCTCAATCATTTACAAATCTTTTATAAAAACTGAGCTTGATTCCACATTATGTACAAACACAAGAGTGGGAAGTTATACTCAATATATGTATAATATATCAAAATACATTCTACTATCATGTATAACTAAAAATAACAAATAAAAATTTTTTAAAAAAGAATAGGGAAAAAACTGACCATGAACTAAGCCTAAAAACAAGTTTTACCAAATACTAAGTATAAGGATCATAAAATCTGTGTCCACTGAATAAAATATGATTAAGATAAATTTGATAATAGATACATCTAAGAGGTCTCTAAAATTTTAAAATCACATTTTAATTAACAGGTTAAAAAGGAAAATAAAAAGAATCCATAAATATTAAACCAAATGATAATTATAAAATATTCTATACCAAAGCTTATATGAATCAGCAATTTTATAGCACTAAATGCTATAAAAAGCATTGGACAATTTAAAAAATAATGAACTAAGCTTTCAACTCAAGAAGTTAGGAAAAAGAAACCAATAAACAGAGCACAATGTGTACTCCCAATGAAATAACTGATTCAGGCAAGAATTTTCAATGGATGTTAAACCATTAAATAAAAAGGTAATGGATTTAAATTGAAACAGAGTTAATGTAGATCCCACAGATTACT
Organism: Urocitellus parryii; assembly: GCF_045843805.1. Lineage (NCBI taxonomy): Eukaryota > Metazoa > Chordata > Mammalia > Rodentia > Sciuridae > Urocitellus > Urocitellus parryii. The sequence continues at coordinate 58,437,636 of NC_135539.1, read as the reverse complement.
TGCTGGTGGTTTCTTACAACAGTGATTAATGGTGGCAACACCAATGATCAGATGATAGTTTTAATGTGATATAATAAGAAAATCATTGGAGCAATATCATCATCATCATCATCATCAACACCATTATCATCAATAGGGATTGAATGCAGTGTCAATTTACCACTGAGCCACATCCCTAGTGCTTTTTATTTTTGATTTTGAGACAGGATATCGTTAAGTTGCTTAGGATCTCACTAAGGTTTTGAGGCTGGCCTTGAATTTGTGATCCTCGGGCTTCAGCCTCCCAAGCCTCTGGGATTACAGACATGTGCCACCATGCCTAGCATATTATTTTTTTAATAACTTTCAAAGAAGTGTTTTGCTATCTAATTAAATATAATCAAAACTTTATATCTATATTACCAATTTACAGGACATTTATAGGAAATATCAAAATGCTAAGGTGCAAATTGAACAACCTCACAAGGAAACAATCATACACACTTGAAAAACTGGGTATTCTAAAGGAAAATCAATCTAGTCTCTTTAACAAATTAATGTCATAAAAAAGAGAGACAAATGTTTTATATTGAAATATTCTCTGGAGAAATGCCACATGTTATCATTGATTAAATCATAGCCTGAAAAACAATCAAAGGAATTGTGGAACTTAATGGAGACATTTGATAAAGGAAGATATTAAATCACTTTAGGGAATTATTATTAATTTTGTTACAAATAAATGATGGTTTGGTTATGTAGAATAAATGTTTTAATTTTTAGAGGTACATACTGAAATAATTAGGGGTAAATTGTTATGATATGTGTGATTTATATTTTAAAATTTACCAAAAATAGATGAAACACATGATTTAATAATTAAATCTAGGTGACAAGTTTATTTTACCATTCTTTTCATTCTTTCATGTTTGGAATTTGTTAAAATAACACATTTCAAAAATAAAAACTTCACTGTCATTTGATTTCGAAGGTACTAATGTGAGCCAGATCTCTGCCTGTCTGTATAGGCTCTGCTTCTACCAAAGACTACTTCCTAAATCTGCAGAATGTATGACACAGAAAGATCCAGACACAGATGTCATTCATCCTGCAGCAAGAATGGCATTCTGCCTGGACAGCATCCAGGCTAGTGAACATGACACTAACTGAACTGTGAGTTAATGATTATCAGAAACCTCTTTCTCCTCTTACTTTTAATATAACATTCCAACACCAACTTTGAGTCAAACAAATTTGGACAGCTCTGTATTTGTCACCTTGTCACTGCTATAACAAATGCCTGGGATAAATATACTAATGGAGAAAAATGTTTATTTTAGCTCACAGTTTTAAAAGTTCTAGTCCCTTATTAATTGTCCCTGTTGATTTTGGGCTTCTAACAAAGCAACACCTTGTGGTAGAAACATGTAGTAGACTAAAACTGCCCACCTCATGAATAAGAAACATAAAGAGAAAGCCAGGAGGGGGCTGAGGTCCCAGAGACTCCTTCAAAGGCACACTCCCAATGACCTAAGGTCTCCCCACTAGACCTCACCTCTTAAAGTTTCCACCACCTCCCAATAATACCACCCCTGGGGACCAAGCTTTTAACATGTGGACCATTGGAGAACATTTAAAATCCTATTTAGGAGAACCAAGATAGTTTGGGAGACAGTCTGGATTCAAATTGAAAACTTTCTGACCTTATTTATATCCAGTTTTACTGACTTTGTTGGAAACTTGCAGAATGTTTTTTATTGTTATTTTTTCTATCTGTTCAAGTCCAGCCAGTGTCTAAGCTTCACTCAATGGAAATAGCTATGCCTCTTCCAGAACAGGGAATTAGAGTTCCATATTATTTTGGATAAAGTTAAGCAGTTCAATTCCATGTGCATTTACTGGAATTTTGACCTGTTCAGAGAGGTGGGATAAAAGTTATGAGGGACTTATGCAGATACAAGCCACAGAAGAAAGCATTAAGTAGTAATACAAGAGACAAAACTTGAGCATTACAGGCTGAGAGTAAAACATGGGACAAGCTGTGGATAATGATAGCTTTGTTTCAACCTTAGTAATCCTTTAATTTCTTTTTCAAATTTTATTTTTGCCTTATGGGTAGGACCTCCTCTATGATATTGTATGGAAGTGATTATTGTGAGCATCTTTATCTGTTGCCAATACACAAAAGGAAATCATCTAAGTTTCCTCATTATGTTGTTGTATGTTGTCAAAGGCTTTTTTTATTTTGGAGACCTGTAACAGGAGCTATGAGTTCTCACCTAGATTCCCATTGATCCAGTGAATATATCCATTCCTAAGCTATTGTGAATTAGGACAGTTGAAGTTTACAACTGTTTCTTCTTACAAAGAATTCTCCTGACCAAACTATAGTCACAGGGGCAACCAGTGGCTAATAAATGACTGATACTCATTACAAAGACTGTTTTATTTTTACATAGTATTGAAGTGTTGAAGAAAGAAAATGACAGCTGAGCCCAGTGGCACACACCTATAATCAAAGATACTCTACCTGTGAGGCTGAGGCAGGAGGATCAAAAGTTCAAGGTCAGCCTCAGTAACTTAGTGGGATCCTGTTGCAAAATGAAAAAATAAAAGAGCTGGAAGTATAATTCAGTGATACAGAGCCCCTTGGTTCAAATCCTAGTACCCCCCACTGCATACACACACATGAAGAAAAGTAGAAAATTCTAGACTCATATTCTCTTATTTAGTAATCAGGAATCTAAAACAGTAGGAGAGTCAAGAATCCTCCTTGGCAGCAGCATTTTTTTTTAAAAAATCAATTCTTTAAATGAGAAAAATACATCAGTTTAAAAGGCAGTCAGAATTTACTTTTGAGAGTAGAAGAATTTCAGAGAAAGCCTAATATCCTTTGTCTGGATTAGGGCTTCATTAATAAGAAGATATGATTGGGGGATGAGATATCTTTTTTTTTTAAAGAGAGATAATTTTTTGATATTTATTTTTCAGTAGAAACAACATCTTTATTTTATTTTATGTGGTGGTGAGGATCAAACCTAGCACCCCTCACATGTCAGGCAAGCGCATTACCACTTGAGCCAAGTCCCCAGCCTGGTGCAGCACTTTTCTATGTGTGCTGTCACAGACAACCTGAGTATCCTCCTAGTATGGAAGTTGGTTTATCAATAGAGCAGAAGACCCAGTATACCAAACAGAAACTACAATACCTTTAAGGATCTTCATTTGGAAATTATATACCATGATTTGTATGATATTATATTGATCACAAAATTCAGCCGTTTTCAGTGATAGTCAAGAGCATGACTATGAAGAGGCATGGAGCATTTGTTGCTTTCTCATAGGCTGACAACCATAGTCTTCCTTTGACCTCCAACTATCAATCTCTTCTCAATGCAAAATATACTTATTCCTTGTCCAAGGTAACCAAAAGTTCCATATTATTAAAGTTCTAGCTTTAATTATCCTTTAAATCAAGTAAAAGTGTGGATGCACGTCTTTAGGTGGGGTTTCTCAAGAAAAAAACTAGTTAGCTGGGCAAGGTGACACAAGCAATGGTAATCCCAGCAACTCTGGAGGCTGAAGCAAGAGTATCACAAATTCAAGGCCCACCTCAGCAATTTAGTGAAACTAAATTGTCTCAAAAAAAAAAAAGAAGAAAAAGAATTGGGTTGTAGCTTGTTTGTAAGTTACCCCATTACCAAATAAATAAACTGGGTATCTCGTCTGCACATCCATCATAACGGTGGGGCAGGTTGCTTATCAGCTGACCTTAAAGTAAGATTATCTCACAGTAGCGAGGTGTACTCAATGTAATTACAAAGTTCTTAAAAGTAGAAAAGGAACGCTGAAGAAGTCAAAGTGACCTGATGTTAGAAGGCTTCAACTCACTTTCATTGTCTGAGTCAAGCTTATAAACAACAAAAACATCACATTCAGTTTTATGAGACTGGAAAATCCAAGATTAATATGCAGGCAGATTTGGTGTCTGATGAGGGTCCCTTTAAGATTCATAAACACCTCCTTCTTCTTGTGCAGTCAGAGTGGAGATGAAGCACTAGCTCTCTGGGGCCACTTACAAGGGCACTAATCCCAACTCCACCTTCATGACCTAATTACTTTGCAAAAGCCCCACCTCTTAATACCATCATTGTGGTAAGACTGACTTTTTGAAGCTGGAAAAGAAAAGAATCCTTTCTAAAGCCCACAGAAAGGAGCACATCCCTGCTGATACCTTGTTTTCGATTTGACACTCTGACCAACAGAACTCTTAGATAATAAGTGTGTGTTGTTTAAACTACCAACTTTGTAATCCTTTGTTCTAACTGCAATGGAAAACGAACATACTTTCCCTTTATACTCTTTAGACCTACACATTTCCTAAGCTTTCTTGATTAATAGGGTAATAGTTTTATGTGGTAGTTTTAGCATCTCTGGCTTCCTTACAGGGTCTGGGTAGCTCTTTCTCAAATCCAGTTTTCATGCAATGATTTCAGTAAATGTTAGGCTTCTGAAGTTAAACTCCAACTTATCAAGTCCTCTTTCCACACAGAAAACCAAGTGGACCTACAGCTTTAACCCCCATTTGTATTCCAGTTGTTTCTAGTTGACAGAAAGGCTAATTCAACTTGCTTAATTTGAAAAACTTAGAAAACTTAGTGTTGCATCAAATTTTTATATAATGCCTTCTTTAGGTAGAAAATGCCTTTATTTATGAATATCTTCCATATGTCAGGAAGTAAACTGAAAACTTTGCATGCATCAATTTTTCCATGTATTACTTAAAATGCACAGAAATATAAGTTGTCCGTGTTTTAGAAAGAAAAAAGTAGAAGTAGAAATTAGGTAATCCTAGTAAGTGCAGAAGCTAAGGATCTAGGTCAGTATGAGCCAAAGCCTGGCTTCCTAATAACTATGTACTGCATTCTAAGTAATGTGGCTTCCGGAGCTCATAAATCTCTCTACTTTCCAAAAACAAAAATACAAATTTTTAAAAGTTAGATTTTGCCCTTTTGTTTAAAATTCAAAGACCAAAGGATGCTTAAGTTTTCTTCTTAAAATGGCATAAATAGAAACTTTCACAGAAGCTTAAAATAACTCTGCTGGTCAATGAACAAAACATGGTCTTCAAATCCAGGTGTTGCCCACAGGGTAACAAAAATTAAGGATGAAGATGCTATACCACTTAAAAACAGACTGCTTGTTTTCCTCCAAATAACTTTATAATTCCGCCCTACACCTGGTAGAGTTTTTTCCTAATGCACCAACTTTTCAGATATTTCCAGTTAGTAATTGGTTTAGGAACAGATAAGAAAGGCTTTTACTCGTGCGCAGCACTCTCTATATAGGAAAGGATGTTGCCTCACCGTGAGCTAGTTTTGCGTAACTACTATTACAAATCTTAAGGAATGGGCGAATGTTCTCCACCCTACAGTTCATGGCCCTGACTCGCCAGCTGAGGCCAAAACCGTGCCCAAGTGGCGGTGGTGTTCCAAATGGGTAGAGACGCCCACACCCTCCAGCCCTCTGCGGGAGTGCCTTCACAGTACAAAAGCAGCCGCACCAACCAAAATGCTCCGGACAGCTTAAATAGTTGGCGACACGCTCCGTGTCCTTCCGTAAGTCTTCCCACCCCACTTCCGCTTCCGGGGAGGTGACTCCCAGGCCCTGGGGCTTGGGGGGCGGAGTTAGAGAGGAGCCGGAAGCGGCCGCACTTCCGGTACGGAAAACTCTCAGCTGCGGCTCTGACCCGGCTTGACAGGCGCGGTCCCTGCAAGTAGCGCTGCCGCCTTTCACCTCTCTGCTGTCTAACCTTCAAGCTCGTTTGCGGTCCCGAAGCTCCTTGTCTTCGAAGTCGCCCCTTCCCTATGTTCCGGGGCAGGAGTCCTGTAAGCAAAGATCCGCCCGCCGGTACCCCATCATGTCCGAACTGACTAAAGAGCTGATGGAGCTGGTGTGGGGCACCAAGAGCAGCCCCGGTCTCTCTGATACCATCTTCTGCCGCTGGACGCAAGGTACCCTGACTGGGTTCTCACTTCCAGCCCCTCTTCCTTTGCCCTGTGAGAGTGAGAGTCTAGCTGTGACGCCCTTCGCTCCAGACCCTCGCGAGCCCCGCACCCTATCCCACTACCCATGCTCAGCGCTGAAACAGAATTTTCTAAAAACGCCCACTTGCTTTGTGGGGAAGAGGTTGAGTAGGAGAGGGGTTACAGCTGCCTGCTGGAGAGCCTCTTCCACCCTTAGAGATGCCCTTCAGCTGGGGAGAAGGGGCGGGTGGTCCCTTGCTGGGATGCAGTGTGTGACAAGGAAAGTGTGCCCTTTGCCTCTTGTCGGTTTCTCAGTGCTGTGGTGCTCTGGATTTTTACCCTGTAACAGTTTTATTTTATTGGTCTTTGATCTGTTTTTGCTCCCGAAGGAGGTGTATGTTATCTGTGTTTGTTCTATTTTTGGAGGGCGGGGAGTCCACAGGAAAGTTAAGGCAGCTAAACCAGAAAGCAGTTTTGTTGTTTGTATTTTATATACGTGATTAGGCGTGGTACTTCCAATATAAACAGAAGGGTGCTTGCTACAAAGTTTTCTCTTGGCCCAAAGTATTCCCGGTTTTGAGATAGTATCTATTAGTATCTGATAGTATCTGTTACACTTGAAAAGGACTGTGGATCACAGCACTTCCTGTGCAGTTCTAATGTTATCCAGACAAGAGTTTTGCATATGTAAAAATTCTTAATAAAACAAAGAGTATTGAAATAAAAATAACCATTTAATTCCTGCACTATTCTGGACTCTGAGCTGGGCCCTTTATACTAGTAGTTGTCCCGAATTCTTAAGTCCTGATAGTAAAATAACACCTTACTAAGGTGACTTAAATTATGGTGAGGTGAAGAGTATAGCCTTTGGAGTCACTAGTAATGTATGTATGTATGTAAAACAATATTATTATTTAGAGAACACCTCAAAAGATTTGGGCGAATTTTTGGTATAGTAAGTAAAAATCCCTACTTCAAAATGTATGTTTTGTAACAAAAAAATCAGAATTGAAGAAGCCATCCTTTCTTTTAGATATGCCTGTTTTAGAGCTGGTAAAGTTAAGATGATTTATTACAGTAAATTGGACTACTTAGCCTACACTCTAGTTTTCCAAATGAGAAAAATGAGTCATGAAGGAATGAATTTCATATCTAACTCCCAACAGCTCTGATTTTATTATTTTGCTTTGAGTTTCTAAACACATGTATTTAGTTTAGCTCTTTTTATACAGTTATGTCAGCTAACCAATATTTTGTAAATTCATGGACACCTGCATTTGCAGATTAATGTTACTTTGTAATCAGTCAACATTTATTAAGTATTTTACAATGTAGAAGAAGGTAATTTTCAACTTGGCTTATATTGTGAAATTTGAAGAAAATTTTAGGGAGGCAGTTCTAGTAATAGTTAAGAGAACAGTCTTTGCATGTGCTTAGGTTCTAGGTTCATGTTATTTAAATTATTTAAGCCTCAGTTGCCTTCTCTGTAAAAATGCAGATAACAGTGTCAACTTTAAAGGGTTGTTATGAGGATTTAAGGCCATGTAAATATATTTGGCCACTTAGCACAATATCTAATATATAGTAAATACTCTGTAAATGATAGTCATTGTTAAATAAAATTAAAAAGCATTTGATTGTGAACTAGGCCCAAGATCACACTGATTTTTCCCTGACAGTTACAAGAAATTATTTGATGTATAATTGTTGTTTTAAATAGGAATTTATAATGGTATATTAGAATGCTCTTCCAGCCAACTTTTAGTTAGGTGGAAGTTGCTTAACAAGATTAAAAATTAGTTCAGTTCAGATTATTTTGAAATCAGGGACTTTTTCCACCAAAGTGTTTTTTTTTTTTTTTTATTGTGGATATCTAATTCTTCAAGGTCTTCCATTGGTCAGTATTTTAAGGCAACCAAACATATATTTTAAGTCATCATCTCTGAGTCAGGTGCTGTTCTTGGTTGTGTATGTCGACTGTTGTATTAATTCTGTCATTCTTAGAGGTCATTGCTAAGTCTTGCTGTGGAAGTCATTTGGGAATGTGGGAATAGGCACAAGACACTGCTGCATTAGTAATGTGACATCAACCTTGGCTTTATTTTGTAGTCAGTAACAGTGTTTTGATTTGACAACTGCAGTCTCAATCCTTTGGAAGCACGATATAAGTGTAAAATATATAGGATAAATACAAAGTTACTTCTAGTTATATCATGTGAGATTATATTTATTGGTCGAGTTAAATTATTTTCATATGTCTGCCAAAAATAATATGCTCCGGGAGTGACACATAGTTGTCTTTACATTTTTAGATAACTCTTTACTGCAAATCTAATTTTTATAAAATGGGTAGGGTTTTGTTTTTATTTCGAAGACAAGAAGCCACTTAGAGGCTTGAAGCTGGCTCTTTTTTTTTTTTTTTTTTTTTTAACTTTTAAATGTATCCTGGACTCCATTTCCTTTCTGCTAAAATTGCCTATAGTACTCTATAAGGAAAAACATTTTCACTTCTTTAGTTCTTCAGTATCATTCATTCTTTTCTTTCTACAAATTAAACCAGAGTTTCAGGGCCTTGAAATTGAGACTTAATAGATTATGAGGGAAAATAAACATAAGTTAAGCATATATAGATGGTAAAAAAAAAATAGAGAATTCGGGGTGGATTGTCCTGAATGGCTCTAACTTTTAAGATGAGATTTAAACAAACATTTGAAGTCAATGATCTAGTAGTCATGCAGACATAGGAAGATAGTGTTCCAGGCAGAGGATATGGTTGTTCTAAAAGACTAAATGCATAATATACCTTGCCTGTTGCTTGAGGACCAGAAAAGAGGTGAGTGTGGCTGGAGAGGGTGAGGGAAGGCAATAAAAGATGAGTGAAGAAATAATAGGGCCCAAGTCATAGCTTTCTAGGGCATTATAAGAACTTTGGCTCTTACTCTGAATGAAATGGATGTTATAAGATAGTTCAGAGATACAAAGATTTTAAGGAATTGTTTGGTTACTGTACTTGAAGATAGACTGTAGTGGATTAAGTTAGGCAATAAAGTCAGAAAATGGACAACTGCAGTAATTCAGGGGAAAGGTGGTTTGGATTAGGAAAATAGTAATGTAGATGGTAGAAAGCGGTCATATTGAAAAATTCCAGCAGAACCAAAACAAACTAGATTTAATAACAGCAGAATTAGTGTTATAAATAAAAACAATTAACTTTCAAATTTGGCAGACTTTTTCTATAAAGGGTTAATGGCCTTTTCCTCAATACTTTTGTAGCAAAAGCAGCCATACTGCATTTATAAAGCATATGAAGACTGTAATTTTCCAATTGCCAATCTATATTATAAATATATTATAAATGCTCAAACTATTTCTCCCTCCTTCCAAGCTTTGTTGTTTCCTTGTTCCATGTGAAGATTAGCCAGAAAGGGAAAAACAGTTTTGCTATTTATAGCAGTTCCAGGTTTGGGGATTTTTTTGGGGGTGAGAGGGCAGGTGTTGGGGAGGTGGGGCTGTGTTTGATTGAAATTAGAGTTCTAGGTTTTCAATATTGGGGACAATATTACATAAAATGAAAAAAAAGTAACAAAAGCGAGGGGTAAGTTGAAAATATAAGTATGAAATGTACTAAGAGTTAATTCCTTTGGGTTCAAATTTGATTGGGAATTATTACAAAGGAATTCAATATTATTTTAAAGTAATAAAATGATATATCAGTATCATTAATTTTTTCCCCTTAAAGTGACTATAATGCTATGGATTAACATTATTTCAAATATTTTATTTTTGGAAGCCTTTTATTTAAGTATAGTTTTTCCTTTCTCCAGTACACCTAAGTCATATTTCATCTAACAGATTTTTAAAATTAATTTATAAGCACATATGACAAAATTAATTCCTTGATAGTTTTAACACATAGTGTATTATTTTAAAATTTTTTTCTGTGTGGTTGTAGATAGACAGCATGCCTTTATTTGTTTGTTTTTTATTTTTTCTGTGATGCTAAGGATCCAATCCAGTGCTTCACACATGCTAGACAAGCACTCTGCCACTGAGCTATAGCCCTGGCCCCTAACGTATTCTTTTTTTTTTTTTTTAAAGAGAGAGAGAGAGAGAATTTTTAATATTTATTTTTTAGTTATTGGCGGACACAGCATCTTTGTTGGTATGTGGTGCTAAGGATCGAACCCGGGCCGCACGCATGCCAGGCGAGCGCGCTACCGCTTGAGCCACATCCCCAGCCCAACGTATTCTTTTTTATTAAAAGACTTTGAAGTGTCTCATAGCATCATATTTCTACATTATGCTTTTCAGTTTTTGAAAATTTATTTAACCCTTACAACCTTGAAAGATAATAGAAGACAAGTATAGTTGCCTTCATATTTTTTGATAAGAAAAGTAGGTCCAATTCAGATATATGACTTAAACAAGATCATCTAAGCTTGTAGTAGTCCAAAAAGTATTTCTACAGTCATGTTTACATGGAATGCGAGAATTATAGAGGCCACGCAGTTGTCAACTGTTTTGAGTAATGTATAATGTATAATAAGTCATGAACCTGAGACTGAAAAACTGCAGAGGTTCATGGCTTAGGTTTAATTATAAAGAACAGACTTTTCTGTGGTTTATAATATTGTGATATAAAATTGCATATTATAATCAGTGGTTAAATGGGTCATTTCAGATCTCATCAGAAAAAAAAGACAGTTTGTAATATGTTAATTCCTTTTAAAACTAGGATATAATGTCAGTATGAAAACCCTTGACAAGAAAAGTAGCTCAGTGTCCTAGGAAGTTCAAACTCAAAATCTTTTAAAAGCCTACTTGAAATAGTCTTGTTGAAGGATAAAATATTTAATTTCTATTTAGCTAACTTCATTTCAATTTTGGCTTTAATAGCATTTACAGTTTTTGAAAATTTATTTAATTATCAATTAATACACTCAAATATACATACTGGAATTAAACTGAATTTATATAAAGCATATCTACCTAGAATTCTCTCCTTGGTGTTTTAATAGCCAAAGTACGAAAGTGATTCATTACAATGTAGTTGGAACTATCAGCTCCACCCATGGATCCTGAAAATTGCATTATATTATTAAGAGTTTTAAGGAAGGTTAGAGTCCTTTAATAATTCACATACATACACAGAAAGTTGAGCAGAGCCTGTTTGTTTTGTCTGCACTTAAGATGTACAACACCAGAGGTCCTTTCCTTATTCCCATTGGGCAAACAACAAAGGCCTGTTGATTTCACCTCTTGTTTCTAAGTTGCACCTTGAATTTTATTTTCTTAATGCAGTAACTAGCACCCTTAGTTACACTTGGCCTTGCTAAATTTTCCCATCTCTTTACCAATTTCCCCTTCTGCATTTATCTTCTTATCTAACTCTCAGTCAACTGTGTATTGCTGGAAAAAATTGTCCAGCATTAATACAAATGTAATTAAGTTCAAGTTGAGTCCTTGCTACTACTTAGTTCTTTATCCTTGTTAGCTTTTCAGAAAACATTTCTCTCAATTCTCTACCCTTCTCATTTCCCTCACTTTTCAATAATTAACATCTGTTCACTTCTTTGCCCATGTTTAAATTAGAAGCCTTCTGAAATTCATCTGTAAGCTAGCAACTTTCAAATTTTTTGAGCTCACTCAAAAAATATTGAGGGCTTCAATATAAATAATGCAAAATTAATAAGCCCCTGATTATTTTTTGCATTTTAAAAAATCTCTCCAGTGTCCAGCTTGCTGTATGACTGCATTCTCACATTCGCTGTCCCAGTTCAGTCTGTCCCAATTTGTTGTTTTCATTGAAGTTATGCAGAAAACTCAGCTTCACATAGATTTGTAATTGAACAAGTTATGTATTGGCCTTTTATAATAACCATTGATATTATTTGATACCACACCAAAACTGAACATGCAATAGTCTTTGAAATTGTTTGCAATCTGGAATCTGAAACTGCAACAATGAACTTTTCCTACTCAGTTAAATTGAAATCCATTGATTGTCTTGTACTTTCACTGGATCTCTTGCCTGTGCACTAATTTGTACCAATGGATTCATTTGGAAATTATTGGTCTATTGGTTATGACAACCTTTTGAATGTATTTACTTCACAATATCACCACTCATCAGAGAATTCTTTAAGCTTTGAGAAACTGTCAGATTCACACTTATAGATAGTTTCCCAGGTATTGCCTGAAAACTTGAAATTTTCTGACAATAATACTGCCAATTATTTTCCTTAATTTGCCACGCTAACTTAATTTATTTATGAGAAAGTATCAGAAACCTAAGTCTGAGTAATTGTATTTTATTGCTGGTTCTTCAAACTAAACACACACACACACACACACACACACACACATACACACACACAAACAACAATAGCAACAGAAATCCTGAAACCAGCACTCATTTAAGAAAGTAGCAAAGTTAGTTTGCAATTCTAAAAATTACACATGTACTTTTCCTTGAGGTAACTCTAAACCATCAGACTTTGTAGATAGCAGAATTGCTTTATGGATAGTTTCCATTTTGTCACACATAATACTAAAGAGATTGCATTAAGGGCCTGATTTTAAAAAGTTAGCTGTTTTTACTATTTCAGGGCATTCTTAAGTTAATTTGACTATGTATATGGTTGTATTTGCTACTACAAAATTACTAGTACAATTTGACAGCACTGCCTTGATATATGCTAATGAACAAGCAGTTTAACCCACTTCGCTTTTGTACCATTACTGTAAATGTCAACAAAGTTAAAAGGATAAATAATGTCTTAATATTATATTACAGGAACTATTTTAACCTCTAGGGAGCCCCCTGAAAGCATCACTTCCAGAGGATCTGTGAACCATATTTGAGAATCTGTCTTTAGTCCACAACTACCAAATTATACTTTTTTTCAGCTCTTTTAAGAATTGCAGTCTTTAGACTTGCTTTTGCCCATATAAATCATATTCATTCGTGCCTCCCTGCCTTTTTTATAACACATACCCTCAGTCTACAAAAATAGTAATTCTTTATCCAACCACCCTTCAATGGATCATCCTTTTTATCTTGTGCCAATTTTTTTTCAACAAATAGCTTATTTTCACTATTTTTCCTTCTAATTTGAATCACACTTCAATCCTTTAAAGTTTGGCTATTCTCTCCAGCACTGCAAGTCTCCCCCTCCACAGTGAAAGGTTTAATCCAGGAGGTTATCTTTATTTGGCAGCATTTATAACAGTTGACTACTCTTTGCTTCTGATTTTTTCCTTCCCAGAACCTGTCGTGTTTTTCTCTTACCCTTATTTTTCTAATCTGTCAATCTACATTGCTGACTCAGCCCTTGATCACTTCTTTAATGTTTCCAACTTCATTACCTTTGTGTGTGTGCTCATTCACTTTAACTGACATGTTTTAAAAGATTGTAATTGCTCTTTCTAATCCTAACTTCTGTTCTGAGCTCGAGACTACTTCTAAATGTTGCTAAAAGGTCTCACATTTTTTGAAACTGAATGTGGTCTTCATAGAAACAATGTCCCCACCCCATTATCTTCCTTTTGAAAACTTCAGCAAGCATTAGTTGAGTAATGGCAATATATCATACTGTGGATAAATAGTGTTCAATAAAATGGTCAAAATACCTGTAAGGTAAGGTGGACAGTGAATAAATAAACAATATAATTTCAGATTACAGTAAATGATCGTTGTGCTGGAGGATGATAAGAGAGACTGCTTAGATAGGAAATATTTCTTTGAGGAGTTAACTTAGGTCCTGAAGAATAAGAATGATTTAGAGAAGAGAGTAGGGGAAAGAGCATTTCCTGCAGAGAGAACAGCAAGCAGCGTAGAAGCCCCAGAAAAAGACCTTGGGATGTTCTAAGGATTGAAGGTCATTGCAGAGAATGAAAGAGTGAATTGAGGGCTGGTTGGATTGGTAGATCATCCTGAGTCTTTAAACTATTAAAAGGAGTTTGCATTTTATTCTAATTGGATTGAGAAGTCATTGAAATGTTTTAAGCAGATTGTGACAAAATCTAATTTTCATTTCTAAAGTATTCTGGCAACTCTGGTGAATAGATGGAATAGATGTGATTTAAGGAGATAGAGAGGAAGTGGAAGATCTATTTGAAAAATTTTAACAGTATTTTAGGTAAGAAATTATGGCAGTTGAAATGTACATGCTTGAGATTATTCTGGATCCCTGAACCAAAGGATGAAGCCTAAAAGAAATCAGAATTTTTTAGAGGAAAGGTTAGCACGTGTCTCAAGGCAAGTAACATCATTTACAGAGGGTGAAAAATGGAATATTTGAAGACCTGAAAGAAGCCCAGCATATCTGGAGTCTAAAGAGGGAGAACTGTCTGGGGTGAAGGAGGAGAGATGGGCAGAAGCCAGTATACACGACCATATAATTTAGACTCTGTGTCTGGAGTTCTAAACCAGGCTATGTTTGGGGACTACCTGGTTACTCGCGGTAATGGAAATGCAGGGAATAGATGAAATAGCCCAGGTAGAATGTATAGGAAAAAGAGCAGAGATCCTAATGCTTGCACCTGGGGGCCTTCCACAGTTAAAAAGAGCTGATCTGAGAGACTGAGAAGAAATAGAAAAAAGAAAACATGGAACAAGAGGGACCAAAATTCAAAGAACAATGATTTTTCAGAAGTTCTAGTAAGCATTTGAGGTGATTCTCTGAGAGGTTAAGTAAGATTTGGAAAATAGCCTGTATTGGTCACATTGATGAACTTGGGTGAGAATGCCTTTGGTATAATCATAGGTTAAAAACCAGATTGGTGTGAGTTGAATAACGTGTGAGATAAGACAAGTGAGATACTATATTTAGTTGGGGAGCTTTGAGAGAACAAAAATGAGGAAGTGTTGGCTGGAGTTTTTGGTAGAATCTTAAAGGCGTTTGTAAAATGTGAGATACACATTTAAATGCTGCTTAGAAGAGAGACTGAAGAAAGAGAGAAGGTAGAAAGGAATGAATATGTCTTGTTTGAATTGTTATCACCATCTTAAACTAAAAACCTCAGAGATAGTTCTAATTTCTTCTATACCAAGGCTTTGCTCCACTTACACATACTAATCAAAACTTAATTTTAATTATCTCACACATCAACCAAATCTTAATTTTGCCCCAAATATTGTCTAAAATAGTTTTTCTTCTCCACATGAATGTTGCTTTTATTAGGTTGGCTTTTATTAGGGCTCTTGCTTTTATTAGGGCTCTTGAAACAACCTTATCCCGTTCTGGTTCTTCAGCAAACGTGAAAAACATTGAGTGATCATGCGACTACTGGAAGGTCTTGCCTGGTCGAATACTGGTTTGGTCCTTTGCAGTTCAAACCTCTTGTCGTCTTCAGCTCCTCCCATTTGCCCTCTCCTCCAGCCTACCCCATCCTACCCTTTAGCTACATTAAATTTCCCTATGATTCATAAAATTTCCCAGCTTTTACAATGCTTTTTCTTTTAATAAATAATATTTTTAACTGAATTTCATTTGCCTATCCTTTTTCCCCCACCAGAGTCTTATTCAAGATCATTCTCAAACTTATCTTTTATGACTTGATTCAGGCAGAATATATTGTATCATTCTTTAGCCAAGGCACTTTCTTCATTCTCTTGTTACAACATTAACTTATTCCTTTTAGTAATCTTCTATTTGCGTGTCTGTCTTCTCTAGATTGTTGTTTTTGCAAGACTAATGATTGTAACATTTATGAATATATCCTAGAGGATTGGTGTAATATCTGATGTTCATTAAATACATGGTGGGTGAATGACCGAGTTGTAATCAGTAATGAACTTTGATAGATTCCTAGCATGTGGAATTTTAAGAATAAAAACAGGCCTAGGGAATTGAAATGCTTTCCTCCAAGTTATTTAGAAAATAACTGGAGTTTTCAGACTTTTGGCTCAGGGGCCTCTGAAGAACTTCTGTAGTCACTACGAATCAGTGCAGGTAGGATAATGTTTACATTAAGATAGAACTAATATAATCACATTTATCGTCTATGATGCCATTATTAATTTACAGAATGTGAAATAGATTGAAATAAAAAAAAGATATGTTTGGAAGGAGTCCTAAAAATTCTGTCGGAATTCAATACACTGTCTAGTCTTCCTTAGAATAAATTAAATAATTTAAAAATCAGGGGCTAAAGATGTAGGTCACTGGTAGAACATGTGCTTAGGTTTCTTCCCCAACATAACAAAATAAACAAAAAACTAAAGTCAGATTTAGTGACTTTATGACATTTGCCAGTAAATGGGTAGAGCTAGAGACTATCATGCTTAGTGAAAGAAGCCAGTCCCAAAAAGCCAAAGGTCAAATGTTTTCTGGTATGTGAAAAGCTAACCTACAGTAAGTGAATAGGGGTGAGGGAAAGAATAGAAGTTCAGTAGATGAGACAATGGGAAAGGCAGGAAAGTAGTAAAGATAGGAAAGGAAAGACAGTGGAATGAATCAGATATAATTTTCCAATGTACATATATGGAAACATCACAGTGAATCCTACCATCATGACCATCCACAATAACAGAATCCTAAGTAGAATAAGATATATTTGATACTTGTATTATTATATCACAATGGATTCTACTGTCATGTATAACTAAAAAGAACAAATAAATTTTTAAAACTTAAATTTAGTGTTCTTTTACTCAGTTGCACACTTCATCTTTCTAGAGTGGTCTCTAGGTGCAAAATTATGTGTGTGCACACATGTGTGTACATTCACTTGTGTGTATTTGGGAGGGCTAACATTGATTGCATAGCTTTTTTCAAAGGGCTTTTTGATCCACCCAAAAGTGAAGAAGTAACGTACCAGATAACATGTAGGTATTTGCTGTTCTGATAAGTGATTGTTCTTTAAACAAAGTACATGAAAAATTCGTTTAGCTGCTTTTTGAATTACATTTTTAATCTTTGCTACTTGCTTTCATTTTTAGGGTTTGTGTTTAGTGAATCAGAGGGATCTGCATTAGAACAGTTTGAAGGTGGCCCCTGTGCTGTTATTGCACCGGTTCAGGTAACATAGACTACTTTACCAACTCCTTAGAGGGACATATTCAAACGTTTCATATTTGGCATTTTGTTTTCTAATGTCTGTACTCTATATAATTACGAGACATGGTCAGTTAATTATTTTGCTCATACAGATTTCTATAAATATCCGAAATAAAAATGAATTCAGAACATGGTGAGCATGGTGTACAGAAGTAGCTTCTTCTCTGCTTTCAAGGAAAAATAATAGGACTTCCCCAACTTTCAAAAACTTAGGAATCATTGATCTTGACACTTTTATGATATAAAGAACCTATTGAATAATAACATTTTATGCCTTACATAGAAATAATCAGTAATTATACTGTTTTCATTTGTTCTTTGTATAAAAATTATTTTCTGAAAAAGTTGAAGATATGTTAATATTTTCATGGCCTAAAACTTAAAGTATTCATATGTTGGCATTACATACTACTTAGGCTATAGCTTTGGCCTTTCTAAATAAACATGGCATCTGATTTCAAACAGTTTCAGAAATTGTCTTTGCACCATAGGGCTTATATAAATGTCATTGATTTTAAATATGAATGTTTTTTAATTTGAAAGACTGATTTGTTATAAATTCTAACATTGTTAAAGAATTTTCAGTTTACTGGTAATGTTTACAATATCTGAAAAGTACTGCAACTTTGGAATTGTTAAAAAAGAAGCTCTAATTTATTGCTTACATTTTTAACCATGTTTTAAAAATATATATTTAATGTGATATATTTACTACTCACTGGGTATAAAGAATATATTCCTGAACTGTCAGCTGCAAAGTAAGTTTTTATCTCAAACATTATATTTCATATAATTTTACATTATTAAATACAAAATGTATTTCTAAAAAGGAAAAAAAAATTCCCTCATGATGAATTCCAAAATGTGTCCTTATAGCTCATTATTTCTTTAAAGAGTGAAGTTGACTGTAGAGTTGAATTAGTAAAGTTATAAATTAAGAAAGATGTGATTGTCTGACTCTTATGTCAGAATTAACTGAATACTTTAAAAGGAATTCAACCATAAGTTAGTGATTATAGCTGTTGTATTGAGTGAGTGAAGCATATTTTGGTCACTAGTAAGAATCTTACCGGGCCTGAATTTGGAGATGCTTTTATAGTCTGTATATAAATTAGATTTTATGAACATAGCCCCTCTTGATCAGTAATGCTACCCTTAAATTTTTAGCAAAAGTTTATGAATGTGGAGAAATGCACAGGAGTTTAAAATTCAGTATATATCCAGATGGTAGTTCTTTTTATAAGTGGGATGATTTTATGTAACAAGGGTAACTGTAATGTTAAAAATTCTGATGTACAACTACAAAAATGGAAAGTTGTTACTCCATGTATGTGTAGTATGTGAAAATACACTCTACTTTTGAGGTCATGATTTAGTTTAAGAAGCACACAAATCTTTTCAATCAATAATATAACTTTTTTTTATTAGTGTTTCAATGTAAACACCAAAACTAAATCATTAGGAGTAATGACAGATGGGGTTGCGATTGTGGCTTGGTGGTAGAGCACTTGCTTAGCATGTGTGAGGCACTAGTTTTGATTCTAAGCGCCACATACAAATAAATTAAATAAAGGTCCATTGGCAACTAAATATTAAAAAAAGAGTTTGACATAAATGAGTAAGTCTAGATATTAAGTTAGACTATAAAATTTAGAATATGATACTAGTTTTTCTAGCACCATAGTAATACCATGATAACAGCACCAAATCTACAACTTCATCATAAATCTTACCTCATTTGTCAGTTTATTGAGTTTATTACATACCATGATTTTAAAAAAGGAACTAAACATCAATGGTGAAATAAAATGAAATTTCATATATATGCCATCAATATGACTTGTTAGCAATTTGAGGGGGAAAATTAGTTTAGATCTGATACTATATACCAAATATACTTTGAATTGTTTAATCATAGAATAACCAAAAAATAATATATTGTCAGTACTTTAACAGAAGGATTACTTTAAGCTCAGAAAAATATTTGCAGTGACCATTAGCAATAAGGGGATATTGTCTAATGGGAAGAACTTGTAAAAATTGGTTAGAAAAACATAGAAGACCTCAGTGCTGAAATGGACATAAATATGTAGTTGTAGCAGGTAGGATGATACTGGACTAATAAATAAATAAATAAATAAAACCCCACCAAAAGAAAAAAAAAAACCCTGCTGAGAATCCAAAGAATGAAAATTAAATTGTAACTAGAGCCTATTACCTACTTTTAAATATTATATGAAATTATAATTGCCAGTGCATATGCAGGTAGGATGATGCTAGCTAGCATACTCAGGCACTGCCAGCTGGTACAAATTTAACACAAATTTGAACTTTGATTTTTGGGAAGAAATTTTACACTGTAATTGGAATCATAATCAGATTTTTTTTAGTAGTTGTACCTTCTGTGAATCTTTGTTAAAGTAATAATCATAAGGAAAAAGCTGAATTCAAGAATAAGATCATATTTATAGTATCAAAAAATTGCAACAACCTAATGTAAAATGATTTGAAGTAAATTTTGGCAGCTTGATAGACTTAAGTACTACTTAGATTATATTTATGAATTTCTATGGAAAAATAGAAAACAATGTGCCCATTATGATTCTCACTTGTAAAAACAAGTGTGGGAAAAAGACCATAAAGAAATACTGTGTGCATCACAGTGGCAATAGTGGTTGTATTAGTGGATGTCTTCACCTCACTTCCAAAATTTTGTAATGTAGTTATATTAATCCATTTTATGGTGGTTGTCATTTTGGGAAAATTCAGAAAAACTTGATTGTAGTATCTGTAGGTTTTATTGCTATGTGAATGCTATTGAATATTAGTTTTATTGTTAATTGTCTTTCAATCAGCAGCTCATTAGCTGCCAGGTACTGTGCTGAGAGTATTACATAAATTTTCTCCTAGAGTCCTCACTGCAACGTTCTAAAGATTGTACACCATTATTTTTAGTAAAGTAAGAGAACCAGGATTCAAATCTAGTTTGTCTAACTAAAAGCAGTCTTCAAACTGTTTTTCTAATGCTTTCAAACACATGTAAGTGAGAATCGTCATAGTATCTCTAAAGGGATCTGCCCTTTACAGATTCAAATTCAATAGATTCATTTTAAGCAAGTTAGGTGAACTATGAGAGGGAAAATCTTTACTGCACTCAGATGCTTTCTGTAAACTAACCAATTCAGTTGACTTATTGAATTTGCTTTCAAATCTTATAGCTTTTTGAGTTAAACCCAGAAGTTAGGAGAGCTCTTTATGATTAATTGATAACTCTAATAGTGGTATTTCTTTTATCACAGATCAGACAGAGATAACAGGACCATTTTGTGCTTAGATTTCTTTTATCCCAAAGAATCTAAGGGAAATGTAGACTTGTTCCTGGTTTTGTAGGGCCCTCACTTAGTAAATGGAACAGAAATTTTGTAATTTCTAATTATGTGTCTATTATTTGAGTCTATTCTTCATAGGAGAAAATATGTATTGGAGAGGAATGTATATCTAGAATCAAATTCATAGTAGTGTATTCCTAGTAAATAACCGTGCACTTACTGTTGAATGTGAAGGGGAATCACTTGAAATTTTTACAGAACTATTCAAAAGATCAGAAGGAGAGGCAATTTAGTTTTTCCCATTTTAAAAATAAAATGATAAGAGGTATGTTTATAATGCATTCTAATTCATGCTTTAATTGTATAAAGGCATTTCTTTTGAAGAAGCTCCTGTTTTCTTCTGAGAAGTCATCTTGGCGGGATTGCTCAGGTATAACAGCCATCTTTTAAAACTTTTATTCCATCCTCTATTTTAAAAAAAGATCTATGCAACATTCATCATCAATATTTTAATTAAAATTATATATCTTAAAAAGTAAATTATCAGTGGGATTTTTTCCTGAGGTTTATTTTTTATAATGTTTCATGAATAGCAACTCCAAATTTTAAGCTATTTATTTCCAAATTTGATTTTCCTAATAACTAAGAGATATGAGACAGGGTAGTATGACAGAGAAAAACCTTTGGCCTCTTGCTAAAACATACATTTCCTAGAACTTTGTGATGATAGTATACCATAAATAAAGATCATTGTGGCCTTTATATTTTGTCTTATTTAGCTCTAATCGACAGCTCAGAATTATATTTGCATCCCCGCATCTTTTGGTATAATGCCTTACACAATGCAAATATTGCAAATAATTCTCAGTTGAATTGCAAATGGGGCTCTAATAGCATCTGCAATATGATTAAATCAGATCTATAGTACTACCTGATAATAACAAACATTTGCATTCCACTTGACAGTTTATAAAGATCTTTCCTTCATTTACACAATTTCATGTGAACCTCACAATAACATCTGGAGAAGGTAGGATATATTATGATCGAAGTTTTGTATGTAAGGACATAACAGCTTCCATTCCAAACCATGACCATAGACTGTACTAATGATTTTGAATTTAAGTGTTAAGTTGTCATACTTATATACACATATACTTTGATTTCTGAAATGCAAAATTTTAGTAAACCTATTTAAGAGATATTTTCATTAATAAATTTTTATTAATAAAATTTGTACTTCTTGTACCAAAATATGTTCACTTTGATACAAACTTGTAAAGCATTGTCATAAAGGTCAGAAAGGCTTCAATAATTATAAAGTAGATGACACAGTTCCTGTGTTTAAAGACAGTTTAATTCATTAGGAGAAACAGAAAGCTCCTGGGTCATTGAATATGTATACAGCTTATCCCCTTTATTGGAAAGTTTCAGAAAATTGTACTACTTCTGAAAAGTAACACAGCTTGAGAAAGGCAGGGTTGGCTAAGGTTCAGAGAGAAATGGTCTGTGTGTTCTAATACTCAAATCACTACAATATAGTGTTAGTAACTTATGTATTATAAAGCATAACCACAGTGGCCTCTGCTAAAGTAATGAATTGTGGTCTTATATTTGCTGACAATGTGTTACCTCATTTTTCTTATTCCTGTGGGATAGGATGATAAGACATTAAAATTCAGAAGAAAGGATAAAAATAGAGGTCTCAACAGGCCTTGATGGTTGTGCTTGGTTCTGCAGTAGAGGAAACCTCAGGTTAAATGCTACATTTGTGGCTTCAGAAGCATGATCAGAATCAGATTATTCCAAGTGGCATATTATTTTTCATAATGTTTAATTCTGCATTTTTCAGGACTTTTTCTGTCAATGATAGTATGTAAAGTGATGATGTTTTGATCCTGAAGCACACCATAGAATAATTTACCATCTGTTATTCTTGGGTTTTCCACATTCTTAAAATATTTGATTTTCATTATTAAATCAAAACATTTTTAATATTGTTGTTCATCATGGGATTTTTTTTCTGAAAAAGCTATTATAACTTATACTTTGATTATTTTTAGAGGACGAGCAGAAGGAACTTCTTTGTCATACCTTATGTGATATTTTAGAAAGTGCTTGTTGTGACAACTCTGGATCATACTGCTTGGTTTCATGGTTAAGAGGAAGGACAACTGAGGAAACTGCTAGTATTTCTGGGAGTCCTGCAGAGTCTAGTTGCCAAGTGGAACATTCTTGTAAGATACATTTTTATTTCCTGAAATAACTTCTTATGCTTTTGTTTTAATGAAACTTGAACTTTTTGAAGAAAATATTTTTTAAATTTCATAACATCTTTTCTAATCAAAGCTTAATTAATAAATCTTAATATTTTCTATTTACCTTTTGATTTTAACTACTAGTAGATATATTTTTGCAAAAAAATTATCTCATAATAATCTTTTAAAGTTATGGATAACTTCTGCTTGACAGCAATCTCCCTTGAGCTTCAGAACTCTTATTAAGAAAGTTAAAAGAACAAAAATCTGTATACTTTAATTTCAGATGCCTTTATGTTATTCTTTAAGCATTGAAAGTAAAGGAGACATTTGATATCAGTACATTTCTTTTCTTTAGCTGCTTTCTAGAGCAAAGATGGGAATATTTTTTCTTAATTACATGCTGTTTTTTCGCTCCCAAACTTTTTGGTCATTGTTATATATGTGGATTATTTTAAGGTAATTTTAATTATTTCTAAAGTTTTTCATACAGCTATTCTTTTTCCTACAAATTATGTATTCTGTGGCGTTTAGCTTTTAAAAATTTTTATGTGATTGACCTAAAAACTGTAATGGATGGATTCTTCTCTTGTATGGAAACTAGATTACATAAGAGTTGCTTTTCTGATTCGCAATTGAGGAATAAACTAATAGGTGATTTTTGATAAATGCTTCTAATGGATAAGTGACTTATTTTACATGTAATGCATTCCATTTACTGTCATCTCTATAGAACTTATTTAATAAAATTTGATGCTTTATTTTTAGAAAGTAAATTTCAATTGCTTCTAGAGACATCTTACCTTCCATATAGGATTAGTTGTAAGGCACCTTTGCCTTCTGGACTGAAATGTCCATGTGTTGTCATTGTCTTCTTTCTCTCACCTGTGCAATTAAAATGACTTAAACCTGGGAAATTCTAATAGTACATTTGCAAGGAATAATTTTTAAAATTTAGACAGTTGAGTGATGTCTCTTTTTTGGGCCTTTCCAACAGAACTTAATATTTTTACAGCTGATAATGACATTTGAAGACAAGTTGAAAATATTCACAAGGATTATAGTAAAACATATCAATTAATGTTGGTTTTGAAATATTTTCTACCTTTCACCAGGTTGCATGTAAGCATGTTTAATAGTTCCAGTTAGGATATTAAAAATTTGAGAGGAGAATAATTAAACTATTTAAAAGGCATTTTAAGGAAAATGTACTTAAAGTCAGTCTATAATTATATGAGAAACTGTTAAAGCACTTTATAATGTGATATTTTTAAATAGGATCTTAAAAATATGCTGTGTGCTCACCATGGATTCTGCTATGCGTCCTATAGTGATAGGTTAAACTTCCCTGATTATATGCCCTTATCATGCACGGGGTTTGCTACTTTAGTAACTAATTTAAGTGGGCATTATCATATTGAATTCCCCTTCAAAAGACAGGCTACAATAATTTTCCAGTTTGCTTTGTGCCTCATTAAGTTGACATGACATAAAACCATATCTGAACTCCATTTTAAATTTTGTATACATTTGAACTGTTTTGTTAACTGAAAATCTGAGAGCTTACTTTAGATAATGAACTGAATTTAAATTAAAATTTTTATTCCATATAACAATCTATTTTTACCTGTTCTTTATTCCCAGTTCTCTTCTTCTTGTGTTTTATTTTTCACCATCCCTGCCTGCTAAGCTTTTTATTTTGCTTGCCTTTTTTCTCTAAATTACTATCTTTATGTCCACTTGAATAGTATGCGTAGTAAAATTATTGTGATAATCAAGCCCTTTGGAAAAAGTAGTCAAGATTTTTTAATTTATCCTAAAATTGCAAATGTGAAGTGTTTTCCCCTTCATTAATATTACATTCTATACAAACATTAATTTCATTGGCTTATGTGGTGTGTATATTTTTGGCTTGTTGGTAATGCACACTTGTTTGCAGTAGTGAATACTTGGGTTCAATTTCAGTTTGTTTCCCATATAAACCTAAAGATTATTTAAATTAATCCATTTGGCCTTCTAAAGATTTTTTAAAAATTACTTGAAACATTTGAAAATTAAAACTGTGCTTTGTAAAGCTAGCATAATGTGATATTTTTAAATTGTCAGGAAATTTTTAAAATTTTGAACTCATAATGAATCAATTTCCCAAATTCACAAGAATGTATATTTTAAGCTATTAAGATTCACTTTATAAAATTCTAAAATTGTTCATTGTGAAAAACTAGTCATTGTATTCAGATATTTTGAAAGACTTTATCTTCCAGGAGCCAAGACTGAGTTTAAATCTCAGCTGTATGTTCTTGAGAGAAGTCTTCTCTGTACCTCATGTTCCTCTTCTGTAAAATGGAGAACAGAGGGTCCATATAATGATTAAAGGAGGTCAGACTTGGCACTTGGAAAGCACTTAAGCATCACCTTTGATTAAAATTCTTTCTTTGATTTCTTGGATATTTTAAATTTATACTTGTGCTATATTAATAGTATAATCTATGTTACTGAAAACTTCTCAACAATTACACAAATTTAAATACAGAAACAAACTTAAAGCTGTTGTTGAACCTGTGTAATTTCAATGCTATGCCTTTTTATAAACTTTTCTTTAATAATGAAGCATTAAACTTAGAGATCTTATATTATAAAGGAGGAAGCTGATGATTTTACTTGGAACCATAAGCTGAAAGATAATTTGAAAGTGAAGGGCACATGACAATGGTGTATGAAGCACTGATTGTCATCAGTTTCTCCTTTTTTATAAAATGTCCTAGTGTAACTGAATTGAAAATAAATGTTTGTTATTTACCCTTCTACATTCTCAGTATTATATCCATTTTAGTTATAACCATTGTAACTAAGACATTGAAATATAAATTCATGTTATAGTAGACACTAAACAGAATCTTAAGGGAATAAAAGAAATAGGGAATTTTTTTTAATTGCTTGAAAGTATTTACAGCCTGCTGTGTGTATCTTGTGTCATTTATTTGCCATGTGTAGTGCTGAAAAGTGTCTTTTATGTATAGCTGCCTTGGCTGTCGAAGAGCTTGGCTTTGAGCGATTTCATGCATTAATTCAGTAAGTAACATTGGAACATTTAAAATACTTACTTTGTGGACACATTGCCATTCTAAGTCTGTTCATACTGTGGATTCTTAGATTGATATAGCACTGTACTACTTAAACACAAATTTAAAATCCCTTGCTTAAGGATTTTTTTACCTAAAAAATATAATTTATGTGTATATTTAATTATTTTAAGTCCTGAATTAGCTATCCAAGCACACTTAAAAAAATTAAAAGCTTTTTCATCATTACAATGAAAAAAATATGTTAGCCTAATGTTTTTTTGACTTGAATTAATATAAAATTTTTTAGTGGATAACACTAGAATTATTGCCTGTGTACCAGAATTTTTCTTTAATATTCAAAATGCCTATTTCATTAAAGTGTTTAAAATTTTGTTACAAAATAAAAGGTAAGGATGGCTATGTTGATAGAATTATAGGTGGCATTGGGAATTAATTTCTTAGAAAAGAAGCCACAAATGCATACAATAGTTTTAGCATTGACATAATTGTTAAATAATTTTCAGGCGTTAAGAGATAAAATTTTCATCATTATTAAACACTTCTTTAAAGGGAGCCACTCTATTTTCTAAAAAAACCAAAATGTATATTAAAGAATTTTATTGATGCCAGGCATTTCACCTAAAAGATGAAGAGGGTCCCCTACCAAGTAGATGGTTTGTTTTAATGGTATATACTGTATATAGTGGGAGTTGGCAGAAATAAAATTTGTTTTTAATAGCTAAACTTGTATTTGAAAGTTCAAATACTTACAAAAATCTCCTATTTATATGTATGTTTTAATGTATAAAACAATTTAAATTTTTCCCACTTGTGAATGTAGTAGATCTCATTATGTTACTAATACTTAATTATTTTTCCCCCCCCAGAAAAAGATCATTCAGAAGTTTATCAGAATTAAAAGATGCTGTCTTGGACCAGTATTCAATGTGGGGAAACAAATTTGGAGTATTGCTTTTTCTGTATTCTGTGTTACTGACAAAGGTTTGTTTAAGAAGATGTTTCTTCTGCCCTTTATTAGTTTAGTACTGTTTATCCTGCTGTGATAAGTAATTTTTTGCCTGCTTCTGGTGCTTCTAAATCTCAAAATAAAAATCACTTAGGCTGATAATAAGAAATTAACTCATATTTTCTCTCCATTCACTTGTTACTTAACCACTTTCAAACTTTCACCTCTGCTTTTCTGTACTGCAGAAGTTAGCAATGATAATCTTTATGAAATAGTGTCAGTTCTTATGAATTTTGCTTTCTTTGATCTTAACAGTTTTTGGCATTGACCCCTTATCCCCTTCTGGGACTCCCACTTTTTTTCTTAACTTATCAATCATTGTGCTAGTTTTCTTCTTATGTCTCACAATTCTTTTTGTTGTTGCCGTTGTTATTTTCTTCGATAGCTTCTTTCTTTCTTAGGTATTTTCTTCTTTCCTTCTGAATTTTGATATTCCCTATATTTCATTCTCTGGATTCAGTATGCTTTTTATTTTGTGAATATCTCACTCTCTTAGCTTAGCTTTATGTGTTTCATTCTAATATGTATACTTCTAATCCTACCTTTTTTCCTCAAATGCCAGTTTTATATTTCCAGTCACTTGTTAGTCTCAGTTGAATATGCTACTAGATATACAATGCCTGAAATCATTTTTTTTTCATTTGAAAAATGTTTATTGAGCATTGACTTTATGCTGGGACTTGTGCTTATAGTGTGAGATATTTTTAATGGCTCTATTCAATGTTGTAAAAAATTACATGTAAATAATTATTTTCTGGGACTGAAAATTGGTGCAACCACTATGGAAAGTAGTATGGAGATTCCTCAGAAAACTGGGAATGGAATTGCCATCTAACCCAGCTATCTCACTCCTTGGTTTATACCTAAAGAACTTAAAAATCAGCATACTCACTAATGTCAATGTTTATAGCAGCTCAATTCACAATAGCTAGACTATAGAAGCAACCTAGGTGTCCCTCAGTAGATGCATGGATAAAGAATATGTGGTATATATACTCAACAGAATATTACTCAGCTTTAAAGAAAAGTGAAATTATGGCATTTGCCAGTAAATAGTTGGAGTTGGAGAAGATCATGCTAAGCAAAATAAGCCAATCCCACAAAACCAAAGGCCAAATATTTTCTCTAATATGCGGATGCTAATTCACAATAAGGCGACCGGCACTAGGGAAGAATAACATTATCTTAGATTAGGCAGACGAAAGTGAGGGGAGGAGAGGGGAGGGAAGGGAATGTGGGGATAGGAAAGATAATATAATGAGACAGACATTATAACTATATGTATATTTATGACTACATGACCAATATGATTCTGCAACATGTACACTCAGAAAAATGAGAAGTTATATCCCATCCAGGTATGATATATCAAAGTACATAAATGCATTCTACTGTCATGTATAAGTAATTAAAACCAAAAATTTTAAAAAACAATCATTTTCATTATGGCAATGGGTTTGGTGTTTAATTGCATGTGCAAAGAGTGGTAAGAAAATAGAAGATATGCTCAAGTTTATCAAGTTGAATAATGGGCCCACATTTTATAGTAGGGATCACTGATGGATGTAGGAATTTTATGAATGAATAAAAGTTTTGTGTAAGGAAAAGCTGTAATAATTTCCAAGCAGTGGGAGCAGCAAGTCTCAAAGCATAAGGTTTGAGACAACATAAGTTTTTGGAAACTATAAATACTCAGCATTATTCCAGCATAATATGCTATATAGCTAATGTGAAAGATGAGACTGAATACTTACATAAAGAAGTCTCCAAATATGAAGGTCCTTGTATATCATTCAAAAAATACTTCAGGTTTCATCTGCTCAAAATTGGCAGAAGAAAAAAAATTGAAGAAAATAACAAAATCTTTTTATTGATAAAAGAACCCTTAAATTGGAATAAGTTTAATGAAAAGATTTGTTGTATGAATAAAAGTCTAGAATAAAGGTAACCAGAAAAGTGGGTATTGGAACAGGTGAAGCCTAAACCAGGACAATGACCATAGAGTGAAAAAGAAAGAGAATATATTTAGAGATGAATAATAGAAATAAACCAAATATTTATTTGACTTACTGAATATAAATGAAATAACCAAAAGCACTTGGGAATTGGGTAGTTGTTAGAAATGGCACTAATGGTGATGTCTAAGATGATTGGTTCCTGCTTGATAGTACATGGTTCTCATTTTTCAGATATATATATCTGAAAAATTTGGGTGCTTCCTCTCTCTCACCTTTTACAGCCAATAAGTTATCATGCTATTTGTTTTTTGAGCTACTCTTTGAAATGATACCTCCTTCCACCCCAGTGACTGTGCCCCTTGTTCCTGTTATTTATTTTGACTTTATCATAACTTGCTTTGTGTTTACAAGGATGGCAAGTGCAAGATCATACAAACTTTTGTTTCCCTACAATGTTTACACAATCATTAAATGTTCTGATTTTTGATTAGTCATTTATGTAATTTTTACAACCAATAATGTGATAGTATGTATCAGTGGTTAAAATTAGGTGAATAGCACAATATGTGTCAGTTAATCTGTGTCATTTTGGAGTTGGTGAGGTTAAAATACCTAGATCTTGTACTCATGCCCCATCTAGAACTTTTGCAATTTGGGTGTCCTTTGGGGAGATTAAGTATAAGGAAACTGATTTTCAAGAAAATAAACTTTGTGTCCTCCTAATTTACATTTTATTTTGTTGCTATACATTTGAATTGCCAATATTTGGGGAAAAGCCTGATCAGAAATAAACTTTTCATTTTTTTATGTGCCAGTTACATCTTTTGTATATTTAATTTATATCTGTTGAAAATAATATGTGGATTTGTTTAGTACTGATAAGTTTTTTAATGACCTAAAATAAAATGAGTTGTTTTAGTGGGTATACTAGGTTTTAATTTAATTTAGCCTAAAGTAAATATTAACTTTTGTATTAAATAAACTTTTTCTTCTTCTTGAAAGTTAAATGTTCTCTGTATCCTCTCTAATGAACAATGGATTTATTATCTATGAGTCTATTAGTGTTCTTTATGTAGAGCCCATGAAAGAAAATGTTTTGAGGAACTACTGCTTATAGTTATCTCAAATGTACCCCCATTTCAAAGCTGGGTAATTCTTTGAAAGAAAGATTATGTAAATGTATTTTATTAAAGTTATAAACTGGTCATTTTTTAAACTACCGTAATTTCCATTTTTGTTTTTAAATTAATTCTGTGAATTCTTGGTTTTTTTTAGGGCATTGAAAATATAAAAAACGAAATTGAAGATGCAAGTGAACCTTTAATAGATCCTGTATATGGACATGGCAGGTAATTAACCAAACTCTCTGATCTCCTTTGAGAACTTTAGTTTTTAGGAACTTAAGGTAAAATGTAAGCGAGGCAGATGAATTTCTGTCAGTAGTGTTGACAGCATGGAGTCTGTGGGTTTGAGCAGTCTTGGGCTTTCTGCATTGCTTTCTTTCCTGCATTGCTTTATGGATTAGATGTTAACTTCCGGTTGACAATGCATTGTGTCAAGTTTTTAAGATAATAAGAGGTATTTTAAACAAATTCTGCTTTGTTTCATTTATGAAATTTTTTTAAAAGATAGAATTTACTATTTTGAATTTGAAACAACATCCTTACCTATTGAAAATGGTTTCTTGCTTGGGAGGAAAAAAAAAAATCCCATTTCCTCTGAGGCCACCTTCCTCTCAAGGTTTTTTTATAGCCCATTTTTAACAAAATTAATAGAACATTGATAGATCATCTGCTTTTTCTTTCTTTCTTTCTTTCTTTTTTTTGTACTGGGGAACGAACCCAGAGATACTTTACCTTTGAGCTATATCCCTAGTCCTTTTTATTTTCCTATTCAGAGTCTAAGTTGATGAAGATCTTGCTAAGTTGCCTGCCCAAGCTGGCCTTGAATTTGCAGTCTTCCTGCCTCAGCCTCCCAAATTGCTGGGATTACAGGTGTGTACTATCACACCCAGCTGATAGTTAATTTACCTAATACATGAATCCTTCTTTTTAGACCATTCTGCCTCAGAGGTTAAATTCACATATCTTCGATCAAAGACAAAACACATTAATAATTACCTATTTTTAAAGATGATAGTTAATTATCTATCATTTTTATTCATTTAAATATGATATCTTAAAAGTTGTTGAATTCATATGATTATATAGAATCATAGTTACCATTGTAGCAATGCATTTAACAAGACTAATTATATAAAATGGAAAATATACTCCCTCTATTTGTTATTTCTTAATATGATTTCATGTAAAAAATTACTTTATCCCTTACCGTAGGAATTACTTGACTTGCAGACTAGGTTTATTCATATTTTAATTGCCTTTTAATTCTTATTAATAGCCAAAGTTTAATTAACCTCCTACTGACGGGACATGCTGTTTCTAACGTATGGGATGGTGATAGAGAATGCTCAGGAATGCGTAAGTATATTTGTTTGTGTTTGCTTTATTATTAATACTTCAGTAGAACACAGTTGATTATTATTCATCTATGCAGTGGCTGCACATGATTTAGAAGTTAAGGTAAGTGCTTTCTGATAGAAGAATCCTCTACAGTTGCCAAGACACCATGTCATCAAGGATATAAATTCAGAGCCAAGCAATATTGGGGTTCACTTCCAATCAAGTATGGCTTTTGTCGGGCTGTTGAACCACTCAGGCCTTTTATATTCTCTAGTGTGATATTGGGATTGTAGGACTAACTTCTTGAAAAAAATAACAACTCTATACAGATAGAACAGATTTATTTGGAGACATATTGCTATTGTTGCTTAAAATGGAGGAAAATTACAGGTTATAGTGATCTGAAATATTTACCTGAAGAGCCTAGTGGGTTTTCCTATTACTTTTAATAAGCATAATTTCCTTTAAAATGCTGGGCAAATTTCATTTTATTACTGTTCAGAATAAATTTTTTAATTTACCCATTCACCTTATATTAAATAACTACTGTTTGCCTCTTATTGAAATGTTTAGAGTAGGACGTGAAGCCAGATTGTTCCTTTAATTCACAGGCAAATTTATTATACAGTTTTTTTCTAATTTGTAATTACATAAAACTCATCAAACAGCAAAGCAAATGTTATGATTGAGAAAATAAGTTACTACTTTTTGTTCCCATTTAAATGATTCTTAAATTTGAGTTTTTCTCAAATTTTAGAAATATGTATAGTTAACAGAAACATGAAAGTATACAGTGTTAAGAAAAGTAAAATTTGTGGAATGTCAGAATTTTAAAAACTGTAATGGAATCCAGTTATTTTTCTTTTTCAGAAACTTAAGAACTTGAGAACTAACTTCATTTCCATTTTAGTCATTTTTTTAGTTGCTATGACCAAAAGACCTTTCAAGAACAATTTTAAGGAGGAAAAGTTTATTTTGGGGTCTCACAGTTCAGAACTTTCAATTTATAGAGGGCTGATTCCATTGCTCTGGGCCTGAGTCAAGGCAGAATATCATTATGGAAGAGTATGATGGAGGAAAGTGGCTCAGAGCATCCTACCAGGAAGCTGAGCTCTAGAGAGAGCTCTCTTCTCACCAAGGATAAATACATATCCTAAAGGCACACTCAAGTGACCCACCTTCCAGACATACCTCATCTGCCCACAGTTACCGCCAAGTTAATCCTTATTAAGAAGTTCATGTACTGATTGGGTTAGGACTCATAACCTAATAATTTTACCTCTAAACCCTCTTTCATTGTCACACATGTGCTTTTGGGGGCACCTAATATATAAACCGTAACAATTACCGCAAAATTATTCACCTAGAGGTAAGGTTAGAATGAGAGCCTAGTTTTGCTAATTTTTAGCAAGTGTCACAGCATAAGGAGTGAAATTCATGGGGGGAAAATAGTCATTTTGTTGCTCTGTTATCTGTAATTAAGCTTATCCTCTTCTTAGAGCTTTATTCTGACATATAGCTGAAAGCATTTCATCCTGCCTATTAAAGGTCTATCAGTCTCTCTTGATTATATAGGCAGGTTTCTTTGTTCTCTCTCTGCCTCTCATATTGGCTTCAGCTCATCCCTACTTTCTTCTTGCTTTACAGAATAAGTTTGTTAATTATATAAGTTTTGTTTCTTGATATATGCAGATTCATCCTTTTCTGATTCTTAAAATATTGCCATTCAAGGCTTCTGTCTTGCTGTGAGTACTTTTAAGTATTAAACCAGAGACTCTGTATCTAATAGAAGAAAAAGTAGGCCCTAATCTTCATCATGTAGGATTAGGCCCCAACTTCCTTAATAAAACTCCTATAGTGCAAGAATTAAAACCAAGAATCAATAAATGGGATGGAAACAAACTAAAAAGTTTCTTCTCAGCAAGAGAAACAATCTGTGAGGTGAACAGAGAGCCTACAGCCTAGAGTAAATTTTACCCCTCATACCAGATAGAGCATTAATCTCTAGGGTATATAAAGAACTCAAAAAGCTAAGCACCAAAAAACTAACAACCCAATCAACAAATGGGCCAAGGACCTGAACAGACACTTCTCAGAAAAGGATATACAATCAATCCACAAATATATGAAAAAATGTTCATCATTTCTAGCAATTAGAGCAATGCATATCAAAACTACTCTAAGATATCATCTCACTTCAGTCAGAATGGCAGCTATTATGAAGACAAACAACAATAAGTGTTGGCGAGGATGTGTGGGAAAAGGTACACTCATACATTGCTGGTGGGACTGCAAATTGGTGCAGCCAATATGGAAAGCAGTATGGAGATTCCTTGGAAATCTGGGAATGGAACCACCATTTGGCTCAGCTCTCACTTTCCTTGGTCTATACTCAAAAGACTATACTCAAAATAGCATAATACAGGGACACAGCCACATCAATATTTATAGCAGCACAATTCACAATATCTAAACTGTGGAGCCAACCTGGATGCCCTTCAGTGGATGAATGAATAAAAAAAATGACATATATACACAATGGAATATTACTCAGCAATAAAAGAGAATAAATTCATGGCATTTGTAGGTAAATGGATGGCACTGGAGAAGGTAATGCTAAGTGAAGCTAGCCAATTCCAAAAAAATGCTGAATGTTTTCTGTGATTTAAGGAGGCTGACTCATAGATGGGTAGGGAGGGGAGCATGTGAGGAATAGATGAATTATAGATAGGGCTGAGGGGTGGGAGGGAAAGGGAGAGGACAAGGGATTAGCAATGATGGTGGAATGTGATGGTCATCATTATTCAAAGTACATGTATGAAGACACAAATTGGTATCAACATACTTTATATACAACCAGATATGAAAAATTGTGCTGTATACTTGTAATAGAATTGTAATGCATTCTGCTGTCATTTATTTAAATAAATAAATAAATAAATAATAAAAATAAAATTAAAAAATCAAAGTTCAG
Organism: Urocitellus parryii; assembly: GCF_045843805.1. NCBI lineage: Eukaryota > Metazoa > Chordata > Mammalia > Rodentia > Sciuridae > Urocitellus > Urocitellus parryii. Next base: position 58,403,495 of record NC_135539.1, on the reverse strand, counting down.
CAATAACTGAAATATTTTGGAAAAGAAAATAGGAAGAGTATATTTTTTACATTTTTCCCTTAATCATTAGGAATATTGACTTGAAGTTCAGTTAACTGAACTTAAGATCAAAATCAATACATTCATTTGGCATTTATTGGATTTGTTTCCTGATAACATGGTTGGAGATATGTACTATAGGAAAAATTAGAGTTACTACTTTAAAATGCTTAGACAAGTCACATTACTTCTGTTGGCTTTAGTTCTTTTTTCATATAATATGAAAGTAATATCTTCCTCAAAGGGTTGTAAAAGTTCGGATCAGATTTCCAAATGTCTACACTGGCTAATAGAAAAACCTATTTTCCCTTAAATGCTTATACACCTTGTCCTAGGGAGACTAGAACATGTAAGCAAGTAACTGTGGAATAAGGTCAAATGAAGCATTTTGAAATTAAGTACCACAGACATTCAGAAGGAGAAATTTTATGGATTTAGCTTGTGGGAAAGTAGACTTCAGGAGTGAACATTTTAATAGCCATACAGAATGAGCAGAAAGGCATTTGGGAGAAAGTGCAGTTATATTTAGGAATGAGGAGGCAGAGCAGTTAGAATACAGTAGTGTGTTTTTTAATTCTAACTACACATCATCATTTGGGGAGCGTAAAAATATATGATATTGGGCATGGTGCTGCATGCCTATAATCCTAGCAGATTGGGAGGCTGAGGCAGGAGAATTGCAAATTCAAAACCAGCCTCAGCAATTTAGCGAGGCCCTAAGCAACTCAGTGATACAAATATTAAAAAAGGGCTGGAGATGTGTGGCTCAATGGTTGAATGACCATGGGCTCAATCCCCAGTACCAAAAATAAAAATATATGGTAACTCAGAGTCCAACACGAAACAATTATATTAGAATCTCTAGATGGTAGGCCATGGGCATATAATTTAAAATTTATCTTAGATGATTTTTGATATGCATCCAGGTTTGAGGAAAAAGTGAATTAGACTAGTAAGAGGCAGGATTATCAACCTAGGATAGGGTAAGAACATAGAATTTCTAGAAAGCTATAAAGTCTAAGCCTTTGTTGACAAGTATTAGAAGAAGTCATTGAAAGTATTGAACAGAGAAATCAAAACCCTTAACCTGAGACAAGATTCACTGGATTATCTCAATAGATGCTACAAAAGCATTTGACCAATTACAGCATCCATTTGTGTTCAAAACACTAGAAAAACTAGGATAGTAGCAGCATACCTCAACGTTGTAAAGCTATGTACATTAAATCCAAGATCAACATCATTTTGAATGGGAAAAAAAACTGAAAGCATTCCCGCTAAAAATGAACAAGATAAAGATACCCTCTTTCATCACTCAAACTATCTCTGTTTGCTGACATGATCCTATATTTAAACGATCCAAATACTCTATTAGAAAACTTCTAGAACTTATAAACAAATTCAGCCAAGTAGCAGGATATAAAATTAACAATTTTAAATCAGTTGCACCAATGATGAATCAATGGAAAGAGAAATTAGGAAAACTATATCATTCACAATAGCCTCAAAAAAAACCTGGGAATCAATCTAACAAAAGAGGTGAAAGACCTACAATGAAAACTACAGACCAGTAAAGAAAGAAATTGAAAACCACCTTTAGAGGATGAAAAGATCTCCTGTGTTCTTGGACAGGCAGAATTAATCTTACTACTACAGATACTATACAGATGTAACACAATTCCTATTGACATTCCAATGATATCCTTCATAGAAATAGAAAAGGCAGTTATGAAATTCATTTGGAAAAATAAGAGCCTCCGAATAGCCAAAACAACCCTTAGTGAAAAAAGTAAAGCAGGATGTGTCATAGTACCAGACCTTAAATTATACTACAGAGCTAGTAACAAAACAGCATGGTACTGCCACCAAAACAGACATGAAGACCAGTAGTACAAAATAGAAGACAGACACACCCACATAAATATTTATCTCATACTAGAAAAAGGTGCCATAAACATACATTGGAAGAAAGATAGTCTTTTCAGCAAATGGTGCTGGGAAAACTGGAAATTCATATGTAGCAGAATAAATTTTAATCACTGTCTACTACCCTGCACAAAAATCAACTCAAAGTGGATGAAGACCTAGGCATTAGACCAGAAACTCTGCACCTACTAGAAGAATATGTAGGCCTAACCCTCCATCATGTCAGCGTAGGAACCAATTTCCAAGAAGACTCCTAAAGAACTAGAAATAAAATGAAGTATCAATAAATGGGATGGTATCAAACTAAAAAGTTTCTTGACAGCAAAGGAAACAAGAGTGTGAAGAGATAGCCTACAGAATGGAGAAGATCTTTGACCCCTGCATCTCAAGCATTAATCTCTAGGATATATAAAGAACTTAACACTAAAAAGACAAATAACCCAATCAATAACTGGGCAAAGGAACTGAACAGGCACATTTCATGGAAGAAGAAATAGGATCAGTCAACAAATATATGAAAAAATATTCAACATCTCTAGCAGTTAGAGAAATGCAAATTAAAATTATACTGAGATTTCATCTCACTCTAGTTAGAAAGGCAATTATCAAAAGTACAAGTAACAATAAATGTTGGCGAGGGTGTGGGGGAAAAGGTACACTCATACCTTGCTGTTGGAACTGCAACTGGGTGAAAGTTCTCTGGAAAGCAGCATGATGATTCCTCAGAAACCTTGGAATGGAACCACTATATGACCCAGTTATCCCATTCCTTGATATATACCCAAAGGACTTAAAATTAGCACACTGCAGTGATGCAGCCATTTTGACATTTATAACAGTTTGATTCACAATAGCTAGGTGTCCTTTAACAGGTGAATGGATAAAGAATTGTGGTATGTATACATCACTGAATATTACTCAGCCATAAAGAAGAATGACTATGACATTTTCCGGTAAATGGATGGACCTTCAGACTATTGTGCTAAGTGAAATAAGCAATCCCAAAAAACCAAAGGTCATAGGTTCTCTCTGATATATAGATGCTAACACACAACAAGGGGGCAAGAGGAAGAATAGAAGTTAATTGGATTAGACAAAGAGGAATGAAGGAAAGGGAGGGGGACAGGAATAGGAAAGACAGTGAAATGAATCTGACATAACATTCATGCGTACATATATGAACACACCACAGTGAACCTCCACAATTGTGTACAATCACAAGACTGGGATCCTATCTATAATAATATTTACTCCATGTTTGTATAAATATGTCAAAATATAATGTACTCTCATGTATAACTAAAATCTGTAGGATATACTAGAATGGATTCACAAATTGAAAGCTATAGCATATAGCCTAGTCAGATGAGGGGTAATATAATGACAGAAGATACAGCAAAGAGGGAAAACAGAGCAGCTAGTATTTGTGTACTTCAGTATGTTAAGCAGTATGTTTTGGATATTATACTTTAAACCTCAGTGTAGTTAAGAAAACTAAAGCCAAAATACTTTAGTAATTTTCCCAAAGTCAATCACCAGAGGCCTAAACTACCTGTACTTTTGATCCTTGCCCCAAGGCCTGTTCCGATTTCCCATAACATGTTCCCAGATATCACATTACCTCTGGGATAGACAGTACAGAACTGTAGAATCTCTGGGATTCAGCATATTCTATGTATGAAGGAAAGGTACAAATAACTACAAATAGTGGATTTTCAAATAAAACTTGTTGACTAAATTAACATAAGAATCATGACAAGTTGCTTAAAAGCACTATATATGTTTTTATGGAGGAAAAAGCAATCTTTGCCTTCAAGTGTTTCATTTGAAGTGAATGACAACTCTTTGACGTTGATAAGAATGTTCATTATACAGTGGTGACAAACATTGAATATTCCATCAGCTGGTAAGTATTTGAATATCTTTTTTTCCATTTGCTCACCTCATTAATGTAACTACCCTATGATCATACTCATTTTACAGAGCAGGAAACTGAGACACTGGGTGGCTGAGGATCTTCTTTTTAATTTTACATAGCTTAATAAATAGTATAACTGAGGCTTGAAGCACAGTTAGATTCTGTACAACAATATCCTTAATCAGTATGATGTAATCCCTGTTTTACTATGTATATTTTATGTATATTATCTCATATATATGTGGGATGAGAGAAGTTTATCTTATTTAAATTTTATGATAACCCAGAGAGGCAGATGTTTGTGCCACTGATAAACAACTGAGATTGAGTATATATTCAATAGGTTCTTTGGATAAAGTTAATAAATGAGCCATGCACATATATATCTCAAAGAGAATGAAGGTGAAAAAGAGACTATGAAGTTATTAACAAGGTTTTTCTTTAGAAAAATAATTGAGATAGAAACCCTAATAGAATTATACATAAATTTCAAGAGTTAGAAGTCTCCTAAATTGTAGACCAGGAAAGAGAGACTTTTAGTAGAAGTAATAGTAAATGAGGTCAAGAGTGTCACTAGCCTAGAAGTGCACAGTTCTTTGAAGAAATAATATCCTGAGAAAAGACAAAGGCATTTTGACCTGTAAAAGAATTGAAACTTGATATTTGTGAAGCTTTCTTAGAGTGTGTATGCAGAGATAAAAAGAAGAAAAAAAGAGAGAAAGGGTTTAAATCAGTTGCTGTAAAGAATATAGAGATGAGAAAAATTTAACAGTGGGCATTCAGCAGCAATAGTTTAGATGAGATTAACTAGGATTATTTTAAAGTGAATATGACCAATAAAGTTTTTAGTTAGTTACCCCCCCCAGCAATAAACTTCAGTCTGGCAGTGGGAGAAAAAGTGTATATTTTATATTTAGCCCAGGAAAGGCCAAGAAGGTTCAGTGAAAGATGAACAGGGTATTTTCTCACCTTTATTTTGTCAATATTTCATCTGTCATGTGTAGTAAACATTTTTTCTCATGGTCTTTTGCCTTGAATCATGGTGAACATTTAGACTGTTTATAATTTTGGCTATTACAAATAATGTTGTAGTAAGTATTGCATATGGGTCTTTCCTATTCATATATTACTACCAGTTTGATTTCTAAAAGTTAAATGTGTATCACATATTTAGCCTTTTGTTAAAATTTTTATTTAGAACTTTATTAAGATATAATTCGCATATATGTTTAATACTTAAGATGTACAATTCAGTAATTTTTTAGTAAGTTCTTAAGAGTTGTGCAGCCACCACCACAATTTTAAAATATTTTCCTCATCCCCAAAAGAAATCTTGTTCCCATTACCATGTTTCTTTTCATTCCAGCCTGGTGACTACTAAAATCTACTATTTGTCTCTACTAAGTTTGCATGTTCGGGACATTTTGTAAAAGTAATACAATGTCTGGTCTTATGACTGGATTTTTTTTCATATATCATAGTGTTTTCCATGTACCAGTACTTCTCTCTTTTTATTGATAAGTAATATTTAATCTTATGGATATACCACATTTATTCCGACATCAATTAACAGACAATTGGAGTGTTTCCATTTATGTATAATACTGTTAGGGACATTAATGTGCATATTTTTGTGAGGACATAGTTTAGTATTATTTACTCTTTCCCTGGGAGTTAAAATCTGATATCATACAATAATTTATAAGATTTAGCCTTTTGAGAAACATGTTAAATATTGATAATGACAAATTTCCTTCTGAAATTTGCTACACCAACTAGTAAAGAATAAACTTCCATTTATGAAAGAGAGGTCCCATTTTCTGCATCCTGGCTGACACTAGATTTGCCAGAATGGTCAATCTTGAACATTCGTTTGGTCAGTTTATTTACCAGTGACAGACTTTTAATTTACACTTCTCAGATTTTACTGAGCCTCAACTTGATTATATTTTTTCATGTATTTGTCAGCATTTAAAATTTCTTCTTCTGGGAATTTCTGCTCCTCCTTCTATTGGCATTTTTGGGTAAGGAGTTATTTTCTTTCATTCATTTTCTAGGACTATTTATAAATTCTCTTTTAGTTGGTTGTATATTAACTGTATTGCAGATATTTTCTTCCAACCTTTCCCCTCTCATTAGCATTGTTAATGATATATCTTATTATACTCAAGATTTTCATTTTTATGAGGTTGAATGATTTTTTTACAGCTTGTTTTACTTTTTTTCTCTTTGTATCAACTTTATATTTCTACCACCCCAAGATTAAACTGCTATTCTCTAATATTAATTTTCTTCAAATGCTTTTGTGGGACTTTTTTTTTCTCTTCTTCTTCTTCATATTTAGCTCTATAGTCTATCTGCATTATTTATGAATAGTATGAGGCAGGGATCTACATTATTTTTTTAACTTGTTTTGCTTGTTGGTGATCAAACTTAGATCCTGAATATGCTAGGCAACCATTCTACCCCTGAACTACATACGCTCTCAATCCTACTATTATGGTTTAGATGTGAGATGCCCTTAGAAGCTCATGTATGAAACAATGCAAGAAAGTTTGAAGTAGAAATTATAGAGTTAACCCTTAACCTAATCAGTGAATTAGTCCCCTGATAGGGATTAACAGAGTTAACTGAAGTCATAAGGTGTGGCTAGAGGAGATGAGAATTGAGGTGTGGCTGTGTGTATGTATTTGTATCTGGCAAGTGGAGATCTCTCTCTGCTTTCTGATAGCCATATAAGCTGTTTCCCTCTGCGAACTCTTCTGCCATGTGTTCTGCCTCACCACGAGCCCTGAGGAATGGAGCTGGTCTTCAATGAACTAATAAGACCTCTGAAACTATGAGCCCTCAAATAAACTTTTTCTTCTCTACAATTGTGCTGGTCAGATCTCTTAGTCATAGCAATAAAGTAGCCTACTAAAATACTTACCTTTTTACTTCTTCTCAAAGACTTACCCAAAGACCTACTTCTAGTCAGTTCCCTGCTGGTGGGAAACAACTCCATAAAAAAAAAAATTCCCATATTTGTGAGTCATTCTTCTAGCTCATCTATTCTACTGATGTATTTGTGAGGTAATATGTAAAACTATGCTATTACATGGTATTATAATATATTTTGATATATATTTGTTAGTACATGTTTCTTGATATTGTACTTTTCAAAATTATCCATTCTGGGGGTTATAGATCCAAAAAGTACATGCTTAGACACCAGTTTCCCTGGGTTCAACCCAGCATGTGTACACACACACACACACACACACACACACACAAATTATTGTAATTTCTACACTGTGTTTTTCAAACAAAGTTTTCCCCATATTTTCTGGTTTTTGTTCTAAGAAATTTGTGAGGACTTGGAGTGAAGTCACATTGAATTCGTACATGATTTTAAAGAAATAACACCCTTACAATATTGAATCTTCCTATCTTGTTCCATATGTCCTTTAAAAAATTTAGTGTTTATCACATAGATCATATAGGTCCCAATTCCTCATGCCTCATTCTATCCCAAATGTTAAAGCTATCTTTTGCTTCTGTAATAGAAATACACTGCAAGCTAGGCTTGATGGTGTGTGCCTATAATCCCAGCAGCTCAGGAGGCTGAGTCAGGAGGATTGAGAGTTAAAAGCCAGCTTCAGCAATGGTGGGGTGCTTAGCAACTCAGTGAGACCTTGTCTATAAATACAAAAATAGGGCCAGGGATATGGCTCAGTGGTTGAGTGCCCCTGAGTCCAATTCCCAGAACCAACAAAAAAAGAAAAACACTGCAGTAAAACTAATTACCCTCTTTGCATTCTTGCCCACTCCCTCAGACTTTCACATTGCCTAGTGTATTCTTTTTTTGATCATGTTTCTCTCTCACTTAAAACCTTTTACTGGCTGCTTCCCCTTTCACTTAAAATAAAACCCAGATTCCTTTCTAAGACTGATATCTTTTCATGGTCTATTTCCTGTCTATCTGTTGTCATTTTCTACCACTGCTATTCTTTTGATCTGAAGTTTTCTTTGTTTTCCTATACATGAGTTTTCCCATAGATGAGTTTTCCCATGAACGCTTTTCTACCTTAAAGGAATCCCTCTATATTTTACACTCTTTATTGTTTATATTGTACATTTATTATTTTTGTATTTTTATTTTATGTTTTTTTAATATTCATCTTTGTCATATGAGATTGCTGTAGAAGTGTCAACTGCTATAAATCAAAAATGTACAATCTTGTTTTTAATTAAAATCACTATTGTCTATTGAGGCATAGTTATTTCAAGTTAATGAATTTGTGATACATATCAAATAATATAAACTCTAAGTAATAAGATCATTTTGAAGTTCTATTATTAAGTAATGAGTTGCTATTAAGTGGTTAGGTGCTGTACAAATTTGAAAAGTGTTTGGTTTATAAAAATAGGAGATATGGGCACAGTGGTGCATACCTAAAATTCCAGTGGTTCAGGAGGCTGAGGCAGGAAGATTGCAAGTTCAAAGCCAGCCTCAGCAAAACTGAGGTGCTAAGCAACTCAGTGAAACCCTGTCTCTAAATAAAATACAAAATAGGACTGGGTATGTGGCTCAGTTCAATTCCTGCTATTCCCTCCAAAAAAAAAATTAATAGGAGAAAAGATCAGAAATGCTATTTTTCTCAAATCTTATTTGCAAAAATAAGTTTAATGGGAACCAGATTGCATTTCACATTTAAAAGATCATCTTTAGTATCAGTATGTCCCCATACAAATTTTTAATATACTTTTCAATAGTGTTTTTTATCTGAAATTTAAATTTAACTGGGTATCTTTATTTTACTTTTTGTTGTTAATTTTAACAGTGCTAGTTGGATGCCAAGTTGAGCAATCTAACATCTTAGGAATACAGCATACTACCAGTGAGTTTAAAAAGCTCTTCATGCTCATATGTAGTTCAAACATGGCTCAAAGTATAGGTACCTTTACATATAAGTGAAATGCTGAAACCTTTTTCATTATATTTTTTATTTTAGCTGTCCTAACATCCTTATTTTAAAAAGTCTTTTTTTTTCATTTTTAACTACAGAATTCTTTATTTACTCAAAAGACCTTACATAATCTATCACAGTTTAATTCTTCCTCATCACTAACTTGTGCTTGAGCAAAATAATGCTACTTGCATTCATATCTTTGTTCTTGCTTGTTGCTCTGCCTAAAGAGCCACGTCACATTTTTTAAACATTACCATCTAAACTAGATGCCTCTTATCTGTGCCTGTCCTTTCTTCAGTAACCACTTCATATACCAGCTCTTCCAAGAAGAGCTTCTGATTCTCATGGCTGAAAGATCCTACCTCTAAGTATTTTGCTTTCCTGACACTTACCACATCCTACCTAGTCTCTTAACTGCTTATTACTAAATTGCCCTTTAGTAGAAAATCTGATCATCTGACCTCTCTGGGATACCTTTGTATTTTTGCACTATGCTTGGCATGTTCTTTTCCTATAGATGCCCTCACAGCATAATAGCAAATTTAAGTACTTGGAATATAATACTCTGCATAGAAATATAGTTAATCTCACTGAAATTAATAAGGTATGTGTAGATGGGGACTGATCTTGATTAATATTTAAGATGCAATTTAATGCTAGGGTAAGAAAACCAGGTTAGACAGAAAATTCTAAATATACTTATAATTTTAAAAAGGTGAATTCATAGAAGCAGAGAGTAGAATGGTGGTTACCAGGAGATGTAGTAAGTTGGTGAGATGTTGGTCAAAGGATACCAAATTTCACTTAAAATGTTGGAATATTGTTAAAAGTTTTGTTGTACAATATGGGGACAGTTATTAAAGACAAACACTTAAAAATCATAATTGATTTTAAGTGTTCTCACCACAGAAAATAAATATGTGAGTTAATACATTTATTAATTAGTTGGATTCAGCCATCCAACAGCATATACATATTTGGAGACATGTTCACTATCAATATATACTACTTTTATTTGTCAATGAAAAATAAAAGACAAATGTATATTGTAGTTAGGCTAAAGAAGAGTCTTATTTCTTTGATGCTATTTATACAATTTATATTTTAGTACTCCTAAAAATTCAATTAGAAATTGGATAAGTCTTCATGGTTTATTTGTCTTTTTATTCTTATAAGATAATAAACCAATAATGGGAAAATATGCATATATATATATATATATATATATATATATATATATAACACATAATTATTAGAATTTTCTGCAAGTTAGAAATAAAATAATCTTTGAAACTTTCTGAGAATCTTTATAAATAAATTCTATAAGTTGTAATTTTTGAGAATATTATATTCTCAGTATATTATAACTTGATATTAAAGCCTTAATGATGCTTTTTAACTGTCAAAAGAAGATAATTTTAAATATATACTGTTTAAGTATGTACTCTTTTTAAAGGAAATAGGCTTAATATATTTTTTAAACATTACCATCTAAACTAGATGCCTAAGCATGTAATTACTGATCTATTTTGAAAAATGCACTACCCAAGATTTATGAAAAGCTGTTTGGTATATTTAATAAAATATTATATACTATTCTAGATATTTGTTTAAACTCAAAGAAAAGGGTGATGTAGTAACAAATCATAACACTAGGTGGTAGTAATTGATTTTAGAAATGATAAAATGTTTCTAAACATGTATTCTTTCTTGAACATGTAAACATTTAGTACTGCTTACTTTTTTTTTTTTTTTTTTGGTACCAGGAATTGAACTCAGGGGCACTCGACTACTGAGCCACATCCCCATCCCTATTTTGTATTTTATTTAGAGACAGGGTCTCACTGAGTTGCTTAGGGCCTTGCTATTGCTGAGACTGGCTTTGAACTCATGATCCTCCTGTCTCAGCCTCTTGAGCTGCTGGGATTACAGGCGTGTACCACCACATCCAGTTAGTACTGCTTACATTTCATTGGAAAAAGGAGAGATGTTTTCAAAGTATTTATTTACCTCTTTGGCCTACTTACCTGCACTGTGTTTTATTTCCTTTAACAGCTCTTTCCTAAATATTCTCAAAATTTTGGGTCCTAGGTCCTTTATATTCTTAAAAATCACTGAGGATCCCAAAGAGGTATTACTTATAATACTTATAAGCCAATAATAATTTTTATGTTAGAAATTATAACTGAGAATTTAAAAAATATGTACTAATTCATTTTAAAATAATATGACCATTACTTGTAATACTTTTAATTTAAAAAAAAAAAACTTTTTGAAACAAATTAAGAACAGTGGAATTGTTTTAAATTTTTGAAAATTTATTTATTTATGGTTTTTAGATATACATGACAGTAGGGTGCATTTTGACATATTATCCATACATGGAGTGCAACCCATTCCAATTTGAATCCCATTCTTGTGGTTGTATATGATGTGAAGTTGCAGTGGTCATGTATTCGTATTTGAGCATAGGAAAGTTATGTCCAATTTATTCTACTGTCTTTCCTGTTCTGTGTCCCTTCCCTTCCCTCCATTCCCTTAGTCTAATCCTATAAACTTCTACACTTTCCCTACTTACCCTTCCTTGTTATGGGTTAGCATCCACATATAAGACAGAACATTTGGCCTTTGGTTTGGGGGGACTGGCTTATTTCACTTGGCATGATAGTCTCCAGTTCCATCCATTTACCAGCAATGCCATAATTTCATTTTTTCATGGCCATGTAGTCCATTGTATAAATGTGATATGTTTTATTTATTCTAGGTTGATTCCATAGGTTGACTATTGTGAATTGAGCTGCTATAAACATTGATGTGTGTGCATCACTGTAGTATGCTGAGTTTAAGACCTTTAGATATAAGCTGAGGAGTGAGATAACTGGGTCAACTGATGGTTCTATTCCATGTTTTCTGAGGAATCTCCATACTGCTTTCCACAGTGATTGTACCAATTTGCAGTCTCACCAATAATGTATGAGTGTATCTTTTTCTCTACTTTCTCGCCAATATTTATTATTGTATTCTTGATAATTGCCATTGGAATCTTAGTGTAGTTTGATGGATTTTTACATCTGTTTATGAATTCAATCTATTGTGATATAAAAAATCACTTAGATGTGTAAACCTCCAATCTACATTCATGAGAGAGTAAGAATAAAATAAGCAGTTAACACCATATTATGAAAATCATTTGGATCTCTTCCTGAAAAGGTTCCTTTGAATCCCAAAAACTCCTAAATCATACTATAAGAATCATTGTTCTAACTCATCTCTGCCTAGAAGAAGGTAGTGACAAAATACAACCTATATTTATTCATGCCCTCTATTAATTTTATTTTTATTAATTAATTTATTATAATTTTATATTTATGACAACAGAATGTATTTCAATTCATAGTAAACAGAGCACAATTTTTCTTGGCTCTGATTGTACACAAAGTATTTTCACACCATTTGTGTCTTCATACATGGACTTAGGATAATGATTTCCATCTCATCTTCTTACCCACCCTGCCCCTTCCTTTCTCCTCCCTCCCCTTTGTCTTATCTGAAGTTCCTCCATTCCTCCCATGCCCCCCCATCCCCATTATGGATCAGCATCCTCATATCAGAGAACACATTCAGCATTTGGTTTTGGGGGGATTGGCTTACTTCAAATTAGTATAATATTCTCCAACTCCATCCATTTACCTGCAAATGCCATGATTTTATTCTCTTTAATACCGAGTAATAATCCATTGTATACATATACCATAGTTCCTTTATCCATTCGTCTACTGAAGGGCATCTAGGTTGGTTCCACAGTTTACCTATTGTGAATTGGGTGCTATAAACATTGATGTGGCTGTGTAACTATAGTATGGTGTTTAAAGTCCTTTGGGTATAAACCGAGCAGTGGAATAGTTGGGTCAAATGGTTGTGATTTGCATTTCTCTAATTGCAAAAGATGTTGAACATTTTTTCATATATTTGTTGATTAATTATATATCCTCTTCTGAGAAGTGTCTGTTCAGGTCCTGTCTTCTACTTTTTTTGATTTTGATTTGTTGTTCTTTTTCTAGGGCTTTGAGATGTAATGTTAGGTCATTTATTTGTTGACTTCTTTTAAGGAATGAACTCCATGCAATGAACTTTCCTCTTAGTATTGCCTTCATATAGTGTCCCAGAGATTCCGGTATGTTTTATCAGTGTTCTCATTTACCTCTAGGAATTTTTTAATCTCCTCTTTGATGTCTTTTGCAACCCATTGTTCATTCAGTAGCATATTAATTTAGTCTCCAGCTGTTGGAGTACCTTCTTTTTTTTATCATTGATTTCTAATTTCATTCCACTATGATCTGATAGAAATGTAGGGGAGTATCTCTGGGTTGTTTTTTTTTTTTTTTTTTGTATTTGCTAACAGTTGTTTTTTGACATAATATATGGTCTATTTTAGAAAAGTATCCATGTGCTGCTGAGAAGAAAGCATATTCACTCATTGATGTATGAAATATTCTGTACGTGTTTGTTAAGTCTAAGTTATTGATTGAATTATTGAGTTCTATAGTTTCTTTGTTTAGCTTTTCTTTGGAAGGTCTATCCAGTGGTGAAAGAGGTGTGTTAAAGTTCCCGAGAATTATTGTTTTGTGGTCTATTTGACTCTTGAACTTAAGAAAAAGTTTGTAGATTCTAAATTCTTTGGGGCATTTATATTTATAATTGTTATGTCTTGTTGACGTATGGTTCCCCTAAGCAGTATGAAATATCCTTCTTTATCCCTTTTGATTAAATTTGGCTTGAAGTCTACTTTGATATGAGGATGGAAACCCCTACGTGTTTCCACAGTCCATGTGAGTGATTTGTTTTTTCCCAACCTTTCAACTTGAGTTTGTGAATGTCTTTTTCTATGAGATGAGTATCTTGAAGGCAGCATATTATTAGGTCTTTTATTTTCTCTTATCCAATCTGCCAGTCTGTGTCTTTTGATTGGTGAGTTTAGGCCATTCAACATTTAGAATTATTATTGAGATATGATTTATATTCCCAGTCGTATTTGTTTATTTTTGGTATTTAACTTGATTTGGTTTCTCCTTTGATTAGTATTTCCTTTAGTGTAATACCTCCTTTTGTGATTTTCATTGTTATTTTTCATTTCCCCCTCATGGAATATTTTGCCAAGGATGTTCTTGTAGTGTAGGCTTTCTAGTTGTAAATTATTTTAACTTTTTTTTTATCATGGAAGGTTTTTATTTAGTCATCAAATCTAAAGCTTAGTTTTGCTAGATATAAGATTCTTGGTTGGCATCCATTTTCTTTCAGAGCTGGTATATGCTATTCCAGGATCTTTTAGCTTTCAGGGTCTGGTTGAAAAATCTGCAGATATACTAATTGGTTTCCCCCTATATGTAATCTGATTCCTTTTTCTTGTGGCTTTTAAAATTCTTTCCTTTTTTTTTATGTAGGCATTTTCATTATAATGTGCCTTGTTGTGGATCTGTTGTGATTTTGTGATTTTTGGTGTCCTGTAAGCCTCTTGTATTTGATTTTCCAATGCATTCTTCATATTTGGAAAATTTTTCTGATATTACTTCATTGTATAGATTGTTCATTTCTTTGGTTTGGAATTCTATGCCTTCCTCTATCCTAATATTTTTTAAATTTGTTCGTTTTATGTTATCCCATAATTCTTGAATATTCTGCTCATGGCTTCTTAACCATCTTTACTGTGTTGTCAACATTCTTTTCAAGATTATATATTTTGTCTTTATTGTCCAAGGTCCTGTCTTCCAAGTGATCTAATCTGTTGGTGATGCTTTCTTTTAACTTGGTTTATTGTTCTGTTCATTTCAAGGATTTCTGTTTTGTTTTATTTTTTTCAGAACTTCTCTCTCCTTATTGAACTATCTTTTTCTTCCTGTATTTGCTTATGTAGCTCTTTATCAAAATGATCTTTTGATACCTGTATTTGTTCTCTTATATCATCCTTTAATTCACAGAACATTTTAATTATGTACATCCTGAACTCTTTCTCTGTCATTTTTTCTGTTGTGCTGGCTATGATTCTAATAATTTATTATTTTGTTTTGTTGGGGGCACTTTCTTGTCTTGTTTTTTCATGTTGTTCATGTGTCTTCCCTTCCAGCACTGCAGATCTGAGGTGTCACAGTTTTTACCCTATAGGCTTATAGGGTGCATGTTTCCAATATCTCTCCTTTAAAGGGGGAACAATGTGAACAGATCCCAATACAAACAATATACAACCTTAAACCAAACAGCTGCTATTAGGACATTTATGGTTTTGTCACAATATACAGAAATGAAAAGTTCAATTATTATTTACAATATAAACCGTAGGTTTGAAAAGGGTCTGCAGTTTCTGATGGTGGACAAAGAAACCAGGGGTTAGATATAGGATGTTGAGGGGGTAGGAGGTGAGAATATATAGTTATTAGAAAGCATGAAAGAGGAATCTAAAGAAGTTGGTTAGTAGCAGGAGAAGAGAGAAAAAGTGATTTGGGCAGATAAGTGGAAATACAGTAGAGTTCAGAAAACAAACAAATATTAAGAAAAATTAAAAATGTAAAAATAGGAGATAAAAGAATATACAACACTACTGTAATATACTATTCAGACATCCCAGCCCTCAGTAGCCTAATTCATGAAAAGTACATGGTTTCACAAATGTTGGGGATGTGAGGGCAAGAGAAGAGAAAGAAAAAAAAATTTGAAGGAAGACACAAGGATTGTTTTTGTAGGAGATCAGTATCTTTCCAGCTTTCCTTCTTATCCAATAGGTGGGATTGACTGTTGTTTGCTGGTATCTCCACCCTCAGGATAGTGAAGGTTATTAGGATGGGAGGATTGGTCCTGGGGGCAAAGCTCTTGGAAGTGGGGTATAGCACTTTCCAGTCTCCAATGGAGACTGCACCCCAAGTATCTCCTTTGGGACCCACTCATGTGATGTGGGCACCTAATCTTAACTCCTTTTATCACCTGTAGACCTCACAATTCCTGGTCTCTAATTTAATCTCTAAACTGTATCTCACTCATCCCAGTTGTGAACCTCTCTATCCAGAGGACTTACAGGCTGTATTCTGGGGGTTGTGCACCCATTGAAGAGAGCTGTTTTATATTGGGTAGTTCAGGACCTGGTTTTGCAAGCTAGGGACTAGGTGCATAGCCGCAAGCACTGTGCCGGGTTAGTAGCTACTGGTGAGGTGTGAGAATAAGGACTTTCCATTCCTTGATATTGCTTCTGAGCTCCAGCTGGTTTTCTAAACTGAGAGTCTCCCCAACTAAAGGTGTCCCAAGAAGGAGGCGGCTGCTTTCAGCAATGAGGTGCTGCCAGAGGTGACATTGAATGGTGGGTTCAGAGATGCAGCTCTGTGGCATGCAGTATTGTGGCTGCCAGCTGTCTCCAGACCCAGTACTGTGTCCCCAGATGCAAACTCCCATATGTAGAGGACTGGCAGTGGTGGCAGTGCCCCAAGATGGAGGCAACCAGGAGAACCCGATGCTCGTAGATAGGAGTCCACACGGGAGTAGCAGCCAGAGTTCCTACACATGGGCTGCAAAGGGGTGTCCTGCCTGGAAGCAGCAGCCAGGATTTTTGCACAGTTGGGCAACCAGGAATCCTGCACAGGTGCTAATGCCAGTGGACCTATTTGGGCATCTGGAGGTCCTATGTGGACGAGTGGCCGGGAGTTCTGTGCTGATGCTGAGGCCTGGAGACCATGGTGGCCGTGATTTCTGTGCAGGAGCAGCTGGGGGTTGGGGGGCAGCAAGGGGGTCCTCTAATCACTCCCAGAGAAGCAGTATTCCCACTACTTGAATCCCAGAGGTCCTGAATGACACAGAATGCAGCCTCCCTCTAGGCCACCATCTAATTAATCTTCCCTATTAATTGTAAATTTACAAATCCAAAAAGCTAAACTAATATATATATATAGTTTTACAGTGAACATAAATTTTAACCAGGAAAAAATTCTACAGACATAGAGAACCAAATGTATTTATTATAGTTCTGCTTAATATATGCAAGGTAAATGCTACAGTCTGAAAAGATTTTATCATCACTGTTACATCTCTGTGAAATAATCTGTTACACCTCTTCATTCTTTTCATGTTTTCTTCTTTCTTTCCACCTCCATGATTTTAAATCTAACCTCTGTGCTGATGATTCCCAAATCTCTATATCTAACCCTCGCTTGCCTATCCTATGTCATCCAGTTGTTTGTCTCAATTTAGAAGTCCTAAAGATACATGAGTCCCAGCTTGTCTAAGGGCAAAGTTATGTTTTCTATTCATACAACACCAGAATATACTTCATAATCCTTTTTTAGTTAATCACTGTTTATCAGGTTCCCCAGGCTAGATGCATTTAGGGAAGCTTTAACAAACGTTTAACTTCTTAAATACATTCAATTTTTCATACCTCTGCCATTTCCTCTGCTTTGAATTTTCTTCTTACCTCTTTTTGGCCTGGAAAACTCCTGCGTATGCTTCAGGATACTGCTCCTGTAAGTCTTCCCTGACACTGTAAAGCAGGTGCTTGTATACTGCAGTGTGTGTGTGTGCCTGCGCATGTATATACACAGCACAAACATTTTTTTCATTTGCTTCTTGGTAAACTCTAAGCCTTTATAGGGCAGAGACTATTTTCCCTTCATTATATCTCCTATCTTAAGCATACTACCTGTGTCCATTTATAAAAGAGAGGGATAGCATAAAATATCCATATTTTAATTGTGCTACCCAGTGATAAATTTTACTAAATAAGCATGTCCACTTTTTTTCAAAATCAAAGTCAACTCAAGTGAACCTTTTTGCATGGATATTAGTCTTTACTTTTACCAGTAATTCTTTGGATTTCAGGGAATAAATTATTAAGCAAGTTAACATTGAATATAAAGTTTTATAAATACATTTAAGATACATCACCCTTATCCATCACAAAGGTAATCTAGTGGTATTTTATAATTAGTGGTAATACAATGATTTGATTTTACCTCTTAATTCATATGTGCTAAGTTTCAAAGTATATTTCCAGGTAAAAGTATTTTGGTATATATAAATATAAATATTTAAACACATATATATGTATGAGTACTTCTCAGGTTTATATATAAATACAATGCTAAGTTTTTGGCTTTGCTTTTTTATTTTGCAGAACTTCTTGGTATACATGAGCAAGCAGCTGTAGGATTCTTAACATTAATGGAAGCTTTAAGATATTGTAAGGTAAATTGATTTTTAATATATTTTGAAACTGTTTTATTCACATGTTCTCTGTTGTAGGTAATATTTTTGTTCCTATGATGGCACATTTTAACTTATTACTATGCCATTCTCTTCATTTTCTTTCTGATCCCTAAGTCTAAACTGGCAAGGTGAAAGATGGTTAAACTGACTGATCCTGAGATTGCTGTGAGAGGAATAGGGACAGAACTCAGAATAAAATAATATATAAAATATACAATATGACTTTGAATTTGAGGTGCCAAAATCTTAGAAGGAATCATACTATCTAGGACTTTTGCCAAAGCTTAAGAATTGGGGCTAATCTAGTTATTTCTAGCTGTATTAAATTTACATAACTATTATTATAATATGAAGGTGCAATATAAGTTTATACATTTTATGTATACATGGAACATTTGATCTTTATGGATAAGGCATTCTGTTGAAATATGTAATTACATTTATTTATGAATTAGAAAATATGCTTTGAATATTTATGTGTTAACACAGGCATTGTAAATTTTTCATTTATTTGTTTTACTTTGCTATATTTCTTCCAGGTTGGTTCTTACTTGAAATCTCCAAAATTTCCTATTTGGATTGTTGGCAGTGAAACTCACCTCACCGTATTTTTTGCCAAGGTATACTTCTAGCAGGATTTTTTCTTTAAATATGGCATCAAACAAACAGGTATCATAAGTCCATAAGTTGTATTTTGTGCAAATGTCAGTCTGTTTTCACTAATAAATGGATTGTTCCAAGAATCTAAGAAGTAAATACTACAGAATGTATTATATTGCTCCGATATTGGAATCATTTCAATAAAATTTGTCACTCAATTGTGTTATGGAGGAGTCACATTTTGGTTTGCTTTTTTTTTTTTTTTTTTGGTAGGGAGGATAAAAAATCTCACTCACATGATCTAAAATAACTGTATCTCCTTAGAAAATAATTTAAAAATCTATTCAATGGTATTAAAGTCAAGTGTTCTTTAAGATAGAACATTTCCCACAGTTTTAATATGTAATTCATTATAATATTGAAATAAAGGAAATGCATTTGTGTTTCAAATGCTTATATAAAATTATTTAAGTCTTAATCATTGACTACATATAATATCTTTTCATAATTAAGTGTTTAAGAGCTTTGATCTTAACCTTCGTTTAAATTCCAGCTTGCCATTGCCACTTACTAACATTTCTTATCCTTTTTTCTTATTGTAATGTAGGGATTAATTAAAATACCTTGCTCTTAATTGTCAGGCTCAAATATAAAACATTTAGCAGTGTCTAGTTTAATTTAAATGCTCAGTAAAGCTTAGCTGTTTTCATTATTGTCAATTTCATTTTTCAACAAAATTTAAACATCTCTGTTATCATAAAGTTGAATTATTAGTTTTTGAACTGAATGGGAAAATATAAAATTGATCCTTTGAAAGTTTTTAGTTCTAATGCATTTTTTGGATTCCTCCTTGAAAATTTTAGCAAGTATTTATCAATGTAAATTTACTTGTTTCTATATGAAGTATGAATTGTATAAATTGTGCCAAAATCTGAATTGATAGACTGTTAAATTTTGTAGATGTAATTCATTATTTATTCTCTTATTACTTTTATTGTGCTAGCAAAAGTCCAGTTAGCAGATTTAGAACAAGAAACATATTAAGTTTTCTTAAACTGGGAAAGTTATCATGTACAACTCTAAAAGTACAGACCTTTTTTACTTGTTACTTTTAATCAGAAAATTTTTGCTTTTTACTTCCCTCCTAAAATAGGGAGGAAGAAGTTGAAAGCAAAATGTAAACTACAGAAACAGAACATCTTCTACTTAGTGATGATTTCATTGTTAATATATTTCCAGAAAAGAAAATTTTAATTTACATATATAATGTATTTTCAAACAAACTATATTTATTTCCAACCCCACTCTTCAACATTGGGAAAATTAACAAATTATACCAAGCTGTATGTTATAAATGTAAAAGAAGATGAGATGAAACTATTTTAAATCTTACAATTGATATTTAAGGAATTATTTTGTCAAAAATAGACTTAGTGGAAAGTTAACGCACATATATATCAACTGAGCTCTGTGAGTTTTCAGAATCTTGTATTTAAGCATCTGAGTTAGAACTGCTGACAGAGCAATAAGAACAAATTATGCCTTCTTGATGAAACATACACTTTTTGCTCACTACTGCTGATATTTATTGTTGTTTCCATGGCTCTTGGCTTATTGTGCCATTGGGTTTATCACATAGCATAGAGTTTCCAATTCCCACTGTCTTTTTGCATGTCCCATGGGAGGTAGTGAGCCTTATCCAGGACAGGTCTCTCATTTATTCTATTTCTCATCTATATATCCAAGCCACATGCAATAAAATATTTTATTAGGGATGTGAAATTCATAAGAGAAACACAGGTCTAGACCTGACAAAACCTAAAACTTAGTGTGTGACTGTCATTAAGGTCACATAAAGGACATTTTAAATCAGTCTTCATTTATTTGCATCCCTGATGCTCCATAGTCATGATAGGAAAGTGCACATATAATAAGGTGATTATAGAAATTTTTTAAGTTTTAGAGTCTTCAAATTTTTAGATCTTCAATATTGTTATATCAAATTCCTCATCTATCATATAGAACTCTTGAATTTTATACTGATTTTGTTTCAAGGCTTACCTTTGTAGTCTGAGCACCTAGCAATTAGTTTGGCTTATCAGATAGAGGATTCATTAGTTGAATACATAAACCTTTTGCATGTATTTTCTACACTTGAGTTCCAATGATATTGGTATACCCTATCTTTCCGTGACTTCTTTTGAAGCTTCTTAAAAGTATAGGTACTTCCCTTTCAATGTATTTTATTTATTTATTTATTTTAATTTTTTTTTAAAGAGAGAGAGAGAGAGAATTTTTTTAAAATATTTATCTTTTAGTTTTTGGCGGACACAACATCTTTGTTTTTTGTATGTAGTGCTGAGGATCGAACCCCGGCTGCACGCATGCCAGGCAAGCGTGCTACCGCTTGAGCCACATCCCCAGCCCTCAATGTATTTTAGAAACATCAAATTTGGATTGTTCAAATGTGTTATTTTAAAAAGAGTTGCAAGTAAAGTTTTTTTTCTTTTGATAATATATTTATTGGGTTCAATTTTAGGTATTTTTAACTATAAATTAGTGTTTATATATTCTTTGCCATATAGAAAACACTGGAAAGTTTGCTGTACTTGGAATTAATAACCCTTGATTATTTAGTCATTCTTTAATATTTTATATTTGAGTTATCACTTTTGGCCATTTGTTTGTTTTTATTTTTGAGTTTTGGTTTGGTTTTGGTGAATTTATTCATTCTATGTTCCATTGCCTTAAACAAGGTATTTTCCTACCCTAGCAGTTTATTGTAGAAATTGATGTCTTTTTCTGTAAATTCTGTTAATGTGTTTGATTTAAATATTTTGTGTGCTGTTTGAACTGGTTAAAATTAACTTTAAAAATTCTATACTTATAATTTTTAAGGCAACCTGTACTTTAGTATTATGAAATGCCAGTGAAAAACAGTGGAATTCTTAATGTGTTTCAGGTGATCACAGTTTCAACTGTCTTTAGGTATTCAGAAACTCATTTATCAAATTTTACTAGCATATAAAGTGCCTGGCATTCTGCCAGGTATTGTTAATATAGTGATGAGCAAAAATAGATGTGGCTCTTGTTCTTATGAAGGTATGCATTATAATTAAGGAGGCATTCAAATTTTCACACTTACAAAATTAGGTCTACATTGCTGTAAAAATCTATCTGACTTTTGGAGGATTGGGATGTTTCCTTGAAGAATTGATATCTAAAATGAGCACTCAAGGCATAAGAATGATTAAACTGAGGAAAAAGGGAAAGCCATTCTCAATGGAGGAAATAAATGCCTGCAGAAGGAAAGATTGTGGTGAGAACAAAAACTGGGAAGAACAGGAGCACTGAGAATTAGTGATATGAAGTGAGGCTGGAAAAATAAGCAACCATGTTACTCAACATCCTAAGAGTAATGGCAATCACTAGACTTGGTTAAAAATTGGAGGTGGGAGATAGTTTTGAGGTAGATAGGAAGGAAAGGAATGGGATTAAATTTACATTTTGGAAAATTCACTCTGGTTAATTGTGGAACAGACATAATGAAGAGGATGTACCCTGTTTATATAAGATAGGGGAGAGTGAACAAGACTTGTCATATTTCAAGTTAGTGAAGAATTGAATTTGTCCAGGGTAGTTATGTAGAGAGGAATAAAGTACATAAATTTGAGAGATTTATTCCCAAAGTAAAATGTCAACATTTGATGATACATTGGATTTAGTCAATGAGGTGTAATTTTTAGTTCACTGTTCTATATTCACATCATAGATTTTTGTAGAATGAAAGCTTTAAGTGTTAGAACCTGATAAGTAGAAAGGGCAGGTGTTAATTTTCATCTTGAAAATTAAATTTAGACAAATAATGAGTAACATTAACTACATGTTAGAAGATAAAGCTCAAATTGATATTTCATCAAAGAAATAATATCAGTTTGGTTTCTATTCATTTTGGTAATTTAAAAGTATTTACTTAAAGTCAATGACTTTCAAATATATGTGAATTGGAATTTGAAAATAATTTATATTGTGCCAAAGAATATAACTTCTAAATTTTCAAATATTCTTATGTAGGTAGTTTCATGGCTAGCACTAAAATATTTCCAGGGTCAAGTGGTTGATGGCTTTGGCTCATTTTTCCAAATTGTGCAAATAAATCTGCATATTTTACAAATATATTAATATGTACAAGCAGAAGAAAGGTCTCAGCTCTTACATTTGAAGAAAGTAAAGGTGTATTGTCCAACTTGTAAAATTCTAGAATTTTCTTTTCCATAAAGATAATCTCTCACATTCCAATTTTAGTTTTGCTTTGCAAATTATATTTACTTAAATCTGTTTAATATCTTTTTACCTTATTTCCTTCTCCAACCTAATCATTTCTAACTTTTCTTTAGAAGTTGAATCTCTAACTTAATTAGAATAATCCCAAAAGTGTTTCCCCCCTCTCCGCTTTTTTCACTTCCAAACAAGAATCCAGTTAAGTGTTCTCCATTGTTTGTTGTTTATCTTTCTTTAATGCAAAACTTGACCTCAAATTCTTGATGCTGATTTTTTGAGCATTTATGTGTATAGATAATCCAATGATCAAATTATAGTTATTTCAAAAGAGTGTTTGTCAAACAGTTAAAATTTCCTTTTAACAAAATTGTTCTTCGTTTGATCTATTGTTTTCTTGTACATAGTGGAAAAACTAAGATTTTAGGCCAGAGAATGCTGTGTGTTAAGCATTCAAGATATCCTTGAATTTTTTATGGTACCTTTTGAAAATACCTATTCTAGTACTTATCACCATTTAATTTGTCACTATTTTAAAACTTCACTAACATTTAAATTTTCCTCTTAAATGTAATATGAGAAAGAATGGTTTAGAATACCCTACTTCTTTTGAAGACTTGATATAATATCCCCTGTACTATTTCATTTTGAGCTTCTCTGTTGAAGTAACTATTTGATATTCTCTTACTTGGTACATTTATCTTTTTTTAAATTTTTTTTTAGTTGTAGTTGGACACAACACCTTCTTAAAATTATTTATTTATTTTTATGTGGTGCTAAGGACCAAACCCAGGGCTTTGCACATACTAGGCAAGTACTCTACTGCTGAGCCACGCCCCGAACGACGTGGTGTGTTTCTCTTAAAATGACTTAGCTAGTGCCAATAAATTATTTTTATTTTTAAGTAGTTTTATAAAAAGTAGGTGTACCATTTAAAAACCTTGATATGGGTCAAAATTGCTTTAATATGATATCATCAAGCTTTAGTTTTTTGCCTTAATGGTCATCATCTTAATTACATCATAAATGTTTGATTTTTACTTATGCACTTTCTCATATAAGAAGAAAAGAAAATTGATTTGCTCAGGGTTATAGGGCAAGGCAACTATAAACTTGAGATAAAAATCAAGATTGATTTCTTAGAATGTTACCACTGATTTTACGGAAATAGGCCTCGCACTAAGAGTTAGGAATTAGAAATGAGAGAGTCATTTGGCAATAGACAGAATTTTAGGCAGCCTGGCAAGCAATTAAGACATTTCCAGACAATAGAACAAGATTCATGGTGAGTTGGTTGGTGGAATCTCAATTATGAAGACTAAGAGTAGGAAACTAGAGGATTTTTCTTGATGCATATTGACTAAGTCAAGAGATAATAAGAGACTACAGTTTGGGTTTTCTTATTGAAATGGCCCAATCAAATAGTCTCACAGTGAGGTTTTATAAGTCCTGCCCACATAGACAGCACTTTCTGGTTACTTTTAAGTATGAGCAGACCAAGGATCACCAGATTGATCTTAACAAACATTGAAGATTGATCCTAATAAAAATTGTGATATATAGCTATGATGAACATGATAGGGGGGATTTTAAGATTACTAAATATTCTTTGGTTATGAGAGTTTAACACTGTAGCTATGCTACAGTTTAGAAGTGGCTAATTCCCCCAAAGTTTACATGTTGTAATCATGGTCCCCAGTATGTCAGTGGGGAGAGGAGTTGGAACCTTTACAAGGAGGAACCTGGTTGGAGGTAGTTAGGTCATTGGGGGCATCACTGTCAACAAGACTGGGGTTATTTCTGACAGGACTGAGTTGTTACAAAGCAAGGCCATATTGCCTCCTTGGCTCCTTCTGCATGCACTCCTCTACTATGTTGAGAGGCAGACAAGGGTCCCTCGTTAGAGACCAGGCAGATGGACTGGCCCCAGAACTTCAAGCCAAAATCTCCCATTCTTTGTAAAGTACCTAGACTCAGGTATTTTGTTTTACCAATGAAAAACAGGCTATTATGCTAAGCTAATGAAACAGGAAATAGTACATATTATACCCTATATGGAAGGAAAATAGCTGAAAAACTAGCTTTTTTATTTTACCTGATCAATTTAGACACTCATATAAATTTAATAGACCGGCTTTGTTTAATATTTACAAATAAACATTATAAATCTATATACTATCTATATATACTCTTATGTTTAAGATTTACTTTCATGGTTTGAACACGGATAAGAATTGTTTCCCTTTGGTGAAATAATCTCTCATCAATTTTGGCTTTCCCTTTTGAAATGAATGGTTTACTCTTAAAACTTTTAGTAATTTTAATTATTTCAAAAGCACTAATTCATTATTTCAAATTTGAGTGCTGAACTCTTTACTTGACAGTTACTACTTCCTATGTGAGAGGTCCAGTGGCCCAGAACTTAGCTTTCAATTTTATTAGAAGCATTTTCCTGACCTATCAAGAATTATTAAACACATTTATCAGATTGGAAAAGATTTTCACAAGTCAGTTTTTTGAAAAGTTAACAATTAAATTTTATGAAAAGGTTATAAAACTTCAGCTTGATCATTTATTACCTAGTTCTGTCTTTATGAAATTTTTTTTCTAAAGTTTTTAAATTGTCCTCCATATTTATAAATCATCTTTTCTACCTAGTGGTATAAACAAAGAGATCTTTTGATCATCTAAATTTCAGCCTCTGTGAAACAACAAGACTGATACTGTACTCCTCGACATAGTGTCTCAAGGAGTTGGCTTATGAGTAATGCATACAAGCTGTCCTTTGTAAATGGGAGTTTTTCAGTTAGCAATGAGGGGGAAATATCACAGAATCTAACTGTAGGAACCTTATAGGGAGTGCAAAGTCATCAAGCTGGAAAGTTCCCACAGAACCTTCTAATAAGAAGATGTGGAAAGGTGAAAGGCAGTTAAGTAAATGGACCTTTTCAAAGAAGGAAACTTAATTCCTATTAGGTAGGATAGAAAACTTTCCAGGCAGGTCATCTGAGCTATGGCAAAACAAAATCTTTAGATCTATAATATGAAGTAGGAATGTATCCTTGGGCATGGGTCTTGAGAAATCATGTCATGGTATTTTTGCTGAGATTAGTTGAGAACTTGCAAACCTACTGCAAGGGTAAAAAATGTATTTTGTAAAGGAAGTACTTAATTTAGAACCTATTCTTATACTTATTTTTCTTTGTGAATTGTTTTTCCTAAATTTCAAATGATAAAACTAGTTCTTATATAAGAAGATTGTATAATGTACATCTTCTGATACATTTTATTTCTTTTTTCAGGAGTCAAGTCTGGTCTTGATACATATTTATATACTTTAAAGGATTATTGAATATTTGCCTTCTTTTTCTTCCATCATTTTCCCTTTTTATTCTTTGAGTTTCTTGGTATTTGGGCTTCAAGAATGAATTATTTGAGCCATTTTCTTAGTTTTTTTCTTCAAGAACTAATTATGAAACTTGTGATGCATAATTATGAAATTGGAATTATGAAATTCAAGATGAGGTACTTTTAATATAATGGTGCCTTTAAGATTACAATGCTATGAGTAAAGGGGTAGATGAAATGTCTTATTGTCCATTTGAATCTCAATCTGGGATGGCATCTGCTGATCCAGTATAAAAAATAGTTGACACATGCTTATAACACCTAGTTTTATCTTTAGAAATTCAGTGACTAATTCCCTTGATGATCCAGTTCAGACTTTCTTTTGAAGTTGGGAGATGAGTTTGACATCCCTTTTTTGTTCTCTTTTATGGACTCTGTATGTACATAATATTACCTTTGACTTTTCCTATAGTAAAGCAGTTTTCAGGTGAGAACATTTATGCATTAATGTGAAAACATATTAACATTTAAACACAAAATGTATAGAGAAGCAATTTAATGTGAAGGAGAAACAAAACATTTACCTCTTTCTCTTGGGGCTGACAGTGTTCTCACAGTGGTATCTGTTATGGGAGTCTGAATAGAATTCTCTACCAAACCAGCTGTTTTGTGTTTTACTCTTTGATGTATATTAGGAAGATTATTACAATTAAATATTGGGCCCTTATTGTTAGATGTTTTAAAACTGCATAGTTCTGCTTTAACATCTCTGCATTTCTCTACTTAAACAGTTTTCTCTAAATAAATAGTTCTAAGGAAAAGAAGCAAAATGATGCTTTACAGCTTTTACTGCTTACCACCATTAAAAAATGTATTAGTTAAAATTCATGGGATTTGAAATACTTAATTTACAGACATTTATAACAGTTTCTCCATATTTTAGTGCAGTTTCATCATCCCATCCATTTATCTTAAGTAATATTTAGAGTTTGTATATATGTTTAGATTCTGTCTTACTACTGCAAAAAGGAAATGGATTTAAGAAACTAAAGTATTTTTTGTAATAACTCCTGTGATTTTAAATACTTATTGTCTAAAATCAAAATAACAAAGACACCAAAGTTAAACTTCTCTCTGAAATACTTGAAAAGTTTGGGTAGAAGTCTACACAGACTAATTATTTCATTATGAAAAACATGAATTTTTTATTATTATTATTGGTTGTTCAAAACATTACAAAGCTCTTGACATATCATATTTCATACATTTGATTCAAGTGGGTTATGAACTCCCATTTTTACCCCGTATACAGATTGCAGAATCACATCGGTTACACATCCGTGTTTTTACATATTGCCATACTAGTGACTGTTGTATTCTGCTACCTTTCCTATCCTCTACTCTCCCCCTTCCCCTCCCTTCCCATCTTCTCTCTCTACCCCATCTACTGTAATTCATTTCTCTCCCTTGTTTTTTTTTTCCCTTTCTCCTCACATCCTCTTATATGTAATTTTGTATAACAATGAGGGTTCTCCTTCCATTTCCATGCAGTTTCCCTTCTCTCTCCCATTCCCTCCCACCTCTCGTCCCTGTTTAATGTTAATTTTTTTCTCATGCTCTTCCTCCCTGCTTGGTTCTTAGTTGCTCTTCTTATATCAAAGAAGACATTTGACATTTGTTTTTTAGGGATTGGCTAGCTTCACTTAGCATAATCTGCTCTAATGCCATCCATTTCCCTTCAAATGCCATGATTTTGTCATTTTTTAGTGCTGAGTAATACTCCATTGTGTGTAAATGCCACATTTTTTAATCCATTCATCTATTGAAGGGCATCTAGGTTGGTTCCACAGTCTAGCTATTGTGAATTGTGCTGCTATGAACATCGATGTAGCAGTATCCCTATAGTATGCTCTTTTAAGGTCTTCAGGGAATAGTCCAAGAAGGGCAATAGCTGGGTCAAATGGTGCTTCCATTCCCAGCTTTCCCAGGAAATCTCCATACTGCTTTCCAAATTGGCCACACCAATTTGCAGTCCCACCAACAATGTACAAGTGTACCCTTTTCCCCACATCCTCGCCAGCACTTGTTGTTTGACTTCATAATGACTGCCAATCTTACTGGAGTGAGACGGTATCTTAGGGTGGTTTTGATTTGCATTTCTCTGACTGCTAGAGATGGTGAGCATTTTTTCATGTACTTGTTGATTGATTGTATGTCCTCCTCTGAGAAGAGTCTGTTCAGGTCTTTGGCCCATTTGTTGATTGGATTATTTGTTTTCTTATTGTTTAATTTTTTGAGTTCTTTGTATACTCTGGATATTAGGGCTCTATCTGAAGTGTGAGGAATAAAAATTTGTTCCCAGGATATAGGCTCCCTGTTTACCTCTCTTATTGTTTCTCTTGATGAGAAAAAAACTTTTTAATTTGAGTAAGTCCCATTTGTTGATTCTTGTTATTAACTCTTGTGCTATGGGTGTCCTATTAAGGAATTTGGAGCCCGACCCCACAGTATGTAGATTGTAGCCAACTTTTTCTTCTATCAGACGCGAAGTCTCTCATTTGATATCAAGCTCCTTGATCCATTTTGAGTTAACTTTTGTGCATGGCAAGAGAAAGTGATTCTGTTTCATTTTGTTGTATATAGATTTCCAGTTTTCCCAGCACCATTTGTTGAAGATGCTATCCTTCCTCCATTGCTTTTAGCCCCTTTATCAAATATAAGTTAGTTGTAGTTTTGTGGATTGGTCTCTGTGTCTTCTATTCTCTACCATTGGTCCACCCACCTGTTTTGGTACCAGTACCATGCTGTTTTTGTTACCATTGCTCTGTAGTACAGTTTGAAATCTGGTATCGCTATACCTCCTGATTCACACTTCCTGCTTAGAATTGCTTTTGCTATTCTGGGTCTTTTATTTTTCCATATGAATTTCATGATTGCTTTCTCTATTTCTACAAAAAATGCCCTTGGGATTTTGATTGGCATTGCATTAAACCTATAGAGAACTTTTGGTAATATCGCCATTTTGATGATGTTAGTTCTGCCTATCCATGAACAGGGTATATTTTTCCATCTTCTAAGATCTTCTATTTCTCTCTTTAGGAATCTGTAGTTTCATTGTATAAATCTTTCACCTCTTTTGTTAAGTTGATTCCCAAGTATTTTATTTATTTTTTTTTTAGGATATTGTGAATGGGGTGGTTGTCCTCATTTCCATTTCAGAAGATTTGTCGCTGATGTACAGGAATGCCTTTGATTTATGCATGTTGCTTTATATCCTGCCACTTTGCTGAATTCATTTATTAGCTCTAGTAGTTTCTTTGTAGACTCTTTTGGGTCTGCTAGGTGTAGAATCATGTTACTCGCAAATAGTGATAATTTAAGTTCTTTTCCTATCTTTATGTCTTTAATTTCTTTCATCTGTCTAATTGCTCTGGCCAGTATTTCGAGAACTATATTGAATAGAAGTGGTGAGAGAGGGCATCCCTGTCTTGTTCCAGATTTTAGAGGGAATGCCTTCAGTTTTTCTCCATTTAGAATGATGCTAGCCTGAGGCTTAGCATAGATAGCTTTTACAATGTTGAGGTAAGTTCCTGTTATCCCTAGTTTTTCTAATGTTTTGAACATAAAGGGATGCTGTACTTTGTCGAATGCTTTTTCTGCGTCTATTGAGGTGATCATATGGTTCTTATATTTAAATCTATTGATGTGATGAATAACATTTATTGATTTCTGTATATTGAACCAGCCTTGCATCCCAGGGATGAATCCTACTTGATCATGGTGCACAATTTTTTTGATATGTTTTTGTATCCGACTCGCCAGAATTTTATTGAGGACTTTTGCATCTAGGTTCATTAGAGATATTGGTCTGTAGTTTTCTTTCTTTGAGGTGTCTTTGTCTGGTTTCAGGATCAGGGTGATGTTGGCCTCATAGAATGAATTTGAAAGAGCTCCTTCTTTTTCTATTTCCTGAAATAACTTGAAAAGTATTGGTATTAACTCTTCTTTAAAGGTTTTGTAAAACTCCGCTGTATACCCATCCGGTCCTGGGCTTTTCTTGATTGGAAGTCTTTTGATGGCTTCTTCTATTTCCTCCCTTGTTATTGGTCTGTTTAAATTGTGTGTATCTTCCTGACTCACCCTGGGCAAATCATATGACTTAAGAAATTTATCAATATCTTTACTATCTTCTATTTTATTGGAATGTAGAGTCTCAAAATAATTTCTAATTATCTTCTGTATTTCTGTAGCGTCTGTTGTGATATTGCCTTTTCATCCCATATATTAGTAATTTGAGTTCTCTCTCTTCTTCTCTTTATTAGCATGGCTAAGGGTCTGTTGATCTTATTTAGTTTTTCGATGAACCAACTTTTAGTTTTGTCAATTTTTTCCATGGTTTCTTTTGTTTCAATTTTGTTGATTTCTGCTCTGATTTTAATTATTTCTTGCCTTCTGCTACCTTTGCTGGTGTTTTGCTCTTCCTTTTCTAGGGTTTTGAGATGAAGTATGAGCTCCTTTATTGATTGGTTTTTTCTTTTTCTTTTTTTTTTTTTTTTTTTTTTTTTTTTTGAGGAATGAACTCCAGGCAATGAATTTTCCTCTTAAAACTGCTTTCATTGTGTCCCATAGATTCCGATATGCCATGTCTGTATTTTCATTTATCTCTAAGAATTTTTTTATTTCCTCCTTTATGTCTTCTGTAACCCATTGATCATTCAGTAACTTATTGTTCATTTTCCAGGTGATGCAGGATTTTTCCTTCCTTCTTTTATCATTGATTTTCAGTTTCATTCCATTATCATCAGATAAGATTATCTCCACACCTTTATATTTACTAAGAGTTGCCCTATGGCATAATATATGGTCTATCTTTGAGAAGTATCACTGTGCTGCTGAGAAGAACGTATACCCGGTTGATGATGGTTGATGTATTTTATATATGTCAGTTAAGTCTAGGTTATTGATTGTGTTATTGAGTTCTATAGTTTCTTAATTCAGCTTTTGTTTGGAGGATCTGTCCAATGGTGAAAGCGGTGTGTTGAAGTCACCCATAATTATTGTGTTGTGGTCTATTTGATTCTTGAACTTGAGGAGAGTTTGTTTTATGAACATTACAGCACCATTATTTGGTGCATACATATTGATAGTTGTTATGTCTTGTTGGTGAATGGTTCCTTTTAACAGTATATAGTGTCCTTCTTTATCCCTTTTGAGTAACTTAAGTTTGAAGTTGATTTTATTTGATATGAGTGTGGCCCCTCCTGCTTGCTTCCAAGGACCATATGAGTGGTATGATTTTTTCCCAACCTTTCACCTTCAGCCTGAGTATGTCTTTTCCTGTCAGATGAGTCTCCTGAAGGCAGCATATTGTTGGGTCTGTTTTTTTAATCCAAGTTACTAGCCTATGTTGCTTGATTGGTGAGTTTAAGCCATTAACATTTAGGGTTACTATTGATATATGCTTTGTACTTCCAGTCATGTTTACTTATTTATTTATTTTAATTTGGCTTGTTTGTCCTCTTTGGTTATTTCCCCACCCCCCTTTACTAAGTTACCTCCCACTGTTGGTTTATTTCATTCAATAGGTTGCTCATTCCTTTGGTTTAGACCTCTATACCTTCCTCTATCCCAATGACTCTTAAGTTTGGTTTTTTTATGACATCCCATATCTCTTGGATGTTTTGCTTGTGGTTTTTTACTAGCCTTTCTGTGTTGACTATAGTCTTTTCGAGTTGATAAACTTTGTCTTCATTATCTGATGTTCTGACTTCTATTTGATCTAGTCTATTTGTAATATTCTCATTTGAGTTTTTGATTTGGTTTATGGTTTCCTGCATTTCTAGGATTACTGTTTGATTTTTTTTCAAAATCTCTATCTCCTGGTAGAGTTCATTTTTGCTTTTTGAATCTGTTTATGTAATTCATTTTCAAAGTATTCTTTCATTGTTTGGACTTGCTGTTTAATGACTTCTTTACCATTCCATTGCATCTGAGTCAGGTATGCCTTGAGTTCTTTCTCTGTCCATTTTTCTGGTGCCTCTAGATTCTCCTGTAAATTTAAGTTGTCCTGCATTGTTTGTAATCCTTTTTTCCCTTGTTTTTTCATGGTACTCACATTACTTTCTAACTCTGTTTGACTGCTGTGTTTTCTTCTATAAATTTGTTTTAGTTTTGTATAGCTCCAAGATCTCTCCTTTGTGTTGGGAGACAATGTTTAGAGATGTTGGATTTAATTGTGATTTAAGGTAAATTCATTAGTTTCATTAAAGGCCTATAGATTTTATGGCATATATAGAATTGAGGTTTGAACTTAGGATTTTATGTTTTGGTCGGGCGATTTGATGGTATGGAGATTAGTATATCTTAGCTTCTTTGGGGGGTTGCTTAAATGCAGGCAGATATTAACAAGAGAATAGACAGGAGTACTTGGGGGTAGTTAAGGGCTTAGGCGGACTATAAACCGTCTCCTAATATTCATCTGTTCTATCGCTGAACTTGCTGCGATGGGGTTGGATATGTCAGAAACTGGCGATGGTGACGTCAGCTCTCTAAGATGGTGGCCACTGCCTTCCTCGGTGGGGTGTCTGGTGTGGAGGGCAGATCTGGAATGTTTCTCTCCCCCGTCTCAAACCCAGAACTTAGCCTGCAGCACTGTGAGGGCACAGTTGGCAGGACCCCACAGAATCCGTAGCACCATTTCTCTGCATTGCTGGCACGTTAGCACGCAGGCTCCGGCTGGTGGGCGGGCCGCTGATCAATCAGCCTGAATTTCCAGGTGCATGGTTCACTCACAATTGAGCCGCAGTAACTGATCCTCGGGTGTTGAAATCCTACCTCTAGCTTTCAGTGCACCCCAATTTTGCTGGAAATTCCTAACAAGATAGCTTCTGCCCGTTCTAAACTCACTAATCACCTTCGCAGTAATGCGGTACACAGGGATGATGCACTCTATTTGCCACCATCTTCCGGGAGCCTCTCAAAACATGAATTTTTAATCAAACTTTTTCCTACATGCTTTGCATACTTTGGGGCATCAGAAACTTGGGGTTATGTTAATGTGCAGTACCATCCTAGTACTAAAAGTTTTTATTTTTAATTATTTTGAACAGAAATGTCTCCAAATATAAATGTTCTTGCCTCCTTAAACAAAGTTAACATTAATTGTATGTAGTATTTCTTTGCTCCAACTCTGAATGTCCTCATGCTCCTACATTTGTGTATTTGGTTTTGGGGTATTTTCTAAATCATTTCCTTTTAGTTATTTCTTGATCATGTCAGTGATATTGGAAGAGAGCTCTTCTCCTGGGAATTTGTTTATTTTTTGTTACAATATAATACAAGTAAGTGTCCAAAGAAGATAAACTGTTGTTAATAGAAGGGCCTAACTGTGTAAAATGTATAAATTCTATGAGCTTTCATCAATACTGTGGATCAGTGTTGATGAGTCAACACCTCTAGCTGTGTCCATAATTGGGGGGGGGGGTGGAATTGTAGCCAGTAGAATTGATAGCAGATTAAGGCAAAATCTTAGGTATTTCATTGTATGACCATCACTAAGTCTTAATAAGTTTGATTTGTTTTGTTGTTGTTTGTTACCCTCTGCCTAGAATATGATTATAAATTCCTGCTTGGCACTCATGGTCTAATTTTGAAATACTTTTGCATTATGGTTGTCATTTCTTCTACTTCTTTGTTCCTATTTTTTCCATGCCCTACCTTCTTGTGACAGAAAGCACTTGATTTGTTTTTCCACATTACCTAATATAGCAAACATTTGGCATTGTATTAAATACTGTTGAAATGTAAGGATTAATAATATCTTTTAATCATTTACTGAGTGTTGTCTGTTGGGAACTATGCTAAGTATCTTACTTGTATTTATGTTTCACTATTTGATGTAAACAATCTCTAAAGTACCATTTTCATCTATATTTTATAATCTGTGGCCAATTAAAAAATGTCAAATGAACAAATTATAGGAAAATGAAATCCAATAATTTTGCTAGAGTGGAGTAGAGTCTGAAGGGAGAGGTGGATGCAGATGAATTGACACTTGAATGAAAGAACATGATAAGTTTTAGAATTATATGAGAAGTCAGCTGTATTCTAGGTTTAGAAAAAGACGTGTGATATGTGAAACATCATACTATTTTTGGAGAGTAGCGATTGATTTTATAGTTAAACCATCCTGTTGCTAGAAGATATTAGGATGAAGTCAGAAGCTGGGGGTTCAGATATCAAACTAGCTTAAATAACCAAATTTATTCCCAGATTATCTTCATTTATATTAATGTTTATCTTAAGTTAAAAGACAAAAAACATGAATATCCAAAGCATGAATGTAATGCAAATTTATTAAAGTAGAGCAAATCACTTAATAAGCAATAAATTTCTCTCAAACCATGATGAAATGTTTTAAGTATTATAAATTTGAGTACTGTGATTGTTTTTCAGTCATTGAAACCTTGTTTAAAATATTAGGGGGAAAGAATTGTTTGGGGGAGGGATGGAGAATATCCTTTTCTTTTTATTCATACTAATTAAGGCCTACCTTGGATATATTATTGGTATTGAGTAGACTCAGTTTCATTAATCTCCTTAGGCACTCATTTTCATATTGAAACACATGAAGTCTGCATATGTTGAGATTCCCTTATTTGTAGTTTTGTTAAAATTGTGTCATTGAATAGCATGAGGAGAAAGAGGAAAAAGCATATCAGGTGTGAATAGGAAGAACAAACATTCATGTGATACAAGCAGAATCAAAGCCTATCCAGAACATCAGGTTTTAATTCTTTTGCTTTAGTTAACAGACAACTCTAAAATTTCAGAGGTTTCCACAGTGGCATTAAAGAAGAGGGCAAAAAGAGCTGTCCATCCTCTAGGGAAGGAGGAATATTTGACTACTGACAGGACAGTGTTTAGAAATGCCTACTGGGGGTGATAAACAGAATTTAATTAAGTCTCTTATATTTAAATTCTCTACATCATAATCCCCCCACACTTTTTTTTTTCTTTTGCCAGAACTGGGAACTACAACTCCCTCTGCACATCACCCAAACACACACCCCAAAGTTTATTTCTCTCATCTATACATTGACTGAGGTGTGCTCTGTGTGCTTCCTTTACTGTAAGATGTGGCTTGAAGGAACATGTAGCACTCCTGACAGAGGGTAAGAATGGGACTTCCACAAAACTTGACAGAACTCTTATAGCTTCTGTTGGGAGCTAACATAATGGCACTTCCAGGTACGTGTCTCTGGCCCAAACAAGTCACCTGGCCAAACATGATATAACTGCAGCAAGAGAGTTGACCCTTCCCATAGAAAGGGACTTCAGGTTCTCAGCAATAAGCAGTGAAGTAGTGATATTTAATCATCTTAAGGAAGGGGAGGAGCAATTAATTGGAAACAATAATGTCATCTACCACAGTAGATTAGTTTGTGTCCTGGTGACTTAAGAGAGTTTAATTCTGATGATCCAAAGAGTCTTTTCTTAGAAATAAAGAGAAATTTTTTCAGATTTAGTGTGCCTTTTACCTTTGTGTTTGTATAATGCTAACTTCTGCCATCTGTAAAAGTCATTTTTTCTTTAATTATGTTGGATATTCATATGCTCAAGTTAGCCTTTTCACTACTGTATTTTATTAAGAAAACAGGTGACATCTCTTAAATGGTGTTTATATAAACGAGAGTAAACAGTGATTTGAAAGACTATTTTCCCAGAGATGTTCATAATAGCATCCTAGATGCATAGGAGAGTTACTCACAAAGTAGACAACTTGAGGCATTAGTTGTCCTACAGCAGAAATCAGTTGAGAAGAGCTGTAAGGATTTTCAAAGTAAGCTGTGTAGTCACGATAGTGGGAGAAAAGACCCACTCATTAATAACTGTGATGAGTATAATGTAAGAGTAGCTCATGTCCATCAGCCATTCCTTCTACTGCCTTTTTTCCACTGTATATTTAGAGTATTTTTCTGGACAAAGATCTTCAAAGTGTTTTTCATTGTTGCCTGCCCTGATGACTTTACAACACAAATTGTAGTATTCTATGGAGATGGCCTGGGGCTTTTGTACGTTTTTGGAAAAATAATGGAAAAAGTAATTCTGTCCTACCTATGTTCAAGTGATATTTGAGAATATTTGATAAATGGCTTATAAAAATGATGGGAATAGATTCTAAGTATAGTTGGTGGGCAAAAAGTTGGTATTAAGCAGATTATAAGGTGATTTTAAAGTAAAATTTTACTTAAAGGTAAATTATACACCGACTAGCTTGTTTTTTGAAGAGGCTTTTAGCACTATAAAAAGTCTGCAAACTAAAATGTCATTTATTTATATGTTTTATATGCCTGAAGTTAGGTTAGGCTTTTGGAGGTTCTTTAATTACTCATGACAGCAGATTGTTCTTGATAATAGTGAAAAGTATAATGAATAAACTTTAAAGATCTTTTATTAATAATCTACTTATATTTAGCTAACATAGTCCTTATGTTTCACTACATGTTCAAAAGGATAGCTAGTGTTGCACATTTTCAAAGGTTTATGGTAATCAGTGAATAATTATCTTGATAGTACAGAGAGCTGCATGAAAAAAGGATACTTCATTCACAATTGTAGGATATAAGATAGCCCCATTACGCCTTGAATTTATCCCTCCTTTTCTTCTGTGGCACTTTACCAATTAAAGGTGGGTAAAGTTAGATAACGTGTAAAGCCTTAATTTTTAGCAATCCCTTTTGAACAATAAACTGGCTAAATAGAAGGTGTTTACTCTAACATTCCTCTGACCAGAGAATCTAATTTTTATCAGACTAATATAGAGAATTGCTTTTAGGATAAAATCATTTTGATTGTGAGTCATCTTATATAGCTAAAAGCAAGCAGTATTTAAATATTTATCTCTTAAGTTTTTGATGTTTTTCTGTTGATAGTAACTAAAAGTTTAGATGCTTTTCTTATTAAAATTTTCTTCTAAATGGAACTAGGGATGAAAGTTACTACTGACTTCAGTAATTAAGAATTACCGTATTGGAATCTTAATTATAATCAGTGGCTAATTAAAGCAGAATAAAGGATTAGCATGCATTTTTTGAACTTCATATTAGGTAATAAGAAAATTATCTAATTTAAAAATTTTTAAAGAAATTTTTAAAATATTCATGAAAATATAGCAACATGTTTTTTTTTTTTCATGAGTTAAACTGTGATTTTAAGTGCATCAACTAAGTCTACCATCTAATAAGCTTGACTGTTAAAAATAAAATTTACGGCTGCATGGATAGATTGGGAAAATAATTCTAACAATGAAATCTAAAGCTGTTACTATATTAA
The DNA here is from genome assembly GCF_045843805.1 of Urocitellus parryii. Lineage (NCBI taxonomy): Eukaryota > Metazoa > Chordata > Mammalia > Rodentia > Sciuridae > Urocitellus > Urocitellus parryii. Next base: position 58,365,860 of record NC_135539.1, on the reverse strand, counting down.
GTTTTAGAAATGGAAAATCTGAGGAGTAGAATATTCTTCATATTCTTCACATTTACATAGGTATTATATGAAAGTTTTATTTCACTTTATCCTTTGTAATTATTTCTTTTATGTACCATAAGAAAAATATGGGAGCTATAATACCTCTCCAAAATATTTTGCTTTAGCACTGTAAAACACACTGAATTAAATGAAATTCTTTATTTCTGTTCACACTTGCACAGCAAATCACTACATTTATTATTAGTGTATTACCAAATTTGCAACATGGATCATTCTGCTACAAATCTTTGTATTAGGAAGCTTGTTCACAGATGTTTAAATTAATTGGTAAAAATTTTTTACAAATAAATTGGTAAAAATTAGTGTTGCAATTTATATTAAATAAAAATTTAAAATTTAGTTGAATAGAGGGTGGTTTTATAAATTCTGATTTCATCAGTAAACATTTAATTATGTAAAAAACTTTCACTGATACTATTTTTCTGTAGTAATCTAGAAGGCATTGTAAACACTCAAAATAAGCAAGCCAGGCTCACTTTGGAAGACTTGTGGGTGAGAACTTATTTTCATTAGCATTTACTATTATCCCTTCTACCCTCCCTTCTTCTCCCTTCTGGTATTAAACACACTTAAAATAAGTGGTAGGATTAAGAAGAGTTAATTCCCAATGAGTTTAACAAATTGCCTGTTAATTACAAAGGAATTTAACAAATTGGCCTATCACTGACGCCAACAGAGCAAAACATGATTTTTCAATTCTTCAAGACAAAATTTGTTTTATTTGAAGCACTTACATTTGGTGTTTTTATTATATGGGACTTGGCCAGTACAATTGGGATGTTTTTGGAAGGAAAAGGGGAGTTTCTGTTTAGGTTGGTAACATATGGTTTTATTGTTGTTACCCACATGTGGAATTTTGAGATACTTGTTTCACATATCACAATGTGCCATGCATGAAGATAACTGCATTTGTTGTACATGGATGTTTAACCATTACCTCAAAACTCTGAAAGTTCACAGCCATTCATTCTTCCATCAGAACTGATTTCCCTTTCTAGCTGCTTCTCCTTTTCTCTTTCAGTTCCTATCAGTCCTTTTTTCTTCCAGTTTCCCCACCTTCCTACCTTTCACAGTTCTGTTCTTTCTATCTAGAATTCCCCACATTGTTTCTTCTTTCTGACAATAGCCAATATCTTCTTTACAAAGAAGATATTTTGGCTCTTGAGATGTTAAGACATATTTACACCCCAATACCTGTAGAATAAAAGGAAGCATGTTTAACACTTAACAAATGTTATAAGTCAGCAAACTTTGGCTCTCAGATCAAATCAACCCACCACCTATTTTTGTAAAATGATGTTTTATTAGAACACAGCCACAGTCATTTGTTTTGCTGCTGAGTTTTTTTTTTCTTTTTACATAGTCATAACCAGAGGCAATAAATATATAGTGCACTTTTCATTAGAATTCATTTAAATTAATTCCTTTCTAGGTTAGCAAAACATTTTTTTTTAATTTGTAACCTTTGGAACTTAGACACATAGTATCAGGCAGTTCTCTTAAGTCCATGTTCCACTCCTGCATTTTCTGAAACCTTTAATGCCAAAGTATTTGATATAAACTTTTTTGTGTGGCTAAAAATGTGGAATCTTCCTGGGTTCTCTCAACTTTTCCCAAAACATCACTTCATAGGAATATTGAAGAAATGTTTTGATAATATTGTCCACCATCTCATCCCCCTAAAAGGTGTTTTGTTTTACTTGTATTCTGAGAGTGTTTTATTATTTATTATAAGTTGACATCTTATATGAATTCCTGGGATACAAAGTAATACAATGTGGACTACAGTGTGGAGTCATTAAATCACATTAATTAATGCTCTGTCACCTCAGATACTTAAATTTTTTGGTGAAAACATTTAAAATTAACCTTCTTAGCAATTTTGAAATGAACAGTATTTATTATCTGTATTCACCATGCTATATAATAGAAGTTTTTTTTTAAAGTTACTCTGGCATGTAATGTTATCCCCTTTGACATTATGTCCCCATTTCTTCCACTTCTATAAGCACCACTCTACCTCTCTGCGTCTGTGAATTCAGTTTTTAGAGTTCGTATATGTGAGGACAAAAAATATTTCTTTCTATGCCTGACTTATTTCACTTAGCATATGTTCTCCAGTTCTTTCCATGTTGTTGTAAATAATAATTTTCTTTAAAACTAAGTAGCATTCCATTGTCTCTATATACTACATTTATTCTTTCATCTGTTGAGGGACATTTAACTTAATTCTATAACTTGGCTATTATGAGTAGGGCATCAAAGAACATTGGAATACACACATCTCTTTGATTTCAGATCTTTTGGGTAAGTACCCAGAAGTGATATTGCTGGATCTTATGTTAATTCTTTTTTTTTTTTTTTTTTTTTTTTTTGGTGCTGTGGATCAAACCCAGGGCCTTCTTGTGCATGCAAGGCAAACACTCTACCAACCTGAGCTATATCCCCCCCCATTAATTCTATTTTAATTTTTCAAGGAACCTACTTGTAGTTTTCTAGAATGGTTATGCTAATTTACATTTATTCCCAGTAATATAAAGGGGTTTCCTTTTCTCTATTTACTCATCAGCCCTTGTTATTTTCATCTTTTTATAAAAGCCATTGTGGGGCTAGATTTGTGGCTCAGCGCTAAAGCGCGTGCAAGGCCCTGGGTTCAATTCTCAGCACCACACAAAAATAAGTAAGTAAAATAAAGGTATTGTATCCAACTACAACTAAAAAATAAATATTTTTAAACAAAAGCCATTGTGGCAGATGTGAAATATTATCTCATGTGGTTATAATTTACATTCTCCTAATGAATAGTGATATTATTTTTTTTCATATGTATGCTTCCCTTTGTCTGACTTCTTTTAAGAAATATTTATTCAGATACCTTGATTATTTTTAATTGGGTTTTTGTTTTCTTCTGAGTTTTTTGAGTTCCTTATATACTTATGTTTGGAAAGTAATCCTTTAGCAGATGTACAGTTTATAAATATTTTCTCCTGATTTATAGGTTGTCTTTATACAGTTTCCTTTGCTGTTTAGAAGGTTTTTAATTTGATGTAATTCCATTTTTCTGTTTTTGTTGCATGTGCTTTTAGGATCAACTCCAAAATAATCATTGCCCAGATCAATGTCATTGCTAGTTTTCCTCTGTTTTCTTCTAGCAGTTTTACAGTCCTTGGTCTTACATTTAAGTTTTCTTTCATTTTGTATATGGGATGAGGTAAGGTTTCAATTTTGTCCTTCTACATGAGGAAATCCAGTTTTCTCAATACCATTCATTAAGACCTCCCTTTTGACATGGAGGGTTAATTTCTGGGCTCTCCATTCTGTTCCATTGGGAATTGTGTTTTGTTTTTGTTGTTTTGTTTCTTTGCCAATAAGATGGTGCTTTAATTGCAATAACTTTGTAATACATTTTAAAAATAGTGTCTGGCTTTGTTCTTTTTGTTCATGGTTATATTGGCTATGTGGGATCTCATGTTCTATATGAATTTTAGGAATAAGATTTTTCTATTTCTATGAAAATGAGGTTACAATTTTATTCAGGATTGCACTGAATCTGTATATCACTTTGGGTGATATGAACATTTTAACAGTGCTAATTCTTCCAATTCATGGTCATAAGGGACTATTATGAACAATTATATACCAACAAATTGAATAACCTAGAAAAAATGGATTTCCTAGATAAATACAACTGTCAAGACTGAATCATGAAAAAATAGAAAATCAGACCAATAACACATGAGATTTAATCAGTAAAAAAAAAATCTTCCATCAAATAAAAACTTGACACCTGTTGGCATCACAGCTGAATTCTACTAAGCATTTAAAGAAAACAACTAATACCATTCCTTCTCATATTCTTCCAGAAAATCAAAAAGAGGAGAATCTTCCAAGCTCTTTTATGAGAACAGCATTATCCTGATACAAAACCAAACAAGGATATTACAAGAAATGAAAATTGTAGGCCACTATTCTTGATAAATATACATGTGAAAATTCTCAGCAAAATTCAGCAAACACATGAGAAGGATAATTCACTAGACTAAGTAAGATTTATCCATGAGACAAAAGGATGGTTCAACATATATAAATTAATAAATATGTCACATTAACAGAATGAAGGAGAGAAGCTGTATAATCATCTCAGTAGATGCAGAAAAAAAAAGCATTTTACATTATTCAGCATCAATTCATGATAAAACTCATCAAATTAGGCATAGAAGGAATTTACCTCAGCACAGTAAAGGTCGCATATAAGAAGCCCATTACTTCCCAACAGGGAAAACTAAAAAGTCTTTCCTGTAAGGTTTGGAAGAAGACAAGGACATCCATGCTCAGTTGTATTCAACAAGGTATTGAGAGTCCTTGCCACAGCAGATTGGCTAGAAAAGAATTAAAAGGCATTCAGCTGAAGGAAAAGTTGAAATTTTCAGTGTGCTGATAGTGTGATCTTATATATATAACTAAAGTCTGAATGTTTTCTCTGATTAGTGCATGCTGATCTTCAGTGGGCGGGGGGTGGGCATGGGAAGAATGGAGGAACTTTGGATTGGCAAAGGGGAGGGTAGGGAGGCATTATAAGAGTAGGAAAGATGGTGGAATGAGATGGACATCATTACCCTAGGTACATATATGATTGCACAAATTTTGTGTCTCTATCCCATGTACAACCAGAAAATTGAAATATTGCACTCCATTTGTGTATGATGGATGGAAATGCATTCTGCTGTCATGTACAACTAAGTAGAACAAATAAAAAATTTTTAAAATATATAACACCCTACAGATTCTATTAAAAACTGCTAAAACTAGTGAACACATACAGTTAATTTGCAGGATACAAAAACCTATACACAAAAACAAGTATTTCTATACACTAACAACAAACTGAAAAAAAAAATCAAGAGTGCTTCCATTCACAATAATTACCTCTAAAACCCATTTAGAAATATAACTAAGGAGGTAAATTATAAAACATGATAAAAGAAATTGAAGATTCAAATAAATGGAAAAATATCCTGTATTCATGGATTGGAAGAATTAATACTGTTTTGTTTTTAACTAAGGGAAAAAAAAACAATTTTTTTTTCTTTTTTTCTATTTACATTGTAGTTTTAAGTAATACTTATAAATTCTAAATAATATTTTAAAATTCATTTGATATCTTTCCTCATCATTTATTTGAAAAAAAAAAGGTTGAAGTGGAACAGTTGTGAATAGAAAGAATGACTCTTTATCCCCTGCCGTATACATTTCTTCTTTGCATAAAATTTGATCTGCTTTTGAGCCAGAAGTTCAGTTGTGGTGTTCATCTTCAAATTTCAACAGTTTTCTCAAAAGGGAATATTGAAAAAGAAAGTAATAGGGATATAACAAGTAATATAAAAATTATTCTAGAGTAGATGTAGAAATTTTTACAACTAAGGTTTGAAATTAATAAGGGAACTGAAGAAGGATTATAAACCAGTGTTACTGATTGCTTCCTAAATCTGAGAGTTGACACTATTAGCTGTGGCCCAAAGTTACTGAGCAAAGGCTATATTTGTGATGCATTAGAAAAAAGAAAGAAGGTTTTAAGAAATATTGTTTGGAAATAGATTAATAATCAAACATTAAGTCAAGACTATGGTGACATATACCAGTATTATAAAAGCATTCTTCCTTTGACCCAGCAATCTCATTTTGTTGATACCTTTTAGTGCAACTACAAATGTATGAAATTACATGTTCTTATTTATTTGGTGCATTTTTTATAATAGCTGAAAGATTAAACACAATTGAAGCATCCAGCAATAAAGGAAATCTGAAAGGCATTGAAAGTTATACCGAAAGTAAACTTGTCCCTCAACATGTGTATTATCAGTAAAATAACATTGAAAATGCAGGAAAGGAGATAACAACAAGTTTCTATTAAGGGCTGGTAAATGGGAAACAGTATACATTACCAAATTTTATAAATGCCAAAAAATCTTTTACTGGAATACATAAAAATATGCAAAAGTTGCATAATTTGCCTTGTTTTGATTTCTATTTCTAATTTTTCATAAAAACCAAATGTGCTACTAAGATTCTCAGGAACCTAGTCCTCATGGTCAGGTAAGAATTACTGTAATTCTTAGTTTGTTCATTTGTCTGTGAACAGAATAAAATTTGATCTGCTGTTGAGCTTCTCCTCAATCAGGAGTTCAGTTGCACTATTCACCCACAAATTCCAAGTTATCCCAGAAGAGAAATTGAAAAAAGAAGTAGGGGTACAAAAAGTTAAGGAAGCTAAAGCTCATACTAGAACATATGTAGAATTACAACAAAAATTAGTACATTTCTTAGAAAAATTGTTTCCATAGGAGAACAGCGTTTTAAATTTTACTTAACATTTATGTTCCACAACTTCTTTAGAAAGATTTGAGATGGTGGGAAGGTAAACTTGTTCTTTGAGTTTTATCTCAGCACATTTATAGGTGAAGGCTTAACCAAAAGCTATGACCAGAAGACAATAGGAGCCTAGATTCTACATTCATGCCAACCAAGTAGTAAAATTTTACAGTGACTTGGGTATTTGGAAGAAAACTTTTGTGAATCAATCAAAGATAACACTGAATATTTGTGCTATAGAATTGAAATAGTAATGCTCACTGTGATAAATTAGTTATGATAGATCATTTGTTTTATGCGGAAAAGGAATAATTCTGCCTTAAGATGTTCCCTATGAGTTAGAAAAGTTAAAAATTTGTTTATGCAGAATTTCATTGATTATTCTTTGGTTAGGTATTGCTGAGTCATGATTTTACCAAAGTAATAAATTTCAAATGCATTACTATGTGTAATTCTATAAATCTTTGCTGCAAAATCTTAGTTTTGAGTGTTGAAAACTAGAATGTATTTGTTATAGTTCTTTTTTGGGAGGGAGGGGGTTACCAGGGATTGAACTCAGGAGCATTCAACCACTGAGTCACATTCCCTGCCCTATTTTGTATTTTATTTAGAGACAGGGTCTCAAAGAGTTGCTTAGCACCTTGCTTTTGCTGAGGCTGGTTTTGAACTTGGAATCCTCCTGCTTCAGTCTCCCAAGCAGCTGGGATTACAGGTGTTATACTTCTTAATACCTATCTAATCATGTAAAATTCATGAGTTGATTTTTTAGATTGCATTTTTATAGTAACTACCTGTATAATGTGACTCTTCAAACGTTCCTATAAATCTTCACATGTATTTTCTCAATGCTTTTCTGTGTTTGAAGTATTATTGCCATTTTTCACATATATAATGAAGGCCTAGGGAGATTGTAACTTATCTAGTCACACACCTATGATACATAAGTAGATCAAAATCTCCTGACTTTTTATCATTTCTTCTCCCTGACCTAGTGTTTAATTTTTATTGTGATGATGATACAGCAGGTTGATAGCATGGTTTTATCTTTTCAGGATATGGCTTTAGTTGCTCCTGAAGCTCCTTCAGAACAAGCCAGGAGAGTTTTTCAAACCTATGATCCAGAAGGTAAGAGATCCGATTATGGACTGTTTTATGTATTTATATATTCAAAGCATATTGATATTTACCTGAGTTTTATTGAAAAGAAATATAGATTGAATTTATAAAAAGTTTTAAAAGAAAATGATGAAAAGAAAACCAAAAAAATAACATATATTACCAATATGTTAACTTTTAATGTTAACTTTTCTTTCTTTCTTTCATTATACCTTTTCTCTAACTTAAGAAAAATCTAAGTTTCCTCTTAGAATTCATAATCTTTTAATCTTTTGGTATGTTTCATTCTACTTCTTTAGATAAGGAAGTGAAAGGAATTTATATCCTAAAATTTTTCCTACCACTGAATCATGTTAAAGAATAAATAAATTCTATTAATAAAGTTTTAAAATATATGAGCTAATCATCAAACTTAAGATGGTTTGAAAAATAGTAACAATTTCTTATGAAAATAAAATTGACATAAAAAGTATAGTACAAGATTCAAAGAAATGTTGTGATTAATTGAACTGAAATTAGAGAGCTGTCATGAAGACTTTGGAGGGAAACAGCACTTTTGGCAAATGGAGGCTAACAGAAAAGAAAGTGATGGGTCTGAGATAGTAACTATTGTCTGGCCTGAGTAGAAAGAAAAGCTATAAGAAAAATAATTAGGTAGAGTTTACTATTGCGAAGTATTCCTAGAGGTCCAAGGTTAGTGGAATAACTGAGAAAATTAATTATATTAATTGTTGAATTTATATTTTAAAGAAATATATTTCAGGGCTGGGGATATATAGCTCTTTTGGTAAAGTGCTTGCCTTGCATGCATAAGGACCTGGGTTCAATTCCCAGCATCATAAAAAAAAGAAGAAGAAGAAATATATGTAAGAGGAGTTGAGCATTTTCCTGGAGTATACCCTCTTGAAGATTTAAATACTTTGTTTCCTATCATCTCTAACCTCCTTTAAGATACCTGACATCTCAATGGAAAGTGTCACTTCACAGTCATGCACATACATATATATGCCTGCTTTGTTTCAGGACTTCTGTGGGGGCATGTTTCTATCCATGATTACAGTATAAGAGAATTCCTTATAGCATGGAATACATTATAGCCTGAGGTATTCAGGATGGCATGACAGGTCTTTATGGTACAGATTTTTTAAGTGATTTTACAAAATATGAATCATATTCTTACACAAGTAACTATCCAGCACACTCTAAAACCAAAACATATGATTTTGTAGTCTGTTGTGTTGGATACTGCTATGTTTGTTTCACTAGTGAAAATTTTTGAATCAGAATTGAAACTGTGGGTGAATGAGCTTCTTAAGAAAATGATCGTGCAGTGAGAAAATTAGAGGATCTTGAAGATAAGAACCATTCATGAAAAAGGGCACAAGAAATACCTTCACGGCAAGGGGTGTTCACAAACAGAGGAGACTGAACATTCAAAAAAGCTCATTAGAAGGCTGAGTGAAAAAAACTCAACAATGCATACACTAATACTAAGGTTTTAAAAACCTTAGGAGACCTTGTCATAAGCAATAGATTTGTGTATTTACTTTTTGCAATTTTTTAAATCATTGATGAGATACTTGAACTATTCATTTTCTTTTGCACATTTACCAAACAAAATCAGAATGTCTTTTATTGCGAATAATCACAATTTATAATCAGTGGCAATTTTTTCAAATTTAATCATGAGAGATGCAATATGAAAATAAAGTTGCTCTTCCTACAAAAGACAATTGTTGATTAAATAAAATTACTTTCATCTATAAAGTTTCCTTTGTGTCAGCTTAACAGGACTATAAACAATGATTAAAAAGCAAGGAAAATCAGGTACCTCAGAGATCATCTTTATGATAAATCATGTTTAGAAAGATAAACTTTTCTTAAAAACTGAAAATTTTCATTTTCAGGCTTTACAAACAGTCATTTACAAACTAATCTGCTCTTCTACTAATTTTGATTTTTTTTTCCTCCTAAACATAGTATACCTTGCTTTCACAATGTAAGCAAATCAAGCCTGCTCAGAACACTAAGTATACTGTCTTACAACGTTCTAAATAGTTTTCAATTTCCATTTGGCAGAGACTGGTTTGGGGACAGTTGTCCTTTGTCACTCTCCTTAGATACTTGAAGAATAATTGATCTAGAGAAGAGCTAATGAAAAGGGAACTGGAGTTCTGGTACCCATGAGTATTTTTGTATCTTTATCTCACTCACCATACCACTTTATCTCCCACTGTTGGCTGCTACTCAGGTATCTGACAGTTGCGTTAACCTGTAAGAACACTGTTCACACACTGTGCCGTAGGCATATTGGGAACTAAATTAATGGACTAGTGCAGGCATCTTGCATATTTTAAGCAAGTGATTCTGGGACATAAATCTGGCTTATAAGTGGGACCTGTCTAAAAATAACAGTGACTGGCATTTTCATGGAGCATTACAGTTCACATTACATTTTTGCATCCATGATCCCATTAAACTTTGCCATAAATCCAGGAGATAGGCAGGGATTCTATCATCATCATTGTTCTTCAAAAATAAACAACTTTGTGACACTTCTCCAGAACTACATACCAAGTAGTAAGAACCAAGATTGTCTAAGTATTCTACAAGATCAAATACTTTCTTCCCCTCACTATTCCCAATGTCTTTTTTTAAAGGCTAAAATCTTCAAGTAGTACTTTTTAACTCAAGTTTTCTTTGAACTGTTGTTATTAATTTAGTGGAATAAGGATTTGATATTGACTTTCATTCTACTTGAACAATTAGAGTAACTTCCATTTCTTAGAAGCTAACTTAGAAGATCAAAATCATATGTTTGTACTGTTAATTTTGGTAGCATTCCAAATGAGAAATTTTTATTTTAGCAGGACCTTGATATCTCACATCTAATTACTTGGCTCAGTTTATTGAGCAATCCCAAGTCAAGAAACGAAAATAAACACTAGTATATGTGGCTCAGGGTCTCAAAAGTAAAGTGAATCCGCATCAGGCCAATGCAAAGCATCATGCATGCATTTTTAAGGAAGTTCACATTGCATTTATTTATTGCACCTTTTGGGGGGTGGGGGTTTTATGTGGTTTTGTACTCAAATGTCTGTTTTATAGGAGTTTTATAAAATAAAAAAATAGTGATGGAGGTAGGTTGATCAATGTGATCAGATATTGGACGGAGGAACTTTGTAGTGCCTCCTAAAGAACCTTGTAATAGCAAGTAGATCTACATGATAGCTTATAAACACAGAAACTTATCCAAATAATTTTTCCTATCTCCTGAAAAAAATAATTTTGCATTTGGAGATTGTAGATTTTAACTGTGGCTTAACTAAGCAACATAATTTTTCTCTACTTTTCAAATTCATCAAAACTATGTCCACAAAACTTGAAAGTTTTCAAATGTGCCCTCAAACAGATAATTTATTCTCTCTGCTTCAAATTATCAGTAACTTGACAAATTAGAATTATTCTAAACTCTTGCCTTAAAAATTGTACTTTTTTTCCTATATGATTTGTAGCCTTCAAGTTGAGACTAATCTGTCTTCATATGGGGAAACAAGTGCTTAATGATGTTTAAGAACAGAAAAAGACCTTTGTGCTGTTATAACTTCATTTCCTTTTTGATAGACAGTGCACACTGTCTGAATGGGCAACTACACACTTCATTCTGTAGTTTGATTATAGGAGGCAAGGCTTTTGGACATCTTGTTCTCCTTGGCAAGATTTTTTAAAAATCAACTAAAGCCTGAAAAAAGACATTGTGTGGGATGCTTATTTAAAGCTGAGACAGTCTTTAGGAATGAGTAGATGATTAAGAGAACTTGAGCACTGTACATTTAAGGCAATAAACAGTTTGCTTGTTTAAAACTACCATCATTTCTAACTACCCTACAAGGTTTTTTCTGTGTCATGTACTATTACATCATCAGAGTTTGAGCCATTTGGCAATGCTATTTCCTCATCAAGCCAAAAAAATTTTTTTCCATTGAATAGCCATCATCAACATTTGATTCTACTCTACATTTCAACTTCAATTTTTTTCCATTAAATCTATAGCTCTTATTTCAGTCATCAAGCCTCTTATAGGATATCTCTTCCTAAGATGTCTATTACCTAATAGTCACTACATTCTTTCAAGATGTTCTATAACATTGTGAGAAAAGGAATTATTTTCTTAATGGGAAATACTTTGTTTATTGAAAGATACACCTAATAAGTTGTTATAATTTTAAGTAGAAAAAAAACTTTTACCCATTTTACAGATTAGTAAGACTGTTTAAAGAAAAAGTAATTTGACTTTAAGGTTTCATTGGAGTTTTCAGGTAGAAATTATGTGGTTAACTTTTTTATTTGAAATCTCCCCCCAAAAAATCTTTTGTCCGTGTGCCTTATAAATCTAAAATAAAAGAATCTGGAAATAATAGACATTATTATAAAAAAAAGTAAACTTAATATGCTATTCCTTAATTTTTTGTATTCCTTTTATGTGATTTTCCCCCCTGGAATCTGATTAATAGTACTAGTATTTCTTGAGGTAAACTCTTATTTGAAGTTTTTTCTGATATTTGTTTTTTCCAGATAATGGATTCATAGCTGATTCACTTCTAGAAGACGTAATGAAAGCATTGGACCTTGTTTCAGATCCTGAATAGTAAGCTAAATAGGGAGTGTCATTTTGTAAAGTCAAAAAGATTCCATTATATTTTAAACATTATATTTATCTTTTTTAAAAAAGTTAAGCCTGCATTATAAAAACTAGCAATTTATATAAAATAAAGATTTAGAAAGAAATCAAACTAATCTATTATGATAGTAGAGACTTAACATATTTAAAATGAGCTTCCTTTCCCACCTCGTACTGCTGCTTTTTCTGAAGTGCTGAAAATGTCTTTAAGTTTTAAGTACAGGTATTCCATTTAAAGATTTTGTTTCTTTTATGGTTTCTGTGGAATAATAAAACAACCAGCAGGCCTCTAATTTTCAATCTTAAATAAAGATGACTAAATACGTTGACTTTTCTAAATGATTAACTGATCTTAACCCTTTGTGAGTGACTTCAGTATATTTTAGGGTACATAATTTTAGTATTACTTTTATGTCTTGTTATTCCTCTAAATTTAACAATGTATAAAACATAACTTTCTTCATAGATGTAGGATCTTTAACAAGAAATATTTTCTCGTTGATAATAAAGTAGGTATGTGTATTAGATCTCTCCTAATTTTTCCCTTTTTTCTGCACAATTTTTTCTTCAAGGTTTTTCTGAGAGTGAACAAACTTTAGCTTACAGAACAGTAAAAGCAAAAGCAACACGAAACATTAGTATACATAGTTTTTAGAATTTGGTCCTATTTTTAAATAAGTTCAAGTCTGCTTTTTTGGAAATATGGAATACTTATAAACTAATCGCATCTGAATTAATGTTTCAGACATCTTAAAACTTTATTTTATCCATTCTCAATAATTAGACAAAATTATTTTAGCTTAGAAGAAATTCAGAGTTGAACTGGTCTGATAAATGATAAAATAGTAAGTAACTGTTTTTCTTCCAGACTGATTTCCACATAGAGACCATTTTGTTTGCCCTGCTCTAATTTACAAAAGAGAACTGAACTCAATCTTGGTTACTGATGATGATGGGATGATGAAGGAGAAAGGGTCTTTTTTGTTATTTTCAAATTCTTGTATGGATACATGCATATATGTAATTGCCCTTTTTCATCAGAATACATAGTATGCCTTGAATTATAGTTAGTATAGATGATTCAATCAGATTGTTTTCTTAGAAGTAGCTGTAAGACTGGACTAAGTTCTTTCTGTAGTTTGACCTATTCACATAAAATGTGATAGCCCATAATCTAGAATATATTAAAAAGTTAAATATTGTAAATATAAAATGTGCCCATTTGTTTCATGCCATAACCTGGCCTTGCTCAGTCCTGCAAAAATATCATGTCCTTTTTGTAGTGTCTTAGAAGAGATACATGGCTGTAGGATGCAAATAGCCTACTCACCATACCACACATAAGATACAGTCTGACCTGAAGTTTACAGGAGACATGGCTACTGCAGTGCACATATGGATTTCTTAAACCTTAAAGCAAAGCTTACCCTTACAGGGATAGCTTAAACTCCCTTTAAGAAAGAAACTCCTTCTCATTGACCCAGACAAAATACCCACATTCCCAGTCAGAAAGTCAAACCCCCTGACTGTACCTGGCCTATGTCATGGGCTGCATCTGCTGCCCATCTCCTAAGAGCTTGAGCCACAGGAGATGTCCAGATTAATTTTGACTTGAATTGAACCTAAGAGGAGAAGTGCCCAGTGAAACCCCAAACACAGTGTTTTACTTGTTATATAACGAGCTAAATTTAACTTGGAATTATAGTTTGAGATAGCTGAGAGAATAAAACTTTTCTGAAAAGACCATTTTTCTTTCTTAAAACCTTCCAGATTTCAGTCCATTTTAACATATCGTCTTTCTAGTCATACATAACACTTTTTAATAACTTTGACTCCACCTAAATGGCAAAGATTATATAGAGTTCTATTTTCTTTAGACTACTGCTGGGCCAATAAAGTACTTGCCACTTACTCTAATTCACTATACTTCAGCTCTTTGGTGATTATCTTTCCTCTTCAACCTTCACGTAAGCATTTTAAGACTGTCTCAGTTAGATCTTGAAAATAACCTTTTTTACAAAACATTTTTGATTATCTGATGTACTACTGCCTTTTGACATGTTTTTCTTCTTAGGCTGTATATGAACTTTTTTTTTTTAAAGTTAAATGCTTCATTTCATTGTTAAATTCAGGCTTACCTGTGAAGCAAAGAAAATTTGCCTTTGGGAGGTAACAAGACTGAGTTTTTAAGCCTTGGTTTTTAAATTACCTAATAAGGAACAAAAATATTCCAAAGTCATCATCATAATTTAAATTTTAAATAGTAACAGATTACTCTGGTTTAAAAATAACAAAGTTTTGGCAAATTAAATGTCATTCCTGTGTATTTGTCATTAAGATTCTAAAAAGAACAGCTTTTAGAATTTTTGGCAGTCAAATGTGTTATAGTACCAGTAATTTAATCGTAAAAGAAAAAAAAATAAGACCTTCCTCCTTTGGTATTCATTGTTTTCCTTTTTTCTCCTATAGTATAAATCTCATGAAGAATAAATTAGATCCAGAAGGATTAGGAATCATATTGTTGGGTCCATTTCTTCAAGAATTTTTTCCTGATCAGGTAACATAGTTGAAGAAATACATTTATTATTTTGTTCTGTTGGAGGGGCATCATCTGTCATGGTTTGGGTATTTTTTCCTACTTCTTTAAAATGTCCTAAGGTGTATATGAGAGACTGAGAATGCTCTGTTATGTAAAGAACTTCCCCATGCAGAGAGGTCAGAGCCCTGTGTACCAATACATTAATGCAGAGCTTGGTGGGTCCGTGTGTGCTGGTGTAGTGCTGCATTGCCTGGGGTATACACACGTGCCAGTAGTGATGGCTGCTTGGAGCAGGGAAGGTGACAAAGGATACTGCAGTCACCGATATTTATACATAACCATACTGTTTTTTCTACAAGGATAAAATTCAAAAGTATATGGAATAAAAAAAAATCCTCCATTCCCTCTCATCCCCATGTTCATTCTCATGTGTAACTATTGTTACTAGATTAGTATTTATCTTCTAAGAATTTTGTAAATACGGAGAAATGAGGGTAAAGGTGCCTATAGGTAGTAGGAGCCACTACTAGTTAACCTAAATTCCAGGAGAATCTCAGTTGAATCGAAGAAAAGGTGGTGTTTTGTTTCAGTAGAGCTATGCTTTTTCATACTAGGACATGTCTTCTGTAGAATGTTGATAGTCGCTCAGTTATTTAGAATATAAGCCTGTCACAAAACCCTTGAGTTTTGTCTGTGTCACTGGCAAGCTAATTCTATATCCTATGTTGTCTTCTTATCTAAGAATTTGACTACTGAACTGAACTACTTAAATAGTTACATGGTGGTCATTTTATCAGACAACATGTTGTAAATTGAAATTCATTGTTTCAGTTGAAATGCCAATTTCTTTTCTACCTCTATCATAAAAGAAATGTATTAGTACCAGTAATTTAATCATAAAAGAAAAAAATAAGACCTTTTCTATAAGTAGAAAAACTGTAAAAATGAAAAAATGGTTGAAGGAAATTTGTAAGATATAATTTTTAAATTTTAAGATGGTTATTATTTTCATAGTGTTTTTTTTATGAATTAAAATTTAAGCTTTCAAATGATTTTTGGAATGAAACCCATAACTCAATATTGTAGACTTAATTGGAAGCATATCAGTGCATTGTATAAGTGTTGTCTGTGCAAGCGTGATACCACTGTTCTTCCATATTGATTGAAAGGAACAACTTATTACAAAGAGGAAAAGTAGGGAAATATTTTAGTTAAGTATTTTTGTGTTATAAAATAATACATGCACATAGCTAAGCGTAAGTGAAGAAGAGCTTATAGTGAAAATTTATACTTCCTTCTTCCCAATCTCTTCTCCAGAAGCACCTGTTGCAGCTTTTTGGTTTTCTGGGAATTACTCCATTTAAGTTCTTTGCTTTGTCGAATGATTCCCCAATGAAAGGATGAGCATTTAAGAAATTTTGATTTTATGTTCATTATTGAAAAACGATATAAAGTTTTACAGATTGCTTGATAAAATGATATAAAGTTTTAATAGTAATTTATTTATATAGGGCTCCCGTGGTCCAGAATCTTTTACTGTCTACCACTACAATGGATTGAAGCAATCAAATTATAATGAAAAGGTAAGATAATTCACATAGCAATTTGTCTTCAACTGGGTTGATGAAATAAGTACATATGTATATAGCAACGTCAGATTCCCATAAAGTTGTTACCTAAGGTTATTCCGGGAGTCTCTTTACTATCAAAACATATTTTAGAATTGGTCATACCGATTTGTTCAACGTGATATGGTACATTGAAGATCTAAATTGGAGCAATATTTCACTGTGACAAAATAACTGCATCTACATGCATAGTGTTACCCTTGGCTTTGTACATATTTCTAAATTGGCATTATGTTTAGTATAGTGAATGTCATTACAGATGCATTTAAATGCAGAAGGAGGTGAGAATAGAATTTAAGAAAACTAAAGGATTAAAATAACCACAATGTCTAGCATTTATTGAGCATTTATCAGGAATTATAGGAAGTATTCTGTTTATACCCATTTTATAGAAGAGAGAACTGAAGCACAGGTAAGCAACTTTGTCAGAGGTCAAACAGCCAGAAAGTGGCAGAGCTGGGATTGAAACTTAAGGAATCTAGCCCAGAACATGCCCTCTTCCCCATTATGTTTGCTCTTTTCCTTTTAACTCAAAGGCATGAAGGTGACTCACCTGTTCTAAGCAAAAGTTTTGTCTCACCACTTAACTGTTTTGATGAAATACCACTCTGTGTACACATGTAATGTCTATTATGTTTGTATTTATTCAAGAAACAGTTGTGGTAAATAAAGCTAATATTAGAAGGAATAATCCCTAACATGCCTTTTTAATGTGATCTATGCATGCTGGTTTTATAACTATTTAAATTGGAAATGGCACCAGAAAATAGATTATAATATAAATACATAATTTTGGTTAAATCTAAAATACTAAAATTTACTTTTATTTTCATAATATAAAAGGAAAGTTCCATTATATCCAAAATATTTTCACAAAAATAATTAATTGATACTTATAGCAGAAAATACAAATTGTCAATAAGAAAACTTGGATGTTATTTCTTAATGTGTGTTAATGAGTGCTTCATCTGGACTTTGAAGTTTTGCATAGCTTTGAAATAGAGGTGCTTTATAGTCACTAGTTATTCACCTACACAGTTCCTGCAAGGTAGTCAAATATTATCCATATTTTACAGATAAGACAGGGAGATTAAGTGACTCACCCAGGGTCACACAGCAAGTCATTGACAGAGCAGGGATTGGAACTGAGTTCCTGATTCCCAATCCTGTCCTTGGTCTGCTTGGCCACGCTACCTGTGTATAGTAAGTTTTCAAATTATGCTTGTGCGAAGTATCTGGCATACTAACAAAGATCAGAAATCAAAACAGGGTGTATTAACATGATAGTAGTATATAGCAACTATAAAGCAAAGCATAATGTGTCATTAAGTTGCAGAAGTATAATGTTACGCAGTTACTTGGGAGCTAGTGAGGTGTATTAAAAACATCTGAAGGAAACAGGGAAGGGGACTACTATGCCTGATCCTCCAAATAACAAAAGCTAGTTGAGGTCTCCAGAAGTGGGCCACAGTACTCTGTCCAGGCCCTTCTGCTCCATATTATGAGCAAGTGAAGTTCTTTGTGAAAATAAGTCTTACTTGTCAAATATTATGACTTGAGAGTTACATTCCTTGCAGAGAACTCCTCAGGAAAAGACTCTTTTGCTTTGGGGAATTGAAAAGTGAGAGTTGTAGTTTTAATAGTAAGTTTATTTCATCAACACTAGAAACAAACTTACATATTAACCAAAATAAGATTAAAAAAAAATTTCACACTAGAAAATGTCTTTGAACTTCTAAAAAAAAAAAAAGATTAGATATATGAAACCAAATTATCTGGCCTAGCAATACTTTAGATGTAGAAATAATGTGTCTTTTAGGGAACTATCATTTAAGGCTGATATTTGACTCCTTAGTCAAATAAGTTTTTTATATTGAAAGAACATTATTATATAATCATGTGTATCCACCAATGAATATGTAAAAGTCATTATGTATACTTTAGAAGAAGGCAATTTATATATTCCTATTAAATTATATAGTTAGAATTTCTGTTGGTACAGAAAATAAATAAATGACCATTGCTTTCATGTACCCAGAGAACCCTTTGTAAAGAGTTAGGGTTTCCACTGGTGCAATATGTCATAAAACATTTTATGTATTTTATTTGAAATAGAAGAAATAAGAATACAATTTTTCTAGTATTTAGTGACCATTTTTATATGCAGTGGCAATGATCACATAGAACATAAGTGCTGGCTAGTTTGATTTATCAGCCTCTTCCTCTATTTGATTGTATTGCATGAAAAATCATGGAGAAAAAAATTTTAAAAAGATGTCAGAACAAAGTACATTCATGAGCTGAATTTTGGCAAATTTAATTTCCAAACATGCAAATTGTCTTCAGCTCTGGAAATTCAGTCTTTAGATTGAAAGGAGCAAATGGAAGTCCTCCTTAGAATGGATAGCTATATTTCTGTTATGGCTTTCCATTTCATGAGATTGGCATGAGTGTCCGAGTGTCTCAATATTACAATAATAGAAGTGATGTAAATGAGTATAGTTATTGAAATTTTCTTTAAATAATTATTTAAAGGATGATTTTCTTCTCATTAAAAACAGTCTGTATGTATCTTGTGATTCACATATACTTTTATTCTAAACATCATCAGGTCAGCTAGCAATTAAAATCTATATCACTATCTCTTTGCAAATTTATTATCATATTAAGCAAATATTCTTACTCATAATTTCTATCAAAATAGATGAGAAGTTCCACATAAAACCCTATATAATAACTTGCTAGCCTATAAAAATGGTCTCACAGAAGAATTTACTAAGAATATTGATTGAGCTTGGTGGCTTTTTCTTTTTTCAATAGGTAATGTATGTAGAAGGAACTGCAGTCATTATGGGTTTTGAAGATCCCATGCTACAAACAGATGACACACCTATTAAACGCTGTCTCCAAACCAAATGGCCATACATTGAGTTACTCTGGACCACAGATCGCTCTCCTTCACTAAACTGATTTCCCTAAGTATTTGTAAGGAAAATTGTAATAACAGATGTTGATAGAGGGATTTATGACTGGCAATTGGCTAAACACTGGTATCATTGATTAACTGTAAATAACAATTAAAAACACATTTTTGTGTTTAAGATGTTTTATTATTTGTTTTAAAGGTTTACCTTAAAGCTTATCCTATTTTAACCCTTTGTGTTGAAATTTACTAGCAAAATTAAGCTTTAATCAAATTTCATCACTTGCAATAAGATAAGTATCAAAATCACTATGTATAAACTTTTGGGTTTTATTTCATTCAGGCACATTTTATTGTTTCATTGATTCTGGCTTATATATAGGCTTCCACACTGAAATGCAGAAATTAATTTTTTTCTTTTTGAAAATCTTTTCCATGAGAAATTCTAATAAATAACAATTTATCAGTCCAGATCCTTTGATAATTGGCTTAACTCTGGCATGTTTACAAAATGTAGAAACTATCTGAAAACTTCCCACTTATTCACAGGTGTCTAGGGGATGTATTTTTTAAACTGATAGAAAAGAGAATGTTTGATAGTCTTAACACTGTTAACTTTCACTGTGTTGCCAAATGCTTTTCCAAATTTGTTCCAACAGCCCTGTAAGTCAGCTTTCTTGTATATTTATAAATGTGATAAATGCATGAGAACATCTGTTACTACATTAGTATATTCCATTATTTATTATGATCCTAGTTGATAGCCTAAATAAAAACTTTTTTCTTTAACTCTATCCTTGCATTCTTACATTAGTGACAAATAAACAAATACTTTTAAATGTTTCTGTCTAGACACCCTGAAAAACACAGCATCCAAAACTTTTCTAATGAACCAAACCTTACCTAAGAGCTCCACTAACACACACAGCTAGAAGCACAGAGCCTGGGTGGCAGCCATCTAAATCAGTGAGCAAAGATGCAGAAGCCTTATCCTGTTTACTTGAGAGAGATTTGCTTTAGTCTAATAGTTTGCTCCACAGAAGTTTGAAACCTGAACAGCCAGAGCTGGTTCTGCCTTCACTTGTGAAACAGTCAACCATTTAGTATTCTCTTATATATTTTGGAGCTGAACTTTACCTTCAACAGCATACTTCCTGTGTGAATCTGGGGTTTTATTTTGTCTTTGTACAAACAGTTATAATATAATAAGTAAATTTTAGCACAAGAAAAAAAAGTGGCATGAGATATTTATGTATAACTTGGTAACATTTTGTTTCAGAATTATGACACAATACTAGCTACTAGAATTCCAGTTAAAATATTTTTTAAAATATTTTGGCTGAATCTTGGCTGCCTCAGAAGTAATATATGCATACACTAACATACTGTTTGAATTAATTTCTCTAACTCCAGCCTTAAATTCCGTAAGGATTGTGAAGAAAACAGATTCTCTCATAATCATCTACCCTACAAAGTAGTGGGATGCTCTCACTGTGCTATGCAACAAATCATTCCAAAACTTTATGGCATAAGACAATCCTTGTATTAGTTTCACGGATTTTGTCACTTAGAAGTTCAAATGGCACAGTGGGGGGATGGCTTGCCTGCTTCTCTGTCTGGAAGCTCAGCTGAGACACTCAGTGGCCAGGGGCTAGAATCATGTGGCAATGTCTTTACACATATGACAGGCATGACTGGGACCTTTGCTTGATATTATTGACAGATGTAGACACACTGTCAAACAACTATACATATTTTTTTAACACATGAGGGCCACTTACCAAAATAGATTAAGTCTAGAAAATGCTATGTAGAAATTAAGTAACACACTTATGAACAGCCCAGAGGCAAAAGAAAAATTGCAATGGGAATTACAATATCCCTTTTCCTGAATGATAATGAAAATGACCTAATACAATTAGTTAAAGCAATGCTTACAAAAAAATAGTTTTAAAATAAGTATATTAGAAAAGTAGACAGGTTTGCAAATTGGAATTCTAAGCTTGTATCTCAACAATACACACAAATAAAATAAAAGGGTATAAATAAGGTAAAAGAAATATCCACAAGTAGAAGAATGCATTTCGGGCTCAGGTAGCTCAGTGGTAGAGTGCTTGCCTAGCACATCCTCAGCATTACATAAAAATAAAAAAAAAAAAGTAAAGATATTGTATCCATCTACAACTTAAAAAATTGTTTTTAAATAATTTGGACCCCTACCCTCACCTTATGCAAAAATTAGCTTCCAATGATTATATATTGAATTTTAAGAAGTAAGACTCTAAAATGAATAGAAAACAGGAGTGAATCTTTGACACATGCCAAAACGTAGATGAACCTCAAAACATGCTAAGTTAAAGGAGTTAGTCATAAAGGACTACATTTATAATTCCATTTTTGTGAAATCTCCAGATTAGGCAAGACTGAGACTTAAATGCATTAGCAGGAGCTGGGATGGGGATGGAGTAGGATAACAGGATTGGGGAATGACTGCTAGTGTGTACGGAGTTTATTTGGGAGTAATTAAATAACCTAATATTAAACCATGGTTGTTGAGAGCCACAGCCGAAGGGGCCCCAACAAACTTCCAGCTGCCAGCTGATGATCGGCTCACAGCGACCCCAGCAAACTTCTAGCTGCCAACTGATTGGCTCCTCTGCGATGATGCTCATTGGGCTGTTTCCCTGCCCTTTCAGACCACGGAGCTGCTCATTGGGGGACATTTTTTGGCTCTGCCCACACGACCCAGCCAATCAGCCTCAAGTACAGGAGGAGTAGGGGAGGTTGAGAGGCTTGTGGGAAGCCGGTGGTGGCAGTTGGGCTCGGAAGGTTTTTCCTGAGGAGCTGTGTGGTTTGTGTGTGTGTTCTAAAAATAAAGTTTGTTTCTTTTGACAAGTGGCTCCTGAATTGTGCCCAGCCAGACTGCGGCATTTGGTGGCCCGTACGGGGAACGACTGAAGGTAAGTGATAAGGTAAACTGCTCGCCCTGAGAGCAGGGCCAGAGGATGGGTAGCCATTTTAAGATTCTTCTTTTGTTTTTCTTCACATTTGTTTTAAGTTGCCTGTCCCTGGAGATATGTAAGATGGAAGAAAAACCAATCACATCTGAGGAACAGATAGGGAGAAAGGACGGATGGACATTTCAGGAGGATAGAAAGGCTATAATGATTTTTTGTTGTTCCAATTTTGTTTCACTCTGTTTCAGTTTTGTTTGGCCTTACCTTCTTGGGTTGTATTATATTAGAAATATTCAAGTAAAAGAGAAGGTCTCTCGAGCTAGTCAGAGAAAGAAAGTGTAGAGCAGAAAAAGCCATCGGGGGAAAGTTACAACAGGAGACTGCTACTAACACCTTTCTATCACCAGAGGGCATAAGTGTCCAACCAACAGCGCCACCTCTACAGGAGACTGCTACTAACACCTTTCTATCACCAGAGGACATAAGTGTCCAACTAACAAGGCCACCTCCATATGCTGGGAGGCCCCCACCCCCCGCAGTTGATAGTTGGGATCCTGAGACAGGATCTCAAATATTAACATGCCCTGTATTTGAGGCAGGAGGGCAGCAAATTCACAATGCTTTAAATTTCAAAACAGTGAAGCAGCTATAAGAGGCTGTAACAACCTATGGTCCTCACGCACCCTTCACTGTTAAGCATGGTCGAATCCATTAACTTGAACATGACGCCAGCAGATTGGGCTAATATGTGTAAAGCAGTGCTAAATGGAGGACAATACCTGTTATAGAAGGTTGCCAATGAGGAATTTTGCAAGGAGACTGCTAGGCAAAATGCAGCAGCTGGTTATCCTCAGAGAAATCTAGATATGTTGTTAGGAAAGGGACCTTATGAGGATCAGCAGCAACAAATTGCATATGATCCTGGCGTATACACACAAATTGCTGCAGATGCGGTTAAGGCATGGAAGACTTTACAAGGACATGGAGGTTTACAAGTTCAATTATCTAAGGTAATACAAGGAGCTAATGAACCTTAATGCTGAATTTGTAGATAGGCTTATTCAAACAGCTACCAGAGTTTTGGGGAATACAGAACAAGCAATTCCATTAATAAAACAACTGGCTTATGAGCAAGCAAATAGTTGGTGCAGAGAAGTCATTAGACCATGGAAACATGAAGATTTAAACACATATATTAAATTATGTAGAGACATTAATGAACAAGAGCAAGTCGTGGCAGCTGCAGTAAAACAGGCTTTAGATGCCAGGCCAAGAACATGGTACAATTGTGAACAAACAGGACATTTTAAAAGGAATTGCCCCATAGGAGGAGGGTTTAACAAAACTAGGTATCAAAGGAGTAGAATACCGGGTATTTGCCCACGATGCCGTAGAGGGAGACATTGGTCTAATGAATGCCATTCTCAAACCACCATAGAGGGTACTCCATTATCAAAAAATGAACAAGGACCAGGTGTTTTCCACGATATCGTGGAGAAAGGCTCCATTGCCAAAAAATGGACAAGGGGGCCCAATGCTCCGGGACCCAAGACCACAAATATACAGAGCACTGAAGGAACCCAACAACCCTATCAGGGTAGTGCCCAGGACACATTGTCCATTAGATTCCTCATCAAACAAACCAGAGGGAGCGCAGGGTTGGACATCTGCGCCTCCACCAAATCAGTACTAACTCCAGAGATGGGAGTTCAAATCATTCCCACAGGGGTAAAAGGACCTCTTCCCAAAGGAACAGTAGGCTTATTATTGGGACGCAGCTCTTCTACTACTCTAAAAGGACTTATGATAAGTCCTGGGGTAATTGATCCTGATTATGAAGGTGAAATAAAAATTATAGCCAGTTCTCCAAAGGGTATATCAGTAATTTCACCAGGAGATAGAATAGCACAGTTACTAATAATACCCACCCTACATGATAAATTTTCCAGTCGTACTGTAGAAAGAGGTTCCAAGGGATTAGGCTCCACAGGTGTAGATTGGGCTATGCTTTCTTTAAATTTAGATTCTCACCCCATGCTAAAACTAAATATTCAAGGACATGAATTTAATGGGCTACTGGATACAGGTGCAGACCTTAGCATCATCTCTCATCAAGAATGGCCAAAACATTGGCCATTACAACAAGCCACTCAAACGCTTTGCGGCCTAGGAGTGGTGACTAATCCCCATAGAAATGCAATGGTATTAGATTGGAAGGATCCTGAAGGATGTGAAGGAACTATACAGCCATATGTATTGGATCATCTTCCCGTAAATTTATGGGGACGAGATGTCCTAGATCAATTAGGTTTGACATTAACAAATAACATCAGCAAAATGCACCCACTATTATGACTACATAAGGTTTTAGGAAAGGAAAAAGATTAGAAAAACAAGAACAAGGTATAGCAGCACCAATACAAATAGATCAAGGAACGGACAGACATGGGTTGGATTTTCAGAAAGGGTCACTGAGACAATAAAAATTACTTGGAAATCAGAAAGACCAGTATGGGTTCCTCAGTGACCCCTGACTAAAGAAAAGTTACAAGCAGCCCATGACCTGGTTAAACAACAATTAGCGGAAGGACATATACAACCTTCTGTATCTCCCCATAATACTCCCATTTTTGTCATCAAAAAGAAATCTGGTAAATGGAGATTATTGCAAGATTTAAGAGCCATTAATAATGAGATGGTTATTATGGGACCTGCTCAATCGGGGATTCCTCAATTGTCTGCTTTATCAAAAACCTGGTATGTTTTAGTTATAGATATTAAAGATTGTTTTTTTTCAATTCCAATTCATCCTGAGGATAGTCCACGTTTTGCATTTACTATCCCTGCACTGAATCATGAAGGTCCTGATCAGAGATATGGATGGAAAGTACTCCCTCAAGGGATGGCTAACAGCCCAACTATGTGTCAAATTTATGTTAACAAAGTAATCCAGCCACTTAGAAATCAAAATCCTGAACTACAAATATTTCACTATATGGATGATGTATTATTAGCACATAAAGATAAAAACACATTGCTAGAATGTTATGCCACACTTACAAACTTATTAAAAAATTATAATCTAGAGATAGCAATAGATAAAGTACAATTAAACTTTCCAATTAATTATTTAGGAGTTCTATTATCCTCAACCATGGTCCGTCCACCAAAAATTCAAATATGAGTAGATCAACTCATATCACTTAACGCCTTTCAAAAGTTATTAGGAGACATAAATTGGATAAGGCCTTATCTAGGCATACCAACAGGAGAATTAGGACCTTTATTTGATATTCTAAAAGGTCCATCAGATCCAAATTCACCCCGCATGTTAACGCCTGAAGCTAGAAAGGCATTAAAAATCATTGAAACATATATGGAAAATATGCATTTGGATAGAATTGATATAAGTTTGCCTTTATTATTTATTGTACTACCAATAAAAAATATTCCTACAGGAGTATTTTGGCAAGAAGGTCCATTATTATGGATATTCTCCTAACACTATTCTTACTAGGTATCCTGAGGCTGTAGGACAATTAATACTCAAAGGAATTAAAGCAGCAAAGGGAGTGTTTGGAATTTCTCCCAATAAAATTATTACTCCATATACTATGAATCAAATTGATGAGTTAGCTAATGAGTTAAATACTTGGGCAATAATCATGTGCAAATCTAATGTTTCATTTGATAACCACTTACCATATAATCCTTTATTGTCTTTTTGGTCATCGCATCCTGTAACTTTTCCAAAAATGACAAGAAAAACGCCTATCATGAATGCTCCAAATATATTCACTGATGGGTCAAATAATGGTACAGCAGCAATAGTTATACCTGATCAAACTTTTACATTTTTAGTACCCAAACAATCAGCTCAAAAGGTAGAGCTTAATGCAGTATTACAAGATTTTGTGATGTTTAAAGATTCTGTATTTAATTTATTTTCCGATAGTCAGTATATAGTTAATGCTATAGTATCCCTTGAAGATGCTGGTAGGATTTCCCCTTCCTCTACTATTTTCTCTTTACTTTCCACTATACAAAGTCTAATCTGGGACAGAAAAGATCTGTTCTTTATAGGACATATCAGGGCACATACAGGATTCCCTGGAGCCCTTACTTTGGGCAATGATTTAGCAGATAAAACTATACATGACATACATATTTTCTCTACACTAGAAGAAGCTACAAATTTTCATAAAAAGTTCCATGTCAATGCTAATACTTTACAAAAGTGTTTTAAAATAACTAAGGAACAAGCTAGACAAATAATAAAACAATGTCAAAATTGTGTGACCTTTTTACCACAAGTTAATCTTGGAGTCAATCCTAGAGGACTGATACCTAACCATATTTGGCAGATGGACATCACACACTTGCCAGAATTTGGAAAATTAAAATATTTGCATGTTACAGTTGATACTTCTTCTGGATTTTTGATGGGCTCCCTTCATGCCGGAGAAAAAAACTAAAGATATTATAGCTCATTGCTTACAAAATTTTGCCACTGTGGGTGTTCCAAAACAGTTAAAAACAGATAATGCCCCTGGTTATACTTCTACCTCTTTTAAACAATTTTGCTCATCATTTGGCATTACTCACATACCAGGAATCCTATACAACACACAGGGACAAGGCATAGTTGAAAGAGCTCATCAAACTATTAAAATGTACTTATTAAAGCAAAAAGAAGGAATTGGGAAGGGGTATATATTCCCCAAAGATAAACTTAAAATAACCCTTTTTACTCTAAACTTTTAAAATTTGGATTCATCAGGGCTTAGTGCTGCAGAAAGGCATATGTGTCCAAAAAATGTACATAAGCCCAAGGTACTTTGGAAGGATATTCTAACAGGACAATGGAAAGGTCCTGACCAAGTAATTGTCTGGAGTCGGGGGTCTGTTTGTGTGTTTCCATAGGGAGAACAGCAGCCGATTTGGATTCCAGAAAGATTAACTAAAGCAATTTCCACAGAACAAAAAGAAGATGATTTGGCTCAAATCCATAACAACTGATATCCAAAACTCAAGTTTGGCTATTCTTACATCTGCGATAGAACCAGGATGCTTTTTTCAATATCTATTTTATTATTACCCTTTCCCACATCATGAAGTTCTATTTTGTTTTTTGAGCTCATGCAGACCTAGGTTAATGTTTTGCTGATCAGTTCTATTTTTTGACTATAGAGTTTTTAAATATTGCAATGGAGATTTCACCTGTAAAAAGTTATAAGGCCTTTACTATTATGTTATATGTTGTGTGCACACTTGTGTTTTATGTTGTATGTTTGTATGTACGTATGTCCATATATCATATATGATGAGCGCTCATGAAAAAAATGGATCCAAATATTTTTTTTTATTCACGTGATTTAAATAGTTTAATTTAAATTGGGTAAACAGCTGTTGAGGATTGTTTTAATATCTGAACAAAAAAGGAAGTTAACAGATCTGTTTGTTTACTTTCACCTTTCCTTTTCATTATATTTAATAATTCTGTTCAAGATAATGTAAATTGTTAAGAAAAGTTTTTTTCTTTTAGTGCCTTCTGGAATGTTACATAATTTTTTCTTTAGCCATTGTAGCCAGAATTCCTATCTTCATCCCAGTGCCAGTGAAGACAAAGATAAAACCAATCTACAGCTTCTGCAATAGCCATCACTGAACTGCTTGCAGAACTTGTCTGGACTATGTATCACTTGTATGCATTGTGAACTCACTTGTATGCATTGTGAACTATGTTGGTGCAGCGACTTGGGGTAGTGTTGGGGTATTTTTGCTGATAGTGTCATCGGTGGTACAATTTTTCCAAAAGAAGCCGTCAATTGGCTTGGTGTATCTTCCTCCCTTCTGCTTGTCATGGTCGGTGTATCTTCCTCCCTTCTGCTTGTCATGGCCATTCAGCTAAAATTTGGGGGCCAACAGAGGTGAGGCAAAAGACCTCACCCCCCCCCTCTGGTACAAAGACCTATCCACAGGTGTGACTGTATGCTGGACCCGTAGTCAATGATACCAACCTAAGACAGGAGGCTGACGCCTTGAGGTCAGCTCATCCGATAACGGGTAAGGACCATATGTACTATTGGACAACTTAAGGCAGGCACGGTCCCTAGGCCACGTTTGTTGTCTAAACAGAGAGGGGGAGATGTTGAGAGCCACAGCCAAAGGGGCCCCAGCAAACTTCCAGCTGCCAGCTGATGATTGGCTCACAGCGGCCCCAGCAAACTTCTAGCTGCCAACTGATTGGCTCCTGTGCGGTGATGCTCATTGGGTTGTTTCCCCGCCCTTTCAGACCACGGAGCTGCTCATTGGGGGACTTTTTTTGGCTATGCCCACGCGACCCAGCCAATCGGCCTCAAGAGCAGGAGGAGTGGGGGAGGTTGAGAGGCTTGTGGGAAGCCGGTGGTGGCAGTTGGGCTCTGAAGGTTTTTCCTGAGGAGCTGTGTGGTTTGGTGTGTGTGTTCTAAAAATAAAGTTCATTTCTTTTGACAAGTGGCTCCTGAATTGTGCCCAGCCAGACTGCGGCACATGGTGATGGTTGTTAAACCAACTGAACTGTAGGCTAAAAGAAAAACCAGTGAAATAGAAAGCAGATCTATAGGGGGAAAGCGCTCAGCAAATCCAATAGTTCCCTGAAAAAATAAAAGTGCTACACCTAAGAAGACAGATCAAGATAAAAAAAACAAGACAATGCAGAAAAGGGGGAACATAAATTCTCTAGATATTAATAAATTGTGGAAGGAAATTATGAGCTGTATTATGCCAATGGATTTAAAAACTTAGATCAAATGGACTATTTATTTTAAAAACAACATAGCAGTGACACATGAAGAGAATCCCATATTCATTAAATTTAGTAAGAATCTTCCTGCAAAATTCTTGGCCTAGATGGCTTCACTGGCAAATGCTTCCCAACACTTAAGGAAAAAGTATCAATTTTTAAAAAATTCTTCCAAGAAATAAAAAAAATACAACACCATTCAATTTATGACTCCAGAATGACCTTGATTCAATACTAAAACCCAATGAACAAGAAGGAAATATTATAGATAAATATTTCCCATGATCATGGGG
The DNA here is from genome assembly GCF_045843805.1 of Urocitellus parryii. Lineage (NCBI taxonomy): Eukaryota > Metazoa > Chordata > Mammalia > Rodentia > Sciuridae > Urocitellus > Urocitellus parryii. Next base: position 58,336,507 of record NC_135539.1, on the reverse strand, counting down.
ACAAAAATCCTGTACATATTTGAAACACGTGAATAAATTATACATGTGTGGTTTTCACATTAACAGAATAAAGGAGAAAATGATTATTTCAATAGAGCATAGAAAGCATTTGATTAAAAACTATCAGAGGGGAACTTCCTATGTAAAGAACATTTACAAAAAAATTATTCTTAATGGTGAAATAGTAAACACTTTCTACCCAAGTTCAAGAGACAATATGATCTTTCACCTCTTCTGTATAGTATTGTCCCACACAGGTCATAGCCATTGTAATAAAGCAATAAAATAAGTACAAAGCAATTAAAAAGTTAAAATATGGTTCATAGATAATACACAAAATACTCTGTAGAAACATTTAGAATTCTTAAGTTAATTTAGCCAGTTGCTGGATACAAAACAAAAGCACATTTTTATAGACATAACATAGGTAATTAGAAAATTTTGTTTGGAAAATCATTTCCAATTGCATCAAAAAATACCAGATACCTAACAAAAAAATCCAGTCAAAGAAATGCACATTTCTATGCTGAAAACTAGAAACATTGCTAAAAGATGAAGCAATAAACAAATGGAGGGACAGACCATGCTCATAAATTCAAAGACAATTAGTCAAATCTTCCCAGATTAAGATCAAATTTAGTGAAATTCTAAACAAAATCTCTCACAAGTTTTTGTTTAATTTATAGAATTTTATAAACTGATTACTTTATACGGCAAAAAGGGAGATTGAAAGTAGCCAACATCAACTGAATGTAGAAAAACTAATTTGGAGGATTTAATTATCAAATTTCAAAATGCTTTATAAAACTACAATAATTAGATGTGGTAGTGGAATAAACAAATCACTGGAACAAAATGCAGGTTAAGTATTCCTTATATGAAATTCTTAGAATAAGGAATGTTTCAGATTTGGGATTTTTTCAGATATTTTAGTATTTTTATATACATAATGATATATTATCTTGGGAATGGAACCCTAGCCTAAATAAAATTCATTGTATTTCATATATACCTTATAGCTAAAGGTAGTTTTAAATAATATTTTTAATAATTTTGTGGTGTGGAATTTGGTGCTCAAAATGTTTAAGATTTTTGAGCATTTTGGATCTCTTTTTCAAATTAGGGATGTTCAATCTGTAGTTCTAAAACAGTCTCAAATACAGCTGGATTCTCTTTAAAAAAATGGTTCAACAGTTAAATAGAAAAATGTTCTAGTTAATAAGTAGTGTTTATTGATTAGTGTTTATTTGAAAATTATACTTAATCCCTACCTCACTTCATACACAAAAATTAATTTAAAATGGAAAAGGGACCTACAGTGAATTTATAAAACTAAACTTCTAGGGATGAACACAGGGTAATATTTTTATGACTTTGCAGGAGTCAAAGATATCTTTAAAAGAAAACATATAAGATTCATTTAAAGATTGATAAATTGGACCTTGTTTGGGGGCTTCTGTTCATCAGACATTAAGAAAGGCAAAGGCAAATACAAACATCAGGAAAAGATACCTGCATTACATATATATGACACAAAGTACTGTATCTAGGACTTAAAAGAACTGCTACCAATCAAAAAGAGAAAGATAGCCACATTTCAAAGTGGTCCAGAGACCTGAATTTGCCTTCTGAACTCGCATGAACAGTTGTGCCAAACATCAAGAATGTCACCCACACCTTCAAAGATCCAGAGACTTGGCACACAGCATAATGAAGACAAGGGCTAGTCTCCCCCTACCTGCCCCCCCAACTAACTGCCCCTGTATGTATTGAGCAATGTACTTAAATACCAAGTCCCTTTCATATATAATCTGGATTGAAAATAATATTCATCTTCATTCACAGGAATTTTTTGAACACTGTTACACGCACTAAGCAAGCTATTCAACATAAAGCATCCTAACACATATATCAACAAATGTTTATTCTCTCTGCTGGCGTCTTCCTGGCACTTAAGTATACGCTAGATTGAATCTACTTAAGATATATTTTTATAATTATAATTTATAGTAAGTACCAATTTAATTAAGAAAAATACACAAATGGCCGACTGCCATTATAGCATAGTATTTACCGTATCAGGTTATATGACTTACAACAATTTTCTAAGCATAAGAGTTTCTTCCATGAAGGTATTTTGATGTAAGACTGACAGTATAAATAGTTTTTTCACTGTGTTCTGAATCAGAGTTAATACTAAACATCTCGGCTGGAGAACACTAACTCATTCTATCAACACAGTGGTTACATTATGCAATAATATTTTCTTCCCTGTCAATTTCCCTTCTTTTCTTGTTCACACTAACTGATGTTACATATTAAATCAATTCACTAATTCTAAACAAATATTCTGAGTGAAAAAGCAAATGTGAACAATTTCCTGCTGTCTTGGGGAATTAAATTAAAACATTTTGTCTATAAATACATATATAATCTTGTTAAAATTTTAATGGGGGAAATATGTCAAAAATCATGCTAATCTGAGAAAATAAAACAAAATGATGTTTTTATTTTATCTACTACATTTTCTATATTGTCTTATTTACTTACTGTCACACTTTAGTCATTTTTACAGTTCCAAGAAAGTCAAGTACATTATTTCCTCACCTGGCAGAGTCCCCAAATTCTGACTGGATTGCCAGCATTTCTTAGCCAGGGTTAGGACCCAGAAGCTAGCATGTGGACATCTCTAATTCTAAACATGACCAGTTACATGACTTTGGACAAATCACTTGGTTTCTATTCTGTTCTCTATTTCTATTCTGTGAAATGGGTAACTGAGCTTTCTAAATATTGTGCGTGAATTATCTGACTCAAGGTAAATATTCAAAAAATTGTGGGGACTATAATCATCATTATCAATTTACTCACCAACAAATGGCTCAATATTATAGCCAATCAAAAAATTCTACTAACTCAACTATGATAGATGGGAGAAAAAAAAATCACCTCACTAAAAGAGATGGTACACAAATACATGTGTACCAGACAAATAGTAGTAACTATTTAAAAGACTCAAGCCCCCAAATAATCCACCCTTTTAGGGAACAGGATCAATGGGACAAGTTTTCAACAGGGATTTGTGCCCTTCCTGATGATATAAATAAGCACTACTATAAGCTTTTCAGTGAGCAACCAGACCTTACTTCTGCCTTCAGAAGTTATGGAACAAAACTGGGACTCCGCAGTGGTGTGTTAGAATTGTTACTGAACATAATACTCATCTGTCATCTACTATAATTTTCAACCACTAATGGAAATTGCATGAGTTAATTTTTCTCTAAAGCTGAGGAGTTTTAAGAATTTTCCTGTATTGTCTCAGTAAATTTAATATCTACTATAATGCCTGCCTAGGAGGATGAATATGGAGTATCAGACCAAGCTTCCACTGACCAGAACCCCTGTGCACCAAGAAATGTTGATACTGAGTGGCCCAAAGGAATCTTCATTGATGCAATTTGGACCAAATTAAGACCCAATGTCACGCACTAGTAGGTTGCACAATGGGGACTTCAACACAAGTAGTACCTACTTGTCGCTGACCTTAGGGCAAGGCTAGACTGACAGGAAGTGAGACCACCATTTTCAGAGACGGGAGCCAATAAGATTATCACCCTTGGGCTGGGGTTGTGGCTCAGCAGTAGAGCTCTCGCCAGGCACAAGTGAGGTACTGGGTTCAATCCTCAGCACTACATAAAAATAAATAAATAAAATAAAGGTATTGTGTCCAATTACAACTACAAAAGATTTTTTAAAAAAGATTAACACCCTTCCTTTTGGCATCAGATCCTTGCTCCCTAGATCTAAAATATTCTAGTTGGCTGATCTAGTTCAGCTCTGCTGTTTTGGTTCAGCAACCATTGTCTACCACTTCCTGTCCCTCTTGCTTTGTAGAAGAAAATGAAGGTACAGAGGAGAGCACAGTCCTGTGGTGGCCATCTTTGTACAAGTGAAATATTCATGCTGGGCTTGGAAGTAGGTAGAAGGTGTCTCCCCTTCCACCAGGTAAGAAAAAGACTAAAAGAAACACTTTTTGAGATGGTAGGTTGTTGCCAGTATGAGAGACCTCCTCGGGTAGCAGGGACAAGGACATATCAATATGGCCTGCTGAACCAGAAGAGAATTGGAGCAGGTAGCAAGGTCCCTGGGGAAGTAGCCATATCTGAATTATCTGCAGGTGGCCCAGCGAGGATGGCCACCCAACAGGAATTCATGCATGAGGAGATGGTGCAAAAGAAGGGAGGACCTTGGCACATTCCAAAGAGCTCACTTGGTTGGGTACACACTTGAAAGAGCAGCATTTAGGAGCCCACTGAACAGAGAACATCAATGGAGTCTCATCTTATCCAGGAAAGGAGTAACAACCAGCCCAGACCAGACTGCAAGAGTTTCCACTTATAGGAAGAAGGACTCATTGCTGTCCCTCTCTTCCCTCCTTGCCCCAGCACATGGGAGGATCTGAGGCTCTTGGGTCTCCAGAACTATGAGCTAGTTGAACCTCTTTTATTTACTGAGGCAGGGCATGGGAGAAAAGTATCTCAGACACATTCCAAGCACTTCCAACACCACCAATCCAAGTGAGGTCCCTACACAAGCTCAGGAAGGGCGAGGAAAGGAGGCAGGCGACTCTGAGTTGGACATTGAGTCCGAAACCAAAGCTTCAGACTAAATTGCTTCTAATAACTACAATTGCCCTGAAGTTTAGGAACCTTAAAGTCATACTTAATTCCTCTCCCTTCCTTCATCCCACAATCACATCATTCCAAGAGCCTGTCAGTTCTCTCTTCAACCCACTGTCACCACGATGCTACTTCCATTTCTGTACAAGCCAGCATTATCACGTTCCTGAATTATTGCAAAATGTCTCTACACTGTATCCTGGCTTTTAGCCTTCCCCCACGTTGGTCTGTCTGGAAAAGCAGGTAGAATGATCCTATTAAAATTCAAGTCAAATGGAGGCACTCTTATGTCCAAACCACTCCCAAGATTCTGTACCTACTAAACCCTGTTCATCTCTGATCTTACTTTTGGTAACTTACCCATAAAAACACTACGTTTCCTAGACGCAACTGACCTCTTTGTTGTTGTTCTTCTGATCTTCAGGCATGCTCCTGCCTCAGCGCCTTTGAACTTGCTTTACCTCTTCTTGAAACTCTACCCAACATATCAAGACTCACCCTCTGCTGGTTTAGATGTGGTTTGTCCTCCCAGGGTTTGTGTGTTGACAGCATGATCCTCAGTGCAGTGATGTTGCGAGTTACTGGGCCCTTGTACAAAGTAACTAAGACATTGGAGCATCAGCCTCAGAAGAAATTAAAATAGTGCTCCCAAGACCTTAGTTAGTTTTTCATGGGAGCTGTCATAAAGAGCAAGGCTGGCCCCTCCCCATTCTATGGCATACTATCTTGCCAGTGTAATGTCATCCACCATGAGACCCTCATCAGAGCCAACCCAATGCCAGGGCCAGTAACGTGCGCTTGAAGCTTGAATCTCCAGAACTATGAGCTAGATGAACCTCTTTTATTTACACATTTTCCAGCCTCAGGTGTCTTATTATAGCAATGAAAAATGGACAAATACACCCTCTTCTTTTAAATCCTTCTCAAACGTCATCTTCCAAGTAAGATCACTTGACATTGAAATCTTAATTTCTGCTCCATGTCCCCAGTATTCCCTCTCTCCATTTTCTTTATTTTTTGATTCAACTCTTATCAACATCTAATGATGCTGTGATAGAGCATATTATGTTCCCAATTACGTGCTTCCTTACTCATTAAGGATTATTTCATATGGCTTGCTTTGGTCAATAAAATATAAGAGAATGTGATGTGGGCTATTCCTGGGCAGAAGTTGCAAAAACCATAACATGATTCTTCTACCTTCTTCTATGAGACCAGCATGACCTGGAAAGGGTTTGTTCCTTGATTCTGAAGAAGATACAGAGAACAGCAGACAACCTACATAGGCCATGCTACCATCTTCGCCATTGCTTTCTTGGGTTGCTATTATCATATAATTCATTCTAAGCTAATTGATGCATTTATTTATTTTTTATTATCTATATTTTTTCCTACAACATAGGCTCAATTAAAACAAAATTTTCCACTTGTATTTTTCACTTGTTCACTACTGTATCATCCATGTTTAACACAGTGGGAACTTGGTATTTTTTGAATGAATCACTCCAGCCAAGAACTTGTCAAAGAAAAATAATGGGAAACTGACAGAGTGTGATTTAAATCAGTGACTGAGAAAAAAACACAAAACATCACATTTATACCACCACAGATTTGTGATCACACAACTGCAAACAAATTTTGCTATCATGCTTATCATCACTCTTTGTATGATAAAGCATATCTGTAATTATGCCAAAAACATGGAAGCTGTTGGTCACTGGGGATGGCAGAAAGTTCTAAATACCCTTGATATGCAGCTGACGCTGGATCTTGGCTGCTGGCTGGGAGTTCAGCTGAAGTTCCATTCCATCTTCAGCTCTGTGCTACGTAAACTTTCCCATAGGTGCATGGATTTCCCCCACCCCTGCCCCAACCCAAGAGCTAGGTTCTAGAAAGGGCTGTTCCAAGAGAATGTAGCCCAGAGTAAAATAGCCAAGCAGTTTCCATTTGTATCATGTTTGCTAGGTTCCTCTGACCAGGTCAGACACCTTGCCAAGCTCAGAATCAACAAGAGAGGTGGCTACACCAGGACACTAGCACCAGGAAGTCCAGGTTGTTAGAGGGGGCGAAGTCGCAGTCCACTACAGACACCCCAGGAAACAACTGCAGCAAATACAAATCCAGCATCCAAAATCTCAGACTCATCACTTATCTAAGGGGGAATTAATCTGAGAGGTCATTTCACACCAACCAACTTCACAAAAGTCCATTGTATAAATGAAAATGCAAATCTTTTAATTTTCTTGAGAAATACACCTATATCAAAACTCAATGCTCTCTCTATATATGTATAGATGTGTGGACTATACATATATATAATCCAAAGTACATATATGAAGATATGAATTGGTGTGAACAAACTTTATATACAACCAGAGATATGAAAAATTATGCTATATATGTGCAATAAGTATTGAAATGCAAAAAAACACAAATATTTGTCATATGTAGGTTCAATTAACACAAGATTTTTCACTTGTATTGTTTACTACTATATCACCAATGTTTAACACACAGTGAGAACTCAGTGTGTGTGTGTGTGTGTTGTGTGTATGTGTGTGAGTGTATTTTTGAAGTGGAGAGGGTCAATAGGAGACCAAATTGCAAGTCACTTGGTCAGCAAAGAATCAGAAAAAAAAAAAGAGAAGGCTCTGCATCATCAAAAGGACATGACAGCAAACTAATGACAGTTCATAGATTATCCTTCTCCAAGTCAAAGAGTGTTTCCATCTCAATCACAGGAACGGCATCCAGTTCCACCCTCTAAGTCTTCTCTAAAGACTTTCTATTGACTTGTGCAATCATTAATTTATAGTTAAATGCTACTGAGTTACCAAGAACTTATCTTCTGCTAATTTAAACTTAAATTAGTAGATTCTGGATGAAATTCAAGGATTCTGGTTTAAATCTATACAGAACACCTCATAGTTGATTAGGGACCCTAATAGGTAATCCCACTCACTTCTAGAGGCTTCTTTCCAGCATCAGTTGTAGAGAGTGATATTTTTGCACATAAAAAGAGTGTACCCTATATGAGCATAAATTTTTCACACAAATGTTTAGAAACATCCCTCTAGTATCACTCTTCACAATGTTGGGAAAATATAGCAAGACCAAGATGGAAAAACAAATCAGTGATGAGGGCCATGGAAGGAAGAAGAAATCCAAAGCAGCATGAGGGCTTACTTGAGGACCAAATGTTGGATACGATATACAAAGAGAAGAAATAAAGATGATTCAAACAATTTTATTGAGGGGGTGGGTGAGAAAATGGAATGCAAGAAAGAAAATTATTTGGAATAAGATGGAAGGAACAGAATGGTGAGTTATTTGGGGGATGTATCAAGTTTTAAAATATTTATTCCTTTGGCAGGTTATGTTTTAGGCTCTTACTTCCCTGGGGGATCTTACATTTGACTGGAGAGAAGCAGACAGCAATCATGGTAGCCAATAAGATAATTTCCAATAATAATAAATAAATGCTATGAAGAGAATAAAAATAGGAAATGGGATAGAGAATGAAGGGGAATCACAGGGGTGGGTGATATAACTGTGTTCCCTGGGGAGCTCAGGGAAATGCCTAAGACCTTATCATGAGAATGAGCCACCTCAGCGAGTATCCTGAGGGCAGGCTCCCCAATAGGAACAGAAAGTGGAAAGGCCCTGAGGAAAGAACCAGGTTTGCTTGTTTGAAACCTGGAAATGACCGCCAGAGGTTAGTTTGGAGGCTGGGTGATACAGGAACTTTAGCCCTTGGTGGGAAATTTGGGTTTTATTCTAATAGTGATGGGACACCATTGAAAAACATCAAACAAGAAAGTGTAAGGAGATTTCTCGTGGAATTTTTTGGATCTTTTAGGTATAGATAAAACCATATCATCAGAAAATAGTGATAATTTGAGTTATTCTTTTCCTATCTGTATCATTTAATTTCTTTTATCTGACTAATTGCTCTGGCTAGAGTTTCAAGAACTATGTTAAACAGAAATGGTGACAGAGGGCATCCCTGTCTTGTTCCAGTTTTTAGAGGGAATGCCTTCAATTTTTCTTCATTTAGAATGATGTTGGCCTGAAGCTTAGCATATATAGCCTTTGCGATGTTGATATATGTTCCTGTTATCCCTAGTTTTTCTAGTGTTATGAACATGAAGGTGTGCTGTATTTTCTCAAATGCTTTTTCTGCATCTACTGAGATGATCATATGATTTTTATCTTTAAGTCTATTGATGTGATGAATTACATTTATTGATTTCCATATGTTGAACCAAACTTGCATCCCTGGGATGAACCCTTCTTGATTGTGTTGCACTATCTTTTTGATGTTTTTGAATTCAATTTTCCAGAATTTTACTGAGAATTTTTGCATCTATATTCATTAGAGTATTGGTTTGAAGTTTTCTTTCTTTGATGATGTGTCTGTCTGGTTTTGGAATCAGGGTGATATTGGCCTCATAGAATGTGTTTAGAAGTGTTCCCTCTTTTTCTATTTCATGAAATAGTTTAAGGAGTATTGGTGTTAGTTCTTCTTTAAATGTCTTGAGGAACTCATCTATGTATCCCTTCAGAACTAATAAATGAATTCAGCAAAGTAGCAAGATATAAAATCAGCACCCATAAATCAAAGGCATTTCTGTACATCAGTGACAAATCCTCAGAAACAGAAACTAGGAAAACCACCACATTTACAATAGCCTCAGAAGAAATAAAATACTTGGGAATCAACTTACCAAAAGAGGTGAAGGACCTCTACAATGAAAACAAAAGAATGTCAAAGAAAAAAATTAAAGAAGACCTTAGAAGATGGAAAGATCTCCCTTGTTCTTGGATAGGCAGAATTAATATTGTCAAAATGACCATACTTCCAAAAGCACTATACAGATTCAATGCAATCCTAATCAAAATCCCAATTACATTCCTCATACAAATAGAAAAAGCAGTTGTGAAATTCATCTGGAAAAATAAGAGACCCAGAATAGCTAAAGAAGTTCTAAGCAAGAAGAGTGAAGCTGGTGGAATCACTATACCAGATTTTAAACTATACTACAGAGCAATAGTAACTAAAACAGCATGGTATTGGCACCAAAACAGACTAGTATACCAATGGTACAGAATAAAGGATACACAGTTATCGCATATTAGACAAAGACACAAAAAAGCATATTGGAGAAAAGATAGCCTCTTCAACAAATGGTGCTAGGAAAACTGGAAATCCACAAGTAATAAAATGAAATTAAACCTCTATCTCTCACCATGCACAAAATGCAACTCAAAGTGGATCAAGGACCTATTAATTAAACCAGAGACCTTGTGCCTACTGGAAGAGAAAGTAGGTCCAAATCTTCATCATGTCGAATTAGGCCCCAACTTCCTTAAAAAGACTCCTATAGTGCAAGAATTAAGATCAAGAATCAATAAATGGGATGAATTCAGATTAAAAAACTTCTTCTCAGTGAAAGAAACAATCAGAGAGGTTAATAGAGATCCTACAGAATGGGAGCAAATATTTACCACAAGCACATCAGACAGAGTACTGTTCTCTAGGATATACAAAGCACTCAAAAACTTTAACACCAAAATAACCAATAACCCAATCAATAAATGGGCCAAGAAACTGAACTGACACTTCTCAGAAGGTAATATACAATCAATCAACAAATATATGAAAAAATTTTCAACATCTCTAGCAATTAGAGAAATCAAAATTAAAAATCAAATCAAAACTACTCCAAGATTTCATCTCACTCCAGTCAGAATAGCAGCTAACAAGAATGCAAACAACAATAAGTGTTGGCAAGGATGTGGAGGGAAAGGCACACTCACACATTGCTGGTGGGACTGCAAATTGGTGCAGCCAATCTGGAAATCAATATGGAGATTCCTTAGAAAACTGGTAATGGAACCACCATTTGATCCAGCTATCCCTCTCCTTGGTTTATATCCAAAGGGCTTAAAAATGGCATACTACAGGGACCCAGCTACATCAATGTTTATAGCAGCACAATTCACAATAGCTGAATTGTGGAACCAATTCAGACACCCTTCAGTAGATGAATGGATAGGGAAATATATACACAATGGAATATTACTCAGCATTAAAAGAGAATAAAATTATGGCATTTGCAGGTAAATGGGTGGAATTGGAGAATATAATGCTAAGTGAAGTGAGCCAATCCCAAAAAAACAAAGGCTGAATGTTTTCTTTGATATGAGCATGCTGACTAATAATGGCAATAAGGAGGAAGCATGGGAGGAATGGAGGGACTTTAGATAAGGAAAAGGGGAGGTAGGGGGGAAGGGGGTAGGAATGATGGTGGAATAAGTTAGACATCATTACCCTAAGTACGTATATAAACACACGAATGGTGTGAAATACTTTGTGTACAACCAGTGACTTGAAAAATTTTGCTCTATATATGTAATATGAAATGAATTACATTCTGCCGTCATATGTAACAAAATAGAATAAATAAATAATTTAATTTAAAAAAAAAGAAACGAAAGAAGAAAGTGCAAGGTATCAGGGTGCAGTGGCACATGACTGTAATCCCAGTGGCTCTGGAGGCTGAGGCAGGAGGATCACAAGTTTAAAGCCAACTTCAGCAACTTAGAGAGACCCTGTCTCAGAATAAAAAACCAAAAAAAAGGACTGGGGATGTGGTTCAGTGGTTAAGTGGCTCTGGGTTCAATCCCTGGTTTAAAAAAAACAGTGTAAGGATTTAATTGGAAAGACCATTCTATACCACTCTGCTGCTCTGTGAGATTATCACAAAGGAGCACAAGAGGAGGCCAGAGACATTGAGAGGCTCCTGCAGGACTCCAGGGAAGAGATGTTGGCTGAATTAGGTGCTAACAGCAGAACAGTCAAGGATAATTCAGTGAATATACTTGGATGAAAGAGCCAACTGCACCTTCTGGCAGATTCAAGGAAGAATGTGAGGAAAGGAGAGTATTGTGCAAGCTATTTTGCAGACCCAAGAAAGCAAAAATGAGAGACAAAGAATTGGAGAGATAGCAAAAGAAAAGATAGCAAGATATTCAACGTGGGAGGATTCTCCAGGTACCTATAAATGTAGAGCTAGAATTAAGTAAAAGGTTAAGATGAGTGTTGTAATTTGGAGAATTGTCAGCCGAAATATGGTGGTTGAAGTTTTCATAAGGACTAAGCATTGAATAGGAACAGTAAGTCATGCAAAGGGGAATGAATGCTCTTTAGCCAGGGACAGGATGCATGAAAACCAGAAGGCCACTCACAGAGATGAATGGTCAGTGGAGGGAGAGAGTCAAATGACCTGAACGTGGGTAAAGACAGACTTTGGGTCTTGGAGGACTTTATCTACTAGCAATGCCCTTTGTAGGGACTTATTTGTTGTTTTGCTTAATCTGAGACCCCAAAGAATTCCTGAAAACTGGGAGGAAGTTCCAAAGATCTTAGTGATGCAGGAGGATAAAGGCTTGGAAGGGGCCAATTTTTTAAAAAGAAGTCTTGAAAGCCATTGAAAATGGAATCGATTAACAATGAGATACCACTACACAGCATGAGAACAGACAAGACATCCAGACCACTGACACCACCAATCTCTGGCTAGGACATGGAGCAACAGGAACACCCACCTATTCACTATTGGTGGAAATGAAAAATGGCGCATCCCCTTTGGGGAGATAATTGGATAGTTTCTTACAAAACTAAACATCTTCCTATCACACAATCCAGCCATCGCAGTTCTTAGTATTTACCCAAATAAATTTGAAGCTTCATATCTACACAAAAAACTGCACGCCGGTATTTATAACAGCTTTATTCACAACTGCCAAAACCTGAACTCCATCAGGATGTCCTTCCATAGGTGAATGGATAAATAAACTCTGGTACATCCAGAGAGTGGAATTATTGGGCACTAACAAGAAACAAGCCATGAAAACGCAGGGAGAAAACCAAAATGCGCATTATTAAGTGAAAAAAATCTGTGTGAAAAGGCTACATATGATACGATGCCAACTGTATAATGTTCTGGGAAAGGCAAAACAATACAGGTAAAAAGATCAGTGGTGTCAGAGAGAGACAGATAAAAAGGCACAGGGAAGATCTCCATGAGCAATGAAACGATTCCAGATGATACCAGTGGTAGATACGTGCCATGATACATTTGTCCAAACCCATAGCTTACATAAAACACGGAAAGTGAACACTAACATTAACTGAAGACTCTGGGTGATAACCACGTGTCCATGTAGCTTCATGGCACACTCTGGGCAAGGGCGTCATGGTGGGGAAGGTTGTGAGTGGAGGAGGGCATGGGATTATATACGAACTCTGTGCTTGCCACTCAATTTTGCCATGCACTTAAAACTGCTCTAAAAGGTAGATGTTATTAACTTAAACCAGTGGGGTTGAGTAGAGCAGTGGGCTGAGGTCAAAGGAGAGAGTCAGGACCGCAGCTAGTGAAATCAGCTAGTGAAAATATTTGTGGCTATTTATTACCTAAACACCATTTTTCCTTTTTTCCAGGCCCAAACCGTGATTCCGCCTTTGGTCTTCCTGCCTTTCTCATGTTCCCTCATCCAATCCATCAGCAAGTATTGCCGGTTATATCTTCAAAATACATCAGATACTACTGCTGTCGTCTTGATGATTCAACTCCCTCATTTTCCCAGTTAATCAAAGAAGCTTCCTGAGACCCTTCCAACCCTCTTTGAGTCCCTAGGGTCTATTCTCAAATCAGGAGATGAATGATCCTATGAAAATCTAAGCCAAGTCCTGCCAAATATCATGTCTCCTCTCAAAAACCCCCAAAGCCTTCTCATCTCACTCAGAATAAAACCCACGTCCCACATGGCCAGAAGACCCCACGTGTCTCCCCCACACTCGCCCTCCCTGTCGGTTTCTCTCACCTCCTGGACCTGACTATTACCTGCACAACCTCCTGCTCCACCAGCAGTTCCCTGGGCATGGCTTGTGGGCTCCTGGCTCTTTCTTCCTCTAGTGATTTTTCTCCAAGAGACCCGCAAGGCCCACTTCTTCTTTTCTCCAGATCGTTAGGCAATAATGTCTTATTGGCAAGGCCTTCCTAGTCTCTCCCAAGTAAGATGGCAAGAGCTCCACCACCAACTGCCCGACAAGCATTTGCTAACTCCCTTACCTTGTACTATTGAGCACTCTCTGTCTACACTGGTTTATTTTTTCTTGCCTCTCTTTCCTCTCTAGAATATGGCTCAAATAGAACTGTTACCTGCTCATTGCTACATCCTCAGCACCTGGTGTCTCTCACACCCCCAGACACTTGAAAGTTACAGAATGGACAGATCAATGCACTCATAGGAAAAATTTCCACATTTTTAAAGGTGGACAAAAGAAATTGAAAATTAGAGACTGAGGCTGCTGCCATGTGTCTTGGTCCAATTTTGCCACAAACTTTTAGAACAAATGGAATGTTCCACCATTTCATGCATCAACAAAATCCCTGTCTTTTTTGATTATCGGGCACTGATTAACCAACCTGATATATGTTTTTTATCGTTGATTTAGATGGACTTTTAAAGCTCATTTGATGCATAAAATCTTTAAGAACTAAATCAAGATTTTAGCATGCATGGAATCGATTAAAAATTGCAACAAAGCCTGAATTGTAGAAGGTCTTTGTCATTCAGTTGGCTATTTTTGGATGTCTTTGCTCATTCGCTACGACACCACGTCTGAAAGGAAAGATATAAAACTGTACACACTCTCAAGGACTTTACTACAAAATAATTGCCATGTTTATCAAAACTTGATAAACTTTTCAAACTACTTTTTATCACTAGTTTACTGCCAAAGCAAATTACAAACAGGCCAAGCATGTTTTTTGGTATGATACCAGTTTGCTACAACTAAGACATTCTAAGCAAAAATGGCAATCACTTGTTGCTTTTCTCAAGCCTTCAAAAAAAAGTGAAATAGTTTGAATTACACTGACTAAGGAAACAAACCAGCTTACAGTTTAGAGCAGCACCATTAAACAGGGAAAAACACATTCTTCACTACAATTAAGCAGTGCCAATGATATTTTCATTTTTAACTTTCATTTTTGTTAATATCGTAGTTAAGGATGAAAAGGAAACTTGGAATCCTCAACTGAGCCACTTGAGAATGAAACCAGAATTCCAGATTTTTTGATATCGCTCCAATTGCAGCTGTTTGCTTTCTGTAGTTTTGTTATCAACCCCCTCATTACCCCTTCAAACTTCTGTGTTTTTCCAGAAAGAACCACCCCTCCAAGAAAAGGGTGATGAGCTTGGAATCTTCCATGTGAAAGAACAGTAGAAGCTCTGTGTTGTGCTGTGTAGCAACAATACAGACGAGGGGCCGAGGCTCAGGGTTGTCTGCTACGGCAATTAAGACCTTTACAAGGATCAATCTCATCATGGGTCCCCTTGGCCTATCTCTATGGAAACTACAAAACATGAACTTGCTTCAGTCCGGCTGCAGCAAAATAACTGGGGGGGGGGGGGGTGACGAGCAACTTGTGTAGATTGATATAGCAGGAGTGGGAGCCGTTTATTGTAGGACAACAGAGGTATTTATTCATTCCACACAAAACTTATCTTAATTAGCATAAACTAGATACATCAGTCAACCAATAAGGAATCTCCACACTTAATGGCTCAATGGTGTTACTTCAAAAACCACTCCCCCTGGCAAAATGCCAGGCGCCATCCAGACTTGTTTACCGACTCTAACATTTGCCAGGCGCCATCCTGACTTGTTTACAGACTCTAACATGAACTTATGACTTTGATACACAACCTGGCCCTGTCATATTTACCACTCACAACCTTGGTTGACTTGGAGGAAGACTTTCATGGCTACATTATTGTCTGTAAGACTATCTTTGCTCTCATAGTTCCTAAAATCAGGTGAGAAGTAATTAACATTTCTCTGTCCATTCTGTCTTCATCCTAGAGCTGCAATAATTAGCATAATGAGATCTAGTCCCAGAAACAAAGAGACCAAGGGAACAGAACAGAAGGTATAGAAATGAGCTCATGCCTGTGTACACATGAGTATAGAGTGTGTTTAATATGTGGATTTCAAATCAAAAGGAAAAGCGTAAATTATTTAATTTTATATCACATAAGAGTACTGTTGAGGTTGTAAGCCACTCTTTATGTGGCCTTAGGAGGGAAAAAGACTTTCTAAACATTATATATCATGGAAAAATGATGACACTTTACAATTTCTATATGTAGAAAATCATAAGTAAAATAAAAAATGAAATGACAAACTAGGGAAAAAAAAAATATATATATATATATATGTGACAAAAAAATTATATCATCACTGTACTCCAATAGGAAAATTGATTTGTGGACTAGCAGTATACTCATTAATGAAAAACACTTCCCTAATGGGAATAATAATAATGCACATAAAGGGTTTAGTCTTGGCCCTGCACTTAAAAATCTCAATAGGAATAATTTCATTTATTAATGTGTGTGTGTGTGTGTGTGTGTGTGTACACGTGCACATTTACATGAGTACATCTATGCAAACCAACTTTCATGGTTTACACAGAACTGTCCAGTTTGTGATCCAAAAGTTCACTACCCCAGAACACACATCTGTCCTGGGCAAGCTTGGGCAAGTGGTCTCTCTGCTATTTACATACATAATAAAGGAGTTGGGAAAATGTGCCCCAAGACACTAAATACTATTTAATTCTAAGAAGAAAGACTACAGAGTCATTTTATTTTTTTTATGCTTAGTTGTATATCCTATTTTTTAAATAAATATGTGTGTTCAATTATAAGAGAAATAACAATCTATTCTAATTTGGCATTTTTAAAAACTGCACACAGTTCTAGAATACTAATATCTGCATAAGATTTTTTTCCAAATAAAGGCTGGGTCAAATCTTAGCTATTCATATAGTACGAGAAAATCTGGCCCTAAAACATGATGTTATGAATTTTCCAGCACTATAGAATGATCTATTTTCCTATCTTGACTGTTAGCATGGGAAATGCAAAGTGGTTTAATAAAAAGCAAGTTCTACAGTTATAATGGAATGCATGAGTTTTAATGCATCGGTACAAACTGGAGATTCTTCCAGTATCTGACCCATTTAATAAAATGACATTTGTGGTGTCATTATCTCCAAGATTGTGACTTATGTATTCAAATTTGTCCATTGATTGCCAAGATTATGTGACGGTATTTGCCGCATAAGGATAGATTGTGAGTTTATACTTAAATTGAATTTTAATTAATTATTTAATTTCCTTAAAGTTTGAAGTGTTCCTAATTTAAATTTATACTTTGATGTGGTGGCGTGGGGTGTGGAGGGGGTTCTAATAAGAACTTTGGTGAGAACCAAAAGGATGGATCATTATTCTTTCAGTACCCAGCTCTCACGGGAGTTCTCATTGTATGGACGACAGATGTGGCGGAGGACAGACAGCGGGCAGGCTGCCTTGTCTTGTGACTAGAAAAACTTCACAATCCACACAAAGCTTCACCCATACCAGTGGGATCGTCTTGCCTTTTCTTATTGTGTGCTGGCAAGCTGTTAATGGCTTTACTACCCTCTTCCCAGTTACTGTATTTTTTTTAATGCTTCCACATGAGATTTAGAATGTCTGAGTTGTTAAGAGTAAAACAATATAATTTTAGACACTGAAAGAACACAAGACAGTCTCTCATATCCTAACTGCTTCTTAGTGGAAGATCAAAACACACACACACACACACACACACACACACACACACACACGCATGCACGCACGCACACACCTGCCGGCTGGCTAGGACCCCATGAAAACTGAGATAATTATTGGTACCATTCAGAAATCCAGACCTTTTCATTTAACCAACTCATGTCCATCAAACTTAGCCATAGTTCCCCAGCATGGGAGCCTAGCGCTTTTTGAACCTTCAGCCTTCTACACTCTGTCACCTCAGGGCCCCTCTAGAGAATTATCTGTGCTTATCACTGTTGGCCTCTATTATGGAGCCCAAATCAAATATATAGTATTGCATTACTGCTATATAAACTCCTGTCTGGCTTTGCCAGAGATAAAGGGGTCTCTTTTCAGTAATTGCAGCTAATCAAAAACAAATTGAGCACTGGGCTTTATGGCTTTCAAGAAACAAAACAAAAACCAAGCAGCACACCACAGTATATTCTCTCAAATTGTCCCTCCTTTCTCACTCACTCCCTGACCCAACCTCCAGTCCTCTGCATAGACAAACTGAAAAAGAATTTCACCACGTTGATTGATTTTTAAAGAATTTTTTAAAAAAATCTTACTTTGTGTTTCTCAAAGCTATATGAAGCATATATGGACTATCACCCCAAGAAGATATCGCCTTATGCTAATAGCACCTCAGCAGTAAGAAAGTCATGCAAGTCCTTGAAGCTATCCACAGACTGGTGACAAGCAGAATTCTACAAATTGGTGGTAGAAAGTCCTAAGGGAACTAACCAATGAGACTGTAAGCCCTGTGCACAGTGAAGTGCCACGTCTCATGCTAACCCAGGCACTCAAGACCAGGGAACATAGGAGTCAATGAGTTAAAAGACTTTCATAAGTGCAGCTCATTAACCAACAGCTAAATTTCACTCTCTCACATTGCCCAGGGGTTGGCAGCCCAATATTCTTTGGGGCTTCCAGATGTATAGTCTTTCTTCCCTCACTCTCCAGTCCATTACACAGAGCTAGGCATTGCCCTTCTCCTGAATTATTCAGCCACAGGACCTAAATGAGCCCCTCACCAATCTTCCTGCATCAGCCTCCTCCTATGTCATCTCACACCTGCGACCGTCTCCTCAGAGTTCCTCACTGGCTATCACAGTGATTAAATTGTATTTATTGTTTCCATCAAATCAAACCAATTATGGGTCACAGAGATCTTTACTGGCATCTTTCCCCCCAGCATCCAACAACCTTCAACTTCAATTACAAACAGCAGCAGCAGCTCTCCTGCTCATCCCCACCCCCCCCCCTTACCATGGCTCTGCCAGGCCTGCCATTGAGCCTGAAATGAGTGGACAGTGACAACGCCCTGAGCTCTTTCATTCTGAGCCACAGGGAGTGTCAAGGCAGCACAGAGGAAAATCCATGTTCAACCCAGACGGAGACAGGAAGTGGCTGCACCCACCAGTACTGTTTAAAACTGCACGGAATTAGTAAATTGGAAAAACAAAGTGCCCCATGCCTGCAGAGAATAAGCCCCCAGAGCACTCAAGCACAAGTCATCTAGGTGGAGAGAAAGTCAGAGATGCAGCATTGATTTACGAAGCCTCTAGCCAACTTTTTGCAGGACACATCTAGAGAAAGAAAACCTAAAACAAAACAAAGCAAAAAAAAAAAAAAAAAACTGGTAAAGATTTCATCACTGAAAGAGCACGCTGGGAGCAATTACATAAGCAAAAGCTAGTAACTTTCTGTGCTTAGTTATTTGGATTTTGAAGAAAAGAAAAGAAAAAAAGAAAAGAAAAAGAAAGAAAGGATGTCACAGCACAGAACAAAGACCAGAGCCTGGAAAAAGAAGATTCCAGACTAGAATCTTGTGCCCACTATGATTAAAACTATCATAGTTCACAAATGAAGAAGACTGAAGATAGTTATCACAATCCACCATATGCTTCTTATAGCTCTGGGGGAAGAATCTGGAAAGATCTATGGTAAATTGCATGTAGTTCTCATTTTAGAATATGAGCTCAGCCATTCTCAGTAAACCCTTCTGTTGCCTTTGTCATGCCCTCACCACCAGCCTCCTGTGAATGTGGGCCACAGCCTTCCTATCTGTCACTGAGCCCTTCTAGAGGTCTCTGATTATTCAACCAGCACATTTCATCTTAAACCACAGAAAGTCCCCTGAGTGCATCAGATTCCTGTCTCTGTATGAAAAGACAGCACTTAGTAATGTCCATTTGCATATTTCTTAGTGTTTCTGTGTATTGATGTTTATTTGGGCCCTATTCCAAGTAAGACAATACCAGATGCCAAGTATGTTCAGTATGGTATTGCTGTCCAGGAGCTCACAATCTAGCAGGATGAACGAAATAAAAAGTCATGAATTAAATAATGATGCAGCAATTAAGAAACAGCTCAGGATACATAGAAATTGCTTGGAGGAACAAAAGGAGAAATCCCACCGGGGCTAGATATTCTTCTGTACTTTCTGCCGTCTATGCAGAAAGAAGTATTAATTTTTCTTAAGAGTCTGGCTGGATGTTTTGAGTGTAGCCCCTCCACCTACTAAAAACTATTTGGATGCTGGGCCTGATTCATGATCTTCTATCCAAAGGCATTGAGGAAGGATCATAGGGAAAAATGTTGCCGGCAACCCAAGAAGCAGTACCTTTGAGAAGAATTTAAATCGGAATTCTGTAGAACAGTCAATCAGGAATTCAATCTATTCAACCATCTTGGCCAGGATTTGAGAAAGGAAGGAGAGAAAATACAGGTCAAGAGAGGTCACCAGCTAAAAAACAAAGAAGCCCAGGTAAGTGAAAGATTTGAACCAGGCTGAGCAGAGCCTAGGAACATTCCCCAAGTCAAAGAAAATAGTTGCAGCATTTTACATTAAAGAGAATTATAACCTTGGATTTTAGTGGGAAAAATGGGGCTCATTCAACATAGACACCACCTCCCACCAGGTCAGACCCTTTCCCACCAGGAAGGGAGGGATGGTGCTTCCCAGATTTATCCAGGGCAGGCCCCAAGTTTCCCTAGAACATTCTGAGGCGGATGCTTTCTTTTTTCATCCACACACTTCCCTGTGCCATGGGGCTCTCAGAGCCTCTTTCAACACACAAGTGGGACTCAAGGTGGAGAAGAAAGTCTTGAAACTTGAACAAGCATTAATAGAACATGAAGATAACATGTCCCTGAACAGTTTGAAGTTGTGGCCTTCCAACAGCTGGCATGGGCAGGGTGTGCATTGTGTCTGGAGGGGAGCCCAGACTCACAAATCCCCCCCCCCACTCCACCAGGCCCAGCCCTAGTCATTGAATTCCTTATATGTATATGGTGACAGCTTCTTTAATCCTGACCAGCTGTTAGTGTAACAGTGGTGCCAGGGATGGCAGGGGACCAGCAGGGGTAGAGCAATGATCGTTACCAAAGGGAGTGTTCTGGCGAGGGGACTATGGTGAGTCACTACAATTGAATTCTGTTGTGAACACAAAGAGCATTTGTCTTTTTTTTTTTTTTTTTTTTTTTGTCTTTTTCTTGAGGAAGCCATGTTACTCTGGAGTTATCAGTTGAGTGCAAATGGATACAATCCACATGGGCTAGTGGTCGGTAGGCTGCAGGCAGTGAACATGTGGAACCAGACTTGGAAGGTCTAGAACAGCCTACTATTTGGTCTGACAGCAGATTTGTCTGTGGAATTGAGACTACAGACCACTGACTTCCTCCTGGGTCTACTGAATCAGGGTATTCAGGGCAGAATATCAGCACACAAACATCTTTAAAACTCCTAAAGTGATTCAGAGCCACAGTCGAGGATGTGAACCTCCACTTTAGGACCGTATTTTCCATCATTGGAATGCAAAATGAGGGCTACTTCTGACATTGTGTGGTTAGTTACACTGTGGAGATGGTATAGGGCCATTGCCATGGATGGAGATGTTTTATACTTAGGAAATCCACAGAGGCAGAAGCCCTTCCTGACAGACAAGGTGGCAATTCTTCATGCAGGAATTAGGGAGAGATAAATGTATCTTCACTCCAAGGCTAAAAAGCAATGACTTCAGGTTCTGTTTAAAGTTATTTAACTTTAGGAGCAACAAGGGAAATGATCAATAAATCTTAGTCTGTGCTCACTTATTTTAACATTGTTTTTGATCATCTCTCTTGGGAGAGAAAGGAGAGGGTGAATATGTTTAGAAGGTTAGGCTGATAATTTTTTAATGTTTTAAAATATATGATCAGACATAATCATGGTCTGGTTGGATTGACCTAGTCAGATTCACCTTTTCCACCTTCGACAATTGCTGTCTTGTTTCAAGACACAGTACCGGACACATCTACTATCATTCCTAAGTACAGAGAGTCCCCAATTTATGATAATTTGACTTACAAGTTTTTAAGCTTATGATGGTGGAAAGTGACATATATGCAGTAAAAAACACACTTGGAATTTGGGGTTTTCATCTATTGCTGGGCTAGTGATGTGTGGTATGATCCTCTCTTGGGATGCTGGGCAATGGCCATGATCACGTAGCTTCCAATTGGCTACATGATCACCAGGGAAAATAACCAATATTCTACAACGTACTGTGTTGCCAGAGTTTTTTGGATATTGTGATTTGTGTTTTGGCATCCCCTTTTGTCTAAAAATGCCTGTGTGTGTACATGAGCTATTAAACACTATTATAAAACAGACTTTGTGCGAGATGGTTTTGCCCAACTGTGGGCTCACGTAAGTGTTCTGAACACATGGAAGGTAGACGAAGCTAAGCTGTGCTGTTTGGCAGGTTAGGTATACTAAATACATTTTTCACTTACAATGTAGTTAGTTTATCAGGACATAACGCCATCATGAATTGGGGAGAATCTATATTTAATCCACTGAGGTAAAAAGGGTTGTATTAGTAGTATTTGAATCATTACTCTTCTGGTTGGATTTTGGTAAATAAGACAATGGCTCCGGACACTTTCTATCAGAACAAAAAGAATGACCAATGGAAAAGTCTCTATGATAACACCAATGGGAGGGGATTGTGGGCCCTAGACAAAAGCAGAAAGCTTTGAGACGTGGGATCACTGCAGGGAACATGTTGATGAAGAGACTTATTTCTTCTCCATGATTTTCCCATAGGGAAGCAAGGAAAAACAATATCTCCACAGCAAGCAAGTCTGGGTTCAAGGGGATTATTAACATCCTCCCTTGACAACCACATAGTTCCCAGCCATGAAAATATCCTCCTGGGGAGCTTGGATAGACTATCTAATCTATTATTATTACCATATCCTTGTTTGATCATAATTTCATTTCATTCTAAAGTTGCTGGTGTTTTATCTAGAATGCTTAGTTTTATCCAGAGGAGAGTGGGTTTCATTGGTCCAAATTCCTATAACTAAATTGGTCAGTCTACAGACATGTCCACTAGTTGGCAGCTTAACGCAATGCCATGGCAGATATAAGGTCACCAAAAGTCTCTTTGGATCACATTTAATGTTCTGAATCAGCCCAGTGTCAGCTGGGTGGTACCAAAGCACAAACAAAGTACATAAGCTCAGGGCAACCTTGAATGGTCCATGGCCATCATCATCTCATATCCTCTCCTCGGCACCACCTTCGACAATTGCTGTCTTATTTTCAAGACACAGTACAGACACATCTACTATCATTCTGTCATTATGTTAGCCAGAACTATAACATTGCAAAGTTTGGGAGCCAAAGAATTCCTCATGAAGGGACTTAGGAGGCACAGACATCTGTTCACCAAGTGATCAGTTCAGTGCTGAGTGGATGCTCTAGTCAGCCTACAAGGTCACATCAAGAGTCAGTAACTGTAAAGGTAGTCAGAATAAGGTGTTATCTTTTACCCAGATTATAGTAGACTAGCTAAAAGATCTAGATGTAGATGGACTCCAAACTTGTGTGAGCACTGCTGTGGTTTGAATGTGATTCCCCAAAATTAATGTGTTGGAAATTTAATACCCAATGCAATAGTGTTGAGAAGGAGGATTTATAAGAGGTGGTTCAGTCATCAGGGAATCATGCCGTTATCATGGGAATAAGTCAGTAATCCTTAGAGTGAGTTCCTAATAGAAGAATATTGGGTCTCTTCCCTATTCTCTCCCATACATATGCAGTCTTCCATTTCTGCCTTCTACCATGGGATGATACAGTAAGACAGACCTCACTAGATGCACATCTCTTGACATAGACTTCTCAGTCTCCAGAACAATGAGAAACAAAATTTTTTATGAATTATTCAGTCTTACATATTCTATTTTACAAGACGAAATGGTCTAAGACAAGTATCAATTTCCTCAGGATGATAATTCATTCCTTCAGAAAATCACAATGTTGGAAAAAAAAACTAGAAAGATCAATAGAAAATGGTCTCAGTATGTTTGCATAGAATCCTGAATGAGGACAGAGGGACA
Organism: Urocitellus parryii; assembly: GCF_045843805.1. Classification (NCBI taxonomy): domain Eukaryota; kingdom Metazoa; phylum Chordata; class Mammalia; order Rodentia; family Sciuridae; genus Urocitellus; species Urocitellus parryii. Next base: position 58,312,724 of record NC_135539.1, on the reverse strand, counting down.
TGTGTCATGTCTTAATGCATCAGCACAAAGTATGGGCTGTATGGGGTGGAGAGAAAGCTAACATAGTTAAACCCTACTCTGATGGGATATTTACTTTAAAGTTCTTTGAGGCTTATGTCACAGGCTTTGAAGGGAAAGCTTGCCATTTGTTTTCCCAGAAATCAAATTAAAATATCTCTGGAAAAACCTTTAGTAATGTTATGGATCAAATCCACCTTTATGAGTTTCACAGTAGTAGATGCAAATGGAAGTCAGTCTATCCTGTGGGAGAATTTGGCAGAAGAACATTATTATGGCTCCACTCAGTATAGTTAAGGTTACCGCCGTCTCTCCAATTGAAAAGTGATCCCCACATAGCCAGTAAAATCAGTCTCGGTAGGAGACAGGTCATTGTTACTGATATTGACTGGGGGCTATTCTAAGGGGTCTCACCACACTCCTGATGCTTGGAAGCTAGGAGTTTCAAGTTTGGTTCCAAACCAGCTATTTACAGGGCTTGGATGATGTGAAGGAAATTAAATCAGACCCAAGAGAACTGTAGCAAAGGACAATCTAATTGATCCCCCACCTGCTCTCTAGTACATTATACATTCCTGAGGGTAAGGCCTTTGTCTCTGCTGTTGTGACCTCAGTACCCTGCACTTAACAACCTGTGCTCAGTAAACATTTACTGGGCGATTAAATAAAGTCCAAAGCAATCTTTCTAAAGCATCACAATCGGTTGAAACAGAATAGGACTTTTGATGGAAAGGGAGCAGGAAAATTGGAGTATTCTGAGAGGAATTAATATTTGAAATGGTCACTCTCTCAGTATGTCTGCTTGCCCCTATATAAAATGAGACTGGGGAATGGCTGTACATACACACAACAGGGCAAGAAAATATGGTAGAGGGAGCAGCACCCCAACTTATGCATTCACAGTAGCCCTTTCCCTTCCCAGTGGAGTGACAAAGGTCTTGGAAGATCTTGCAAGTCTGCTTAATCTGCCTGGATTTAACTCCTTGAGGGCAAAGACTATGCATCTTGTCCCCTGTACCAAGCATATTGCCTGATACCAACAGAGTGTGCTCAGGGAATGCTTATCAAATACTCATATTCTTGGTTCTTACCAAGCAAAGAGAGTAAAGTAGGGGGGAAAATTAAGGAAGATATTTTTTATTTGTTGTTTTTAGAAATACATGACAGTAAGGTGTATTTGGGCATATTGTACCTACATGGGGTGAAGCCCATGACAATTTTGATTCCATTCCTGTGGTTGTACATAATGTGAAGTTACACTTGTCATATAATCATTTATGAGCAAAGGAAATTTATACCAGATTCATCCTACTACCTTTCCTGTTCCCATTCCCCTTACCTTCCTTTATTACCCTTTGTCTAATCCAATGAACTTCTATACTTCCCCTCCCTCTGTGCCTTATTATGGGTTAGCACCTGCATAACAGAGAGAACATTTGATCTTTGTTCAAATGGGACTGGCTTATTTCACTTAGTATGAGATTCTCCAGTTCATCCACTTAACAGGCAAATGCCATAATTTCTTCTTTTTTACTATTTATATTTTTAGTTTTAGGTGGACACAATTTCTTTATTTTTTTATTTTTATGTGGTGCTGAGGATGGAACCCAGTGCCTCCTGCATGCTAGGCAAGCACTTTACCACGGAGCCACAACCTCAGCCCCATAATTTCATTCTTCTTTACAGCTGAGTAATTTTTCATTGCGTGTATGTATACCACATTTTATTTATCCATTCATCTGTTGAAGGATGCCTAGGTTGGTTCCATAGCTTATCTATTGTGAATTGAGCTGCTATAAACACTGATGTGGCTGTGTCACTGTAGTATATTGATTTTAAGTTAAGGAAGATTTTTGATCACCTCTAGAAACATGGAAAAGTGAGCAAAGATGACAATGGGATAGCAGAAAGAGTTCGGGGGAAATTTAGAGGATATTGACAAAGAGGATGTTAATACTGGAGGAGGATCACTAGGGTATTGAGTAAGTGGAGGTATTAAGAAGAGAAAGACGGTTGACAAGGGGCAAGAAAGAAAACTGGACCAATACCCATACTCATCTTCCTCAGATGTGCAACAGAAGATGTATAAAAACACTGATAGCAAAACATTGTTTCCTGGGAAGAATCCAAAGATTGTGGAAGGTAGAGCTCCTAATCACAAAGGGTTATGCTCTCTGCTTTGTATAAATGACAGCCTGGACCAAGTATCACAGCAGGAAATGGTTTATTAAGCTGTTAAGTCAGGAATCATCATTTAGCTCTCATCATTTATACATCCATGTACCTTTAAACAATATCTGTAAAATAAATATTATATACTTATAACTATTCTCCCTTAATAAACTCTAAGTCATGAATTTAAGACTCCCATGAGTTTACTTAAATTTCGCTTTTGTCCTCCTAAAATAGAACTGAAGCATTTGGTACTATCAGACGAGTCCTAAAGTCAGCATTTTAGATGTTGCTGAAAGATCTCCAGCTTTTCTAAAAAACCACCCATTACACTACAACTATAAATGAATCCATAATTAATTGTACACTAACTCCTTGTAGAGCAGTGTTCTTGACCTTCTGAGGACATGAATGCTATGAGGAGCTGATGGAAAAAAAGCTGTGGCCCCTCTCCCAAGAAAAAAAGTTTATCTAACTTATTTTACTTGTAAATGGGTCTATTCACATACACAAAACAGGAAAAAAAAGATGTATACGTATGTTTTATTTCATGGCAAATTAATGTCTACTTCCTGCCATAAAACCTGAGTGAAATTAAAAATCATAAATAAAAACAGAAAAAGAAATTATAAGTCACATATCAATCAGAAGTAGAATTTTTTGCCTCAAAATTTTTAAAAAATGAAATAATAGTAAGGCCTTTGTTGCAATAATTTCCATAATGGGATAATGTTTAACATTCATTCGGTCTGTGTATGTGGTACTGGGGATAGACAGGGCTTCCTGACCCCTGGATAAGCACAGGAACCACATCTCTATTCCCAATATCTATTTAGTTTTGACATTCCTATTGGATAGCCATCATGCTATCCCAATACAGAGTCCAATACATAGGACTCTGGAACCATTAATAAAATTAGTTCTTTAGTTCATTATGTCAGAAGAGTCCGGTTCAATGCCCCACCAACTCTTTGAGTTGAATAAATGCCCTATTATTTCCTTGATCAATGAGGTGACCTTAGACAAAGTTTGCATCCTTGATGTTGTACTTGAAGATGACAAGAATTTTTTAAACAGATCACAAGCAGGGACTAAGGCATACACTGTTAGGAGGCATGGACTTTCTTATCCTGACTTGCTAAGGCTCCCATCTCCCTCAGTACTATCCCATTTCACATCCATATCCTTGCCCACTCCCAGCCATCAACGACCTTTGCCACCTGCTCCATGGAACTGCCAAGGAGCACCTCATTCCCACTGTAGCCAGGGAGAAGGACAGAAAGCCAAGTGTGAGGTCTGAACCATTTCACCCAGAAATACCTGTACACACAGAGTTGGGTTTTGTGCCATACTGTTGCATGACTGAGGTCCTTGTGAGCAAACCATACAGTCTATAAAAACTGACATTTAGAGCATGATGTGTTCCAAGCCTGGCTTTGCTTGCCTGTGATGTTATCCCCACAGTCAAAATGAGTTTCTACCTCATTCATTTCAGTAAAATAGAGCATAGGCCCACGTGTATCTCATTCCTACGGGAAAAAAATTATGGCTTATGTCTATCCATGTCTCAGCTGTCAGATAACTGGAATCAATGTTAAAAGAAACAAACATGGAAAGTAAAAGTTTCTGTTTTTCCCACTGCCAGGCAGACTTCTGTTTTGTTAGTATTTGTTGTCAGAGCAGAGAGCTTCCATTTTCAAAATGGCCTCCCATAGAGCTATCTTGGGCCAACCAAGCTAACAGGGAAGCTGGAAACAGGAAGGAGTATGTCAAATAGAGAGCTATATCCTCTCCAACATTCATCTTCCCAGTTTGGTAAAAGTTGAGTCTTAGAGGGATATATTCCAACTGATTCTTGATTAGCTTTGCCTTTCTGTCCCACATAGGCTAAAATCTCCATGGAACATTAAATTGGACATGGAAGGAATGTCCCTGATTGGGCACACATTCCTATAGAGAGGGCAGCTTTCCATGCATTTTTAAGTCCTAATCACATCACTGTTGTCTTCCCTCTTCATTACTGATTATCAAGAATGAAGTTTGCTTTTAAATCTACAGAGGAACATGTGATAAACTGATCACATGAAGACTGATGTCTTCCCTCTCACAGTATTATAATCTAGTTATATCCTGTAGTAGCACTAAAAGCACAAAACTTCATTCACAGCAAGTCTCCAAAACAGGGTTGTTTGGCAAAAACAGGAGTGTTTTTTAGCAACAAAATCCAAGACACTTGTATGCTACAATCTGAAACCAGCATAGCAAGGACCAATTAAGTGAGCATCTGTTACATCTGGCCTCCAACTCCTCGCTCACAATCTTGATTGTTTTCACATGTGAAGCAAAGCAATCACCCAGGCTACATGTATTTTATCTTTTTTTTATTCCTCATAAGTTAGAGATTTGAATTTGTTTGCAAATATTCTCCAGATATTTGAAAACCCCTGGATAATTAAAATTTTGTTTTTTTTTTCTTTTGGTTTAGTTTCTAGTGAAATTTGCTTTTTAAAAAATTGCTTAAGGGCTAGGGTTATGGCTCAGTGGTAGAGTGCTTGCCTAGCACATGCGAGGCCTTGGGTTCAATCCTCAGTACTGCATAAAAATAAATAAAATAAAGGTATTGTGTCCAACTACAACTAAAAAATAAATATTTTTTAAAAGCTTACTTAAGCCAGACATGGTGACCCACACCTGTAATCCTAGCGGCTCAGGAGTCTAAGGAAGGAGGATTGTGAGTTCAAAGCCAGCCTCAGCAAAATTGAGGCACTAAGCAACTCAGTGAGACCCTGTCTCTAAATAAAGTACAAAACAGGACTGAGGATTTGTTGCCGAGTGCCCTTGAGTTCAATCCCCAGTAGTCCTCCACCAAAATAAAAAGTTACTTAAATGTTTATGTGCCTAAAATATAACAAATTATTTGTATCAGATGGAATGATTTGAGATGAAAGTAAAACTCCAGTGATTCATACAATAAAGAGTATTTATGACTCTCATGACCAAAATGTCCAGAAGGGAATGAGGCAGAAATTAGTCACAATGAGTTTAGAACTCAGGCTCCACTCCCTGTGCTATTGACAGTCTGCCCTCTTGAAAGCTGCTAGTGGCCATTAGGCTTATATACTTGGAGAGAAAGCCACACCTCCATGCATCCCTAGTTACAGGGCTCCTTGAGCCTGAACCAATCCTTGCAGCTATTTGAATGCCAGGCACTGATAGGCTCATACCTGGGACACTAACCTCATTCCTACCAATCATGTGGGCAGAAGATGGCATATACTGTTTAGCTCATGCCAATCAGAGTCTGCCCATAGACTTGATGGTGGGTCTGTCCCACCTGATAGCCTGTAATGAGATGAGGAGAAAAGTGAGGAGGGTGAGCTCCACCCCTGGGAAAGACAGGAGAGGGATACTAGGTAAGGAACTAGTGAATACCAACCACCCTGTTTTCTTTGGAATTTTAATAAGACATGGCAGATTTTAAAAATTAGCATACCATTTTTTTTCATAGCTGGAAGAAAAATAAATAGTATAGTATTTATTTACTCAAAAGAATCATTTTTATCATAATTATAGTAGTTAGAAATCAGTGTCCTGGAATTGGAATCTTTGGGTTTTGTTTATATAGTACCTCTACCACTTAGCACTCGTATTGATATCCAGTAAGTCAATAAGTGCTATCTGTATTTCAATAATTGACAATAAGAACAGTGCCTACATCATAAGGACTAAGTTAAATAATACATGCAAATAGATCTTTTAAAGTAATAAATATTTCATAGTTATAACCCAACCACTAGATGTGACCTGCCTGCTTCATTGCTATACCTAGGTGCATGGCATTCAATAGATGTCTAGTAAACACTCGGGGGAAGAATGAGTGGATCGCCTTTGTTCTCTCTAATTCACAAACCCAGAGGAAAGAAGAGGAAAGAGTTAAGGAAACCAGAGGGCCAGCACAGCTGGAGCAAGTTCTTGGTTGAAGGCCAGCACTAAAATCCATGAGGAATGAGCTTTGGAGTTGTCGATCTACTTTGAGTGCTGTTGGAACAATGCAGCTGACAGGTCTGGAAAAGAAGAGATAGAAGTGTTGGTTAAATCCCACAGCACCCGCGGTTGCTTTTTTTGTTTTAGCCTTTATTTTATTTTATTTTTTTTAGCCTGAGAAGCAAAGGATCAAGAGGAATCATCCAGTTTAGTAACATAATCTTAAAATGAAAATTCTGGGAGTTTCTCTGTGGGAAAAGAGAGAAGAAGAGGATTCAAAGGAAAAAAAAGACAATAGAGGATTTAATCCAAAACATCTAAAAGCAAATATTGTTCTCAGGGATTTCCAGAGATTCTCTACAGAGAGAGAAAAAGACTGACCACTAAAAGACAGAAGGGCAGAACCATAGGAAGGTTCCAAGGACTACCATGTGTCTTCAGAGTATGGGGCTTCCCCATTCATGCGCATATGCCTGCCCTCTCCCAAACCTTCTTCACCTCCTGGGCTTCTGCCAAAACATGGCAGAATATGGGGTCCTGCTCAGTGAGAAAAAGCAGAACAACAAAACAAAACAATAACCCTGTTCCCAAGAAAAAGCCATGAATATGGAATGTGTAATTGACTTTAAACATTTTACCTTAAAATAGTTTTAGATTTATAGAAAATTTGCAAAACATAGTACATACAGTTGGCCCTGTGTATACTTGGATTCTGCAGCCATGGATTCCATCAAGTGGGGGTAGAAAATATTCTAAAAAAAATGGTATCTCTACTGAACATGTACAGACTTCTATTTGTTGTCATCATTTCCAAAACAATACAGTCAATGAGTATTTAGATAGCTTTTGCATTCTATTATGTTAGTTATCATAAGTTATCTAAAGATGATTCAGCGTACAGAGGAGGATGTATGTGGGTTACCCACACATACTATGCCATTTTATATTAGGGACTTGAACATCCACAGATTTTGGTATATTCAGGAGGGGAGGCTACAACCAGTCTCCCATAGATATCAAGGGGCAACTGCGCACATAATTTCCATATCCCCTGTTGTTAGTATCTCAAATGAGTTGATACATTTGTCACAACCAATGAATGCATGTAATTTTAGGTTAATGCAATATCATTAGCCAACACACAGGCCTTACTCAGATGTCTTTAGTCCTTTTCCTGCCCCAGGATCCTGTTCCTGTATCACACTAGCATATAGACATCGAATCTCCTTAGTCTCCTCTAGATGGTGACATTTATTTTTTTTTACTTTGCTTCTTTCTGATGACACTTTTGAGAAATACTGATCAGACATTTTTTAGTGTCTCTCCATTTGTAGTTCTTGGATGTTTTTCTCAATTAGACTGGAGTTACAGGTTTGGCAGAGGAGAATCGAGAGGTAAAATGCTGCTCTCACCCCATTGTATCAAGGGTAGGTTATCAACATGACCTATTGCTAATGATGTTCACCTTTAGCATGTTTACTCCCTTTCCATACTCTAATCTTTGGAAAGGAAGTCTCTAGGTGTATCTGACCTTTAAGGGCTGGGGAAGTAGCTGCATAAATTAAACATTTTTTTTTTCTGTATAGGGATTTGTCTCATCTCCCCATGTATTTATTTATTCAATGACTTTTATCAGAATGAATTTATGGGTATTTATTTTACATTTTGAGTTATAATTCATTATCATTCATGTATTATTTATTTTGTTCTTCAAGTTGTTCCAGCCTTGGGTCTTGTGAGCTTCTTTAGTGGATTCCTGCAGTCCCTTGTCATACTCCCATAAATTTGTCTTTTGAGGCCTCTCTTATTTTCTGCATCATAAGGCACACCAGGTTAAATTTGTGTATTTCTTGCCCCAGTTCTAGAATAAGCCACTTCTCCAGAGAGCCCAATTCCTTTTACTGGAGAATGGTGTTCAAAACCAAGGTATGGTTCCAGGCTGTGCTTATTGCTTCTGGGGTGTCATTGTTTCGAAGTCCTCTCAGTGGTAACTCTTGACTTAATGCTCCTTATTTTTGACTTCTCAAACATTCATAAAAGATAATGATGGTATGGCCTATAGTCCCAGCTACTCTGGAGTTGGAGGCAGAAGGCTTCCTTGAGGTCATGAGTTTGAGACCTGGCCCCACAACATCGTGAAACTGAAATTCGAGAGGAGACTGGATTCTTCCTTCTGTTGGGAGATGGGGCCTGAGCAAGCTGTAGGCTATTTAATCACGACAAGGAATGCCCACCTGTGTCAGCTCCGAGGGTCGCAGCTGGCAAAGTCCAGTTCTCCTCCACTACCTCTGAGTCAGGTGTGTGGCAGCTCTCAGTACTGCAGCTCCGAATGAGGGCGCTGTGCCCTCCAGTGTGGCACTAGACTCCAGCAGCTCCCCACCAACTTCTTTCAAGGTTCTTCTCTCACAAATCTGAAGAATGAAGTTCACAAGACAATAGAAGACCAGAATGAAAGGAGTAGGATTTATTCGGAGGTAGGGAATAGAAACAGAACTCTCACCGGGGCCAGAGGGGACCCCCAATAGGGGTTTTCATCTCAGTGTGCTAGTCTAGAGGTTTATGCTATTGGTCCACATTTTTGCTAATTAGGGTTTGGAAGAGTACCAGTGTTATTGGTTAGACCTTCAATCAGATTCAGGTGTGTCCCTCTTCGGTTTTTCTACTATTGGTAGGGAAGCAGGAGGTTGAGGTGTTCAGATTGTGGGTGCTCCTGGTTGCTGTGTAGAGCAGGTGTCTGTACCTGATGGTTCTGGGCTGCCTCCAGCTAGTGCCAGCATGACAGGCTTTGAGTGACCCCAAGTGGTGTCTTCTGCCTGCCCTCTAGCCCACTGGCCAGCTCCTCCACAGCTTCAATAGCAAGACTCTGTCTCAAAACAAACAACAAAGAAGAAGGTTCTGATATAATGCTTTGTCCCAAATCAAGAAATAGGAAACGAATAATGGAATGAAGTAGATATACGTTCTGTAATTTACCTTCTGATTTTGTCACTGACCAGATACAAAATCTCTTGCAAGTTACTTACCACCGTCAAGCCAGGGACCCATCATTTAAAAAAAATGTGAATAATTAGATAATTCTTTTTTTTAAGAGTCATTGAAGCCCAGAAAGTTGAAAAAAACTTCAGATTAAGGTGAAATAATACCAACAAAATGTGAATAATTAAAAACATATTAAAAGAGATTATGTATATAAAGGGTAAAATAAAGACCATGCCCATGACTGAAAAATATTAGCTATCCTTTAGCATAAAAGGACTACTCATTCTTTTTTTAGACCTTTTAATAAAGGAATAGTTGTTTTTATAAATGTTTTTCTCCACATGTGAAATGTAATGCAAAAGTCAGTTGATAACAAAAAATTAGAACTTGATAGATTCATTTATTTTTTTCAGATTCTGTCCAGTATTTTAAACCAATTACTGACTGAATATGAATATAATTTCCAATTTAAAATATTTGAAGCTGATTATTTTTCCTAAACCAAATCCCACATTAGATCTTCTCTTTTTTTAATAGAAGCACAATAATCCATTCAGATTGTCCAGACTCAAACTCTTTAGCTTTGAACAATGTCAAAATATATATTTCATAGTAATACTCTATTTGAAAACAACTAGGAAATATTGACAAAATATTTTTCAATATTCTTAAAGGCATTGAAGTGTTTATAAGGCACTGAAGAGTTATAGAGCTGATGTTCAAAGGGAGAAGAAAATTCAGAGTTGGATGCCAGTATTTGTAGTTATTTATAACTATTTGCAGGTAGCAATGAGAAGGGCTTGTTGGATGAGGGGAGAAAAATCTTAATCCATGGATTTGCAAGAATTCAGTGGAAACAAGTCACACATAGGCTTCAGACTCCAAAGGTCGACACCTTATGATGAAAGATAAATTGGAAATAGATTCAGCATTCCAGCAACTGAAGCCCAAGTTCAAACCACCACCATCCCTAAAAAATTCATTTAAGTGATTAAATATTATTATGGCTCACAGTGCCCCTCTGAGCATTAAGCTCTAGATGAAGATAGCATCATTCATATGTAAAATATATCATTTAAATTTCAAGTGTTTTTATGTGAGAGCTACATAAGGAGACCAGATAATATGAGCAAAATTGAGGAGAAAAGGTAGAAAGTACAAATATACTCCTACCCCATGATGTCCATAATAGTTACTGTAATGAACATAAACTTTAAAATCACTCTGGAAATGTTCAGTGAATTAACAAACAATAAAACATTTTAGCGGCAAATTTGAAACTATAAAAAAAATAATATGGGAATTCTACTATTTAGGGACATAGCAGTCAAAATTTAGAACTTGAAGCTAGGCATAATGGCACACACACCCGTATTCCCAGTGACTCTGGAGGCTGAGGAAGGAGAATTGCAAGTTCAAAGCCAGCTTCAGCAATTTAGTGAGGCCCTAAGCAACTAGCAAGACCTTGTCTCAAAATAAAAATAAAATGAGTTGGGGATGTGGCTCAGTGGGTAAGCTTGGGGATGTGGTCAGGAGTTAAGCTACTCTGGGTTCAATCCTGGTAACCACAACAACAATGAAAAATTAGAACTTGATAGATTCATTTACTAACAAACAAATTCATCATCATTACAGAGATAGTGGGCTGGGAGATAAATTTTTTAAAAAAATTGAGATAAACCACAGAATCAAAAAGATAAAATATATAAAAATACAGGCTATGGTATGAGGAGGCATAATATGCATGAATTGGAGTGTCAATAGGTGACAGATATCATGGAAGAAACAATATTTGAAGCTGTTGTTAATAGCAGAAACTTTTTTCTAAACCACGAGATATTAACTTATAGATTTAAAAAGGTCCTTACCTCTAGAAGTATGAATAAATGGAAAATCACAACTATACACATCATCCTAAAGCTACTAAAACCAAAGGCAAAGGAAAATCTGAAAAGCAGGCAGTTTTAAAAAATGGTGTACTACCTTCAAAGAAGCCACAATGAGCTAATAGGAAAAAAAGCAATGGAGTAATATCTTCAGAGTGACAAAAACAAACAAATACAAATCAGTTGTCAACCACAAATTCTATACACATTAAAAACATCCTTCAAGGATGAAAGTGAAATAAAACCATTTTCATCATCAGCCACCAAAAGACTCTAAAGGATGTTCTTAGATAGAGGGCTAATGACCGTGTACATGCAGAAATTCAGAAAAATTTTTGGTGTTGGATGCCTAAAATCCCAGTGGCTCAGGAGTCTGAGGCAGAAGGATTGCCAAGTTCAAAGACAGCCTCAGCAATTTGGCAAAGCCCTACGCAACTTAGCGAGACCCTGTCTCAAAATGAAAAATAAAAGGGGTTGGGGCTGGGGATGTGGCTCAAGCGGTAGCGCGCTCGCCTGGCATGCGTGCGGCCCGGGTTCGATCCTCAGCACCACATACCAACAAAGATGTTGTGTCTGCCGAGAACTAAAAAAAAATATATATATATTAAAAATTCTCTCTCTCTCTCTCTCTCTCTCTCTCTCTCTCTCTCTCTCTCTCTCTCTCTCTCCTCTCTCACTCTCTCTTAAAAAAAAAAAAAAAAGGGGTTGGGGATGTGGTTCAGAGATTAAGTGCCCTGGGTTCAATCTCCAGTACTCTCCCTTCCAAAAAAAAAAAAAAAAATCAGGAAAGATTGAAGAGAAACAAAAGTGATAAACATGTGAGAAAATATAAATAAGCATTGCTTGCATGAGGTAATAATGTTTGTGCTATTCAATTTTGAGAATTAAAATATATAAAAATTATAGCATGTAATTCAAGAGGGAGTAAATGGCATTATAATATTCTAAAGTGTCTGAAAATTACTGGGAAGAGGGGAAAATGTTAACTTACAGTAAACTAAACATGAAAAGGGTGCACATCTAGAATAGTGTAGTGTGGAAGTATAAAAGTGAGAGAGGGAAGCAAATAATAAACATAGTCAACAGTATAAAGGCAGACAAGAAAGGAGAGCAGAAAGAATATGGAAGGATTAAAACAAATTGAAAGCAAATAGGAAGATAGTAGATTCAAATCCAAATTTATCCATAACCTCTATTAAATGTAAATTCACTAAATATTCCAATTAGAAGTCAAAGACTAGAAGAGTAGATAAAATAACAGAACCTATCTGTTTTACTTAGTACACAACATCCACATTAAAAGGATTGAACACAAACATCAATCCAATCAGCAATACCTTTGACCTACCAAAGCCATGCCAAGGTGTATATCCTACCACAATGCATACTCATGTGTTGAGGGCCACAGCTGAGTCAGGATGATGCAAGGCATATTGCCAGACAGGAGTGGTTGAGAGGTGACACCAGCGAGCCATTGAGATGATGATGGTTATGTTAAGCTGTGTATTCAATTGTATATTTGACCTTTACTGTCTCCAGTGCCAGCACCAGCACCAGCGACTTTGGAGTTCCCTTGAAGTTCTCGCTGGAGTTCTCTCAGGGTTCCCAGGGAGAGTGTGTGCGGACCCGGTGGAGGGTGAGAGTGTTCCCGGGGAGTGTGTGTGGAGTGCTGGTGGAGTTTGGCAAAAAAGAGTTGCTGTTTTGAACCTACAAATGCTTTCTGGCGGCTCGGTTATTTGTGCCCAGCCAGACTATGGCACTCATGAGTACCAGGAGACATGCACATAACTGATCACAGTGTTATTATTTGTACAAACACAAAAATGGAAACTGTTGGGTGCAGAGCAGGCTGAACTGTGTTGTCTGCAGGGCAGGCTGAACAGATGTTGGCTGCAAGATAGCCCACTCACTCAAACCCCCCTCTATCTGGTCCTTTATCACCTGTTTGTGTCAAGTCCCTCTCAAGGCTGAGCACTCAACCCCCCTTGGGCCAACAAGGCAGCTTGCAGACCCAGAGGCCCCATTAGATTTGAGCTATAAAAACTCCCTCCTGCCAGGCTCCTCTCTCTCTTGCTCTTTCTCTCTTGCTCTCTCTCTCTTGCTCTCTTTATCTTTCTTGCGCGCACTGTCTCTCTCTTGCTCTTGCTCTCTCCCTGTTCATCTCTTCTTTCTCTCTCTCTCTCTCTTTCCTTCCTTCTTTTCTCTTTGTTGCACTGCTGCAATAAAGATCTTTTGGTTGCTCTGAGTGTTGTGGTCACTTTCCTTTCAGAAACAATCCACATCTTTATCAACAGGAGAATGGATAAATAAACCGTAGTGTATTTATACGATGAAATCCTACTCAACAATACAAAATAATGAACCATTGATACAAACAATAACACAGATGACTCTCAAACATACATTGAGACAAAAAAAGTAGAGACAAATGAGGACGGTGTATTATTCCATAGATAAAAAGTTCAAAATAGACAAACCTATGCTATACTTTATTTATTAGGAACAAATGCTTTATTTATGCTTTACTTTATTTATGCTTTATTTAACTTTGAGGAGGAGACAAATGGGATGATTGAGAGCAGCACTAGTGGAGGTTTTAGGATGTGGTAATATTCTAATTCTTGACCTGGGTGATAGTTATAGGTATTTTACTTTATGATACCCCATTATGAATTATATTTCTGTTTTGTGATTTTTTTTTATCTTTTAAACTCCAGTTTTTACGTGTTTACTCTTCCCGCCCTCTCCTGCCAGGCATTCACAAGGTTCTGTTTACTCTTTCTTTACAATTTTCCTGTCTGCACATCCTGTTGCCTTACACCATCCCAATTCTGACCTTTGTTTTTTCACCTATGGACAAATCTAAGAGGGTACTAACTATTCTCTGTTCTTCCTCAGTCACATAACTGTCAGATTAATATTCCTAAAACATCATTTATGATACCTCCCAAATATTCAAAATAATTTGGTGACCTCTCTATACCCTGCTATTGCCTCAAGGGTATTAACCAAGAAGGTTCAACCAAGACAGCCACGCACTGTGCTCAAGAGTACAACAATTTTCATGCTGAGTTCCAGCAAATAGTGAGTACTTGAGTCTCTGGTGAAGAGCAGGCATATGTGGGAAATTAAAAGCAAAAGATAACATCATTCCATAAACAATCCATAACCAATTAGAAATGTACGTAGCCAAAATGACTAACGCTTAATAATGCTTCTTGTATGGATTCTCTCATAGGTTAATATATTTTAATTCATTTACTCCTCAAGCCCATGTGATATACTGTTGGCATGTACATTTTACAAATGGGGAAATTGAGACAGAGAAATGGTAAGTCACCTGACTAGGCTCCCACAGATAGGTGGCAACACTGGGTAAAAACAAACCACTGTATCTGGCTCCAAAATCTATTCTCTTAACCCTTGCAGTACATGGTCTTTGTACCTGTGCACAGCACTGGTTTCCAAATAGAATCATACCGTGGCTAAGTGGACTGCAAGATTTAGAGCTCAGGAGAGACATGTTAACTATGTTTAGAGGTCATGTCTCACCTCTTTTGATTGAGGCGCAAATGAGTGAGGTCACACTGTAACTAAGTGCTAAACAAGCACTCCATAAAAAGAACTGTGATTTAGAGCCCTTCTGCCCCTCTGATGACCATTATTTCCCTGGTTTGGTATGATAACATAAGGAGCGGCAAGAAAGTTTTCAGGGGTTTTGTAGGAAATTGTTGTCACATCTACTTTGAACAAATCCTCCTTGCAAACCAGTCGAGAAATGGGCTAAATTGAATCCATTTGATTTAGTCCTTTCTCCTTCCGGCAATACTACTTCATGCCTTTCCTTTTTCCTTTATGAGAGGACTTTAACTTTCATCTGCTGGTTTTAATTTAACTTGTCATATTTCTATTTTTTTGTACATGTGCCCAAGGCCTTTGGGAAAAGGACACATTTTTTAACACGTCAGAACAATAAAAACCAGAGAGATCAATTTAAGTCGATTAGTCATATTTTAGGTAATCTAAGTAGAAGGCAAGAAATTCACTTACAACTTTCAAGTTATTCTTTTGAAGCTTACTAAGTGTGCAAACTGGCTAAGGCAATTTAAAATTGCCATGATCTTAGATAGCTTAGACACCATCATGGATCATCATGGAAATCCTTAGATGAGAAGTAGGAGCTTAGTTTGTTTTTCAATACTAGGGTTGAAACCCAAGGCCTCTCCAATGTCAGGCGAGTGCTCTATCACTGAGCCACATTCCCAACTCATTTTATTTTTGAGACAGGCTGGCCTTGAACTTGCAATTCTCCCTCCTTAGCCTATCAAATAGCTGGGATTACAGATGTGTGTCACAGTGCCTGCCACCAGGAAGCCTTTTTATGTAAGCTACACAGAAGCTGAAATGCACTGGTACCATATAGGAGACATATGGTACTCTACAGGAGCGCTAAATGTCTTAACTCAGTTTCATGTGCACAGATGTATGCTAAGAATGAACTTTTCTAAGTCCATGGGCCCAGAAAAGCCATTTCTTGTTTTTCAGAAATAGGTTAGGCAGGCCACAATTATGTCATGAATAGTCCATTTTATTCTTTAGTTGGTCACATGGTTTTAGTCTTCTCTAATGAAAAATTTCTCATAAAGAATTCCCCACCTGGGCTGAGGATATAGCCCAGTGGGTAGAGTGCTTGCCTCTCATGTATAAGGCCCTGGATTCAATCCCCAGTACCATCAAAAAAGAAAAAGAAAAAAAGTTCCCCACCTTACCTCCACCCTGTTTATTCTGTAGCACCAAACACTGTTAGTTTTTCTCCTGATATTTATCTATTTTATTATATTCTTATCTGTTTTCTTGCTTGTTTTCCACCTATATCCTCACTATAACATAAGCTCCATAAAAGGAGGAACCAGCCTTCCTTCAGTATCTGCACAGGATTGGTTCCAGAACCCCCATGAATACCCAGATCCAGGGATGCTTCAGTTGCTTATGTAAAATGGTGTATTTTAATATAACCCATGGTCCTCTCATATATTTTAAATCATCCCTAAATTACTTACACATAATGCAATGTAAATTCTATGTAACTAGTTGTTATGCTGTATTGTTTAGAGAATAATGAAAATAGTTGTTGCACTGTATTGTTTGGAGGGAAAAAAATAAGAAAAGTTGGCTTATGTCTGGTACAGACATTTTTCTTGAATATTTTCAATGTACAGTTGACTAGATCTGGGGCTGGCCGGGCGGGGAGGGGGGCCGGCTGCTGTATGTATCCCTTTAGTTCATCATTGTATCTCCAGTGTTGGCAGAGTGCCTAGTGTATACTTGGTACTCCTATTTGTTGAAAGGATACAAACAATGAATAGATAAATCTACAAAATCAGGAAGGCAAGTGAGGCTGAGTAAGTCATAAATTTTGCAAGGATGACACGGAAATCCAATTTGGATGTTGTCATTAATTGGGAAAATATTAAGTAGTGTTTTTATGGGCTACTTCCTCCCCCTGTCCCTCCCATCCTTCCTTCCTCCCTTCTAGCCTCTCTCTTTTTTTCTTCTTTTCTTTTTTTCCCCACATAATGATTTGCAAAACTGTAACAAGGAAATAAAAATGCTAATGAATGTGGGAGAGATCACCTTAACATTGGACATTTTTTAATGAAAATATTTCAAAAATCCGTTTGTGAAGGTTGTCTACATTATTTTGAGGCTGTCATTTTTCACAAGGAAGACTTTTATTTCCCATGGAAAATCCCATGACTCACATAAGATCACAGACACTAGAGGGCAGACCCAGACACCCCTATGATGCTTCCTCATGATGGATAAACACAGCAGCCTAACCTAGGGTTTCAAGCACAGGCATGTCAACATACAGATACTCCACCCTTCACCCCTCCAGGATTGGGGGACTTCCTCCATGGCTTCTCCACCTATTTGTAGGAAAACTTCTCTGGTGTCCTGCCTGAGTCTTGGAGCCTCCCCCAAGAGCTGAATGGAAATGGTCTGGCTGCTCCCCAGGAACCACAGGCATTGCTTCTGCCATTGTCTGGGGTTCATGAAGGAGCATGCAGCACGTACTTAGGGAGGTCTCTGCTTCCAAGCCCTGGAGTATGCAGGGGTGGAAAGAAGGCCTTACTTTCCATTTAAAATGCCCTTATTCTAGAGGGGTACTCAACCTTAGCAGGCTAAGGAAATTTAGATTTTTTTTAAAGCCTCTTAAATACATCCCTACCCTTTCTTTTTGCATTGGACTCAAACACAAGCCCATGGGGAAACTAGATTTCCCATTCTCCAGACTCCACATTTATAAGACTAAAAGGCTGTTGTTAGATCCCTGTCTCCCCATAAATTCCCTTTAGTAATTTTGGCCAATAGCTAGCAAAAGTTCCCTCCTACTAAGCCATCAGACGTGTAGGATTTGCAGGATTCTGGAATGAATTGGTCTTAGTTGAAACTTGTAAATCAATCAAGATCCTGGCTACAGGGTACCAATGCCCACAACTCAGATCTTGACCTCTCAGGAAGATTTAGCCCTTCATTTCAATGCTTGAAAAGAACATTCATATCCTTAACCTTCCTTTTAGAGAAATCATTGTTTTATCAATTTTTATTTTGCTTTAAAGCAATGTTGTTTTTAAAAGTTTTTATTCTAAAAGAAATTCAAATCTGGTTCTGACTAGTGGGAATTTTCCTTCAGCCAAACCTGTTGGTTGTGCTTGAATCTCTGCCAGTATGGGGGCTATCACTACAGCACTTAAAACTTAATAGTAGCTAATAAAATCATGAAGAAAAATCATAAAAGAGAATTACAAACAAAATCATCAAAAAAGAGAAAAAATGATTTGACTGTGATGAAAATCACCCTCTAGAGACCAGAATAGAAAAAAATTTGCAGACATAAGCTTATGACAGCAGAGATACTTGACAGATATAAAAGTTGTTTTTCCTCAGTAGGTTTAACTTACCCGTTTCCATTCATCAGTTGTTTTTAAAATTGCAGGAAAGTTAAGTACAGTTGGGAAAAAGAAAAATTCAAAATTACCTCAATGACCCAAATCATAAGAGGTTGGAAAACGATTTTCCCTTTCCGGAGCATTTATTTTATTTTTTCCATATTTTTTTTATTGGTCCAGTGTATTTATTTTTAAAGCTGATGGAATCCTCGAGAACACATTGCTTTCACATTTGGCTTATTTTTTAAGTGGTTTAGCTAATGTATTGAGAGTGTGGTTGTATTGATGAAATAATTACATTAGAACTCTCATACCTCGAGATTTTAAGGTGTGATCACATCACATAACAAAATAGAGAAGCAGAATCAGAAATTAGAGTTGGTTGTTAAGTTTTTGACTATGTTTGTTCTAACTGCTTAAATACTGCAGCATCTCTATTTTTAAGCACTTCATCCATGGCTACAAGTCCAAGATCATTTTTTTTCCTCTGGTTCTCTTAACTTGTTTATTTTTGGAATGTTTCGGCCAAATCTGTTCCAACTTTGACCTTTGGGTTCTTTTTCTTTTCTTTTTAGGGAAACAACTATGTATACCTTTCCCAGTATTAAACATACACACGTATTCACATGCATGATAAACAATTCCCAGACTTGCTTTTCTGACAAATAAATCAGTGCCAGTACATCTTTGAAATGTCAAACTTCTCATTCAGCCTGAGACCTGTTGCTCTCCATGTGTTTCTTTGACAACATCTCAGATCTTAATGATTGGCATGGTTCCCAAGTGTCAGAATGCTGAAAAGTACAAGACACCTATTCAAACTTTTCTGTCCCTGCAATTACTGCAGATGCTTTTTTTATTTTATTTTTCTGACTTCTTGGAAGATTTACTACTCTCCCAGACTTTTGGCCTCCCAGGAAGGTCAAAGAGCTTCAAGTTAGTTTACTTTCCCTCAACTCTCTTAAAACCAAGGTGCCACCAAACCTTTTCCCAAGATCACTTAGAAAAACACAGGACTGTTTTATTTTATCTTACAAGCAATACTCAGGCATGCCCAAAGGGTAAGTCCCAAATGCCTTACTGCCTTAGAAAGGTGACATTTTGTTACGATTGTAACTTTAAACACATTATTCTTTAGAGACCTTATGGCATAAGGACTTGGTTTTGGCATCAGAGAGGCCTGAATTCAAATCATATCACTTACTTCCTTTGTAAACATGCATATTATTGTACTTCCTAAACTTTAATTTGTGTCCTCATATGTAAAGTAGAAAGTGGCAATATTAAAAATATAGACTTCTGTAATTCAAGAGCAAGTGTGTTTTAGAGGAAACGAGCAAGAATATATTCAATTACATGACAAGAAGGAGACTATTTTTCCTTACCTATTCATCTTAAACAAAAAGTTTTAAAAAATAAGAATTAAGAAATATGTCAGTTGGATGCACATTCCTATAACCCAAGTGACTCAGGAGGCTGAGACAGGAGGATCACTAGTTCAAAGCCAGCCTTTGTAAAAGCCAGGTGCTGAGCACCTCAGTGAGACCCTGTCTCTAAATAAAGTAAAAAATAGGGCTGGGGATGTAGTTCAGTGGTTGAATGCCCCTGAGTTCAATCCCTGGTACACCCCCCGTCAAAAAAAAAGAAAAGAAAAGAAATATGCCAGTAAAGTATGAAATGTGTGCAATAGAGGATGCTCTGATGATGTGCTATCCCACGTAAACCAAAGCATTGTGTAATACACAGCTCATTCTCCCTCTAAGACAGTATATGGGTCAGGTGTACCTCTAGGCCCCTGCTATAATTTTTACCTATATAGATGTTACACATAACCTAAAGCTTGTCTGTTACATGATAAATTTCCAAATTTTAACATAATAATGTCAAGAATGACCAAGTTGAGGTTATTCCCTAGCCTTATGTGTGTGGTGTACGTGAACTACTCATGGAAATTTGCTCTGGGGAATAACATATTCATTAACAATAGTATTTTGACCAGAGTAGCAGATTCTGTGTCCAACACAAAAGGACTTTTGAATGACAGGAAAAAAAAACGTCTTTTATCATCTATTCTTAAGTCCTTATCTGGGAAATGACTATCCAGTTAGGAAATGATCCAGATGTGACAATTTGTCAATACATACTATTTATTTTTAGCATTTTACAGAGACAAATAAAAATAAGAAATTCATATCAGTCTACCAAGTGGGTTCTGGTGATAGAGACAAATAAAGACATGATATTCACATCAGTCTATCAAGCAGGTTCTGATGGGAGGGAGATAGATGAGAACATCTGATTTTTCAGTGGGCTCAGAGATTTTCCTCCAGATAGTCTCCCAAGTCTGAATCTGACAGCTCTCCAGACTACAACTAATGCAAACTAATCCCAGGCTAGTAACTCATTCAACAGGTCCAGCATCTAATTCACCACCTATTTCCTGTACCTTCTTCACCTCCACCTGCTAATACCATCTGTGGTTCTTCTCTTCTAAATGGATACTGTCAGATTCACCTTGGACCCTTTCCTCCTGCAATCTCTTCTCTGACCCTTTGTCTTTCCCTAACATTTGACCTTCCACTCTCTTACTTCTCTCAGCGAAGTAGGGCACTTCTTTTCCCCCATGCATCTCTGGGAATAAGCTTCTTCGTTTTCTCTTCCTTTCAATAACCATGCATATACACACCCTTGCCTCTAACTTTTTGAATCCCTGTGTGCAAGCCCTGTCTCTACTCTAAAACTGGATCCCTTTGTCTTTTTTTTTTTCATTTATAATTTTATTTTTTTATTGGTTGTTCACAACATTACAAAGCTCTTGACATATCATATTTCATACATTAGATTGAAGTGGGTTATGAACTCCCAATTTTACCCCAACTTAATACACTTTCTTGTTATGAAGATCAGGAGATCCATCCAGTCCTATTTCCTGCCAATCCCTAGCCCACTCCTTTTGCCTTTTTTTCCTTTAATAATGTCCCTGCGACTTTCTCTCCTACAATACCCAAATCTAATGTTTGTCTACATCTGTCCTCAAATTTGTTCAAAATACCTCAGAAACTACTTACCTCTTCTGACTCTACTCTCCTTGCTATCTACCCTCTGCCCTATACTGTATGAACATTAGTCCTGTGATCCTGGAAGCTCCATGTGCTAAGTAAGAGCATCTATACTTTAATTCCCTTCTCCTCCCTTCACCTCCTGGTTCCTGAGTCCTCATTACACAAGGGACATAGAAAGAGATCAACAGTTAATAGCTGTGCATGGGAACTGAAGTTTAACCCTTCAGATTCTAATCCACACCTTTTACTCCTGCTTTGGATAAACAGTACATGGCAACATCCCTAACTTTGCCACATCATAATCACACAGGGTGGAGATTTACTACCAAGTCATTTTAAATACCCAAGATGCCTTTGAGAAAGACCTAAGTAAAATCCCCAAGGCTTTCTTTATTAGCTGCCTCTTAGGTAGGGAGGAGTTAAGGGAGGTGGGGATTGTGGCATTTCAACTTTAAACTCCCAGTCACAAACGTGGAACCCTGAGTCCTCAGGCTATAGAAAAGTTAGATGCGAAGATACCAGTTTTACTCCGCCCTTCCCACTCTTCCATTCAAGCGGTGCAATGGGAGGAAACTGGCGCAAACTGTCTCCCACTTGAGAAATTAAAACAACGGCTGGCGGTGGCATAAGGGAGACTCGCATAGCATAGTCCTCGCAATGCAACCGCAATAGAAAGCCGGCAGCCCCAACCAGCGCCACACGTCCATCCAGCCTACCAGGGAAACCTCCGGGTCTCCGGCTCCGGTTCGCAGCCAGAGAACCGGCCGCTAGGAGGCGCCGCGAGCGCGCCACCCCCGCCCGCTGCTGGAGGAGGGCTAGCGCCTGATCCCCTCCGCCAACCCCCTAGCCCGCGGGGCAGGCAGGCGGGACCAGACACGGGGACTGTCACCGCGGACGCGCCGCTCCTACCGACCCGGGACTCGAGCATCAAGGGAACTCCAGGCGCCACCCCACCATTTGTCCCACCGGAGTCCTTGGCTCCCGCTCCCCAGTGAGCAGCATCAGGCAGAGGGCGATGTCTGCTGGGGCCCGCCGCGGTCCCCAAGGCGGTCCCCGGAGGAACCGGGCGCAGCATTTCGCTCCCCTCTGGTGTTTCTCGGTCGGGTTGGGGATGCTGTGGACCCCTGCCTCACAGGCGTTCAACTTGGACGTGGACAAACTCACCGTGTACAGCGGCCCAAACGGCAGCTACTTCGGCTACGCAGTGGACTTCCACATACCTGATGCTCGCACGTAAGTCGCTCTCCTGGGGGAGGTGGCACGCGTGCGCGAACCCACTCACAGGTCGGGTCCCTGCCCCTCTGCTGCTAGCACCCGAAGGTCTCCTGAGCTCGGAAAGGCAGCCTCTGAGGTCCCACCTCACTGCTCACCGGGGCTTCCGTCCCGTTTTCGGCTCGCCATCAGCCTTTTCTTTCCCTTTGCACGCTAGATGTGTCTTGTGAACTTTGAACTAGAGAAATGCCACTGCAAAGAACTCCTGGTTCAAAGACTCAACTCCTGCATATCATAAAGGAGAGAACGGGACCGAAGTGAGCCAGTTAAAATGGTTAAAACAAAAACCCAATATGGTGCAAGTGCTGCTGGTTGGCTGCAAGCACCTGGACTCCTGTCCTCTACTTTCTCCCCATGGACTCTCATCTCACTGTATCTACATAGCTCCACCTAGAGAAGAATTAGGACCACTCGCACCCTCTTCCAAACCAGGTTTCTGACGCCCATTTATTTCCAAGAGGAAATCAACCTTAACACTCTCTCCATCATAAATATGCTTCTGCCCTCCACCCCTACTCCAGTCTCAGTAGACACGCAACTCGCGAGTGCAAAGCGTGCGCACAGTTTTATGATTGCCACCAGGTGACCTTTTCCAATCCTTTCGCAGAGCAAGTGTCTTGGTGGGGGCACCCAAAGCCAACACCAGCCAGCCGGATATCATGGAAGGGGGAGCCGTCTATTACTGCCCTTGGCCGGTGGAAGGATCTGCACAGTGCAAGCAGATACCGTTTGACACCACCAGTAAGTGCTATTTGTCATTCTGGACTCTGGGCCCTGGTTTGAAAGAAACAGAGCAATCCTGGAGTCAACTTCCCACTTTCTTTGTATTCAAAGTCCTGTTCGACTTTTCGGTATTGCGGACGGTGCAGGTTAGAGAAATAAGTTTTCAACCCTGAGTGAAAATGTTTAGTGAACCCTTAGAGAAGGAACGGTATCTGACCTTGAGTGTTTAGTTGCGTCCAGGTAATTTTTTTTTTCTTTTTTCCCCTCTGCTGTCCAGAGGTGAGCATTTTTAGGGTAAGTGGATGTTTTGGAAAATACAAAAGTTACATCTTAACCTAGACCATGAAGAGAATGTGGTTGCTTCCCAAGGACTAACCTGGGAAAAGACAGATTCTTAGCCCAGTTCCAAACTCCAGAGGCAAGACTTAGCTGACTTAGCTGCAGCAGACCCAGACATCACTCCATGTTGCTGTTTAATTCTTTACAGAAAGAAAGAATTTTCTTTCAAAATATTGGACATTGGATGCAAACTAGTACAGGCAGAGTGTGGATGGATTACATTCATTTCCAAAATCCCTAGACAGATGTTTCTTATTTAATTAAAGGAAAAATACATTTTAAACAATTCAGTCTGGTTACGTTTCCTCTGTGTTTTCTCTTTGGGTTCTGAGAAAATAATTTAAATGTAATGTGTTCAAAAACATTAACACTGAATGTTTTAATTTTTACCACCAAATTTTTATGAATTCAAATGATATGTATTATCAGAAAGCTAATCACTTTCCAGAAAAATGTGAATATGTCAGTTCAAATAACCCTTTGATGACCAATCATTTAAAATCCCTTGTGCACTGCTCAATTATTTTATAACATCATTCTTTGTGTATTTTGTTGGTATCCTAGTATGCATTCATAACTTATGTAGAATGTCCATTTTAACAGAATTTTGATGAAATCCATTGGGTGGTATTTACTTGTTAATTTATACCTTTTATGCTACGGAGAAAAAGTATTTCAGTTTTATGAATATGGAAATCATTTTTAAAAAATTCTGTGCAAGAATTATCTTGACTTATGACCAAACTAAGAAAGTCTTCCATAAAAGCATTTTTAAATTATATTTTTCATGCCTGTCTATATATGGTCATAATAGCTTATTTGATGTTTCATTAAATAATTCAGTTATTTCATAACCAAGTTTTATAAGATTTTTTCTTTTAAATTTAAGGATTGATAATGGAAAAATTAAGTTGCTTAATGTTACTTTATGACAGAAATTCTTTAATTAGTTGTTTTATCAGGCTTGAGATGCCTCCTAGTTATTGACCCTTAGTTTAAAAATAAACTTCCTAAATCAGAAGAATTGATCAGTTAAGCGTGAAATTAATGCCATTTTAATCATTCATGCCCAAATCCTTTGAATTTTTAAAAATATTTAAAATTCAGACCTTGACAAGTAAAAGCATCCTTGACATCAATTGAATTTACATTCAGGAAAATAAGTGTATATTTTTGACACATTCAGTTTGTTTTCACCAAGAAACAATCTATAGTCATGGAAATGATTTTAATAACCCACCTAGGACATTTCTTAGCATATCAAGTCAGGATCTAGTTGGTGTAGTTTTCCTTTGTTAAATGGAGAATCAATGTCTGCCCAGATAAGTTACACCTGAACAAACACCTTTTATACCCCCAATCCCAGTAATGCCATGATTCAGTAGATTAAAAACTAGAAAATCCAGGCATTAGTATGAGTTTTTAAAAACTGACCACTCCTAACCAAGATTTTCTGGTGTTAAATCACAACAGGAAAAACTTTCCGAAGTTCATTCTAAAGCACTTGTTTGGAACTTTGAATTCACTTTCCCATAGAAAACTAATGCTGAAAAATTGGGCTTTGGTTTCTAGAATAGCCTACAGGAATGCCTTTCACCCTTACTGTAGCTGAATTATATTTGCAGTGAGAAAATTGAGGATAAACCTGTACAATTTCAGCAATTAAATGAATAGGAAAACAATGTCAAGGAAAGATCAATATTGCTTGGAGAAAGATGGAAGTTGGGGTAGATGACTCTTACACAGGTTCTGAAAAAGACAGTTGGATGTCTCTCTCAAAGGGCTTCAGAGATTGATGCTGCTGGCTCTATACTAGATCTTACTTTGAAATGTGTAGAGTTTTTCTTGACAGGTAGACAGATGCATCGTACTAATATCAACTATCATTGTAGTAATTTAAGGACTCATAAATGGAACAAAGTGGGAGGGGGCAGGAGAGAGAAAGATATTCCTGAAATAGTTAACTGAGCAGGAATTTCCTTAAAAAAAAGAAGCAGCAGCAAGGCAGGAAGGCTATACAAAGTTTGTAAGAAATGAATGGTTCATGATGGAATGAACAGGGCAGTGATCTGTGGAAAAGGGTGTCTCACGAAGAGAGGTGGGAAATTTTTCTTTGGGAAAAGAAAGTTCTCCTCCTTAGCCATCAGGGGGTACTGTGGGCCCAGAAACCTTGGTTGCTGCTGGGAATGGCCTGGAAAAGGCAAGATGAAAAGGAATCAGGACCACAGCTGGGTGCTACTGAGTGGGTGCCAACACTTGGTACCCCATTTACACCAGTTACTTTATCCACATGTCCTGAGACAATGGAACTGGCTGTGAAGGTGAAGAAGGACCAGCAGAAACCAGTAGAGCTGGCTCCAATCAGAGCAGGCACTTTTGTGGGCAGAGTAGAATCTTGGAAAGATAGAAATGGACCTTGCTGACTCTGGGTCTTGCACTCAATATTGCCAGTCGTATCCCATTTATTGATTACTACCATGTACCAGTCACTTGGTATATGTAATTCCTAATCTGTAACACGAATAAGGAAACTGACTTCAAGGGTCTGGTCCAAAATCCTACAATGGCATGATTGAGATGGAGGTCTGCCTACTCCAAATCTAGCCTCTTCACCTTGCCTCCCTCCCAAAGATGGAGAGAGGAGTAGTTCTCATGGCATGCAAGTTCAGGGTTGTGACAAGATCATGAGGAGCCCCAACAGGCACTGTGCCCCTTTCCTGACTTTTCTCCATCCACCATCACCCCAAACTCTGGCTCTAGATATTCCAACAGAAGTGCCCCTACAGAAAAGAGCTGCAAATGAGGAACAGCTCTGCTAGGAAAGTTGTAGAAACCAGAGGTTTAGAAGCAAGGTTTAGAAGTTTGTCTTGGTTGTGTATGTCTCTGGTTTGCTCAAACTCCCATAGAATCATCCCCAGAGTCCCCTATTACGTCCAGAGTTACTCTCTGCCCTGTGGCAACAATTCACTGTTTCCCTAAAGAGAGGAAACAAATGTCCCTGCTTGACAGTGTAGTGGCTCTGACTGGTGAACACCGACAAACTGACATCCACAGAACAGTTTGTGATGTGCAGCACAGTATATATATAATGTTGATATTATTCCTCTGTGGGGATATCTGTGACTTTTGCTGTCTTGTACCCCGTCTACTCTTACTATCATGTCTGAATTCAAGACGTGCCAAGTAGGTTAACCTTTTAATAAAGTTGTTTCAACTTGTTCAGGCCTCTTGGGTGTCTGTAATTTAGCATTTTGTTGGAGTAACCAACTACATTTTCTCAGCCTAGATACTAAAGTAGATGGGCCTATAATTTAGTCCCTGAATCTGGCTGTGATCCTGTACCTCAATTTAAGATCAACCACTTTTGAAAAACAAATAAGCTGTTAGTTAAATTTTTCATTAAATAATAATGATTTACAGCTTATCATTTAGCTTGGATTTCTGGGAGGTTTTTATTATTATTTTTTTAATTCAAAAAGAGAGGAAGCTTGGACTTTGCCTAGCATTTCAAATGCATGAATACTATTAAATTCTGCTCCTTTCAAGTAAGGAAAAGGGAAATTTTAAGGAAGCATATGGTGGTGGGGGAGGTGCAAAGAGTAGATAATTTTCCTGCTCTGCACAAAATCAAATGG
Source organism: Urocitellus parryii (assembly GCF_045843805.1). Taxonomy (NCBI): domain Eukaryota; kingdom Metazoa; phylum Chordata; class Mammalia; order Rodentia; family Sciuridae; genus Urocitellus; species Urocitellus parryii. The sequence continues at coordinate 58,285,701 of NC_135539.1, read as the reverse complement.
TTCCAAAAAAGCACTTCTCTCGTCTCCCTTCTGTCTTTCCCTCGTACTTCAATAGAACAAAATTCCTCCCATCACCAAATTGATTTCTTTCACTTTTGCCTCAGGAGCTCTCTGAACTATGCTGTATCTTAACCAACTTAAAACATCACATCTGCCCCATTCATGCCTCTAGTCGCTAAGTCTACTCCAACATTTATTTCTTCTTTTTTCCAACACTTCCCAAACCCATGTGAAGATTAAATAAGGATGGCTAGATTACAACCCTTCTGATAAAAGGGGGAAAGAATGAAAAAAAAATGAAACAGACACTTCATTTTTGGAATAATGAATGGGTGATTTGCAACAATAATAGCCAAAGCAGAGTACATGAAATATTTGATTGTTTTCAATGCTCAAATGGCACATTTGGAGGAGGAAGATAATGGCATGTGCTAATAGATGATGATAATCATCATAGCACTGACATCAGCAGAGTCAGTACAGCTGGGATACATGCACAATTAGGGACCCACATAAAAAGGGAACAGGAAAAGCTGGGAGGTGCCATGAGATTTGGAAGTCATCTGAGAGACACTACTAGAATTAGCCTGGCCTTAATTTAGTATCTTTGTGCTTAAAATAAGTAAATGAAAAACCCCTTCGAATGGAAGATGATTTGGTTAGGACGTTTCAAAGCTCCAGAACGGTAACATTTTTGTTGGAATTGTGTTTTAGCTTGGAGACCGGAAGCCTTTGTTTTGGGGGTTCTGTTTTATTTTGTGTCGAGTAAGCCCACAATAAGAAGCAGCTCACAGCATCTGTTTCTGTGACTGGTACAGGACTGGTTTTTGATAGTATGGGGTGTGCCCTCTTTCTCATGTGAGGGTTGGGAAACATATTGGTCACATAAGTCTTGCTTTTTCTGACTTGCCCAGAAAGAAATTAGGTTTTGTTTGGGAACAAAGAAAAGAAAAAAATGTAGGTCAGAGCTACTCAAGTAGATGACAGAAGAAATAATATAAATGTGATAAGATTCAGGAACAGCAGAAATCTGTGGTCCAGTAAGCTCAGTTGTAAGGTTAAAAAAAAAAAGTGAGGGGTTGCCCAAAGACTACCTACTTCTTTTAAGAATTCATAATGCCAGGAGTAGAAAGAGTTTTGTTATTTGCATACATACATATATATGAATAGAAATCTTCCTATAGCGAGTTCTGATCCCACTGAGTCATCAGGTCTTGTTTTGCTGAATGTTTATTTTTCTGCAAGCAATTCTCCAGTTCACAATGGCTGCTATGTCTGAATATGCGGACCTGACACAGGCAACCACCATGCATCCCTGTAAGGATCCTGATTGGCTCAGACACCCATGCAACAGAATGCAATTGAGTCTTGATAGGAGCAGAGAGGAGGTCTCCACAGCACAGCAACCAAGGAAGCAATTAGAAAAAGGAAGTCCTTGAAACTCTGGCTAGAAATAGGAAACAGACCTGCTCTATGGATAGTTGAGTAGTATGAACATAGGAGCCTGTTCCTTAATCTGCAAAATTCTTTCAAGAAGCTAGAAGTTCGTCAGAGGGAAAAGGCTGCCAGGTTCTTGGCAGGAATCCTCCATGCAGCAGCTGCAGAATTTTGGAAGAATTGTCCAAAATAGTCTTGACGTTATCCTGGAAACAAAATATGTTTTGACATTTCAGCTGACTGGCTGAGATGAATGAATTCAAATATTACCCCATGTGTATAAAGAGTTCTGTACCTGAGAGTTGTATTGATGAAGAGAATGGCCAACATCATTAAGAGCTCCACTGAAGTGTGTCCTGATTGACACCATCCAGACACACAGACATGGATTTTTTGAGGAAGATGGAAGAAAAATGGATCATTGATCTTATTAAAAGCACCCATTCATCTTTTAACCAGTCAACATGCTTAAGACCCTTAAGTATGTAATTTTTTCAAATACATTTGAATACATGTTTAAAATATATCTTTTTAAAAAATATTTTATTTTTTAGCTGTAGATAGACACAACACAAGACACAACACAATGCCTTCATTTTTATGTGGTGCTGAGGATCGAACCCGGGTCTCACCCGAGCTAGGCGAGCATTCTACTGCTGAGTCACAATCCCAGCCCCCTAAAAATATATATCTTTAATACATGCTTTAAAATATGTATTGGGTAAAGCAAGGTATCTGAGTGATGAATCCTAAAATAGATTTTAAGTAAAGTCAATTCTGGGTTATGTTATAGGGAGACTTTAGATGTGCAAGCAAATCATGATTCACTGATTGAAACTCAAAATAGTCCACTCAGTGCCTCAGTTGGACTGTTATGGAACCCAGGCAGGAAGTCCTTAGATGGATGTCTCCAGACATCCTAGAAGAATTGAAGCTCGACCTCATCTGTACAGAAAGACCAGAACTTGGATCTCTGATATTTAGTGTAGCATCCCAAATGTCTGCCAACTTGAGAATGTTTTCTAGATCCGTAACCATTAATGAAAATGATCCTTTAGCTGTTGTGTTCTTTTGGTAAAAATAAGGCATTGGTTACAAAATTAAGTCTTTCTAGAAAAATAAATCTTTCTAGGTATTGGGGGGAGGAGAGAGCTGACTTTGAAGGGGGAGTATAAGGAAATTCAGGGAGGGTGATGGAACTTTTTGAATCATTATTATGGTATGTGTGTATTTATCCAAACCGATAAAACTATGTATCAGTAAAAGTGAATTTGATGGTGTGCGAGTAAAAACCAAATGAAGAGAGAAAAATACCTCCATGGATAGTATGAGGGAGCTGTATATATGATCAATTTGGTTTTCTGACCATTGCTATGAGCAGGTTGACAGTAAGATCTTTGATAGCAGGAAGTTCTGATACAATAGCTCTTAGAAGTCTAAGGGCATATTTTGTGACTGAATAACATAGGCCACTGCTCCCAAATAAGGGTGAACAACAAAATCATCATGTAGGACCTTCTTTTTCATTCTGTAAATAAAGGAGAGAATGTTCAGCATGTATTTGGTGGAAGAACTGTGAGAACATGTTGAGTAAGAATGACCCCTGTGCAATCCAGTGTCACCCTGTGTCATTCCTCTGTGCTTATGAAACGCAGGCATGGGACCCCTCCTTGGTGTTCACTAAGCTAAGGAGGTCTCACTTCAGACACGTGTTGTAGTTACCCACAAAAGTACAACTGCACTGCAGGGCTTTTACTTATGCACATTAGGTCAACGTTTTTCTTTATCTCTGGTATTTGACATGGGAAAACAGATTTGGATATGACATTGCAAAAGCCTCTGTATCAATCTGCCCAGATTTCCAGGCCATACAGAAACTAGGGAGAAGGATACACACCATTGCTACAGGAATAGGTTTATTAAAGGAGCCCAGGTGGCCCAAATTACACCCAGCATCCCTCCCAGAGGTAAAGATGGAAGCCAACTCCTGGTAGCTGCCTCCATTGTCACGTCCTGTGATTTATCCAGATGTTTCCATCCAACGCTTCTTGCCACATGGCTTGCACAATTTACCTCCTTCTCCCAGTTCCTCATGCCGCAGGACAGTACAAGTACATGGAAAATACCCACTACATACACATGTCCCCCCTCACCCTGGGCCTCAGTTCTTAACCACTCAGAACTTTTTATCTTTCAGTGATGACTTTCCAATACTTTCAGCTCTTCTTTCTCCCTATATCCCCAGGATATATTATTTCAGAAATTAATTCTAAAATCATTGTGAGTCCTTTTTGCGGAAAAAAAGGGACACAACACCTAGAAATGTTTCAGGCTGCCTGAATATGGATATAGTCCATTAAGAATGACATAAGATATATGATGAAATATTATACAGCCATAAAAATGAAGTGCAGAAAGCATCAACATTAATATGGAAGATACGCTTGTTTTAATGTTAAATGAAAAACAAACTCCAAAATTGTGTCTGCAACTTTTTTGAAGAGTATGAGAAGGGAAATGAAACCAGGTGATATGCATGGTAGAGAGTGGGGACAAGTTGAGGACTGACAGCTGTTATGAAAGTCATATCTTCAAATCTGCTGTCAGAAACATCTTCCTTTTCTTGCCACATGATATGCTCCCTACCATAAGTGTTGGGTTTGGGATGAAAGCCTCAAAGAACTATGCCATTTGAGTGTTCCAAAAACATCTTCAGGAAAAGCCATTTGTTGTAAAAAGAAGTAAAATTGGTGCTAATCACATGTCCCTAAGACAACCTTTTTTTGTTGCATTTCCTTTCTTGTGGTCTTTTAAAGGTACGGATACCATTTTGATAGGGGCAGATAATAAATAAAGTGTTCAACATTTAAATAAATTGGAATCACCAACCTCCTAGGCATGCTTTGGCTTATGAAATGTCAGAAACAATGAAGATCCACTCCAGGTGTATAGAGAGTGTGCACTGTGTCTTCTCCCCTTTTCCCAGCAGGGAGAAGTTGGACACGTGTATCCATTAGGAACCTCCATGAGCTAGGATCCTTGGGTGGTTTGAATAAGCAGAACCTTCCTGTCAACTTACATGAAATATATAATATGAGCAAGAAATAAACCTTGGTTGTATTAAGCCAGAGATTTGAGGTCATTTGTTTCTATAGTCTCATCTTGGCACCTTTTGGCCTACTAGTACATGTGAGGAGCAGTAATAGCAATAAATTCTACCCCATGAATCCAGTATTTTTTAAGTTCATGAATTCTTAGTGCCTTTTCTAGAAAAAAACATGCACGATGAGTCTCATGGGAAGAGACCAAATGCAATCATCTCTGCAACTGTTGGACACAGAACCAGTTTTTACCCTTAATGTTCAGTCAAAATACTTCTGTAAAAGAGATTCTGGAAAATGCATTCACTACCCCCAACTGCTTTCCCCCTTTTCTTTGCTCAACCCTTATTGCTGACAAATATGTCGACATACTTTTCATTTATAGAAACAGACACGTCTTTACAGAATTCTGAACAATTTACTTGGGTCTGAGTAATACAGTTTATCCCCAAAGAAATGCTCTAAATAGATTTTTAGCTCACCCTTGGGGCACATATAATATTTTAAAGTGGGGGGAACCCTTCTTATTGAACATAGCAGATTGAGACCTAATCACCAATTCATATTGTGAAATTGAACACCATATCATGACTTCACCTGAAGGGTTCAGTGGAATTGAAAATAAAGCTTAGCATTTGTGACATTCCACAAGCAGTGTTCTTCTAGACCCTGGAAGACGGCCACAAAGCTCAAGGCCTTGCCCATGTATGGTTTACAGTGAACAGCAGGGACCAGATGAGAAAAATTAAGGTAAGGTTGAGGGGACAGAGTCGGGGAGTGGGCATGTTATTTTAGGTTGGGTGGCATTATTTTTCTATTGCTGCTATAACAAATCACCACACATTTAATGGCTTTAACAACACAAATTGGTTATTCTACAGTTTTAGAGGCCAAAGTCTAAAATAGGTTTCCCTTGAATCAAGGTCTTGGCAGAGCTGTGTTCCTTCTGGAAGCTCTAGGGACAATCTCTTTCCTTGCTTTTTCCAGCACTCACAGCCTGCCCACATTCTTTGGCTTATGGCCCTTTTCCATTTTTAAAACTAACAATGTTGGGCAGAATCCATCTCCACTGTCCTCTTCTTCTCTGTCCTCCTCTTCCACCTTCAAGTACCCTGGTGATGACATTGGACCCATCCTTGACCATGCAGGATAATCTCCCTCTCTCAAGGTCAGATGATAAGCCATCTTAATTCCATCTGCAACCTTAATTCCCTTTTTTATGCAACAACATATTTATGGGCTTGTGGAATAAAGGTGTAGATTGCGGGGAGGCCTATTATTTTGCCTATCAAAAGTGGTCAAAAATTTTTCATTGAGTAGCTGATATTTGAGTGAGGGTTTAAATTAAGTGAGGTCTCCCTGGGAGAAGAGCCTGGATTGTAGCAAAGTCAGCATTCAAGACTAGAATACTTCCCTCAAGACTAGAGGGAATACTAGTGTGCCTGGGAAATGGAGCAAAGGCCTCTGGCCTAGAGAAACAAGTCAAGGAAAGAAGGATAGAAAACTGGCCCAAAAGCCAAGTGCATATAGGGTTGGGGCCATAATCCCCAATAATGAACTCTCATATGCCATAATCCCAAATATTGAAATCCCAAAAGATCAAAATCTCTGAATTCTAAAATCCCTGAAGTCTAAAATTTCAAAAATTTTGAAAATATAATTTTAAGAATTTATCTAAAAGACTATTTATAGTTTTTAAAGGAGATTTATGTGAGACACATAAAAACAGGACTGAACACTTCATAGACCTCATGGCATTATAAAGCGGACAATAAGAAGATTCATAGTTTTGCAAACATAAATTCTCAGTTATACTAATGACAGTTGTGAGTGTGACAGCTGCAAGCAGATGTGCCAGATGCATAAAGAAATGGTCAAAAAGTGAAGCATATAAATCTATCTTACTAAGGTTGATAATTGTGTGCACCTGGCTTTCTAACTGTCTTCTCTGAAATTCTGTGAGGGACAACCTAAGCTTTTGCAAGATCAATCAAAAAACCTCTGTAGGTAACCACTGCATGCACAGTTGCAGAAAGAGCTAAAATATCGAGAAATTTTACCTTTAACAAGTACAGATGTATACAAAGAACATCTCTTTATTTATTGAGGAAATTCCAAGGTTTTAATGTTTATATCAATGCTTGCAAGCTTAGTCAATTATTTTATATAATACAATTTCAGTGTTAATTTTTCAAAAAATACTTCAAGTGAATTATGACTCTTGAAAAGTCATTACACAATTAATACTGCTATTACTGGAAAAGATGCAAAGATACAACACATACAAAGCAAATTGTAAAAAGAAAATGATAAGGATTTAAAATAGTAAGAGAAAGAAAGAAAGAAAGAAAGAAAGAAAGAAAAAAAGAAAGAAAGAAAGGAAGGAAGAAGGAAGGAGGGAGGGAGGGAAGAAAGGAAGGAAGGAAGGAAGGAAGGAAGGAAGGAAGGAAGGAAGGAAGGAAGGAAAGAAAGAAAGAAAGAAAGAAAGAAAGAAAGGAAGGAAGGAAGGAAGGAAGGAAGGAAGGAAGGAAGGAAGGAAGGAAGGAAGAAGGGAGGGAGGGAGGGAGGGAAGGAAGGAAGGAAGGAAGGAAAGAAAGAAAGAAAGAAAGAAAGAAAGAAAGAAAGAAAGAAAGAAAGAAAGAAAGAAAGAGAGAGAGAAAGAAAGAGAGAAAGAAAGAAACCGAGAAAGCCTGAGGTCACAAGAAGCTATTGGAATAAATCCTAAAGTTCAAAAGCCAGGGAGCCTGGAGTTCTGATGTCTATGGTAGCACAAGAAAACTCTGCCCAGGCTTTCAGAGACCAATTCACCTTCCATGTTCTTTATCTCTGGTCCTTTGGCTAAATGGATACGTTAATCTCTGGAAACACTCCCCAAATGGTGCTTTACCAGGTTTCTACATATTCATTCTGTGTAACAATGCATCTATTCTACAAACAACCAAAAATATTCCCCAGAATTCGGCCTTCAATCCCTCTTAGATAACCTTCTTCCCCCTCAATGGGAATTGTGGTTTGGGGGATTTCAACTTTTGGGATTTTAATATTCTGGATTCTAATCTTTCAGGATTATGATTTGTGGGATTTTTGACTTGAGATATAGATTTTGATCTTTTGGAATTTCAATATTTGGGATTATGGCATTCAGGATCCTGTCTTTCAGGATTATGATCAGATCTGGAATCAGAATTTTGGATTTTATTAAATGAGTGGTGGGAAGCCCAGGGTGCCTTTAGAACAGGCAAGTTAACATGATTTGAATTATGTACTTGAAAGGATCAGTCTCACTTCTGGACGAAAAATAGCCTGGGGCCATGTCAGAGCATGAACAGGAGCCTCTTCTCATTGTCCAATAAAAGAAATAGGGCTTGGCTTGAGGGAGAGCAGATGCCTGAGAAATGGTTGGACACGGGATTAGAAAGTGCAGTTAGTAGGATATCATTATGGGTCAGATGAAGAGTACAAAAGAACATTTTGACTTGAGTTTCTGGAGGAAAGAGATCGACACAGGGAACAGTGGGGAAAAGAGCCCATATTGGAGGAAATATCAAGAGGTGAGTCCAGATATGTGAAATTTGAGACTTTAGTTGGACATCCAAATGGAGGTCAAATGGGCAGTCAGATAAATAAACCCAGACCTCAGGCAAGATGTCTTGAGGATTTAAATTAGGAATCGGAAGTATGTGGGTGATGTTAAAGAACATGACTTGAGGAGTGAGTGTGGACAGAGAGAAGAGAAGTGAATCAAAGAAAAAGGAACATAAAAGAGATAAAATCAAGGTTGAGGCCACCCTGGAGCACCCTGAAATTGGGAAAAGTATTGGGAAATAGAGGAGGATGCATCAAACCCACAAATGAGCAGCAGTTAGGTAAAAGCTGGGAAGCTAAGGAAGAATGTGGGTTGAGTGAAATGAGGACTGAAGTTTAAACATTTGATTTACTAATTGAAGATTATCAGTGACTGAAAATAGTAGTTGCAGGGCAGTCTATCAAGAAAGGAAGTGGCAGAAGACAACAGGAGACATCAATGCAGGCAGACAATTTTTAAAGGAGTCTTGTTATAAATAGGACCAGAGAAATTTAAGTCAAGGAGCTCGCATAAGGTATTAGCCTAATAGAAATTATTCAGAATACACGAAGAGGGAAACCACGATGATCAAAACAGAGGAACTGTGCAGGAGCACATTTCTGAGTGGATGAGAATGGGTGGGACTGGCCTTAGAGCATCATAGAGGGAAGGCAGTTCAGCCTCTGCAATGGGAAGGAAGGCAGAGAAAGGAAACAACCAAAGGTAAGTTCTTGGATTTGGGGGTTGGAGGAAAAAAAATGATCATTTTCCATTTCTTAGTGAAATAAGAAGCAAGGTCACTGGCTAAGAGTGAGGAGGCAGAGAAGAAGGTTGGGAGGAGAAGACAATGTGACTGGTAATAGCAGAATGACAGAATGAACCAACTAGTGAAGAAATGGGATGTCCAAGAAGTCTGAATTTGTTTGTTGAATGAGTAAACTTTTGTCTGCTCACCCCACAGAATGGTACCGTTTATTTAGGGTAGGATTTAAGGAGATCTCCTAGAGAACAATTCCACCTTGGATTTTAATCTTCTACCTTGGAAGATTAAATACATTGCAGACATAAAAAGTTTGAATTCTTCAGTTCCTACTTTTTGTAACATTAGGGAGTTACCTTCTTAAAGAAACACAATATGAAGAGTTTTGTGAGATGAATGGTTGGGACCCCTTTTTAATATAGCATTTCTAGAAACGGGGATGAAGTCTAGAGGAATACACAGCTATGAAACAGGAGGGAGTGGGAATATATTTTTTCAAGTGCTAATGGGAAGTAAGTTTATACAACCTTCATTGTGAAACCCAATCACATCCTGTATTTAAAGTGGTCCTTTGAGATTATACCAGTGATATTTGTGTCAGTTGGCTTCCTGAGATTCCCATGCTGAGAGGTTTTCATTACTTCTTGAAGCAAATAAACAATGGGGCACTAAGCAGAATCATGCTGTGTTCCTGAACGTCCAAAGGTGATATCTAAGCCACACCAAGAGTTCTGATTTCTCAATTGTACCTACAACCATGATATGTGATCCCAGGTAATTACTCCAAGGATGAAAAAACCCAGAGAAAGTGAAAAATTCAAAGACCTGAAAGCAAATCACAGTGGTTGAGAGTGCTGAGGATGATCCTGGCTTATACTGGTTTCTCATTGTAGAAAGAACCCTGCTCCGTGATAGAGAATGGGCTTGAAGGTGGCAAGCCTAGAGCAAGGAAGGTGAGCCAGGAAACTGTGCCAGTAACCAGAGCTAAAGCACATGGTGGTCACCATGGAGGTAACGGAAATAGGGATGGAAAGAAGATGGACTGAGAGAGATTTGGAAGGAAGGTGTTTTATTCAGCTTTTTTTTTTTTTTTTTTTGCTGCTGTGACTAAGGACCTGGCCAGAACAACTGTAGTGGAAGAAACGTTTATTTGAGAGCTCACGGTTTCAGAGGTCTTTGTCCATAGAAGGCAGGTTCCATTCCTCGGGGCTCAAGGTGAGGCAGAACACAATGGCAAAAGAGTGTGGCAGAGGGAAGCAGCTCATATGATGATCAGGAAGCAGAGAGAGAGAGAGAGAGAGAGAGAGAGAGAGAGAGAGAGAGAGAGAGAGGTCTTCCTTGTCAGATACAAATATATACCTCAAAGCCACACCCCAACTCCCACCTCCTCCAACCACACCCCACCACTTCAGACACCACTTAGTTAATCTCTATCAGAGGATTAATTCACTGATTGGGTTAAGACTCTTACAACCCAATCCTTTCTCCTCTAAACCTACTTTTATCGTCTCTCATGTGAGCTTTTTGGGGATACCTCATATCCAAACCTAACAGAAGGATCAACCAGAAGTGATAACTGAATGGAATTTGTAAGCACAAGATTGGTAGTTTTCAAGAATGAGTTCCCTGGGCTGCGGTTGTGGCTCAGTGGCAGAGCCTGAGGCACCAGGTTCGATCCTCAGCATAAAAAAATACATAAATAAAATAAAGGTATTGTGTTCATAAAATAAAGGTATTGTGTCCATCTAAAACTAAAAAAAAATGAGTTCCCAGTTTATGGCTTGGTTAATGGGGTTACTATTATATTGGGCAAAACTAATGAACAAGATAGACATAGTCTCTGACCTTGCAATGCTTCCTATGGAAGACCAGTACCTGGCATCTCTAATCCAGGTATAAGTGCCATAGCAGCAGAAAGTGAAGAATACTTTAGGTGTGCAAAAGGACCCCTTTTCTGACTGAAGGGGGGGATTGATGTGTCAAGGAAGGCTTTTCAGAGAGAATGGCACTAAAGGTCAGATCTAAAGAGTGACATGAATGTGCATGTGTGAACATGAATAAATATGTGCATGTACATGTCTATCTCTGGGATTGGCAGATAAGAGAGAAAACTGCTGCAGCCAATGTGGATGTAGTGAAGCAAGTTGTAAATGAGGTGAAAACTGATGTTTTAATCACTACAGTGTAACTGGAGCCAGCTTCGACTTTCCAACTATTATGTCTTGGGACTCACGGTGTTTTGTTTTGTTTCAATCTGGGCTGCCACACATGGCTGAGGTTTCTCTTTGAAGAGGTCATTCATTCATTTCTTAACCCCTAATTTCTTGCTCTTCTTGCATCATATCAATCAGCGTAATACCCACCCCCAAAATGGTTCATATTGTGCCAGCAAAATTCCACATTATTTCCAGAACATTCCTTATAGAAGACCTTAGTCAAGTTAAATATGAAAAACATTTCAAATGATATTCAATGTAGAAAGCTTATTCATTTTTTTTAATTAGTAAGCAAAACTCTGAAGAACACTAGCTAGCTACTCTTGGCTATTCAAAATAGTAGAGTTGGAAATGTGATCTCTATTGTAGGGAAGATGATCTTGACATGGAAATAATTATAGCAAAAAATGTGTTTGGTGATCCACAGTAAGAAAACTATATAATAGGAAGGTTGCAATACCATCTATACGATTGCTGTTCCAAATCCATACATAAAAACATAATTCTTAAAACTCTAAAATTACACATTTATCTCACTTATCTTTATTAGTATTTGGTTAGGTATGAAATTGAACATTTAAATACTGATATAAAGAAATGATTTAAAATAAAAGTTCCAGAAAGGAATAATTTATTTCTCTATAAACTAGAGAAGTGAACTAGAGTCTCTTAAATTCTGAACAGCTGGATGAGTTTATCAAATTTAACAGCAACTGGACTTGACTTGAATTGAATTGAATTCTAATAGCCTTTCACTTGCTATGTCATATAATTCTTTATATAAGTTTTGTTACATTTTATTATTTAAAAAATTTGGAACAATATTTTTATTGTTGAACAACTTTTATTGTTGAATAACTGAAATAACTTTAATTTGTAAGGAGTTTTGGGCCCTATATTTTAAAACAGCTTTTTAAAGAATCAATTTGGGCCCAGTGCAGTGGTGTACACCTATAATCCCAGCAGTTTGGGAGACTGAGGCAGGACTATCACAAGTTCAAGGCAAGCCTCAGCAACTAGAGAGGCCCTAAGCAACTTAGCAAAACTCTGTCTCAAAATAAAGAATAAAAAAGACTTGGGATGTTGCTCAGTGTTTAAACACCCCTGGGTTCAATCTCTGGTGACAAAAAAAAAAAGTGATTTGGGCAAATTGGCAAACAAGAGGGAAATGTATTTGACAAGATAAAGAGCTGAAAAGGCAGCCTTAGAGTATGACTCAGAGGGAACAGAGGGGTAGCAACTGATTGAGAAGGATACCCCATACCTAGAAATCAGCTGAGGTCAGGGTCCACAGGTGCAAGGCACAGGACATTTAGACATGATCCATTAGGAAGACAAAAAAAAAAAAAAACAACTGTGTGCATACAATGCACTATGTACCTATCTAAATATTACACATATATGATATAGATCACTACTCTCTGTTATATATAATGCCCACTTAATCAGAATAACACATTTCTTGAACATCACATGGAAAATGAATTAGTGCGATATTTCCTTAAATACTTGAAAATTCATATTAAGATGACCAAGAGTGTGAAGGCTACAAAGGTGCTCTTTCTATAGCGATTTCTCAGTATTAGGAATTATACATTTTGATGTCTAGTCTTCTGGGAGAAAAAAAATCAATTCACTGTTCATTTTGGGGATTTGTCTGACCACTGCTATTTTATCTTGAATTTTAACTATGAGTGCTCTTCATTCTCACAATTTCAATGAAACTTTTACAGTGCACATTTGAAGGTGGTAAAGATTATAAACAAATGTTTAAAGATCTCTTTCCCCCTTTTCCTGATTAAAACTGTCTGAACAGCTCCTGCAACAGCTTTAAGAAAGTCCCTAAGGGGATGGATTTGGAAGTGATGACTGAAAGTTATAGGGAAACTTACTGTTTTTCCAGTACAAGGTCGAGAGCTTTATAGTTTTCAAAAATTACATCGTCTGCCAAAATGTTTGGTCACACCTGTGTCCATTTCAGCTTCTCCCTTCCCTCGTCCATAGTGATCTATCTTCACTTCTTGTAATTCTCCCCGTTTTGCTAAAGGAGAAGATTGGAAAAACCTGTTGTAGCTCATGTGCGCACCACATTCTACACTCCCTGACTCCTGCTCTCAAAGGCATACTCCCGAGAATGAAGGAAACAAAACCCAGTAGGCTTGCCACCCATTGGGAATTGTACCAAGACAGTCCAACGCTGCCATTTAAGGATGATTGCATCAAAGTCTAGAAACGTAGGATGAACCAGATCAATTTTATTCCTAATACCTATCTAAATTTCCCAAGTTAGCCTGCAGAGTTTTTCATTGTATCTTCAGGTTTTCTTTTCTTATTTTTTTTAGATCATAAATGTAATAATACCCACTCTAAGCACTCTTACACACACACACACACACACACACACACACACACACAATATTTGCCCTTTCAAAGAAAGTGGAACCATACTGAACAATGAATGTATCATAGACGAACTTCTGAAGGCACAGATGGGCCATTGGTCATTCATTCAACAAATACTTATTGAGGGTCTATTATGTGCCCTCCACTGTTTAAAAAATGGGAAATTCACTGGAGAAGCAGAGGAGTCTCTGTTCACAAAATTTATGTGTATTCTCAAGGGCGTAGTCAACAAAATGCAAACTAACAAGGCCATCTGAGATGGTGGCAAGTGCTACGAAGAAAACTAGAAAGAGTAACAGGAGGAGTGAATGACAGGGCAGTCTGACCAGGTGCATGAAGGGATGTGTGTCTGCAGAAGTGGCATTTGAGCTGCAACCTGGGTAATGAGATAGCATCCCTGTGGGACTCACAGGAGGAACAGTCCAGGCAGCATGAAGAGTAACTGCAATGGCGAGACTGAAATAGCTGGGTGTGATCAATGGACAGATAGTCAGTATGACAGCAGCTTCATGAACCTGAAAATGTAGGAGGAGGTGAGGCCAGAGAAGCAAGCTGGCCAGGTTGTGTGGGCCCCATAGGCCACGCCAGGACTTACTGTTGCAAAGGTGGCATCATAAATCATCCAGCAGAGAGAAATTGTTTGATAAATGATGTTGGGACAACTGACTCTTTAAATTGAAATATGCAAGATATTCCTGCCACATTATATGCAAAAATAAATTTCAGATGGACAACAATCTCCATATAATTAAAACAACAGAAGAAAAATTGGGAGAAAGTACTTGCAACTGATATGTGGAAAGAAGACTCCAGACCCCCAATGGGTGATGAATTTGTGGTAATCAAGGCCATTAACCAAATAAGATGAGCCAAGGATATAAACAGGCAATTCACAGAAGAAAAATGTGAATGGTACATAAAGATGAAAAGAGGATCAGTCTTACTAACAATCAGGGAAATGAAAATGAAAACATAGTGAGATATACTTCACAGCCACTCAGGTTGGGAATAATTTAAATGATCTGGAACATCAAGAGCTGATACCCCCTCTCTCATGAGCCACTGGTGGGCCCGGAAATTGTGGTTGCTTTGAAGTGATGAAATGGATGTGATCATTTTCTTTGATCCAGTAACGTCATTTCTGGTCTATTGCCAGAGAGAAACCCTTGTACATATGCAGATGACAATGGATATAAAGATACCTAGAGCTCATGTTTATAGTCGTTGTAAAACTGAAAATGAACCTAATTTTGTTTTTGTTGTTATTTTGTTTTTTGGTACTGGGGATTGAAACCAGGGGTGCTTAATCACCAAGCCACATCATTGGCCCTTTTTATTTTTTTGAGAAAGGGTCTTGCTAAGTTGCTTAGGACCTTGCTAAATTGCTCAGGTGGGCTTTTAACTTGTGATCCTCCTGTCTCAGCTCCTCCAGCTGCTGAGATTACGGGCATACACCACCATGCCTGCCTTAAACCTAAAGTTTTATAGGTAAATGAAATGGATAAATAAAAATTAGGTGATTATTCAATATGATTCAATACTATATGGGAATTATAAAGAATGAACTGGAGATGTCCATCTGTCTTTCCATCTGTTCATCCACCTACCCATTTATGTCACTATGTATTTGTCTTTGTATCTAGCTAGCTATTCATGGACATCTCACTTCTCACAGACATAAAAATGAATGTAAAATGCAAATATAGGCTGCTACATAAAGATAAGGTAATGCCTTATTTTCAGTTAAAAGAAATCCACAGCCAGGTGCTGTGGTGCATGCCTGACTTGGGAGGCTAAGACAGGAGGACATCGAGTTCAAAGCCAGCCTCACTAACAGTGAGACATTAGGCAGCTTAGTGAGACCCTCTAAATAAAAATACAAGATAGAGCTGGGGATATGGCTCAGTGGCTGAGTGCCCCTGAGTTCAATTCTTGGTACTCCCCATTCCCCAAAAATGGAATACACAAAAGAATACTCTATCAATTGTTGGCAAACCACAACTAAGTCTGATCTACCTATAAACTAAGAATAGTTCTTACATTTTTAAATGGATGAAAACGATTTTCAATAATAATAATAATATTTTAAAGAATAATATTTCATGACACATGAAATTATATGTGCCCATAGATAAAATTCTATTGGAACACCATCACAGTCATCCTTTTATATATTGCCTACGGGTTGCTGTTGCTATAAGGACAGAATTGAGTAGTTGTGACAAAGACCAGAGAGATAGAATAACGTGAAACACTTATTATGTGGATCTTGATGGAAAAAAATTTTTGCAGAGCCCTGATCTGTATTATCCATAGACATTATTTTTTAGATGGCCAGAATTCATGATGGTGGCAACCTCTGGACAAGGAAGGAAGTGGGGAAAAGGTGGCATAGGCATTAGATGGGACTGCTCATTTGAAAAACTTCACAATCATCAGTTCTATACAGTGGGAACACGTGGTTGCCATATTAAGTCCTTGTACTTTTCATGCTTGAAAAAGAAAAAAAATATTTTATACACATTATTCTGTACCAATGCATATAACTCTATTTGTACATGTTTTAACAGTAGGATAATAATCCATTTTATAGACAAAATGAATTTATTTTTGAGTCCCTTATATATGTGCCTATAAGTTCCAGTTTTTCATATTGCACATAGAACTGTAGTATGTTTGTATTATATCTTTGAGCATTAGTGTTATATTTTCATTGAACAAACATTTCAAAGAATTTCTCAATCAAAAGAAAAAAATTACATTTAAAAATTTGATACATATTGTTTATGGACATTCCAAAACATTGCATCAAGTTACTCTCTTAAGAACAAATATTATTAATCTTTTGCCAGACCAGTAGATGACAAGTGTTAAATCATTGTTGTTTTAATTTGAGACACAAGATTTTTCCATGAATTTACACAAGCTATCTAATTTATTTTCACCTGCAAGGCCTATCCAGGCCCTTAGAACTCTTTCTCTATAGAATTTTAGTCTTTCTGTATTGATTTTTGAGCTTTTTACATATTAAATATATTGATCTTCTCTTGAAAAAAGACTCATAGGATTTTCACTGTTTATTAACTTCATAAATAGTCTTATGCCACTAAGAAAAACTTAAATTTTATGCAGTAACTGTAAAAGCTTTTTTCTAGCTTTAGACTTTGCTTTCTCTATCATTTATGATATATCAAGGAGAGACTCGCTTAGGTGACCAGTGGTTCCAACCATCCCTCAGAGCCACTGGTCCATTCACGAATTCTGTGGAGGTGACAATGTCCTGGGATAACTTTAAGCTTTCTTTTTTTCTATAGAGGACATGTGGCCCAGCCCTTCATGCTTTGTCCCACAATATTAGTGGGTCAGGGTTTGGGTTTGCTTAGGAAAACAGAACCTGATTTGAGTGTCTCAACTAGGGAGGGATTTCACACAGAGACTGAGAGGCTTACTTAGATGGCCTTGGGAAAGTCTGGGGTATGAAGGTCAAAAAGTTGTTGCCTACAGATCAGAGAATCTGGAAGTTCAGGAATCACTGAGTGTGATCTGCCTGAAGCCCATCAAAGATGAAGGTCGGAAGACCAGAGAGCCACTGGCAGAGCATTGCATCTGTCACCTGTGCCCATGAGCCTGCCTCCAGCTGCCACCAGAAAATAACAGCTTCTCTTTTTCCCTTTCCCCAAACCTCTCATGAGTTGCTCATTCAGCCTGAATCCCATTCATAAGAAACTCATGGAAATGTGTTTTCTAGATTTTTGGTCTTCGATACGCAGAGGAAAGCTTAGAAGGGTAGAAAGAGCGCTGCATATTGACACACATTACCTAGGGGCTGTTTTTTGTTAAGGTTAGATCAAATTAAATCAAAAACATCCCCCAGGCTTCAAAAATTTATTGAGCACCAGTGAGCTAATGTATCAGTTATTTAATATTAAAAATTCTTGTTCAGGAAAGAAAGGTTACAAAAAAAAGGACGAAGAAAAGTCTACCTTCACCATTAAGCCAAATCTGTTTTAATTATTTGAAAAAATTTACAATGTTAGATTTAAAACCAGAAAATTCAGAAAATAATAGAACTTTTATTTATTTTTAATTTACTTTTAGCACTTACCCACTGAGCCACACCCCCAGTCCTTTTAATTTTTTTTTTTTTTTTTTGAGACGCGGGTCTCAGTAAGTTGCTGAGGCTGGACTTGAACTCGTAATCCTCCTGCCTTAGGCGCCTAAGTCACTGGGATCATATGCAAGCGCTACTATGTCTGGCTTAGAATAGAACTTTTAAAAAGTGATTTACTGACTTTGAGAATCAATAAAAGCATGATATATCTAGATCAAAACTCATTTTAATAAATTGGGACCTGGGATAGTGCATTTTTTTCTATTCTGCTCCTTGGACAGGGTATGGAATTAATGAAGTCCATCCATTTGTATTCTTCATCCATAAAAAATTGTTGAAAAATAGCCCACAGTTCATGCTTTCGATGAAGTCATTACACAGTTAAACCTAAGTGGTAGAAAAGATGCCTCAGGATCACCCTGGTAGAATAGCATCCTTGAATCTAGCAAAGCCAGGCCTACTTCAGAACTTGTATCTTTTTTCCCTATAATTCCCTCCTTGCAGAAGCCTGCTTTTTTAAAAGTTGTTTTGGGACCTCTTTTAACTATGATTGGGTTTTTGAGGTACCAGCCTTCTTTCCATGATGGTTTAGTAGTTTAGAAATTTCAAAGCCATAGGTGTATTTTCTCCCTGTGCTTCATCAAAGCTGCATTGACAATTTGATGAGATGTTATTAATTTCATTCCTGAGTGCCACAAATCACTAGTAATAATTTACTATACTTGTGCGTCTGTGAGCCTTTTCAATTCTTAGACCTAAGTTGACTTTCCAGGTTTCTGTTTAAAAGATATTGGTTATGGACTTGTATTTTTATGAGATTTCTGGAATATGTGACTTCCCAGTGTATATAAAGAATTTCCAAGTTCATTTATCTCCTTTGGTCTTAGTAACTTATGGCATCTCTAAGGGACTAGTGGGGGAAGGTATTAGCCTCAATTTGCAGATGAAATTAAAACTCCAAAAGATTAAGTGAATGGCCAATGGCTACCCAGTTAGTGGTGGCAAGATCCTTCGGTTCTGAGTTCTACAACTGTCCATGCTGCCTGGACACAAATAGAAATGTTTATGTTTTTCATTTTAGGCTATAAGGTATAAGATGCCCTTCTTCTTTGCCAGTTGTGTGCACTTTTGGGTGAGGATATCCAGAGCTTGTTTTGTTTGTTTGTTTGTTTGTTTTAATGTCCATATCAAAAGCATACAAATTTTAAGAAGGAAATTCATTATTTTCTTCAAAGATATCAAAATATTGAGTATAGGGTAAGACTGAATATATATATATATATATATATATATATATATAATTCATTTAAAAAGTCTATAAGCATTCTATACACAGTTGAAGGTTTAATGACATTTATTTTGGCCTTATGTAACGGAGAGTCAAAGTTCATTTTGTAATGTATTTATGATAGAATCAAGAAAGAAAAATAAAATACATACGAAAGGAGATATGTAAATAAGAGGACTTAGAACCAATGTCTTTGTTGTTGTTGTTGTTGTTGTTTTGTTTTGTTTTGTTTTGTTTTGTTTTGTACCAGGGATTGAACTCAAGAGCCACTTAACCACTGAGCCACATCCCCAGCCCTTTTTTTTGTATTTTATTTAAAGACAGGGTCTTGCTTAGTTGCTTAGGGCCTCACTAAATTGCTGAGGCTGGTCTTGAACTTGCAGTCCTCTTGCCTCAGCCTCCCAAGTGGCTGGGATTACAGGTGTGCCCCACCACACCCAATGTACCAATGTCTTTAGAAACTCATCAACTATTTTTGATAACACTCCTGTTAGAACAATGCAGTTGGAACTGTGTGGGGAGTCAGTTGATTGGGGAAACAACAGTGAATAAAGATATTTGCCTTTGTTTAAGACTTGAAGTGGGTTATAATTGGGAGGAGTTTCTCCCCAGCTGATTCCTCTCATGAGGATCCCTGTGAAGTGTGTGTAAAATAGAGTGTCATCTTTGGTGGCTGTGTGGATACATTACTCAGTTAAGAAACAAGACCTTGACATCCTTGATGCCGGCTCCTGCTGTCCCATGCTGAGAAATTGTGTGCTTTTCAGACCAGAGAGAATCTTGTGGTTTGGAATTCTTTAGGGCAGTTATAATCATTTGGTCTTCTATCTGAAACAAATCAATAATAGAAGAGTAGATTCAAGACTACCAGCGTCCACATCAGGTATGGTTAGCTCTAAAATGTAAACTGTGAGAAGTATTTTTTTTAAGTTGTGAAATGTCATGTACAAATTTTCATTCTGTATTTATGTAATGAAAGTCATCCTCTACCTTGGACTTAAAGAGAAACCACCCTTGTGTATGAAAATCAGTTTTAAGTATTTTTTAAATCAACAAATAAAATTGTATATATTTACAGTGTACAACAAGGTATTTTGATATATGTATATACTGTGGAACAATTAAATCCAGCTAATTAATCTATCCACCATCTAACCCAGTTACTTTTTTGTTGTTGTTGAGGTGAAAAATTTACTATTCTCTTGGCAGTTTTCAAGTACACATTATAACAACTGTTGTCACACACAATACAATAGATCTCTAAAACTTATATCTCCTAACAAACTTTTCATGCATTGACCAACATCATTCTACTCTCTGCTTTTGTAATTTCAGCATTTTTACATTCCACACATAAGCAAGATCATGCACCATTTGTCTGTTTGTGCCTGGCTTATGTTATGTAGTATAATGTGCCTACAGTTCATCCATGTTGCCACAAATAACAGAATTCCATTTCTTAAGGTTAATTAGCATCCCAAGTGTATATATGTCACATTTTCCTTATCCATTACTCCATTGGTAAACACTTAAGATGATTACATATCTTGGCTGTTGTGAATATGTTGCGATGAGCATGGAGCGTAGAGATCTCTTCAACATACTAATTTTATTTCCTTTGGATATATACTCAGATGTGGGATTGCTTGAGCATGTGGGAGTTCTATTTTTTAACTTGGTGTGAAGTATTTTAACTCCTCACTCCTATCCATAGGGGGAGGGTGGGTACTAGTTTGCATTCCCATCGCCAATGTGCCATCATTTCCTTTTCTCCACGTCCTTGCCAGCATTTGTTGTCTTTAGTCTTTTTAGTAATAGCCATTCTTACTAAGGTGAGGGGATACCTCATTATAGTTCTAATTCGCATTTCCCTGTAGATCAGAGTGATGTTGAGCATTTGTTCCTATTCTTGTTCACCCTTTGCTTTTGAGAAATATCTATCCAGGTCCTTTGCTCAGATTATAACTGGATTACGTGTTTCTTGCTATTGAGCTCCTTGAATTCCTTATATATCTTAGGTATTAACCTTTATCACAAGTATGGTCGGTGAGTATTTTCTTCCATTCCATAGGTTGTCTCTTTACTCTTGTTTGTTTTCTTTGCTGTATAGAAGCATTATAATTTGATGCAATCCCATTTGCCTATTTTTGCTTTTGTGGTCTCTGTTTTGGGGGGGTGATGTCCAAAAAATATTTGCTAAGACCGACAACAAAAAACTTTCCTCCCATGTTTTCTTCGACTAGGTTTACAGTATGAAATCTTCCAATTCAGCATTTAATCCATTTTGAGTTGATTTTTGTATATAGAGTAAGATAAAGGTTCTTCTGCATGTAGATATCCAGTTGTCCCGAGAGCACTTATTGAAGAGGCTATCCATTACCTATTGTGTGTTTTCGGCACCTTTGTTGAAGATTGGTTGATTTTTAAGTTTTTGGATTTATTTATGGGCTCTCTATTCTATTCCATTGGTCCCTGTACCTGTTTTTATGTAAGTACTATGTTATTTTGATTACTGTAGCTTTGCAAAAATACTGTATTTTAAAGTCATGTAGTGTGATGCCTCCAGCTTTGATCTCTTCATTTAGGATTGCTTTGGCTTTTTGGTGTCTTTTGTAAGTCCAATAGGAATTTTACAATTGCTTTTCCTTTTTCTTTTGTTTGTTCTAAATGTTAAACATGAAAGCAGAATGCATTTCAATTCATTGCACACAAATGGAGCACAATTTCTCGTTTCTCTGGTTGTACACGATGTAGAGTCACACCATATGTGCAGTCATACATTTACCCAGGGTAATGACATTTATCTCATTCCACTCTTTCCTGCCCCCATGATTCCTCTCCTCCTCTCCCTCCCCTTGGCCCAAAGTTTCTGCCCCCACCCTCAGTCATCCCCCCACATTAGGAATCATCATCCACTTATCTGAGAGAACTTTTGGCCTTTGGGTTTGGGGGATTGGCTTACTTCACTTAGCATGATATTCTCCAACTCCACCCATTTACGTGCAAATGCCATAATTTTATTCTCTTTTAATGCTGATAATATTCCATTGTGTATATATACCACAGTTATTTTTATCCATTCATCTGTTGAAGGACATCTAGGTTGTTTTCACAGTTTAGCTATTTTAAATTGAGCTGCTTTGAACATTGATGTGGCTGCATCACTGTACTATGCTGATTTTAAGTCCTTTGGGTATGGACTGAGGAGTGAGATAGCTAGGTCAAATAGTGGTTCCATTGCAAGTTTTCTTAGGAATCTCCATACTGCTTTGAACATTGATGTGGCTGCATCACTGTACTATGCTGATTTTAAGTCCTTTGGGTATGGACTGAGGAGTGAGATAGCTAGGTCAAATAGTGGTTCCATTGCAAGTTTTCTTAGGAATCTCCATACTGCTTTCCTCATTGAAATTTTAATAAGGATTGTATTAAATCTATAGATTGCTTTGAATATCATGGCTATTTTTTAAATTTTATTCCTATTTTTTTATGTACAACAGAAGAATGCAATTCAATTCATAGTACATATATAGAGCACAATTTTTCATGTCTATGGTTGTACACAAAGTAGAGTCACACCATTCATGTCCATATGTACTTAGGGTAATGATGTCCATCTCATTCAACCTTCTTTCCTACCCTTATACCCCCTTCCTCCCACTCCCTCCCCTTTGCCCTATCTAAAGTTTGTCTATTCCTCCATGCTTCCCCCACCCCCATCCTCATTATAAATCATCCTCCTCATGTCAGAGAAAACATTCAGCCTTTGGTTTTTGGTATTGGTTAACTTCACTTAGCATTATATTGTCCAACTCCATCCATTTACCTGCAAATGCCATGATTTTATTCTCTTTTAATGCTGAATAATATCCCATTATGTATATATACCATATTTTCTTTTTCATGGCCATTTTAACAATATTTATTCTTTTCAATCCATGAACCAAGTATACGTTTCCATTTGTTTTTGTCTTGCTCAGTTTCTTTCATCAGTGTTTCATGGCATTCAATGTATAGATCTTTCAGCTCATCATTAAGTTTATTCCAAAGTATTTTTAATGCTATTTGATGGGTTTGATTTTCTTGACCTTATTTTTTTATAGTTTAGAAATGCTACTGATTTTGTATTAATTTTGCATTCTGCAAATTTTACTGAATTTGGTTATTATTTCTAACATTTTTTGGCACACTGTGGGGTTTTGTGTATATAAGACCATGTTATCTGAAAAGAGAGATCAGAGACAATATAATTTCTTCTTTTCTTTTTAAAATTTTTTATTTGTTTTAATTAGTTACACATGACAATACAATGATTTTGACATATCATACATTTGAATCAGATGGGGTAATTTCTTGTTTTCTGATTTACATTCTCTCTCTCTCTCTCTCTCTCTCTCTCTCTCTCTCTCTCTCTCTCTCTCTCTCTCTCTCTCTTTGCCCAATTGCTCTGGTCAGGACTTCTAATTCTATGTTGAATAGAAATGGCAATAGTGAGCATCCTTATCCTGTTCCTTCAACTTTCATAATTGAGTATGATATTAACTATGGGCTTGTGGATAAATGGCCTTTATTGTGTTGAGGTATGGTCCTTTAATACCTAATATGTTGAAAGTTGAGTTGCTACAATGAAAGGATAAATATTGTCAAATGCTTTTTTCTGCACCTATTGAGATGATAATATATTTTTTCTTTTATTCTATTGACATGATGTAGCATGTTTATTGTTTTGCATATATTGAAACTTTATCCCTTGCATCCCAGGAATAAATCTCACTTGATCATGGTGAATAGTCTTTTTAATGTGCTGTTTAATCTGAATTACTAGTATTTTTGTATCTGTGTGCACCATGGATATTGGCCTATAATTTTCTTTTCTTGTAGTGTCCTTGTCTGATTTTGGTATCAGGGTAATGCTGCTCCTTGGAAATATTCTCCTCTTCCATTTTTTTTGAAAAGTTTAAAAAGGATTAGTATTAGTTCTTCTGACATTTGAATGCACAAATTTATTACTGTGTATTTTAACTGGATGACAAATTTTACAAATTACTAATAATTGATATCCTCCTTGTCAGACAACAGAAAGATCAGAGTTAATGGAACCAAAGAACCTATAGAGTTTAAATCGAATCAGTGGTTTGGAGCAACAGTGAAAGCTCACAAAGGGAAAGTTGTGGTGAGTACAAATTGTGTGATTGTGGTGTTGCTTTGGAATAGTAGGTGCACAGAAATGTTGTAATGCTCATATTTAGAAAAACCCCATTACCCAGGAACTTATTACACTCTCAAAGATAAAGTATTGGCTTCTAATACTTTTTAGTGCTTAAAATTAAACAATGTAGTTTAATGTTCAAAGCTATGGGAAATGAAAATTGTTTCTCAAAAGAGCAGTTAGATACTTTCACATATTTTAAAGGTGACTAAGAAATATGAAAAAAATAAGAGCTAATTATTCAGGAGGGTATTTTATTGATTAAGATTTAAAGATCTGTCTAAAATCTGAACAGAAAAACGAGCACTCCTCTACTGCAGTTACCACTGATTCTTTTTTGAATAAAAGTCAAGCTTTCTTTAATATAAAAATGTTAGAAACTACTAACTACCTGATTTTGTGATTTCATTACTGCTTTTGTACTGAAAACTCTCAAATAGATCTTTTAGTTTTAAACTGTTGTGATTATAACTCCTATTCTTATTTTTGATAAACAATAATACATGTCTAAGTTGTTGAGAAATAAGTAACCATTGAATTAATCTGAATTTTGGGGGGTTAGGGATTTTTTTTAATTTGTTGGCTTTAATTTCTCTTCAACAATAAAGAAATAATTTTGGATTTTAGAATTTGTTTAAAGCTATTTGAATTATAGTTTATTAAGAATAAACATCTAAAGAATAAATACCTAAATTACAGTTTAGTGAGAATAAATATCTAAAAGTTTTATTTATTCTGTGGCTAACCTCCTCCAAAAGATCTTTACATAAATAGAGGATGTGCAAAATATAGGTTGTCTTCTTTAGTTAGAAATACAGCATTTACAATGCACTTTATATAGTTTTTACATTTATATAGTTTTCTTCCAGAATTAATAAGATCTTCTTTATTCTTTAGTTATATATGGCTTATGAGAATTACTAATGACAAACTAAGTCCATCCTAATAACTGTTTGTGATTCAAAATATCTTTTGGGTACTTTATTTTTTGGAGTCTGAAATTTTATCTGTAGCACATAATTGTTGCACAATATTTCTAGAAACCTCCAATTGGAAATACAATAATATAATATGTTCATGATAAGAAAGTTTTATTTTTGATATGGTTGCATTTTTTAAATTATGTGATGAAAAGAATAGTGTAAAGTGTATTTTCAGTTAATCTTTGTTTTTTTGAGTGCCAAAACTTAGCAGAATAAAGAATTAAATTCTACTCTATGTGATACAATATTAAAATTAACAATTAGTAATGCACAATAATTAATTATACAAAATCTGCCTACAGAAGGATCATTTTGCTGGGTGAGTTGGCACATGCCTGTAATCCCAAGGGCTTGGGAAACTGAGACCGGAGGATCATGAGTTTAAAAAGCCAGTCTCAGCAAAAGCCAAGAGCTAAGCAACTCAGTGAGACCCTGTCTCTAAATAAAATACAAAATAGTGCTGGGGATGTGGTTCAGGGGTCGAGTGCCCCTGAGTTCAATCTTCAATACCCGCCCCCAAAAGGATCATCTTCAATACCCAGGTATCATGGATATACATCAGACTTGAGTCAAAACCTAAACATATCATATAAGTGAAATCAAGCAGACATATAGAGAGATAATATCTATATCTATATTATCTATAGTAACCTTTTAGAATGGACATCAGGCAAACACTGGATACTATCAGGCCTACAGGTGACTCTTTTCACTGTCCTGACTCCCCCTGTGTTCAACATTCATACCTTGCATTGAATTTATTAACCAAGTAACTGAGAGGGCGCTAAGACAAGGGAGCCGAGATGCCTTGGAGACTTTGGGGGCACTAGCAAGACTTTATACTATATAGGAAAGCAAAACCACACAGCAAAAGTTGTAGAAAGGTGATTGACTTGAAAATATGGGTTGTCTCTGCTAAAAGTATGTATTGGACTAGATTATAAAGGATACATTTAAAAGCAGAAGATGACTTTAAAATCAGTACGTCTTCACTTCTCATTAGAAGATAGCCTAGTAGCTCCACCTTCTAGGATTCTGCAATTTTGTGTCCTTAGGAATGAGGCTTGAACAATCAATTCAAGCTAGCAAAAAAGAAGTCAAAAAAGCTACCTATGTTGGGCTGGGACTGTGGCTCAGAGGTAGAGCTCTAGCCTAGCACGGGCGGGACCCGGGTTCGATCCTCAGCACCACATAAAAATAAAGGCATTGTGTTGTGTCCATCTACACCTAAAAAATAAATATTTTTTTTTAAAAAGCTGCCTATGTTTTGTACACATTTACTGCCTCTCTCATTCTTAGCAACATTAATATTATTTAACTTAAAGAGGATTTCATTTCTATCCTTTTAAATATCATGCCCTTGTTAGAATCTAAATTCCGAAGAAGAAATCAGAGCATGTCATCTAAAAAAAATCACATTTTTCTTATTGATGTTTAAATTTATTTTTGTTGATAAAATTCTTAATATTGTGTGAGCTAATTCAAAGGCAAGTCCTTCTTTTCACCATAATTTACTCCTAGAAGCAGCACCATAAGGAAGACTCTAATAAATATGTCTTATTTTCTCCAGAGGAGCATTCTTAAAAGAAGAAGAAGTGAGTAAAGC
Source organism: Urocitellus parryii (assembly GCF_045843805.1). NCBI lineage: Eukaryota > Metazoa > Chordata > Mammalia > Rodentia > Sciuridae > Urocitellus > Urocitellus parryii. The sequence goes on along the minus strand of NC_135539.1, from coordinate 58,259,022 downwards.
ATCAGATAAGTTTCTAATATTAATATGACAAATTTGTTATCATAAAACAAAGATATAATAACTAATACATACTATTTTAATATTATAAAATTATGTTTCAATTTCTATTTAGTGGGCATGCATTTAATTTAATTTAACATGCAATTATTAAGAAACATCTACATAAAAAGCTCTGTTAAGTGCTGTTGGCAGTTTAATAAATTCCAAAAGAGGCTCCAGTGTGAGATCAAGTGTATAACATGCACCCTTATCAAATTTACCACTCTATAGATTAGCTGGAAATAAGCATGAACGCTTCTTTTCTAACCTTTTGGGGTTTTGCCTTGTTAGAATTGAGAGTGCATTTATGGAATGGGTTGGATAACTTGCCTCCTTCAAAAACATTGTCTGTGGTCTTTAGAGTTTATCAGAATAAATTTCTCCATAACAAGCAGAGTCAGATTGTTGAATTACTTCACATCTAATGTTATGCTTTGGAAATGCTTATAGGTCATTAACATGTCCTTTTTTTTTAATTGTTGATGGACAGCATGACTTCAATTTATTTGTGTATTTTTTTTTTTGATGTGGTGCTGAGGATGGAACCCACATGCAAGGCAAATGCTCTGCCACTGAGCTATAGCCCCAGCCCCAACATGTGCTTTTTAAATGACTTTTTGATTACTTCTCATAAAATTGCTGAAACAGGCATAAGATGCTATCTCTTGCCTTCAGTTTTACTGTGCATAAAAAAACAATAAGTGAAAATAAAGCCCAAAATACTGTGATAAGGAGGTAGTATGTCTAGATGGAAGTCATTATTTAAACATTCATAAGAAGCAACTATGGAAATCCACCAAACAGAGGTTTATAAACTTGTGTGCATCCTTTGATTTGGAAGTCATCTTTTTTTTAAAGTAACAACTAAACAAAGAAAGGGAGCATTTCTCATTTTAAGACATCACAGTGATTCATTCACTGTTTAAATGATCATTAGCTTTCTTGTAGGTTCAATTAACAAAAAAGAAATGAAAAGAAAATACAAGGTTTATTTGCTTTTAGGAAGTAATTTTCTTTTGCCATGTTACTTTTTTTAAATTTAAAATTCTTTGGAGGGGGGGCTCATTCCTTTGTATATGTTTAATGTTTGTTTAATGTATATTAATGTTTGTTTAATGTATATTAATCTTAAAAAGCAGCTTGGCGAGTTTAAATCAACCAAGGACTCACTAGGATGATGAAGGCCAATTAATTCAACTGACAATTTAAAATAATATGTCCTAGCTTTAGGTACACTAATTGAAAATTAGAGTCAAACTATTATATAAGAAAACTACCTTGAGGAGAGAAGGGGGAAGTACTGGGAAAAGATATTGGCCAAATTTTATTGTTATATTGTGTGTATGTGCAAATGTGTGAAAACAAATCCCATCAATATGTACAACTATTATGCACCAATAAAAATGTGGGGAAAAATAAATAGAAAACTGCATCAGAAATATTTTTACTGTCTTTGATGTTTTTTAAGGCCTGTGCTCCTTTATATCACTGGAGGACTCTTAAACCAACACCAGAAAAAGACCCGGTTGGCACTTGCTACGTGGCAATTCAGAATTTCAGTGCCTATGCTGAGTACTCCCCTTGTCGGAACAGTAAGTTATTTTTATCCATTAAGACTGAAATCTAGCTCAATGGCTTTTCTATGATGGATTCCTATCTGTTCCTTTTCTATGATGCAGGTAAATTCAAAACACCAGTGAGGGCTGGGATTGTGGCTCAGCGGTAGAGAGCTCGCCTAGCAGGGGCATGAACCCGGGTTCGATCCTCAGCATAAAAATAAAGGAATTGTATTGTGTCCATCTACACCTAAAAAAATTAATATTTAAAAAAACCCACCAATGATACATTGTAACATGACAGGGGAAAGGGAGGAAGGTGTAAATTATCGAAAGCTTTGATTGGAAGGCCAACGTTCAGAATTCTGCTGACCCTTTTCTGTGTTTTTGGAAATTCAGTTATTAGATATTCTGCAGTAGAATTGATTTCTTCCCTGTTTTAGGTCTGAAAGTGTCAGTTGCTGCTTAAATTTCACACAGTATTCTAAAGAGGGTGGCTGCCCATTCTGCTTGTTTATGGCAGGCATGGTGTTGGTCAGTTCATGGTGCTGGGCCCAGCTCAGCATCAGCGTTCTGTCTGGCCTGTGTGCTCAGGGGTTGTTGCTTTGATTGACAGACACTTTTCTCCTTAAGGTATTCAATTCCCCACTACCACCACTACCACCATTTTTCCCCCCAGTGAAGATGCTGTACACTTAGAATCCAAATCTCCTCTGACAGTTCTAGAAATCTTCCAATAAAGCATGTTTTAAAGGAAGCCTGTGAGTGCCATTTGGGGGACGTTGCTGTATAATCCCTTTATTTTGTAGAATACCCAAGGACTCTGAGATGGCATGATGGGTGGATGGATTGACTGATCATCTGCTCAGAGTTTTTTGGGAATGCCTCCATTTTTCTAAGTGCCAAGTAGATTACTGGTTTTTATAGATAAGCGAACAATGGGTTTTTACTCTTATTCTTATTAATTCAGCAAATGACATTGGATGGGGAAAAATGTCATTGGAAAGAACTTTCTAGAGACTGATTTCAGTACATGGTTTTTTAAAAAAATCTCAATCCAGAGTTAGTTTAACTCCGAAAATTACAAGTGAATTTTCCTCATTTTGCATAAATATTTTTAAAATTCAAGATTATTGGGAACTTAGTGAGCCGCTGTTTCAAAATAAACAATAAAACCAGGCACAGTGGTACAGCCACTGTGTACATCCACTGTACTCCCAGCAGCTTGGAAGGCTGAGGCAGGAGGATCACAAGTTCAATGCCAGCCTCAGCAAAATCGAGGTCTCAGTGAGACCCTGTTTCTAAATAAAATACAATTGGATTAAGAGAGAGGCCACTGAGTTTCACACCTGAAAGTGGAATTTATTTTTAACTCTGATGGGTTTTGATGAGGAAAGTGATTTTCTAAATGTCAGCTAAATAAATAATCTGTGGAATAATAAGGACTTCGCTTTAAACAGCTATATTGAGGGTTCTTTGTGGATAACCAGATTTCATTATTTATTCATTCAACACATTTATTGAACACATTAGCACTACCCATTCTACAGTTACGGGATACACCAAAGAATAAGAGAAAACAAATCCCTTTGTCCAAGGAACTGACACTTCAGTGGGAGAGATAGAGAACAAACAACAAATATATCAACAAATAAATTCAAATATCATATCAGGTAGAGAAAAATGCCTTGAAACAGCAAAGCAAGAGAGAGAGGCATGACCCAGGCCTGGGGGGGACAGGTAGAAGGGGGCTCCTTAGACAGGACGATAGGGAGAAATTCTTTTAGTAAGTGGTAGTTGGGATGGTGAGGGGAGAAATTTCCCAGGAACAGGCCATAGTCAAGAAGAGGCTAGCGTGGCTCACTTTCCATTCAGGTGCTTGGTTCTTGGGTTTGGTAAGAGGTCAGTGTTGTTAAGCCCAAAAGATTCAATGCTGAACTTGTTTTATCATTGCTTATACCTATCCATAGCACTTTTTTCATGATGGCTATAGTTGCGTCCCCAAATTACACATTTTTGTGGTAATTAAAAGCTGAGCCCATCTTTACACGCTTTTTGCCTTGATGACACGTCTTATTCCTCCAACTGACATCAAGGGTGATCATTTGTAAAACCTGTCCTACTTCTTGTTCTGCCCCTTTGCCTGACTGCCCATGTGATGTGAGAGCTCACACAGCCCATAGAATCTAGTCTTGTGGGACACACATTTCAGTGTGAGGTTGAAGCATGATTTAAATATAAATTACAGACACTCTCATCTTGAGCTTCTTTATGGTGCCGATTTATTTATTCTTTATTTTCCTAAATAGAAGAGTAGTGGAATAAAGGCAAAAACGGAGCTGAGGCTGAGTTGCAGAATTGCTAGGTAAATGGCCAAGAATTTTTTGGACTCTAATACAACCCACAGTCTTCACATCCTCAGGGGCTCCCTATTCCTACTTGTACTCCTTCCTCTTTAAATCATCCAAAGAGAAGACTTCCTGTCATGGTTAAGAAATTCACAGTTCATTAACACAAAGCCAGCTTGTTCATGAGCATATGGTCAATATCACAGAACAGGGACATCAGCAATATTATTTTCAAAAGAGAATTTAAAGAATCGCTTCTGTTCATTCCGCACCACAAACTCACTCTGCAACTGTGAGCAATGTGGGAACTCACCTGTTCATTCATATGGATGTCACATCTTCAGCTCTTACAGTTATTCATGATCCAGGTGAGGAGCGTTGACACACACTCTCCCATTTTACTCTGGATGCCAAATCTAGTAGCAAATGAACAGCATCCGTCCTCACATTCCTGAGTTCACTGGAACGTAATTATAAAGTTCAGAGACATTCTGAAATTCCAGGAAGAAGGATGCCTTCAGCTCTTCCAATAAATCATGATTCAACAAGAAAAGAGAAATGGCTTTGTGGACGAAAGAACTTCACAAGCTACTCCAGTTGCCACTCAAAATAAACATGTGAAGTTGGTTATTTTCTCAATGATTTTTTTTTAAATAGTGTTTTCTCTTCATCTTTTTCAGTTTCTTGTTCTAAAGCAAAATAGCTTCCAAGAATGATCATGTTCCTTTCCTGTTGAATACTTGACAATATTAAAAAGAATAGTTGACTTTAAAAAAAAAAAAAAGATTTGTGCCTTCCAATTTTAAAAAGAAGCAAAAGGGAAACCAGTAGAGGAAGAGGATCAAGTAAGGGAGTGAGGTAGGGAAAAGAGGTACTAGGGAATGAAATGGATCATATTATGTGCATGTGTGAATATGTCCTAATGAATCCCACTATTATGTATAATTCTAATGAAAAAGTAAAAGGTTTGTGCATTTAAGAATACATTTCTTAAACATATTGAGATTAACACATATAGATTCACATAGCAGTGTATCATGCATGCACATATATTTCTAGATGTGTATGAATATTTACACCCATGACTTTCTAGAAAACTAGTACCCAGAGGTTATATAGATGAACTTTTATGGAACTTAATAAAAATCATAGCCATAAGCCACAAAATATGATTATAAAAGGAGGAAAGACGGGTTGGGGTTGTGGCTCAGTGGTCACTCACCTAGCACGGGTGAGGCACTGGGTTCAATCCTCAGCACCACATAAAGATAAATAAATAAAGGTATTGTGTCCACCTATAACTAAAAAATATTTTTTAAAAAAAGAAGGAAAATTATGTCACAATATGTTGTATATGGTAGAAAACTTTGAAATGTAAAAAAAAAATTAAATTAAAAAAAGAAGGAGAGCATCTGGAGAAACTGATGATGACGATACTAAAATTAGCTAAGTACTGACCAAAGGCAGGGAAAAAATGGAAGACATTCTAGGAAAAGCTGGAAGGACAATATCCATTTCAGAAAGTGTCTGGAACAGGCACACATCCAACCTGTGGGTGTTTCCTGTGATGATGTGTATTTGTTTCCTTTCCTGCCCTCTCATTTTGGTTTTCATTCTGGAATATTCTTTTATTATTATTATTATTATTATTAGTTGTTCAAAACATTACAAAGCTCTTGACATATCATATTTCATACATTTGATTCAAGTGGATTATGAACTCCCATTAGGAATATTCTTGATAAAAAAATAAGTAATTAATAGCATGTTCATATCTAGCACTACACACACACACACACACACACACACACACACACACACACACACCACATATTCTTTTTTGGTAGTGGGGGATTGAACTCAGGAGCACTTGACCACTGAGCCACATCCCCAGCCCTATTTTGTATTTTATTTAGAGACAGGGTCTCACTGAGTTGCTTGACACCTTGCTTTTCCTGAGGCTGGCTTTAAACTTTTGATCCTCCTGCCTCAGCCTCCCAAGCTGCTGGGATTACAGGTGTGTGCTACCACACCTGGTCCATATCTAGCTATGTTAACTATTAAGATTTCCCCTACTTAACTACATGTTAGCTATAATTCAAGCATTTTAGAAGTGCTTAAAGTACAAGTTATGAGCAGTACATTTCTAATCTTAATGCCATAAAGACTTTGATAATAAAACTATTGGAATCCTTCTGTTGGTATATAATTTGCACAAGTATACAATGAGATATTTTTGGACATTCTGTTAGTGAATAACACTGAATACAAAATAACCATTCCTAGAGTGTTCTCTTTCTCGTGAACATCAGCATTGGAATGTCCCTGTGAGAGTGATTGCAATCAGAAATGGAATTTGCCAATTTATCTAACAATAGAATAATTTTAAGGTCAGTTCCTAATGAAAAGCACAGAAATGGAAATCCTTTTTGGTGTTCCCCCAGTAGAAAGCAAGAACACAGGTGATCTTTCTCCAGGCATTCCTGTTAGGAATGTCAAATGTATGAGAAGGAGCAGGCAAAGATGAGAGGTTAGTGTCACAAGGGCAATTAGAAAGATAGTCTAAAGGTGGAGATTTTATTTCTTCCAATGAACATGATTTGTAAAACCCAATTTAACTCTGTTTCTTTTGCTGTATTCCCTAAACGTAGAATAGTCAATACTCTATGTGAGCAGTAGATCCAAAAAGATATTATTCCTATTGCTCTTACTATAGAATCACAATGATGTTTAGAATCAGAAAATACGTGGAACACATTTAACAAATTACTTGGAATGAATTTTTAAAATACAGAACATATTAATTATTTCAGGTTTAGAAATCTACAGGGAAAACAACAAAATATATGGAATCGGTCATTAAAATATATCTTAGAAATGATGACGTTATAACACTTATATATCTTGATCCTTCCAGGCAATGCCGATCCTGAAGGCCAAGGTTACTGCCAAGCAGGATTTAGTCTGGATTTTTATAAGGTGAATTGCTTTGGTCTTGCAGTCTCTAATATTTCATGTGGTTTGTTGCTGTTTAACCCTCTTTCCCTCCCATGCCCCTCAACAATAGCAACAACCAATGAACCCTTAGGTACCTATGTATCCATGTCTGGCAACTTCTTAAGATTATTTTTCCATTTACTCTTTATTTCTATTAAGGAATCTATGCACATAACAATTTATTGATGAAATCACATACAATGACATATGTATAGGAATACCAGGAAAAGCAATCATCTTCTTTCCTATCCCCTGTAGCAATTGTTTTTAAATGAAAATCTCAAAAACTCAGGGAAAAAATATATTTCTAAATTGATCAGAAGAATCTATAAATTATTTAATCTCTTAGCTAGGACTGATTGATTTGGTTATACAAGAAAATTCACATATCCTTTTACAAAATTAAAAACACAGATGTCTAGTACTGTACTTGAGAACAGACATCCTAGGGTTTTGAAATAGAGATACAGTAGAAATTTTTCATCAACATATGTTGTTTGACTGCTGTTCATTATATTTTCTGTCATGGCTTTTTTGTTTTCTATTAATTTTTCTCCCACTGGGATATACAGATTTAAGGTATCAAAAGTGGGAATGTATGCAGTTGAAAATATATTTACATTTTCTAGTCCGGAGGGTTTGCTTTCTTTCCTGAGAAGGGGGTAGGCTTGCAGATATATGAGAAAATAAAGCAGGCATTACTGTGGCCTTGAAAAAAAAATCAGGACAGAATTTTCCTTTTATTATCAAGGCTTTTTCAAAGACCATGCCTGCTAAATCGTGCATTAAAAATGCAGATGTTTTGTTTACCAGAGGCAGTGCCAAAAAAACTGAATTTATATATTCTCAGGGGAGAAAGTTCAACTTACCTGAGTCATATTACCACTCTTTAATCACATACTAAATAATTGAAAGGAAATTAAAAGAGGAAAGAAAATGACCTGCAGGCCTCTGATACAAGGACCTCTTTGAAAAATCGTTTTTTAATGAGAACAAATGGTTAGAGTAGTGCTTATTAGCAATGATTTATCGCTCTGAAAGTTTCTCAGTGTTCCTTTTCCAATTGTTGTTCCTGTTGCTGCTTCTGTTTTGTAGAATGGAGACCTCGTTGTCGGAGGACCTGGAAGTTTTTACTGGCAAGGTATGTTCTGTTAGCAGAGGAGAAAAGCACATTTGTTGTTACTCATAAGGAGTCAAATGTTGACTTTTTATTACATTAATATTTTATCCTTAGTCATAGTTTCTTGAATAAAGCATCGTTTCAATTTGTACTCTTAATATAGAAATGCTATTTTAAAAAATTCTTGCAACTTAACAATTCATTTCTTCCCCCAGAATTTACTGACGCTGTGCTAAGGTTTTGTGTTAGATGCTAGGAATATAATAATGGGTGAAAACAGATATGGTTTTTACCTTCACAGAAGTTAATAACTGGGGAAAGATACAGGCATCAATTGAATAGTAACATGAATACCTAAGAAACTCTGATCATGATACACACAAGGAAGGAAAGTTATGTCATGCTGGGGCCATAAAAAGCAGGAGGCTTTCCCAGGATGGCTGCAAATAGGTGAGCTTTGTATTCTGATCCTTGGCTGACAGGGAGCTGGAATACAAGTTGTAATCTACTTAAGGGCCACCAACTCAGGTGCAAGACAGCATGTACCCAAATGGGATGACTTCCTCTAATTCTTTTTTTTTCTTTTTTGCTACTGGGTATTGAACCCAGGGGTGCCTAACCACTGTGCCATATCCCCACCCCTTTTAATTTTTTTTTGTTTGAGACAAGATCTCACTAAACTTCTTAGGCCCTCACTAGGTTGATAATTAGGATTTTTAAAAGGAGGGGGTAAGAGCTGTATATGGAGTGGCCCTACCCATCACGCAAAGGGCTTGCAGGCCAAGGTAAACAGCATTGTTACTGTCCTACAAACAAAACACTACTGGTGGATTTAAAGAGTATAAATGGATGGGTTTAGCTGGAGTAGGAAGGTGATATTTGTCCTCAGAACAATGGGAAGGTTCTGGGGAAGTTCATGGCATACTATTATCAAATTCACGTTTTAAGACCATCACCATGGCTATGATCTGAAAGCTGATTGGAAGTTGGCCGAAGTGAAATATTAGCAAACTAAGTCATAAGGTTGTTATAAAGTTATAAGCTAACTAAAAGTTTTTAAAGTCAACTAGCTATAGATTTCATGTAAACATGTTTGCTCCTTAAGAATAGAGATATGCAGATTGAAAAGGAGAAAAAATTTGCCAGACATGGTAGTACGCACCTGAAATCAGGAAGCTAAGGCAGGAGGATGGCAAGTTTAAGGCCTGCCTCAGCAACTTAGTGAGGCCCTTAGCAACTTAATGAGACAGTGTCTCAAAATTAAAAAAAAAAAATTTAAAAGGGCTGGAGATGTGGTTCTGTGGTTGAATGCCCCTGAGTTCAAATGCTACCAAAAAGAAAGAAAGAAAGAAAGAAAGAAAGAAAGAAAGAAAGAAAGAAAGAAAGAAAGAAAGAAAGAAAGAAAGAAAGAAAGAAATCATGTTAAGAATATGCTACTGACTTCTGCAACTAAAATCAGTTGGGTACCACTCACTGAGTTAGAGAACAATGGAAAAAACAGGTTTAGAATGAGTTGGAAAGAGAAGGTGTTCAGTTTGCTTTTGGTTATGTTGAGTATAGAAATGTTGGACTGTCCGAGAGTTTTTCACTTAAGTATTTAGGTATCAAGGTTTAAGTTCTAGGAAGATATCTTGGGGTGAAAGATAAACTTATGTCACTTGCATATTGGTGATAACTGAAGCCATGGATAAGAATGAGATATCTAACAAGAGAATACAGAGAATTTAGATGAAATTTTGGCCGTAAAGTTCAGGATAATTAGAGTAGAATGTGAGACAGATGAATAGCTGAGGAATGATTGTTTTAAATGGAAGAGACTGGATAATATTTAAAAGCCAATGGGAAAGGTCCAGGAAGATGAATTTATGATAAAAATTTATATAAAATTACTCTTAAGCTTAATTCATACACATTAATCATGAATATCAAATAATTGACATCTTGGTCTTTAAAGATTCTTTTGCAAACTGAAAAACATGTTTTGCAAGAGATGGACATAAAATAAAATTTACGTTTATTTTTAAAGATTGTCTTCTAATTCACTTGGTTAATTTTGCATAATACATTTCTTTGTTTAAATTGGGGAAATGTTTGATACAAATGATTTGCTGTAAATTAGCTCTGGCAAGGACATATAGAAGCATTTGTCTGAGACATAGAATTTAAAATTTTATACAGGTTTAAGATTATGTTTATAGACACAGCTGAAGGAAAAAAAGCAAAGGCAGTATGCATGTGGGAGGGAAAGAAGGTTTATAGAGCTTTAATTAAAAGAAAATTGGCAAATTCTATAGATATTGTTCAAAAATTCATATGTAAACACCATTGTCTAATATCAGAACAGTCATTTCTGTCCCAGTGACTTGGAAATATTTATGACGTGATTTTTGGGGTTTTTTGACGGTTTTATTCTTTCTCCCCCCCACTTTTTTTTTGGGGGGGTGACTTCAAACAGAAAGATTGTGGGAATTTTATGTGTGAGTTTCTCAAGACTAATTTGGCTTCAAAATTGATGTTAAATATTAGTCTTTTGAAAGCATTCCTCCAGTTTCCTTCCAAGGAGCTCATGATTACACTTCTGCCCTAGATGTCCATAAAAGATGTGGAATGCAAAGCAACTATAGAGAAAAATTACTATCTTTTAGACAATCATGTACTCCAGTACAATCATATTTCAAGACTTTCAAGTGTGACTTTATTTGGGAGAAATTAGCAAAACTTCTTATCCTATCAATGTTGGTGGCCATGGATTCCTTTATTGCTAAAATTCTGGATCTCACTGAACCTAGCTCCTTCCTACTGTCATAATTTTATGCTCAATAGATTTTATTCTCAATATATTTTAGCATAAAAAGTAAATGACTCATTGATCATATAATTTCTTCCTTTAACTTAACTGATATGTTTACAATCTAATGAGTAGTACTTATACTCAATCTAAATCTAAATTATTTATTTAGATTTACTGTACATCTATACTTTGCAAGACTACAAAGTTTTATTAAAATGCCAAAGGAGACCTTAGTTGTCATGTCAGATATCCTTCTAGCAAAATCATGTGACCTTAGAGAATGCATTCAAGGGCTCTGAGCCTCATCTTCCCCTTTTCTAAGAAACTATATTGGCTAGATGATTTCAAAGTTTGCTTCTAGAATGAATATTCTAGAATAAGAAATTTAATTATATAAATTGAAGGCAAAGGGAGTAGGTGTGCTGGAAGCAACCTGAAATGTTCATCTTTGGTCTTCTGTGCAGCTATAATCAACTCTACCTTTCAGTTCTAGTGGCAGGCAGGAAAATTTATCATCAAGAATGCAAGTAATCCCATGGTAGCTTTCAAGGATCGTGTGTGGTTCTGGGTCTGCTGAGGGCCTGCCTCTTGCATTCATTCAGTTAACTTATTCGTTTGTCTAAAAACAGGTCAAGTGATCACCGCCAGCATTGCAGACATTATCGCAAATTACTCATTCAAGGATATTCTGAGGAAACTGGCTGGAGAAAAGCAGACCGAAGTAGCTCCAGCTTCCTACGATGATAGTTACCTTGGTGAGATCCACTGCTCAAGACATTTTTTTCTTGAAAGAAAAGCAGATTTAAATGTAGATGCAAATTTGATTTCATACTTATTTGATGTCATTTGTCATCTTCTATAAGTTTCCTTTCCTTACTAGAATAGATGCTTAGCTTTTCTCTTTAAATACAACTACCATTTTTTTTTACTAATGTTGTATACTTGCATAACTTGAGAAGCTATTTTGTTTGTTTTTGAGCAGCTCTTCTGTAGGATCCATAACAATCTTTTGCATATAAAATACTTGGCTGATAGTAGACACCATGTATTAGCAGGGCTGCTACCAATGTTACCGGGGCAACATGGTTGCTGAGCCAGTGTCCAGATCAGCAACAAGAGACTTTCCAGCTGCTCGAATATTCTCAAACTTTAGCATACGCAAACCGCACAAAATCATTTCATCACTACTCTTTCCCACCTTTGGTATTCTAGTGGTATTTTGTTTGCTTGATAAATTTGAAAAAAATTTTAAATGGTACTTATGTTTTCTAAGAACAGCTAGCACCTCCTTTCGGAGCTAAGTGAAATTTGTGAAAAATAATTACTAAAGGAATTAGTAAGCATGCCTTGTTAATGATCAAAAGTAGCAAAGCTCTTAAAATGTAACAGCTGCCATTTCCATATACAGATTGATGATGAAGTGTTCATGTTTTGAAAATTGACCTGATTGGGAATCTGATTTTTTTTTTTTGCCAGTTTCTACATAATGTTGGTAGTAACAACTATTGTGTATCTAGGATTTACTATGAAAGTATTCATAGTAGTGAGATTGCTTTTCCTCTTTATTGAACCACGAGCTTTTATTTCATAATGTTGATAAAGATTTCTAAATAAAGGAGTACTATACTAGATATATCTCATTTAATCTGATTACAGTTTGTTTCTTTTCTTTTAAAACAGGATACTCAGTTGCTGCTGGGGAATTCACTGGAGACTCTCAGCAAGGTGAGAGACATCATTGAACTTAAGTCATCTTAAAAGCATAGAGAATAGGTAAAATGACATTAAAAGTCCTTTTGTAAATATGTTTTCTTGTTATACACAATATATATAAATGGAATTCCAAATACATATGATAATATTTTGCAAAAAATGTGTACATATTTGGTGCAGCATTTTCCGTCACAACAAATTTCATAGGAATTGATATAAACCTTAAGAAATAAAAATTAGGGCAGTCATCCTATGTTGCGAATGAAAAACGTACAGATGGTTAAATAATTAGACAATAGCCATGCCATTGGCAACAGACCCAATTTCTCTTAAAAGAGAAATTAAGATCCCTCTTTTTAATTTAACTTCTAAGATCTCATATTGTGGATGTCTGAAACTACACTCCCCACCTGACTCCTATGCCTCATGCCAACATTACTTCTCTCTTTTCCTTTGAACATGTGCAGTCCCAAAATAACAGCACAATCTAATGCCTGTTCTCGTGTGTGACATGCAATCACCTGCCTTCTATCCTTTCCTTTCCTTTCCTTTGGCTGTTGTGTCTGTTTTCAGTCCTCTAAGTCTGTATCCATCGCCATCTTCCAGTGGCCAAGTGCTTTTATTTATTTATCTTTTTAGGTCAATTTTAAAAGTCATCTTCTCCAGAAATCCTTACTTAGCCTCCTTCTGTAAACCCTTATGTCATCTTCCTTTTCTCTCTCCTATGGGATTGGCCATTCATTAGTCAAATGTGTGTGTGTGTGTGTGTGTGTGTGTGTGTGTGTGTGTAAAGTGTGGAGCATGCAGAGGTGAACAAATGGTCCTTAATCTCAGAGTCTGATAGATACTAATGAACCCAGAATACCGAATTAGAAATTGTGCTAAGTACCATGATAAAAGCCAATTTTTATATTCTAAAGTGTGTAAAAAAATATGTAGTTTTCAGGGAATTCGTTTTAACTGGCTGGACTTTGATACGAATAATGAAATAAGGTTGGTTTAGAGAAAAGGGACTGGCCCAGATCATGTAGGGTCTTGTAGGTCATGGAAAAGATTCTAGAACTTATGCAAAAAACAGGGGAGAAGCCACACAAGGTTTAAGCAGAGTAATAAGTATAATCCAATTATACTTGTGATTTGAAAAACAAAACAAAAAGAAAGGGAAGAAGGTTAACCACAAAAGCTGTTTCATGTGTCTCCTTAAAGGCAAAATCCATGCACTTTTTTTTTTTTTTTTTTTTACTGGGGATTGAACCCAGGGGCACTTTACCACTGAGCTACATTCCAGTCCTTTTATTTTTTATTTTGAGACAGGGTCTTACTAAGTTGCTAGTTGTTGAGGCTGGCCTCAAACTCACAATCCTCCTGCCTCAGCCTCCCAAGTCACTGGAATTGCAGGCATGCACCACTTTGCCCAACATGATTTCCTTTTTTTCTTTCTCCATGGCATTTGAGCACTTGTTTAAAAAGCTCTCTAAAATAATACTCTGACCCAAGGAAATTAGTGATGCTGCACATCAACACTTTCCCAGGAAAGATGGTAGAAAATAAATAATGATTTTTCCATTGGATCTCAGGAATATCTAGAAAATGTATCCAAATTTTGAGGATATCTGAAATAAAAACTTCTCTGAAACCATACCACAGTCAGTTCACTAGGTTGTTATGAATCCAAGGCTGTCCATGTTCACTCTTTACTTAATTAGACACCAGGGACTTAGAATGTCATGAAAAAGGATTTGATGTCCTCTACATGAAGGATTCTTAATATGGAATCTCTGGACTGTTGGGTGGTCCACAGATAGGCTTTACTAGTTTTGAGCTCTTAGAAATTTGATTTATATATATATATATATATATATATATATATATAATTTATATAAATATATATGTAAATATATATTTCTAAAAATCTCAAGGTTTCTATGTATTTGAATTTTTCTGTTGAGAGGATGCATAAGTTTCTTTCCATTTCAAATGTATTCATGACTCAAAAAAGATAAAGAGCCTGTGATCTCATTTTGGAATTAGATGTGGTGAGCTAAGACCCAAGAAAATGATCTGAACGTGACCCTTATCAGGAAAGTAATTGAATATGGAGAAGGAACATTGACTTGACAATTCTTGACTTCTACTCAATAACTATGGCCTCCACAGTGACTGAATCTTTCTAAGCCTCGATTTCCCTATATATCAAAATGGGATATTAATCCCTCCTCTTTAGAGGTTAAGTGAGGTAAATATGATAAATCATATGGTATATTGCTTGTTCAAGAGAAGAACATTCAATGAAAAGTCTCTTTTCTGCTTCTCACTAGACAAAAATTTTCAGGTCAAAGACCTAAATTTTTTCTGAACATATTTGCTGATATTAAGAAACTTCTGAAGGTTTCACCATGAGTTACTGGAATAGATCTAAGAAAAGTCTCCTATTTTCTCTTCCAAGCAAAAATCTGTGTCGTTGATTGACAGTTCTAATTTGCCTTTGGCCCTAAGTAATTAAATTTCCTAATCATTTATGAATGATCATAAACATCTTTAATCAACATTTCATTTAATAGCCCCTTAATGGTGTGGTCTTGGGAGGTTGCCGTTTCCAAAGTTACTGGGTATAATGATTGATTTGGGGGGGAACAAGATTCTAAATGTCTGTGAGATACGAGAAGTAATGGTTGCCCTGCATCTCAAATGACACAATCCCCCTGAATCTGTCTTAGTTGACAGGTCTGACCCTGAAGTCAATTCCATTATATTAGATTGTAGTTGGTTCTCAGTGTCAGGAGGATTTAATTTATACCCTCCAAAAAGATGACTAAAAAGTGGACAGTATCCTACTAGTGCTAGAAGCTTCCTTGGCCAGAACCTTATCTTGTTCTCCTGTTGCTATAGGTGGACTACTCACATGCTCTCTCAAGCTAACCCCTCTGCTTTGGTCCCTTTTGCTCTTGTCCTCAGAGATGCAATTCTTGCTTTTCTATCTTTCATAGAACCATTTCCCTTTCTCCTGTGTCATTCTTACTACCATTCAATCGTATTCTTATTTCTCCCATTAAAAACAACAACAACAAAAAAAACATCTACTTGTCCCACTTCCACCTGCGGCTATAACTAACGCCTGTATTTCTCTGCTTTGAAAGGATTGTCACTTTTCTCTTTCGGTATTCTCTGTGTGACAGTTCCTCCGTTCCCTTGTTTTAAGCCTCAGCCTGCTGATCTGTGCTGCTTCTGATCTTGTCAGGCAAACCAGGGGTCTCCATGTGTCTCATCTTCCCTGAACCTCAGGAGCACTGGACAGCTTGGATTCCTCCCTCCTCATCTCTCTACCTGGCTTCCCTCTAGGTCCCTGGCAGCTCTTTCAGTTCCCTCACCTCACTGAGCGACCCAGGACTAAATCCATGGACAGTTTCTACAAAATCTGAGTTCTCTCTTGGCGATCTTGTAGTTTTTATTTCTCCAGCTTAGACTGATTTCCAGGTGCATGGATCCAGCTTCCTACTCCACAGCTGTAATAGAGTAGCCATCCCAAATTTGATGTGGTGGTACGGAAGGCCTGCCCTTCCCACAGAAAGAGGTGCTGCCCTCCATTTTCACCCTCCCAGCTGCAACCTAATGGCAGTGCTGTCCTCTAAGTTGCTCAAGTCAAATACCTTGGAAATCAGCCAAGTGCTCTTTCTCTCTCCAGATCCAATCCACAATCAAATCCTGCTAACTAAACCTTCAAAATAGAACCAGAAATCAGACCACTTCTTTCATGTCTTTCTTCCTGCATATTTTCTACTCTGATCCAAGTTTATTATCTCACACTTGTATTACTGCAAGAGCATTCTGCCTGGTCTCCCTGCTTCACCCTTGCCCTCCTACAGTCTGTCCTAAATCCAGAAATCAAACTTCAATTTCCAAAACATAAGTTAGATCATGTACCTTCTTTTCTCCCAATGAGTTCCCAACTATAACCCAAGTCTTTACAATGACCTAAAAGGCTCTGGTCATTGGCCCAAATCTGGTCTCATCTCCTGCTCCATTACCCCTCACTGGTTCTATTCAAGTCACTATGGCCTCCTTGCTATTCTTTGAATAAATCCAAACACACTCCTACCTGTGGGCCTTTGCACTTGATGTTCCTTCTAACTAGGACATACTTCTGCCAGATATCTACAATACTTACTTCTTCCTTTTCTACACACGAGTCTCCCCTGACTACACTAATAAATTGCAATCCTTTCCCCATCCTAACTCCAACACCCCATCTACCAGTTCATCCCTTTGCTTTTCTCTACTTCATTTATTTTATTCTGCTATGCCATTTAATTGATTCTAATTTTTAGGTGACTACCTTCTCCAACTAGAATATAAGCTCCAAGAGACCAAGGCATTCTGTCTGTTTTATTCCTACTATTTCCCTACAATCACATGTACATCTTTGTCAACTGGATGAATGAATTTACTTATGAAATATCTAACGTCTGACCTAAGTGAATCTTCCCTTGTGATTAATACTAATACTATACACGCTCAACTCTGCTGAAGCACAGAACAGCAGATATACTTAATGCTACAATGATTATGTGCTGTACCTTTAGGAGCAGTTTTGGAGGATGGGTAGCAATTTGGATAGAATAGGAATCTATTCCATTGCCTCTTTAAATTATACTAAATTTTAAACCCTAATATAAAAGATGCTTTAGATTTATATAAACAAGAGCTAGAAATAATAATCATTATTATTATTATTATAATCTAACTCCCATAGATTGTAGGTAATTGTGGAAAACTAAGTTCAGTCACTCATCTCAGGTATAGGAGGACCCATGACTGCAACCACTGTTTTCTGAACCTATAGCCAGGCCACTGTGCACTGGACTATACTGCCCGCCTCCTCAGACTTGTCTGCTGTACCATCAGTGCTTCCTCCCTGGGATATACTTAGCTGCCATGTTGCCCAAACACTGCTGCCAAGAGGCAGTAAAATTAAATTAGCATCTAACTTATGATATGTGTTTTTTTCCCTTAGGTAATCAAACTTTGCATTTAGTTTTAGCATGTTAGTATCATGGGAACTGTACTACTATACCAGAAAAAGAAAAAAAAAAAGTTCCCATAGTGATTACTGGCAAATCAGAATAAAAGTTTCAACCTAGAAATCACTTGCAGATTTGAAAAGTCAGGCTGATATTCTAGAAACAGAAGTGCATGCAGAATGGTTTGAAAACTCGACAATCTCAAAGAAAAACTTGCTCTTATGTTTTCTGTTGTCTGTAAAGAAACAAAGGTTAATGAAAATGTAATGCAAAATTCTGACTTTGAACTTTTAACCCTCTACCCCATTTTGAAAATACTTTCATTACCAGTTACTTACTATACAGCTTTAAGTATACATGGAATTTCCCTTCTAAATTTCTATTTTATCTCCAGAATTAGTTGCTGGAGTTCCAAGAGGAGCACAGAATTTTGGATATGTGAGTACTTGACAATGCCTTCTAAGATATTTCTTGTTTATGAAGAGAAATGTTTTCCCGCAATGTATATTTAAGGCTTCAAAATTTTTCTTCAGTAATGAGTGCCTCCTATTGATTCATGCTGTTTGCTTACTAAAATAGGAAGGAAAACAAATGAGGATAACTTTGATCAGATCCACATGCAGGAGAAGCTTTATGATTTGTGGGACATAGTATAAAATGAAAATGTGGGGCAATTTTTTTTGCAAAGAACCATAATTATCAAAGATTTTTAAATTGTTAAAAATTTCAGAACAGCAACAACAAAGCGTTAAACTAAGGTTGGATCTGGTGGAGCCCAGGGCCTTGTGTGACTACATAGGCCACACACCCAGGAAGCTGACCCTGTCTGTGTGCACAATTGAGGAATGTTGTAAAGGCTTGCATTGCTACAATCAGCACTTTAATGTGTCTCATACGGTAGAAATAATAAATCAACAGTGATTTCACTAGGACATTATTTTGCTAAGATTGCTACATAGAATTGCCATAAACCACAGAGTGACTTTTATCAACATGAATATGTTCTCTCACAGTTCTGAAGGCCTAAAGTCTAATTAAGGTGTGGGCAGGGTTCTGGTCCCTCCAACAGAGCTAAAGGAGGATTCTCCTTGACCCTTCCAACTCTCAATGACTCTGGTTTTCCTGGCCTTGTGGCAACATCATTGGATTTAGGGCCTACCTAAGATAATCTCATCTTGAGATCCTTAACTAACTTCATCTTCTCAATAAGGTCACATTCTGATGTTCCAGGTAGACAGGAATATGGGATGGATACTAGGCAAGTCCATCACAACTAGTCATCATGAAATTAGGAAAAGAATATATTGAAGTTTTATAAAAATAAAAACATATATTACAAAGTCTATTTTTTAAAAATCTAGAAGGTATAATGTTTGTTGATTTGGTTTTGGGTAGACAGAATTAAAAGAACTATTTTTGCTATATTGATAGTACTTTAAAATCTATTCTTTTGGTTAAGAACCAAAGTTCTGAATTCTTAGAATAGCATAAAAACAGAAATATATTTAGACAAAAGCCTGATTAGTAAGTTATCTGACCATCAGTTTACTTGTTCTCAGTGGTTTTGAATTGAACTATTATTTCCCCACCTCCAATAAGTAAGCATGAATTTTTTTTTGTCTGAAAATATTCTAGAGTTAACTACAAACAAAAGTTTATTTGGATTTTTCCTTTAGGTCATTCTCCAGGACTTTCAGTTTTGTTTTGCATATCACTAATTCTTATTACTTATTAAAGCTTATTAGTGGGGCTGAGATTGTGGCTCAGCGGTAGAGCGCTCGCCTAGCATGCGCGGGGCCCTGGGTTCAATCCTCAGCACCACATAAAAATAAATGAATGGAATAAAGGTATTGTATCCAGCTACAACTAAAAAAATAAATTTTTTTAAAAAAGCTTATTATTCTTCACAAAAAATTAAATGATTTAAGTTGCAATTTTTTAAAAAATAATTTCTTTAGCTTTATGGCAAATGATGTGTCTATCTAATTTCTCTGATTTTAGGTGTCAATCATTAATTCTACAGATATGACCTTCATTCAGAATTTCACTGGTGAACAGGTAAAGATATTTTAATATGAAATCATAGTATCACTCAATGCCAATATACTTTAATACTTACATCATTTATTCATTCACTCAAAAAATATTTAATGAGCATCTGATATGTGTGAGAAACTGATTTGGGATACAACTGTGGAGCAGAAAGATGAACCCAGCTCTCCTGCAGCTCTGTGTGGAGTACAGCAGGATGGAAGAGTTAATTTGCAATCAAATAAAATGTTCATGATAATTTCAGATAGTGATCGATGATATAAAGAAAATAAATAGCTATATAATTATGGGGTGGTAAAGGATCTCTTAGGGTGGTCAGGGGATCCTCTGGGGGGCAACATCTAATGCATAGCTAATAGCAGCTAATTCTAAGACATTCAAACATCTTACATGTCTGAGAATCACAGAAAAGTCTCTAGAATGTTTATACAAGGGAAACAGAAGTAGAAGTCAAAGATAAAGAGGGGCAGGGACTTAACCCATGAGATTTCTCAGTAACCCCCTAGTTTCAACTTATTTTTTAGTAAATTCACATTTAAATTAAGTGCATGCTTTGAAGCTGACATGAACAGCCTGTATTAAGCTCCTGTCTTTCAAGGTGACATAAAGATAAAGCCCTTTAGAATATCTCTTCCTTGAGGTGGCAAAGAGAGAATTCCATGTTCCACTTAAGATGATCTCTTAGCCACTTTATGCTGCAATTGAAAATGAGTTGACTGAGGCTATGCTAGAATGGGCCGGGGTCTTAATGAAGTGAGTAAGTAATTACTAGTAATAGGTGGCAGCACAGGTAGAGCTGGCACTGCATGTTGGGAATTAGTTGCAAATGATGAAGAGCCTCTGGGATGCCAGGTAGCTACAGGTCCTCAATAACATCAAGGAGAAAAGCTCCCACAGACAGTGTGAGGGTGTGTATGTGTGCATGTGTGTTCTTGTGTGTGTGTTGGAGCAAATGAGTTAAACACCTCTCTAAGAACCTAGTAATTCAGGACAACAGATTGCAATATTAAGAAAAGCAAGTAGGATTTCCTCTGTTTTCCGAAGATATTGTCAGGGCTCTAAGAAAGGAAGAATCCTAGAAGAGCAAGCTAGAACATGTCCTGGGATGTAGGACTCTCAGATTCTCCATGCTAGCCACTGAGCAAGGCTTGCACAGTGAGGCAGATTACCCTCCTTAAAAGAAAAACCCCCTTACCTGCTGTGGTCTTAGTATATTGCCAGTGCTGTTTAGTGTACCTGGTGGTGAGCTCTCAGTACCTCCTTCCCTTTCAGAAGACAGTGGCAACTCTGAGGTCTCATCCTATTGGTCACTGCTGATGGGCCTGGACTTCTGCTGCTCTTGTTTCCTGTAACTGGAACTCTCTCCTGAGCCTCAGTATAAATGGGATCTTGAGAGCCCTTTCCTCCCAGAGACGACCATTGCTCCTTTCCCACTGTCATTTCCTGAGGTTCTACTGTGAGTGGGTCAATTCCTGAACACAGGATGCTAACACCCTCTTGACCAAATATGGTCGAGACCACAGTTTATCTCCCACCCTGCATGTTCCTGGGTATTGTGACTGGTGAAATTTGCCACATTTCTTCAAGCACCGAATTGGGTACTGATGTCTGAGAGGCATGTCAAGAAAATTGATTAAATGAGCTGAAAATGCTTTTGACATCTTGTTGCCAAAATGTGGGGGGTCAGTCCACCTGTTACTCTGCAGTTTTCCACAAAGCAGTTCACATCTCTCATGATACTCTTTTGGAAGTTATGGAGGAATGAGGGTGGGATGGCAGTGAAGTTGGATGGTTCTGTAAAGTTTGAACAACTACAACTAAGGGGATTTGACCAATGTGTGCTGATTGCATGTATGGTGATATCACACAGAATCCCATTAATACATGTTAATAAAGAAAAGAAACCCAAAGAGAAAATGCAGAAAGTCTACTTTAGCTAGATCTCTTTTTTCATGTTTATCATTAGAAGCATTTTAATATTGCTAAATTTAGTCCTTCTATAACTTCTCATCTTCAATACCACCTAGTTTGATCATCTTAAACCTCAGAACTTAATGCATACATGATGAAATTTCTCTGAGCAAAGGCCGCACACATCACACAAGGTTTAAGATTTGCACTGTTTATGTTTAGAATAAAGAAAAGAAAATGAGAACTGAGATCATGTGACACTTGGTAACTTTCATGTTCTTTCCCTCAGCAAAGAGATTTTGGTACCTGGTGCCTGCTTTGGTCCAAACATTGCTTAAGTAGAAGAGAGAACTAAACTGATCATTCTCTGCCTTCCATGGACATACTCTCTAGAAGTTGATTAGCTTAGCAGATGGCAGGAGGCTAAATCAATTGAAACTTCAGATGGCAGACCATGGAAACAACATTGACAAGCTGGAATGATCAGCCATATCTGAAAAGACTATATAACTCCTGAAAACCTAGATCGAACAACAAAATATCAGAGGCAAAACATGGGGAGATTATGGTACCCTACTTACACTTGTAGAAAAGATTCAGGAGCTTTCATTGAATATGAGCTTAACATAAAATTGATACTGAGATGTAGGTTTCCCCCAAATTAAAACTGCCCTTATGCTTTAATAATGTACAGGGGCCAAAGTAAAGATTGGCAATCCCACTTAACTCTTCTGTTACTATACTCATAAGAATCATCCTTTTTTTTGTTGTTTATACATGTGGCAACTCTAAGAAAGAGGTGCTACATGGTGATCCATCTGAAAACATTTGAACATGAGACTTCATGTGGAGGCGGAATTGGATTTGTTCTGTGGGATTCAAGATTACAGAACTAGGTGGGATTAAAGACTAGAAGTTATGAAAGGTTGCATGAAGCACAGAACATTCTAATTGTTGTCTTCACAGATTGAATGGGCTGATTGTTAAGCCTAACCAGAGGAGGATGTCCAAGCAGATGTCAGGGTTATTATGGGGAATATTATTCATCGGGTCAGAGTGAGACTAAATGACTCCGGCAGTCAGTCCACATCCAAGGATTTAAGTGCAAAAATGTATCAAGATAAGATGTATCATTCAGGAGTAATTAAGAGGTGACTATAAAAATGACTTTTTTGAACACAAAATATGTCACTTTTGATTTTTTTTATTTGCAGATGGCATCTTATTTTGGTTATAGTGTTGTCGTATCGGATGTTAACAATGATGGGTAAGTTTATAAGAACCCCCCCTCAGTCTCTATATACCATGGTCATTCATAAAGATGGGATATTTTTCCTTCCTAAAGTATATCCTTTTGTACTTCCTCAAAAACATAGAGGCTCCTTTGTTTGAACTGTTTTTTCTGATTCAGGACAAGAGGATGTATCTAATAAAGAATTCTGTCATCCTATTTTATGTCTTTACTGAGATTTTCCACATCTGCCACTTCTAAAAGAGGACTATTTTATTTGGTTTTATTTTTAATTTTATGAAGTGAATAATCCTTGGCCACTCAAAATCCACATCCATTGAGGAATTTGTTCATCTGTCTCTTCACTCCTAAGAATTTTCCCCCTAGAATGTGATGCAGTCATAATACATTTGCACAAAAATGAATTTTTTCCTGCTGACATTGCTTTAGCCAACTATTAGCAATATCCATGGGGAAGATGAAATAATAATAATGTCATTTTTCTGATTAGGATAGTAATTACAGTCAAGCTTTGACCAAACAGCACTATTGCACTGTGGTTGTAGTAACATCATTACTTCAAAACTATTAAACACCCCTTTATTCACTATAAATTCATAAATCATTAAATAAGAAGATCTTTAAGATGAGATGTACTGAGTATCCACCCAATAAATACTATTGCTTGTTGTGCCACACATTGTTCTCCATGCCCAGAATACTGCACAAAGGTGAATAAATTAGACTGGCTCTCTGTTTTCAGAGAGCTCACAGTTTGGCAGAAAGGAAATATCTGAAAACTCCTATCACATTCCATGATCTGGAACAAGTTCTTTAAATAGTTTCTTTGACATTTTCCTGTAACCTTTGTACAGCTAGAAATGTATTTTCTATATTTTGTTGTGGGATATGATTAGAGATAAGTTCAGTAACTTGTATACCTTTTGGAAAATATCCCATTATTATCCTTTCATTGAACATTTATTTCTGGAGAATCTTTTATGCCCTGGTTCTGGGTGCAGAATGTAACAACTTCATGTAATTATGCTAGAGTTGGAAAAGTGGGAGCCACATGGGAAAAAATCATTCAAATACAGAGAATAATAGATGGTGATAAGAACTCTGTAGAAAAAGCCCAAAACACAAGGACTGAAAGCACCCAAGATATACTTCAGTAGGTGGGTGGATAAATAAGCTGTGATACATCCAGACAATGAGATTTTATTCAGCTCTAGAAAGAAATGAGCTATCAAGTCAGAAAATGACATGGAAGAACCCTAAATGCATATTCCTAAGTGAAATAAGTCAATGTATAGAGGCTACATGCTGTATCATTCTAATTGTATGACATTCTGGAAAAAGAGAAAACCTATGGAAACAATAAAAGATCAGTGTTTGCAAGGGGTTTGGGGGGAGGCAGGAAGGGATGCATAGGTGGGGCACAGGATTTTAAGGGTACTGAAACTATCATAAAAGATACTGTCATGTCATTATGCACTTGTTAAATCCCATAGTACGCACTACAGCAAGAGTGAACTCCATGTGAACTATGGACTGTGGTTGATAATGGTGCACGAGGGTCAGGTCATTGATGGTAACAAAGACACCACTCTGGTGGGGGATGAGGGTGGGAAAGGCTATTACAGGAGAGTGAGTAATGTGAGAACTCTGTACTTTCTGCTTAGTTTTATTCGACTCTATAAGATAAAGTTTATGAATTAAATTTTAAAAGAAAACAGAAAGGAGTACTAGGGGACATTTTTTGTCTTTTATCTTTTTTATTTTGATTCTTTCGTGGTGCTGGGGATGCTAGGCAAGTTCTCTACCACTAAGCCACATCCCCAGCCCCATGGATGCAGTTATTTTTCTTATGCAATCATTTTTTTAAAAAAATTGATTCTTTGTAGTTGTATATAACATTAGAATTCATCTTGATAAAACCACAAAAGTGTGGAATGTAATTTGCTTTAATTGAGTCCCCAGCACTTCCTCCTTCCTCTCCCTCCTTTCTCCCACACCTCTTCTCGACTGATCTCTCTGCAATTTATTTATAGGTATTTTTACAATTAGTGTCCTGTGGATATATTTGGTGTTGAGATTCACTGTGGTATGTTCATGAATGTTCTTATGGAATTTGGTCAGATTCATTCCACTGTTCTTCCCTTATCCTGTCTCTCCCTCCTCCTCGTCAACCACCTGCTCTATTTTACTGATCCTTCCTCTAGTTTGATGCAATTCCCTCTCTCTTTTTTCCCCTCTTGTCTGTCTTTCTATCTGTCCCCTTTGCTTATTTTGGATTAACTTCCACATATCAGAGAAACCCTTCACCTTTGACTTCTGGGGACTAGGTTGTTTTACTTAACA
Organism: Urocitellus parryii; assembly: GCF_045843805.1. Classification (NCBI taxonomy): domain Eukaryota; kingdom Metazoa; phylum Chordata; class Mammalia; order Rodentia; family Sciuridae; genus Urocitellus; species Urocitellus parryii. Next base: position 58,233,882 of record NC_135539.1, on the reverse strand, counting down.
TGATGTTTTCCATTGCCATCCATTCATTGGCAAATGCCATAATTTTATTCTTTTTTATAGCTAAGTAATCTTCCGTTGTGTATATGCACCACATTTCCTTTATCCATTCTGTTGAAGAGACACCTAGGTTGGTTCCACATCTTGGCTATGGTGAATTGTGCTGCTACAAACATTGACGTGGCTACAGTTTTAAATGAAGTACATGGAAAAAACCTCAGTGATGATTACAGTGGAGACAGGACCTAAAGGAGACTTAAAAAGGAAGCCATTGATGATGTAAAGGGAGGAGTGTTCCCAGACAAATAGTAAAACAAACAAATTTCTGGAGGTGGGAGCTCCTGGCATATCTGAGGATCAGCAAAGAGGCTCAGAGAGGTAGCAAGGGGGGAGTCTGATCATAAAGGTGCAGAGGCCACTGCATTCACGACAGATTTACATAGTGCCACCCAGACTCTTCTATGAACTAGGATGAGTCTGTCTCCAACAGGGACAGTGCAACCTGTGATCCATGGAGGATTCCAAGGCAGGGAGTGGCCTGAATTTGCTTTAATTGAGTCCCCAGACTCTGCTTTTCACAGGTGGGTTCTGTCCACCTGGTCAAGTGCCATGTGCCAAGGTACATGGGACAAGATCTTGGACCCAAGCTGCAGGCTTGGAGGGAAACAGAAATGGTTACACTCTGGATATATTTTGAAAGTCTAGTTCAGTACCAGTTTTCTCCTGGAAGCAGTTTTAACTTAAAATCAAATCCCCTTAATCTCTATTTGTCTTGAGTGTGAAGAAAAAGAAAGACTCGAAGCACCAGTCAAGAATTCCAACCTGGACAGACTGTAACTGTCATGGAAGGCTGTCAATAACTTAGGAAGACAATTGTTGAGAAGAACTTGAAGTCCAAACACAGCCTGTTCTTTGGGTTTATTGAAACCACTCTACGGTGAATACAAAACATCAGCGGTGGCCTTTCAGATGTGTCTAGATATGCTTCTCTCAACAGAAGGTCCCATGACTACAGGGGCTTTTCCCTGTGAATGCTCTGTGGCATTTTATAGGGCACAGATTCATTCCATGTGTGCTTTTCCGAGGCCGCTCCTGTTTTGAATCCCTGCAAATTTTCCCAGGTTTCACAATATGCCCTGGAGGGCCCTCTTTCTTTCCTGGAAACATCCTCAATTTAGACTATAGCCAAGTTTTGTGACAATGTTTATAGTAAATATTTTTGCCATGCTAAGGACAAAAACTCATGAGAAAAGGACTTTGTTGGCTTCCTGCTGATCGAAACAACATGATAATAACAACACAGGAATTTTCAAGTGATAAATTTGTTCTTTCTTGATGTCCCTATAAAAACTGCTGTGCACATGACTTCTCTTTTTTATTAGGTAGCATATTCCAAATTCTTCAGAATGCATGAAAAAATAGGTCCATTAACTTAATGCTGCCATTCTCAAAAAGGTGAGGTAACCAAAGGTGCTAATAACTTAATGTTGCCATTCTCAAAGGTAAAGTGACCAAAGGGGGTAATAACTTGCTGTTTGTAATTACTCAGATATATCATATTTAAATTCAAGGTCCTATTAGAAATAAATTTATTTTGGAAGCAATTGCAATTGGTCAAAGAAAGATCCCAGATAAAAATATGTAGCTAAAATGAAGTCTGAGATGACAATAATGGTATCGATAGTATATACAGACTTAAGAAAATAACTGGGCCAGGTCATTGTTCAGAGTTCAGAGAAAGGACTCCTTCAAACACACACAGTTTATGGGATGGACCAGACTTTCCATTCTCCAATTGAGAAAATCAAGTATAATTGTACACGAGGCTACCTAGTGAACATCTTCCGGCAGCATTATTCCTTATCAACTATGCAACAAAAACAAGGTGCCTACAAATGCTCCAACATCTCAATATCAGGAAAAAGAAAGTGTCATTAAGTGACAAGTAAATGGGTGGAGATTTTCCCCAATATTTTTTACTACAAAAAAAAAAAAAAAAAAAAAAAAACCTTCCAGTATTCTGAGTAGACTAAAAAAATTTAGACCAAACAATTGTGTGCCTGCTGGCTGGGAGATGATACTGTCAAGCTTGTGATGGTTTTGAAAGTACAGTGTAAACAAACTGGCAAAATAACTTCAGTTTAGTTATCTAACGACAGCCAGAACTACAACTCTTTCAATGTAAACTTTGCTAGAAATTTCTAGACAAACTCCTTAACAACAAGTAGGGATGGTATTTTTTATCCTGTACCCAAGGAAGCAATCTGTATTATTTTGGTTTGGTTTGGTTTTTTCCTTGAGGCTTTTTAATCTTACAGTATTTATACGATTTCAGATATTCACAGAATTACAATTTAATTCATTGGACATTTATTTCCATATGCATATTGTTTCCAGCCTCTGTGAAGCCAAAAGCAGATACATTTACATAGATTCGTAGTAGTTAGTTAACTGAGAGCAGTTTAGAGAAATCTGTTTGAAAGCAAGACACTTTGGGTGGCTATGGCTTTATGTTCGATTTAGTACAAGTATGATCATTTGTACAGGACATGTCATTATGATCGAATTAGGTAAAACATCTAGAAAGTTAAAACATAAAAAGGCAGTAAGTTAAACTAATTTCTACAATGTAATTTTGCATAATTCTTATATTTGTTCTTGCCTGTCATAAATCAATTAGATTGATTAGATATCAACTCTATTGTACAGTTTACTGATCTGCATTCTTTTAATGAATAACTACATTCTGAACTTAGTCATGAACTTAGCATACAAAAAGTACTACTGGAAAAAAAAAGAAAGAGAAAAAGCAAAGTTTATATATTAACTCAAACCATTAACACCAATTGACTGCTGAAAACTTGAATTCAGATTCTTCTTATTGAATATTCTCATTGGTGGGTCTGCTCATACTTTATCATAATATTTGTGCTTTGCTTTTGATTAAAGTGTTGGTAATGTTCTGTATCAAATGACATGTGAAAGATGAGTCGAGTCTCACATGGTATGAGATTATCAGAGTGAACTTAGACATAAAAGTGAGACAAAAATAAAAACTGTATGAAGGCCACACTGAGTTTGACATTTCGGATAAAATGAAGTTTAAGTACACATCCTACTTTTATGAAATGCCTTTACCAAATGACTTAAATCTTGTCCAAACAACCAACATGACCCAGAGGAAATGGTACTTATCAGAACCACATCATTAATATTATTTTTGCATTACTGTTTCTTTTAGATTAAAATATATTTTAAAAATCTCCTCTCTCTCTCTATTTCTGTGTGTGTGTGTGTGTGTGTGTGTGTGTATGCGTATGTATATATCCTTTTAGAATGGTACCCAGCCTACTATACTCAACTACTTATCAGAAGTTCAACAAAAGTTATCTTTACTAATAAATATTTTAAAACTTTACACTTGAATTGGATATATTTAACAAGAGGATGTGGCAATTTTTGAAATAGCTTAATGGCAAAATAGTCTACTGCGGTGGTTTTCCAACCATTTTTTGCCTGTGGTTTATAATACATTTGATATTACAAACCAGTACACATACCTGCGCGCACACACACACAATGGAAATAAAAGTTTCACAAGACAATATTATCTTTATTATGCATGGCATTTACTCTGTCTTCTATTATTGTATGCAATTTCATTTTTTAAATGCTGGCAGAGACCCATTATGCTGATTTCATAACCCACTAATGAGTTGCAAATCAAGGTTTTAAAATGCCAGCCTAAACAATAATATGTACCATGATTAAGTGGTATTGCTAATACAATACTAAGTCCAAAACACTCTGAGGCACACTGTACCAATTAAATCCAAGACAGTTATTGTGATCAACTCTATGAGAGCATAATCACAAATTAAGAACAAATGCCTCTTTGTCTTTTTGGAGGCTAAGAACATTTTAAGACAGTTAAGTATCTGGGGAAACATATTTCTAAGAAAATAAATCAGTGCTTTCATATTACTTCTAAAATCCAAGGATTCCATGGATGTGCCAGGCCTTCACAATGATAGGTCTAATAATTTCCAGTTCTAGAATCTGATGTTCACAGTGAAGAAGGTATTGAGCCAATTGTATCAGACCTGTGTCATATTTTAACTCCCGGAGACTAATTGTATGGTTTGTTCCTTCTATACTGAATTAAAACATGGCCTTGCTAAATCTCTGCAATAGGGAACCAGCGACATTGGATCTTACTCTGAGGAAGGAGGCATCCACATCCACACCTAGGTGTGTAATAAATGCCTCTTCATGTGGACAGTGACAATGACAGAAACAGGCAACTGAGGCTCCCCCTAAGGAAAGGCCAGGCACTGGAGGAGCACAGATCCCTGCTCTCCTCTCATCTAGCAGGACAACAAGCAATGTGAGCAAACTAAAGTTCTGGGTTTACAAGTTTACAGGAAAAACTGAGTAAGAAGGACAGAGAGCTTCCCTATAGTCCCTCTTCTCCCGCTTCAGTTCCCCATTATTAACATCTTGCATGGATGTGGTCCATTCGTTACCATTGATAAATTTACATTGACATATCAACAAAGGAGCATAAAGCAAAAGTTACATAAAGATTCACTCTGTGTTATATGGGTGTTGCCAAATGCATACCAATGCACAGCCACCACTACAGTACAGACAGAATTGTTCACTGTCCTCAAAATCTTGTGCTCTTCTTGTCATCTCCATCCACTCCCCCATCCCTGGCAACCATGGCTCTTACTGGCCCATAGTTTTCCCTTTCCCTGAATGTTAGCTCTTTGGAATCATAGAGTATGTAGCCTTTTCACATTGGCCTCTTTCACTTAGTAATATATATTTTCGGTTCCTCTTTATCTTTTCATGGTTTGATAGCCCATTTTTTTTAATTAACCCTATTCCATTGTATGATGTACCAGTTTGTTTATTCATTCACCTACTGAAGAATATCATGGTTGCTTCCGGGTTTTGGCAATTTTGATATAAGCATATGTGTGCAGGTTTCTATGTGTACATACTTTTTCTTAAAGATTTTTTTAATATTTATTTTTTAGTTATACGTAGACACAATATCTTTATTTTATTTTTATGTGATGCTGAGGATTGAATCAGGTGCCTCACACATGGTAGGCGAGCGCTCTACCTCTGAGCCACAAACCCAGCCCAAGCCACAACCCCAGCCCGTGTGTGGACATACTTTTTAAACTCATTTGGGCAACTATCAGGGAACACAAATGTGAGATCACATGGTAAGGCTATATTTAGCTCTGTAAGAAACCACTAGACTCCCTTCCAAAGGAGCATCTCACTTTGCATTCCCACCCACCAGCAATGAATGAGAGTTCTTATTGCTCCACATCCTTGCCAACATTTGGTGGTGTCAGCAGTTTGGACTCTAGCCATCCAAGGAGATTTGTAGTGGTATCTTATTGTTTTAATTTGCAATTCCTGATGATATATGATACTGAGCATATTTTCATATACTTGTTTGCCATCTGTATCTTCTTTGATGAGGTATCTATTCAGATCCTTTGTCCAATTTTTCTTTGTTTTTTTTTCTTGTTCTTATTGTATATTATAGATATATACTATAAATTATAAAAATAGCAAATAGTATAATGTAGTGTTGTGTATCATAATACGATAGCTAATGTGTTTTGGGGATATATTATTCTTAGCTCACATTATTGAGTTCCAAGAATTCTTTGTATATTTTACTTTTCCAATCATATGAGTTGGAATCCTCCTAGCATGGAGCCATGACACGCCCCCCCCCCAGGGTGCTTTGACCTCATTTAGGACAACACTACCCTGTGGAAAGCTCACCTCCAGGCCCGCCTATCAGAATCTTACCTAGGGCACATGCCATCTCCTCCTGGGAGCCTTCCTTAATTCCCTCCAAGTACACAGCCTCTGCCCTGTCTGTGATTCCAACATTAACTTCGATCCCTTATACTACTTTTCCTAGCCTGCCTTGTTTACTTGTATAACTATATGGGTAACAATTTAACCTCAGTTGTAAATTAATCAGGGACCTAATTAGTTCATCTACTAGTCATCATTGTATTCTTTCAATAACTTATCATAGGATCTTCAGAGTATCTAGCAGGAACTAGCAGGAACACAGGATGCCTGTGACTTAGAATCAGAAGCAGACAGGAGACCAACACCATAGGCGAGGTGAAAATTCAGAGAGAAGGGACATAGCAGTGTTGGTGTCTTTCAGACGACTCAGATCTGCAAGCAGGTTCTGGCTATCAGTAACCGCCCTCAGTTCATCCTTGACCTTAACTATTAATGAGTTTTAAAATATACAGCATATATATGATTTACATTCTATGCTAATATGAATATGCATTTATATTAATATATAGCAATAAGTTATACTTTTAGTAATATGCTATATATGGCATTAATGTACTTGCTGTGTTAATGATATGATACTAGTAGTAATATATTAATGATACCAAATTAAATTATAATAATATTTTAGCAATTATGTTACTTGTCAAACTCCAGCATTACCTAACCTACATATACTTAAACATTAAATGCAGGTTTGTATTTATTTGTGTTAAGCGACCTTTTACGTCATTGCATTTTCCAGGATAGGGCTGCCTTCAGGCAAACTTTAGTCATTAGTAGAGGTCAAATTGTGTATTATATTTGGTGTGACATTTAAAAATTTTTTAATTTGTTCTTTTTAGATACATGTGGCAGTAGAGTGTATTTTGACATATTATACATACACGAGGTATAACTTATTCTAATTAGGATCTCATTCTTGTGGTTGCCTGTTTTCATATATAAATACACCACCAGTGAAACACAAGATCATATACACAGAATGGTGTGGCTTTTTAATTTTTTTTAAAGAATTTCATTTTTAATTTTTTTTATTTGTAAAATAAAAATTAACTAACTAGGAAGGCTCATGGCAAAAAAAAATTAAAGTTTTCTGTTCTATACTTCTCTGTGAAAGAAACACCTTTAAGCACTGCTGTTTTTTATTCTCCTGATGGTTATGTCTTCATCTCGAAATCATCTGTTAGGTGCGGTTTCTTGAATTTTTAAAACCTTTAAAGTCATCAATTTGTTTCCTGCTATAATTGACATGTAAAAAGAATAACTATAAATTTTCATCTGAGACGGAAAGTTCTTCTGGTTTTCTAGCCAGCACTATTCACTTCTCTGGACTCTTTTATTTATTTAGAAGTAGCAAAAGGAAAAGGAAAGATACATTTATTTTAGACCTTATTTACTGCACAAAATATGCATAATTTGGTCTATAGCTGTATAAATTGTAGACAAACTCTAATCTCCTTCTAGAAAAATAACTCCTTAGGTGTTTTTGATATGTTTTCCTCATGTAACTACAGCTTATGGAAAATCTGTGGTTTTCTTAAAGTAGTCATTTTCCACGTAGTGAAAAGGTTCCAGGTGATAATTTAACAATTCTTATTTTCTAACAGCATTCTATTTCAAAGATATAACAAAGCAGTGAAAGAAATACAATGGGTGTAAATTGACCCTCGGAAAAGGAAAAATATCAACGAAAATGTACAAATTTAGCCTATTGTGAGTATACCAAAAAGCAATCTTCTGCCTTCCAGGTTGCTGACTGCTCTCTTTGTTCCCTACAGGATGGATGACATATTGATTGGGGCACCCCTCTTTATGGAACGTGAATTTGAGAGTAACCCTAGAGAAGTAGGGCAAGTCTACCTGTATTTGCAAGTGAGTGCCCTCCTCTTCCAAGACCCACAGGTCCTCACAGGCACTGAGATTTTTGGAAGATTTGGAAGTGCTATTGCACACTTAGGGGACCTGAACCAGGATGGATACAATGGTAATTCAAATGAATGCATGGAAGTTATTTATGTCATAATTTCATGTTACTGCTGCATGAAGGAAACAATGGGCATTTTAAAGTATACATGTGGTGTAGGCGGTATAGTTATTATTGTTGGTTTTTAATAAATTATTAAAATCTCAAGACAACTTTAAATTTTTATGTTTTGACTAATGTAGATGTTACATGGAAATTTTCTCATGTTCAATTTAGGAAGTCCCACAATAACTTTCATTAGTGACTTGAGAATCTTCTATATGTAAAAGAGTCAAGACAAATAGATACATATTGATATATTAGCAAGTATATTGTCTTCTGACTAACCTATATGGATTACATATAGTTTTTGCTGAAATAGTGATTGGTCCAGAAACTCCATAATTTTAAAGGCATTTTCAATGTTTGCAGTAAAGTAGTGCTAAATTCCTAAGTATAGGGTTGGAGTTCTTTAGGTTGGAAAGTCAACCTAAAGAGAAGTACCCTCTTCTCAGAAAAATATGCAAGTTCACACAAAATTTTATAGACATTTTCAATTAAGAACCAAGGTAGAATGAATTTCTAGATCAAAGCTGAGAATATAACAGAAACTTGCTATACAAAATAATCTTGGAAGTATTCACATCAGGTCAGAATTCATTTGTACTTTTGACAAGTGTTATTGAACTCATGCTTTCTTTGAAAATACAATTTTAGTAGAGTACAGTGGTGCACACCTCTGACTCCACTACTTGGGAGGCTGAGGCAGGAGGATCACAAGTTCAAAGCCAGTGTCAACAACTTAGTGAGACCCTATCCTCAAAAAAGAAAAAATTAAATTAAAAGGGCTGGTAGTATAGGTCAATGATAGAGCACCCCTGGATTCAATCCCCAGTACCATAAATGAAAAGAGTATTTCTGGGCCATGTGTGTTTAGTAATTTTTTAAAAATATATATTTTTAGTTGTAGATGAACATAATACATTTATTTATTTATTTTTTGTGGTGCCGATAAATTGAACCTAGTAGCTTCCAAATGCTCTACCACTGAGCTACAATCCCAGCCCTAGTAATTTTTAAAGTACCAGAAAACATACTAAAAGCTTATGATTGCACGAATTGACAAAAGAAAAGTTCCCTTTTAAGTGACTTACTGCTGCTCACAGTACGTTATTTCCTATTAAGTGAAATAATAATGTACAATCATCTATGAGTGGTTGTATTCATATTTTTTTCTCTTAAACCCTTTATGATACTTTTAGGAGCTAAAAGAAGCATTTTTAACCCCATCAAAAGGGTCTTAGCCTCTGAGCCTTGGTATCAGGAGTCCTGACTAGGTAAAATAATGCCACTCTTCCTGAGCTTAACGGAGGGGACAGAAATCAAGTCACTGACTCAGAGGAAGAGAAGGAAGAGTGCCTTCACCCTACCCCACTACCATGTCCCTTCTAAGAGATCTGAATTCTGAGATCATTTATCTTGACCTGCTGAATAAAAGCAGACTTACAATCCTCATGAATGTAATTGAAACCGAGTCCTAGTTCATTCCGTATCCTCTTTGACCTAGGAACAAAGAGAAATGAAGGAACGTTACAAACAAGGGACACCACCATGGTCCACTGCCATGGCCTCTTATGTTACTATGTTTGGGGTATTCTTTTTCAAGTACAACTATGTATTTATACTTATGGCTCAGGAAAAACCTGCAAAACAATGAGGCAGGTAAACTATACGTGAGTGGGAGTCAGGTACTCTCTAGGTTTCCCAATGTCCTCGACTATTAAATGGGTCTTGCCTAGCTCATAGGACTGGGTAACCATTTAACAGTTTCATCTTTAAACACAAGGGGCTGGCTTTCTCTCTCTCTCTCTCTCTCTCTCTCTCTCTCTCTCTCTTTCTTTCTTTTCTTTACTTTTCTTTACTTTTCAAAAGAAACAACTCTTAAGTACTCACAAAGGTGCTTCATCTGGTCCACCTGCCCTGTGATCTGTGATCTGACCTGGTTTCCCCCTTCCCTACCATGCTCCCCCATAGCTCATCCTTGGGCAGGTGACTTCACTTGGAGTGCTCTTCCCTCTAAGGTTCATGTGGTTGGTTACTCCTTGTCCCTAGGCTTCAGTTTCTCTGCCAGACACGGCAATGCCATCTCTGGTCACCTAATCTAAAACAACACTCCCACCACTTCCAATTATATCAACATTAAGATTCTCTACACAGCATTCATCACTTTTGATATTTTTTGATTATGTCTCCATTCAAATTGTCTGTTACCTGCACCAGAGCATACATTTTTTTTTTCTGAACACAGGCAGAGACTGAGTGTCCCACTCACTGTTGTACCCACTGCACCCAACATGTAATAAATAAATACTTGTCAGTAAATACTTGTCAGATGGATAAAAGGCAACAGATAATTTTTCTGTTGCTGCAATACTACTGAATCCTCCTGAAAAATGTAATAAACCCTTTGGATTTCAAAATATTGCTCTTTTTTTAAAAAAAAAACATTCTTCTTTATTTCAAAGTATGTTTCTATGTCTCTATTTGTAGACATCGCCATTGGTGTGCCCTTTGCAGGCAAGGATCAAAGAGGCCAAGTGCTCATTTACAATGGGAATGAGAATGGCTTGAACACCAGAGCGTCCCAGATTCTGCAAGGAGCGTGGGCCTCCCAGACCATCCCTTCCGGATTTGGCTTTTCTTTAAGAGGAGATTCAGACATAGACAAGAATGATTACCCAGGTAAGGTTTTCTTCCTTTTCCCATGTGAGAGTCTGCTTCCTGGCAAGAGTCCATTCTCTGGAGAGTGGATCATGTGTAAGCAGTTCTCTCATAAAGACGAAGGTCGAGCTTAAACACTTTCATAAGAATTTGAAGGAAAAATAAAACAAACTTTCCCTTTCCAGGCAAGAGACAACATTATAGAGGCAAGATAGTTTAAAAAGCTGCAGTCAACGTAAAGCTTATCAACTTTGCAGCCCCAGTTTTCACTGAAACCCTGCAGTAATTTTGTCTCTGTTGACAAACACAGTGTACAGCAGATACCTTTCTAGAATAATTTATTTTAACCCAGTAATTCCCATTTATGCTCACAGTTCCAATTAATCAATAGATGAGCCTCAACATTTTTCTGTCATAAGACTCATGTTTTTAGAGCATAAATATTTTCCAGCCACATTTTAGAGCTTTCCAAAGATAGAATATTTTAAGGAAAAAAAAAAAACAAAAAAAGTGGTTTGTGATGGGAATCATAAACTCTTCTTGATTACCTAATTCAAATTGAAATTCATAAAGTGCTGATAGATAATTCATGTTCTATGCATTCCACATCAAAATAGGGGTTTGTCTTCAAGGATTATTTCAGTAATCAGAACTTTTAGTAAAGAACAAAAGGCTCCTTGGTTTTATGGTTCACTTTTTATTTTTTCATGTTGGTTATTTTTAAATGGTTTCAATAAATGCTGAGAAATCATTAATAGCTAACTGACAGCTTCAGCTATTTATTGAAACCTTGTCTCTTCCCACCAGCGCCTCCCCTAATTGGGAATTTTCCATATATTTCCATATATTTTCCAGGGTTTTCTCTGGTTTGGGGCAAGAGTCCAATAAGCTGACTGCCTAAATATACATCATTAATTTTAATATGTTGGCTTTCTCTTCTCCTCTGGGATTAGGCAAAAAGGATAACATTACACATTTTTATAAATTTGCCAGAAACCTTTCACAACACCAACAGAGATGTTGTAGTGGGCTCAAAGAGGATTTGCTATTATGTCGTATACTAGTGCTTTCTACCTGTGGTAATGTCAAGAACATTTAGTTATTTTCCTAGGTCATGATATATTAGTATAGTCAATGATGTTTAGTTTTACTTTTTAGGGGGTGAGGGTGGGAAAGGGGATCTCCTGCATAATGTATTCTAATTTTAAATAATTCAAAAATCTAGATCCCTTATGTTATTCCTACCCAACATATGTCACAGTGATTAATGAAATTCAACTCCTGGGTTGCGATTTAGGTGAACAGTTAATTTAGAAAGTTCTTGCTATTCCTTAGGCCGGTCTTAGGCTTCCTTCCCTCATTCTCAGTACCAGGGGACTTGAGAGACAGAATGGCTCTGCCTGACACCAGGCAAAGGAAGTGAAGGATGTGTTGATCAAATAGCCAGTGTGTTGCTCAAGAGAGGAGGAGGCTGGAGTCCGATGGAGACACCATTTGTGATTTCGTGTCTAATGAGGAAAAGGAGAAGGCACTTTCGAAGTTTCACTTTGGCTTGGTGTGAAGAGGGGTTGGCAGTGAGTGGCACCAGTATAGTTCACAGTGACCTGGATCCCAGGAGTGGTAGTGCAGATGTGGAGAAGTAAATGGTTGAAGAGCTTGTTGGGACATGGAATCAACAGGATTGGGTGACAACTGTTCATGGGGGACGGATGAAGGAGAGGGAGGCTTTTATAATGACTTCCAGTTTTCTGGCTTTGGTGACAAGCTGGCTGGTGGTGCCATTTGTTGAAACAGAAAATACGAAGGAAGACCAGAAATGTGGAGAAAATAATGATTTTTAAACATTGTGAGTCTGGGATAACTTGGCCCACCCATGGGACAGGTGGGATGCCCCAAGCAGTGGGAGGCATGGGTCTCGGCCAGAACTCCAGGTGCTGAGGGAGTGGAGGCTGAAGTGGTATCTGTGCTTGATGCCAGTTAGGAATAATTCAGATTCAGCAAGATTTCTCTGTCAGTGAGTTACCCTCTGGAGTCCTTGCTCAAAGCTTCTTGACCCCTCTGAACATGCTCAGTGTTAGTTTTTCTCAGTTCCACCAATTACATGTTCAAGACATGAAGGATGAATCTTCACACTGAACTGAGAGATAATTCTCTTTGTGTCTTGGCTCTTTTCTTGCCTTTCTCCAGGCAATCCATAGCAGGGAAGAATTTGCAAATTTATGAAATACTTAAATCTTGCAAGTGCAAGTCTTTTTTTTTTTTGGAACACAATAATATAGTTCTTGAAAAAAAATCAACATGTTGCTGAATATTATGTTTGTGAATTTTAAAATATTTTATGAGGAAAATATTGTTGGCCCTTAGAAATTTTATAATCATTTGGTCTTAATTAAAATCATTACCAGAAGAGAATGTACAGGCCCTGTAGCCCTATATACAAGCATCTCCCGTTCCCCTGATTACTTCCAGAACCTGAGTTAATTCCAGGACCAGGGCTGCTGCAAATGATGTACAGGTTATGACCAGCCAAGGAGCAAGTTGGGGAAGATTCATATTCTGGGGCATTCCTTAAGCCTGTCTTGCACTCAAGAAGGGGCAGGGGCACATTTTAAAATTCACATGCATTTTTCAAAGTCACATGTTCTCAGTGGCCCTGTTCCAGTTCTTCCATTCTAAATAGACCAGAAACAAAAATCCCAGATCTCATGACTGCGTCTGCCTGGTTACCTGCAGGATCATGAGGAAATAAATGCAAAGACAAAGAGTTTAGAAATTCTGAATTGACACAAGTCAAACCACTTGGAATCATTATGAAATGGAACACACCTAAGAGATGGTGCTTCCCAACAGTGATGACATGCAGCACAGCTCCTTTCCCCATTCTAGAGAATGAACCGGCATGTTTTCCCCATTTGAGGTACTACAGTGGTGAGCAGCCAGATAGAAACAGATTGCAGTGTTGGCCTTCTTTGTCCTCACTGTCTGGGCAGCTTGTGAAGAACCGCCTCGAATAATGCAGAGCATACCCTTTGCCCCACTCATAGATAGCACAGTACTCTACCTGTTCTTTACATAACCTGGCTGCTATTTACACGGAAAAAGAGTAGGGATGAGTGTGACGCTTTATGTTTGCTTATTGTGCATTATAGCTGTTTCATCTTATACACTGTCTAGAAATCAGTTCACCTGGTACCTGAATTAACTAAAAGCATGGACATGTAAAAAGATGTATGTCTATACATGCTAGGATGATGAGAACAGACAGCCCAGGTTTAAAATTTGACCCCATTGCTTTCTAGCTGTGTAAGAGTAATAAAATGTCTTGACCTCTCTGAATTTCAGTTTCCTTTCTATAAAATTAGATGAGTACAGGCTGGTGTCAAAATGAAAGAATTGGATTGTCACGGGATCTGTTCTGCAAGCTACATATGTTATGTCTTTTAGCAGGACCACTCAGTCTTCTTGTTTTGGGAAGGAGGAATGCCAGAGATCTCAGGAATGGAGTCAATTATATTGTTAATATTTTTTGTAATTATAGCAGTTATAACTATTGATATATTATAAGTCCAAAGCATAGTAGCACTGCATAGAAGATACATACAGGGCATATTCATTAGAATATTACCATTATCCCATCATATATATATATATATATATATATATATATATATATATTTGTTTGTATGTATATGTTTTTACATAGCAGGAGAGTGGCAAGACTTCTTTCTTTTTGGAAAACATCTAACTAATATAAAAATAACCTTATTAAAGACTTCCATCAGGGAAAGGGAAACCAGATGCCTGATTTTGAATTCCCACCCAACACTGGTTCAATTGGCACTCAATGAGTTATTTGACATTTTTGAGTTTCCATGTCCGTATCTAGTATTATAGATCTAAAAAGACCTACTTTGCTTGGGCGGGGGAGAGGGGTGGGTTGCACTTTCTAAGTTGGGAGAGGATTTTTACAAAATGTCCTGAAGAGCTTAGAATAGCAAAGAAAATAAATTTGATTGCCACTCACAGAATAGAAACCACTTTACTTCCCAGTCACATTGGGCTCACATATGATTTTAAAGAACTGCACTCTAGGATATTAGAAACAAATAGCCTGGGTTTCAAATTTGACCTCACTGGTTTCTAGCTATGTAAGAGTAAGGAACGGTCTTGGCCTCTCTGAATTTCAGTTTTCTTGTATATAGAAACAGACAAGAATATATTGGTGTGAAAATGGAAGGAGATAACTTTATGATATAAAATGAGATCATATATTTAAGTTACAGTGAGATTATATAGAACTTGTTTAATAAATAGCAGCTCTTCAAACAACTTTTTAAAACAAAATTGTATATCTTTTGGAGGCATTCTTTTTCCTATACGCAACTAGTTGATATTCTTTTCTTTTGCTCAAATAAGCAAACTTCCATGGTCTCCAAGTTTAATGTAAAGGACTACATTTGCTTCTTCTGCCCCAGACAATTGGGAATATGAGAGTAAGGATATATCTGTTGGGACCCTGCTGGGTGGAGAACCATTCAAAAAATTCCTGTTGCTGGACCCTCAGTAGAAGGTCCCCCATAAGATCATAAGTTTGCTACCCCAGTGTGACAAAATCCACTACTATTCCTCTTCACTCCTACCCCAAAGTGGGAGATGAGAGACCAAGTACTTCTCTCTTTCCTTACTGCTGTGCTTTATAGGGGGCCAGGGAGAGAAGATGCTCTTCCCTCTCAGCCCCTTAGCCATTGAAAAATATTTGATTACATATAAATTAGGTGGGAACTAGTGTGGTAACAATGGGAATTGAAGGAAAGGAACTAACAAAATGGTGTAAATGAAAAATAGACTGTACTGGACTTACCGGTTGTAGTGGAAAGCAGAACAGCAGAAAGTAAAAAAGAGGTGACTGTCAAAGACGACCTGGAGTTTTGAGCAGGATACCTGAGAAAAATACTGTCTCAAGGACAAACATGGGGAGATTTATGGAGATTTGATTATAGAAACATGGGCAATCATTTTCTTAATGTCTAATGTATCCACCCAGTATTTTTTAGACATTTTTTGGTGACAAATATTGTCACCGGGCACACATACGGAAATAGGAGTCATAAGTATTTTCATTTCTAGCACCCAAGTTATTTTTCTTATTCAAAATATGGATGTATTTAGGTTCCCCTGTTGATGCTCCTTGGAAAGCTAGGATTGACCAGAAGGATGTCTTACACACATTAATTGAGTGAAAGCATTTCAGAGGAAAAACAGCTGTGATGGTCAGGATTTTTAAAATTCAATGATCTAGTTTAATCCCGTTAAACATAATTGCATAACAACACCATCTGCTAAATGCAGAGCCCAGACATGAGAGGGTGGAGGAGAGGGAAGGGTAGGTTTTGTTGAGGAGCAGAAATCTTTCAGGCAATAAAAATTGAAGGAAAACATGGGCTGGATGCCAAGACTATCACTGTTCCATTCAGACCTCTAATATACAATGATTATATCATGAAGTCATTTCATACAATTACACTCAGTGAAATAAAATGACCCATCATCTGTTTTAATGAGGTGTGTGTGTGTGTGTGTGTGTGTGTGTGTGTGTGTGTGTGTGTATGTGAGATAAGCAAATAAGTGAACAAGAGAGTCTATATACAAGAGGAAATGGAGGGGGGAGGGCTTACCCGAAGAGAATGATGCATTTTAATTAACTTTGCGCTTCCTTGAAATTGATCAAGTTTAGTTGAACCAAGTTCAAATCTTGTAGTAAAAGTTTATTTTCACTTCTCAAACTGCTCCTCAAGTTTGTATGAAAAGCAAAACATTGCATTCCTTTAGAGCAAGATTTTCATAATTTCATTATAAACATATTAGAAATTAGAATGTTACATTTCTTATAAAAATATCTTATGAATTTGGATTGAATTGAATTAATTATACTGGAAAAGTTCATGGACCTGAATCAAGTAATGTCATAAAGTAGAAGTCAAAAGGAATTGGGAGGTAAAGGGCCTGCGTTCTAGAACCAATTCTCCCAACTGTGATATTAATAACTCAACTTCTCTAGGCCTTGCCTTTCCTACCTAGAAGTAAAGTAGATGTATGAATTACATTTCTTTTTAAATTTTTTTAACTCTAAAATTCTTTGATTCTATTATTCTAAAAAGACCTAGATATTCTGCCTCCACAGATTGCTTTGCAATTTTGAGTGGATTACTAAGGATTTATCTTTAAAAAAAAAGTTTAGTGAAATTATACAAGACTTTCTTAACTGTTGCTTGGAAAAAAATTCTTGGAAAAGCTGATAATCCCTTCACCTGGCTTTTCCTAACAGTAACATCTTGTACCTCTGCAGTACAATGAAATATTAACTGATCAAATTGATCTATTGGAAATTCTACATAATCACATCATTTGTTCTATTCATACTCTTTTTTTTTTAAGTCCAGGATCCAATCTAATATTCCTTGTTGCATTTAACTATCTCATTTGCTTAGTCTTCTCTACTCTGAGACAGTCCCTTGGTCTTTCTTTGCTGTCACAACTTTGACACTTTTGAAGGTATTAGCCAGTTTTTAAGAGTGTCCCTGAATTTAGGTTTGCCAAATGTTTGCTCACAATTAGACTGAGCTGCTGTATATTTGGCAAGAATACCACACATGTCATGCTGTGCCCCGCATCGTGTGCCTGGAGGCATGAGATGATGTCTGTTGACTTTGGCACTTCAATCACTTGCTAAGGGTGCTATCAGCCAGGTTTTCCGAGGATGTTTCCCCCTATCTCTGAAGAGCTATTATGAGACTATACAAATATCTCGTTTCTAATCATACTTTGGTCCACTAATCTAAGCATCCACTGACGAGTCTGACCTGTAACAATTATTACTGCACAGTTGCGGTTTTCTCTTTCCATCATTCCAAGGCAATTTTTGGAAGTGATTTGATCCAAATTAATTGGAGCATAAATGGAGAAATAAAGCTGAAAGGTAAATTGGGGATAGATAATTAAAGGCCTTGAATAGCAGGTTGAATAATTGATACTCTTAGGAAAACAATGAGAAAAGGCAGTATCTTTTATAGTTCAAAATTATGTTTTAAGGACTTTGATTTTAAGCAATGAGAAGAATGAGTTGTAATAGAAAAGAAACTTGAGTTTGAAAACATTAAAGACTCCCAGGTGAGAGTGATGCACTGAATCAATTGAGTTCAGCTGGAGGTGTTTGGAAGCTAGAAGCCTAGGTCCACCCTCAGCTCCTGTTGGTGAGAGCTGCCTCCCATCCCTCAGACAGCTGGGGAGCATCCTGCATGACTTCAAGAGGTCCTGTCCATCTCATTAACTTGAAATGAGCCTTTATACTCAGGAGTGTGTTGGAGAAAATATTTAACAACCAACTCTCCAGAGAAAAAAGATAAAAAGTCAAGGTTTGTATAATTTACCAATTTTCACAGTGTACATATCACCACCATGATTGATTTCAAGCTGTATTGACTCCTCTGTGGTAAGAGTTATATCATTGCTCTATGTACAGCTGAAATGAACCTGGCATACCCACATACTAGTGCCCAGGCATCCACGAACACACTCATCTTCTATGTTTATGATGTCTTTCCAAGGAAGAAATTCACAGACTGAGCTTGAAAATGACTGTCATCTATAGTTAAAATTGCATTTATGAAAAACCAAAAGAATATTATCTGCAATTATTTTCAAATCCAATAGCATAGTATGCTGAGCTTTTTTCTCCCCAGGCTTAGATTAAAACATGACAGCTTGGGAACTGTTATATCTCTGCGACAGATATTTATGTTTTGTTTATTCTATATGAAGACCTGTGAGAGCCCCTTTCTGCCTTGCCCCTGGTTCACTTTTGATGAGGCAGCCATATTGAAATATGGTGCCTTCCATCAAGGACACAGCAATGACCTTAAATTGAAAACCCAAACCTTCTCACACGCCTGAATCATGTTCTAAAACAAGACTTTCCACAAATAATAATCTTTCATACATGATTCACCCTAGAGTCCGCTTCAGAGCAGATTTAAATAATATACTACTTAAAAAGTAGTAAAATATAGCACATTTCCAGATAAGTGAATTCTTGACTATATATGGCTACTACATATTTCTGCCACGGGGCATCAGTGAGTAGGAGAAAATATCATTTACCCTTCATCTTGCTTGCAAAGATACAGTTAATAAAAACGTGCTGCCTTGCCATGGTTCCTTTCAGTGAGAGGAGGAGGGAGAGAGGAAAGGGAAACAATTGGAATAAGCTGTCCTCATATTAGAATCCCACATTATTTCTGCCTTCCCACTGACCATTTTTTCTCTAAGTCATTTTTAACTAGTTAATATGCAAATTTTAAATCACCTTTTAGTGTCATTCTCTTGATGCTTCCCTCTGTGTCACAGTCTTTGTGCACCCTGGCCATTCTCCCAGAAGTTCACTTCCCACTGAGGAACCCAGGTCAAATGTCACTTCCTCAGGAAGTCGAAATAAATGTCTCTCACCCCACCAGACTGGATGCAATATTAACTGAAAGCTAGGCCAGATTTGGTTTTGCTCACTTTGGAATCCTGGTCTTCAAAACAGTGACTGATATAAATGTCCCCTGGTCAATACTGGGTACATCAATGGATGATTGATAGAATGAATAATGTGAAGACCTAAATGAATGAACAGACCAACTTCCTCACAACCACACATCTTTGCGCATAAATTATTGCTCTCCTCTCTTTACCTCACCAATGCCTTCCAACCCTACTTAACCAGCAAACTATGTAATTCCTGTACAGAATGAGTATGAAAAATATAAATAGAGATGATGAAAATAAACTTTGGTATTCCTCTCCTGGGAGCACAAGAGGCTCCAAAGTGGCAGGCTCGTTCTTGCCAAGCGTTCAACTGTTGCTCCTAGTTCTATCTTAGCTGGGTATTTAGGTGCCAATTGCTGCTCAAGTGACTGGCTCAGGAGAGTCAGTAGCCAGCATAATGGGAAGAGCACCACACCAGGGGTAGCGGCCCATGTGATCCTTTCCTCATCCATCATGGACCAACTCTGAAGCCTGGGACATACTTACACCTGTTAACCTTAGCTTATCCAACCATACAAGAAAAATGACTAGACCAAACTCCCACCATTCAGAATTCTTGTGGACACAATTTGCAAACTCTCAAACTACTCTGTTAGTCAATTGCTCTTCTTTCTTAACTCCACTGGCCAAATGGAGGTGGAGGAGTGGAATGAATCAAGCTTTAAGGCTGAGGTCTGGGTCCTTTGTTCCAGATCTGTTTCTGTGCTATAAGCTGTTGACACAGGTGATCTATGTCTAAAACCACCTCTAAATGAGAGCTAGGCAACTTTCAAAATAATCAATACAGTGAGAAAATCCCCGTCAGTCCTTTCTATTTGGAAATATTGTCACAGAATATTGTTCTTTCTGTAGGGTAATCATTGAACAAAGT
Organism: Urocitellus parryii; assembly: GCF_045843805.1. Lineage (NCBI taxonomy): Eukaryota > Metazoa > Chordata > Mammalia > Rodentia > Sciuridae > Urocitellus > Urocitellus parryii. Next base: position 58,213,888 of record NC_135539.1, on the reverse strand, counting down.
TTACTGACATTTTCCTGTGATGACATTAGTGCCTGTTACCTAAAATCTATCAACCCTAAAAGATGCTCATAAGAGAGTGCAAAAACAACAAAAGCCTGGGGTCTAGCCGGGCCTCAGATGAAATTATGGAGTAGGGGAAGCTCATTTGGGGATGCCCAGTTCTTCTCTTCCTCGGCTTCTTTCCTTTCTGTCCCTAACAGCTGCCTCACACCAATTGTAGAAATGTGTACTATTTCCCTTACTCAAATGTGCGCTAGGGAAGGATCTAATAATCATAATATCTTCCTCAGGATAGGAGTAATTAAGAAGATGTAGGTCTTACTAGAGACTTCGATTCAGTGGGTCCTGGTCTGTGTTTTCAACATGATCCATTGATGAGTTGGTTGATGGACACTAAGTACATGGAGTGCTGGGAGTACCTGTGTGCTTGGCTTCGCAGACCCCCTACGTGCCTAGGTGGGGCAAGGCCTGGCTCCTGGTGGGTGCTCCTGGTGGGTGAAGAGTTGCTGAGTGAGCATGCCCAGCACAGAAATCCACTGGTGTAAATGTTCTTCCCTTCCCTTATTCTTCTTTTATAAATCTGCACATTTCTATCTTAGGGTATTGGTTTGCTTGGGCGGCCATAACAAAGTACCACAGAGAGGGTAGTTTAAGGAACACCAAGGAAATTTCTTTCCTCCCAGTTTTGGGGGTTAGAAACCCCACATCAAGGTGTCCAAGGCTCTCTCTTTGGTTCTTAACTGACCACTGACTCTCTGTGTTTTTCCCATGCTCTCCCTTCTGTGTGTGTGTCTGTGTCATGATTTCTTCTTATAACACCAGTCCTACTGGATTATCCTACCCATGTGACCTCATTTTTAATGCATTACCTCTTTAAAGACCCTATCCCCAAATCCAGACACATTCTGAAGTACTACAAGTTAGAATTTCCACATGTGACTTGGGTATGGACACAATTCAACCCACAGCACTTAGCAAGCCTATGAACCCCATGAGGTTCCAATCATAGGAGTTTCTCCATCAGGTTGGACGTCAAGGGAAGTGTCTTATGAGCTGCTGGGCTCTTCTGGAGTATGAAACCATTCCCAATAGGAAGATACTTATAAATGACCCTGGTCTTACAGAAACAAACTTTTCCCTGGGATATTCAGTAACTGACTGGACAGCACCCATATTGTTAATTGGTGTGGCCACGACAAGGACAAAATGAAATGCCTTTGACACAGTGACATGGAATTCAGCAAGTGGATCAATAGAGCAGAGTAGGGGAAGAAACAATCCTTGCAGCCACAGGATGTTAATAATGTATAGAAAACTATTTTCATAAGGCAGACTCATCGTTTGATATTTCGCTCTTACTTTTTTGTGGGATTTTTTTTTAAAAGGAAAGCAAACGCTTAGTAAATTAGAATGTTGCAACCTAATACCATGTTCAAGCTCATAAATGTTTTTCTTCAGAGTTCATTTGGAAGCATTTCAGACAGATTGTTAAGATTATTACTTTCTGGGATAAAATCATGCATTTTTTTCAAACATTTCTTCCTCAACTCATAACCTTCCCCTCAGTAATATTTTGTATGTTGCAATAAAAAAGCAAGGAAGAAAGACAGCCTCTGTCTATTTTTAGATTAACACATTTGCCAGACTTAAGGAGACTTATCTAAATGCCTCCTTTCCACAGACAAGAGCTGTTTTTCTAGTGCCAAACACACCAATGCCATAGCCCACTTCCAAAGGGTCATTGCCAGATTTACGTGCCATCTTTAACCACAGTATTTCATACCATGTCTCTAATCCTGTTATTTCTCTTAATATCATCATCGAATGAAAGCGAATAGACCTTGGTAGGTGCAAGTAAATGACTCCACTTGACAACCTTCATTCATCTTAAAAACACTTGGGTGCTAGGGGAAGAGGCTACCGGAAGTGGAATCCAGTCAGTTATGGGCAGTGCCTGGAGGTGATTGTGTGGGGTGAGGGCAGCAGAAATGCCAAGACAGGAACCATGAGTTGGTGAAGCCAAGTTGCACAGGTGACATGCAGGGTCTCACATACAGGGCTGGTAAAACCAGGGAGAGTGTCAGAAACTGACCTTACCTTAATAGAGGCAAGAAAAGACCCCCACCTCAGGAGGAATTTTGTGACAAGAGACTAAGGAGAGTCCTGGATTGTACATCAGAGCACAGAGAATACAGTCACCTCACCCCAACAAATTCTCCTGAGTTCTTGGCTTTCTCATCTGAGACCCTTAAAGGCTTCACCAGAGAAATGGCAGTCAATGGTGACTTCTCCAAGGTCGTTCAGAAGCCAGTGGCAAAGTAGACCAGAATGTAGACTTCCTAGTTTTTACCTTTCATTCATTAATTTTCCACTTGAAGTACTACACTGCATTGAAAAGAGGGATTCAAAGGCTTTAGAGAAATTCAACAAGAGACAATGTGCAAGTCAAAATTAGCCTGTAGATGCACAAAAACCTGTATCCAAGTATGTACAGTGACTTTTCAAAACCCAGAAATAACTCAGGGGTTTCTTAGCTAGAATGGTCAGTCAGATCGTGGGTCATCCAGTGCCACATGCATTGGGACACCATTCAGCGACAGGTGGAATGAATTCCCAACACACAACATCATGTTTGAATCTCAGACACACTAAGGAGAATGGAAGAAGCCAGATCCAAAAGGCTCCATACTATACATGTCATTCTGGAACAGATTAGAGGATGCCAGGTGCTAGGTGTCAGGGCAGGTTGGACTGCAGAGTTGCTTGGGGATGATTGTTCTGGGATGATGGATTGATTGTTCTATATCTTTTTTTTTTTTTTGGTACTGGGGATTGAGCTCAGTGGTGAAGGGGCACTCGGCCACTGAGCCACATACCCAGCCCTATTTTGTATTTTATTTAGAGACAGGTCTCACTGAATTGCTTAGCACCTTGCATTTGCCGAGGCTGGCTTTGAACTCCTGATCCTCTTGTCTCAGCCTCCTGAGCCGATGGGATTTCAGGTGTGCACCACCACCAATCTCTTAATTGTGGTAATAATTACATGACTAGATGCTGTTATGAAAACTCTCACGTCTGCATATTAAAAAGAATGAAATTTACTATGGTAAAATATACTTCAATTTTTAAAAAACCTTGAAAAGAGAAAAATAGCATGTAATGTGGCATCCTAGTAAGCATGTAGGAGTGTGGCTGAGCACCAGAGTGTCCAGTCTTCAAACTGGGCCCTGCCTCTCTATAACTCCTCTTTCTCATTACTGTTGTTATTATTTTATTCCCATAAAGTGGGTATAATAAAAGTGCCTTCCTCATGAGATTGTTGCAACAAAGGAGTTTAAGTAGTTCCCTCTTGACCTTGAGGAATACATTCCATAACTCCTAGTGGATGCCTGAAATTGAATATGATCTTACATTGTATATTCTGTTTTTTTATGCATTATCATAGACACAGTAAAGTGTTAATAACTTGTAAAATAAAACAATTGTAACAATATACCGTCATAAAAATTATGTAAATAAGGTCTCCCCCCTCTAAATATCTTACTGTACTATACTCACCCTTCTTGTGATGATGGGAGATGATACAATGCCTACATGATGAGGTGATGTGAGATGAATGATACAGGCATTGGGTTTTAGTGTTAGGCAACTATATAAGGGTTACTTGAACACAAGTACTGTGATACCATGATAGTTGACTTGATAACCAACATACTACTAAGTGATAGCACACACTGTGTGGATATACTAGACAGAGAGACGGTCTCGGGCAGAATGGACACTCTGATACAAGATTTCCTCACACTTCTCAGAACAGTATCCAATTTAAAAAATACATATTTTAATGTCTGGAATTTTCTATTTATGAATTTATATATTGATAAATATATGACTATACTTTTATATCCCATGTGTATATTAAATGAATATATAAATATTTGTTTGATACTTTCAGATCATAGTTGACTGTAAGTAACAAACTACAGAAAATGAACCTGCTATAAAGGATGATTGCTGTAATTACATTTTAGATAATTGGAACATTAGCTTTTTGTTTGACATTTCCCATACAATTTTGCAATATATCTCAGGATAAATGCCTAGAAGTGCAAATTCTATGCATTGTCACACATATTAACAAACTGCATTCCAAGAAAAATATACCAGTTTATTCTTCCACAAATAGAGCATGTAAGTTCTTGGTCCTCTGCTCTCTGCCAACCCTGCCTGGTTCTAACCTTTTCATCTTTGTAAATTTGAAAAGCTGAAAAAGATATTTCATTGTCCATCCTGTTGTACTCCTTTGATGACTAGTGAAGTTGAATATATTTTGATCATAAATTTTTATGTGAATAATCTTTTTATTAGAATGTTTATAGTTTTATTAATTGTATGAGTTTTTAATTAGGCATAGCAATAATAATTAGCATTCATTTTTACTAGGTACCATTCTACTGAGCACTAAAATATTAACTAGCATTCAATCGAGCATACACTTTGTAAACATTTCCTTGCTTCTTTCATTTTTCTTTCAACTTTACTGAAGTTTTTTTATGTTATCTGAAGAAGATAAAATTTTTAAAATTCCTTTGTGATTTCTGTGTTCTTGTTCATGTTTAAGGGGGTCTTCCCTTTTGAGTAATTGTAATCATTTCATAAACTAGTATTTATATGTTCCTGTGTTTCTCATTCACTTGATAGTTCTTTATAGCAATTCTCATTGTAGAAGTATTCTAAAATAGTAATTTTTTTGTGTGTGCCAGAGATTGAATTTAGGGATGCTTAACCACTGAGCCACATCTCTGGTCCTTTTTGACCTTTTATTTTGAGACAGGATCTCACTAGATTGCTCACAGCCTTGCTAAATTGCTGAGGTTAGCTTTGAACCTGCAATCCTCCTGCCTCAGCCTCCTGAGCCACTGGGATTACAGTTGTGCACCACTGTGTCAGGCTAATGAATGTTTTTTAATTCCAAAATGAAAAAAAAAGGAGACATCTGCAGCAATTTGAAGCAATCAACTTCAGCATCCATCCATTTTTCAACAAGACAGGAGTGAAATGTGAGAAGATGGTCCCCAGGGAGGTGATAGGTGGGAAAGGCTGACAGCTTATGGAATGTAGTGCTGGAGGGGCTGCAGAGACTTCTCCCACAAAGTGGCTCTGGGGGCTTCTTGAATACTGGCCCCTCTCTTCCTCCTATCTGCCTCTTCCATGTGCCCTTTCTACCAAGAAATCTCCTCTTTCCATCTCCTCCCTGTACCTTGTGCACCTACCTAAACCTCAAAGAAACATTCAAAACAAAGCTCATGTTTTCAAATAGCACTTCTTCCAACGCTAAGATTTCTTTCACTGTTAGTGGAATCAGATTCAACAATCCAAGCACTACTTTAAAGGCTTGGCTCTTCTTTCTCACATAAGAATAACAGTTTTAGAGAATGAAATACAAAACAAAGGTGTAATACATCTCCTATGACCTCACATTTTTAGGGTAATTTTTTCCTTGCCAACTGATCCTGCGTTTATGCTAACAGCCCTTTTGTTTCCTTAAAAGTACTCAGTTATTCCATCAAAAGCAGAAAGGAAAATAAACTCTGTTTCTCAGGCAATGTGAGGCAAAAAGAAAGGCCTTGAGCACTTTGAGAACATTTTTTTGATTGAGTGGAAAGAACCAACTATAGTTGCCAGTTATTTCTTGGGGGTGGGGGCACGTGGAAAAAACAGTGTCTATGTAGAGAGAGGGCAAAGTGTTTCTTTTGTTTGTTTTTAGATCTGCCTTTAAGATATTTCTGTAAGGAAGACAAGTAAACATTAGATAACGGCGTGAGACCTATGTTATCTCAAAGTAAGGAAGAAACTTCAGAATTATGAATTCAAAGATCAGCACAAAAATTATTTTGTCTGCAGATTATCATTTAAATTCCTAAGCACAGAATTAAGCAAGAATTTTAAAGGGTATTGTTTCTGTCTGTGTAGGTATACACATAAATATGTACATATACACATAAATGTACATGTACACATGTCTATAGCATATATTAAAGTATATATGCATATAAATGTTACATTATATGCAATATATATGAAATGAAATACACACACACATACACACACACACACACACACACACACACACACACACATATATATATATATATATATATATATATATATATATATAGAGAGAGAGAGAGAGAGAGAGAGAGAGAGAGAGAAAAGAGAAAGAGAAATCATATAGTGCTTATCAAAACCAATCGCATATTTTGGAAAGACAAATTGGTTAGAAACACAAACCAGCAAATAAATTCTGCTCCTCTAAAGAGATCTGACCAATTTAAGGTCCTGATTATAAATTCTCTGGCCTTTTCCAGCAGGCACAATACCAAGGTGGTGTCTCAAAAGACAAACATACTTTTGTGGTAGATAACTGTTTTCTTGGCCTCTAAAGAACTGTGGCCACATTCCTTAAAGAAAATTGTGGCCTATTTGCCAGTTATTTTCTTTTTCCAGAGTAGGAAAATTTCCACCCTAAGGCACAGGAATTAAAGTTCCTAAAGGAAAAGTTATCTTCCTGAGGACCATCAGGTGGTATCTCAAATGCTCGCCTCTAATGACAATCTAGTTGTGACGAATCCTCTATATTACTCTGTAAAATCTGGGGTGTGTGTGTGTTGTGGGGGAGGTCCCAATACCTCCAAATACACAGCAGAATTTCACTGTGGTTTATATGAACACATCTGAATAAGTATCTCATTTCTTCATCCCTCTCATCTTTTGTATATTATCCCATTATTACTTACTCCCCTACTTAGCAAGCATTTATGAGGTCTCTACTCTGTATCTGACAGGGTACCTGCTAATGTGGTTGCAAAGATGATTTCTTCTTTTATTTCAACCCATACTATTCTATGAAGTACCGGGGACATGCAAACTTAAAGATTTCTGCTTGGAAAGGTTTACAGTCTTGTTTTCTTTGCCCATCCAGAGAGTCCATTCATAAAATTCACCTGTGATTTATGCAAGTTCTACTCTTGCTGTATAAATAGCCATCTTACTCAGAGTCAAGAGCACAGCTTGTAGTTCCTCTTGAATCGCTTTTCATAATGGAGCACTCCTGTCTGGTGTCAGGTCAACACATATGGACTCAGGCCAGGGCCACATGTGTTACACTTGTCTAAATATTGGAGTCTGTGATTACACAGGATGGACTGAGTTTATGTTTCTGCAAATCAGTGGCTCCTTTTCCTGTGACATAGCAAAAATGCATTGATATGCTAAAAGAGGCAAATGTAACAAAAATGAATGAGAAAAATCACTGAAAAAGTTGAAGTTCTGATATCATCATTTATCCTTATAATATTAAAAATTGGTAGACTTAGGAAACCTTCGTATCTTCAAAGATTTAAACCCTTAAAAAAGAGTTTTGTTCCATGTGCCATCGTTGGCTATTTGCTTACTGTTTTCTTCCATTTCGCTAATGGTGAGCTCTTTAGATGACTTTTGTTTGACTTATCTGAATATTAGTGTATGCATCTTTTTAAATGCAGAGATTTGGTATCAAAATTCTGAGCCTATTGTTGCAATCTGTGTATCTATAAGATATCTTACTGTGGTTTTGATCTTAAAGATGTTTGAGTTCACTTTTTAAATACAAATTCTAACTAGAATTTTTGTGTCTTAAGTTTAATTTTCCCAAAGCAGATATTAAAACAAGGACTAGAAAACAGGTAGTTGGTTTGAGAAGGGAGTAAGGAATAAAGACATAGGATTTTTTTTTGTTTATTTTCTTATCAAGGTAGCTGCTGCTATGGGCAGCTGGGGCTCCACCTGAGCAGGAAAATCAGAGGTACGGGGGCAAGCATGCCTGAGGGATAGGAAACTGTACTAGTTTTCATCTGGTTCCATTCATAAATGGCCAGAAGCATTAATCCCTCAGGTGGAGAATCAGGTGCTTGCTGTCTGGAAAGGTGGGTGCTGAGGTGGCTGTAGATCATTCTGCTGTGTAAACTCCATTATTCCAATTTAATTAGGCTATTAGTTTCCATATGGAGCAACAAACTCAGGGTCCTTCCTCTCCTTTTTGTTTTTTTTGGAGGGTTTTGGGTTTTTTCTATTTTCATTTCTATTTTATTACTAAAGTGAGCCAATTATAATTTCAACTGTTTTCTGCTGGTTGGCCCTTGTTTCTATGAAGCCCAGTTTTGTCACATCTGAATTTCACTCTGCAGATTTAGCTATTGTCGTTCCCATTTGTGTTGGATAGCTCCCACCAAGAATAAACATTGTAAATTAGGTTGAGAAAAGTGGGTAGTTTCACCTATATATACTAACCAATCACAGAGAAGCCCTGAAACAACTGTGAGTGTTATCCCTCCAAATACTCCAGAATCATCTACTGCTGTAAGCAAGCTTCACCTCTGACCTGATTGTTGAACTTTAGTAAATTTATACCATGGCCTTCTCCGTTTCCTCGTCTGAAAAACTGTACTAATGATAGAGACTTCCTAACTTCTGGTTAGGAATCAAAGTAAATTGTTTAGAAGAATTTTTTGTGGCAAATAAATGTTCAATCAATATGAGCTATTTATTATTATCACTTTGTGATTTAAGATTGTTAGAATATATGTCAGTTATTTCACCAACTGCTGACTGCTTTGCCAAAAGCAAACTCACCATCCACACTACCTATGAAGAACAAATGGTTGTATCCCTCTCCAGGGGTCATAATCCTGGCTTCATAGGGTTGTGGCTGGTAAGGGCTTCATAAGACACTATGCATAATGGACACTGAGAACTGCTTTGTGCCTTTTCCTCTTCTAGGAATGTGTACCTCTAGTTTGGAGGATAGGAAAAATGATGTCATGATGAATTTCTTAGGCACTTCTAGAAAGATGGTCTCCCTTAGTCCTGGAGGATTTGATATTAGTTGACTCTCCTGCCATATCTAGTTGTTTATCTGAAGCTCCAATACCCTTTCCAAAATGTCTTTTTTTTTATTGGTTGTTCACAACATTACAAAGCTCTTGACATTATCATATTTCATACATTAGAATCAAGTGGGTTATGAACTCCCATTTTTACCCCAAATACATATTGCAGAATCACATCGGTTACACATCCACATTTTTACATACTGCCATACTAGTGACTATTGTATTCTGCTACCTTTCCTATCCTCTACTATCCCCCCTCCCCTCCCCTTCCATCTTCTCTCTCTACCCCATCTACTATAATTCATTTCCCTCCATGTTTGTTATCCCATTCCTTCCAAAATGTCTTCAGAAAGGTTTGTTCATTCCTGTTCAGTGGTTTCTACTCTGCAATCAGCACTTCAGGATGCTCACGTGTTACTTATGTTTCTGAGCTTAGCACAGGTTGAGTAGCCCTGATCAGAAGTGTTTAGGATTCCCAGCTTGGGGAGGTGTTGGAATATTTCATATACATAATGAGATATCTTGGGGATGGGAACCCAGTCTAAACATGATATTGGTTTATATTTTTTATATACATCTTATACACCTAACCTGAAGGTAACTTCATAAAATATTTGTGATCATTTTGTGCATGAAACAAAGAATCGTAGTGTGGCATTTTCCATTTGTGTTCCATGTCAGTGCTCCAAAAGTTTTGGTGTTTGAAGCATTTTGAATTTTGAATTTTTGTATTAGGGATGCTCAACCTGTAGATTGTTTCTATAAACCGCACATGTATTTTTTTTCCCTGTTTTTTAGATTTACTTGTGGGTGCATTTGGAACAGGAAAAGTAGCTGTTTACAGGTATGTGGCTGGTGGTATACAAATGTTCTTCTAATGGTTTTAGGTACATTTTCTTTTTATTGTTTGTTTTGCCTTAAAAACGTATTCTGATTATTATGGATAATACTCCAGATGCTCTTTTTTAAAATCTGGAGGTATTTTGGCCCTCAGTTTTTAGCCTTTCATCCTTCTCTATTTTTATTTTCATACTTGATGACAAAACTTCCAGTCCCTACCAGTGAAACATTAAATAAGATTTGAAACTCAGAAAATCATAAAATGAGCCACTCTTTAAATATTACTGTATCTGATTTTCTCTTTGTACTTTGGAAATCATTGAAATGTGCACTTGTAGAGGAGTTTGGAGTGGGGGAATTTACTCTTTACCTTGGCTGCTATAATCAAGTGTGGACACCGAGTTAAGGAATAAAACATACCAGGAGTTGGCAGCCTGCAAAATCAAGTGTTGATCAGCAGTTCAAATGCAACAGGTGTGGAATCCAAGCCAGGCCGTTCCACACACTCACTAATTTGTAACCTTGGACAAATTCCTATAACTTTCTAAGCCTCAGGTGTTTTATCTGCAAAATGGAATAGCCATGCTTATTTCATAAGGTAACCTTTGTTCAAAAGAATTCAGTGAGAATCTGCATGTGAAGTACTCTGAACAGTAGCTGGTGAGATAGTTGATGTTCAAAATGTGTGGACTTTCCTTTAAAACATTTATAAGAATTTAAGAAACTATGTCAGGATATTAAGACAAAAGTCATAGAGCATAAATTGCTGTCCCTAGGCATGTAGGGAAGGTAGTGCTAATACAGTCAGCTCCCAGAGAAAGTCTGAGGTTAGGTTTCCTTCTGTAGATGGGTTTTCTTCCTCATCAGTTCCATACTCCCAAAGTCTTTGAAGTATGGGGCTTGGGATTTGCAATGGCCACAAAAAGTTGAAGAGAAATGGCCCCAACTGCTGCTTTCTGCATCTGCCATTGCTCTTGTGTCAATGCCCTGTTTCCCATGAGCAGCTCCCCGCCAACTACTGAACACAGCAAGGACATAAATAGAAGCTTATTCCTACAAGACATGCAACTCCCCTCACAGGCAACTCTGACCCAAGGACACCCCATCACCCACCCCAGAACTTTCTTATTCCACCTTCTGTCTTCCCTTCATCCTTTTGGTATCAAAACTCCAAGCCTCCTCCCTTCACTCCCTTCTTTTCTTGTAGGTGATTGTTACAATAAATATCTTGCATGTCTAATTCCATTTTGTTCTCTGCTATTCTAAGGACTGGAGTTAACACAATATTGAAAATAAAAATAATGAAGTAGAGGTCTACAGCATAAAGCACCTTAGGAAAAATCCCAGTAGGCCCCATGTGGTAATGATGGAATTATTTAAAGCAATGTCCTAAGCAACTTTCTGACCCCTGAGTCACAGCTCCCTCTTCTGTCTTCAGAGAAGATTTACCCACTGCATCCTGAGACCTGGTGGCCTTGATTCCTATAGTCATCCTGAAATCTGTTGGTGTTGATTCCCAAGCTTTAAAGATCACTCCACTCACTTCTGTGGTGATTTATTCTCTGGTCTTTTTATCCTTACCTGAGTGGCCAGAATGGTGCTAACTCTATCAGTTCTTCTCTCAAACTTTGTTGAATGTTAGAAACACATTCCAATGTGGTTCTTGCCCCAGAGGTTCCCCTTTGGCTGTTCTGTGGTGTGGCCTGAGCCTTGTATTTCAAAGCTCCCTGGGTGATTCTATTGGGCAGTCAAGATTAAGAACCACGACTCTGAGTTAAGTACAGAATTATTCTGTAAACCCACCCTCGACTGCTTAGCTAACTCTGCAAAGCTCAGATAGAACATTGTCAACTGAGGTAAAACGTTGTCAATGAGCCAACAACATTGTAAAATTCAAATACTTATTGTGAGTGGCTGAAAGATGATGGATTTTCTCAAATATGGATATACATATTCTACCAAATTGTAAAGCAATATTTTATACCAATGTTGTCACAATATTGTGAGTCCATTCCATAAAGAAACAGATCTGTGAGTATGGCTTCACTTGATAGGCCAAGGGCATCCCTTATTTGGATTCATATGCTATCAGATGTGTTCAGAGGTAGCTAATTGAGTGTGCTACCCTCTTTATTCATGCAGAGAACAGAATTCTTGGCACAAAGCTGGGAATGTTGACAGTAGCCTTTGGAAGCAAACTTCTGTCTTTCAGGAAGACAGCTTCTGCCTGTTGCGGTGAGGTCCATTCAGACCCTGTGTTTTCTCCCTGCAGAGCAAGGCCAGTTGTGACTGTGGATGCCCAGCTTCTGCTGCACCCAGTGATTATCAATATTGACAATAAAACTTGCCAGATTCCAGAATCTTTGACACCTGTGGCCTGGTGAGTTCGCCCAGTGCTTCTCAACCTCTAATGTGGATTCAGATCACGTTGGTATCTTGTTAAAAAAAAATGAAATATTTCAGTGCAGTAAGTCTGAGGTAGTGCCTGAAGCTTTGCATATGTAGAAAAAGCTTCAAGAGGCCACTGATGCTGCTTGTCTGTGGACCAAGTTTGAGTAGCAAGGAAGTAGTCTTTCAAATGCAACTACTACGTGATGCTGACCTTTGGCTAGTTCTCTGATCTTTAGGCTCTGAAATGAGAAACATCAAAATCTTTGGGAAAATTCCCAGTGAAACAAACCTTGGAGAGATCTCTTTGGCATACTAAAATGATAATCAAATTAAAAATAAAACAAAATACCTTATCTTGCATTTGCATATGCTTTTGGATACCACTTTTCGGATATCTCTTATGTACCCTCCCATGCAACTTTTCTAATAGTCTAGCTTGGGTTAAATCAGTGCTTCCTGGGCTGAAAACAGATGTCACTTTTGTAACAGCATGTACAACTAGATAGAAGGTAAATAGTACAAAAAATAATAATTTGTGTGTGTGTGTGTGTGTGTGTATTCCCTAAACAGAATTTTTGTGATCACGGTCTCATCATTAGGAATTGTGGCAGAATCATGGCTCCTTGGCCTGGAACACAGGAGAATATTGCTGAGCCAGCTTTTCAAAGTGTCCCTTGTGAATTGTGCCAGTCACATAAAAGGAGGACAAAATGAAACTAGATTATATCAAACCCCAAGAAAATACTCCCTTGTATTTCAACAGTAGGTCCTTAAGGGTCAGAGGTCATTTTTATATTGGATTATGCCCACGGGGCTTATCTTCTGGAAAATCAATAAATCCCTGAGGTGTTTGAGATTTGCCCTCATTTTCCAGGAGATACGGTCTAACTCAGGCCAGTATGTTCAGTTTCTCAGAATGTCAGAAGGTAGAACAGGCCAGTCCTGACCCAAAGAAGGTATTTCCAGCCCGTGTGAGTATGTTACCGATGGCCTTTCGACAGGAGTTCATATCAGAGTCAACACTTGAGGATGGAGGGTGGGGGATATCCAGAAGACCCTGAAGAATTCTTCCAAAAACATCCTGTTGCTGGGAGCTCCTAGAGTGGGCAGGCATGTCCTCTCCCTTAACTGCTTTTGAAAGTAGTTGGGAAATGCCCTGAGCACATTCTTAAATGGTTTAAACCATAAAATAGTATAATGAAAACCTGATCTGAGAAAATATGTGAAAGAGCCAGCATTTTTCCTTAGCCTGGCATGATTAAATGAACATTAAATGAAGTGTGAGTGCTACATGAGTGTGAGTATTAAAACTTTAAGATCCCCGTGTAGTCTTCTCTAACCCCGTGGATTTCTAGAAGGAGATCTTTCAGCATGGACAGCACACTCTGGTATAGAATGTGGTGGTTTTGAACTAGGTAATTTTTTTTTCTAAGGATTTTTAGTTCCCTGGATAGTTTCCTTAAGATTTAAGTAGTTTTAAGGAACCTGTTTGGTTTTACAGAAAGATTATTACTTTTTAACCAGAAAATGTTCTTTTTGTGTGAGCAATTTTTCCTATTGCATTAAGTCATGTTATTAAGATGAGATGCGATTCTTATGTAGACAAATTATATTGCATTCCTTTAAAGTTATTTATTTAATTCTATTGCACATGTTTCCTGAAAGGCATTTCATTTTCATTTGCAAAATTTATGAGTGGGCCTGTAATCTCAGAAGCTCAGGAGGCTGAGGCAGGGAGGATGGTGAGTTCAAAGCCAGCCTTGGCAAAAATGAGGCACTAAGCAACTCAGTGAGACCCTCTCTCTAAATAAAATACAAAAACAGGGCTGGGAATGTGGCTCAGTGGTCGAGTGTCTCTGAGCTCAATCCTTGGTACCAAAAAAAAAAAAATTAAAAAAAAATCTGAATGGTACCTCAGAGTATAAAAAATACAGAGGTAGCAGTTGTTTTAGTATAGAATGTGTCTCTCTCATTCTTTATAGTTATTGTTATTATTCTTATAACTTAGCATATTTTTCCAAAGCAATTGAAAGGCTTCTGTGAATAACCTTTTACTGTAGATCTGAAATGGTTCTTCACTTTCATCAGTATAGATTTGTCTTTCCTTTTTTTTTTTTTTTTTGGTACTGGTAATTGAATCCAGGGGCACTTTACCATGAGCTACAACCCCATCCCTTTTTATTTTTAATTTGTACAGGGGCTCATTAAGTTGCTTAGAACCTTGCTACATGGCTGAGGCTGGCCTCAAATTTATGATCCTCCTGCCTCAGCCTCCTGAGTTTCTAGGATCATAGGCATATAGGCATGTATAACCAAACCCAGCTTATTGTAGATTTCTGTCTTTCAATTGGCTGTGTAGCTTTATAAGATATCTGCTATTGGCTTTCTGAGTTAGAAAAAGAAAAGGAAATCCAACTCAATAAATATTAGCATAATTAATTGTTAACAAATTAGAAAAAAACTAGTGGAAATTTGCATTTTATAAATGCAAAAGTAACTAGTCAATTCACCAATCTGGAAAAAAACAAACAAAAAGCCTTTCCAGATTTAAGTGACTTTATATAAAATCTAATACTTGCCATCATCAAAAAAGGATTGAATTGGTGAGAATGAAAAATGAATTGTTTTGTACTTTTAAATCACGTTTCTTATTGATCTCATTTTTGTCTCATCATATGTGGATGGCTATGAGCAGACTCATATCACAGGATCATTATTCCAATCGTGCATGGGTGGCAATTAGTATGAGGATTTTGTATTGCCCTGACCATATCAGAAGCACTGTCTGTGAACAGTTTCATTTAGATTTATGTGAAGAGGGGTCTGGATTGATTTCATGGTTGTTATTCCAATCAGACCTATTCAGAATAATGGGCCATGCCGAATATGACCATAAATTCAATAATGGTTCACAGCTTTTCCTGACAACCCAAGTATACTTTATAACTATGTACTAACCTGCAAGTGGTCCTAATTCTACGGTATATAAAACACATGATGTCTGTGCATGGATCTGTAGATAACAGATTTTTTTTTTCTGTGTTTTAGATGAATATGCCAGTCCACTGCTGAACTAGTCTGAGGTTTTTCTCTTTTGATTAGAACAGAGTTCTTGGAAACTTGTGACTTACAAAGATTTTTTTCTGCTAAAGACATTTTTAAAACAACAGATTCAGATTGGACTACTGTTGTTAGTAATTCAGTAAGTTGTAGTGATTATATTAAGCTTCATGAAAAATGTGAGTCATCCAGTTGTTAATGGTATTGAAGGAACAGAAAGGGGAAACTAAGAAATATAGACGGAGACTAACATATAATCCATAAATCAACAGGAACCCTTCAGTTGATAACCTCATTTACCAAATACCTTCTCACAAAGTGGGAATAATGTCCACTTTCATAGCTCTAATTTATTCCTTTTCCAAAATCTATATTGCTTTTGAACTGTTTGTATTAAACAAAACACTATCTCCAAAATTATTTTAATTTACTCATGTCGATCATTTCATTACAAATATGAACTTATCTTCTAAAAGCTCATGAGCTTTGTCTATGCAGAATAATGATAAATAGAATAAAGGTCAGTAGATGACTTTAACAAAAAAGTTGTACACAGAAAATCTCCATTTTTGGAAGCCAGACCTGCTACAAAATTTAAAGATGTGATTAACTAGTCATCGTCCTTGAATACTTCTAATTGAAGTAGAAGTGCACCGGAATTTGTGATTTCCCTGGGGAAGTGGTATAAACACTTGTAATGGCATAGACATCTCGGGGAACTTTTGACTTAATGGTATGTGGCGAATTATTTACCCTGAAGGGAGACATTGACTGGGGTCACAGAGATAGATGAATCCCAGATGTGACACATTTTCATTATGTTTGACACAGGAAGCCAACATGTAATTAAAGTATGATTGGGGCTTATTTACTTTGAATTCTGTGGAAATATTTAAATCATACTATAGTATTTTGTTGGTAAAATCTTTAAGACTGTCATTAGATCATAATAAGTATTTTCTTATATTTTTTACTTCCTTTGAAATGTGAAAAGGCTCCATCTTTCATGCTATATGTTAAAACTCAGAATTTTTCCAAGAGGAAGGTGAGAACATTCGGCAAACTCAGGAGGAGACAATGGGATGTTTCTCATTCCTTCTGTGGTCACAGACCAGGGCCAAGTGCAGGTCATCCCACAAGCCATAGCAAGATATTTCCTTGGATTAGGATTCAGGCAGGTTCATGGTAAAACTGTAAAGTGTCTTCTGTGCACACCTTTCCTCTCATCACTGTCTTCATAACCTATATATATATATATATATATATATTTTTTTTTTTTTTTTAAAGAGAGAGAGAGGGAATTTTTTGATATTTATTTATTTATTTTTTAGTTTTCGGTAGACACAACATCTTTATTTTATTTTTATGTGGTGCTTAGGATTGAACGCAGTGCCCCGCGCATGCCAGGCAAGCACACTACTGCTTGAGCCACATCCCCAGCCCAATAGCTTATATATTGTACCTACCTAGCAACCTTAAGCTCCTTATTTTCTTTCTCTTGTCTTCCCTTTTCTTTTCCCTTTACTGCCAGTCTTACCCCACATCTAGCATGCTACCACCAAGTTCCAGTCCTTCCAAGCAGAGTGGGCAATGTAAGTGAAGCAGAGTGTGCTATTCTATGCTTTTTAGGATTAAATTCACATTCTTTAGCATGACTTCAAAGCCCTGTTTCCCATCATTCCACCAAGTCAGCTGTGCCTCCACCAACTTCCGTATCTTGCTGGATGCTCTAACCACATGAATCTTTCAGTATTGCAGATCGGGCCATGTTCCTACTAATCCAGGCTTTGCCATTACTATCCACACCTGTCCTGCCTTGTTCTTCACTCCATTGCATATGGAAGATATTTATATGTATTTACTGCATAAAAGCTGCAGGGTATTAGTTGATCAATTGTTAAATCAGTTGAACTCTAGGAATTTTTTCAAGTATTACTTTCCTATAACAAGTTACCTGTCTTAATTGTACTGGTGTTGGGGCAGACTGGTGGCAGATATATATGTTTGTTTGTGTGTGTGTGTACAATTAAAAATATAAAGGGAAAATTATGTGTTCGTTTTAATGGAGAAGAAAGATAGGAAGATTTCTACTTCAGATTCAAAACTGTATTAACCCATCAATTATTGACTATTATTTTTTCATAGCTTTTCTTTAAGAGTGTGTGCATCTGTAGCAGGTCAGAGCATTTCAAACACAATAGGTGAGTATACTCCTGTACTGTACCAAGAAAACTGAAAAGTAATCATCTCTCTGCATAGACTATGTAAAACTAAAGATCCCTTACTCAACACCCAGATTTCTATTGCACTTTTGGAGACTTGTACATAATATTACTTCAATAACTGGTATTACTATTTTGTATAAAGTATATAATCGTGAGGAAAATGACAGTCTGTAAAAACATTACAAAAACATTTGAGCTTGGAGAATACTTTGTGACTTTGTTTTTCAGTTCATGTATGTGTTTGATCTTAGCTAATTGAAAAAAAAAATATTTCCTGAATAAGCAATTTAAAACAAGAATTCATATCTGGATACTTTTCCTCCCCTGATTCTATTTAGCCTTGACAGCTGAGGTGCAGTTAGATTCCCTGAAACAGAAAGGAGCCATTAAAAGAACACTCTTCCTGCGTAACCATCAGCCCCATCTCCTCTTCCCTCTGGTGATAAAGCGTCAGAAATCCCTCCAGTGCCAGGATTTGGTCGTTTACCTTCGAGTAAGTGTTCCAGAAATCATTTTCGTGGCCTCTCACGTGCAAATCTGAATTCCAGCCATTTTCCCCCATGTAATCATCCTATTTGTCTCCAGAGATCCCCATCTATTTTCATTTTCATAGGAGGAAACTTCAAGGTTGAATACTCTTCCTGACCCTGACTTCAACAAACCTAATGATCTGTTGCTCTTAATTTCTAAGGCTTCTTTCTGTTTTGAACAAAATCTTGATAACAGCACTCAACTCAGGTGGTTTTCATTTCTAAGTGCCTCCCCTCTAAAGATCATAAAAGTTCAATACAATTTATTTGAGTTTTTATCCTATGCAAGTATGTCATGTTAGATTTTTATCAGTATGCATTTCAGAGCCAACTTAGGAAAACATTAGGCATTCAAGGCTTTTATTAAAAGTAATTTAAAAGTAATTTATAATTATGCTTTTTAAAAGTAGTATGTTTTTACAACTCTAAAACCTACCATGAAATTTTAAAAGTCCAAATATTTATAACACAATATCGACCTTCACCTTGCCAGTGGTTGGATGATGGTCATTTATTCTCAATTCTTCTCCCCTAAGGGACTGGTTTGCAAGAGGAACCCTAGGGAAGACCAGAGATTCACAGCCACATTCACACGTGAAAAGCCAGGCATGACTCACACCTCTTACTGTGGCCTTAAATGGCATAACTGAAAGGTGACAGGCCTGCTGCGTGCTTGCTACTGGGTGCTTAGCTTCTCCTTGGAAGAATTCTGTGCCTTTTATCAAGGGAATGTGAAATGTGCTGAAAGTGTTTTGAAGTTCACGCAAGCCAGGCCTTAAAGAAATAATAAGGGAGGAAGAGAATCAAGATTTTTTTTTTCCCCTGAGCTAAGTGTACTCATAAATTCTGGCAATCTCCCGAAAACAAAAATCCTAATTCTTGGTGGTTTTCATTGAATTTACAGTATATAAGTGTAATCTTTTGCTTTGCAACTTGACAGATTCTGTGTGAGTTGTTGACAATCCAGAGATCCCAAAGATTCCCTCTAGAAGCACATGTTAGTGAAGCTGGGGTTCTAAATGATTGCATCACTGAACATAAACTAACTACGCTAGCTACTATATACCACATAAATCAGCATGTGTCCAAACCTGTTGCCATGGTTGTTGCTCTATCAGTCACTTTCACTGAGCAATGTTGAGTGTTGCCTGCCTTTTGCAGACCAACATCTTGCAGCTATTTCATGGAGCCTCTCTTGAGCTTGTGGTTATTTTTCCTAGGATGAAACAGAATTCCGAGATAAATTATCTCCGATCAACATTAGTTTGAATTACAGCTTGGATGAATCCACCTTTAAAGAAGGCCTGGAAGTGAACCCAATACTGAACCACTACAAGGACAATGTCGTTACTGAGCAGGTATGTCCTTGATGAACTTTGATGGCATTTTTGACAGGTAACCTCTGGGGGTGCAGGTTCCTGTGACCTGAGATGAAGGCTGGCCCCTTATGTTTTGTTTC
Source organism: Urocitellus parryii (assembly GCF_045843805.1). Classification (NCBI taxonomy): domain Eukaryota; kingdom Metazoa; phylum Chordata; class Mammalia; order Rodentia; family Sciuridae; genus Urocitellus; species Urocitellus parryii. The sequence goes on along the minus strand of NC_135539.1, from coordinate 58,194,453 downwards.
CTGTATATAGTTGTGTAACTATGCAACATTTGGGAGTTTTTTCTTTTTTTCTAAGAGTTTTTTCTAACATGTTTCCTGAAACACTGCATCCTGATGTTTTCTGAAGTCCCTCCTCTTATGCAACCAAGATTTAATTTGATCAAAATGTAGCAGTAATAGAAGCAACACAGCCTATAATACTCAAAACACTGACATGTATCATTCTGGACAGACATTTCAGAATGAATTGGAATTAGACAACAAGGTAAACTAGCCCATGTCAAGAGGTCACCTCATAACCTAGGGTACAGGACTGGGTAGAATCGGACATCATGAGATAAAAGCTTTGGTTTAATTTTTGGAATTGCTTGGAATTTTCAAGAGAAAGGATATGATTCAGGTTTTCCCAGATTATTCCTGATGTGTGGTTTGTACAACACAGGCTCACATCCTGGTGGACTGTGGAGATGATAATCTGTGTGTTCCTGACTTGAAGCTGTCGGCTAGACCGTGAGTTTAAATAAATAAATGTGTGCATTCTATCCAATGAGATACAGGTGTTTATTTAAAGTTCCTCTGGAGAAGGTACACACTTCCAACTAGAGAAAAAAAAAAGCAACTTACTTGAAATTCTTGAGTTTGGCAACACTTTGGGTTAGCCTGGGGTTTGGTTAGTTCTTTGTCATTGGCGTCAAGTGACACCCTGAGATTTTGCCTGAGCTATTTCGTCTTTCAACAAAAGTTAAAAAAAAAACAGTGTTTTTTGTTAAAAGTAAACTCACATACGGGGTGGCTGGGGTTATATTTACTTGTCTGAGTCAAGTGGGCAAAGCATTCAGAGAGGGGGGTTCTATCTACACCTTAACCAAACTGGTTTTCACAGCATGCATGCTCAAAGCCATCCTTAAAACTGTCAAAACAAAATTCATTTTAACTTGCTGGAAAAAAAAAGGAACTTAAAATGCACAGAAGGGAGTAAAGCATAAGATGTCAGAAAGTCAAATAAGAATCAAAGGGCTTCCTAGTTGTCAGTAACTGGGGGCCCAGACTTGAGCATCTGTAATTTCACGGCATTCAGAAAGAATTCAGACTGAGATATAAAACATCCTCTGGTAGCAAAAGCAGATTTGTGCTCCTTCCTCTCCCAGAAACTACGGTTACTGCTATAGTTTGGAATCTATTTGGTAATTTCTCAAGGGAACTTTGCCCAAACTTCATAATTTACCACGTGTCAAAAGCAATGGATTTGAGTGAAGGTCAAAAGTGGAAGAGTCATTTCTAAATGTTGGTTTGATTTGGAGTTCAAAGTGAATTAAGGTTCTTCAAAATCCTTCAAAACCTTCTATCAGCCAGTTAGGATCCTGTTTGATCTGCCCTGCCCGTTTCTTCCTTCTTATCATAAGTGTGTCATGTCCCCTCTTACTTTCTAAACCATCTCTCTTTTTTTTCTCATAGCCTATTTTCTTCCTAATATATGTTTTAGCAGTGTCCCAAAGCTGCTTCATTCTGGCTTTTAAGCCAAATGTTAATTTTGCATAATTTTTTGCTAGCAGATTGCTCAGTATATTCGTAGCTTGAAATTAACTACCGTGAGACGATTTATCCCATTGGAATCCACAAATGCTATAAATCAGATTTTTTTTTGTAGTTTGAGACCTGATTGTCAAACAATTCCAGCACCCCACTGGGTGTTTTTCTGCCATTCCCATCCAGACACAGTTCTCCTGACTCTTCCTGCCACTCCTTCATGATGACCTATCTTCTTTGTTGAAGTTCTAGTTTAGTATTTGCTCTGTTCCTTTTCCCTCCTAAATTATTTTAAAAGAAAATCCATGAAGTCAGAGAAATAGAATAAACTAATCATTCTTCCTAAACTACATTTTTTAGAGATAAGCACCAGATTATCATTGGAGATGAAAATCACCTTATGATCATAATAAATGCAAGAAATGAAGGGGAAGGGGCCTATGAAGCAGAACTCTTTGTAATGATACCCGAAGAGGCGGATTATGTTGGCATTGAACGTAACAACAAGGTAATGCCTGAAAATTATTTGAAGTAAGGAGCTGGGTATGCTTTCAAATTCACATAATGTTAAGTAGGGTCATCAAGCTTGAGTGAGTTTCTTCCTAACTGAGAGAAAACAAAATGGTACCTTGCTCTGTCAAATCATGGTAGGATGAAGGGTTTACATGGTGGTAATGTCTGTCTTTGCCACAGTACAAAGGTAAGTTTGCCAAAGACTGAAAGCTGCAGCAAGGAAGAGAACAGAGCTGGGAAAAATGGTAGATCAGCTAATATCCCAGGCTAAATCCCCATCCTTGTGGGCTTTTCAAGGTTTATTTTGAGTTCCTTTTAGTTCCCAGCAGGTCACTGGAGGCCTGGTTTTGATTATTGGTTGGGGAAGAAGGTCCAGTCAATCTTGCTGAGCTCTGATAACAACCTGGACAGAATCTGGAAAGGAAACTAGTAAATTTTTCTTTCTTCTTGGCCTACTTTGGGATTGTGACCAGGACAAAAAAAAATTAAAAAAAATAAAAAAATAAAAAACCTCTTCCTAAGTTCTCATGTTTGTTAAAATGACACTAATACTATTTATCATCTTTACATTCGTGATCAGAACATGAAATTTCCCACCTCAGTGTATCCTCTGCTCCTACAGTGTTCTTAATCACTTGGTCTAGAAAACCATTATTAATTTATTATAGATTAATTAAGAGTCCCTCAGTTTCAGGAGTATACAAAACTCACAATTGAGAGTAGAGACCAAGTTTCACATTTCTTTCAATAGGAACAGGCACTCTTTAAATACTTGTTGAAGGATTTATTTAACTAAAGTTTATTAAATGTCTTGCTAGTTTCCAAATACTGAAACCACTAGGAGTTCTAATGATTTTTTTTCCTAATGATTAAGGAGTTCTAATAATTTAATAAAAAGGGATTCCTCTGTTTTGATATTGCTATTTTAAAGCCATTTTAATACTTAGGGAATATGAAACACTCTGTTAGCACTTCTAGTTTCATGGAATTTTAAGTTAGTTGAATTATCTTCCCTGTAAAAGAAAAGAAAAATCCAGATGAATAAGAATCAAGTATCTTTGACTCATTTAAAATCATTATGAGTTTCTATGGAAGAAATTCATAGAACAAATATCTCCAAGTTCATCAAGTTGTATCCATTGAATATATATAGCTTTGGGTGTGTCAATCATACCTCAATAAAGGAGTTTAAAAAATGGTCCAAAATTTTTCTCTTTTCTATGTCAGCAATGAGACTGGGAAGAGGAAAATTCATCCCATTTCTTTTCAAAAGTGTATAGAGCTGTACAACCTGTTCCTTCCTGTCCCCATTACAGACATGAAAATCAATTTGTACCTTCATTTCTCTAGTGAATGGCCTATAATCATTGCATTTCTTCTTCCTCTATTTACGTGATTTTCCTTACTCATTTCTCCATTAAAGTTACTTCAAGATATAAAAAAAAAATGAGAATAAGTGGAGCACTTATACATACACCTATAAAGATGGTGTTTGATGACCATTTTGAGTTGAAAACTGTCATCTTGTAATAAACCCTCTACAAAGAAAGAAAAATCACCTACAAATACTTATATGCAAATGATATGTGAGCAAATTATGAAAAAGAAGCTCAAGTATAATATTTTTTAAAATGTTCCAGAGCTCTACTCACATTTTTGTTTTGATTCCCTTTGTGTCACTCCACCCCTGACTTCATTAAACAAAACATCTATGTTCTTTTAGCAAAACTTTCAGCTTACTGTTCCCTTGGTTGCAATGGAAAACCTGGGAGAGGGCTTATCACTCTGTGGTTGGCTGTAAATAATACCATCGACCTTATCCGTCATCTCAAATGAACCCTTAGCAAATTTTTCTCTCCATCAATTTCCCTTGGGCCAAGATTTTTACTCAGTCTTTGAATTTTACAAGACTAAGCCACATTCTGTTTTTTCTTTGTTTTTAATACAGTTTGAGGTTTGTGAACCTTTTCATTTAAATGCAGTTTGGTTTTTTTTTTTTTAGTAAAACATTCTCTTAAGGGGAAAAGTATTAGGAATTATCTGATTGCATATTTGGGAGTTTTATTCTTGTTCTTGAAAACATTCATCTTTTAGATGTTGATTATTACTTTCTCTAGAAATATGAATTGAGCCAACCTGTATACTTTCTTTCATTGACTTTTCTTCTAAATTTTTCTAGGAATAAAGGCCTATGTGCCTTATTATTGTTGTTGTAATAAAATATGTATGAGGTCCGATTTACCGTTTTTACTGTCTGCAGTGTGCAATCCAGTGGCTGACGTTCACACTGTTGTACACCTGTCACAGCTCTCCAGTTCCAGAACTTTTCATTATCCCAAACTAAAATTCTGTCTTCATTACAGTCCCATTACCCTTTTTCCCCAGACCCGAGGAACCACTCTTCTGTCTGTCTCTCCAAAGCCCCTTCTATTCTAGGTAGTTCATATACATCTTCACTTAAATCTCTCCAAGCACCTCACCTACAGCCTGTCCCTAACTAGACTTTTGTCTTTCCACCACACACTCCTCCTGTATTTCCTAAGAAAATGGCAGCAGTAGCCACCCAATTTCCCAAAGCCTAAAACCAGTCCTTCATTTCTTAGTCCATATTCCATCTCTCCATCCACTGGCACTTGACTCTGCCTTCCTCCCAATTGGCATGACCCGTGAACCAGATTTTTCCAACAGTCTCCTAATTCATGTTCCCATCTCCCTGTTACCAGTCCCTTCACTACAGAGAAAACCATCTTTTTCAAATGCACATCCGACCATGTCACTCTCTGACTTGAAATCTTTACCAGTTCCCTGTTGTTTGGGGAATAAGATCCAAATCCTTCAGATGACTTCTGAAGCTCTTCATACTGCCACCCCAGCTCACTTCTTCAGCCTCACCATGGCTTACTGGTTCTTTCTGCTCACCTGACTTACGTCTCTTTACTCATCCTTCAGACATTGATAATAATTGAGATGTACTAATAACTGAAGCTTAATAATAATTGAGCTTGCTAATATTTATTAACAGTGGCTATAGGCTAGATACTGCTTGGAGCTCTTGTATGTATATAATTTATTCAAGCCCCATAACAAGCTTATAGAGAAACTGCTATCATGATCCCTGTTTTTTAGATAAGGAGAAATCAAGTAGCATGCCCAAGGTTACTTGATCTAGCAGAATCAAGATTCAAATCTCACCACTGGCAAGCATTGCCCCTTCAACTTAAATGCCACCCCCTCCAGGACATTTCCAATTGCTGAAATCCGTGTGTATGTCCTCCTTTATCATGATTTAATTCTCCTGTTATAATACTTATTAGCTCCTACGTAATAATGTGTTTCCATGGCTTGTTATAATTGCTGGTGTTACTTGCTACCATTATAATATTAATTAGAAATTCAGTGAGGACAAAAGATCTTATCTATCAAAACCTGATAAATAGCTGGTCCACAGTAAATATTTTTAGTGGATGAATATGTGAGTGAATCATACTTTAAGAGCTATAAACAGATTAGAACCAAAATGTCCCTGGAACTGCTGACGAAAATAATCTAGAAATATCTAGACAAACAATCTCTAGACAAACAATTTCTCTCGTAGAAAGGAAATAAAGGTTAAAAAAAAGACAGAGGGTGGAGGGGATGTGGGAGTGAGAAAAATCTTTGATTGATTTCAAATAACTATTTCTAGAAAGCTGGAAAAATGTCCTCATTTATACTTTAACGCTTAGATAAGATGAAAAAATATTTTCTATAGAAACTAAATCCTTGAATTATATTCAAGGGATATATGGGCACTTGTTAAAGCTTTTTTTTTTTCTGTCTTCGTGTCTGAGTTAATAATCTCAACATGAAACATCCCTGTGTAATTAGGATTAGTTATGGGATTTTAAGAAGTTGAATACTTGCTAAATCAAACTTTAGAAAAGAGAAGATTACCAGCTTTTGGAAAATATGCTTTTTAGTTCCTTCAGCGTAACTAACATGTCATTCAGGGTATTTGGAGAGAGCGTGTGTTAAATGTGCTCCCAAATGTCAGTGATTCACTCTTTTCCCTTTAGTTAAGAGTGTGTGTGTTGAAGTCTCAAAGTATGTGATTTGCCTAGGGAATTCTCTAAGCAGATGTCTGGAATTTGGAGTTTGTTGTTTTGATTTGGGTTTGGATTTGGGGTTTTTCATTACTAAAGTAGAAAGAAAGAAATAGAGGATCTTTTCTGATACTTTTACCTGAAAATTTCACATTTCTTCCTTCCATAAAATTTCAACACTTCTGATAGGTAGATAAAGGACCATCTTGGTGGGAATCATCTCCTGGAGAGAAATCCCCAAAAGGGTGATCCATTGTAAAAAAAATAATCATATTGCAAGGTTATCTTTGGGCATTGATGACATGTAATAGTTAGAGCAAGATAATGGATTAGCATAAGTAGCTATCATCCAATGGAGAGCAGGGGCATGGGCCAGTAGGTTCCGGAGTTTGGAAAAAGAGTCAGGGTGAGATTCGAGGGAGGGATTTCTAGGCAGCTGGTAGTAGCGTGAGGACAGGAAGTAGAGGTGGGAGGAGCAGAAGGCAGCAAAGATAAACTCTTTTTACCTCCCCTTATCTAGGCTAGAGTTCCAAGTGCTTCTTCCAAATTGACTTTTTATAAACTCTAATCAGAACAGGATATAGGGAGAAGCAAAGAGATTGGAATTATACTGGTTAAGTATAAACGTCTTCTGTTTGCATATTTTGAGTATTGAACAAAATTAACTCTAATTTCTAGACAAGACCATGGTGGGTAGAAATTTGTATTCAAGGAAATTCTCTTGCAAATGTTCATCAAGTCTTGTGATGAACCATACATGTTACTGGATTTCGCTTTTGCCAGATTAACATAAGGAGTGTCTATTTATTCGTGCCCTGAGTTTAACATTAACATCAGTGAAAATAATGTCCAAAATATTCACATAAATATGAACATTGTGTTCCTCGGTGAAGCCCATGTTTACCCTTCAACACATTTTCTTCTAAAATTTTACTTTCCCCTTTTTCCTCTCACGTTTCTTCTGAGTCAGTGGTCACAGATTAATTTCTGTGCAGCTCTTCTCACACAGGTGTTTGAAATCAAGGGCAGCTCCCAGGCCCCACATTGCTTCGGGATGTAATTTATTCTGCCCCCTGAACTCCAAGCCGGTGTTCTTTCCCGTTGTAGGTTTTGCGGCCACTGAGCTGTGAGTACAAGATGGAAAATGTGACCAGGATGGTGGTGTGTGACCTTGGGAACCCTATGGCGCCTGGAACAAATGTAAGAGAAAACCAGCAGAATGTACCAATTTCCGTCAAATTGAATTTTATAGAGAATTCGTACCGCCCCTCCCCCCTATTAGCACTCATCAACCTAGCACACAGCACCCCAAACAAATTAGGCAGGAAATTACCCAGGTGGAGGAATTTAGCACTATAACCATAGACTGATGATCACAGGTTAAAAATACAAAAAGATGTTGACTTTTACAGGGTTTCTTTTTAGACTCTACATTTATGAGTCTTTTTCAGCAAATCTATGAAGATGTTCTTACTAGATTTTTTTCCTTAAATATTTTTTTTAATTTTATAAAGACTTTCCCCCTTTGAATTAAAAAATAAATACAATGTATGGGGGGTACTTAAAATAACTTAATTTTAGCAAAAAAAAAAACCCTATTATTTTCAGTATAACTTCCTATATAGATATTATTCACAGTATTCATATTTAAATTATTGCCATACTGTAGCTTTTGTGCTGGGTCTGCATTTGAAAAATACCACAGAAAATTGTTGATAGCAAGGGCAAAAAGGTTGATGACTTTCTCCAACATGCTTGTAAAAGAATAGGAGTTATTTGTTTTTCTCCTCCTCCTTTTTTATTTCTGTTTCCAAATTTAAGAACTTCCCACTCAGGACTACTTATGGATAATCAATTTCTTTTATGTAATCATAGTTTAAGTCCACACATAGTAATTTTTTAATAAATCTCATCATGGCAATTATATTACAAAGTCATAAGGCAGGAAAAAAATTCTGAAATCTGAAAATGCTACATAATAAATCTTCCATAAACTGAGCTAACATATTCTTGGATTTAAAGTTAGTGTTCATATTTGTGAATGGTTTGTTTGGGTAATGAAATGGTTTGTTTGAAAAAAATTTGTGAAAAGTTATGATTATATGTAGGTTTGTATTCAAGTGAATTCTCCATGGATTCTAAAGAGTGCTGCTCCTCTGGGCATCCTTTTAAAGGGAGCTCTGCAGTCACTAAGAGCATCCTGTCCTTCCCTGAGAGATCTAGGCACACACTTGCATTTTAAAGAAACTGAGAAGCTTTCCAGTAAATAAATCTTTTAGGCCAGTGCTTCACACAATTACCTGAATATGTGAAACTTTTTTCTCAAATAATATGTATTCCCAATTTATACTTCAGGATATAAACAAGAATAATATAGACTGTATAGACTGTACTATTATACTAATATTGGGTATTTAAAAAAAATGTACCAAGCTGTAGTCCAGTAAACTTACTTTTTGGGTCAAAAACATATTTAAGTGAAAGGTAAATTCCTCTAACAGATTACTATTGGGTCACATGGATTGATTATCCTGTGTGTTATAAACCCATCCCTAGGGAAAGGGGGTACTTTTGTGTTCTTTTATTCAATTTTCAAAACCCCATGAGTCAAGTATTCCTGCAATTTATGGATGAGGAGACTGGGGCACAAAGAAGTCAAATGATTTACCCAAAGTCACACAGAAGTTGAAGACAGAACCCAGATATAAACCAGGCCTAACCACAAAGACCTTACTCTGTCTGGTCTGCAAAACTGTGAGAGGATTTGGATAAAAACTAATGAAGAGCAGATGAGACTTTAAAATGAATCCATGGAAGAGAATGGGATGTCCAAACTGAGATATTAGAACATTTTTCACTCTAATCCTTTTAGTTAGAAGCTAATAAATTCTTTTGCCAGTTTTGAAGAAAAATATCCAACCACCCAATATGATTACCTAAGGACAAATGAAAATGAATTGACATGGCGCCATAGGTTAGCATCTGTAGGTATAGTCACTCTGCCCTTCTCCAGTATTGGTTAAGTGTTAAATATGGACCAGAGTTTGTATAAGGTCATCGATAACAGAGAATAGTCTTGGAGCAAAAACTGGCCACCAGTGTCATTCAAAAAGGAGGGTAAAAATGGCGGTGTGGTATGAACCACAAATGTGTTTATGTGAAAGGATGTCAATCCATTTTACCAGCAAATAATCTTTAAAAGTCAGGGAAGTAAATTGTTTACATTCATTTATCTCCGAGTTCTCTAGTAGGAGAAACCTAATAGCTTTCTTATCTTACCCCTTAATGCCCTTAAACACATCAAATTTTATTGCATTCTGTTTTGTTATAAAAGACTTTGATTTATTTACTTCTTCATTTTGTACTTTTAAAAGACTCTCAGTGAATTGCAGTAAAATCCCAAATAGAAATGCAGCACTAAATCTTTTTTAAAAAAAAAAAATCATAAATCATCAGGAATATTTATCTCAGTCCCAATATTTTCAAAAATTTAATTTCCAAGTGACTTTTAACATAACAAAACATTCAAGGTAGTATTTAGAAGTTTTGCTTCTGATTTTTAAATAGTAAAATCATATTCTTTTAGTAGTTATAATAGAAAATAGTTCAATGCCAATAAAGGTTCCTAACAACTCACAAATTTTCTCTAATAAGAAAATGAAAAACCGATGTGATTCTGCAATCTGTATACAGGGTAAAAATGGGAGTTCATAACCCACTTGAATCAAATGTGTGAAATATGATATGTCAAGAACTATGTAATGTTTTGAACAACCAACAATAAAAATTTTTTAAAAAAGAAAATGAAAAGAGAAAAAAGGAGGGGAGATCAAAAACATTTTTGAAATGAATGTCCAGAGATCTGGTGTTAGGTATGAGTTAAGACCACATGTGCCTCTTATCAATATGACCTTGCCATGCCTTGATTTGTCTTCATCCCTGTGAACCATTCTATACTGAAGACCAATGTAAAGCAGCCTCATTCACAATATAGTACAATTCCCATCATGGATGTGTGCAAACAAGGGCACACTCTCATAATTCTTTTAACAATTTTTACTGCATCCTCCCCTATGCCTCTTCCTAAACTAGAATCTGACAATATAAATATGAAGATACACAATTTCCTTCCAATATGAAAATCAAAATTTGCAACGTCATAGGTTTGAGTTGTGGTAGAGTAATAAAGGAGACTGAGAATGAAGAGGGAAAAATTCTTCCTGACCTGGCCGGTGACTACAGAACTTAAATAACAACTCTAATCCTGAGTTTTGAAGCCTAAGTAGGAGTTCTTCAAGTAGAAAAGGCAGAAAAAGGCTTAAAAAAATATCTCAAAGAAGAGAAAAGAGCATGGGCAATGGCCTGACAGAAAAATTGCTCATTTGGAATTAGAAAGGACTTGCTTGTTACTGGAGCATGAGGGTGCACATGCTTTATAATTAAGATACATCTGGGTTTAAATACCAGCTTTGCCACTTATCAGCTATGATACCTTGGGCAAGTCACAGAGAAATGGGGAAAAACCTACTTGTAGAAAGGTTTGAAGAAAGACGCTGAGATAGTGTAAGTAAAGCTACTAGGATGGTGTTTGACCCTTAGCACATTCCATAAAGTCCAGTGAAACAATGAGGATGATCTATGACCAAAATGATAATTTACTCTTAGAGTATTATTGATTCTTATTAATATGTTTTTATAACTGATTCTATTCTCATACTATAGTAGCTGTGATTCTGGAGTCATTATGCATGGGTTTAAATTCCTGCTCTGTAGTTTATTGCTCTGCACCTGGAGCAAGACACTTAATCTCTTTAATCCTTAGATTGCTATTCATTTAAAAAATGTCAACCACTGTACCTATCTCAGAGTGCTTGTCTTGATTACAGGACATGAGGCACATTAGTAGAGTGCTTGAAAGAATAACATAATTTTATATACATGTTAACTATTATTCCAACTTCCTCATTTTATATTATTGTTTTCTCCATTTTTTAAATCTATTTTCAAATTATAAAACTAATAGAGCAAAAAAATAATAATAAGAGTAGTTTTTTTTAAAAAATGGAAATAAAAGAGGAAAAAATAATCCATACAACCATAACCCTAACCCAACATATTGTTGTGGAATACTTCCCTCCAGTACATGCCCACTCCCATGTGGTAATTTTTCCATACATAGACTTTTTAAAACCCATTACACAAAGAACTTTGTAACTTTTATTATTTGTTGTTCATTATTACATCAAAAGCATCACCCACATTATTGCATTGACCTTACAGCTATAATTTCAACAACTATATAATGTCTATCAAACAGAAGCATCATAGATTTCTGAACCAATCCTCTCATACATTTGGATTGATGCCAATAAATGCATTAGGGAGGTGACATAAAAAGAGAGGGTCCAGGACAAAATGTAGAGTGACCTGAATCTTCTGGACTCCTGAAGTCTGATTCCATGACTTCCTCTCAACTCTCAGCCACCCAGGGCAGAAGCAGATAAAAGGATATTACAGTGACTAAGGTTCGATTTTTGGAGGAATTACTTAGGAAATATTTTCACAGAATAACTTTGTATCCTTTGTGTGTTCTGTTGTTGTTGTCCTTGTTTACAGTATTCTCTGGGCCTCCGGTTTGCAGTTCCACGTCTTGAGAAAACCAACATGAGCATTAACTTCGATCTCCAAATCAGAAGGTTAGACCTTTCGATGCTCACATTATGGACAGCACTCACGAGCAGAGATTCATAGTATCTGCCACTTATAAGCTCTTTTATCTGAAAAATCCTTCTGAAATCAGAACCTAGACTTTCACAGATCAGTTATTCTTTATTTTTCTCAAATTATTTCAGTTTTTTCAACATTTTGGTTTTGACACAGAGACTGCATTTCATAGGCCACATTATGAGATAATCAGATTTTGTCCTGGACACCTCACTTCTCTTCCACTTTCCCACATTCCATGCACATGCCTCCCACCCCTACCACACTCCATAGTCTCAGTACAGCATCAGGTAATTACTGCAAATCTGCAAAAAAAAAAAAGCATAGATTTTGCATGTGCAATTTTGGGGGCAGAACCTTCTCCAGCAATGATAAACTGAGCCACATAGATAGCCATCCCCCTTTTCTAAGGATGATCCTGTTCAAGAATTCAGCTGTAACTTTGTCCTTTCATTGTCTATTCTGTTTGCTCCTTCATGGCCAAAAGTGGTATTTGATAAGCAGGAAGACCCACAGGTAGTGAGGCTGCAGGTCAGGGCTTCCTGGCTATGTACTTCGCCCATTAGCTGGGAATGGAATCAATTTAATGGCTCAAAAGCCATATTAAAAGAAAACAATCTAGGCATGGTGGTACACATGCAGGTGCCTTGTGAAGTAGATAGGTATTTTTGTGTGTGTGGTCTGTTTTATTCAGCTATTACATGACTGTGACTAAAAGACCCAACCAGAACAATTATGGAGAAGAAAAAGTTTCTTTTGGCCTCACAATTTCAGAGATCTCACTGCATAGACAGTAGCCTCCATTCCTTGGGGCTCGAGGTGAGGCAGAACATCATGGCAGAAGAGTGGTGGAAGGAGGCAGCTCACATGATGATCAGGAAGCACTTGCCAGATACAAAATTTATACCACAAATCCATGCCCCCAGGGACCCACCTCCTCAAGCCACACCCTACCTGCCTCAGTTACCACTCAGTTAACCCCCATCAGGGATTAATTCAATGGTTGGATTAAGGTTCTTATAATCCAATAATTTCTTCTCTAAACCTTCTTGCATTGTCTCACACATGAGCTTTTGGTGGATACCTCACATCCAAACCATAATATGGTGTAAAGTTTCAAAACTTCAAAAAACTCTGGTATAGATGCACATATGTGCCTTCCATAGTTATAATTTGTCAACATTTTGAATCCCTGTTCTAAAGATAGAAATGACTACAATTTGGTGCTTAGAATTTGGTTCTCTAATAGCAATGCAATGTGGCTAATCTCTAAATTTATCTTAATATCTTTCAAGAAGTGCCATTAGTATGCGATAACTTTTAGAAAAATTATTCTGTGCACCTGATTACCTTTTAGTACTACATCAATGAAAGGTTTAGAGGTTTTTTAAAATATATAAACTCTAGAAGAGTATAGCATATTTTTAAAAATATGCAACCTATATCACAAAATACCCCTCTTCACATTTTGTGATAGATCTCTTAGGAGGAAGTTATCCTAACTTAGCTTAGATATTCTTTTCTGACTTTACCTAGGTCTTTCTTGAATTTAACTTAAATATTTTCTGCTGAATCTTAGAACATTTTTATTTTCTCCAGATAGCAATGAGATCAGATGGAATGAATGTATTCAAAGAATATCTCTTCATGTTACCAAAAGATTATTAAATTGAGTTTTTATATTGGTAAAACTATGTATTTCCAAAAACGTTCAGATAGTTGTAAATATTTTCAGTTTGGAACTATTATGCTTGTATTACTGAGTTTACAGGGGAAAAGTGCCAAAGTGAAGGACCAACATCACTCTAGACTTTTGTCTGAAGCTTCTATTTCCCTCTATCATTGCCTATGCCATTGATCCTACAGGAGCATGAAGCTTTATGTACTTGGCGAAGGATATATCTCTCATAAAATACATGGCCTTATTTAGGAATAAAGTACCAAGCAAATTCTCTGATATTTCCTCCTTTCTCTTGATTGCAATTATGAATAAAAGAATGGAAGCAAACAGTAGTTAACTGAAGAGGTAAAAGGCAGTAGATGATATTGTAAATGCCACATCCAAATCCACCTTGTAGAGCATCACTTAAGTAATTAATTCAGTAATGAAATGTTGAATTGGACCGAAAATAGAAATGGGTACATACTTTAACATCCCCCTTCATCTAACAATGGATCATAATTATATTTCAGGTCTACTCATGACTCTTTTAACATTACACTAAAAAATAAGAATGCAAATATGCAGAAAGAACTGGAACATAGATAAAACATCAAATTCTCAAAATATATATTATAGAGATAAAATTGTTTGAGAATATTTTTAAAACTCAAATACTAAAAGTATTTAAGAGATGGACATTTATCTGCTTACACTGGCAGGCTCTGAAGATGTAAATAAGAATTGAGATGGGTAGTTTTATATTCAGTTTAACTGCATTCAAACCCAAAATAAATTAAACCAATGCTCTGAAACCTGAACTCTTATAACCATACTTTGATCACCATTACCTGTGCCTAATTCACTTTTCTACAAATAAAAAAAAAGAGAAATGGGCTTTATAAGTTAATAAGCTTAAAATATTTTCTATTAGCAAATATTTGAATTAACGGTCTTTCCATGCCCCTGATCTAAATGACATCAACATTTCCCTCCCTGGGTAGAGAGGTTCTCACACGGCAGTCTCCACATACAAACAGGGTTTTGCAATTATTCTTGAAGTTACTTCCTAAGTAGTGGTGAAATGTACATTATACTGTCTTTGCTGACATCCCAAGGACCACAGAAAAATTTTAAAAGAATGTTAGAAAATAGGAAACAATGGGAAAAAGAAAAATGGCATTTGGGTAACAAAGTGAAAAACATGTTTTTCTGTGGTTTATGCCATAGGACGTAGTCATGTAGAGGAAATCCATCCTTCCTTACATAACTCAGCCTTGTGGCAGTGATGGATCGCTTGTTTGAATGTAGTGGGGGTATTTGTGAGGGACACTTCCTTCCAGGAAGGTTAGAGAAACATCTAAGTTGTATATCAAACCTGGTTCCTTTATTACAAGGAGATCTTATCAACACCCATGGTACTCAGTAGCAAGTGTCATGGCATGCCTGTGTCACAGGGGATGATTCTGACTAACCTACCAGAGGGTTCGGACTCTGACTCTGCCATTGCTCTTGCTGCATCTTAAAACAGCCTCTGACAGCCTCATATTAGACTGAATCTCAAAGACAATTTCAACATTTGACCTTCATTTACATTTTCAGGGTATCATAGTGAATATGTTGTTCTCTAAACTAATTACCAACAAACTCAATGGAATTATTATGCAATAGCTTAAATGATACTTTTTTCATAATTCTGATTTCCACTACTGCAAAGCAGTAATGAACTGGAAATAGAAAAAAAAATCTGGTTAATCTGTGGAGCGAGGATATTTCAATTTCAAAACTAAAGAGTTACTCAATACATTTGGGACCATAAACTCTGCCACAAATAGAATTATTTGGTAATGATTTCTTGGTGATTAGAAATTTGAATCCTGTCTTTGAAAGAAGAAGAGGAGGAGAGGTGAGGAATGAAAAGAAGCTAGATAGAATAGATAATAGTTAAATGAATGGCCTGGAAACTGGAGTTCAAACTTCACTGAAAAAGTTCTTGTAGGCTCCTTCACAAGGTTAGCAGTGATGCTCCATTGCAGGAAATGAGCCTGGCACCTGCCTGTTTATATCTGTTATGTGTTTGCCGGGTGAATTGCCTTATCAGTGTAGACAATGGATCAGGACTTTGCAAAAGCATCATGGGAACAATTCTGTCTCTTCTTCCTTTGAAAACAGAACTTCATCCTGTTCTTTCCAGCTCCCACATTTTGAAAGCTTCAAAATCTAGACAGAAACTACCCCATTCCCATCACCATGGTGTCAAATCTTGTCCCTTAAATCCAAGTGAGATTCAATGATGAACAAAGAGGAAGCTTTTCTTAATGAGACCAGAATATAAATATGACCCATAAGTGGTAATGTGGCCACATCCCAGGTGGCTAAAAGCTGCCTAGTGACTTCAATGATAGCACAGAGGGACAACAAATGTAAATGGCCCAGTGACTGAGCCTCTTGGGAGGTACATTTTATTTTCCTTACAACACTGATTACTTAACACACCTGTTTTTTTGGAGTTTAATTTTCATATCTAATCACATTTGCTTGAGGGAATAAAACAGCAAAATTAAAAATAATTTGGTCACTGTTCAAAGAAATATTATAGTAAACACACACTTTCCAGCTTGAGACTCTTGATGCTTTTCAGAAAGATCCATGTCACCTCTGAATGGCCTGTTTATGAAATGCCCAACTTCCTTGGGTCTCGTTTCTCCTTGCCATTAGCCATGTTTCCAATTCACTCCCCACTCCTCTCCCAGACAGTGAGTATGCCATGAACATACACTTATTTTAACATTAACTTAAGAAATAAACCAAGAGGAAGATAAAATTGCTGCCAAAACAATGTATGGTATGAGGCATTCCAGAGCCAAACACAAATGCTTTTTCAATTAAGTGCTGCTCTGGATTATTCATGCCAGTTCCCCTCTTTATAAGCATGGAAAATCAGGAGTTGACTGTGTTGTCGTTTCCCATTTGATGGGCAGTGAACATGATGCTCAGAGATGCTAAGGAATTTGTCCAAGGTAGAAGCCAGAAAATGAACTCAGCTAAATGCCTTTTTGCTTTAGCCAATGAAACTAAAAAGCGTTGGCTTCTCTAGATCTGTATTGTATTTCCAGATAAAGTGTCTCCTCATGGAAAGTTGTTTCCTTACTGTTGGTCGTAAAAGATCTTAGCATTGCCCTGTACAAATGGTTATGATTTTGTAGAATGAATATATCATTGTTTTCTGAATGATCAGGTTAGGAATGTGTGTTGCTCTTGTGATCACCAGAATGTCTTTTAGGGTCACATAGTGTGTAACACACCTGAGGAAATATATTTAAATAATGTATCATTGTGTTTTAGTTCCAACAAGGACAATCCAGACAGCAATTTTGTGAGTTTGCAGATCAACATCACTGCTGTAGCTCAAGTAGAAATAAGAGGGTAAGTAATAAACAAGACATAAAAATAATATAATAGCATGCAGTAGCAGTAGTGGTAGTATGGCTCCATGTATGTAAAGACTTATGATGAAATACTGGTAAAGATTATATAGAGAGGCTGGGGATATATCTCAGTGGGTAGAGTGCTTGCCTCACATGCACAAGGCTCTGGGTTCAATTCCCAGCACCACACACACACATACCAAAAAAATTATATGAAATATTCCTAATGTATTAGAGATCACAATTTGTTACTAGTTTGCATTCTTTTCTACTCATCACTAACATTCTATCAAAAAATACAGTAAACTTTGTATAATAATTAACTCTACGTATGTCAGAACATCAGTGAATTCCCCAAACTGACAGTTCAACCTATAAAAACCAGTTGATGAGAAGCTAGATAAAATAGACAACAATATGATTGCCTGAAAATAAGGTCACTTTTCAATAATTATTTTAGACACAGTGACAATTTAGCCTCACTCTATCACACATTGAGTTTAATAAATAACTAACTCTCAGGTGCAAGGGTGGATGGAATATACATTCTGTATTTTTCCCTTTGGTCTTGTACTTTGAGGAAGGTGCCAATAAGCAGTCAACTGAGAGACAGGAGGAAAGTGGTCAGTGGACTGGCCAAGTTCTTATCTTGTACAAATATGGAATCCATTGATCTTGTTATGGTAATTCTGCTGTTTTCAGAACAATCAAGGACTTGGTTAAAAAATGTCAACTGGTGTTTTGGACCAATCATCCTTGGGGTTCCAGAATATTGGTTCCCTTCCTTTTCCACAGGTCCTGAATGGTTTACACTCCGCCACGATAACAATGGATTTCTACATTTCCAGAGCCATTCTCCATGGGCCTTCTTATGGCTGTCCCATGGTGCTCTCACAGGGACCCTGCCCAGCTGTCTGGGTACCACTGAGCACCCCCCCCAGTGGATTAAATGATGATGATGATGATGATAACATAATATTATTATCAATACTGCCCAACGTTTATCACCATTTTCTGTGTACTAGTCCATGTATTACATCTTATTACATAGTAGTATCCTAGTACAAATAAAAGAATTATGGTACAAGAATTCAAAGGCTATACAGGAAGAAAATAGCCAGAATATGTACATTGGCAACTTGTCTTCAGAGCTCATGCTCAGGAATGAGCATGCTGTCCTGTCCTGCCTATGAGACAGAGTTTTTTGGGACCCTGTCTATAAAATTTATATATGTATGCTCTGTGATTTTTGTATTCAAACCAGTATTTTTATTTTTACCCAATTTTGTGCACATACTTGTAGTTCATTCATTTTAACTGCACAACAGTCTTACATTGGAAATATAGAACATAATTAATTCATCCATTCTACTTTTGATGAAAATTTGGAACTTTTCTTTTCTCCTTTTTTTACAAACTTTTTCATGCATGTCTTCCAGTACACAATGGACAAATGTCAGCCAGGCGTTATGTTAAAAACTGGAATTTCAGGATCAGAGAGTTTACACCATTTAACTTTACTAAATAATTTCAATCTCTTTTTCAAAATAGTTATGTCAAGTTGCACTCCTACCATAAGTGTATGAGAGTTTTCATTGCTACACATTATCAGATAAAATGGTCCAGTTTTTAATTTTAAGCCATTGATGGATAAGAAAGAATATGTAACTGATAGTTTGATATGCAGCTCCCTATCCTTAAATGAAATTGAGATTTTTTATAGGTTCATGTCTCTTAGTTATTCACATTCAGAAAAATTCTTGTTAATATTATGTACATATTTCTTCTGAAAAGGATTGACTTTTTCTTGTCAATGCACAGAACTTTGTTTCTATTCAAGAATTTAGACACTAATCTATTAATTACATATGCTGCAAATATCTTTTCACAATTTATGGGGTCTGTGGGTTTTTTAAGTCACATTTACTTAGTTATAAATTATATACACTAAAATTCAGCCTTTTGGGAGTCCAGTTTGAAGAGCTATAAAACCATAAAAACTTTCAATATAGAACAGTATCATCACCCCAGTAATTCCTATAGATTCTTTTCTAGTCAGTCCTTCTCCTGCACTCTGGGAATCTTGATCTATTTTTTTGTCACTGTATTTCTATCATTTCCAGAATGTCACATAAATGGTCTCATTCATTCAGAGTACACTTGGCATAACGAATTTGAGAAGCATCCATTTTCTCACCTGTATCGGTAGTCTGCTTCTTTTTTTGCTGGGAGGTATTCCATTATATGATGTCCTGCAAGGTGTTTGTTATATGGTGAACATATAAGTTGTCTATAGTTTGGGGCTGTTAAGAATAAAGCTGCTATTAGCATTCACAGCCAGGTCCCTGTTGAGAATTTTGTTTTCACAAATGGATATACTGATTTCTTCAGGATGTATATGTTTGTAAGAAATTGCCCAACATTTTCCAGAAAGGTTATGTCATTTCCATTTTGAATTCTCACTAGCAATGGATGAGAGTTCTCTAGTCATGTTCATCTTAGCCACCATGTTTTGTTTGTTTATATTTAGTCACTCTAATAAATGTGTAGTATATCTCCCTGAGGCTTCATTTTCATTTGCTTAATGATTAGTTGTATTGAGCAATCTTTCAATGCCTATTTTCAACTCTTTTTTTGATAAAGTGTCTCAATTTTTTTTATTATGTGATTGTTTGTCTTTTTCTTACTGAGTTGTAGAAGTTCTTTACATATTCTAGATAGAAAATCATTCATCGGTTACATGTCCTGAAAACATTTTCTCCCAGTCTAAGGTATGGCTTTATATTTTCTTAGCTGTGTTCAAACAAAAATTTCTAAAGTTTGCATGAAATCCAATTGATTAATTTTTTCACATTTTGTGCTCTTTGTATCCTTAGAAATATTTTGCCTTTCCAAAGTCACAAGTATTTTTATCCTCTGTGTTTTCTACCAGAAGTTTTATAATCCTAGATTTTACATTTAAGTCTCTGATTAATTTTAAGTTAATTTTGTATTTGGTGTGAGGTAAGAGCTGAAGATTGTCCATTAATTATGAATCCACCAAACAGATTGATCCATTGATGAGATTAGAGCCCTCATGATCCAATCATCTTCAAAAGACTCACATGTAAACACTGTTGCCTTGGAGATCAAGCCTTCAATCTATGAGCTTTTGCGGGGCAGGGGGGCAGGGCATATCAGATCCAACCCATACAGTACTATTATTTTCCTATAAGACTTTCAGTAGCATTCTAAAATTTTGACGTTAAATTTTCATTGTAAATCAATTCAAAATATTTTTAAATTTCTTTTATGATTTCTTCTTTAAGTCATGAGTTGACTTATGGGAAAATATTTGTTTGATTTAGATTTTTGGAGCTAATCTAGATGTTTTATTTTTGTTGATTTCTGTTTCTGTTCTAGCTCTTGATGAGAAAAAAACACTGTTTTTAAAAGACAAGAAAACATAAGCAATTTTTTTTACTATTATATTTTTACTTTTTAAGGTATTTGGAATTAAACCAAGGGAAGCTCTACCTCTGAGCTACATCCCCAGCCTCCTCTTTTTTTAGATTAATTTATTTAATTTTTATTTCAATTTGTTATATATGACAGTAGAATGCTTTACAATTCATATTACACATATAGAGCACAATTTTTCATATCTCTGGTTGTATACAAAGTATATTCACCCCATTCATGTCTTTATACATATACTTAGGGTAATGATGTCTGTCTCGTTCCACCATCTTTTCTACGCCCAGCCTCCTCCCTTCCCCTCCTACCTGTTTGCCCTATCTAGAGTTCATCTAATCCTCCCATGCTATGCCTCCCAATCCCACCATGAATCAGCCTTCTTATATCAGAGAAAACATTCAGCATTTGGTTTGGGGGGATTGGCTAACGTCACTTAGCATTATATTCTCCAATTCCATCCATTTACCTGCAAATGCCATGATTTTATTTTCTTTTATTGCTGAGTAACATTCCGCTGTGTACCACAGTTTCTTTATCCATTCATCCACTGAAGGGCATCTAGGTTGGTTCCACAATTTAGCCATTGTGAATTGTGCTGCTATAAACATTGATGTGGCTGTGTCCCTGAGGTATGCTGTTTTTAACTCCTTTGGGTATATACCGAGGAGTTCGATAGCTGGGTCAAAAATGGTGGTTCAATTCGCAGTTTTCCAAGGAATCTCCATACTGCTTTCCAGATTAGCTGCACTAACTTGCAGTCCCACCAGCCTTTTCCCCCACGTCCTCTCCAACACTTTTGGTTATTTGTATTGTTAACAGCTGCCATTCTGACTGGAGTGAGATGAAATCTTAGAGTAGTTTTGATTTGCATTTCTCTAATTGCTAGAGATGTTGGACATTTTTTCAAATATTTTTTGATTGATTGTATATCCTGCTCTGAGAAGTGTCTTGGCTCATTTATTGATTGAGTTATTTATTTTTTTGTTTTGTTTTGTTTTTTGATGTTAAGGTTTTAAGTGCTTTATATATCCTAGAGATTAGTGCTCTATCTGATGTGCTTGAGGTAAAAATTTGCTCCCATTCTGTAGGCTCTCTATTCACCTAACTTATTATTTCTTTTGCTGAGAAGAAGCTTTTTAGTTTGAATCCATCCCATTTATTGATTCTTGGTTTTAAGTTTTTCACTATAGGAGTCTTATTAAGGAAGCTCGGGCCTAATCCGACATGATGGAGTTTGGGGCCTACTTTTTCTTTCATTAGGTACAAGATCTCTGATTTAATTCCTAGGTCCTTGATCCACTTTGAGTTGAGTTTTGTGCATGGTGAGAGATAGAGGTTTAATTTAATTTTGTTACATGTGGATTTCCAGTTTTCCCAGCACCATTTGTTGAAGAGGCTATCTTTTCTCCAATATATGTTTTTTGGTGCCTTTGTCTAATATGAGATAACTGTAATTATGTGGGTTTGTCTCTGTATCCTCTATTCTGTACCATTGGTCTACAGATGCCAATACCATACTGTTTTTGTTACAGTTGCTCTGTAGTAGAGTTTAAGGTCTGGAATAGTGATGCCACCAGCTTCACTCTTCTTGCCAAGGACTGCTTTGGCTATTCTGGGTCTCTTATTTTTCCAGATAAATTTCATGATTGCTTTTTCTATTTCTATGAGCAATGTCATTGGGATTTTGATTCGGATTGCATTGAATCTGTATAGTACTTTTGGTAGTAGGGTCATTTTGACAATATTATTCCTGCCTATCCAAGAACAAGATAGATCGTTCCATCTTCCAAGCTCTTCTTTAATTTATTTCTTTGGCATTCTGTAGTTTTCATTGTAGAGATCTTTCACCTCTTTTGTTAAGTTCATTCCCAAGTATTTTATTTTTTTGAGGCTATTATAAACAGGGTGATTTTCCTAGTTTCTCTTTCTGAGGATTCGTCACTGATTTACAGAAATGCCTTTGATTTATGGGTGTTGATTTTATATCCTGCTACTTTGCTGAATTCATTTATTAGTCCTAGAAGGTTTCTGGTGGAATTTTTTGGGTTCCAGCACTCTCTTTTACACCTTTTTTTGGAGACAGGATCTCACTAAATTCCACAGCTTGAACTAAGCAATGCTTCTGCCTCAGCCTCTTAAATTGCCAAGATTACAGGTATTCACCACCATGACTGGCACTATCTTATTTTTATATCTTTTCAAAATTTTCAGCTATTATATGTGAACTTCTATCTTCTTCTTTAAGCTTGGCTTAGCTTAATTTGGCTAACCAAAAATAAGTGGGAAGTGTTTAGCAATTCCAAAATAAATTTAAAGTTGGGAAATATTTTTATTTAATAAGTCATAACTCAATCCAAAGCTTAATGGATCTGTCTTTATTTTCATATATTTATTTTATGAGATGCATTTCTGCCATCACTTACAGTAAAAATAAAAGAAGAAAATTTCTATTCAATTGTGCCAGTAATCCAAACAGTTTATTAAAGTTAGTTTTCTCACATGGGTACAGTTATTTTAATTGTTACATTAATGTCCAAAGTCTGTTCTCTAAGACAGTATTGAAGTTCTTTTGGACTATTTTATATAGTAAAACTCTTTCCTCTGAATATGCAGCAAAAATATTTGTTCCAGTGTTTATTTCTTCAAGGAATGAACAGTTGCTATGCTAAACACCTTCCATGTTCAATCTTAAGAAAAATTTTATTTTCTTTTGTCCAATAGTATTCATCTGAACATATTTTATCACATGCTATCTTCTATAGTATTTTTTCCTTAATTTACTGTTGCTCTTACAGTTTTAAAAATAAACCAAAATGGATTTTTGTTGAAGCTGAAAATTGTAGATAACCACTTCATTCGTTTCGTAGCTAGATAACACCAACATTGACTTTGGCCCAATTTATATGCCATTTGTTGGGACAAAGGATCAATTTAGCATAGCTCTGTGAGAAGTAAATTTGGCCACTAGAGACATCAAAACATATATTGAGCTTATGAAAAGATAAATTTCAGGATTTGTGAAATAATCAGAATAGGATGGGTTTGTATTAGGAAGGATCATGATCTAACCAAGGTCTATATAGGATACTGTCCACAGCATTGTTCAGACAATAAATGAATGTCTTTGCTATTTGAAAGTAATAGGATTTCAAAACAGAGTTCACAAAATACTACCAGACCCTCAGACTTGAACTTCTGGACAGCATACATACTTTAACCTGTCAAAAACCTAGTTCCTTTATTCCAGAAAAGTTTCATTTCAGGAAAATTAGGTTAATATAAAACACATACCAAAAATTCTTATAGCAATTTATTGAATTAACCCCAAACTGCAAACAACCCAAATTTCCTTCAACAGGTGAATGATAAATGAACGGTGATACATCCATATCATAGAATATTATGAATTATTGATAGATGGACAACTTGAATGGGACTCAGAATTATACAAAGTGGAAAAAGCCAATCCCAAAAGGCTCTCTACTGTATGTTTTCATTTACATAACATTCTTGAAATGACAGAATTGTAGAAATGTGGAACAGATTAGTGGATGTCAAGAGAGAAAGGGAGGATGGGGACACAGGGAAATAAGTGTAGCTATGAAAGGCTTTCTTTGTGGAAATAAAAAAATGTTCTGTATCTTAACTAAATCAATGTCAATATTCTGGTTGTGACATTATATACAATAGCACACCTTGTTTTAGAAGATGTTACCATTGGGGGAGATTGATTTGTGGGTATAAGGGATTTTTTATATTATTTCTTATAAATTGCATGTGAATCCACATTATCTCATAATGAAATTTAATTTAAAAAAAAAACTATTCCTTGCTTCCAATTCCCTTCTGATATCCAATGCTACAATTAACAGTACACCAATCTTTTTACTAACTGTGGATCTCCAAGGATAATGCTCTAGCCTCTATTTTAGAAGGGAGGAATATTCAACAGATGTAGTTAGATTACTGCACAGGCTGCTCATTCCAAGAAAATTAGAATATTGTATTTTTTTCTTGATGATTTGCTTTCTTCTTTATAAAAAGCTTCATGTTGAAACAATAGTGTGCCACTGATTTACTTGGGACCCATTCTTTTCCATGGTTTCCCCAGCTTTTAATCAGTCTTCAATGGATAAATAAATAAACCATACTGTTATGACCCTTTTTAATGTTTATTTTTCTGTGCTCCACGATAAATTATATTTATTCATACATTTCTACTTAAGTTTTGTTACAGAGCCCTGACAGGAAGTTAAAGTTGTGTTTACTAAATATCATTGCAACTTAGTGGCCCCTAAAGTCCACATGAGTAGGCAAGCTGTAGTCCTCACCTGCAGCTCACCCATTATTCTCTGTACACCAGTTTTCCTTTTGTGTATAAAATGAAAAGTTTTGATTACATTGTCTCCATAGTACCCGTTAAGGTCTAAAAATTTGATTTTGTAATCCTAGAGAATTTATAACCAGTCCTATAGGATTAAAAACCATAAGAGCCAAAATTTCAGAGAAAATGTATTCAGGTCTATGTTTGTTCTCTATGAAAAAAAAAATTTCCAGAGATGCACAATAATGAATGTTGAACATGAACTCCCCTCTCTATTGCCAAGCTGAGAATAAAGTAAAGATTTGGGTAGGGAAGCTGGCAAGGCCTTTGGGAATGGAACTCATGATCTCTGAGATTCTATCTGATGAAAGCAACACACCATGTCCTGTGCTCTTCTCCCCACTATATCCCCAGGTTTGAGCATAACATGATTTAATCAAATCAAGCAGGAAAAGAGAACACAGCATAATGACAAGAACAGGGCATGATGACAAGCCAATTTGAATAAGTGATTTTTGAGGTGTCAGCACAGCATAGCTGAGCCCTACACTTCTTACTTAACAGTTACATATTAAGGACATGCAAAGGGACTATAAATTTACAATCTAATAACATTTTGTGGGTTGCCCATTTTGAAATGCCCTTCTCCCACCCTAGAAAACAATGCACCCAAATTAACTTTGACCACAAGCATTGGAGATGTTTTCCAATTGTCTGTGGTATACAACCCAAACAGTTTATCATAATTTTCAAGATGAAGCAATACAGACATACTGACTTTAAGTTATTTGCTTTGGGTCATAATTTAACACAATAAGTTGTACTTTCTACCTTGGGAAGAGATTACCCCCAAGGAGGAGAAAAACCAGTAACCTTTAAATTTCCTAGAGACTGTAGTAATTATTGGATATCCCTAAAATGGCATTTGGGACTCACCCTTGCATTCTCTACTCTAGAACTCAATCATGCTTCATTTTGTTCTGGCTCTAAACCTGGTCTGGTGAGAGGTCTGATTGCATTCATAGGAAACTGAAAAAAATACCTAGGAAAAAGGAATATACAATGACTGCTTTCTATTCTGAAGTCTTAAACCAGAAACAGTATTTCTTTACAACTGGACATCTATCACAGAGGATTCTAGAAATTTACACACACACACACACACACACACACACAGAGAGAGAGAGAGAGAGAGAGAGAGAGAGAGAGAGAGAATCTCACTTTGCAATATGACTTAAAGCAAGGATTATATAATCTTTAAACACAGAAACATACACACACAGGATGGATGGATGGATGGATGGATGGATGGATGGATGGATGGATGGATAGAATGATAGGTAAATGGACAGATGGATGCATAATATTCAATTACTCCTCTCAAGAATGCTCTCTGCTATGCCTCCTGGTGTCCAAGGATGAGGTGCTATAAAATAGTTGATCTCTGAATAGGAACAAATGTTTCAAATCCTCCACTAATTCCTTCAGTCATTTTGTTGAACTTCACTTCCAGTGTTTTTCCTTGTAGACAAATATCTTTTGAAATAAATTGAAAGCCACCTGCTTTGTCTGATGACAGTGCAGTGTACACTAGTGAAACATTCCTCCCCTGGGCCATCAGTAGCAATTAACACAGCACTCCATATTTCAGAGTATCCCACCCTCCGCAGATCATTCTGCCCATTCATAACTGGGAACCGGAAATGGAGCCCCACAAAGAAGATGAAGTTGGACCATTGGTGGAGCATATTTATGAGGTAGGTTTTTTTTTTCCCCCTTTGCACTGGGAATTGAACCCAAGGATGCTTTATCATTGAGCTTCATTCCCAGAGATTTTGTTTTTTTGAGACAGGATCTCAATAAGTTGTTGAGGACCTCACTAAATTGCTGAGGCTAACCTCAAATTTAGATCCTCCTATGTCAGCCTCCCGAGTTTCTGGGATTACATGCATATGCCACTGTACCCAGCTGGGTAACAATTTTCTATTAGCTGTTTTCTAAAGTGTGGCCCTAAGCTCATCTGATAGTGAAGTTGTATTAGGGTTTTATTTTTATGTTCTTTATTAACAAACATACAGCATTTTAAAAGACACCAATCCAAGTTTTGAGCTTTATATACTATTTAGATTCATGCTTTTATGCTATCACATTTCAGTGGGTGGTGGGAGATGTTCTGGGCACTCACAAACATGGTCACTTCTCCTTGGTGGTGAGAGCCATTACATGGTAAAAAATATTTTATCTTCTTACTGTTTTTCTTTATTTAATTGCTCTTTGTTTGCTCTCTTTTTAATATTTGAATAGCCTATACATAAAAATGTCTAACTCCCTAGACTCTCTTTCATTTCAGATAACCTTAAAACCCACCCATTGATGGTCGCCAATTAGAAGGTGCCAGATAGAAAACTTTATTAATTTTTCTTGTACTAAAAAAATGTACATGAGATATAATACATGAGATGGGTGTGTCGCAGACATCTAAGAATAAATTTATTTTTCATTCAAATAACCTGATTAGAAATTAACAACTTATTTTGAAGTTTTAAGTAGTCTGTTGATTAGTAAAATATTTTCCAGAAGCAAATAAGCAAAACATGAAAAGAACCTGATGTTCTTTTCCCATTTTAAGTCTTACATTGTGAACAAAGTAAAGATTTATTGACATGGAGCTATTTAATTTTTTTTTTTTTTTTTTTTTTACAATTAGAAACCAACACATAGTAAAGGGTTAGTTTATTCATTGTTCAGCTTTTTGGTTTGGTTTGTTAATAAAGTTAAGGCAATTAGTGGAGAGTAGTTATTCCTTTTCAAGAGTATAGAAAGTGAATTTTGATAAAATGAAGTTCTAAGATGTTTTCTGATTGAGGTACCTTCTCGAGAGTGGTAATGCCTTATGTTCTTTTCCTATGTAACTTATGCCATCAATTCAATGATTCTAGCTTTGACTTTCATCTCAAGCTACAGGGTCACGAATAGCATTCTCTCAGGGCAACTATAAAGCCATTTCCAAACTGAAGAGCTGTTTCCATAAGTGGGGGGAAAGCCTCAAGTCCTGAGTAGGATTAGCCTGGAAACCTCTATTATCTGCCCAAACTGCAGCTCAGGTTTGCAAGCCCTGTCCAGAGCTGGATCAAAGTGTGGCCCTAAGCTCATCTGATAGTGAAGGGATAACCCCGTCCCAGTGGCATTCAGATCAAGAACCTCACCAAAAAAATGAAAAGCTGTCAAATAATTTATTAAATTTGTGTGTGCCTGTTTCTGCTCAAGAAAGTTGAAACTTTATAGTTTGCAAAAAACACTCAGACTCAATCATTCCCAGGGTAGTGCTGTTTCTGATCTTAGCATAAAGAGATCATAAAAGTTTAGGGTAATTACCAGCAGTGCCAAAAGCAATCATCAAATGTTTCTTACATGCTAATCTCATGTCTCATAATATACGGTACCAATGAATGCCATACTTCTTTGATAATGTCAGCTAAATAGGCCACCTAAATAAGCAAAAAAAAATTCTTGTTTCATAGAGCATGATAATTATCAGAACTGTGGGGCTGAGGGGGGAAGATCCTTGTTAACTTTGAAGTGAATTTCTAAGTCCATGATAAATCTAAATATGCTTAGTGTTTTTGGCAAGCTATTTTGTGTACTGTGAATATGGGATTTGTGTGTTAACAACATCCATCTCTTTACTCAATGTGGCCTTTTTTTCCTTGGGATTTGCTGATTAAAACAAAAGTAGCTCAGCTTTGAAATGTGCAAAATGAACTGTAGTGAACACCGGCTGGCTTTTGCCCTTGATGGATAACCATTTTCCAGAGAGTAAAAGAGAGTGCATCACATATGGTTGCAATTGACAAGTAGTCAGGGAACAAAAGGCAGATTTCAAATATAAAGAAAAAATCAGTAGGTTTTGAAAGCATTTAATTATAATTGCATTTCTAGTACTAATAATACAAATTCAAGGTAACCATTGCAATTATCAGACATGGTTAATATAGGTTGGGCTGGGCAAATATAGGTTGGGCATGCCTATTCTGAAAATCAAAAATGTTTTCCAAAAACCTAAACTTTTTAAGACCTGACATGATATCACAAGTAGAGAATATCATACTTGACCTCATGTGATGGGTCACAATGAAAGATTACGTTTAGGTTTCAGGTGAATACGAATTATCAATGAATTTTGTGTCTAGAGTTCAGTCTCATCCCCAAGATATCCCATTATATAAGTGCAACATTCCAAAATCCCAAACACTTCTGGTCCCAAGCATTTTGGGTAAAAGATGTTCAATCTGTATGATCTTCAGTGAAGAAATCCACTTTCAGAGCTTCACAGACCAGACCAAAGAGTTTTTTCTAAACACTATCACATCACGCTTTCAGAGTTCCTGATTCCAATATGGACTTTTTTCTTCTTTTTCATATTTGCTAGAGTTATTATCATGATGACTTACAACCAATAGCACATAGGTACAGGTCGACGGAGTTGGATTTCATATCCCCACCTTGAACTGTACCATTCCATAATCTGTCACTTGCTTACAGCTGCACAATATTGGACCAAGTACCATCAGTGACACCATTCTGGAGGTGGGCTGGCCATTCTCTGCACGGGATGAGTTTCTCCTTTATATTTTTCATATTCAAACTCTGGGACCTCTTCGGTGTCAAACAAGTCCTGATATCAACCCACAAGATATAAAGGTAAGAGTCTGGTCTAATCATAGCTTTATATACTTTTTATAGTAAGGAAAAAGTAAAAATGGCTGATTGTTTAAAATTAAAATAGCACAGTAATTTTATGTTGCCTCAATGATCATTGATCAGAGCTTTCCTTTTTAGTTTTCCAATTAAGCACCAAATTTAAATGTCACTCCTAAAAAACTTAAATTTTCCTAGGTTTTATTGCTCATAGTAACTTGTGATTATTTAGCCCATTTCAATATGCATCTTTTATGTAGGGTTTGATGAGCAGCATCACCAAATCAAAATCATTAATAGATATGTAATGTTTTGGAGAATTAGTAAAAAATTCTATTTTTGAAGTCTTTTTGGTATATTTCCATAAGACACAAGCATCTTTGCCAGAAAGGGCTCTTCCAGCTGTTGCCAATAGCAAGTGGTAAAATGCAAGAATTTGCCAAAGGCTTCTCTACTCCCTGAAAACCCCCAGACTGGAAGCTTATGGAGAAACCTAAAGCAGCAGTGTGCTGCATCTCTTAAATGCTTCCAAATCACCTGGGGATCTACTGAAATGCAGGGTCTGGAGGACCCTCACATTCCACCTCTCTGCAAGCTCCCACCTCCTGTGCACGTGATGGTCTGCTGGAGTTCATTAACAAGGAGCTCAAGTGTCCAAAGAGCTGATCCCATCCAGATTAAGATCCAAATTTGGCTTAGGTTCCTTTTGGGAAGGAAAGAAACGAATTAGCATAAGCCCTAGAAAATGTCACATTTGTATGAAAACAAACAAAACAAAAAAATTGGTTAATCAGATGGTGTCCTCAGAAGACAATGTTATTTAAGAGCAAATATTCCCTTAGTAGCTACAGGAACACAGTAACTATGGGGCAAGGGCAGGTTTCCTGAAGTATTTGACTTAACCATCTGGGGCAAAGGGTAGCTTTGACCCTGGGCCCAGGCATTGGGTCACTGGGAGTCATAATAGGCTTTCTGTGTCAACCCATATGCCTCCTTATTCAAAGACAGGAAGACAAAAAGGAGACTCAATGGTAAAGGACTTGTGGGGCAACAGTCTATTTCTTCATGGAGAAACAATAAATAAGGCCACTGGTATTCCATAAAGTTATTTAAAATACTTGCTCCCTAGGATTCCCCCCTCCCCATTTCCTCTTTCTTCACTCTTCATTGGGATAATTTTAACATCCTAAGAGACTGTAGCTCCTTATACAATAATGTCTTCAAATATTGATGTATAACATTGAAGTATTTCAAACTTTTTCATATTCTTCTTTTTAAATTAAAATTTTTATTTGTTTTAATGACCTTGACATATCATACATTTGAATCAGATGGGATATAATTTCTCATTTTTCTGAGTGTACAGGTTGCAGAATCATATTGGTCATGTAGTCACGTATATACACACAGTAATAATAATGTCTGTTTCATTTTACTATTGCATATTCTATTCTGTATTTTTCATGTACTATATTTTGTCATGGATTCTTAAAGCACATGATAATGCGGAAAACTTCTCTCTCTGAGTGCAATGTTTAGTTTATATCTGACACTATTTATATATGTTTGTATATATTGTGTAACTTGTTTAATGTTCACTATATTGGTTTGAGTTATTTTTTTTCTTTGTGGCAATTAAACAATCATTTACAGTGACTGGAATAGTACTAATAGATAACTTGCTCAAATGTTGACAGATTCATGAAAACCAAGTGGTAGTATACACTAAGCACCTGGTATCCAGGACTTCCCACTTATTCTGTACATACTCATTGATTTTCATTAAGAACCTGTCCATAGCTAGAAATTTTTTTAAAATGCAACTTCTGCTCATTTTCTAAAGTTCTAAACTCCTAAAAATGAATATAATATTTGGTAACAAAATTGCAACAGATCTCTAAAGTAACTAATTAGAATAATATATGAATTCTTAAAATTCTGAATTCAAGAAAAGGTTGAAACAACATTACTTAAAGGTTCTCAAAGTATGTCTACCTATATTTAATATATGCCCTGAAAGTCTAAAAGACTTTTTATCAATAAATAGAAAATAAAGTGGATAACCAGCATATTTCAAACCAATGGCTATAAACAATTGAAAACATTTGAAAATTTTTTTCTCTTAAGATATTAAATAATTTCTTGGTCAAATTGCTACTAATTCACTTGGCAATTTATTTCTTCCTAGAGAATGGAAAGATAAACTGTATTTTCTGTCTTAAATACAAAGTAGAAATTAGTGAAAAGGAAATTGTAGTTATATATATGTTCTTATATATGTTCTGAAGTTATATATATGTTCTTATCTTCAGCACAATAGGCAT
This sequence comes from Urocitellus parryii, assembly GCF_045843805.1. NCBI lineage: Eukaryota > Metazoa > Chordata > Mammalia > Rodentia > Sciuridae > Urocitellus > Urocitellus parryii. Next base: position 58,162,738 of record NC_135539.1, on the reverse strand, counting down.
CAGACATTTCTGATTTTTTAAAATAATTTTTTATAACTTTATTTTATTTATTTATTTATTTTTATGTGGTGCTGAGGAAAAAAAAAAAAAAACCCAGCACCTCACTAGGCAAGTGGTCTACCACTGAGCCACAACCCCTGCCTGACATTTCTGATTAATATCAATTTTAAATTCTTGCATCAAAGCTAATTGCTGGTTTGTTTTTATTTGTTTGTTTGTTCTGTTTTTTTAACATGGTATAGAAAGTTTTGTTTTTTGGTAAGAAGCAGAGAAAGCAGGTTTAGTAAAAGGACCAGGGAGGCAGAATTATACTTGTTAAAGCAAGAATCAAATCCCAATATTCAGGCTTGATTCACCCAGGAGTAAGTTACAATTCCTCCTACTTATGCTATGGAGCGAGTGTGTTCTGTCCCCTCCAAAACTCATGACAAAATTTGGTCCTCAGGGTAATGGTGTTGAGAGGTTGTGGGGCTTTCATGAGGACTTTGATTCACAGGAGCTCTGCCGGCATGAAAGGGATGAATGCTGTTCTTTCAAGTTAGTTCTCCGTAAGGGGTCCCCTAATGTGGCCGTAAGCCGTTAGTAGAAGCGGTTCCTCCACTTGCTCTCGCTTCCTCTCTCCATGGGACTCCTTCCATTCTTCCTCCATGAAGCTGCACAGGTGCTGGCTCCGTGCTCTTGGACACCCCAGCCTCCAGAGCATGAGCTAAAATAAATTTTCTTTTATAAACTCTCCAATCACAGTTATTCTCTTTTAGCAATAAAACGGACTAAGACCATTTGCTGTACAGTTTCTTTATAAGGAGAAGGACAGGTGGTAAGTGCTTCTGACACATCTGTGTTTGCGAACAGTCCAGTTTCCACACATCCTTCTGCCTCCTGAGGATGTTCCACACACACTGGACCAACCCTCCAGATGTTCCATGGCCTGACATAGAGAACCTTCATAGAGAAGCCAAGGGATTTTCACAATTCTCTCACCACATTCTCCTCCTCAGCCACTCAGTTGATTTCCCTTCAACCAAATCCCTTTCTCCAATGTTAGACACGCATCTTAGCCAATTTTGTCTTAGCCAATTTCTTTCTCCCATGTATATTCTTACTTTTGCTCAATTATTACTGAAAAGAGACCTCTCCTCTCAGCCCTTTCACAGATTTCTAAAAAAATCTTATCATAAAAAAGAAACTATCCAGATTTTCTTAGAAGCATCTTCTAGGCCACCCACTTCAAGGAACCAGTGCCACCAATCTAAAACCTTTGAAATGTCCCAGATATCGCTTAGAATCTCTACAAAGCTTCCGCAGACTTTCTCATTTTCCTCCGATTAAACTTATTTCCACCTAAATATCAGCATTCAATATCATATACTTAACACAATGAGTTTTTTTTACCCTATTTTTTAAATTATCCATATGGCCACAGTCCTGGATACTATTATTTTTATTGCAAATACACAGTTTTATGGCATCAAAACCATATTGAGGCTTAAGTAGGCTTTTTGTGGACTGGCTTGAGAACTGAACTACCATTCGAAACATCATTTCTAAAGAGAAATGCATTCTGAATGCCAAACATCCAGCCCAAAGCTTTCTGAAATCCAACCCATCTACAAACTGAAGAAGTGTTCCAAATGCAACATGAGGCTCAAAGTCTTCTCACATAAGCCTCAAAGTCCAATAAGCCCCTAACAGAGTTCAGTTTTTATAACAGTAACTGGTAGAGTTTGGTTATCCCCCAAATTACCCAAATGTCCCCCAAGTTTGAGGAAGAAACACTAACAGCATGAACTTTCTAACCTGTGACTGCTTTAGGAAACAATGGGCCAACTTATCAGCTCACCCACACCTTGGCTGCTCAAGTTGGAAGCATCAGTCACTGAGTTGGGGTGGGGCAAGAGTGACCACACACAGATGCTGTTAGAAGTCTGTGTACTTTTTTTTATTTGAATGCCTGCCCCCCAGCAGGCTTCGGTGAGACTCATTCAACTTGATTTGCTGACACTGTTCAAATCTCAGAGTCTGAGGTAGGTAGAAATATGGGTGATAATGGGGTTCAGGAGAAGATGAGCTATGCACACCCTCATTTTCCTATCTGAGAAAACCAAGACCCAGCCAATGTCCGCATGGTGGTCCAGAAGTGCCTTGGGCTCACTCCCTCCTGCTTTCACGCTGGCCTTCTGTGACATGGTTGCTGCCCTTAGGTTTCTGTTCCCCCAGGATGGCTTCCACCTCCTCAGATTCATTCACCCGCCGTCTGTGACGTTAGGGACATTAGCAGACATCCATGCAGGTTCTGCCTCCAGCCTTCACCATCTTAGGTCAGAGGAAGAAGACTGTCATGTGGCAATTTCTTCAGATTCTACCATTCAAAACATTCTGAAACATTCAACTGTCTGCAGCATTCAGACCAATCCATTAAATCTAATTTGTTCCAGATCCTTCTTGGAATCAGATTTTAGAGTTGAGTAAAGTATTTCTCAACTATACTCAAGGCAGTAAAATAATTATTTCAAACTATCAATTTTGTTATTTTGGTGGACTTTATCCTGGGGTTTGGAGAGGCCTTCAAACACACTATGATCTTTTTGATAAGATGAAAATGTAAAATCTACTAAGGAACCAAAAATTTCATAAAGAGTAAAGGGATTTTTTTTTTCAATTTGGCAAGATTTTGTAATAAACAGTGAGAGAGAGAGAGGAAAGACTAAGGAATGTGAGGCTGTACCTAAGAGAGAAAGATGCTCAAATGTAACCTGTGTTAAGATCACAGCACATTCTGGGTCTAACTTCAAGGAAGAAGAATCCGGAGATCAAAATGATCTGATGGAGACTACACTGGAGAGAGTATAATGTTAAGAGAAAGCCCACACTGTTTATAAGAATTGTCTTTAGGGCCTGGGAAGCAGGAGGTTGCCGCTGAGAACTAGGCTTTTCAACAACACCAATCCCACAGGAAGCCCAAATTACAACCAGATAGCACAAACATGGATTGCAGAGACACAGAACCAGTCCATTTGTCAAGGATTATAGCCCTGCAAATCGTTTTTTAGAATCAAGTGGGCCTGCAGACAGTGGCTTGGCAAATTTGCATAGTTTTGTCTTATCCTTATGAGTACTTTCTTCTTGCCTAACTGCCGCCGATTACTGGTTCTCATTAATTCAGAAGGCAGTGACCCCTGTCAGTTCTCAAACAACTCTCCTTCGTTCTCTCTCTACTTAAAAATCAGGCAAAAAGGAAGATCATTTCTTCTTTCTCTGTGTTAGCTACTGATTTCTTTTTATTCTTTTTTTTAATCATTTTGAGGGCCTTAAATATTTGCAGCTCCAATTTATTTCATAGCCAGGGCATTGTTTGATGTCTGTTACTTGCCCTGTAATATGCTCAGGCTTCTGCTACAAGCTCTCCTTCTTGTGGGGGTAAGGGGTGGTGTATTCAAGAAAGCAGTACTGAATTTAATTTTCTTCTCTTCCAACTGTGATGCCATAGTGACAGCCACTAGATCCTGGGTTTGTCTTCTCCATCCTATCTTATGTGTGCTTTCTTCTGAGAACCCTGCCTCTGGCAGAGGAATTTATTCACCTTTTACTCTTTATATATATATATATATATATATATATATATATATATACACACCGGGATTGAACTCAGGGGTGCTTAACCACTGAGCCACATCCCCAGCACTTTTTTGTATTTTATTTAGAGTCAGGGTCTCAGTGAGTTGCTTAGCACCTTGCTAAGTTGCTGAGGTTGGCTTTGGGCTCGAAATCCTCCAGTCTCAGCCTCCTGAGCTGCTGAGATTACAGGTATGCACCACTGCGCCCCACTCACCTTTTACTCTTAACAGTGCCTGTAGGTCAAATCCTTGGCCACCAAAGAAATATACCCCTTGGGTCCCATTTCTTTTTGTCTATCTTCTCTTTGAGATAGCCTTCAGGTGTGTGTGTGTGTGTGTGTGTGTGTGTGTGTGTATGCGCATATATGTGTACATATATGTGTATGTATACATATATGCATATATATGTATACACACACACACACACTTTGGAAGGCTATCTCAGAGAGAAGATAGACAAAAAGAAATGACTCCCAAGAGTACATTTTATTTGCATATCTATATCTGTATATCTATATATATCTATATCTATATATAATCTATACACACATACATATACTAGAAAGACTAAGGAAAGACTAAGGAATGTGAGGCTGTACCTAAGAGAGAAAGATGCTCAAATGTAACCTGTGTTAAGATCACAGCACATTCTGGGTCTAACTTTAAGGAAGAAGAATTCTGAGATCAAAATTATATTATACACACACACACACACACACATATGTGTGTGTGTACATATATCTTTTTAAAGGATTAATTGCCAACCATAGAAAAATGAAATGAAAGTATGAAGGTACTAGTTCCTAAGTTAGGTATATTCATTATATTCATGCCATTCAAGCTAACCTGGTTTCTGCAGCCTTAGGGGTGGGGACCTAAGCCCATCAGCCCATGTATATTTTAAAATGCAAAAACACCATGTCCAAGACTAAGAAAATCTCCAATATTACCTCTGGAGTAAGTGATGATTCTTCTAGTTATGCTTTGCATGAACTTTTCAAGAAGAAAAAAAAGTGTTTTTTTTCTTTCCCCACAAACCCTTAACATTTGCTTAATTACAAAGTAGACAGACCCCCGGACTTGTCCCCACTTAGACTTAATTACAGACCAAGAAGCCCATGAGAACAGTCTACTGTTTCTTGTGTGCAAGAAATACCTGGCATCCAAAGACAAGTCACAAACAAGAGAAAGGTAACCCATGTGGCTTTGGTTTCCAGCCCCTATCTTCCGGTGTTACGTGTCCAGCTGCATTGCACTTTCTAGCCTCTCAGTATCCCTTTGGTCTATAAATTTAAACCTATACCAGAGTGAAGAGTTATGAAAATAACTCTTGCTGGGGTCAAATTTGGAGTAGCAGCTGGAGAAACATATTTACTAAGAATTATTTCCTCATTGCAGAAAAAAACATTGTCATTCGTTCTGAGACAGCCACTGAAGTGTTTACAAGCAGCTCCTTGTAGCATTTAATGTCTGCCTAACAGGATGCTAGGAAGCTGGACTCTTCGCTTCCAGTGAGTTCAGATTCAGGAAAAGCATGGTCTGTGGGTTCATGGCTCCAAATATTCCTCTTGAAAATGGACCTTATTGTTTACATTTCTTGGATAACTTCTTCCTTACTTTTTGTCTTGTTTTGTTCTTTGAAATAATTTCTGGAATGCCATTTGAGAAAACTGGTTTCCAAGCCACTTGAAGAACTTTTGACCATAGTGTTTTAAGTGTGGTATTCTGCCACTTGTAAAATACAAGCGTTACAAAAAAGAAATAACTGTGTTCCACTGACCCCTGTCTTGCAAAGGACTTATTCTCTAGCTCAGAATAAGCCCTGTGTTTTATCGAGAGACTGTTACAAATAATTGTGAATGACACGGTACCCCAGTAGAATATATTCCTACACAAATTGCACCTCATGGAACCTTGCAGGAATTTCTTGCTGTTGGGCTATTGTTGATAGCTAATACTGATTGAGGTGAATACTGATGTTTCTAATACAATTATGGGCTGTCACATGGGAATAAAGAATCTTTCCCTAGTTCATTCCAGTACCTCTTCTCTGTAGTTTGGTAGCTACAAAGTTAACCTCCGCAACCTAATTGTCAGCAACCTATAAAAATAAAAATAACACATGGTGCCTCTAAAAGGGAAAACAACACATACATAAGGTATATGATAGAAACTCTAGGAGAGATTAAGGATTTCCCCAATTTTCAATTTCCTTTCCACGCTTAACTTTTTGGATTAATGGCAGGAACTGCTCATGGGACAGCCAAGCTCATAGGAAATTCTGCTCTTCTGATAATCTATCCTTTTCATTCTCCTCAATGGCTACTCTAGAACTTCCTGACTCTCCTTGAACTTCCTATCCACTTTCTCTCACATTTTTACTACCAGGTGATCTTAAAATGATCTATTGCCCCATCATAACCCCTGGCCCCTTGCCAGCCCACCCAGCCCCACACACCTTCTAATCATGTCTCATCCATCCATGACTCCTCTTCATCACTCTCAGAGGAAGGACAACTGTTCCTCCAGCTCCTACTCTAATTTTGCTGCAGCAAATATCTCCCGTTTCCTGTATATCCTACCTTCCCCTTTCTATTGATTCCTTCTTTGGATCCTGTAAACTTACTAAAATTTCCTGCAACTGTAAAACAAAACAGTAAGCCAAATAACACCGCCCTGTGTCCTCTTCCAGGAATGGGTCTCTTTTTCTTCTATTTGTAGCTAAACTGAATTTGCTATCCCTACTTCATTATTTCTCATTTAATTAGAATTTTTTAAAATTTTCATATAAAAAAACTAAACACCCATCATAAGACTATATCAGGCAATATATGAAGGAAATATTATACCTCTAGTGGTGTTCCCACCCTTTAACTCTTATGTGTTCTATTAACTTACGTTTTATATTTTCATTCCTATAAGAGTTGCACTGTATATTGACAATAGATAAGAATACTCTTTTAAAGTTCGCAATGTCATTGTTATATCTGAAATGGAAATTGGCAAAACTTCCCTGATCTCTATCATCAAGTCTCTACCACTGGTAATACTTTGATGACTACTCTTCCAGACTTTTCTATTTATAGATACATAGAATAGGTATGCATCATTTTTTTCTATTGATAAGTACAGCTTAATTACATAATGCTATTGTGTAACCTGACTTTCCCCCTAATACATGTATCTTTCTAAATTAAAATGTAGCTCTATATTGCTTTTTTAAAATATCTAGTCTTGTGTACATGTATCTTAATTCATTTAATCAATCACTTACATTTGTCCATAAAGTTTTGATTGATATCTTTTTCCTCTGTTATACGTAGTGTTGCTAGGAAAATTAATGTTTTGTTTTGCTGCTTTTTTTGGAGGACAAGGTTCATCTCAACTCAGAGCTATTAGAAATTATTTTAATGAGAATAATAGAAAGATTTAAACTTATACTTTTTTCAAATAATTATTTTTCCATTCACTCTTAGCTACTGCAGTTTGATTTTTGCCTGTACCATCAATCAAAGGGCATCCATGATTTCTTTTGGAGGGGGGCAGGGGTTGTACTGGGGATTTAACCCCAGGGCAATTTAACCGCATCCCCAGCCCTTTTTATTTTTTTATTTTGAGACAGAGTCTTTCTAAGTTGCTCAGGGCCTTGCAGAGTTGCTGAGGCTTTGAATTTGCAATCCTCCTGCCTCAGTCTCCCGAATCAGATTACAGGAGTGTACCACTGCGCCCAGCCATCTACAATTTCTTAATTAACAGATTTTTTTCCTCACCCTTCTTTACTACCTTTCAGGATCTCTTGGCATCCTTGGTTGTTTATTTTTGCAATTTTCTTTTCCTTGGGTTTCTATAAAACCACACTTTCCTGGACTACCTCTTACATCTGATTTCCCCATCTGAGTTTTCCTGGCTGAATCTTCTTTCTCAGCCTGTGTGTTCTTCCTGGGAGGTTGAATATGACTGTGCTTCTCACATACATGTTCTCACTGGGCAACTTAGAGCAGTTAGCAGAAATTGTGGTTTGTTTTGATAGACACTGACGGGCACCAGAGCAAGCATGTGCAACATGAAACAGGTCAGGCATTAGCCAGGTGCAGCTCAGGATTCGGAACAATTGTGCATACTGGAGCCCTGGATATGCGCAGCTCTCAGTGGCAGATGAAGCCTGAAGAAGCAGGCAAAGGCAATTATCAGTGGGTAAAGACTTGTACATGTCATGCTAGGGAGTGTAGACTCGACTCTTTCTGTCAGTCTGGTAGATTTCTCCAGATCCTTGTGAGTTATCTTATGTGGTACATCCTACATCTGCAATGTAGAAATTTCTTTTTTCATTCCTCAGAGCTGAGTATACTAGTATTGCTTCCCTTCCATGACCTGAAGGAAAACCAGGTAAAAGAAGACAGAATTCTCAAGATGGAAGTGGGGGTGGGAGGGGCAGAAAATGAGGTTTGTATAGACAGTGCATCTCAAATAAAGAATGTGAATAGGATATTGTGTGTGATGTATTGGAACTCTCAAAATATTTTTTTTCAGCCATTGGATGTACCCAGCATGAAGCTTGAGATAAAATCACCAGTTCTAGAACACTTGCAAAATAAACTCAGGGCTGAAAACAAGCTCCATTACAGCATCATGTGCATGGGGCATGCTTTACAAAAGTCATTTTCACTAGGACATGGTTCTCTCCTGAGGGACACTTCTCTCAAGCACTGGAATGTGGGATGCAGTCATGCAAACATTAGGCCCTTGACCACATTGGGTTATTTTCCCACTTTTCTGCTACCTCAAAAGCCATCTTTCCACCCTGAGTTTTGCCAGCTCCAAATATAATGAGAGGAAAGTAACTCATGTCTGAAAATCAGCTACATATTTTCTAGCCTTCTGGGGAAATTGCTGCTGCTTAAAATCGTATCCTTACAAGACAAACTTCCTAAGAATTCATTTCCCCCATGCTTCATGAATTCCTGTAACAGGAGAGTGGAAAGGCTCATTGCTTGTCAGTGCAGGTCATTTTGCTGTTGCACATCTTGCTGGTAAATCACATGTCTGAACTCTCATATGAATCCGATTCACTTGGGAACGAAAAACTGCCTAGAGTTCAAGGCTAATGAAAGGTAACAACTGTTAATGCAATTGGGTATGATCTCTTCCACTTTCTGTTTGCAGCCTGCAGCCTCCCCAGAGGACACCCCTGAGCTCAGTGCCTTTCTGCGAAACTCTACCATTCCTCATCTTGTCAGGAAGCGGGATGTGCCTGGTGTCCAGCTCCACAGACAGACTCCCACAAAAATACTGGTGAGTCGTCTCTGTGTGCATAGATCTGAAGAGAATGATTGGACCCGTCAGAAATCCCAGATACAGAGGGTTTTAACTTCAAGTCTTATTTGCAGTCTCCTCTGATGCTCAGATACGCCTGACATATTTTGGCAGTAAGAAATGAAAGTGACTTTTCTGTGAGGATTAAGGAGCATTTGTGATATAACCTTTTTGTTCTTCTAAACCTATCACAGAGGCCACTTTAGAGAAATAAGGATGAAAACATCAAATGTGACCTTTAATCCATTTTAAGAACATGAAGGTTCAGTTGTTAACCTGTCCACAGAGAGTCTGAAGTGAGCTTGGAGGAGGGCTGTTCATCACTGGGCCCTGAGAACCTACCTGTCCTGAATCTCAGAGTTCTCTGCCCATCCAGAAGAGTCGGGAATGGTGTGTTCAGGTTTCCTGGGTCATAATCCCTGTAGCGTCATAGCGTTAGGGTCTGTAGTTGCTCTAGGTTGAGCCTAGGCAGTACTTTGCAAAACTTTACAAAGCATTCATGAGTCAGTATTTTTGATGCAGTTCTCCTACTCATCCCAATGTTGTTTTTAGAGCTTTATCTCCTCACATGAACATCCACTACTTCTCTGACCATGTGGCAAAGGCTGAAAATGAGCATCAAGGAACAATTTAGCCCTGTTCCACAGACCAGTTCCATAAAGAGTAAGACCATACAAGTACATCTTCCAGCCTTGCACATGTAATCACCCCAAAACCCATCATCCCGGGTAGACACACCCAGAGGATTAGGGTAGGGACCGGCCCTTGGGTACTCTTCTCTCCCTACCTTTTCACTCTGTTGAAAACCCATAAGCATAAGAATATGTTTAGTTTCCTTAGTATTTTTTCTTCAGGGTGTAGCTCAGTGCCTCGCTCATTTGTTGAGCAAATGTGTGAATGACACTGTGGATGAAGTTATCATGGCTACTACTAATGGCTTTTTGAGTCACCTCCAAAATGCTCTTGTTGTGACATTCCATCTAGTCTTATTCTGCCCCCAAACCCTCAATTCAATTCTAACTAAATATATTGCAAGCAGTTAAAAAGATAGTGATGATGGAGATTCAATTCACTAGCCTCTCTACCTACTGAATCTGAAATAAAATGACTGTTATGACAATGAACAGCTGCTTTGAGGAATATAATTATTTGAGCCAGTTATGAAACTGTAATAATTCAAAATAGCTGAAGGGAATAAATCTATGCTTGAGGAATTAAATCTCTGATTTTAGTATTTGTATGACTGGAAGAGGGGTAATAATCAGTTGAATTCATAGAATTAAAAAAATTGAAAGTTAGCAAGGAATTGCAGGAGATAAAGCTTAGAATGATGGTAGGAGTGAAGGTTATGAATCATTGGACCCCCTCAACTAAAGCAGAGGATGCACTGGATACATATAGCATCATACTTGGCTAAATGAGAAAAATCAACTACATGCTAGTACATGTTGGGGAGGGAAGAGGCAGAGAAGTTCCAGTAAAGGCCAGATTTGGGAAAGATACCAATTGAACACCCCCTACCTGCAGGCTCTGCTTTTCTTTGAGTTCTGAGTCCAGATCAGTTCATTCAGGGGCCTTGTCTAAGCCAGCCACAGGCTGAGAAGCATGGGAGCCTTGAGGAAGATAAAGAGGTGGGAAACTAGAGAAGTCCTAAACTGACTTCCTTTCTGTTCTCACCCTCCTATACTAACTTGGAATTAATTTATTATTGTTTTTTAAAAAGCAGAGACAAATATTTCTTTAAACTCTGGTAATCCTAATCATTTATTTCAGTTCAATAAAGTAGGATAATGCCACAAAGGATTATTCATAGTTCTGAGAATTCTGAACATGTTACCCAGCACATCGATAACATTTTATTAGTGGTAGTAAGCAGCCATCAAAGAGAGAGTATTAGGGTGAAAAGACTCAAATCCCAACTCTCTAGTTCATTGATTCAAAAAAGGGGGAGCTGGGGATGTCGCTCAAGTGGTAGCGCACTTACCTCGCATACGTCAGGCACTGAGTTCAATCCTTAGCACGACATAAAAATAAATAAGTGAAATAAAAGCATGCTGTCCATCTACAACTAAAAAATAAATATTTTTTAAATAAAAAATAAATAAAAAAGGGGAGAGTGGTTTCCAGATCCATAATTTTAATTTGGAATGATGAGAAAGTTCTGGAGATGGACGGTAGTGATGGTTGCAAAACAATGTAAACATATCTGGTGCCACATATATGGTTCAAATGGTCAAAATGATGTTTTAAACATATTTTTCAAACACTCTGGCATTCATTTATTTTATCTTGATATTAAAAGTTCAAACATGGAAGTGGACAGAAAAGTACAAGCAAACAGTGCAGTAAAACTAAGGTCAAGCAAGGAGTGTTTGTTAAAAATAGAAGTGCCTGAAATTATATAGCAAAAAGCTCTAATTGGCAGATTATGGTTCAAGTACCTATAAATTTCATAACCGTATAATAAATACATACCCATCCCATAAATTCATAGAGCTCTGTATATTGTCATTAAGAAAAAGCTTCCAGGGTAAATAATGAAACAGAAAACAATGAGTGACATCTGCAGAATTCTAATATGTACACTACCAATGGGAAAAGCCCTTTGGAAAAACCAATGTTCAAACCCACATAGAACTAACCATGTGAAAAATAGATTCAGATTGTTTTTTGTTTTTTAAATTTCCACTTCTGTGTATGTCTCATGAGTACACTGAGGCAAAAGAGATCAATAACTAAAATTCTTCTGAAAAATCATGTGCCTTTGTGTTGTAGAGTCAAATATTTTCCTTCTATTGTTTCTTATTAAATATTTTGACATAAATTTTAACTTCTGAATATCATAGAAGCTTACTTGCTCATGGATGATTGCCAAGGTAATCTTTCTTTTCCTTATCTGATTTTAACTCATCTTTTATTCACATTTTCCCTTATAGGATCAAAACTTGCAAATCATACACCTCCCTATGTCCTCAAGTCAAAACAACTCTGGAGAGTGATTATGCAGAGTTTATTCTAAAATCAAAAGCTAAATAAGACCTCCCACCGTTTTTGTTTGGTTAAAAACAACTTACTGAATCACATTTCTGATTAGGAATTTAAAAGTGCAAAATGCCAACATCCTGTGTTGGGATCATAATTTCCAATTTGCATAACATTTTTTGTATCTAAAACACTGAAATTTAATTCTCCTCCACCTAAGACTATATTTGCCTTTCTCATCTTGTTCTCCTGCTGCTCTTGTTATTATCACGTCCTTCTAATCCTCTCCAAATTTTTGTCTTCCCTTTCACTTCTCTGATTACAGAAACCTTATCTTTCTTAATTTCTCTTCAGCATTTGATACTATTGGCCACCTTCTGGAACTATTATATCCCTTGGCTTCCCTCCAAAAAAATTCTCTCATGGGTTTGTCCTATGTTCTGGCTAGCCCTGTCTTAGAATAATTAAAGGGACATCTCCTCTTCCCATCCTTTAATGCCCTTGTACCTCATATGTCCATCTTCTGGACCTCTGCTTTCCTCCCAATGATTTTGCTTTTTCAGGGAAATTTCTGGCATGACCATATCTCCAGTCCTGCCTAAATGCAGCCTGCCATCTTAGCAGTCCCTTCTTGCAGTCAAGACTTGAAAGGTTTGCCTAGATGTCTAGTAGCCATCCCAGTCCTAACCTGTTCAAAACTCTTGTCTCCAAGACCACCCTAAATGTGTCTCTTCTCTAGCAGTCTCAATATTTGTAACACCAGTATGGATCCTACCAGTACCCTTCCACCCTGTTCCAATACAAAGAGCTCCCTCCACTACTCTCTCTGCTTCATTGCAAACTCCAAATGTCTATTCTACTTCCAAAATTTCTGTAAAATTCACCTTTCTGTCTTTATTCTTAATGCCTCTGTTCAGGGCCTTAGCATTTCTTATTTGGGTTCTTGCTACAAGCTTCTTAATTATCCTCTAGCCTTTAACTCTATTTTTTTCTCAAATACCACCTTTCTCTCTAAAACACAAACCTGATCATGGCCCTTGATTTAAAAACTTGACGCCAGTTCTCCAGTACCTTCTGAATTAAATCTAAGCTCCTTAGCATAAGCAGTATTGTTCACTACCTAGATTTTCTTTCTCATCTTATTTCTGTCTATCCATCTCACCCCTACGTACCCTGCCCTCCCCTTTCCTGAGCATGCCCTTCCATCATTCAGGAGGACCTTGTGCCAGTCACCCCATTCTTCCAGGTAACTCTCACTCTTCAAGGGCCATTCCACACATCAGCTTCTCCAAAGTCCTCCAACAGAGCTAGCTAACCAGGATTGAAATCTCCAGGGAGGTCACAACAGCCACCAACTGGCTTCCCTCTTGCCTCCTGGGGGTGGGATTAGCAGTGAGTAGCATCTTGATTGTGGAGCATAAAAAATGTAAGAGTCCCCATGAGACCCAGGAAGTGCAGAGCTTTGGGATCTCCTACTTCCATCATCAGCACCTCAGGCTCCAAATCTAATAGACAAGGATAGCCCAGTTACCTATATTTGGAAGCATCCTGTACAAATCTGACCTTACCAGAATTTATTCTGATATATGTTACTGATTGCTTAGTTTTTAGAGAATTCTTTGTTCCTAAAAATATTCTTATGGTAATATGCTCTTCAGGTTATTATGTTATGTATCAATTTCATTAAAGTGAAATGCTTTGGTCAAGTGCTTCACATAATGTTCAATAGACTTATTTGTGATGGGCACCTGTAGTCCAGTGTTTGAGACATGAAAAATGAATAAGGATAACCCCTAAGATAAATTCAAAGCAATGAGGAAGTATTCTGTAATGCAAAAAAAGAGTACATGTATAATGGCATAAGTTGGTGTGAACATATTGTATGTACAGAGATACGAAAAATAGTGCTCTATATATGTAACAAGAAATGCAATAAATAAATAAATAAATTCTTTTTAAAAAGAAGTATCATTCTGTACAATGGCACATAGAAAATTGGCATCCATTAATTTCCATACTGGAATTCAATCTGCAATTTGATTGATAAAATATTATTGGTTTGATAGGTAAAATGTCATCATAATGAACACTTTCTAGGATCATGCATCTCATATATCCAGAGTGACCCATTATAAGTTGGGAAACCTAAGGAAATGGTTAAAAACAGCCTGATGAATAGAATTCACAAAAGGGCCTGCTCCACAACTAGGAAGTATTTGGGGCAGAGAGAAGCATGTTAACAAATGCTTATCAATAGGTCAATAATTTTGAGTCTCAGATTATGGACTTGGGAGCTTCCTCTGTAACCCTCTCCATACTTGCTCAATATAGCAACTAGTGGAAAGAATGTCTATAAGAAACATCTTCCCAGGTTCTGAGTAAATGAAACAGAACAACTCATTGACTATTTCCGAAGATGAGTACTTAGAAGAGAACTTGCATTTTATGCATGTCCATTTCTCTCTCTTACCACTAATATCCATGCATCATTACCACTAGCCTACTTGTCCTTGGTTGTTTCAATACGTCTGTTCTTTCCTTAAATTAAATTTGCAGATAAGGTAGTGACTTCTGAAGAAATAAAATGGAAATAAGTGGACTTTAATGTTGATTCTCTACCAGCATTTAAAGAGACTGCCTGTTTTAGTCAGCTTTTTCACTGCTATGACTAAAAGACCCAGTCGGCACAGTTGTAGAGGAGGGAAAGTTTATTTGAGGGCTCACAGTTTCAGAAGTCTTAGTCCATAGAAGTCTGGCTCCATTCTTCAGGTGAGGCAGAACATCATGGTGGAAGAGTGTGGCAGAGGAAAGCAGCTCACATGGTGATCAGAAGCAGAGAGACTCCATTCTCCAAATACAAAATATATACCCCATAGCCACACCCTCACTGAACCGCTTCCTCGAGCCACACCCCACCTGCCTCTGGTTACCACTCAGACAATTCCATCAGGGATTAATTCACTGATTAGGTTAATGCTAATACCCCATCACCTCCTCTCCAAACCTTCTTGCATTGTCTCACATGTGAGCATCTAAATCATAAAACTGCTCCTGTCTTTTAATGTGCTGTCCCTGATGTTGGGGGTTTTTGTCTTGTTTTGTTTTGTTGCAGAATTGTACAAATATCGAGTGTTTGCAAATCTCCTGTGTAGTGGGACGACTAGAAGGAGGAGAGAGTGCAGTTCTCAAGGTCAGATCTCGACTGTGGGCCCACACGTTCCTCCAGGTAATAATATCACAGATACATCTACATACCATTCACTGGAACCTCTTCTCAAAAGTTCAGTGAGATGTCTTTTTAAAATAAATTTTTAATTTAAATATTTTTAGACTTTCTAATTTTAATTTTTTTTTCCTTGCTGTACTAGGGATTAAACCCAGGGCCTCCCACATGCTAGGAAGCCTTCTACCGTTGACTTAACATTCCCAGTTCTTAATATTCTCACTTTAATTTTTAAGTTTTTATCATTTGGGCTGGGGATGTGGCTCAAGCGGTAGCACGCTCGCCTGGCATGCGTGCGGCCCGGGTTCGATCCTCAGCACCACATACCAACAAAGATGTTGTGTCCGCCGAGAACTAAAAAATAAATATTAAAAATTCTCTCTCTCTCTCTCTCTCTCTCTCTCTCTCTCTCTCTCTCTCTCTCTCTTCTCTCACTCTCTCTTTAAAAAAAATCTTTAAAAAAAAATTCTCTCTCTCCCTCTCTCTCTCTCTCTCTCTCTCTCTCCTCTCTCCTCTCTCACTCTCTTTAAAAAAAAAAGTTTTTATCATTTGCAAAATTTTTAGTTTAGATGTTTAACATGTTTAAATTTGAAAACTTTAATTGCTTCACTAAAAACATTTGAAGGAAATTTCTTTGGAGGAGTTGAGGTCATCTTTCCTGCAGATAAGGATGATTTAGCCACCCTGAGGCCCTAAGACCTTCAGTAGTAATGTAGAGTCAAGCAAGTATTTTTACTTAGCTCACTCCTATCTGCTGAGTGCCAGGTACACAGTAGGTTTCCCATAAATATTTGCCAATGAAAGGATGGTGAGTATGGCAACACAAGTCAAGCCATGTGTCCAGAAAAATAAAAAAGAGGAAATCAATTTCGATGGGAAAAAGGAGAGTGTTCCACAAAATTCCTCAGATCACGTGATCCTGCAGCACAGGCTCCAACCACAACAGCATCTCAGCAGAGATCCTGGTTTGTGGAATTTATAGATTACTCTGTGCTTTGCCTTATCCTTACTGTGGGTTTCTCTACTGCTCTGGATAAGTCCATTAATTGTCTGCATTTTAAAAGTTTAAAAATCTCTTTTATGGTAATAAAATGAAATTCAACTAAGTAATTAACTTCCGTATTTTAAGACCTTATTGATTAGGCAGGGTTCTTCTTTAAAACACTAAATTACAACTCCAACCAAATCTATGCATTCTTGCTCATTTTTTTAAGTACTAAAAAACTCACCTGGTTCATTATGCCACTGAAAATTCTTTTGAGCCTACCTATAAGCATAGAATTTTATTTCTCTATATTTTCATGATTTCTACCATTTAAAATACTTCTCCCATCTCACAATTCTTTTAATTTTGTCCCCAAAACAAAATTAGAAAAAGAAGAAAATTAGTTACTTTTTAAAGGTCATTTGGACACCTTTATTATCATCATTATCATCATCTTTTATCGAAGGCAAAGCTTTCATCTCTATTAACATGTTGCACTGGATAATCCTGCATTGTTGGAGTCATCCATTCATTACAGGAGACTCCACAGCACTGCCTCCTAACCCACTTGTGACAACCTCAAAGTGTCTTCAGATATTGACAGTTTCCTGGGAGTAAAATCATCCCCAGGTTTGAACCACTAATCTCTCTCTCCCTTTTTTTTTTTTTGGCCAAACCATTATTTATATGTTCACTCAACAAATATTTATGGAGCACCTACTGTGTGCCAGGCACTGCCTCACAGGGAAATATCAGTGAGCAAAGCAGACGTAGCACCAACCTTCACAGAGCTGTCCCCTCAGCAAAAGAGTTGGAAGTGACAAAAGCATGCATAAGCCTGTTTTAGACAGAGATAAGTGCCCCCTGAAGCCAGTGAAACAAGGTCACAGGATTGAGTGGGAAAGGGGGCCGCCTCTATAGGGAAGGTGGGTGCAGGATCTCAGGAGCATAATGTTGTTTAGTCAAGTACAGTAATAAGCAAAACTAAACAGTTCATTGGTAAATCTTAGAGAAAACAAATGAATGAAAACACAAAATTCGCTAGAATAGTAAATATCTCCTGAGTAGGGGCCATTCAGGGAATAACATAGAGAATGTTTCTAAGTACTGATGGTGTTTCACTAAAAAAAGTCACGTACATGTTCATCTTGGATTTTCCCTATCATCATATGTTATAAATGATGATTTGTATTTGCCCTATATTCAATTGAACAACTTTCATTCAAAGGAAAATACCAGAAGGACTGAGACAGTTTGGAATCTACTACAATAGTTCAAGGGAGGAGGAAACTAGGAGCTCTTTTACAATTTTATAGTTCTGACTGTATTAGTTACCTATTGCTGCATAAAAATAATTTCCCCCAACTTGGAAATTTAAAACAATAAGTATTCATCCTTTCACCCTGAAAGTCAGGAATCTGGCCACAGCTTAGCTGGGTGCTCTGGTTTGGTGTATCTTCACTGAATGATAAAATTGAAATGTCAGTGAGGCCTGAAGTCAATCTGAAAGATTGACTGGGGCTGGAGGACCATCCACAATATGGTTCAAGGACATGCATAAAAAGCTAGTGATTGATGTTAGGAGAGCCAGGTCCTTGCTCCGTGGACCTCTTCAGATGGTGCTGATTGAATGCCCTCCTAACACAGTGGTTAGCTTCCCCCAGGCAAGCCAGGAGAGAGCAAATCTTGCATGTCTCTTGTGACCTAGCCTTGGAAGTCACATTCTGGCATTTCCCCAATTTCCTGCAGTTCATGCGTATCACCCCTGTTCAGTATGGGAGGGACCCACATACAGGTGTGAAACACCAGGAGGCAGGAATCACTGGGGCCTCCTTGGAGACTGGCTACCCCAATTACATTAACCAACTCTTTACTTTTCTGCTTTTTTTAAGGTGAAACTTATCTCAAAGCATAAGTCATAAATCCTGTTCTTTCTCTAATCAAATGAAACTAGAAACAAATGATTCTGTCATAACCAATGTGTCAGTGCCCTAAAAGCTGATGTAACAACCACAAACTGATTATCTTCAAGCTACAGACATTGACCCTCTCAGTCAGAAGTGTAAAACTAAGGTGTGCACAGAACCGGTTCCTTCTGTACACTGTGAGGGAGAAACTGTGCCAGGCCCCCTCCTGGACCCTGGTGGCTGCCAGCCATATTAGCATCTGGTGGCCTACAGACACATCACACCAGTATCTGCCCCGTCTTCATATCACTTCCTGCTCTGTGTTTTTGTGTCATCTCCTTTCTGTCTCTTCTGAGGACATTCATTGGATTAGAGCCCTCCCTAATTACTAAATGCTCATCTCTAACCTTTCCTTAACTACATCTGTAATGATGTAGTTATATTAAGGTCATATTATGAAATTCTGGATGGCCATGACTTTAGGGGAGACATTATTCAACCCACTCCAGTCAGCAGTCCCACATCCCTACTGAAAGCTTTGCTACTCCATTTTGCCACAATATTTTTAATTAATTAATATAGTAAGTATGCTTTTCTTTTTCCAGTTCTGAGAATTGAACCCAGGGTCTCTGGCTTGCTAGGCAAACTATCTACCACTGAGCTATATCCCCAACTCTTTTCAAATTTTATTTTCAGACAAGGTCTCCCTTAGTTGCCCAGGCTGGCCTCGAACGTCTTCTCCTGCCTCAGCCTCTGGAGAAGCTGGGATTATAGGCGTGTGCCACCACACCCAGACAATACACTGTTTAAAATGTCACTAACCTTAATAGTACAGGGGGAAGTAATTAGTTGGGTTTAAGGCATTTGGGGTATAACTATTTTCTTTCAGTTCATTACATACTTTTAAAAATATACTCTTATACTTTTAAAAATAGTACTTCATCACTAATCTTGGGCAGATTTTCTAATCAGAATAAAGTTATGGTGACTCTTTCGTATTTTTGGTAAACACTGGCAAAGTGTGTTTTTGAATTTTATTTATTTTTATTTATGTTTTTGGTACTAGGAATTCAACCCAGGATGCTTAACACATCCCCAGCCCTTTTTATATTTTATTTTGATACAGAGTCTTGCTAAGTGGCATGGGGGCCTCACTAAGTTGCTGAGGCTGGCTTTGAACATGTGCTCATTCCTGCCTCAGTCTCCAAGTCACTGGGATTACAGGCATGCAGCACCACACCCAGCAGAATTATATATACACACCTTCCTCTGTGAAAACTAATCAAAGTGGTAAAAACTACATGCACACATTAGAACAAGTTCTAGGAGCCCTGACCTTGATTTCCTCTGTTTTTGCTATCTTTGGTAGATACTGGGTCAGGAGGCAAGAGCCTGGTGCTATTCCTGACTAGCTCTGTGAACTTTCATGGGGCCTTTTTTTCCCCATTTGAGATGAAGGGATTGGGCTAAAGGCTCCTTTTATTCCTAAAACTTTACTGATGTATGGGCAACTCACATGGAACCTCTCCTAATAAGTTATTTATAATGTTTATTCTGCTTAGCTTAAGTCAGCAATAGCTCAGCATGCTTTATTAATAGCCTCTTTTGTATTATGTTTACACTTAGGTTGACTCAGAACAGACTATATCTAAATGGTTCTCTAAACTTGAAGAGCAGCCAGCCAACCTTTCCAAACAGATATGTCTGCAAATAGCAAGGTTTCTATTGAGTAATCACCATAGCGCCAGGATAGTAAATGCTTGTGTGTGAGTTGTAACTTCTTCTCACAGAAATCCTGTGGGATACATGTTATTATTATTATTATTAGCTGCATTTTACAGATAAGCAAGCTGAGATGTGGAGGTTAAGTGGCCTTCTCTAGTAAGAGGAGGAATCTTTGAGTTTTTGTCCTATGTATGTTACCTTGCTAAACTGCTAGAGATTTCTATGTGATAACTACATGCTATAGATTTTTACATCATAATCGCAATGCTACAGGTTGCTAAACTAACTCTTCTGTTAGACTACTGTACTGTAACAACTGTATAGATATTTTATAAATACTACGTATTAAAGCTTTTTAGCTTTTTTAAGAATACAATAAATTTCATAACAAGCCATTTCAGAATCCAGTACAAACATAATTCTTGAATTATATTGCCCATTATAATGGTAATAGCCACATGTGACTATCTAAATTTAAAGTATTTTAATTTCAATAAAATTAAATATTCACTTCCTCAATGTCACTAATCACACTTCAAGTGTTCAGGGATCTCTCCTCTTAACTCCTCTACAGAACTGTGCAAAAGCATTTCTGTCCTTGAAGAGAGTTCCAATGGGATGCACTGTTTTAGAACTTTAGGGAAATATGTTTCCCTTCAAACTTATAAAGTTATTTCATATGGTCAATTATCATATCTATGAATGAAGATTTGGACATTGTTGAATACTAGTTTCCTGACTCTTCTTATATCCCATGATAAGGTAAGAATGAGGCCTCCTTTTGTTTCATGATGGTATCATCTGCTGCCTCGAAAGGCAAAAACCTTTGTCAAAAATCCACTTTTTTACTAAGAGCAGCATTCCAGGTTTGAGTAAACACAACCACCTCCTGCTCTCCCCACTAGCCAGCAAGGACAGCAAAATGATGTGATGTTCAGACTGAGGAGCAAAATGTGTTGGCTTTACTTCAAAGCTTGGATGTAATTAGGGACTGTACAAGTAAACTTTTGGATTCAGAACTGCTTAGCAAATAAAACATTGAAATTCTGCTATATACAATGAAAAAAAAAGTGAGGGAGATTACATTCTTTGAAAGTTAAATTTGGAGGGAGTCCTCCTCAAATTTATAGCTGACCCAGGAATGTGAGCTCCTCTGAGGCAGGAAAAATGTTCTGTCTTTGACTCTCCCAGCAGCCCTGTAGCACCTTGTCCAGGAAGCTATACCTGGCATTGCAATGGTTGAAATACCTGTGGACAAGTTCTAGGGTTGGCTGGGCCATAACGTATGGACTATTCATTCAGAAGGAAACCAATTGAGCTAATCAGGAATGAAATCAACAAATTATCATTCTTGGTCTAATGCTGATAACCCTGAAAGCAGCCAATATTCTGGCAAAGTTAACAGCATGTCGCCAGAAAACATGAACAAGAAGTGGCTTGAAATGTCCTTCTCTAGAAATGCACTTTGCTCAGTTTGAGATACAAAATACAGATGAATACATGGATAATCCTATTGGAACTTCTCTGCACAGCTGGAAAGGTCTTCAGTGAGGAGCTTTGGGTCATGTTTGCTATGACCTTTGGCTTTTCTTCCAAATCTTTGCCATCTTGTCCTGCGCCCAAACCACAAGCTGGTCTGGTTAAGTGGCTTTAGTAAGGACTTCTTGTAGGCAAAGAAATGATCATTTCACTTTCTTACCTCTCTCCAATGAAACACTTCTGGCTGAGATGATAAGGTTCTCAAATTGAGGAGAAAACCATAGCAAGGTTTTAACAATGTCAAAAAGTAGGCTTCCTCTTCACTCTGAGCCACATCCTCATTTGATTCTTTTGGTCCTAAGAGGCAGACAATCCAGGATACCAAGTGACAGAAACAAGTCCAAAGGGTCATTATTGTCTTCTTATTCCCTGTCCAAGATGATGATCAGCACTATTAGGTGCTCTCAGCACGGTTTCCAGCCCTCAGCCAAAGGTCAGGTAGCTTCAGAAGTCTGAGCAATGCAAGACCCACACAGCTGTCATAATTGATTTAGACTCAACCAGGGGAGAAGGTTTTGAAAATTGTCTCCTTCAACCCACATCTATGCCCCTTAGACATAACCAAATGACATATTCAAATAGCTGAGGCATTTTGCTCTCTTTTATTTCTTTTGCTGATACAGAAACTGAGAATCCTCCTGGACATCCACTAATAACCTGTTACCTTGTTTGATGCAGTTTCTATCATCAAAGCCAAACATAAATCCTTTCTCATTATAAGGAAATGAGAAGCAAGTTGCTTGCTATTCTGTAATTGAAAAATGCAGAAGCAAGCATGCACTCCAAAGAAGCTTTGCAAAATATTCTACATCTCAGAATGTTACATATAAATCTTTGTGTCACTTAACATTTAATCTTCATTCTCTTGCCTTATAAAGGAAAGTTTAAACACAAAACTTCATGTTAAAATGTCAGATGGTTTCTTGAAGGGTCTTTCATAAAATTTGGAACTTTAAATGAGATAAAAGAGAGAAAGCATAAAAAAGATAAGTTTAAAAAAACTATTTTCACCATCTAATAATTCCAAGAATGAAATTATTAGTGTCCCAATTATGAATTGTCATGTTAGATTTTTATTGTTTAATTATCTTTGGTATACATTTTTTAACACTATTTTCTTCAAAGACTGAACAACAAAAATTATGTCATTTCAGAGGTATTGAAATAACATAAATTTGAAAATTATAATTAGCCTATTCAAGTCATATTCTACTTTTCATAAATAATATGGGCTTCCCTGGGTTGCCCATTTTCCTAATGACACAACTTTTCAATCAAATAACCAGAACCACTCTACCACTTGTATTCCCTCGATTTGCTTCAGATTTCTCTGCCTTTTGCTGTTGCTTCTTATCTAAGGGTTGGAAGAGAGGTAGATTAGGGAACCCCAAGCCCATGCAATCTAAAGGTAACTACGCACTTCTCCTATGACTTTGAGCATGACATCATACTGAAATGAGGGAGAATGCTTTTTCCATGAAAGAGTTATCATTACAACCCTACAATTGAGGGACAAAGAAAGTATTTCAGTCTACATGCTTCCATTCTATGTGTGACATTCTATTCCAGAGGTCAGCGGAGTATAAACTGCATCTTCATTTTCCTATTAAATAAGACCCTGTGTTTCTTATTGAAGAAGTCCCTGGTAATGGAGAGACTGGCTAAACAGTAAGTTGTTAGCACAAGGAGTCAAACCAAATAACCTGCATCAACATTCTGAAGTCTTTCCAGGGAAAAGGGTCACTTCCTGGGATACCAGAAAAACTGGCATGAGTCACCATGTGTCTAACCACACTAGTGGCCCAAATTTCTATACTTTCGCAGTTTCTGCTTATTTCAGTATTTCAGTCTTGGAAGCCTAATGCCAGAGAGGAATGCATTACTGCAAACTCTCTCTCTATTTGTTTATGTGTGTGTATGTATATGTATACACAGACACATAATATATTGAGGATTTTAATAGTTTTATCACAAAATCCAGAAGGAGATAAATATTTTCTTCCTCCCTAATCCAGGCTAGAAAGTCTACAATTCATGGTTGATGCAACTTGATGCATTATATTTGTTCTGTCCCTTTGTAAACATGCAAATGGGTCTGAAAAAAAAGTTTTTATTTTAGCTAATCCTAAATGAACCCCTTGTCCTGTGATTGTTGCTTAAAATGGAAATTTCCTTTATAATTTAAAGTTTCTCCAGCAATTTCTTAGGTTTTGTCACCTCACAAAGCTTGGCTTCTGGGAAATGTTGAGTATTTAAACATGGGCTCATAAAATGGAAATGTGTTTTTAAAATAATTGTGGAGAAGGAATTAAGCAGTTCAAAGGCAGGAAAGGGAGAGGTTTTGACCTTGACAGACATGCTTAGGTACTTAACCACCTCAGAAGCCTCATCTCCTCTCCATTTGTTGCCAATAATTTTTATTTGTACCATTATTGTAAGCAAACCATTGTGCGAAAGTACATAATAGAGACAGCCAGTGGGCTTACAAACCACAGTTTAAATAATGCAGTAATGACAGAGAAGGCAGGCATTTTTCTGGGATTTAATGGCTATCTGGGGTAAAAAGAAGGCCCCAGATATTGTCAAGGAATATTAAACAACCTGTTTTTCAGTCTTCAATCAACTCTAATATGGCAATGATTGCTATTATATGAGTAATTGCTGGATAGGAGATTACTTTTAATGTGAGAATATTATACTTGTTTTGTGAAAAGCACAATTGAAAGCATTCAGTTTTAAACAGGGAATCATTATTGTGACACTGTCCATAATTATTTCTTACAAATTAAATACCCACCCATGCCACACCTTGGATCTATGATGCAGAACTAAGATCTTTGACATCAACCCAGCTGATCATGGTTTAATAAAACACATTTCCCATTCCTTGGCACTCCAGGGAATTTTTTTTTAAAGACAAAGATTCCTCTTTATTTGCCATAAAGGATAGAAGAAATTTTGCTTTTGGAGAATTTAAAACAAAGAACAGGCCGATGTAGGAGTTTCAGTCTTTATAGGTTCTTTTCCTACCTCCTAACTGACTCAGGCCCTAGGCTGTGTTGGTTTGCATGAGTGAATCGATAATGAAGGTAAGACCTCATTGTGAATTGAAGCCCTCAATATATACCACGACCTTCTCTTAACACTTCCCAAACTTCCTAATTCAGTTAATGGAAAGTTGCACATCCAATTCAATAATTGAAAACATTAAGCCTTTTATAAGGTGCTCTCAAATGACTGGTACATGGGGTAGGATCATCAAACAGCCAAATCATTAGATGTCTTAAGTCATCCTCTATTCAGGTGGTCAACCAACCAATATCAATTAAGCCCTAGTGCAGAGTTCTAGGTCCCATGGAAGATTTGTACCATCTAGTTGGAGATAAAAGTATACCTAGGCATCATTTAACATTATTTTATGAAAAAGATAATAGAGATGCACTCAGAGAGATGTCTCAGGAGGCAATTTCATCATTGTGTAAACATAGTGTACTTAAATGAAGGCCACTATGATGCCACTTGGCAATATAATCTTATGGGACCACCATCATATACGTGGTCCATTGATGACCAAAAACATCATTATACATCTCACGACTGTAAAATTTTTTAAAAATAAAACGTTAAACCACAATGTGAAAGTTACAAAAAGTATTCAAATATGTTCTCATCCCAGACCTAATTAATCAGAATATCTAAGATGGATCTCAGGCGTTTATGAAGCTCAACAAAGTCCAGTGGTTTATGAACCACCGAAAATAACAGTACAGATTGAGGATGAATGGAAATGTGAGGAATCCAACTATGGTCAACAGTGGGAGGGATGAAGGGAAGAGGAAAGAAAAATCCCTTAGAGAAATATAGTTCTCCACATTCTACATTCTAGATTTCAACCCTCATCTTTTATGTGCTAAGAAGTTTTCATATTTTATTCTTTCATAAATGCAGAAAATCAAGTAAGAGGAAATCTTTTTAGCTAGAATTGATGCAGAGATGGAAGGGTCTTGCACAATTTGTTTGCCAAAGATACAACTTCAAGTGAAGGAATATGATTTTCTACCAATCTTTTAAAGTGACCTTGGAAATGAACGAAAGCTTCTTTGTTCAGGGTTTGGGAGCATGGACATGTACTTGAGTATTCAACTAAAATCTTCACATACACAGAATCCCCAGGCTAAAATTTCCCCTGGGTCTATCAGTGAAGATGGTAAGGAATTAGATTGAAATTGCCAAGTACACAGAAGATTTTATGAGCAAAGATTTCCAAACTTTATTTTTAAAAATTCTCAAAGATAGAAATAAAAATCCAACTTTCAGTTAAAATGGAAATATCAGCAGAAAAGAGAACAGCAGAAAAATGAAACCTTCAAAAGAATTGTTTTTCCAAATGAATAGAGCTATTTACCCTGAAGGGCTAGAAAGAAAAAAGGCCAGATATATAATAATTTTAAGTATGTAAAATTTGTATCCTGTGACTTGTCCTTATCATATGCAGAAAATAGGATTTACCAAAGAGAAAGAAAATTCAGCCATAGGAAAAAAAATAAGCTTCATAAAAATATATGAGCAAAATTATTACAATCCAGATTACTGAATTGGCCTCCAGAGACCCAGCACTGAATCTTAGATAGTGATGTGCTAGTAAGTGTTTAATAGACTGAACTGCTCTTTGGGAGGGGAGAAAAGAAGCTCTGAGGTATAACTTGTGTTGATTTCCATGGTGTAAATGCTTTCATCATGGCTGTTTTCAGGCTGCCAACACAATGTCAGTGAATACAGAGCTGGGAAGGAATGCTCAGTAGCACACTATTATAAATATGATATTTATTTAGTCATACATGGCATTGGGAGCATAGATAATAGGAAAATGTAATAAAAATGATTAGGTATTGAGTTTTGAGTATTCATTACCTTCCAAGAAATACAATGGACTTACATTTACCTTGAAGGTTTAATAATGCCTTTGTTTAACAACTGAGCACCAAAATTTTTGAAATTTTAACAATTGGCTGTCAAGAGCCTTTATGAGGCCAGCTCTAGCACAGCATTGGGTTTAGTCACTGTTTCAAGTGGAGGAGAGTCACAGAAGCATAAGTTCTCAAAGCAATTTTCCTAAGTTATTCCCAAATATTTTCCCTTTGACTTTAATCAATAGTTAACATGATTGTTTCCTTTGCTGTGAAGAAGATTTTTAGTTTGATACCATCCTGTTTATTGATTCTTGATGTTATTTCTTGCTGGGAAATTCAGTTCCTAAATTGACATGATAGAAAGTTGGGCCTGTATTTTCTTCTAGTAGACTCAGGGTCTCTGGTCTAATGCCTGGGTTCTTGATCCACTTTGAGTTGAGTTTTGTGCAGGGTGAGAGTTAAATTTCATTCTACTATCTATGGATTTCCAGTTTTGCCAGCACCATTTGTTAAAGAGGCTATCTTTTCTCCAATGTATGTTAATACCACCTTTGTCTAGTATTTATGTGGATTTGTCTCTGTCTTCTATTCTGTTACATTGGTCCTCATGTCTGTTTTGGAGACCATAGCATGCCATTTTTCTTATTATAGCTCTGTAGTATAATTTGAGGTCTGATATTGTGATGTTTCCTTCACTTTTTTGTAGGGGAGAGGTACTGGGGATTGAACTCAGGGGTACTAGACCACTGAGCCACATCCCCACTCCTATTTTGTATTTTATTCAGAGACAGGGTCTCATTGAGTTGCTAAGTGCCTCACCATTGCTGAGGCTGGCTTTGAGCTCATGATTCTCCTGTCTCAACTTCCCAAGCCGCTGGAATAATAGGTGTGCACACCTCGCCCAGCTTCCTTCACTTTTCTCACTAAGGATTGCTTTGGCCATTCCAGGCCTCTTGTTTTCCAAATGAATTTCATGGCTGCTTTTTCTTTTTCTTTTTTTTTAACATTTAAAAAAAGCGATTTTATTTTTTTGTTGATTTTTTAAAAAAATAAATGACAGCAGAATGCATTACAATTCTTACTACACTTATACAACACAATTTTT
The DNA here is from genome assembly GCF_045843805.1 of Urocitellus parryii. Taxonomy (NCBI): domain Eukaryota; kingdom Metazoa; phylum Chordata; class Mammalia; order Rodentia; family Sciuridae; genus Urocitellus; species Urocitellus parryii. The sequence continues at coordinate 58,135,435 of NC_135539.1, read as the reverse complement.
CATATCTCTGGTTGTATATAAAGTATGTTGACACCAATTTGTGTCTTCATACATGTACTTTGGATAATGATATCTATAACTTTCCACCATCCTTGCTAATCCCCTGCCTCCTCACTTTCCCTCCCACCCCTCTGCCCTATCTAGAATTCATCTATTCCTCCCATGCTCCTCCTCCCTACTATGAATCAGCCTTCTTATATCAGAGAAAACATTCGGTATTTGTTTTTTGGGGATTGGCTAACTTCACTTAGCATCACCTTCTCCAGCACCATCCATTTACCTGCAAATGCCATGATTTTGTTCTCTTTTATTGCTGAGTAAAATTCCATTGTATATATATATGCCACATTTTGGCGAAGATGTGGGGGAAAAGGTACACTCATACACTGCTGGTGGGACTGCAAATTGGTGCAGCCAATATGGAAAGCAGTGTGGAGATTCTTTGGAAATCTGGGAATGGAACCAGCATTTGACCCAGCTATCCCTCTCCTCGGTCTATACCCAAAAGACTTAAAAACAGCATACTACAGGGAAAAACCACATCAATGTTTATAGCAACACAATTCACAATAGCTAAACTGTGGAGCCAACCCAGATGCCCTTCTGTGGATGAATGGATAAAAGAAAAAAATGGCTGCTTTTTCTATTTCTATGAGGAACATCATTGGAATTTTAATAGGAATTGCATTAAATCTGTATAGTACTTTTGGTAGTATGGCCATTTTGACTATATTAATTCTGTTTATCCAAGAACATGGGAGATATTTACATCTTCTAAGGTCTTCTTTAATTTCTTTCTTTAGTGTTCTGTAGTTTTCATTGTAGAGGTCTTGACTGTATAACTTTTGCTAGTAAACAGATGGATCTGGAGACTATCATGCTAAGTGAAATAAGCCAATCTCCAAAACCAAAGGCCAAATGTTCTTTCTGATATGCAGATGCTAGCACACAATAAGGGGAGATAGGGCTGGGAAGAATAGAAGTTCAGCAGATTAGACAAAGGGGAATAAATGGAAGGAAGGCAGGGATGGAATTAGGAAAGACAGTGGAATTATTCAGAAATAACTTTCCTGTGTTCATATATGAATACACCACCAGTGAAACTCCACATCGTGTACAACCACAAGAAGGGGATCCTAATTAAATAAGTTATATTTTAAGTATGTATAAGATGTCAAATTGACTCTACTGTCATGTATATCTAAAAGGAACAAATAAGAATGAATAAATATTAAAAATAAATAAAATTTAACATAAGAGCCAATTAAGCAAAGAGAACTTTTGGAAACAATCTATCAGAAACACTGTATGCTTGTAGGTCAGTGGTTCTTAACTGGCAATTTTGCTCCTGGGGGGACATTTGGGAATAACTAGGGGCATTTCTGATTTTCACACTGGGGCATCTGGTGGCAAGACATGCATTGAAGCTGAGAAACCTGAGCCACAATCCCAGCCCAAATGCCTGGGTTCTTGATCCACTTTGAGTTGAGTTTTGTGCAGGATGAGAGTTAAATTTCATTTTACTACCTATGGATTTCCAGTTTTCCCAGCACCATTTGTTGAAGTGGCTATCTTTTATCCAACATATGTTAATAGCACCTTCGTCTAGTATGAGATAAGTGTATTTATATGGATTTGTCTCTGTCTTCTATTCTGTTCCATTGGTCTTCATGTCTGTATTGGAGCCCATAGTATGCCATTTTTGTTATTATAGCTCTGTAGTATAATTTGAGGTCTGGCATTTTGATGTCTCCTTTATTATTGGGTCTTCAGTACAAAGTGACATGCGATACATTTCTTATGAACTAAGTACACAATAGTTTCCTCTGTCAGATAACAAGGATTTTGTAACTCATTGTGTCTGCCCTTTATACTTCACTCGCAGTAACTATATTAATCCTTGTGCATTTTTTAGGACCCTGATTTTCTGCTTCATATTAATCATATATACAAGTCTTTAATTAATAAGGTAAATTATCCTTAGAAATAGGAAATGCATGAATGGTCCACTGGGTGTTTGGATGGATGAATGGATGGATGGATGTTTGAATGGAGTTTTGGATGGATGGATGGATACATGAATGGATGGATGGGTGAATGGAAGGAAGGAAAAGGAAAAACAGTAAAAGAGACATTGAAAACAATTAAGTGGCTACCAACAGACCTTTAAATGCTTTACAGGAAATACACTTAAATAAATATTTTTACTTTCAGAGAAAAAATGATCCCTATGCTCTTGCATCCCTGGTGTCCTTTGAAGTTAAGAAGATGCCTTATAAAGATCAGCCAGCTAAACTCCCAGAAGGAAACATAGCAGTGAGTATCTTTCAAAAATACACGGGCACAAATTACATCATTAAAGTCATTTTTAATCACTGTTTAGGATGTGCTTGGTTTAAATGTTTACATTGAATTGAGAAAAGTTTCCCATTTTTACTTCACCTTTTTTTTTTAATTTCAGTCTGGAAATTTCCTAGTGCCTTTTGATCTGGTTTTTTAACTTCCAATATAAATTTCTACCTAAAAAATTGCAGTGTATTGCTAATAGTATTCATTATCTATTAATCAAGCCATTTTGTTTCAGAGAAAATCAGATAGCAATGATCATCATAATGAAATTGTACTTAGTCTTTAGTTGTAATGGCAGCAAGGTGAGTCTCGTTGGGGAGAGAAGAAACCCTTCCTTAGGGCAAGTTAGCCATGGCTAACTTGGCTACATGGCTTTAAGAGTCACTACTTCCTCTCTGTGCAAAGCCCATGATACCATGATTCTGACCTGGAAAGGAAAAAAAAAAAGCACACAATGAGCTTCAGTTGAATGAAATTTCCTTTTTTTAAAATAGGGCTTATTAAACATCACTGACACCCCAAATCTGTCACAGAACAACTTCTGACATCGTCAGAAATGTGGCAAAGGCTATATAGAAGGATGAAGGTGTGGGTGATAGGGGACCAGCAGGCACCATTACCAAAACTGTGACATTCAAGTTGTGAAGTTAGTCAGAAACCTCTGAAAAACAGACTGCTCTGAAATACAGTATTAAGATTTCAGCTTTCATCTCTTGATCATTTCATGGATACTTACAACCCCCAGATTGAACTCTTTGTTATACAAGGTGTGGTTGGCAGGCTGGAGCCTTGGCATCACCTGGGAGATGATTAGAAATACAGGAACTGGCCTCACTCCAGACCTGCTGAATCCCAATCTGCATTTTATCAGAATCATCAGTGGATCCATAAACACACTCAAGTTTGAGAAGCACTACGTTAGATGGTCCTATTGATATTTCTTTCTACCTGGGTCTTTATTTATTACTTAATTGTAATAGTTAATCTTTATCACCTAATCTACTTTTAGCAATTTAAATTAAACTGATCCATTGGTCAATGATCCAACTTTGACGAATGGATTAATGAAACAAAATCATCACTCCTGCAGCTTTAAAAATACATAAATATAAATATATATGTGCTAAGATTTCATCCCACATATCTGGACTAGGTAGACCTGAGGTGGGGTCCTGGTGCTGTGCTTTAAAAGCCTTGCAAGTAAAATTGATCAAATTGTGTTCTATGCTTGTATGGATATTTCACAATGAATCCCACTGTTGTGTGTAATTAATATACACCAATAAAAGAATTTTTAAAAGCCTTACAAGTGCAGATTGTGTAGTGGAACCAGAGTTAAGAACTTAAGCACAAGCAGGTCAGATCACCTAGAAGAAAGCCTAAGGCTTGCATGATAGAGCCACTCAGATTTGATCCTGGCTCTGCTTTGCTCCACTTAGGAAACCTTCGGGAAGTCACTTAACTTCCCTAAGGCTGTTAACCTCATCCACATGTTGGCATTATGAAGGCAATTTTTTAAATTATGTACATAAAGCTCTAATATTGTACGTGCAACAGGTAAATCTCAAGTCTCAATGAATGCTTCTAACATTCCTCAATGTCTTACTTTCTCAGTCAGCCCACGTTAATGATCATCAAGATTTGCACAAAGTATTTTGAAGCCAGCATGGCCACATCTTTCTTTGTTTAGATCACCTCTCTTTTTCTCATGACATATCTGCTAAAGCTTAGATTTATGTTCCACCTAGAAAACAGAGGCTTTGGGCTTTTAATATAGAATGTTCATCCAAAGAGGTTCAAAGGCTTATCGCTTGAAAGGAGATAAATCCAATCCCTTTTGTTTTCTCTGAGCACGTGTTCCATAACAGAAACACATGTTACAGTTGATTCCATCAACAGAATAGCATCTTTCTGTGCTGGCCACAGGTGATGGCCTGCTGTTCTCAACTCATCTCAAAAGATCCATGAAATGATCAAATGCATGCTTCCTCCAACCCGTCTCCGGTTACCATATTGCGAAGAAATAAAAGACTTATTATCTTATATAGATGATTTACCACACCATTTAGGTAAAGGTTATTGAAAAAACATTTAAGAATGGAAGAGCTTTCAAGTCTCCTGATATCAAACTGGAGATTTTGCCAGTACAGAGTTAGCTGTGCAATACAGGCAAATAGTTTTTCCATGGATTCAGTTGAGAGAAGAACTCTGGTTGGAGCTGGCAGACAATTTTTGCATCAACATCTTTTCAAAGATCTTGTTGTTCTCTCAAAAAGACCAGCAGAAGAGAATTGCTGTAAGGTAGTAAAATCCATTGGAATGGGTAGTTTTAGAATCATCAGAGTTCCAATCAGCCACTGGGAAAAGACTTTGTGATGAGACTACATACTTTGTTCTCATTTTCCCAGACATTTGTGCAGTATAGTTAGTTTGTACATCTTTCCAACATAGTCCTAATTCAGCCATTTCTTGAGCCTATGTAAGCTTTACATAGAGAAGAAACTAGCAATTTTCATCTTCTATTTGTATAATATCTGTGTTTATAACAAATGATGCCTTCATGCAGTGTGACATGTGCCCTGTTCACAGGTGAGGCAAAGGTTGTAGAAGTCAAAGGGAACGAGAGAACACTGAATCATTATAGCACAACAGAATAAAGATTACTACTTTATTACTGAACATTATTACTGAACACTATTTTGGTTTACCAATTGTTATGGTTTGACTATGAGGTGTCCCCCAAAAGCTCCTGTGCTAATGCATGAATGTTCAGAAGTGATGTGATTAGATTATGAAAGCAGTAGCCTAATCAGTTCACCCTAGTTTGAATGGACGAATTGGGCGGTTAACTGTGGGCAGGAGGGGTGTAGCTGGAGAAAGTGGGTCACTCAGGGTGTGCCCTGGAAGCTTTCATCCTTCCTATGGTTCCTTTGTGCCTCTCTCTTCTTACTGTCTGCCATGAGCTGAGTAATTTCCCTCTACCATGCCCTTCTGCCATGATGTTCTGCCTAGCCTTAGGCTTGCAGCAATGTAGTTGGCCCACCAAGGACCAAACCTTGAAACCAAGAGCCCAAATAAATTTTCCCTCCTCGAAGTTGTTCCTATCAGGTATGTTGGTCAAAGAGATTCAAGTCCAACAAAGACCCCAGTGAACCTTGACATTTGCATGCCGTGTCACTAATGCCCAATTCTATAATTTACATCTGGAAAAAGTATTTGTAGTGTAATTTCAAAGGGACTCATTATCAAATATTTTGTGAAAAAACCTTATTTCAAAATTCATATGTAAACTTTAGATCCATTTGATTTTAAGAATTGTTAGCAAAATTTCAACACCTGACAGTAGAATCCTAATATTAAATAATTGGTGTATAGACTTACGGCAGTGACTACTTACCTTGTAGGAGCAATTTAAATGCTGAAAATGAGGTCAGATCCACTTGGTGTTATTATTTTGTTCTAAATGGCACTGTAGGTAGGGTGGCTTGGTACATTTATTTAAAACATTCTTCTGACCCCACCAAAGTATGTTTATACAAGATTTTATGATACATAAATACAGATGTCAACATTAATTACATTTGCATATACAAGGAGTTTTTTTCTTCTATCTTGGTATTTTTTGTAAAAATATACAAAAACATATCATAAATGTCTGATAAAATGTAGACATTAAAAATTCATTTGTGGTCTTTCAACCATAATAAAAAAACAAGATTTATGACATGATGAAGGTAAGATTAAATTTTTTCCTATGTAAGATCACTTTAAGAAAATCCAAACCACTTATAATTTATGAATTCCACTTCCTAAACTTGCAGATAATAAGTGAATTGTTAAAATTGTATGCTATACTTTAAGTAACTACAAGTGGTCCAGTGTGGAAACTGCCAGTCATAGGTGGATATTGAGTTCCTGAAATGTGGCCAATGGGACTGAAGAACTGAACTTATAGCTTGATTTCACTTATACTCATTTAGATGTAAAATGAAAAACTGAAGCAAAATGAACTACTGCTTCCATTAAACATTGCTTCTTTTTTTAGGACTATATTTCCCTCTAACCATTGAAAATTTAGCCATTGTTATGTGTTACTGATGTATAGTGCACACTGGATTCAGAGACATTTTAAAAAAATAAAAAGAGTGTTAGATATCTTTTAAAATGTTTCTACCAATTACATATTTAAATGATAATAAGTTTATTGAAAATAGATAATAGTTAATACTTAGGGTTAAAATATATTAATGTCCCCAATTTCTTTTCACCCTTATGTGGCTTCTAGAAAATTGTAAATTATACATATGGCTCATTGGGAGGAAGCTATAGCCAAAAATAATAGAGAGCTTCAGAGAACACAGAGCGTCTAATAAATAATGTTTCAAACCAATGAAAGAGTCTTACTGTAAATCGTTGCTTAGTCATTAGAAGCCCTAAAAATCTTCTGTTTATTATCTGGTGGATCCTTCAATCCAAGATTCTTGTGGGCTTGTCAAGATGAGCTGTGAGACAAATATAAATATTAGAAATAACAAAGTTTTGGTATTTGTCAACATTTTACTTCCTGGATCAAGCTTCCCCCAAATTAGCCTGCAATTCCATAGTCCTGGCACATATTTAAATAAACCTTGGTCCTATAAAAGTGATCGATTCAACCCTTTCCTTTTAAGCTCACTGGCAGTTTAAGTCTCTAGTTTATTGACACAGTATTGAGTTTCAGGAAAAGCTATGTTTTGCTGGTTTCCACATGCAGGTGAAATACCCCCTTGCCATTGGCAGATTTAGAGACATGAATGTCACGGAACTCCCTAGTCACTGTCCTCCCAGAAGGATCTCTCTTTCCAAGACGTGTATGTGACTTTTGTAATTACGCATTACATTTGGCTCTTTCCAGGGACTGAGCCTCCACATTGCAAGTCTGCAGAACTGCTCTGGGTCACTGTTATTGATTTTCTGGATTTGCACTGCCCTTGGTGTAGTGACTTTATGAATATGCACCAAAAAGCCAAGAGAGGGCTGGGGCTGTAGCTCAGTGGCAGAGCAGAGTGCTTGCCTGCCTATCAAATGTGAGGCACTGGGTTTGCTCTTAGTACTATATAAAAATAAGCAAATAAAATAAAGGCATTCGGTCCATCTACAACTACAAAAAAAAAAAAAAAAAAAGCCTAGAGAAAATTCAGGCAGACACCAAGGTGAAGGAGGTCTCTACAGTTGCAGCCACCTGTAGACTGTGATTGGGCCATCTCAGTGCCATATGGCTGTCATATAGGCAGAGAGTGAGGAGGAAGAGTGCTGGCACAGAGAGACCCCCCAAGCTTGTCTTTGAATACTGTGTGTCCCATTCCCCTGATGAACTGCACAGGAATACATGTAGGCAATGTATAGACATGCTTCATCCTAATACTTGAGAGAACTCAGAGAAAAGGTATGAAGCGGTACTTTTTAAATGAACTTAATGTTACTGGAAGCAGACTGGCAACTATTTTGATAATGAGATTTTCAGATTTTGGAACTGAAAGGGAATTTCAAAATTTTGGATCATGACATAGTGATCATTTCCTCACAGACTGTTTTAAGGCCCTGCTGTCCAAATTTTGGGAAGTAAAAGTAAGCAAAAAGCCAGCAGGTTTTATAACTATCCCCATAAAGTAGTACCCTGCTTCAAGGGACTCTATTAAGCATATCTTGATCTATTTCATGTTTTATTTGTACATTTTCATCACTATTGCAAAATAAACCTTCAAAAGTCTTTATTAGCTCTTTGTAAGTGAACTTCCCTGCCTCTTTCTATAGATAGACCAGTTTTATAGACAATGCATCAAAGCCTGCTCTAGCCAAGTGGCAGAGGCACCTGGCATGCCATAACACTTCCTACTATTAGATGAACAATGTGAAGAGTCTATGCTCCTTATTTCATCTCCTTCAAAATTTCCTTAACTTACAAAGCTAGGATTGCTTCCTAAGTTTACCATGAAATAGTAGGAGATAACTTAAGATATTAATTAAGTGAATCAGGAAACTGAAGATTCTGAAGCATCTGTTGCTTTTCTTACCATGAATTTCCCTGTTAGCAAATCTGGCTCTTAACAATTTCCCTGTTAGCAAACTTGGCAAGTTCCAACACAGGCAAAAAACAACAACAATGAAAAAAATTTTTTTTTCTTGGTGGACTAGAACTTAGGGAGAAAAAACTTATTTTAAAAAATTACCAGAATTGTCCTTGGCTCCAGATTTCTCTCTCCTGGGTCATTGTAACTGGACTCTGAGCAGATGATCGCTACTGTTCCTTTCTTTTCCAAAATTCTGAAATTCTAATTACCAAAACTGTGTCAGTTTGCTTCCAGTAAAATTATGTTGAAATACTACTCCATGTCCTTTTCCAGAATACTGAAAATGTTAGGATTGAGCAGTGATTTCATGTGTATCATCAGATGTAACTAACCAAGGCAAAGAAACATAAAGAGAAATCATCTAGGTTCTGATATGCTCATGTAGTCACATACACACAAAGGATCATCTTAGAATAAATTACCGGAGCTGTAGAATCCAAGTGGCATTACAGCCATTTGGGGTACTTAAAATGCTTTTTTCCAATATGCGAACCATGTGTCTCATCCTTGAACAGTGGCAAGCAGCAGTTATGATGCCATCATTGGGATAGAATGTCACCCTTTCTTATTGATGAAATGGGGAAAATGCTAACAAGGAACATTAATAGGCAAAGGGAGAAAGTGTAGTGGTAAGTAGATTAAGGCCAGCCTTTTTCTTATTTAGAAGGTCTGTCAAGTCTCTGGCACTGCTGTCAATGTTGAGTGACTACTGATCTCCCTATTCTGTGGATTCCATTGTTTAATCTGGATAAAAATGATACCAGGGCTGTAGATCCCAGGACTATAGAATCAGTGAATTTGGGCATCACCATATCTGCATATAGGGGAAGTGAACTGAAAGGGGATGAGCAATTTAAAAACCAGGACAAGCTGAGAAGACCATCAGCAAGGTGCCCACATCTAGTTAAGAAGGCAGAACAGAAGAGGGAGCATGGTTAGGGCCCAATACTTGGGTTCAGGCTATGAAAATATCCAGACATTTCCTGCCAGGGCAAGTTCCATAGCCACCAACCTTAGTCATGATTGTATCCTCTCCTGATGAGTGGGTTGTAGAATTGTGGTCTAGAGTTCTTGGGCATGTTTCAGGATGTTTGGAATCATGATCCGTTCAACCAGCATACTTAAAACTAGGAACACACAGACCATTAGTGAAAGCCATGCTTCTTACTCTCCGTTAAAACCTGGCATGCCTATATTGGTGAGTAACATTTGAGTCCAATAATTTTTATTTTCTTTCCCAAAAGGTTTTAGTAGCATGGCCGGGTCTCTCCTTGCTTTTTCTGGGGGCAGGGAGCAGTCTGCAGCTTCCTTGCACAGATTCCCAGCACACAAGCAATAGAAGTGCTTCTTCCGTCCACTCTGGGAGGCAAGGATGGGTCATAGGTGTGGAGCATGCCATCCAGCTAGAAAGGTCTCATTTTCCTCCAAGCTCCTTCACAACAGTGGGGAATGAAATGGGATCCAATCTCCAGATGCTTATTTCAATTTTGCACCCAAAATTGGATTTAGCATTGAAGGGGCTCCAACACATCAAGACGACATTTACTTTGCTCACTGCCACATCAACCTAGATAACATCAGAGATTCTCCAAAGGACAATGGTATTTACTTGAGAATAGAACAGCAGTGCAATGGAAATGTGCAAGCTGTAGTAAACAGTAAGCGTATTTAAAGAGGTTGCAGCAAGGCAAAATGTTTAAAGGCAAAAACTGGGAGGATTATATAAAATAGGGTGAAATGATAATCCTGAACCACAGAGTCTTTAAATAAGCTAGAAGAAAACAATTTTACAAAGCTGTTTGGCCGGCAAGTATCTGTGCAATTTTAGACTGGCATCCCCTTTGTTACTAAATAAATTAAGCTGAAAAGGGGGTCAGCAGGTGTTCAAATCTAGTTAGAAATCATCAAGAAGGTTAGAATTCATCTAATCTAATCTGATCATTTTACAGATGATACAATTGAGTCCCAGAAGAACTAAGCAATTTCCACCACTAACAATTGCCAGTCATGGGACTCTTTAGATTCTGTGCTCTATCAGTGAAGGAGACCCCAGTATTTGAAACCCAATTTAAAGTTCTTTCTTTCCACCTTGTTGGTTACTGGTCTGCAGCAACACACGACTAAATTAGTCAGGGTCACTCCAAGTGAATTGGGCTAGCTAATAAATAATCACAGGCACAGAAAGTAACTTTTTCTTGGGGTTCAGAGATAGCTCCTCTGCCTCAGTTCCCACTAGGGAAGTGGGAGGGGCAGATGAAGCATGTCTGAAACCATCCTATTTATTGAGGGGAGCTGTTCATACAACATCCCACCCAAAAAAGGTAAGGGGTAGTATTACAAAGGAACAAGAAGGCAGCCCACTCCATTGGGTAACACCCACTCCCAAAGCCTCACTCCCCTGCTTAGTGGAGATGGGGATCCACCTGCTTCCACACAGGGAAGCCAGTCTCCACATTTCCATCCCTCAAAGCTAGGGGGCGCTCAGCTACTATATGGCAGCTCCCAACACTGGTCCACTTCTCCCTGTCGGAGTCCACACCCTCTATCCCCCCACCCCTTGCCCATGACAAGTCAATCAGTCATGAAGCATCTATCATTAAGACTTTCACCCCATATGCCCAGACTTGGACATATGCTTGTTTTTTCAAGTCCGTGTTCAAATGCTTAATCTCACAAATCTCTCCTTAAAACGATTTCAGTTATTATATGGATCTGTTCAGAACTATCCTCAGTGTTATACAAGCAATTGCCGCCTTATTTCACCAAAGCATTTTTTCAAAGCTCAAAGCTTATTTGCTTTATTTTCATTTCAGATTAAGACCTCAGTTATTTGGGCAACCCCAAATGTATCCTTCTCCATCCCACTGTGGGTCATAATACTAGCAATACTTCTTGGATTGTTGGTTCTGGCCATTTTAACCTTAGCTTTATGGAAGGTAAGTTGATTTCCTTTATTTTTACTTTTGAACTGCAGAAGTCACTCTGCAGATATTGATAGAAAGATATTATTAGGGATTTTAAAAGATAATGCTAAAGGCATCATTTAGAGGTTTTGAAAGATATAAAGGATATAAAGGGAAAATTGTGTTTTATTTGCTTTAACATACTTGATTTGTTTGTGTGGCTCATATTTAAGAAAAAAGGGGGTATTTGTTGTTGGTTTTATCTTGAGATTTCTTGTGAATAAAAATATAGAAACTTAGGCTTTATTAACTAGGTAGGACCTGTGATATTCTGTCCAATATTCTTGGAGTGATAATGTTATTATGAAATTTCATTGACCAAGATCTTAAGCTTCTTATTGACATTGTACTATCAGTAATCCTTTGAGGGTTTTTTTTTTCTAAGCAATGCACTGATGCAATTAAAATGTCAGTTCTAATTTTTTATTTTGATTAATTAAGCCAAATGGATCATGCATAATGCATATCATAAGGTGCTTGAACTTGTTTTTTAATCTTGCCAAGTAATTTGTCTTTATTGGGATCCATAACTTATTCTGTAATGTGTTATACTGAGGTTTATTCTAAAAGTCTGCAATGGGAATTTAATGCTGGCCCCAAAACATGTACAACTGCCAAGTCCTACAGAGCTTTCCATTCCAAAAGAGAAACAATGCAATGATTACATGACTATAAGCTAATTCAGTCACATCTTAGTTAATCACTATTGTTGTGGTTCCCTAAAAAACATTGCGTATTTTTATTTTGAAACAATTTGTAGCATGCTTAACAGACCCATAAACTGAAAGAGCTTTGGCTCCAGTGAAAGAATGGTTTTTCTAATCATTATCACCTATTATGTGCCATCCTGAGCCCACATAGGCAATGGAACATATTTAGAAATGACTTTTGTATTATTCTGCTATTTTTATAACTTTATTTCCAATAAATATAAAGTACAATCCAAAGTACCAAATGACAGAGCATTCTGCTAACAAAACAAAAAAAGCTCATGTTGGGCTTCCAATACAAGAAACAATAAATAAGAATTGAGGTTCCCAATTCCTAGGAAAAGATATATCCTCCTTGGTGAAATTCAGGAGGAAGAAGATTCTACAATCATCTCTTCCCAAGTTAATCTATGTAAAGTCACTAAAATGCCTAAAAAACAAATCAGCTCTCCCTCTATGTACTGCATGTCCCACCCAGTGCTGAGGGATATGTAGCACACTTTCTTCCTTTAATCCACCCCATGGCCACCTACAGAATTCTTCAGGAGATCATGTCCCTTTTGTGGTCAACAATTAGCACTGTTGCTGACTCAGCAAAGATGCAGAAAAGCAGATAGGGCATCCTTGGGACACACTGCTGTAATCCCAGGAGAATATCCAACAATCATGAGTGGTTGATATAAAACAAGTACTTTCTACCACTACTACCCAAACACTCTGCCCTCCTGCCCACCTTGACCCATGCCATAAACTCTCTCCAGGTAAACAACATGCTACCTTCTCCTCTTAATTTGGAGAACTGGGCAGATTATATTCATACGGCCCCAAGTTCCTTAGGAAATACATAAAGTGAAAATTCTTCAAATGAGGGAACTCCACAGGTTCCCCAAATGGCTTGATTTTATACCCTGTTTTTCTTTTCGTAGTGCGGGTTCTTTGACAGAGCAAGACCTCCTCAGGATGATATGGCTGACAGGGAACAGCTGACCAGTGACAAAACTCCTGAGGCATGACAAGGAAAAGCAATGACCAAAAACCCAAACACTGATCCTGTTCAAAGAAAAGAAAGGACATAAGGGCTAAATAAAGGCTTTCCTGTACCTGCCAGTGACCTAGGAAATGTAGGGCCCCTGAGATTATCACCTCATCTGCTCCACACTTTAGGAAAGTTTCTATAGAGCCCGGAAAACCTTCTGGAACCAGGAGATGCCTACACTGTAGAAGCAATCAGCATCATGGAAGATTTCTTTTGCTTTCCTCATTCCATATTTGACAGACATTTTGAAATGGTTCAAATGGGAATGAGAATTCAAGTTGTTGTCCAGGTCAATCCAACTTGAGTTGCAAAGTCGAAATGTCAGAATCACTATAGAATTGGGGTGAACTAAGACTGAACTGTACAACACTACTGTATCCAATGGAATATCTGACATCTCCCTATGGAAAAGAAACATTTTGAATGAAGTGATGGCTCAGGGAGATACGCAATAGTTGTCGGTACTGTGAAAGTACTTTTGAAATGACAAAGATCATTCTGTAAGCGGGGAGAAATTTTTATTTATTTATTTTCCATTTCTCTAAGTTCAGATTCTGGTTGTCTAGAGGATTTGGAAATTAAGATTTGGTTAGCTAGTTTTCTGAATCGCTCACCTCTTTTCCTCCCATGATAACCACTTTGTGCAGTAACATTAACAGACCATATTAAGAAAAAGCAAATTGATATTAGAAGTTTGTTTTATTTAATATTTTCCTGCCTCATACCAGAAATCACTACTATTCACACTCTCTGAAACTCACAGCTGCTTCATTTAGCCTAACAAAAATGTTGGCATTTTTATTTCCTTTCATATATATATATATTTTTTTTTTTAAATATTTCCACTCACTTAGTTGATACATGATTTTCGAGGTACTCATCACACTATGTGGTGTTTTAAAGTAATGGTAAAATTTCTAGAGTCCATTAATAAAAAAGAAATTTAACAATATGGATAAACATAATTTTTAATAGCTATAACAAGCAACACCAATATTTACCTTAGGATTAAATACCTGTTTTCCCTGCTATACTTCATGCTTGTATACACAGAGAAAACATGTTGAAGACAAATAGGATGGAAACATATAAGTTATATAGATGTGAGACACACCTAGAAAACTAATTCCTAAAGATTTTATTTAAAGTTGCTTATTCCAACTTTATTATTCATCTTTTGCTAATCTTTATAGTATATAACCTTGGAGGATAATCTTTTATTTAAGCTATTTTCCCATCATCTTTAATTTAACCATCAATACTTTTGTTTAAAACACTTGTAAATAATCCATAATCATGTGTAATATTATCATTTTGAAATAAGATTGGCTAGCCAAATTCATAGTCTGCACAATTTTGTATACTTTTTTGTATACTTTTTATAATAATGGGAAACATTATTATTAACTATGAAGAAATGCTGAACAAATTTTTATGTGCAATACTTTATAGACCTATGTATCTAAGGCATGTTTACACTGGCATTAGTTTTTTTAATTAATATCCTGAATATTAAATATGATAGAACAAGCTGACTATAATCCTCAAGTTTACAAAGCAGTTGGAAAAAAATTGTGTCCCAATTTCAACAATCACACTTTATTTGAAAAATGAGCCAAACTCACAGACACTAAATTTTATGTTGTGCATTAACCTGGAGAGAAGCCATTTGGCTACAGCTGCAGAACCTCATTGGAAAGCAGACGAAAGGCACATGGAAAAACACATTGTTGCAGTTCATCTTCTTTTTGCTTGTGAATTAAATCCTGTCCTGGTAGCTATTTCATGTCTGTCAGGAGCTGAAGCCAAGCTCTCAGTCTGTGCGGCTGATGGTAAAGAAGCATGATGCGTGCCTCTAAGAGACTGAGGATTCCCACACCAGCCTCTGGGGGTCTTTGGTGTTCAACCTTTAGGTAGAACTGGTTTTACAGATTGCCGACCATCTGTCATCTATAAGATGTGGCCTAAGGGAAGCCAGGAAACTCTCTCTCCCCCAGATAATGGCCTGACTTTTGTCGTAACTGACTTGTGACCAACAAAAATTAGCCTTGGGACTTTTGGTCAGAGACCTGACAAAGTGCACCCTTTGCCTTGAAGAAACTTAAAGCCAAACATAGGGAACTGCATAGATAGTGCATGCAGACACTTGAGAAAACTAGAGGTGCCCGGAATGGGACTCAGAACAGAGTAAGGCATGAGAACTTCAAAGGCCAACCATAGCTTCTACAGTCACAGCCGGGAGGACACTGCTGCCAGTAGGCACTGTGGGGGAGCATCCTATGCACAAAGTCCCTCAGAACCTCAGAACGTGGAAGCAAGTGGAGGGAGGGAGGAGAGTAAGGTCAGGTGAGCCTTCCAGTCATGGGTTCTTTCGCACTCCCTCTGCATGGAGAGCACCCTGGCTGCACTGAGGAGATAATGCCTACAGCTTTGCCTATTTCTTTCCTAAGTCCCAATGCCCTGTGCTCCTCTTAGAACCTATTTGTATTTCTCTTCAAAGAATTCCCTTTTCCAATTCTTGCAGCTGGTTTTTAAGATATGGGAAAATGGCCAAATTAAGTTTTATAAACTTGGAGATTTTTTTATGCAGTAAACGAATAACAAATAACTAGTTACCACTAAAACCCCACTCTTAAAACTCAAATATTGTTTTATTTAAATACATTTGTAGATATCTGTGAAGAATTTTCAGGTACCTAATTTACCTTGTCGTTAATAAAACTAAAATTAAAGACATGATGGAATATTTGTGTTTCATTTTATGCACAACATACAGCTTTGCTATAATAGCCAGAAATAAAAAAAATCATTCTTATACCTTTATTCTTTTAAAATCTTTTAACATTGGAAGAAATTTAAAGCAAAACTACCTGCTCCTTGGGATGATGAAGTTTCTACTTAGATTGTGGACATGGTTGTTCAACTCTGTGAGTATGTAAAAACTATTGAATTATACACTTTAAGTGGGTAAATTTATGCTGTGTGAATTATATCTGAATAAAGAGATTAAATATTTTTAAGTCGCTCCTAATATTTCCACCTTTAAACAACTGATTTCTTTACATTGCCTTTTACATTTTGTCCACATGCACATCTTAGCTCCTTTTTCTTCTTATTTCCCTTGTACCTTTGACCAACATCATTTCTTCTCCTATCCTCCAATAGCATTTTGTAAATGACTTCACCTTTCCATCTGTTTACATGACCATATTCCATCTGAACTAAGCCTCAATGAAGAAGAAATTATATCTTCTCATCTGTGTTTTGTAAACCAAGCAACAACACCTACCATATATATAAACGATGCTCAAGAATTCTCCTAGAATAAATGAATTAATGTATTCTGTGTGCATAGTAATAATCATGGTGACATGCATTTTGAAATCCACTTCCATGACTAAGCACCAGAGTACACACAAATGTGTATACATCCTCCTGTTTACAAGGCCCATACAATGCTATTACCAGTTGAGCATCCTTAATCCAAGTATCTCAAGTCTGAAATGCTCCAAAATCTAAAACCTTTTGAGCAGTGACATGATGCCACAAGTGGAAAATTCCACACCTGACTTCTTGCAATGTGTCACAGTCAAAACACAGGTGAACTAAAAGTATTGTATAAAATTGCCTTCAGGCTCCGTGTATAAGCATATATGAAACATAAATGAATTTCATGTTCAGACAGGTCTCACCCCAAGATCTCTCATCATGTATGTATGAATATTCCAAAATCCAAAATATTTCTGGTGACAAGCATCTTGGATAAGAGATGATCGACTCATATAATAGTTTCCCAATGTTCTATTCAACTAGCAAACCACATTTATTTAACCATCTCCCTCTTGTTGGGAATAACCGTTCACAGCTTTATACATTAAGAATAGCATCAAACTGAATACTATCATATGTGGGGCATTCTTTTTTTATTTCACTGAATGAAGTTTCAAGGAGGGGGAGTGCTTAGTGAAAGTATATAAAGATGTTTATAGCTCCTGATCACACGTTGCTCTTAAGAAGACCATATCAATTTGCATCAACTTAAACACATCATTTTCTTCACAATTCTGTCATCATTATTTAAATGGTTTGGTGATAGTTTTTGGATTTTATTTTTATTTATATTTCACTAAAATTCGGTGAATTTAATGCACATGTTTAATATTGAGTTCTGATATATATCAGCCACTCAATTTATTGGCTACATATCACAAGACATTTATATACTTGCCATTTCTCTCGCTGACATTCTGAATCTCAACAAGAACCTACTTCTGAGTACTTTCCCTGTAGCTCAGAGCAAGCAGTTGGATGAATCCTTCACTTCATATGGTATGTCACTTGCCCTTCAAAACTTAGACATATCTAAAAGCTGATGGTGGTCCAGAGGTACTTGTGTATCTAGGAGGAAGATATGCTAAACCAAATCTGAAAAAGGGGAATATGGGTGCCAAAGATCAAGATGGAAGCGCCCAACCCAATAAAAACTAGTCTCTTCAGGGTTAGACTTGCCTGAGGCACACACAGAAGGATCCATCCTGAGTCAGCCCCACTGGTTAAAGCCTGCACATATTCACAGTGAGCAAGAAGAGGAACTCTTTTTCATGATACTAAAATACTTTGTACATATAAGGTGAAACTCCGCCATCTCAACAAATTCTATGGATATCCTTGCTCCTTTCCTCCATTTTATGTGTGAACGTTCACTTTACTGCACTAATACCTTCTAAACATTGAGTTGGGATTTGGTTTCCTAGACAGGGAAAAATGAGAAAAGGCTTAGTCCTCACAGAATTCTCTGGCAAGGTAGAATTCCCTTACAAGGTACACATTTCCTCCGTGAAATTTACAGCACCTGTTCAGTTTAACCCTATAGAAAGATCTCTCTGGTGCTCTCAGGAAGAGCATAAACATGAAAACCTTGGTCTGATATCTATGATTGCTAAGTCAGTGACTCCCTAGAGTCTAATGTTCTTTTTTCAAAACAGAAGATATTGATTTCTTTAGCATGAGGATTTTAAAACATTTAAAATTTAGGCTCATTTGAAAGCTCAGTAAAACCCTAATTCTCCCAGCAATGCTTAGTTCAGTGGTGAGTTCAGAATGGCCAGTGTACATGAGGTACAACTTGGCTTGCCATTTTTAAATTTCTCCACCCCACCCGCAAAATACCATCTGCCTGACACACTGCCTTTGAAATTGTTTATGAGCAAGTTCTCTGTTATTTATGATTGTTGGACAAAATCCATATGGAAATGTAGCCTGATACTAGGGCCTCTTGACAATAAAAAGTCTTGAATTTAACTTCTATTGGCGCCATGATATGACACAGTAGGAATGTTCTTAATATCTCCATGCCGTTGCTTATTTTGATTGTGCGTTGTGTTATAGAAACAACCAGGTCATCAACAAATTATTCTGCTCTCCAACTGTTAGATGGAATTCTTTTTTAAGTAGTAACAGTGGACCTCCCTCGTTTCAAAGTTTTAGATTTCACCTTTTATTCACTTAATTGACTGTAGGGTACAGACATATTTACAATTTTTACTTCCCCAAGGATTTTTAATTTTAAAAACACTCCATATTTTTCCTATGTTTTGGTTTCCTAAGTCTACCATGAACTGAATGGCTTAAAACAACAGAAAGTTACTGTCTTACAGTCCTAAAGGCCAGAAATCCAAGACCAAGGTGTTGATAGGGTGTTGAGGAAGCACCTAAGTGCTCCTAGCTACTGGTAGCCTCAGGTGTCCCTTGGCTAGTGTCTGCCCCTCACCAATACCATCTCTTCCCAGGGAAATCTCCCTGCGTGTCCTCAGCCTCTTCCCTCTGTGTCTTGTCCATGTTTCCTCTCTTTATAGACACTGGCCATATTGAATTACGGTCCACCCTACTGTTCTCATTTTAACTTGATTACCTGTATAAAGATGATCCTTCTGAATTGGATTGTATTCTGAAATACTGAGGGTTAAACACCACATTAAATATAACATCCTCCTTCAAATGTATCTATCCTATAAGATAGTTTGAAAAAAAAAATGAACCCAAGATGGAAAAGCACATTCACATTAAGGATAAGCTGGATTTAAAGAGAATCGCTTTACATCAAACCTTTGATTTTGACTCATCCAGGAGAAATGCAAGCTTTGTTAAGTGCATAAAAGATTTACAAATATTTATTTGTTTTTCATTCACTTGCTGCCACCATACACAAAGGTGGTTAAGATGATTGCATTTTTTTGTATCATTTCCTCATGTCTTCTACTTTGCTCTGCAAGTCCTTTCTACCAGTACATGGCATTCTCGCTGCATGAGAATATTGTGAAAGGAAGACCTGTGGCTTCCTCATATGTTTATTTCCATTCTCTGCTTTTTTTTTCCCTTTGAAATAATCATCATATTCTCATGGACAATAAGGATAAATGTGAGTTTTGTGATTATTCTAGTTTGGATGCTGAATGTCCCCCAAAAGTCCACATGCTAAATATTGGGTCCCCAGGTTGGCACTATTGGGAAATGCTGGAACCCTTGGGAGTTGAGGCCTAGTGGAAGTTATTTGGTCACTAGAGGCATGCCTCTGAACAGGATTTGGGGACCCTGATATCATCCTCTTTCTTGCTTCTTGGCTTATGATGTAAGTGGTTTTGCTCCCCCTATACCCCCCAATATTACCATCTACACACCCCCACCAGAGGTCCAAGGCAATGGAGTCACCTTATCATAGATTAGAACCACCAAGACTATGAGCTAATTAAGGCGTTTCTTTTATAAATTAATAAACTCAGGGATTTCTTTTTTTACAGCACCAGAAATATAACTTACACAATGACTGAACAGATTCCTCCCTGGTTGGAAACAAAAGGCACTGATTATTGAGTCAGTAGAAAGTGGAAGGGAATTTCCTTCCTTGAAGCTGAAGAGTTTAGTATCTACACTGTTCATTAACACAGAAAAGGCGTTGTTTAAATCTGTAATGATACAGACCTGAGAACAATAGCTATCATAAGGAATGACAGAAAATAAAACACGTGCCATTCTCTGGGCACGTGTTGTATGTGACACCCAGCCACACACCTGTGATAGGAAAGAGTTTACCAAACAAATGAAGGCAGATCCTTTGGTGCCACAGATGGGCGAGAAAGGTGCTGATCCACAGATGCCCATCTGATCTCACAGATTGGGCAATAGGCTATAGTCAGGGTTGGCAGATGATTAAGCTCAGCTTGCCTGGCTTCCACTCCATCTTCTGGACGTCTTCCTTCCCAGTCCTTATCAGGGAATTTCCATCAATCTGCATGCAGGAGATGGCTCCAGTTCCAGGTGGAAAGCATGGAGCATCTCCCTTAGCTACTTGCCTCACAGCCCACACTCAGATGCAGAAGTTTGAGCCCAGGAGCCACAGGCTTCTGCTCTACTGGCCAGATTTCATCACTGAAAGTAAAGAAACAAGAATAAGGGGCATCTCTGCATATCATGCAAAGAGATCTGGGGTTGTTCAACTCAGAGAAGAGAATGTCTAGGGAGAAATACTGACCACAAGTATCTGAGGAACCGCTATGAGGAAGAGATCGTAAAAGTAGAGATTAGTTGGGGATGGAATAATAAAAGCAATAATGCAGACAATAAAACTGGAAATGCATTATGCATGCACTCTGTGACAGGCCTTCTACTCAGTGCTTTACAAGCATTTTCCATTTACTCCTCACCACAACCATGTGAGGCAGACAGCGTCGAAGAAAAATTATTCTGACCCCTGTTAAAAGGTAAGGCAGATCATTCAGGACCATGGCAATCCGTGTTGGGACCACTGCAATGGGGTTTTGCAGTAGGGGCAGGAGACTGGACTGAACCACAAACACAACAAGGAAAAGTAGGAATTTATAGCCAAGAAGCAGAGTAGAAGGCAGAGGATGGAAAATTACTAAAAGGATACATCAAGGCAAAGGGGGATTCTGACTAAGGGGTCATCCAGGGTGATGGGATATTGCCTGGGAGAGAATGGGGGCGAGAAATTTACAGACATGGAGAGAAAGAATTCTTTAGCAGGATTCTTGCCAATACTGGACTCTATAAGGGCAGAGCTCAAAGTCCCAGTTCAGCTCAAGTTGAGTAGCAGGCTCAGGGGAACCTGACTGCAGTCTAGTCAAGGGGAGAGGGAATTAACCTTGTTGTACCAATGAATCCAGGTCTAGGGACAGTGAGTGCCTGGCCAGTTTACACCATAGTTAGTGGCAGATTGGACATTCAAATCCAGATTTGCCTAATTTGGGACCAAGATCACACAATCCACCATGGCAACTGTATTCCATGCTGGAAGAAGAGAAGGAACCTTGGAAACAATGGGGGCTAAATGGGTTTTCCTGCCCTAGAGGATCTTTTTAAACGCTTGGAACAATGAGAGCATAAAAAGCTGAGAGCTCAGATCTGTGAAGGGTTTCTAGATACAAAAGTACAGAACTGAATCCTTCTTTCAGCTTACAAAGAGTTGGGAATTAGAACATCAGAACTTGTGTCCGCTTAAACTTTTCAGAAGTCAACTTAGATTCAGGCATGTGGTTAAACAATCCCAATATCCTTTGACTCCTAAACAGTTTGGTGAATGCTATTTTAACTTTCAAGATTCTTGGAGAGAGAGAAAGAAAGAGAGAGAGAGAGAGAGATTGATTCTGCTTCAGGTCATTTACCAACATTGGAGCTGATCCCCAAGGCCACAGGGATTTCAAGGATTTGAGAACAGTATATTTTATTATATAAATTTCCTTATATGAAAAATCCACTTGTTAAAAGTCTAAATGGCAGAATGAACTTAATTTGTCAAATCAAAAGATGTGAAACTTGTCTGTTTCAATTGAGAATGTCACATAAATGTCTGCCGTGGTCTCAAACAATTGCCATCTGTCTATGACCTCATTTTCTAGAAGATCAATCTTTCATTTTCATCTTTTGGGAACTAGAAGTAATGAAAGATTAAGCCTGGCAATTAGAATTGCAATGTCATCCTCAACCTTGGAGGTTCTGCTAACTGAATCCAAATCAATCTCTGTCCATAAGTAATTCACGTTGGGTGAGGTTGCAATGCTATGCATTTTTTAAACCAAAATGCTATCTGTAGAATAGAAATATTCTTACTCTCTCCTAACTCACTCCCCTGTGGGCCACAAATGGGGAGAAAACCAGGGACCTTACCTGCTTGAACTCTGAATCAAGGAAAGGTAATGATGTTATGTTGCCTGGTGTGATATGAAATCATCTTGGGACCAACAGCATTTCATTTGAGGTGGGTAGAAAAGAGAAAAATCCAGAAAGTATTTTTCTTTCTCTTTATGTGTTTGTACTATGCTGCCTTCAAAAACTAATATTATTCCTTGGAGACAGGAATGATGTATTTGAAGGGTATTCGTGTGTGCATGTAAGACAAAGTGAGAGAATTCTGCCACACACACTTGTGGAGAAACCTCAAATGGAGCAGCCAATGGAAAGTCAAAAGCTACAATAAAGAATCTTAAGAACATTCTACTAGCCTAAAAGACATGGGAAAACAGTCTTTGGAGAAAGATGGACTCTCCTCTATAGAGAGGTCTGGTGAGAGGGAAGCAAGTTTCCCTCTGTGCAGATGAGATTTGCAGAACAGAGGTTAGAAAAAGAGAAGGTTTATACAGTGACAGAGCTGAGAACATGAAAGCATTGAAGAAGAGAGATCCCTCTACAGATCTTCATCTCATGGTGTTCCACACGGACAGTGGGAAAGTAATACTTAGTGTGACATCAATAACTTATTCCTCCAACATTGCATTGCTGGTGAACCCATACCAAGGGAGTTTGCTGTGCCTTTCAATGGTAGACTCAATGGCCCCAATTCTTCGCTTTTCCCTGTAACTATTCCCTTTACCACATGGCTTCACTGCTCCATCAGTCAAAGTCCACCTGTCATTCCTCAACTCTTGTGTGTTAGCTTTCCATCAGCCTGACTGAAATACTTGACAAGGACAATTTAAAGGAGAAAATGTTTCTTTGGGCTCATAGTTTTTAGAGGTTCAATCCACAATCATTTGTTACCATGGCTGTTAAGGTTTGAATGTGAGTAGTCACCCAAAAGCTCATGTGTGCAACAATGCAAGAAGGCTTAGAGGGCTGGGAATGTGGCTCAGGCGGTAGCGCGCTCGTCTGGCATGCATGCTGCCCGGGTTCGATCCTCAGCACCACATACCAACAAAGATGTTGTGTCTGCTGAGAACTAAAAAATAAAATATTAAAAATTCTCTCTCTCTCTCTCCTCTCTCACTCTCTCTTTAAAAAAAAAAAAAGAAGAAGAAGAAGAAGGCTTAGAGGTGAAATGACTGTGTTATGAGAGCTTTAGCCCCATGAGTGAATTAATCCCCTGATGGGATTAACTGGATGGTAACTGAAAGTTAGTAGGATGTGACAGGAGGAGGTGGGACATTGGGGACATACCTTTGGGGCATACATTTTGTATCTGGCAAAAGGTTTTTCTCTCTCTCTGCTGCCTGATCAGCATGTGAGATTCTTCCCTTCACCACATTCTTCCACCATGATGTTCTACCTCACGTCAAGCCCTGAGGAATGAGCTGTCTAGGGACTGAGACCTCTGAAACTGTGAGCCCCTTAATGAACTTTTCTTCCCCTAAAATATTTCTGGTCAGGTCTTTTAGTCACAGTAGCAAAAAAGAAAAAAAAGAAAAAAAAAAAGCTGACTAAAGCAATGATTCTGGTCCCAAGATGAAGCATCATGGCCAAAGGGTATGACCACGGACAGCTACTCAGCTCTTGGCAGCCAGGAAGCAGAGGGAAAAGGGGAGGGGAAGATGAACCCTTCCAGAACTTGCACCCAGTGACTCACCTCCTCCAACCATGCTCACCAGCCTACAGTCACCACCTACTTGGTCCATTCAAACTAGGATGGATTGATAAGGTTACAGCTCTCATAATGTAATCATTTCACTTCCTGCATTAACACGGGAGCTTTTTGTTATAATAAACCATAACACCTTGCTTCTGAGTTCAGCCAGCTGACATGCCCTGGTCAATGGGATCTGAGCAAATGGGGAGCAAACATGTTGGAAGCACACATGCACAATAAATCTTGATCATCTTCATTTTAAACATAACCAAAGAAACACATGCCAGGTGAGACTCCTTATCCCAGGTGGAGAATGAGATAAACAAGGAGCAGAACCAGCTCCACCCAAACCCAGTAGATTAGAGAATCCCCTGCCAACTCCTAGAAATTTATATACAGAAAAAGATGTACATCTTGCCTGAGAAGGAAGAGCAGAAGTTCAACATTAAAGTCCACTCTTTACCATCATGCTATGTGATTCCTCTGGAGGATACATGTGCAGGGGAATTAAAGGGATGCCCTGGAATCTCACCTTAGGCAGACAGAGAGGCATCCTACTGAGGTGGCCATAGCCAGAAACACCCAGATAATGATTGGGTCCATGATGATCTGGAAGCAGGAAAGATATTTCCTCTCAGCCCCCATTCACCCACACATTCATTCCTATGCAGGCTCTTGAGATAATCATAACAAAATTCCCCTAGTGTCCTTACAAGAGAGTCTCCTTATAGAAAAAAGAAAGGAACAGGAGAAGTCCTTCCTGGGATGCATACATCCTGTTTGGAGTACAATGGAGAGTGTGTGTGTGTGTGTATGTGTGTGTGTGTGTGTGTGTGTGTGTGTGTGTGTGGTGTGTATTGAATATTTTAAAATTTTTGTGGTAAGGGTATATGTATATAGGGATTTCTCACATCCAGTTATGTCTTTCAAAGCTTCTTGCCCTTAAAGTCAACCAAAAATTACCACCTGAATGCATATATTTTATTGTCTGAGACAGTCATATAACCAGTGTGTTTTAGAGTGTCTCTCCCTCTCTGTCTCTGTCTTCATAACTCTCTCTCACTTCTCTCTCTCTCCTTCGTAATGCTGTTGTCTGTGAGAGAGTTCTTACCTATGAATTGTCTTTTTCAGTTTAGAACCAGGATTTTCCTTTGATAAGCACGACCATATTTCTTTTCAAGTCTAGTCCTTTTTGGCCTATCTCTGCAAAGAATGCTTTTCCCCTCATTTCATGGCCTTTACATGTCTATCCAAGGGGCAGGAGATAAACCACACACTGCCAAGTATTTATCACTACAATTCAGTGTCTCCTATTTTGAGTTCACATGAGGAAAAAAATAGTCTCTTTTAGTTGTTTCAATCAAGACAAAAATTATGAGGAAGGAGAAGGAGTTTACATCTGGAGTGAGTTAAGTTCTGTGACTGGAGAAACAGCTGAAGGGAGAAGATGGCAGCCTCCCTCCAGCAGCCATTTTGCCTTAACCTGACAATGCTTTTTTCCTAAGGTTGTGAGGTTCTTTGGCAGAGGAAAAAATGCAGTGTGTTTTCAAAGGAAATTCAGTATTTTATTTATGTTGTTAAACCACTTTTTGCCCCAAATATATTAACCAGAAAGATGCTCTTAACTAAAATTGGGTGGTCTTGGGGAAATTCTAAATTTTGCACAGTAATTAATTATTGGGCACAAGTAGAGCTTTTGATAAGATTTTGTGGAGAACTTCTATTAAATAGTTCGGAGGCTAACATCTTTTATATCTGTTCCTGTTTGATGCCTGCTTTGATAATCTGGGCTTAAGTGACAGAACATTGGCAACTAACAGCTTTTGAGTATAAGTGATGTCCCCAAGGCCTCTGCACCTTTGCAGGAGTTAGATTCTCCTCCTCTCTTATCTACTATCCACACCATTTGACTAGTGAAAAAAAATAATAATTCTAGCACATAAAATTGTTTTGGAATAGAAAAGTCTTCATCTGAGCATAAAACGGTATTTTGTCTATACTCAAACGTGACCTACTGTGCAAATTGTTACCCCAAGTTGCTCAAAGAACAAAAATTGTCAAAATATTTTAAATCGTTCTGTAAGTTTGATGGGAAAGAATCCTTTGGAGGAGTTCTTGCATTTACAAATAAGTTAGGTTCCAAGAAGTATTTCTTAAGTGGGTTTGTAAATTCAAAGGCAGCAATGCCTGAGGCATTTCCTCTAAATAGAGAGTGAGTTGGCACTTTGAAGGTTGAAAGCTGGGTCATAAACTCCTCCCACTTGCTGAGAAACAGTTCTCCCACAGTATCCTTGGAGGATTTGTTCCAGCACCCTGAAGAATACCAAAATCGTGGATGGCCCAGCCCGTTATATAAACTAGTATAGTATTTGCAGAGCACCTATGCACATCCACCTATAGACTTTAAACCAGCTCTACATTACTCATCATGCCTAACACAACAGAAATGCCATGGAAATAGTTGTTATACTGTACTGTTTAGGGAACTATGACAAGACAAAAAGTCTGAACATGTTTGGTACACATGCAATCTTTTTTCAAATATTTTCTAACCAAGTTTGGTTGAATCCACCCATATAGACCACACCGATAAAGACAGTCAACTGTATTATCTCAGGATTCATCTGTCATTCCACATCTTTTACAACATAACCTCTCAAAAGAGTTGTACACTGTGGCCATTTCTATTTCCTCCACTCCCCTATAACTTTATCCAGGCTCCTTGTGATCTTAAGGCCAAAGCCAAGGACCATCTCTTGTTCCTCATCCCCTGTTCCATGTGCATTCAGCCCAGCTGGCCACCAGATCCTTCTGGATATACAAGTTGCCATTTCAATCATGTGATGGTTAGGGATGGTTAGATCAAATAGCTATCTATTTTTATGCTAAATTCTTCACCAAATAGTCTATTTTTGTTTTCTATTTTGTCAATCACTTTTCTTATTTTCTTGCTAATTTTGTAAATGTCCGTGGACTTTTCACGTGCTGTAGGATTCTCTTTCTTTTGCAGAATCATGCCAACTCCCAAATAATTTATCCAGTGTATTCATCATTTTTGTATATTTGTTTGTTTGTTTTTCTCCCTAATTTCCTTCCATCATAAATGTCTGCTTTTCCTCACTAGTGTTTTCAACAGTGTCATCGCTTTTGCACAGGTGAAGCATGTCAGTGTCCCCAACACCTGAAATTGAAGCATGTGAACAGTAAACACAATGAGACTAGTGATCAAATTTGCTCTCTGTGGATGAGCAAACATGAGTCAACATATTCTTATTTGAATCCTATATGTTAAGCTTTGCAACTGTACATAAATATCCAGATTTCTGGCTTCTTTGAAAATTTAGAAGACCCGCAACAGGGTCTACATTCTTCTGCAGCAAAGAGCTCTGGTCCTGAGTGGCAAGGCCCCCTTCAGATTGATGTGGGTTTTCTGGTCAACCACAATTGCCACCCAGCCCACTTTACTCATTACACCCTGGCCATGAATTGGTGAGCCTGGCCCCTGTAAATGAAGCCTTAACTCTTAAGACGAAGCCCTCATAAAAGAGACTTCTACACAGTGGGAGAGAAATCTTTGCCCTCTGATTCTGAATACCCCAATGAAAAGTTATGCCTCACTCATGCATACAAATTCAGACTGGTGCATTTATAAAAAATAGATTGATTAAATATGGAGAACCCACAAGAAAACAAAATAAATTATTTAGTGAATACAAATTATTAAAAAGTTATTTCACTTTAAAATTACCTCCCGATAATAACTGAATCTTGTGGGTACGGTAATATACACCTGTAGTCCCAGTTACTTGAGAGGCTGAGATGGGAGGATTGAGTAAGCCCGGGAATTCAAGGCCAGTCTGGCTGGGCAACAGAAAGAGAACCAATCTCAAAAAAAAAAAAAAAAAAAAGAAAGAAAGAAAATCTTTAAACAGCTAAGATTTTCAAATAACGAAGAATTTCATTATGCTAAGCACATAAAGATAGAAGAAAGACTTGTTGCAGCAAAATTCTATAAATAGGTATTTATAGATAACTTCTAGATATTATCTGATGCTAACAGTCAGGTAGGTTCAGGTTGAGAATCTGTCTATATAAAGCTATAGTTGGTACGGTTGCGAATAGGGGACATTTAACTGAGAGCTTTATAAAGATGGCTGACTGGGAATGGCTGGACCTAGAATCTATGAGAATAATTCAGTATGTAATATATAAACACATATGTTCAAATATTAGGATTATAAAAGGCAGAAACTTTTCTATCACTTTTCTATGTCTTCTCACTAAAAAAACTTGGTGACAGAATTAGAAAACCAGATTTAAACGAGCTTATGCAACAAAGAGATTTATTGACTTGTGTCATAAGAAAATTCAGGATCCAGGGACCCAGCCTGTCTCCCTCTCTTGACTGTGAGCTCCTCCATGTTGCCTTAAATTGTATGGTGGTAAGATGACTCCCAACATCTCCCAGATTTCAAGTCCATAATCCTTATTCCTGAAGATCCCAGAAAACGTCCTTACTTTGACTCAGCAATGCCCAACCCTTAACTAATCATTGTGACCAGGCAAATGCGATGCTCCTACTGGCCATGACTGAATCCGTGCTCACATTTGATATGAAGAAGGAAGTTGACTTTACCCAAAGCATACAGACAGACAGGGATTGAAAACAGGAGCACCTCAAAGAAGAATCAGGGTAGTGTTATCAGGAGACAGGTGAGATCAACACATACCTACTACATAGAGCAATTACTATTACTGCCATCAGAGATTATCACAAAGTCGGTGGCTGAAAACTACACAAATTTATCTTCCAGTTCAACAGATCAGAAGTCTGAAAGTGGCCATGTGGGTTAAGAGCAAGGTGTTAGCAGGACTGTGCTCCTTTGGAAGCTCCATGGGAGAATCTGTTTCCTGTCCTTGTCCCTTTTCGGGTGGCTCCCTGCTTTCCTTGGCCTGTGTTCCTTTCCTCTCCTTTCAAAGCCAGCAGCACAGAATCTTCAACTTTCTTATTCTTCTCTCCTTCTGCCTTCATCTATCACTTCAAGGGACTTTTAGGATTATATTGGGCCCAAAGGGATAAGTCAGAATGACCTCCTTACTTTAAGATCTGCTAATTAGCAACCTTAGTTCCATATGCAACCTGAATCCCCCCTTGACATGTAGTAAGACAGACCCACATGTTCCATGGACTCAAATATAGATGTATGTCTTTGGGAGGGGAGTATTTTACCTATCAAAGAGTCCAGGTATGATTATCTTCTATAACCTCAAAGTGACCCAATTAACTCTCCCTTATGTGTTCAGAACTTTTTTCTTTTTTCTTGGTGTTTTGTGCTAAGTCCTTCTTTATTCATTCATTCATTCATTTATGTAATAAATAACCATTGAGTAAGTGCCACAGGTCAAGCACTGTTTAGGCATAGACTACACAATGCTAAATCAGATGTTCCCTTTGTCATGGAGTTTACAGTCTGACTGATGAACAGACCATAAATAAGCTAACTGACAAGTAATATTTAATTAATTATTATCAATCTATTCCTATGGAAGATTTATTTTCCTTCAGATTGGCCTGAAAAACAAACACCGACTATGTCTTTGAAATTTTGCTGCCCTGTGTTTTTTTTTTTTTTCTTTAGTTGTAGATAGACCCAATAGCTGTATTTATTTTATGTGGTGCTGAGGATTGAACCCAGTGTTTCACACATGTGAGGCAAGCATTCTACCACTGAGCTTCAGCCCCAGCCCTGCTCTCTGTTTTTCTAAATGAACTCTGTGCCTACATTCCCTCTAGATGGTCGAGACTCTGAAGAGAGGAAATAGCCTTCTCTAAAACATGGCGGATTAAAAGAGGCACTTCCTGCCTGGAGTCCCAGTGGAAACAGAAGCCCATGGCCCCCCAAAAAGCAGTCACCAACTCTGCATATAAATCTTTCAACTACATCACCTCCCCTGTCCCCACCTCTACTAGAGCAGCAGTTCAAGAATATCTACATTTTAATCATTTTACTTCCAACATCATGGTGGTTAAATTAGTAAAAAGTAAAATAATTAAATTAAATTAAAAACCTCATAATAATTTAGAAGGAAATAGTTTCTATAGGTCAATAAGATGATGATAATCACAATGATATAAGATGGATTTCTATTCTAAAAGTTATCTGCCTATAGTTAACATGCCGTTACATAAGGAACAATACAGATTTCATTCAGTTTTTCAACTGTAACATTTTGACCAAGTCTAGGCCATGGTATATTTATAGGAGGTGGTAGAAATGTGGCAGTCCTTCATACAACTATAATAAGGCTATTTTTAAAGAGGTTTAAGACTTGGGACAAGTCTTAGGACATAGGTCAGAAGGTTTTGTATACAATCACTAAAAATTCCTTCAGTGCTTCAGTCGTTCAAGCCACATTTCATCCTTGTTATCTTGCAAGAATCATAGGTCCTTAAAAACATGACCTTGAAAAAATCCTTGTAATTACGTGTTGACAGCAGAACCATCTACTCCTTCCTACTCCAATATACTTTCCTCCCCCATCAGAAATAACACAAATATTAACATGATAATGAACTCTAAATCTCATCTAAGTGCATTTTGCTAATTGCAGATACTTTCTCCCAAAATAAATGTGCCATTAACTTAAGACTGTATTCAATATATTTCCTTATAACCCACAAAATTTTGACTAGAGCACAAATACTAGCACATTTGTCAACCTTACATGCTTTCTTCCTTCCTAAAACTTCGTAGTTTCACAATATCATTCATTTCTATTACATTATTAATTAAAGTCCTAACTGGACACTTATAGAACATCCAAAGGAATTCTAAGGATATACCCTAAAGAATTGAAAAGCAGGGCATCAACAGATACTTGCACGCCAGTGTTCATGTCAGCCTTAGCCAAAAGAGGGAATAATCCAGTGTCCACTAAAAAAAAAAAAGAATGGATAAACAAAAAGTTGTCTGTACATACAACAGGATATTATTCAGTTTTTAAAAAGAATGAAATTCTGATTCATGCTACAACTTAGATGAACTTAGATGAAGATATATACTGTTAAAAATTTTTGACACAAACTCACAAATATTATATGATTCCACTAATATGAGTCATCTTAAAAATCATCAAATCCATAGAGGCACAAAGTGGAATTGTGTTTTCCAGGGACCGGGGAGGGAAAATGTCTCTAGGCCAGGGTTCACACCTGATGCAGACACAAATACAAAAGAACCATTTACTCTTAGGTTCCACCCGTCCAGCTTGGACACAGGTTTACCCTCCCTCTTCAAAGCCCCCCCTCTGCCCTATCCCCCTCCTCCATTCTCTAACTCAGTCAAATAGTTCTGCATTCAGTTGTTCAAACATCCAACTCCTTCTAGACTCCTGTCTCCATACCCACCACTCAAGGTGTCTATTCAGTCAAAAGCACCTTATCCATCCCTTGTGTTACTGGGCCAGTCCAAGCCTGTTTTACTTTTTACATCCATGACCACAACTAGCTAATTCCTGTTACTACCTTCAATCACTCTTCATCCTTTTTTCACCTTTTTGCCAAAATGATCATTCCTAGGTACAAATCTGATCATGCCCTGCCCTCCACCCCAACTTCTCTGCCCACTTCCCAGAGGCCATGTATCGCTCTCTGAATAATATCACGTAAGGTTTCTGGCACACCCAGTTGTCTCCCATCCTGAGTTATTTATCACACCTCTATGACTTTGCCAAAGCATGATTTTATGATATCATGATTTTCTGCCTGGAACTTCTTTTTAATCCTCCTTGTTCATTGGACCTACTTCTCCTTCTCTGCCCAGAGGCAGTTCAGACACCATCCCCTCCCCAGTATTATTGGTGATTGCCCCCTGGCCCCATCCCCTCTCTGATACCTGGCCTTCCTCTACATTCTCATAGATCAAAGACGCTCATCCCTATATTCATATCTCCACCTTCCCTATTATCAGCCCAATTGTGTATGCTCTGTCGCTTCTGTTCCACTAAGGCATATCACTGTGCCTTTTTTATGTCCAGGCACACACAGTAAATGTCACATGTTCACCACTAAGAGAGTGTCATTATTTCCTGGGATTTATAATACAGACAAGCTTTCCACCAAAAAGCAAAGAAAAACTAACAAAAAAAGAAAATCAGATATACATTGACCTGTACCTTGCAAACCCAGTTCCATTCTGATTCTTCAGTCTATTATTGGTCAAGCAAAGTATCTCATGCTGAAGAGTTAGATTGAAAGATTCATGCTTTCCTTTCTCTGAGGACTGATTACATTAAAGAATGCAGACACAAAAAATAAATCACAATTGGAAGCTAATGAAGTACTCATTTTGACTCCTGCTGGCCATGCTTCTACATGGGAGTAATTCTGTTTACATCTCCAGAAGGGAAATCTGGGTTTCATTTTGTAAACTCAGAGCAGAAATCAGCTGCCTGAAGACGTCCTGACGCTGTCGCAGCACGTTAGGGAAATTCCTTCCATGTATTGCAGAGTCTCTGATCACACCTCCACTCAAAAATGTGTCCTTTCTTCATGAAGGAGAAACTGTCCACTCCCCACAACCTGCCAAGTTACCTGTGGAAGCCCGATCTAGGGTTGATTGGGTCCTAGTTCCCAGAGGAACAAACATAGTCATGCGAGTTCTATTTATAGATTAAATCTGGTCACCACAAAAATGCACAGTAAAAAAAAAAAAGATGGCCACACTCCACGGGGATAACCCACTTAAAGAAAATCCATTGATCACTGGGAAAGTACAGACCATGGAAGATTTAGCCCAAGTCTTGCCTGAGTGGAATTTGACCTGTGTAACATTCCCCCCTCCTCATGCACCAGTTCTGCACCAGGCCTTCTTCACAGGCTTAATCCAAACCTGGCTTGCTACTTTTCTTGATCTGTTTCTGGCAGATGGTATTTTGTGGGGCTGGATTGAGTTAAGATAACTAGACAGTTTCAGTGGTTAGAAATGTGAGCGTATGAATGGAGGCAAGGCCAACTCAAGTGCTCTCTCTTCAAGGATGGGTAGGAACGGGACCCATATAAGGTACTGGGGGTAAGATCTCTCTCCTCCTGGCCCTAAAAATATTTTAAAATTTTTCACAGTACGAATAAACAACTCATTCTTTCTGTCACCGAACGTTTCACACAGTGTTCTAGTCACTAGTGTTCATGCTTGCCATCTATCATTTCCCACCTTCTTATTTTAAGAAAACAAAGCAGCACAGTTATCATGATTTTATGAATGTGAAATTTTTCCTTTTGTGAGGAACACGTTGTTATCAAGCATAAATCAGAATGACCACAAAGATCAAAACCCTATAATTCTCTTTTTGGCCCTCCCTCACACCATCCTTACCTTCAACTCTCAGTCCTCAGAAGGCATATTCATAAGCCCTAGAACCTTCATCATTTCAGAATACTTCACATGTGCACAGACACTCTCAAAGGTCTGAGCCAACACCAAGAACCAGAGCTCTGCAAATATGCTCAATCTCAAGGATTTCTGAAAGAACACACTACTGCAGGCCATTCAGGTCTCCAACACCCTCAGAATCTCAAACATCTCATGGGATCTCAGATGGTAGTGAATCCTTTCCTCATTCCATGTGGCAAGGGCAGGGCTATGGGAAAAGTACAGTTAATAAGCCAGATACTAAAATGCACTACCATGCCATATTAACTTAAAAAGTGCAGAACTCACCTAGAATGGAAAGACAGACCAATAGAAAGGAACGAAGCATCCAGGAACAAGATGCAAACACACACATATACATGAATTCGTTGTATGATGCAAATATTTTTAAACTGATGTTTCATCTACAATCCTAGCTACTCAGGAGGCTGAGGCAGGAGGATCACAAATTCATGGTCACCCTGGGCCACATAGCAAGACTTCATCTCAAATGTGTGTGCACACTTGTGTGTTTCATGGGGGGAAAAAAGAGTGTTATCTAATACTATTGAAACACTGTATTACCTGGTTTAGGAATGTATTGAAGACTGATCTGTTTTACATACATAAATACCATAAAATATTCAAAGAAAATAAGTATTGTGTACAATCTTACTATGAGGAATATCTTTTCTAGTTTTGGGGGGGTTTGGTACCAGGGATTGAACTCAGGGGTATTCAACCACTGAGCCACATCCTCAGCCCTATTTTATATTTTATTCAGAGTTTCACTGAGTTACTTAGCTCCTCGCCATTGCTGAGGCTAGCTTTGAACTCGTGATTCTCCTGTCTGAGCCTCCCAAGCTGCTGGGATTACAGGTGTAGGAATGTCTTTTTAAGTATAAAAAATACTTAGATTTTTCAAAGGTAAAGATGGGTTTGACAACCTAAACATTTTAAACTTCCCTATGGTGCGCATGTGCACACGTGCACGCACACACAAGAGCAATATATGACATAGGCTAAGTTTAAAGGTAATAAACAAGTTAGGAGAAATATTTGCAAGGCGTCTTTTTAAAGGCACATAGAGAAGGCCATCTTGCAAATCAATAAGGAAAAGAGAAACTTCCCACTAGAAAAACATGCAAAAAACAAAGAGGCAATTCATAAAGGTAGAAATGTAGATACAATGAAATGCTGTTAGAGATCAAAGACAGTCACATTAAACAACAATGGTATATCATATTTCAACTATCAGATTGGCAGAGACTAAAAAGAGTTATATTATCCAGGGTTAGAAAGTGGAGGGAAATAAGACCCTTTTTTCCACTATTTGTGGGAGTGGAAATGGATAGCCCTTCTTAGAGAGCAATCTGGCACTGGGTATTTGAATTCAGAACACACATTTCATTTGGCCAGCAATTCACCTCTGGGAACCTATTCTAGGGAGGCAACCAGGTATGGAAAGATGAAGTCAGCTACCTGTGTGTGGGATGGGAGCCCAGATACTCAATAGCTCCTGAGGACCACAGAGTGGGTGGAGGGGGTTCTGGCAGATTTCCAAGAGGAGGGGATGCTAAAGGCAAGTCTGGAGAAACAGATGGAATGGAAAAGAATTCAAGAAGAAAGGTAAGGCCAAGAGAGAACATTACAGAGACAAAAGCTGGAGTAGGGATCCTGTAAGAATGGCGAGGAGGAAGGTTTGGAGAGGAAGGGGGGATATGAATATTAATGATAACTATTAATAATGGCCACTTTGTGGGTTACATGAGTCAATTCAGTTGTTCACATCACCTGTGAGGGAACTGGAATCGGAATCCAGGGCCATCAAATTATTCCTTACTCCAGCCATGGTAAGGAATTTGGGCTCCATCTCCATGGCCATTAGCTTCGGCAGAAGATTGTTTTTAGTTACATTTGCCCTTTGAGAAATTTTCTTCAGAGGCTGTGTGCTGAGCACAACAGAAGCCTCCCAGACAGAAATCAGGGAAAGTAGTCAGGTATTGATTGCAGAGAGACAAGATAGGAAAGATGAAACAGGAAAGAATCCATGGAGGGATTGAAAGATACTCAGGAGATAAAATCCACAGGACTTGGGGGCCCTGTTGGCAAAATGTGAAAGAAGTAGGCAAGGAATCAGAATGACTCCAGATTTCTAGCTGCTGACATCCCAGGATGTGTCTTTGCTAATGCCCAAATATTGCCTAGCGCCCTTCAACACACCTTATCTTCTCACATTTTGCTCCCATTCTTCCCTCCCCCTAAAACCTCATCCCCAACTGTATTCAAAGTGAAATTCTACCATCTTCCAAAGCCTATCAAATGCCATGAGAATTCTCTCATGAAGTCTTCCCTGGAAACTCTCAGGGCATTTTCCTGTTATCTGAATCTGCCTTTATCTACCTGATAATTTATCAGTGATGCAGATGTCTTGTTTTCCTCTTTTGTCAGACTTTTGATGGCAAGGGCCACATGGCCACATGATACCCCTTTGAACATCTTCTGCAATACCCAACAGAGTCTCTTGGGCATGGTAGACATCTAAATCCTTAACAAAACAAATAGCTATCTCCCTTCCCCCTGTTAGATTTTGCCTTCTCAGCTTTTAGCACAGAGATACTATGAATGTTGCTTGCTCCAAAAGAAACCAAAAGAGTTGGAAGGAAGTTTGGAATGCCTGAGGGAGATTTTCCTAATCCTCAACTGGCTGATAACACCACAGGAAACAATCTTAAGGAAACAGAGCGATGAAACAGTGGGGTCCTATTACCACTTCCTCGCTATACTGAACAGAACCATTTGAGAGTGATTTCCAGTGGAATGTCTTCCAAGTATATATAAATAGTCATGGTCAGCTTGGTGAAAGTGTGTTTCCAAGATGAACTGATAAACCAAGCAAGATAAAGGAGGGTCAAGTGGACAAGATGAATTGTGTGGCACTTTTATAGACACTGTTTGCTGCACATTTCTCTGGAAAGCGATTGCATGAGAGCTCAGACACTCTAACAGTCTACCTCATTTAGGGAGCATAATTCAAAACTTTTAATCTCAAAAAAAACCAAATTAGATAAAGTAAATAAATAAATCAGGGAAAGATCGTTGACTGAGCTAAAATATTCCTAACTCTTCGGTGAGTCAAGCACATGTTCATTCATGTCATAAGGCTGGGTTTGGGGGAAAATGAGTCACCCCAATGCCTCTTACCACAGAATGCTTCGACCATTGTGATGAGATAATGAAGCTCTTCCTGAAGTTGTCCTTCCTTTCAACCACTCCATGGATAAAAAAGAATTTCTCAAAGTATAACAGCTAGAACTCTAGTCCCCAAAAAATTTCACCAAAAAAGGTACTTCCATGATCAAATACATTTAGGAAATGTTTGATATTCTGGTATCTCTTGCAGAATCATCGCACACTTTGCCATAACAGTTGCTCCAACAAGCTTTACTACAAATATACTTTTACTTTCTTTAAATGTGTATTCCCATCGTCTATGGTCATGGGAACTTTTGAGATGTATAAAAGACCTACTAACACCAAATTGAAATGGTGTTGCCCAAAACCCATTTGGGGGATCTCAAGATCTTAGCATCTCTGTTTCTTCTTCCTTACTCTGTATGTTACCTCTTCCCTTCAAAATTCAACAGCCTCGTTGCTCCCTTCCTCCAAGTCCAGAGAGATGATTAGGAAATATGAAGAGATAATTTAATTCATTTGAAATTGCTGCTGGGTAGTGATTTTTATATTAACTCTTCCTGGGAGCATTTACATTTTTACTAAGGTCTTTTGAAATATAATGATTTAGTTCCAAGGAACTGGGCAAATGCCAAGAACCTTGTGTCTCTATATAGTAAAAGAAAACTCACTTCCTCTTTCCATGCCTAAGGTCATCACTGGACAGGTGAAGGGACTCTTTCACTCCATGCCATCTAAGTAACTGACACAACAGTTACCCCCAAACCCAGCCTTACTCTGCTCAACTCCTTTATAAACTTTGTGTTAAGAGTCACTCCCATCTCTGGCTGCCTCTCTCCTTCTTATGCATTAGGAATCAAAACAAAGGTTGCTTCCTTCTCCCTGATTTCTGGGGTACAGTAAGAAATCAACTAACCCCTTTCAAAAAACCCATGCTTCCCCCTCTCTTGTTCCTTATTCCTTTTCATGTAATTAATGTTTCCTTCTCCTTCTCGTCCAAACCTTAAATTTTGTGGGGTCAAAAATGGTGTCTGTCTTATCTCTTTCTGTATGCCCAGAACCTGGCCCTGGCACACAGTAGGCAATCCATAGCATAAAGAATACAGAAATTGTGAGTGAGTGTGTGTGTGTGTGTGTGTGTGTGTGTTTAATCCTATATAACTAAAAACCCTATTTTCAAAGAGAATAGGAATATATGAAAATGGATAATTTAGTGAAATTCTAATAATTCCATTCAGCCATACTCATGAACTAAACATTGCTATATTAGGCATTGTTAAATAAATGTTGGTAAGGATGTGGAGAGGAAAAGTACTCTCATACATTGCTGGTGGGACAGCAAATTGGTTCAACCACTCTGGAAAGCAGTATGGAGATTCTTTGGAAAACTTGGAATGGAATCACTATTTGATCCAGTTATTCCACTCTTATTCTATACCCAAAAGACTTAAAATCAGCATACTACAATAATGCAGCCACATCAATGTTTATAGCAACTCAATTCACAATAGCCAAACAATGGAACCAACCTAGGTGCCCTTCAACAGATGAATGGATAAGGAAAACATGATACACACACACACACACACACACACACACACACATACATACAATGGAATCTTACTCAGCCATAGAGAAGAATGAAATTTTGGCATTTTCAGGTAAATGGATGGAACTGGAGAAATAAGCCAGTCCCAAATAACCAAAGGCTGAATGTTCTCTCTGATATGTAGATGCTACCCCCATAACAAGGGAGGGTGGGGAGGGTAAGAATAGAAGTCCGTTGGATTAGACCAAGAGAAGAGAGTGGGGAGGGGAGTAGGAAGGACAGTAGAATTAATCAGACATAATTTTCCTAGCCTTGTATTTGAATACACAACCAGGGTAACTTCCCATCATGTACAACCACAAGAATAGGCTCCTAATTAGAATAATTTATACTTCACATATGTATAATATGCTGAAATACATTCTACTTTCATGTCTATCTAAAAAGAATGAATAAAATAATTTTTAAAGACATATAACATTTAATTTATATCTTTCAAGAATTTCAAACAATGAAGTGACTGTGGTAATCTCTCCACTGGCCCTCAAACATGGGGTTGATTGTTGCAGAGCTCAGAGCATGTTCTGGACACTGGGTAAGTTGGCCAATTCCCTCTCAGTCCTCTAACTCAACCCCAATGTTTATTTGATTGAAAGTTTCACCCTGACCCCCAATGCCAACGACTTACAAGAGGGTAATTTCCTGTTGCATGGAGAGAGGAGGCCTGGCTGCATTAGTGTGTTTCTGCCACTCCACGCTATCCAGGCTCCAGCACAGCAGTCCCAAGCACAAGGGACAGGCATAGGGGGGCTAAGGAAGCCGGGGTGGGAGCCATATAGCCTTTGCTGGTGTGTGTGATATCAGCCGAATGAAGAACATCTGGGTCCTGTCAGAGTTTCCCAGAGATCTTCTCTGTCTAACTGTAGTGCGAGCAAATTAAGATTGATAAATTGTATGGCTCTTTCTGGCTTTAAAGATCCCAGATGCTCTGCTAAATTAATGGGCGCTCTATCTCCACTCAATCTGACACCAAAACAGAACCCTGGAAACATACCAGACTCCCTCTCCCCCAGCCTTCTGAGCACACCCAGGGCAACATAGCTTTCCTAGCAGGGATGTCAGCGTGCACACTTGTGCCTCTGTGTGTGTGTGTGTGTGTGTGTGTGTGTGTGTGCATATGCACACACGTGCACTTTCGGACTAGAACTTACTTCTACCAGGGTGCATGTGAGCCCATCATTTTGACCAACAAATGTACATCTGGAAATGGAAATTACTCAACTTGTCCAGAGTTTCCGAAACACCAAACTGTCCACTACAAAATAACACCAAGTAAATGAGATCATTTGTGTCATTTGGAAAGTATTGTTTTACACAAATATAACACATTACTAATAATACCTAAGGTTGTTCTGTTCTTACTCTCTGGCACTCAGTTCAATAAACTGGTTCTCTATATAGTGTGTTTTGTTTATATGAATAGAAAACAATCATATATAGCTTGAGGAAAAGAATTTGAGGCACTTAGCTAAGGCTATCATGTCTCTGTGAGATTTTAGAGATTAAATAAAACTAGGGAATGGCTTCTTGGTTGTCACCCAAATGTCCCTAAGTATGTAATTCCAAGTGAAGGATATCTTATAACAGTGCTTCCTTAGAATGGAATTGACTAAAAGAAAATAAAATCCAACTGAAGGGTAAGCATCCTAAGAAGACACCTAAGCAGCCAGGCGAGGTGGCACATGCCTCTAAACCCAGAGACTCAGGGGGGCTGAGACAAGAGGATTGCAAGTTCAAAGCTAGCCTTAGTAATTTAGCAAGATCCTGTCTCAAAATAAAAAATGAACAGGGCTGGGAATGTAGCTGAGTAATAAAGCATCCCTGGGTTCCATCCTCAGTATCGAGAGAGAGAGAGAGAAAGAGAGAGAGAGAGAGAGAGAGAAGAAGAAGAAGAAGAAGAAGAAGAAGAAGAAGAAGAAGAAGAAGAGGAGGAGGAGGAGGAGGAGGAGGAGGAGGAGGAGGAGGAGGAGGAGGAGGAAGGAGAGGAGAGGAGAGGAGAGGAGGAGGAGGAGGAGGAAGGAGAGGAGAGGAGAGGAGAGGAGAGGAGAGGAGAGGAGAGGAGAGGAGAGGAGAGGAGAGGAAGAGGAGAACCAGGAGGAGGAGAGCAAAGCAAACAAAGAAATATCCTACAGATTCAAATCATGGACTTGTCCACTTTTTTCTTATTCTAATAAGGGATAGAATTTGTCCTCTATAACATTGTCCTCCAAAGTTTAAAATGTACCTAAACATCCCAAAACTCCTAGCTAATGATGGTTAATGATCCAAAACAAGGACTGTGTACCATGCTCCTCCTGGTGAAATGTGCAGTCCTCGAGTCAGGGAACCACATTGCTTTCTTCAGCTGCTCATTTGGTTGTAAAAATTCTCTCACTCCCAGAACCTGTGATAATATTAACTAACAGCTTTCACCCATGCAGTCATTCACGCATTCATCCGTTCAACAAATATCTGGAATACCTTGGTGAAGAACAGACTGATGACTCTCAAAATGTGGTGTGTGGACCAGAAACATCAGCATCACTGAAAATCTTTCTAGAAATGCAAATTATTGAGCTCTACCTCAGACCTACAGATCCACAAACTCTGGGGTAAGGGCCCCAGCAGTTCTTCTGTTCAATGAGCTCCCCAAGGGATTCTGGTGCACAGTGAAATCAGAAAACCATGTTGGGCATG
This sequence comes from Urocitellus parryii, assembly GCF_045843805.1. NCBI lineage: Eukaryota > Metazoa > Chordata > Mammalia > Rodentia > Sciuridae > Urocitellus > Urocitellus parryii. The sequence goes on along the minus strand of NC_135539.1, from coordinate 58,094,525 downwards.
GTGGTGCCCACCTGTAAACTCACTACTCAGGAGGCAGAGGCAGGGGGAATCCCTTGAGCCCAGAACATTCTGCTAAATTAATGGTTACTCTATCTCCACTCAGCCTGACAACATTAGGGGAGTTTGAAATCAGCCAAGTACCATAGCAAGATCCTGCCTCCGAAAAATAAAAACTAAATAAATAAATAAAGTTATAGAGCCACCCACATAGACCAAGGTCCTGCCTGTGGAGTGTGTTTCTAGTGGAAGAGGCAGGCAATAAATGCACAAGATGTGTAAGATCATGTCAGGAAATGATCAATGCTGTCTTTAAAAAAAAAAGTAAATGAAGGAAATAGGGAAAGAGTAATGGGGGGAGGGCTCTGGTAGATAAGGCAGTCGAGGAAGGAAAGGCTTCTATGAGGAGAGGACACCAGGACAGCAAAAAGAAGGAAGGGAGGGAGGGGGACATGGGGCTGTGTAGCTTAGCATCCTAGTTCTGTGTTCTGTTTCCCTTCTGTTTTCCACATAAACATCAGACCACACTGGAGAGGAGCCTGTCTTACCAGCCTTTCTAAAATGTCCATGGGAATTCAAATCCTGAAAAGAAAAAAAAAAAAAAAACAGTGAAAATCTGATCCTACATCCAAATCACCGCTGAACTTTAGAAGGGACCAAAATAGCCAAGAGCTGGAGGAATTTCAGTTATCATTTGAAATAGACATAAGAAAGAATTTATTGATCAAAAAGATTTTGAAAATACAGAGTAGGCTGCCAAAAGTGGCAGAATGCTCCCTGGAAAGAAAGATTATTCTCCAACACTCGTGTTCAAGTATGATTCTGAGATAGGCAAGCCTGAATAAGAGGCTTCTTTGGGGTCATACTTATCCCCAAGAAGAGAAACATCTGTCTTATCACTTTCTTCAATGCTTTTGTAAAAATTCTCAAGCATACAGAAAAATAGAATGCTCACACATAGATCTATTATCAGGAATCCAAAATTGTTGACATTTTGCCATGTGTGTTTTATCTAGATGGGTAGAGAGATAGATAGATACTGCAAGTTACTTGAAAGCAAATTACAGTTATCATGACACTTTACCAAAAATATATTATCAAGCATCTACTAAAAATAATATGTTTTCCTACATAATCACAATATGATTGTTACCACTAAGAAAATTCATAGTAACTATCTGATGCCTAGTCCATATTTAAGTTTCCCCAATTGTTTCCAAAGCCTTCTGTTATGGTTTAGATGTACGGTGTCCCCCAAAAGCTCTTGTGTAAGACAATGCAAGAAGGTTCAGAGGACACATGATTGGGTTGTAAGAGTCTTAACCCATTCAGTGATTTAATCCCCTGATAGGGATTAACTGAGTGGTAACTGAAGTGGTAGGACGTGGCTGGAGGAGGTGGGAACTGGAGTGTGGCTTTGGGTACATATTTGTATCTGGCAAGTAGAGTCTCTCTGCCTCCTGAACACTGTGATGTGAGTCGCTTCCCTCTTTCACACACTCTGCCACAATGTTCAACCTCACCTTAAGCCCCAAGAAGTGGAGCCAGCCTTCTATGGACTAAGACCTCTGAAACTAAGAGCCCTCAAACAAACTTTTCCTCCTCTGTAGTTGTTCTGGTCAGATCCCTTAGTCACTGCAAAGAAAAAAGCTGAGTAAAACACCTTCTTTAATGACTTACCTGGGTGAGAGCTCTGATATCCTTTCCTTGTTTAGGTAAAGACTTGTGTTCCATTTGGTTTTAAATTTAGCTATCAATGCCAGCATTGAAATTATGCCAAAATTTAATATGGTGAGGTTTACAAATCCAACAGTCATGACTCACAAGCAGGTCATAGCCCGAGAGAGACACACAAAAATGAGAGAAAAGGGAAGAAGAAAGACCAGAAATACACACACACACACACACACACACACACACACACACATACTTATTCAGCAAAGAGACTTATCCTTGGATATGTGGTGATGGGACAGAGGGATACCAATCCTGGATTCTGAGGATCAACAGAGCCAGTAGAGAAGAACTCAGAAGCTAGCTAAAACTGCCACCAAGTGATACGAATCCTGCATTAGTTCTGCATATGCCTATCGCCTACCTCTTTTGCCTTACCTGCCATCCTTGAAAAATTCTTCAACTTACTTGCAATTTGGAATCTTGAAGTTGACCCACGCATTGATTCAGGGACCACTTCTCTGGGGGAAGTAGCCTGCAGGCTGGAGTCAAGAGTGACAAGCATGTGGGTGTGGGACCTTCAGTGAAACTCATCTTAGAGTATTGTGGCACAAATTGAGCCACCAGAGAAGACTTAGGAGCCATGCTAAACACTTCTTGGCTTCTTTGGTATGTGTGAAGAGTGCGGATAGAGGGAAATACCTCCTGCATTCTTTCTTTGAGGGGTTTGTCTATAAACACTGGCATGTGAAAGATGCCAAAACAATCTCAAAAACAAAAACAATCTGTAATACCATCATGGCTGGCTAGAATGAAGAAATGTAAGAAAAGGGGAGGCCTGTTCATTCAACAGATATTTACGCAACATTTGTTAGACCCAGGAATCTGTTAGGCAATGTAGAAGACTTGGACAAATTAGATGCTGGATCTGCCCTTCAGGAGGTTACAGAGCTGTAGGGAAAAAAAAGTACACAGCAATTTCCCAAAGATTGAAGCTATTTTGGTGATATATAGCAAAGGCTTAAAGAAAAGGTTTCTTAATTTGCCACCCAAAGTTGTCTCCACTTATCTATATTGGTCTTGGTGAGATTTAATATTGCATGTGTTTTTTGTTAGTGGTATTATACATAAGTTTCAAGGGGAAGACTTAGATTTGTTCCCTCATTTCATCTCTATACAAGTAATAAACATAGGTGTTTTATATGCCTGGCACATACCAGTTAAATTTTTTAACTGAATGAACTTCCCACCAGAGGTACTGCAAATATATTACAACGTCTTCTCAGATTTTGTACTAAGCACTTTTAATTTGCATTTAACTTGCCTGACCTTCCACACTTTAAAAGACAAAGAGCCTGGCATAAGGGTGCATGCCTGTATGGAGGCTGAGGCAGGAGGATCACAAGTTCAAAGACAGCCTCAGCAACAGTGAGGTGCTAAGCAACTCAGTGAGAATCTGTCTCTAAATAAAATATAAAACAGGGCTGGGGATGTGGCTCAGTTGTTGAGTGCCCCTGAGTTCAATCCCTGGCATGCTCCCCCCCAAAAAGGAGAAAAAGATCAAGGGGACCCATTTTACTCATATCTGATCTTTCTTTTCAAAAATGACTTTATTCTAATTTTAGTCTTAAATAATGAAAATCATGTAGCCAAAAACTGAGCCTACTCTTTGGCAGAAAAAAAAAAAACACTCTGGAAATTACTGTAACTTCTGCATTAATTTGTTGATTTATTCCCACTTAAGAAAGCAGAGAGAAGCTAGGCACATGACTATAATCCCAGCAACTTGGGAGGCTGAGACAGGAGGATGGCAAATTTGAGGCCAGCCTCAGCAACTCAGCAAGGCCATAGGCAACTTAGAAAGATCTTGTATCAAACTAAAAAGGGCTGGGGATATAGCTCATTGGTTAAGTGCCCCTGAAGGAAGGAAGGGAGAGAGGGAGGGAGGGAGAGAGGAGAAAGAAAAGAAAGCAGTTCTTTAAATTTTCTATGGTTTAACAAGACACCAAAGTTACAGGAAGGTGATTTAAATAGCTCATATATCACTCGAACAACTAGCTAATTGGCATTTAACCCACGTATAGTGTTCTCAATAGCAACTACAATTTAGAGACCTAATTTCCATTGTCACTGCAAAACTTTGGCAACTTTCCTAACTGTTCCTCAACAGAAATTGGGCTTAATTTTTAACTCTGAACTTTCTAAGACATAAAAGGCTTTTCAGTCTTCTCTGAGAAATATTCCAGAAATTTGGAGTAAATGGTTAATAATTATCAAGACTTTGGAACTTCCAACAGTCTGTGAGATCATTTTTATATTAAGCATAATAACCATGTCTACAGCTCTCATCGATACCCAATGTTTGATCTACCCATTATTATATTTGCAGTTATTTAAATACTCTATAGAGTGGTTCTGATATCTGTCAGTGGAAGTAGAATATCCACCAACAATGGCCCCAATCTTATACCTGCTGCTTTTTAGGCTCAGCTGGAAGACCCCAGCTGAGCTCCAGCCTCTGGCTAAGATCCGCAAGGCTGCCTCCCCATGGTGCCATTTTATTAATTCACTCCAGGAAACAGTGGGGTGAACAAGGAGACTGTGTTCTCTGCTTCTCTGTGATCAGAAGAGAATGATCCCTTGGCTTTGGTTTCACTGGGCCTCCTCCTTTCCCAGCCTCTGACCCACCCAGGTCATTACAAATGACATTTTCTATTTACCTTTGTGAAGAGCATGAAAGGACCGGAAGGCATTGGTGAGAGCTGGGACTGTCAATGGCTCAACTGGGTTCACTGAGACCTACTTGTCTTTCTCTGCTTTTCTCCTGACCTCCAGCAGAAGCCACTGCCACTCCTGTCTCAGCTTCCAAGCTTCCACAGATCAGTTAACTCTCAGTGTCTCATGATTTTTAAGAAAGAAACCAAAAAGAGGCCAGGATTTAGAAAAAGACGTGATTTGAAAGATGCAGGGGCATCTGACTTTCTTCCCTTGTCCAACTTCCCAGAATCAACTTCAGCAAATACAAATGTGACCAGCCCCTGCTGACCTAAAGGCATTTTTACTCAAATCCAGGACCCAGCCAACTCCTCCTTCTTTAGAAATGGGCCTCAAAGGCTTGCCCCTCCCATGCCTGAGCCAGCTAACATCGCCATTATCAGGGGAAGAATGTCTGGTTTACCTTCCCCTCTCACTAAAACCCTCTGCACAGAGCACCACTTGGCCACAGCCATCAGTTTATCCCAAAAGAAGCAGCAGGTCTGCACTTCGGTGAGCCAAGCCTGGGTGGGACGAGGCACCTGACCTGGTCAAGAATTGCGGGAGCCAGCAAAAAAGCAAAGTGACAGACTCCCAAGGTAGCAGGGCTATGTGCCTTTCAGTGTGCTCTATAGCAAAGCCTCCAGCAGGGCTATGTGCCTTTCAGTGTGCTCTATAGCAAAGCCTCCAGAAGGCATTCTCTCTCTCTCTCTCTCTCTCTCTCTCTCTCTCTCTCTCTCTCTCTCTCTCTCTCTCTCTCTCCTTTCCCTCCATACGCCCCACTCTCTTTTTTTCTCTCTCTCTTTCTCTCTCTCTCTCTCCCTCTCACTCCCTCACTTTCACTCCATAACCACTATGCTGCACGGATTTCTCTGCTTGTTTATTTATTTATTTATTCATGTGTAGCTCACAATGAACCATACATCAGCACTTGAGTCTATATTACCCCGAGTCTCACTTCCTACGGGTAACAAACTCAGTCTTTGTTTCCCAGTTACAAATTTCTGCATAAGATTATTCACAATTCAGCTTTGGACAGTTAAGGATCAATGGCCCATTATCTGTGTCCCTAAAGGCCAAGTCATACAGTAATCAAAGCTGTCCTATCTGGGCTCAGGATGGAGCAAATTCTCTATAAAGGGGTTATGGAATAAGAAAGAAGTATTGAAAACTCTAGCACGGAGGACAAAAATAAATTCTTTTAGCAGCCAGGAAAATGCACCATGCAAATCTCCAACTTCAGGAAGTAATTGACCAAAGCATCCATCTGTGGGCCTTGAAGTCCATCATGACATTGGCCTCAAAGTCACCCTTCACAAGCTGATCCCCAGTCAATGACATAGCACAGCAGGGTACCCCTGGGAGACATGACACTTCTCAGAGACATGGGACCTGCCTTTGCTCAAGGGCTCCCCAGTGTCCCTATTAAACCTTCCTTGAACTCCATGGTCATCTTGGACATTTCCATTCAAACAGTCTTTCCAGGATCCTCGTTCTGCATCCGATTTACATAATTAATATGAGGATTCTCAGCTTATTCTGGCTCCTGTGCTATTTTCTCCTCACACAGGTGTTCACCCTATACAGATGTTCACACAGTGATCTCATCTTGGCATCTACTTCGTCAGAGGACCCAGACTAACCCGGCATGTTGGTCCTTCCACAAACTATACCTGTGGATGGGTAGATTTCAAAGAGAGTCCCAGGTGGCACAGAGCCTCAGAGTGCCTGGATGCCCGGGCAGGTACTTTCTTTCTCCTTATTACAGCTTTTTCCTCTTTGAAACATGTTATTTACAGTTCAAACAGGATAGTATTCTATGGCTTTTAGACACCCCTCCTCCAAAAGAAAAAAAAAAAAGAAATAAGCTTTTCCTGAGCTTATTTTAAACTTGTTCTGGTTCCTTCCTCCCTGTCAGCCATGTGGATCTTCTCAGTAACTTCTGACTCCCCACTTCAGATCAGATAATGAAGTTCATTCTTCATTTTTGTCATCTACAACATGAGAGGAATCTTCCTCTGAGATTCAAAGTGTAATTAATCCCTTTCATTCTAGGGGACTGTTGTTTGCTGAGGCCCTGTATTTTTAATGCAGTGGCTTCTGTCCGCCTTTCATGGAGATTTGTTGGTCTTTCTCCACCTTACTAACTCCTTTGAAAGTGTCAGTCACCTAAGTGTTCTCTGACCCTTCTGTCCACCTCTTCCTCTAGGGATATTGGAATCCTAAAGTCTTCCTGCTGGGTTGTTTAGGATGTCACTCTCTGGCAAGCTAAGGAAGGCAGCCTCACAAATTCAAATTCAGAATCTCCAAATCAACATTCCGGAAAAGATGGCTTTCTTCTTTAGTAATTAGGAAGAAAAATAAACAACTCTTCAGGGAAGTAAAATCCTTTCTTTGATGAGCCCCTGAGTAACTCATGGACTCCTTAAGGGGTCTTTCCTCCTCCAGGTGGAGGGCAAGAGTCCTGGGGAGGGTCACTGCCCCAGATGCTGTGGCTTCAGGTCTAATACAGGGAACATTTTATCTTCTCAGTGATGTAAGATTTGGATCTGGCTCAGTGTTTCTTGTGGCGGTTTATGTGACCAGGACAAAACTCTTACAGAGCAAAGCTCAAAGAGATTAGGAAGGAAAGACCGCCCCGCCCATGTGTGCACAAACAGGATTGTGCCATGGGGTGGGGAGGGGGTTACTTTGATTTTTATTCTTCTTTCACCTTAGCTAAGGCTACAAACTGCCTCCAGATCACTGTGTGTCAGAAAGTCTCAGGCTGTGGCAGACAAGATGGATCAGAGACCTAATCCATGCAGTACAGCCCTGGCATGTTCCCCAAAGAGCTGGCCCAAGCATGGAAGAGTAAAAATGGATCACACTCCTCCGGATCTGGCCATCTAACTCCTGAGTGTTCCAGCATGCCTTAGGGTACTCAGTGAGCTTAGGATCCAGTGTCCTCATTCCCTTGTTTAACCAGAATGACTAAAACAGAAGGCTTTCCTAGATAAACAAATAGATTTTTTTTTCTACTGCTTGTTCCTGTTTCTAGTTTATTGTCCTCAGGGAATATAGAAAAAGCAAATATTATCTATAGCGATTTCCTCTTATCAGAGGCCACATGCATGTGGCTTTATGTCCCCAAAGAATTTGTAGGCTTTCCCAAGGAGGCTTTCTCTCATATTGCCTCTTCAGTTATTTATTGTGACATTTCCAAAATAAACAACCATACAACCAAAACACAGTCTTGGATAGAAATGCTGGAAGCACAGGGCTATTGGTTTTCGGCGGCAGACAGGACGCCTGCGTGGGGAGCGGAGGAGCTGATCTCTTTAGCCTGTTGAACTCTGTTCAGTTTCTCCAGTCACCCGTGCCTGCTTGACAATGCACATGACCTCATTTCCTGCCCTACTAAGTGGTGGCCACTTTGCAATGCAGGAACTTCCATTCCTAAATGCGGATCTCTCTGCTGATATCCACGCTCTCACTGCACTGTTCAGGCAAGATTTGGGGTTTTCTTAGTACAAGGAAACTGAAACTTCAACACTTGTTCTTAATCAAGTTTAACCCTGGGTTACAAATAGCCTCACAAAGGAGTGAGGAATTTTATCCTTGTTGGTGTGGGTGTTCTGTTTTCCATCCAAAAGTATTCCTTCTAAATCTAACTCTATTGAAAAATCTCCTAAAATGGAAGAAATCAAGTGGTGAGTGGAGGGAAAAGTCCTAGCTAGAAGCGAGTGACTAATATGTTAGTGAAACAGACCAAGTTAGGGACTACAAAAATTCCTGAATGTTAGAAAAGAAACAAGAGCACCCCTGATCAAGTGGAAGGATTTGGACACATCAGAGATTCTATTTTATCCTGTGCATAGTGCTTCCCAAGAGCAATCTCTTAAATCTTTTAATCTCATTTACATCTCCAGACAACATTTCAGGAAATGAATTCCTACTCTTCAGGTGAACCTAAAGCTCCACGCATCACTGAGAAATCACTGTTAAGCTCGATTCTTTAACGTAAAGACAGCACAGGAAATCAGGAGGTCCAGTGGTATAGAGATAGTATGAAATTATTGTGCCAACAGCTTAATTGTTTATTTTTTCATTTTAACTGAAACTAAAATGGATGAGAAGATACATCCTGTAATTTTCTTAAGAAATGGGGTTGGTCATGAATTAATAGTCAGCTCCTTTGAGAGCTGACCACTGGGTGTCTTTGTTAGTGGCCTAGAAAACGAAGAGAGGAGAAAGTAAACAAATTTTAAGGAAAACCTAGGATGAAAGAAAATGGAATTATTACGGATGTGACATTTTAAGCCAGGAGAAGTGCTATATCCTGAAGAAGACTGTCCCCAGTGCAAACCTTGAGCAAAACTGGAACAGAGAAAAGAAAGCAGAGGAGGGGGTGGAAAATCCATTAGTGATTTTCGCTGTATAATAAAGAAATAAAAGACCAATGTTCTTTGGGGATCAATGAAACTATTCCTTCCTGACAAAAGATGATGTGTCCTACTCCCTACAAGTTGATTCATTTTTACTTCCAATTGTAGAAAGCAGGAAAGCTAAATTTCAATGACCTTGAAACAACAGACATTAGATCCTGCTGTCTCTAGTATGACAGATATTAGGACCAAGACCTTGAGTTGCCTTAGGAGTGAGGATCCATGTGACAACCACATGTTGTAGTTATGTTTCAGAGTGAGAGGTGTTAGTGCATTAATGTGTTGTACTTCACTCTGTGTATAAACACAATGATCCATAATTTAAAAAAACAACTCAATATACATGTTCTAAAAGAAATAACTGTAGGGAATAATGGAAGGAATGTAGCACCACACTCATGTGAAATTCTTGCATTTAAGAGGTCTGAGCATGCGCTGGAAAGGAGAGAGAAAGGGGAACATTTTGGTGCTATTTAGAAGGAACAAAAGAATGCTGGTCACAACAATGACTATGTTTTGAAAAAAGGATTCCCCAAATGAAAAGCATAAAAATCCTGGACCTAGAGTACCAAAACCGTAACCCCCTAAAGATGTTAAAATTGTCTTAAAGTCATTGTGAAGAATGGAACAAGTGACACTTTTTTTTTTTTTCTGGAACTAACTACAGTCTCCTTCCACGAAATAAAATGCAAAATTAATCAAGTAATAAGTATTTATTCAGAATTATTATGGACCTAGGATTTGGGGGACCACTTTAAACATACTAAAGAAATATGTACTGAATTATCATCATTAAATATATTTTAAATTTAAAAAATGTCAACGCTAAACGGCATAATTTATTGGTATAGTCAGGAAGCCCCAGAGAAATTTGTAGGAGAATGAGAACAAGAATGTTCTTCTTAGAAGACTGGGTCTTAAAGGCTGAGAAAGATGTGACAAGGAAGGAGGGAATGTCCTCTTGACATTCCATAAAAAAATAAAACAGCAATAAGCCTTCCAAGGCTGTGATCTGGGTGAGTGAGGACATGGCCATATCAGATCAGAGGGTCTGTAACCTGAAGTAAGGAAGCTGCTAACCACTCCTGATGGGTAGCATGGGCAGGACTTCTTTCCTAGAGAGGGATGTGTGCATTTTATAATAAAATAGGGAGTTTTTCAAATGTCTAAGCAGGCAATCAGATCCACCAGCTAGCAAGACCAGTACAGGAATCCAAGTCTGGGTAACGGAGGTAAAATTGAAAAAGTGATGATTACAGGCAACATGGAAAGGAGAAGAGAAGCATTCCAAAAGAAAGATGAGAGAGGAGGAATTTCAAAGACACAGTCTGCAGGACTTGGCCTGGGTAACCCAAATCTTCGTGAACCTTGCCACCAGGATCCTGCCAGGATTGTCTGAGCAGAAGACCATTTGTACTTCACTTTTCCAAACACTCTTGCGGTGGAGAGATGCAGGGAAGAATCTACCCTGGTAACTCAAAAGGCAATGTTTAAAGACTGGGTCTGAAGACCACTGTGTATTTTTCAAAGAAGAAAGTAATTGTGGGTTAAACCTGAAGACCACATATTGAAAAGAAGATGAAGATGGAACAAGGTGAAATGCGGCTTCTCACATAAAGACGAAGGCCCTCAGTTCCCATGCCGAGGTTCCTTTTCCTGTTAGCAACTTTGCTCACTCCTAAGTGAGACAAATGGATGATGAGGGACCCTTCCTTCTGGGGCGGGGAATGTTGAACAGGGAAGAAGGATGGCTGTTCTTCCTAGCCTGTAGCTCAGGAATTTATTATGGCACCTCTCCTCACAATAGTCTCCATCAAAGACCACTCCTAAGCCTGTCCGTATCGAAGACCTTGGTAAAGTAGAAGCTTCCTACCTTCTACTTTAGCTCTGGTCATACTTCAGGGTAAGATGAAGCAGCTTCATTCTCTGTCTCTTCTGCCTATAATCAACAACAGCAACTCAAGAGAGAGGGCCGGTCAGGGCATTTCACTGATTCTGTGATTACCCATTGTCTCTATTCCAATGGCTTCCTAATCATCCGTTCTAGAACATTAAACAAAAAGCAGTAAATGTTATTTTACTGCAGTCAGATGACTAGTAGACACAGAAAAGAAGCCATGACTGGAAGATAATGGTGATGACCTCTTCCCTAGCACACAATCCGTGTTTGAGGCCAGGCTTCTTTTGCAGTGATTTAGAGGTCTCTTGGAGTATAAGTCTTCATTTGATCCAAGTTTGCCAGAGGGCTTGGACATGCTTCTCTACACTTCCTATACTTATTACTTTATTTTAACAGTCAACTGGGCCAGTAAAATCTCATCAGAATGAATAGACTAAACATATAAAGAATTTTATGACAAAGTAAAAGCACTATACAGGGCTGAGGCTGTAGCTTAGTGGCAGAGCGCTTGCCTAGCATGTGTGAGGCATTGAGTTCAATCCTCAGCACCACATAAAAATAAGTAAAGATATTGCATCCATCTACAACTAAAAAAAAATATTAAATACATTAAAAAAGAAAATATATTAAATAATATATTTATAAGGAAAAAGCACTATACATAGCATTCAGGTAGGAAACATTAGAAAAATTAACTCTGCCAATGTGTGCTTAATAGAGATTTCATAACAAAACATCAAGTCAATCATTACTCAAATATCCCTGTGAATTGTTCTCTTAGAATAATGCCTGTGGCTGATTCTTACCTCACATATAGCTTATCTAGGGACCTCCTTCCTCATGTTCAGTTGCTATATAACCTAATATAACAAAATTATCAGATGGGACCAAACAAACTTAATTCTGAAAACCAGTGTTGAAAAGCAATTATAAAGTGGATTATTTGTTTCTTGTTACTATATGCTCATCCTGTCTGGAATGTCCTACCCTTTGCTCCACATCAAGCCCAGAAAACCCCTGCCAAGCCTCCAGAATTGCTATCAGGTTGGACTTCCTTGGAAAAATTTTTCTTGCTTCTAGCACTAACCCCTTCCACCAAGAACACATCCATCCTGTAATCACTCTATTATTTTCTGTTCATTCTCACAACAACACCTTTTCCTGGGTTTCTCCTATTCTGCCCTTGCCTCCCACTTTCCAAGAAAAGGTAAGGTCCTATGATTTACAAGGAATCTTAGCCATCATCTAATTGTCTATGCCTTTTAGCTGTGCTTGTTCAACTTCTCTTTTGTCCCCTTTTGATCTATTAATCTTCCTATTGGTGTGTCTGCATCATTTAATCTGTCTTCATAAGAAACCTCCATTACAACCTAGATTGGTGAGATGTGGATACACTTACATGCCAAAGCTGGAGGGTAGGAAAGGGGAAGAAGAGATAGGATAAAGTAGACAAGTGGCCCAGAAGAAGGTTTTCCAACCACTTCTGAAACCAATATTCCTGAAGATGATCAGGTGGATTAAGTTGTCCTGCATCTTATTATCAGTCATTAATGTGATGGGAGCCTCCATGTCTTGGTGCATCCATATGTGCCTGAGAAGTAGGCTCCCTTTGATTATGAAGACCTTTGTCATCTCCTGAAAGGGCCTCAATTTTGAGACTAAAGAGTCTAAGTAAAGATTTTCAGAGCAACAAAAGGAAAAATGAGTTTCAGTAACACATAGAGAAAAGACAACTATCTAAGGGACAAAGTTAAACTTAATTGTCAATTCCTTCTTTCAACAGATTCCTATTGAGGTGTGCTACATGCTAGGCATTGTTCTGGGGGCTGAGATGCAACCATGAACATGACAAAAATCCATGTTCTTTGAAACTTGAGAGAAAGATTGTTTTAAAATGATTAATAAAATAATCTTTATGATTTCTATGAGGAAAATATAGTAAGGCAAAGAGGGCCTGAATTGAGAGAAGGCAAGGTTCTGTTGTTGATTTGTTTACTCTGTCATGCTAGAGGCCAGAAGCCTCTCTCTCTGTGTGTGGTTTTACCTCCCTTCATTTTCTGTGCTCCCATTCCCCTTGACCTTCTTGGGATAAGTCACTTTTTCCAGTATGGCCCTTTTCATGGTTAATTGTATATGTCAACTTGACTGAGCTAAGGGATGCCCAGATAGTTAGTAAAACACTATTTCAGGGTGTGCTTGTGAGGGTGTTTCTGGAAAAAGACTAGCATTTTTATCAGCAGACTGAATAAAAACGATCTGCCTTCCCCAATGTGGGTGAGTATCAACTACCCAATTCATTGAGGACACAAATAGAACAAAATTGTGGGGAAAGGATGAATTCTCTCTTTCTTCTTGAACTGAGCCATTCATCCATTTATCTTCCCCTTCGTTGGACGTGAGAGTACCTCTTCTTGGGCCTTTAAACTCCTAGGCTTATACCAGTACTCTGTCTCTCTTGTAGTTCTCAGACCTTCAGTCTCAGACTGGGATTTATACCAATAGTTCCTCTGATTCCCAGACCTTCAGACCCAGATTGAATTATACTACTTTCCTGATTCTCTAGCTTGTGAGTAAGATACTGTGGGACTTCTTAGCCTCCATAATCTCATGAATCTATTTCCAAAATAAACCTCCTCTTTTATACAGTGAATACTTAGTCATGGGAGATGTGTTCAACCCTCAGTGGATGCCTGAAACCACAGATAATACTGAACCTTATATATATTAGGCTTTTTCTGAACATATGCACCCACAATAAAGTTAAACTTATAACTCAGCACCACATAAAAATAAGTAAACAAAATAAATATATAAGTTAAATTTATAAATTTATCATGGGTACATACGTTCAGAAAAAAACAGTAAGAAGATTAACAACAGTAGCTAATAATAAGACAATTACAATATAATCATAGCAGGAATTATGTGAATGTGTTGTCTATATTGAGAGAGTTGATAAATATTAATATTTTTGGATTACAATTACCTGCAGACTTCTGAAAGTTCAAAAAGCAAAACCATGGATGGAGGACTACTGTATCCCTATACATTCATTGGTTCTGTTTCTCTGGAGAAACCCCTGAATAACACAACCTTTATATTATAACCTTCAGGGAATGTTCTTTCTCCATATCTCACTCCATATTTTCTTTTTATTTTTCTTCTTCTTCCTCATTATTCATATATTTGCTCAGATGCCACCTTTTCAAAAAGGCTTCCTTCCAAAACCAGACTTATATATAAAAGCAAGGGGAAAAAATAGTGTCTGCACAGTGCAGGGAGACAGAGTTCTTCAAAGCAAGTTACTGAATTAAAAAACACCACCACCGAGGATCCAACATGGCGGCCGGCGAGGAAGCAGCGACTCCAACGTCTCCACTTTAACGGGATATGAAAGACTCATCGAAACAGCTGCAGCCTAGCTACGGAGGAACTTCTAGCATAACTTCCTTAAGAGGAGAGCTGCCGTGAACTGGTAGGTTTACTCGAAGTGACAGGTTGCCCCAGAGAAGTGGATCTTGGAAGGCCACGCGGGCACAGAGGTCTAGTCCCCCAACCATCAGCCGCTCCGGCAGGCGGCTCCCCCTGGAGGCCTAGCTCTCGCCCTGGGAGAAGCGGCCCCACCCGCCCGCTTCCTAACCAGGCGGCCACAGCTACTCAGCGATAAAGGTGCCCACGTGGCGGGTGCAGAAGTTAAGTCCTGCAGACGCCAGCCACCTTTGCAACCCCCGGGAACCCTGAGTGGCTTGGCCCGCCCCGCCCGAACCGGCAGTCATCCGCCATACGGGCTCCCCCGGGAGGCCTAGCTCTCGCCCTGGGAAAAGCGGACCCACCCGCCCGGTTCCTAACCAGGTAGCCACAGCTACTCGGCAATAAAGGTGCCCACGTGGCGGGTGCAGAAGTTAAGTCCCGCAGACGCCAACCGCCTTTGCAACCCGCGGGAACCCTGAGCGGCTTAGCCCGCCCCGCCCGAACCGGCGGCGGGTGCAGAAGTTAAGTCCCGCAGACGCCAACCGCCTTTGCAACCCGCGGGATCCCTGGGCTGCTTGGCCCGCCCCGCCGGAACCGGCAGTCCTCCGCCATACGGGCTCCCCCGGGAGGCCTAGCTCTCGCCCTGGGAGAAGCGGCCCCACCCGCCCGGTTTCTAACCAGGTGGCCTCAGCTACTTGGAGATAAAGGTGCCCTCGTGGCGGGTGCAGAAGTTAAGTCCTGCAGACGCCAGCCGCCTTTGCAACCCGCGGGAACCCTGAGCGGCTTGGCCCGCCCCGCCTGAACCGGCGGCGGGTGCAGAAGTTAAGTCCTGCAGACGCCAACCGCCTTTGCAACCCGCGGGATCCCTGAGCGGCTTGGCCCGCCCCGCCCGAACCGGCAGTCCTCCACCATACGGGCTCCCCCGGGAGGCCTAGCTCTCGCCCTGGGAAAAGCGGCCCCACCCGCCCGGTTTCTAACCAGGTGGCCTCAGCTACTCGACAATAAAGGTGCCCATGTGGCGGGTGCAGAAGTTAAGTCCTGCAGACGCCAGCCACCTTTGCAACCCGCGGGATCCCGGAGCGGCTTGGCCCGCCCCGCCTGAACCGGCAGTCCTCCGCCATCCGGGCTCCCCCGGGAGGCCCAGCTCTCGCCCTGGGAGAAGCGGCCCCACCCGCCCGGGTCCCAACCACGCGACCGCAGCTACTCGGCGATAAAGGTGCCCCCGCAGCGGGTGCAGGAGTTAAGTTCTGCAGATACCAGCCGCGTTTGCAAGCCGCCGGCACCCAGTGCGGCTTGGCCCGCCCCGCCTGAACCGGCAGTCGGCCTCCACCATCCGGGCTCCCCCGGGAGGCCTAGCTCTCGCTCCGGGAGCAGCCCCCTGCAAGCTAGGCGAACCTTCGACCCATCGGGAGGTTAGGCCCAGCAACCTGCGGAGTGATAGAGGTGCCCCTCGTGCCTGCTGGGTAGGCGGACCTTTGACCGACCAGCAGAGCAGACCTAGGGCCTGCCAGCGTGGTAGACGGATCACACCAATTGGAGGAGGATCACAGCCACTACATGCCCTGCAAGGGTGATTATTCAACTATACAAGAGCAATATAAATAAATAGAGGGAAAATTTCAAAACACAACAGTTTCACCAAGCAGAAAGAAACGCCAGCAGTATGAAAAGACAAGGAAAGAAAGGACCACAGGCAATGCAGGTCAACTCAACTTTAGAAGAGGTAATAGGTGCAACAGATGGAATGTCAGATAGATAGATCAGGATATACATGCTTCAGATGATCTGGAGTCTCAAGGAAGACATGAGACAGCAAAATCAGATAATGAAAGATCACATTGACAAACAAATCCAGGAAGTAAAAGATCAATTTCACAGGGAGATAGAGGAAATAAAAAACAAACAAATAGAAATACTAGAAATGCAGGAAAAAATAAACCAACTTAAAAACTCAATTGAGAATACTACCAGCAGAGTAGATCACTTAGAAGAGAGAACATCAGACAATGAAGACAAAGTATTTCAACTGGAAAAGAACATAGACAGCTCAGCAAGTCTGCTAAGAAACCATGAACAGAACATCCAAGAAATATGGGACAATATCAAAAGACCAAATTTAAGAGTCATTGGGATACAGGAAGGCACAGAGCTCCAAACCAGAGGAATACACAGCCTATTCAATGAAATAATACGAGAAAACTTCCCAGACTTGAAGAATGAGACAGAATCCCAAATCCTAGAAGCCTACAGGACGCCGAATGTACAAAACCATAAGAGATCCACACCTAGACACATTATAGTGAAGATGTCCAACATACAGAATAAGGAAAGAATTTTAAAAGCTACAAGGGAAAGAAAGCAGATTACATTTAGGGGTAAACCAATCAGGATAACAGCTGATCTCTCAACACAGACTCTGAAAGCTAGAAGATCCTGGAATAACATATTTCAAACACTGAAAGAAAATGGGTTCCAACCAAGAATCGTGTATCCGGCAAAATTAAGCTTCAGGTTAGAAGATGAAATTAAAACCTTCCATGATAAACAAAAGTTAAAAGAATTCGCAGCTAGAAAACCATCTCTTCAAAAAATCCTTGGCAAAACATTGCAGGAAGAGGAAATGGAAAATAACATTGAAAACCAACAATGGGAGGTAGGACAGTAAAGGGGGGAAAGTAGTCAAAGAGGATAACAAATCAGGTTTAGTAACATCAACAAACAAATATGGATAGAAGTACAAACCATATCTCAATAATAACCCTAAATGTCAATGGCTTAAACTCACCAATTAAGAGACACAGGCTAGTAGAATGGATCACAAAACAAGACCCAACAATATGCTGTCTACAGGAGACGCATCTGATAGAAAAAGATATCCATAGACTGAAGGTGAAAGGTTGGGAAAAATCATACCACTCATATGGACAGCGGAAACAAGCAGGCGTGTCCATACTCATATCTAATAAAATAGATTTCAAGCCAAAGCTAATCAAAAGGGATAAAGAAGGACACTTCATACTGCTCAAGGGAACCATAAACCAACAAGACATAACAATCATAAATATATATGCCCCAAATAATGGTGCAGCGGTGTTCATCAAGCAAACTCTTCTCAAGTTCAAGAGTCTGATAGACCACCATACAATCATCATGGGAGACTTCAACACACCTCTCTCACCACTGGACAGATCTTCCAAACAAAAGTTAAACAAGGAAACTATAGAACTCAACAACACAATTAATAACCTAGACTTAATTGACATATATAGACTTTACCACCCAACATCAAGTAGTTACACTTTTTTTTCAGCAGCACATGGAACCTTCTCAAAAATAGACCATATATTATGTCACAGGGCAACTCTTAGACAATATAAAGGGGTAGAGATAATACCATGCATCTTATCTGATCATAATGGAATGAAACTGAAAATCAATGATAAAAGAAGAAAGGAAAAATCAAGCATCACTTGGAGAATGAACAACAGGTTGCTGAGTGACATATGGGTTATTGAAGACATCAAGGAGGAAATTAAAAAATTCCTAGAGTTAAATGAAAACACGGACACAACATATCAGAATCTATGGGACACATTGAAAGCAGTCCTAAGAGGAAAATTCATTGCTTGGAGTTCATTCCTCAAAAAAAGAAAAAACCAACAAATAAATGATCTCATACTTCATCTCAAAATCCTAGAAAAAGAGGAGCAAAGCAACAGCAAAAGAAGTAGAAGGCAAGAAATAATCAAAATCAGAGCTGAAATTAATGAAATTGAAACAAAAGAAACAATTGAAAAAATTGACAAAACTAAAAGCTGGTTCTTTGAAAAAAATAAATAAAATTGACAGACCCTTAGCCATGCTAACGAAGAGAAGAAGAGAGAGAACCCAGATTACTAGCATACGGGATGAAAAAGGCAATATCACAACAGACACTTCAGAAATACAGAAGATAATCAGAGACTATTTTGAAGCCTTATACTCCAATAAAATAGAAGATAGTGAAGGCATAGATAAATTCCTTAAGTCTTACGATCTGCCCAGATTGAACCAGGAGGATATAGACAACCTAAACAGACCAATAACAATAGAAGAAATAGTAGAAACCATCAAAAGACTACCAACTAAGAAAAGCCCAGGACCGGATGGGTATACAGCAGAGTTTTACAAAACCTTTAAAGAGGAACTAACACCAATACTTTTCAAGCTATTTCAGGAAATAGAAAAAGAGGGAGAACTTCCAAATTCATTCTACGAGGCCAACATCACCCTGATTCCGAAACCAGACAAAGACACTTCAAAGAAAGAAAACTACAGACCAATATCTCTAATGAACCTTGACGCAAAAATTCTCAATAAAATTCTGGCGAACCGGATTCAAATACATATCAAAAAAATTATACACCATGATCAAGTAGGATTCATCCATGGGATGCAAGGCTGGTTCAATATACGGAAATCAATAAATGTTATCCACCACATCAATAGACTAAAAAATAAGAACCATATGATAGTCTCGATAGACGCAGAAAAAGCATTCGACAAAGTACAGCATCCCTTTATGTTCAAAACTCTAGAAAAATTAGGGATAACAGGATCATACCTCAACATTGTAAAAGCAATATATGATAAGCCACAGGCCAGCATCATTCTGAATGGAGAAAAATTGAAGGCATTCCCTCTAAGATCTGGTACAAGACAGGGATGCCCTCTCTCACCACTTCTGTTCAACATAGTCCTCGAAACACTGGCAAGAGCAATTAGACAGACGAAAGAAATTAAAGGGATAAAAATTGGAAAAGAAGAACTTAAATTATCACTATTTGCAGATGATATGATTCTATACCTAGCAGACCCAAAAGGGTCTACAGAGAAGCTATTAGAGCTAATAAATGAATTCAGCAAAGTGGCAGGATATAAGATCAACACGCATAAATCAAAGGCATTCCTGTATATCAGCGACAAATCCTCTGAAACGGAAATGAGGACAACTACTCCATTCACAATATCCCCCCAAAAAATAAAATACTTGGGAATCAACCTAACAAAAGAGGTGAAAGATTTATACAATGAAAATTACAAAACCCTAAAGAAAGACATAGAAGAAGACCTTAGAAGATGGAAAAATATACCCTGCTCATGGATAGGCAGATCCAACATCATCAAAATGGCGATATTACCAAAAGTTCTCTATAAGTTCAATGCAATGCCAATCAAAATCCCAGCTGCATTTCTTGTAGAAATAGATAAAAGAATCATGAAATTCATATGGAATAATAAAAGACCCAGAATAGCAAAAACAATACTAAGCAGGAAGTGTGAATCAGGCGGTATAGCGATACCAGACTTCAAACTATACTACAGAGCAATAGTAACAAAAACATCATGGTACTGGTACCAAAACAGGCGGGTGGACCAATGGTACAGAATAGAGGACACAGTAACCAATCCACAAAACTACAACTATCTTATATTTGATAAAGGGGCTAAAAGCATGCAATGGAGGAAGGATAGCATCTTCAACAAATGGTGCTGGGAAAACTGGAAATCCATTTGCATCAAAATGAATCTGAATCCCTATCTCTCGCCTTGCACAAAAGTTAACTCAAAATGGATCAAGGAGCTTGATATTAAATCAGAGACACGGCATCTGATAGAAGAAAAAGTTGGTTATGATCTACATACTGTGGGAGCAGGCTCCAAATTCCTCAATAGGACACCCATAGCGCAAGAGTTAACAACTAGAATCAACAAATGGGACTTACTCAAACTAAAAAGTTTTTTCTCAGCAAAAGAAACAATAAGAGAGATAAACAGGGAGCTAACATCCTGGGAACAAATCTTTACTCCACACACTTCAGATAGAGCCCTAATAACCAGAATATATAAAGAACTCAAAAAATTAGACAATAAGACAACAAGTAACCCAATCAATAAATGGGCAAAGGACCTGAACAGACACTTCTCAGAAGAGGACATACAATCAATCAATAAGTACATGAAAAAATGCTCACCATCGCTAGCAGTCAGAGAAATGCAAATCAAAACTACCCTAAGATACCATCTCACTCCAGTAAGATTGGCAGCCATTAGGAAGTCAAACAACAATAAGTGCTGGAGAGGATGTGGGGAAAAGGGCACTCTTGTTCATTGCTGGTGGGACTGCAAATTGGTGCAGCCAATTTGGAAAGCAGTATGGAGATTTCTTGGAAAGCTGGGAATGGAACCACCATTTGACCCAGCTATTCCCCTTCTCGGTCTATTCCCTAAAGACCTAATAAGAGCATGCTACATGGACACTGCTACATCGATGTTCATAGCAGCACAATTCACGATAGCAAGATTGTGGAATCAGCCTAGATGCCCTTCAATAGATGAATGGATTAAAAAAATGTGGCATTTATACACAATGGAGTATTACTCTGCATTTAAAAATGACAAAATCATAGAATTTGGAGGGAAATGGATGGCATTAGAGCAGATTATGCTAAGTGAAGCTAGTCAATCTTTAAAAAACAAATACCAAATGACTCCTCTGATATAAGGGGAGGAAACAAGGACAGGGTAGGGTCGAAGAGCTTGAGACGAAGATTTTCATTAACAGGGTTGAGAGATGGGAGGGAAAGGAAACGAGAAGGGGAATCGCATGGAAATGGAAGGCGATCCTCAGGGTTATACAAAATGACATATAAGAGGAAAGGAGGGGTAAGACAAGATAATTCAAATGGAAGAAGTGATTTACAGTAGAAGGGGTAGAGAGAGAAAAGGGGAGGGGAGGGGAGGGGAGGGGAGGGGGGACAGTAGAGAATAGGACAGACAGCAGAATACATCAGACACTAGAAAGGCAATATGTCAATCAATGGAAGGGTAACTGATGTGATACAGCAATCTGTATACGGGATAAAATTGGGAGTTCATAACTCATTTGAATCAAACTGTGAAATATGATGTATGAGGAACTATGTAATGTTTTGAACGACCAACAATAAAAATAAATAAATAAATAAATAAATAAATAAATAAAAAACACCACCACAATAACCCTCAAAAAGAAAAGTCAGAACTGACAGTTGACAAATTATATTATCTAAAACACCGAATATTTAACCAAAAATTATGAGGCATGAAAAGAAACAAAAATAGATAGATAGATAGAAAGATAATTAGATAGATAGGGCCATATGGCCTATACTCAGGGAAAAGGAGTAGTCAAAAAAAAAAGAAAGAAAGAAAGAAAAAGAAAAGAAAACCTGCCTCTGTGTGCCCCTAAGTGTTCAAATGAGCAGACAAAGATTTCAAAGCAGCTTTCACAAACATGTTCATAGAACTAAAAAAAAAATCGTGTTTAAAGAATTAAAGGAGAGTTTGATGACAATAACTCCATGCATAGGAAATATTAATAAAGAGCAATTAAAAACAGACCAAATGGAAACTGTGAAGTTGTAAAGTACCAAAACTGCAATTTTTATTTTAAGTCTCACTAGAAGATCTCAACAGCATCTTTGAGATGGCAGAAGGGGAAAAAAATCAGTGTGAAGATAAAACAATAAACATTGTCCTATCTAAAGGACAGAGGGAAAAAAGATTGAAGAAACATTCAGAGGTCCAGAGACTTGGGAGACAATAGCAAGTATCAGAGTCTTTATGATGGGAGTACAAGAAAGAAAAGAAAGGGGGCAGAGAAAACTATTTGAAGAAATGATGTCCAAAAGCTTTTCAAAGTTGATGGGAAACATCACTATTTCAACAAACCCAACTATCATAAATACAAAGACATCCACACATAGACCAATTACTGTCAAACTGTTGAAAGACAAAAAGAGAGAGAAAGAGAATGTTAAACACAGTAAGAGGGGAAAAAACTAAGTGCAGGACCACAACAATGTTATTTTTTTATTAATTGCTCAAAACATTACAATGATCTTGACATATCATATATTATACATTTGATTCAAATGGGGTATGAGTTTTATTTTTCCCACGTGTACAGATTGCAAGATCACATTGGTTATACAGTCACATTTATACATACTGCCATACTAGTGTCTGTTGTATTCTGCTGCCCTTCCTATCCCCTTCCTAACCCCCCTCCCCTCCCCTCCCATCATCTCTCTCTACCACAACAATGTTATTAATGATCAATTTCTCAAATATATACATATATGAAGAGAAACAGAACTCCAGATTCCAATAAAGGTCTTTTTTTCACAGAAGAGTGTATGTCCGTTTCCCATGCCCCAGTTCCTCACAAGATTTATACTGCAGAAGAATAACCCCCAAATTATGAAACTCATAATTTATATAGAAACTTCTGGCACATCTTCACCTGGAGGAGAGAGATCTTTTATGCTGGAATGTAACCAAGTTTTCTCTGAAAAAATGAAGAGGGACAGGGTTATGGTTCAGTAGCAGAGTGCTTGCCTCACACATGTGGGGCACTGGGTTGTATCTTCAGCACCACATAAAAATAAGTAAACAAAAGAATGATATTTTTAAAAAAAAGAAATGAAGAGAAGTTTGTGTCACTCTTTGAAAAAAAGATAGTAATAGTCTCTAAAAAGATGTCCTAAATCTCTCTGGAAACATCTACCTTGAGCTTCCAAAGTTTGTTTGCCATCCAGTAATGAGTGCTAACCTCTTTTTTCAGAAAAACTTGACCATGGAGAGACATGAAAATATCCATGGAACACTGTCCTTTGACAGCCGAGAAGCAGTGGAATAACATTTTCAAATTACTAAAATAAATAAATCATCAAACCAAACACTCTACATCCAGGACAACTATGATTTTAAAATTAAGGTGAAATAAAGAAAATTTCAAATAAGCAAGAATTTGTTGTTAGCCTGTGTGCCTTGTAAGACATTCTAAAGGAAAAAATTAAATGAAGAGTGCTAGAAATGGTAAGTACATGATTAAAGTTAAAAGACTATAAAAACCAACTTTTTTTCTCATTGCAGCTCTTGACTTCTTTAAAATATATAATATTGACAAAAATGATAAGTATGTATGGTAAGGTAAATGCTAATTAGCTATACTTAGTCAATCTACAATGTATACACACTTCAAAATATAAAAATAATACATTTTAATTGACAATTTAAAAACTTTGTTAATTAAAAAAAATTTAAATGGTAAACCAGTAATTTAAAAAAAAATGGAGCAATAAGAACTGGGTACAGTGACATATGCCTCTAGTCCCAGCTATTTGGGAGAGGGATGCAAGAGAATCACTTAATCCCAGGAGTTTGAGGCCAGCTGAGGCAACATAGCAAGACCCAATCTCAAAAATAAAAAAGAGAGACAGTAGACAAAATATAAATGAATGAACCTGGCTGTGTTCCAATAAAACTCTTTTAAAAAATACATAAAATTATATAAAGCAATAATTATGACACTTCGTTATTGAGTTTATAACAAAAGTAATATATATTATAATAATGGCAAAAATAATGGAAGGGGAAATGACATCACACTGAAACATTGCTTCTGTGTTTTACTAGAATTAAGATAATATTATTCTAAAAGAGATTGTAGCACATTAAAATGCATGTTGTAATCCCTGGAGCAACCACTAGGGGGTATCTAAAAAGTATATGGTGAAAAAAATCAATGATTAAAAATAATATGCTCAAATTCTTTGCTTACAATAAAAAGACAATAAAAGATGAATAGAGGGGAAATGCATGGAGAAACAGAAAACAAACACAAAAATGGCACTTAGAAACCCACCCATATCAATAACTACATTAAAAGTAAATGGACTAAATACCCATTCAAAAAGATTGATTACTTGGTAAAAAGTGTGGGACTCAACTATATACTATCTCCAGAAGACACATCTATGCTCATTGTCAGAAATATTTAAAGTAAGAGAGTGGAGGGAAATATTACCATGTAAAACACTTCCAACAGACAACTGGAGTGACAATATTACTATCAAACAGATTTTTAAGAAATACATATTTATTAAGATAAAGAGGGAGCTTCATGGTGATAAAGGGTCAATTTATCAGGAAGATACATATATATATATAAATACCTGATATTAGAATCTCAAAACACATGAACCATAAACTGACATAAATCAAAGAAAACACAATTCAACAATTGGAGATTTCAATACCCCACTCTCACTGATGGATAGAACCACTTCACAAAAGATTCAGTAAGGATATAGAAGTGAAAACACTATTATAGAATGCTCTAGGCAACAATTATAGAAATGGTAGAAATCGTATCAAGTACATATAAAACATTTTTCTAGACTAATGCTGAACATTAAAACAAATCTCGCCAGCCCCAGTGGCACACACTTGTAATCCCAGAAGCTTGGGAGGCTGAGGCAGGAGGATCATGAGTTCAAATCTGGACTCAGCAAAAGTGAGGCACCAAACAACTCAGGGAGATCCTTTCTATAAATAAAATACAAAATAGGGCTGGGGATGTAGCTCAGTGGTGGAGTGTCCCTGAGTTCAATCTTTAGCATACAAAAATAAAAATAAATAAATAAATAAAGCAAATCTCAATAATTTAAATTTAAAATTTAAAAATATTAAAATCATACAAATACAAAGTATACTGACCGCAAAAGAGTGAGAGTTCCACATGAGAAATAAATTTGGGAAATCCCCAAATCTCTGGAAATCAAGCTTCATACTTCTAAAAAACCACAGGGCAAAAAAGAAAATATAAGAAATTTTTAAAAAATAATTCAAATTGAATGAAAATGAAAATACAACATTAGAATGTATGGGATGCAACTAAAGCAGCCCGTACAGAGAATACCTAACTTTGATAACTCTGCCAGAAACAGGAAAGATCTCTATCCAAGGACCTAAGATTTCACTTTACAAAACAGAAAAAGAACAAATAAACTAAGCAAGCAGAAGAAATGAAATAATAATAATTAGAGTTGGATCAATGAACTCAAAAACAGAAAAACAACAGGGAAAATCAATAAAATTAAAAGTTTGTTCTTTGAAAATATTAGCCAAATTGACAAAACTTCAGTGACATTAAGAACACACAAATGACCAAAATCAAGAAGGAAAAGAGGGATAACACTACCAACATTATAAAAATGAAAGGATTATAAAGAATATTATGACTTTATGCCAAAAATTAGACAATGTATATGAAGTTTTTTAATTCCTAGAAAGACATAAACTGACTCAAGAAGAAATAGGAAATTTGAATAGGTCTATTGGCAGGTAAGGAATTTGCATTAACAATTTAAAATCTTCATACAAAGAAATCCCAGGATCATATGACTTTATTAATAAATTCTCAGGAATACTTAAGAGAAAATAAAGCCATCAACATGAATAAATAAACAAAATTTGATCTGTCTATACAATGGGATAGTATTCAGCAATAAAGATGAATAAAATGCTAATAAATGCTGTATTATGTATAAATCTCATAAACTCTCTCAGAATTTAGACGAGTTGAAAATTACCAACCATGAGGTCAATGTTACCCTGATACCAAAGTCACACAAAGACATCACAAGAAAGAAAAATGCCAAACTTCAGATCCATTTATCTAATAGATATAAAAATCCTTAATGAAATATTAGCAAAGTGAATGCAAGGTTGGCTTAACATCCAAAAAAATAATGTAATTTATCACATTAATAAAGAACAAAATTCACACAAGCATTTCAATTGATGCAGCAAAAGCACTTAAATGGCTATTTTTAGAAAGAAAATACCAAGTGTTCACAAGGATATGAAGAAATTGGAACTCTTAGACATTGCCCATAGGAACATAAAATGGTGCAGCCACTTTGGAAATCTGGTGGTTTCTTAAAAGTTTAACCAGAGGTTTCCAATAGGATCACTCTTAGGAATGCATTCAAGAAAAATGAAAACACATGTTCACCAAAGTCTTGTTTAAGAACTTGTATACTGCTTATAGCAGTATCATCTCTAAAAGGTAAAACATTCCATGTGCCCATCAACATGAATAAACAAACAAAATTTGGTCTATCTATACAATGGGATAGTATTCAGCAATAAAGATGAATAAAATGCTAATTAATGCTGTATTATGTATAAATCTCAAAAACCTGATGCTAAGTGAAAGAAGCCAGCTTCAAAAGGATGCATATTATATGAATCCATTTATAAGAAATATCCAGATGAGGTAAATATATAAAGATAAAAGGCAGATTTATGCTTGCCTGGGACTTGGTAGTAGGAGTCAAGATTGACAGCAAATGGTGTCATGGGTGTTTTTTTTTTTTTTTTGAGATGATGAAAACTATTCTAAAATTGGATTGTGTGATGACTGCAAAATGATAAATTTATTAAAACTTAAAACAGTTTGTAAAAGGAATGCTATTCATAAGGCATGGCAATGAATTTGAATTGAAGTTAATGGAGAGCCACAAGAGAGCTTTAAGAAAAAGGAATGTATTAGACTGTGGCTGTGGCTCAGTGGTAGAGCACTTGCCTAGTATGTTTAAGGCCCCGGGTTCGATCCTCAGCACCACATAAAAATAAATAAGTAAAGGTCTTGTGTCCAACTACAACTAAAAGATGAATAAATATTTTAAAAAGAAAGGGCAATATGTAATCTAATTTCCTATTGTGTGCTTTTTTTTTTTTCCTTCTCTTTAGAATCTCATGCTGCCACGTGGAGAATGGACTATCAAAAACTAAGACTAAAAAAAGTGAGGCTGCCATGAGGGCCCTTAGTCATTCAAACAAGAAATGATGATAGTTTTGAAAAAGACAAGACTCCTCTATGGAATTTAAGCCCAAGAGAATGGACTCATTGCCATTTAGCTCCAATAAATAAACCAGGAGACTAGAGAAAGAACAATACCAAAACTTTCCATCTTTGAACCCATCCATATAGTGTAAAAGGAAAAAAAAGAAATCACAGAGCTGACTCCCACAGAGAGAACTAAAAGAGTAGATAACTTATTCTGAATCACCAGGTTCAGTGGTTTCTAAATAATGAACGCCAAGAGTAAACAAGAAAACGGAATGATTTTTAATCATGCAGCATCCAGGCTGGTATTCAAAATGTTATTTACATTTTAAGAACATTTTTTTTTTCCTCCAAGGATTTTATGTTTGTTTGTCCTAAAGAAATCATCATCATCAAAACCCTGGGGATCTGTATATAGTTAGTAGTTGCATATTTGTGTCGTACATGCGCGCCTGTTGGTGGTGCAGGCGTACGTGGCCGGCGATGGAGTCAATAAAGCTGGAAAAACAGAACACAGGCATTGCTGATGAGAGACGCCAACTCTATATTCCTGCACTGGCATTGAAAAGTCTTGATATTTCTGCATGTATTTGAGTCTCCTGCTTGTTTTAATTATGTTCGACCAATTCTAAGCGATGCATGATATCAAGCATGACCAAGAATGGAAATATTTCTTTGTGGAATTTTTAGAATCTTGATTGCTGCAAGGAAAAGACCTTTAAGAAAACACGGTATCTTTCCAAATGCAGAAGAGATTCCTGTAACTAAGACCGTTCCCGAAATGGAAGAGGACGCAGGTTGTGGCCTATGTGCCCCATTACTATTAATCATGATGATACACCCCAAAAGGACAGAAATCAGAGGCAATGCTTGAACAGAGCGCAGGAAACGGGACCCCAGAAGTATTTTTCATGTCTCAGTTTGTAAGAGGAAAGAGCTGTTTATTCAAAAAGCTGCTTCAGGGGACAGGAAAACAAAGAGGAGAACGACGACCTAGTGACCTCCCAGAATTGCTGGCTGTAGCTCAGCCTCTCAGCCTGGTCTGCAGGAAGCCAGCCATCCAGACTCCAAACCAGCAGCTCTAATCAGAAGAGGTGGTGGGTCAGGCCTGGAGCCCCAAAGTCATGAGAATGCTATTAGCCATGTGCAAAGTTCAGAGCCATCGTTTCCTCTCCGAGCATTGGGAGAACACCAGACAGAAGCTAGGAGGCCAAGAGGCCAGGGCTGCTACTTCTAGGGTGGGGAGGCAGAGGATGTTGCTTGTCTTCTCATTTGATGACAGCGGGTGGTCAGCTTTGGCTCAGAATCCTGGCTTGACAGGAAACCCTAGTTTCTTCTGGGTCACTGAGTAACTGTGTCTTGGAAACCTAAGCTAGACAGGAACCTTACACAGTCTCTGAGTCCATCCTTCTGACCTCAGGTTAAGGCTGCCTTGACTAGTCCAAGATGTTATCTTGACATTATAGTCTCCATGAACTATGCTATACCGCCCCCTGCTGACCAGCCTAGTGACCACCCAGGAAAATGACTTTGACCAAGGCACTGTAAATAGGACACAGGCTTCTTTGGACCAACTTCTTCTTCCCTTTGGCACTCTTTTAATACTCGTGTTGACAGCCGTGAGAGCATGGCAGGGTTATGTGACACATCTTATGTTTGGAACTGAGGGCATATCGTATCTGAATATGTCCTTAGCCATAGCAGAAATCACAGATTCTAAGAATTACAAAACAACAAAGAAAGAAAACCTCAAAGAACATCAAATTCCAAATGTGTATCTAGTGTTCAATTCCCTCTACAGCTTCTATTGTAAGTGTCCAGTCAATCTGTATTCAAATATCCCCAAGATCAGGTCAGTCCTTTTCCTTCTAGGGTAATTACTTCAACGTGAAGAGTCTCAATGTTAAGCTAAAATAAGTTTCCCTATGACTTCTGTTCAACTCTAAGTTCTAGAGCGTAGAAGCCACAAGCCCTCTCCTTTGGGTGCATTTCATTGTGTTCCTCTCTTTCACCAGTGAGGGTACCATGAGCGACCTCTTCAAATGCCTTGGTGGAATCCACAAACATACCTCATTCCCTGGGAGAACAGCCTACAAACTATGCCGCTGATAAAAGTCAATTTCACACATGCCATCTTAAGTAAGTGTTATAATTAATACTATGAGATTAACTTGTTCTTAGGGAGAGGATGCCGGTGGGCACACTTCTTTGGGATCTCACAAGTCACTCCTTTATTAATTCAATCTCGAATCTTACCCAGGGTTGACATAAGGCTCTCCAGCTGCAGTCTCAGGATATTTGGTAGGCATGATGACTAGTTCCTAACACAGATCTCAAAACCACTGTTCTGTTGAGGAGCCAAACATTTCCATCATTTCCTTTGATACAATTTGGTGTGAGCTGTCTGAAAAGTGATCTGTAAATACACAGCAAGAGTCTGTTGTGTTCTTCCCCTTGAGCCAGATCAAGGCGTGCATTATTCAGCTTTGCCTGGTTATGACCCAAATACCTGACAAAAACAACTTAGAGGAGGGAGAGTTTATTTTGGCTCACAGTTTCAGAAATTTAGTCCGTGGTGGGCTGACTCCATTGCTCCGGGTCCAAGGTGAAATGGTGTGGCAGAGGGACATGGAAGTCAGGAGGCAGAGAGAGAAAGGGAAAGGGTCTGAGGGGGAGATGAACACTTCCAGGCCCTGTGCCCAGTGACCCATCTCCTCCAGTCATGCCCCACCTGCCTATTAATACCACTCAGTCAAACCAGGATGGACTAATTAGGTTACAGCTCTCATAATGTAATCATTTTACCTCTGACTAGATCTGCATCAACACGGGAACTTTGTAGGGCACAAAGATATTTGCTTGAGTCTACCTTTTTAGGACTCCAGTTCATCTCTGAGAAGAAAATAGATAATACCTATGACCTCTGAATATATATTATATGTAATCATAGAAATGGTTATGACTGCATTTTTAGTGAGACAGAACTTGGGAAAGATTTTAAATGCTCAACATTGAATGTAAACTAAATAAAGTTTTAAAAAATAATATCACTTAAAAAGGTGTTTTTGAAAAATAATTTTGATGTCACAATTCATACTGTATATATCTCAAGTTATTTTTCTCAAGTTATTTGTATGTATAAAAATATATATGAAATTATATATAGACTTAATTTTATTTTAAAAGAAACATCACTATACATAAAAAATTAATTGTGAATAATTGAATGACTGTTTGTTTTTACTTTTCTACATTTTCTAATCTTTCTGCTTTTAATACCAGATTTTAAATTATCTTTCAAGTCATTTTTTTAGGATTACACTGACTTAGAGTTTTAGTCATACAACCATACCAAAGGTGACTGGAATTCAATAACACCTCTTGTCAGAAACCACACAAGAGGTAAAGTTGAAAGCAAGTACATCTATGAAGTGGTTTATGAAGGAAAAAGTGGAGGTCAGAATATAAGATCACTGTTTTTACATAAGCCTTTTTTTTAAGAGAGAGAGAGAGAGAATTTTTTAATATTCATCTTTTTTAGTTTTTCGGTGGACACACATCTTTATTTTATTTTTATGTGGTGCTGAGGATCGAACCCAGCGCCCCGTGCATGCCAGGTGAGCGCGCTACCACTTGAGCCACATCCCCAGCCCGCATAAGCCTTTTAACACTGTTCCAACTTTCAAACCATATATATAAAACAAATCTATGAATAATATATTTAATACTAATTTTAATTTTTTTAAATAAAACCAAATGCTTTGTAGAAATCATTTTTTAAAAGAGGAGGGACAGTAGGAAGAAAGAGACTCTCCACAGATACTGACATTTTAATAAAGTATCAAAAGAATTTCATTTAAAGAATAATTTTTGAGCACCTACTGGGTGCTAGATTCTACTGCAATCATCCTAAGATCATGTTAGGTATCTCCAGAAATTTCTGTTAATACAGGAATATTCAGTGGTAAAATGATTAGAGTAAGAGAGCCGCAACCTAATCAATCCATCCTGGTGGTAACTGTAGGCAGGCAGGATGTGGCTAGAGGAAATGGGTCATGGGGTGCATGCCCTAGTAGGCTGCATGTTCCCTGGGGCCTCTTTCCCTGCCCGCCTCTCTCTCTCTGCTTCCTTGCTGACAGAAGGGGAGCAGCTTCCCTCCACTGGGCCCTTCCTCCCTGATGGGCTGCCTTACCTTGGGCCCAGAGCAAAGCAGTCAGCCATCTACGGACAGAGACCTCTGAAACCATGAGGCCCAAATAACTTTTCTTTGTCTTAAGTTTTCTTGTTGCATGTTTTGGTCACAGAGATGAAAAAGCTAACTAAAACATATGGTGATAGAAGTAAAACATTGATCAGGCCTTTAGAGACCTCAGACAGAGGGACGGAAGTCAAAGGAAAGGGAGAATACACAAAATAAAAATTTTAAGTAAAATTAGGATATGATAGTACATATAGTACATTTTTTGACATTATTCAAAATGGGAAAGAACATATTGGAAGAGTCTGAAAATTGCTATGACAGAAATCACATTGGAAGTAGAAAAATGCCTATGAATTTGTCAGGAAGAGAAGTGGGGCAGAGTAGTCCCCAGTTTGAAGACACAAAATGAAAGTAGGGCAACAGGAATGAATGGAGCCCAAATGGAGAGTGACCTTGGTGGTTCAGTCAAGCACTGAATGCCAAATGGGTCAGGCTGAAAAGGCACCATCCATGCTGGGTATTTACTGCTAAACTTCTAATAACACAGTTAGCATTTAATCCAGGAAATAATGAGAGATAGTAAAAGGTTTTGAGCCAAGGCATAATATGATCAGAATTGTGATTTATTATTATATTGTTCTTATTTGGTTTTTGTTTTGTTTTGTTTTGCTGGGAATGGAATCCAGAGCTTTGTGCATGCTAAGTACTTGCTCTACCATTAAGCCACACACACTCCTAGCCCCAGATGTGCTTTGCAAAGATTTAGTCTGGCCACCTCTACAGGAAAAGATAAAGAAACATCAACGACTATCTGAAAGGATTCAAACAAGAAACAGAAAAAGCCTGAACCTTCAGAGAGGCAGTGCCTTAGTCTGCTCAGGCTGCCATAAGAAAATGCCACACCGCAGGGCAGCCTCACCTTTTACACACAGCAACTCAAAGCACATGTCCCAGTAGACAAGGCGAAAGCTGCATTTCCAAGCCTTACAAGTCACAAGTGCCATCTCCGCTACTTTCTATTTGTTACAAGCTTGTCACTAAGATCTGCCCAGATTCAAGGGCACAGGACATAGAATCTTCACTCTCCCATGGAAAGAGTATCAAAGAATTTGCAGACATGTTTGAAAACTACAACTTCTCTCTGTTGGGTTTCTCCTTTAGATGTCTTCTTGCCCTCTTTGATTTCTCTCTTCATTTCTTCCTCTCTTTCTTTATTCCAGAATAGAGGATTCCTATAACTTCTGTAAGCCAAGTAAACTATTCAGAAATTCCACACACATTCCTTGAGCTCCTATGATGGCACGGGTATTAGACAGGGTCCTTCCATCAAAGAGCTTGGAGCCCTTTGGGTAGGGTAGGTCTTCCCTTAACCAGGAGGCAATCTGGGTGCCAGGATTTAGTCAGAATATTGTGAATAACCTTCAGACATCAATTAATTATTTTATAAACCTCATTTTAAAAAAAAGATACTTTTCAAAACAAGAACGAGTTCATATGACTCCCATGAACATTTCTTTAAAATTTCAAGTTTAAAGGTTATATTAAGTATCTTTTAGGGAGAAAAAAAAATAAAACCACAGAAAAGGCATTGGATCTCCATAAAACTATTGTTTGATTAAGGAAATTACAGTAATAATGCTTCCTGCATAAAACATGGAGTTATGAACTTCCTTCACTTTACAAATAATAAACTGCATGACCTGATGGACTCCAGATATAATCTGTCATCTGACTTCACATGACGCATTTCAATTGACGTTGGACTCCCTCAAAAAAAACTAAGTAAATGCTAATAGAGAAAGTGATTTTAAAAGACATGTGCTAAGAAATGATAAACACTAATTCTCTTCCTTAGCTCAATGATACAGGGAGGTCGTGAGGTCAGTCACAAACTTTGTGGTATAATTTAGTGTGAAAAGTAACGAAGGAAAAAAAAACCACAATTAATTTCAAAGAGTCCTTCTAGCCCTGACATGTGGTTGATTCTTCAGCAGCTTGGTGATGAGTTTGGGATTATACCTCAAGGGGCACTTAAAGGATTGCCTTGGTGCAAGGCACCAGTTGAGTTCACTCAAAAGGAACTCTTTTTCTTCATACTTCATTTTTCCTTCTGGAGGGAACTCCATCAGAGCAACACTCCTGGCCTCTTCCCCCAGTCTTTATTAATTCCTCTCCAGAGTATAGGGTGCCTATTTGCAATGCTCTTCATTCTCCAACTAGACAAAACTGTTCCACAAAAAGACAATAAGCAGTAGGGATTTTGTCTCTTTTTGTCTCTCTTTTTTTTTTTTTTCTCACTTAGTTCACTCTGGAGTAAACTACCTGCTTAGTGAATTTGGAATGAACTACGCATACAATTCAAGACTCTTCCTTCCCTCTCTGGAGACATGTGTTCTAACATGCTCTCTGCTGACAGAAAGCACTCTACCCTCTGTGGAAGGTTGACAGTTGTCACACTACACCAATAGCTCTCTTTTAAAAAGTACAACTAAGTTACGAAAAATTGTGCTGTGAATGGATAATTATGAATATAATGCACTCCACTATTGTCATGTATGTAGGAAATAAAGAAAAATAAATAAAAAGCACAACTAATTCTGATTAAAGTCTTAGCAAACCTATTTGGCTGCAAAGTTAAGCCACCTTTTTCCAACAACAAAGGTATTCATTCACCTGATTTCTGAGTCTCTTTCAGTTGCTTCTAAAAATTGAGGAAGAGATGTGTGCTAATTGTAGACTCCATGAACTCCCAATGCACAGGAGGAGTAAACATTTTTATTATAAATATGTTAGAAAACAATAATTTATACCCTAGAGTTGTATAGGGCATCACACTTTTTAAAGCATCTCTATACCTGTCATCTCACTGAATTGTCAAAATACTGTGTGAGGTAGGTAGAGGTGGTGTCAATAATTCCTGTATTTTGCAGATGAGAAATATAAATCTTAGGAAGGCTAACGTGTTTTGCCCAATGTCACACAGCTAAATGACAGAGCCATGACGGTAAGCTAATTCTTCTAACTTCTAGATGTTTGAGATTGTCAGGCTCCCTCCTCCAGCTGGATGGTGTTTACTAGGATGAAAATCTTCCTAATTCATTTGGTCCTGGCCATTTACAGGTTGACTGATAGAGAAACTACTCTGACTGGGCTCACACAGCTGCAGCAGTGACAGAATCACTGTTTCAACTCCCTGAGGTCAAATTCCTTTACACACCCCTGTACAACACCTCCTGAACTAGGAAAGCCCTTAAAAGCTCCAGCGCATGGAGGCAAGTTCAGCGATGAGGGTGGAGAGCATGAACTACTCTCAGGTCCTCAAAATGACACCATCTGGACATCCCTGTTTTGTAACCACAAAACTTCTGTGACAATCAAATGACCTTAGGAAAAGGTCTGATAAAAGTAAAATCGAGAGACAGTGTATCTAGAGAAGTGTGAAAAATCCAAGCATTTTATTTCATTAAATTGCTCAGATGAATTCTGTAAGTTTTGTGAGATTTCTACGAAGCTATTTTATAATTTCTAAATCAGTAGAATTGAGTGAATTTTTACTTTGCATCCAGATAACTTCATTTAAAAGAAGCCAATATAAAAAAAGGAAATTTTATCAAATAAATTCTATGTTGTATTCTTATGGTTTAGATATGAGGTATCTCCCAAAAATCTCATGTGAGAGATAGTACTAGAACATGCAGAGGTCAAATGGTTGGATTATGAGATCCTCAGCACATTCAGTGCCTTAATCCATTAATACCCAATAACTGGGTGGTAACTGTAGACAGGTAGGGTGTGGCTGCAGAAGGTAAGTCACAGGGGCTTGCTTTGGAGTATATATTTTGTCCCTGGTGAGGAATGTTCTTTCTGCTTCCTGGTGTCATGGAACTGCTTTCTTCCTCCACACCCTTTTGCCATAATGTTCAGCATCACCTGTGAACCAGAGCCAATGGAATCAGTCATCTATGGACTGAGACCTCTGAAACCATGTGCACCAAATAAACTTTTCCTACTCTAAAATTGTTATTGTCAGGTCTTTTGGTCACAGCACAAAAAGCCAACTAAAACACACACACACACACACACACACACACACACACACACATGAGTCTGTGTGTGTAGAGACACATATACTGAATATAACATCTATACACATATATGTACATACAGGTAGAATTCTTAAGAATACATATAAATGTGTGTGTATATATTCTTGAAATTTTTAACATATAAAACTGAAAGATGATAGAAGAGCTGATTGGCCAAATGTTTCCCTTTCTGCTGTGTTTTTACAGGAAAAGAGGCAAAGATGATCTTTCCCAGCTGAGTAACATTTCAGTGGGTTGACAGTGCTGATAACAGAATTAGCTACAAAATACTGTACTGCACTTAGACTAAGCTCAGGAGCTGGACACCCTGTTGTTCATCAGTGTAGGAAAAGGCACGCAGGGCTGAGCTTTTGAAAGTCCCCTCAGATCTACTAGAGATTACTGAAGATTAGAGAACCACTGGCATATACCCCAAAGTTCGGGTTCTTCAAGGGTCAAGAAACAGAAGCCTAGAGGTTCATGAAAGTATAGCAGAAGAGTTGGGATGTGGTGGATGGTGAAAGAGAGCTGAAAACCACAGTTTGACTTTGAATGATGGGGAATAAAGCAGTAGAAACAAATGCTAACTCCCCTTCTAGAATATTCTAAGTATTCTGTCAGATGATTTCTTGTAATAGATAAATGATCATAAAGTTAAATAATAATTTGAAGGCACTATAAGGTTATTATCAAAGTAGGAGACAAAATTATATGTATATATATGAAGTATGACCTAAATTTTGTGATTCTGTATGTGCATACCAAAAGTTTAGAATACTTATCTCTGGTAATTCAGTTTTTGGGTGGTATTTATTCATTTTTTTAAATTTTCTGAATATTTAGTAGTAAGTACATGCTATTATAATAAGTACATGTAATTATAATTATTAAAAAGAAAATACATTGTTTTTGTGAAGCATATCAAACTTTCTAGTGTTTTGTGTAGCAAGATTAGACTTTAATTTTATATCCAGATACTTCTACTTAAGCACAGGGGTTGCCTATTGTGAAGAAGCAATTAATACTGAGTTTGTAACATCCTTTCTTCATAGTTACCAGGGTTGGGAAAGAGGGACACCTAAACAAATTCTCCACTTGTTATTCATTCATTAAATTACATATTAAATGTGCTTATTTAGATATTTTTCCATATGTTACTCAAAAGTGCAGTGTTTTTGTTTTGTTTTGTTTTGTTTTGTTTTGATACTAGGGATTGAATCCAACAGCTCTTAACCTCTTAGCCACATCCCCAGCCTTTTGGATTTTTTATTTTGAGACAGGGTCTTTCTAGGTTGCTTACAGTCTCACTAAGTTGCTGAGACTAGCTTCAAACCTGCAGTTCTCCTTCCTCAGCCTCCTGAGCTGCTAGGATTACAGGTGTGCACCACCACACCCAGCTAAGTGTTATCATTCAATAATAGGGAATATTTTAAAACATTTAACACAAAATGACAAAAGTTCATTAATAGTACTCCAAAATATCTTGAAGGAACTCATTTATAGGAATCACTCACTAAAGAGTCCCTTTAATTCCAACTCAAGCCCAGCCTGCTCTAGATCTAGCAATTAATCTCATTTGGAGGAAAATCAACTAGCTATGCCTGTCAATCTGGCAAGACGTAACAAATGGACCACCCAACCAAACTAGATCAGAAGGGGGAGGACCATATCCTTTGAAAGATCGCTGAAGAGTTTCCAAGATCTAAATTGGGTGCACGATGGGACACACAAGACCTGAAAATCAGCCTCCCATGAGGGCTAGTATTCTTCACATAGAGATTTCCTTAACTAGAATCAGGTATTTATAGCTTGATTACTTTGTCCCAGAGAAAACAAACTTAGCCTGACCTGAAATAAAATCATGTGAGTCCCCCAAAGAGAAGGTAGCCCCAATCTCTAACGGGCACATGGCTTGCTGAAGCCACAGCTGGGTCCTTCAGTGCACGTGCAGATGACTTCAGTTCCACTTCATGAAAAGGAGGTTACAGGGCCACCCTCCACTCCAGGAGACAAACAGAGATTTTCCTGTTGGTTTATATAAGGTTATGCTCTCCAAACAAGACACAAGGCAGCTGCTTGGGAGGAAGCCCTATCTCCAATGCATCTCTAACACACACTGTGTTGGTGTTGGCACTCCAAGGAATCTCACAAGAATCCAGTTAGCATAACCAGCAGGGAATTGGGGGCTGGGAAATGGTACCAGGGAGGAAAGAGAATCCTTTGATTTCAGGACACCCTTCCCCTGGCTGTCAATATCTCCTAGAAAGTCCTGCATTCTTCTTGAGAGTGTTTCTGGATCCTCTGAATGGTGATACTTGGGGATTTTCAAACCTTTCAAGCATGTCTTTTGTCTTACACTTTCCAGGTTTCTCCCCGTTCTGTTCCATGTCATGCTTGCTCATCTGCTGAAGATTCTCGTGCCCCTTTGGCTTCCTGTAAAATAAATATGACCTGCCCTAATGCTGTCCTGCTTTTTCCTTCCGGGATGTGGCCAGCTGCCATAAAGTCAAGGGTTGAGATCAAAGGGAGGCTGCTCCTACGCAAGAGAAACACACATCGTCAGCTGCGGTCTCTGCTTGCTCTTGCAGACAATGTGACTCAGAAGAAGGGGACAGGGAAGATTTAGGGATGCTTCCCACCTCCTAATGGTCTGAGTGAATGAGGCTGGCCGCCAACAGAGGGAAACCATTTTCATTCAGATTTATGACCAGAATCTAGTGTCGCCTGCTGGAAAATTGCTAAACGCTAGGCATGAATCTCCAGCTCAGAGATTCTTCTGTTACATTTTGATAAACAAAAGTTCATAATGACTTCCTCATTATACCGCTGTACAAAAACAAAAAGAAATAAAGTTACTCCAAAATGATCTTTCTCAAAGCCCCTGAGGTTCCCAGCCTCATGTTCACTCATCACAGGAGTCCCACACTCTATAAAAAGACCCACCCCAAGGTCTTCCAAGTCACATTCTCCTTACTTTTATGAGCCCATCACAGGCAAATGAGCATCGGAATAGTTTACTCCACATCTAAGACAAAACATGTATTTCCCTCCCTCTGGATTTCTTCCATTTAACAAATTGACAGAAACTGAATCAATACCCACAAGAAAATTTAATGTAGGTGATCTATGTCCACCCAAAACTGGCCCATATTTAGGAAGTTACAACGTATATTCTCTGAGAGAGATGTTGTTAAAACCAAGTACATATTCAAGGATGTGAAATAAAAGCTCATACTTCCAACCCAATTTGGAAGACCAACTTCTCTAAGCAATCTATTTCTTATTGACTTACTTTTGTCAATTTTCAGTTCTGTTCTCCCCCCCACACACACACACACACAAATGGAGGGAAATAAAATTGTTAATTCTCATTTAAACATAAGGAACAAGCAAACAACAGCAGCAAAAAGAGTAGCTGAGCCTAGGGACAGTGCTCACAGGTATAGCATATGCTTAGCATGCACAAGGGTCCTGGGTTCTACCTACAGCACACACACACACAGACAAATAAATCAATAGGTAAAAAGAAGAAGAAAAGAAAAAGAAATAGTAGAGACCTCAAATGAAGAAATCAATGATATCTTAGTCTTTTCAGTTATTTAATCAATAACTACAATCCTTAAGGTCTCAGGGATATTGGTATTGCTGCTGCTATTAGTACTATTACATGTAGATGGAAAAAAATGGGCTTATTTTCAGCTAAGCCTCTCAGACTGTTTCTACACAAAACAATCATATTGAATTGAATTGAAATAGAGCTTTACTCTAACAGAGTGCTTAAAATATTGGCACTATTAATCTGCACTTTTTCCAGAGCTTGAACACATCAAAATTTCATATTTACTTCCAGCTACACTTAAATGTCTTACTCTCTTTCATCATGAACCAGTAAATACTCTTATTTGTATATGAGTGACTTTTGACCACAAAACAGGCTTACTCTATAGTATTGAAATTTACAGTTTTTGCTATACAATATAAAGAATTTATATATATATATATATATATATATATATATATATATATATACCTTTATTTTATTTGTTTATTTATATGTAGTGCTGAGAATTGAGCACAGTGCCTCACACATATTAAGCAAGCACACTGAGCTATAAGCCCAGCCCCAAAAGACTTCATATTTTAAGAGCCAAGTACAATCCTTATATGGAGATAGTAGACAGATAGACCTAACAAAAGTTTCATCCTGATTGGTAGCCCACAAGACACCTGTGGGCGCATCAATTGCCAGTAATGTGATGTTTTTGTTTTCAAAAGTATTTACTTCATTAATATCTTTTAAATTTAAAACACTCAATTACCTGATAAAAATATTTTGTAAGCAGGCACCATTTAATTTATATTAAAATATGGAGGGAAATGAACAATTTTAAAGTTGAAAAATGTAAATGTATAAAAAATGTAATAATGAATTTAGTTCATAAAAGGAAACACTTCTAGCATCCTTGTACTATGCTTATTTCTTAATTGTGTTTTTTTCTTAATTATGGTAAAATACACATAAAATTTATAATTAAACCATTTTAAACATCCAATTCAGCAACATTTAGTACATTCACACTGTTGTACAACGTTTGCTGCTCTCTAGTTCCAGAGTATTTTTTCATCCCAAAAGGAAACCCCATACCCATTAAACAGTTGCTCCCACTCCCTCATCTCTCCCCAGCCCTTGGCAAACACTAACCCTGTCTCTGTGGATGTGTCAGTTCTGGGCATTTCACATAAATGCTGTCACACAATGTCTGGCCTCTTTCCTTGGTATAACTCATGCTTCTATTTCCGTCTTGGTAATGGACATCAATATCATTTTTTGCCCTCTCATTAAGTTCTAGATTTGATTTTCATTGTGAATTAGAGTCTCTCCCCCAATTTCTGATATTTTAAGTTTTTTTTTTCCTTTGATGGAGCTTCAAATCATAGCAGAGCCAAGGCTGGTTTTGCTCAAGGTTTGAGGTCAATGACTTCATGTTTCCATTTGTAATGTTACACGAGTTTTGTGTTTGGATGTGTAAGAATGCTTTTCAACTGCAAGTTGCAGAAAGCTCAATTGAAAGTACATTAAACAAAAAAAAGGCCTGAGTATCCTTCATAACAAAAAAAAAAATCAAAAGGCAAAGTTTTCTGTGATGACTTCCAAAGTCTCCTCTTGCAGACATGTTCAGAGGCAGAAAAGTTCTATTGTTCTTGTACTGAATTTTATGAAAGTCAGGAAAACTCCTGCAACAGCTTCCAAAAAGATTCCCTCTCATGTCTCATTGACTCATGTCAAAAGCCTACACTTCAAAATGGGGTGGACAAGGAAAGTGGACTTACCATGCTAACTTTCACCCTGGCACTGCAGTGAACCTACCAAATATTTTACACCAAATACCTCCAAGTCCCGGGGTTCTATTAGAAGGAAGGTAGGGCAAGAATACATTGATAGCTCACTCCAATGTTTCTATGGTGATTGTGTTGGTTTTCAATCATTACTTTTCTAAATAAATGGTTCTCTAGGGTTGGACAGACTGACATAGAGACCCCAAAAATGTGGTTGACCAGACATTTATTAAAAGGGGTTATTGAGAATGGGCTCACACAACTCACATTTTACTTGACCTGATAGCTGATCCACAGAAAGTGGTATAAAGTTGTCAATATAAGAGCTTCCTAACTGGCAGAAACAAGACTAGAATTGCTATATTGTGGGCACATACAGTGAAGAAGACTATGTCAAGGAGATATTTGGAAAAGGTTCCAGATTTCCTGTCCACAACATTATAGTAGTATATTTCCTGAGCTACTTACCTACATTTCAAAGGCTACTTTGACAGATTCTATTCAGTGGATTAACATTTGGAAAAGTGATTTTCTCCATTGATTTACCTACTTTTTTTTTTCAGGGTCAAGACCAAATTCACTATCTGCTGTCCTGTAGATAGAGTCTTAACTGAATCAATAAATCTAGAAGCCTATCAATTACAATGATGGCCAAAGAGGGGGTGGAGCATAGATCACTCACAACTCAAGAGCCCCAAAAAAAGCAAAACCCAGAGAGCCAAGATGTCCTCTTCCTCCTCACCGTGTGGGAAAGGAAAACCTTATGAAATTTGAGCAATCCTTTAGCCAAGAGAATAATGAGGCTTAAATCCTGCTGATAGTGAGAAGCCAGCTCAGGAAGTAACACCATCAACCAAAGAATCCTCCAGTGCTAGGGACAATGATTAATGAGCTGAACATGACACTATGTGACTTGGAAAGTTTTGCACACTTGGTTTTCACTCAGGGAGAGTAATTTGCAGATACCCAAAATGATTTAGGTGACCACTGTGGTCTGCAGAGCAGCAAGCTCAGGGGAAAAGAAGAAAGTGTGCTTCTAATAGTTTTTCTCCTACTTGAAAACCTGTTATCTGTGCATGTGGGGTAAACTGGCTTCCCTATAGTATGGGAGGATGGCTTGCTAATGTTAGAATTTGTGGGAGTGCTTATCAACAAACTCCAGCTTGCAGATGGCTACAGGAAGAGAACTGCATTCTTATCAGAGACTATTCTCTTAGGCTGTTCTCTGGGTCTTGGACATTGTTTGTGGGGGCAGGATTGCAGACCCAGGGCTTTGTGTGTGCTAAACACACACTTTGCCACTGAGCCTAATACTCCCAGCCCTCTGTTGGTCTCAGACACGAACACGGGCACGTCACGAGCTGAA
This sequence comes from Urocitellus parryii, assembly GCF_045843805.1. NCBI lineage: Eukaryota > Metazoa > Chordata > Mammalia > Rodentia > Sciuridae > Urocitellus > Urocitellus parryii. The sequence continues at coordinate 58,052,592 of NC_135539.1, read as the reverse complement.
GTCTAGGAGATTGCCTTTTGGACACTCAGCTCCTGTCACTTCTTCAGCTATCCATCACATCTCTTCATCATGAAATTTAAAATCTCACTTATTTCCCAGAACATAGGAGAATTAAACAGGAAGATCATCAGCAACTCTCTACAGAGTCCTCCAGTGAGGGATGCTGGATTTTTTTAAAGCAGAGAAGTAGAGAAAGTAGAGAATTCCTCTGGTTTCTCAGTGACCAACTAAGACTAAGACATCAATAGATGAGCAATTTGGTTGCTGGAAGAATTTGAGCCAGAGAAGAAACTGTCAGTTTCTCAGATTGTGCTATGAACTTGTTATGAGCATTTTGTTACCTTTTGAAGACAGAAGCATCTGAGTTCCATCATCTCCCAATGGTTCCTTTAAAGTCATTATCAGAAAACTACTATTATCCCAACATTATTCTCATGCTTAAGATATTTTCAGAACTGTGCCCTCATAGCCACTAGCACTAAGAAAATTAGTCTCATTACTCTACACCTGTATTTCTTTTTTTTTAAGTCAGAATTCTCTAACTTATATACTCACTTCCTTCACTAGTCTTCTTTCTGAGTGACATTTAGCCAAAAAGATGCCTTCAAAGGGCCAAATTTTGACCCATAAAGAACATCTGATTGGCATAGACTTGGAAGGCTCTTTTCAAATAAGAATATCCTGAAGGTGTTTGATCAGTAGGAGGCATATAGGAATAAAGACATTTATTTGTGAATACATTTGTTAGAGAAAATTAACTTCATTGCTACATTATGATGTCATTTAGTTACATTTAGAAAATTGCCTTTGGAATTTCTGTCTCTGCTACAAACAATCCCCCACTGTCAGAACTAAACCAAAGTCAAATGTCTTCGTGTTGACAATACTGATATAATCATCCTACTCAGTAATTTTTCCAGCTTCTTGCCTCTGAATTTCTTTAAATAAACAAGTCACTTATAATTGCTAGTTTGAAATAGTGTAATGATAGCTGGACCAGAGAAAGAAGCTATTAGGAACACCACACACACACACACAAAAATCCACTGGTTTTAAGCGTTTGTGTAAATGCTTGACTAGACCCTGATGGAGACTTGGGGGTTTAGAAGTCAGGCTGGGATTCAAATCTTGCCAGTGCCACTACTACAGGTATAAACATCGCAAATCACTGAGCCTCTCTGTCAATTTCCTCATCTGTAAAGTGTAAAGTTTAGGTAATAGTATTGACACCGACTGTGTACTCTGGGGGCAATAGCACTTCAAGCTCCCAGGTCATTCTGGGAACATGAACACTCAGGAAACGTTTGTTATTTTTCTAATGGTTCCCATAAAGCTGAAATTTTGAATGGAACATTCTTCTAGTAGAGGAATGTTTTTCCTTACTGCCTATTTTATAGTAAACTGTTATAAAACTGAAATTTTAGAAATTTGAAAGAGATTTTTACTTCTTTTTCTATTCTTTTTTTTTTCTTTTAGGTATGAGGGATTAAACCCAGGGGTGCTTAACTACTGAGCTAAGTTCCCAACCCTTTCTTAAAATTATTTTTATTTTGAGACAGGCTCTCACTAAGTTGCTTAGGACCTCCCTAACATGCTAAGGCTGGCTTTGAACTTGCCATCCTCCTGCCTCAGCCTCCCAAGCCTCTGGGATTGCAGGTGTGCACCACTGTGCCTGGAAAATTTTTAAGTTTCACTTAAGACTTGATCTATCTTCTCCTGCCATAAATACCCTCTCAACCAACTAAAGCAGTTGCCAGCACAAAATAGCATGCTCTTTGCACCTGATGTGATCAGTCTTGTCATTTCCATTAAAGTGTCGGTCTACTTTGAATCATGGACTTGTCAAACATCTGAAGATAAGTCCACCAGGTCATCTCATTCATCATAGAGGAATAAAAACATCACTTACAATTGGTGGCTGGCTGCCTAGACACTACAGAAATCAACACTGATGCAGCATGATATCCAAACCTACTATTTGTGTTAAAATTACCATACATCTATACGTAGAATATGTGTTGCAAAAGGACATCAAGAAAGGATATTGCTATGATTGAACAAAAGGAATAACCATTATTTCCAACTGTATTAAATGTTAGATGTGGGTATATGGATTAGGATATGAGTTTGGCTGCTATAGGGGATATCCAAACTGTGGCTTTGAAGTCCAGCGGTTTATTTCTCCCCCACATAAAAATCTGGAAAGAGAATCCAGGGCTAATATGGAGGTGCATAATCATCATGGACCCAGATTAATCTTTTCTTGGGTTCTGTAATCCTCATAACACAGGTTCCATCGCATGGTTTAAATTGGCTTCTCCAGTGTGCCTGCATTCTAGCTTGCAGAAAAGAGAACAGGGAGTAAGAGAAGGCCAGGCCCTTCCCAGTGAGGGAAAAATCGAGAGATGTCAATCAGGAAGTCATGTACCTCGCTTCCGTTCTTAAAACATTGGCCTCTACTGACCACTGGTCACACCTGGCTAAAAAAGGGGGAAGTCTTGTGCTTGGCCAGTAACCTCATTAGTACAAAAGAAGAGAATATCAGGAGATGACTGGTTGTCTCTGCCATAGTTGGGTATATTTATTTCAGTCAGAGTGTCTGGAAATTGACCAAATGTTAATGATACCATGAGTCATTGGTTCCAATGATACTTCAGCACACGGTTAAGTCCTATGTAGAAAAGCAGTGGATATCATTGTTTTTGTGTATTCCACAGCTTACTAAGCAGACATTAAACTGGAAGTCATCTCTCCTTCTAGAATAGTATGGTGGTTGCATATCCAATTGCATATATCTCTGCAATTTTAGATGTTCCCTCTGCAAGTACTTTGACCAGACCTTAATTTCCTCTCTCGTCTAAACACCAGATGTTTCCCAGGACTATTACAGGCAAGTCATCTTTGGCTGGCACAGCCCTCTGTAGCTTATCTTCAAGTTGCATGGCTATCATTGCGCTCTCAGCAAAGGTGTTTTCATCATGCAATCATCCAAACACTTCAGCCTTTATAACCAACATGAAAAGTGAATCCATTTGGCTGAAAGGAACAGAATGTTAAATCACACTCACATGGAGTTTAGCACTCATTCTTAAAAAAAAAATCATGTATTTTATTGTTGTTTTGTTATTGTTGTTGTTGTTTCATTAAAACCTCTTTATTTTTTAAAACCTTGGCACCATTTGCCCCCAAAATGTGCAGTAGCTGCCAATGCCCTGGCCAAACCTTCATTCAGGGACCACACTGCTTTGACCCTTTTGCTATACCACATATCATGGCTGTGCTTTGCCTTGTTCTCTATTTAATTTCTTATCCCAGCCACAGTTCATCTCCAGAGCTTGGAACTCATTGTCCCTGAATCTGGAAAGAAGAGAGGGTTGTTTCTCTTAGCTGAGGGCAGAGCCATTGATTGCTACTCTAGTGTCTGGGAGCAGCTCATTTGCTGCCTTGAGAGCAGCAGATTTTGCATGATGTTAAGCCAGGTGCTTGACAGTCACATCAAACTGAAAATGGGTCATGAGGGTACAAAGCACATTGTGCTCTTCTTTCTAGGGAGAAAAAAATAATCTTTCTCTATACCAATCTTTTATAAAGGTATTCAAATCTAAATAGCAGAGCTAAGAGTCTAGTGGCATTTGGGTGGGGGGGTAGGGCTGGGGGAGACTTGATAGGGGATAGCGCCTAATATACAGGAATGACTGCCTTTCCTCAGAGTTCTTTAGATAAGGTTGGTTTCAAATATAGAAACACATTTCCAGGGAGGATTGACCCCACATTGACCTCCATTTTTCACACCTTTTGTCTATACTTTGATCACCCAAGGACATCCAGAACTCTCAAAACATCAATGGAGAGTCCTAGCATTTGCATCAAATTGATGACAGCAGCAGTAATAATGGCACTACACCCCTGTAGAGCTGGGAAGGGGAAGAAAGGAACCATGCTACACAAGCCCAAAGGCTCACACACAAATAAATAGGGCACAGAAAATGCATAAAATGATCCTTTAACTCAAATTTAAAGTGCAACTTAACCTATTATACAGCCCACAAGGGGATGTAGGAGATATAACAAAAGCATCCCCTCCCCTAGATTTCTCACTGGTGTGTGGGAGCAGGTGGGTCTATGTGTGCATGCTTGCGCGTGCACCTGTGAGGGAGCAATGTTGGGGACAAATATGGATAATCACATTATAGAAAAAGAAATCTCTTTCTCCTGGGACTTGTCTCTTGTGACCCATCCCTAGGGCCCTCTTTTCTTCTCCTCCTCTTTCCTCCTCACCTCCAGATTCCACTTCTCCTGGGCCCTTCACTTCTGTGACCTCCTGGCTAAATGAGTATCAGTCCTAGGCAAAGACTTTTGCAGTGGTCCACCCTCAGGAAATGACATGTGCCAGGTACTTGGTCTTTTTCACACTTCCCAGAGAAGCAATCTGCTGGAAGCTCCTTTATGCTATCATGTTAAAGATATAAAACTTTTTTCTATAAAAACTTTTTTCTAATGATTGCTACAACTCTATTATCTGTACCACTCCTGTTATCATTACTGCTGTTATTGTTACTGCCACTGATGACTGTCACAGCAATGGACTTTGTATTTATTCATTTCAGTCACTGCCCCAAGTCCTGAACTTGGCTCCCTTGGTTCTCACAAGTCCCTGTGAAGCAGGCTCTGTTCTTATTCCTCATCGTCATCTGAGGACCTCGATGTTTGGAGATCTTAACTGACTTGCATAAGATCACACAGCTGATGAAGGACAGAGCTAGCATGTGACAAATCTGAATGAATCTGGAAACTTTTGAGGCTTCCCAGTACCTTATGGAAAAAGAAGCGAGTTAAGGTTGGACTCTCCAGAGAGGATGTGTGTAATTGTTTTGTCACGGTTAGTTTTTAAGGATGGCCAATTTCCCTTGCTCAAAACCCTTTGCCTCCCCATTACCCAGCATGACGCCTGAACCCTTTAATCTTGCTTACAAAGGCCTTCAAAATGGGGGCCTGTCTGCTTCTCCTCCTCATTTCTCTAAACTCTGTGCTCTGTCTTCTATGCTCTAGCTAAATTTGGGCAAAATCTTTGTAGAAATCCACTCGCTGGAGGAACTCACACAACGGTTTTGCTTTGCAGTTTGGTGTATGTGGAGTGTAATTTTCAGTTCTTTCATCAAACAGATTGTAAACTCCTGGAAAGCAGAGAACATGCTTTTACTCAATAAAACTTATCAGCTCCTACTCTGGTTGCCACTGAGGGGTACAGAGAGATGGGACACATGCCCTCAGACCTCCCTGAGTAACAGTGTGACACTGTCAAGGAGAAAATGAAGTGGCTAAGGCAATCTCAGAGAAGCACTTCACCCCGACTTGGAAGACCCAGGAGGGACTCCCTGAAGAAGGAAGGGCTCAGCAGAGATTTGGAAGATGCATTTGAGCTGATGATGCAAATGTGGGCAGGGCTGGGGGAGCTGTTCGTTGCTCTCCAGGCTGAAGACACAGCACACAGAAAGACTGGAGGCCAGCAAGAGCATGGCAGTGGCAGAAACTGGAAGAAGTTTGGCAAGGCCGGAGTGGAGCTGGCGATGAAGCTAGGAAGGTAGTGAAGGCAAAGCATGAAAGTTCTTATCCAGGCAGAGTCTGAACTTCAACCAGTGGGCAGCGGGCCACTTTTACAATACCTTGCCCAGAGGAGCAGCCTGAGCAGATCACGAGCATTGTTGAACAATCACCATGTATTTCCATTTCTTTTGTATTTTCCTACATGCTACTGAATACACTTCTCTCTACAGGAATTTAAAGACACAGGTGCTTAATCTAGCTAGGTTTCCCAAGAAGATAGAAATTGTGTTTTGTTTTTATTTTGTTTGATTTGCCTAGAAAGAGCCAGAAAGTTGCATCCGTCCCTACAGAAGAAATCCGTGTAAGGTCAGAAAAGGGAAATAGAAGGCACTATGGCATCTGCTAAGAACCACCATAATATTGCCCTGGAGATGAAAACAATCAGCTCTTTGTATTGAGGTTCAGTAAGGAAAGTTGCAGGAGCCTGGGATAGGCCCTGAAGACCTGCTTCAAGAGGGCAGAAGACTAGATCTATGCAAGAGGTCCTTGACCTACCTTCTGAGGAAAAGGGGTAGTGGTGTGGGCACAGTGTGGAGTAGCTCAGGGTCCCTACAGTGGGGAACATATGTTAATGACATAGAGACATCATTATGCGCCAGGCAGTATCGTAAGGTCCTGACACATATATTAGCTCAGTTAATTCTAACAACCTTTGTTAACCACATTCTCCAGATAAAGAGAAGTTTAATTCCTGAAGAAATTATCCTGCCCAGGTCACCAAGCTGGAGAACAGCAGTGCTGGGATTCAGACCCTATGCTTCCAGAGCCAACTATGCCCCCTTCTACTCCCAGGCCAGTTTGACCCTGCACAGGAGCTCTATGGGAATCCAAGTCCTTGTCACCCCTTTCGACTCCATGACCCCACTCAGACCAACCCTCCCAGCCCCACCACAGCTCTGACACTGGTCCCACCCCCGAGCTTGGCAGCAGTACAAGATGCCACTCTCTGAGCTCTCTGTGTCTTGGGAAGTGCAGCCCAGGTCCCACATTCTGGGGACTAGACTCACAGTGGTACATCCTGAGCTAGAGGAAAAGCAAAACACTCCCTGGTTTGACTGATAAATTGCTCACGTGGTTTGGTAACCCCTTCATTCCAGGTTCATTGTTCACTGTCGGTCCCTCACAAAAGCCCCCGACTGCTTATCTAACACACACACGCACACACACACACACACACACACACACACACGTTACATCATTCCCTGGCTCTGCTTAATTTTTCCTCACAGCACTTATCTCTAGCTAAAATTACCCAGTCTATTTGCTCTGTGTCCCTTACTGGGATATAATATATATTATATGCAATGTGATATTAATCCCATGATGGCAGAGCCTTGATCTTTCACTGCTGTAGCACTACCTCCTAAAACATTATCTGACAACAAAAGAGGACCATGCGATCTTTTCAATTAATATGTAATTGCAGGGCAGCTGAAATTACCATCGATCAAATTCCCAGTACCCAGCTCTACCAGGACTAATCTGGCCTCAGAAGCTGTAGTGCTGTCTCTTCTCATTTCTTGTTCTCCTACCCCGACTTCTCCATGTTGGATCATACAAGCAAAGAAGGGAAACCGCATGGAAATGGAAGGCGATCCTCAGGGTTATACAAAGTGACATATAAGAGGAAAGGAGGGGTAAGTCAAGATAATACAAATCGAAGAAATGATTTACAGTAGAAGGGGTAGAGAGAGAAAAGGGGAGGGGAGGGGAGGGGTGGGGAGGGGGGATAGTAGAGAATAGGACAGACGGCAGAATGCATCAGACACTAGAAAGGCAATTTGTCAATCAATGGAAGGGTAACTGATGTGATATAGCAATCTGTATACGGGGTAAAATTGGGAGTTCATAACCCACTTGAATCAAACTGTGAAATATGATGTATTAAGAACTACGTAATGTTTTGAACGACCAACAATAAAAAAAAAGAGGGTAAAAAGCATGATTAGAATTCTTTCTTACACACGGAGTCTGCTCTGACTTATTCAGACTGGCTTCTTTCTACGTAGGGGGAGGAAGGCTGTATGTGTCTATTTTGGCAGGAACCAATTCTCAGTGCTCTCCTGCATGTCACACGACACTGACTCAAGCTTCACCAATTTTCCTCCCTCACAAAAGTGATCTATGTCATTCCGCAGCCCAAAGCAGGTCAGCAAACTCTTGTGGTTAGAGTTCTCTCCAGCTGATTGTTGGGAGTTTGTCTAAAGATAAGCAGGGAGATAGAGAGGACACAAATAAGCATAAACCCCAAAGGAAAGGAATTCTGTCATCAGTGAGAATTTAAACAAACCCATTTGAGATCTGCCTGCAGCAAGGCTCCATTTCCTGTGGTGAAGAAAGGTGACTCTCTTCCCTGCTTTACAAAGCAGCTGACTTCAAATTCGGCTTTCTGTCAACTGCCTCCTGGGTTCCTTCATCCCAAACAAAATCACACAAGGCAGAACAGGGAGAGAGAGAGGTAGGCCAGCTGGACTCTGGCCATCAAAGGAAGTCCAGTGCAGAAAAAAAAAAAAAACTTCTAAAAGAAGGGAGGTATGCTTTTCAAATGGTCATTGTTTTTCTGATTCTGGACTCTTCTACAACACATTTTGCACTCTCAAAATGGAAGAAACAGCAAGCCCTTTTCTTCATGTAGCTATTGATACAGAAGAGATGCTCCCCCAGAAGATAAGCATCCCCATAGAAGAAAACAACTTGGGAGATGCTTCTTGAACAACAGACAACATATGAGCATTCAGGAAACATAGTAAACATTCAGTACCAAATCTGATGACTAGGAAGAGCACATGCTTTTACAAAGTTCCTATGAATCGCTAAATATTTTATGTAAATAAGATTTTAATTGAGATAGTTATTTCTATTTGGAACTTTAAGACAAGAATTAATTATATTATTTGCTCTGGTCATGGCTTTAAATTCTTGTTGTATATTTGAGGAAATTGTTTTATTCTATTAACTATATTTAAAAAAAATGTTCTGAAGTCATTTAGGACATTTGGACATGCTGCTTTACAATTTTCTTTTTATCCACTCACAAAATTCCCCCTTTCTCCACAATAAACTTTTCATTACCAACAACAACATTTACCGAGCAGCATGCTAAACACTTTCATCTTGGATGGCAACTGTTGGGGTCAATGTTCCATGGAAGCCTCAAATTGTCATAAAAATCCTCTTATATGTTGGGTACTCTTGGTCTGCCTGGAAACATTTTCTTTTGATTTATTTTATCACATGCCTTTGAAATGCTAGATTCTTCCCAAAGCTTCATTATGTCTCTAGTTTGAACTTCTTTTCCCATTTCAACAGCTTTTTAAAAAAATAATACAATGGGGATCACATTAAGAAATATTTAAACTGTCAGCACACTTTAAAAATGTATGACCTTAAAATGGAGTAAATATGAAGCAATCATTCTCATTCAAATCCAAAATAGAAGTCTCCTTTCAGTATGTCTTTGAAATATCAGCATGTCATGGAAATTTGTCGTCTTGACATCTTTTAAAACCGGGACTTTGATAGAGCAATAACTTTCACTTCTTCCTCCAAACTCAAAGGAATCTTAGTTTCCAAGTTCAGAGTAACCATCTTACTCAATCCCAGGTCTTTTTCACCCTGAATAACAGTTGCCATCAAGATGCAAAAAGAAAAAGTTTACAGGCTCAGGCAAACAATTCTGATGGTTTCCATCTCTTTGATTTTGTAACCAACTGGTGCAAACATCAGACATATGATTCTCCTGCCACATGGATTTCCGGCCTATACTGTATGCCAGCTGCCCACTGCTGACTTTGTAATGCGTTGATGAGCTTCCTTTACCCAGATTTGAAAAGGAGATGTATAAATACAAATTACTGTGTAACTACATTTTAGAAGTGATGCTTTTAACTCTGATCAGTAAAGTTTTTAAAACTCTGATGGTTATAGACTAATCTTTTTCAAAAGGAAATTATTTAAGATTTTGGTATTTTAAGTGAGGAAAAAAGAAAAATTTAGCAAAATGAAATAGATGAATTACAACAAGATGTTTTGCTTGTCCTTTGTGTTTGCATTCTTTTGCACAATTTGGATTTCTTTGACCATATGTTATAATCAGCTTTGTGTTGCAAAGCTGTGTGTTGTGACCAAAATACCTGACAGGTACAAATTAGAGGAGGGAAAATTTATTGGGGGATCATAGTTTCAGAGGTCTCAGCCCATAGATGGTTGGCTGCATTGCCCTGGGCCCAAAATGAGACAGCACATCATGGGGGAAGCCCAGGTAGGGAAACAGCTCACCTCACAGTGGTCAGGAAGTGGGGTGGGGGAAGGGGCCTCAGAGGAGATGCACCCTTCCAGGGACCTCCCTCAAAAACCCACCTCCTGTAGCCACAGCCCACCTGCCTACAGTTACCACCCAGTTAGTCCATGTGATCTAGGATGGACTGATTAGGTAACAGCTCTTACAATCCAATCACTTCATTTCTGAACATTCCTGCATGAACAGAGATTTGGGGGAACACCTCATATCCAAACCTTAACACTTTGCACACATGTCACCAGGTAGAAAAGAACTAGAGGTTTTAATGGCTGCGAGGTTGAAGTGTTTCATCACAAACCTCTGTTGGAACACCTGGTGCCCTCCCTTCCTCTCCTCCCAGCTACCCCACCCCTCGACCTTCCCATTCTTAGCATCCATCTCCTCTTTTCTGCCAACAGTAAACTAATTCCAGCTAAAGTGTTCACGTTTCAAAAAACATAGCCAAGCACAGAGGTGCATGCCTGTAATCCCAGCTACTCAGGAGGCTGACGCAAGAGGACTACAAGTTGAAGGCCAACCTGCCTCAACAAAGAATGGAATGGAATGGCACAGGACAGAATGGAACAGAACAAACAGAACCGAACACATAGGTCTATGTTTAATGTAACAACTCTGGAGCCCTCTTTAATAGATACAACAAGAGGTGCCCCAGGTAAGGCAGAAATTTGGGCCCTTCCTTGCCTCGTATTGTGTGAATCAAAAGCAAAGCAGAGGAAGCAAAGGAACTGACACGTGTTTATCAAAATGAGACAGAGTTGATTCCTTACGTTCCTTAGCTATGATCAATCACTTAGTCAACACCATGCTGTCTGAGGCATCTTGCTAGGAGTTGAGGCTACCAACAACAAAAGATGAGGCAAGACCCCCATCCTAGAGCAGACTGCTGGCAGTACATACATCCCTTCAGTGTCATGTGACAAATGGCTAAGATGCAGCATTTCAAGGGCCACTGGATCCCAGAAGAAAGAGACCTATCATTGAAAGATCTTAAACAGCAAAGACGTGTGATCATAAATTTCTCTCTGGAAGACTTCTGAGACTAGAATCCAGGAGACCAGAGAGGACCCCTGAGAACTGCCCTGCCAGAGCAGGAGGTATGGAAAGTAGGGAAACAGGCCAAATGGGGCCCATCCTCCTACAGCGTTAGTTACCTCATTAAGGATCCATCATGTCACTGGATATGGAGAGAGGGTGCATGTCACCCTCTGGTGGCTGTCCCTCAGAGTGGAAGACTCAGTTTTGTGTGTGTGAGTGTGTGTGTGTGTGTGTGTGTGTGTGTCTTCCATTCTAAACATGATTCTGCTGACAGTGCTCTTCTAAAGTACATAGTTGAAAAGATTGAAAGGAAACTGTTATTTTAATACAACATTTTATATGAAGTCAGGGTTTAGGTCTATGGCCATGATCACAAGATAACATTCACTCCTTTTCTTCCCACATCTGTCCACTGTGAGTAACATATTTGTTTGCCTGCTAATGAACTGTGTTCAAGGACAGTCTATAATTACTGTGCATGGAACTCATCAATAACCCAGCTATAGCAACTTTAGAAAGCTCGACACTTAGTCACAAAGAGAGAGTTAGTTACTATCTCCATCTGCAAAACATTTTATGTGTGTCCATAAATAATCACATTAGTCTCAATATAAAAAAGCATGTTATTTAATCAATCAATACCTATTTACTTACTTTTCAATATGTAGCTCTCAATTTTTAGAGGATTTTTTAGAAAACTGAAATTAAACACCAAAAAAGATAATTGAAAACAATTATTTAAAAAAAAAATCTTGAGCAATGACTCAATGTTTTTCCTCCCCCCAAAAAATGTCTTTACATATGAAAATTCTGCCATAACATGGCAAAAAACAAGAAGAATCTAGGTATTAACACACAGTAGATTTCTATCAAATTAAACCAGAAGGCTCTTCCTTTAGGTTTATGCTTCATTGTTTGTTAGATCAGTTCTGCATTCAGAATTTAAAGAAAAAACAGGATAAAAGAAAAGAAATTAAATTTCAAAATTACAGAGCTCACTTTTTTCCCTATAACCCATTGTTCACCAAGATCGAATTGGACAGACCAAGAAAAGTATGAGAAAATTTCCTATCACTTACTTTTCCCTGGGGTATTTTGGAACAATTAGCTTTCACTTTATTTGTTCTGCCTTCTCTTAATTCAAACAAATAGCCAGGAAACTTAGAAGGAATATCTTGTTTATTTTTTATTAATTAAAGAAAAAAATTTTTAAAAAATTAAACTTTCTTGGACTCTAATCCTGTGTGCGCTGGATGAAATAAAAAATAAAATTAGATTAGCAATTGAAAAAGGAACAGGGACCTGCCAGATCCAAAGCACATGGAGAGTTGTTTTTGGCTTATGGATTATTATTTCCATGCAGTAAATGTTTCAATCTGAAGATGCCCCTCCAAGATTATTGTCAAATGTAAGTAAAGAGAGAAGTGAAAAATCACATAGAACATGTACGTGCATTAACTGGGACTGTTGCCTCTCATTGTGTGAAACGTGAACTTTGTCCTCGCAGGGAAGCCCAAGTTCTTGACTAGAAAAGGTTCAGAAAGGAAGTACCAGGGCAGTTTGCAAACTATGGAATCAAGAAAAAATGCTCTGTATTACATATCAAAGTACATAAATGCATTGTACTGTCATGTATAACTAATTAAAACAAATTTAAAAATTAAAAAGGTTTAAAAAAAAAAACACACCACGATACTGTAACTTTAAAAAACAATGTTCAACACAAACCTGATCAAGAGCTGACAACAGTTTCAGAACACATAAAGCCATGGGAGTATGTTGACATGAGACATAATCAGCAAAATCCAAAGTGCAAGAAACTCTGAAAGGCAAACAATCCAATTTTTTTCAGAAAACACTGTTATGGTTTGAAGTGAAGTGTCCCCTAGAAAGTCTCATGCTAGAAAATGCAGGAATGTTCAGGAAGGAAATGATTAGATTATGAGAGCTGTAATTTAAATTAGGAGGTCGATCCATTTGATGGATTAATATATGAATGGATTACTGGGTGGTAACTGTAGGCAAGTAGGGCAAGGCTGCAGGAAGCAAGTCCCAGTGTGCCCTTGAGGACCATATATCTTGTCCCTGACTCCTCCTTTACTCTCTCTGCTTTCTGTCATGAGCTGAACAGACCTCCTCCATCCTGCCCTTCCCCCATGATGCTCCTCCTCAGCTTTAATCTAGAGGGATGGAGTTGACCAACTACGGACTGCACCTCTGAAAACAAGAACCCAAAATAAACTTTTCCTCGACTGTGTTGTCTGGCCAGGTACTTCCACAAGAGCAATTAAAAGCTGACTAACCAACTAGATAAGGAAAAAGGAGTGCGATAGAGAAAGAGATCCACAGATTAAAAGATATTTAATTAAGAAACATATCAACAGCTTCGATTTAGGGATCTTATTTTGGATTGTACATCGAGCCAATTTTAATTTAATAAAGAAATTAAATCTCAAGACAATTTGGGAAAATTTGAATCCTGACTAGTTACTTTATGTTGTACGGAATGACTATTGGTTATTTTAAGTATGATTGTGATATTATGGTTATGTTTTTTAAAAAAGAGCCCTTATCTTTTAGAGTAATATTCTAGATCTGTTTCCAATAAACAGAAGGAGGAGGGGTATACATGGGGATAGGTATACATAATTCAAGATTGGCCATGAATTTTTAATTGTTAAAATTTAGTTGTAGGAATGTTGTTTTAATCAGCTTTTTCATTGCTGTAACCAAACTTGACAAGAACAAAACAGGAGAGGAAATTTATTTGGGACTTACATTTCAGAGGTCTCTGTCCATAGATGGCTGATTCCATATCTCTGAGCCTGAGGTGAGGCAGAACATCAAGGTGAGAAGGGATGGCAGAGGAAAGCAGCTCAGTACATGGCACCAGGAAGCAGAGAGAGAGAGAGTTCTACTCACCGGAGACAAAATATATACCCCAAAGTCACATGACCAATGACCTACCTCCTCCAACCACACTCTACCTGCCAACAGTTACCACTTAGTTAATCCATACCAGTGAATGAATGCACTGATTAGGTTAAGACTCTCATAACCCAATCATTTCACCTCTAAACTTTCTTGCATTGTCCCACAGATGAGCCTTTGGGGAAGACCTGATAAATAAACCAAAACAAACTCCAAAAGTTGTCAGAATCAAAACAGAATCACTGTTGTCAAGGCTTAACCAAAAAATAAATGAATAAAACCAATGATTTTAATGAAGAGACCTCAGGTTGTGATGCCTGGTATCAAGAACACTCACAAAAGACTTACAGAACCACAATCTTGCACAAAGACCACTGTAACCTTACACAAAAAGGACTGCTGGCCGAGCGCAGTGGTGAACACCTGTAATCCCAACAGCTTGGGAGGCTGAAACAGGACAATCATGAGTTCAAAGTCAGCCTCAGCAACTTAGTGAGGCCCTAAGCAACTCAATGAAATTCTGTCTCTAATAAAATACAAAAAGGGACTAGGGATGTTTCTCAGTGGTTAGAGTGCCCCTAGGTTCAATTCCTGGTACCAAAAAATAAAAAAAATATATAAAAGGGCTGCTGTGTGGACTTCTGCTTAGCAACAGTCTTTAATTTTGGACTGATGCCACGCTTGTTATTAATATTTTTAGCCAAGAATTAGTGTTTCAAAATATTCTACGTAATCCCCCTCATTCTGCCTTTACAAACATCCCTTTGCTTCAATCTCCTTGAATATGCACATAATTTCCTGCAGTATGCATATTCCCATTAAAACACCACTCCTGCAAAACATCAATCTTTGGAGAATCTCTATTTGCATTTAGTTTAGTTTAACAGATCATAAAAGGTCTTTATTCTAATACATATATACATGTATGTGTGTGTGTGTGTGTGTGTGTGTGTGTGTGTATATATATATATATATAGTTTTTAATTTCTAGTAAGAAAAAGTTTTTTATGGGGGAGGAGGTTCAACTGAAGCTCTCAGATGCAGCAGGTAGGTATAGGAGTGGTCACCTCTACTCTGAAGAACCATATGGCATTCTGAAACAAAATAGAATATGTACACATCTAGGAGCCGACCATTGCTTCTAGGTTTTTAGAAAACTGAAGTTCTGAATGGTTCAATTACTCTCTAAATGGCTTTGTAAACTTCCTATTGCCTTCTAATAGATTCCTATTTAAAAAAAATAACACAAGCTAAATTTAATGAGAGAATGTGAAGATCGACTGGCTGCAATGACTATACTTTTATGTTTTTATGAAATATTTAAGACACATAAAATATATATGTTTATAGAAACATCTCACACATAAGCAGGAAAGTGTACTGTATGTAATAGAGCAAAATTGGAAGCTATATAAATACTCATCACCAGAAAGATCGTGTCAATAGAGCGTGGAACATTCACTTAGTGGAATACAGTCTGCCCTCCTTTACTGCAGCTTCTGCATCTGCCAATTGCAGGTAGAAAACATTTAGAAAAATGTTTCCATCTGTACTTATCATGTGCAGGCTTTTTTCCCCCTTGTCATTATTCCCTAAACAATACGGATTAACAACCATTTACATAGCATTTACGTGGTATTAGGTATTATCAGTAATACAATGATTTAAAATACATGAGAGGATGTGTGTTGGTCTATGGAAATCCATCTCATACAAGGTGCTTGAGCATCCTCAGGGTTTGGTATCCACAGAAGTCCTGGAACCAATACCCCAAGGAAAATGAGGAACAGCTGCACTGTGCAAATATAAAATCAATAAGCTACTCATCAACACAGATATTTTTCTAAAACAGAATGGTGAATGAAAAAAATACAGGAAGATGCAAAAGATCAAATTTAGTATGATAGATGATAGAGACACGAATGGAAAAACTGAATGCTAAATACCAGGATGAAAGTGGGATTAAAACATAAGGGGTTTAAGTGTCCCTGACATCTTTCTTTTTTTAAACTATGTGTAGGTCGGGTGTGTTTGTTATGTTATTTTTTATCTTCTTTCCTATCCCTGAAATGTTTAATAATAAATCAGAAAAAAAGTGTGATTTCTACTAGCCAGTTCCGGTGACAGACAGGGGGTGGGGGGGCAAGAAAGATGCTGTAGCCGGCCAGGGGCAGTGGTGCACGCTTGCAATCCCAGCAGTTCAGGAGGCTGAAGCAGGAAAATCAGGAGTTCAAAGAGAGCTTCAGCAACTCAATAAGACTCTGTCTCTAAATAAAATACAAAATAGGGCTGGGGATGTGGCTCAATGGTCGAATGCCCCTGAGTTCAATCTTCAGTACCAAATAAAAAATAAAAAGATGTTGCCTCCAGTTGGTTCATTACACATTCACTCATCAAATAGCATCTTTTTTTTTTGAGAGAGAGAGTTTTTCTAGGTGTCAAAATTCAATTTTCAGAGAAACACAACCCCCTCTAGATTTTGCTGTTTTGTGTGTAAAAATGATACTGGAGGATTTGTGACAGTATATATTGACCCATCTAAATTGTAAAACCAGGAGAGAATATACTAACAAAATATCTTCAGATTCTCAGATGAAATATATTAAAGATATGCCCTATCAACATTACTTCTGCTTTCAAAATACCTCTATTTACTCAAGCTCAGAAGTTTAGAGTTTGAAAAAACGAGACTTAGAACCCCAGTTGTAACCTGCCTAGAGCTAGGTTTCAGAGAGCTGGGGTCTCCTCCTCACCCCTGTTCCAAAGCAACCATTCTGGAACTAATACAAAAAAACAGTGTAGCAGCGCCATCTACCGCACCTTGGGTAATTCTACACAGAAATTTGGAAACGTTCTAAATGGTGTAAGGAAAGTAGAAAGAAGTAAAATGTAAGCACAATGCCTTTGGTGGTCCTGGGGATAGAACCCAAGGTCTCCCACATGCTGGACAATCTCCATACCACTGAGCTACATCCCCCAGTCAGTTATTTGTTTTATTCTTTAACATTCAATTATTAAAGTGAACATGCAACACAACAATATTTAAAAGTGGTATTTCAATCCTTTTTAATAAGCTGTAAACTTTTGAGGGAGATTAAGAGGAAAACATCGACTTATGTAAGAATAATTTATTAGAAGTTCACAAAATTAAATAGAATATAAACTTTTGGGGATGGGGGGACTCCACATGGCGGCGGTCAGGGAGGCAGCGCTTTCAGTACCTCCTCAGCCACGGGGACAGAGGGACACATCAGAATGTTTGGATTCTACCTGCTGAGAAACTCCTAGCAAAATTCCGCTGAAGTGAGACCTACTTGGGGAGTTTGGGATTATTGGAGGTGACAGCTTGCCCCCGACGGGTGAATCTCGGCCACACTGCGCCGAGGTCCGGGCCACCGCTGTCTGGCGACCGGGGCAGAAAGAGGCCAGTGCAGAAGGAGGCATCTGCTGGATACCGTGTGCGCTGTAGAGACCCTTTGAAGAGGTTGCTAACCAAGCCTTTGTGAAACAGCAGACCCACAACCGAAACCGAGACTGCGACAGACCAGAGACAGGACAGACACACCCCTCCCATCGGACACTCCGGCAAGGAGTCTGGGGGCAAGGAGTCTGGGGCCCGCCATAGCAGAGAGCTGACATCACCAGAGTTCGGCGGTGGGATCCCCTCCCAGCAGAAGCAGCTTTAGCAGGTGTGTGACTCCCATCCCCACCAGATACATACAGCTGGGAAACCTCAAAAATTTCGCCCCAGAGCTCCGTGGGCGTGACTGTAGGGGCCTAGGGAAACAGAGGAGACTACCGACCCCCAACTCCCCCTACCACCAGCAGCGACACCCAAGGCCTTAGCCGCCAGCTCCCAGGGGTGTGACTACCAAAGGAGTCCAGGCAATTTAAGCTGATGTTTCCCAGATCACCCACTCCACAACCTTGGGGTTTGGGTGAATGGCAAACAGAGAGAGTGCTCAGTTGTTCAGGAAATAGGGCTCTCAAGGGGGCTGCAAGTGTAACTAGATCTGTGGAGAACGCCTCCCGTGAGCGGGGCCTGGCTGGGTGACAGGAGGAAGCGGGGGAGGGGCCGGAAAAGAGAAAAGGCTCTGGACTAACAGGATTGGAGAGACCCCCAGTAGGGGAAGAGGAGCCGCCTTACAGGGATTGCTGCTGGCACATAGAGGGCAGAAGCTCCGCTCAGAAGGCACAGCTCCACCTACTGGAAGAGAAGAAAATAGAACTCTAAGACTTCTTTTATCATTTTTTTCTTTTTCTTTTCTCTTTTCTTTTTTTCCCTTTTCAATTTTTATTGTGCTTTCCATTCTTCTTTATTCTACTTATTTTTCTCTCCCTCTTTTTCTTTAAGGACTTCTTCCTTCCCCTTCCCCCTAACGTTAACCCCAAGCATTACGACTTTCATTACGGGTAATTTTCTAAAAGCAAATAGGTAAATGTTCCGAGGCTGTCTATAGGGCTCCTAAGTAACTAGCTACTACCAAATACTCTGATCCATTTGCCTATTAATATCCCCCTTCAGTAGAGCAATCTTCCAAGTTGCCAAGACTTATTAACCTTCATACCATCATAGCACCCAACCTAAACATAAAGTCCTAAGACCAAATAACAGATCCCTATATGCCTACAGAATCCATAAGCCTTTTATGAAATGAATGAATCAGCTTTAAATTACAATAAAGCCCAACAGCTCTAGACATAGTCTCCCACCACAAAGGAGAGATCACAGAGATATACAAAACCAAAACAAATTTATAGGAGAAAACAGAAGCATAGCAGTTAAACAGAATTAGAAAGTAACATGAACACCATGAAAAAAACAAGAGAAAAAAGGATTACAAACAATGCAGGACAACTTAAATTTAAAGGAGAACCTAGAGGCATCAGAAAAATGGACAGAGAAAGAACTCAAGGCATACCTGACTCAGATGGAATGGAATCTTAGAGAAGTCATTAGACGGCAAGTCCAAACAATGAAAGAATACTTTTCAAATGAACTACATAAGCAGATTCAAGAAGCAAAAAATCAACTCTACCAGGAGATAGAGATTTTTTTAAAAAATCAAACAGTAATCCTAGAAATGCAGGAAACCATAAACCAAATCAAAAACTCAAATGAGAATATTGCAAGTAGACTAGATCAGATAGAAGTCAGAACATCAGATAATGAAGACAAAGTTTATCAACTTGAAAAAAGTATAGTCAATGCAGAAAGGCTGGTAAGAAACCACAAGCAAAACATCCAAGAGACATGGGATGTCATAAAAAAACCAAACTTAAGAGTCTTTGGAATAGAGGAAGGTATAGAGGTCCAAACAAAAGGAATGAGCAATCTATTGAATGAAATAATTTTAGAAAACTTTCCAGACATGAAAGATGGAATGGATTGCCAAATCCTGGAAGCCTACAGGACCCCAAACATACAAAACCAAAACAGACCAACTCCAAGACACATTATTATGAAGATATCCAACATACAGAACAAGGAGAGAATATAAAAAGCTATGAGAGAAAGGAGGCAGATTACATTCAGGGGTAAACCAATTAGGTTAACGGCTGATTTTTCATCACAGATGTTGAAAGCCAGAAGATCCTGGAACAACGTATTTCAAATGCTGAAAAATGATGGATTCCAACCAAGAATATTGTATCCAGCAAAATTAAGCTTCAGGTTTAACAATGAAATTAAAATTTTTCATGAAAAACAAAAGTTAAAAGAATTCGCAGCCAGAAAACCAGCACTGCAAAGCATTTTGAGCAAAACACTATAAGAAGAGGAAATGAAAAACAGCACCCAAAACCAACAGTGGGAGGTAACTCAGTAAAGGGGGGAAAAATAATCAAAGAGGAAAAACAAGCCAAATTAAAATAAATAAATAAATAAACATGACTGGAAGTACGCACCATATATCAAAAGTAACCCTAAACGTTAATGGCTTAAATTCACCAATCAAGTGACATAGGTTAGTAACTTGGATTAAAAAAACAGATCCAACAATATGCTGCCTTCAGGAGACTCATATGATAGGAAAAGACATACACAGGCTGAAGGTGAAAGGTTGGGAAAAATCATACCACTCACATGGTCCTCGGAAGCAAGCAGGAGTGGCCATACTCATATCGAATAAAATCAACTTCAAACCTAAATTAATCAAAAGGGATAAAGAAGGACACTATATATTGTTAAAAGGAACCATTCACCAACAAGACATAACAATTATCAATATGTGTGCACCAAATAATGGTGCTGCAACATTCATAAAACAAACTCTCCTCAAGTTCAAGAATCAAATAGACCACAACACAATAATTATGGGTGACTTCAACACACCGCTCTCACCATTGGACAGATCCTCCAAACAAAAGTTGAATAAAGAAACTATAGAACTCAATAACACAATCAATAACCTAGACTTAACCAACATATATAGAATATATCAACCATCATCAAGTGGATATACGTTTTTCTCAGCAGCACATGGATCCTTCTCAAAGATAGACCATATATTATGCCATAGGGCAACCCTTAGTAAATATAAAGGTGTGGAGATAATACCATGCATCTTATCTGATCATAATGGAATGAAACTGGAAATCAATGATAAAAGAAGGAAGGAAAAATCCTGCATCACCTGGAAAATGAACAATATGTTACTGAATGATCAATGGGTTACAGAAGACATAAGGAGGAAATCAAAAAATTCTTAGAGATAAATGAAAATACAGATACAACATATTGGAAACTATGGGACACAATGAAAGCAGTTTTAAGAGGTAAATTCATTGCCTGGAGGTCATTCCTAAAAAAAAAAAAAAAAAAAAAAAAACCAACAAATAAATGAGCTCACACTTCATCTCAAAACCCTAGAAAAGCAAGAGCAAAACAACAGCAAATGTAGCAGAAGGCAAGAAATAATTAAAATCAGAACTAAAATCAATGAAATTGAAAAAAAAGAAACCATTGAGTTGGTTCTTTGAAAATATAAATAAGATCAACAGACCCTTAGCCATGCTAACGAAGAGAAGAAGAGAGAGAACTCAAATTACTAACACACGGGATGAAAAAGGCAATATCACAACAGACACTACAGAAATACAGAAGATAATTAGAAATTATTTTGAAACCCTATATTCCAATAAAATAGAAGATAGTGAAGATATCGATAAATTTCTTAAGTCATATGATTTGCCCAGATTGAGTCAGGAAGATACACACAACTTAAACAGACCAATATCAATGGATGAAATAGAAGAAGCCATCAAAAGACTACCTACCAAGAAAAGCCCTGGACTGGATGGGTATACAGCGGAGTTTTACAAAACCTTTAAAGAAGAATTAATACCAATACTTTTCAAGTTATTTCAGGAAATAGAAAAAGAAGGAGTTCTTCCAAATTCATTCTATGAGGCCAACATCACCCTGATCCCAAAACCAGACAAAGACACTTCAAAGAAAGAAAACTACAGACCAATATCTCTAATGAACCTAGATGCAAAAATCCTCAATAAAATTCTGGCGAATTGGCTACAAAAACATATCAAAAAAATTGTGCACCTTGATCAAGTAGGATTCATCCCTGGCATGCAAGGCTGGTTCAATATACGGAAATCAATAAATGTTATTCACCACATCAATAGACTTAAAGAACCATATAATCATCTCGATAGACGCAGAAAAAACATTCAACAAAGTACAGCATCCCTTTATGTTCAAAACACTAGAAAAACTAGGGATAACAGGAACTTACGTCAACTTTGTAAAAGCTATCTATGCTAAGCCTCAGGCTAGCATCATTCTACATGGAGAAAAACTGAAGGCATTCCCTCTAAAATATGGAACAAGACAAGGATGCCCTCTCTCACCACTTCTATTCAATATAGTTCTCGAAATACTGGCCAGAGCAATTATACGAAAGAAATTAAAGGCATAAAAATAGGAAAAGAAGAACTTAAATTATCACTATTTGCGGATGACATGATTATATACCTAGCAGACCCATAAGGGTCTACAAAGAAACTACTAGAGCTAATAAATGAATTCAGCAAAGTGGCAGCATATAAAATCAACATGCATAAATCAAAGGCAATCCTGTATATCAGCGACAAATCTTCTGAAATGGAAATGAGGACAACCACCCCATTCACAATATCCTCAAAAAAAAAAAATAAAATACTTGGGAATCAACCTAACAAAAGAGGTGAAAGATTTATACAATGAAAATTACAGAACCTAAAGAGAGAAATAGAAGAAGATCTTAGAAGATGGAAAAATATACCCTGGTCATGGATAGGCAGAACTAACATCATCAAAGTGACGATTTTACCAAAAGTTCTCTATAGGTTTAATGCAATGCCAATCAAAATTCCAAGGGCATTTCTTATAGAAATAGATAAAGCAATCATGAAATTTATATGGAAAAATAAAATACCCAGAATAGCAAAAGCAATTCTAAGCAGGAAGAGTGAATCAGGCGGTATAGCGATACCAGACTTCAAACTATACTACAGAGCAATAGTAACAAAAACAGCATGGTACTGGTACCAAAACAGGCGGGTGGACCAATGGTACAGAATAGAAGACTCAGAGACCAATCCACAAAATTACAACTATCTTATTTTTGACAAAGGGGCCAAAAGCATGCAATGGAGGAAGGATAGCATCTTCAACAAATGGTGCTGGGAAAACTGGAAATCCATATGCAACAAAATGAATCTGAATCCCTTTCTCTCACCATGCACAAAAGTTAATTCAAAATGGATCAAGGAGCTTGATATCAAAACAGAGACTCTGTATCTGATAGAAGAAAAGGTTGGCTCCAATCTACATATTGTGGGGTCGGGCTCCAAATTCCTTAATAGGACACCCATAGCACAAGAGTTAATAACTAGAATCAACAAATGGGACTTACTTAAACTAAAAAGTTTTTTCTCAGCAAGAGAAACAATAAGAGAGGTAAATAGGGAGCCTACATCATGGGAACAAATTTTTACTCCTCACACTTCAAATAGAGCTCTAATATCCAGAATATACAAAGAACTCAAAAAATTAAACAATAAGATACAAATAACCCAGTCAACAAATGGGCCAAGGACCTGAACAGACACTTCTCAGAGGAGGGACATACAATCAATCAACAAGTACATGAAAAAATGCTCTCCATCTCTAGAAGTCAGAGAAATGCAAATCAAAACCACCCTAAGATACCATCTCACTCCTGTAAGAATGGCAGCCACTATGAAGTCAAACAACAACAAGTGCTGGCGAGGATGTGGGGAAAAGGTTACACTCGTACATTGTTAGTGCGACTGCAAATTGGTGCAGCCAATTTGGAAAGCAGTATGGAGATTCCTGGGAAAGCTGGGAATGGAACCACCATTTGACCCAGCTATTCCCCTTCTCGGTCTATTCCCTAAAGACCTTAAAAGAGCATACTATAGGGGTACTGCTACATCGATGTTCATAGCAGCACAATTCACAATAGCTAGTCTGTGGAACCAACCTAGATGCCCTTCAATAGATGAATGGATTAAAAATGTGGCATTTATACACAATGGAGTATTACTCAGCACTAAAAAATGACAAAATCATGGCATTTGCAGGGAAATGGATGGCACTAGAGCAGATTATGCTAAGTGAAGCTAGCCAATCCCTAAAAAACAAATGCCAAATGTCTTCTTTGATATAAGGAGAGCAACTAAGAACAGAGCAGGGAGGAAGAGCATGAGAAGAAGATTAACATTAAACAGGTATGAGAGGTGGGAGGGAAAGGGGGAGAGAAGGGAAATTGCATGGAAATGGAAGGAGACCCTCAGGGTTATACAAAATTACATATAAGAGGAAGTGAGGGGAAAGGGAAAATAAACAAGGGAGAGAAATGAATTACAGTAGATGGGGTAGAGAGAGAAGACAGGAGGGGAGGGGAGGGGAGGGAGAATAGTAGAGGATAGGAAAGGCAGTAGAACACATCAGACACTAGTATGGCAGTATGTAAAAACATGGATGTGTAACCGATGTGATTCTGCAATCTGTATATGGGGAAAAATGGGAGTTCATAACCCACTTGAATCAAATGTATGAAATATGATATGTCAAGAGCTATGTAATGTTTTGAACAACTACTACTACTAATAATAATAATAAACTTTTACAATGCTACTATAATGTAACAAAAAAATACTCTTTAAAATATCTTCCATGCAGTGAGATTTAGGGTTGTAGGCAGCAGTGTACCAGAAAATCTAACAAGAAGTTTTCCCAGAGAAAGAGCCTTGACCTGTAGTGCTTGCCTATTTCTGAGGTGTAAATATTCCCACCCTTATCAAGTTTAACATGGCGGTGCTGATGGTGGAATCAGCTCCTGGACATGTTGCAAGGGCTCAGACTCCCACACACCATTTGGTCCTTTCTACTGAGCTGGAATGAAAAACACAAATCCCTTCACCTCTCCCAACATTAATTTTTCCATCTCTAAAAAGGTTGGTAAATCCTTGCTGTAAGATGTTTTTCATCTTAAATTTTGAAATTCCAACAAAAGAAATGTTTTACTTGGTAAATGGTCTAGCAGAAGCTGCACTTCTTAAAGCTAAGCCCTATGTTGAAGAAGAGCAAAGGTAGTTTCACAACTGCTCTCCTGTGCTGTGCCTGAGCCAGGTTTGGAAACATGTCTAGCTCTGCCAGGGATGGATAACAACAGATGTAGGTGTTGCTGATTGTGTTACTAATAGCTGTAAGGGAAGGAGTCAGATTCAAAGTTGAAGAGAATTACAATCATTTAGTGAGGGAAACTTAAGCTCTTCCTTGCAAGACTGCCCTAATATCATTGACTGAACTAATTTATAAAGGACAGCAGAATGATAAAGGCACAGACCCAGCCCTTAAGCAACTGAAGTGGAATCTGGCCTAGTCCTGTGTCTCATGGCAAAACTGCATCTCTAATGGTAGAATCCCAAAGGGCCTGGGAAGAAAAAGGAAACCACAGCGGTGATTGCCCAGAGAATGGAGTCAAAGCTCAATTTTGCAGTGCTAGTCCACTCTGACTCTGCTGTACCCAGTCTCGACTCCAAGGATGGTCAAGAAGCAAGTCCTGAGCTTCAGGCTTCTCCTTACTTCCAGAAGAGAGTGTCGGTGGTGTGTCTCAGACACTGAGGGAAGAACCCTTGGAAATATGGTCTGAAAACCTTCTGGGTAACTCTGACCAGCAGCCACAGGTGAGAACATAATCTGCTTATCCATTCTATTTTAGTTTTATGATTACTTGCTTGTTTCTAGTTCAAAATTATAACAAATAGCCTACTATAAACATTGTTACTTATTTCTTCCCTTGCTTACCTATGTGCATTTTGGCAGGGCCTACACAAAGGAGTAGAATTACTGGGTGGTGGAAAAGGTGACCATTTATTTTAGTTTTCCAAATTGAGATACTTTAGAGAGTGAAGGGTAATATTAAAAATAATTAGCATTCATTTATTGATAATCAAATTGATTTAATGTATTGGTAGATTATAAAAATTTGAAACTGTTTTTCAAAAATAAAATCCCTTCTCAATTATTAAATAGCATATATCATGTACATTGAAGTAAATTTTTTAAAAATATTTGTATTCAAAAGTGAATTTTTTGGAAAAAATAGAATAACTTCTTGATACATGGTAACACACATAGATTAATTTTTTAGCCTCATCTATATTTCTTGTGAAGGGTATATATTGTAATGTAGTCTTCTTAACATATTTCATAAAATTGCTAGACAGTTTTTACCAAAATTGCATCTTATGTTTATTAATTTAATTGTTGACACCTTCAATGTCTGTTCTGCTGAGAAAATATTTTTAATTCGGGAAATGCTCTCTACAGATACAAAGTAAATTCAGAACAAAGTTTGCTAAATGATGAGTGATCTAAATTTTAGTTTTTGTCAAATGGAAATATATAAATATTTATGCCTAATATTCTTCACAAATACTGTCATTTTGTTTCTATTCAGAATACTTTTCTTCAATAAATATTTTTAGAAGCAAAACTTACAAGTTGTTTCTATTTATAATTCTTTTCAATGCTTTACTATATCCAAAGGTTACTTATTGTGGGTTCTACATCTGTGAATTTAACCAACTTCAGAATTTTCTTTTTAGAATTAACCCTGGTACCCTTGAGATCTCATAATTTAACCCACCACACACCCCTGATTGCTTTTATGGGTATTTCAGTGCCTCTTTGAAAAAGTTAATTCCTACAATTAACATTTTGATTAATTGTTGTTTCCAATAGATTCTAAACAAAATTCAAGCAAAATTTAAGATTTTACTTTCAAAATTTCTAATACTATTACAGGCAATTAGGTTTATTGGCAAAGTAATTATTCAAATGCTCAAATATTTCTAAACTCTGATTAATTATGGGCAACAAATAAAGAGAGGTCCTGTATTTTTGTGTATGAGAGAGAGAGAGTATAAAATTTTGACAAGTATAGTTTCCATCTAGATTGGTAGTCCAATACCAAAATAAACATAGCATAAAATTTACCATGTTAGCCAAATAATTCAGTGGCATTCAATGCATTAACAATTTTGTGCAACTGTCACAGCTATTTATTTCCAGAACTTTTTCATCATCCCTAACAGCAACTCTGTGCCCATTAAACAGTAGCATTTTCCTCTCCACCCCTGTGCCTGGCAACCTCTATTTTATTTTCTGTCTTTATGAATTTGTCTATTACAGATACTTCATACAAGTGGTCATATAACTTTTTTTTTGCCTTTTTGTGTCTGGTATTTTCATTTAACATATTAATTTTATTATTAATATGTTAAATAATAATTTTCAAAATTAATATGTTAAATATTAATTTTCAAGATTTGTCCATGTTGTAGTATGTGTCAAAATTTCATTACCATTTAGGGCTAATACTATTCTGTTATATATACACACCACACTTTGTTTATCCATTCATCTTATTTGGACATTTGGATTTTTTTCCATGTTTGGGCTATTGTCAATAATGCTGCCATAAACATTTGTGTTCAAGGATCCATTTGAGATCCTGTTTTTAATTCTTTTGCATATGTACCAGAAGTGGAATTGCTGAATTATATAGTCATTTTGGTTTTGTTGCTGTTGTTGTTTGTTTGTTTGTTTTTTGAAGAATCATTGCACTATTTACCACAATGGTGCACCATTTTTTAAATTCCTACCAGGTATATATGAGGATTCCAATTTCTCCACATCCTTGCCAATACCTAATCTTTTCCATTAAAAAAAAAAAGTACTATCTATCCTAGGTGTGTTAAATGGTATCTCATTGTGGCTTTTATTTGCATTTCCCTAAGGTCAATTGAAGCTGAACATCTTTTTAAGGACATAATGGCCATATGTATATCTTTTGGAGAAAAGTCTATACAAGTCATCTGCCCATTTTTAAATTAGATTGTTGCTTTATTGCTGAGTTGTAGTTGTTCATATTTACTAGACACATTAATACCTTATCAGATGTTTTATGTATATTTCTCTCATTCTTCAGGTTGTCTTTTAATTATCCTGATAATGTATTTACACCCAGTGCAATGTCCACCAAAATTTGTATTGTATTGTCACTACTAAAATTCAGTTGGCCCTTGCAGCCAAAAGTTACACATTGTGGGTTCCACATCTGTGGGTTTAACCAACCTCAGATTGAAAAGCTTTCCTAAAAATTTCTGAACATATACAGATTTTCTAAATAGCCACCATTCCCTAAATAATACAGAATAAAATTACTCATATAACATTTATATGGTATTAGGCATTATAATATTAGGCATTATAAGTCAACTAGAGATTATTTTAAATATACAGGAGTATGTGCATGGCCAATATGCAAATACTTTGCCATTTTACATGTTTTCATATCTTTCACAAATTTTGGTATCCCAGGAGGATCCTGGAACCAACCCTCTACTGACGGTATTATCTTCAAGTTGAATGCTTTACTCGACTTTATAGAAGCATTAACCACATCATACATTTTCCCTTAGATGGGCTAAATTTTAAAAGCTTCACTTTGATTCCCCGAGTTAGAGATAAAAATCCAGCCACTACTGTAATTATTTTCTAGTTGAGTTAGCAGTGACACTCTTATAAAACACACGTCATTTAACGTTTTGAACAGTTCTTCTGCTAATGGAGCCGAACCTCTGACAGCTGACACTTTACTTTTTGTGTTTGCACAAGAAAATTAAAAATTTGAAAATGAGCAAAACTAATTTGCTGAGTTCATTTGATCATTAATGAAAAGTCATGCCTCATAAAGTGACATGAAAACTCACCTTTGTGGCTGTTTGCAGCCTTCCTAAAACATCAGCTACAATTTTCAGGTACTCCTTCGGTCCATTTATGTCTTCTGGTTTTCATGTGTTTAGACATACCACTGGGCCCCATGATGAGTAACTGATGCAAACAAATATTTTATGAAAATAATATATTCTAAAATAATACTTTGTGAAAATAATACATCACCTTCCTTGAGAAACTGAGACATAATATTTAATTTAATGAGATATGCACTTTCACTCATTCTGGATCACCATTCTCAATATAATTTATTGTGAAATAAAAAATTATTACCAAATAATGACAAATAAATGAACAATTAGAGATTTATTCCACACACTACATAACAAATTTACCATAGATGATCCTTTAGACTAAGTTTGATTCACCCTTTAACAGGAAAGCTCAGCCTCTACTTTCTGTTCATATTTCAAGTGTGTATAACCTCCAGTTTCTCAGTTTTCCTACTGACCAGTTTCTCAGTTTTCCTACTGACAAGCATCTCATGGCTTCAGGCTGAAAAGGTGAAGGGATCATGGCACAACTGGATGCTATTGCACAAAATGGCCAGCGGGGGCAGCAGGTCCAAACTGGAAAGAAAAAAAAAAAAAATATATATATATATATATATATATATATATATATATATATATATATATATGCTGTCCTTAGTCTTTTGTGTCCTAGAATTTGTTTGATCAAAGCACACGCTATTCATCAAGAGCAAATTTTAGATACCTGGCACCCAGAGAGAGTTGGGAAACAAAAGTATGTTGTCGCTCTTTTCCTTGAAGAGTTAACAGTGGTTGAAGTACCAACTCTATTTCAACTGCACATATCCCACACTTCTGGACAAGATCATGACCCTAGCCAGAATGATAATGTTGAAGTCCATCAAACTTTTCCTCGCTTATTGTAATGCAACTCTAAGTGGCAAAATTTTATTTAAAAATGAAAAAATTCCAAGAATAAATGCTAAACTGAACAGCATCCCAAGAAAGAATGTGTGAGCCAAAACTGTCCAGGGAAAACCAGGGCATGATTGCCTGGTCATAGGGAAGCACATTCCCAATGATGGAGGGTACTGACAGTTTCACTGATGGCTCACAAGAGAAACGATTGGATTGCTGGCCTTACTCACCTACATTGGATCTCATTTGTCTTTTTAATTTTGATCATACTGGTATATGAACCAGGATCTCATCATGGTCTTCACTTTACTTAACCTGCTTAATAATAAGATGCATATTAACATTTTTAAAGATGATTTATATGTACTCTTTTTAAAATTATCTGCTCAAGTCTGTTTTTCTATTGGGTTGGGTTAAGTGTGTATATTTTTATTATTGATTTATAGAAGTTATTTGTATACTTGATTTAAAAAAAAGCTACTTGCTAGATATAAATATCTTTTACTATTCTTGGGGGTTTGCTTGTTTGTTTGTTTGATTGTTTGTTTGTTTTGCCTCCAAATGGTTTCTTTAGTGCATAAAAGTCCTTAACTTTAATGTAGCCCAATTCCTGTATAAGGATTCTTATTCCAAGGTCATGAAGGTATTATCCTATATTATTACCTTAGGGCTTTTTATTTCTTTTGCCTTTTTTACTTCAATGTACAATCTACCTGAATTGAGTCATGGATCTAGTGAGAGAAAGGAATATAGTGAGTAAAATGTCTATATTTCCCATTCTGCTATCTAGTTTTTTGTTTTGTTTTGTTTTGTTTTGGGGAGGGGTTGTTTGTTTGTTTGTTTCAGAATCTCCTTATTCACCAAGTTTCAGTGGAGGTTCTGTCATATAGCTGGTAACTATATATTTGGACTTGTTTCTGTATTCTATTCTTTTCCACTAATCTATCTATCTTTGTGCCAAAAAAAATCTATCTGGTACTATAACTTATAATAAATTGGTTTCTGGTGGCCAAGCCTATTCATTTTTTAACTTACTCTAAAAGACTGAGTAGGCAATTCTAGGTTCTTTGCATTTCTATATAAATATTAGAATCAGCTTGTCAATTTTCCATTTCTATATAAATATTAGAATCAGCTTGTCAATTTTCACCCAAAACAACTAAAAGAAAAAAGAAAAAAAAAGCTCTGTTCATATTGTGATTGGGATCACATTGGATTTATGGATAAATTTGGGATATATCCACATCAGTCTAAGTCAAGAACATGGGCTATTCCTCTGTTTCATTAGATCCTATTTCATTTCTCTCAGCAATTCTTTGTAGTTTTCAGTGCAGACATCCTGTTCATCTTTTAAATTTATTCCTACATATTTTAAGTTTTTCTTGATGCTCTAGTAAATTCTATTTTTAATTTTATTTTCTCATAGTTTGTTGCTAGCAAATAGAAATATGACTGATATTTATATTCTGAACTTTTATCCGGCAACCTTGTGAAATTCACATATTTAGTCCAATAGCTTGTTTATACGTTCTTTTAGATTTTTTTATACACATAACCCTGTAAGATGTGAAAATGGCAGTTTACTTCTTTGTACATTTTATTCTTTCTAAGGGCCTCATATCATCAGCCATAACCTCCAGCACCATGTTGAATAGAAATGGTGTGGTGGAGAAGTTCTTCCACTAGGGAAGATGGTTCCTATTTTACCATCAAGCATGATATTACCTGAAAGGTTTCAGTAGATGCCGGCAACCAGATTTAAAAAGTCCCTTTCTATTTGCATTTTAGTGAGATTTTTTTTATTTGTTCTTTTGGTTATACATGACAGTAGAATGTATTTTGACATATCATATACACATGGAGTATAACTTCCTATTTTTGTGGTTGTACATGATGTGGAGTTACAGGATTCATTCTACTGCCTTTCCCATTCTCATCTCCCTTCCCTTCCCCCCACTCCACCCTGTGAAATCCAGTGAACCTCCCCTTCGTCCTACCCACTCAACCCCCCCTAGCCTATTGTGAGTCAGCATCTGCATATCAGAGAGAATATTTGGCCTTTGATTTGGGTGCCTGGCTTATTTCATTAGCATGATAGACTCCAGTTCCATCCATTTACTGCATCCATTTTCTTTCTTCTTTATGGCTGAGTAATATTCCATTGTGCATATGTACCACATTTTATTTAGCCATTCATCTGTTGAAGGGTACCTAGGTTGGTTCCATAGCTTAGCTTTTATGAATTGAGTTGCTATAAATATTTATGTAGCCACATCACTATAGTATGCTGATTTTAAGTCCTTTGGGTATATACTAAGGAGTGGGATAACTGGGTCAAATGGTGGTTCCATTCCAGGTTTTCTGAGGAATCTTCATACTGCTTTCCAGAGTGATTGGACCAATTTGCTGTCCCAGCAGCAATGTATGAATATACCTTTTTCCCCACATCCTGAGACGTTTTCTAATCATAAACCTTATCAAATGTTTTTCTATATGTATTAAAGTAACCATGTGATTTCTTTATTCTGCTAATTTGGCAAATTACATAGGTTTATTTTGAATTTTAAGTTAATTTTGCATTCCAGGAATAAACTTGACTTGGTTAAGATTTATCATCCTTCTTTTTATAATTGCATTCAATTTCTAGAATTTTGTGTTGAATTTTTACTTTTATGTTTGTGAGAAAGGTTAACTTGTAATTGCATTTTCTAAATGTCTTTTCCAATTTTATTTTAAGATTATACCTGATTCATAAAAAAAAATTAAAAATAGTTCTTGTTTTTTAACCTCTGAGACAGTTTGTGTAAGTTTGGTATTGTTTCATTCTTAAATGTTTATAATAATTAATTGATAAAACCATATGGCTTGAATTTTCTTTCCTAAAAGGTTTTAGATGATAGATTCCAATAATTGAACACATATAGTACCATTTAATTTTTCTGCTTCTTATTTTCCAATTTGGATAAGCTGTGTATTTCAAAGTATTTTTCTGTTCTACTTTAATTTATTGGTAGAAAGTTTTCATAAGGTTCTCTCAAGATATTTTTAGTATCTGTAAGAACTATAGTAACTACGCATATATTCATATCTACAGTACAGTGATACTTCCTTTTTATTCCTACAACTGGTTGTAACTTCTCCTTGTCTATCTCTGCCTCTCCCAATTTTGTTATCTATCTTGTCACAGAGATTAATTTATTTTATTAGGTTTTTTCCTTTGATTCCACATATGGTAACAAATTCTCTTTGAAAATATCTTTATTTTATGATAACTTTAAAAGGTTTTTTTTTTTTTTTGCAGTGCTGGGAATTGAACCCAGGGCCTAGTACATGGTATGCAAGTGCTCTACTACTGAGCTACATCCCAGCTCTTAAACAAAGATTTTTACTATCTACAGAATTCTATGTTTTTGATTATTTCATCAGTAAGATATCACTGCATTGAATTACAACTTCCAGTTTCTGTTTTGAGGTCAGTAGTCAGTCTTATTGTTGGTTCTTTGATGGTATTATGTTTTATCATCCTCTGATTGCCTTTGGGAGCTTCTTCTTGGCATTTAAAAATATATATATATATATACATATATATATATATATACACACACGTGTAAATTTATATATATATATAAAATTTCATATATAAAAGCTATATATCCATATATAAATATATGTGTATTTATGCACATATGTAATATTGTGTGTGTGTGTGTGTGTGTGTGTATATATATATAT
The DNA here is from genome assembly GCF_045843805.1 of Urocitellus parryii. Classification (NCBI taxonomy): domain Eukaryota; kingdom Metazoa; phylum Chordata; class Mammalia; order Rodentia; family Sciuridae; genus Urocitellus; species Urocitellus parryii. Next base: position 58,019,771 of record NC_135539.1, on the reverse strand, counting down.
ATATATATACTTTTTTTTTTTACTGTGCTATACCTAGTCATTACCCTGTTAGAGTAGGCTTCCAGAGCCTGCCACTTTCTTTCAGTAGAAACTAAGAAATTTGTTTTGCTTTCTTTTAAATTGTTTTTTGTTTTAAGAGTAGTAACTAATCAAATATTTTTCCTACATATGAGTTCAGGGAAAAATCAAGAGTGTTTATAATAATTACAGAAATAGAAATCAAAATAATGACTTTATTCCCAGTAAGGCTGAATTTGAGAGAAATACTAACCTCAGGTTTCAAAGAGCTTTCTAACTTTCCACCTGAAGTTGGACGTTGGAACAGCTTTCCTCAGTGGAGGATTTTCATCTGCAGGCTCTTTCTCTCAAATTGCTGCCTAACCCTGATAGTAAGGAAAGAGGGCATCGATGCTGTAATCCAGAGGGGAGATAATATGTGCTTGCTTGTAGCTGAAATCAATAAACTTTGGACAAATAGGCCAGAGAAAAAGGAAAGACTCAAGTTATTCATGCTCAATTCCTTCTTCCAGTCTCACCAATTAGAGAAGTCCCTTCCTCCCTAAAACTAATGGACAGAATAGCTCCTCTCCCCTGAAACTCCCCCCACTCTGTGGAAATAAGCAATATGAGATAAGCATTTTTCCTAAACAAATAAAATGTACATTAGGGGGCTGGGGATGTGGCTCAAGCGGTAGCGAGCTCGCCTGGCATGCGTGCAGCCCGGGTTCGATCCTCAGCACCACATACAAACAAAGCTGTTGTGTCCGCCGAGAACTAAAAAATAAATATTAAATAAATAAATAAATAAATATATTTAAAAAAATGTACACTAGGAAGCATTATTTTTCCTATCTAACCCCCAATCCAAAAGATCAATGAAATTTTAGGGAAGTGCCTTGGATTATCTAGAAATTTCTAAAAATGTGCTTCAGCTTAAGAAAAACCTACACAAGAGTATATATAAATATATTCCAATTTTGATTTAGAATTCATGGTTGTAGAGATAGCACAAAGACAAACTGTGAGAAAAGGACTCATGGTGCCGCAGTCTGGCTGGGCATAATTCAGGAGCCACTTGTCAAAAGAAACTAACTTTATTTTTAGAACTACAAACGCCAAACAAAACAGCTCCTCAGGAAAAAACCCTCAGAGCCCAACTGCCACCACCGGCTTCCCACAAGCCTCTCACCCACACAAGCCTCCTGCTCTTGAGGCCGATTGGCTGGGTCGCATGGGCAGAGCCAAAGAAGTTCCCCAATGAGCAGCTCCGTGGTCTGAAAGGGCAGGGAAACAGCCCAATGAACATCACCGCAGAGGAGCCAATCAGCTAGATGTTGCTGGGGCCGCTGTGAGCCAATCATCAGCTTTGCAGTCTGAAGGGCGGGGAAACAGCCCAATGAACATCACCGCAGAGGAGCCAATCATCTAGATGTTGCTGGGGCCGCTGTGAGCCAATCATCAGCTGGCAGCTGGAAGTTTGCTGGCAGCTGGAAGTTTGCTGGGGCCCCTTTGGCTGTGGATCTCAACACATGGGAAGTAAAAATGAGCTGAATCATGAAGAATAAAATAAATATTCAAAATCTCTCTGTGGGGGTAACAGAAGGGTAAGAAATAAACCTGGGCCATTCATAACTTTTTACTTATGTAGCCTTTTTAAAAATTTTTTTAAGTGGTAGATGGATACAATACCTTTATTTTTATTTATTTTTCATGTGGTGCTGTGGACTGCACACAATGCCTCACACATGTTAGGCGAACTCTCTTCACCGAGCTACACCGAAGCCTTTATTCCTTTATACTTTTTTATTAGAGCATTATAATTATACATTGCAACTGGGCTCATTTTGACAAAGTCATGCATGCAAGGTATTTTATTACAATCCCTGCCCCGCCCCACTTTTGCCTCCCCTCCTTCCTTCCCCTGCTCTCCTTCCTTTACTGTTCTTCCTTTTACTCATTTATTTACTTTATTTTTGATGGGACTTTCTACATATACATAAAATTCCTTATGGTAGATGGGGTAGAGAGAGAAGATGGGAGGCGAAGGGAAGGGAGGGGGAATAGTAGAGGATAGGAAGGGCAGCAGAATACAACAGCACTAATATGGCAGTATCTAAAAACGTGGATGTGTAACCGATGGGATTCTGCAATCTGTATGAGGGGGGGAATGGGAGTTCATAACCCACTTGAATCAAATGTATGAAATATGATATGTCAAGAACTATGTAATGTTTTGAACAACTAATAATAAAAAAACATCAAAATATACATGAATCATTGAGAATTGTATCTAAGGGAAGATGAATAACATTAAATTCTGCTTTCATTCAATTTGATCTGAATACCATGAAATACAAATCAATGGCTATCAGATAGGACAATTAATACCCCCTTAAAATAAATACAATCCCTTTATGTACTTTGTTTCTTTTGATTTTAAGAATAAAAACATGGATGGCACTAGAGCAGATTATGCTTAGTGAAGCTAGCCAATCCCTAAAAAACAAATACCAAATGTCTTCTTTGATATAATGAGAGCAACTATGAACAGAGCAGGGAGGAAGAGCAGGAAGAAAAGATTAACATTAAACAGACACATGAGATGGGAGGGAAAGGGAGAGAAAAGGGAAATTGCATGGAAATGAAGGGAGACCCTCATTGCTATACAAAATTACATATAAGAATAAAAACATATTATTATTCAAAAAAAGAATCCTTATGGTATGTTGAGAGCCACAGCCGAGTTGGGATGGCGCCTAGCATTTTGCCAGTACTTTTGAGTTCTCGCGGAGTTCCCGTTGAGTTCCGGTTGACCTCTCGCAGGGATTCCTGGAGAGTTCGCCTTGGGTGGTGAAGTTCCAGGGAGAGAGTTCCAGTTGGTGTGTGGTGTGTTCCTGGAGGAGCCAAGTGGGTGGTGTTCAGGAGAGTTCCCGGGGAGTGTGCTGGTGGAGTTCGGAAATAGTTTGTTCCTGCTTGAGTGGTTCATGATTTGTGCCCAGCCAGACTGAGGCAATGGTTCATCCATGTGTTCATATAATGTGATTTTGTTATATTAATTCTGGTTTTCCTCCCCTTTCCCATGTTCCCATGTTCCCTCCCTATCTCTCGTTCTCTACCTTCTACTCTAATGATCTTCCCAATATCTTTCTACTATCTGATCCCCCACCGCCCTCTTCTTTCCCTCATTTTGCTCTAGCTTCCACATATAAGAGAAAACATTTGATCATTGATTTGCTGAGTCTGGTTTATTTCACTTAGCATGGTGTTTTCCTTTCCCATTCATTTATCAGCAAATACCATTATTTCATTCTTTATGATTGGGTAAAACTGCACTGTGTATATATATACCAAATTTTCTTTTCTTTCTTTTTTTTCCAGGACCAGAAATTGAACCAGCCCTTTTTATTTTATATTTTGAAACAGGGTCTCACTAAGTTGCTTAGGGTACCACTAAGTTACTGAGGCTGGCAACCCTCCTGCCTCAGCCTCCCAAACCTCTGGAATGCAGGCATTCACCACCACACCCATCTATACCAAATTTTCTTTTTTTCTTTTTTAAAATTTTTTATTTATTATTAATTAATTTATTTATTTTAATTAGGCATATATGACAGCAGAATACATTTAGATTCGTTGTACACAATTGCAGCACAACTTTGCATTTCTCTGGTTGAACACAATGTAACGTCGCACCATATGTGCAGTCATACATATACCTAGGGTAATGATTTCCATCTCATTCCACCATCTTTTCTGACCCCATGCTCCCCCAGCATCCCTCCCTCCCCTTTACTCCATCAAAGTTCCTCCATTTTTTCCATGCTCCCCCCCTCATTGTGGATCAACATCCACTTATCAGAGAGAACATTTGGCCTTTAAATTTTGGGGATTGGCTTACTTCACTTAACAAGATATTCTCCAACTCCATCCATTTACCTGCAAATGCCATAATTTTATTCTCTTTTAATGTGTATATATACCACAGTTTCTTTATCCATTCATCTATTGAAGGGCATCTAGTTTGCTTCCACACTTTAGATATTTTGAATTGAGCTGCTATAAACATTGATGTGGCTGTGTTACTATAGTATGTCAATTTTAAGTCCTTTGGGTATAGACTGAGAGTGAGATAGCTGGGTCAAATGGTGGTTCCATCCCAAGTTTTCTAAGGATCTCCATACTGCTTTCCACATTGGTTGCACCAATTTGCAAACCCATTAGCAATGTATGAGTGTGCCTTTTCGCCCATATCCTTGCCAACATTTATTGTTGTCTGTATTCTTGATTTTAAAAAAAAAAAAAGCAATCATGAATTTCATTTAGAAAAATAAGAGACCCAGAATAGCCAAGGCAATTTTTAGCAAGAGGAGTAAAGCAGGAGGCATCAAAGTACCAGATCTTAAACTATACTACAAAGCTATATTAACAAAAATGGCATAGTATTGGCACCAAAATAGACATGTAGACCAATGGTACAGAAGATACAGAGACAAAACCACATAAATACAGAGGTTTGGTCTCTGTGTCTTCTGTACCTTTGGTCTACATGTCTATTTTGACAAAGGTGCCAAATACATACATTGGAGAAAAGATAGCCTTTTCAACAAATGGTGCTGGGAGAACTGGAAATCCATATGCAGCAAAATGAAAATAAACCTCTATCTCTCACCATGCACAAAACTCAACTCAAAATGATTCAAGGACCTAGGAATTAGACCAGAGACCCTACACCTAATAGAGGAAAAAGTAGGCCCAAATCTTCATCACGTCTAATTTGGCCCCAACTTCCTTAACAGGACTCCTAAAGCACAAGATGTAAAATCAAGAATTAATAAATGGGATGGATTCAAACTAAAAAGGTTCTTATCAGCAAAAGAAACAATCAGTGAGGAGAAGAGAGAGTTTACATTTTGGGAGAAAATTTTTGCCACATGCACATCAGAGCATTAAGCACCAGGATATATAAAGAACCAAAAACCTTAACACCAAAAAAAAAAACCCACAAACAAACAAACAAACAAAAAATCAATTATTTGGCTAAGGAGCTGAACAGACACTTCTCAAAAGAATATATACATTTGATCAATATATATATGAAAAAATGTTCAACATCTCTAGTAATTAGAGAAATGCAAATCAAATATACCACTTTTTCTTGATCCATTCATCTATTGATGAGTAACTGGGCTGATTCCATAAACTGGCTATTTTGAATTGTATTGTCATGTGGCTGTATCACTATAGTATGCCGATTTTAGTTCTTTTGGATAAATACTAAGGAGTTCCACCATATGACCCTGCTTCATACTTCTTAGCAGTAAGTAATATAGTGACTGTGAATTAGATGGTCTCTAAGATATCTTATTCTATAATAATCCATGCTTCATTAGTCATTTATAAACCATGATGTGTCCTAGATTTGTATGAGCTACACATTCCTTCCACAAATCATGTTATAGACTGAATTATGTTCCCATCAAATTCAAATGATGACCAGACGTGGTGGCACACACCTGTAATCCCAATAACTCAAGAGGCTGAGGCAGGAGGATCACAAGTTCAAGGCCAGCCTCAGCAATTTAGCAATGCCTTGAGCAACTTAGTGAGACCCTGTCTCAAAATAAAAGGGCTGGGCACGTAGCTCAGTGGTAAAGTGCCCCTGAGGATAGATAGATAGGTAGGTAGATAGATAGATAGACAGATAGGACGTATAAAGAAGTAATTAAGTTAAAAAGAGTGTACTAGGCTGTGCCTTACTCCAACATAACAACATAAGAAGAGATTATGACATACAGAGGCACACCAAGGATACATGTGCACCATGTGCCAAGGCACGAGGAAGGTGGTCATCTGCAAGCCAGGGAGAGAGGCCTCTAAGCACCTATCCCTCAGGCACCTTGATCTTGGACTTCCAACTTCCAGAACTGTGAAAAATAAACTTCTATAGTATTTTGTTATGAAAGCTCTTATAAACTAATACAGAGGAGGACCTTTAAATTAAAACCTGATTAACCCAGGCTATTTTGAGGCTGGTTTTAACAGAGTGGCACAATAAAAAGAACATATCCAACACTAAAAAGAGACAAGGAAAATAAGATAGATAGGAAGCAAAGGAGAAATTACATTGTACAACACACAGAAAAACGTCGTCTAAAATTCCTCCTAATTCATTTCTCTCCCTAAAGCCCCATATCTCCCGGCAGCTGCTTACTATCTCTCCTTTTCTTTCTTTCTCTCCCTCAAAATAAAAAATTAAAAAACTCCTCCAAACTCATTTTTCTAGATATTTTATCCTTTCCCAATCTCCAAGTATCTTCCAATGCCTCTAAATTTAAACGTGTCTAGACTTTTCCCAAGCTTTTATACCCATCTGCCATCAGCATAATGAAAACCAACTAGTGACTTCAAACAATCCTGAAAACCTTTCTCATTTAGAACCAGGGAAAAATGGAGACTTTTCAATAATGTGTAAGTTAATATCTCTATTTACCAAGGGTAAGATTTCATATGGAAAAGGGCAGAAGTTAAAAAAGAATAAACTTCCTTTATTTTTTATTTGCTCAAACTGGGATGCTTCATTTTTATACCTTTCCTCTGCATGACATCAAGTTCTGTTGGGTAAAGGGAACCTGAGTCCTGTCCCATTCAAGATAATTCAACAATGTTTGAAAAGTGAAAATTCCTGAAACCAGGCTTCATGAGGGATGACCACGTTAACTGTCAAAACAACAATCTTGTATTTTTTAGCTTTTGTTTTAAAATATGCTCCTTTATATTCACAAATGATCCTTTGCTTGAGTGACTCAAAATAGTTGTTTGGATTTCATATAGAAAGAATTTGAAATCATTGAACAACAGCAAGACTAAAGCAACATTACATTTTGTAATTAAATTATTCAAAACTTGAGCAAGTTACTGGTTTAATGGGAAAAACCCATGCTTTTTAATTTAGAAAACAGCAGGAAGTTCCTATAATGAAAATAGAATTTTGAAGAGCAAACTGAATTCCCATGCATCCATAGCACTGTTCAGTGTTTTACAGTTTTCCAAAGATGAGGTCACAATTCTAGGGCAGGCCCTGTACTCTTTCTGGATGCCAAAACGGAAGAGGATCAACAGCTAATTCCCTGCCAACTGAAATAAGAAATTAGTCTAATATTAACAAGTAATTTTGCTTGTAGTAAGCTTTCCAATAAAAATAAAAATGGTTTACATAGGCAGAGCCACCAAAACAAAGGCGTCCATTCAAGAGAAATCAGCAAGAACTTGAGCAGCTACTGAAACTATCAGCCAATTCCAGTAGAAACCATAAACAACATTTTTCATTTCTGAGAAATACATCTTATCTCAATGATTATTCATCAGGACACAAAGCCAAGCGGCTATCCAATATTCCATTTCATAAATGACCATACAAGGGGAATTCCAGTTAGAAACTTAGCCAAGAGACAAGTAATACCTGGTGCTAGCTGTCCTGCTAAGTACTTTAAACCATTGAAAGAGTAATTTGGGATAATAAAATGAGGGAGTCTATGTATCTGGAAAAGACTAAGCAAACCCTGGAGAGCTCGGTGATCTTGTGCATGGCTACCCAAGTTCTTGACTAAGCAACAATCATTTCAGTTACCAGTGGGGCAGGAACCTAGGTGAATGTATGGAGAAATCTAAATTCACATCACCAAACCTCAGACTCCATAAGAACAGGGGTGTCTTGTTACTCATCCCCAAGGACTTCATGAGTAGACCTTCAAGATGTATTTGTTTAATTAAATTACATGAAGTCCAGTGCTATTTACCAAGGCTAAGACTTCATATAGAAAAGTGAAAAAGTTAAAAAGAACAATCTTCCTTTATTTTTTTACTTGCTCAAATTGAAATGCCTCCTTTGAGCATCCTTTCTTTCTTTCCTCTATGTGGCAGCCTGTCTCTTGGGTAAGGGGAGCCTGAGTTATGTGTCTTCCTACTCCCAGGCTGGCCTTGTAAGAATCTAGTGTTTAAATGAACGAGTGAGTGATTCTTTAACTTTCCTTTTATTGGGCATTATAGCTCTCTACTCCTGCAGAGAATCTGGTTGAAGTGACTGTGACTCGGGAATACTAAGAAAGAAAGCCCGATGCAGGAAATGGAGTGACAATAAGTACATAAAATGCACATCCTGTCTCTATCCAATAGAAATTGAAAATCTAAAACAGATATTCTGGGATCAATGAAAATGTAAAGGACAAATAAAATAAAATCAATAACAATAAAGTCTGCATCAGTGTGGGATCCAAGCTCTGTGAGTTTTAGTATAAGGAGGAGTCATAAACCAGATCACAGATAGCAGTTTAAATTTTGAATGCAGAGCAAGTGACAAAAATAAGCAATGACAAAGGGGACATATAATCAAAGTGATGATAATCCTGCAACTAACTTCCACCCTATTCTGAGTGCCTCTGATTTTGGATTTCCATCAAGTTAAGAAAAATAACATGAAATTCTTTTGAGTTCACAGCTGTCAGGTGTTGTATGAATTCTGACAGTACCATAAGACCCCTCTTATGGTACCCTAAACCCCATTTTGTCAACGAGGAATTTAGTTCAGGGATAAGTCACTTGAACCCACATCCATCTGGCTCCAAAGCCCATACTCTAAATCACCAGATTGCCTGGTTACCAAGGTTGCTTGTTGACAGCTCAAGTCCAATGTAGCCAATATCATAGAATAACAGACCCCCTAAGAGCCAAGAGATTGGTCCATCATGGGGTACTAACCTATCGCCCTTCATTACTATATGTAAGGAAAGAGGATATTGACAATTGTCCTTCTTCACCAAATAGCTGAAAGATAAAAATGAAATAATATATATATTTCCACCAGCCTGTTTTTTTACTAACTCCTTATTACCATGAGGGTGAAGGCAATGTGAGAGTTGGAAATATAAACAGTGACCCCTAATCTTAAGAAGATTATCAGTCTAGCTAAGGAGGCCAGAAAGAGAGGATATCAGATGAGTAACTGCTAAACAATTTGACAGAACCAGCAAATGCTGTGCCCTCCCACTAAGAATTAGGGTGTGCTCACAGCTTATCACCAGCAACTAGAACAAAGCCAGACATGTAATCAAACCTCTGTACATATTTACTAAATGAATAATAATGATGAATTAGTCAAGTCAGGCCTGAGTTAATGCACTTTGGCAGCAAAATACTATAAAACCATTTTTTTGAGTCTAAAAAAGAAGCTATTTTGTTATATTTGATGTTATTTCCTATATATACTCCGAAAATCTGGGTATAAATATTGTAAGATGAAAAATGGTATCATCTCATACTTTGAGAAAGCAACAGCAGCCACTTTTTCTTTGTCCTTCCCATATCTAATTATAGATTCAGAAAATTAAAACTGGAAAGGACCATGCAGATACTTTGGTTAACCTTCATTTTATATATGAGAAAACCCTGATCCCAAGAGATCAAGCAATTTCCCAAAGGGCTCCCTGGTGGCAGATGGAAGGCTTGGATTCTGACGTCTATATCAGGACATTTTCCAAAGCCTGCTTGGCCTCTCATTGCTATTCTGCTGCCTGGTTACTGCCCAAACACACTCCCACATCTTTTCCTAGGGTGGCTGCATCATGGCTCTGGTCAGCATCTTGAGGTTCTGGTGGACCCCACCCTCCTCTCTTCTGATCACTGATGCCACATTACCCGGATGATTTCACAGCCTAGTTGCTGCCTTCATGGAATAGACAACTGCTGGTCTTGCTTCTGAACTTGACCTCTATTGTCTGCTCTCCCATGGAAACCAGCACTCTCACCTACACTGTATGCACATAGACACATGTGCATGTGCAAATACACCCTCACACATTCCATGGTTTCCACCCAGCATCCCAACCCTAGTAACACTTGGCTCCACTGGTTCTAATCCACCTTTACCTCTTTGCTTATTTCCACAATTTCTAGGTCAGCATGCTAACAAATTCAGTCATGCAACATCCCAAATGTTTTTTAAAGATCCAAAGAATAAGACTTTTGTTTCCAAAAAATATAGGGTAGACAAGATAATTTGATACTCTCATGCTAAAAATGCTAGATAAAAATACGAAAATCATCCTTTTGCATGCATAATGCATTAAAATGGTTAAATCACGAATGTGTGAACTTGAAAGATTGTGAGGTCAATTTTCTGAGTTCAAAAACATGAGTTCATTTCAAGTAGGTAGGTAATGAAGCCACTTGTTACCTTGGTGTACCTACTAGTTCTAGGTGACCAGAACAGAGAAGTTGAACCACAAAGCCAAGAACTTATACAGGTAGGATGTCAGATCACAACACTTCCGTGCCCCTGCTCACAGGTCATGGTGCCTTATAGTTTCAGAGAAAGTATCAGAGAAAAGTCATTAACATGGCAGGAGTCATGGTAAGAAAACTTGACTATGAGTGTAAAGGAGAGGGGTGGCTTCCCATTGTTGCATCCACAGAAAACCCCAGCTTGTAAGTGCACTAGAAAACCACAAGCCAGGAATTTTTCTCTCAAAAGGCATCAGGAGCAGAGGATGCAATTCCTCTTAGGAGCACTGAACCCTTAACCCATCTCAACATCAGAAGACCACTATCTAAGATTTTATTTTAAAAGCAGATTAACTCACTGGAATGGATTAGACCTTCCAAGGTTACCTGAACCTATGATAGTTACCACATTTGGCCATAGTTGACCCTCCTTGACTTCTATGGAAAACACAGTCACCAGAGGGAACAAGACCCCAAGCTGGAGTGGATTTTCCTAATTCCTTGGTTTCTTGCCTTGCCAGTGGTAACTGTCATCTTGCATGAAAATTGCTGTCTCTCTGGGCTCTACACATCTCTTACAGACATGTTTACAATCTGCATTTTAAAAAATGAAGTTACATTATGAATGTGTATTTTATTTTAAGTGTGTACGCTTGTGTATTTGAGAGAGAGAGAGAGAGAGAGAGAGAGAGAGAGAGAGAGAGAGTAATTAACATGTGATAAAATAGAAGGAGCCAAGGAAAACAGGTGGTACAGCTCCTTCCTGTTTCTGTTTTTCCTAGAAATCTGAACTGGGAAATAAATGTTATTTTTGATATGTGGTTCTAATCTCATTATCTTGAACTAGTGAATTTGTGTTTCTTTATTTGTTTTCCTTTTACTCTTTGAGAATTAGATGCATCCTCTATAAACTGTCAGAAAAAGATATATGATAGTAAATTGGAATATGTCTTAGTCAATTCTCCAGAGAAACAGACCAAACAGATATGTATATAGATATATGAAAGGGGATTTAGTAGGGGAATTGAAACGTTGATTATGGCAGCTAAGTCTCATAACAGGCCACCTGCCAGTTGGAAACCCTGGGATGGTGATAGTATCGCTCAGTTCAAGTCCAAAGACCTTAGAACTAGTGATACCAAATGTCTCAGAACCAGGGGCACTGATGTAAGTTCTGGAGTCTGGCATTCTGATACCCAAGGCAGCAAAACAAGGATTTATTCCAACTCCCCGAGGGAGAGACCAATTTTCTTTCTATATTTATTCAATCTGGGCCCCAGTGAATAGGATGGTGCCTACCCACACTGATTCTGTATCTCCCCCACTCTGTCCCTCAGACTCACATGCTGATCTCTTCTGGAAAAACCCTCATTCTAAGTATTCTTTCATCCAGTCAAGTTGACACTTAAAAATTAACCATGAAGAATTCAATGGCATCTGTCTCTGCAAAAGGCCCTTGCCAGGAAGCATGTGATGAGCACATATCGGGCCCCATGTGAGTCAGTGACCACGATGGACTATTTGCTACAGCCCAGTTGTCAATGCTCTGAGGGATTTAGCTTAATGAAATGGAACAAGAGGACATGAAGGACTAGTCCATTCCTGTGCTCCATACAGACGTTAACTGGGCAGAAACTCCCAGGTTCCAGGTGTTGACAGTGCCATCGGAAACTCTAAAACAAAGAGTAGAATTTCATATGCCAATTTTTAGATCTATTACCCATAAACAGCACCATATGCCACAGAATGTTTTTCCAAAACAGCATATTAGGTTGTCTACCAACTTCAAGAGATACATGTTCATGGAAGAAAATGTAGAACATGCACATTTGTGCACATGTACAAATTGTAACAATGAATCCCACTATTATGTATAACTAAGCACCAATAAAAAATATTTTAATAAAAGAAAATTTGGAAAATAGAGGAAAAAAAATAAAAAGGAAAAAATGTGTGACCTCATCTACACAGAACGAGACTTACTTATGATTCCTGATTCCTGACACGCATGCTCACCATTATCCCCACAATGACATACTTATATTTGGCTTATTATTTATAATAATGTGATAATCTCTCATGAACACACCACCTGAAACTAGAGCTCAGACTCTGACCACAAGTTCATAATCTTCTCCCAAATCACATTCCTGCCTCCTCCCAGCTCAGGTGACTATCATTCTGAATTCAGCATCTAAGATTGCCTTAATTTTCTCTCTGTATACTTTTTCTTGCATCTATATGATATATTTATGTGTTTTTGTGTTTGTATACATGCAAATACACACACACCTTGTTATTGATTAATTTCATATGTCAACTTGGTGGGGCCACAGGGTGTCCAGATATGTGGCCAAACATTATCCTGTGTTTATGGGAGGATTTTTAGATGAGATTAATATTTAACTTTTTTTTTCTATACTGAGGGTCACACCCAGAGCCTCAGGCATGCTAGGCAGGCACTCTACCACTGAACTGTGGCCCTAGTCAACAAGATTAACAATTTAAATTGGTGGACTTTGAGTAAAGCAGACTGACCTCTTATATTTGGTTTATTATTTATATAATATGAGTGAGCTCATCCAACTGGGTGAAGGCCTGATTTGAACAAAAAGACTCTGCATATAGTGTATGTGTGTGCACTTTTATCCTCCATAAATTGTTTGCAAAGATAGAATCATACAAAAATTACTATTTGGAAAGACTGCTTTTCCATCCAGTAATATTATGGTTGACTTTCTATGTAACAAAGATAAATTATTTTAAGCATCATTTTTGATACCTGGATGATAATTATGGCATAATACATTTACCCAATCTCAATCATTAGACCTTCATGTTACTACAACATTTGCTGTGCTGGGGAAATTTTTTTTTCTGGCTAAAGTTGAACCAGGGTACTCACTGCTTATTTTTGCTTCTATTTAACATCCTGGACTTGTCTGACTTTTGTCTGAAGACCAATTCCCCAGAAAGGAAGAGTTAAAGCGTATGAACTTTCTTTGAAGTAATGATACATGTCGCCAAGCTATATTTGTCTTTTCAGGTTAATAAATACAGATTTCTACCTTCTGCTACCTTCATAGTTTTCCATTGTGTAGGAATATCATTTATTTAATCAATGCAATTGATTAAAGCGTTGACAACTTTTCTTTTCTGTGATAAGCAGTGCTGTAAAAAATCATTCTGGACTTGACTGATTATTTCCATAGGAAGAATTCCTGAATGGAATTCCATCTGTTTCTCCCACAAGGGATGCCTCCAACAGTTTCTGCTACTAGGTCCACTCCTTCTCCCAACTCATTCAACCCTCTGACCTACACCAGAGTAGTTATCTCATCCCTCTTCCCTCAGCTTGGCTCTGGGAGACAGCAAAGAAAATACAAAGGAGGGCTGGGGATGTGGCCCAAGTGGTAGCGAGCTCGCCTGGCGTGCGTGCGGCCCGGGTTTGATCCTCAGCACCACATACAAACAAAGATGTTGTGTCCGCCGAGAACTAAAAAAAAAAAATAAACATTAAAATTCTAAAAAAAAAAAAAAATACAAAGGAAAGACATTTAAATAACTGAACTTTAAAAAAAAAAATCCCACACCCATAACTTTCTTTTTTGGTAATACTGGGGATGGAATCTTGGGTCTCACACATACTAAGCAACTGCTCTACCACTAAGCTACTCTCCCAACCCGTTTTACAACTTTTTAAATGTCCATGAAATGCTGTTCTTACTTACACTTTCTTGCAGGGTATTAACTATTTGCAAAACAGATCATTTCTGGCCTCATGGTATGTTGTCTCTGGAGTGTCAACTTCTAGGGCTGCCTGTGGTACCCCAGGCTCTTCATGGTTTGTTTTCATACGGAACCCCCGGAAAGGCAAGAGACTCTTGCACAGCCTCTGCCTGATGAGGTCTCTCCAGTGCTCCAGAGTAAGCAAGAGGCCTCAAGGTGGAAGCTGGTAGCTTCTTTCTAGAAAACAACTTTCAAAAACTAAGTCTCGGAAGTTTTTGTACTGCTTTCCTGTTCTGCTATTACTTTTGTTTATTTTGTTTTGCTTTTAGCTTTGATCTTGCCAGGATGAGAATGTTGCATTATCATTTTCTACTAACACAGGCTTGGGAAAATTTTTGCTGGCTAAAGTTGTCCCAGAGTACTCACTGCTTATCTTTGCTTCTGTTTAACAGGGAGGCCATCAGAGGCAGGATATCCAACATACGAGCTGACCGTGTCTTTATAAAATCTTAATGTCTTCCTGTTATCCAAAAAGACAAGGCAAATTGTTTTAAGTCGTATTATTCTGTTGCAGAAACCAAATGTTGTGTTGTTGCCTTAAAAAAAAAAAAAAGACTAAATGTCTTTCCTCTATATTTCCTTTGCTCTCACCCCAAGCCAAGCTGAAGGAAGAGTAAGTATGAGCTGACTAGCCTTGCTTGGGTCAGAGAGTTGAAGGGGTGGGGCGGTAGAGGATCTGATGGCAGACGCTGTTGTCAAAGGCATCAGCTAAGAAAAATCTGCTACTCAAATGTCACCAGCCTAGGAGTTAAAAGAATCACATTCCCATGAACTGAAGAACTTCATCTCCCATCTTCTTAAAATCTCTTCCAGTTATCTCATCCTACTAATGAATGAGTGGAGGGCCCAAAGATGACTCAGGCCTTTTTTATCATATTTTTTTAAATTGTAGGGGCTGGGGATGTGGCTCAACCAGTAGCGCGCTCGCCTGGCATGCTTGTGGCCCGAGTTCGATCCTCAGCACCACATACAAAGATGTTGTGTCCGCCGAAAACTAAAAAATAAATATTAAAAATTCTCTCTCTCTCTCTCTCTCTAAAAAAAAAAAAAAAAAAAAGTGACAAAAATCACATAGCATCAAAGTCAACCATCCTACCCATTTTTAAATTAAGTCCATTTGTATTATGCACCACCACCTTCATCCATAAAACTCTTTTGACTTTGCAAAGCAAAAACTCTGTTCCGCTTAAATCATAACTTGCCCTCCCCTCCCTGTGCCTAGTGGAGTTTTCAGCCTGAGCAACTAAAGGGAGCTCTTGTACTTATCATTTGCCACTTGTCTTTTAATGGCCTCTCTTTTGGATTGACCACACTGTCTTCAATGCTTATTTTAACCTGTCGTTAGGAGGGGACAGGCATCATGAGTCACCTGTGACTGCCAACTAGAAAATTCTAAAACCAAGTTTTAGAATTTTCCCAACACCTACTCCAGAAGCTTGGTTCTTTTAATCCCCAACAGACAATGTTTACGATCATCTAAAGTGAGTATCTAACCCCTAAATTTACTTAAAAGTGAAAAGAGTAGATACACATTCATGATGTAACTTGAATTTTAAAATGTAGTTTGCAAACGCTGTAAACATGCCTGTAAGAGACTCATAGAACCCCCAAGAGAAAGCAATTTGCATGCAAAATGACAGTTGCCACTAGCAAGGCAAGGAATTAAGAAAATCCACTCCAGCTTGGGGTCTTGTTAACTCTGGAGGCTGTGTTTTTTGTAGAAGTCAAGGATGGTCAACTATGGCCGAATGTGTATCTGCCATGGTTCAGGGGAACTGGAAGACTCAATCCATTCTAGTAAGTTAATCTGCTTTTAAAATAAAATCTTAGATCCTGGTCACCCAGTGGATGTGATACCAGGAAGACACGGGAAATTCGAAATATGGAGAAGTTTACTGTCATTTCTTTAGTGCTTTCAAGTTGCAAGGTGCTTTTTCATATACAGCAAAATGTCCTTCCACTGTGCTGCAAGGTTGTTATTATCATCCCAATTTTTATAAATAAGGAAACTGAGTCTGAAAGAGAAAGGAATTTGATAACAGTCATGCAAATAGGTGGGGTGTCATCTCTAGTCCTCCCAAAGGAACAGGAAAAGAAGAGCTTCTTGAAATTATAGGGAATTCCCTCTTCCTAATCTAGGGTAACGCTATTCTTTTTTTTTTTTTCTCACATCTTCATACATGTATTTTGTATAACAATGAGGGTCTCCTTCCACCATCCATGCAATTCCCTTTCTCCCTCCCTTACCCTCCCACCTCTCTTCCCTATGTAGAGGTAATCTTCTTCCCATGCTCTTCCTCTCTTCCCCATTTTGAGTCACCCCCCCTTATATCAAAGAAGTCATTCGGCATTTGTTTTTTAGGGATCAGCTAACTTCACTTAGCATAATCTGCTCTAATGCCATCCATTTCCCTGCAAATGCCATGATCTTGTTACTTTTTAGTGTGGAGTAATATTCCCTTGTGTATAAATGCCACATTTTTTTTTTATCCATTCATCCATTGAAGGGCATCTAGGCTGGCTCCACAGTCTAGCTATTGTAAATTGTGCTGCTATAAACATTGATGTGGCTGTGTACCTGTAGTATGCTGTTTTTACGTCTTTAGGGTATAGTCCGAGAAGAGGAATAGCTGGGTCAAAAATAGTGTTTCCCTAGATTAGGTAGAGAGAAGTGATTGGAGGGGAGGGGAGTGGTTGGGGAAATAGGAAGGATAGTAGAATGAAACAGACATTATTATTACTGTGTGTATATATGTAAATGCATGACCAATGTGATTCTGCAACCTGTATACTCAGAAAAAATGAGATATTATATCCCATCTGTTTCAAATGTATGTTACGTCAGGGTCATTGTACTGTCATGTGTAACTAATTAAAACAAATAAATAAATAAATAAATAATACAGCTAACCCACTAGTAAGATTTCCCAAGATTTCGTTCATTTAAGAGGAGAATAAAGGCGCTTTTGAAAAAAAAAAAAAGAGAGAGAGAAAAATTATAGAAAATTCCAATTGACTTTAAAAAAAAAAGTTATACATGGACACAATGTCTTTATTTTGTTTATTTATTTTTATGTGGTGCTGAGGATGGAACCCAGTGCCTCACACATTCGAGGCAAGCGCTCTGCCACTGAGCCACAGCCTCAGCCCTCCAAATGACTATTGTCAATTTTTTCCTGAGAAAATAATTCTCAACATTCTAACCAGCACAGCTTTGGCTACTTTTTTTTTTTAAGCTGGAAAAGATCCAATCTGAATTTCTCAGTTTGGTTTTTAGTTACTTGAATTAATGCAATCCTAAAACTTGCTTGACTACTCCTGTTTTTTCTTTCTGTTATTATTTCATTATCTTATCATAATTGAATATTATATCTCCACCTCTATTCCTATGGGTAAGTATAGCTACTTGTTGGTCAATCACAGAAAAAGGAATATTCTTTTCTCCTAAATGGTACCTACTCCTCTTAGATTCTTACCAGCTCACCTACATCTTTTTGCTTTTCTAGCACAACAATAAATATACGTACAAAGAAACACAGTGCTAAACTCTCACTCTGTCCTTTTTTCTTCCAGATTTTTCTTGGACTACCTTCTCTTTTTAGTGACCTGCTCCCCCCTTTCAGGTCTCAGAACCTCAGCACAAACGGCTATTTCAGAGACAGTTTTCAAATTGCAGGAAAGGTTTTATCTCTTGCCCCTCTTCTGACGCACACTTAACCCTATGGATTCAGTGTCGACCAACTTAGCATGAAGAGTGTCTCTGGAGTCTCTCATAAGCTGGACCCTGGAGTCCCTGTGGTGTTCGGTGTATGCCAGTTCCTCAGCCACATGGTTTCTCTTCTCCTTCGCAGGGACAGATGGTGTGCTCAGTGGGGGAGTAGTCGAACAGATGTGAGCAGCTATCTTCAGGTTGTGGGGGAGAGGCACGAGGCCTGTCCTCCCAGAGAGCATAATATGACCAGTTTCTACGTCCCCGCAGCCTTGCATGTAGCAGGGGGCAATCTCGTTCTTACTACAGCCATATTTCAAACCTCATGGGGTTGTGGAATTCTATTGAGATGTGGGACAAGAAGACTTCCTTCTTGTTTCATGGCTGTCTCCTGCATTGACTTTGTAAGATGCTATATGTGAGAAAGAGGCATTGGATCTTTGCAAATTCACGTAGAAATCTTCTGAGCGCTTTCACACCAAACTATATTCAGTTGTTTCAAATCTAAGTACTATTGAAGCTTTTGAAGTAGAATGCATTTTATTTTGCTGTTGCTTTTTCTTTCTTTCCTTTTATTTATTTATTTATTTATTTATTTATTTATTTATTTATTTATTTATTTTTTGTACCAGGGATTGAACCCAGGGACTCTCGACCCCTGAGCCACATCCTCAGCCCTATTTTGTATTTTATTTAGAGACAGGGTCTCACTGAGTTGCTTAGTTCCTCACTGTTGCTGAGGATGGCTTTGAACTCCCCATCTTCCTGCCTCAGCCTCAAGTACCCGGCTATTTTGCTTCTTAATGAGTCATCTTGCTTCTGTGTACTTCAACAATAGGAAGAGTCCTCTTCCTAATCTTTCAGCCCCTTTCTCCTTTTGTTCCTCCAGCTCATTCCTTCTTTTCTATATAATACCCTCACTTTATTTATTTATTTATTTATTTATTTTCAGTCTTCAGAGCACTTTTCAATGTATTATCTGGTCTCACTAAAAGCTATTGGGGAACACCTACCCACACATTCCACTGTAATGTGTAACGGTAAACCATTTTATGTGATAAACTCTGTAGATAACTGATCTGTGCAAACTCTATTTTCTATTCCCTGTTCCTCCCCCCAGGTGTGGGCTGAAACCCCCACTGAGGATTAAATTTGTGACTTTGCTTTTCTTGCCTGCCAAACACTCCCATCCTTGCTATGAGCCTCCCATTCTCTTTGTGTTCCTGGTTCCTTGTTGATTAGCCCTTCCTTCCTCCGTAATAGGAGCTTTGGAGACAGGAAAAATAGTGGCTTCCTGTTCTGCTTGTTTATTATGTTTAATTAACTCCTCTGTGACAATCTCTACTGATTGGCCGGGATAACATTCAAATTTGAAAACTTGGTTTTCAAGTATGGTTGAATTCTAAAATATTTACCATGTTACTTCTGGTTCTTGTAATTTATCCCATTAAATTTTTTTTTAAGTTTTAAAAAGAGATTTATTTCTTATCCAGAAGGTAGCTCTGGAGTGACAGTGGTTTGTGATACCCAGCCACAAAAGATGGTGAAGTTCTAACTGTGGAGGTGAAAGGGCAGAGATACAGGTAGGTCTCTGCCTGAGTCTCTGATGCATCTGTACGTGTGATAAGCAAAAAGAGAAAACTAGGGTGGGCAAGTTAGATTTCACACCATAATAAAGATGTCCCTCTTAACACACCATGAATCCTCATGCACTGGAGACTCTGTTCATCCAATATGTATCAGGACTGAAAGAGGTGAACAGCCAGTGCATCCAGATATGCTGGCTTTACTGCTGTGTCTTGTCAGATGCTCATCCACAGGAGGAATATTCTAGAAGTGCCTTACTGCAGGAGTCTTCTAGAAGGTGTTTCTTCACTGGGAAAACAACCAAGGTCAAGGGCAGCAGGAAGTCAGATCAGTGCCACCTCATCCTGAAAGCAGCATCTAGAGCCACCAACCTTGGATGGCCACTATTTCTCTTCTTCCATCATATTGGCCAGATTATTTTGGTTTTAATTGTTGAAGGCCCAATTGAAAATGGCTTAAGGAAAAAGAAAAATGAATTTATTGGATCAATGTGTGAAGATACAGGGAGAGTTAGCTTCAGAAATTAGCTGGATTCAGGGACTCATCTCCTTCTCTCCATCTCTTAGTTCTGCTTTCTTCTGTTTGGGGTCCATCCTTCTGTTTTTACCTCATGGTGGTAAGATGGCTGCCAGCAGTCACCAGCCTCTATCCTCTCCTCTCATTAATTCCAATCAGAAGAACCTGCCTCTCTCAAGCATTTAGAAAAGAAGAGGAAGAAGAAGAAGAAGAAGAAGAAGAAGAAGAAGAAGAAGAAGAAGAAGAAGAAGAAGAAGAAGAAGAAGCTGGAATCGAGTCTGACATCTAACTTTGATGTACTGGATCATGCTCAAACCCCTGAACTTGGCTGGGGAAAAGAGTGTAGATACTGACTGGCCAGACCTGGATCACATACTCACTCTTGGAGCCATCCCTAAGCCACCTGGGCCAAGAGGAAGACAAAGGAAGATCCTTTAAGAGAATATGGGTTCTTTGTTGGGTATGGTGGCACACGCCTCTAATCCAGAGGCTCAGGAAGCTAAGGCAGGAGGATCACGAGTTCAAAGCCAGCCTCAGCAACAGCAAGGTGCTAAGCAACTCAAGCAACTTAGTGAGACCTTGTCTCTAAATAAAATGTAAAAAGGGGCTGGGAATGTGTCTAAATGGTTAAGTAACCCTGGATTCACTCCCCACTACAAAAAAAAAAAAAAAAAAAAAAAAAAAAAAACCAGAAAACATGGGTTTTGTTATAAATGTAGGGGGTTTGATACCACACTAGCAAAACAATGTGCCCTGTGCCCAACTCACACCCACAGCTTCTCAATGGGGTAGAAGTGGAACAGTTTGCTCTGATGTAGGCAGACTTATTCCAGAACTTCTGAGACAGTTTTGAAATTCAACTCACCCAGTTAAGTTCTCCCCACCCTCTCCTGGTGGGAAAGCCCATTTCTGCCTACTTGTTCATGCACAACTTCTCCTCTCTAAATGCTATTCCTGTCACGTTGAGTGGGACTGCCACCTCTCCTCAGTTTTAAAATCTTTTATACTTATGCAAGCATGAAAAAAAAGAAAAGCTGGACCATAAATTTCTTTGGTGTGTGGGTGTGTTTGGGGAGGGGCAGAGATTGATAGTAATGATTTAAAAGTTCAAGGTTAGATACATTGTAGGAATCACATTTAGGATTTTGTCATCTGGAAATACCTGCCCCGGGCTTTTCAGGTCTGAGCCAAGACTTCACACAAAAGTTCAAGGATAGCAAGAAAATTAAAATTGTCTTTTCCTCTTATATTCCAATTTTAATCTGTAAAATATTTTTGGTAATGATATTTACAGTAGGACCAATTCCAAAGGAAAGACATTCCCATTCATATTCTCTCTCTCTCTCTCTCTCTCTCTCTCTCTCTCTCTCTCTCTCTCTCCCCCCCCCCGCCCCCGGGATTGAACACAGGGCCTCCTGAATGCTAGGCAACTGCTCAACCCCTGAGCTACATCCCCAGCTCCACAACTTGGCAATTTTGAAAAAAGAAATATTATAAATAAATAATTTTTATTTTTTTTAACAAATGGATTGGACTAAAGATTCCAGATTGTGGTCCCGATGCCTCCATCCCTCCTGACTTTTCCCAATAGCCCTCATCCCACACCTTGCTATTCTATTCAGCCCTGATATTCCTAACTGGGGCTTTTCCTACCTCTGACAAGATATGACCACTTCGCAGGCTTAGTCTGTTTTGTGATGCCCACAGACTGGGTAATTTATAAACAATAGAAACTTATTTCTCTTGGATCTGGGGCTTGGGGAAATCCAATCTCAAGGTGAGGGGCTTCTTGCTACCTTAATCTATGGAGGAAGGAAGGAAGGCAAGAGAAAGTAAAGCAAAAGTAAAAGGGAGAAAAAGCAAGAGAGGGAAAGGATCAAACTCATTCTTTCCTCAGGAAATCACTCCTGCAATAAACTAACCCAATCCACGCACAAGGAAAGAGCCCTCTCTAGCTCCTCACCTCTTCAAGCCCCAGTTCTGTTGCACTGGGGATAAAGTTTCCAGTGCATGGATTTGGGGAGGACTCATTGAAATCATAACCCAGGCTCAGGAAAGGAGCACAGAGACTACAGCTATGTGCCCTCTGTGGTGAAAGAGGCATCAGTTTTCTTCATTCCTGGCAACCAAGAGTTTTAGGAATAATGACTTAGAAATCTTACACTTTTGTGCTACTATCTGATGTTTCCCCAGTGAGGTTCCTGGGGACCATCTGACACTATATACAAAGTGAGAGCTCAGGCTCTATAAGGTGATTTATACCCCAGGTGACTTGTATTCCATTTTAGCAACACCCACCTCATAACCAAATTTCTCTAGGTCCTTTTCTCCTATCACCCTCCTACCAAGACAGACCATTCGCCCCTGGGAAATATACCCAGGATTGCTGCCCATAGATCTGGTTGCCAACACTCTCACCTTAGGGAAGGTCAGATTCTTGGAAGGAGAGGTTGGGCAGATGGAGTCGGGGAGGCGATGCTTACATCTTTCAGAATGGTGACTCAAAAAATATTTATGTGGAAATAAAAATATATTTAGACAAAAATGTTGCTGTTATATGACTCATTCCTTTAAATATGGTTGAAAGAATAGATCTTGAGTAAGATCATATGTGCATCAAAATCAAGTTCTCTACCTAACAATTTACACGTAATCTAATTGTTTCTTATCAACCCAATCCACTTATATGAACCAATGGGTAAGTCAATGGCATTATTGAAAGTCATCTCTGGGTAGAACATGTTTGAGATTTTGAAGGAGGTACAGAGATGTACAGGAGAAGGTCCCTTCAAGAGCTTGGCTGTGGGAAAGAAAAGACATTGGGAAAATATGTCATGCTCAGATTTTCAGATATCCTATTTGGAGCTTATTTTAAATGACTGGAGGATGCCCTTTTTTAAGGAAAAGATCCTGGAGAGTAATTGTGTACATAAACCTTTGCCCTAAATACTGATGTCACCACCTAAGAATAGTGTACATTCAGAGGTCAAAAGTTTACAGAAACATTCCCAGATAGCAGCGCCAGATGTTACGGCTTTGAGCACTGGAGACAGTCTGCCTGCATCACAGCCAGTGTGAACTCAAGTCAGTTTCGAACCTGGCTAAGCATCTTTTCTCTCCATGGTCTAACCTATACACATGAGCAGTCATCCTCACCATGGCATGTTACAACAACTTAACTAGATAAAGTAATAAGTGGAATGGACTTTACCTGCCGGAGAGCTAGGAGATCTATGGCGGACATAACCCAGGTAAGATTTGAAGGATGAGAAGGATTAGGGAAGGCATGCCAGTAGGAGGGTTTGTCCCAGAAAAGTTTCCAAAGTGAAAAGGCTCCAGCTCTGCTTAGGGCTCAGGAAGTGCCTATTTGAAGTGAAAAGTAAAACAGTGATGAAAGTTCAGAAAGGTAGGAAAGGAACAAACCAGAAGGGGACTTGAATTACCTTTTTAAACTTTGAGCCTATGATGAGAACTTAGTAAATAATCCAAGGTAACAGAACTATATGTAGACTAACTAGAAGGAAATATTTCTTCAATGCAAGACATGATTTTTCACTTTGGGTTATAGTTATTGAGCATCTTCTTTTTTTTTTTGAAGGTATCTTTATTTTTTATTTTTTTCTTTTTGTTTTTATTGGTTGTTCACAACATTACAAAGCTCTTGACATATCATATTTCATACATTAGATTGAAGTGGGTTATGAACTCCCAATTTTACCCCAAAATTGAGCATCTTCTTTGTGTCAACCCTCTTTTTTTTTTTTTTTTTTTTTTTTGGCCTGTGCTGAGAATATGGCAGTGAGACAAAAGTTCTGCTCTCTGGGAGCTGATACTTTAATGCAGGTGTGGATAACAGACTACAAGAGCTGAATAAATACATGAGTAATGAAGACCATCTTAAATAGTGATAAGTATCAGAAAATTCATGGAATGGTCAAAAATAGGTTGAGGGGGGGTGCTACTTTAGATAGGGTGGTCAGAGGATCTTAGAAAAGGAGATATGATGAAGTTAAAGCTCTGACGGAACATCAGGATCAGAGTTGTGCCTATCCACAAGCATCTGAGGGGACCCATCGGTGCAAGACCACATCTTTGGAGGTAGCTTCTCCTGGGCAGATGCTGAGAGAGCACTTTCTACCCTCTGCAAAGGTAGCCTGAATCACCCAGAAGAGTCAGGTGATAGCCTAGCCCATCTCTCTACTATAATTTTCGGCTTTCTTATCTGGGAAACAATAGAAATGGACCTGTTCTTTCAAGTTCCTTTGAGTTCAAGCATTCCAAGATTCCTACTTCATGCTCCTTCCTATTTCATGCTCAGAACTGCAGAGACAGTATCAGAATTATTGTGAAGGGGCTACTGGATACTTGGGCTATACTCAAGCCTAGAACTGGGGTGATAGGACACATGACCACTAGGCTCAGGGCTCTGGTGAGGGGATAGCTGGTGCGCAGCGTCTGTACTTCCACCTTCCAAATGTTGTCACATGCTCCAAAAGTTGGACTTATTTATTTTTTCTTTTCCTAATGATATTTCCAGACTTCCTCACAATTAAGTTTCTGAAAAGGTTCTTAGGTTCTGCCAAGTAGATGCACTTGGTGTAGATTTGGAAAGCTAAAGAGAGACAGGGCTGTCCCCCTGCTGCTGGCCAGCCACCACTGGTCTGGACAAACTGAGTCTTTTTGCAGGTACAGCTTCCCTGTGGCTAGGCCCTGGCAGGAGAGTGCTAAGAAGTGCAGCTTCCGGATCCCTGGGCTACAAGAGTGCAGGTTCCTAAATGCAGTCTTGGTAGCTCAGTTCAGCTTCCTCTCTTTCCTGACTGAAGCAGAGGGAGCAGCTGCTTAGGAGGCAGAACTGTTCTGAAAGGCTTTTCTTGAGCCCCTTCCAGCCTTTGCACAGATTTTTTAAGCCCCTTAGTTCCTGTAGAGTGTCCACTGTAGAAGCTAGACAGATGTCTCTTTCCTTCATGTGAGGCACCAACCTGTGTTCTGAAGAGAAAAAGCTAGCCAGGCTCAGTGGCACACGCCTGTAATCCTAGGGGCTCAGGAGGCTGAGACAGGAGGATTGAGAGGAAGCAACTTAATGAGGCCCTAAGTAACTCAGTGAGACCACTAAATAAAATACTTTTTAAAAAGGGCTGGGGGATGTGGCTCAGTGGTTAAGTGCCCCTAGGTTCAATCCCTAGTACAACAAACAAACAAACAAACAAAAACCCAACTCTTTCAGACAGTGGTTGTTAAAGTTTTAAATGTATCACTTATTTCTATTTCCAAATCAGTGTAAGGCCCTTACTTCCTGAGAACCACAGCTTCCTACGTGAAGGACCTCTCTCCCTCTGTCCATCAAAACTCTTAGGAATATGTTAATCTTTAGCAAAACCATCCATAGGGTTCAGGGATATTTAGATTGAAACTATTTGCTCTGCATTCAGACATATGACTGGGCAGAGGGGTTGGCAAACAGGATTTATAGTTTAAAATGAGAAATGCCACTGACTTACAAATAAACATCTGAGACATAAAATCCATTTGTAAAACCAAGGACTCATATTTGTACATAAAACTAGACCTTACAAAGACTATGAAGAATTGATTTTTTTCACCTCCTCTGTCTTTTTGGAAGACAACCATTGTAATTCACCTAGTATTTCCCAAACAGGAAAGTAGAGAGTTTGGACTTCTCTTTTTTTTTTTCCCTCCTCCACCTCTCCCTCCTCACCCCCTTTTTCTTCTTTTGTAGTCTCCATTTTGGCTTAGTCTCCAAGGATTTTTTTTTAAGTACAACTATAGAAAACTGACTTAAAATTTTCATGAAATTTTAAAATAAGTTTTTCATAAAACATTAAAATATATACCAATGAACTTCCTTTGTCCATTAAAGTCTTAGTCTTAAAAAAGATACTTGATAAGAAAATTAGCAGCTAAAGCATGCCGCCTGTTTAGACTCACCAGAGAATTATTTCAGAGGGGTCCAAGGCAATACAGTTCAGTTCATCCAGCCTTTTCACTTTATAAAAAAAAAAAAAAAGATCTCTGAAGGTCATTTGTATTCAAATTAAGTGCATCTAAACCTATAATATTATTTGCTCTAAAAAAATCACCTCTTTACCCTCCTTTCCACAGTTATGGATCTTCTAATGAAGAGGAGGACTCTTTGTTTCATAGTTAAATAGGACCAGGGCATTGAGAGAAAGGTTCTGATGGCAGGTAGTGTCTAGTCAAAAATTCAGGATACAGGAAATGAAGAGGAAGGAAAAGAAAAGAATAAGTGTCACTCAAAGATTGAATCTGAAAATCAGAGATTAGAGAAAGAGTCTTTGATACAGCCAAGTTTTCCCCATTTTGTGTACAGAAACAGTCACAGAACAGGTCTAATTAATGTTAATAATCCTCTTTATTTTCCCCATTATCTTCTTGAGTCCTTTCTTTAAACCTTTTTTGTTGTTTTTATAAAACCAAAATTTCCTATTCCCTGCTTGCTTGAGACCCCTTCCATGCCTCTGAAGGCAGACCCAGAGTCTCAGATATCTTCCAACCAGATCATGGAAGATTACTGTCCTACTTTCCTTGCATTTTCCTCGTCTGTGTGAGAGCCATTCAATGGGTCAGCAAAGAATAGAGTTGGAAGCTTCTCCTTGCTCTAATGGAATAGGCTCACCAAAAGAGAATATGGTCCAGAAAGGAATTGCTGAGCAACTTGATTCTCCATTGGCCCCTAGCTTCTGAATACTCTTTCCAACAGTCAAGGCTATTGATCAAATGCCTGTGAAGTGTCCCCATACTCCTTTAGTCACTATGGGGTGCACAAAGTAGAACAGGAATTCAGGAATCTACAATTACACCACCAGAGATTTGTTCCTACAGGCTCATGTATTTTTTTGCAACTTCTCACTTGAAGCTGCCATTGGGCATTCTTCCACTGAATTTATTTCCTGAACAAAATGGCGCTTCTGAGAGAAGGGAGGTTGTGGGAAAGAATGAAGGGCACTTTTGAAAGAACAAGCTTGTTGGAAGGCCACAGGGATTGATGTACTGATATATAGAGAAGAAAATGGGAGGGGTTAGGGTTCACTTAAACACATCAGTCCCTTGACAATAATTTCTTTATCTTTTATTCTTTTCTTTTTTAAATGGATGGCAAATGGGTTTGGGGGGAAAAATGTTGCACCCTTATGATTTCTATCTATGGCTACATTTAATCTAAGTTTAATAAAAACATCAGCAAACAGAAGTAGGAATGTCCATGACACACTTCCTGACCTGTACAATCCTCATAATAAGTTTGTTTGCTGGCGGCTTCTGACTCAGGGACGATGAGGGGCAGGGGCCAGGAAGGGAAAGGGGAGGACAATGCCTCTTGAAGTAAACTCAAACAATTAAAATTCCACCCCAGGGGCACCAAAATCAGGAAAAACTTCCATAGAACAAATAATCTTGGGCTGAGAAATCTTGACCCAGCCTCTGAAGTCAAGGTCTTGAAAATTCAGATAGGAAAAGTTCTCTCGGCATGATTTCTTTTGGCACAAGTCTCAAAAATTGAAATCAAATGCTGCACAGTCAAGCAGCTTCTAAGCAATTTCAAATAAGCAAAGTCATAATTCATCTCTAGTCAAACAATGTGAGATTTTTAATAAGAGCAACAGGAAAAGTTCTAGAAGGAAAGAACACTCCTAATTTCCATTGTTCTGCAAACACTCCCTCTCAAGTGATTTTTCCCTTGCAGTGGCTGAGTGGGTGTCTGATGATCTGAACATGAAAAAAAATTAAACCATACTCTTTTATTCCAGTAATGGATAAGTGTGATAATTTCTTACATAATTCTGGATTTTTGATATGCAAATGTATTTGCTTGTGTGATGTAGCAGAATTTGTGCTCGCCTAGCTTCCCACCCAAGTAACTGGAAAATATCCATGTGATGAGGGAATGCCCCTTGGGGCCCAGTCTCTTCTTGGCTTGGAGACTGGCTTGCAGAATGTACTGTGCAAATTATTTAACTTCTGTTTCACAAGTGCATCTGCAAAATGGGATGGGGGCAGTGGTTCAGAAACTATATAAGCCTGAGTGTTGGCTGTGAAGGTACATAAAATCCTCCTAAAGGGCTATGCTGTCTGTCCATCAAAGTTTTGATACTCCTTCAATAATAATAACAACATCCATCACACCCAAGCATCTGTACTCTGATCCAATGATTCAGAGTTTGTTAAGTCTTCTTCCATCTTTAAAAGTTCAAGAACTCCACACTAGGATCACAAGCACCTGTATTTTGAGGGAAAAATAAGGCTTAGGGTCATATTTATATAGAGAAAAAAACTTGCTTTCATTTAGAATTTGATGTGTTAATGTTATATCTTGTAGATAAGCAATCAGAAATGTACATAATATAGTATCAAAGGAAGAAACATTAACCTGTTAATCACATAGCATAAATAATTAACTGGACAGAATAGGAAACCTAAGTTTTCTATTAAAAAGGTAAATTCTATTCTAGTACTGTTGTATTATACTTGGATAAGAAAGTTTCATATATATTCCAGGAAAGAGAGCTTTAGTGGCCTGGTCTCTTCAAAACTGGACAACATTTACTTGTCTAGATGAGAGGCAGGATCTTACAGTTGAGAAAGACAAAATGTTGGTTTTGATGTTTGAAATGTTTTCCAGTAGTAACTGTCACCAGGAAAGGAAAAATAGGTATACTTTAGACATACAGATAATCCAAAATTTTTAGGAATAATTTGTGAGTTTTTCAATATAGATATTCCTATCTGTTCTGTAAATAAGAAAAAATTAAGAAATAGCTTAGCATCCTCCGCTTATCAAATAAATTAATTACAGAAACAAAAATGAATACTAAATGTGTGTAAGATGTCAAAAAATCAATACAGGAGATTCAAACAATGCAAAAAAATTATGCTTTTTTTCCTTTTTAAAAATTTTTATTTGAAATAATGATAGATTCATAAGAAGTTACAAAGATGGTACAGAGAGGTCCTGTATATTGTTCCGCTAGCTTCCCCCAATTGAAATGTCTTATATAATAGTACATTATTAAATTCAGGAAACTGATATCAGCACCATATTATTGACTAGATTTAGACTTTCCTAGGTCTAAAACAAGTTATTAAAACAACTTGGACACAACTAGAGATAAACTTGAGTCATGTACATATTTATTTTTAAAAGTGGCATAGTGTAGGGAATTGAACCTTGCTGTCATTAGAACTATATACTTTGGGTAAATTATTTAATGTTAATAAGCCTCAGTTTGTTCATCTATAAGATAAAAATAATATCACCAAGTTGTTACTAGGAAATATTTCTAGTCCAGTGAAACCATATATGAGGAACCCCCAAATACTAGTTTCCTTCATTTCTTCACAAGACCTGACACTTTAGTTCCCAGAGTTTTGGAGGAGACACTTGCCCTCCTAATAATCAACCTGGTTCTTGATTATAATTCTTATTATTTTCTTTAGGCTGGTCCTGTCTCTTATAGCCAACATCCCTGTCAAAGGACTTCCTCAAAAGATTTTAAGGGAGAAATCTCAACTCTGGGATGGGCTTAATGCCACTCCTCTCAGAAGCAGCCTTCTACCCCAGGAAAGTGATTTGAAAACCTCAGGACCAGTCTCTTCTGTGAAGCCATCCTCCACGAAGCCATCTAGCTGATCTGTGTCTCCATGGCCTAGCACCCAAGCTGGAGTTGACAACTGAGCTGGATGGTCCTCCCACTCATTTCCTTCCATGCCTGAGAGGTGGACCCTGGAATAATGGTAAGACTTTGACACTTGAGTCAGAAGGAGGGAATCAGTTCTTAATTGTGGGGTTTCTGCCCTCCTAACTAACTGCCACCTTGTGCAGGTACATGATTTGTGGTATTAGTCCTGAGGGTGATTATAAAACCCATCTGGGCTTCTCCATCTAGTTTTTATTGTGTATCAGAATAATTTGTCTATTGTAAGCCAACTGGGTAAGTGCCATCCTTCATTTTCTTTTTGGTACAGTGCCTGCCATTGCCTTAAAGTTCAATTAATAAAATTGCAGTAATGACCCTCCTTCTGGCCTGGTCTTTTGGAAGCAATGCTGGGCAGACAATATGTCTGTAGTGGATCTCCTCAGAGCCCCGGTCCTCAGCAGAGGTCAGAGTACAACTGCAACACTGTGGAGAGAGATCAGGGAACATGAGGATTATAGGGAGGGAGGCATACAGACCGGATTGAGAAAAAGGGATGTTGGGGTAGGGATGGGAGCAAGGTAGGCTTAAGAATAGTCTGGAGGTTCTTGTGAAAATCTTTAAATTTGGTGTCAGACTGATATTTTATGCGAATATTGGCTCTTCCGTTGACCAGCTGTGTGCATTGGGACAAATTCCTTAAGCTTCCTTAGCCTTTTTTTTTCCTCACCTGTGAATGGGAATTCCTACCTCTACACTGTGAAGGCTGACAAAGATGTTTTGCTTGATTAAACATTAGTCAAGCGCTGAATCATCTCCTGGGTCTATCTGTGCCCTTTTTATATAATCTAGTTTTAACAAGAACTCCTCACCCCTTCCTGAATATCATGATCACCCTCCATGTTTGATCAGGTTTGATCCTCCACCATCCTTCAGGTGACTTCTGGGCACCCTGACCTGTCTTCAGCAAGAATTCTGTTAGGTAACTTTAGCCAGAACCCATTCTTTCATACCACTGATATTTCCTCTTAGTAACTTTCCATCCAGTGACTCTCACCCTGCTCCTTGGCTATAAATTCCCACTTGTGGATGCTGTTTTCAGAGTTGAGACCAACCTCCCCTGCTCCAAAATTCCATTGCATTAGTCCCTATATTTATCACATTAGTCCTGAGGTCTCCACGAGGAAGCCCTTAACAAATGTTATTGAATATATTTTTTTCTTTAACAAGACACAGTAAAACAAAGGTGAAGGGGAGAGTGCCCAGGGCCTCAATAAATGAAAATTTCCTCCCTACCCCAGCCTTCTAGTAATATCCAAACACAGTTTAACCTGAAACTGTTCATCTATCCAGAGTTGGATACTGTTGGCCTACTACTGTGGATTCAGGTTTAGGGATTCTGTTCCAGTTGACCTTGAATCTTGGGTGTCAAATTTACCCCAGGACACAGGGTAGAATAGTGATATGAATAGCTGCAGGATGGAGTTATACTTAGCAAACCAGGAAGGTCACACCTAAGGCCCAAATGCTTCCTTCTGACTGCAGACAGGTAACCAGGTGTGACATGAAGACCTCTGCCCTAGCAGGAAGGACTTTTTTTTCTCTCCCGTGCTGCAGCGATGGAGGGTGCTAGGGTTGACTCTGTGCCAAAGGTGGCGTTTGGGGCTCTGAGCAAGAGAATGTCGCGGGAAGCCAGGACGTACACAGGGGAGGCTCAGAGCGGCAGGGCCAGCGGGTGGAAAACGAGGGGCGTCGGGCCCGGCTCCCGCGGCGCGGCGGCCGCCAGGTGGCACCAAGGGCCCGGGGCCTGGGCGCCTCCCGCGGGCGGCGCGGCGGGGCGGGGCGGGGCAGGAAGGGGTTAAGGAGCTGGCTGAGCCGCCGCCGCGGCTCTTCGGGGAAACCCGGCGCGGGGCGCGGAGGAGGGAGCGGCCGCGGGCTGCGGGGCCGGGCCAATCGGGCGGCGGGCCCGGCGCGCGCGGAGCAGGCAACATGGAGGGAGGCGCGGCGCCCGGCCGCCCGTGACGCGCCGCTGCCCGGCCCGCTGGTCAGCGAGCCCGAGCCGCCCGCGGCCCCGCGGCGCGGAGATGAGCAGGTCCGTGGCGCTGCTGCTCTGCTTGCTGGGCTGCCACGTCTGGAAGGCGGTCACCAAGACGCTGCGGGAGCCCGGCGCCGGAGCCCAAGGTCGGTGGGCGGCGGCGGGTCCGGGGGCTTTGTGTCGCGCAGGGCCTGGCGCAGAGGCGGCGGCGGGAGGGTCCGGGGCTGCATTGTAGTGGCAGCGGCCACCGCAGCCGGAGCCGCACCGGAGCCGCGCGGGAGTCGCGCCGCACCGCCGGGCCTGCAGTCCCCGCGCAGCGCTCCCGAGGGGGCGGCGCCGCCCGGGGACGCGGGGCCCGCTGGGCAGATGCTCCCGGGGGGTTGGGGCGGGCGGGGGTGCGGGTGGCACCAGCTGTTGTTGTTGCTGCTGCTGCTGGTGGCTCGTCTGGATGCAACCGAACGTCCTTTCCTTTATGCAATGATAGGGACACGCGGCTCCATCTCCTTCTCCGTGGAAGAAGGCGGCCCAGGGCTCGTCACCGCCGCTCCCCATTCCTGACTAGGGGCTTGGGTCCTAGAATCCCAGCTCCGAGGCTGCGCTCGGCCCTTTTGTTGTGGCGGGGAGGGGGTGGCCGCCGCTCCGGGGTACCCCCTGCGCCCCAGGACCCGGAGGTCTGCAGCTGCTGCCTTCCACCAGCCTGCCGCAGTTTGGGAAAGTTTCAGGGTTTTTTCCCTATCTGATGTCTTTCCCAGACCTTTAGGGATTTGCTCAGCGGCCTAGAAATCATTGAAGAGGTGAAAAATATTGGAACTGGGAGGCCCCAATCACTTAAAAAAAATCATATCCCTTTCTGTATGTCTCCAGCTCTTGCCTTTTGTCTAATCTTTGGCCTCTGCAAATCTGCTTTCCAGCCATGGGAGTAACGTGGTCGCCTCTGAGAATGGCTACAAGACTGTCTTTTGTTTTTTACATATGAATTTATCTGGGGGGAACCCCAGAGCTTCCTTGGCATGTTTTAGTGGGGCCAAAATCGAGTGCTTCTCTATTGCTGGCCTTTTAGAAAAGGAGATTGAGGCCCTCGGATGAGCATCTGCATCCCGGCTCCTTGGGGCCTCTCAGGTCTCAGAAAGGTTCTTCCCTGTGGCTATGAGAACCCCAAGATCGCTGAGGTGTGTGGCCTGCAAAGTTGGCCCTGCACACTGAAGGAGGAGGAGGGCTCCATCCCAGCGTTCTCTTGCTGGGACCCTGCCTTATTCTTTTTCTTCATGCTAACCCTTTCCTGGTGCCAGGGACCAGAGAAGCCTGGACCTAACACTGTGGCAGGGAGGGGAGGCTCTGCCCACAATCTGGGTTTAGTTTCTTACCTACATGTTGAATTAAAGGTTTTTGTATCCATCACATGACTGTTCACTTGTTGGCATCTCTCAAATGCATTGCTTCTTCTAGAGTTATGGTAGAAAATGACCATTATGATATGTGTATAAATTTAGCAATGCATTATGGAAAGGGGGACATTGACAGGGTACAAAAAGGACCCATATGTCTTTTCATGTAGGAAATGAATGTTTATGACATTAGATCATCAACGCTGAATCGTAGCCTCTTTCATTTATACCCTACTGCTCTTTGAATCAGCTATTTTAGTGAATATGATATTTTTGCCTCAATGAAGCCATTATTTTCAAAGAGCAGTTTGGATTTTTTTGTCATCGGAAATATATAATATATGGAAATATTGGTTGTGCACTTGTAAAATTGAGGAACATGTGGCTCCAATTTCTTTAAAAAGTCACCAAAAAACCTACTACGAGGCTTTAGGTCTAAGATCATGCTTTACTGAATTCTTGCTGCTAAACCCTCAGAAATGGAAGATTCTGTGAACTGGGGAGGAAAACAGTCAACCTGTGAGGATTTGCCTAGGCTCAATATCTTAGTATATGGTACGGCTTCAGTGGGAGTCAAGTGTTTTGGAATGTTCTTCCCCTTAGATTACTTCATTCATTGACTTGTTATTTAGAGTAACGGTAAATTTTTTAAGGTGTTGAGCCCAAGAGCTGTATCAGAAGTCAGGATCTCACCATCTGACATCTGAATTTGGGGTTAGTCATTATTCAGGGAATGGGCAATTTCTCTTTTGACACATATGGTTGCTTTCAACCCACTGAGTTCTTCAAAGCATCTTGATATTTATCACTATGTTTCCCCCCTAGTGCTGGGAATTGAATCCAGGGCCTTGCCAGTGCTAGGCAAGCACTCTACTACTGACTGAGTCATATCCCTAGCCCATCACTCTCTTCTAATAGTTTTAAAATGCATGTCTTCTCTGTTCCCCTGGATCTTGGACACAGTGAAGACAAATGTTACATTTGATTTCACTTTGCATTTTTACAGAAGGTTGCTGATTGTTTTGCTCATAGTTGGGGCTCAGGTAGTACTGAATGGATGAAAGGTTGGAGATGCTAATGTGTATACCAGAGTGCAACCTGAGATTATCACTGTTAGCATGCATTTTAAGAAGGAAAGTTCAATGCCTATTTTCTCCAAAACCTAATTGTAAGATTTGTTTTTGTATTGTAGAAACAAACTTGAATCAGATTTAGAACAGGCGTGTACACACACTTTGTACACCAACAGGGTTTGGAAATCACATAAGTGAAACTACTTGGAGATCTACTTGGAGAAACCGTGCACTCTAGTATTCCAACTAGGTTCTTGGGACTAAATGATACCTACTTTATTAAGTGAAAATTATAACATTCGGAGAAACCAACATCTGCCGAATTTCTTGGCATTACTTTGCTGTTTATATATTCAAGATAAAATTCAAGTTTTGGTTTTAGATTCTCTTACTGTAGCTGCTTTGAATCAGCAAAGCTATTCCAATGCAGTGGTTAGTTGCCATGTGATTAATATCATTAATATGAAGAATATGATTGGGTATTTTTATTCAGGGGCTAGACGAGTTGTTCTGAAGTGTTTACAGTGTCTTTTGTGGAAATTTTACAGAAAGTGTTATTCAAAAATATTGACTAACTTTGACTTGCAGTATGTCTTACAAAACTGAGAGCTTGATAGAGGGGGGCCTCTCCTTGAAGAGCAGTAAGCTGTGCAGATGTACTCTATAGGGATGTGTTTTTGAAGCCCAACACTATTTACTTGCCAAAAGAAAGGTCAGTGCTAGGTGAAAGACTTCATGCTCAGACTTCTATTGTTCCATCTTTATTTTTTTTGTTATTATCTAGTTTTCAATAATGTGTAAACTTTTTGTTCCTACAGAAAAGCTACAATCTGTCATAACATTTGAGTGAATGGTTGGTTACCACTCTTCTCTCCAAGAGCTCTATTTTTTGCCAAACTCAAACTTCAATTATTAGACCACTGTGATCAGTTGAAAGACTGAAGCCATGAATGGAGGGCTCTTAGAAGGTCCAGCCAACAAGCGTGACTTAGGCTGACATTATATTAAGAGCAAAGAGCATGACTTTTTCTTTTTTCCTTGTGGGGCTACAGATGGAACTCAGGGTCTCTTGCATGCTGGAAAAGCATTCTACCACTGAGCTTCATGCCCAGCCCAAGAGCATACCACCTAAACAAAAAACTTGCATCTTGGGAACCTGGAGAACTTAGACTGACAGAGGCCACTGGGGTATCATTGAAAGCCAGA
The DNA here is from genome assembly GCF_045843805.1 of Urocitellus parryii. Taxonomy (NCBI): domain Eukaryota; kingdom Metazoa; phylum Chordata; class Mammalia; order Rodentia; family Sciuridae; genus Urocitellus; species Urocitellus parryii. Next base: position 57,984,528 of record NC_135539.1, on the reverse strand, counting down.
TGTGACAACTCTATGCAGAAACAACTGCAACAACAACTAGGGGATTTCTGGAAAAGTCTTGGAAATGACTTTATGATTTTTTTTTTTTTTGAGACATGGTCTTACAATGTTGCCTAGGCTGACTTCATACTCCTGGGCTCAAGTAATCCTCCTGCCTCAACCTTCTGAGTAGCTGAAACTATAGATGTGAGCTACTGTGCCCAGTTATAAATTATATTTGTAATCCTACTTGTTCTGTAATACTTTGTAATTTATAGGCTACTAGCTTAAAATCCTAAAATCCTGAGTAAATTTATTTCTTTTTCTTTTCTTTTTTCAGTGCCAGGGATCCAAACCAGGGGCGTATAATCACTGAGCCATATCCACAGCTCTTTTTATGTTTTATTTTGAGACAGGGTTTCACTAAGATGCTTAGGAGGGCCTCGCTAAATTGCTGAGGCTGGCTTTGAACTTTTGATCCTCCTGCCTCAGCCTCCTCACCTGCTGGGATTATAGGTGTATACTACTGCACCCAGCTACAGAGTGAATTTCTAAACTCATAGCTGTCAAATGGCTTTCTGAGTTTTAATCAGTTCTTCTTTTTGATACTGATATATCTGTAAATCTCTATAAATCAAACTCTAACAACTTCATCATTGTTGACAAATACTAAGTAATTTTAGTAAGTACTAATTTACTAGTTTTAATAAAAAGCACATGGAATTCAGTTGGACACCACACATGTATATTGGAAGGAAAACTTAGATAAACATTTCAGAGATTTAGATGAAAGGATTTGTGATGACAACCAGCTCGTGTACTTTTTGTGAAACATGTTTAGTGGAAATTTCTATACACACGCACAGTTTGATCAAGTTATAGAGAAATATTGTAAACAAATCATTTTCACTTGATTTTTACCAACTACTTCATGACTTGAACACCACAATTTTTACTAAATTATTTTGTTCCAGCAAATGTGGAACTGAATGTATTTTTTTTAAAATCAAGCTTTAAGTAGATCAGTTAAGTGTATGAAATAACTGTTTTTAAAAGAAATTCTACACTCTGACCCAATTCATGCCCTCTATTAAGAAACACCTAATATTTTGAAACTCAAATTTGCAAATAGGCAAAATTTAAAGCAACTACCGCGTTAGAAAGGGATTCCTATAAGTTCTTTTTAAAAAGCAGTTTGGCCAACATGTTTTGAATGACTCCATCTTTCTGTGATCAAGTATTTGCCAGCTCCTCTTCCTCCTTAATTCAAGTCAGCCTGCCAACAATTGCTTTTTTTCTTTCATTTATCCCTCACAAAATATATGAACCCTTACAGATTACAGTAATTAGAACTTTCCATGTGGGGAGCTCCACCTTCCCATCTCTTGCCTTTAGCTGATATTTCAGTTTTATTTCTTTATATCTAATAGACACTTTTAATTCAAAGTGCCAGGTTTACCTTAAACTTCTCATCCTGCACCCTTCTCCAGCCCAGCATATTTTCTTAATTGGACTCAAAATCTGGCTATCTCCTTAAATCCTTTCTCTGCCTTGCGGTCCATACAATCTATAATCTTACAAATGCATTTACATAGCTTATTTTAGTGCCAACAGGATCTTGCGGACCAAGAAGAAGCCAGGCCAAGAGAAGTAAATTGACCTAAGATAATGTACTGCCCAGGCACACAGAACCTGTGATAGGTAGAATAATGGCACCAAAGATGTCAATGTCCTAATCCTCACAATCTTTTTTTATGGGAAGGGGGTGGGTACTAGAGGTTGAAGGGCACTTGACTCCTGAGCCACATCCCCAGACCTAGTTTGTATTTTTTTTTAAATTCAGAGGCAGAGTCTCACTGTATTGCTTAATGCCTCACCTTTGCTGAGGCTGGCTTTGAACTCAAAATCATCCTGTCTTAGCCTCCTGAGCCTCTGGGATTGCAGGTGTGGGCCATGGACCCAGCCCTATAACCTTTGAATATGTTACTTTACATGGTATAAGAGACTTTGCAGATATGATTCTGTTAAAGATGATGAGATGGGATGATTTCTTGTCAGGAGTGGTGAATGAATCATTTCTTTGAACTGCAAAGTCCTGGGCAGTAGACACCCACCTTGGGAATTTCTGGTGCAAGGGTACCAAGAAAACTGCCCATTCTGAACTACTTGTGTGGGTGGATCCAGTAGAATCAGGGATCTTTATAAAAGGAAGGTAGAGGGGTTAGACTCAGAGGAGATGTGATGATGGAAGCAGAGGGTCACAGTTAGAGATAAAGGATGTTACACCGCCAGCTTTGAAGATGGAGGAAAGGTCCATGAGCCACCTTTAGAAGCTGGAACAGGCCAGGAAACAGGTTCTCCCCTAAAGCCTCCAGAAAGCATAGTTTTGTGAACATTTTGAGATTAGCCCAGTGACACTGATTCGGAACTTCTGATCTCCAGAATTGTAAGATAATAAAGTCAGATTGTTTTAAGCCACTAAAATTTTGGTAATATATTATTGTAGCAATTGGAAACTATACAGACCCAAACGCCTAAGTACTATAAAAAGAGATAACAACTGACAACTGTACTGCCTGGACCACTTTTTGGAATCAAGCTGCTAAAGATAACATTTGAAAAAAAAAAAATGCATGGGGTTGTTGCATCTGTTTAGCAAAATTCTGCCAAACTGGCACTATGATATGAATCTATGGGGAGCACCTCAAGGGATTACCAAAGTAAGTATTTTTCATTCAAACGAGATCAGAGGGCTGCAATGTTTCTTTTCATAAGCAAGGTACATCAACTCGGCCATGTTCTTCTAGAGTTTGGATTCACTTCTGCAGAGAGAAGTTGATTGACTTTTGAACCCCCTGTCAAAAGATATTTTTAGAAAGCTTGCTCGCTTGGAAGCTTTGCTCGAATTTTTGTTGAAACATAACTCTTGGTAGCAAAATGAGTTAGAAGAAAGTTGTGATCAGATGTCACCATAAGCTCTCAGTGCCTTGAAGTATTAGGGGAACCCCCCCCCCCAATGTGAGTAGTCTCCCAGTTGTCTCAGAGGCTCAGAACACACCCAGTATTTATCCACTTCTCTTAGGCTACTGGGCCCCTCAAGCTCCAGGGCAGGCACCATTTAAACAATTGAAGGAGCCCCCACTCTGGCAAGAGCAGGTGCAGTGTGTGAACCAAGGATAAGTCTCAACCCTGAGCCCCTTAGGGAACACAGGAAAAGAACAATCACTTGGGTTTTTCATTGAGAACAAAAGAATTAAGTTGAGTGTAGACAAGTGAGGGAGACAGGTTGACCCTGGGGCAGGTCCCAAAACAGCAGCTGTAGAAGTCCCTGGGAAATCAGTGGAGAGCGTGGAATTCCAGCCTGTGTCCCTGGGAAGGAGAAGGATAGGGACCTGGCTTGGCATGAGTTTCCCACAAAGAAATAAAGTCAAGAATGGAGAGAAGATAGAACCTTCTTTACTTTGGGGCTTTGGCAAAAAGGTAAGTAAGTGGAGAAGGGAATCACCTGATGGCTGGGGTCCTCGCATGTTGGAGTAGCATACTTACCCCACCTACCCCAACCCTCACTTACGTAGACCTGAGCTCTCACCAGCATGCTTGTGTCTGTCTGAGTTTGTTCCTTTGACCCAGACTCTTTTTCACATTCTCTCTCTCCAAACACCCTTTTATCTAGTTTTCTTTCTTACAGAGAAATGTTTGAGTAGTTCTCATTTACCCAAAGTATAAAGCATGAATTTGTAAGTCTAGCCTTTTCCAGCCTCCCTTGGTCTTCCTCAAGCATGTGACTTCTCCCCCCTTTACCTCCTGTTCTTCACCAGTTTAAATTATTTTCTCTGGTAGGACACTCTTACCATTCTTGTACATCCTCACTTCCCTTCACCTACAGCCTTTTTCTGCTCTTAAGATCAAGTTCCCAATAGCATCTACCCTATGAAGACAGAGTGCCAAACTACTTATTAAGCCAAAAACAAGTGGCACATGATGAGGGGAGGGGGTAGTATATTTTTGTGTAAGCTCATTTCAGAGTTTTTACCCTCTTACATTTTACAGCAAGTGGAAAAATTAAAGAATAAAGTCAGAAGAACACACTAAAGTTCTTTTTATGTAATTACGCAAGAGTATCTTAAATAAGATGAAACCTACCAATGCTTGGGTGGCTGAAAGCTGCTATTGCCTGTCAGTAATGTTTGATTCTAGGCATTTCAAGGACTCACCCACAGTAAATACCAGGATGTTTTATTAAGGAGAGCATGTCCGCCTGTTTTCCTAAAAGAGGTCCTCTTGGTGACTGGATGTTCAAATCACTGCAGCATAAATAGGGCAGTCTTGTGCTACAATGATTTCCAATTTCAGTTGGTGCCCAGAATAATAATTATGGAGACAATTAGGTAAAGCTCTCTCATATTGTATAATCTGTTGGGGCAGATAGGATTATCAAATGTAAATTTAATATATTCATCAAGTGTTTCGAACCCTTACTTTTACAGAAAATATAAAAAGATATACTCAAATGTGAGAACTCCAAGATATTTTGGAATAGTGAGAAGTAGCAAATAGCACAGGAAAAGATGGCTTAGGACCAGATACTTTGCAAATGAGTAGTAAGTATATGGAAGATTGTTTCATTTTATTATTTTGCTTGTCTTATTTTAAGCTGTACTGCAAAGGAATAGAGAAGTTTAATGAGGAAACACATAACTATTTCCAAGTCAAATGAACATTTTTATTTGTTTACACACATACAACACACACACACACACTCAAGATTTAAGTAGTGATTGAATTTGAAGTGAGGGAAGGATTTCTAATTTTGACATGGCTGAGTGAAAGACACTGACCATTTTTATTAAAACTATCCTGAGTCTTTAAGGTGACTCATACTGATAGACTTATGATTTCAAAAACAGCAGTATTTGCCCAGTCTCAATGGATGAGGGTCACTCTTTGCCACTTTTTGCTGACAGTATTAGAGTGGTTCCTTTGTACCACTTAAATCTCTCCTCTCAGAGAGGAAGGTCAAAAAAGAATGTTTTCTAATGAAAATTTATCTTAACAGAGAATTAAAACACATGTATATTGGGTCTTAATATTTTATTATTAAATAACATTTAATATTTAGTTGTTGATTAATAATTATCATTCACTTTTAATGATATTTTGTTAAGAATTTGGATGAGGACTTGGTCAAGCCATGGATCATACTTTCCTATGAAATAAAGTTAAGAGGAAGTTTGCAAAATTTAGATCCAAATAAAAAAGCTTCTGAGGGCAGTAACTCTGGCAGAAACAAAATTTCAGAATGGGACAGATTAACATTTCTTTTTTAATCAATGGGAAAAAGATTTAGATCCTTTAGGTGACCAAAAGTTTCAAGGAAGGGCTATTGTGACTTGGTTACCCCAGCTTCCAGGGCGATCTTGGGTTGTCCTGATAAAGACATGGCTCGAGAAAGTTCATTAGGACATGATCCTACTGTGTTATGAGCTGTCCTGGCCATCCTTAGAGGATTGTCATTGGTCCTAGGGAGGAGATTTGAGATTTCCGTTGACACTGCTTGACACATCCGATGAGAACATGTTTGTCCTTACCACATTGTAATCCACTTGTGACTTTTGGTGAGGCGGGGCTGGACTGGCTGGCCTCTGTGCACAGAACCCTTCAACAGCAACTTCACTGTCCTTGGTCATCACAGGCTCAGCTCCAGAATAGCTGAACTGAGTTCAGTGGGTGGAGAAGTCCAGGATATTTTTTTTTTTTCTAAGGATAGAAGCTAAATGCGTAGTGTCAAAGTCTTCTTCATGAAACATGAACCAGTCCCAGAGAATATTTTGCTTAGAAGGAAAAAAGATACAAGGAGACATGTAGGGAGCTTGAAATATTTTCAGGGCCAATACATTAGTTTTGTATTGAGGCCTTAGCAAATTACCTCACATTTAGTGGTTCAGAACACCCATTATCATGGGATAGTTTTCATGGGACAGAAGCTGGGCACAGCATAGCTCAGAGTCTCTGCCTGGAGCTTCACAGGGCCAAAATCAAAGCTTCTGCTGGGCTTTGTTCTTTTCAGAGGCTCTGGGGAAGAATCTGCTTCCAAACTCATCCAAGTTGTCCAAATCCAGTTACTTGCAGATGCCGGGCTGGGGTCCCTGTTGCTCTGCTGTCTGTCAGCCAGGAGCCTTTTTTTAGTTCCACAAAGCTACCTACAGTCTGTCACCTTGCCGCTTCTGTCGCAAGCCAGCAACAGCACATTTCGTCCTCTCTGTGTCAGATGGCTCTGGTTTGTTCATCTGCTCTGCCTCTGACCACAGCCAGAGAAAGTCCTTCACCTTTAAGGGCTCATGTGATTAGATTGGACCTGAGGGATGATCCAGAGTTATCTCCCTATTTCCTGAAGCACTTCACTTTAATTACCTCTGTAGTCCCATTTGCCAGAATCCATTTCCCGAGTCCAGGTACACAAGGTGTGCACGTTCTGCTGCCACAGCCCTAGTGTGGAGGATGTGTCATGAATCTCCAGTGGACGGAGGCACCTGCCACTGGAGGTGTGGAGGAGGTGGAAGATTGCTCAGCATGTTCTCTCTGTAATTCTGGAGAAGAGTTCTGGGCAAGCGACTTCTTGTGCCTTTTGCCCCTAGACTTTAGAAACCCGGCGTGGGCACACAGAAGAAAAACATGAGACAGCTTATGCAATAACAAAAGCTATTGTAAAATACTGTATTTAAAGCTGAGTTTTGTATTTTGATTCTGAGAACTGAGGAGTAAAGTTTATTTGGATAATAAATATTTAAGTAGGATTTATTAAATATGTATTACTTGTTATTTAAATAATATTTAATAAATATTTATAATACCTCAGTTGCACTTAACATTACATCAGCGTAATAGAGACAAGGACTCTCCTGGACATGGAAAAAATAACAGTAGCAATTAGCTAATGTGATTGGTGCTTATCACTACACAGAGTAACTTGACAGATTATCTTATTTAATCTTCACATCAATCCTTTGAACTATAAATGTCATTCTTATTTTATAGAAGAAGAAGGTGGGGTTCAGAGAAGGTACATCACTTTCCCAAAGTCACACAGTAATGGGCATAATCCACTGTGTTATAGGAGGCTACCTAGCCTTTACCCTCAGACTATGTCATTTTATGAGTTTGAGGATAAAATTATAATTTAACAGTGTTTTACTATTTATTGATTTATTTATTGTGGTCCTAGGGATGGTACCCAGGGCTTCACACATGGTATGCAAATGCTGTACCACTGAGCTATATCCCCAGCCCCAATTTCACATAATTTTAATCATCATGGTATTCTACCAATATAAAATGGGGCTCTTAATTGTCCTGATAATTTTTTAAAATTTTTATTTGTTATATATGACAACAGAATGCATTACAATTTGTATTACACATATAGAGCACAATTTTTCATATCTCTGGTTGTATACAAAGTAGAGTCACATCCTTCATGTCTTCTTACACGTACTTAGGGTAACCATGGTTATCCCATTCCATTACCTTTCCTACCCTTATGCCCCTTCCCTTTCTCTCCCTCCCCTTTGTCCTGGTAATTTTTAAGAAGAAAGGCAAAAAAATACCCCTTTATGTGGTCCTTATTTACCTTTGATCCACAGAGAGTGACCTTGAACAATTATTTGCTGAGTATCTCCTAAGAGCCAAGTTTAGAACTTGGTGCTGTGTGGCATCCAGATTTGTAGAAGAGTTCATACAAAGAACTCTCAAGAGCTCTGAAGGGATGTTCAATAGAGCAGTGTGGGATTAGGGCTATACCCAGCTGGGTTCCGGGCATCATTTGGCTTGGGTGCAAAGTCCAGTAGTGTTAGAGAATCCTGATCCGTGTTTGGCAAGTTGGAGGTTGAAAAGGATATGGTCCTGGGCAGAGCAGTCACTCAGGGATGACTGTTTGGGATTTATGAGATGCCTTTTTCTCTTTTGACACAAGAGGAGGAGTTAAAATACCAGTATTTATTTAGTATTTGAACTTACTTGTAAAAATTTGATATTTTGCTCTATTTAAGAAAAACTCCCTGGTTTATTTTTGCTTATACAATAATCCAAAAATTAATTTAAAAAATGATTGTTTTATGTGACTATAAACATTTTCCCCAATTTATGAAAATGTCATAAAAGAAAAGAAAAAAAATTGCAGGGAGGGGCTGGGGTTGTGGCTCAGAGGTAGAGTGCTCGCCTAGCATGCGTGAGGCACTGGGTTTGATCTTCAGCACCATATAAAAAAATAAAATAAAATAAAGATATTGTGTCCACCTATAGCTAAAAAATAAATATTAAAACAATGTTTTACAGGGAATACCCTACACACCACTTAGATTCTGCAATCAACATTTTACTATACTTGCTTTATTACTTCTCTATTCGTGTATTCATTCCTTGTACCCATCTATTAATCATCTTACTTTTTGATATATTTTAAAGTATATCTCAGCCAAATACTTCAGAATGTATATCATTATTAAGTGTTCAATATTTATTTTTCTCTTAGAAAAACTTCTAGACAAGGAAATACAATAATTATAAGTGTTAACATATACATTCACCTGTGCAATCCAAACCCTTGTCAAGATATAGAATATTACCACCACTTATTCTCTATCCCAGCAAATCTTTGCTCCTTTTCTTTAGGGTCAACTTCAGAGCTGATTTTTTTCTACCATAGTTTGTTTGTTTGTTTGTTTCTAGAACATCATTACTAATGCAATCAAGACAGTATGTACTCTGGTGTGTTTTATTCACCATAACATTTGTTGAGATCCACCCATGTTGTGGCTTATGTCAGTAGAGTAGTATATTTCTTTTTATTGCTTAATAGTTTTCTGTCATATGGATACTCCAGGTTGCTTATCAGTTCTCTATTGATGAACAATAAGGTTGGTTTTATTTTTTTATTTTTCATTTCTCTTGAGAAGATACTTTGGAGTAGAATTTCTGGCTAATAGGGTGGGTGAATGTTCAGTTTTATAAGAAACTGATAGAACATTTTGCAAATTGTTTGTGTCTTTCTGTATTCCCATAAAAAAATGTACATGATTTTCACTTCCCCCACCTTCTTATCAGTATTTGTCATTGTCTTTTTAATTTTAGCCATTTTTTTAAGAGAGAGAGAATTTTTTAATATTTATTTTTTAGTTTTTGGTGGACACAACATCTTTATTTTATTTTTATGTGATGCTGAGGATCGAACCCAGAGCCCCACGCATGCCAGGCGAACGCTTGAGCCACATCCCCAGCCCAAATTTTGGCCATTTTTGAGGACAGCTATTTATATATATATATATATATATATATATATGTTTGTGTGTGTGTATATGTGTGTGTGTAAATATATATATATATATATATATATATTTGACAAAAATGTATAGTACATGTATTTTACTTTCCACATATAAGTGGCTGGAGTTTCTCAAAAGTATTGAAGCATTGTTAGGAAACAAAATTGAAGTTTCTCTGCTCTGTTTATGTTTATTCTCAACAATATCTTTATGCAAACTTTTTTCTTTGCTGTTTTATTGGCCCCGTCACAGTTTCAAATTATCTCAGTGACTATCCTGCCCGATCATGCAGAACCACTTCATCACATACTTACTGGTAGCTGCTGTGGATTCATGATCAGATGCAGCCTGACAGGTGAGGGGACCCCCAGCTGCCCAGTGTGGGGTTCCCTCTGACTTGGCCACATGTTTTAGTCACTTGCTCGGCAGGCACACGCTGGGGACGTCTGTGTCCCAGAAGGGGCTTTATGAAGACAGTGCCCAGTGTTGATACCATTAATTGAGTCACCATGTGACCAGGTTAAAGCTTGGTGAGACCTTGGCCTTTCAGAGGGAAGCTCATGTCATGTGCAGATTTGGTGGAGCTGAGCTGCTTTAGCCATTGGAAGTTTGAGATTGAGGGAGAAGTGGGTGTTGGAGTCAGGTTCCTCTATTTTAGTTCTATTTCTTCCTCCTGTGACCTTTCCTAAATTTTTTATTTCAGAGTCATCTACTTCATTTAAATTGTTTCCATTTAGAGAATGGTCCTGTGCAGGGGCAGTTCCCCTGTGGTATACACTGAAGCCCTTTTACTAGATTTTCCCCAAGCCCTTTGTTGTCTTTGGACTCTGCATAGACATATGGAATTTGGGGTGTGAATAGCCCTTCTGTTGTTTATATTAAAATAGAGATTTTTTTTTAAAAAAAAAGGATTTTTTTTCAATTTTAGGGCATTTCCTTGCTTTGATGCTCATGAGCTATGTTACTCAGTCTCATTCCTCCTTGAGGAGCTCTATATTAGGAGTTTAATGTGTCAGAAATACTCTAGATATTGCTGATTGATCTATTGTTAGTATTTATCACATTAAAGGTGTGGTTATTCACAATTGTGAAAACAACAGCTTTAAATATATCCAAGTCTGTATTCCTAATATTAAATACAAAAGGGTCATATCTGTTCTTTAAGGATGGCATGAAAGAAATTTCTTGTGTTTAATAGCATTTGATTTTTAAAATATTACCATCTAATCAGAGGTTGAAGGTGATGGGATTTGCGATGCCTCCTTTACAACAAGGTCTTTCACTCTTCGCTGGGCAGGTCAAGCTTCTCTCTTTGTTACCTACCATCTGCTCTACATGTTTTTGCATGTGTGATAAGGCATATGGTTGAGGGATAGAAAAGTCAATGCATGCAACTGGTGAGCATGGAGGACACGGTGTCTGCAGTCTGGCCAAGTTTGCAGCCCATCTGCCAGAGCACAGAGAGCCCTTTTAAAAAGCGACTTTGCTCTCCAGGCCCTGTGTGGAGAGCCCCTCTGTCTGTATTTTGTCCAAATGTTGCAAATACGGCTGCAGAAAATTAAGTCTCTCCTACCCAGATGGTTTTGCTGGCCACCATAGTTTTATGTATACATTTTACTTTTACCAAAAACGTAAAGACTGCATAGTGAAATTAAGCTCAGAACAATCTTTGTTCATTCACCTCTTGATAGAGCAAACTGTTTGAGGGGCTTTTAATGCCCACTTTATATTTCTTTAGAATTGATTCTTCTGCCAGAACTTAGATTTTTAGTTGGATTTAAAAGTGATTTTAAAAAAAATTCTCATTGTGTACTTTCTCCACTATTTTTTTAAACTGTTTTCTTCACTCTCTTGAACCTCATTTGCCTTTTAAATTAAAAAAAAATCATTGCCTATACCATTACAATTTTTTCATTGTCCTCATTAAAATCTAGACTTCACATATAAATATTAAACACAGGCATTCGAAATCAGTATGTGTTAAAGTATTTTATAAATGCAAAGTAAACAGGAGAAAGGAGTTCCTAGATTTTGGACAAGGGCTATTATTTATGAGCATGTGTTAGAGAAAATGTTTTTAATTGGGTGGGACTTCTCTCTACTCATATCTTCCCATTTCCAAACTGAGACTCCATAGGAGAAGGGACTCGAAGTCTTGAATGACTTCTCAACTTTATCCTTTTGCTGACTGTTGCACGGCTGATGAGCCCTCTGTTCACCCATCCATTGGTCTGCTGAACAAAAAAATCTCCACTTTTCTTATTTTTCACCACTGAAATGTTGACATCATTATTATAAACGTGCATAGTCCTTGAGAGATTTTCAAATGCTTTCAGATCCATTATCTGTTTGGCTTTTCATAATCCTGAGAGGTATTCAGGAAAGATATTATTCCTTTTTATTTATTTATTTTTTTCTGGAATGAGCTGAGATTCTGCATTTTATTTTATGTCATTAGTTTATTTAAAAACATATCTGACATGCTATAGGAGTGGAGTAGTTTGACCTATTTTACAAAGAGATTGACCTCTTAAAACATAGCTGGAGGGCTGGGGATGTGGCTCAGTGGTAGAGGGCTTGCCTAGCATGTGTGAGACCTTAGGTTTGATCCCCAGCACTACAAAATTAAAACATAGCTGGTTCTTTAGCCATAATCTGTGCCCTTTGGGAGGGTGAGGCTGGCAAATCACAAGTTATAGGCCAGCCTGGGAAATTTAGTGAGATCCTATCTTTAAAAATTGAAGAGCACTGGGGATGTAGCTCAGTGATAAAGTACCCTGGGGTTCAATCCCCAGTACAAAAAAAAAAAAAGGAACAGAAAATCCAGATTGAAAGTATACAGTTGTAGTGACACATACCTGTAATCCCAGTGACTTGGGAGGCTGAGACAGGAGGATTGTAAATTCAAGGCCATCCTCAGCAATTTAGTGAGACCCTGTTTCAAAATTAAAAAAAAAAAAAAATAGAAAGAGCAGGGGATGTGGCTCAGTATAAAGTGCCCCTGGATTCAATCCTTGATGCCCATCACACATACCAAAAAACAAAACAACAACAACAAAAAAGAACATAGTCATCATAATTAGGAATCAACATTTGTTTCCTTAAATTCCTGCAGTGGCCTCGTGAACTGGAGGCTTCAGTGAACTCCCCAATGCTCTGTCCCATCATGGTGCTGTAGAAAGCCCTAGGGAAGGCAGAGACTGACAGCAGGAAAAAGGACCACACAAAGTGCTCCCTTTGCACAACCTTGTTGCCCTGCATGCTGAGACTGCATTTTAGCAAGTTCCCAGGAAGTGCTAGTTTAAGAGTTCGACTTGGAGTACTGGGTGTCTCTGTGCTCAATAAATTCTGCCCTGACTGCACTTGTGATTCTCTACTTCAGAGCTGAAAAAGCAAGAGGCATCCAGTAGAAATTATACTCAGAATTTTGGTCTTTCCCCAGGCTTGCAGTTATGGATTGTGATCCTCTCCTGGGGTACTGGGTGGTGGCGGCAGGGAGGCTAGCTCCCATTGGCAGGGTTGTTATGTTGTTGCCACATGTAAAGCCAGCTGTGCTGCTGGTGTTCTGAGCATGTGTAAGGTGTGCAAGGCTAAGCTCTGATGTTCAGCAGGATGGGTGCGTTTTGGCTTTCCATATTTTCAGTCAAGCAGAGATTTACTAGGGTGCCTGCATCTGTGGAACATCTATATCAAATACAGGTACTGGTAGAAATCTGGGGGGGTCTGAAGGATCCAGGGATCAGACTAGCAGGCAAGATGGAGGTGGAGGAGGTGGGACTAAGGGTGTGGTGGTCCAGGAGTCTACTTAAGTCTTGATAACACTCTGCCAGCTCTTACTGAGGTAGCTGAGCAGAGATATGCATCTGGGTTCCAAGGTGCAGGCTCTGAGGCCCTTCCTGAAGGCAAGCTAAAGGTGTGAGGGCTGAAGCAGAAAGGTTGAAGGAGCTGTGGTCAGCTTCACTGGGACTCAGGCAGGGAGGACAATGCTGCTGTGGCCCTGCCTCGGGCTCGTGGGCATGGGCTGTGGAGACGCTGCCCAGACACTATTGTCCAAGAGTGAATTCAAACAGGGAAACCCAGTTCCAATTCTTCCTCCTTGTCATGGGTGTCACAACTGATCCTTGATGTTCTCCCTAGAGGAAGGAGCACTCTGGCCTGTACACTGCTTCCATTGGATCTCAGAATCTCAAGAGTGCTCTCCAAGCTGCACGTCTGCTACCCTTGACTCCTCATCTTCCAGGTATCCATATTCTGGTTCCCACAGCATCAGGTTCTTCACCTGCAAGCCCGTGAGGGAGGCCTGCTCTCTCTACCACCCAGTGCCCACTGTGCCAGTCAGCTTCTCTTCTCCAAGCCTGATGTGCCTATTATTCCTTTTTATAGATGAAAACCAGTGTGACTGACAGGCCTGTGGCTGTATGTGGAGGTGGTAGGCTCACACTCCTCTTTCTTTCTCCCCTTGGCTCATCTCTGTTGGTGGCCTAAGCACCCACACTATTTCCATCATGATTTCTGTGCAAAGACTCTCTGCTTAGAGCTACCCAGTTTTCTGATAGCAGTCCCTGCAGCTTACCAAGCATAGCTTACATGTTCACAGTGAAGCACTGGTGGTTACTTGGTATGGTACCAGCACTGGGCATGTGATGAACTAAGACCTAGTCCCTGCTTTTCAGGAACTGAAGCTCCCATGGGGGTAGCAAAGATTAACATGGGCGGGGGGCAAGGAGGGAGAAGGAGCCAAGTACTATAGGTAGAAGCAAGACAGATGGTAGCAGAGCATGGAAGAAGGATCAGGGCAGGCAAAGAGTGCTACATAGGGAACCTGCTTTCAAGCTGGGCGTGAAGGCAAAGAATGAATCATATAGAGAAGGGGATAAAAGCACTCTCTCCATCCAAGGGCCACTCTGCATTCATTTGTGTGAATTGTAGCTCTTAGGGGGGACAGTAGTCATGCTATTCACAACAAAGATGCCTAAATTCATAAAGTATTTGAAAAAAGATTTTTATAAGTTTGTTTGATTTGCACAACTATCAATTGCTGAGCTGTGGCTTAGCAGTAGAGCTCTCGCCTAGCACATACAAGGCCCTGGGTTCAATCCTCAGCACCAAATAATTAATAAATAAATAAATAAATAAATAAATAAAGTATTGTGGCCAACTACAACTAAAAAAAATAAATATTAAAACAAAAAACTATCAATTGCTGAACTTGATGTCAACTCGTGTCTCATACCATTAAAGGGCATAATGAGTAGCGAGTGTCATCCTAAGGCCGTGAACTGATTGCTGTGATCTATCTTTCTCTCTCAAAGTACTGTAAGTCCTTTTTCCCATTTATTCTCCTTGGTCGATTAATCTTCAACCAGATATTCCAACATCAAAGGGTCTGGCCTTCTCAGCACAGCCCTCCCCAGCCCCCGGCCTCCTTCACTAATCTCATGCAATTTATTTAGAATGTAATTAGTTGTCTTTGTGACTGATCTCTTTTACTTTCTTTCCTCATTCTTGTTCTTGCTTTTTCAGTTAAGTCGGCTGAAAAGCATCCACATCACAGTAAGCAAAAGGGTACAGAAAGTTCAACCCATTTAAAGTAAATTTCAGCAAAGGAAGAAAGAGACCGTGAAAATTGTTGAATGAAGCCACTCGTGCCTGGGTCTTAGTTTATATTAGGGTTATCAAATGTGCAGTGTTTATCTTTCCAAGATGAGGAAGTTGATGTTTAGTACCTTAGTGGGAGCGATTTAGTTCTCAGTTGAAAAGGCACCTCCAGTGTTCTCATGGAACCCACCCAAGAGGAGATACCTCAGTGTGGGGAGTGGGCTCTCACAATCAGGATTAATTAGAAGTTTCTTTAATTCTCTTTCCTTGGCAGGAATTGAAAGGAAAGTAGCAGAGGGAACCTATATTTCAATGCTACTCATTTATTTACTTATTCACATATATTTATTGAAGTCCTCTGCTTATTTATCAGGCATTATAAAATAGAATAATGATCCCTGCTTTTTAAGTTTACAATTTATTGCATGCATCAACCATTCCGTTAGCAGGATTGCTGTTCCAGATGGAAAAAAAAAAAAGTGTGCTTAGACTGGTGATAAGAGGTGCTAGAGGTGTATGACCATGGGCATGCAATTTTGTCCTGAGCTTTATACTGCACCTTCCTGTGTGGTTCTAATTACTTGTCACTTTTCTTGATAATGGTATAAGTGACTTCCTTCTTTGCTGTGAAAACTCAGTTTTGCTAACAAATCACTTAATGACTGTCATGAGAAAAGTAAAAATGTCACATACTCATATCTAACTGAATGTGAAAAATATTTTCCTTTTCCCCCCACCCTGTTATGTAAATTATTCAAAGCTGACCTAATTTGAGATGGTAGCATGAAGCCAAACTACTTTCAAAGGATAAAGAAAAGGGAAATAGCTCTGTTACTTTAGGAAAAAGCAAATAAAATAAAACAAATGTTATAAGATGAAATGTAATATGATGAAAGTAGTAGCAGATAACTTCCTGCAGCTCCTGGCCAGTTGTCCCCAGGTTGCCTCTGAGTAAGGGATAACAATGAAGACCCTTGATAACTACTCTTGTAACCACTGCTCCTCAAACTTCCTTGTGCATGTGGATCATCCGGGGATCCCGTTAAATGCAGGTTTGGATTCAGCTGGTGTGTTGTGGCCCCTGAGATGCTGCACCTCTTAACAAGCTCCCAAATGAATCATGAGGCTGCTCCTCCATGGACCAAACTTTGAATACTGAGGCTCTGCTTTACACGGCAGATCCTGAAGTGTAGAGATCCTCAGACCCATGGGACCCAGAACCCGTCTGTAGAATGTGACTCCCTTCATGTACCCTGTTTTGCCATTGCCACTCCTTTGGCCTTAGGCTTTTAACTTCTCTGTTTTTAGAAAGCCACCTAGGAAATTTCTTTCTCCCTTCATTAAAGCCTTGCTGCAAGGGAGGGAGATGATTGAGACCATTAAAGGGGTTTGGTGGAACACCAAGACTTATTAAAAGGGATTCTACATCTTTTTTTCTAGGTAAGCATTCCCTCAGTGACTTCATTCATACAATAAAAATATTATTATGTACATAATGAAAACACTCTATAATAGTGATCTGAGTTGTAAACTTTGGTTTGATGACTTTTATTCTGCTTTTAGGCGACCTCCAGTCCTTTGGCCTATATTTCCTGTCCAGTGAAAGCTATTTTAAGGAGTAAGAGAAATATCGATGTTGTTGTCCTGGTTCTGGTCTGTGCTTTGTATTGAACCACCCTTTTTCTTTTTAAATGGAGTGTGACTGTTATCAACTGCAAAGCTTCCACATTTTTATGTGTTTGTGTTAGGGTAATTTCAGTATTAGGCAAATGGCATCTTGAGTAAGTCATTTAATGTGTGGTCTTGGGGGCCCCTTTAAAGAAGTAACAAGTTGGCTGTTGTTACTCAGAGATGCAGAGTCCTTGATTTTCTCCCTCCCACCCCCCTCTGCCCCAGCCCTTTCTTAAAGTAATAATGAAGAGCTAGATCTTTGAGCAGATATAGTAAAAACACTTGGGTTTTTGGACCACGCCCAGGTAACAGTGAAGCAGGCTCTGGCCATTGCCTCTGGCCTGCTCAAGTCCTCTTTGTCCCTGCTTGATATCTTCTTTGTCCCTCTATAGAAGGTGGCTCAGGCACTGCTGAGGCAGCAGAATTCCCCAGTGACCTTTTAGTAATTTATCTCCTGGAGACTCTTAGCTGCCTGCAGAATCCCATAGGGCTGTAGAGAAGCCTTTAAAACAATCATCCGTGTGAGCACTTGTCTTTCTAGTTCACAGGGCTTTTATTTTTGGTTTGTGTTTTTGAATGAATTAAGTGAACTTGAGTCCCCTAGTGCTGTGTGGCAGAAAACACTCAGAGAGCAGGCAGGCATTCCCAGTAGGCTGCAGACCCCCTGGCCTGCCCTTGCTCCAGGGCATCTGGGTCCCATGAACTGGCAGCAGGCACCCTGAGTGCTTGCTCCTGGCTTTCCAACTTTGATTCAGCAACTCTTCAATCAATGTCACCCTTCCTATGACTCCATCTCTTCTTTCCATACAGACATTGAGGCCTCTCTCACCACAATAGCATATTTATGAAACAACCCCCTTGACCAATAGCACCTCAACTTTATTCCTTTGATTCCATTACCAGAAAAACAACTGTCTTCAGGCAGTCTCCCCAGTGCTCACCCCCAGATTTATGCCTTGCCCCTCTGCCATCGCTTCCCTGCACTCACATTCTGCCAAAGCCAGCAGCCTCGGTCTGTTGTCCTTCCCTTAAGCATTCTGTCCTGCCTTTTCTCCTCCTGCCAAAGCTGCCCTTTCTTAGTTTCTTTGGGCCCTTGTCTTTCTTAGCTTCTCCTTTAGAGGGGGAGGTGGCCCAAGGGTCTGTCCCTGGCCTTCCAGAGCATCCTCTCTCCACTAGGGTTTCAGTTCCTAGCTGCCATCTGGATGAACTTCCACATCTGTCCCTAGTCCAGATCTCCCTCCTGGCCACAAGCCTAAGCTGTCACTGTTCCTTGGATGTCTCCCTGTGTGGCTCTAGTACTCTCTCTAGGCCCTGCTGCTCTTCCTGCCTGGAGCGTTTTGCTTGACTAAGTCAGATTCACTCTTAAGCATCAAGAGCCACCCTTTTGGGGAAACCATCCCTGGTCCTCTTACCCCAGGTCTCTGTGTTTGCTATTTAGTCAACAAATATTTATTGATGCTCAGTGTTCCAGTCCTGTTCTAGGTGCTGAGGGTATAGCACAAAACCTGATGGGACGCTACCCACCCTACACTGCAGTTGTCTGTGCACATCTTAATGCCTCCGGCTCCCCAGGGCCACAGCTGCCTCTCACTCATGTGGTCCTCAGCACTGTTTGCTTGAAAGCAGATCTGATCTGGCCCATTTTCTTCCTCTCTCCCTTTTCTGTGTGTATCTTCTCTCTACCTCCCATAGGAACAAAAATCAGGAAATAGAACTTGATAATTTCAAGATTGAACTAATCAAATTTCATCATCAGTTCTGTTTTGTACATAGCGTTTGTTTAAGTGTTTGGTGTGCAAGCATGATGCAAGGTGTGGGTTGAATGCTTCCTTTGTTCCATAGATGCTCAAGCTGGGGCCAGCAACAAAAGTTTCCTTTCTGCTCTGTTCAGGGCTGGAGAACATAGTTCTTGGAGAAAGTCACTGTTGAGAGAGAGTTTTCTGTTTATTCTTAGATAGTCCCTATGCCTGTGACTATCAGAGAATTTCATTGGGTAACAAGCACAGGATTTGCAGATGTTTTTAATTTTATAATATTATCATCCCTTTCTTCTGAAACAGAGTACCAAAGTCTCCGAAAACACAAGGCCACAAAACTAGTCAATTTATTTTGGGGCTTATTATGGGGTAGGTTGCCAAGTAAAATATAAACTACCCAGTTAAATCTGCATTGCTGATAAGCAGTGAATTAATTATTGTATTTTATTTTATTTTTTGGTGCTGGGGATTGAACCTGGGACCTCCCACATGCTAAGTATATATTTGCTGCCACCGATGTACATTCCCAGACCAAATCAGTTTTCAGTGTAAGTATATCCTTAATATTGCTCAAGATTATTTTTATTACACTGAAAATTGAATTATCATTTTTCTGAAATTCCAAGGTCACAGGGTATTCTGCATTTTATTCTCTAAATCTGGCAACTTTTATTACTGACAGGAGACAGTCACCCAACTTGGCCAACTTGTCCCCAAACTGGAGGAACCGTGAGCAGCTTCCCTCTTTCATTGCCCCTCCTTAGTGAAAGTTGGACTCTCAATTGTGACAGAGTTGCTCAGTGTGAAAGATGAAATCACAGTGGCAACCCAGGGTTGCATCCCTGGAGTTTCTTGCTTGTTATAGAAATGGAAGCTTTCCGATGTGTAAATATATCCAGTTTAATTCAGCCATCATTTGTTGAGTTTTCCCTTTGTTAGTCAGGGTGAGGGAAACAGTGCCCACCTTCAAGACACCCCCAGTCTTTGGAATAAGAAGTCTTCCCAGTAGGACTCAAGCCTGAGGACCTTACAGTTAGCTGGAGAGTATCCTGAAGCAACACCCTGGGGACCTGCCTGAGATCCTGAGTCCCTTGGCCTGGGTGGGGTGGGGTTCACAGAAGAGGTCATTTTTTCAAAGTTTTCCCAGTGATTCTTTCTCCAGGGTGAAAACCCACCGATTTTCAGCACCGTTCATTGTCTCACCCTCTGAGTGCCGGTGTGGAATATGAATAGTAAATGGCTGGACTTTTTGCTCATAAGTTAAAACATGGACAGATTAAATCCCAGATTCCAGGCTCTTTCAGTAGTGACCCAAATGGTCAGAAACCCATGTGTGTGTGATGTCACATGTTTAAAATCATTGTTGAGTGTGGCCAGAGAGCCTCAGATGCAGCTTGCTAGAGCACCTGAAATTCATGCTAAAATGGTGTGGTAACGACAGTCAGTCGTCCTTTGTGCTGTGCAGTTTGCTGGTGTAATTTTAGCCATGTTAACCGAGGACAGTGAAAACGATGAATGTGAAACTGAATGTAATAAGTGTCCTCGGATGCACGCCTATTGCAGTGACACATTGCAGTGACACTGTTAACTAAACAAGTGCTAGCACCAGGCTGCTAATTAGACCTTCTTCTGTGGGGGGTGCCACTAATTAGGTTAACAAATCTATCCTGTTGCTAAAAGTCCTGAGGCAGCTGCCAGGAGGTGTGGCCTACAGATGGCAAAGGGTTTGTAACCCCCAAGTTAATTGGTCTCCAGGTGTCCCTAAAGACTTCTTGCATCTCAGTCCTGGTTAAAGACACAGATTCCTAGATATTACCTCCTAGCTAGCAGATCAGGATATCTGGAATCAGTTATGACCCTGGGATTCCATGTGTGGGATCAAAAGCTGGGTCTAAGCAGCAATTTGGCACCAGCAGACTGCTGGTACTGTATTTTCTCCCAGTGAGACAGGGATAGAGGCTGGCCCTAGCAGATGAGTATGCGGGCTTCCCTCTGTGTGGAGCAATGGGGATCCAGCCTCTTTAACTTTGTTCAGGGTTCCTTTCCTCTGCAATAGACCTGGGAAATATCATGGGCTTCCTCAGAAGTCCCAGGTTCCTCTGCAGGGTTATCTCCAGCCCTGTGCACTAGCTGATGATAACTTTGCATATCCGGTCTGAGTGGGGTGTTGGAATGAATGGTTAGTGGAATGATCTCACTTTTCCCTCTTTGATATATTCTTCCTGTTGTTTTGAAGGAAGATTTTTTTTTTCCTTGAGCAGTCTTCTATACTAAACTGATAAGTACAGAGGGTCCCAACTTCTAGTTGTTCAACTTATGATTTTCCAGCTTTTATGATGGTGCAGAAGCTCTCTACCATCAGTAGGAATTGTACTTCAAATTATGTAACTTGATCTGTCCCCAGACTAGAGATATGCAATAGGATACTCTTGCAGTACCTGACTGTAGACTGAACATGGTTAAGGTGGGGTTGGCTGAGGAATGATATTCTGTAAAATAGGTGGGTACTAAAAGCATTTTCCTTATGATGTTTTCCACTTATGGACTTATCAGGACATAATCCCAAGTTGAAGAGCATCTGTAATTCTGTATACCTTATCAAAACTCTTCATTGCATAATAGTTAAATCTACAACAGTGACTGTTGCCACCAATTGAAAAAAAAAGTATAAGAAACTCTTACATAACACTTTGAAAATTCATATTATGGAGGCTCTTTATTTTATACTTTTCCTTATTTGGACCTTGTAATGATATACACAGAATGGCCTCTATAGTGTATCCTGCGGTCAATTGAAAATAGGAGTTACTGTGCAAATTAGTATCAGACCAGCAGTTCAGTTTTGATATACGTAGGTATCAGTACACATTTTCTATCTCTTCCAGGTATTACGTCACCTGAAAAGTTAAATATTACTGGCATAAAGAAAATTTCCAAATGTAAAAACATTATGCTTTATTTTTGAAGGATCTTAATGACACTGAAATGTTGATACAGCATGAATTAGAATTCATCCTTCCCTTCTGTATATCACACTCCCTTGTTATTATAGACTAGGTATCTCAGTTGTCATCAGAGTGACATTCTCTTAGCACTCAGTACAACCTCCCTATATCACCTGGTAGGTACCCTTGCTGTTCAGCTCTTAGTATCTCCAAATGTATCCACCAAGAATTGCAGTATTGTTTGCTCTAAACCCATTGTCCAAACTGAAAACCCATTTATCGCATGCATCCAAGTGTACACAAGTTTGTAAGGGACAAGGTAGAGTATGTTCCAAGTCCTGGCCATTCTCCTGTTGGAGGTACAGCCCAGAGTGCTTAAACATCTCATGCATATGGTTTGATGATTGCTAGGACTTGAGGTCTGAAGGCAATGGTGAGGATGGGCACTTAACATAGACAGTGGGGACTGTAGGGATTGTGGCATCGTGGGTTCAGCATTTATAGTTTGATTATTTAGACTGAACCCAAAGTTCTGTAACACATAGGACTTTATCATTTTATTGAGGCAGACATTTCAGTTTGGTGGGACAGGAAATGGGAAAGAAGTGTCATCACTTTGAGAGTGGCTTGCCACTCTTGTGTCCACATCATGGGGCCTCCTTAGCCTTTGTAGAGTCAGTATGCCTGTGCACAAGTCACCGCAAGAATCCACTAGTCCTCCTTTCTAGAAATTAACTCTGAATACCTGTGAGTACATACTGATCCAAGTAAGTGATTGAGTAAATGAACATGGAAGAAGAGACAAGCCTCCTATGAGGAAGAATTCCAAATAACTGATGTTTACAATATGCTCTCAAGGAGGGGGTAGCAAAACTCCACCCCTAGGTATGGCTATGCATAGTGACTTTCTTCCAAAAAGGACAGTATGGAAAACGAGTGAATTTTGCAGTGGAGAAACCTGACAAATATCGCCTCAGACAGGGGACCCAAGGCAGCATCCTTGGTGGTAAGTCAAGTTGATAGGATGTAACCTTGGTGCAATGAGCTGTGGATGGAGGTTAACTCTGTTGTCTATATCACAGATCCCATGACCCTAGTCAGATCACTAGAAAAAAAATGTAAGGAGAATCCAAATTGAGGGCATTCTGCAAAATACCTGACCCCTACTCCTTCAAACCAAGGTCATTAAAAACCAAGGAAAAAAATCACACACACAAAAAATCACACCCAAGAGGAACTTAAGGAGTCTTGATGGCAAGATGTAGTTTGTACCAAGGTCATTAAAAATCAAGGAAAAGGGGCTGGGGATGTGGCTCAAGAGGTAGCGTGCTCACCTGGCATGCGTGCGGCCCGGGTTCGATCCTCAGCACCACATACCAACAAAGATGTTGTGTCCACCGAGAACTAAAAAATAAATATTAAAAAAAATTCTCTCTCTCTCTCTCTCTCTCTCTCTCTCTCTCTCTCTCTCTCTCTCTCTCCTCTCTCACTCTCTCTTTAAAAAAAAAAAAAAATCAAGGAAAAAAACTACACCCAAGAGGAGCTTACAGAGTCTTGATGGCAAGATGTAGTATGCTATCTCAGATGGAATGCTGGAACAGAAAAAGAACATTAGGGGAAAACTAAACAAATCTGAGTAAAGCATAGCTCCAATTAATCATAAGAAATCAATTTCCATAACAACCAGGGGTTGGGATTGTGGTCCAGTGGAAGAGCGCTTGCCTAGCATGTATGAGGCCCTGGGTTCGATCCTCAGCACCACATAAAAATAAATAAAATAAATAAATATATATATTATATATATATATACATATATATGTATATATATAAATATATATATATATATATATAAAATCAGCCAGGTGAAAAGTATACAGGAACTCTTGGTTTTATGTCTGCAAATCAAAAACCATTCTAAAATTAAAAGGTCATTTAAAAAATAAAATAATCCTGAAAAGGAAGCTAACTATCAGTTCGGGAGGTGGAAATGAAGAGATTTTAGATGATGAAGTGCGTTAAGCTAAAAATAAAAGCTTTTCAGGAGAAAATATATGCCACATTTGAATTTGGGGATTTTTTTCTTTTTAGCACTTCCATTTCCTTAAACATTTTACAAAGTTATTCTTCTTATTATTATTAATAATAACTCCTCATAACATTAGAATGTATTCCTCAAAAAAGTCATTGGTTTTCTTTATTTTGATTTCAGGTTAAAAAATGTATATTTTATATATATGTACATATATATATTATTCATACATACATATACATACATACTAGGTGTCTTGTGAAATTATTTATATACAGGTATCAACAAGTATATTAAAGACAGAAGGTATCAAAACAGATCATTAGTTATGACAGCAGAAGCAAATGCAGTAATAATGATTTTGCTGATTGCTGTTTCCTTTATTAATTGGCATAATTTTTTAGTTTGACATGCACCTAACATGTATTATTTATGTTAATACCTGTGGTAGTATGAGTTTTCCTCAACTACTCCAGGTCTGGATTAGAACAAGATGACATTCTGCTTATGTTTTCAAGAATTTTAAGCATATAAAACTATTAATGTTTCCCCTCTATTAAATTCGTTTTTCAAATATGTGAAATCCAGATGAGTACCTTCTTTCTGGATCTCTGGAACTTTGGTGCTGACTGAGATCATACTCCTCTGAATCAGACCTCAGGATTAATTCCAAAGTGAATATTCCAATAAAGGCATTTAATTGGGATGTTTATGTGGTACACTTGTGAAGAAGAGTGTTTCGTTTTGTTTTATAAATAGAAGTTTATTTATTTTAAACTGTAATAGTTGAGCCATAACAATCCTGAAAGAGAGGTGGTTTTTCCCCCCTACTGTTAATTTAAAGAGGTGGGGTCACTTATTTATTTTTATGTTTTCCAAAGACCTTTGATATATTTAAACTAAAGATGCTCTTTGCATGCTCTGTTGAGTTTAAGCCATCAAAAAGGGATCTGGGGACACAAACTATAGTTTAGGAATACCAGGACAATTTAAGGTTCTAATATTAAGCTATGTGGCAAACATCATTCACTTATATTTTTTCCTTAGGAATCCATCCACCAATTATTCCTACCTCTGACTCTTGAAACATAACTCTGAATTATTTAATATAAAGACTACAGCTAATCTGATTGAAGGAAACATAGTATAACAGATAACTTTAGGTTCCAGTAAAAAAAAAAAAAAAAAAAAAAAAGTGAACAGTCAGTAAAAAGGTGTTGGGTGTGTAACATGCGGGTTTTTAATTTAAGTGCTAATAAAAAAAAATATACCTTCCCTCATTCCTTGCCAACAGCACCCCAGTTGTACTCAGGTGTCTCCTGGGTGGGTGCGGCCTCAGGACTTGGGTCTCCCTGGTGAGGAGAGGTGTGTTCTGACTGCTGGGGCTTCTGGAGAGATGGGCTTCCTGAGAACGTGCAGGCATGGTGAGCAGAGGCTACTGAGTCTACCCCCTTCTTTCCCCCGGGACACTGCTGGTGATCCCCACACTCCAATTGTTACTTTTGACTGAGGAGTAGCAAAAAGACAACATGCTGAGGATGAGTCAGTGAACCACCAGAAAGAGCCTGAGTCGCAGATGGTGCCATTGAGTAGCTGAACCTGGCCAGCCACTGCTGCCCCCAGACTCCTACTTCTTTAAGAAAAAGAAACCCCTATCCATTTAAATCTCTTGCTTAGTGGGTTTTCTACTCCTTAAAGTTCTAAGTGTGAGAGCAGGAAGACTTTCAGAGGTGGAGCCACATCCCAAGGGTCTCCCGACTCCCACCTGGAGCTCTGGGCACTTGCCTGCTCATGAATGCCTATCCTCAAAGATGGGACTTTCAGCCTTTCTTTATGATGAGTATACTTGAGCACACCTGATAATAAACGTAACTGTTTCCAGACTGGTCATGTCAGCCTCGGGGAATTTCTCTGGGAGCTTGAACTCTCCTGTCCCAGGCTACAGCTTCAGTTTACACAAATAATTGATATTCTGATGACACACTAAGTTCAACTGCTGGAGCTGCTGTAACAAAAGACCCCATACTGGGTGGCTTAAACAGCAAAAGCTTATTTTTCACAGTTCTGGATTTTGGAAGTCTAAGATCAAGGTGCCAACCAATTGGATTCCTGGTGAGGACTCTCTTCCTGGCTTGTAGACAGCCATCTTCTCAATGTGTTGTCACACAGCGGGGAGGGGGATCTGCTTCTCTCTTCCTTTTTTAATAAGATCAACAAATCTATCAGATTAGTACCCCATCCTTATGACCTTAGTAAATGTGGATTTCTTCCTAAAAGCCCATTCTCCATATACAGTCACACTGGTGGTTAGGACTTTGATATGTGAATTTTAGGGGACAGAATTTTTCCTGTAGTATATAGCATGGGACAACTCAGGAGAAACAAAAGATGCAAGGAATTCCTATTAACCCCAGTGCTGGGAGGTTGTCCCTGTGTTTAATGTTTTGGAGCCCAGCTGTGGTCCTGGCACCCAGATTGGGACCTATTCAGAGCACCTCAGCTACCTTTTGGGCATCTCTCCAAGCGTTGCTCAGAGCTCACTTGGAATCTTCAGGATTTTAACTCTCACAGCTGTTGCAGTTCCCTACATATATTGTAATTGGGGAAAATTGAAGGATTTAAAGAAGAATGCTTCCAGAAAAACCGGGGGAAGGTTTTATTTGCAGCATTAATTTCTTCCGTTGGCCCATGGCTACTGATGTTGGGCTTTTGGAAGGCTTGTCCCAGCATGACCCTAAATAAGACAGCATGATTTGCTTAGAGAGAATCCCTACTAGAGCTCAAATGTATTATAAGAGTGGGAAAAGTAAGATATAGTTCTGTCCATTTCTGCTGCATTCAGAAAAATCAGCCCTAGACCAATGATCCCCAAATCCTTGAGCTCAAGAAACTATGTCTTATCAACATGGCCTTTGCACACACAGTATCATTGGAAAGTATGTAAGAAAGTATATCAATCCTGTGAGTGCATTCACACTTTTTAAGAATTTTTTATTAGTTGTAGGTGGACATGATACCTTTATATTTTATTTATGTGGTGCTGAGGATCGAACCCAGGGCCTCACACATGCGAGACCAGTGTTCTATTGCTGAGCTCCAGCCCCAGCCCCTGCTTCCGCATTTTTAATGGCATTTTAACTAAAACCATATTTGTGTAGACCTGAAAATAATAGGAGGTCATGGACAATATCTCCTTGATTCTAAGGGAGCATTTTTAGTCCAAACTACCACCTCCTATGTCTGCATGGAATATAAAACATATTCCCATTTCACAAACTGAAGTTGAAAAGTTACATCTTAAATTCTAAGAAATGCATGTGACACATATTTTTGTAGTCCACAGAAAGTGTTTCTGCATGTTATTTTGTGCTGTTGCAAACCCCCCAAACCAGTGAAGTCCTGGCAGCTACCGATGTTAGAGTATCAGTTGGTCTTCATTGTTTTGCACATAGGGGACAAACAACATTTTGCTGATAAAACTGCCTTTAAAAAAAAAAAAATAAACCTGGGTTTTTTTCATCCCACCTTGCCTCAGGAGAGACATACACAAACACCATAACCTCAGCCACACTAACGGGGGCCAGTGTCACCAGATGGTGGCCTCACATCTTTACTTCATTTTCAAGGAGACCAAGCTCTGAGGAACAACATCCTTCTCATCGTTACTCCTTTTTTTCTCTCAGAATACAGCATTGTTGACTTGCATATAAATCAAAGATTTCACAGTTGTCACTCATAAGGACTTCTGATACCACATGCCATATTAAGTTCCTGATTGCTGGGTAAAAATCTGGGGGTGGTTCCAGAGATTAAAAGCATTCCTCTCCATCACCTGTCAAGGTAAATAATAAAAGCTTCAGCAAGTCAGAAACATGATTCTAGGTGAAAGATAAAAATGAGCCTAATTTTTATTATCTAAAGAATATATTTCTACTTCCTTCTTTTCCTGTTGGTTTGTTTCTGTGGTGCTGGGGATGGAACCCAGGGCCCAGGGCCTCACATGCACATGCTAGGTAAGTAAGTAGTCTGCAACTGAGCCATACCCCAGCCCTCTCCTCTTTTTTTTTTGTACCAGAGCAGAGATTGAACCCAAGGATGTTTAATCACTAAACCACATCTCCAACCCTTTTTTGTGTTTTATTTTGAGACAGGGTCTTACTAAGTTGCTTAGGACCTCACTAAGTTGCTGAGGCTGGCTTTGAACTTGTGATCCTCCTGCCTCAGCCTACCCAGTCACTGAGATTACAGGTGTGTGCCACCATGCCCGAGTCTCCTTCATTTTTAACCTGTGTTAGAGAAGAAAGCAGTATATCTAAACATACATACTTCCTCAATTTTTTTTAATCTTTATTTTGTTTACTTATTTATTTTTTTGTGTGGTGCTGAGGATTGAACCCAGTACCTCATATGTGCGAGGCAAGTGCTCTGTCACTGAGCTACAACCCCAGCCCCTCAATTTTAATGGAATCAAAGATAAAGTACATTTGTAAACAAAGATAAAACACAGTTGTACACAGCTTGCTTTTGTTGAAAAGTTGATCTAATGCACAAAGAATGTGTTCTGGAGTCTAGCACAAATTTTAAAAGGCTGAAATCTCTTGTCAATTTCAGGTTACAAATCAAACAAGTTTAGTATTGCATTTTTCAGCTCTCAACACTATTGCACAATAGAAACACATCTCTTGTGAAATGTTTAATTGCTGCTTAAAAGTTGATAATCTCCCTTGGCCCATGCTTTTGTTTTCTTTTATTTGGAAATTATGGTGCGCAACTCTAGGACTGTGGAGTTTTTATTCATTTTCTTAGCTGAAAACCTTTCTTTTGGGGCTAAAGCTAAAGGAGTAGATTTAGAAATCAGCATTTTTTATTGTAAATTTGTACTTTTTTTTCTTTGTAAAAGATCAACAGGACATTTCAAATGAGGTAATGTGTTTGAGCCTGAATACTTGTTTCTTATCACAATGTTAAGAGGTTAAATATATTTTTATACATAAACAGTGTTTTGCAGAACCCTTGATGTAAGTTGGAAGGCATTTGGGAAGCTGTGTTGCTGAGTGGGGAATTCTGAATGGCACCGTCTTCTAGGAACAGTCCTGTGGCATAAAGTGTATTCAACCATTTTCCTGTAGGCAGGTGGCACATTTGGACCTGTTTTAGTGGCTGGGGGTGTAGCTTAGTGGTACAGTACCTGCTTAGCATGTGTGAGGTCCTGGGTTCACCTATCAGCACCAAAAACAAAAAGCTACCTTCTTCTACTCAGGAGGCTGAGGCAAGAGGATTCCTTGAAGCCAGGAATTCAGGGCCAACCTAGGCAACACAGTGAGACCCCCAACTCTTAAAATAAAAAGAACTGTTTTGGAGACTCTAGATGATATGACAGAAACAGTTTTGAAACTGTAGTAGGAGACCTGAGATTTTATAGTTCATTTTAGCCTAGCGTTGGCTCTTAGGAGTGCAACCTTCAAGAAAATGACTTTAGCTCAGCATTCCCCAGATGTATTTGTGTACCCCCCCAAACTTTTGGCATCCTATGAATACAGTTTGGGAAACATCATGTTGAAGATTTACATTTGCTTGGCTTCTTTAAGTTTCTTGAACGTTCTATAAATGCACGATTGCATGTACCTACTTCTGAAGATCATAAACCAAAGTCAGGTTAATAATGTTAAGGGTTAACCACAATTGCTCAGAAACATCATTCTAGGTGGAGATTTTGTAAATCAGTTACCCTCAGATCTCCTGATTCCTGGAGTATCAATACTGCAGTGTTCACCAGACCTCAAATGATAAGCAAGGAGACAATGGTGTCTTGTCTTTCATCACAGAACCATATTTGAGAATCCAAACTTTGAGGATGTGTTTCACTTTTCTATTTTTCATTAAAAGATTGGGGGAGGGGAGCACTATAGGAACTCCTTATTGTAGTTAAACCACTCCCAAAGGAGTATGTAAAGGGAAATCCTAGGCTTGCTGAGGACAGAATAAGGGAGCTGTGATATCCGGGTGAGTTCATTGACATGCTCATGTTTAGGGTTGTGGACATGCTGAAGAGTGAGGAGCTGTAGGTCTTGGAAGAGGCACTTCCTAGGAGGAAAGGCTTTGGATACTCAGGAGGCAGAATTGAAAGCCTGGGCCTGTGGTTCTGGTAGGAAGGCTGTGCTGAAAACTTGAGCTCTGAGTTGGGTACTCCAGAGAGCAGGGAACAGAGACCGGATGGACAGAGAAGCTGTATGAGGTGCCAACCACAGTTTTTGGTATTTTTTTTAAAGGGTACATAATAATTATACAGAATAGTGGGTTTCAGTGAGGCATCTTCATACATGCATATAACATACTTTGCTCAATTTCATTCCCCAGTACCTGCCTTTGCCCTCTTCTCCTTCTGCTCCCAATCTTCTTCCCTCTGCCCTATGGATCTCCCTTCTATTTTCATGAGATCCTTTTGTTCCTTTTTTTTTTTTTTTCACTCTCTAGCTTCCACATATGAGAAAAAGCATATGACCGTTGAGTTTCTGATTCTGGCTTATTTCATTCAGCATGATGTTCTCCAATTCAATCCATTTTCCTATAGATGACATTATTTCATTCTTTTTTTATGGCTGAATAAAACTCCATTGTGTATATATATCACATTTTCTTTGTCCATTCATCTATTAACAGGCACCTAGCCTGGTTCCTTAACTTGCCTATCATGAATTGTATGGTTGAGAACATTGGTATGCATGTATTGCTCTAGAATGCTGACTTTAGTTCACTTAAGTAAATTCTAAGGAGTGGTATAGCAAAGTCATATGGTGGATACATTCCTAGTCTTTTGAGGAGCCTCCATACTGCTTTCCATAGTGGCTATAGTAAATTACGTTCGTAACAACAGCATACGAGAGTCTCTCCCTCCCTACCATCCTTGCCAACATTTATTATTATTCATATTCTTGATGGCTGCCATTGTACCTGGAGTGAGAAGAAATCTCAGTGTGGTTTTGACTTGCATTTCCCTGATGGCTAGAGATGTCAAACATTTTCTTCATATAATTGTTGGCCATTTGTACTTCTTTTGAAAGGTCTCTGTTTGGTTCACTTGACCATTTATTGAATGAATTATTTACCTAACAGTCCCAGGCCCAGAGCCCAGGAGCTGGGGATGGAAAATGGTGTTGAGTTTTTACTGAGCAGGCAGATTTCTCACAAGGGTTAGGAACTATAAGAAGATCAAGAGCAGCCGAGGACTGCCAAAAGGACATTGAGAGGGTGAGCTGTACTGTTTGTCTTTCGGGGTGACTGTGATGGTGATACGAAAAGGGCTGCAAGCTCTGTATTGCAATGTCACTAGGGTGACATCAGTCTGCTTGGGAATATACCTTAGTAGATTCTGTTCTTTTTCATTGTCATAAATGCTATAGATTGCGATATGATCCCAGACCCCACCTTCTTCCCCCATGTGTCCTTGTTCTCCCAGCCTACCCATTCTTTAGGTCAGTTGGAGAAGAAGATTCAGGAGGAGAGATAAAGTATCAGATCACTAAGGATAAGTACAGAGCAGTCCTTATCACTTGATTTGTATTAGGAATGCTGCATATGAATTAGGCGATGGCATAAGTTATTTCAGCCTGGTGAGTTCTGTCTGTCCTATAAAGACTTTATGTTTCTGTCACCTCTTTCATGAGATTGAAAACTCAAATATCCATTTTACAAAAGAAAGCATTGCTCAAGCAGCCCCACATCAGGATCTGTTCTGTGAAAAAGAGTGTGGCCCCATCTAACACTGACCCAATCTCTATCTAGCCCCTGGGATTTGGCAACCTTGTTTTCAAATGACTCTGGTCTTGGCAAGCATCTCCACTCCAAGTTTCAGTATTCAGCAAATATAGGCATCCCCAGGGCACCAAGAGACTTGGCCACCCTTTTGGGTTTGGGGGCTACTCTTGGAATTTAAATACCTGTCACATTTCTTCCTTTGACTATTATGTAGAAGATTTTCTGCTTTTTCTCTTTTACTTCAATTTTCCTATTGAAGACTCCCAAAGAAAGCCATGGAAGTAAAGGAGGAAAAAAAAATTTTTTTTGAGAAGATCATGATTTGACAATATAGTAAAGTAATTCAATCTGGAATGGACTGAAGTTTATTATTTATATTAACCATGATGAGAGGGGAAATGTTGACTGAGCAAATTCAGCTTATAGGCAATGATTTTTCAACCCATCGCAGGGCCATCCAATGCAATAAAGAAAGTGCTTATCTTAAATGCATCATATGACAGATCGTTTTGGAATTAATAAGAAAGATCACTCAAAGCTAGCTTAAACAATAAAGGTAGTATCCATTTATGAGACTAAAAAAGTGTAGTGGTGGCCTCAGATGAAGTGTGATGGAGCTAGGCATTGCTACTGAGAATCCTGGTTTCTTTCTGTCTGTTTGCTTTGCTCTCAAATGGTGTGAACTTTATTCTAAGGTTGTCTCCCCTTGTACCCTTAATATGGCTTTCAATAAGTCACAAGGCCATATGCATCCTTGTTCCTGGCTCTCCTTGAAAGAGTCTGCCATTGTGCTTACTGCATCAGCTCAGCATTCTTATCAGATGTCACCTCTGGAGTCAAATAGAATCCTAAATGAAATTGAGGGCTCACTAAAAGGTCTCCCTGCAGTCAATCAGCATACCTGGTTTGTTAGGACTCCAGTTTGTAAACTATTAGTTTTTTATTTCAAGTTAGTATGCCTATTTTAAACTTACAAATGAGTATAAAAAAATGCAATGCTTGTTTTTCTTTTGTTTAAGCTGTGCTAGGTTGTTTTTCTTTCCACATCACTGTACCTGAGGGCTTCCTTCCACCTGTGGCCATCTGTGAATCTTAGACTCTCAGTTGTAGTGGTTTTGCCAGTCAGTGCTGCTTGTTCATTGATGACTGAGGGTGAATTGCTGAACCAATGTGCTGCAGGTTTCTTAATGGAACTTCCCCTCTTTATCGGGTGGTTTTGAATGTTTCCTGGGATGATGTATCTGTCAGAAGAAGCCCATTGATGGATATGTGGTTTCTGATCTCTACTCTGATAGTCAGAGGCAGTAATAAAGGGTGGCCAAGTTTCTTGGTGCCCTAGGGATGTCTATATTTGCTGTATACTAAGATTTGGAATGGTGATGCTTGCCAAGACCTGAGTCATTTGAAAACATGGTTGCCAAATCCCAGGGGCTAGATAGAGATTGGAGATGAAATAGTGGGGAAATCAAGAAAGCCAGTAAAGGAAGAGTAATAACATCAATCAAGTGGAAGCAGCCAGACTCCTGTGCTGCTGCAGCTCCAGAGCACCTGAGATTAGGCTGATTCAGCTTCAGGAGAAGAGCAAGTGACCTCAAACACACAGCTCCAGCAATTCTTATGGCATCATCATTGCTGCACTTCGGGGATTAACCTCCAAGGCCCTGCCTACTCTAGTTCTGAATCACTTAGTTGCTGATAAAAATCAAGTGTAATATTTATTTCTAGAAAGATTTGTTTTCTTTGAGGCTGCAAAGGTACCTGGTGGATTCAAGCAACACGTATACAGTTGTCTCTGTCTAGACTGTTCTGAACAAATTTCCTTACCTAGATAAGTTATCTTCGATAGTCTCATAGAAATAGTAGTCATCTCTGATGTGCACTTGGTGCATGCCCAACTCTGGCTCCTATAAACGCTGACCTTATTCTCCTAACAGCCTGGGTGATGAGGCGACCTACAGAGGATTAGGCACTTGTCCAAGGTTGCACAGCTGAGAAGAGACCAAGCTGGGATTTGAACCCAGCTTGTCTGGCTCCAGACCTGTTGACTACCATACCACACTACCTCCTAGTGTTTGATGTTGGTTAATTTAAAAAAGAAAAAAAAAAAAGGAATGCTTGATCTAAAGTGTAAAGCTTATCTTATAATTTTTTATCAGCACATTTTAGTGGTGAAAAACCACCATGTGTGGCTGGGTTCTCCTGACCAGAAAAAGAAAAGTATAGTAGGAAGCCCTCATTCTTGCAAGAGGCAGTCATTTGAGACTTATTTTTAATTATACTTACTGAGCCTGTTTCAGCAGATGAACTCTGAGTGAAATGGTAGGGAACCCAGAAGGCAGGGAGAACATAAACCCATCCTCATATGACTCTTCTGGGTTATTAATAGAACATAAAACAGAAGAGTCTAAACTTTCCCAGCAGATACATTAGAGGGTAATTAGCTGCAGTGGAAAATGATTCTTTTTGTCGAACAGCTCATCCTTGATTTCTTGATCCTGAGCATCTGTAGGGTATTTAAGATGTGATTTGATATAGGCGTGTTTAAGCTGTACTAGGTCGAAGTCAGAAATGTGGCTCAAGAGTAGGAGTCTGCATCGATCTTGGTTTACAGTGCATGTGGAGGATGGAGTGATGGTGTGGCAGATCTGTCTCTTCCCTTTTGATGACCCGTCTTCACCCAGGTCACAGTAAAGCAACTCTCTGGCTTTCACATTGAGCATCACTCCACCGCCTGATTGGATATGAAAGCCAAGCACCGTCATGGGTGAATATGAGCATGTAGTATGGAGATTTTAAAAAAAATGGAAACTCATTCCAGGATTTATCCAACATCAAAGCTGAATTTGACTTGATGGCTCCCACAGAGCAAGTGGGCTTTTAAGAAGTCCTAACTTTCCACAAAACATGAAGCACTCTGACGTAAGTTGGAAGTCTTTGTATGCACAGTTTTGGGGTGAACAAAATGGCCTGGGAAGGAAGCAAACCTTGAAGGGCAATAAGGTTTGGACTGACAGAGCAAGAAGGAAAGATTGTGAGACCTGGGTCCAAAGCACAGCCATGGGGGACAGTGGGAAGCTGTGGGGATAGCTAGCAAGGGCGGGCATTCTTCCAGAAGCAGCCAAAGGACAGTGTCTAGCCAGAGGCAGCAGTTGTCTGGGTGCAGCAGACCAGTTGACTGTGCCCTTCTAGAGCAGAGAGGTGTTCTGGAAAACTCTCTCAATAGATATGAGGCAGTTTACATTACAAAGCAGACAATCATCTGTAGTTTACCCTGTGGCAATTTCAGGTGTGGTAACCAGGCCACACTTGCCAAATCCACCAGTGACTTCTTGGAGTTGGAATTGGTGCCTGTAGGGGACTGTACAGCCAGGAGCTCCTGGAGGATGTGGCCAGTACTGCCCTGGGAGCTGACAGCCTCATTCAGAGAATCAGGTTTGTTCTTCAGTTGTTATACCAGTTGAACTGTTGGCACTTACTTAGCTGCTTTAATTAAGTGTTGTGTAAACCATATAAATGCAGAAGGCAGATTATCTTTTTGTGAAGTGTTGGTTTAAGTTTTGGGAAGATTCAATAAAGGTCAGCCACTGAAAAGGGTTGGGGTATCCCACAATAAAAAAAAAAAAAAGATGGGAAGGAGAGCAGTCATGAAAAGCTCCAAGGATCCACATCAGACTGTTTTGCAAGAGTCAAACTTCTCTGTCAGCTTGGAAAAGAGCAACAGTAAACTGTAGCCAGGGCTTTCTGTGTACAGTGTAGATTTTGCAAGAAAGAAAACACAGAACTGCATTGGCTGTCAGGGCAGGAGAGAATGAGGGGAGACATCAGACCACACAGTCTTAACCAGTTTGTTGCTGTTAGTTATTTATCGTTCGACAGATGTGTCTGTGATGTGCCTCCAGCTTTTCTCAACTCTTGTCACTGTCATTGCTTTTTTTCCCCATTTTGTTCTGATATCCTCAGATCCAGAATACAAGTGCTAGATGTAGGAGTCAGTACAGATGTTTCTACTCAGAAAGTGATTCGAAGTGTAAAGACCTTCATTTAGGATGGGTCCCCTGGCCTGTGATTTGTTATTAAATCCATGACTTAAGTTGTGGTTCCTATCATGACAACAAGGATATTGATGGGATGATTTGGTTTTTTTGTTCTTATTTTGTGGGCTGTCCCCCCCCCACCCCACGTACACATACCATCGAATCTAAGCCTTTTTAATAATCACTGGTGGTTAAGTAGATTTTAAGATTGGCAATAGGAAATCTCTTGAACATTCCTTGGGTGGATGTGTGTAACGTGAGTAAAGCCATCACTGAAAACAAACAATAAATCTTAGCTGGGTGTGCATGACAGGCAAATAGTGCATGGGATAGAGTTAATGCCAACAGAATACTGCTGGCCAGAGATTGCTGACTGCCGGGAGAATATGGCATATTGGAATATTCACATTATTTTGTGATAGGAGAAAAAATATATTTGGATATAAAACAGAAAGAATGATGTTCCCTCCAAAGAAGAAATAGGATGAGCCACTCATGAGTGTCATTTGAGGATGGGAGAATTATCATTTGAGGATGCAGACTGCCCTGTCAGTCACACCCTGCTTGAAGTGACTTCTCAGTTTAAATGATCCCACCTTCCTGAGAAAAAGTTGGAGAAGAGAAGGAAGCCAAGTTTCAGTTGAATGAGACAAGCGGCTGCCTTGGTATTCACTTCCCACTTTCTTTGTGTTCAGAATCAGTGCATTTGACACTGTTCAGATACATCTCAGTTCTTCCATATTTTGGGGTGGAGGTTAAGACTCGGCTCCATCTTGCAATCATCCCCTCAGTTGGCCATCGATTTATGGATTTCAGGAATTACAAAAGTTACGTGATTACTGTCTTATAAAATTGGCTAACCACTCTTTCCATTTCTGACGCTCCATTTTGAAATGGTTTATGTTCTGGACTTTTTCACTGTTATATTCTTAGTAGCACTAAAAGTGGAAGCTTTTCCTGGCAAGTAGATCAGTCTTTTAAACTGCACTATGTTTCAAGATTTTTTTTTTTATTGTTGAAAGTAGACTATGCGCTGCCTAGTACTGAGATCCTAAAACCTTGTTCTTTTCTTCAGCCATGCTACTTCCCACTTAATTTAAGTAAAATCACACCACAGAGGTTAAAAGATACCATGCTCCCTCTTACAACACGATTCCGATTGTGGAAGTATATGCATTTGACTTTTTAGATTGCAGTATTAAATGCTTTGGAATCCTGTCATTAGGCTCATAAGATTTCGTTTTGTTTTGTTGTAAGTTGGCTTCCTAGATAGGTCTTCTCCCAAGGAAGAGAACATGCTAGTCATCTGAGAGGAATAAAATATATATTTTATTACACATGGAAACTTGGTTGTGTGGGTTTTCTCCATCAGTCTCTGACAACTTGATAAAGGTTAAGTCCATCCTGAGGCAACGTCTCCATCAGTGAAGACCAGACCCAAACACTGAAGTGAATTCACCCGAATGGTCCCACTCTTGGGGGCCACTTGGAGGCCACCTTCCTTGATATACCTGGAAGAGTCCTGCCATTTTTCATGCTGTTTGAAACATTGTTACTATTAAATGGTTTGGGTGATCATGACTGATGCTGCCACATAGGGGTAAATAACATTTGAGAGAGTGCAATATCCTGTTCAGATAACTTAGAGACACTGAGCCACATCTCCACTGTATCTAGCAGATGGGTGGAATAGAAAACCTTGAGGCTCTCTCTTTCAAATCCACAGGCTATTTTATCTAACGTGGCTGGAGTAGGATAGAAAAAGAATTACAATAAAACCATCTTTTAAAATACTATTAAAATAAATATGACTGGTTTGAGTGTTGGAAAGCGCTCTGGAAAAGAAAACCTGGTGGTGAACCAAAAAGAAGTCCCTTGGCAGCTGACTCTCCCTCCAGCTGTATTCAGTTATTGAACAGCTGTCAAAGAAAGCAAAGCATTATTTGTCCATTTAGAACAATTTCAGAAAGCTGTTTTTAACCCCCAGTGGTATCTTTCTGCAGCCTTCTAATCTCTGCAAAGGTTTTAAAAGATATAATAACCCATGCTTGTGTCAGGCCTGAGGTTACCACCAGAGCATAATGAGACTCACTGCTCACGTGAAAGGAATTATAACCCTGAAAATTTAGTTCCTGCAGAATTTTGCACTGTGACACATAATCCTATGTAGAGATCTTGGCTCAGAGTCAGCAATAGTAGATACTTCTGCGATTTGTTTCTCAACTACATGATAAATAATGCAAGATAAAAATATAATGCTGTTTGTACTCCTTGCCTAACTAAAGAATTGGAAACAAGTATCAGGTGAAGATCTGTTCTAAACATTGCATCTTATAGAGAGGCCTAGTCTGTGTAGTTTTATGAACTTATAATGATATGAAATGCAGTTGGCGCCATGTTTCTTTTCTGACCTGACGCACAAACCATTTTGATTTTGAAACCTGCTTTTTTTTTTTTTCATTTTCATTAAAGGGTTTTGGTTTCTGACTGGGCATGCTAATATCTGCATATATGCAAATTTTAGTCTTAGAAAAATTCAGTATGTTTGTGTTTTGGCTTTTCTCTTTGGCTAGTTTGCCAAGAAAGATTTTATTTTGGTAGTAGTATAAAAAATTGTAAATCTACTATTTGTGAAATCAGGTCATAGTTGTAAAAGTTTTTTTTTTTTTTTAGTGTGTTTTAGTTGTCTTTTATTTTATCTATTCATTTATATGTGGTGTTGATGATCGAACCCAGGGCCTCACAAATGCCAGGCAAGTGCTCTACCACTGAGCCATACTCAGCCCCATAGTTGTAAAGTTTTTTAAAAATCTCTTTGGTGGCTTCTGAGGCCTAAAGGTAAACTGTGGATTTCTCCTTATTATATATTTATGAGAAGCAGTTTTGAGAGATGTCCTCTTAGGGGTAAGAGAACAGATAGCCCATTTGAGGATAAAATGTGTTTCTTAAGACCCAGTGGGCATAGATATGAGTTTACTTCAGTAAATCACTGCCTGTCTTCCGCTGGAGTTTCAAGTCCAATTGCTCTCAGTTTCCTAACCAGAAATTCTCATTCAAGGAAATCATATGAGTTACTTTAACACTTATCTAAAACATTTAATATATGTGTTTTGAATATTCCAAAGATTGTATATTGCATCATTACTTTTCCCAAGTAGCAAATATAAGGAAATTCTTTTACATGGGAAACTTCTTGAGTCAGACAACAAAATAATCAAATGTAAAATAAATCATGAGAATCTGACAGTAAATGCCAGGGTCAAGACAAAATCAGCCCATCTTACATCCCCTTTAAACTCTCTTCAAATGCAGTATTTAGGCACCATTTGATCCAGACAAAATAAAAGTTACCTGAGTTATCTAAAATCTTTCATACTTTTCATAATTAAGTTGGTTTTTTAAATTATTTTTTTCTTAGTTGTCATTGGACACAATACCTTTATTTTATTTGTTTATTTTTATGTTGTGAAGAGGATCAAACCCAGTGCCTTCCACGTGCTAGGTGAGTGATCTGTCACTGAGCCATAACCCCGGCCCGGTTGGTCTGTTTTTATATTTTATATTACAGATGAGTATTTTTACCTGCTGTTCTCATTTCTTTAGTTAAAAGGGCTACAGATGGAGACTTTTACAAAATATGCCTCTTGTGTCTCTTGCATTAAAGGATTGCTTCTGTTTTTGTGGGTTCCCCACGCCCCACTTGGAGAATATCTTCCCATGTGTCAGAATCCCTGTCCATGAGTCATGGTGTGATGGAGGTGGGAAGGGAGGTGGCCTTGTTCTTTTGTGTAGAACAGATGCTTTCTGCTGAAGTGAACAAAGGGTGGGGGCTGTGGCCTCACGCACATAGGCTTATGGTGGAAACAGACATATGCGTTGTGATTATGCAGGTCTCTTCCATCCTTTGCAGAGGTGCTTCCTGCGTATTAGCATTCTTGGTTGTTTTTTGGTCTTCTCCATGTCCTCTTTCAGACTGAAGTGAAGTGGGACACATGTCACACCAGTTATTTTCTCATTCTTCTTGATGTTCTCCTTCCCCTTTGGTCCCATCTGAAGTCTTTAAAGGCCTCTTAGAACTTCAGGTAGGCCTCTGAGTCTTCCTCTTGGGAATGTGTTCAGGGACTAGTGAACATGTGGGCATGGTCAGTATAGATGCAGTTTTTTAAAAAAATGTTTTTGATCTGCACTGGGTGAATCTGCAGGTACAGGACCCATGAATAAGGGGAGTTGACTTTATTTATTTATAAATTATATCAGGTGTGCCTGTATGAACTTTAGTACAAGCAAACTTTTTTTTTTTTTTTTTTTTTTTTTTTTTTTTAGCTATCAAGGTATATAAGTAGTTTTATGCTTCACTTTAGTGACAGCTGGCTCTTTTCTGTGGTATTCAGGTCCCCCGAACTGAGGCAACCCCCACCTCTCTCTGAACAAGACTACCTAGCCCCACCTCTCCTTGGCCTCCAATCTCCCATACACTTTTCTACACTCTCTACCCTTTGCTTGGTTTCACCCTGGGCCCCCTGTTTCCTTGAGTGGGAAAGGCCTGTGCTTCTGTCCTATTCAACTGTCACCATCTTGTAATTGTTCTTCGATTTCCCTCAGGAAAAATCCGTGTAGACAACTCTCCTACTAGACACAGTATCTAGTAGGCAGGAGCAGTGAGGAGCTTAAGTGCTGGTGGGATATTTAGATCCTTTGTTCCCTGGTTGGCTTTAGGACCCAGGGTGGGCAGAGCATCTTTTCTCTTACATTGTACCAAAGAATGTCTAGTTTAGCTGTGGAATAAATATCTAAAAGTAAAATTGCCTATCAAAGCATATATGCATTCGTGAGTTTGATGGTAGATTTTGCCAAATTTCCCTCCAGAGGGTTTATTCTCATTTATATTCCAACCAGGAGCGAAGGTTGAATACCCATTGTCCCACTTAGGCCAACAGTGTATCATCCAATATTTAGATTTTTGCCAGTCAGGTAAGAAACTGGCATAATCAGCTTATACAGATAAACTTTAAAATCTGAAACAAGGGTGCTGTGATCCTTCCTAGACCTTCCCTCTTACTGAAAGTTGGAAAGAAAGTAATTGTGTGGAGGTGGCCACAGTCACTGAAGGCCAATCCTGAAAGAAGCCAGATGCCCTGGCTCACCCAGAGGGCTGCTCTCCTTATAAAAACAGGGCCACACAAAGCCTTTTGTTTAGTAGATACTGACTTTGCTCCGTGGAAGAACATCTGACCACAGATCATGTGAGAAGGAGTGGCCTGGTGAGGGACAAACCATGTGCTGCCTTCCTGGGTTGACACCTAGGCAGCCTGATGGGCTAAACGGAGAATGCCAAGAAATGCCTGTCAGCCAAATCAGGCAAATCTTTATGCATAGAGTGTTCACTCTTAACATATCTATAGTAATTAAAAAGCTGAAAACAATCTACTACAAGTCCAATCTAGGGAATTATTCCTTGATGTTTCTATAAGGTGGGTATTAGGTTACCTTTAACATGAGACTTATTGTCAAGGGACTTTTTTTTTTTTTTTTTTTTTGGAGGAGGAGGGTGGTACTGGTACTAGGGATTTGACCTCAGGGTGCTCTGCCACTGAACTATATCCCTAGCTATTTTATTTTTAATTAAGTTACACTTATTTATTTATTTATTCATTCATTCATTCTTTTAGTACTAGGGATTGAACCTAGGGGGCTGTTTACAACTAAGCTATATCCCTAGTACATTTTTATTTATTTATTTTTTAGATAAGATCTAAGTTACTCAGGGTAAGTTGCTGAGGCTGGCTAGCTAGAACTTGGAATCCTCCTGCCTCAGCCTCCTGAGTAGCTGGGAATACAGGCATGCACCATCACACCTGGCACAAGAGAAAATATTTGTATGATAAACTTATGGTTAAAAAACACACCTTTAATATAACATTCCTCCTATGTAAATAAAAATCACAAATAAAGCCAAAGAGAAACCAAAAAACCCAGAAGAAGTAAACTATGCTGTTAGATTTACTTGCCCCTGGGGAGTAGGTTTATATTTGTGGGATTTTTTTTCTTTCTACTACTTTATGTTTTTCTGTGTTAATGTACTGCCTTACATTGATGACCAGGGGAGAAAAAGGAAAAAGTCTTACCTTCCTCCAGCCCCTCCTTGTTTCAAGGTAAAGGACATTGCTGTTTGCTAAGGCCTGAGCTTGGGATGGAAGTACACCCAGTGAATCTCAGAGAGGGAAGGAAATAGCTGGCATGTGATTAAGATCTGAGCAATCTTGATTAATTAGAACACAGAAAGCATGTGGGGTCAAAGGTTTGAAAAGTCTATACTTGTATATGTATTACGTTGTGTTGGACTACTCTCCATTACTATAACAAGTGTCTGAGATAATCAACTTGTAAAGAGAAAAGGTTTATTTTGGCTTATAGCTTTAGAGGTTTCAGTCTGTGGTCAGTTGGCCCCATATGGTCACCTCATGTCTGGGAAGTAAAAAAGAGGAAAAAAGAGAGACAAGGCTCCTAGAATCCCCATCAATGGCATATAACCAGAGACCTAAAATCCTCCAAATAGGTCCTAGCTCCTAAAGTTTCTACCAACTCCCAGTAGTGCCAAGCTAGGAACCAGCTTTTAACTCATGAGCCTTTGGGAGATGTTTAAGATTCAAACTGTAACATAGGTCCTCTAGAATAAGGGGATAATTTGGCATTAAAAGATAATTTCTCTAGGATGCTGTCCTAGGCATCCTCCACTAAAGAGAAAAATCAGTCACTAGAGAAGGAAGCACAGTCATTTCTTAAAATGATAATGATGTTCATAACATAGCAGCTGACACTTACAGAAGACTAGCTTTGTACTCAGCACAAATCTCAATGTTCTGCACATACTAAACCATATAATTGATGTGCAAAGTACAATGCTTTAAATTCTAATACTGGACCCACTCTGCACATGGAGAAACTAAGGCAAAGAGATTACATAACTTGCCCCAGGCATATACCAGAAGACCTGGGGAGTGTAGGCGGTAATGGGAATGTTCTAAATCTGTGTTTGTTGTGGTAGTTACAGGGGTGCATACGTTTGTCCAAATTCATTGACCTGTATACTTAAGGTGGGTGGACTTTCTCTAAATTATAACTCCATAAAATTGGTTAAGAAATGATTAAAAGGCCTGATGATGACCTGTTCCCTAATTCCACGCTGGAATTGAGAACCGACCCTTTTGATAAGACGAAAGGCAAGGCCAGTCAAAGCTCACCCACCAGTCCCAGAAGAAGCGGCGGGAAATGGAGCTACACAGTGCAGGAGAACCCTCTCCCTGCAGTTGCAGGCCAGGCCAGAGAGGCAAGGGTTACTGGCTTGGGTGCTGCTCCTGGCCTGTATTCTTGGGTTCCTTAGACAAGAGAGAGGAACATTGTGTACTGGATGCTCCCTGACATGTCATCCCCCCCAAACACCCCCTGCCCCAGG
Organism: Urocitellus parryii; assembly: GCF_045843805.1. NCBI lineage: Eukaryota > Metazoa > Chordata > Mammalia > Rodentia > Sciuridae > Urocitellus > Urocitellus parryii. The sequence continues at coordinate 57,941,990 of NC_135539.1, read as the reverse complement.
AATATGGACCACTTTTGGGGCATGTTCCCTGTGTTTGGAGTTGGGATGAAATGCCTTGATCCCTCCCAGGGATGAGGAGGGGTGCCAGGGCCCTTGAACTATTTACTCAGAAATAACTTGATATTCATAGGCAGCTTGCCTCCAAGTTAAGTTGTGCTGTTGGATGGTCAGCCAGATGGATCCTCTTCCTTGTACAGTGAGCATGATTCATGCCCCAGACAAATTACAGTTCCCCCCAACAGGGCCAGCTTTAAAAAGATGTGGCAACAAGCAAACCCACAAAAGTTAAAATCTGCAACTAGGTGGTCAAGAGAGGCCTTTCTAAGGAGATGTCATTTAAGCTCAGGCCCCAAAGAGACCTAAGAACCGGCAAGGCAAAGAGGTGGAGGTTGAACAACAAATGCTGTGAAATGAGTACAACTTGGTTGCTTGAGCTGGATAAAAAGCAGCTTGGAAGGAGCCCAGTGCAGAGGCCCTTGTGCCCAGAGATAAGTGATCCAGACGCTGCATGTACCACTGCTTTGTGGTGTCTGGTATAGCCTGTGAGCCCCTTAAGAATAGGGGTCTTCATTTTTTAAATGTAGCTGACCATCCCTAAATACAGTACCATCCGATATGGGAGCCACTAGCTATATTTGGGCATACAGTTTTTTTGGTGGTTTTGTTGGGTTTTTGATACTAGAATTGAACCCAGAGCACTTAACCACTGAGCCACATCTTGCATCCCCAGCTTTATTTTTGGCTGGCCTTGAACTTGGCTGTCCTCCCACCTCAGCCTCCCAAGTCTGTGGGATCACAGGCATGTGCCACCATGCCCTACTGCAAGATTTAAATTTATATGAATTAAAATGAAATTAACAGCCCAGCTCCTCATTCACCCTGGGCACATGTCAAGGGCTCAACAGCCACCTATAGGCTGGTGGGTGCCATCTTGAACAGTGCAGATAACAGTTTCGTCTCTGCAGAAAGTTCTGTTGGCTGAGTAAAAGAATTTGAAAGCATGTCAAGCAGATTTCTTCTTCTTCTTTTTTTTTTTCCTTTTGTCAGTAATGTCAGGATTGGTGACAATGAGACTAATGTGCATTCAGGCCTGTTTCTGAACCCCTTTCCAGGCTGTATGGTAGGGGTTCATCCTGTTGTACACCACATGACCTAGACTCTTGGCATACTACCCTTCCAGCCCTTCACGTCATCAGGTTTGGGCAGTGGAATACGACTTCTCTGTGATTGATCAAAGAAGCAGTGTCAACAGGAAATATGAGCCAGTGAGAAGGAGAAGACTTCAGGAAAGATAACAGGAGGGGAGGCCAGATTCCATATGGTGTGTTCAGCTATGTGGTCTCAGGAAGTAGGACAGGAGTAATTCCTATTTGCACAGAGTGGAGGTGACGTTCTGCTTTGGCAGGAAATGAATCACCCTTCTTAAAGATCATACAGGCTCACTTTTCTCAGATCACACACTACTGCAAATCCTGAAGTGATTTCCATAATCACACTTTGTTTCTTCCAAATTAAGGATGACAGTGCAAATAGTGAATGGAGTTATGCACCTTGAACCTCTGTTTTTTCTTTACCTTTGGAATGTTTATGTATGCCCCATAATTGCCTTTTGGGTCTCCAACGTACTTTTTTATAAAAGGTTTGGAAATCTGAAAAACTAACAAAAATTAAAATGCACAAATACCCAGTTCTCCTGTACCTTAAAAGTGATCAGTTCCTGTATCAGAGGAAAGACGATCTGTAAAAGTATATTTTACTGATTTAGAGGTTGCCTTGTTCAACTGGCTTCTCAGGAGGGAGGGTGAATGTTAATATCGGGCTCCTGAGGCCAGAGTTAAGATAGTGAGAGAGAGAAATTACAGAGGGGAAAATTTTAAGTCAGGAAAAGGAAAGATTTTCCAATGCTCAGAGCTGTCCAGTCACGGAATAGGCTGGCTGCCCGGGCAGGGCCACATGTGGCAGATGCTTGGGACATTTCAGCCACTAGGGTTGGGATTCTCTTTCCTGGGGCTGTCAGGAGCTCCCTGACAGCTCCAACTTCTGAGTCCTGGGACAGAAAGAAGAGAGAGCATGGAGGAGGGAGTGCTCTTGCTAGCCAGAGCAGGAATTCTAAATGAGTTTCCAGGACAAGAAAAATGTTCTAATCAAGTGTTGTTGGACCCTAGGACTCCTGGATCTGGTCCCTGGACCAGTGCTTTGTTGTTGGCACTTGGGGAGATGCAGAGCTCAGGCCAGAATGGAAATCAGTGGTCTGTTTGCTTCATCAAGAACTTCTTGCTCAAAAGGAAAAAATGAAAACGTGCCTAACTCAGTCCAGTAGTTGATTTACATTCTCATGCCAAATTAAAAACAAAAATTAAAAAAAGAGTCCAGTTTGCACGCAGGCATTTCTGTGAGCCATAATTTGAGCAGCATAGGCCTGAAGTATGGAGGGAGAGGGGGAAGGTCCCTGAAAACATGGAGTCCCAGGCCAAGTCCTCTCCCCGCAACCCCATCCACTGGCTCTCACCAAGTACTTAGCTTTAGCACAGTACTTTATTTTAAAGAAAGGGCATAAAGGCCAAAAAATGTTGGAAACCTCTCCACATAGCAACAGACTTATTTCAAGAGTTCAGCAACAAGGTGGCATTGAGGACTTTGGCATGAGGGTGACATGTCAGAATGGACACCACCTCCATTTTTATCTTTGCTTTGTTTGGAACTGGAAGCACATTTTTCTCTCCTCTCTTACTTCCTTCCTGCCCCACTCTCCAACTTTTATAAGCAGGAAGCTTTTTCTCTTCTTTTCTGGTAAACTCTGATCTGATCAGATTTAAAAGGCAGTGCCTGGGACTTAAACCAGACGCATCTTGGTATACATATTATGTGCATGTACTAATTTGTATCCAAAAATCCCATCATTATTTACAACTATAATGCACCAATAAAAAATGTGGAAAAAAATTAAGAAAGTGTTTTTTAAAAAATCAGACAATGCAAGCTTGACTCTCAACTCTTGTCCTGTGGTAGTTGCTTAGCTTCTCTAAGTTAGTTTCCTTGTCTATAAAAGTGGGGCAAATCTCACATACCTCATGGTAAAAGAAAATGATGAACTCATGTATGTGAATATGCTTCTGTAAGCTGTACAGCAATGCTTACATGGGGATGATGCCCTCAGTTTCCCCCTTGGTCTAACACTAATTTAGTATCATTTTTCTTAGGTTGAGCTGTTATGAAACCCTACTGCGTATGAAAAATGGTTGTAAGAAATGCCCTGTTGTGTGCATGCAAAAGGATAGGACAGAAAATAGCTATGCCCTTGGTGCCCCTGTCCTTCAGTTGGAAAGACAGGGAACCTCCTCCCTTTCCACCCCCTGCAGTGGGGTGGTGCTGTTTACTGGGATGCAGTTGGGGAAAGAAGAGACCTGTGCCTAGATTTCGCCCTAAGCAACCCCACAGACACTTATTTGAAAGGAGCCCCACAGTGTCTGGAGATGAAGCCATATGTACTGCTCATATTGAATGTCAGGAGGGAGATCAGGTCTCTTTAAAGGAGGAAACAAACACATTTGCTTAAGGAAGGCAAAGATCACTTTCACGCAGACTGGAGCCTTCCAAGGCCATTCTCTACTTTGGCAGCAAGTGGGTCAAAAATTATTGAAAGGAACCATGGCTTCAATTTTTTTTCACCTATTTTCTCTCTCCACTGTAATTCATATAAATGTTAAGTGCAAATGGAAATTTTTCAGTAATACATGGGGAATATACTCGTGCTGGCAGAATGCATGTATATGTTCCACCTCATGCTTATAAACTTGCAAAAGTCTGCTCAGCCTTTTTGGACAGAAATGCTTGTGCTCAGTGTGGAAATCAGTGGCTCATGTTTTAAAAGGAAGGCAGTAACCTAATGGGTATTGTTTGGGGGGGCTATGTGAACAGCCTGTGGGTGGGCCTACCAGGCTTGACTGTGTTAAAAGCAGGGATACAGCTCAGAACAGAAGTACACCTGGTGGCTTTCCCTTCCTGCAGCCTTTGGGTCCCTTAGGCCCTGCTGGCATTGACTCTGCCGCACCTTCAGGACTCACTCTCCCTCTCACAGAGAGGGAGAGCTGCCTTCCAGGTACCTGGAGGTAGTAGACAGGGAAGGAGATCTGTAGAGGCTCCATGCTCAAATCCCAGGGATCTTTCTATAAGAAGGTGTATCTGTTTAAAGACCCACCAGTTAGGAAGAGCTTGCAGTGCAGAATTGTGGAACCAGCCTGTTAGGCTGTGGGAATGGGGGTCAGGAGGGCTTCTGCTGCTCTGCACTGATACACCAGGTCTGTCATGGTTCTCTGTACCCACGCTGAGGACTTAGAGTGGGTCTCAAGACCAGACCAGTGTGCAGCCCAGCTCAGTCATTGTTGGGGTGTTTTTAACCTTTTTTGGGAGGGGCAGGGGACCAGGAATTGAACTCAGGAGCACTCGACCACTGAGCCACATCCCCAGCCCTATTTTGTATTTTATTTAGAGACAGGGTCTCACTGGGTTGCTTAGCACCTCACTTTTGCTAAGGCTGGCTTTGAAATCTCCATCCTCTCCTGCCTCAGCCTCTCAAACCACTGGGATTACAGGCATGCGCCATTATGCCCAGCCACTTTAACCCTTTTCAGGGCATCCTTCCCGTTACATTACCTGCTCTGCCTATGTCATGAGATCACCTTAAGATCAGATGAGAGAACCTGTGTGATTGTTGTTTGGAAGTTCTAATGTCCTAGACATATATGTTATTGTTGCTGTTTTTTATTTTTAAAATATTCCTTTAGTAAAGCTAGTCAGTTTTTATCCATTATCTTATATTTGCATACATTTTTACATGGTCATTACAATATTACACTAACCATTTTATATTATAATATTTTTCTTGACTGTGGTTTTGCAATTTAAAAAGTATTGTCGTATTCAGCTTTGGTTTATCAGAATGCTTTAAACTGTTTCATTAAACCAATATATTTTAGATTCTTAAACTTTTTCTCCTGGTTTTGTTATTATAAGTTTTTCCACTAATGTCATGACAAGTCTATCATTTTTTAAAGTGTTTTCTTAAGGATTTTATGGTCTGTTTCATACTCTATATACAAAGATATGAAAAATTGTACTCTATATGTGTAATAAGAATTGTAATGCATTCCGCTGTTGTGGATTTAAAAAAAATAAAATCAATAAAACTAAAAAAAAAGATAAAAATATCTTGTTATATTTTTAGATATGTTCTTTAACCTATATGAATAAATAAAGCTTTTCGGTTCCTTTATAGCTAAAAAAAATTCACATCATATTTCATTTCTGAAAATTTGCTTATTTATTTATTTAGTGGATTTTTATTCAGCCCTTAAGCTAGGGTTCTATAATATAAATATCAGCAATACTCATCCTTTTCCTAATATGCTAATGGAGAACTTGAAACAAATAATAAATTACTACTTTTCAGTTTAATACTAGTTTCTATAAGGTATATGTTATTTTTTTAAATCAATTTTAATGTCTTCTTACTCAACAAATTCCTCCCTCACCAATTGCTTTCCCTCAGTCCACACCCTTAGACATAGCAACAGAAACTGGAAACTGGCCATTCGTTTACATATTTGGTTTTTCAAGTCCAGAAAAAAAAATTTAACCATCAATTGTCATTGGCTAGGTAAGCCTGGTTCTCTTCTGCTGTCAGGCCTGACTGGTCTTGTGACACAGGGACTTGAGAAAATTAGACTGTAAGCAAAACATTAAACCTGTCTCTTCTTCTTTACTTCTAATTGATGATTTACCTAAGCATTAAGAAAAAAATAATTTAATGATCACTGAAAGTTACCTACATTAAAATATTAGCAGTGCTTTACCTGTGTTTTTTCATGAATCATTTGTGTTTCACATTGCAGAAAGGAGAGGCATAGAAAATGTATGCTCCCTTCAAGCCCTAAAGCAAGGCTTTAGAACTTAACAGGATGGGCTCTTCACTTCTGAATATTTTGTTTTCTTTGCAAATTCACAAATTCACAAAGTGACTGTTGAATCTAAGGATTCTCAGGACTAAGAGTACTGTGGTTTTTTTGAGGTAGTCTTTAAATTGTGAATGAATGTTAAGCTTACTAGTATTTCAGTTAATATGTGTATTAAAAAATAAGACAAACTTGGTTTCTGCTTGCTCCTAATTTGTATTTTATTCATGTTTAATTATGTATGACCACTAATTTATTGCTCATACATTACATAGTAATAAGAAATTACATAATAATAAGAAATGCTCTGAGTATAAAGTAGAACCAGGTTTACAGCAAGCAATAGCTACTCTTGTTAAGATTATATTTGTTTTCTTAAAGTTGAAAGATAGCAGTTATATATAGAAACATTGATCAGAATAAACTTTGTCAAGATAACACGTCAGAGTATTCCATATCTCCAAAAACGTTCTACTTTTGAAAATTAAATGTTAGCAGATGTTTGTCTGTTTACAAGACTTTCTCTGGAGACTCTTCCCTAGCATCTGTTGATGTTAATAATAGGTAGCAGTTTCTGCTTCCTGGCATTCCAGTTCATGTCCCTCCTAGGTAAACCCTGCATACTCATTGTGTGCTTGTAAGTAGAACATGAAGTATTGCATGTGGATTGTGGGAATGACAGTCACTGATTTTGAAAGACTAATATGTGGATATGAACAGCTTGAGAGTGACAAAAATGTGTCACTCTCATTTTATTATTTAATATTATTAGTATTTTCATTTAATATTATTAGTATTTTCTAATAATAAAGAGTAAAAAGTCTCCATTTCCCCACATTGTCTCTTTGTTCCTAAGTAAGCACTAAATATTTATTGGTTGTTTAAAAAGGAAACATCACAGTGTGGAAAGAATATTTCACATTTTTATGGTGGTGAATATGAGATTATTCTTCAAGACCCTTCTTGCTTTAAGATGAAATCATTAGCTGGGCACAGTGTTGCACCTGTGTAATCCCAGTGACTCTGGAGGCAGAAGGATCATGGGTTCAAGGCCCACCTAGGCAACTTTGTCAGACCCTGTCTCAAAATAAAAAAGGCTGGGGATGCAGCTCAATCCCCAGGACCAAAAAAAAAAAAAAAAAAAAGAAAGAAAAAAAGCTCAAAATCTTCCCTCTTTAATCCTGTGTACAGCCCACCAGTTCTGCTGGCGAGAACCTGTATGTGTTAGACCAGGGTCATAAGTTCAGCCCCCATATGGCCCACATACATGGCATCCAACACCACCATACAAGCAAGAGGAAAGTTGTAGGGTTTGTGCTGATTCAGAATTTCCTGAAAAACAATTCAAAGTGTGTGTACTCTTCAGGGTAGATTGAAGAGGGATGTTACTCCTGGGCAAGCACGTGGAATCAGGAAATGAGGTCATTTAGACAGTACTCTGTTAATTTCCGCATCCACAAAATGTAATGGCCCAAAGCCCTGAAGAGGGTCCTGAGGCTTACTCCAGAATTACTGAGTGTTTTGAAAGGGCCTGTGGCATGATGGCATTCTTGCTCTAGAAAGCTTCATCCAGCAGGAGTATTAGCCTTGATGGATGTTTGCTGAGTTCAGTTTGGATGAGAAGGTGGATGTGATCTAATGGAGCAGAAGAACTGGAATTCAGAAGTAATCACTGGTCCTCTGGGTTTGAGAGCAGTGTGCTGCTCTGGCCTGGTTTATCTTTGGGGTCATCTTTGAGAATCTTCACCCTGAATCTGATGATCTTGCCAGTCAACTTGAAGAGAGCATCTAATCCTAAAAAAAGCTAAATAAATGACTCCAGATTAGCTGATAATGATGATCAGATGACTGTGACAGTTTTCCTCTGTACAGTTTTAATATTTTAATGTGACATTTTGAAAGAAGAACCAAAAATACCATTCTTATCATAGCCTCAGTAAAACACCTGTATTTGACAATCATAACTTAAAATTTTGTGAATCAAGTTGTTCTGATAAATATGCTTTCAAGCCAGGGTCCAGCCCTGGCAAGAAATATATGTGGATTTTGCTCGGTTTGTCTCAGTTTACATCTTAATGATCAGCTGTTAGATGCTTCCCTGGTGGTAATTTAGATGCACTTTCACTAAGAGCCACTGCCCAGGCTTCTCCCATGTATTGAGAGGGGGCAGAAAGTCCATTTTATGCTTCCTCTTTCTCCTTCCATCCCCCACTTCATGGACGTGTACCTTCAACAGCCATCTCCGAACTATCCCTTTATCGTGGAGTCTCCCTCTATAGTAATCTTTTTTCTTTTCTTTTTTTTTTTTTTGAGAGAGTGAGAGAGGAGAGAGAGAGAGAGAAAGAATTTTTAATATTTATTTTTTAGTTCTCGGCTGACACAACATCTTTGTTGGTATGTGGTGCTGAGGATCGAACCCGGGCCGCACGCATGCCAGGCGAGTGCGCTACCGCTTGAGCCACATCCCCAGCCCCCTCTATAGTAATCTATATATTGCTGTATGATTAATCACTTCTCTCCCTGCTCAAACTTTAGTGGTCCTCTGCTATTCAGTCTGAATTTTCTCAGTGGCTTCCCTGGTACAGAAGTCAGATTCCTTAGGTCTTGTGCCAATTAGGCTTTCATGACAGGACATTTTCTCCTTTCACTGCCTAAATATTTTCTGTGATCTCAAATTTGTTTTTTCATTGTAGCCTAAACTTCTAGAAAGTTCTTCCTTGCAGCAAGTGTAAATATCATCAGTTCTGTGTCAGCACTCTGTAATGGTGTGGCCACAGTCCAGAAAATCTTGAGTCTCCTATTTAAAAAAAAAAAAAATAGAGATTTTATTATTAATCAGGTAAGGGCAGGCTGACAGATCAGAAGATAAACTGCCACTGATATGATGGTGAATATGAGATTTGTTACAGTTACCAGGAGGAAGGGGAAGTCTTTACCCTTCAGGGAAGCACCAGGGTCCATCAGAAGGCAGAGCAAGTAGGGACAATGAGAGCAAGAGTCTTGAGAGAGAGAGAGAGAGAGAGATCGCATACATGCATGTGTATGCATTTCAGGAAGGAATACACAAAGCATGTAAGCAGCCTAGGAAGATTTAGGATTGGCTAGTTTGAATAATTTCATCACCTCTGGGTCATAGCTCCCAGTTGTCTGTTTTCTGGCCCTGGGATAATAAGGGCAGAGGAATAGTGACCTGGAATGTAAGGACTCCCAAAGGAGGTGGTTAGGGGTGTGGGTTCTGGATTTGTTGGTTGCATATAAAAACCATGCTACCTTGAAAATTATTGGGAGGGGCAGTTCTTCCACGGTTTGCAAAGCTCCAAGATGTCAAAGCATCAAAAATATAGAATAAAGAGACCTCATTAGACACCTACTCACCCTTACAGCCCCACTTCCTTTATAAACTGCTGTGCAACCTTGCATGAGACTTGAGTGCCTTATCTGTAAAATGATGGGTTGAGTTATAGCACAGCCAAGGGCCCACTGTTTCTTTCCTATGGGGAGGAAGCTTTTGACTCTTCCCACAACTTCTTCCCCATTCCAAGTTCTTTGGTTTATGTGCCAGTGGGAAAGTGCATGGTCAGCCCAGGAACTGACCTCAGTGTCTTGAAGTGGGTGACTCTCTCTGTAGCTCCTGCTTATGGAGAGCTGGTCTGTAGCCAGCCACCCTGGGCTTCACTTTAACCTCTTGCATATGTGGACTATCCTGCCTACGCTTGTATTCCTAAATCCTTTGGCTAATGGATTCTTTTGGGGACTTACTTATTGGCCCTGCAACTTTCATAACTTTGGAGTTCTTGGTCTGAGCCAAATGTTTATTAAGTGTAGAATATACATCTTTGGCCCATTTGACAGGTAACATTTAATGATGCCTTTGTAAAGGAGAACTAAAAATAGCATTGATTTCCCAGTATTAGACAAAATATGGCAGACCTTCTGTGCTGCCACTTGGAAAAATAAATCTCTGTTTTATGTGGTCGAATTAGTAATTGAGGTGGCCGTGAAAGGGTGTGTAGAACTCTTTGTTTTCCAAAGCAAGAGAAGAAAATTAAAACTCCTTGTTGATACTGCTGCCAGGACGTGGGCTGTAAAGGGTAAAAGTGAAAGGTTAATCCATTTGGCACAAAGTAAGAACCATTCTATAAACTTAAACTATGTGAAAATTATTGTGTGTTGATATACATTATGGAAAAAAGAATAATTAGAAACAGTACTTTGCTGTTCATAATAGTCAAATACCACACCCACCAGATGAAGCAGGAAATTTCAGGAGTATTGTGAAAAGTTTTGCATTTCTTAGAAAACTCCAATAAATTGGATTTCATAAATATTGGTGTTAATAAGGACATTTTAAGGTTTTATAATTTATTGGTGTGAGTATAGCTGACAGTGCTGTTCCATTAATACAGAATTTATTCAAACAAATATATAAAGCAGAAATGGTACTTAACCAAACAAATGTACAATATCTGAAATGAATAGCCACTGGCACCCTAATTAGCATGTCATTTTAATTCTGCTCCTAATTACTGCTTGTGATGACCCAAATGTGGCTTTGCAACTCAGAACTTTAAAGGGAACTAAAATGATCAGTGCTTAAAAACAAACAAAACACACACAAATGCTGGGAATAAAAATCCTCAGGTTCTCCTTTTCCCTCTTGTCCTTTGGATAAGGCTGGACCCATATGGAACATTCTAGAACAACATGTTCAGCTAGTGAAGCAGAGTGACTGGTAGGTAGGAGTAAGTATGGCTTGAGGAATGTAAGTGGTTAGAATTTGCCAAGAGAAAAGGACAACTTTGACCATCCTTGACAGAAATTTATTTAAGAATGTGAAAATCCACAGGTGAAAAGAACCTTCGTAAACCAAAAGATATGCCAGCCTTTGTGGTACATGCCTGTAATCCCAGCAGCTCAGGAGGCTGAGACCTGAGGATCCAGAGTTCAAAGCCAGCCTCAGCAACATGAGGCACTAAGCAACTCGGTGAGACCCTGTCTCTAAATAAAAATACAAAATAGGGCTGGGGATGTAGCTCAGTGGTTTAGTGCCCCTAAGTACAATCCCCGGTACCCGTCCCCCCAAAAAACACATAAATAAATAAAACCAAAAGACATTCACAAACTTGGAACTATCTTGTCAGTTTTTCCCCTGGCTCCCCAACCCCTCCTCCTAGACCCCTAGCCCACCTCTTTCCTGCTCTGCCTTCCTAATTCCTGGAATTCCTTGGGTTCCTAAAGTGACTGATAAGAACTGGTTGGAGCCTGAGATTCTCCCATTCTTGGAAGCTAATACATCAGCCTGGCACAGTTTTATAGATGCTAGTAGAAGACATGGTACTCCTGGGTCAGAAATAAAGGCCATTTATTACTCACAACAGCAGTAGTAGCAGCCAAAGTATCCAACCTTCTTGTATCAGTTCCCTGAGCCCTAATTCCTATAAGGACAACACAAAGAGAGCCATGTGATAACCGCACACTGTGGTGTAGGAGAGAAACCCTGAGCCGTGGGATCCCAAATCTCTTCTAATGTGCAGGAAGCATGCCTGTCCTTTGCTGTACAGGGAGATACTAGTTCTCTCTTCTGTGGCTATTCACTAAATAAACATCCTTGAAAAGATAGTGCAGAACATTAGGGCAGTCATAAGTTACTTTGGTCCCAAGGTATGCAGAAGTACTGGGGACTCATGGAGAATTCTCCGAACAATGGCCTCTGCTGTTTCTCCAGTGCTGTCTTTGATCAATAAGAGAGAGAAATAAGAATTTCACAAACGGCAGCCAAGTATGGTTAATTCCATCCATGAACTTGTTCAGAAGGTCTTCTGTAATCTTTCTATAGATAAACTTGGTCATCCTCATTTAAGAGTCGCATGTTTGGAAATAATGAGCTAACTATTTTTAAATAGCTAACAGGGGTTGGAGATGGAGCTCAGTGGTAGAGTGCTTACCTGGCATGCCTGAGGCCCCGGGTTCAATCCCCAGCATAAATAAATAGGCTAACAGTTACTAAGCCCTCTCTGTGTTCTGCACCACTGAAGAGTATGTTGTATGACCTCACTGTACCTCTAGGAGGTTCTTATGGGCAGGGGCAGAACCCCCATTTCTTATGATAAGAAAGCTGCTTCACAGCATTCGGCTATCGGTAGCAGACATTCAGACACAGAATGTCAGGGTCCCAAGCCAGTGCCAAGGTAAACTGTTTCTCCCTTTTCCATTTTCTTTCATTGAGAAGCTTTTGGGGGGTGGTGATGATGTTAAGAGTGGTTTTGAGATTTTGTTTCAACAAGTAAAATCAGTGGAATGCTTGCAAGTAGATAAGATCAAGAACACACAAATGGATACCTTATAAAACAGCATCATATTAATCCTACAATCTTTTCAAGGGAAATGGTGTTCCTGTTTTATTGATGAAGAAATGGTAGCTCAAGGAGGTGGTGAACTTTATTGAAGACATACAACTGACTAAATCAGGAGCCTGGGATCCAGGGACATCCTATGTGGCCATAAAGCTCTCCCAGTTGTCAGTAATGTTCATAGATGGACCCTGAAGTGCCCTAAAATAGCTCAGCTTCATCTGAAACAGAAAAGAACATTTTAATAATAGGTTCACTGTAGCTTGTTAAATAATTCAATTTCTTTGAAAGGCTGAGCACATATGTGTAATCTAATCACTGCATTGACTAAACTTCAGTTGCTCTGAGGGTCTTTATCTTGCTTTCATAATATTTCAAGTGCTGTGGAGCTTCACACACTTGGGCCATTCATGGCCTTCCAGCAGCCTCTCCAGCTTGCCTTCTTTGCCCCTCTTCTTCTTTTTTTTTTTTTAATTTTAAAAATAATGAGTCAGGGGGCTGGGGCTGGGGCTGAGGCTCAGTGGTAGAGCACTTGCCTCACACATGTGAGGCACTAGGTTCGATAATAATCATCATCATTTTCATCAACAAATCTCAAGGCTTCCTTATTCAAAATAAATACTATGTAATTTTGCTCTTGTCCTAGTCCTAAACCAAAAAAAAAAAAAGGTTATAAACGCATATCGGCAGATATAGGTAGATCTGGAAACACACACAGACAAATGTAATTTTCCCCCAGCAGGTTGCCTTGGCAACCATTCCACTAGCATCTTCTGGCAGACATTTGAAGCTTGGCTAAGGTGTGCATGCTAATTGTATAGACATGCTTAATATTGTCCATTAACATAGCAGTTCCTAGATTCTTCCAAATCCTCATAAGGGGACTTTGTGCCATCGTGAACATTTTAAATATCAGCAAGACGGGAGCCTTTTAAAGTGATTTCTTGTAGTGATTTCCTTATAAATACTCTAGTTGCCACCATGTTGCACTGTCAAAATTCTCTTGTTCAGTAGCACAGGGTACCATGTAAAGCTTAGCAAACACATTTACTATATTTACATGTCCATGTTATTGTCATTATGTATTTTACCAAATCTGACAAGAATGAGGAATTCTTTGGTTTATGGATATGTATTCACTTTAATTGGAGAAATTTATAAAAGTTGAAACTGTGGTTTTTAAAATGCTTCTAGCTATATTTAGCATCATTTTGGCTTTCGGTAACTGCTTCAATTCTTATTCATTTTGAACAGTCACATTCTTTTATTTTAAAAGTTCCCACCAAGGTAAGTAATTATATTTTAGTATAGTGCTTTACAGCTATATCTAAGTGATTTCAGGTACCACATATAGAAGATTAGGATTATGTCAGTTTAGCCTGTTGTCCAGTATATATTTATTAGATGAGATCATAGGAACATTCTGTCATTAATTTTGCTTGTGAACACTTGGTTGTACATGTAACTTGTATATACTTAACTTGTACAGTTAAATCTTAGTAAGTCCAGCCACAGTTTTCACATTATCCCAGGATGTTTACCTAAATAACCCTTTGACTGGTTGCAAGAATGTAGCTACTTTATATTTGCTTTTATAGCATAACATGCATATGGAACCAGCCCCAGAAAACCTCATTTTGTGGCAAGTACAACAATAGAGTTTGAACTTCTGCTGTTGAACTGGTTTCAGTGATCCTTTGCCAGAAAGTTCATATTTTCTCTTTCCATTATACAGTGTTTAAAATGAGGAAAGCAGGTGCCCCATCTCTTGAAAAAAAAAAAAACTGTGTATGTGTGTGATGATGATGATGATTAATTGCTTCTATGAATGTTTATTGTGTGTTTCGACATTCTTGGTAACTTGGTGATTGTTAGTTAGAAAGTGTTCATGGGATGATCATCAGTTTTATTCTCTTACAAATTTCTCATGGGAGGGGAGGGATCTGCTCGATCACTAAATGATTACTCCAAGGTATCCTTGTGTCCCTGCCAGGACAGAATTTTATGCACCAGAGGGACAGAGTAGGAGGTTGAGGTGACAGTATGTTGTTGCACAGCCTGTGAAGACTATGATGGTGAAAAAAGATTCTAAGCACATGTCAGTAGCAGGCTATTGGCTGCCTGCATAGTTCTCTCTTCCCGGCTGAAGCTGTAACTGTTGAGTCTGCCACATGGCTTTTCACCAGGCTGGGAGTGCAAGTCAGCTGCCAGAGATGGGAGAATACCCAAAGGCACAAAACAGCTCTCTTGTTCCTGGAGGCTGCTGCAGCAAAGTCAGCTCCCACAGGATTTTCAAATGAGTAGAAAATCAAATGGGTGTTTCAGAGATTGCAGTCCTTCTCTGAAAATTAGGAAACACATTGAAAAGGAAACCTTAGCAGTGATGGGGATTTGGTAAGGAACGTTGTGACACCAGATCAATAGAGAAGTTTAGGGCAGCTCATGGAATCAAAAGCAAAGGTGTCTACATGGAAGACAGCTGTACAGGGGTAACCAGGGAGCTAGGAGAGTTCCTGTGCCCAGCAAATATGTCCATCTGAGGTGATTCTGACTTGTCCTTTCTCTTCTGGATGACAGAACAGGAGTCTTCATCTTTGCAGAAGATCATCTTACTTTTAGAATTAAACACACTCTGGGTATAGTGACACAGACCTATAATCTCAGCGACTTGGGAGGCTAATGCAGGAAGATTGCAAGTTCAAGCCTAGCCAGGGCAACTTAGCAAGACCCTGTCTCAAAATAAAAGGATTAAAAGGATTGGTGATGTAGCTTAATGGTAGAGCACCCAGTTCCACACACACATACACACACAAAAAAAGAAGAATATTAAACACCTGTAAGGATGCTTTTGTGGTGCTAGGAATTGACTATAAAGGAGTCCTAGGGTGTACATGTTGTAGCAGATTTTTTTTAGCTATGTTACACATTATATACTAGTAAATAATACATTGATATAATAAGCATATAACATGACCTGCCTTATAATGTTATATGGCAAATAATTTATAGGATTAAAAAACATGAAATTTGCTTGGAGAATACGATTCACAAAAGTTTGAAAAATTTTAAATTTCAACTTTAAAAATAAAATTGAATAGCATAAAGCATATGTACTACATGAGACTGGAGAAAATTAATTCCGGAAGTGCTCTAGTGAAACAATGTGCATCCCAATTTTATGTGATGACAAAGTAGAACCAACCTTGTATGTTTGTAAGAGAAATAAAAAATAAAAAAAGTGGATAGAAAGCTGCCTCTTCACAGGTTACCATCTTAGAATTGGGCTTTAGTCGCTGTATAAAGACATGGGAATTCCATGAACATTCTGCTGTTGTAAATGTCTACAAACATGGAGAGAATCTCTTAGAGCAAAGGTCTGTAACATTTTATAAAACAGCCTCTTGTTTTGAAAATGTTTTTAAGTGATCAAATGATCTTTTATTGTTTCATTTAAGAGATGAAAAGCCATTGTAGCTCCCTTAAATTGGGGTTAAATATAGCTAATGATTGTGCTGGAGGCTAAGTATACTGACTTTCTTTCCAGCCACTGCCCTGATATCAGGCATCCCCCAAAGCTCCGGGCAACTTAATATCAGAGACCTCCTTGCTCTGCCTGAGGGAAATAAACTCTCTGTCAGGACATTATGACCAACCCAGAAAATCCTGGGTTCCTCATGAAGGTGGGTTGCTGTGGAAACCAAAGGAAAGGAAAAATTAAAATCCCACAATAAAGGCCAATTTGAGGAAAATATAAAAGGGAACACAAAACACTCAGAGGGAGCTAAAAACTTCACGGAACAAATAAACAAACAAACAAAAAAAAAAAAAAACCCCAAAACCAACAACTCAAGTCCACAGACATCTTGCCTTCCCTTCTGAGATAAAAGTCAGAGTTTGTTAGAATAGATGTGAGAATTGAGAAGTATAGGGTACTCAAAAAGCAGGTGAATGTTGTACTTTCAGCTCTGTTCCCAGTAAAAATCGCAAAGGGTTTTATGTTCTGGAATATTCCATGTTAGCACGTGATTTTAAGAAAGACAGAGGGTATTTGTTCTGGAGTTTGGATGAGAAGTTATAAAATGAATGCATTCTGACATTAAAAGTCACGAAAGGTATTCAGCATTATTTGAAGATGAAGAGGGGGAGGAAAAACCAGGCCTCCTTTATTCATGGCCTTTCCATGTCGTCAGGCAGTTTTGTCAAACCCTGACGGAGGGAGTCTTCTATGTATCATAATTCTGTCCTCTTGTCCCTGCAATTATGTTTGTTCTTTACTTGCTACTTAGAGGTCCCTTCTCCTAAGCCAACAATTTGAAACAGTCTTGTTGCATTTAGTTCTAAATCTGTGGCAGTTAAAAAGGAAATGACTAAAAGATAATACTGGACTAAAAGATAATGTTTAGTTTTCTACCCACAAAGCAGATGCTCTTTGTACTACTTAAAATGGACTAGTTTGTACCCACAGAGCCAAACTCCTTGCGATTGCCAAGAGCCAAGGAGCTCTGAATCATGCTAGAGGAAGAATTCCTGAGTGCTTGCTGCTTCCTTCTTGGCTCTGCCACTGACTGATGAAATTTCGAGACCACTCTAGAGGCCATGAGTGAATTCCTGATCATGAAATAATTCACTGAGTATCTGTGTAGCAGGAAAAGGCCTGAGCACCACCCTCGGCAGGTACACCTATAGTGAGCAGGCATGCAGGGAAGAGTCCATAAGGAGTGTTGACCAAGAATGAAGGCTGGGGTCCAAGGAGAGCTGGCAGGTGCAGTTTGAAGAACATGGTCCTCAGCCTTGTGAAATCATGCCAGGATGGCGCTAGAACCGCGAAGAGCAAACAGCACTACCCACATTAGCTGGTGTAAGGAGAAAGGCGTTCATTAACACTTTTAGGTGGCTCAAAGAATCTGGGGGAGGACAGGGCTAGAAGCCAGAACAGTTCCAGAGCCATATGGAGGGACTGTTCACGTGGCACTTTTTCTGTCGGCAAACCAGATACCTAGTCCAAGATCACTTTGGTCAGAAAAACCGCTTGCTTCTTGTCTTCCAAATCAGAATCTAGCACAAAGACGTCAGACTAGCACAGCTAAAATCCATTCCTTCTCCATCTTAGCTACTAAGAAGGCTGGGAACACGGGTTTCTGGAACTCATAGGAACATCCTCAAATGGGAGAAGTCTATTTGAAAAGATGCCCAGTTGTCCACAAGACTTGTCTGCTGTGTCCCCCATCCTTCTGGTCACGGCCTCACTTGTCATGTCTTCCAGGAAGCATTCCCCACCGAACCCTGTAACCCGTAATCAGGGTTAGTATGTGTACAGCTCCTTCTCAGAAAGCCACATCCATACCGTGGAGCATGGTCCTGCCACATCCTTCTGTAAATCTCTGGACTGTCACCCCATCTCAGTGGATACTTCTAAATCTTTGTTCTTTCCTCTTGATTTTGCACACTAATCCCAGATCTCATTAGCCTCCTCTTTTTCACATTGACTAACTTTGTTTCATTCTTTTCCTTTTCTGGTACCCATATGGTCTTCCTTTCTCCCACCAAAAACTGTAAACTCAAAAAAATGGAGCCATATATCATTTTCTTTGTTTCTTTTTTAAATCGCCCACAGCACCTAGTATCATGCTAAGCTTACAATAGTTGATCAGTAAATATTTTCTAAGAAGTACAGTTCATTAGTTATCTGAATCGATTAATGCTTTTCAAAAGTATCTTGGTAGTAACTACTTAAAAAATAGTTAATAAGAAATGAATGAGGGCTGGGGTTATGGCTCAGCGGGAGAGCGCGCGCGCCTAGCATGTGCAAGATGCTGGGTTCGATCCTCAAGCACCACATAAAAAATAAATAAACAAATAAAAATAAAGGTGTTGTGTCCAACTACAATTACTATATATATATATATATATATATATATATATGAAATAAATGAAACAGGGACACTTAGGTTATGTTCCAATAAAATTTTATGGGAAAATGTACATCCACAAGACTGGGATCCTAATTAGAATAAGATATATTCCATGCTTGTGTAAATATAGTAGAATAGACTCTACTGTCATGTATAACTAAAAAGAACAAATAAAAAAACTTCATGGACATTGAAATTCAAATTCAAGATCCTTTTCTTGTGATACAAAATATTAT
Organism: Urocitellus parryii; assembly: GCF_045843805.1. Classification (NCBI taxonomy): domain Eukaryota; kingdom Metazoa; phylum Chordata; class Mammalia; order Rodentia; family Sciuridae; genus Urocitellus; species Urocitellus parryii. The sequence continues at coordinate 57,923,541 of NC_135539.1, read as the reverse complement.
TCTTTTGATTTTTTTTTTTAGTCATTTAACAGTGTAAAAATCATTTTTAGCTTATGGACCATTCAAAAATAAGACATGGGCCACATTTGGCTTGAGGGTTTGGCTGCAGTTGCTCACTCCTGCTACAGGTGATGGGAGGGGGACAACTAAAAAGAGTTCAAGGTCAGCTCAGTATTTTAGCTAGCTCCCTCTGACTTCAGTGGAACTTTAAGGATCAGGTCTGAAGATAGGGGCAATTTTTGTTAGAAAGATTGAGCAGCAGTCTGGATGAAAGATGGTGAGGGCCTGAAATAGAGTAATGTTAGCGTGGATATAGAAGGGCTGTTTCAGGATGTGTATTTTGGAATCAAAATCTGCAGGACTTGGTGACTGATAAGGAGTGAAAGAATGATGTCCCCATTTCAGTGTAGTAACAGCGTCCTACAACTCTCGCTGACCACAAAGAAGCATGGTACATCTTAATGCATGCTTAGGTTTGGGTCCATTTATAGGCTCTTCTTTTTATCTGCAAAAGGAGACTACTGTTAGCCAGTAGTGCCTCTCCTGGTCAGGTTTCTCCTCTGGTTGTCTCTCAGTAGTAGTAGTAATTTTGTTTGCTATTGAATGGATAGTCTCAATGTTACTCTTATTAAAATTATACCCCAGTGATCTGTAAGAATTACCCAACCATTTTGACATTTTCCCCTGTTCTATCTCACCAAAAGAATGTGCTAAGTAATTGCTTCCAAAGTATATAATTACAGAATATAAGCTAGGCTCTCTATATTAGAAGAAATTCAAGTGGTAAAATCTTAGACTGATTAGAGTGAGCTCCCTCTTTCTCTGTTTATTCATGAATCCTTTTTTTGCAAATCTTTGTGGGTTTTGCCTGCTCAGCAAACATTAAAAGGAGATCTGAAACCTAATCCCAATTGTTAGTAAATGTTACATTTACATAAAATTACATAAATCATCAATGAAGCCCTACAGAGCTCTTCCCACTTGCCCTCTTTGAGAGGATTTTTGCCATATGAATATTATGAAAATGAGTTTATGTTGTAATTTAGCATACTATTTGGAGATATGGAAGACCAAGTTCAGTGAGAAACTATGTGTGGTATACCTCCTGCAAGTCTGCATGAAGATACATGGATAAAATTGGAGAACCAAATAAGTGTATAATGTACCCGATTTTCACATTGTTGATTTTATCCTGCACCAACCATGTATTTCCCTTCTGTAGTAGCCAGAGCCCTTTGGGGCTATTTGCCAGCAATGCTGGAAAGAATGGAAGACTATTGTGTTTGTTGTCCAGCGTGTTGAGTGGATAGAACCTGACTCCCAATTATCTGTTGGAGTAAAAAGGAAGGAGTAAAGAAAGCTGTGGATGACAGGCAGTGGCTTTGAAGAAAGTAGGAAATCATTTAAACTAAAAGGGGGACCTCTAAGAAGAAGACATCCCCAGTCACAATGACCACAATTGACCTAGATTGTCTTAGCGTGGCCCACCTTCCAGCTCTTATCTCAGGTATGGAAGAATTGCTATTGCTGTTTCTTGATTCACAACAGCTGTTCTCTTTGCTTCTTCTGTTTCTAGAAGTCACACTGAAGGTGCACATCAGCGACGCCAGTACCCACCAGCCCATCGCAGATGCGCTTATTGAGATCTTTGCCAACCAGGTCTCCATTGCCTCTGGCACATCAGGGACAGATGGTGTCGCTTTTGTCAAGTTCCAGTACAAGCTGGGCAGTCAGTTAATCGTCACCGCCACAAAGCATGCCTATGTGCCAAACTCTGCCCCGTGGAAGCCAATCCGATTACCTGGTAAGGTGTTCTTAATCTTTGTCTAAAACCGACTTCATGGTATTGGCGAATGATGCCGGAGTCAGAACAGAAACCGTTTTGAAGGTGTTAAGTCAGATAGTCAGTAAAACCTGTGTGTTGATTTTCTGCCGACCTTTTGGGGCCCCGTTAGGTGGGGGGAAAATGGGGTCAACGTGTGAAGCTGGCTGCCATGTCACATACACACAGTGGAATCATCTCCCCACCACTTCACTTTGCACCATGACAACTAGTAGGACTAGGTGTGTAACTGGACTTTAGCGCACAATGTCCTCTTCAGCTTCTGGGGCCTCCTTCCTCGGCTGTCACATCAGGGGCCCAGTGCAAGGATGTCCAAAAGTCTTACCCCTTTCCTGTTGGTCACACAGAATGGTGTGTCCACTTCCAGGAGTAAGGATGATGCCTAACACAGCTTCAGCTCAAGATAGGGTAGGTGGGGAGTGGCAGCTACTGGGCCCCTCTGTCCCCTGACCTCAGACTCCACCTGGTACCCAGACCATACTGTATGTTGACACCAAGACCAGTGAGTGTCAAAGCTGGGGCTGAGAGTCACAACAGCACAGGCTTTAGAAACCAACTGATTGGGCTCTGGTCCCCTTTCTGCAGAGGAGCCCTCTAGCTTCCTTTTGCCAGTTCTGTAAATTGAAGCTAAGACCTTGTGGAGTAGTTCTGACTAAAAATTAGTCACCACAGGTAAACTACCCTATAGCACCCAGCACAATAGGTGGTCAGTAAGTGCATAGCATTAAGGGCAGTCCTGGGAAAATTACCCATGTCAGTGTTCAGCTCCATCCTGCAGCATAGCCAGACAAACTCCTTGCAGGGACCCAGCTGCCTTGAGGATGTGTGGCCACACCTAGAAGAGCTTTCTCTGCTTTATAAAGCCCCAGTGTCTACTCAAATTTGTAAAATTTTTTGTATTTCAATTTACTTTTATCGAGTACCTACTATATACCAGACACTGCCCTGGGCACCAGATCTGGAACTCGGCCTAGATAGCTTCAAATGTGGTTATGAAGTCAGCCATAGAAATAATTTCCATCACAAGGGTGTTTTTAATCAGGATTTTCCAGAGAAACAGAACTGATAAGTTATCTAGAGACATGGGGAAAAGGGAACTTACTAGAGAAATTGCTTCACCTGCTGATGGAGGCTAAGAAGTCCCCTCCATTTCAAGCTGGAGAATCAGGGAATCCTGTAAAATGGCTCAGTCCAAGTCCAAAGGCCCCAGAATCAAGGACTCCAGTGGTGTAAGTCTCAGTCTGAGATAAAGGCCCAAGAGCCCAGGGGCCACTGGTATGAGTCCCAAAACCTAAAAGCCAGAGAACCTGGAGTTCTGACCTCCAAGAGCAGGTGAAGAAGGGCATCCCACCTCCAGAGGATAGTGAGCAAGAATTTGTCTTTCCTCCACCTTTTAGTTCTATCTGGGACCCCCCCCCACCTCCATCCCACCACACACACACACACACACACACGCACACACGCATGCGCACACACACACACACACACACACACTAAAGCAGATCTTTCCCAGATCATCTACTCACTGGCCAAGATGACTGAGTCTAATTATTGTAACCAAATGCCAAACCACCTGGATTTTCCTTTAGCAGAAGAGGATATATGTGCTCAGTGTCTATAGAAGCTTTTAGAATAAATAATGCAATGATTGAAAATAATTAATGCTTTCTACCTGTCTTGGCATCCCTTAATCCAGTCAAGTTGACAATCAAAGTCAACCATCATGCAGGGTCAATACTCAGATAAATTTATATAGAGACACTCATATGGGATGCCAGGGGAAGAGACTTAACCAGTGCTGGGGGGAATGAACAGGGTTTCCTGGAGGAGACCGTAGGGGTACCGAGCCTTGAGGTTAATAGATACCAGCATCAAAAGATGTTGGTAGAAACAGAGAGACAGGACTCAGCCATTCAATGTGGGAGGCTGTCTTGGGAATCTGTATTTTTACAAGCAGCCTTATCACTGCCACCACCAGATACTTCATGTATAAAAAATGTTCACTAAGGTTTGAGATCCCTACTCTATGAGTTATGGAAAGTGGATTTGATGTTAATACAATTGAAGGGGATCATGTAGGAAAAATTTAAGAGAAAAAGGGACAGACCTGAGAAATACTGAACAGGCAGCATTCTTGAAAGTCCTTGGAGAATGGATGAGAAAGAGGTAAGGTAGAAGAGCAAATAGAAAAAATTAGAGTTGAACCTCAGATTTCTGGCTGGTGAAACTGGACAGAGCCTGCAAGGGGAGGCAATAGGCTTGAAAGACCACACCAGGTTCCCCCAAGCTCCGGGTGCAAGCAGAGGTGGATGGAGACCCTAAAGGAGATCAGGGAGACAGGAGGAGAGGGACAGGTGTTGGACTGGTGGCTGATGATAAGGTTTAGTGTAATATATATTTGGTTAAATTGCCTCTGGGATACCAAGTGAGCATAACCAGCCTTCAGTTTGAAATATACTGGGGTTCCTAGAGAGAGTCTGGGCTAGAAGTTTAGTTGGAGAATATCAGAAGTGTCAAATGAGAGTCAAAACTATGAGGTGCACCAAATAATGGAGGACTGTGGGCCTGGGATAGAACCCTGAGAGCCTGTAAAAGAGGAAAGGACGCATTTATTAGGTTCCATCTCACAACAAAGAAACACAGTTGACTTCATTATTTTCTATACTGTGAAGTCACTGGAAATAATCTAGGGAAAATTTAAACAGTATCTGCCTGTGTTAGGTGAACAGCCACACGAAGTACAGACAACTGGCATTATTTGTGGAAGTTACAGTCTATAAAGTTGCCTCAAAGATGGAGTTAGCAAATACTGAACCAGTGCTTTGAGGGAAGCACAGGGTAAGTTTGTTCCTGGAGCCTCTGTGCTCACAATGTTGTATTTGCGTTTCTGTTTAAAAATACCTTATTTAATATTTGTTGTTGGCTGGTTAACTCATGCTCATGGCCCACAGCACTGTAGCTGAAGCAAGCTTTTCTATCATGCATATTTTCTCCATAAAGCATATCCCAGCCTTCTCTCACTAAGGAACCCAGACAGCACTTCAGTATTAAGCTTAGAGGCCATTTTCAGTAGTGAAATCACCAATAGAAAGTGGAAAAAAAATGTGAAAAGCTTAGCAGCTAAATAAATGGAGAAAAGAACACTTAGAGATGAGAGCTGAAACAAAATGCAGAGTGTCCAGTGTCTCCACTGGAAATATGTGCATCGGGAAACTCACATCTTTGGCTACTCTTTCCATAGGCATGTAAAACACCAAGAGCATTGATTTTGAAGTGACAAGTAAATTTTAGCAAGTAGGCACATTTGCAGAGATGGAATCCATGAATAATGAAGATCGACTGTGCTCCAATTTTATTAATTTCGACTATGTTAACATAATGATCCTTTGAGAAAAAGAAACCATTTCCATAATGTCCATTTCCTTAAATGAGTCAAATAATGGCAATAGAGTAGTTTAATTGGAAGAATTTTGGATGAGGCATGAAGACACCCAGTACCAAGCCTGCCCACCCCTAGCCAGCCCCACATAGCTTGGGCCTATCAAGAGTTTCTGAGCCTGTGTTTCTCAGTTCTAAAATGAAATTGATTAAACTGGATAATTTCCAAGTACCTCCCCTGGTCTTTGATTATTTTATTCTGCTTGGCTTTTCAACATAATAAAGATACTCTTAACTGAAATGAGACAGGAAGCAACCAAAATTTATATGGGCCTCTTGTAAAAAGCAGAGTAGATTATTGCTTTTGTCACTTTTTTTCTTTTGTAGGTATATCTTAATACTTTTGGTATTTCAGGTAATTGGACAAGGAAGAGAAAAGAGCCGGGAGCCTCTTCTAAAATTAATATGAAAAAATCAAAACTAACAAATGTTTTCTATACTGTGTGTGCGCACAGTGTTTTAGTTTGCATGAGCCTCCTTATGAGATCTTGGAGTGAATTTCTTTTTTCATCCTTAACAATAGTTTCCTAGAGGTTGTGTTGAATTTTTTTTTTCCCTTTCATAGAAACGGGTATAGATTGGGGATTGGAGAGCCTAGCATAGAGAGAGCAGTCTTCTTCACCTTTGGCAAACAGGAAAGCACAAAATTAACTACATAAAAATCTAGTCCATCCACTAAAGACTGTCACTCTGCATCTGAATTGTTTCCTTCTCAACAGCCCTTGCTTCAGCTCAGAGCTATTACAGTGATCCAGGGCTGTTGCAGCAGCCTCTGGCCAGGTTAATCTGCACCCCCTCCCAAAACCACCCACTATGCCATTGAGCACTGCATCTTAAAATGCAAGTGTCTGCTTATATTATATGCCAGCCTAAAATCCTTGGGTGGCAGCAGATGGGAGTAAAGATGACGTGCAGAACCTTCCCCCTGGCCACTGCTCCCTGACCTGCCTCGTGGTTTGGCTGCCCTGGGCAGTTGTCATTCCCTAAAAGAGTCTGGCCTCTCTGTGTTTGTCCAAGCTGCTCTTTGTTTACCATCCCTCACTTGGCAAGCTTGTCTTTTGTCTTGTAAAATCCACCTGGACTGTTTTCTGTTCTTCCTGCCTCTTCCAGGTGGAGTTAGATGTTCCTTTCTCTCAACTTATCAAAAACCAAGGGTCTGTGGGGCTGGGGATATAGCTTAGTTGGTAAAGTGCTTGCCTTGCCTGCACAAGGCCCTGGGTTCTATCCCCAACACCAAATAATCAAGATCTAACTTTTAAAAGGTGGGTGGAGGGTCTGGTTGGGGGCATGGCTCAGTGGTAGAGCACTTGCCTAGCATGTACATAAGTCCCTGAGTTCTATCCCCAGCACCATGAAAAAAAAAAAAAAATCTACTTGATGTGAAGAGGACCTCTGGGCATCAGTCTGAGATGGGTAGAAGTACCATCTACTTGAAACTCCTGGGGCCTCTCTGCCACTTCCCACCCTGGGTGCTCAGTGGGTTTGGGTGCCCAGTCCCTGGCCTCCTGCTCCAGGAAGCCCCTGCCACACTCAGCAGGTTCAGCAGGCTCAGCAGGCTCATTATAAGAAATCATGTTTTTCCTCTTTTGAGAACAGTTTGCCAGAGCAGCTGCCCCATGTACCATGTTTAGGGGAGAAAAGTTTTCAAAACACACTGCAATGGTTGGTCACGTAACTCTTGAAGGATGCCCACGGGTAGTTCAGAGCTCAGGGACCCCCGCGCCAGTCAGACAGAGTTTCCGGGCCTAGAAAATGCTTTAAGGCTCTGGGCGAGCTCTGGGACCGAGCAGCACGTGGAGAGACAGAGTGTGGCACTGCAGCATTTGGAGGTGAACTATTTCCCACAGACATACCCTCCACAGGGGTCCTGTCCTTTCTTCCTGGCCACTAGGTGCCCTGTGCCATTAGACAACAGGGTTAGTGTTAGAGGTTACATAACTAGGATTTTACCATGTTAGGGCTCCTCCCGCTAATGGGACCACCCATGGCCAGGCAGGCAGGCAGAGGCAGGAGCTCCCAAAACCCTTTGCTATAGCAGTTTCTTCTCATTCTTCCTCCCCAACCATGTCTGAACTTTGAACCTCTGAGGTAAATTCTCTTTTCTTTAACTTTTCTGTTCATTTTTATGTTCAAGATGGAATTCATGTGCCATAAAATGCACCAATTGTGCAGCCACCACGTGGCCCCTGGTTCCAGCCTTTTCCACCCCCACCCGGAATCCCATCCCCTGACTTGCTGTTCCCCCACCCCTTCCAGCACCTGGCAACCACTCATTTGCCTTCTGTCTCTTGGATTTGCCTTTCTGGATATGGCATATAAATGGAATCAGTGTGTGGCCCTTTGTGCCTGGCCATGTTTGTGACACTCCCTTTTGCACCTGCAGAGTCCTGGTGAGTCACCCTGACCTTGCACTGCTCCCTAGTGGAGTGCTGGACATGGGGGACAAAGGTGTACCCGTACCCACCTATGCCGATGTCCACGCCAGGGGTGTCCCCTTGCCCCCCAAAGCAGTTCTCCAGCTCACCACTCCCTCTGCTGTGGCTGCCTCCCCGTTCCCAAGTGCCACTGCCCAATGTTGTAGGGAAGAGTCCAGATGGAACTGTCAGAGGACAAAGCACAAACACTAAACCAAAGGGGCTTCCTTTGAAGAAAGCCCCTCTTCCTTTTCTTGCTCCCTGCTTTATGCCACCAAGCCTTCATGTAACGTCTGCACGGGGCCAAGCGATCAGGTCGCCACTGGATTCCAGCTCCTGAAACATGGAATTCATTAAAAATTTAAGGATTCTGGGCTAGGGACATGGCTCAATGACACAGCACTCAAACCAGAGCCTGGGCCCCTGGGTTCCATCCCTAGCACCAAAAACAAACATGCAAACAAAAACACTTCACAAAGCTCAGCCTCACCTATACTTGCCCTGCCAGTACCAAACAGGCAACAGGCAGTGTGTTTTGAACAAAGGGCCTGAGATCACCCCAATTTCTGTGACTTAAACCACCACGTTCCCCATAAAAAAACTCCCCACAGTGACCAGTCCAAAAGTTCCTGGCATGTCCGTACTACTTCCTGTTTTGCGTGATTATAACACACTTTAGTTTTTCTGTTCATCAGTAGACAAACATTTACCTGGTTGTTTCCAGAGTTTGACCTCCAGAGTTCAAAGCCTGGCTCCTTACAATTATCATCTAAGTAAAGAAGGACCTGTTATTTCCTCACCTTTAAACCTATTCCATTACCTGTAAAATGGACATGTTAGTAATAGCGAATAACACTTGAGAGAGGTGTTTCAATATTTAGTAGACAAATGGCCGAAACCAAAGGATTTAGAATAATATCTGCCTGTTATAAGGGCTTGGGAATGTTAATGATTATCATTATTCTATAATGTATGTTTTTTCTTATATCTGTACATTCTACTCATGTATAAGCTTCATGAAATTTGTTGTTGGATGTCCAGGTACTTAAGCAGTAATTTTTAAATGGCATAAGTTCTATCATGTTATAAGATTCCAGGATAGGGGCAAATATTCTTTTACCATGAGGCACACATGATCTAAATACATATTTAAAATTTTTTTCTTAATATTAATGTCTAACGTTATGTATTCTGTGCTTATATAGTGTATGCATTAAGCTTTTAATATATTCTTAGTGCAATGAGGCTGTTAATTTACTAAAAACTTTTAACCAAATTTCTCTTTTGACTATTGTAAGGCAAACAGTTTGTATATAAGAGATTGTAATACTCTTGTGGTATTTTGAAGGGCTTTGACTAATTATCTTGAAAAATCAATATTATCGATGGATTTGACATCAGAAAATTAAAAGAATGCAGAGTACCTAGAAAACTAGAGTGGGCCTTTGTATTTGAATGTCAGAATAAACTCGTGTCCATCTTTGTTCCTGCAGTATTTTCTTCGCTAAGCCTTGGCCTGCTTCCAGAACGATCTGCTACTCTAATGGTCTATGAAGATGTTGTCCAAATAGTATCAGGATTTCAAGGTAGGTTTAATATTTAAAAAGGGAAGCAAGAGTAACTTTGGGGCCGGCTACTCAAATCTCATGAGGGACCCCACATATTTTTGGATGGTCACAGAAATGAATTTATCCACAACTGAGACATAACGTGTTTTGTCCCGGTGAGGTCACAACACATCTAAATTTTGGTTAAACCACCAGTTGAATATAATATTATTTCTGTCAGACCCATCCTTTTAGTGTGTGAAGGGGAAAAGAGAAATGTCCTCCATCTTCTCTCCTCTCCAAAGGAGAGATTGTTAATTTTGTCTGGGTCACAGTCCAGGGCACACCTGGCTGCATTTCCTAGGGGCCTGGTCAATCTCAAAGGCTAATAAGTGTCCGAGTATTGCTTTCTCCTCTCCCTGGTTCCTTGTAGGCCCCACAGAGTCATTGTTAGCCTCTTCTTTTTTCCTCTAGCGCCATCTTTGACACCGGTTCCCTATAGGAGAAAACATGTCATTTCTTCCCTTTCCATCTGTCCTTAGTGAGGTATTTGTGACCAGTGCTTAAATCTGTAGGATCCAGAGTCATGGCCACACTGTATTGCATCATGGCTCTCTGACCTCCTTGTCACCTCTTCACTGTCACCTGCCAGCCTCAAGCATCTCCTCTCAAGACTCTGAGGGGTTTCATGAGGGATTGCAGAGTTCCTGTCATGTGTAGTCTGTAAGCAGTCCTCCTCTCCCCATGTAGGGTTGTGTGTGACCTTTTCTCCCCTTCTCACGTTTCCATGAGTCAAATGCAGTTATAGTGAACCTGAAATAAAGAAGAATCAACTAGACTTCATGCCTCAAGTCTCTCTCTCCCTGGCCCCTCTTTACTAAAGAATAAAAACAGTCTCCTTCCTGAGGACCCACAGGTCTCTAGGATCTGGACTCAACCTCCCTTCTAAGTGTTCTTCTCCCTCATGTGTTCTGTTCCAGCCTGAGTTTCTTTTCCTATTTTATGGGTAGAACATCCCACCTCACCTTCTATCCTGTCTTCAGACCCTCCCTGGACATTAAGGATAGCTTAAATGTCCCATACTCCAGGTATCTCCACTGGAGAGGAGAGTTGTGCCAACTGTCTTGCTTTGCAACCTCATCTGCCAAGGACTTTGGATCATGTGACTCCATCCCTCCAGGCCATGGTGTCTGGATCTGGAGCAGACACCCAGCATAGGGGTAGCCATTCCATAGAGTGGCCAGGGCTTGGGAACTGGCTAAAGTCAGCAGCTCTGGCCTCTCTTCCTTCTGCTCAGACTGAATTAAGACTCCAGGAGAGGTAGGAATTGCATCTTAATGGTTCTGAGGTGCAGGCTGGGTCTGTGCCCTTGCCTGTGAGCTAGTTAGAAGATAACAGAAAAGATGAGTAGGAAGAGGAGGCCATTTGGAAGCAGGTCAGAAGGAGGCAGAGCTGGGGTTAGTGGAGTCTTGTTAATTGCTTTGGAGTGAGAGGAAATCCCACACTACACTCCTTCCTGGTCATCCCAGAGCTGTCCTCAGCCCAGGGCCAGCTGGGACAGCTCCTGCACTTTCAATACCCAACGTGTCCTGTCCTCAGGTGCCCACAAGCCCCACTATCCCTTTTTGTTCCTCAGATCCTTATAAATAACCCACCAGCCAGGGGCTCTGGGTCCTTTAACAACTCCTCCTTGTCTGCCAGGCTTGGTGGCACACTCCTCAACTAAATTTAAAACCCAAAGGGCAACAACTGTGTTTCACCATCTTGGTACCTCCAGGGCCTGGCCCTGTGCCTGCCTTGTGACTGGTACCCAGTGAGTAATTCACTGTTGGAGTAAATAAATACAAAAAGACAGTCAAAAGCCAACTGCTTTTTTGAACCTCCTTATATAGACTGCTTATTCCATGGTCAATATTTTTCTTGGTTGTGAATGCTAAAACAAAATGCACACTCACACACATGCGTACACACACACACACACACACACACACACACACACCACTTGAATAGTTCTTTCTCTCCGAAGCAAGTAGTATGATCAGATAAGTAAACCCAAGAAGGTAAGTCATTTAGGTAGTTTTTGTTAGCAATTAATTTATTCAGTCTATTGTATCTCTGTCTCCTGTTGCTAACCAGAAATTAACTGAGAACCATTTCTTCCTTTTGTAATCTTATTTACATACCAGCTTCTTAAAATTACAGACGTTTTGTTAATTTTTTTAACTTACCCTATTTCATGAGTTTAATAACATTTACTTGTACTATTCCTTGGCCTGGGCAGTATTATAATAATAATGGATAGCTTGCAAGTTGGAAGGAAAGCACTTCCGATCTCCAAAACCAACATATCACTGAATTTATGAAAGATATATTGTTTTTATTCTCAAGCTGGTCCTATGTGGTTGCATTTATTATTTTTTCAGTGGGTTTAGAAAAGGGAAAGAATAAATTCTTGCCTGCTCAGAAATGTGAAGTGCTGTAAGCCCGTTTACTCGAGCGTGTTGCTTGGAGGGTCTGATGTGTCAGACAAGCCTGGGAAAAGGATTGAGGAGTATGATGGCGGATCATTTGAGAAGCTTCACACAGAGCACGTGCTGTGTGAGATGATGCTGCATTGTTTGATGTGACGCTAGAGGAAAAGCTTCAAGAGAATGAAGGCTACTTGGGGAGAGATGGCGACGGGAAGAGAAGGGGAATGGACGCATTGTTCTCCCCAGGCAAACTCTCAACGCTGCAGCTGGGGTTTTGACTTTAAAATGATGACAACCAAATAAGATAGAGAATAAACTCACAGTAATGAGAGTTTTTCTATGAAAATAAAATGACGATCTGCTTTCTTCCTTCTGTGATAGATACTCTGTGATATTTCCATAAAGTCTGTCCTGATTCATCAATAAAACAGTTCTCTCATCAAACTAGGTAGGATTCTGTACATGCCTGCAAACATCCAAGCTACAGTAAATGCATGTTTCCAATGGAATTGGCCTTAGCAGTCATCACTCCTTGCGTTTTAAAAGTAAAGGAAATGGTTGTCTTGTTAGTGTTGGTATTCTTTTATAAAGAAAGCCTGGAACAGTCTTATAACAGTGAAGAGAAAGAGTGGGGTGGGCAACTGAGTAACTGGTCTGTTAGAGGAAATTCCCTCAGCAGAGGCCATACATAAAAATGTGCTCGTTGTTATAAAATGCTGGCAAATTGATTCGTCAGTGAGATGAGAAGAGAATGGAAGATGAGAACACTGAACTGGGGACCAACGTGTAGCTCTGCCTCTCAGAGGCCTGAGTGCCAACCTGGGAGAAATGACACAGAATGTGATGACAGTGAAAAGGAAGATAAGGCAAGATGCCCCAGACTGCTCCTGGCTATTCATCTGTCAACTGGCCAACTGGCACCACCCAGACCAGCAGTCTCCATCCTTGGCCGGGCCTCTTCATTGTGCCCTGCACAGTCCCTTTTCTGTTCCTTAGGACATGTGCCAGAAGCCTCTCCTGCACCCACCTTCATGCCCCATCCCTTAGCAGTGACCTTGCTGATTGTTTCAGAGTGAAAATCAAGGCCTTCGGGGCATAGTGGCTTCAGTCCCCTGCTTTCTGCCCCCTCTCTCACAGGGACCTGCTCATGTTCCTTCCTGCAGTTTGTCTGCCCCACTGTGAGTCCCTTCACATTCCCGCTGGGTCCATTTCTGATCTCCTCCTTCTTTCCAACCTTCCTCCCTTTGTGCAGAATCATCCATTGTTCTCTTCTAGTTCTTTCTCAGCTCTCAAGATTGCTTATGTCTGCCATTTAAAGAGAAGCCCTTCTTATACCTTGGTCAGGTTATAGTCTCCTCAATTTGCTTTCCCTCCCAAACTGGAGAATCTCCCCCTGCTTGTGCATTCCTTCAGGCTCCCTTTTACTTGGTCCCAGGCTATTCTTGAGAAATTTCTCTTGCTGAGTTTAGCTGAGCTGGAATTGCCAGACCCAGCCACCCCCTTCTGATTGACTTCTGCCTGGCTTTAAACCCTCCCTGTTGCATCCTTCTTGACTCTCGTTTCTGTTTCTTTACCATCTCTGCCCATCACTTTGTTCCTTTCTTCTCACCTCCCTCAGAGGTTCTTACTTCCCTGCCTGTCACTTAGTCCAAAAATGATTTTCAACTCGAGCCTCCTCTTCTCTGTCAACTCCCCAGTGTCACTGTCTTTATTTTGTGCTTTATCATTTCTCACTTGAGCCACTTCATAGCAGCCTCAGCATTAGGCTCTCCCTACCCATAGCCATTCCCCACCTGCTATCAGAATTGGGTAAAAACAGATACCATTGTATCTGTTTTTTTGTCTGCCCAGAGGCAGATACAGAAGAAGTCTGGGGCACCTTGCCTTAACTTCCTATTCACTGTCATCACATTCCGGGTCATTTCTCCCAGGATGGCACTCAGACCCACTCAAGTCCAGGTCTTGAGTGGCACACACTGTGCCCTTCACAAGCCTCGTCCTCTGCCTCTGGGTCCCAAGCAGTCTGTGCTTGGTGTGCACACTTCCTTCGCCTCTGGGCATGTGCTGGCCTGTCAGGCATCTCTTCTGTCTCTTCTCATCTGCCTCCTCACATATTCCAGAACTTACGACACTATGATTAATAAGCCATTTCCACATTGGCCTTCTCGACTCTTGAGTCCAGGAACACAGAGGCTTTGTCCTTTACCTCTTTGTATCTCCTGTGTCCTTGACGCACGCAGGAGACTCTCAGCATGTTTGGGGGATCATTGTGAAGATTCTCAGAATATATAGAGAGTGGTTCTCCAATGGGGCATTTAGCAGTGTCTGGGGACATTTTGGATGTCTCATCTTGAGGGCTGCTACTAGCATCTAGTGGGTAGAAGCCCAAAATGCTATTAAATGTGCGACAATGCACAGAACAGCCTGCATCCCAACACAGCATTACCTGGCCCAGAGCATTGGTGATCCTGATCTAGTTGGAATTAGGGCAAAGCATAATTGGAATACAGCAAGTTGCTGAGTATAGCCCATCTTCTCATTCACTTCTGCAAGCATTGCTGAGCATTAGGTATGGTTAGGACATGATGTAGTGCATTCCACAGAACACCTGTCTTTAAAGAAGAGGAGCTGGTGAAGTAATGCTTATCCTGCACCTTATCCTGCTTCTGAGGCACTGTTGGGCACTTTAAATGTGTGTTCTGAACTAACATCACGACAACCACATTAGGAGATGAGTATGATTCATTTCCATTTTAATGATAAAGAGCATGAAGGCCAAAGCTACTCACTGAAAAGGTGGTAGAGGGAGGTCCTAAGCCTGGAGTTAAGTGGCTCTACCACCCATTTTCTTCTCTCATAGTGCCTCTGATTAGGGAGATACACAAATACCCACATAAACATGGCACAAGGCACAGTCATATTTGGACTATCTGTGAGACACAAATGGAGCTTAGAGCTTGGGATGGGGTCAAGAAAGGCTATGGAAAGGGGTGGCATTTGAGAAGCATTTTGTAAACTGTGAGAACAGCAACAGTAGGCAGAAGTCTCAGACATGGAGATGAGCATGAAAATACATATAAATGTAGAACTGTGTGGTCTTTTTGGGGGCCAGATAACTGGAGGCTGATTGGTAATTGAGCATCTATTTTGAGGTAAGCATGGGATAATAGAAAGAGACACAGAAGTTTGAAAAAATTTCTGCCTCTTACAACCAGAATGACTTTGGCCAAGTTGTTTTAATTTCTTTGGGCTTTAGTTTCCTCACCCATAAAGAGAGAGGAGAGTTCCTTATTCACAGAGTTGTTGTAAATATTGTGTGTGTGTATGTGTGTGTGTATGTGTGTTCTTTACGTTTCCCCCCTCCTTCTCTCTCTCTCTCTCTCTCTCTCTGTCTCTCTCTCTCTCTCTCCACACACACACACACACACACACACACAAATAGCATATATATAAAGAGAGATATATAGATTGGTGCTTTAGAATTAAGAATTTATGTTATAATTTACAGTTATATAAGTCATATATCACACATGTATATATATGTATATACATAAATGTGTATGTGTATGTATATAATATATAACTTTATAAATCCTAAAGCACCAATCTGTGCCTCTCACTTGAAGAGGAAGTAGTAGTTTTGGTCTCTAGGACATGATCAGTGTGGTATCTTAGAACAGTCAGTGTGTGAGTAAGTGAAATGATCAGTGTGTATCTTAGAACAGAAATGGGGTAAGACTGAGGCAGGGGGACAGTTAGGAGAATTTCACAATAATTGAGGAAAAGCTAACATAGGGTAACAGAGGGTGGAGGCAGAAAGGGAGGGAAAGATGATGTAAGAAATGTTGACAAAGGCAGATTGTCCAGTCTTGGCACTTGAGTGAATATGAAAGATATTAGAAAAGGAAAATGATGATATTGACTTGGAGTCAAAACTGGATGTTGGGGAGGATGTGGGATCATTAAATGAGAAAGTCCATGATGATTTGGGAATGCAAGATGGGCATCTGGGTAGAAATACCCTAGAAGTAAAGGGAAAATGCAGATGTGGAGGTTAGAAAAGAGTTTGGGGCTGGAGAGGACAGTGATAGTCAAGGTTATAACAATGGAAGGAACTCACTAAAGAGAGAATAGAGAAACGGCAGAGGCAGTGTGAACAGCAGCAGCCCTTTAGGAACCATTTTATCTGGAGGCAGGAAAAAAAGAAAAGTACTTGCAAGGGGAAAAGCAGACTCTGGGGAGAACCAGTGTGCAGGGCCATGAATGCCAGGAAGGAGGGGGTTCGTGGGTGGGGACAGTAAACAGTGTGGACCATTGTGAAGAGGTCAGTGAGGATAAAGACTAAGAAGTGATCATGGGGTTTGTGGATTAGGCAGTCAACATTTCTAGCATATGTTGAGGGTAAAAGCCACATCATTGAAGGCTGGGTAGAAGAAGAGAAGGCAGTTGCTTCTGGGGATAACAGAGTTAGAGTAATGTTTGATTGTGATTTTTCTAGATGGGGAGGAAATGAGTCTAATTGTTGGTGAGGGAAGAAAAGCCTATAGACAAAGAGGTTGTGGACAAAGGCAAGAATTGTTGGTGCAGCCACATCTTACAATAAACAAGCAAGCAACTGTTGGGGTAGGGATTGGGGTTGACCTTGGAGGAGAGAGAAGTGCAGAGAGGAAGTGGAGGACCCAGTGTTTTCAGCAAAGTCAAATCGAAGCATATTGAGGATGAGGATGGAGCCCTAAGTGTGAGAAGAACAGAAGAAATTTCAAACAGATGCTGTGAGGAATGTGAAAGAGGCAAGCGGGGGTGACAGGCAGGCTGGGCCACTCTTCAGCCTCATTCCCGCCCAGTCATGTGAAAATTTAGCAGCTTTAATACATGAAGATAGGCCAGCCATAACCACTCCCCCCACCTACATATACCCATTTGGATATGTTTAGGCCATGGCTTAGAATAACCTGTGCCCTTAGATTCCTCAGATGTCTCTATCACTTCACCAGTCATGGGTTTGGGCTGCAGTCAGCTGGGGGAGCATGCTGGGCCCCTCAGCAGACAGTATCTGTGTCATGGCAGTGACAGTGTGTGTCAGAGCTACTGGGAGCACAATCATTGCAGACCAAGGAAACAGCAGAAGTGAGAGATGAGTATTCAGTAGAATCAAAAGAAAAGATGACCTGGCTAAGAGAATGGAGGAAATGTTGAAAGATACAGATGCCCTCGCAGAGGCTGGTATATTGCAGTGCGTTTATTTTAGGGATGTTACAAGATGTGGATGGTCTGCAACCGGACTGATGGACGTGTGTAGTCATTACCAGTGGAAGTGACCTGAGTGAGAGAGGGCCATTGTGACTTTGGGCACCTGGCTGAGAGGGCTCTGAACCTGAGCCTGTGTTTCACAGAGGACAGCCAGTCAGAGGATGGATCATATCAATGATTTTTAGGAGGTGGAAGAAGCATTATGATCATCCACCACTGAGGTCACAGGTAGCCAAGATGACCCTATCAAGATATAATTTTATCAGTCTTTTGAGCTTTCATGGTCTCACCCGTAGAAAGAGAAGAACCTTGGACTCATTGATTCTTCAAGCTCTTGCTTCTTCTAGAATACTTCTGGATAGGTTCTTCCTCCCTGGCAAGTTAAAGGGAACCCTGGGGTGGGCTTAAACACCACCCACTCCTGGCAAGGCTGGTATACTAGGCCAGCTGTGGGTTGGAAAGAAGGAGCCTTTGGCTCAGGTTCAACCTCATGCTGGGGTAGGATATTACAGTTTTTGTCTTAATGATGTTTCTGCTGGGTTTATGCAAAATTACTTCCCAATTTCACATAGTGTGACTATCGCCACCGCATTAGGTACAAACAGATTCAAGCTTTGCAATCCTAACATCTGGAAAAAGGTAAACCGCAGGTGACATCACAAGGTAACTGTTTGGGTACACCCGCCTTCTCACAAAGGAGCAGGACTTGGTGAAGAGGCATAACTTTGGATCATTTCATTATAAAACCTGTGACATAATCTGACACAACTAGTAAGCACCCCTGAGGAATAGTCGGGCTTTCAGATGGCAGCTTCCACAGGGAAGAGAGCAGTCATGCTGGGGGCCTCTTGTCTGCGATTCTTTCCAAGACTGAACATTTCATCCCCTTGCTCTGCTTCACTTCGGTCTCTAGAGTTAGACCAGATTTTGCCAGAGAGAGATGAGGGAATGGGTTTGTACCAGTGTCAAAGCATCTCTGTGGCATTGTTTGTGTAAAGAGATTAATTGTCAAATATTTGTTTCATTTACTCAGACTTTCCCCAACGTTACCGATCCACAGGCAAACGTCCTGCAGTGACGAGACTGTTCACAAATAGAACTTGGAAAAAGCTTTTTGTTAAAAACCTAAATAACATCCTGTGTCAAAACAATTGTGACAATGGGCTATTATTTCTCGCCCCATAATAGCATGTTGCCACATTTTTGTGTCCTGCCTGAATGAGGGATGGGAGGCAGTCTGGGAAGGAGCCGGGTGGGGAGGCAAGTGGAAACCCTGGAGAAGCCCCTTCCTGGTTTGGCATTTCCTGAAACTGAAACGGCTCCTCCTCGGGGAGGTAACTCAGAGGTTAATCCCTGCAGGTGCCCGGCCACAGCCTCGCGTTCATTTCCAGAGAAGGGCCCTGAGGTTGCCTGAGAACACCAGCTACAGCGACCTGACCGCTTTCCTCACGGCTGCCAGTTCTCCCTCGGAGGTGGACAGTTTTCCTTACTTGCGAGGACTAGATGGAAATGGAACAGGTAATTTGAATCTCTTTTCTGATTTTCCGGTGGGAGCTTCTGGGTTGTGTTTTGTATTTGTTGGTTTTCAATATGGCTGGAAGCATAAGCACCGAAAGGGGAAAAAAGGGCAGAAGAACTCTCCCCACAAGTTCAAGTGCATCTGTGCTGTTAGGTTCCA
This sequence comes from Urocitellus parryii, assembly GCF_045843805.1. Taxonomy (NCBI): domain Eukaryota; kingdom Metazoa; phylum Chordata; class Mammalia; order Rodentia; family Sciuridae; genus Urocitellus; species Urocitellus parryii. The sequence continues at coordinate 57,904,900 of NC_135539.1, read as the reverse complement.
CCAGTGCATTTGCCAAATTCAGTCTGCACTGCTGCCAAGTTGTGTTTTAGTGAACCAGCCTTTCTGCTGGTTCCAGATGCCAGAAGTAACTTCTCTAGGCGTTTCTTGGTGAATTATATTCAATTCAGAGAACATCTTATACTTGAAATCGGATTTTTTTTCTTTTTACATATGAGATCAGAATTAGGGGATTTCTGCCTCCCTGACCTCCACCTGGTCCCAGGTAGAATATGTGCAGCAGTCTGCCCAGCTGCCCTGAAGGAGTTGCGTAGCCACCACCACCACGATCACAGCTGGGAGGGGAAAGGATGGCACTGGGCCTCATTTGCAGATGAGCAGTGGCACTCCACACCCCACCAGCACGTGGGACCCTAAGTAACAGGGAGCTCTTGCTCTTTATCATCTGTATCCATCCAGTATTCCCCACATATTCCCTGTCTCTGCACTTGCTTTCTCTGCCTTTCTTTCCTTTAAAGGGGATTGGAAAGGGCTCCGAAGGAGGGGGTGGTGTTCCTTGGAATGTCTCAGAATAGCCGGGCTTTGATGTTATTTGGAATCTCCTGGCAGATCTCTAAATCAGCTCTGTCATTGTCATAGCCTGACACATATCCAGCCACAAGATCAGAGTAGCCAAAAGCTACCAGCCAGAGAGTAGAGGATAATTCCTTACCAGAGAAGATCTTCATTCATACCCAACAGCGCAGTTCTCCGGGGCACTGGGTGACAACATGGCCCTCAGTCTTCCCATGGTGCACAATGAGAGCAAGATTTTTGAATCCCTAAATTGTCGTGTTGTCTGCCTCTTCTTTCCCCCAATTTAGACTAGATACAGCATAAAATTGAAAACCAGGGGCTGTTCTGAGTTAATTTGTGCTGGGTCAGATACTGCATTTCCTAGGAACACTTTCATTGAACTTTATTTGATTTTCTAGTACTTTACATAAATTTATAATTCTGAAAAAGCTTTTAAACCTAAAACATTTTACAACATGTTAATAAGTTTCTTGTTAAAGATGAAGGTGATCTGGTCATTTCTTATTCACTTTGCTGCCCTCTGTGATACTTATTTTGAGAATTGTTTCACTTTTTGTGGACTGGTGGTGTGATTAATATGTCAGTCCTTTGCCATCAGACAGATGTGTGTCATTTTAGTAAATATTCTGGAGGAAAAATATTGACTTTTACTTTAAATGTGCAAGAGAGAAGCATTGTTTTTCTCTTGCACATTTGAGACCATCCTAACTTGTATCCAGTGTCCCCAACAAAAGGGAACACAATCATAAAACCCCAAGTCAGAGGTACAGCCTCATTTTTCAGAGCTCATTAATTTTTCCATGTCCTGCTTCCAATAGTTTTGAATAAATGATGAAATCTGAGAAGACTTGGGCAAGAAGAACACAGTGACACAGAGCTATTGATTTTAGAGGAGTTCATTTTATTTTAAAATCACTCTGTTTCACAGGGAAGAGAGAAGGTCTTGGAAGGTGACATTAAAATTCTTTTCCACTGAAATAACTAATGAATTGACCTAGAAAGGATAGGCCTTCTCTGAGACCTACCAAGAAAGGCATCCAGCCTGCGGTACAGTCACATTCACCTAGAGGGCCTAAGCTTGGGTGCCACTAAGCACCATGAGCCTGCAGCTTCTGAGCTCCTTGCAGGCTTCAGTCCCAGCTTGGGCACAGCTTCTCTTCTGCCCCACAGTTACTTGCCCCTGCTTTATAAAAAGCATCTAAGAGATCTCAGCTTAGAGGGAGAACCCGGACCAGATGTGTCTATGGGATGACAGGTCATATCTGTAAGGTCAGCAAAGGTGGAAAGAAACAGAGGAGCATGCAAAAGGGATTAGAAGGAGGTTTTCTTGGGGTGTCATGAGGGCAGTTGTGTGCAGTTTAGAGAAAATAGAGAAATGCAGCCATATGGAGAGCTCAGCCGCTTTCCACTCAATCTTTCCAGTCCCTCTGCTCTGTGGCTTCCTTACGTCACAAGGAGTTGCCCTCCTCTCCCACGAACCAAAGATATTGGGCCTTCCAGCATCACAGTCTCCCCCTGGCTACTAAGAAAGTACTGACCTGCTCTATGGCGTTCCCAAGGGGGCTTAAAGGAATAACTTCCGCTGACAACTCCAGGAAGATAATAAACAATCAAGTTGCCAATTGTGCTGCAACCCCAAAAAGTTAGTGACAGGCTGATTATCCTTCACCCAAAATACTTGGGCAAAAGTATTTCAGATTTTGAAGAGGCTATTTTTTTTTTAATATTTACATAGACATTACCAATTAAGCATCATGGGACTTAGAAATATGGATTTCAGATTTGATCTCAAATCGAGCAGAGCACAGTGACTCACACCTATAATCCCAGCAGTATGGGAGGCTGAGACAAAAGGATCACAAGTTGGAGGCCAGCCTCAACAACTTATTAAACCCTCAGTAACTTAGTGAGATCTGTCTCAGAATAAAAAGGGCTGGAGAGGTAGCTTAGTGGTAGAGCGCCCCCTGGGTTCAATCCCAAGTATCACACACACACAAAAAAAAAGGTTTTCCAGATCAGGGATACTCAACACTGAACTGGAGTAGAATGCAAAGCCAAATGGAACCCTGGTGGCTAAGCTGAACTATTCATGTTACAAGTAACTAATCAACTGGAAGCTTGAGATGAGACAGTGTCTTCTAGCTGCCGACGTGCTTCCCACTCCTCCTGTTCTTTGCCCTGACACCTATCTTGATTTGGACATAAATAGCCAAGTCACATCAAGAGGGGGCAGAAATCCAGGCACAGTGGTGCACACCTGTAATCCCAGCTGCCTCAGGAGGCGGAAGCAGGAGGATCACAAGCTCAAAGCCAGCCTCAGCAACTTAGCGAGGCCCTAAGCAATTTAACAAGACCCTGTCTCAAAATAGAAAATAAAAAGGGCTGGGGGTGTGGCTGAGTGGTTAAGCACCCCTGAGTTCAATCCCCAGGACAAAAAAAAAAAAAAAAACGATGAGGCAGAAAGGGAAGCCTAATTATATAGAGAACTCAAAGAGTGGAAGGGAAATAACTTAGCCCTTAAAGTATGAATCATTTCAGAACAAAGAAAGCAGGAGGGTAGAGCATCATCAGGGAGGCCTTTAATGGAGTACTGATGAAGCAGAGAGGCTTCCAGAATGTAGATGAGACCACCTACCATGTTTTAAGGGACCTAGAGAACTTCTAAGGGGACTCTCAGTGACAGGAACCTAATGCATATTGTGTTCAGCTAATATGCTCATTCCTGCAATGTTGGCTTACTTCTGAATGCTTACAGCTGAGAATATTTATGCCCATACCCTTGAGAAGGCATTTAGTCCACCCTCCTTAGTTGTGAAGATAAGAAAAACAGTCCTAGAGGAGCAGAGCAACTTGCCAGACTGTGTGGGTAGTTCATAGCAGATCTGGTTCTGGAACCCCACTTCCCTGGGACAGGAATGTATAGGATCATGAAAAGGAAGAATCAAAAGATGAGGAAGGAGGAATGAGAGAGAGACCATTTCTCATGCTTCCTGCTCCACTCACCTGCTGCCTCCCTATACAGAGACAGCCCCCAGAGGGCTTGATGGAGGAGAACAGCCCTCCCTAAAGGAAGACATTAACTCTAAATTGTTTATATAATAGAGTCCAATGAGTTATTTAAGTTACATCTCATCCCGAGGTTCTGACAAAGCCTAGAGTCAGGCATGATAGGCCTGGCTTTGCTACTGTGTCACCTTAAGCACTTGGCACATGTATCTCCCAATCCACAGGTATTTTAACCAGAAACATGGTATATTCTGGGATTTGGTTTTCTTCATCCTAAAACAAAATGACCAGACTAAAAATAAAAGTCTTCTCTTCCTTTGCCTTTCCCTCATTGCAAAACAGACATGAAAGGTTCTGCTGTTGTTGACTATCCAGAAGTTGCTCTGTGAAGGATTTAGCCATAACTCATTGTAGAAACTCTCAAATGCACGATTTGTTTTCAGTGTTTTCATTTGTTCCAAAGTAGAGGCATTAGCTCAGATAGATGGGTAAGTGTACAAGTAGCTGAATAAGAAACCTTATAGATCATATTCTAATGTTGCCTAAAAAATTTTTATCACTCTCATTCTGTTCAAGGAAAGATGCAAAATTATGATAGAATATATTTGCATGATATTATATTTTACTATAGAGAACTCTAAAATTGATTGCTTAAGTGTATAAATATTACATACTCTCATAAGCATTCTCTAATTTATCAGGAGACAGTCATTAAAACATTGGCTTGAATAAGGCCTCTAATGGAGGGTAAATGGGATATTAAATTCCTTTTAAATAGACCAAAATAACAGTGGCAACTAAAATAAATCATAAATACTTCAAGTCCAAGTTTTAATAGTATACTTTTAGCAGAAGTTAATATTTTAAAGCAATCCTTGAAGAAATTTATTGTTTTCTTTAAAAAAAAACAGTCTAAAATATTTGGTTTCATTGTGGTCATCTGTTGACTTATGTTATTATATGTGTTAAATATGTTATTGGAGCTTACTTTATGTAGAAGTCATTTTCAGTGATTTCCACATATACTTCACCTTGCATTTTAGAAAAATCTTTCCCTTTTGAGGCCCTTTTGGGGAAATGGAGCATAATAGATAGGCTTGGCAAACCCCAGCTTGGAACCTGGGTCTATACTACTAACTAGTACTTGACCGCAGGGTAGCTACCATTGCTGCCCTCTCTGAGCCTGTGTTTTTATGCATACAATGGTTGTTTTACCTGCCTGATGAGGTTATGATGAGGATTATAGTAAGGACTATTTTTCCAAGGGTTTCTGCAGCCCCAGGTAATTAGTAAAAACATGATAGAAACTGCCTCTTCTTTCTAGGAAACAGCACCAGGTATGACCTGACCCCTGTCACAGCTGTCAGCGTCCACTTGCTCAGCAGCAATGGAACCCCGGTGCTGGTGGACGGTCCCATCTATGTCACCGTGCCGCTGGCCACCCAGAGCAGTCTGAGGCACAATGCCTACATTGCAGCATGGCGGTTTGACCAGAAGCTGGGTAAGCAAGGGTCCTGTGTCATCATTGGCTCCAAGACTCTGTTACCATTGGGTTTTCCTTCTAAGGAGCCCGTGGAAGTCTGCTTTCCTGTCGTTAGTGGATGTTAACACTCCCAGTGCATTTATGGTTTCTGGTGGGTAAAGTTTGCTCCACCATGTCCTTCAGCCACTCAGCTGGGAATTTCATTTCTTTTTTTTTTTTTTTAATTTTGCACATTTAAGCTAATTAACTTGAAAAGAACCTTTAAATGTGATGAGCTAAAATTGGGTCTCCTCATCTTTATCTTTTTATTCTTCAGGAGATTGTATGATCTCTCTTGGTGACATGGTCTCTCTCTCTTTTTTTTTTTTTTTTGTCTTCCAAAAAAGGAAAAATATTTGCCAACATTTTATAAAGCAAATAAAAATGACTTATTATCCTACCACCTAGTGAAAATCACTAATACGTTTTGAATCCTACCTGGTCATTTCACTTGCACATGTGTGTTAATTATCAATTGGTGCCACGAAACAAATTTCTCTAAAATTTAGCAGCATAAAGCAACAGTGAACATCAACCATCTCATGGCTTCTGGGGAGGTCACAAAACCAGGCACAACTGAACTGGGTGTTTCAGGCTTAGGGTCTCTAGCAAAGGCTGCTGTCAAGCTGGCAGCCAGGGCTCTGGCTCATTGCTGGTCATCTTAAGCAGGATTCAGCTGAGACCAACAGGTGAATTTCCTGACTCACTCACATGGTTGCAGTCAGACCTCGGCTCCTCACCAGCTGTCAGCTAGAAGCTTCAGTTTCTTGCACAGGGGTCTCTCCGCAGAACTACTTAAAGTGTAGCCACTTGCTTTCCTTTGGAGTGAGTGATCTGGGAGAAAATAAAAATTTAAAAGCACAAGTACCCCCAAATAGAAGTCCTCTTAAAGATTGCCCTCCACCCAGCATTTTAAAAGAAATGAGATTATTTCCTAGATACTTTGCCATATTTAGCTTGTTTTTAAAAACCATTAGAATAGCATGAATATCCTTCCATAGCATTATACTCAACAGTATCAATTTTAGTGAATATATAGAATTCTCTTACATGGCTGTATCATAGTTTGGTTCATTAAACCTTTTTTTTTTAAAGATAGAGAATTTTTTAATTTTTTTTGTTCAGTTTTCGGTGGACACAACCTCTTTATTTTTATTTTTATGTGGTGCTGAGGATCAAACCCAGCACCCCACGCATGCCAGGCAAGCGCGTTACCGCTTAAGCTGCATCCCCAGCCCAAAACTGTTTTTACAAAGAGAAAAAAATGTTACTGTTCTAATGGTTGATAAATATCTTCTTGACTAAATCTTTATGCATAGCCATGATTATTTTCTCATTTGTGAGAAATATGCATTTACAGAGACTCATTCTCTGATGTATTCTGCCCGCCTTTGTTAGCCCTCCCAGTGAACCCCAAACACACCCAGGTCTGTCTCTGGAGAGGCAGTCAATAAAGCATATGATTAAGTGCAGGATTCTGTGGACATGGTGGATTGAAGTTCTAACTCTGTCCCCCTTGGCTGTGTGTCCCTGATCAAGTTGCTGAACCTTTCTGGGTCAGTTTCCACAGCTATAAAATGGGAATAATGATCGTACCTGCTGATTTTATAAGGAGTATATTAGGGTTCTCCAGAGAAAGAGAATCATTTGGATGGAAAGAAGGGAGAGAGATGAAGGAATTGCCCCCTAGGATTGAGGATGACAAGCCCAAAACGCAAGACAAGTCGGCCGACTAGAAATCCAGAGAATTGATGTTGTACTTTAAGTCTAAAGTAACTGAGGAAGCATTTCTTTTTCCTTGGGGAGCTTCAGTCTTTCTCTGAAGGGCTTCATTGATTAGATGAGGGTGATCTGCTTTACTCAAAGTCTGCTTTAAATGTTATTCTCATCCTCCCAAATACCTTCACAGCATCTGATCACGTACCAGGAGGGCCATGCCCTAAGCCCAGTTGACAGATGAGATACAGGGGTCACAGCAATGGATGAGTCAGTACCCTAAGGAGCTCGGTACCATATGGGGTCCACAGCAAGTTGGGCCCAAGAGTTCACGAAGCACACAGAGGTCCCCACTCTGGAGCGGGCCCTCTCTGGCGGTGCCATCCCAGCACCTCAGGTTTCCCATAGTCCAGGTTTCTTAAGAGATTGTTCCCCACCTGCTCTTCCTACCTCCCAAGCCTCTGTGATCCCTCCTCATCCTTCCAGTCTCCCAAAATGAATGTCATCAAGGCCATTGGCAGCTGCCAATTGTGGAATCAGTGACCTCCGCATCTACCCTGATGTCCCTGCAGCATTTTATGGCTTCCTTTCCTCTGTCAAAGGCCCTCTTCTTGGCCTTATGACCCAGCCCCCTGGGTTCTCTTTCTGCCTGCCCTGGGCTGCATTCTGTGCCCTACTCTTGACTTAATTGATGTGCTGTTGCTGGGTCATTTAACCATACCCCACACTCCTGCAGCTGCCTGTGATTCTGGCTATCTATCAGATTTTCGTCTCTGTAGAGCCCACAGGAAACTCAAAATTCAACCTGCTGAAAACACTTACACACACACACACACACACACACACACACACGCATACTCTCTCTCTCTCTCTCTCTCTCTCTCTCTCTCTCTAACCTCTGCACCTGCTCATCTCTGTGTCTCCTCTCTTGATTAAGGGGATCATCTACCAACCATCAGAGAAGTCACCTCAGAGCTATCTCCAACTTCCTCTGTGCCCCACTCCACCTGTGCCCTACTCCACCTGTGCCCCACTCCACCTGCAGCAGTGTCTGGACTTAGAGTCATGTTGACGTGAGACCGTTGTTTCTCATACTTACCCTCTCTTTCTCTGAGCTGCCACTACCTCAGCTAAGACTCTCTTCTCAATTCTGGCAGTTGTCTGGATGTTTTTCAGCCCCTCCTTTCCTCTGTGGTCCTTGTGTATGGCTGCTTGGGTTATCTTCAAAACCACAGGCTGCTTTCCTTATAAGACTGTCTACAAGCCACTCATTGCGAGGAAGGCCAGACTATCTCATGGCACACAGAGCTCCACAGATCCAGCCCTGGCCATCTCCTGCCTTCGTCCCAGCCACTGTCCTGTGCTCGCCCTCCGTTTCCACCACCTCAAACTATCTATGTTTTCTCAGACCAGCTAAGGTCTCCCTCAGAGCTTGTCGCTCTGCTCGCACGGAACCTGTCCTTTCCACTGTCTTTGCCCACCGCTAGGTATGATGGAGCCCCACCAGCCCTGGTGCACATCCCAGTGGTACTGACGTTGTGTCAGGCAATGGCTGTGCTGTGCCCCAGGCACCACCTGGAGCTCACCGAGTCTCATTTATCTTTGAATCCTTAAGAGTAAGAACAGTTCCCAGCACATGCTAGGTATCCACTTACAATGTCTGTCGAGTAATCAGATCAGATGAGCATGATTTAGATGTTTTTCTATGTCAGACATTTAATATGACAATATATCATTGTGCTCAAGATGATTATAGACATCAACTTTACCTATGTAAGCATGTTAGCTTTCTGTCACTGTGACAAAATGAACCCCTCAAAAGGAGGAAAGATTTGTTCTGGTGCAGGGTTTCAGAGTTTCATCCACCGTCACCTGGCCTTGTTGCCTTCAGGCCTGTGGCAAGGCGGTACATCATGGGAGGGAGCACATGGCAAAAAACACTGCTCCATTCGGGGTCAGAGTCCCAATATCCCCTTCAAGGACACACCCCTAGTGACCTAACTTCCTTCCACTAGGTCCCACCCCTGAAGGTTCCAACACCTCCAGTGGCACCACTGACTGGCAGTCAAAACTATGGTATATGGACCTTTGGAGGAGTGGCCAGTCCAGATGGAGAGAGAGAGAGAGAGAGAGAGAGAGAGAGAGAGAGAGAGAGAGAGAGAGAAGGGTGATGCTCAGAGCTATTGTTCGAGGGAGAAGAGTTACATTGGCTTTTTCTCCATCATTATTCTCTTCTCCTTCCTGCCTCCTCTTTTCTAAATGAACACATTTGAATATGGGTGACTAGGACCAGGAGATCATGTTCCTAATATAATGAAACTTTCTCTAGGTTAAATGTGTGTCATGTGCGTGCTAATGATATGGCGCAGGTATGTAAAAGCAATGTCTTGCTGTTCATTAGTGTCGTTCATGTACATTTTACAAGCAACGAATATTTATTTAAAGAATTGTTTGAGGGCTGGGATTGTGGCTCAGTGGAAGAGCACTCACCTAGCATATGTGAGGCCCTGGGTTCGATCCTCAGCACCACATAAAAATAAATAAATAAAATAAAGATGTTGTGTACAACTACAACTAAAAAATAAATATTGTTAAAAAAGAATTTTTTTGATATATGTGGTAGGCTGAATAATGCTCTTCCCCCAAATGTCTCCACATCCTAATCCTTGGACCCTGTGAATGTGACCTTATATTGTTAAGGGGCAGGTGTGATCAAGAATCTTGAGATGAGAAGAGTAGCCTGGGTTGTCCAGATAGCCCACTATAGGCACAACAGTCTTTATCAGAAGGAATCAGAGTCTGAGGAGATGGTGGTGTGATGGTGAGGGCAGCGTTAGAGCACTCTGCAGGTGGAGAAAGGGGTCAGGCAGCCACTGGAAACTGAAAAGGGCCAGAAAAGGGATTCTTCCTCAAGCCATCTCTACAGATATCTTCATTTTAGCCCAGAGAAACTGAATTTGGACTCCTGACCTCCAGAGATATAAAAGAATATATTTGTGGTATGTCCAGCCCTTAAGTTTATGGTCATTTGTTATAGCAGCAGTTGGAAGCTAATACAATATAGAAATCATTGGAAACAAAGATGTGCATATTGTTATGAAGCCCCTGAAATATGTTATCCAAGAAGACTTCAGAAATAATCCCCGTGGTCTTGAGCCTTTTCACTGGGAGTCTTCATTGTGTGGTTGATCTATTTTCATTTAAATGTTTTTTTTAACTTAGCATCTACTGCAAAAAAAAAATGTAGCTGCCAAATTCCTGGCTGTAACAGATTGCACATACACAGAGAAAACCAACGTTTGGATTGTCATTCAAAAATACTCAAATGAATAAAAATATGTTTTCTGAAAACTTTAGGGTTGGATGGACATTTCAAAGAAACCTATGTTCCTTGACTTACTAAATTCAAATGAAGCCTACATGTCTCATAAATTGTTTACTAATATATTTAATCAATAATATTATTATCTTAGTTCAAATTGAAACACTTCAGTTAAATAAAAAAATTTCAAAGACAGTATTATCAGGTCAAGAAAACAAATTTAGGAATTCACCAACACATCTTACTAAATACATAATACAGTTTATCATTTGTTGCTATATTATGATATGATAATCACTTTAAATCATTTAATACAGGGCTGGGGCTGTAGCTCAGTATCAGAGCATTTGCCTAGCATGGGTGAGGCACCTTAGCATCACGCAAAAATTAACAAATAAAGGCATTCTATCAGTGTACAATTACAAAAAAATTAAATCATTTAACACTTTAAATTATCAACTTTGTAGGTAAATCAAAATAATTACCAATTTGAAATTGTTAAACAACCAGAAGTAGCAATTTATAAATCCATTCAGAATTTTTTGCCTAAATCTGTGTTGGCCAACTATGACCCAAAAACTAAGAATGTTTTTTTTTTATTTTTAAATGATTGAAGAAAGAATGAAAAGAGGAGAAAAGAGGGAGAAATAGTCAAAGGATACAGTTTCCAGTAAGTTCTAGAGGTCTACCATACAACGGTATGAATATAGTTAATAGTACTGTATAGTATACTTAGAATTTGCTAAGGGAATAACTCTTCAATATTCTTACCACAAGGAGGAGAAGAAGAAAATGGTAGTGGTGAGGTAACGGTATGTTGTTTATCTTCGTATGCATTTTGAATCATCAAGTCATGAACCTTAAGTATGCACAATTTTTTTTTAGTTGTAGATGGACATAATACCTTTGTTTTAGTTATTTATTTATTTTTATGTGGTGCTGAGGATCGAACCCAGTGCCTCACACGTGTTACACAAGCACCCTACCACTGAGCAACAACCCCAGCCCCAGTATATACAATTTTTATTCATCAATTATAACTCAGTAAAAACAGAGGGAAATAAAGAATATCTCATGACACATTTTTTTTTATTATATGAAACTCACTGGGGATGTAACTGATAGAGCACTTGCCTTGCATGTGTGGGGCTCTGGGTTTGATCCCCAGAACTACAGGGGAAAAAAAGGAAGTGAGGGAGAGACAGAGGGACAAATAAAATTTTATTTAACTCATGCATAAGCATTCCTAATAAAGTTTTATTAGCACACAGCCATGGTCGCCTGTTGGTATGCTTTGACACTATAACACTCTGTCCCCCAAACCAAAAATATTTGCTATCAGTCTGGCCTTTTATAGAAAAAGTTTGTGACCCCTGATCTAGCCTCCCAGGGGAAACTCTTCCCATTCTAATATCACATTCAAAAATATTCTACACTTTGCAAGACCAAACTGGGGTGTGGGTTCAGTTACAACCTGCATATTTCCTGTGAGCCAGACAGCCTTCTGCACTTTGCCAAGTGTGACAGCTGATGTTCAGAGAAGCAGATTTTCATTGTGAAAAAAAAAAGTTTCTTTTATAGTTTTTATGAAACTTCTTTTATAGTTCAGTGGGACTTCTGTTTGAATGATAAAACCACATTTTTAATATCAACTCTCTAAACCCACATTTTATCTCTAACTCAAATACTTAAATCCATGACTGCAGATAAAATTTTCTCTCTGGCTGGGGTTGTGGCTCAGTGGTAGAGTGCTCGTCTCACATGTCTGAGGCTCTGGGTTGGATCCTCAGCATCACATAAAAATAAATAAATAAAGGTATTGTGTCCATCTACAATTAAAAAAATATTTTTTTTAAAAATTTACTCTTAGGCTTAGATGGACTCTTTCTGACACTTTACAGGGGTCAGTAGTTAATGCTGCCATTTATCCCACTAGTCATTTTTTTTAATAGCCACAATTATCTTTTAAAAAAATTTTTTGGGGCGTGGGGACTTGTGAAGAATTTCTCATAATAAAAATTAGCATCTCCATGGACCACCCTACATATTCACCCAAGGGTTGCCTAATACATTAGCATTTTTTTTAGAGTACAAATAACACTGGATTATATTCAGTATGTTTATATCAGTATTGGCTATGTGGCTATATATACTCTCAAGTAATTTGTCTAAAACACACAAAAACTTTTGCTGCATTGACAGTATGCTTTGCTGAAACATTTGTGTTAAATTTCCACTCGATTTATGGCATAAAGATGACCCTACTTAGTGGATTTGTGTGTTGTCTTTTGAGGAATTAGCATAATTCTTTAACTTATGATTCTCTGATTGTGCCTTCTCTGTGTCCTACATGAAAAGGTGCATTTGAAGGAATGGGATGGGATGTGAATAAACATGCACATCTTGTCAGTCATTAGCAGTGGTCAGTTTGACCTTTGAAAGAAGCAGTTTCCCTTCCCAGGTCTGGCAAAGGAAGTGCATTTCAGCTGGAACTTTCTGGACAATAAGAGAGTGACCATGTCAACTTGCTTTCCTGGGCCTTTACTCTTTCTTTAGTGTATAACTGGGGCAGCAGATGGCTGTCTGATGTAGGAGGTTGTCAGAGTGAAATCTGACTTGTAGCCCTGGGGAATGGTCACTTATGAACAAGCAAACCAGGTCAGTGGTTAGAATTTAAAGTGACTGACTGACAGCAAGTGGCAAAGAAATTGAGATTTAAGATTCTGGATTTGTTAAGTTTCTGCTACTTAATGGCATCTCATTTGATTTGGATACTTTCATTCTAATGAGATGACAAAAATAAAAGCATGTTCTAAGAGCAAAACTACAGTGTAAAATCCAGTTTTAACTGCTTTCTCAAAACATAGCCCGCAGAGTATGTGGGGGTTGCTATAGAAATGGTGGTTACTGAACCAGCTTCTTATCATGTATGGCGCATACATAGCCGGCACTCGGGAGAACCTAGTCATAATTGGCCTGGAGAAGCTTTGTGTCTGCTTTAGATGGTGGACGTTACTGCTGATGCTGTGCACATTTAATTAGTCCTTTAGGTAAGTCATGGCCAGCTTGTCCTTGAATGTGGAGCTTATTTAAAATACAGATCTCATATTTTGTTTCATTTCGTTAGTTTTGGGGGTGGAGAATAATGGGAGGGAGTGGAAGTCCTTAAAGCACTAATTATGCTTGTAACTTTAAGAAAATGAAAATCACATTACTGAACATGTAAATCACACACTCTGGATGATAATAATGTGTAGGTTCAGTTGTAGCAAATGTTACTGCTCCAGGTAGGAGATATTGATGATGAAGGAGGTTGTGCTTGTTGGTGGGCTGGAAGGCAGTTGCAGAGAGAAGTGAGAAATCTCTGTACCTTTCTCTCTGTTTTGCTGTGAACCTAAAACAGTGCTTTGGAAAAAAACAAGTAATTAATAATAGCATTACTATCTTATATTTTTCTCCATCATAAGCTACATATCTGGATGAAAGAACTCTGATTGTAATACTAGGTGTTGTGATTGGATTGTAAGGATGAACTGTTTTACATTTTGTGGGCAAAAGTTAGAACAGAAAAAGGAGTTTATTTACCTACATTAAATATATATTTATATGCATGACATTAATTTTAGTCACACACACACCATTTTTTCCCATGAGAACAGATGCAGTAGTGAAGGGTGTTGAACAAAGAAGAAAGTCAACTTACCTTAGTGTAATATTAATATATCCCTAAGAACACTGTCACCTGAAATAAGTCATTTCACAGCAAAGATTGAGGCTTAGAAAAAGAAGGAAAAAGAGTCTCTACTTTCCCAGATGTAAAAATTACCCTTAGAAGCAAACTGGACTTCTGTGAGATGTGTAGGAGAAAAGGGAATGATTTACCTGCCAGGAAGGTGGATCAATATGATGTAGCAGATAGCAAAGAAAACTGAGGACATAGGACTTATTTTGAGTAAATGATGACAAAGTGAAACTTTGTCTTGCCAGAGATCTCGACATCCAGTCAATGGTGATTTGCTTGCTCTCTGTCTCTTTTTTTTTTTTAATATTTTTGTTTTTTAGTTGTAATTGTTAATGGACCTTTATTTTATTTTAATTTTTATTATTAGTTGTTCACAACATTACATAGCTCTTGACATATCATATTTCATACATTTGATTCAAGTGGGTTATGAACTCCCATTTTTACCCCGCATACAGATTGCAGAATCACATCGGTTACCCCATATACAGATTTTTATGTAGTGCTGAGGATCCAACCCAGTGCCTCACACATGCTAAGCAAGTGCTCCACCACTGAGTGACAACCCCAGCCTGGTGATTCGCTCTTTGAGATGCAGATGGGGATCTTTGGGCCACTATAGACACTTAGCATCCTGGTTGTAGTGTCCTACCCCTCTGGGCTGATAAAAAGGGATGAAGCCAGGGTAATAACACTTGTGCTGCCCCTGGGAGTGATCTCAGAACAGGGACGGTTGGTTGTTTTTCAGTTATTACCTAGCAACTCAAAAAACAATCTCATAATACCAATCCATTTCTGAGAATTGTTAAGCCTTTTGTGTTGGTAGCCTCCCCCAAATGACAATTTTCAGAAAATAATACCATCCCACTAGCTCTAGTGTAGCCGGGATTCAAAGTGCTTTTGTTTTAAAACCCTGTTCTTAGGAATTTGGGTTCTTCATTGGATGAAGAACTAGAAGTTGACATGCTTGGGTTTTAATGAAAACTTTTTTTTTTTTTTTTTTTTTTTTACAAACTTAACAAATAACCGGTGTCTGCTTTTGTGGCCTCAGAGTTTAGAGATCAATATCTACATCAAGATCAATATCAGTCCTCCTCAAAGAAAACCTGTCTTCTTTTAGAGTCAACTTTTAATGACCAATTATGGAGATTCACGTTGAGGACTGTCTGTGGCAAGTTGGCGTCCTGCTGGCTTTCCCCATCACCTAGAAGCCTCCATGCTCCTTGGGATGCTGCTATTTGGCCTGGGTTTTAAGTACAGATGTAACATATTCATTCCAGTATCAGACTGGGTAAAAAGTAATTAGGAAGGTGATGATGCCACAAATTTTTTTCAGAAACAAATATCTTAGGGGTATTATATTGCCAATTTCCTCCATTTGAATGAATAATTCATAAGTAAAAATGTTTTGGGTAGATGTGAGTATTGCACTGGATGATACATAGCCTCTGGCATTAGTGGACAGATTACTGAAGAAGCAGCACGCAGCCCAGCAATTGGGACAGCATGGGCTTGAGTGACAGCTCCTCATTAGGTCACTAGTTGTGTGAGCTAAAGTAAGTCCTTGAACCTCTCAGACCTCCATTTTCTCTCCACAATCCCTACCTCAGAGAATTGTTGCGAATGAAGAACAATTACAAGAGTACTGGTCATTTGGCGAAAGGCTTTATGGATGTAGGCCATTATTATCATCATCATTGTTGTTCTTGCCTAGTGAATTTTGGGTAAAGTATGATAAGAAAGGAGGACTGGTATGATCAAGCTATAATGTCCCTAAATGTAGCATCCCAATCTCACCCTCTACCACCACCACCACCACCAGGCTGGTATTTAGCTAGGATGCCCCAGCCATCCATCTGACTGGTCAGTGCCCCATGCTCTATCAGCTGTTCCATATTTTGAATATCATTGACTGTTTGGAATTGAATTTCTAAATAACCCTTCAGTTCAGAATGGGTTCTGCCTTTTAATTTGAGCAATGTAAGAATATGCCTTCTGGTGTGCAGAGCAGATCTCTCGCTAGTTCAAAAGCCCAGCCAGCTTCCTGTGTCTGCTTCTTTCTCTCCATTGGACACCACTGGCCATTACAACAACCTGTGTTGTCATCCTCATCTTCAGTGAGGCACCAAGGATGAGTACTTGGGGTAGATGAAGATCCCAGATGTACTTGGTTTCCTGAACAAGATTTAGCACTTCCAACCTGGGGCCTGAAGACCCAAGGGACTTCTTTGGCATCTGGTAATTTCTGCAAGGAATTTCAAATTGGGAGGGGGGAGGTTAATAGTGATCTTTTAGAATTTAACTTGAAAATATTCTGCATCATTTGGATTCGATACAGAACTTAAAATTATCAGATGATTGTTGTTGCCTGAATTTTACGTTTATAAATGGACAATTTTATACAATAGGACTAATGAGAACAGAATAGGAGTAGACATGATAGATGAATAATACAACCCCAGCATATGAAGAAAAAATGAAAAACTATGTTAGAAGAAAGGAAGTTTTATGGTAAGTTCAGCTTGAGGAACGTGATAGAAGAATTGAATCTTAGACCTGCCAGACTCAAAAGAAGCCCCACCCTGGCCATCTATGTCCTGGGTATGTTGGGATCCAGACATTTAGCTCACTAATAAGTCATCAGGTACTACATTCAATTGATGTTATTAATTTTAATTTCATTTTGCAATAGTATTATATAGCCTTGTTTCTGTTTCTTTTACAAATTTGATTTTGTATTTTTATATGAGCTCTAAGCTCTTTGAGATTAGGACACACTTAACACATGATTTTTTTTTTAATAAGGTCATGACTTCATATGAGTTTTTCTTTTCTTTTTAAAGTGATTTTGGTACATAATCAGGTCTGAAAATTCTCAAGGTCTACAAATGTTAGGGATGGGATTTTCCTGGGGGTAAATTACCAACTTCTCTGGACCTAATGTTTCTAGCTCAAAACAAAGATATATAAAGCCTACCATCCAATATTATGTAAAGCTTAAGTGTGATGTACATTCCTGGCCACATGTTATGTTCCTAATATCATATCATAATTCTTTTTTGCTTCTTTTTTTTATAAGAAGAGAGAGAGGATTTTTTAATATTTATTTTTTAGTTTTCAGCGGACACAACATCTTTGTTTGTATGTGGTGCTGAGGATCGAACCCAGGCCTCACGCATGCCAGGCGAGCGCGCTACCGCTTGAGCCACATCCCCAGCCCCCTTTTTTGCTTATTCTCTTGAATCACTCCTTTACAGTCATTTGTACTCACACATGTGGGCAGACACACACCCAGACCAACTCAGCACATACAGAATGTGGTGTATCGAAGTCTCCACAGAAGCACCCTTGCTTGCTCCTCATAAATGTGGTTGTATGTGACAGCCCAGCCATTTCAAATATGTAGTTGAAAGTAGCCAAAATCAAAGGGAAAAAAGTAGGATCACAACTCCAGACCTTTTAGAAGAAATGTTTTTAATCAACTCTTTCTTAACTGAGCTTATCCATTAGGAAAACAGGGTATTACTCTAAACCAACATTTTCCATCATTGTTTTCAAAACTGCACTGGGGTTGGTGAGCTGTCATCTTTCCTCATCAGGAAGAAGCCAAAGGGCATGGTGAGTACTCGAGGCACATGCCGGGCAACCCTGGAAGTGAAGAAGAGGAGACATAGGACAGGGTTTCCTTCATACTGCAGATCCCCTCCTTTTCCAGAATACCAGATTTTTGTGCATTCCTGTTTCTAAGCCAGGACTTAATGTGGCTTAAAAGAATAATGAACTGGATGTGGGAATGCAGAGCCACAGCCCATTCCCAGATGTGTCTTATAATTAGTTAGGGGATATTTGTTTGTTTGTTGTGTTTGAATTTACTGCCAACATTTAAAAGTAGGGAGGGAGGTTTCCCATGGAATTTTCTTAAAAAAAAAAAAATGAGCAGTTCATTTATCTAACAAATAGCTTCCTCATGCCAGGAATCCTACTGTTGTACACTCTTGGGATAAAACAGTGACAAAACAAATTAGGGAAGGGCCCTATAATTCTGAAATTTTTATTCTAGAAGGAGACGGTGCACTAGTATACTCAGATGGCATAGGTACCAGTTCGGCCAAATGATGATGGAGAAAGTGATTAGTTGGTCAGAGTCTGCAGAGAAGTGACATTTGAACTGAGATCCGCACCTTAAGAGACTGACTTGGGACTATCTTGGGTACAGAGCACCCCAGGAGGAGATTAAAAGGTCTTGAGTGGTCCACACACACAGCAACCAAGTCACTGCATAGCACTTTTCCTTAAGTAATGACACAGCGACATCTGTAGGCATTTGAGTCTGCCGACCCCTGACCTGCTTAGCCAAGTGACTAGATTTCCTTGCTGAGCTGATCAGAGATACTTCTGAAGTTGCTTCAAGCACTGGCCACCGAGTTGCTGCACAAAACCCACATTGTGGGAAATGGCATCAGGCTTTTTTTGAGAAGACTGCTACCCCTACTCAAGGGCACATAACTTAGAGCTTTGCTGCTGAATTGGTGGTCCACAGATGAGTGGCACCAGCATCACCCAGGAGCTTGTCACAGAGCACCTCAGGCTTTCCTCCAGATCCACCCAATCAGCCCCTACGCTTAGGACATCTCCCGTTTTAATAAGTCTTTAGCAAGACCTGATGGAGAGCATCCTATCATATCTCCAGATGCTTGCTGACTCTGTTGTACCATCCTTCATCCTGGTCTGTTTTTCTAATGCCAGAGCCTACTGGCTGTGCCACCCACAGCCCTTTGCTTCCCCCGCCCAGCCTCTTCCAACCTGTAATTGCAAGATGGTATTGAACTTAGTAATGAATGAAATTTTTCTCCAGATGGGGCTAATTAACTCATACTCTGATACCGTTTTCTGGAAATTCATAAATATACACATATACCCATTAAATTTTATTGATGTTAATGTGTGGCCTAATACTTTTGGCCATCTCTTCAAGGCAGAAACTTTCTATAACTTTATGATTTCCCATTATTGCTCCTTTCCTAAAATGTATTTCAGTAAGTCCTGTGATAGCTCAGCAAAAGCTTAAAGGAAAGAATATCAAGTTTCTTCAATTAAATTTATTTTTTAAGAATCTCTTTTCCTCTTGGCATGTGTAAAACCTTGTGTTTGATCCCCAGTACTGCAAAAAGGAAAAAAAAATCTTTTTCAGAAGGGAACATCTTACAGCCAAATATAGGCTCATTTCGTGTCTTAATTTCTAATATTCAACATATCTGTGATTTTGTGCAACCAACAGAAGGTTGTTGGTTATAGTGAGTTGCCCTTAAATTTATTCTTGTCCAAACCAGTCCTGAAATGTACTTGCCCGGGGCTATAAGAATCCATCCTTCCACATGTCAGTTTCTCGCTCCTCAGTTTGATTGCTTTCAACAAGAATGATTAGGTAATTGCCCATCAGACAAGTGTTTTGCTATATAATTAATGAAGAATGTTTACTCCTCAAAGATTTCATGGAAAAATAATTCCAGAAAAGGCAAACTGGCTATTCAAAGCCACAGACTTTAATTTGGAAATGAGAAGTCTACTCCACAATAGTGTAAATGTGGAAATTGTCACTGTTCCCACAGTACTGATGAATGTGACTTAAAGGCTGGTGGGACTTTTATATTTTGATGTTAGCGAATGATCCTGCGCCAGTGTGCTAAAGCATGCAACAAAGTAGACTTAGATCTTGGAACTACTATGTGTACAATTGGTAGAAAATTATAGTAGAGGTTAAAAGAGATGAAAGCCTCCAAAAGCAACATCTGTCTGGCTCCTAAAGAAAACCAGTTTATTCGAAGGTCAGGAAGGACATAATAGTGATGGTGATAGTGATGATGATAGTGATGGTGATGATAAGAGGAAGAGGAAGAAGAGCTGCTCACTTTGAATCTGAGAAGTATACTTCTTAAGATCGTTCCCTCAGAGAGCTAATGCTTATCCCATGCCTGGTTCTTGGGCTACCACCGCCCAAGTGAAGAGGTGGTTATTGACCAGAGAAAACAGCTGAAAAACAGGGGAAATGTGGTCCCCACTGTCTTGAGTTCATGCCTGTATCAGCACAAGTGGCCTCATCTCTCATCACAGATGTTTCCAAATATTGCACAGTGAAAATGTGGGTTTAGGAGTAAAAGTGGCTGTTATTTCACTGTGGTGAACAATCACCTTTCAATTGGTAGAACTTTTTTGAGATGGATTTTTGGAGTGGCTGTGGAATTTCTTCCAACTGAGTCCCAGCTCAGAAACCTCATAGAACCAACTCCAATTTTGTTCAGGAAAAATATGTCATGTAGAACATGTTAGCTGCAAGAAGTAGAATGCCCAGCTCCCGTGTATAAATGATGAGGCTATGTATTGCTTGCATACATGACAAAAGAAATGTGAAGCAGGGGCTCCAGACTTGCTCCAGCAGCTCCATGATATCATACAGGACTCTCCATGTCTCTGTGCCATCCCTAGCACGTCAGAGTTCACTTGGAGGATTTTCTTATGCCTTGGAAGTCATCTATGTAGTCAGTTGAGTACTTCTAGTGCTGGGCATTTATCTGTCCAGGGAACTGAGGTCTGACATGACACAGATCTCAAGTGAGAACAGGAGCATGTGTTTCTGTATATTGGCTAATGTTCCAGGTGTCAATGTCAACATGCAATCTCTGAAAGTATAGGTTTTTTACTTAGAGTTTCCTTTCTAAACTCCACAGTGCTCATAAGATCAGGTCGTTCTGCTTGTTACCAAGTGTTTGTTGGAATGAGATCGTGTACCTATTAGAGAGGGGCTTCCAAGCCAACTAACATGCCAGGTGGGAAAAGCAAGGTAAATCTGACCTCCTTAGGTTGTATTAAAATTAGATGTTGTGTTTTAGATGAGTTTTTCCTTGTATTTTACCATTCTTTTGCCTTTGGAGAGTCATTTGCTCGATTTTTGAACTCACTTTTCTTTATATGTTGCAAATAGAAGTTGACCTCATTAGTGCTTGGTAACCAGGCAGGAAAGTGGCCCCCCTAGTGATTGCTAGGAGACCCCATCCCATCCTGCATGGGAGCATGAGGCCTGTCTTCTCCTGCCTGTCCCTTATTATGTGTGATAATCATTATAGTTAAATGCAGCTTCTACATGAAGAACTCAGGGTTCTTTAAACACATTGAACCTTGCCAGCCGAATACATAACTAAGTATTTTCCCAAATATGAGGGCAATATTTCAATGCATACTTTTTTTCTTGAAAGTATGTCTTTCTATGGTGCTGGGCTTAACTTTAGAGAATAATAATTCTGACCCTGGATTCAGAGTGTCACTGTTCCATAACTGGTTTGTTCTCCCACCCCTCACATGACCTGTATATGTTATTCAGACATAGGTTGGGCCAGATGATGTTTCCCAAAAACAAACTACAGGGGGTGGGGGGGCAAGAACAGCAACACGGCAAACTATAAGAAAGAAAGCAAAGGGGAGCAAATGTAAGTGCAGGTAGGACTGTTTATCATCAGAGCAAATACATCCATAACCCTCAACTCTGGATTCCTAAGGGCATCAGTATGTCAGAACCTATGGTAATAGTTGATCATAATCAGAACCCTGAATTTTAAAGACAAATCAAAAACGTGTTCACTTTTGTAAGACAGGAGAAAAGATGCATTTTATTTTTTTTATTATTTATTTTTTAGATATCAGCAAACACAACATCTTTGTTTGTATGTGGTGCTGAGGATCGAACCCGGGCCGCACGCATGCCAGGCGAGCACACTACCGCTTGAGCCACATCCCCAGCCCGAAAAGATGCATTTTAGAATTTGTATAAAACTGCCTTTTCCAATTTTGGCAAATGTAGACGATAGCTTCCAGACCATGGTTAGGAGGGTGTGCTGAAGGTTGCCACTGAGTGGTACTTCTCCTGACCTCTGTGTAGAGAGGCTTACCTTTTTAATCTAGCTTATATATTTGTTTCTGCTTAAGAATACATTAGAGGATTCAAATGCCTTACAACTACTTGAAAACTGACAGTTTAGAAATTTCAGTCATGCAGAATTTCATTTCTTGGTGTTGCCAGAGAGATCACCACATGACCTTCACACACACACACACACACACACACACACACACACACACACACGCAGTCCCAATAATAGACACGACCAGAGGCCTCAATCAGAGCAAAAAGGCACATGTCACCCAGCTAACTCCTGAGACACCTGCTCAGCAGCCATATTGATGTGCTGGGACTATGCACCTTCTACAGGTTGAAGCCTGGCACCCTGATAAGGTGTGAAGGGATGAGACACTTGGGGTCCTGCCTGCCTGTACCAGGTGACCCTGCCTTGGGCCTGCATGTCCCAGCAACTGCCTGCTTGGAAGGAGGATGCTGAGGGGGCAGTAGGAAGCCACAGAAAGAGGATAAGAAGGAGTAGCCTAGGGAAGGACAGAAAAGCCCAGAGTAAGTAGGCACCACCTGGCTGGCAGATGAACTGCCTGGAGGACAACAGGCAAGAACAACAGGAGCTTTCTTTTGTCCATAGAGTAGGAGCAACTTGGTCCCTGCCTTGCTCTGCCTGAGCAGAGCCCGACACCCCACCACCACCACCACCACCACCACCACATGAACACTGTTAGCATCTGGTCGAAGTACCGGCCATCACATAATCTTATTCAGCAGAAGAGACATTAGGGAGTTTGTTTGCTCTGCCAGCAGTATCACCTGTGAAGAAGGAATCTCAGGCCTCTGTCCCCAGGCTTGAGCACAATCATCTCTTCTTCTGTGTGCCTGCTGCCCAGGTGGGGAAACCAGCCTGCACCCGCAGCAGCATCAGGATTCCAGTAATGAGAAGCATATGTTTCTAGTACACAATTCATTAATTCTTGTATTCCCTGTAGCTTACTTCCTCCCACAAAACACAGAAACCTTGGAAAATGCTTTTCCAGTAACAGCATGATTGTTGAATCCCAAAACAGTGTCACACCATAGTCACTGGCTATGTGTGCATTTTACAGAAAATGTATGCCAAAATAAATAACTCTTCTCCACATGACTCTGCTCCCTTTAGTTGGGAAGAGTAGCATCCCATTTTAATCACACTTTGCGGGGATATCTTTCCAGCCGACCGCAGGTTACCTGATGTTATTTTTGGATTGCATCTGTAGCTTTCACTCCATTAGAAGTACTGTTGAGTTCCTACACTGTGGATATTTCTAGGAGTGGAGAAGACAAAAGGAATATAAGACAAAGGCTCAAACTCTTAAAGCTTACTGTCTTCTAGAGGAGATAAGACCTAGAAAAACAGCCAGCAACCTAAGGTATACCTGATATACTAGAAGGCTTGATTTGTATCTTGGAAGATGGGTAGACTTTTGGAAAAGAGTAAAACTACGTGAGGTTGGACCCATGATAATAGACAAAACCACACTTTTTGTATTGTGAATTGTAAGGACCAACTTGGCAAGAACCAATGAGGAGTGTGTAGTACAGGAAGAGGTGTTGGGAAGACTGGCCATTCTGTGCCTTCATTTACAGGTCCCCAGCAACTTCCCACTGCTAATGGCGTTTGAAGTCCTGCCCAGGTGAAGGCAAACTCCTTCCCACCACTCTCTTGAATGCAACCTGGGTTTCCCTCTGCCCCATTCCTGTCCATCATTCATACCCATTGCTCTATGACAAGGTCCTTGCTGTTCCCTTACCTGGAATAGCCTCTCCTTCTTTCTCCTGGCTGGGGTGACTCCCACTACTGACAAACCCTGACCATCAAAGCTAACTTCATCCTTCTCCCCTGCCCAAAGGGCACTGTTTCCCTAGCTGAACTCCCAAAACAGCTATGACTTCTTCAGTCACTGGTCTTTCTGGCTTCCACTGGCACCACTGCCAGATCCCCGGTCTCCCTAGATGGACCTGGGACCTGTCAGCTGGATGGTGTGTGTGTCTGTGTTCATGTGTGTTCTTCTACCCACTTGGCTTGCCCCAGATGTAACTTGGAGATATTTTAAAGTCTGTTTCACTTGATTTTCTTGTAGAAGGCAAAGGCAAACCTAGGGATAAAGGTAGGTGGTTTGCTCATGAATGAGCAGGAATTAGGGCTGTTTCCAGCTCTTATTCTCTGAGGCCCATTTATCCTAACCTAAGTATCTGCCCCATTTGAAGAGCAGTCACTCAAGAATCCAATTTGGGGAAAACTGCAAAACAAAGAATGCACAGCCGCCTCCTGGCTGATCCAGAAATCTTGCTATTGGGGGAGCACATGTGTGGGAGTGGGCATGGTATGTAAGTCAGGTAGGAACTGGAGGGGGCCCAGGGGCTGGGGCGTGGGGGTGGAAGCAGTCGTAAAAATTCATCCTCTGCCTCTGGGGAGATGTTCTTACCCAACATAGAAACCTTTCTTCTTCAGTGTCCAATGTCTTCTGTTTCCTTGGGAGCCTCCATGGACATAGTGATTCCTCTCAGTTGCCAGATGACCTGTGGGCAGACCCACCTCTGGAAATGAATCTGAATTGGGCTTCTATGTCCTCAGATTCATTTTAGAGTCCTTTCAGTTTAAATTCTGCTCTAATTTGAACAGGAATCATCTGGAGCCACCAGCAAGCCTGTTGCATGGGACAGCCAGAGAATGCAAAGCTCCCCTGAATGCCTGGCTTCTCCCACCGTCCGTCTTTGTGTGTCGCTGTCCTTTAAGCAGAGGAGGGGGGCTGTGAGACAGGAGGCATCACATCACAGGGCACCTTTCCACTGCATTTGAATGTTACCATGGCAACTGATAGTGTCTAGAAGCTGCCCAAGTATTGTTTCTTTCTTCAGAGGGGAAATAATCCACTATTGCCTCAGCCATACGCGCACCTAAGAAAGGCAGAGATGTGGAGATGGGTAGAATATTCGGTACACTTGATCCTTTCAGCACATCCAGCTATGCAGGAGCCCCGAGTGTTCAGCCCACCCTCCAAACTGGTGGGTCAGAGTCGTGGGCATGAGCCATGGGAGAGCTTCACCTGCCTCTCCCTTGTCTTCTACCCACAGCAGCCCTCCCCGGCCTCAGAGAGCAGTGTGCTCTGCAGTGTTTCCACTTTGGGCTGGGAAACCACCTACAACCTCAGGCAAGTTAATCTTCCTCAGTGGGTCTGCTCTGACAAACTTTACAAAGTAACCAAATAATCAGACCCTGAGAAGGTTGGTAGGAATACAGCATGACAGAGGGCAAGCAATAACCCCACCCTGGATGGAGGTCAGGTGGGCCTAGGTACCTCCACTGTGCTTTCCAGCAGCAAAAGGCCTTGGAAGGGTTTTACAACTCCCCAGTCCTCAGTTTCCTCATCTGAAAAGGGACCCTGAGGCCTACTCTGTTTGATTGTTTGAGAATTTTAGATAAAATATATGTAAGACATGTATACTGTGACTAGGTAGTACGTAGTGGTTCCTTAATGACAATTAAAGTAGTGACTGATGATAAAACCTGAACTTACTTTGACTTATTCAGTGTTTCTTAGCATCACAACCAACTGAATTTTTTTTCTTAAATATTCACCTAAGCCAGGCTTACTGTAACAGAATTTGCAAAGATTGAGGAATTATACATTTAAAATTTAAAAAAAAAAAAAAAACAACTTTTGGGCTGGGGATGTGGCTCAAGCGGTAGCGCGCTCGCCTGGCATGCATGCAGCCTGGGTTCCATCCTCAGCACCACATACAAAGATGTTATGTCCACCGAGAACTAAAAAGTAAATATTAAAAAAATTCTCTCTCTCTCTCTCTCTCTCTCTCTCTCTCTTAAAAAAAACTTTCTAAGTAATTGTAACATAGCCAATCTGTGATTAGGTATAAGAAATTTATTTGTTCAAAGATAATGATTATAAACAACACAAGATTCTCCCCCCTCTTTTCACTTCCAACAGCCCCTGGCATGCTGCCATTATTCTATTTCTGCACTGCAAAGGCTTCTGCTGAAATTATCTGTGTTTGGAAAGAGGGATATTTAATAAAGTGGCTGAAACTACTTTGATTGGAAGAAGGCAAAGAAAGACTAAAATTGTTCACCTTTTCCCTAAAGGGAAGTTGAAAAGAATTTTTACAGAGAGCTGTATGCAATCTCCAGGTGATGATTTAACTCTCCAGACTACCATATGAGCTCTAAACATGACATTTAAGGTGACTTTTACAAGTACATAAGCCTTAAATAGGAGTTTAGCATGCTCATAGCTGAAGTTCTTTTCTGAATCCCACAGGAACGTGGCTGAAGAGCGGTCTAGGCCTCGTGCACCAGGAAGGCAGCCAGCTAACGTGGACGTACATTGCCCCCCAGCTGGGGTACTGGGTGGCAGCCATGTCTCCTCCCATCCCAGGTAACATGAAGCCAACACTGGCGATGATGGGGATTGATTTCTTTGAGGGCCCAGGCTAAGTATGCATTTGAAAATAACCTCAGCTAAGTATGCATTTGAAAATAACCTCAGCAGAGAGATTACATCCAACTCAAAACTGCTTCAAAGTCTGAAATCAAATGATGGAAAAAAGGCATTTTGTGGGGGTGGAAGAGTTCTGGTTGGAACTTTCCCATTTAAGATAAGAATAATGCATGGAAAATAGTCTTGCCTCCTGTCTCTGTTTTGTTCGGACAGCTGCCATGGGGCATTCTTAATCAGAAGCCCACAGAGGAGGCTCAGACCTCCTCCCTAATTCCCAAAACAGCTGGGGCCTGGTGTGAGCAAGCTCATAGGAAGAACACTCAACAGAAGGACTAGCAGAAAGTCACCATAGTGGGCTTCGTAGGGCAAAATATTTGATTTGACATTTCCAAACTGCTTACATGCAAATCAATTGCTCTGTGCCCAAAAGAATAATCTCCACTTTGAGTATGTGAATTCACTCCTATTTTTTAAAGTGTGATTCAAAAATGTGATTTTTAACCTACATTCCCAAATATATATTCCAAATTGTTTTGCAAAATGGGCATCTCACAAGAATCATTTCTAGTGATGTCTTCCATTGCTACATTTTTCTTTAGAATCCATAACACTTGAACTGCCTACCTTCATGAAACTGGTCTGTAGTGGCCAATCTTATATTTATAGGCACCTTTGATTGCTATTTTTTTAAACACATCTAAAAGTCATGCACGCTCAAGTCTGGTGAACAAAATAGGAGATTGAGCTAGGTCAAAATGTGCTGTGATTAAAAAGTCTCTCTTGCAAATTAACCATGAAGGCATTTCCAAATGGAAGTTCAAAGTATTTTAGTAAGGGAATTATCACTGGAATTAACACGTAAACTCCCAAAGTAACTAACATGTTGGAGACCATTTGTAGATGGGTGTTGAAAAGTTTGTTACATTGATTTTATGTTCCCATAGCAATAAAATTTACACTTCAGATATGTGTTTTTCTTGATGGTGTGGTTCTTATAGTATTGTAAGCATGAACCAGGTACAGAAATGCCCCGTTTTCCTAATTTGAAATATTAAGAGAATGTGACTAGGAAGAAAGAAAGAAAAGAAATTCCTTAGGTACCAAAGCAGAAGCCACAAAGCCCATGCATTAAAGTGAACTTTTGTTTTAGACAGATTTCAAAACAACTGTGGCTATCAGTTTTCTATTATGCCACAGATGAATATATGCTTTTGTAAAAAGGAAAGGAGACTGACGAACACAGCCATGAAGTAAGAGACTCAAGAGCTCTGAGAGCATCCATAGCCCAGCCTGATGGTATTTAATGTGTGGATACAGGCGTGGGTAAACTCACAGCCATCAATTTATTAAAGCAAATGACAGTAATGCTGTGTTTTCACAAGTCCAAAACCAAGAAGAAAATAATGGGGGTTTCATTCTTTAATTCTCTGCTTAAGAAGGAAGCAAAGCACAGCTATGAATTTTCTGCAGATTTCCAGTGGCAGAGTTTGAAATAATTACCTTCTGAGTACTGAACAGACCAAGTTTCAGTTTTCTGGAAATGATTTTTATGTGTACCTAATGCATGTTTTGTTTGTCTCATTTTTGTGGTTCTGGGGATCAAACCCAGGTAGCCAAGTTTTCTTGGTGGCTTCTCACAAGGCTCCCCGTCTGGGGAGGTTGCCTTTGTATAAGAAGTTGTATATGGAACAAGTGAAGTGAAGCAGTGTGGAGTTCTTTTTCCAGCTTGCTAAACATTCATCCCTAACATCCCACACCATCAAAGTGAATTATATTTGGAAGAGAATGGTGTTCTCTTTTGGACTCAGAAATGCCAATATTTTCAAAAATTGATAAACCTCTTTCTGTTGATCTAACTCTTAAAAGATTTGGCTCCTTAAAATGATTTTTGAAGAAATCTGTCTCTTATCAAAAAAAAAATTTTAAGCAAATGAGTGTTTGTGGGATTTAGTAATCATAATCAGGCTACCCTGGAATAATGTGAAACCACAGTTTTTTTCCTTTCTCTGCATTGGCCCACTGCCAGGATATTGGCCACCAATAAATGCTCAAAGCCCAGATATTGTAATTTGCAGAGGTTTTTGTTGTTGATCCATTGTGTCCGTAATATTAAGACAAATTTGCACTATTTTTAGACTTAAAAGATATGAATTAAACTCCTTTTTCTTGGGATTCTTTACAATATATATTTTTAAATGAAATATTTTTATCTCTAGTAACCTTATCTGTAAATTCTAAAGAGGTCTGTGGCTATCCGGGCTTGATGCAATACACCTGTAATTCTAGCTAGTTGTGAGGCTGAAGTAGGCTGATCACAAGTTCAACACCATTCCAGGCAACTTAATGAGACCCTGTTGCAAAATACAATTAAGAGAGCTGGGAATGTAGCTCAGTGGTAAAATGCTTGCCTGGCAGGAGCAAGGCCTGGGGTTCAGTCCCCAGTACCACTAAAAAAAAAGAAAAGAGGTCTGTGGCCGTGTGCAATTAGTCTTTTAAAAAAATGTAGAAGAATGTTTTATTGTTTTACATGGAAAGAATTTTCATTACACTTAACAGCCTGTAACAAGTTATTGACTTTTTAAAGTCATAGTAAATTTATGTCATATATTTAGACAGTGTAAATTTATGTCATGCATTTAGAGAAAGGGCACTCTATATAGTAATAATTGGCTGCCCAAACATATCGAGAATAAGATCTTTTGTTTTATTTTTCCTGTCATATAAAATCTCCAGATACTCAGATCATCTCTTAAAGGTGAAAAACCCCTTATTATGTTCTCTTGCATCCATTTGCTTTTATTAAAAGATCATGGGTCTGGGGTCATGGCTCAGTGGTAGAGTGCTGGCCTACCATGTGTGAGGCACTCGCTTCAATTCTTGGTCCTGCATATAAATAAATAAAATAAAGGTCCATGGACAACTAAAAAATATTTTAAAAAAAGAGCATGTATTTAGAATGCTGAACATGCTGCCAGGTGAGGCTCACTTCTCAGATAAGAAGAGTCTCTAGACACAGCCACATTCCTATTTGAGTTTTGAAAGTGCAGCTGGCCCCGGAAGCTTCCATAATAATGTTAATTATGGAATGAAATGGTGATGGTGCCACAAACCCATCAATCAAAGGTATTTTTGTCTGGCCTTTGCTCTGTGCCCCTGCCAGGAAGAGTAAGAAAAAAGACATTATGTTCTCAACTAATTATCCCTCTTTTTATTTAAAGGTATCAAAATATCTAAAATGCCATTTTCTGACCTTCTAGGTCCCGTTGTAACACAGGACATTACCACGTATCACACCGTGTTTCTTTTGGCCATTTTAGGAGGAATGGCTTTCATACTTTTGGTTTTGCTGTGTCTCCTTTTATATTATTGCAGGTAAAGTGTTACCATTTTGGCAATATCTTTTTTAATGTCAAAGTTCTTGTGCAATTGATATTTGGAAGCATTGGTATGAAGTTGCTTTTTTGTGTTTTTTTTTTCTAAATTGAGATCCTTTTTCTTGTTGTGAAGCAATATCTACAAACTCAAATGCATGATCTAAATTACAAATGAAACTACACGATGTGTAAGGCCAAGGGGAGTTGTATAAAAAACGTTTGACAATTGTCATCTGATTCCCTGGGAGTACTCCCAAATACTGATGGAGAGATGATATTCTCAAGATCAAAGCAGAATTATTATTATTTTGATGCCACGTCTGTTCACTGAGCAAGAATGTTTATCATTGGCTCTTGGGTGACCCCTTACGAATGAATTAGTTGGCTGTTCTTACAAAAACTTGAGGATCACTCTCCAGATGCTGCTGCTCTGGGTCAGCATTGGGTGAGTGAGGGTTCGTGGTGAGAGGTTTCTGGCCCCTGATGAGTTGTTTTGTTTCTCCTTGTGGAAATTGAGAGTTAGTATTTTGCCTGAAACTTGAAACTGTTCCATCATGAGAATCTCTAATCTCTAGTTGTGGGTCGTGTCTTTGGTCACAGGAGGAAGTGCTTGAAACCCCGTCAGCACCACAGAAAACTGCAGCTTCCGGCAGCCCTCGAGAGTTCCAAAAGAGATCAGTCCACTTCCATGTCGCACATCAACTTGCTGTTCTCTCGTCGGGCGTCAGAATTCCCTGGCCCTCTGTCCGTTGCCAGTCATAGCCGCCCAGAGGCCCCAGGGACCAAGGAGCTGATGAGTGGGGTCCACTTAGAAATGATGTCCCCCAGCGGAGAGGGGGACCTGCACACACCCATGCTGAAGCTCTCTTACAGTACCTCACAAGAATTTAGCTCCCGGGAAGAACTGCTCTCCCACAAGGAAGAAGATAAAAGCCAAACCTCCTTTGATAACTTGACTCCAAGTGGGACACTGGGCAAAGACTACCATAAGTCAGTGGAAATTTTTCCCTTAAAGGCAAGAAAATCTATGGAAAGAGAAGGCTACGAGTCCCCCGGCCACAATGACTACAGGGGCAGTTATAATACTACACTATCCCAGCCTTTATTTGAAAAGCAGGACCGAGAAGGCCCAGCATCCGCAGGAAGCAAACTCACCATTCAGGAACATATGTACCCTGCGCCTTCATCTCCTGAAAAAGAGCAACTGCTGGACCGCAGACCTACTGAATGTATGATGTCGCGATCCGTGGATCACCTGGAGAGACCCACGTCTTTCCCGAGGCCGGGCCAGTTGATCTGCTGTAGTTCTGTGGACCAGGTCAATGACAGCGTTTACAGAAAAGTGTTACCTGCCTTGGTCATCCCTGCCCATTATATGAAACTCCCAGGGGACCATTCCTATGTCAGTCAGCCTCTGGTTGTCCCAGCGGACCAGCAGCTGGAAATTGGAAGACTTCAGGCTGAGCTCTCCAACCCCCACGCAGGGATCTTCCCACACCCGTCCTCTCAGATGCAGGGCCAGCCCTTGTCTTCCCAGGCCATCTCTCAGCAGCACCTGCAGGAGGCAGGCACGCGGGAATGGAGCCCTCAGAACACATCCATGTCAGAGTCTCTGTCCATCCCAGCATCCTTGAATGATGCGGCTCTGGCTCAAATGAACAGCGAGGTGCAGCTCCTGACAGAAAAGGCTCTGATGGAACTTGGAGGTGGGAAGCCACTTCCACACCCCCGGGCGTGGTTTGTGTCCCTGGACGGAAGGTCCAATGCTCATGTTAGACATTCATACATTGATCTCCAAAGAGCTGGAAGGAACGGAAGTAATGACGCCAGTTTGGACTCTGGTGTGGATATGAATGAACCAAAATCTGCCCGCAAGGGAAGGGGAGACCCTTTGTCTCTCCAGCAGAGCCACCCACCTGTCCAGGAGCACCAGCAGAAAGAACCCAGGGCCCCAGACAGCGCTGCCTACACGCAGCTGGTGTACTTGGATGACATGGACCCAAGCGGCAGCGAGTGTGGGACCACAGTCTGCACCCCCGAGGACAGTGCGCTGCGATGTTTGTTGGAAGGCTCGGGTCGGAGAAGTGGTGGACAGCTGCCCAGCCTGCAGGAAGAGACGACCAAACGAACTGCAGATGTCCCCCCGGAGCCATTAGCCAGTCCCCACCAGAGAAGATCTGCTCATGACGACGAAGACGATGACGATGATGACGACGACCAAGGAGAAGACAAGAAGAGCCCCTGGCAGAAACGGGAGGAGAGACCCCTGATGGCATTTAACATTAAGTGAACTGTCACAGAGCCACCCAACCGTGGGATATAACCTTGCCAAATATCCTTTCTTACTGAAGCGCATACCTGTTTGTGGAGGAGCCGAAGAAGGGCTACCGCAGGAGTGGACGTCCGCTGCGTGGGCATTGCCCTGTCAATGGTAGAAGGGAGTTAAAGTTATTTCTCGGAATAAAGGATGACTCTGGTAGATGCTGCACCTCCAGGGAGGTGGCTGGGAGAAGTGTCTGAACGTCGTTCCACAGACTTGACCTGTCCACCCACCAGGGATGCTGCAAAACCGCCCGTGATGTTGCTACACTCCAAGGATCACCTCAGTTTTCCCTCGGATTCTGGGAACAGATGAAACTCTTTTTGCATTGCTTGAATCCATTTTCTCACGATAATGCTACTGTGAAGCTATTCTTGAGAAATGAGGGTGGCACTCTGTGTCCCAAGGTAGGCATTATCTCCAAGGAAAGCTATGCATTGCTGCTTTGTTTCTTATTTTGCTTAGATTTTGCTTTGGTTAGGGCTTGTTTGGGGATTTGCTTCTTCTCTCTCTATTTTTCTTTTCAATACAATTTGGTTGTAAAAATTGCATTCCCTCATTTTAATCTGTTCTACTTCTCAGTGGTTTGTTTTTGGTGTCTCCCTTCAGGAACTCCTGAGTGTCATCTTTTAACATCCAAGCCTTTTAATGAAATCGTACTGAAACTTTTATCAGCTAAGAGTCTTTCAATTCTGGTCCCATTAACTCCAAGTGCCTTTTTTACAGTGACAACAGACAGTCCCTCAGTTTTTTGGTTTTTCTTAATCCCTTTAATTGAACTGCCTGGATTTTATATAAAGTTATTAAATGATATCCCTTTTCTTTAAACTGCATGCTGCCAAGTGCCATTTGTGCTCAGCATTCTCATTTCAGCTCAGTGTACTCTCTAGTTACCCTGTGTAATGTGGGTTCTGTTTAGCTAAGATAGACTAGAGGACACTTTAGAGATGCCCTTCCCTACCCCATCCCTTTGGCCATAAGCCACCGTTATGGTTTTATTGGCTGTTTGTATATACGGTTGGTTGCATATTAACTCTGGAATCCTATGGGCTGATCTTGCTCGGCAAACGTGAGAGTATGGACTGAGCAAGGGGACTGAATGTGACTATTAAAAAAAAAAACTTATGTACTATCCAAAAGTGCCAGAATGACTCTTCTGTGCATTCTCTCTAAAGAGCTGCTTAGTTATCCAAAAATGAAAATTCAAAATAAACTCAGAAGAAAATAAAACTGTTTTGTGGTCATTTTAATTCATTCCGAACCATCATCTGTTGCAAAATCATTACTAAGACTTTTTAAATCATTCCTTGACAGCCTAAAATGTGGTGGTTGGACTTGTAAACACAGCCACCCCGGGATTTTCACTGGGGTGAAAATCCTTAAAACCCACCTTTGTCTTTAGTGTCATTCAAGAACAGAAGGTAACATTTTGTTGTTTTTCAGGTAAAGAGAGATGTCTGTGCTTTACAGGAAACTGGTGTTTTAGATCTAGTATCGATCCGTCTTGGAACAGCTTCAAGAAGATTTTGTTAAAATGACCTGAATCATCTTGGATATATAATGCTGTTCATCAAAAGTGTTAATGGAGATGATGTCAAAACCTGGATTGGAAGAAATAAGTTGAGCCAGCCGTTTACAGTCAGCAGCTTCCTTACAAAATCTTCATTCATGAATTCTATACAGACAGAAAATCAAACTGGTTGCTATTATTTTAATTCTTCAATGCTGACATTTAATATTTGGCTTGGCAGGGGGTGGGGGCGATAGTTGAGAAAGTTCCCCAAGAGTCAGACAACTGTGGTCCGGCACCTGTGGTGTAAGAACTGAGGTAGAGTTCATTCTGGAGTGAACATTCTCACCAGTAGGTGGCGGTGAAGCTGTGCAGACTGGGCTAAGAATCCAGGGAGAAGTTATTGGTCCACTCCCTCAAAACAAAGCATAAGATGCCTCCTGGTGAATGCCCAGGGCAGATATTGGTGATGGGGGCAGAAAGGAGGATGTCAGAGCTCCTTGCTGTAACTGGTTCCCTCTCAGCCTAGGGTTGCTGCCAGTAGAATTATCTCCTTCAAGTATCAGTTTCCAGGAAGCCCTGTTCAATGCATGTCACCTGTGTGTGACACATGAACCCTTAGCACCGATTATGGGAGATCTGGCAGGAATATTGGGGAGAGCTGCTTTTCTGACTCCTTAGGTGAGACATAATCTAGGTTGGCTGTGATTGTGGAATGTATTGAGCAGCCAGTAGTGGCCACAACTTGGGAAGGCAAGGAAAGTGGGTTTGCCAAAGGGGAACTGGTTCTTCCAAAGGTGAAGTCGATTCAGTCTTACTGTTATCCATACTTGGCCTTAGAAGTTATGATTTTTTTTCTAGGGGCTGGGGATGTGGCTCAAGCGGTAGCGTGCTCGCCTGGCATGCATGCCGCCCGGGTTCGATCCTCAGCACCACATACAAACAAAGATGTAGTGTCCGCCAAAAAACTAAAAAATAAATATTAAAAAATTTAAAAAAAAAAAGATTTTTTTCTCATGGTGCCAACACTGATCGTCAGCCTAGAATGCTCTAGACAGCCTAGAATTCTCTAGACAAAGTCTGACTGCAGATTTTGAACACTTCATCTTTATGTCATGGTATTCCAAATTAAGTGTATTACCTGAAGGACCAGAGGCATCAAGGGCATCTTGCTCCTGCCACCTAATGGTGAGTTTTCAGTTGCCTGCCTGGCAGCAGGTATGATCTAAACACAGCTCTCTATGGCCAGCTCTGGGAGGTGGGGGAGGGAATGCCCAGGGGTGAGTCAGCCCCTGGTCTGCCTACGGGCTAGGTGGATGAGGAGACTGAGATCCATGGGGTCCCTATCTGGAAACAAAAGCTTGAGAACAACAATTTATTCCAGTTTCAGAAGCTTGTCCAGAAAATGTGTTTATTCTTTGTTTTCTACCTAATCAACCAAATAAAGGAGATGTGGTTAAATAATTGAAGTCACTCAGCTCAAAGCAGTGATGTGCCCAAACCAGCTCTTTGGAAATAAATTCATTTGAGCTACAAATGTTCCTAATGAAGCATGCGTCAGACACAACTTGCAAATAATAATAAAGTACATCACATTCCCTTTTGTCAATTTCCTTTGACAATTGATTCTCACCCAATGCTTTTGTTGATTATCATCATAGCCAACCCATTGTTGTGACTGACAACGAGTATAGTTCAGACATGAATGCTATTATTTAATGATTAAGGTGAAATTGAAACAGAAAGATATATTTCAGAATGTCACTCATGGAGTGGCTTCTTTGCTGAGTCAGTTTTTAAATAGTAGCAGACTGTTCGCTCAGACATTTTTGGTGCTGTTTGCAGTGTACCAACTTCAGACGTTGTCCTATTTTAAGTGTCAAACCACATTGTTAACATTTTCTGTATCATTTTCTCAAACCTCTAAGTCAACCAATCAAGACCTGATCTATAGTATTTGCCAATTTCTGTGGTATAGATACTCCCAGTGTGGCTAATTTCAAGCAACTAGAGGGATGTCACTGCACCTAAGAGCCTAGTGCTGAAGCGATGTGTAGTGCGAAGGCTGAGATGCACATCAAGGAGAGAACATGTGTGTTAGAGAAGTTTCATTCAGCAATGTTCCAGGGATGGCAATGTTAATGAATTAACAATCTATTAAGTAAGATTTTTTTTTTTTTAAGAGAGAGAGAGAGAATTTTTTAATATTTATTTTTTAGTTCTCGGCGGACACAACATCTTTGTTTGTATGTGGTGCTGAGGATCGAACCCGGGCCGCACGCATACCAGGCGAGCGCTTGAGCCTCATCCCCAGCCCCATAAGTAAGACGTTTTTAAACAGAAACACCCAAAATAACAAGGTTATGTAATTGATCCATTGAAAGAAATGTGACCATAGGCTTGCAGAAGCCCACCCCTATGTTGGCCCCTAGGAGCAGTGGCTGTGACATTGTCCTTGCTAATTCAGTGTTATAGAGAATGCACAGAACACAACTGCTACAGATAATGAGAACTGCTGATCGTGAACACTTAGGAATGATGATTTTTTTAAGGAAAAATTTTTAATTTTTGTTAATATATTTAGTTAGATTTGTAAGACTTGTTTTTTAATAATGGCCATGTATAACCACTGACTTGCAATGTTCCTGAAGTTATAAATCCCTCCCTCATAAACTCACTCTGGAATGCCATGTGAACAAAGGTCTACCTAACTCCTTGTCTCTTGCCTTCTAACTTTTATTTTTTGTTTTCTTAAGCCTTTTTATTTTGAAATCACTTTACAGTTACAAAGAAGTTGCAAAAATAGTACAAAGAGTCCCTGTGCCCTTTGTCCAGCTTCCATAATATGTCCTACAGAAATGTGGGACATTTGTCAGCACTAAGAAATCAGTGCTGTTACCATACAAACTGTATTCCATTTCTGCAGGGGGTTTTTTCATTAATATCCAAAAGGTACATATTTTAGTGGCTCAACAAGAATGACATTTATCATTCTTTTAAAAATTAGTACATTGGGCTGGGGATATAGCTCAGTTGGTAGAGTGCTTGCCTTGCATGCACAGGGCCTTGGGTTTAATCCCCAGTACCACACACACACCAAAAAAAAAAAAAAAATTAAAAAGTAAAAACAGATAAAGGAAAATCAGTTACCAACAACTGCCATGTAGACACAACTGCAGCTAGCATTTTGTTGTTTATCTGCAATTCTTTTTTTTTTCTATTTCATTTAATTGTTGATGGACCTTTATTTAATTTACTTATTTATATGTGGTACTGGATCAAACCTAGTGCCTCACACATGCCAGGCAAGTACTCTACCACTGAACCATAACCCCAACCCTTTCCTGCAACTCTTTACCCACATAAATGCACATTTCCTACAAAAAGATGCTCGCCCTCACCCTACCCTGCAATCTTCTTCTCCCACTAAACAGTATATTGTTAACAGCCTTCCCTGCTGGCACTTGTAGCTCCAGATCATATTTTTTATTTTATGACGATCTTTTATTTTAACTTTTTGAAACTTCAGGTGGAAATTTCTGATTAGGACAGGAAGATCTAGGTGCTCTTCAGGTGTTAGTGGTAACTGGGTGTAATATGGGCAATATTCATTAAAGAAGGATCAAGGTACCCTCCCTAGGTGCAAGCCTGACTGCAGGAGGTGGGAGGGATGCATGGAAGAGTGTGCCTAGGCTATACCAGCAGATAGCACCATCCGCTTAAGTGACAGAGACCCTGTGCATCTGGAACTTTCTTTAGTATAAATTAGCACAGATAAATGCAAAAGGAGTGAGACAAAGCATCCAAGAATGTGAGACCAGAACCAAAAAGGCAGAAGACCATAAAGCCTAATGATAATTGGGCTACAGTATGATACTGTACGATTTCCTGTGTCCCTCTTCTTGGAGACATTGCTTTTGCAGACCTCTAGTATTGGAGGACAAAGGGATATTAGAATGAAATTATAGATAGAAACATGATTTTTCAACCATTTAGGAATTCCATGATCCTCATTTGCTGTTGTTTACCACAGTTAAAACAACATGCAATAATGTTTTGAGACACTTATAACAACCCTTGATATTATGGACAACCTATTTGAGTGGGCACGATGGATGTTGTGACCTTTGGCAGTGAGCAATGGAGAAGGGCAGTTGCCATAATGGAGGGAGAAAGATCCAGCCAGACTTTTTAGGTGAAGTAGAAATTGCAAGCCTTTCTCTCGCCTTTTACATTTAAAGCTATGAATGTATATATACACCAAAATACCTGACAAATGTTTTTTTTTTCCTTCTTTGCAGTGTGATGATTTGTTTAATGTTCATATTCTGGTATTGCAAAGTGGTTAATCATTTGTGTAAGATCATTTGTACCTCAACAGAATGAACAGGAATTGAGGAGTCTGAGCATCTTGAACATGAAAGAGCCATGAAGATCTCATGCTGAGGAAACTGAAGCCTGAAACCACAGGGGTTGACCTCCCCAGGCAGGCAGTGAGTGACCACATGGAATCCAGGCCCCACCTCCTTACAGTATCACAGTGTGCAGCCACTTCCACAGGCTATTCTCCATCCCCAGCTCTTTTATACCCTCTGCCCTCTGTCCACATTCTACATAACAGTAGATACTCAAAATTAGAACCTAAAGCATTGCAAGCCACAATAATTATTCAGTTTCTAAGGTTGTGGAAAGAACCCTGGACTTGAAGTGAAAGACCTGGGTGTCAGCCTGTCTTTGGGGGGTCAGATAGATGACTAACTTCTGATGCATTAGAAAGAGGGCAGGAATGTTTGCTGTCCTCCGATCTCTGGGTGGGTTGAGTTCAAATAAGGCAATGAATATTAAAGCTTCTTGTTAAACTGTAAATTGCTATACCAATATAAGTAGTCACTCCTTTTTATATCCTGTAGTTCTCTAATCATTGCTACAGTGCAACAGTGGACTTTGGTTTTTAGTTTTTGGTCTTAATTTTGAGTTTTGTTGGTTTTTTGGTGTTTGGTTTTTTGTTGTTGGGTTACAGGTGGTGCCTTCTGGAAAACTGAGGCATCATGAAGCCCCCCCCCCTTCAAACCCTGATTCTTGAGATCAAGTCAGAAAGATTTCAGACCAGTTGCTCAGAATAACTGGCGTGAGTTTATTAGAAGGGAGGGGAAAGGGAACACTCACTCGTCAAGGGAGAAAGTGAGTCCTCTCAGAGAGGGGAGGGACCCTGTGTGCCTCTCTTGCCCTCCAGTTTTATTGGGGGTCCCAGGGACGTTTCCAGAGAGTCCTGCCCACGTCCATCTCTTTTGACTGACAGCAAGATGACATCAGGTTTTCAAGTCCCCTCGGCCATGCCCACTCTAGGTCACCTTGGCTTGTGCTAACCGGTTCTAATTGGAACCTGTTCTTAAAAATTCTATGGCTAAGGAAATTACCCTTATCTCTGTGAGTTCTGGGATCTGGTCTGTGTAAGGGTCACAGAAGTCTCTTCTTCAGGGTAGCATATTTTCTTCTTATCAGCATTTCAGAGCCTGAATTTCTCCTACAGACAACAGGTAGTTTGCTGAGGAATGTAACATAACCTGTTCACTTAAGCCAACCGGGCTGCAGATAAATTGCTTTTTCGAAGTGAAAGCATGTAGGGGTCAGCACAGTGGGCCCATTTTATAGATTTATTCCCTTAACCTCATGCTCCCACCACTCACATCTGTCTGTCCCATGTCAGTTGTTTTAAGAGCTACTGTTTAGTTCCACTTTGGGGAAAATGTTAGAGAAAATCAATAGTCTCTTCTTTCCCCATTCTTACTGCTTTCTACAAGCTTCAGTTGAATGAATAATCTCTCCCTTTGTCCAGCTAGCTGGTTTTTTTGTAAGGGGTTTGAAGTTAACCAGTAGGGTCAATGAAGCTGCAGCCTCCTTTCATGGACTAAAGTCCCCTCTTACCCATAAGATATGTCCCAAGACTCCCAGTGGGATCCTGAGATCATAGGCAGAACTGAACCCTGTGTACATACACACCAATGATAAAGTTTATGCAGTTAGTAATAAATCAGAACAATTACAACAATGCAGAGTACATTAGATTGACCCGTACCCTCAACCACACATACTCAGCCTGATAAGCAAAGACACTGGAGTGACTAACAGGCAGGCAGCACGTATAATGTGGGATGTTGGACAAAGGGATGATTTGAATCCCGGACAAGATGGAGCAGGATGGTAAGTTTTCCTCAGGCGACTCAGAATAGCATGCCATTTAGACCCCGAGAATTGCTGATTTCTGAAAATGTCCACTTAATATTTTCCACTGATTGCAGTTGACCATGGGTAATTGAGACTACAGAACAAGAAACCTCAGAGAAGAGGGACCCACTATAAATACTTACGTAAAGATATACATGCTAAGTATCTTTTGGTTTCAAATGACAGAATTTCATTGTCAAGGGAGATCTGGGAAGTAGGGTATGCCAGTGTGCTGTCATGTGTCCACTGAATCTGGGGACTCTGGTGTCTGGTTACATGCTTCTGGGTGTGTGTGGGGTGGGGGGGAGTGTTTCCAGGTAAACACTCAGTAAAGTAAGTCACCTCCCCAAAGTGGGTGAGCATTATCCAATCCACTGAGGGCCTGGCTAGAACAAAAGACAGGAAGGAAGACTCTGACCCAGCTTTTTTTTTTTTTTCCTTGCCTCACTGCTAGAGCTGGGTAATCTCATCTTCTCCTGCCCTTGCACTAAGGTCTACACCATCAGCTTTCCTGGTGGCAGATTGTGGGACTTCTAAGCCTCCAAATTATTTGAGTCAATCCCCATAATAAATTATAGATACACACACACACACACACACACACACACACACACATCTACTGATTCTGTGTCTCTGAAGAACCCTGAAGAATAGAACCAAGGGGATCAACCAGAAAAGACAAAATGTAATATTAACTCCAGGAAGGATTTCATACTAGACTACTTTCATAACACATTATCTTTGTAAATGTTTTTACTGATTCTTTTTAGTTGTACATAACAATAGGAATCATTTGACATAATTATAAAAGCATAGAGTATAATTTATTCTAACTCAGACCCCAGTAGTTCCACTTTTCCTCCCCTCTTCTCTCCCCTGTTCCCTTCCCTCTACTGATCATTCTGCTATTTACTTATAAGGTTTTTTAAATTAGTGTCTGTGGATATACATGATGGTGAGATTCACTATGGTATATTCATATATGTACATAGGAAAGTGAGGTCAGATTCATTACATTGTCTTTCCCTATCCTGT
Source organism: Urocitellus parryii (assembly GCF_045843805.1). Lineage (NCBI taxonomy): Eukaryota > Metazoa > Chordata > Mammalia > Rodentia > Sciuridae > Urocitellus > Urocitellus parryii. The sequence continues at coordinate 57,864,195 of NC_135539.1, read as the reverse complement.
ATCACTTCCCTTCATTCCCTTTTGTCTAATCCACTGCTCTTTCTTCTATTTCCTTTTTTGTTGGTTTAATTTTTTAAATACATGACAGCAGAATGCATCACAATTCTTATTACACATATAGAACAATTTTTTATACTCTGCCCTATCTAGAGTTCATCAATTCCTCCCATGTCCCTCTGCCTACCCAACTATGAGTCAGTCACCTTATATCAGAGAAAACATTCACCATTTGTTCTTCTATTATTTTTTAATCCTCTCCCCCTACAACTTATTTTGGATTTTTCTGCACATGAGATAAAACATCCCATCTTTGATTTGGGGGGACTGGCTTATTTCACTTAGCATTATAGTCTCCAGCTATATTCATTAGCCAGCAAATGCCTTGAAGTCATTCTTTATGTCTGAGCAATACTCCATTGTGTGTGTGTGTGTGTATGTGTGTGTGTGTGTTAGACCAGAAACCCTATAATCGCTAGAAGAAACTATAGGCCCAACACTCCAACATTTTGGCTGAGGAACTGACTTCCTTAACAAGAATACACACACACACACACACATACATACATACACACCACATTTTCTTTATTCACCTGTTGAAGGGCACCTAGGTTGGCTCCATATCTTGGCTATTATGAATTGGGCTGCTGTAAACATTGATATGGCTGCATCACTGTAGTATGGTGATTTTAAGTCTTTTAGATATATACTGAGGAGTGGGATAGCTGCTTCGAATGGTGGTTCCATTCCTAGTTTTTTGAGGACTCTCCATACTGCTTTCCAGAGTTGTTACACTAATTTTCAGTCCCACCAACAATGTTTGAGAGTACCTTTTGCCCTACATCCTCACCAACATTTATTGTTACTTGTATTTTTGATAATTGCCATTCTGACTGGAGTGAAATGAAATCTCAGTGTAGTTTTAATTTGCATTTCTCTAATTGCTAGAGATGTTGAGCATTTATTTATATTTGTTGGCCATTTGTATTTATCTATTTATTTATTTTGAGAAGTGTATGTTTAGTTCCTTTGCCCATTTATTGATTGGGTTGTTTTTTGTTTGTTTGTTTGTTTGTTTTTGTTTTGTTTGTTTTTAGTATTATATTTTTTGAGTTCTTTGTGTGACCTGAATAATAATGCCCTGAGGAACAGGTGGCAAAGTTTTTCTCCCATTCTGTTGGCTCACTTCACTCTCTTAATTGTCTCATTTGCTGTGAAGAAGCTTTTTAGTTTGATACCATTCCACTTATTGATTTTTTATTTTACTTCTTGTGCTTTAGGAGTCTTGTTAAGGAAGTCAGTTCCTCAGCCAAAATGTTGGAATGTTGGGCCTACAGTTTCTTCTAGCAGTTACAGCGTTTCTGGTCTAATTCCTAGATCTTTGATCCACTTTGAGTTGAGTTTTGTGCAGAGTGAGAGATAGGGGTTAAATTTTGTTCTACTATATATGGATTTTCAATTTTCCCAGCTCCATTTGTTTAAAAAAAGGCTATCTTTTCTTTAACATATGTTTTTGACACTTTTGTCTAGTATGAGATAACTGTATTTTTGTGGGTTTGTCTCTGTTTCTTTTATTCTATTCCCTTGGTCTTCATGACTGTTTTAGTGCCAGTACCATGCTGTTTTTCGTTATTCTGTAGTATAATTGAGGTCTTATGTTGTGAAACCTCCTGCTTTGCTTTTCTCACTAAGGATTGCTTTGGCTCTTCTGGGTCTCTTATTTTTCCAAATGAATTTCATAACTCCTCCTAGTTCTTTGGAGAATGTCATTGGAATTTTGATAGTAATTGTATTACATCTGTATAGCACTTCTGGTAATATGGCGATTTTGACAATGTTAACTCTGCCTATTACAGAACATGGGAGGTCTTTCCATCTTTTAAGGTTTTCTTAAATGTCTTCTTTAGTTTTCTATACTTTCATTGTAGAGGTCCTTCACCTCTTTTATTAAATTGATTACCAAGTATTTTATTTGTAAATGGGATAGTTTTCCTAATTTCTTTCTTAGCGGATTTGGCATTGGAGTACAATTGATTTATGGGTGTTGATCTTGTATCCTGCTACTTTGCTGAATTCCTTTATGAGCTCCAGAAGTCTTCCGGTGGAGTTTTATGGATCTTCTAAACATGGGATCATGTTGTCAGCAAACAGATAAGTTGAGCTCTTCTTTTCCTATTCATATTCCTTTAATTTCCTTCTCTCACCTGATGGCTGTGGCTAGAGTTTCAAGACTATGTCCTAATACATTCATGCTTCAAAACTCACAACTCCCCTCTTATGTGGCTCAGGCAGGTGATATTTGTCCACTTGTATCCAGACATTGACATGAACTATTACTCAAACTGTGCAAAGACCTAGGATTTGAATGGAAACCCAGAAGTGCAGTTTTCTCTGCCCCCACCCAGCTGCCTCATAGGTTAATTCCAAGGATCCAAGTAGCAGCCGATACTTGGTGCTTTCTGTGTTATTAGCAGGGCTAACTTTCCTGTGGTCAATTTATTTAATGCCCACCTGCTATAATTTGGATAATGAGTGTTCCCCAGAGTTCCATGTGTTAAAGACTCCTTCTCCAGTGTGACACTCTTGGGGTGACACCTTTAGGAGGTGGTACCTAGTAGGAGGTATTTAAGTCACTGAGGGAAGGCATTGAAGGGGATTATAGGACTGTAGTCTCTTTCTCTTCCCTCTTGCTTCCTGACTTGAGAGATAAGCAGTTTGCTCCAACACCTACTTCCTGCCTTTGCCTTCCAGCACCCTTACCAGGGGCCCAGAACACTGGGTCCACCTGATCTTGAACTGGAACCTCCAGAACTATGAAGTAAATAAACCTTTTCTAAGTTAATTATCTCAGGTATCTTTATCATGACAGAATAGCTGACCAACACACCACCGTAACCTTGTGCAGCCAGTACTTCTGCCATTTCACAGACAGAATAACTTAGAGAAGCAGAATAACTTAACCTATTAACCTGTTTCCTTTGTAACCCTGCATTACTTATTAAATTGTGCTATTTTCTGATGGACAGCTAAAAACAACTAAAATGCAAACATTTTGATAAATAGTATAAATAATTATAGATTCTTTCCAGAAATGTGGAAGTAGTTACTGGTGTCCTAAGAGATCCTGCAAGCCACGGAAAGCTGGCTTGATATCTGCTCTCCCATAGTGGGACATTTTGGAGTCCTATGATGCCAGCCACTCTAGGGGTTTTAAATTTTTGTTTTGTTTTGTTTTAAGTAAGCTAAAATAAGATCAAATGTCTAGGAGTAGAATTTTCATGTTTAATACCAGGAGACACACAAAAGAGGCATAAGGATGACAAATATAAAAGATCAAAGCTCTAATTGCAATGGAAATCAATGACATTTTTCCTTCAAAGAGGCCAGAAAGATAGATTCTCATTTTTTTAGCGAGAAAAGAGGTGTTTAAGGTCTTTCTCAAGGAGAAATTTGCCTTTCTCTGCATTGAAGGGTAAAGGAAAGCTGGAGAGGGCATCTTCAGAGAAGAGTTAACACCAAAACAGAGATGATTTTTAGGCAGTAAAGTATTTTGAGAATCTCATATGAAAGTCAGTTTTAGAGTTTGGGATGGAATTTTTATTTTGTTTTTTGTTTCTGCAGTGCTAGGGACTGAAACCAGGGTCTTGTACATACTAGGCAAGTGCTGTACTACTGAGCTACATTTGCAGCCCAGATAGTTGTTTTTTAAAGACATTAACTTATAATTCTGCAGCTAGTTCTCCCAAATCCTTATTGGAATGAGACAGAGCATTGATAAATGAATAGCCAAGGATGTCATTGTGAACTGTAATGAAAATTTTTGTTATGCAAGCATCAGTTTTCTTTTAATATCAGCTAGAACTGTAGTCATTCCTCCTAGTTCATTATTAGAATACAACACACTTTTATTTTTTCATATTTTTGATGCATTATAATTGTACATAATGGTGGTATTCATTGTTACATGTTTGTACACTCACATGATATAACAATATGATTTAATGTAATTTGTCCAATATAATTCCCAAGTATTTTCCCTTTCCCTCTCCCTCCCCGAGTCCCTTTCCTCTGCTCTCCTGATCTTCTTTTAATATTCATAAGATCCTACCTTCTACCTATCTTTTTCCTTTTTCCTCCCTAGCTTCCACATACAATAGAAAACATATGACCCTTGGCCTTCTGAATTTGACTTATGTTGTTTAGCATAATGTTCTCAAGTTTCATCCATTTTCCTGCAAATGACTCAATTACATTCTTTATGGCTGAATAAAACTCCATTGTGCATGTATATATATATATAAAATCATATTTTCTTTAGCCATTCATCCATTGACATGTGCCTAGGCTGGTTCCATAATTTGGCTATTGTCAATTGTACTGCTATAAACATGGGTATTCCATGTATCACTGTTATGGTGACTTTAATTCTCCAAAATAAAAATCTAGGGGGAGTATAGTTGGGTCATACAGTGATTCCATGCCTACTCTTTTCAGGAACCTCCAAACTGATTTCTATAGTGGAAAAACACACTGTTGTAAACTTACATTTTTATTGGGCTAGTAGAATAATTTGAGATCTTTCATTTATTTTGTGCCTGGGACACAATGGTATGTGAGTGTGTGCACACACATGTGAAGGGGGAAAGTGAGCACAGGAGACAGTACACATACTCCCAATAGAAATGCTAGCTAATAGTGAATTTTAAAAACTTATAAAATCAATGTAACCAAACCACATTGTGACTATTGGTATTTTGTCAACCTCTAAAACAAGTAATTTATTTAGCAGATGAAAATCTATTTGTTGTATTCTTCTTATGTGTCTAAAGGGTCATTTTCTATGCCTCTTTTTGGCAAGTAATTCAAAGGACACCCAATAAACAGAGTCAACCCCAATGGCTGTGTCTTTACTATGTCGTCTTCAAATTGATTGCTTCTTGTAAGAGCCGATCACAGTTCTTTTTGTTTTGTTTTGCTTTTTAACTAGAACTGGGAAAGGTGGAGCTAGTGGTAAAGCTACAGTAGAGGAAACTCTGAAATTGCTAATGGTCATATTTCTTCCATTATGTAAACTACCCAGTAATCTTCAAGGAAGTGCCCATTTTGCCTTAAGACAGCCAGTCCAGAATGTGAGTCTGCATGCTCCAAGAACCAGAGGAGAATCCTGGCCCAGTGCAGGACCCTGATTCTAATTGCTTCTAAGCTCAAAAGTAATAGACTGCAATATATACTTCAAGAAGTTTTTAACTTGCTTCTATGGAACTAGGTGAAAGTTTTCACATGTCCTGCATAATTTGTGTTGCCAAATTATCGTGCTCATCAATAATCATAATGAAATAACAAAGTCTCATTTTGTTGCATTTCATATGTCCTCCATTCTGTAAGTGAGAACCAAAAAGCATTCTTCCCTCCCCTGCCTTTGAATTATAGTACTTTCACAAGTACAGAGAAGGTACGTATGAAGCCTGAATTTTGCGAATGGTAATTGCAGTCATTCTCTAACTCAGTTTTCAAAACTCATGGTCTCAGCCCTTGACATTAAGAAGGGAGTGAGAAGCCTGGCGCAGTGACACATGCCTGTAATCCCAGTTTAGGAGGCTGAAGCAGGAGGATCATGAGTTCAAAGCCAGCCTCAGCAAAAGTGAGGCACTAAGCAATTCAGTGAGACTCTTGTCTCTAGATAAAATAAAAAATAGGGCTGGGGATGTGACAGTGGTCAAGTGCCCCTGTGTTCAATCCCAGTAACCCCCTGCCTCAAAAAAGAAGGGAATGAGAACAGAGTTTCACCAAAGCTGAGATGCCATCCAATTCCCAAGTTGGATTCTTTGGAAAAAATGCTGATAAAATGCAGAGTTGGGGGGTGGGTTAGTTCAACACTGCATCTTGAATTTCCCAACTGAACTTTAATTATTTCAATTAAAAAATTGTTTAAGATATTTATCCTTGAGGACATTAGTTCTATGATGGCATCTATGTGTCACATTTTATGTGACTCAAAATTTCTTGGTTTTCAGGAATACCACAGTAGCAATGATGTTTCTTTTTCTTTTCTATTTTTTTTTATGTGAGAATAACCTTTGTACTAATTAGAAAAATGCCTTGGTGTATGACTCAGTACTTTTCCTCAAGCTCCCCTCAACCCAGGCTTGTAGCATTGACCTATCCAAGGAATTCAGGATACCACAAATCCTTGGTGTATGAAATCACCACATTGTTCACAAGGATGATCATCCCTTATCTGCTTCCTTGATGAAGTCATTCCCACTTGTTTCAATATGTGATTCTATAGATAAAAATCTTATCATTGCATTTTTGTTATTCATACCACTAATATGCTGGTAATGGAGATAACAGGGTGATGAGTCCATTGTGATTCCAAATGTAATAGGTCCCAGTAGATAGTGTTTAAGTTGTTTTAAGATGGATATGATCAGAAAATCCTGGCACCAAGCCTTCCCTAGGCCCGCCTTTGCTTCTGGTTATGGAACTCCTAATGCTTCCTTGCAACCAACAAGAGCTATAAACTGCAGCAGTGGCTTCTGTTGAAAGGGTTCCAACAAAGCTGGCCCCTTCTCACAAAAAAGTGGGATTGTCATCCTTGGTTCTAATATGTTTACAATTTTGCTGAGGAAACAAATATAAATATTTGAGAAAATATTGGTGCAAGTAGATAGGCTATTCTTGAAGTCCGTATATGAAACTCCCACCCCAGAAGATGCCACCGCTTGGGCTTAATTCACACTGAAAAAAAAAAAAATGAAAAGGGGGAAAGAACAGGTTAGATTTCACTCCGGATTAAAGTCTCAGCATCCTAGAGGATTGTGGGAATGGTTAGAAGTGCCGCCAATGTGTTTTTTACTTAGAGCTGAGATCTTCCAGTTGAGATTAGAGTCAGCATCTTTGAAAGACCAATTCTGAGTGCTAGAGAAGACTATATAGGATTTATTCAAAAAGGAAAGGCAGCTACCTCCATGCAAAAAGGCCTCATCATACAGAGGAGGAACAATTTTTTTTTAAAAGCAAAGGACAACTGCAGGGGTCAGAGAACTGAGAACTGAGAGAGGTCAATTACAAACTTCAGCCTTTCCTTTTAAGAATGAGTTCATTTTAGCCCAGCTTGATGGCACATAGCTGTAATCCCAGCAAATGAAGAGGCTAAAGCAGGAGGATCTCAAGTTCTTAAGGCCAGCCTTATCAACTTAATAAAACCCTATCTCAAAATTTAAAAAAAAAAATAATAATAATAACAGGGAATGTAGCTCAGTGGTAAAGCTTGGTTCAATCCCCAATACTGGAATTTTAAAAAAGTAAATTAGCTTTAAGACTATTTTAAAAATGAGTTAGTTTTGCTGGGCACAGTAGCTCATGCCTATAATCCCAGCCGTGTGGGAGGCTGAGGCATGAGGATCACATGTTCAAAGCCAGCCTCAGCAAAAAAGTAAGGCACTAAGCAACTCGGTGAGACCTGTCTCTAAAGAAAATACAAAATAGATCTGGGGATATGGCTCAGTGGTTGAGTGCCCCTGAGTTCAATCCCGGGTACCAAAAAAGAAAAAAAGAGTCAGTTTAGGTTTAAGAAGTTTAGGTTTAAGTTAGTTTAAGTTAATTTAGGATTAAGAAGAATCCTATTGAATGAATCAGAAAGGGAAAGTACATTTCCAGAATTTGATACCAATGTAATGGTGTGTCTGTGTGTTGGTGTGCAGTATTTACAAAAGGAAATATCTGGGAACTAGTCCCACAATTCTGAGCTCACTTATAAAACGGGTGAGACAGAGCATTGGGGGAGGATTTCTCTGGACAAAGTGGTGCTGTGAACTCCAGAACCATCCCCTCCCACGCCCAGGACCAGGCCCTGGGGAAGGGTGGAGAAACTTCTGTGAGCAGAAGCTAAAGATGCAGGAGAAAGGGGCCCAGCCTGCCTCCAACCACATGCTCTTCCATTGTGGCAGCCTTACGTGGGAAGAAAAGATTAATGCCAAAACAAGCAGAAGTTTTGATTGCTCAGAGCAATGAATATTGGAACTAATAAATGGGAGGCCATATTTTTTTTTTTTTTTTGGCCAGGAATGGTGGTGAATGCCTGTAATTCTAGCTACATGGGAGGCAGAAGCAGGAGGAGCACAAGTTCAAGGCCAGCCTGGGAAACTTAATGAGAAGCTGTCTTTGAATAAAGAGGCCAGCCAGCATGGTGGCACACACCTGGAATCCCAGCAGCTTGGGAGGCTGAGGCAGGAGGATTACAAGTTCAAAGCCAGCCTCAGCAATGGGGAGGCCCTAAGCAACTCAGTGAGACCCTGTCTCTAAATAAAATACAAAATAGTGTTGGGGATGTAGCTTAGTGGTCAAGTGACCTTGAGTTCAATACCCAGAAAAAAAATAAAAAAGAATGAAGAGACAGGATATAGCTCAGTAGTAGAGCACCCCTGGGTTCAAGCCTCTGAATCACATGGTCTGATACACAATTATTCCTTGAGAGTAACCAGAAATATCATCAACCTAACAATTTTTAGTCATTGGGCAGAGGAGGCATCCCTCAAACCTCCCACCAAAGGACTGTGGGAGATAGAACAAAGCTTAAGTTGTGTCTCACTATGTTACAAGTCAGATTTATTTGACATACCAGTTAAACTGGTGTGATCTCCATTTCCTCCTCTGTTCTTCTCCAAGCATGTGGCAGAATTGAGTCCCTTTCTTTGTGCTTCTGCCTTAGAGCTGTCTGAGTGGCACAGATGAGGAATGTGTACAAAAAAGGGATGGCCAGGGTAAGTGGAAGGACGCTGGGCTGCAGTGGCCAGTGGCCATTATGTGCCTATACTTGCAAGGATCAGGGACAATAGAGCCACTGGACCAAGAGGAAGCATGAATCCCAAATGTCCAACAGGAACCAGTGGGGGAAAATGACTCCAAACGTACCCCATTAGTGTTTGGATTTGAGGTGCCCCTCAAAAGCTCAAGTGTAACCCCAGTACTAAAAAAAAAAAAATGTGTGAGACAATGCAAGAATTTTCAGAGGCGGGATGATTCGATTATGAGATTTCTAACCTAATCAGTGGATTAATCCACTCAAATGGATTAACTGGGTGGTTACTATAGTCAGGTAGGGTGTGGCTAGAGGAAATAGGTCACTGGAGGTGTGCTTTTACATTGTATCCCTGGTGAGCCAAGCACTCTTTTCTGCTTTCTGGCTGTTATATCCTTTCTACCTTTCCTCTGCTTCGCCCTGCTGTCTGACTCAGCTTGGGCCCAGAGCAAGGGAGTGCTCTGACCATGAACTGACTCTAAAACCATGAGCCAAAAAAAACCTTTTCCTTCTCTCACTTGTTCTTGTTGGGTATTTTGGTTACAGCAACACAAAACTAACTAATTACAACACATCCCCAGGGCACGGGTGCTAGTTGAGATCTGTGTGCCCTATGAAAGATCTTTTTTTTTTTTTTTTTTTATTGTTGGTCGGCGATCCTCAGGGTTATACAAAATGACCTATGAAAGATCTTAAGGGAGGGTAAGCAGTTGTGAAAAGATGACATTGGGTCTCCCACTGATGGAGGACCCTGAGGGCTCAGATTAACACCCTTAAAAATAAAGCAATGGATATTCCTATTATAATTTTGTCGACTGAGATCCAGACTCATCACAATAGCAAGAAACTCTATGTCCTTAGATCTGATAAGCAATCAGCCATGATCATCAGGCAGGCAACAGACTGAGATTTTTACCAATTTATGATTTTCAAATTCTAAGATTAAGTTTTTTGTGTGTGTGCTATTTAAAAAATGTCCGTCTTTACAGGAAGTATGTGTTCAGAATAATAATAAACACCCTAGCATGTTGGCAGACATGATGTTTTAAGGGGTCCTTTAGCAGAAGCAGGGGAATGTTATGTTTCTTTTGGTACAGTGGACACCCCTCAGGCTGTCTGCCCAGTCCTTCATAGAAAATGCCCTCCCATGCCATTTCATTGATAGGTCACAGTAGTGGGCTACAGCAACCATATTTGTAGAACAACAGTGTCCTCTGCAGTTGATTTGTCCACAGATTCTCCAAGAGGTATGGTAGACTTGGCAGGTGGTCCTCTAACTTCCATGTCTCCCCTACTGTGTAACATAGTAGCTGTATTGGTTAAGATTGACTGCAGAAATAAGAGGGCCCCAATTTTGCCTCAAATAATTAACATCAATGAATCCTCTTGATTGGTTGAGTAATGACTATGTTCATTAAATTAATCTAATTAGAATAGAATTAAAGTTTAACTACTTTAACCACTGGAGGGAGAGGAACAAAAGATGCTCTGTTTTCTATACCACATGGGTAAAAGCTGAAACTGCTCCCAGAAAGGAAGTCAGAAGATGCAACTGAAAAAAAGGCAGGAGGTTGAGCCCTGAGAATCACTGAAAAACAGAATTGTAGTCCTCATCAAACTATAACTGAAGCCTTACAATGCCATCAGGCGTTTGGAGTATGAGCTAATCAATTCTTTTTCTTATTGAAGTCGGCTTGAATTGTGCTTCCTGATATATCTTGGATGTAAATTTGATCCCAAGAAGAAAGGAATTACAAGTAACAAACCCTGAAAGGTGAAATTGGCTAAGTGAAGGACATAGAGTAGAAAACAGAACACATGCATACTGGACTTGGATGTTGGCAATCCTTTTAAGTGTGGCAATGCAACTGGGATTCAGAAGCTGCCCCTCCCAAGATCCAACACAAGATCAGTAGGGAAAATCTGAGATATTGGAGTGCAGTGATTGCTCTTTGCAGCTTTCCATAAGATTCTCCCAGAAAGAGACATGCTCAGCTTCCAGAGAAAGGAAATATGATTTTTGCAAAAATATAATTTAGCAAATGTCTAATAGAACTTGCAATCCAAGATATCTGAGAATATAAAAATCTGGAGTCTGGTGTGGTTGATAAAGCCAAACTGTTGACTCCAAATCAGGAAAGGGAAAAGGGTTCAAGTGAGGCAGGAATCCCCCTGCTAAACAGAAACAACGACCACAGTTGTACAGATGGTGGACCTTGGCCCACCAGGGGACAGCAGCTGTGTCCCACCATTCCAAGGCATTATGTTGAATTTCCCTAGAAGCTTAGATGAAAGCATGGCCATTAAACTAAGGGCTCAGAAAGGATAAAACACAGTTAACAGAAAATGGTCCAAATTAAAAGACTGCTAGACACACCGTCTGGCTTTGATACAAGCCCAATGAAAATGACTTCATTTTTGGTAAACTTTACATAGAGTTGGTTTCTCTTACTTCAACTTCATACCATGATGTTGGACATTTCTTACCTGGATCTAGTTCTGGTAGATATATATCTCTGTATGACTCATAGTCTTTGGCTTCCAACTCTACTTTTTTTTTCTTTGATTGATCCAGGTCATATACTTCCATAAGTATGAATGGGAAAAAATGGAAGAATGCAAAGAACTTTAAAAAACAGGTCTAAGTTGATTTTATTTCCTTTTATTGCTCATTTGTAACAACTAAGGGAGCAGGCAGATGGTCTTTAGTGATGTTTATTTTCCTCATAATTCCTGTTTCATCAGTACCCAGAGAAACTGGTTTTAAAATTATTCTGAAGGGCATCAGGGTTCTATGAAGCAGGGAGCCAAGGGGATCAAACAGGATCTTCCAATCTTTATGGATTTATATGCTCCAAATCTTGCACAATTACTGTATCAAAAATGATTCCACATTTTTTGTAAAAAAAAAATAACATTTGAAAACCATTTTCGTAGGCAGCAATAACACAAGGACATGTTCCCACGCAAGTTGTGCAATTTGCTTTTTTCTTAAAAAAAAAAAGAAAATCCAACAGAGAGCCTGGGGCGAAAGAGGGAATGGAGGAGTGGAGGATGACAGCCACCCTCACAGAGCAAGAGATTCCACAGCCTGGGGAGCGTGGGTCCCATCTAGAAGAAGAAAAGAGGCAGAGAGCCTGAGTCCTCTCAGTGTCTTCTGGGGTAACAGCAAGATTCTACACCAGCTGTCAAGGTAAGGATTAGGGAGAGCAGGCACCCCTCAAATTGCACCATTAAAGGGATTTTTAAAAATTCATCTCGGCAGCTACCCTCAAAGATGTCACCCAGGGCAACAGGAGAAAAGCTTACAGAGAGGGGCTCACTGCTTCCAGATATGGATTGATGTCACAGAATATGGAGTCCAAAGGACCTCATCAGTCAGCTGGTTTTACCTCCTCATTTGCAAATTTAAGGCAAAGATAGCAGTGAAAAGCTATGAAGCCCAGCCCAGCCCAGCCCAAGCTGAATCCTTTCAAAGTGGATATCCTACTCCAAAGAGAATTATTTTGAGGACCTTCAAAGATAATACATCGGGAACATGATGTAACTGGTGAATTTTTTCCCATGCTTTTTGCCCTACATATGGATTCTTTGGCATCATCTATCCAAAGCACTCCACACTGAAGATATTTGGAGGCGTGATGGCTGGAAAATATCTATGCATAAATTACATATTGCTATTTTTAATTTGAATTTGCATTAACTATTCCTTGTTCGCCTCTTCATTGGAGAAGGTGGGTGAATTTCGTTAAGCAATGATTTCCTGTTGAATAACAGTGAGAATTAGTCCATCTTTATCTTTCCAGTTTTCTGGTGACTCCTCTGGTGACTCACATTCAGATCTTTAGAGGCTGAGGTACTAGAGGATAAGATCAAGAATCGTATTCATGTTGTTTTAGTTCATTCAATATCATTTGCTACTTAATAGTCATTTCTCAAGTAATTCTCTCATACAGCAGTCAGTAACAAGTGTAATGGATTTTTACCAAGTTGTTGAAATTCTGTTTGTAATTATCTCCCCTTGCTAGAGTTACGAAAGGTGAAACAGTTTTCCCATGGCAAGGGAGTTGGGTCATGTTGTAAATTGTTATGGCCATGCTCAAGTTTTCAGATAGAGAACTTTTGAGAAATTTTGGCCAGGTGTAGTGTTGCATACCTGTAGACCAAGCTACTCAGGAGGCTGAGGGAGGAGGATCAATGGAGCCCAGAAATTCAAGGCCATAACCTTGTAACAAACAAGGAGGAGGGGTGTGGGGGGGGGAGAAGAGGAGGAGAAGGAAGAGGGAGGAGGAGGAGGAGGAGGAGGAGGAGGAGGAGGAGGAGGAGGAGGAGGAGGAGGGGGAGGAGGAGGAGGGGGAGGAGGAGGAGAAAAGAAAGAAAGAAAAAGGAAGGAAGAAAGAAGAAAAATAAGAAAAGTCATTTCATAAATTGTACCTGTCAAGATATACAGAGGGCTGGGGATGTGGCTCAAGTGGTAACGTGCTCGCCTGGCATGCGCGGGGGACTGGGTTCGATCCTTAGCACCACATAAAAATAAAAAATAAAAAATAAAGATGTTGTGTCCACCGAAAAATAAAAAACAAATATTTAAAAATACTCTCTCTCTCTCTCTCTCTCTCTCTCTCTCTCTCTCTCTCTCTCTCTCTCTCTCTCTCTCTCTCCCCTCTCTCTTAAAAAAAAAAAAAAAGATATACAGAGGAGGGGCTGGGGTTGTGGCTTAGTGGTAGAGCCCTTGCCTAGCACGTGCAAGGCCCTGGGTTTAACCCTCAGCACCACATAAAAATAAATAAATGAATAGATAAAATAAAGGTATTGTGTCCAACTACAACTGAAAAATAAATATTAAAAAAAAAAATAAAAGATATACAGAGAAAAAAATGTATTGAGATCTGATATGGATAAAGAATGTGCTTCTATGTAAAAATTAATGGGTTGGGGCTGGTGTCCTGGCTCAGTGGTAGAGCTCTTGCTTAGCATGTGTGAGGCCCAGGGTTCAATTCTCAGCACCACATGTAAATAAATAAGGATCCTTTGACAACTAAAAAAGTATTTTAAAAAACTAATGGGGCAATACAAGCAGGCCATTTTCACTTTTTCTATGAAGGACTTGGGCTAGAAGAAATTCTATAAAAGGGCTGAAGCCCCGGGCTGGGGTTGTGGCTCAGGGGTAGAGCACTTGTCTGGCATGCGTGAGGCACTGGGTTCGACTCTCAGCACACATACAAATAAGTAAAATAAAGGTCCATGAACAACTTTAAAAAAATGTTTTTTTTAAAAAAAGGGCTGAAAACCCAACAGGGGCTGCTGTAGCCAACACCTTGCTTATTCCAATGACGTCTTGAGACCCGTGTTCAGAATCTCTCATAAAAACCAAAGAGGGACTGAGAACAGAGACACAGGCCAGCTGTGTCCTGGCTTAAAAAAGTCACTGGCATTATTGTGTCCTTCCTCCACCAAATCTTTCTTGAGGAGAAATGATTGGAGTTATGAAAACCAGAGTTGGCTAATGTTTTCATTTGCAATTTTGACCTTTTTTAAATGTTTTTTTAGTTATAGATGGATGGATGCAATACCTTTTTTAAAAATTTTTGTTTATGTAAGTCTTTTTTTTTTTTTTAATGTGGTTCTGGGGCTCAAACCCAGTTGCCTCATGCATGCTAGGCAAGTGCTCAACCACTGAGCCACAACCCCAGCCCTACAATTTTGATCTTTTCCTTTTGTTCACATATTCCACAGATACATTTTAATTTTCTAAAGCCTATTATTAAAGAACACTTCACTGGATTTAGCTGCTTGGGTGTACGAGAGAGAACTGAAATGAAATGTCTGTAAATGATTTACATGAACCCCAGAAGTCACTCTTCCAAACTGCAGTGCGGGGAAGTGCCACAATAGAGGTGTCTGGATGGAGCTGGCTGGGAGCTCACACTATGTGGTTATTTAAGAAAATGAGGTGTAATTTCATCTATCCGTGCAACAGGCAATTTAGAAATTTTTGATGAAAGTAAACCTTTGTTCCTTATCTCAAATTGCAAACCACCCAAGGGATTTGTCCTACTCATACGTGAACCCAAAGAATGTTCTCTACATTGTAAAAGAGAGATTTGAAAATAAGACTTAGGACTAAAGAGCTCACCCGCATGGGTAAGACTGGGGTCTCCCTTCCCTGGTCATCTGCACAGGGAAAGGCATCATACAGAAGTGGACAGTTGCCTGATGGAGAAAAGCCAGAAGATGCCGTTGAAATATCCTGGTAGAGACCTGTCTAGGCCTTTCATTTTTTTGTAAGTATTATTCAAGTTACATAAATGTAAGACACATAGCAACCACTGGTCTAGGAGAGGGTCCAGCAGGACTTTTATCTTTGCCTTGGCAAAACTGTCTTCCTAAGCAGTGGTTTGATCTATTTAAGGTGTTTAAGGCCCACTGAAGAGTGGAGGCCCACAGCCCAGTCCCTTCTCTGCAGCATTTCAAGTTAGAAGCATCTATGGAGGGACCTGTTAGCTATGAAACAAAAAAAAACAATCAAAATAAAATGACCCTGAGCACTGAAAGAAATAAGTCCAATGAGTAGGCCACACTTCTGAGTCAGGAGGACACAGTGAGGCAGAAATGGCCCTGCCCAAGAAGTGACAGAACCTCTTCTGAAGGCAGGTGGACACCACAGGAAGAGATTTTCTGGGAGAATCCTAGGTGCAGCCCCTTCTAATGGGTAATAGTATAGAACAGAATTCCCCACAGAATTCCCTGGGGACAGAGAAGCCTCTGAAGTATCCAAGTCCCAGGGAGTGTTGAACCTTCTCCAGAATTCTTGTTCCCCCTTAGCCTGGTGGCATGGGGCTAGGCAAGTCTGGGCTTGAGATTCCCAGCCTCTTAGGGCTTAGGGAGAGGGGCCGTTAGACTTGCTCCTGATTATCATGTCATGTGGGGATAGAGACTGACCATGGGGACACTGTGGGAAGGGAGAGCATTATTTGGAAGACTGGGTAAAAAGAAAAGACTTGAGAGGCTTAGTGGGTGAGGGTGTTATAGGTTCTCTAAGAGGATCCACAGACATATCCAGGAGTGGGAAGGGGCAGGTGCTAACTCAAGCTCATCCCTTCTTTGCCTCAACATAGGAAGGATTGGTGCACTACAAGTGAGGAGAGCCATTGCTCACCACTCTCACACCAATCTGGAAATAGAAAGATACCTTTGCAAACCTAATATGCCACCATGTTAAGTGACAGGTATTCCGTCACCCCCTTGACTCTGTCCAGGCTTTTGCCGACAATGCTGGGCCTTCAAGTATCCATCCCAACGCTCATTTGTGACTTCATACAGCCTGTGATCAAGTATAGGCACTTGTGGAGTGACCTTCATGGAGGAACTGAAGGGAGAAGAGCCTATGAGACTCTGACTTCATCTCTAGGGTAAAATCCAGTCGCTGATGGTTCAGGGAATGGGGGACACATGTACTCACTAAGGATCCAGTTATGCTTCTCAGCCCTGGCCTGCCACAAAACAAGGTTGAATATCCGGAACAGCAAAGGGGGGAGAAAATCTAGGCCAGAAGATCCAAAGAAAGGAACCAGTATCAGGTTTTCAAATCCAGGATCCAAGCCAGGTGCAAGCTGCCAGGTAAGAGTAAACTAAGAAGCAGGCGGTTCAGAGCCAGGGCCTGGGCAGGAAGTGTGAATGCACAGGTAGGATGCATTATGCCCTGACTACTAGAGCTGCAGGTGGCATTGCTTTTTTTTTTTTTTTTTGACTCTCGACAGTTCAGTATCCTGTCCACTATTTACCCAGGAATTGAGGATGGCTTAACCAAAAGTTTGAAAGGGACCTAGAAAGTATACTTCCCATAAACCCACACATGCTCTTTCTCTGTCACTTCCATCTGGCTGGTCTGCATCAGAAGCAGCAAAAAGACTTGTTTAAGTACCAGGCTATTGGTGTCTCTCCTAAAAGCTGGAGCAATCAAAGGCTCGGGACCACATAGATGAATCCATGGACAAGCCAAGTCACAGCCTGAGCTTCACTGAGGTCAACTTGGCCTTCACATAATCTGTCTTTGCCCCCCAGGGAAGCTTGGTTCCTGAAAATAATCCAGAAGGCAGAATAACTATTGTCATTATGTTTTTTTACATCACCCAAAGGGAGAGGAAGAAAGAAAGAAGGAGGAAGCCAAGTGGAGAACATGGCTGGGTGACTAGAGACTGATGTGAATGAGGGAGAAGAACAAAAGCAAGAAAGGGCCTGATGTAAAATAGTGGGGGTGCAGAACACTGGATCCAAAATTGTCTGTTCAATTTAGATTTGACTAGGTTCAATCCCCAGTACGGCAAATAAATAAGCAGATTTACTAAATTTAAATCTGAGGGAGGATTTTAGCTTGACTCTTACAGCCTCAATAATTATTCTCCCATGTCCCAAAACATGCCCAAACAAAATTGGGATGGTGGTATGCTCTCAAATTTTTTTTTTTGAGAAAGAATAAAAGAATGAATTTAGCAGCCAATCAACTGAACATGGGCAGTTGTGTGACATCATCAAAAGGGATCATCTTAAAGTAGGGTAAAAATAAAAGAGCTGCCTCCTTCTGTTATGTGATTAGGGGAGCTACAGACAACACATACACACAGAGGAAGGAGCAGATGGAGAGTGGCTTTCTCAAATGCCCACACTCCTTAGGCTTCTGCCTTACTGAAATTCCCATTAACATTCTAAATGTCTCAGCAGTAATTTCCAAACATCGCCATTTCCCTGGGCAGACCCGTGGCAGGGGGTGGATATGTTGGCATGTTGAAGATACTGAAGGAAGGAAGGGTAATGGCCTTTAAGGTTTGAATTTCTTAACATTTAGAGAGCAGTTCGTTTTGTCACACTATCTGAATATTTTCCCAAGAGTAGGTTTTGCTAAGGAGTCGCACATAATGGAACATTCAGTTTTTCAATGTTATTCACTTTTAAAAGCATTCTTTAAATAAGGCATGCATGTCTTTTTTTATAGCATTCTTGAATTTTTCTCCTGAAATACATATGAAAATCCTAGAGTCATGTTTGATTTCTAAAAGATACTGCCACAAATTTGCTTTTTCAAAACAACAAATAATTCTAGGAAAACTAAGTACAAGTTAAAACATAAAGTATATCCAGACGTGGTGGCGCATGCCTATAATCCCAGTGACTTGAGAAGCTAGAGGATCACAAGATGGAGGCTATCCTGGGTAACTTAGCAAGACCTTCAGCAACTTCGCAAGACCCTGTCTCAAAACAGACAAAACAAAAAACAAAAAGAACTGGGAATGTAGCTTAGTGGTAAAGTGCCCCTAGGTTCAATCCTCAGTACCTTAAATAGATAAAAAAGAAAGTACAACTGTATGTGTTATGCAATTCAATCTATTGATTGAAAAACTATTTTTAGATATAGTTGTACAAACAATTTCACTTAAATTTTTATAATGAATACCGAATTCAAATTTTCTGCACCACTATGTCAATAGAGTTAAAAATTATTTCCTAAGCTATTCACCATTAATCATCATAGCCATAAAATAATTCTTTTTACTGAAGAAAGGAGTGCATTTTCTATTCATCTTCAAATGGTTGATTGAAAGGTCAGACTACTGTTCTTATTGGAAA
Organism: Urocitellus parryii; assembly: GCF_045843805.1. NCBI lineage: Eukaryota > Metazoa > Chordata > Mammalia > Rodentia > Sciuridae > Urocitellus > Urocitellus parryii. Next base: position 57,845,771 of record NC_135539.1, on the reverse strand, counting down.
GGTCCCTCCCCTGGCTCAGACCTTCCAGAATTATCTTGCTGGGTGGTATCTTTGCCCAGTAATTCTCTCTCATTGCATCTTACCTGATCTAGTCCTGCTAGACTTTCTGCACCCTGTTCCACTGGGGCTGAATCTGACACCTCGATCTCAGATCTCAGATCCTGAGTTTCTCTCGCTGGGAGGCAATTCCCTCCCCATCCTTTTACCCCCAAATTCCCAAAATAAACCAGCCAATTAGGGCTAGATCATGTCTCATCCCTTCTCAAAATACTTTCCTATTCACCATGACACATGCTTCAAAATGCAATTTATTTCTATTATATGTACTGCCGCCACAACAACATTATATTCCTCGAGAACAAACCATATTTTACTCATTCTTTAGTTCCCTAAAGATATCCAGTTATAACATCTAGCATTTGAGCATTTGGTTGGAAGATTGGACCTGGGTTAATATCCCAGTTAATATCCCATGTTATCACACAGAAATCATTCAAGATTTCTGTATGATAACATTCACTGGACACTGTCATTGTCATGACTGTACTCTGCTGGGGGAATTAAAAACTGAGTCAGGTGTGCTTACTGCTTTCAAGACGCTGTAGATGGAATTATATTCCCTGCCCGCTACATGCCCCATTCAGATGATGAAACCCTAACTTCCAGTGTAGCTATATTTGGAGATGGGCCCTCCAAGGAGGTAATTAAAGTTAAATGAAGTCAAAAAATGGGGCCTTGATTCAATAGTATTAGCAATCTTATAAGAAGAGACTCCGAAAAGGAAGAGAGTGTGAGTCGCCAGAGAGATCACTCTTTCCTTACACACTCATACCCACAAAAGGACATGTGATGTCAGAGCAAGAAGATGACTGTCTATAAGCTAGGAAGAGTGTCCTTACCAGAAACCAACTGACAGCATCCTGATCTTGGACTTCCAGCTTCCAAACTGTGAGAAAATATATGTCTGTTGTTGAAGCCACCTGTGATATTTTGTCATGGCAGCCTGAACTAAGACACAGGAGATTGGGGTCTGGCTGGGGATTTTGTTTGTAAGACGTTTCTTAGCTCAGGTTCAGCTGGTGGGGGCTCCTTCTAGGGCTATTTGTGACAATGGAGCAAGCCAGGGACTCTTGAAAATTCAGAAGCAGCCTTACTGACAGGACTTGCTGCTGTAGGTCCAGGATAGTGTAGTAATCCATGTTCAGGTTCATGGGTAGACCCAGGTAATAAATGACATGGAAGTCTGAAGCTACCTAGAAAAGTACTGGTCTACTTAATGGATCCAACAGGGAAGTGGCACAGCCACAACCATGGGGAGGAAGCCTCAATTTCTTTGAATTCCCCAAGTTTCTGGTCTCAGTCTCAGTCACATCTCAGGAGTTGTCCTATGGCTCAGGCCTTTAAATCTCTAAAGGCAAGGCCTGAGTGCCTAAGCTCTGTGATACTTAAGGAGCAAACAGCTTAATTAACTTATTTCAGCAATACTCTGAGCATGTGCTTGATAAGTGGCCTCCCTGCTTGGCCAGTGTCTCCAGGAATTAAAAGTAAAATTGAGAACAGAGACTCACAAACAGAAGAATTCAGTCAATGGAGTTGCTGAGGCTTCAAACCTACTCTATACAACAAGCTTCCAAGGCAAAGGGAATGAACAAGGACAACTGACCCATGTGGTGATCTTTGACCTCTGGTTACCCTAGCATCAGGAGTTTATAGCTGGATATTCACAAGAATGTCTGCCCCATCTAATTCAACTTTTCTCCAAGATTGTTTTAATTTTTCTCTCCTCTGCTAAATGAACCATCTCCCTGTTATCTCTAGTTCATGTCCCCAAGAGAGAGAATTTAATTTGTTCTTGGATCCCTTTTGGGCGGGGCTGCTTTCCTAGAGTCACTTGATGATCCTGACAGCCTGTAGACAGTCTGTCCTGACCTTCATGGCAGTCACCTTTGGCAGGGCCCTTTCCCCTCCAAGGGGGTGGTGAGAATCTAAGCATACTGAGGCAAGCCTGCCCCTCTGTACTGGACAGAAAGTTCTCAGCTGCAAGTAAGAGAATATGAGATACAAGGAACCTAAACACTAGGTGATTAATTTTTTCAAATAACAAGAAGGCTGCAAGTGAATGATCTTAGTGCTCAGTGGTTATGAGCCCATCAGAAACATCTTTCCCTTCTGTTGGACAGCAGATGCAGAAGTTTAATGAATGCATCATATCTTAAGATTTCTATGACACCCTCCAGGAGGCATCTTTTACATTTTTTTAAAATTTGTTCTTTTAGTTACACATGATGTAATGCCAGATTCGTGGGACCCCAATAGACCTCCAGGAGCCGAATCTGATGCAATCACACAAGAGTCTTTATTACAAGCTCGAGCCTGGACTCACAACTGTTCCCGACTCAGCGGTCCGAAGGAGTGAGTCCTGGTCCTTTGTCCAGTGAGATTTTATAGGTTTTGGGGGGATACTCTATGACTCACAACATCACACAGCAAATCATTCCACACCACGGGAAAGTCAAACAACAATACTTAACATTGATTAGCACATTCACTGGCGGGAACAAGTTGGGTAGGGGTGATTGGTTAGTACAAGAGGGGGATTCGGGAGCTTGGGATGTGGCTTAAGCAGTAGTGCGCTCGCCTGGCATGTGGGCGGCCTGGGTCGGTCCTCAGCACCCCATACAAACAAAGATGTTGTGTCTGCTGAAAACTAAAAAATAAATTAAAAATTAAAAAAATAAAGAGGGGGATTCGTTTGAACTGATTGGTTTAAACCATGAGGGGTGTATTGCTAAGCTACATGGTTTCCCAACATGTTATCAACCACCATAAACTACTGGGGGGTCATCTGGCATCCCAGGCATTTTCCCTGTCTCATGCTGATTGGTGATTGCTAGAGGGTTGCTATGGGTCCTCCCCTAGCCTAATTGAGTCAGGGACATCTGGCACACAGATCTCTCCTGTTATTTGCAGACAAACTACTCAGCAGGATGGGCATATGCCTAGGAGTGCTCTGTGGGTTTTTCCAAGGACAAGGGTCACGCCCCCTTCCTTGGACTTATTATTAGAGGCACCTGCTGCCTACCCATGATCCAAGAAGCTGTTTTCAAAAATGGAGTCACATCAGTTTTTCAATGACAGTAGAGTATATTTTGACATATCATACATACACGGAGTATAACTTCCCATTTTTGTGGTTGTCCATGATGTGGAGTTACATGGTTGTGTATTCATATGTAAACATAGGAAAGTTATGATGGATTCATTCTACTGTCTTTCCCATTCCCCTTCCCTCCCTTTCCCCTCACTCCCCCTAGTCCAAACCAGAGAATCTACACCCTTCCCCCTCTCCCATTTCTTACCCCTGCCTATATCAGAGGAAACATTTGGCCTTTGGTTTTGGGGGATTGGCTTATTTCACTTAGCTTGATAGTCCCCAGGACAAAACAAGTCAAGGTCCCACCTTCAGCTGCCAGAAAGGCTGGGAGAACATAGCTGGTGTTAGCAATGTTGACAGGAAAAAAATGGATTCTAATGACAAGGGAAAGCTGGCACATCGTGTAGGCAGGTTCCTGCCCAGTTAAGTAAACAGACATGTTCCAATACCATGCCACAATTACCATGATAACTTGCCTTTGGGGATCTTACATAACCTTTTTGAGGCAGAGATTCCTAAAATGGAAAATGAGGCTGATAATATCTACATCACAGAGCTGTACAGATTAATATGAATAACATATAAGAAAATCTGTTTCAATGCAAGATATATATATATATGTGTGTGTGTGTGTGTGTGTGTGTATGCAAGATATATATTAATACTTTTGTTCCTTCTTACCCATCACTACAGAGTAAATATACAAAATACTTGGTAACCATAAATATTGCTTATCTGGAATATTATCCTCTTGAATTATGTTGGAAATTTGTAAAAAAAAAATAAGATCAATTTGACATGCAAAGTAAAAGTAAACATGAAAAATTCAAAGGCTGGCACACTAGGAATTAATTTAAAATGCAATCATACTTTATTGTATTTAACAGAAAGCTCGGTAACCACATTTAAGCATCCAACACATTTCCCCCAGGTCATCTGATTACCCATTGTAACCCTCCCCAGCTTGGAACTTCTGAATAATCTCCCCTTCCTTCCTGCAACTAAAGCAACTACAACTTGGATTTTTTTTCCTTTTCCCCTGCACTATAGAGTCCTTGGAACAGCTTGGGGTCATTTCTCATCTGAAATAAAGCACACTAACTGCAGTTTTGCCTCCAGGCTCCCTTCCCTATCAATGGTTCAAAGCACTAGTTAAAATCCATTTCTCACACCTGCATCTTTGACAACATCATCAGGGGGATGCTCCTGTGGTGGATTCAACTTATTCACATTTGATTTCAAGACTCTTTATCAAATTATCCCTGATTATAACACCTCCCAGTTCCATTTATGGATCCTTTCCCTGCCAATTATGCAAAAGACCTTTGGTTTCCTTCTTTCTCCTGCAACTTATTATCAGAGGCGCCTGCTGCCTACCCATGATCCAAGAATTCTTCCTGTAATTCAAAATTCATCTCAGAGCCCACCACCTCCAGGAAATTCACACTGGCAATGGTGTAAAGTCATATCTGTCCTAAAAACAAGACTATCTTAATGCCTACTCTTCAGTGAGGCTGCAAAGCCAAGAGACAGTGATAGATCTTTTTGTCTGGTATGTAAGCTCTGCCAGGCTTGTTATGCCTGGACTATAGTAACTGTACACCTGTGAAGTGTCTGGAAACATATAAAGTACTTTCTCTTGTACGGCTTCTTGTGTGAGTTGCACAGCCTCACAACTACCATATGATAGGGGCAGGGTAGACAACATCATCCCATTTTACAGATAACTGGTATCCTATGGAATGAAAGGACTTGCAATGGACTTGTATAGGCCACGCAGCTATTAGCAGTAAAGCCTTTAAGACATCCTTGATCTTCCGGCAAGCAGCCCAGCACTTTCTCCATAACCCACAGACAGGTCCAATATTCACTGCGTCTCACTGGATTTATTATTTAATTTCCTCTACATGGCTCATCAACCATGGAAAAGGGAGGATTGACACTTGCATTCTTTAATCTTCACTTTTTTTCAGAGCCGACTTCAATGAGCTGTACTCCTAAATGATTATGGAGCAGCCTCATCTAACATATGATGTGTATTTGTTTCCTGGGACTGCTATAATGACCACAAACTTGATGGCTTAAAACAACAGACATTTATTCTCTTATAGTTCTTCAGGACAGAAATCAAAGTGTTGGCGGGACAATGCTCCCTTTGAATGCTCCAAGGGAGAATCCTCCCTTGTCTCTTCCAGCTTCTGATGTTCCCTTGGCTGGGCATTCGTTGGCTTGGGCTGTGTAACTTCAATCTCCCCTCCCCCGTCCTCATAACCCCCTCTTCACTGGCCTTGTCTCCTGTTTGCTTGTGGGTCCTTCTCTTTTGTCTGTTGACATCCCTCTTATAAGGACCCATCATTGGATTTAGGATACTGCCATGTAACCTAGTATGACCTCCGCTCAAGATCCTTAATCACATCTGTAAAGACCCTTTTTTCACATAATGCCACATTCTAAGATCAGGACATACACATACATTTTGGGCACTGCTGTTCAACTCACTATAGATGTAAATTATGGAAAATATCTGATAAGGTTGCTAACCTCAAGATGATTATAATGGGCTTGAGGAGGTAAGTACTGGTGGGACACAATCTTCCATGAGTCATTCATATTTATCCATGTCTTAAAAACAAGTCACTCACCCCATGTTCTCCTGGATGTTTATGTAGCAAATAGCCTTGGAAGATAGAAGAAAAAGATTGTGTCTCGCTTCTATAAAATATTAGGTTTCTTCTTTGTTTCCTGCTGGTGGGAATGTAAAGTGGTGCAGTCACTGTGGAAAACAATTTGATGATTCCTCAAAAAATTAAACACACAATTACCATATGATCCAGCAATTCCACTTCTGGGTATAAATCCAAAAGAATTGAAACAACAGTTTCAAAGAAACATTTGTCCCCTCAATGTTCTTGGTATTACTATTATTATAGCTGAAAGGTACAAGCCAAGTACCCATTGATGGATGGATGGATAAAGAAAATATGCTATGTACATATAGTAGAGTATTATTGAGCCCTAACAAAAATGAACTTCTGACATCTTCTCTAATGTGGATGAATCTTAAAGACATTAGGCTAAGTCAAATAAGCCAGATGTAAAAGGAAAGTTTCTGAGATATCCACTTCTATGAAATATGCAGTGGTTAGGTTCACAGAGACAGAAAGTACACTGATACTTGCCAAGGGCTGGAAGGAATGGGGACTTATTATACCTAGTATAAAGTTTCAGATTTGCAAGATGAAAATGTTCTGAAATGGATGGTGGTTGGTGACTGTATAATAATGTGAATGTGCCTAATGCCTTTCAACTCTATCCTTAAAAATGAACTTGGTAATTTTTATATTATGTCTACTTTATCACGATTACCATGGCTCTTTATGTCCAGAATGTCTGACCTAAGGCAAGACTTCAAGAGATAGTCAGATATTCTTTAATCATCCTCCCTGGAATGAATTCCAGAGCTCCTCCCGGGCTCTCTATCTTATTTGTTCTATTGCTATTGAGAGAGAGTCCTGTTCACTCCAGATGGATCTTATCAGGTACAATGGGTGTCACAGATATGTCCAAACTATCTAACCCTTGTATTAAACAGTGCCTTACAAAACAACATGCTCTTTCGTATGCTTGGCACAGTATTTAAAGACTACACCCACTAATTTGAAGGGTCAACTTTTGTCCATTCAACAAAAGACTGTTAACCAAACACACACACACACACACACACACACACACACACACACACACACATACACACACGTAAGACTACAAATGGAGAAGAGTAAAGAGGAGAAAAGTACAAAGGATTTTATTATAGAAAACAAGCTTGTAAGTTTTCCACTCATTTCTATAATCTGGTCTATGCGGACATATTAATTCCAACATTATGAATTGACTTCTCTCCTGGATCAAATCTATTACTCTGTGGAAGGTCACAAACTGTACCTCTAATAGGAGAACATCTAGTTAAGTAAAGGAAAGAAGGCTGAGGCAATTGAGGATGAGAAAAATATAAGCAGCCCCAACTCATTCCCTCTGCAGACAAGATGAATGAAGTGCCCAACCTGAACGGGCAAGAAGAATGATGTTAAATAGTGTTGTGGATAAATAAATGTGTCTAATGAAAAAATATTATTTAAAATAAATTATCTCGCACAAATTCTGTGAAACTGTTCTCCAACTTAAGAGTCTTTATAAATTCAATGAGACTATAACTCCCAACCAATTTTCATACTGAGGTTGATACGTGTGAATCTTATTTGGTTCAAAATGTAAGTAGAGAAGGCTGAGGACTCCAAATCTATCAGAGTCTATCTATAGTCTGAATCGATTTATAATTCCTTCTGAAAATATCCACATTTAAACATATGCTAGGAGACACTATTTACAAATAAATAAGATAATTTAAAGAGTTTTTGCTTTGTTTTTTATTTTAATAAAACAAAATGGCCACATACTTTTTTTTAATCACTGTTTTTCATCATACTTTTAAAAATCTTCATTTTCCCACTTGGGGTGACATCTTGGGTAGATTCCAGAGCTGGGCCCATGAGTGTCTGAATTGTGTCAAGCTTCTGTCTCAAAAGCAAGAGATTTGTCTTCCCTTCTGGCAGGCACATTAGTCTTGGAGGTTCTCCTAAGACCCTACTCAAGTGACTGTAGGGGGAAAAATAATAACATTAACTTTGAACTTCTGGTGGTCTTTCAATGACTTCTGTTATTATAAGCTGGATGTGGAAGGAGACTATTGCTCACTGGACTGGCCCTGCCTCCTCCTAACTGGTCCATTAGATAGGGGGCACGGGGTTAAGGCTATAGCCAGCTTCTTTCTTTTCTTTTCTTCCCTTTCTTCTCCTTCTCTTCTCCTCCTCCTTCTCCTTCTTTTCTCCTTCTTTTTCTTCTTCTTTGTTACTGGGGATGGAACCCAGGACCTCATGCATGCTAGCAAGTGCTCTACTACTGAGTTACATCCCTAGCCCTATAGCCTCATTCCCAAGACAGCATGAATTGTCCCATTAATCATTAATATTTTGTTACTCAAAGAGTATTGAAGTGCTTATCTTTGAGCCTTTGAGAGTACAGCTTTCTTTTGATATCCACAGGGGATTGGTTCCACGACAGTCCACTGGCCCCCTGCAAATATACATATCCATGGATGCTCAAATCTCTATATACATATAACCTACGCATATGCTTTATCATTACTTTACCTCATCTCTACATTACTTATAATACCTAAAACAATGTAAATGCTATGTAAATAGTCGTTATACTCTACTGTTTGGGGAATGTGATAAGGAAAAAAAGTCTGTACCTTTTTGATACAGACACAATATTTTTTCAAATATTTTCCATCTTCAGTTATCTGAATCTATACCTGTAGAACTGTGGATACAACAGATCGACTGTATGTCCAAAGGGTAAATTCCCCATGGAGGGTTGCCAAATGTTCTCCAGAGGTGTTACACCAATTTGTACTTTCACTAACATGTAGGAGCCAATCCATTTCCCTACACACACACACACATACCAACACCAGTTAGATATTCCTCAACCTTAACCATGGCCCAGGGCTCTGACTAGAAAAACTAACTCGCTTGGTCAAAAAGATCAGGTGAATGCACCATTCTAGATATTTAAAAACTGCAAATGCCGAGCTGTTCTGGAGGTGGGGAGAGGAGATAAGAAGTGGGGGATGAAGAGGGTTAAGGAGGAAAGGGCAGGGGAGAGAATAAATATTTTCAAATACATCCAAAGGACTATTTATTGTACCTTACCTCTAATTGCCTCATGGCCAGTTTTGTGGTTTAGATATTAAGTGTCATCCAAAGACTTGTGTTGAAGGCTTGGTCCCTTAATGTAGTAATATTCAGAGGCATGGTTTAAATCATGAGATCTCTGACCTCATCAGTGGATTAATCCACGGAGGGATTTATATTTGATAGCATTATTGGGAGGTGGTGGAAACTGTGGGAACCCTGGCCTTGTGGAAGGAAGCAGGTCACTTCCTTCCTGCGCCTAAAAAGAGTGTTTTTTGTACCCAGCCACTTCCCCTTTCCCTCTCTCTTCCCTTTCTGGCTGCCATAAGGTAAGCAGCTTTCCTCTGCCTTGGCCTTCTGACATGGTGCTCTGCCTCACCACAGGCCTAAAAACAACGCAACCAGCCGACCATGGACTGAAACCTCTGACACCATGAGCCAAAATAAATCTTGCCTCCTTCATGTGGCTTTTCTAAGGTATTTCGGGCCAGTGACTTAAAGCTGACTAAGACAGCCAGGATGAGACCAGAGCAGAGGGTATTGGTTTGTGAAATTGGGCTCCTGGGAGTGGGCTTGGGCCCTGCTGCTTACTATGGCAAAACTGAGACCTCCTAATCTGATCTCCGTGACACTTAGCTTTTCAAGATGGTGATGACATACAGTGAGCCCATTGCTGTCTCTGTGAAACATTCTCACTCACACTAGGAAAGGCAACTTTTGAGCAAAATCTCTGTCCAGAATCAGTGAACATGTGGGATCTGTTCTATTCTCCAAGCACCAGGACACTTCCCTGACTCATTTGTGGAATCTTGTCATGTGTCTACATCAACTGATAATGTTCCAGTGACCCTGACCCAGGGTTACCTTTCAAAACCAGCATGGACATGATCTAAAGGGGAAGTTTGTCCCTCTCTTCTAAGTGTTTTTATTTTTTCTCCCTACCTTTTTGTTTTATTACATCAAGCCCCTTGAAGGGCTTGTTAGAATATATGTGAATGACTAGCTAGTCAAACTAAGCACTGTGAAATTCATTGTGTATTCAAGATTAAGGGCCACTGAACTTGTGGGACTTTTTCTCTGTCCCTGCCTTTGTTAGCAATGCTGAAATGATAATTAGCAAAGTCAAGGAACTCCACCCATATAGATCAGTGGATCCCAGAGAATAAACCTAAGGGCTACAAATACTATGTTGGGCTGGTGGAGAGAGTGTGGCACCAGAGTCAGGATCTGAATCTGGATCTGGTTAACCAGTGGTTTTTGTCTTAGGTAATAGATGTAACTTCCCCCAAACTTGGTGTCACCTATTAGGGGAAGTGTTAATAACTGCATGAATCATATAACAGAAGAGATGTAAGAACAAAAGAGAGGGAAAGATTTTTAGGGGAAAAATAAACATTTAATTACTAAAGGAATGATTATGTGTAATTATTACCATTAATCGTATTGTTACACAACATATACAATATGTGATAATGTAATGTATTCAATTATTATAATACAATAATACATATAGCACAATACAAAAATCTTAATAGCAAGGAATTTTGCTTAATAACATTGAAAAAGAACATTTATTTCCTTAGGACTCTTTAGAAAACATTAGGCAAGGGCTGGGGGCTGGGGCTCAGCAGCAGAGCACTTGCCTAGCATGAATGAGGCATGGGGTTCAATCCTCAGCACCACATAAATAAAAAAATAAATAAAGATATTGATGACTACAACTAAAATACAAAATAAATATTTTAAAAAAATAAACAAATAAAATAAAGGCATTCTGTCCATCTACAACTACAAAAAATAAAAAAGAAAACATTAGGCAAAATAAAATACTGCTGGTTTTATGGGTACATAGACAAATTTGAATCCAGTTTCAGGCAATCATTGTGTGAGTCTGGGTGAATTATTCAATCTCATTTGCTCTCTATTTTCTCATTTTAAAAATGGGAAGAACAAAGTATTCTTTTCAGGCTGTTGTGAGGATTAAAAATCAATGGGTTTAGAGTTTCGATTACGCAAAAATGAGTAAGTCCTAGAGATCTGTTGTGCAAGACAAGCCTCTGGTTACCAATAATATCGTACTGAACACTTTAAAGTCTGTTAAGAGAGTAAGTTAGGGCTGGGGTTGTGGCTCAGTGATACAGCGCATGCCTAGCGTGTATAATGCACTGGGTTAGATTCTCAGCACTGCATGTAAATAAATAAATAAAATAAAGGTCCATCAACAACTAAAAAAAATAAATAAATAAAAAGGGTCAGTCTTATGCTGTTTTTTCCACAATAAAAAAATGTTAAAATGGCAATATGTATAAGACAGATATCTGATACACAAGGAGACTTTATTAGCAGTAGTTACTAATGTTGTTAAAAAACTGGATAGCACCTTTTCTTGTTTGTTTTACTTATCTTTTAATGAAAGTAATGCTAAGTCTAGCAAATTACTTTGTTTTTTTCATGATTCTCTGTTGCAAACTGAGGAGTCAGGGAACTGTTGCTTGTTCCAGATTTTGCAAGGACTGATTTGATTACAGATTAGATGAAACAACCCTTTCTAAATTATAGTTTACTAGGAGGCTCAACTAGAATGCCCACTGCAGAGAGCTTCCTCCTGGGATTTTGTCCTTAAGGAAGCTGGACACCATTCAGTCAGTAGCACCAATAATTCAATTGTTAAAAGTTCACAAAAGGAAGGATCAGACGAAATCTAGATAGGGCAAACGGGATGGAGAGGAAGGGAGGGGTCAAAGGGTGTAAAAAGATGGTGGGTGGATGAGATGGACATCATTTCCCTAAGTACACATATGAAGATACGAATGGTGTGAATATACTTTGTGTACAATCAGAGATATGAGAAAACGTGCTCTATATGTGTGACATGAATTGTAATGCATTCTGCTGTCATATATAACAAATAAAAGAAAAGTTCACATAAAGGGGTTTATTTGCTCCTGTGTGAGTTTAGGGTTTGGTTAGTTGGTTTTTCAGATTTTCTCCCTTAACACTTTATTAGGAAAATTTTCAAAGAAAGAAAAATTTGAGGTGGTGTTCGGTGGCGCACTCCTATAATCCCAGTGGCAGAGGCAGGAGGATCGTGATTTCAAAGCCAGCCTCAGCAACTGAGAGGCACTAAGCAACTCAGTGAGATCCTGTCTCTAAATAAAATTTGACTAATTGCACAGTGAACTTTCATACATCCACACATTAGAGTCTACAAGAAACATATTTGCTGAGTTTGCTTTGTCACATAACTATCCATCTCTCCATCCCTCTATTTATCCATGATCAGATGATTTTAAAATACACAGCAGTGGGGCTGGGGATGTGGCTCAAGCGGTAGCGCGCTCGCCTGGCATGCGTGCATCCCGGGTTCCATCCTCAGCACCACATACCAACAAAGATGTTGTGTCCGCCTAGAACTAAAAAATAAATAATAAAAGTTCTCTCTCTCTCTCCTCTCTCTTTAAAAAACAAACAAACAAAAAAAAAAAAACAAAAAACAAAAACACAGCAGTGGCGGCGGGGTTAAATGCTTAACAACTGACTCCCACCAGGGAGGTCCTGGGAAGGGGAACTTCAACTCAGGATGACAGAGTCCTTAGAAAAGATTGCAGAAAAGAATTTCAAGACATGTCAGGTAGAAGTACAAACAGGTTTATTTGGGAAAGCAAGGAGTACACATTCAAGGGAGCATATAGGCTATTTTGAGGGTGAGATGCTTTTGGAGTCTTGGCCTCTTCTTTTTAAAGGAAATTTCATGAGGGGTGGATATGAATACATGATTGTTTTAGTCAGTTTTTCCCTGCTGTGACCAAAAGACCTGACAAGAATAATGTAGAGGAAGAAAAGTTTATTTTGACTCATGGTTTCAGAGATTCATTTTATGGTAGGCTGACGCCATAGGTCTGGGCCAAAGTGAGGCAGAATGTAATGGCAGAAAGGCTCTGTGGAGGAAAGCAGCTCAAGAAAGAGCAACCAGGAAGGAGAGGGGGTATGGGGTGGGGGAGAGAGAGAGAGGGAGGCGGGGAGAGAGAGAGAGGGAGGCGGGGAGAGAGAGAGAGGGAGGCGGGGAGGGAGAGAGAGGGAGTGTCCCTGTATAGGAGCAAGCTCTCTCCTTACCAGGGTCAAAAATATAAACTCCAAAGGCACACCCACACAGACCTTTGTCCTCCAACCACACCCTACCTGCCTATAGTTACCAGGAGTTAATCCATTTCAGTGGATTAATCCACTGAACATTCTTGCATTGGCTCACACATGGGCTTTAGGGAGATACCACATATCCAAACTGTAGCAGTAAGGATGGCATTAGCATAGAGATCACAAGACAGTTGATGGTGATCTGGCTGTTCCCGGGATCCTTACATTGACATCTTCTTCATTATCTGAAGAACAGATAACATTGGGAAAGTCCCCTGTATTATAGGTTTAGTATCTCCCTTTGCACAATTTATTCAGTGGGCTAATCAACAGTACATAGGGCAATTTTAATAAGTGGGTGAATTTCTAGGAAGTCTAAGATTGTGAGTGAACACTTTTTAGATTTTCCAAAAATTTGGGAATGGGGAAAAAAAAAAACTGGCTTGGGGAGTGACAGGCCCAGGAGGGATAATGGCTTTGGAGTGAAGGTCTGAGGAAATTTAGCACAAGGCTTTCAGATTAAAGTTAAAGTCTCCTTTTCTACCTGTTTTTCACTTCTTTTATCCTACCTCAGTGTGTGGGGAAGCCCTGATTTGTAGCATGATTTCTGTCATGTAAGCATTCTTGTTACTCTCAATATCCAGTCACCAAAGTCATAGCACTGAACTTGGAATTGTGGGGAGGTGCCTATAACAGACTCTCAAGCTCATGTGAGTTGGCTTCAGTGCTCCATTGTAAAATATTTTTTTTTCCATTCTTTTACCATTCTTACTTTCACTGAGATTAGTGCCTCAAATGAAGACTTTCCTCTCTTCCTCCCATTCATGGTGGCCTCCGCTTTTAAGACAATCTACTGGGGACAGCTGAAATTCTCATGTATTCTAAGCAATTTAAGTACAGGGTAGGCTGAGTCTTCTCCCCCAGGGAAAAATAAACACAACCCCAAAGAGTGTATAGGAGAACTACAAGGAAGGAATGCAGAGGGGGGTAGGGATGTAGAGTCAGGAGAATCAAGAGTTCATAGCCAGCCTCAGCAATGGGGAGGCACTAAGCAACTCAGTGAGACCCTGTCTCTAAATAAAATACAAAATAGGACTGGGGATGTGGCTCAGTGGGAGAGTGCCCCTGAGTTCAATCCCTGGTACCCAAAAAAGAAAAAGGAAAAAAAAAACACAATAAAATCTCTTATATAGAAAATAAAGGGTTAGCAAGGAGAAGGTACTCCTTCTTCTTGCTTTTTATACTCATTTCCGCCCCCTTTCCAACCCTCACACATTTTGTTTATGAAGGAATGGGAAGGTGAACCATGTATGTACTCCCATATAATTGCTGGAAAAAATATCTGCTCCTAAGAGAAATGAGGTAAATAGCATTTCTCCTTTCTATCACTCTACCTTTGAATTTTTATGAAAATCCATGGTAAGGGGAAATTTTTCTGCAACTAGATGATTGAAAGGTATTGGGCTTCCAACAGGTATATTCACTCATTCAGCAGCTTTCTATGAAGGGTCCTCTAAATTCCAGGCTCTGATTGGTGATGTGGATTCAGAGATAAGTAAATGAGTTATTCAGGAGGTGATGGACTGGTGTCAGATGGCTGCAAGTATGTAAATGTCTAAAAGAGAGGGTGTCATTGGGCTGAGAGGAAAGAAAGGACGACTTTCCAAGCTGAGGACTGACTGAAAGACCTGGAGCAGAGGAAGAGCCTGGTGTGTCCAGAGGCTAAAGAAGCAAACTTGGGGGAGTGTGGAGGGCGTGGGGAGGCTGAGGCAGGGCAGAGCTTGAATGCTAACCTAGGCAACTCTGACTCAATGAAGAAAGCATCTGGGAGCTACAAAGGTCTTAAGTCAGGGGACTGGCACGATTGGCCTGCTATAGAAGGATTTTTCAAGTAGTGCTGGTGAAACGGATCTGGAAGCAGAGACCACTCACCTGGAAGTCTGTTGGAGCTATCGGGGTTGTGTACAGCCAATTCCCTCTACCTTCACTCATTTCCCCTCACCTCTCTAACTTCTTTTGTTTCCTCCTCCTTCTCTTGGTTTTCTTTTATGTCCTTTCTCTTCCACACCTACTCTTTTCTCCAAGCATTCTTCCAGAGAGTGCTCAGAAGCTCTGATTTCGGACAAGCTGAAATAGATTCTTTTGTTTCCTTGAGTTCTAGCAAAATTTTCTGGTTCAACAGTGTGCTTCTGGATATATCATATTTATTAATAAAAACATTTGTTAACTTCAGAAATACAGTATTAAATAATACACTGTTGATAAATTTGTACATATTTAAGGAGTTCAGCAAGCAATGAGGTCTCAATGTGACCTTGTTTATAGAATTAAGATACCTTCCAGCTCCTAAATAAATGCATGCTTCCATCTACCTGGCATCATTTCAGAGTCCTCTAGAATTTTCAGTGTCATTATCCTCAAGCTGCAACTTGTCTTACAAAGGCAAGACACACCCAGCCAAAGTGAAGTTTTAAAGGTAGCAAATTTGCAATACTCACTGTGGCACCACCCTGCATTCTGAACAATAAGAATAATAAGCAGAATAATAAGAGGCAAGAGGTGAAAATTATGCTTAGAATGACCATAAGAAGTGCTTTCAAATGCATCATTTCAAGAGGTGCAGTGTGGTTATAGGGCTACTCAATAATTGGAAATGGAGTCATCTTAAAAAAATAAATAAAAGCAAATGAGTCTGAAGTAGGTCAGCTATCAGGAATAGTCAGTACAAACTACTGGTTTGGCATTAGTCTTTTTCAGACATCCCCAGGTATACAGATAATAATCATAATTGACAGTAAGGAAAGAGTCAAGTTTTTAAAGATTTTTATTTGGTTTATTTGGTTAGTTGTTGCTGCATAATAAAATATTTCAAAATTTAATGGCTTGAAACAATGATCACTCATTATTTTTCACAAGTCTATGGGTCATATGCAGAGAATGCTGACCTCAGTTTGACTCCCTCACATGTCTGTTGTTAGTTAACTGAGGATTGAGAGTACAAGGACCTGAGTTGGCTCAGCTCTGCTCTGCTCCACATCCACCCAAGAGGTTTACCCAAGAATAGAATCATGCAAGGCCTTATTCTGTCACTCTCTTAACCTCTTTAAATTGTCCATCTTTTTATTTCTTTAAACTTTGTTCTGAACTATTTCCTCAGATTCTGTGTTCCATTTCCTCATATATCTCTGCAGCTGTGTCTAATATTTACTATCCTCTGAAGAAATAGAAAAGGGTAGGTTGGTATGCATGTATAGGTTCAAAATGAAGCTTTATATTTTCTGTATTAATTCAGCACTACCTTTGGAGTCCTAGTGTCAAAATCCCTTAACTGCTTCTCTTTATAATCCTACTCACCCCATAACCCCACTTACTATTCACATTGTAGTATTCAAAATAGAAAACATGGAGAATATTCAAATATGTATGGAGGTCAAGTACTATATAGTATTACTTTAAAGTTAATGCATAGTACTCTTCCAAAGATAGATTGACTTGTGTAAAATTTACATTGTAATTAATATATCTGTAATTTGTCACTGCCTATTCTCCTATAGATAACAGGAACTACCCTACTCTCTTTAAATATTTGTCATATTTTTGTCTAAAAATGTACTTTATAAGCAAAAAACAGGCTAATATGTAAGTCCCTGATTATATTAAGAAGTTATATCCCTCACATATATTAGAATTGCTATGAAAAAAAGGAATAAAGAAAGAAAAAGGGAGAGGGAAGAAAGAAGGAAGAAAACAAACATTGAAGGAGATAGGGGAAAACTGGAACACTTGCACACTGTTAGTGATACTGTAAATGCAGCTGTTACCAAAAACATACAGAAGTTCTTAAAAAAACATGAAATGACTGTATGATTCAGCAACTTCACTTCTGGGTATACATTCAAAAGAACAGAAAACAAGGTCTTAAAGAGATATTTGTACACCTATATCCATAGCAGCATTGTTCACAGTAGCCAAAAGTGTAAGAATCCCTATGTCCATCAGTGTATAAATAGATAAACAAAGTGTTGTCTATACATAAAATGGAATCTTATTTAACTTTATTAAGGAATGAAATCTGATATATGCTATAACGTGGAAGAAACTTAAGAGTATTTAGAGTAGTCAAACTCACAGAAACAAAGTAGAATCACCATTGAAAAGGAGAGGGAAATGTGAAAATGTTTAATAAATGTGGAAAAGTTCTGGAGATTAGTAGTGTTAAGTATACTTACATTGTTGTACAACCAACTATATAATTAAAAATGTATAGTTTTTAAGACAGTACCTTTTTTTTTTTTTAAATGTTGTGTGTTTTATCACAATTAAGAACGAAGAAGTGGGCTGGGGATGTGGCTCAAGCGGTAGCACGCTCGCCTGGCATGCGTGCCGCCCAGGTTCGATCCTCAGCACCACATACAAAGATGTTGTGTCCGCCAAAAACTAAAAATAAATAAATAAATAAATAAATAAATAAATAAATATTAAAAAAAAAAGAACAAAGAAGTTACTAGGTGCTGTGGCACACACCTGTAATCCCAGAAGCTTGGGAGATTGAGGCAGGAGAATTTCGAGTTCAAAATCAGTCCCAGCAACTTAGCTAGGTCCTATGCAACTCAGTGAAACCCAGTCTCTAAATAAAATATAAAAAAGGGCTAGGGATGTGGCTCAGTGATTAAGTGTCCCTGGGTTTAATCTCTATACAAAAAAAAAAAATAGTTATAATACTTTAAAACAAAACCAATTATACAACTATGGTCTTACATTTGTAATAGGAGATGAGCCAGGCAGAGCAGGAAATTCCCAAGAGCTCTTAAACATACTGGCAACCACCCTACAGAACTCTTTCTCCCAAATTAGCTTTGGATCCGAGAGACCAGAAGTGCCACTTGGCTCCCATTCTCCAAACTCTGGGATTAAACCAGAGAAAGAAGTAAAAATTTATAGAAATACATTCTGTACATGACAATAGGATTTGGGAACCCTCAAGGTCATGTGCAATTTTTTTCCTCCTTCAAAACATTAAACCTGAGAAACATTTGTATTATATAATACTTCAATCCAGTGCTGTACAAATGTCTGAGCAAACTTATTTCCATTCTGGGGAACAGATGTTCCCTCATTGTCATTATTTTCTGGTGTTTAACTGTTTTTTGATGTCCATACTTAATTTCCCTCAAATTATTTGTTTTCTTAGCTTTTTTTTCTTGTATGCTTGAAAATTCAAATAAATATATGTCTATTGAGTTTCCTTTGCCCTGTATTTTAAAAAACCTTTGAGAGAACCCTTCTGACTGCTGATCTGTCTGGCCTAGTCAGGTTCCTTTTGGTAACTCAAGCAGGTTACAGTTTTCCAACTATTCATGTTCCTAGAGATGAGCTGCAGGAACTCCATTGATCTGTATTTGCCTTTATCCTTAAATTTGAAGCTAGAGGCCTCATAGGACTCTGTCTCAGAAATAGTTGCAATTGTTAAAAGTAATACTGTATTTCCTCCATGTTTTGGCCCCATTTCCACTTCTTAGCTGGATCAACATCAAATAGCTAATGGACTTTGAAATCGCTCTGCAATTTTTGTCTTTAGATACTTCCATCTTATTGTATTCTAAGGACATATTCTCCTTTCTGGGGGGAAAAAGAAGCCACAAAATGGTCTAATACCTTCTGCAAATAAATGACCCAGACCCCAAATTTCTGGTGGTCCTTTAAAGTCTCCTTTTCCTCATTGCACAATTTCTGCCTTTGTGAAAACCACCGCGTAGACTTCTGGCGATCCTGCGGGAACTTTGAACATTATCTATCTCAGGAAAGCAAAGGAAAGGACTGCTGTGTACAGGACGACCACAAATGGAATCTGAACTTCACCTGCCTTTTCTTAGGCAATCTAGGTCATGACCTTCACTTCGGGGAATGGCAGAGTAGCTTACCTGAAACTGTGTCCCCATTTCCCTCAAGATATTTGTTCTGGTCTCAAACGACTGTATTCAGCCCAAATGGGACAGCTCCAGATTTTTTTCGAGTTTTATGGTTGTGAGAATGGTTGGAACAGGGAGGTGGGAAGTTGAAGGCAGTCTGCTACGACTTTGACTTTGGTTTTACAATAGACAGATATAGGTACATGAAATGGACGTTTTTAAAAGCAAATGCGTGCGACGGGGCGGGAAGAGCTTCTGGAAGTCACTGGCCTAGGCATGCCTACTCCTTTGCAAAATTCACTGCCAAAGCCGAAGCGCTCCGAAACAGGCGGAGATGTAAAATCGAGTGGCTTGTGTTCCCAAAATGTGGGTGCACAGCACAGTCTACACGTTGTGGCCTAGAGAATCGAGGCTAGGTCAGATGAGAGGCTCAGGCTCTGCGGTGCAGAGCCGGCCGGCTCCTCACAGCCTCGGGCTGGGAGTCCCCCACCTCCACCAACCCTCCCCCAAACTCCGGCCCGGCGGGGCCGGGGAAAACCCGCGTGCTCTGGCGGGTCGAGGTGGGAGTGGCGATGCTGAGCTGTGGGCGGTGAAGGAGGGCGGGGTCAGGCAGGGAGGCAGGGCGGGCCCGGCGGGGTGGGCGGGGCGGGCGCGGAGCCTGACTCCGGACTCGGAGCAGGACGGCGGGCGGCACTAGAGGGAGCTGCCGCCGCGCCCGCCCCGCCGTGCCGCGCCCGCCGCTCCGAGCGCCGCCTCCTCAGTCCGCGCCGCCGCGATGGCGGAGGACAGCGAGTCTGCGGCCAGCCAGCAGAGCCTGGAGCTGGACGACCAAGACACGTGCGGGATAGACGGGGACAATGAGGAAGAGACTGAGCACGCCAAAGGGTAGGAGGCGGCGCGCGGGCGCCACCGGGAACGACTGGGCGGAAACCTCACGCGCCTCGGGTCGCCGTTCGGGCTTGTTTCCCCGGGGTGTGGGGCCCCTCAGTGGCTCAGCTCCGCGGTAATTTCGCCCAGGCTCGAGACTATTGTGAAGTCCAGGTTGCTGGGCTCGCAGGAGAGAGGAGGCCCGGGGTGGGCGGGGAGGCGGGGACCCCGGGCCAGGGACGGCGACGCGGTTGTCACCTGCCGCGCGTCCCCGCCGGCTGGCCTCGCCCATCCCCGCTGCTGGCTTTGGCCCGGTGGAGGCTGCTCGCTGCCCTTGCCAGCGAGTGACTTTCGGTGGGAACCGAGGAGAAGCGCGACGCCCTTCCCTTTGTGGCGGCGGCGTTCTTGACCGTCCGCGGCGCGTGGGATGAAGTGGTCCTCCCGGTTCCTTGCCAACCTTCCTTGAGTCTTTTCACCCCTCCCCCTCCCCCAACCACCACCAGCCCCAGTGAAGTATTTAGCCGCGAAGCCCATGTGGGGAGTGGAACCGAGGTGTGCCCCTGGCGGTTTCTGGGCTGCTAGCGGCGAACTGCGCAAAGTTCTGCCTCCGCCGCCGGGCAGGGGGCGCCGAAGGGGTCCCGGCCGGGCCGGCTCCTGGGGACACTCAGTTTTGCCACCTTCCAGCGAATCCGCAGAGCTTTGTATAGAGCAGGGCTGACCCCCTGTACCGAGCTCCCATAGACCTGACCGCATCCTGCTTGCAAACCCAGTGTTTGCTCTCCAAAGTCAAATGCACCAAGTGTTTTAATACTTGATCGTGTTTCTTCACCCTTTGCGCTTGCCTTCCTTTCCACCTTCTGACTTGACTTGCGCTTGTGTTGGAGAAAAGATTGCTTCTGGTTAAGGGTGGTATGGAAATTCTTTTAAAGACGCGTGTTCTTTTTTTTTTTTTAAATAGATATTTGTATCATCCGTTTACCCTGTTGGATTCAAATTATGCGCCCGCACAGAGCAGTTATTGCTGCCCCCTTAGAACTGAGATTTTGTGTGAACCGTGGTGACTGTATAAGTGGGTCAGCCTAAAAACACGATTAGGGAGGCTTGAGTCACAGATGGCTTATTTATTCAATTCATGGAGATATTCTTTAAATGATTGATGATTGAAAGTGTATTTGCATTCTATTTAAAGTCTACTGTAAGATTTATTTAAGAAAGGAACCCTTATTGACCTTTAGTGCGTTAGAAAATATTAAATGACAGATTAAGAAAAAGAAAAGCTGACTACATGTATCTTCCATTGGCAAGCTGCTTTTTTTTTTTTTTTTTAAACAGCGAACACTTCAGTGGCAGCTGCAAGTACTGAATGTTATCATTCAAGTCTAGAAAAATTTTTAAAGAGAGGAAAGGAAATTGTACAGAAATCCGAGCCTGTATTCTCTTTATGCAGTGATAGAAATTTGCCTGTGATAGATAGCTGAATAAAATATGTTTCTGAAACAATAGCTCTGTTTCCAGAAATGGTTCCAGATGTAAGCTGATGGATTACTCGCATAAGTTCAGCTCCTCTTATCTTCCTGGGGAGAACTTGAATACTGTCCCCCCGCCATAATTTCTATATATTCTTCTTTGTTTGATATTCTGGGTTAGGAATTTTATTAGGGTTTCATCACTTACACAGTGCAGAATGTTCATGGTACAGAGAATTACTCATCTGTGTGCCCATTGATCTGGGACTGTTCCCGGACACCTTGCTGGTAGGCTGAGTGAAGTTCCCAGAATAACACCCAAAGGCATCTTGGAGCCCTCTTCAGAGATTTCCAGTTTTGTATCAACATGTTAATTAGGTGTTAGCATGGTTAATCAAAATCTAGAGATGCCCCATGGACTGAAATGTTTTAACCAAAAGCAGGTAATGTGATAATAACTTCTAGTGCAAAAAGATTAATATAATGGATTTATTTTAGTCTTTTAACGTGTAAGAAGATTTGTAAAACTCCAAGTGGCTGCTCTTGTTGGATTGCTTTTTTGGATTTGAATTTAGACA
Organism: Urocitellus parryii; assembly: GCF_045843805.1. NCBI lineage: Eukaryota > Metazoa > Chordata > Mammalia > Rodentia > Sciuridae > Urocitellus > Urocitellus parryii. Next base: position 57,823,907 of record NC_135539.1, on the reverse strand, counting down.
GTATGTGCCAGATTTGGGGAGTGATTGTGTTTGATTTGGCTCCTGCATTGATGATACTGCTCGGTAGAAACCTAGACTTTTCTGTTTTTTTTTTTTTTTTTAAGTAGTTCAAGTTTGTAAATGTTAAAATTTCAGAGTCCTCTTTTCTATACTTAGACTCTTCATTCTCTACCACTTTAAATACGCAACAAACAATGAGTCTTTAGAGGAATGAGTAGTTTAATGCTTCACCTTTAAAAGACAGATTGTCACTCTGAGGCCAATTGGTGGTGGTCAGTGCACAGAGTGGTAATTTACAGTAGTTTCCTTGTGGCCTGAAAGATTTAATTCATCCCCATCATTCAGGGTAATGTATTTGCTAGTTATTTTAACACATTGAGTTGAAACTATAGCCTCAGATAAAAGAAAAATACCCAGTGAGATTATTATTTTGCATTAAAATCTAAATACTACTGTGTATGCTTTTATTTTCATAGGATTTTATGGACTAAAAAGAGTATTTCATTTTATGGATAATGATGAAACTACATGAATGAAATATGAGATATTTTGTGTTTCATTAAAAAGCAATAGCATAAATATTATAAAATTCTTGAATCTTATTACCTTTATGTCTTATTTTCGTGGAAAATTTGCTCGCTTTTAACTTTTTGGTTCATTCAAGTATAGATGTAGCATATACTATGAAAATTTCGGGCTGGGGATGTGGCTCAAGCGGTAGCACGCTGGCCTGGAATGTGTGCCGCCCGGGTTCGATCCTTAGCACCACAAACAAACAAAGATGTTGTGTCTGCCGAAAACTAAAAAATAAATATTAAAAAAAACTTTTTTCTCTCTCTCTCTCTCTTAAAAAAAAAAAGAAATAGGCTAATAGATGATTACCTAGAAAGATTCTATTACTGGTTTGAAGGTGTGATTTACAATTGGATAAAAATAAGTAGGTCTTAGTGAAGAACTTGAGGGAGCCTGAAAAATTTCAAGCACATTAAAAGTTCTAGGGTAGTCTTGTTTATACTGTTATTTCCTTACAAAAACTTTCTACATAGATCAAAATTAGCTTCAGTCCACCTTCCTATATGAATTATTAGAAATGGGTTCAAGTGACTGAAAATAACTGCTAAAGTTGTCTGGAAGAGGTTACCTGTAGGATGAATTTCATAGGAACTTTTATGGGTTTGAGATTAGGTAGATAATCAAGAATCTTTAATATTTTAACCCTGTGCTTGTTCTTGATGTGTTTATGTCTTCTGTTATTTTTTTTCTGAAGGAATTTGGGAAACGGTTGAGGACTGGGTAAATTGTTGGAGCATTGGCTAAAACTTGCTATCTTCTAGCCACATCCATGTGTATCTTCTCCATTTGTGAACAACATCTGATAGGGGTCAAAATTTCCACCCCACAAGCACAGTCATGTCTAGGGTTGAAATACAGTCACATAGTTGGTCTCCAAATAAAATTGATGTTTAAGTTGATAACAAAACCGGTTGCCAACATTTAACTTTTAGAATGTATATTATATATTCTACACAAATTGATGTTTTTCTTTTTTCCATTCAGAGTTTCTCTCTTAGTATAGTCTGTGGGGAAATACCAACAATATTTATGTAGGGAATAAAAATAAACATGTGTATGTGTTGGCAGATAAGTGACTAAGTCCCTGAGGTAGATGTGATAATGTGATATAATTTTAGTATGTGAGAGTTAAGATTCTTTTTTTTTTTTGGTACCTGGGATTGAACCCAGGGGTACTTAATCACTGAACGACATCCCCAACCCCTTTTTATATATTATTTAGAGACAGGTCTCCTTGAGTTACTTAGGGCCTCACTAAATTGCTAAGGCTGACTTTGAACTCTTGATCCTCTTCAGCCTTCCAAGCTGCTGGGATTACAGGCATGTGCCGCCATACCCGGTGAGAGTTAAGACATTTTTAATGATATTTTTTTTTCTCAGAAAAATTAAAGATCTGGTACATGACAAAGATGAAAGCTTTGTAATTCTTATTACACAGAGTATGACCTCTCTTTTACCATCCCCCCAAAAAACTGAAATTACTCTGGGCAGCATATCTAACTTAATTTATTGTTGAGACTGACTATGGAAACTTCCCCTTAGTTACATGGATTCAGTGGGAATGTCCAGAAACATAACTCTCAATAGAGTTTTCTTTTCTTGGGAAATTTACAACATAATTCAAAATTACCCTTTCTGAAATTTGTTCTATTATCAGCTACAAGAATCGAAGTGGAAAGATGTATTAAAAGCCCTTGCCCACGGGACCTCCTCAGTTCAAGAAATAGTTTTAAATGATCAAATATCAGTTTAAACTTGTGTCTGAGATAGAGATATCATCCTTTGGCTCAGAACAGACTTTCTTCCCTGCCCCCATGGTGGCTAAAATACAGAAAATATCTAAGTATATGACATGTACCTTGCCAGCTTTGTTAATTAGCACCAGGATATACTATAAATCTATACTAGTTAAAATCAATTTGTTTTAACAGAACTAAAGTTCTGTTCCAAGTTCAAGAAAGGAGACAGGTTGTTATTCCACTTAAAAATATGTTAATCACTTTTACTTGTTATAAGAGTAAAAATATGCTTATTAAAAAATTCAAACAATAAAGTATACAGTGAATGAAAGTCCTTGGTTTTCCTAGAAATTCCTAGAAATGCCAGTTTAACGGTTTAATTAACTCACAAGTGGGTGTATGTGATTAACATGAATAAAATCATACTTCCATATGTTCCTTCATTACCTTGTATTTTTCACTATTACTGTTGTCTGCTAGAACTTTCTGGAATAATAGAAATATCCAGTTTGGTAGTCATTAACCACCTGGGGCTGTTAACCACTTAAGATGGTGTGACTGAGGAACAGTTTATTTGAAATTAATTTAAATTTAAACACCCCTGTGTGACTGGTGGCTATCATATTAGACAGCTTATATCATATCCTGCCTGTGAATTTTCCATTACACTAAAAATATTTCTTTATTGTCTTTTGCAGGAAATGTTAAATTTTCATTCTTCCTTTTTTTTTTTTTTTTAATTCTGGGGCTTATCTTTAACATTTTGAATAAGCATGTATTTAATCCATATTTCCCTATCAGTATCAAAAATTAGCCATATTCTAAAACACTATATAATCTTACAAGACATAAATGTGTAGGAGGTTTTGCTTTCATTTCCTAGGTTTTATTGAAATAACCTGGAATTTTAGTTCCATGTGACTTCTTTAATATCTATTCTTGTGTCCCTAAAAATGTTCTTTTTAACTATTTTGTTAATTTCACATCTGTGTTAAAATCTTTTTGGACTTTCCTGACAGTTTTCCTGTTGTTATCACTTACCACTCTTCCTTATAAAACACATTCTTTCCTTTATTTGCTTTCTAATTTAATTGTTTTTGCTTTTTCTTGTTTTCTTCCTTTTTTCAGTATTGGAGATTGAAGGCAGGATTTCACATGAACCAGGCAAACACTGAACTACATCCCCAGCTCTTCATTTTTTTTTTTTTTTTTTTTTTGAGACAGGGTCTCTCTAAATTGCCCAGGCTGGCCTCAAACTTACCGTCCTCCTGCCGCATCCTCCAAAATCATTGGGATCCTAGGTATGCACCAACACATCCAGCTTAATTTTTTTTTCTTATGTTGGATGTGGCTAGTTCTTACATGTATGAAGGTTCTGTTTCCTGCACATAAAAACCATAGATTAGACGTGCATGTAATTCTATAATAATTGTTCTCCCCTGCATCCTTCCTTTTTTCCTTCCTTCCCTCCCTCCCTCCTTTGACCCTATTTTGCATTGCTGAAAATGGAACCTAGGGCCTTGAAATAGTTAAGTGCTTGACCGCTGAACTACAGTCCCATCCTAACAATGATTTTTCTTTTAAACTCCACACACATTACTTTTCTATTTTCTGGTTTTTAGTGGTACATAGATTGTTTTCTCTGCCAACCTGCTTCTTTCTTATTTAGGTAACCTTATTCTTTTTGTTTGTTTGTTTGCCTTGTTTTCAGTCTAGAAGCTTCTTATGTTTTATCCCTATCCTGTAACCAAGAGGTTTCCATGCTCTTTTTTTTTCTTTTTTTAAAGAGAGAGTGAGAGAAGAGAGGGAGAAAGAGAGAGAATTTTAATATTTATTTTTTAGTTTTCGGCGGACACAACATCTTTGTTTGTATGTGGTGCTGAGGATCGAACCTGGGCCACATGCATGCCAGGCGAGCGCGCTACCGCTTGAGCCTCATCCCCAGCCCTCCATGCTCTTTTACAAACTTCTAGGATCATTGTTCCTTTAGTTAAACAAAATGACCCAAGCTAGTGCATATTTTGGGGGGCTTCTTGGGATTTAAGTTTTCATGGTCCTCAAGCATGTCCAGCCTGACTCCAACTTCCCCCATCACTAGACTTCTAATGGTTTTGGATCCTTTAACTTTTCTTAAGCATTTGACCTCGGGTGCAATGCAGTTGTCTGGCTTTCACTTTACCCCTAGGTCCTCACTAATGGACAGTTATTTACACCTTTTACTGAAGGTATTGTGGGTAATGGGGGAGGGTTGTGATTATAGCATGGGGCCAAAATCAACTTCAAATTCAGTGCCAGACATCATTGCTCACCAAGGGAATTTGTCCATCCACGCCCCTCTGTAGGCCATCATATGTGATTTCCCTCATGTCCTCTTCATCTATCTCTACTTCAAATTCAAGGTCAACCCAAATGTCCTTTCTTTCATGAAGCCAGAGATGATGACCCCTGTCAGAGGTCTGGAGCCCTTAATGAATGTGTCCTTTCCATGGCACCTTCCCACTTGTGTCCCCACCCTGTCTCCCCAGTCATCTGCTCAGGCAGACCCTTGTTCTACTGCCAAGGAAGACATGGCTCCTTGAGATAAGTGGCTTGTTGGAGGCCGCATGGCTGATAAGTGAGTAACACACATAAGCTGTTGCTGAATGTGTGTGGAACATCCACACATTAGCTCAAGAAAAAGGAAATTTTATTTAAACATATAATAGGTGATTTCAAAATAAGGAACAGATAGTCTGTTAGAGACCCAAGGTTTATTTATCTCTAGCCTCTGCTCCCTTCCTCCGTCCCACTCAGCCCTGTCTCCCCTCCTCAGTGCCTTTGCTCCTTTGGCTTGTTGTGCAGGCAGTTTTGCTCTACCACGCACTCCTGCCATGATATGCTGCCTCACCAAAGCAACTGAGCCAGTTAAGGACTGAAATCTCCCTTAGTGTTAGCCAAAATAAACCTTTTCCTTTTTTCTTTATAAGTTAGTTATTTCAAATATTTTGTTATAGTGATGGAAAGTTGATTGATAAAGTGGTCAGCAGTTGTTTTCAGAGTAGGATATGGTGGGCACATGGCTGTGGACCAAATTGTGTGTCTTTTCAGATTTATATGTTGAAGCCTAAATCTCCAGTGTGATGGTATTAAGTCTTGAAGGTGGAGCCCTCATGATGGGTTTAGAGATGTAGAGAACAGAGCTCTTGCCTCTCCACCAGAAAAAGATTTGTCACTAGAACCCATCAGTACTAACACCCTGATCTTGAACTTCTAGCTTCCAATAATATGAGAAACAAATGTCTGTTTTTTAAGCTACTCTGTCATTGGTATTTTCTAATAACAGCCTGAGCTGAATGTGTCTGCAAAGCAAGGACCGGTGTCTACCTGTTTATTCACAGTTCAAGGCCAGCGTCTGCAACTTAATGAGACTGCCTCAAAATTAAAAAAAAAGAAAGGACTAGGATTATAGCTCATTAGTAAAGCAACTCTGAATTCAATTCCCAGTATGAAAATAAATAGATAAATATCCTTGCTCCTTGATTAGCTTTGGGACATACAAAAAAGGAAGTAAAAAAATGAAAATTTTGTAGGCAAGGGAATTTAGAAATAGCAATCTAATTTAAAAAGCACATCAAAATTTTAACTTTGCTAATACACATTAATATTATTAAATATAACAAAGGTAGTACAATGTTGAAATGAATCTCAGCCATAAAGGATTTTTTTTTAACTTATCTAATTTTAGTAAGCTGAGAAAGAACCAGAATTGAGAAAAGCCAGATGCTAGTAGATATCAGCTATTCTATCAGAAAAAAACACTTGTGAGCCTGGGTGAAAAAAGCTATTAAAAGTGGGTAACTTTTTACTGATTTGGACTATCATAAAGGATGTATTCTGCCAAGTTTCTCAAGCCTTTTTAAAATTTGATTTTTCTACTTGTTATGTTCATTTCATTTTTAGGAAGAGTTTTTTTTTTTTTTTTTTTTTTTTTAAGAGGAGAGAGAGAGAGAGAGAGAGAGAGAGAGAGAGAGAGAGAGAGAGAAAGAATTTTTAATATTTATTTTCTAGTTCTCGGCAGACACATCTTTGTTGGTATGTGGTGCTGAGGATCGAACCCGGGCCGCACGCATGCCAGGCGAGCGCGCTACTGCTTGAGCCACATCCCCAGCCCTTTAGGAAGAGTTTTGCTGTTGTTGAACAGCTAATGTTCTTAGTCTTTAAGTTACATGTATTGATCTTAAAAAACATTTCTTCTTCTATTCTAATATTGGACTATTTTCAAAGAACGTTGTCACTTCGCAAACTGAACTTCATACTAGAATAGTTTCTGGCCAATGTGTGTTGAATACAATTACATTATTAAACATTATCTTTTATCAGAAATGGTTTTTAGGGCTGTGGCTGTGGCTCAGTGGTGGAGTGCGGCCTAGCATGTTTGGGGCACTGGGTTTGATCCATAGCACTGCATAAAAAACTAAACAAAAAATTAAAAAAAAAGAAATGGGTTTTTATGTGAAGTAGGCACTAAAATGGATTGATAATAGTGGGATTAATGTAGGAGAAGGCTAATGAGATAGGCCATACTTTCCCATTTTTAGAACTTGGTAAGAGTTTAAATGAACCTGCAATTGGAAGCAACCCAGTATATATGAAAAGAGATTGGTTAACAATACAGACTGGAGGCTACTAGATCCTATTCCAGCCAGGCTTGAATCCTGGGCTTGCTATTCAGCCTTGGAGAGCTCGAAGCCCCCGATGACAGCTGGAAGGTTGGCTTTCTGCTTTGGATTGTGGTTACACTTGGGGGAAAAAATGAAGAAATCAATAGTGGAATTCCACAGATGAGCCACTGACAAAACAAAAGTCACATGACTTCTTCAAGCACCTGCATTGCAGTTAAAATCCACTATTGAATTGGATGGTTTCATGATAATCTCGTGATGATGTGATGCAAGATGGAGACAGATTTGTGGCAAGTACAACTGATAATTTGGGTCATCCTTAGCCGTCTTCCCCAGCTGTGGATATGAATTATCTTTCATCAGCAGGGCAATGCAATGCATCTTGGGGTGACCTTCACTGTTTTTAATAAACTGAACCAAAATCTCCTCATGCTTTTTTTCCTCTCTCTCTCTTTTTCTTGTGTACTGGGGATTAAACCTAGGGGTGCTCTGCCACTGAGCAACACCTCCAGGCCTTTTTTATTTTGAGACAGGCTCTAAGTTGCCCAGGCTGGCCCCAAACTTTAACTCCCACCTCAGCTGCATCAGTTGCTAGGATTACAGGTGTGCACCACCATGCCTAGCCCTTGTGTTTTCTCTCTAGTGTAATCCCCTTCCTTCTAGGGAAGTGATGTCCTAACCAGAGCACCAGAGTTGTGCACATGCATATGGTAATTCAAAAAAAAAGTAGCAATTATTTTCATTTTTCTCTGATGGGAATTCAATTTCTCTAATGCTTCTGATTGAAAGATTCATGTTTGCACTACTGCTTTTAATGAAATCTTTATTATATACCTGGTTCCTATATATTGAGCTGTTACTGGCATGTCTGTTATAGTTCAGTGATCTTTTTTTCTAGTTCCAGTCTCTGATGGGTATATATTTTATTTTATTTCTTAAAAATGTTGTAGTTGTAAAACCATTGTGATTCTTAAGGACAGATCAGAAAATACATTAAAATAGAAGATTACTCATCTGTAATCCCACCATTTTCTTTTTATCTTTCTTTCTTTTTTTTTTTTTTTTCCAATACTGGAGATTGAACTCAGGGTTTCACACATGGTAGGCAAATGCTGTATCACTAAGTTATATCTTTAGCCTTAATCTCACCATTTTTCTTTTTGTTGTTGTTTTCAGTTTTGCTTATTTGGTACTGGGGATTAAACTCAGGGGTGCTTTACCACTAGTTACATCCCAGCCCTTTTTATTGTTTATTTTCAGACAGTGTCTTGTAAGTTGTTTAGGGCCTTGCTAAATTGCTGAGGCTAGCCTTAAACTTGCTATCCTCCTGCCTCAGCCTCCTGAGCTGCTGGAATTATAGGTATACACCACTGTACCTGGCCAATCTTACCATTTTCTATGCAGGTAATTGGAAATCAAGAGGGAGAATATTTGTATCAAACCACTGATGTTTCCTCTTTTGCCCAGTGAGTGGGGAAGAGCTGAGTGATCATTTATCCTGTAAAGTCTAATATTGCTTCTCATCTTTGGAATTCATATTCTGTTTAAATTGAGTATATTTCATGTGACTCTTAAAGTTAATGTATTAATTATGATTGGTTGAGCTGTTGTAGACCCTGTGTTAAGTCAGCTTTTGTTCACTGTGACAAAATACCTGAGAAAAACAACCAAAAGAAGGAAAAAGGGGCTGGGGTTTTAGCTCAGTGGTGGAGTGCTTGCCTATCATGCATGAGGCACTGGGTTCGATCCCTGACACCATATAGAAATGAACAAAGAAAATAGAGGTATTGTGTCCATCTACAACTAAAAAAATATTTAAAAAAAAAGAAGGAAAGATTTATTTTCTTGATGGTTTCAATCCGGGGTTGTGTGGCTTCATTGCTTTGGGCCCAAGGTTAGACACACCATCAAGGTGGAATGGTGTAGTGGATCAACACCCTGCTTACCTCCCCCTGGTGACTGGGAAGGAAAGAGAGAGAGAGGAAGAGGAAGGGACTGTGGATTAGATATAGTCTCCAAAGGCATGACCCTAAGGGCCTACTCCTTTAGTTAGCTCCCACCTCCAAGAGTTTCTGTTTCTTTCCAGCTGTGACTCATTTAGTAGATTAATCCTTTGAAGAGGATAGAGCCCTAGGATCGAATCACTTTCCTAAGACCCCACCTCTGAACACTTCTGCATTGGGAATTATACTTGAGCTTTGGGGGACATTCCAAATTTAAACTACGACACACCCTAATATGTGATTGCTCAATGCAGTGGATATTTCCTTCTTGTCCATGTAATGGTCTTGAGCATGTGTTCAGGTAATGATGCTTATTTGGTCATTCAGAGACTACATGTCCTTCATTGTGTGCCTCTGCCATCCTTTTAGTATCTTCTCCTACATCTGCACCTAGTTAGTACAAGGGAAAGGAAGAGCATGGCAAAGTCTACCTCAGGGTTTCCATGCCAACAGGAAGCAGCAAACACCAGTTCTTCTCACTTTTCAGTGACTAGAACTTGGTGACCATACCTGACTGCCAGGGAGCTGGGAATTGTCCAGCTGTGAACCCAGAGAGAAAGGAAAATAGATTTTTTGGAATTCTCCTGGACCAAATGTGAAATGTTTCCATGGCTCTGTTACGTTGGCTCTTTCTTTAAGTCCTGTCCGTAGATTCCATGGATATTTCTTGAAAATTTTCTGGTGTGTCTCATTAAATATTTGATGTTTTCACAGCTGAGAGGGAGTGTATTGGTTTTCACTTGAGGTTTGAATATTCCTAGAGATTCTTCTAGACATGCTGAAGTGTCTGTACTTTTTGAGGCAGCAAAATTGAGAACTTTTCTTTATGGATCTTTCATATGAATGTTAGGGGAACAAGTAATTGGAACTTCTCTTCTTGAAGCTCAAGAGACTTTTAAAAGAGTGGCATGATTTCTGCAGCTGAATTTCTTTGACTCTGTAATTGGCCTCAAGCACTGAAGTCTGAATCAGGCTCTTAATATGATTTCAAAGAAGAATCATCTCCTAAGCAAGAGTTTTCCTTTATTGTCCAGAAGCCTGCTCAACCTCTTTCCCACCCAGGCATTTTGATGTCTTTGTTATGCATCTCTCTCTTCAGAGACCTGGATTCTGGTAGGGAACAGACCCCAACCAGGTGGCTGTAGCCAGCTCTGCAACTGCTCATGCCTCACCACCATCCTGCCATATCCAAGGAAGAGTTTCACTTGTTAAATTTTATTTTAAAATTTTTTTAAAATTTATTTTTGGTACTGGAGATTGAACCCAGGGACACTTAACCACTGAGCCACATCCCCAGCCCTTTTAAAAATATTTTATTTAGATATAGGGTCTCACTGAGTTGCTTAGGGTCTCACTATGTTGTTGAGGCTGGCTTTGAACTTGCAATCTTCCTGCCTCAGGCTTCCAAGTTCTGGGATTACAGGTGTGTGCCACCACACCCAGATCACTTGTTAATTTTTAAAAACAGTTTCATTGCAATACACATACCATAGAGTTTATCCATTTAAAGTATATAATTCAGTAGCTTTTAGAATATTTACAGAGTTGTGCAACCATCACCACAATCAATTTATAACATTTCCATCATTCCAGAAAGAAATTCACATCCTTAGCCATCAACCCACTGTCCCTCCAGCTCCCCAGCTCCTGGCAACCCCAAATCTACCTTCCTTGTTTCTATGGATATACCTGTTTGGATGTTTTCTGTAAATCCAATAATACATGGCCTTTTACCTAACTGGCATCGTTCACTTACTGTGTTTTCAAGATTCACCTTGTTATAATATGTATAAACATTCGTTTTTAAATATTGCTAAATAATATTCCATTGCATAGATATACCACATTCCCTTATGCATTCTTCTGGCTATGAACATTTGGTGGAGGAGCCATTAAGAATAAGGCCACTATGTGACACATGCATACCAATGCATACCAGCACAGTCCACAATATCCAAGTTATAGAACCAGACTAGGTGCCCATCAATAAGTGAATGGATAAAGAAGTGTGGTATGTATACACAATGGAGTTCTACTTAGCCATAAAGAAGGATGAAGTTATGTTACTTACTGGTAAATGGATGGAAGTGCAGAACATCATGCTAAGTGAAATAAGACAGACTCAGAAAGTTAAGGGACAGATGTTTTCTCTCATGCAGAAGCTAGAGAGAAAAAGGGAATTAAAAAAGGAGGATCTCATTAAAATAGATCAGAGTAGAAGTGAGGGCACCAAGGGAGAGGGAGGAGGGACCAATAGAATAGAGGAAGAGGATCAGTGGGAAGGAAGAGGGAGGGAAAGAAGAAATACTGGGGATTGCAATGGAGAAAACTATGTTATATGCATTTATGAATACGTCAAAATAAACCCCCCTATTGTGTATAACTATAATGTACTAAAATACAATGAAAAAAAGAAGGCCATTATGAATGTTCATATACAAGTTTACTAAATGGGTACATTTTTACTTTCTCTTTGGGAATACCTGGGAGTGTAATTACTTGGTTGTATTGGGAATCTGTACTTAATATTCTCAGGACCCACAAAGATTGCTTGCCAAAGTAGCTTCACCATTTTACATTCCCACTAGCAGTGTACAAGGGTTCCAGTTTCTGTCTATCCTCACCAAAACTTTTTATTATCTTTTTATTGATTGATTGATTGCTCTGGGGATTAAGCTCAGGCGTGCCTAATCACTGAGCCACATCCTCTGCCCTTTTTTATTTTCTATTTTGAGACAGGGTCTTGCGCTTAGGGCCTTGTTAAGTTGCTGAGGCTGGTATCAAACTTGTGATCTTCCTCCTGCCCCAGCCTCCTGAACTGCTGGAATTAGAGGTATGCACCACCATACCCAGCCCATTACCTTTTTTATTACAGTTATCCTAGTAATGTGACATGGTATCCCTGTCATCTCTTATTCCAAATTCTGGTTTCCTTAAGACTTCTGAGAAATGGAACAATAGCTCTTCCTTATTCAAGGGCTGGAATGTTTGGAGCATGTGTCTGGGAGGTTAGAGGAGAGATGACTCATTTAGTGTCCATTTTTGCAGCTACCTGCCAATTGATTTTAATGTTCAGATGAGAAAGAGAAGGGCAAGGAATCCCTTTTGAACTAGTTAACAAAAAATGAGTACAGTTGCCCCATTATACCAAAATTTAAAAAGTATAATTTTAGCGATACAGTTTTGGTGAGGGAGTTTTGGTGAGTATGGTAATTAACTCCCAAAGTGTAATTAATGGAAGATTTTATTATACAAGTGTTCTAAAAATGATAGAATAGATGATGTAATCTTATTTAAAGAATTTTTGGTGAAATAGTCTGGTGTTTTTATTATCTCTGTATTCACTCCAGCTTCCATGAGTTTAATTTTTCTGCTTTAGAAAAAAATGAATCCACCTAGGACAGAGACTTCTTTCTGGATCATTGAAGGAGGCATTTTGATCCAATTGGATAGGCATCTGTTTCAAAGCATTTGAACCAGTCACAATCTCTCATTCTGTATTCCTCTCTCAGAAAGTTATTCAGGAATTTGGAGCTATTTTAAACTGGGTGTATTATAAGAAAAGCTGCATGGTCCTGGGCTTCTAGTGGTTTCTATGAAAGCTTTAACCAGCAACAATTAAATAATGGGTGAGGGCAGAAGAGGGATAATTCCCTGGATTGTGAAGCCCAGCAATGTCTTTAATGATGTCCGCCTCTCTGTGCACCCAACCCGGGGCCCAGCTCATAGTAATGTTCAGTAAATACTTTAGAGTAGGTTGCAAACACTCTGCCATCACAGTATGGGAAATTGTAGCTTTCTGTGGTGTTTCACTGCCTGGCAATGTATGATTAACCCACCTCAAGAGTCAGAATCATTTATTCATTCAGTTATTCATTCAACAGGGATTTATTTGTTACTACTATTGACCTGTGTTAGGCATTAGAGACCTAAGGTATGCAGGTGTGAAATAGATTTCTTATGTAACATACACGTGACTGCATAAGTCACGCAATAACAGGATAGCAAATTCATCATTTATAAGGTGGCAACCTTGGGAACATGAAGGAAAGCCTAAAATATTCTTGGTCTCAAATCAGAGACTATACAAAGTTGTATGTATCCATAGCTGACTTCTAGCTCCACTACCTGGCTGTGATATGTTTGTTTAAGCCCGATTGCTAGTCAGATATTTATGGGCATCCTTAGTCACCAGATGATTTTAAATATAAACATCATGATAGTACAGATTTAATTCTACTGATGAAAGTAAATGCTCATTTTGGGGTGAGAATGCAGTACTATTTTTAGACCACTAGGGCACCACTTGACAAAGTCTTAATGTATCTTCAAAAATGAGCACTGCTTTCTAATTTTGGATTAGGAACAGGGAAATATGAATCTATAGCTTATACACTTGTGCCTTAAACAGTTTCTCTCACTACTGAACATACATTTCATATTTTGATTTTACGGAGGAATGAATTACCCATTTTAGATTTAAAAATTTACTACTTTAACACATGAATAACTGGTGGGAAGGGAGTCCCTTTATAACCTAGATATTGGGCACTAAGGCTATCACTCTATCAGTTGGGGTCCTCCTGGTTATGAAGTGGTAAAAACCACCTCACAGTTCTGCTTCTTTCTCATGCTTCCTGGGGGTGGGCAGGTGCATGTGTGTATGTTATTAGAGTGGTAGGTGTCTTGGCTGAAGGAGATGCCATCAGTCAGTGCTCATTTTGATTTAAGGCTGCAAGACTTGGCAGGGAAACCCGAGAGGTCAAGAGAAAGCATAATGGCTCTGAAATGCTTTGGCCCAGGGGGAAGGCATCAGCACTCCTCATAGGCCCTTGGCCTGTGGATTGAACCCAGGGATGCTTAAATACTGAGCCACATCCCCAGCCCTTTTTTATATTTTAGTTAGAGACAGAGTCTTGCTGAGTTGCTTGGGGCCTCATTAAGTTGCTGAGGCTAGCTTTGAACTCATGATCCTCCTGCCTCAGCCCCTCGAGTTGCTAGGATTACAGGTGTGCACCACCATGGCCGTCTTTAATGGGATTTTCTTGTATTTATAATATACTTTTGGAAAGCAGGGATGTGGTATATAGCAGGCACATTTTATTCCAAATGGGTTGGAAAGCTAACTTTTTCTCAAAAATAATTAAAATAATAGAAAAAAAAGGCAGATAAGGATATTTACACTATTTGGAATAAGAGACACCTTTGTAAGCAAGATTTAAAAACCAAGAAGCCACAAGGGGAAAAATTTTCAATATTAGATTACATAAAAAATTTTAAAAAGATACCATAAATAAGGCTTAAAGCTAAAAAACAAATGAGCAAAATATTTGTGATCTAAATAACAGACCCAAACTAGGTGATGTGATCCAAGCATAAAATCATGTTGCTCTTGTAGGACTGTGGTGGGGTTTAAACGAGATTAAGTGCCCAAAGTAGATACTTACTGTAGGTGCTATTGATACTTTAAAGAATGCCTACAAATCATTTTTAAAAGACAACTAATACAAAGGGGATATAACCAAACAACTTTATGAAACAATGTAAATGGCCAATAAATATATAAGAAGATGTATGACCACACTCCTGACTAAAAAAACAAATTAAGTGTGCAGTGAGATCTGTGAGATGTTTTCCACTCTAGTAAGTCCCCCCTTTGCAGTGAGAAGGAGTGACACTAGTGCAGGGCTGGCGCAGGTGGATGGACACTGTTTGATTTCCTGTTGCTAGGGTATACTTTATTTAGTACACTATTTAGGAAAGAGTCTGAATTGTACAATAAAACCGAAATCGCTTTCACCTAGCCTTTCCACCTTCAGACATACCAGCTTGAATGCAGAAAAATGTTAAGTACCTGAATTTTTTTTTTTTTTTTTTTTTTTTTGCAGCAGCCTTTTTAACCTAGGAATGGCTCAATAAAATGTGTTCTATCTCCACAGTGGAGTGTGCCAGCTGCTGAAGAGAAATGAGGTAGCTCAGAGTGTCCTGATGTGGAAAGAACTCTAAGATACTTGTAAAGTGGAAGCGGGAGGATGCATGTTTCAAAATGTTATGTTTGGGGCTATGATTGAAGCTCAGTGGTAGAGTGCTTGCCTACCATGTGTGAGGCACTGGGTTCAATCCTCAGCACCACATAAAAATAAAATAAAGGCATTGTGTTCACCTACAACTAAAAAATTGTTTTTTTTTTTTTTTTTTTTAATGTTTAAGATTAAATTTTTGCCCAGTAGCTTAGGAGGTTGAATCAGGAGGATTGCGGGTTCAAAGTCAGCCTCAGCAATGGTGAGGAACTAAGCAACTCAGTGAGTCCCTGTCTCTAAAAATACAAAATAGTTCTAGGGATGTGGGTCAGTGGTTGAGTGCTCCTGGGTTCAAACCCTAGTATCTCCCCTGCAAAAAAAGATTGAATTTTTATTTAAAAATTATTCATAGTGAGAGGCTGGGGTCGTGGCTTGGTGGTAGGGTGCTTGCCTAGCACCCTGAGGCACTGGGTTTGATCCTCAACACCACATAAAAAAATAAATAAATAAAAATGAAAAGTTTAAAAAAATTATTCATAGTAAAAACAAGGAACATGCTTAGAGAAGTAAGACAATTTTTGAAACATGCATACCAGAAACACTATTGATTGCCTTTGACTATTATAAGATGCTAATACATATTAATAACATTTGAGTCTTATATGATGAATATATATGATAGTTAAATAAAAATTCAGAAAGAAATAAGCAGGGATAGATAAAGTAGATCGATTTACAATAAAATAAGTTTTCAACTTTCCCTACTTGGGGTGGGCAATAATGTAATAATAATTGCTGATGCTAAATTTTAATTTATGTTTCAGGTATTTGGTGGCTGAGTAAGAAGTCCAAATAAATAGAAAATTTAAATCTCCTTGTGTCTTTTTTTCTATTTGCTCTTTTAGAAGACAACACATAAGATGACAAGGGTTCTTATTGGAAGTGTTTCACCAGTTAATGTTTTTGTCAGTTGAGTTTTTTGTTACCCCTCCTAGTAAAAATCTTTATCAGGATAAATGTACTCACCTAAAGAAAAAGTTTCTTTCATTTCTGTTGCTGTAAGATGAGTACTTTGGTGGGCTAGGGTTATAGCTCTGGATCTATCATGTGCAAGGTCTGAGATTTGATTCCTAGCACTGCAGGAGGGGGAAAAAAAAAGATTGGTGTTTTGTTGTCCCCAAGAGATGTTTATAATGGTATTTTTCACATGTATCTCTCCCTTAAAAGACTGAGTAAGAAGTAGATTAATAGTGCAGTGATAACCATGAAAGCTATTTGATTTTAGTTATAAAATGTGGTTTATATCTACAGCTTTCCTGCTTTAGGTGACTTCTAAGCACCTAAAGGATGATATCATGGACTAATATTTTTCTGCATTGACATCTTAATTTGACTACCTTTCACATCCCACTTACACCCTAACAGTTATTTTCTAGTGTGTGTCCTGTGTGTTTTTCTAAGTGACTAATTTTATGCAACTTGATTTTATATAATGACTTCTTTCTTTGGTTTGTTTTACCCTTCTGGCATTTCTTACAGAAGTCCTGCAGGGGATTTGGGAGCCAAAAAGAAAAAAAAGAAACAGAAGAGGAAAAAGGAGAAGCCTAATTCTGGAGGCACCAAGTCCGACTCTGCATCTGATTCCCAGGAGATTAAAATTCAGCCGCCTTCAAAAGTGAGAGCCTGTTTTCTTCTCACCTCTGTGGTTCCTCGTGCAGATGACAGTGTGTTTGTGCAGTGTAGAGCCCTGCCAGACCAGATGCTCTGTAGTTAGCGTTTTGCTGTGACTGTGTTTGAATGGCATAGTAGCTGGGAGGAATTTACAGCCTCCCTGAAACCAACTGTGACACCGACCTTAGAGGTATTTCTGTGCTTTTGTGTGTGTGTGTGTGTGTGTGTGTGTGTGTGTGTGTGTGTACCTTCCCTTTCTCAGTGCATTAGTATTTAGATTGTAGTTGTAGAAGAAAGTCTCAGTGTGAGCTTGCAAGGTTTTTTGAAATTACACTTAATAATTTGATTATTTTAGTTCAGAAGATATTCACATTTTAATTTTTCTGGGTGTCTGTCTAATTACCTGCCTAGCACAACACCATCTGGCATCAGATTTCAGCGGGAACAGCCATGGGTAAGTCTTATGTTGACTTTGAATCAGAACAGTGTCAGTGACCATTTCTCATTCTGTTGTCAAGGGCAGGGAACATCTCCTCACATTCTCCCTGAAGAAGCACCCATTTTAGACTAAACCAGAAGTTGTCCAGCTGGGCCCCCTGTTGGTAGACTGCTGGCATAGCAGAGGGTTGGTTGTGCAGTATAAGTGTATGGTGGTGCAAATGGTGGCCACCCTGTCTGTGGAGCCAGCCTGCCTCAGGCTGGCTAAGAACACAGCCCGTGTATGGAGGGCTCCCAGGAAGCCCAGAGCCCTCTTGATTCAGAACACCCTGAGCCCAAAGGAACAGAATTAGAAGTATAATGAAATCAAGATGATTTTGATGGTTGTAGCTCCAAATAGATTTTCCAAGGTGGTGTGTGCTGTCATGGCAATGACCATGGGCTTGGCCCTGGCTCCATTACACCTTAAGACTATTTCCTTCTCCCCAACTCACAGGCTGTCATGAGGTTAAAATGAGGTATTTTTATTAAAAAGTTTGTATTACAAAGCACTGCATATGTAGCAGGTATTACCATTATGCAGGTTTTTTTGTGTTTAATTTTTTTCTTATACAGAGGTTACATTCTGTCATACAAAATGAATCTTGTAGGTAGTTTGTTGTTGCTTTTGTTGTTGTTATTATTACCTGCTTTACACAAAACCAGGAATCACTGAGAAGGAAAATTACTTGCCCCAGTTTTGCCCTGACTGTGACTTTGTGGGGAGAGAAGAAAGTGGAGTCTTCCTCCCTAGCTTTTCAACTTGCTTCTCAGGTAATAAATACTCTGTCCACTATCCATAAGTTCCCAGGTAACTCATTGGAGAATACCACAGTGAGCTTGCAAAATGTTTCTCCCATTTCTAAATGTTGCTTTGTCAGATAAACGCAGCGTCACTTACCTGCAGTTGTGGCATCTCCTTTTGCTTCTACCATCCCATCAGCTTCCACCCATCCCACCACCCTAGTGAATCTGAGCCCTTCGCTCACCTTGATCACTGATGCAAAACTGGAGCCAAACAAGGCAGGAGGAACTGTAAGCATTGTCTAGTAGAGAGTTTCTGTTCATTTTTAAATTAGGTGCAAGTCAGCAGTGTTGTAATGTGGATTTTCCTCTGTTGTATTTTTTTCAAAAACTGGAGCTTTTCCCTCTTAAGCTCATGCCAGCTCTAGAAAACATTGTAATTTACAGTGGACTACATTTAGGGAATATTCTCTCTCTTTCTTTGTTCCCTCCCTCCCTTCCTCCCTCCTTTCATTCTTCCTTCCTTCCTTCGGTGGTGGGGATTGAACTGGGGCCTTGTGCATGCCAAGCAGGTGCTCTATGCTAGAGCTACATCTCCAGCCCCTTCTTATAGACATTTTAGTGGAGGACTTGGACATTTTCCCCAAGACATTAAATTTAGCAAATAATAGGTAAAGATATCATCGATGCTTAGTATTCCATATGGAGCAAATGTAGAAGAAAAGAGGAATACCCGCCTTTCACATAAGAGTTTAATAGTGGGCACTAATATGGAACTAATATATATTCTCATCTTTCTTCCAAAGTTGTGCTTTTATGGAAGGTGAATGGGTGGGGTTAGAATTTGTCACAGAGCTGGAAGTATAGCTCAGTGGTAGAGCACTTGCTTAGCATGTGCTAGGCCCTGGAAAGAAAACAATTAAAAAAAAAAAGGAATTTATCATAGCTGAGTTGTCCTTATTGATTTGAAACTTGTGCTTTACTTAAATCTACTTTCAGAGAGCATTTAAATAGGTATGGGTTGCAGCTCTGTGGTAGAATACTTGCCTAGCATGGGTTTGATTCTCAGTACCACAAAGAAAAAACAAAAGAGAAAGCATTTTAATAGTGAACGTCAAGATGTTAATATTTTACAAATGGTCATTTCATTTAATGGGTTCTGGTTAACCTGATGATGCTAACTAGGTAGGATATAAATCACTGTGAGACCTTCCTCATAGAGTTGGGATTACCATTAGCTCCTTTCGAACAAAGGTGCCAATTCATGTTTGTTGCAAAGTAATTTGCTTTTTGATGCATTAATTAGTGTTAAAAGACTTGATTACCGGGAAAGAAAAATTATCAAGACAAATTCAGTGTAGACCTTGTCAATATATTTTTGTAAGCCTGGTCTCTACTTTGCCTTTTTAAGCTAAGTTTAAATGAATGTTCAAACATTGTTAGTCAAAATGTGCTGTGATCTCAATTCCCATTGAAGTCATAGTCTCTTAATAGATTGTGTTGTTGGGGTTCAACTGGATGTAGATTTTGTTTACCTAGAAATCAATTACTTATAATGTTGGAAAATCAAAAGAGACTCAAGCAAAGGGAATAATCCCAAAATACAATAAATTAGAATAGGAAAAATACTTTGGTAAATTTCTTTGTGTCATTAAGATGGCCCTTATGATTTAGATCTCAATCAATATGTAAGATGAACAGCTTACAAAAATCATGGCGATCCTGGGTTATGTCATTAGACTTCTGAGTGGAGGTGCTAAACTTGCCTCCAGTTAGACTTTAGGACTTTGTTTTCTGGATCATTTTAGTATCAGCAACCCTAAGGAACCAGTGAATAAAGCAGCCACAGGATAGTCTCTGTGTAATGAAACCTGTTTTGTGCTGTGTTAAATGGATAAGCTTCCCAGGTTAAAACAATTTGCTCCAGACCACAGATTTCAAAGTCGAGCAGGAGTCCAAAGGTACTGTTTATAAACCCCTGAGGGTCAATCTCACTTTTTCTTTGTGTCCATACAACAAAACTGAAGGCTCTGAAATTTCTTCTAACTACTTCAGAATTGCAGTGAAGAATATTCCTTGAGTAGTATCAGGATTTTGAAACTTTTCAGTTTGCTTATTGAGAAAAAGTCCCTGATTTCCACATTTAGTCCTATACATTGCCCTCTCATTAACACATCATTTGAGGAATTACAAAAAGAGCTGGAGAATCCCCAGGAGATGACAGGAATACTGCCTTTAAGAAGGGAGCTTTAGAATTTAAAGGAATTGTACATTTTACAGACTGAGAATATGTTTTACTAAAAAGGAGGCTAATTTTAAACACTTGAGTGTGTGTGGGGGGCAGGTGGTAAGTCCTGAGGACTGGAGTTGCTTTTGGAGCTGCTGGCCTTCTGTTAACAGGCTTGTCTCCAGAGGACTAGGTGAGGGGCTAGGAGAGGAGCTACGTGTGGTCCAGGAGGAAGGGACGTGGTGAAGGGTTTCTTTCTTAATCATATCCTTCCCAGCTTAGCACCAATTTCAGATTTCTTTTTCTTTTCTTTTTTATTTTTTTAATTTAATGATCTTGTCTGCCTAGTTTCTGTTCTGGAAGTTATTACTCCGTCCCCCCCATTGCTGCTGCAGAGCATTAAACCTGACAGTGGCTTGTGGCTGCCTGGCTGCTGTATGACAGTAATGCATGCACTGCATGTCACTCCTTTTGGTTTTTCCTCCCAGAGGAACAGTGGTGGGACCATTGCAGGTGGGTGGGAACCTGAAACAAAGGATGCTTCCATTTACTTTAGATTTTCCAAACTGCCAGAGTCCCATTCGAACTACAGAACTGTTGTTTCCTGTAACAAAATACATTGCTTATATCGTGATCCTGGAGCCGCAGCCTCCAGCAGACTTTGAGGAGGTTGGGCAGTGTTTAGGGATGCCAGTCTCCATGGCAGATAATCGTGCATCTGCCCCAGGTTTAAGAGCAGTGGCAGCTTCCTCATACTTTGTGTCTCTGTGTCTTTGCTCTTCTAGAATCCCACCATCCCCATGCAGAAGCTACAGGACATCCAGAGAGCAATGGAGCTACTCTCCGCATGCCAGGGCCCTGCCAGGAACATTGACGAGGCTGCAAAACGCAGATACCAGTTTTGGGATACGCAGCCAGTACCTAAACTAAGTATGCTCTTCTACTGCCCACCCTTCCCCCAAAACAAGGGTTGATTAACAGGAATCAAAAATATGAAATAGATTTTACTTCATTTATATCATTTGCTCCATACCATAAATTTAAAGTTTACATAGAAGTAATATTTGTCTTTTTAAAATATAAATTTTAGGTAGTGACATTGGTTTTCAATTACAGTGATTTTATCTGACTTGTATCCCTATTACAATATCCAATTTCCCTGAACTTGAAATATGATACCAAATTATATATAACATTATACATATAATGGTGTGTGATTCTCCTGTCACCTTTATTCTACTCAGTCATGGAGTTGTTTTCTGTAAATATAAACTTTTAGCATTTTCACTCCTCAGTTATTCTGTAAGATGTCAAAGGTTTTCCCTATAACATCTTATTGAAATGTATAGTTTTATACCATTTAATGATAAGATTCTGAACACTCATCAGGGGCATTACTACTAATTCAGTAGCATCCTAGTGTCACATGGGAATTACAGCATGTAATGAATGTGAAGATCTCATACTTTGGTATACTAAGAAACTACCATGGGGCCTCATCCCCTGATGCTTCCCTGTTCTATTAGATTTCAATTAGACTTTTACCAGTTAAGTAATCATAAACATAATTTAACTGTTCCTCTTTCCCTTTATGGAAAAAAGATGATGTTTATAAATGCCATAAAAATGTTAAAAAATACACAATGTAAATCTCCTACTTTGTATTATGTATATGAAAGTAATTGTCCTCCAACTATTTCTACACTGTGAGTTCAGGTTCTAAATCGATATCATATAAAGAATTGCCAGCCAGAACTCTAAATAGCTCAGCTATGTACAAAATAGTCCATTTTCTCAAACATAAATCAAGAAGCAATTCTTTCCTATGCCTTCAAATATTCGTTTTCAAAATTTTGAAAGCTGCCACGCCTCTCCCACCCACTCTTACCCAACAGGTTAAAAGGCCACGACCTTCTGAGTGGTAAAGAAAGAAGGGCTGGGATGTAGCTCAGTGACAGAGCACTTGCCTGGCATGCATGAGGTCTTGGGTTCAACCTTCCAAATTGCAAAAACAGAAGAGAAAAATATAGGCATGGTGGCACATGCCTATAATCCCAGCTACTTGGGAGGCTAAGATGGGAGGATTACAAATTTGAAGCCAGCCTGAGCAAGTTAGTAAGACCCTGTCTCAAAATGAAAAACTGAAAGGGTTGTGGAAATAGCTCAGTGGTAGAACACCCACGGGCTCTATCCCTGGTACAAAAATTAAGAAGAATAAGAAGAAGGAAATGATCTTTGCTTGCCTTTTTTCTTTCAGATTCTAGAAATGTGTTTATTAATGGAGGGAGGTTCTTTAAAATGAATTTACAGGATTCTTAATTGCATTCAGTTGAATGAACCTTGGTTAAGGGCTCTAGGTCTACTGGCTTGAATGTACTGGGTTAAGCTGAATGCTACTCACCAAGCCACTCTCCCATCCTAAAGAGAAGAAAGCCACTTAAAGCTAGCCACCTGACCCCAGGCCACCTTTTTTGGGAAGATAATCTAGGGGCTCATCTTATTGTTACCATCTGGGGGTGCTGGGTTCATTGTCTCTGTTCAGCAAAGAACTGAAGAACAGGACACAGAGGTAGCAAGCAAGCAGCAGGTTTATTGCAAAAGTGACAGAGATAGTGACAAAAGTGACAGAAACTTCTCTGGAGAGAAGGAGCCCCAGAGTTGGGAATCCAGTAGGGGAGTTTTGGCTCATTTTTTTTTTTATGGTCTCTGGAATTTCCTCCTTCCTTATTTCCTCCGCTGTCCAAGCTCTCCTCACTATTATTCATTTGTGCCCTGTCTGTCCATGTGTCTGTTTTGTTTTTCTATTGGGTCCCCTCTTGTGTCCATGAACACTTTCATCAGCCAGGAAGTTGACCTCATCAGAAGACCCTCTCCATGCTCCTTTGTTCTGGCCCTGCCCCTGACCTCCTCACTTGCCATCCTACCCGTCTAAGCCCTTCTATATTTCCCTCACTATTTTGCCCCTTGGCCAAATCCTTGCACAGTTCTTCAGTTCCTAGAACTCTTTGTGCTCACCTTAGTTCAGAGGCCATAAGGTGAAGGAAGCCAGGCTGTGGGAGGACATTTGGAAGTCAGACTCTTGAGCCTGAGGTTGGGGAGGATATTTGGAAGGCAGACTCTGCCTCTCCATTTCTGCCCATCCAGAGGAGCTGACCCCAGCTGTTTGGAACTATTTGCATGGGATGGTTGTAGAGACAGCATGAGAGCCAATCACCAAGCAGTTGTCAGGGACTCTGTTTGGGAGGGACTGGGAATTTGATCCCCTGGGCTGACTTGAGAAAGCCTGTGGAGATGAGGTGGCAAAGTGGAGATAAAACAAGAATAACTAGGTTAAGGATTAGGCAAGGGAGGGGAGCTGTTATAAACCCTGTGACTTCTACCTACAGAAAGATTCTGTGATAGGAAGAACTAGGCCTTGAGGTTCTTTCATTCAGCAGTTGTTAGTTGAATGTCAGGCATAGTATGGAGCACATGTTCCAGAACTAGGTGTGAAGGCAAAACAAATGGTGGCCAGGCAGGGTGAGGAACACATTTTAGATAGGAAAAGGCTTTAGTCAGGGAGAGATGTCATAGGAAAGTGATGCATAAACATCTGTCTGAGAAAGTCCCAGGCCCATCTGTATGATGACCAAGGCAGGGTCTCAGTAGAGAAAGGCACCAGGAAGGCCCTGAGCTGGGGCAAACATGAGAGAGGTCAGTATGGCCAGAGCACTGGGAGTAAGGGGCAGAGAAGGGTGAAGTGGAGCAAAAAGGCAGCATGAGAAAGAGTCTGCATTTTTTTCCAGCTGCAAGGGATGTTCTGCAGAGGATAAATTGGAGGGAGGATTATGGAAATCACTAGAGACTGATGGTTTGGAGTACATGGCTAGTAGAACAGTTGGAGAGAAATCACCAGTCTTTGAATTAGGTTTTGCTATTGGGAGGGGTCACAGGTCACTCTCACACACCCCTCCCCCACTTTATGGAACTTCATTGTATAAGAGAACAGCTCTAAGGCTGTTGTATCAAACCTGTGTTGCTTACAGTGGTGCTGTGTAGTGAGTCTACAACCTAAGTTTGAGGCTTCGAAATCACTATCATTTCATAAAGTCATCTTTCTCATTGGGTGACAAAGGATTCCTCCTTTGATTTAACTGGTGGGGTGAGAGTTACTCCACACCACCAGTTAACTTTCCTGCTTTAGTCCAGAGGAAATTGAAATAATAGCATATTTTAGACTGTATTAAACTCAGCATCCTAAATCTGATTTTGTTTATGTTGCTGACCATTTGAGGTTGTCAGAATGCTTTGGTAATTTTCTCCTTTTTTCTTCTTGTCTTTCTCTCCAGATGAAGTCATAACATCTCATGGTGCAATTGAGCCGGATAAGGACAATGTACGTCAAGAACCGTATTCTTTGCCACAGGGTTTTATGTGGGACACTTTAGACTTGAGTAATGCCGAAGTGGTGAGTAAAACTCTTTAATTCAACATGTGCATTCACAAAATTGCTTCTGCATTGGTCCTGAGCACCATAGATAGGATGCTTATTATATCTTTTAGCTCAAGGAGTTATACACCTTATTAAATGAGAATTATGTAGAAGATGACGACAACATGTTTCGCTTCGACTATTCACCTGAATTCCTGTTGTGGTATGTCTTGCTATCAGGGTGTTATGGATTGGACTGTTAGATTGGGAGGTCTCAGGTCAGTTTCTGTGTTTTTGGACACTAACTGGTGCCTGTTTTCCTTGTTTTCCTTCAGGGCCCTGCGTCCCCCAGGCTGGCTCTTGCAGTGGCACTGCGGGGTCAGAGTGTCTTCAAATAAAAAACTCGTAGGTTTCATAAGTGCCATCCCAGCAAACATCCGCATTTATGACAGGTACATTTAAAGCTGTCCATGTCACCTTTTGTTTTTCTTTCTCAAGAATTGCAATGAGAGTAGGCCTTTAAAAATTACTCATTGTGGGGCTGAGGTTGTGACTTAGTGGTAGTGTACTTGTCTGGCATGCACTGAGTTTGATCCTCAGCACCACATAAAAATAGTTGAATAAATAAATAAAGGTATCATGTCCATTTACAATTTAAAAAAATTACTCATTGTGAGTTGTCAATAGTGGAAGAGGTTGTGTGTGTGTGTGAGGACAGGGGCTGTATGAGAACTCTACACTCAATTTTGCTGTGAACTTAAAAACTCTTAAAGTTAAGTTCATTAATTATTAATGAATAAAAGAAAGATTAGACTGTGAACCAAAAGGAGAAAGAGGATGGGCTGTGGCTGTGGCTCAGTGGTAGAGCGCTTGCCTCGCACATGTGAGGCACTGAGTTTGATCCTCAGCACCACATAAAAATAAATAAACAATATAAAGGTATTGTGTCCATATATAACTAAAAATATTTAAGGAAAAAGAAAGGAGGAGGGCAAGACTCTGTCCACCCCTTTATCTGCCCCTTTTTTCTTCCTCCCTTCCCTTCTTTTCCTTTCCCTTTGCCTGTTTTTCCTTTTCTCTGTCAATCTCATACATGTACACATTGTTATGTACCTGTTCACACACATGTACACATGTATGTATGTTTCAGAATCGATAAAGCCATAAACTGACATCTAAGATTTATTCCTGGAAAAAAAAAAATCAAAAGTTTTAGGGGAGATAAAACCTTTCCCAGCCTGGTGCAGTGGCATACACCTGTAATCCCAATGGCCTAGGAGGCTGAGGCAGGAGGATCTTGAGTTCAAAGCCAGCCTCAGCAACTGTGAGGTGCTGTGCAACTCAGTGAGACCCTGTCTCTAAATAAAATAGAAAATGGGGCTGGGGATGTGTCTCAGTGGTCGAGTAACCCCCAAGTTCAGTCTCGGTACCAAAAAAAACCAGAAAACAGAAAACACAACCTTTTCCTCCATAGGATAAGCATTTTGCTCTTGTTTTTTTTAAGTTGTTGATAGACTTTTATTTTATTTATGTATTTATATGTGGTGCTTAGAATCAAACCTAGTGCCTCACACATGCTAGGCAAGTGCCCTACCACTGAACCACAGCCTCAGCCCCTTTGCTCTCGAAATCTAACCCAGAAAGTTGAAGATTCAACTATAAAAATCAAAGACCTAATGTGTAAAAGGTCTATTTACCATACAGTATATTAGGTTAGTTTATTTACTGATAAAAACATGTGATCACAAGGAATATTGTGTGCCAAACAAGAGGCTTGCATATGTGGAAGCAGAGCTGGGACCAGGATTGAAGCTCTAGAAGGTTTACTGCAGCGAGGAAATGCACTGACTCTGGTCTGGTGAAGCCCTTCTCAGAGATCCCGAGGATTTGTATCATGCTTCAAAGTAACATCTTATCAGATTCTGTACTAGGGTGACTCAATTATTGCCATAATTGCATACATTGTAGGAAAAACAGATAAACTTTGAGGCATATCTGAAACATTTTCTAAAATGAAAACTTATAAAAGATTAAAATGTTAAAATTTATTTGGAACAAAGGGATTGAGCCTCCCTGACCTAGAGTTATAATCATTTTGGCAGGGATATAAAGCAAATAGTGTTTTGATCTGAATTTATGAATCTAGAACTAAATGAAGCAATATTTTTCTTAAGTATTGTGTTAAAGGATGTCTTCCATATTCTTATTCTTTGAAATTTTATGAGCATTTTCTTGTGTTGTAAAATGTGTTCATCTTGTTTTGGATCTAATTTTCAACATCTTTCTTTCTTAGTGTGAAGAAAATGGTAGAAATCAACTTTCTTTGTGTTCATAAGAAATTGAGATCAAAACGGGTAGCCCCAGTGTTAATTCGAGAAATAACTAGAAGAGTGAACCTGGAAGGAATCTTTCAGGCTGTATATACTGCAGGAGTTGTTCTTCCTAAGCCGGTGGCCACGTGCAGGTAATGGTAGACTGTATCCCTAACCCAGGTCTTCCCTTTACCAAGCCTGTTGAGCATCATGACCATTTTGGTAGAAGTGTTACTCTCCTCAGATGAGGGATTTTGCTCACTGGGGTTTGTGTAGTTTGTTGGTAGCAGAGATGGAGACCATTCATTTCAGTATACAGCCACTTGGCGATTTTTAAAAAAAGTCTTTAATATTTCCCTGCCATTGATACAGGATCTATATTTCTTTTCCTGATACATTCAAAAGACTAGTGCTGTCTTTGCATGGAGAAACCCAGGGCATTGTGATCTCAGTGTCCACTGTCGTGCTATTTTCTCTCCACACCTAAATTCAGTTTTCTTCCATGCTTTGCAGCACTATTGAACCATTCCAAAAGTCTGATAAGCATCAGTTGAAAAGTCCAAGATGTACTTGTTTGCTAAGAATAAAAAGAAGCTTACGCTGTTTTATGACTTTATTAGTTCTAATCAAGCTTTTAAGAACTGCTCCAGCGAGAAGGCAGTCAACAACCTGTGTCTAAAACATAAGAGTTATCACCTTCAAATAGGAAAAAATTTTAAGTAAACTTACTATAAAAGATAAAACTGAAAAATTACTATAACCTATTAAATTATTGCATTCAAAGATAAACAGGATGAAAGACTTCACATGTGTATTTTAATACAAATCCTTCATCCCAGTACCTAAATTGGAATCACTTAAGAAATTTAGACTGGTTTCTCAAAAAAGTTGTTTTCTTTGGTATGTATCCAACTAAAAAGTTACTTATTTAGAAGAAATAGTTTCATGTTTTTAAACCTGTTGGTTTGCCTTTGATAAAATCAGTGGTGGCCATTAAACATTTGTAAACCAGGGTGTAATTAATATTTTTCTTGAGGTTTTAAGATTCCTCTTTAGTGAAAGAAATAAAAGGTAACAAACTTCAAAGGAACATAAAGAGGAATGCAAGATATTTTAAAGATGGAAAAAATGACTAAGAAAATTACTACAGACAAAGAGGGCCAGCCTCAGCACTATACCAGGCACAGCTTAAGTATTTAGTAAATGCTTATGGAGCAGCCAGGCTGAGGCAGAGTGAAAACACAGAGTTAGAAATCAATTAGATTTTAAAACCTTTATTGTATTCCAGATACTGGCATCGATCCCTAAACCCCAGAAAATTGGTAGAAGTGAAATTTTCTCACTTGAGTAGAAATATGACATTACAGAGAACAATGAAGCTTTACAGACTTCCGGATGTAAGTAAGAATGATTTGCAGTTTTTGAAGCTGTAACAATTAAAGCTTTTAAAAGGAAAGAAGTATTTGCAGCAGTCTCAAAATGGACCTGTGCCTGTGAAAGGGAATATATAGCTAAAACGACTGCTATAGAATTATAGGAACTAGGAAATTCAGGAACTAGAATTCAGGAACTAGGAAAATAGGGGAGTTCATTGGGAAATACCAGTTTATTTGTTTGTTTCTTTCTTTCTTTTAAAGATTTTTTTTTTTTTTAAGTTCTTCAGTTTGTAGTTGGGTGAGATTGAATGAAATCAAGTAAGTTTTGGCATTTGGGTATTTATGGTCTGTTAAGTAAGAGGGAAGAAAAGTTCAGGTTGCCACTGATTTCTTGATACCATAGAGTGAAGGAGTCAAGTTTAGATAAGAGACCAAGGGAGAGGAAATAATGTTTCATTCAATTATCTTCTTTTTTTAAAAAGAACAAATTCCCAATATGAAAGGTTGTCTCTCTTAATAGGAAATTTAAGCATATTTAAAGTTAAGTAAGGCACATTTAGATGTGCCTTTTAGCCTTTGCTTTACTGGGGTCTCAGGTGGTGTGTTATTTATCACTTACTCTGTAAAAGATTGTCACAGACAGAGCAGCTTAAGACAGCACATTTATTCTTTTTTTTTTCTTTAATTTTTTTTAATTGTAGTCGGGCACAATACCTTTATTTTTATGTGGTGCTAAGGTTCGAACCCAGCACCTCGAACATGCTAGGCGAGCACAACTAGGCTGAGCCACAACCCCAACCCCAACCCCAGCACATTTATTCTTGCATGAGTTTTGCAGGTCAGGAATCCAGGTACCACTTAGCTGTGTCCCATTCTTTGGGTTCTTATGAAGCTGTCATCAAGGTATCAGCCAGAACTGGGGTCTCCTCTGAAACTTGACTGAGGAAGTACCAGCTTTCAGGCGTCCATGGTTGTTGGCAGGATTGACTTCTTTGCTGGCTGGTTGACTGGGCCTCAGCTCCTTCTTTGCAGGCTGCCAGAGGCCATCTTCAGTTCTTGGTCACCTGATCTTCTCTATAGGGCAGTGCACAGCATGGAAGCTTATTGACCAAAGCCAGTGAAAGCCAGAGAGTCTGTAGAGGGAATCTGCCAGCTAGATGGATTTAGAACTTTATATAAATCAGTTCATGAAAGCTGCCATTTTTATTGATCGGAAGCAAATCACAAATCCTTCAGCTGTTGGTTAGAAACAAGTTCCAAGTCCCATTTCTATTGTATAGAAGCAAACCTTAGTCCCTGCCTGTACACAGCAGGAGCAAATCACACAACCTGTGAACTCCAGAAGGTGTGAAAACTGGGTGCCCTTTTAGAATGTATCCACTGCAAATGGGATCTTTTGTTTGAATTTTGCTCTGTATGAATTGAAATAAAAACTTTAAGCATGCCTATTTTTTTTTTTTTCACGAGGAGCTAATTTCTACTTTGGTCTCCCCAAATTTCAGTCTATTGAAGCTAAAGCAGTCTAGCTTCTGTGTAGGGAAAAGATCCACTTACATACAGGCTGCATAAAATGGATTTAATAATAAGGAGTTTTGTTATTTGCCATTGGTTTATTCAGAATGATTAGAATTTAAGATGCTAAAAGTAGTTTTGGCCTTTACATTTCGGTACAGATATCAATCTTTTCATAGATGACAAAGTTTTGGATGGTTGGTGATAAATCACAGGTCAGGCCTTGGTCATGAAACTAGGCCTTGGCATCTCCCTTCAGTTAGCTTGTGCTTCAGCCATGTGGTTGTAGTGACTGCCTTTTCTCCCATTAAATTGAAATTAATAGTATGCTTTCACATATATTATTCAGTTTGTTTTCACAACTTTTTGAAGTTAGTTCTTCTTTTCCCCTTATCCAGATGAAAAAACAGACTTATAAAGGTTGACACTCATGTAAGGGCACATCACCAGTAAGTGGATGGTTTGAGATACAAGCCCAGACATTAGTGTTTCTTCTGTTAGACCCTGTTGCTTATGCTGTCACCTCTCACATGCCCCTATTAGGGGCAACAACCACCAGCCAGGGTCATCATGGGCCACACTGTATAGTCATTACAATACAGGTTAGCACAGAGAAGAATAGTTGCCACAGTCCAGACAGCTCTCATTGGTGTGTTTCAGTCTCCTTTCCCCCTTCCAAGACATGGAAAAGGAAAATGAAGAGTAATTAATGGAAAAAGAAGAGTGGGTAAAGTGGGTACAAGAGGTGAAAGTGCAGATGTTGAAAAATTGTGCGGGGCACACGCTTGTAATCCCAACAACTCAGGAGGCTGAGGCAGGAGGATTGCAAGTTTGAGGCCAGCTTGGACAACTTAGGAAGCCCTTGTCTTAAAATTTTTAAAAATAAAAATTATAAGGACTTGGGATGTAATTCAGTGGGAGAGCACCCCTGGGTTCAATTCCTGGTATCAAAAAAGAAAAATACTGGAAGGTGCCAACAACAGAGGCACTCTTCCTCTTCTGGTAAAAGCTGGACAGTGCAGCATATGCGAGATCCTTTTTGTCTCCAGAAATCGGATGGATGAGACCACTGCTAGCAATCTAGTCAATTAAGAACAATTTTGTACCATTTAGCATAAGAAGAGCCTTACTGAATGCAATTCTTGCTTTATAGAGAAAGTGTCATTTTCTGATCTCTCATATTGTTTCTGCTTATAGGACTTGCTTTATATCTTTTTCCTGGACTTCTGAATAGGGCAGTTGACATTTATTGGGCCAGCATTGTGCTGGACAATTCAACTTCTATAATCTTATTTATTATTCATAACAGTCACAGGAGATTCATAACAGTCACAGGTCATTATCCCCACATCATG
The DNA here is from genome assembly GCF_045843805.1 of Urocitellus parryii. Lineage (NCBI taxonomy): Eukaryota > Metazoa > Chordata > Mammalia > Rodentia > Sciuridae > Urocitellus > Urocitellus parryii. The sequence continues at coordinate 57,792,826 of NC_135539.1, read as the reverse complement.
GGAGAGCATATTGAAACACAAGATTGGGCTTTATTTCCTTATGTATTTGTAAGCAGATTTTATACAGATTTCAATATACATACAGTCCAGTGAGTAATGGACATTAATTTGGCCCTGGAAGGTACATCTGACTCAGATACAGGATTTTGACACATCAGATTTTCTGTTACTGGAAACATCTCTTCACTTTTCATTGACCTCTTAGGAAACATGTCCCCTTTACTTCTCTCATTATACAAAAACTTAATGTTTTATTAAAGCTTTAGTCTTCCCACTTCTTCCTGAAGATAATAGCTAGAGTTGGTTTATTTCACATTTTAAAAGTTTTGTTCTTCCATTTTTTCTTCTTTAGCCATTGCTGGTTGGCACAGTTGAATCGTTTTCCCCTATTTTCTAGTCCTACCCTCTTTTTATGGCTGGTATGTTCTGTTCTGTTTTGCCTTAATGTATTGGTAAATATTTTTTTTTGAAATGCTTGTAAATTGCCAAAGTTTTGATGCTTTGTATGTTTTTGCCCAAACACTGTTTCACTAAGTCTTTACATTCTACTACCTTCTGAGACCAAAGGATAGCAGTGTGGTCCACAGACCCTTCAATGTCATAATGATGATTAGACTTAGGATTTGAATCCATGAAATCAACACTATTTCTATAATAACAATTAAGTATAATTTGCATATTTACTTTCATCCTCTTAAAAATGTACTAAAAAGTGTTCCAGAGGCTATATGGAATGTGTCCTTATGTCAAATTTTGATTTTAAATGTTCTCAGTTTAATTTCTAATCGGGTCAATGTGGGTATATATAACCCACATAATCAAAGCTTTTCAGGGCTTCTCAATAATTACTAGTACCAAGAGGTCCTGATACTGAAATGTTTGAGAACTGTTATTTAAGGATGGTCGCTGGGCTAAAGGTGTGTTGCTTTAGTGATTTCACAGTGTGAATATTGAGTCAGTGAGAAATATATGCCAGAGAATATTTTGCTTCAGAAACAAGTTGGCAAATTTCTTCCTTCTGAATGTTGTCTATTAATAGATGTCATATATCCTGTTGCTTTCATTAATTAATCTAATTGCTTGATATTATTTATTGTTACTGTACCAGTAACAAAAGAAAAAGAATGGCTATTTAATCAAGCAAAGAAAGTCTGCTTCATAGCAGAAAATGATTCTGACCATGGTTTACATAGATATGTGCTTTTAGTCTTTTAACTAGCATTTTGAAATACATGTTTATTTTTTTTTTTAATTTCAGTTGGGACCTGGATATTTCTGACTCATCAGCTTTCAGAGCAACAAAAAACAAAATATATGAATTGTCCATTAAATGTTAAGGACTCAAATTCTCTAAATTTAGGTTATTAAATGTCATTTTAGCTGCAGTACTGTGTAGATTATATAAATCATCATTGAAGGACCCCATAGTAAATATGCAGCTAAGAACTTTTGGATCTGTAAATGTAAGCATGGATCTCCTATTCTTCTCTCTCCATGCTGATCAGTAATTAATCAGCACTCTGTCACTGAAACCTTGAAACCTCAGCACAACTAGTAATAATATATCAGTGGTACCTTCAAGATAAAAACCTATTTTACCCCACGAGATTCTGCCTGGGTACCTGCAGGAATCATAATGATCTATTCTATTTACAGAGCTGGGAGTATAGCTCAGTGGTAGAGTGCTGTGTAAAGCCCTGGGTTCAGTCCCCAATACCACAGAAAGAAAAAAAATATATATATATGTAAACCATTGAGGACAGAAGGGTGGACAAGCAGTATTTTTGTTACTTGTTTCCTAAAATTTATCCAGTATTTCTCCAAGCAAGGGAAATCAAGTTATTGGGGGGAAATTAAGCTATTTTTTAGTTTGTAATGTTTTTGTTTTGTTTGTTGGGCTTTCTTAGGTCTAGTCTTGAGTGCCTGGGTGTTTGGATAGTTCTAGAGAACCAGAGTGATGATGGGAGTTTTTGAGAACCAAAGTTGGTAGGCTTTTTATTCCATGGCTTCATTTTTAAATTATAAAGCTCTGTAGTGGTGTTAAAATGCCTACTCTGATTACCTTTTAATAAAACAATATGTCCTGAAATCCAGGCCCAGTATTAGATAGTCCTGCACCTTTAGAAAATACCTGGCTATTGAGCTGGAATGTAGCTTAGTGGTAGATTACTTGCCTAGCATGTGTGAGGCCCTGGGTTTGATCCCCAGCAGGGTTGGCGGAGTGGAGACAGAAAGAAAATACCTAGATATTGTATTAAAATTCTTGCTTTCCCATCATTAATAAATGTGACGATCATTATTATCCAAAGTACAGGTATGAAGATGCGAATGGTGTGAACATACTGTGTATACAACCAGAGATATGAAAAACTGTTCTCTATATATGGAATAAGAATCATAATGCATTCCACTGTCATATATAAATAAAAAAATTCTTGCCTTCCCATCCTGACCAATATGATTTACTCTTATATTGATTTCAGGAAAACAAAATCACGACATCTTTTTTAGGAACTGTTGAATAAGTTAAGTTTCTCAACTATGTTTTCAAAATGTTAGAGTTGGTGATTTTTAAAGCAGAAACCCCCAGAAGTTAGGCAATTGTTGTGCCCTGTCATACAGACTGTGAAAATTCTTGGTATTAGTTTATCAGTCAATTCATAGCATTCCTTTTGATTTGTTTGGGTCATGAGCAGTACTGACGGAAGACTTGCCACATAGAAAGAAGAACATTTCCTAGCATGTATTTTAACCCAGTGCTTCTCAAACTTTAACATGTATACAGATCACCATGGAATCTTATTCAATTGCAGCTTCTAATACACTGGGTCTGGGATGGGGTCAAGATTCTGCTGTTCTAACAAGCTCCTGTGTGATGTATTCTGTGGGTCTGCGGACAAAGGGCACAAAGTAGTTTTACTTCTCTTACATTTAAACTTCTGGGATTTGTCTTATTTTCCCTCCAACAAGGTTACCAAGACTTCAGGTTTGAGACCCATGGAACCGAAAGATATTAAAGCAGTGCGAGAATTAATCAACACTTACCTGAAGCAGTTCCATTTAGCCCCGGTGATGGATGAAGAGGAAGTAGCCCACTGGTTCCTTCCCCAGGAACACATTATCGACACGTTTGTAGTGGAGGTAAACATAAGGTGATAAGGTAGTACTGAGAAGTATGCACCACATGTGATAAAGTTTATTTTCCAGAAAGAGCACAGAGTACCAGTCTCTTCTTTCTTCCTCCAAGACTCAGTGCTTCTGGATTAGATTTCTGTTCATCTTGATGGAATTGCATTTTCTTCTTAAGTTTCCATTTCTGGATACGAGTGTATTTTTACTACATATTAATGCTTTTCTGTTGTTATCTGTGTGATTAATTGCTTTGCTCCTTTTTCAAAGGTTATTTTGGTTGACCTCAACCAGATGGCTGCATCCTAATGCTTAATTCTTTTGGTTTTGGAATAACTGAACTGCCTTTGGTTGAGATGCCATGGATTCGGCCATTTAATCCTTGTGGAAGGAAGGAAGGAGGGAAGGAAGGAAGGAAAAGTAACAGTCCAGATTTTCCAAATTCTTGTTGAGATGAATCACTTGGAAGCTCTTTTGGTAGAAATGGATTGAGTTGCTTTTAATCTTGTAAATTCTTGGAGTGGAGAGGGCCAGTTAGAAGTGATTCCAGGGTTTAGTTTACATTAGTTATATACATAAGTATTTACTTAGTGTAGTCACATATTGCCTGAGTATGGGATCACAGGCCCAATATGTAAGTCAACATTTTGTCACTGTGACAAAATATCTGAGAAAATCAACTAACCTGAGGAGAAATTTATTTTGGCTCATGATTTCAGAGGTTTTAGGTCATGGTCAGTTGGCTCCATTGTTTTGGGCCTGTGGTAAGGCAGAATGTTGTATTGGAGGGACATGGTGGTTGGAAAGAGAAAGAGAGAGCAAGGGGTTGGGGATAAGATATGCCCTTCTAGGGCCTGCCCCTAGTGATTTCTTCCTCCTAAAACTTCTTCCACCTCCCAATAATGCCTTCATATAATGAATCCCTTAATGAGTTAATTCACTGATGATGTTAGAACCCTCATGATGTAATCACTTTCCCAAAGCCTCACCTCTGAACATGGCTGCTTTGGAAACTAAGCATTTAATACATGAGCCTTTGAGGGGACATTCCAGATCCAGCCTATTACACTCAGTTAAGGCTGTAATGAAGGGGAGCCATGGTAGATAGGACTCAAAGGACATTTCTGAAGAACAACTGAGCAGTCTGTTTCTAAATTTTTATTTCCAAAGCAACATAAAGAGTTGCCATCTTTGCTTAAAAAAAAAAAAAATGTCATCTTTATGCACCTATGTGAGTTTCTCAGGGCAGCTCATCTCTCTTGTTTCAGGACTCCTTTACTCTCTGAAGAATTATTGAGGACCTCAAAGAGCTTTTATTTTATGGATTACATCTATAGATATTTACTTATTCAAAATTGAGACATTTTGATATTATTCCATATAACAATTTAATAATAATTCATTACATGCTACCTAAAGACCATATTTCATATGAAAAATAACTATTTTTCCAAACCACAAAATTAGTGAAAGATGGTACCATTTGCATTTTTGCAAATTTTGTTAATGTCTGATTTAATAGAAGACAACTAGGAACCTATTATCTGCTTTTGCTTTCAATCTATTGTGATATGTTAAGTATGTGAAGAAAATATTTCATATGAAGTATTGAAGATTTGGTTAAAAATGAATATTTTAGTTGCCTTTTCAGATAATTATAAATCTCTTAAATCTTATTAGTAAGCTTTTTATCCTCTATTACATTAGAATCCATTGGTCTGTCTTGTCCTTGTTTTTTTGTTTTTCTTTTTTTGGTGCTGAGGTTTGAATCCTGGGCCTCTCACATGGTGCTCTGCCACTAAGCTGTCTTGTCCTTTGAATGAATCTTTTATCCGTATATGAGTTTTTAACATTTTACATGGCTATTTGGAAAAAAAAAAAAAAAACTGATTCACTGATTTTTTTTTTATAACTTTATTTGTTTACGTGGTGCTAAGAATCGAACCCAGTGCCTCACACGCTAGGCAAGCGCTCTATCACTGAGCCACAACCCCAGCCCCTGATTCACTGAAGTTACATTTCATCTTATGGTATCAAAAACTCACACATGTGGATATCACAATCTTTGTTATTAGAAAAGGTTATAATGTAACTCTTGGTGAAGGATACAAGTTTTTCCAAAAATTTAACTTACACCTGAAAGCTCATATTTTATCATTGGCAGTATATCCTGCCATTTTCTTTTTCTGGAACTGACAGGCTCTCATTATTCATTTTCAAAAAACTATGCCATATACCAAGTCTGAACAACCATAATCTTGGCCAGTTTTACTTTCAAGTAGTGTTCCATGAGAAAAGTGGCTAGCTTAGCTCCCAAGTTGTTCTCCTAGAGGCAGCCTATGTGTTTCAGAGTGGTGATGGCAGCCTTCTAATACCTAGAGCTTTCATTTCTGCAAATGAAATCTTTCATTATTACTTCATAATGTAGAACACTGACTCTTCGGTCAGCCTGAGGGAAACTTTCCTGGTAGGACCTTTTGCTTTCTAAGAACTTTATGCAAATCACTGACTAGCACTTCTGCTATGGTTCCAACTGCCTGCTCTTCTTGGCCACCATCCAGCATAATAGAAGGGGCTCAAAATAGGCTGCCAAGAAAGAAGTCTTACTTGTTGCTTTTTGTCTGGACAGAAAGTTATGGTGAAAGTGTTAACTGCATGCAGTTTTTTCAAGGAGACACTTACCTGGTATCACCATTGTCTCTTAGAGCTCCAGTGGGAAACTGACTGACTTCCTGAGCTTCTACACGCTCCCGTCCACAGTCATGCACCACCCTGCTCATAAGAGCCTCAAAGCTGCCTACTCCTTCTATAACATTCACACAGAGACACCCCTGCTGGACCTCATGAACGATGCACTCATTATAGCTAAATTGGTGAGTGACTCATTCATATTTGTTCAATTTAATTCTTCAAGAGTATATGCCAAAATATATAAAACATCTCACGGTATTTGCTTCCATCCAGGTGGAATTCATGCAATGCCCTCCCCCACCCCATACACATTACTGACAATGGAAGAATTTTGCTGTATTTCTTTTAAAACATTAGTGGCTGTTTTCATCATTGATTTTATTTCAATTTAACAAAAAAGAAATGTTAGAAAACTTAACCCTCATACAAGAAGACACAAAACTCATAAGGAATATAAGATGCAGCCTATGAATGTTAATTAACTTGAAAATACATATCTTTTTATTATTTATTTTCCCAGAAAAATTATTCTTAGGTAATTATTAAATAGATATCTTTCTTTTAAAAATAAATTTGAATCAGCTGACATACATTTTGATGATACACATTGAATATGGGAAAATAACTGCTCATGAGAAATTGGAAACAGTACTTGAAAAATGTCTTCCTTGATTTCTCTTGCATCATTGAAAATATTGTATAAATTTGCTACTTTTGGTCTCCAAATCAACATTATCCCAATTGCTTATTTTCAACAACTTTCCCCAAGTGGTCAGTAAGTTAAAGTAGAAATTAAATTTAGGTATTCCTTCTATATCACATTTTGCGTAGTATTACTATATAACATTTTTAAGAAATTTAATTTTTACCATTAAAATATTAAACTTACTTTCCAGTATCAGTCCAAGACAAACATGCTATTTAAAGTCTTTACAACTTCGGTTTCTTAGCAATAGCTTCACTTACGTCAGGCCTTAGGTCAGTAGTTAATAATTCTGGAAATGGAACCATCTAGACACTGCTCCCTTCTGAATCAGGAACAAGATATTTTCTAAAATCTTAATAGGTTATTTTTATGTCAGTGAAAGCCATCAGATCACTTTTTTTTTTTTTTAATTCAGCATTTTGAAAGATCTTGTTGACTCACTCTAGCTTTTTAAGGCAATTTTGTATGGTCTTCCTAACCTATACTATACATTGCAGACATTAAGCCCTATTGTAAATGCATATCCAAGCTATTAGTAGAGGAATTAAATGTTATACCAATAATTTCTATAATTTCTGTAGATAGTCCTTTGATATTTTAAATTTTAAATCCTTCTTTCTTTGGCAGAAAGGATTTGATGTATTCAATGCACTAGATTTGATGGAAAATAAGACCTTCTTGGAAAAACTAAAGTTTGGTATAGGAGATGGTAGTTTACAGTATTACTTGTACAACTGGAGGTGTCCAGGAACAGATTCTGAAAAGGTAAGTTATGTTGACAAAGTCTTTGTACAAAACAAAGTAAGTCTAACTAGACAATTCCATCCTTGCTTCCCTTTGGATTATTCTAAATAGCTTTTAAAATCACAGATCTTTTATACTATGTTATCAATTAATTTATTTGTTCTTACTATTTCATTTCTTTCCTCCAGGTTGGACTTGTACTACAGTAGATAGCTGTGTTGACTTCTAGAACTCTGGCATCCTCATTTGTTCATATCCTATTTAATGATTACTGGAACCGCCATTCCAAAGAAGAATAAAAGCACAACCTAAGTGAAATTGAAGTAGTTGGTAACAATCAGCAAAGATGAAAAAACACCCCATGTGTGACCAGTTGTACACATTCCTAGTTAGAATGTTAAAATGCATCTTTTCTTTTTTTTGCTGTTTACCCACTTGTGGGAGGGATGAAAGGGTACAAAGAGCACATTTCTCTGGTTTTCAAACTTTTGGCTTTCTTGGTGAAGTGAGGGTACTTTTCCACTCTCTAGAAAGGGAACTGTTTTTCTATGAACTAAAGAGAAGTCACAGCATCTTGTAAGAAAATCTCTGCTATTGTGTGGAGATAAGCTGCTGCATTTCTATTTATTAAGTGGTGGTGTATTTGTCTGTATAATAGAACAAAGGATCCATTTGGAAAATTTTTTATGTATCTCACCTTACATGACATCACTGGGAACACTTATGGAATGACAAATATGGAGCAAAATGAAAATGTACTGCTTACTAGTACATTATTACTCCATAGGCAAAGTTGCCAAATCAGTAAACACAGAGATTTGTACTTTGATCTTCAGTAGGTCAATAGATGGTTTCAAAAGCAAAGTTTGAGGCAAACATTAAGTGTGCTCCCTGAAAGAGCATACACCTGTGAATGACCAGACTTTTCCACTGACCAGACTTTTCCACTGCTGCACCATCTCCAGTTTCTTTTCAGCAACATCAAGGATACATGAGGGAAAGAAAATAAAAACTCTAAGGTCAAAACTAATGCCGGGTTGCTTTATTAGTGCTATAAGGCATTGATAGTTTGAATGTTTTTATTACTTATGCAAAATTGCACATATTCCTTTATGCTGACTTTTAATTTATCATGAACTGTCATGCTAATGGAAATGTCTTATTTGTAAATAAGTATTCATAATTTTGTTACCAATGGTGTTTTTACCTAGAATTTGAAAAACAAGAGTTTCACAGTGTACATGTATGTGTATATATCACCAGTAATTCAAGGGATAAATAAGATGCTAAACAAGGCTGTAGACTGGCCTTTACTCAAGTACCACAAAGTAGACACTTCTTCCTGCCTTTACCGTACCAGTGCCTCGGCTGCTCAGTCCAGAAAAAGTTAAATTACGTTAGACAACATAATGGCATTCCCTTCATGTTTTACAAGTAATCCAATAAAACCAGTCATTATCTTAATACCAGACAGAGGACATCAAGTATGGCCCCTGGGCTTAATCTGGCCCATCACCTGTTTTTGTACAACACAGGGACTAAATGATTTTTATCTTTTTTGATTGGGGGGAAATAGTCAAAACAGTGACATTTTGTGACATGAAAATTATATGAAATTTAAATTCAGCATTCATAAAAAGTTTTCTTGGAACACAGCCACTCTTTTGTTTGTGTCTCACCTGTGGCCACTTCATGCTACAAAGGCAAGTTGGGTACTTGTGCCAGACTGTATGGCCTCCAAAGCCTAAAATATCTGCTAACTGTCCCTTTTTAGAAGGTCTGTGGATCTTGATTTACTAAGGAGTTGAAAACACAGCTGTGGCACCCAAGACTGCCACTAGAGGGGACACTTGGGCCCCACAGTAGTGCCTAACTGGTACAAACAATGTTCTTAAAAGACACAGGAAGACTTATCATTTCACAGGGTTCAAACTTAGCTGCATTACAGTTCTTATTACCGTTCTTAACAGAAGGAGAAAAACGTCAAGAAACAAAACTGGGCCAATTCACTAGAACACTTCTTGGGAATACCAGCATTAAATAAGAATTTACACAATCTGGAGTCAAGGCTCATTTACATATTCCAGTTATATTATTCATGTTATTTTACTTGATTCTTAAATACAATTAATATCACTGTTCTCTTTATAATTTAAGCAGATTACCAGTGAGCATTTTAGAGAATCAGTATGACTTAAATGCAATATAGTATTTAGAAATTTTTAAAAATTGTCCTGTAATGAAAATGCTGTATCTTTTCTTTTTAATTTGTGCCAAGATGGCACTAAGTAAAATTTAAATTAACAGATGTCATAATCCACTGAGTCAACCAGATTTTAGGCTGAAATTTGGCAAAACCATTATCTTCCCCTAAACTACCAAAAATAACTTTAGACACTTAACACAGAATGCTATGCTGCATTTCCTGTCCTCACAAAATCTTGCCTGAGAACCCACGCTCAATGTTTTTAAAAATTTACCTCTTGCTAATTTACCTCTCACCTAATTGCTATCACAGTTGTTTTCCGTTTGGTTATGTGTGTGCATGCTCATGCACAAACATTGAGGATTAAATTTGGGGGTCTACCACTGAGCTATGCCCCTACAACTCCCATCATACTTTTTATACATGTTAATTTCCAAGTAAGTTAACAATACACAGGAAAATGAATCCTAATTAAAATACTTTATCTGGCTTACTTCTATCCCACTGGGCCTTCATCCCAAGCAGATGTTTATGCCTGCCTACAAGGAAAGCCAAACTCGCCTGAAGTAAAAATATATATTCCTTCTAAAGACAAAGTATTGCAAGGCATTTGGTATCTTTGAAACTCAATGCTCCCAATCTAGTTTCATTGACCCTACTTGTTAGAACCATGTCTACTGTGGCACATTTTCCAAGTTTGATGGGAAAATGTTAGGTGTTGTAGGCTACAGATGTTCTTGCTAACAAGCATTGTACCAGCCTTTAAAACAGTGAATTTATACAAGCATGGACATTAGTTTCAATAAACTTTTGTTTTCATATTCATATTTTTGATTATTTTTTTCACTTAAATGTTTTTAGGCTTCAGCATGTTTGTGCAATAGCTTCAAACATTCATACATAGTTGAAGGAAATACCATTACACGGGATCCCAATATACATTAATATATTTCATTTTATTTGTTTCAAGCCTTCTTTATAAAAGGTGTCCTTTTATCAATTGCATGAAAAGTTTATACAAGATTACTTTGAAGTAGTTTTTTTACTTTTGGGTGGTTTCCTTATCTTATTAGGGTTGGGAATCAATTTCTTTATCTTAAGAGGCTGTAATGCTACAGAGACCTGCTGACCTTCAAGTTTTCTCTTGTGTTTTGAGAGATCTTCAAATGAAGTTTCCAAAGTCTCTTTGTCTTGGATTCCCAAAGATTCAGTTTCTAAATTGTCTCCAATATTTTCAATTCTGTCCTGAAGCCATGGTACAGTTAAACTGGGCACTCTGGGAATGATAGCTCTTACTTCATCTACAAAGTCAGTGGTGTCTTTTTTGAATCCCAATGCTAGCACACATTTTAAGCCAATGACAGGGGCGAGTGTTGCACTGAGGCAGGGAACCTGACAGGCAGGAACAACTCTGCTTACACTTAACTGAATCAAGTGTGAGGTGATGATGGCAGGCTTGACTGACTTACATACCAGAACCAAGAGCAGTTCACTCCTTTCCAGAGCTCTAGTGACTTCATTAACACCTATGGCAAGCTGCTTCCTGATCTGCACAGGCGTCCACCCTGACACCTGCTGGTTAGCTTCTGGCCTTTTGTCCTTCAGAGTCTCACTAGTATCAACATCTAGGCTGCATCTTTCTACCCTGTGCTTTTTTATAAAAGGCATTTTTTTTCTTTTTTTCTTGTCTTCGATTTTCCGAAGTCCAATAGATTTAAACTTCTGCTCAATTGTCTGTAATATGAAGTGCATGTCCTCCTTCTCCAGTGTGCTCCAACAGACAGCATAGGGGTTGTTCAAGGACGTCTTTACAACCAGAGGTCTTGTCTTGCGAATGGATCCTCTGGAAGGTGCTTGAGGGGCTGCAGACATTTTGAAAATCCTTCATAGAAAAACAATGACAGTAGAACACTCATGTCAGCTAGGAAAGCCTGTCTTGAAACTATCTTGGTTATATTTTCTCTAATTCTTGATAAGCTATAGCAAGTATTAAGTAGACAGGTCCCACCTTTTCCCCATTTTTTCAGGTGACCTTGTCTTTCTTCATATATAGACAATATGGGACTCTTACATCACTGCACTTACAGTGAAATCCCATGTTAATTCATTTATTTAAAAATGTTGTTTCTCTTTGTTCATAATTACCCTTTTTATAACTATACGGTAGTCTTATAGATTTGTTAGCATTTCATACATTACTCTTTAGTTGGGTTTACTTTCATTTACTCTCACAGCAGATATTCATGGAGTACTATAGGCCCTGGGGCTCATGGTGACTTGAGACCTGTGTCCTGCACACAGTTCCACATCTGTAAGAGCCCCCAGAAGCCTCTGTGATTCATAATTAACCAGGTATAATTTGAAGAACTAAAACAGGTGTCTATGCACACAACTAAAACTTAAAACAATACTTTCGTTCTGTCCCCTTTTGTAAGTTTCCCTCCCACCCTGGCCCCTAGATTTCCTTATATCTTTCCTAAATATTTGATACATATGCAGACCTATACTCCTGCCCACGCTTATTACAAGCTGACTACTATGACTTGCAGTTTCAGGAAAACTAGGGAAACAGTAAGATTTAAAGATCCCAATCCATTAAGGAGAAATAGAAAGGTATATTTATTATTAAGGATATGCTATAAACCACAGGTCTAGGGAGCATATCCTGTAATTCTTCCCAGAGGCAACTGTACATTACTTTCTCTTCCTTAATGTTCTTCCTTCCCTTTCTGGGGCTCAGTGAGAAAGACAGGGACCCACTTGGCAAACTATAAGAAGTGAAATCCCTTCCAAATAAAGTTTAACACACAAGACTAGCAATAGAGTATACCAGTATATAAAGTACTTTACTCTTATAATCCTGGCTGCACTTCAAATATAACCTGTGGCTTTTAAAAAAACCTTCACGGTTCTCACCTCAGATCAACTGAATTGGAGAATACTGCCAAGGAATCTAGGCTTGTATATTAAAAAAAAAAAAAAAAAAAGTCTGCTGCCAAGTGAATCTGATATAGAACCAAAATTAAATCAGGTGTGGGTAAGGTGGTCTTTATACACTGGACAGGCCTGAGAAATGGTCCATTCATGTCTTCTGGTCTCTAGTATTACAAATCACCTTTCCCCAGAAAGCAAAATTCCTGGGAATTCTGACAGAAAACTTCAGTCATGTCTGTATTCCCAATGCTGGAGATATCTGCTGCCTTCTCCCATCTGTCATATCTATTCTCCCAAGCTCAGTAATAAAAGTAGCTCATCTAAATCCAATGAAGTGACGGCTAGCATAAGACATCAGGGTGGAAGTGGTCAGGAATAAGGAAACAAATGAGGAGCAATATAAATATGATCTAACAGGTTTTTGCCTAACTATACGACACAGTTATTGGGTCTCAGGATCCAAACAGCACAGAATAAATACTTACAATTAATTACTCTGACAGCAAAATAGGCAGTACCTTCCCTGGTTTGCAGAATCTGGTAGGAGGAGATGAAAAATAGTTTGGGTAAGCAAAATGTAACTAAAAGCAACAAAAACCTTCAGAGAAAGGGTGCCTTCACCGCCTACAGGATCAAGTGCAAACTCTAGGGTGACATACAAGGCCCTGGACCCTCCAGCTTTCCACCAGCCTTTCTCTTTACCCAACACCCTGCATATTACTCCCAACTCTGAACCCATACTATGTATAAGGAGGCCACCAGTTTCTCACCAACATATCTCTATACACATTCTCTTAGCCTGGAATAACCACTCCCATTCTCAGACCCATGACCACCTTCATAGTTAAGTATTTGCGGATTACCTATGATGCACCAAGCAAAACCAGTCACTGGCCTCTAGGAGCCAGAGTTTACAAGCCCTATGGGGGGAGAATAAAGCAATGTAATGTGGTGCACGCGTTAAGGTCACGTAACTACAGGATGGCAAGGGACGCAGAGCAGAGACCTAACTTAGTTGAGCGGGGGTTAGGAGAGGAAGACTTCCTACAGGAAGTGGCTTTTTTTTTTTAACCTTTGATGAATTCCTATCAAAAGGAATACGAAACACAACAGTGTCCCGGGGGAAGAATTAAAGGAAACTAAAAACTTCAGTGTCGCTGGGCAGAGATGCTAGGAAAAGTAGGTAAGGACCTAAGGGTAAAGACTCGCGAACTCCGGGTTTCTGGAGGAGGACCGCCGGTAGCGGAAGCATTCCTGACCCAGGGTTAAACCCTTCCTACAGTCCGCGGTCCAGCGACGGTGCAAGAGGGGTCCGGAAGCCGCGGGGACCTAGCGTGCTCCCAGACTTTGGGCTCCGGTAGCGCCCTGGGCCCGCTCCCACCCGGAAGGGTACCTTCTTCCGGCGTCTGCCTGCTCCTCCGACTCACGACCGCGACTCCACGCCACCAGCCAGCCACAGCGCCGGCACCACTGCGCCTGCGCCGCACGTGCGCAGTGTCCTTGCCTTCCCCGCCCCGCCTTCCGGGAGCAGTGAATGGAGCGAAATAGCTCGGAGCTCTTCAAGTTTCGTTACCCGTTACCCTGCGTTTGGTCGCTCCCAACAGCGTCGCGAGGAAACGACAGAATAAGGCTCCATCGTTTAAAACAAAAACACACAAAAAAGTCCTGAATATAAGACCCGGGGTGAAGCTTCTGCAGCGCTCTAAGCTGCAGTGCGCAGATGCAACATCTGTCTCGCGAGACAGTGAGTGTTGCCACGGTAACTGCCACTCACCGTCTTGTCTGACACCTCTGGGGATCCGGGTACCGGCAATAGTCCCCAGGAGTGGTTCTCCCTGGGCACCCTTCCCTTCTAACCCAATTTCAACTTCCAGCATATTGGAGCCTTAGACCTCTCTTTTTGCTCTAGAGACGCAAAATCCCAGCTCCTGTCCCATTTCCCACTGTCTATAGAATCCCTGCAGAATGCCCAGCACTATGAAAATCAAGTAAGTGGGGAGTTGAAGAGTTGGGGAAAACACTAGCTTATAGGCAATAATCTAGGGACTCTTGAATCCCCCGAAAGTCAAGGGGAATTAGGCCTGCTTTGAGTTCAACACAGCAGTCAGAAGTATTCCATCACGGGTCTTCTGTGGCTGTTTCAACCAATGGAGACTAGTTTATGAATGGAGTCGCTGGGAAGTCGTGGACAATTGGTTATAGAACTGAATAACATGTTAGAGGCCAGGAATCTGGATTTGCTGATCTATTCTGGGCAACGTAGAAGTCGGTAGGTTGCTTTTGACAATAATGCCTCCTCTCAACATTCCCTTTTTAATATATTTTTTTAGTTGTAGATGGACACAATACTTTCATTTTATTTGTTTATTTTTATGTGGTGCCAGGGATCGAACCCAGTGCCTCAAGCATGCTAGGCAAGAGCTCTACCACTGAGCCACAATCCCGGCCTTCCCTTTTTCTTTTCCCATCTAATTTGGGTCCACTTTTCCAGATTATCCTCCTTTTCTCAGCCTGTTCACTTCTCGTTTTCGTCCTCATTTTTGGATCTAGCTTCTATATTTTCATTACCTCTGCAGTACTTAACGAGGTAAAACAGAGAATGTTACTTTTGGTCAAGATTATTGCAGGTCAGGCGTGGCGGCGCCCGCCTGTAATCCCACTGACTCAGGAGGCTGAAGCTGGAGGATCGAAAATTGGAAGTCAATCTTATCATTTTAGCGAGGCCCTCCACAATTTAGCGAGATCCAGTCTCAAAAATAAAGGGGTCGGGGCTGGGTTTGTAGCTCAGTGGTAGAGCACTTGCTTAGGTTCAATTCTCAGCATGGCATATAAATAAATAAAATAAAGGTTCATCATCAACTAAAAAAAAAATACAGAAAAAAATTAAGCATTAAAAAGAAAAGTGGGAGGGGCGCTGGGATGTGGCTCAGTGGTAAAGTGCCCCTGGATTGAGCCCCTAGAACAAAACAAAACAAACAAAAAAAGATTATTGCATTTTTTTTGCAAATTACACACAGTAAAGTCTGATGTGATTATTTATCATAATTAGAGAGAACAAGGTTACAGTGAGTTTGAGTGTATTGACAGACTTTTGTTTCATAAAATGAATCAGTCGTTTATGATGGTAAACTGTAAACACAATGCAATTCTAAAGACAACTGGAGACACACAGGTCTAATTGAAATACTAGAGTGCTGGAAGGAACCTTGTAAACAGTTTTAAATCCCTAAGATTCCAGTTTTATACTTTGAATATCATCTGAGCTTCCATGTGCTCCATTGGAAATTATCAGCCCTTGCATTACATGGCTCTGGAGCTAGGCTGACTAGGTTGAAATGCAAACTCCATCACTAGCATATGACCCTAGGCAAATTAACCTTCTCCATGAAGTGATAAAAATAGTACCTATTGTGAAGATTAGAGGAGTTGATCTCTGTAAGATGATTAGCAATGTGCCTGGCACATAGTATGTGTTTGGTAAACTGAATAGTGACAACCTTGTCAAAATTAAATTTATAAAAAATAAAGGTAGCCTCTATGTGTTTAGTGCTTGTGTTTTAAGACTAGCAATCCAACTTCCACAAGAATTTTGTTAAAATGCACAACTATATTTCAAAGGTTAATTTCTCTCCCTTTTGTGTAGCACAAACATTACAACAAAAAAGTAAAAAAAAAAAAAACAACAACAAACAAAGAACTTTCATGACCAAATCATCTCAAACATTTTCCTTTCAATATTCCTTTCTAATTTATTTCACATAAATGCATGCTAAAAATAATAATATAAATTTTGTGTACTGGTTTCTTTTCCACATCCTCTTTCTCAAACATACATAGGCTTACTGGGACCACTTTAACATTTACATGTTTGGTATTCCATGATCAGTTTTACTTTTTTAAGAACAGCTGTTATTTTACCTTATAAAATATCAGTTGAGTCTTTGAATCACTTATGAAAACATTGAATAGTTTATAAAAAAACTTTCTTTTTATATGAATTCTAGAATTAGATTTTTGTCAGACTTATATAATTGCCATGATATAACAGTGATTTAAGATTCTGGGTGTTAAGTTGGGTCATTATTTAAAATCATTTGAAGCCCAGCAAGAAAGTGTCAGTAGAAGAATGTGACAGAATAAACCATCAGATTCTTTTTTTTTCTTCATGGCATTCTGGCCTTTGCTCTGTGCGGGTTATTGTTACAACACTTACATATATAATCCCTAGTCATTTTCAATCAGTTGCTATGAATAGTCAAGGATGAGCTGCAAAATCATAGAACAGACTTGGAGTCTGAGCCATTGGGAGCCCTGCTAGTTAGGACTATATAACATGTTAAAGCACATCTGCATCCACGGAGGCAGTGTGAATAGGAGTTTCAAGCACTCCAGCAATTCTAGACAAAAGCATCGCAGCCCATCCATAGATAAAACCAGTAGGGAGAAAAAGAGTCTGTTGGATTCAGGCCATTTATTATCCTTACAGGATAGCAAACCCATGATCAACATGATGTCAGCTCCCAGTACCCCTAATATCATGGGACAACATCCCTAATCCTAAAGGTCAGATAACAGGTGTTATAAATGGTGAATGACTCTGCAATGAGGAATTAACTCTAAATTTCAGCAAGTTGGAGTAAGTTCAGAGGGAAGTTACAAGGAAATAGAAAGATTTAATCTCAACTAAAACCAGGGAAATAGATGAGAAACACCCTTGGACGGTGTCTTAAGATAGAGAATCCTTGCTCCAGGAGAAATAACAAAGCACTTCAGTGAGCACCCAGCCCATGCAGGTGTGGCAGTGTTGAGATGTTCAAGCTGTCTTGGTCCTTGGCAGAGCTTATTTATTAAAAAAGAGAAATTTGCAGGGACAGGATGGTACTGGGGATCTAACCCAGGAACAATTTGACACGGAAGTACATCCCCAGCTTTTTTTATTTTTTATTTTGAACAGGCCCTCGATAAGTTGCTGAGACTGACCTTGACCTCCTAAACTTCAAAAAAATAGAAATTTGAAAGATCGTTGAAATCATATAGTCTCAAACCTAATCTGGAATGTTGTTCTCTTTTTTTTTTTCAAGCAACTTTATTTTTAAAGAGAAGTCTTAGGTCCATAACAATTTTCTCTTTCTTTCTTTCTTTCTTGAAAGAAGAGGCATATTTCTTTCTTTCTTTCTTTTTTGAAAGAAGAGGCATAATGTGATGTGATGCTGAACTTTACATTTTCCATAGATTATAAAGAAACAGCATCAATGCTGGAAATAAATTATGCCCATAATATAACAGTGGCTACAATTAACTATTTAAAATGTTATAGAAATGAACAAATGAGTCCTAAAATTTTAGAATTAAAGTATAGACATTTATATGAATTAGATTAGCACGGAAGTTTTTTTTTGTTTGTTTGTTTAATCATTGCTGTTTGTTTTTGTTTTGAGATGAGGTTTTGCTGTTTTCCAGGCTTCAAATTCCTAGTCTCTAGCAGTCCTCCTGTCTCAGCTTCCCTGAGTTGCTGTTACCACAGACATACATCATTGCACCTGACTTTTTTTCTCTTTTCTTTCTCTTGTCTCTTTTATTCATTCTTTTCCTTTTTGACAGAATTCTTCCTGAAGCAGTATAAGCAGAACTGGTAGAGAAGCACTTTTAAATAGAAATGTGTATGTATGTGTATTATCCAGTGATAGAAACCAATCTTTCCCTCTCCTTCTCCTCCTCTCTCCCTCTCCCCCTCTTCCTCTCCCCCTCCCGGTCCCTCCCTCTCTCCTGTCGAATATATAGATCCTGGAAAACTGGGTCAGGTGGAACAAGCGTGCAGTCCTTTGCGATAATTAAGAGGAAGTTAGATAATTAAGAGGATGTTGCAGCCCGTGCTCAAAATTATGTTTTTGCTTTGCAGAAGAGAAAAGGCAAAACCCCAGCCCTCTTTCACTCGTGAATAGCGCCCAGAGAGAACGGGAGTGGCTGGGGGAGACGTGAGAGGCCGCAAGTAATCACCACCCACGGCCTAGGTTTCTAGAAATTGAGAGGAGAGAGGTATCCATCAAGAAGGAATCCCAAGTGAGATCCGCGCCCTGAGGAAGCTTCTCTGCGTCTCCTGGAAACAACTCCTCAGAGAAAATGGGCGATCCAGCGGCAGAGAGGAACTCTCTCGAGAGCCCTTCTCTCCTCCTGGCCAGCGCAGAGAAGCGGACAGCGAAGCGGCGATGTCTTTGGGTCCCCGCGGGACTTTGCTGCTTACTGCCCAGCCCCGCCCTCTCAACACCTGACCCATGGGAGCCTCCGGGGCTCCGAGCGCGGCCAATGGGAGCAGTGGGCGGAGGACAGCTGCCCTTTAAGGAGCGGCCCCGCCTTCCCCAGGCACCGAGCGCCAGGAGAGCAGCAGCATCCTTGCCTTTGTCACTATGTCTCTGCAGGTAACACAGGACATAGGGAGGCCGAGCTGGGTGGAGGTGGGGGATGCTCTGAGAGGGAAGCACTTAAATGGGGCATGAGACTGGCATGCCTGCCACCCTCACCTGAAAGCGCTGGACAGCGATCCTGTCTGTGGTCACTCCCACACCTGCCCCAGCGCCTTCTTATTGCAGATAGACTGCACTTTTCCACCTGTTGATGACAAGCCATGCTCCCCGTGGCAACCCTTCTGGGGCCCAGACACTGGTTAAACCACCCTGAGCGGAAAAGTAGGCACAGGCTTCTGGGAGCCTAAGTGAGCCCTCCTCCAGCCACTCTTTTCAGGAGGGAGGTGACATCCATGGAGGGAAACCTTCGTGTTGGGACCTACTTGGGTTCTCATAGACAAGTGTCTCTCTTAACAGCAGAGTTCTGTGAGACTCTAAAATACTGTTTTATTGATATGTTAGAAGTAGAAAACTTAGGGAAAGAGAACAAATAAAATAAATAAGCATCATCAGGATCTCCTTCACGGGGGCAATAACCACTGCTAAACGTGACAGGTGACTCCTTTGTAGTCTTCCAAGTGCGTGTGTGCAATATGAGTGCACACACTTATGTAATTGTGTATATGCAGTTTTGTTTCTATACCTAGTATTGTGAGCATTTTCTTATCATTAAAATCCTTCTAAAGTGACATTGTTTATATGCATAAAATTTCATAGAATAAGCAAAACTAATTTTTTAAACCATTTCTTCAGGCAAGATGTTATGGGTGGGTTAAGGACACCATGGAGAGTCATGGAGGTTCATACCCATGCCCTGTCACCCACTTTGTAAGTGATACAGTTAATCTCTGTGCCTCAGCCTTCTCATTTAGAAATGGTGGACAAATAACTGTTAAATGAGCTGCAGGTACAGCATTTAACAGTGCCTGGTAGAGGATAAATGTGCAATAAGAATAAGCTCATTAGATAACTTAAGTCATACTGAACTTTTCCCCAAATAATCAAAACTTCCTTCAAATCAAAAGATCTAAATGATTGTTATTTAGCTTAGTAATATGGTTTTTCACTATTGTTGTTAACTGGGTTTTTAATATCTATTTTTTCTCTCTGTTGCTTTAAAAATATTTTCAGTAAGGATTTAAAGGTTTAGAATCATCACAGAAGAGCAACAGGCTAATAAATATTAATAGCACCCACCATAATGTTATCTACTAACAATTCACTTGAGTACTCAGAATATTGGAGAAAATACCATTTTAAAAAGACAGCAGGGACACTGAGTACAAGGTACACTGAAATCATACTAGTTTTATAACTTTTACCTAAATCTAAAATAATTTCAAAAAAGGTCTCAAAATACTAATAAAAATAAAAATTAAAAGACGAACAACTAGCTCATATATTTAAGCCTTCATAACCTAACTGGCATTATGGCAGACATTGCACTGGCACTTGTGTTGCACCAAGATGCTATCAGTGACTCACTCAGTAGAAATGAGAAGAAGGGGCGCAAGCATAGGAGCCCCAATCTTCTAAGTTTTATGCTAGAATAAACAGAAGTGGCTGACACTCCTGGAAGCAACAAGATAAATGGAATTCCTAACTCAGCTATGATCCCTCAGTTTTATCTTTAAATTGCAATGTGTTTACTCCCTCAGCAAAGCTTTAGGAGGACTGAAGTCATCTTAACTGGACATATTTCATTCCTACATGGTGAAGCTAAAAATAGCAAACTGTCCCTTCAAGGAGGTACATCTTTTCAAGTCTAGGAGGATTTGTGATTTTACATTCAGCAACTAACTAACTCTTCTTCCCCACATGTATGTGTTATTAAGATCTGTGAAATTACTTTGTGAGGAGTTCTTATCTACCTGATTCAGTTCCTCATGGGAATGAATGGTTCAAAAAGGTTTTATCAAAGTCACATGTGAGATGCCCATGTGCTTTGGTTGCAGAAAGTGAAGTTGAATTAAGTGTGAGTTATCCTTCAAGGCTGTCTTCAGCTAGGGTGAAATGTGGTGCAGCCCATAATCCAGTGACTTGGGAGACTGAGGCAGGATTTTGTAAGTTTGAGGCCAGTTTGGGCAACTTAGTGAGACTGTGTATTTTTTAAAAAGAGATTAAAGCTGTGTCTCACCTTTATAACTTTGTGATCTTCCTAATATCCAGTCACTCTTTAATTCATCCAAGAAGGATATATGGACTGGACTCAGACCTGCCTTTGTCACCTGCTGGCAGTGTGTGAAGCTCAGCTGTGGCCACCAAGGTGCGTGTTTATGCCTGCACTCCATTATGTATGTGATGGAACAAACCAAAGCAAGTCCACCCGTCCTTTGTGCTGAGCACTGGTAAATTCTGTCCATGCTGTCTGGAGTAGCTTTGTCGCCCCTGTCTACTCAGCTAACACTAACCACCTTCTCCCGGCTCATCCCTCTGGGAAGGCTTCTAGATGGCCATCCCCTCTGGGCTGCCACTCCCTCCTCCAGTCTCAGAGCAACCTGCTCCTCCTTTATAGCAAGTCTCACAAGGTCACTGTTGCCATGCATGTCTCCCTCTGGATTCTCAGCTCCTTCAAGCAGACTGTCGGCTTGTCACTGCCTGCCTAGCATAGGCCAGACCCGTCCTAGGTGTTCAGCGTACTGTTGATTGGCATGGTACCTGTGATGAGCTCTGTGAGGGAAGAGTCCACAGAATCAAATCATCTAATATTTACATTTCTGATTGGGTTTAGTCCTCACACCTTCCTGCTGAGACTCATAAAAGTTGGTTTTCCTTTATCTGAACTACTTTGGACCAAAAGCATTTCAGATTTTGGAATATTTCAGTAAACAGAATGAGATATCTTGGGGATGGAATTCAAGTCTAAACATGAAACTCATGTTTTATATGTGAATGCCGTACACACACAGCCTGGAGGTCATTTTATGTATTTTTAGTGTACCTGTGTTTTGAATGTGCTCATGGTAGTAAGTGAGAAACTTTCTTATCAGCACTCCAAAAGTTCTAACCTGGAAGCTTTTCAGGTTTTATATTTTCAGATTATGGATGTCCACCCTGTAGTACCTTTTTTTTTTTCTCCAAAGCTGTACCTCAGAGGAGCTTGGTGTTTTGCAGAGCCCCACAGCAGTGTGCCTCAAAGGTAGAATAGAAATCTTGAGTATGCTGTGCAAGTCCAGTATTATCTCCATTGCTGCTTACTGCAGTTGGGGAGGGAGAGGCATCATGGTGAAAGGGACAGTGGAATAGCACCCTAAAGTAGGAACAGTTCAAATAGAGGTGCCGGGGGAGGCAGGCTGCATACAGAGGAATTCTGGGCAGTGTTCCCTACCTGGGGAGGGAGGAGGGACAGATGGGGACTGCTGAAATGGCATGGGACAGCATGTCAGGGTCAGCATGGAAGGGGTCCAAGATGTTCACTAGACCTTTTTGTGGTTCTGTAGCCCCCAGAATATGAAGAATAAGTTCCCAGAAACTTTTTCATGCAAGACAGGGGGCTTGCATGCTTTTTTAGAAACCTTAGAATATTAATCAAGGGTTGGCTGGCCAAAAGGAATTGAGTTGGTGTCACTGGAGAATAGCATGAATATTCATAGCACAGAACCTCTGAGATGCTGATACACCTGAAGAGAAGCATCCTTGACCCTCAGTCACCTGGCTTGGCTTGTCCTTTGGAGCCCTGATCACTCATGCAGCAATTGTTTTGTTTTCCTTGTACATGCACTACATGCATGTTATGAAAAATTTGGAGACTACAGAAGTTTTAAAAACCCAGAAAACCTACCAATAGTCAGAGGCAATTACTGTTTACCTATTTTAGTATATTTATTTATAGTCTTATTTTTTCTACATAACTTTCAAAGCTGAGTATATTGAAACAATTTTGTGTTCTTTGCTTAATGATAAGCTAAAAGTGTTTTTCATGTCTTCATAATTGTGCTTTTATCAAGAGCTTCTTTTTAAACCCACTCCTCCAACGAGCCTTTTAATACAACTAATAATAGCTGACCCTTATTGAATAATCACCATCTGCCAGGCATTCTCTTGAGTACTTTACATGTGTTAACTTATTTAAGTTCTCCTAACAATTTTAAGTGTTGTTATTGTCTCATATTCCAGATGAAGAAACAGACACAGGTTAAGTAACTTGCCCTAGGTAACCCAGCTCTTTAGTAATAACAATGAATATCAACCCAAAGCCTGTGTCCTTAACCATGTCCTTAACCAACTCAGCAACTGAGTTTTCTTGAAGGATAAGGCAACTTTCTCACATGCACACATCCTTCTCAATTTCCTATAGAAATCTGTTAGGAAGCAGGGCCATTTTCAAGGTTATTTAGCCTGAAAACCCTGGTCTCCAATTTATAGATGACTCATGTTCATCATAAAACAATTCTGGCTGTGCTACTGCCCCGTCTTTGGGGCTGGCTTTACCCAGCAACACTGCTGAGCTCATAGGCTTCTAAGCTTACAGTGGGGCTTTCTCTTCACTTTCTCTCCCAGGCCTTTGAACCAAAAGGGAACACTGACATCGGAGGAATAATATAAGGCGGATGGATGTTCACCTTCCCTAATTTGATACCCAGGCTACTGACGATTCCTGCTTACCCCCAACTTAAAGCAAATGCCACAAGGTAGATACAGTTTATTAAAAAGAATAAGATATTCTAATAAGAAAAATAATCAGCTAAGAGATGAAGTGTCCAGGAGTGCTCAGACTCTAGGGCAGGTAGAGCTGGACTTCCTCCCTGAGTGGAAGCTACCAAGAGAGCAGCTGCTGTCCTGGTCTAAGAGCTAAAGGCCTTGGGAGGTAGGAAGTGCTATATTTAGGGTCTGGAATGTCCCTCAGAGGGGGACCAATCCTATGGTATAATATACCTATACATGACACTATTGGGGGATGGCAAAACTTTTTAAAAAGAGGAGGAGGCTAGTGGGAAGGCTCCAAGTCATTAGGGGCATGATCTTGATGTGGACTGTGGGCCTTACCCCTTCCTCCTTCCTCTCTTTTGTTCTCAGCCATGAGTAAAGTAGTCTTGATTCACCATGAACTGCTGCCATGATATGCTACTTTGCCACTGGCCCAAAGCCATGGAGCCAGTCACTTGTGGGCTTAATAGAACTGTGGACCCAAATAAACCTTTCCTCTTTATAATTTAACTTATCTCCAGTGTGTGTTCTAGTGACAGGAAGTTGACTCACACAGAGAGACTAGGTTTTTCGGAGAGAATTCAGGATGGTGCAGACAGTTTCCCACTCAAGTGTATTTGTGTGCTCAGTTTGCTGATCAGCTTTATGTTGCCAAACAACTTCTCTTTTCTGGACATTAGTTCATATTAAGTCTTTTAATCTGGGGTTTCTGTATTGAAACTCTATGAGAAATCCAACTAAATCAATGGTATTGATTGCCCTCAGAACCAAGTTAATACATTAGATAAGTAAAAAGCTACTGTCACTGAAGAGTGTGGACACTGCCAGAGGAATGTCCTGGACCTAGGAGAGGACAGTGGTGTTCATAAGATGATCCAGAAAGCTGCACTGATTGTGGTGCCCTTTAAAATACATAAATTGATCCTTTTCAATGTCATGAATCTTATTTAGTTATCCATACTTTGTCTATATATCAGGTAAAGTGTCCATGAGTCCCAATAAATTAGGATAATTCTGGTGGAAACTGAGCAGCAATAGCTCATTTCTATTTGACCCCCTCCCTCTCCTCTCCTCTCGAGTCCCATTCCTTGGTGGTCAACACTCCCAAAGTGCAATGGGCCTTCCTAACATTAGCCCATGCACTGTGTGCCTTTTTCTTTGCTTTGTTTTTGTGTTATTTTATTTTATTTGGCTTTAGGCAGATTTTGACAGGGCCACAGAAGATGTGAAGAAGCTGAAAGCAAGACCGGAGGATGAAGAATTGAAGGAAATCTATGGCCTTTACAAGCAAGCTGTCATTGGAGACATTGATATCGGTATTATATTATCCTTTTAAAATGTAAGGACATACTTAGTGTTTGTGAAAGTGTGCAGTAAGAAGTCAACTTGACAATCTCTCTTTGCTTCTTTTGCAGTATGTCCAGCACTGTTGGATGTCAAAGGCAGGGCGAAGTGGGAAGCATGGAGCCTCCAAAAAGGTTTTAATTCTTCAACAGATTTCAAGTCAGCCTTCGTACTTCTTACTCTCCCACTGCACCAACCAGGGAGGTGATGGGATCTGTTTGTGTCTTTCTAGGGTTGTCCAAGGAGGATGCCATGAGTGCCTATATTTCTAAAGCAAAAGAGCTGATTGAAAAATATGGAATTTAGAGTGCAATAGATGAGAATGTGCTCCTTCTGAAGTCTTCATAATGGTATCTTGACCTTACATTTAGTGGGAAATGCACTGTTAACACTGGACCACAGATATTTTGGCTATGAGCAAGATTTATAATATTTAGGAGTATGATGAAAATGCACAGTTAACTAAATTTCACTGGCTTAAACCAGGTAACTTTAAAGGTTCTTTTAAAAAAATCATTGCTCTGGAGTACGTATACCAAACTTTTTTTTTTTTTTTTTTTTGGTAGTATTGGTTCAAACCCAGGGTTCAGGCATGCTAGGCAAGCACTCTACCACTGAGCTACAGTCCTACCTGTATACCAAAACTTTGATTATTTGCTCTTTTTAAAATTTATTTATTTTTTAGTTTTAGTTGGACACATACATTTATTTTATTTATTTATTTTTATGTGGTGCTGAAGATCAAACCCATGGCCTCTTATGTGCTACACTGAGCTACAACCCCAGCCCATGATTATTTGCTCTTTTGATGAATCTATTCTCAATATTGAGGGAGTGCTACTGGGGTAATAAAAACAGTTTATTAAGAATCAACAGCAGCCGGGTGCAGTGTTGCACATCTGTAATCCTAGCTTCTTGGGAGGCTGAGGAAGAAGGATTACAATTTCAAGTCCACCCTTGTGGGCCCCCCGGGGGTATAGCTCACTCAGTGGTAGATGCCTAATGTGCATGAGTCCCAGGGTTCCATCCCCAGCACCACAAACAAACCAGGAAGGAAGAAATTTATAAGTCTGTTTTTAGCTCCTCAAAGAAGGAAAAAAGCCACTGTGAAAATTTTTAATTTTTACCTTTAAAACATAAAAGAATCAAACTAAAATGTATCTAGTGATCTATGCCCCTTGAGATCAGTTTTGTTGGAGTGAAAATGTAGAGTCTGGAATGATGTTGACCCACAGTACTCAGTATTTCTTGTTGGTTCACAGGATCTTTGAAAGCTGGATGTGGTAAGATACACCTGTTCTCACAGCTACTCAGGAAGCTGAGGCAGGAGGATCACAAGTTTGAGTTCAACCTGAGCAATTTAGTGAGACCCTGCCTCAAAAAATAAAAAGGGCTGGTGATGTAGCTCAGTGGTAGAGCATTGCCTAGAATGTTTGAGGTCCTGCGCCTGATCCTCAGTACTGCTGCAAGAAAAGAGAAAGAAGAAAACTTGTTTGAGATTCCATGAGATAAACATTCCCCCAAAGAGTATATCTCTGTTTCCTGCCTAAGAGCTCAGGTTTAGGGGATCAAGATACAGCTCAGTGGTGGAGCGCTTGTCTGGCATGTGTGAGGCCCAGGGTTCTATCCAGCACCACAAAAACAAAACAAAACACCCCCCCCCCCGCAAAAAAAGAATTCAGGTTTGATATGGAATTACCATTACCAGATGGATAGATTGGCTTCATTTTATCTAACAAACAGAACAAAGTAAAAACCTCTTGATCCACTAGATGAATTTCCAGGGAATTAAGCTGAGTATAAACAGTAATACCAAAATATTATGTGCTGTATAATCCTATTTAGGTGAAATTCTTGAAGTGGCAAGTTATACATATAAAGGACAGAATTGTGGTTTCCAGGGGTTGGGGTTGTGGATCAGTGATAAAGCACATGCCTAACACATGTGAGGCACTGGGTTTGATCTTTAGTACCACATACAAATAAATAAATAAATAAATAAATAAATGTATTCATTTATGACTAAAAAAATACTTAAGAACAGAATTGTAGTTTACAGAGAGGAAAGAGGTATGTGTGGGTATCACAGGGCAACAGGAGGGTCCTGTAGTGTTGGAATGTTTTGTCTCTTGACTGTCAAAATGTCAATATTCTGGTTGTAATATTTACTATAGTTTTGCACAGTATTAATGGGGGGGATTATTTTATTAGTGCACACTAGTTATACAGCATAATAGGTTTCTTTGCAGCATATTTGTTCATGCATATAGCACACTTTACTCACTTAATAGTATTTCTAAATTATTTATTAAAATTACCTGGGAATCTAGAGTTGCCTTGAAAAAAACTGAATTAAAAAAATCAAGATTGATTGCTTATTTGTAAATTTTGTGAAAGCAAAAATGATTCTCATCTTTGCTAAGTTTTACCTAAACCCAGAAGTTTTCCATAATGAGGTCAAGGCCCAAGTCCTTCAAAGATAAGACACTAGCAATGTTAGGCCTGGTTGTAATTGAAAGCCTGGAAAGTCAGAGCTGTTCCCTACTGGACTTTCCCTCCACCAAGTGGAGGGGCAGCAGAAAAAGCCCACCCCCAAGCCCTGGCATTTGCTACATTATGAGACTCATGATTACAAACTATGTTGACTAAAGTGTTTTTCAAATTATAATCACAAATCTAAATTACTTTTTTTTTTTTTTTTTTTTTTTTTGGTACCAGGGATTGAACCCAGCAGCACTTATACTGAGCTCTTTTTATTTTTCATTTTGAGAGAGGGTCTTGCTTAGTTGCTTAGGACCTTGCTAAATTGTTGAGGCTGGCCTCAAACTTGCAATCCTCCTGCCTTAGCCTTCAAGTCCCTGGGATTTTAGGCATGTGCCATTGTGCCCAGCCCACATTACTTTTGGACTAATCTTTTAGTAAGGGGGCTCTGGAAATTGCATCAGACTAAAGGGTAGTACAGTATATACTAAACATTTAACAT
Organism: Urocitellus parryii; assembly: GCF_045843805.1. NCBI lineage: Eukaryota > Metazoa > Chordata > Mammalia > Rodentia > Sciuridae > Urocitellus > Urocitellus parryii. The sequence continues at coordinate 57,765,041 of NC_135539.1, read as the reverse complement.
AATTTACTTGAGGTTGTTTCTAGCCTAAGTTTATTATGTGAATTCTAACTCTCTCTTGTAATGAATTTTATATTATTTGTACTTGTTAAAAAGGGTCTGGGAAATTCTCCTGTGTGCATTTTTCTTAATCTTATTTATTAAGACCCTACCTACGGGGCTGGGGCTGGGGCTCAGTGGCAGAGTGCTTTCGTAGCATGTGTGAGGCACTGGGTTCAATCCTTAGCACCAATATAAAAATAAACAAATAAAATAAAGGAATTCTGTCCATCTATAACTGTAAAAAAAATTAAAAGGTTCTACTTATATTATTTTAAAATAGCAAGAGAGGGGGCTGGAGTTGTGGCTCAATGGTAGAGTGCTTGCCTCACACGTGTGAGGCACTGGGTTCAATTCTCAGCACCACATATAAATAAATGAATAAAATAAAAGTCCATCAACACTAAAAAAAATTAAAAAAATAAAATAGCAAGAAAGAATGAGCTCATGTTATGTGATTGTAAACAAGTAGATGCTTTAAAAGTTAACATTTTAATATATAATGTTATGTTAAGCAGTGAGGAATATGAGAAAATGACATCTGTCACACTAGGTAGTGGGGTTTAGTGTAAAGATGTGAAAGAAATAAGGAAACTGGGGGAGGGGATCTGATTGTATTAGTCAGGCCTTGAAGAGAGGAACTAGTTTGGGAATTGAGAGAGTTCAGGGTCCAGGGATAATAATTCCAAGCATTTCCCCCATCATCCATTTTCACCAGTAAAATAACTGAGGAGGGCTGGTGGGGGGTATATCTCAGTAACAGAACACTTGCCTGGCATGCACAAGGCCCTAGTTTTAATTTCCATAACTGGAAAAAATATTGAAGGAAAAATAATTTTTTACCAAGCATTAATTTTGTTGACCAACTTTCCACAAATGAGCATTAAGTAGAAATTCTAATAGAAAGGTAAAGGACTCTGCCAGAAGTGTTCCTTACCTATTTGCCTTTCATCCACAGATACATAAATAATCCATGGAGAAATACATTTATTCATATGTAGTAAATCACCCTGACAGTAGAAAATGTGTGACTACCAATCTCTAAAACTGCCGAGCTGCATCTGTATAAACAAAAAGACTATTGTAAGGCCAAAAGGAAAAATGCCTAAAAGTTGGCAAGCAATGATAGTTCTAGACACTTGGTTATGTAGTTCTTGAAGAAGTTTTCCTTGTCAAGTTCCAGAAGATAAAAGTGATCTCCTGACAGCACATGAGTATCAACATTTCCACTGGTTATATCTTTGCAGACTAAAACAAGATTTTATTTAATAACAACAAATGACATTTACCAGTACAAGTAAAGACTTATTTCCACATATTATTTCTCTAGGAGCTGATACCCAGTGGTAGAGTTACTTTCAAGGTGTCAGGTTCTTTGTGTCCTATATCTTTAATTTCTCTAAGACCTACCAGTGTACAATGGTATTACTTGTGTTCTTTCATTTTATATGAGATTAATACCTCTCCATTTACACTACATAAAACTGGGATGAACTTTCTATTCACAGCAGTAACTGTTAGTTGACATTTGCTGAAAACCATAAAACACACATTTTAATAAATACCCAGAAGTATAAAAATAATTTTACCTGCTACATCCTTTGATAGATCTTTAGATCCAACAAAGCATGTTAAGTGAGTAACAAGAAAGAAGGCCTTAGAGGGTGTGTAAGAGGTATAAGCGAGAAAGAGCTAGTTAAGCAACACCCCGTGGAACCTCTTCCTGTTAATAGCGCCACTGACATGACACAGGAGGCCTCACCTTTGGCTCTTCCCATAGTGTAGACACTTTTTCACTGGGGCATTTCTTTCTATCAGAAGCTGCCTGAGACTCACTGTGATCCAGGTCATTCTCCAACCTCATCTAAGTTCTAGAATGTACAGCTGGCAGCAGGAGGGTGCTGGGGGGCCCAGGGCTAGGGTGAGGCGGGTTTCAACCAGTGCTGTTGGCTGTTGTAGCCCAGATATGACCTTCCTGATACCTCCCATCTCTCTCTATGGCCAGTGAAGGTTCTGGGGACCTGCAAATAAACAAATTCAGGCCCCACCCTCCTATGTCTGAGAGACTGGCTGGGGAGAGATGTGAATGGAATAATCAGACAACTGAAGACAGATGGAAATACTACCAAGCCAGGTGATTGGAGACATGGGAGAGAAGTGGGGACAGGCTAGGTTGAAGGAGGGTCTCCCTGAGGAATGGAGTGCATCTGAGTTCTCAATGAATAGGAAAGAACTGAATGAATGAGATGGAGGCTGCAGGGAAAGAGAAAAGGAGTTCAATTTATTGCTCAGAGAATGAAGCAGTTATTGGGAGAAATCAAGGTGAAGTAGTATGCAAGGGCCAGGGGAAAGCCACATAGAGGACTGTGGTCATCCCAAGAAAAAGTCACGAAATGATGATCAAACTTGACTCTTGTCCTCCTGGATATAGTGCAGGGAATGGACTGGAAGGGCACAAGGTGCATAAGAGAACCAACTGAGGGGCTCTTTCAATAGTCCAGGCAAGGATTTCTCTTCTGCCTAGGATGTAAAAACTAGGAGCGCGACTCAAGGTGAGGGGGGGAAACAACAGATAACTCATGGGAAGCTGTGGGGCAGGGCACACTGCAGGCCCTCTAAGGAGAAGTAGGGTGCCATAGGCTCAATCCTGGCCAAGTGCACAAAGAGGCTCTAAAATCAGCTAGAGTTTTGACAGGGGTTGGGGACACTGATAGTGAACTTGGAGCGTGTTGAAAATGAAACCACTTAAAATTAAGCATAGAGGGAACATGACCAAAAACCAAACAAATAAACAAACAAAAACAAAATAAAAAACCGTGTCCTGTAAGTATAATACCATTCACTTCAACATAAGTGTAGCTCAAGTCCCAGGACAGTAGAGAAGAACAAAATAGAAAGACATTTGAAGAAATAATGGCTGAATATTTCCAAATTTGACAAAAATTATAAAGTCACACATCCAAGGAGCTCAAGAAACCCAATCAGAATAAGCAGTGAAAAATACATTGAGGCAGGTTGTAATCAAGTTGCTAAAAATACAGTTAAAAAAACCCAGAGGACAATATGTACAATTATCAAGCTGGAATTCTATAACTTGTGACTATATTTCTAAAGTGAAAATTAAAGGCATTTTTAGACACAAAAACCAAGAGAATTCAATGCATCAGACTTGCACTTAAATATTAAAAATAACTACTTTTAGGCAGAACAAAATATCAGATGAAATTTGGATCTACTTGAAGAAAGAAAATTATATATATAAACATAAAAGGATTTTTCAAATTTTAAGTCACTATAAATCACCACTGACTACACAAAAACAATATATAGGAGTTTGTATATTATAAAAGCACAAAGTTCAAGATAGGGAATGGAGTGACATTCTTTTCCCTCTTCTGGGGTACTTTTATTAAAAATGAAGTGGTAAAATAAATTGAAGGTAGATTGAGATAACTTAAAGATGCATGTTTTGGATTCTAAATAAACACCAAAGGAACAAAACAGTGATCTATAGTTAACAACCCAATGATGGAGTAAAAATTTTTTAAAAATTAAAAATTAATCCATAAGAAAAGAGAAGATGAAAGAAAAAAACAAAACCATGGGACAAATTTAAAACAAACTGCAAGATGGTAGACTTAAATGTAACCATATTAATAATTAAAATGACATGATAGATTCCAATACTGCAGCTACAAGGCAAGATGACTGACTTACAAAGCAAAATCTATCTACATGCTGTCAACAAGGGACACTGAGAAAAAGTACAAGAATGGGATAAGATAAACCATACAAACAATAATAAAAGAAATGGGAATGGCTGTAATTAGTATCAGAACAACAACACAAAAGATTTGAAAATAAGAAGCTGGATGAAGCAGTGCACACCTGTAACCCCAGTGACTTGGGAGGCTGAGGCAAGAAGGTTGAGGCCAGGCTCAGAACTTAGTGAGACCCTCAGCAACTTAGTGAGACACTGTCTTAAAATACAAAATAAAAATGAGTACAACCACTGTAGAAAGCAGTGTGGAGACTCCTCAAATAAACAAAAACAAACACAAGAAAACCTAGGAATGGAAGCACAATGTGACTCAACTATCTCACTCTTTGATATTTGTCCAAAAAAACTAAAATCAGCATACTATAGCCTTACAGCCACTTCACTGTTTAGAGCAGCACAGTTTACAATAGCCAAAATATGGAATCCACCTGGATGCCCATCAACAATGAATGAGTCAAGAAAATCTATAGATATAATAATATCCACACAATGAAATTTTACTCAGCCATAAAAAAGAATGTAATAATGGCATTTTCAGGTAATGGAAGGAAATGTAGAAATTCATACTAAGCAAAATAAGCCAGACTCAGAAAATCAAGAGCCCATTGTTTTCTCGAAGCTAGGCCAAGTAAGGGAAAGAAGGTGGTGGGGGAGGGGATAAGATATCATGAAGATATAGGGTTAATCAGTGGAGGAGAAGAACAAGAGGGATAGAAGAAAGAAGGAAAAGAGGTAGAACTATAAAATGAATTCAACAATATCGTGTTATATACATATATCAATGTAACAAAAAGAATTAACATCTGTATGTACATGTAGAAAATACCAAACAAAAATAAATAAAGGATCGAAAGGAAGATCAATAAAGGAGAGGAAGGAGAATAGGGAGGAGGAGGAGGGGAGGAAAAGGGCAAGGGGAATGGGGATTTTAATCAAATTCCTTGCATGTATTATTTTGTCAAAATGAACCCAAATACTATATATAATTATAATGCTCTAATAAAATAAAAATAATAAAAATACAAAATAAAAAGGTCAGGGGATATAGCTATCAGTAGTAAAGTGCCCCTGGGTTCAAAAAATATCTATCTATCTATCTATCTATCTATCTATCTATCTATCTATCTATCCATCCATCCCAGGAGAAGAACAGAACATCATGTTAAAGAGTTTGCACACTTAAGAAAACAAGAGTAACTGGCTACAGTGACATACAATTATAATCCTAGCTACTGGGGAGGATGAGGCAGGGTGATTGAAATTTTGATGCCAGCTTGGGCCACTTAGCCCAAGAGTGGAGACAGAGGGTGTCACTGGGGACATGGAGACTTCACTTACATTGGGACTGCTCTACTCCTTAAGGGGAGCAGTGGCCATGGTCAGAGTTGTGGTATTATACATTTTTCACATATCCATTGTTTGAAAAATTGTTTGAAGCAATGGCCTTTAATGTATATATTAAACAGTAGCTTTTCTAAAAACCCCATAAAGTTACTTCCAATAGTCTTGAAAAAGTACATTCATGCATGAATTATAGGGCTCTCTTCTTCCAATGGCAGCATGAGCTCTGGTGAGACCAGCTGTAAGAGCAAGAGTGACTGTAGACAGGAGAAGACTTGGAAAGTTTGGGGGGACAGAGGCTTAGGGCTGGGAAGGCATTTTCGGGCCAGAGAGGGACACCTTGGAAAGGGAAAATGTCTCTTGGAGGTCTGGTAGGGAAAATAAAGAGGGGCTGAAAATAAGAGTCCCACAGAAACAGAAAATACCAAAGAATTCCAAGAATTCTGAACCCCCCACCCACAGGAACACCAATTTTTTTTTTTTAAAAACTGCACTTCACTTGATCGACAGAAGAGGGCACTCTGAAACCAGCCACCTCAGTCCCAGGGGCTGAGCCACCTGTGACTGCTGGTCAGGAAAATCCACATCCCATCAGGAGCAGAAATAAACTGACACACAGCACACAGAGTGTGTGTGTCAGTTTCCTGTGGCCCTCCTTGTCCATGCAGATTTCTAAATCAAACCTTTTCAGCTAATGAAAGCACTTAGGAAAAAACTTATAAAATGTAAAAAAATGCCCCAATATGAATTAAATTAAATCAAACAAGAAATGAAAACAAAACAAAACAAAACAAAAAACCTGTAACTTGGGATTTTAAAATTCTGAATATAAATAGACAATTGCACAAAGATGTAACAGAATATTGGGAAGAAATTAAATATAAAGATGAAAGTTTTTCCAAAACAACAAAAAATAGTTTCCTTGACACAGAGATGCAAAATACTTAAGTGGAAAGAAAGGGCAGGAATAAAAGAGATAGAAACCAAATAATACAACTATAAATCAGAAACATGAACAACATCATATTTTCTTTCAAAGGGCCTCTGTCTAATTTCATAAAAACATTTTGTTAATTCTTGGATCAAACAACAAGAACAAAACCACAAAATTAATTATAGGACATTTAAAGGTGATTTTAAAAACTTACTATATGTCAGAATTTATAAGATATAATTAAAGTAGTAATCAGAGGAAAAGCCACAGCTTTAGGAAGTTATGCCAAAAATGAAAATAAGTGAACTAAAGAGCTCAATTCATAGATATAGAAAAGTGAAAAAAATTACATGGGAAAATGTAGAACAGAGAAATAATAAATATGAAACTATGTTTATGCATTAAAAAACAGGATTAATTGATCACAAGAAACTGATTTGCAATACTATGTGCAAAGCATTTGGGAATTTACATGAAATCTGCATATCTTTAAAAGAAATAATTTAATAAAATTGACCCCAGTAAAAATAGAAAATTTAAATTCATAATTTTAAATAGAATACAGTTATTGAAGAAGTTTCCCCATACAAAAGTGCTCTGAGCCCAGATGATTTCATAGAAAAATTTTTAGGAACTCTCAAAGGACATAATGTAGATGGCACTTGAATCCTCCAGGGCACAGAAAAAGAAGGAAATATTCCACATTCTTTTTATGCAGTAGCTATAACCATACCTAAATGTGAAAAGACTAGAAAATACCAGCAATTTTAGGCTGATCTTACTTGTGAATTCACGTAGATGTAGGGATTGGGATTGGTGTGAAATGTGATGTCAAGGGGAAAGAGCCTTAGCAGGCGCCTGAGTGTGTGCAGGAGCCAGCTGATGAGCTCTTAGGAGGTCTTGCCTTGCCTCCTGGACAACAGACTTGGCTCACTTCCAAATAAGTCAGCCTAGTGCTGGGACCTGGGGAAATCCCTCTTTACATTACTTCTTTAGAGTGAACTATAGAAAACATATTTTCATTTTGACATAAACATGTATGTGACAAGAAAACAATATTTAAAAATCATGAAACTCAAAAGATACTATACCTACTTCTACAATCCCAGTTCATTCCCACAAAGGAAGCCCTTGTTTCCAGTTTTGTATATTTTGTTGTCTTTGTGTATCTTCCACATCATTCTGCATTTTTATATGGATTTCCGTTGTATTCATGTGTATGTGTGTGTATATCCTTTTAATCTTTTGCACAAATAGAAGCATACCATGACTCCATGTGACAATCTGCTTCCCTACTTGATTGTATAACACAGACTGTGGCTCTCTCTGTCCATGCAGATTTCATTCATTTTTTAAAAAGTAGCATCATACCTAATAGTAGCTATGTTCCATGATTTATTTAACTAATTCTCTATTAACGGACGTTGATGGTTTGTCAGGGATTTATTTTGTTGTTTTTGTATGTTTGGGTATTTGGTCAATGGAAACAATGCCATAAGCCAGGTTTGGTGGCACACAACTATATTACCAGTTACTTGGAAGACTGAGGAAGGAGGGTCACAAATTTGATACTAACAAGACCTTATCTCAAAATAAAAAGGGGTGAGGATGTAGCTTACTATTCGAGTGCTTGTCTAGCATGCATGAGTTGTGGGTTAGATCTCAAGCACCACAAAAACAAAGAAAATAAAGCTATAGTATAGAGTCTTGTACATATACTTTGGCATATATTGGGAAATATAGCTTTAATTTAAATTCACAGAACTGACATTCAAATAAACCATAATCAGAAGGCTGTTCAGGAACTGAACACAATCCAAATGTCTTCCTTTAGAGTTGATAAAATACATAGAAGTCAGTACATAATTTCATAAGACTCCTTAGATTTCCAGAGCTGGCACATGTGACTTTGGACAAGTCACAAATTCATAATGGCAAAGAACCCATCTCCCACTTATTTTATTATCTCATTTAACCTGCAAAGCTTAAGCAAAGAAAAGCAGGTCATCTTGCATTGTATGAATCATCTAACTGAAAAGAAAGTTTGGAAAAGGACTCCTGAGGAGCTTCAGATGAGCTAGTTTTAAACCTACTTGAGGCTGAACTCCAGATCATGTGTGGGCTATTCCCTCCCTGGGGAGCTGGGGCTCACTTCATTCACTGTCTTGGGAATGACCTGCTTTGGAGGAGTGTGGAAAGAAGTGGGGAAAGTAACTTCACAGTGGAGAAACCTGGCCCTAATATGGCAAGGTGAACAAGCTTATTCTCACATGTGACGAGCCATGTTAACTGCATGTGTCCTCCATTGAAATGATGGAGAATATCATGAGTAGGCTTTTCTTACCCCAAATCCATAATCAAGAGACTAAACATCATATACATTATATATCATCCATATTATAGAACCATAGCTCCCTTGCCTGGGTATAACCCACAGTGGTTTCCTCACACATTGGCCCCAAAGACCTTCTTTACTTTACAATAAGAATAGGGAAGGACTCCAGAAGTTTCTGGCTTCAGTGGGTTATGGAGGCTGATATTTACCCATTTAGAAATTAAGACCTGTAGGAGGCTTCAATGGCTCTTTCACTCCAAATCTGAAAAATATGTAATGACTTTTGCCTTTTAAAGAACTGATCATACCTACACTTAAGGTGTGCAATTTCTTTTCTTTTTTTTTCCAAATCAAAACAATTGGTGTCCAAAGGATGGTGGTGCTTCATTCACATCCTGACACTGGCACAAATGCTCCATTCCCTAAGGCACTGCAGGCCATGTTGTTCACATCTATGGGGCTGAGAGGAAGGGTACTTGGTTATCATTTCTTCATAAGGTCCTCATCACATTTCTCCTCAAAAGATGGTGGGTTGAAATGTTCAAAGTGATGAGAGACAAACCTGTCAGCCAAGAATCCTGTGGTCAGCCCACGTGTCCTTCCCACAGCAGGCAGCAATGATGGTGTTCCCAGATGCCTCACTCCTTTCAAGATGCTGCATCAAAATACCTTAGACTGGGGGAATTTTAAAAAAGAAACCGATTTCTCAAGATTCTGGGTCCTGAGGAGTCTGGAAGGTCCAAGGTCAAGGTGCTGGGAGATTAGGTGTGTAGAGAGGGCCCACTTTCTCCATTTAACACGGGGCCTTGTTACTGTGCCCTCACATGGTGGAGGAGGAAGGGCTATCCACCCCTTCAAGCTCACTCCTTCCTTCTTTCTTTCCTTCCCTCTTTAAAATTATTTATGTGACAGATTACTGAAACCAGGGCCTAACACATGCTGGGAAAGTGCTCTACTTTGGGTGTTCATCTCCAACACTTTTTATTTTATTTTGAGGCAGGGACTCACTAAGTTACCTGGACTGGCCTCAGACTTGTGCTTTTCCTGCCTTGGATTTCAGAGTAGCTCCAACGGCAGGCCTGTGCCACCATGTCTGGCTAACTGTGTATGCGGGCATATGTGTGTATGTGTGGTGTGTGATGCTGGAGATCCATGCAGTGCCTTGTGCATGTGAAACAGTGCTCTTTTCTAAAGGCATCCTTCCATCCATGATGTCAGAGCCTCATGGCCTAACCTAACCACATCCTGATGGCCCAGCTTTTCTATGCATTTGGATTAAAGTTTCAGCTTGAGTTTTGGAGGGACTCACACTTCAAACCACAGCACCAGATGAGCAGGGGTCATCACTAGAGGTACCCTGCATGTCAGGAGTCCTTCCAGTTGAACTACATTAGATAGGAACTCACAGTTAGATGGAGATAGGAAGAGCTCTGGTAAAGGTAAATAAATTCATGATACTTATAAAACACAGGGCTGCTTTTGTTTTCTAAAAACAAAAGAGACTTATACAGCCCAAACCCCAACTATCAGTCCATGTTTTTGAAAACACAATGCATGCACATGTAACTTTGTGACTTCAGTAATTGAGGCAGGATGTGTTAGAGATGCATAGGAGGAGCACTTCATGAATTTATGCCATTTTAGATCTACATTAAAGCAAGTAATCACACTCCTATGTTAAAATGGAACCCCATGGGAATCACAAAGAAATAGCTGTAGTAGAGAACAAAAATGAAAGGAAAGGGAATTCACGTTTACTACAAAAATCAGCTAAGTAGGAAAGATGATAGACAATGCGGGAAATAAGGGCAAAAGTAGCCATAATACCACAGGAAACAACAAAATGACAGAAGGCAATCCTCCTTCATCAGGAGTTGCTTTAAGAGAAAATTCACGAAACACTCCACAGACCAGAGGTGGCAGAAGGACCACAAAACAAGATCCACCTGCCCTGGAAGGATCTGGGGAGCATTTTCTAAGCAGAGAGAACAGCAAGGACAAAGGATCTGGGCAAAAACAAGCAAAGAGGGATGGAGGTCCAAGAGGGCCTGAATGTGTGACCATACTGATGGCACTGGAGTAAATAGAAAGCCAGACATAGGTCAGATGAAGTGCAAATTAGAACCAGTGTGCTCTGGTGATCCTTTAGCAGATAAGGAAACTGAGGCTCAGGGAAGTTGAGCCATCCTGCCTAGTCCCTTCTCTCCCATCCTGGTTCCAAAGTCCTCACTACCACAAAACACTGTACCTAGGCCACAGGGACACTTATGCATCTCCTAGGTAACTATTTAAGGGATGGCTGCAAGGGACATAGACATTCAGACAGGCTGATGTAGCACATCTAGTAATTGAGTCCAGGCCCCCATCAAGGGCATCAGTAGACTCCCTGCTCCATCACATTTTTCTTGTCCATGTTCTAGTTACCAGAGGATTTATCTAAATCACCTTGTCAGATAGATGTTTTGATTATCTTGAAGTTGACTTCAAACTGACTCTTACAGGATTTTTTAAATTTCTGTGTAAGGAAACCAATAATGCCTCAGACAACAACCTGAACCTGGATGGGAGGCCAAACACTTTTAAAGTCAACGTGTCACTCTTGATATGTCTTCATGATCACGGAGGGTCAGTTATGAGATGAGTACTGCAGCCCAGCCTCACAAGTGGCAGTCAGCCCTCTTAGAGGGTCAACTAATATGCAGCATAGTACCTGAGAGAAAATAATAAGTCTTTTACATATTAAGCATCTGAGATTTTGTTTGTTCTATGTCCTCTGACATGATGGCACATGTATAGTATCATCACATCTGTAACAGAAAATTCTTACATCCAACACTTGTTACTCCAATTCCATATACCTATAGGATATCCTTCCAATAGGACATTATTCTGGCCAGAGATAGAAAAACTCAGCTAGCTATCAAATTGATCAATAGGCCACATGTTCTTATCACAGTAAATCAAAAGAAAAATAATAGAGTCAAAGGTATAAGGTATACAATGATGTTTAAATTATTTAGAGTGTGACTAAACCACTCTGCATATTAAGTGATCAATAGGCTAAAGTACAGCAAGAATTTAGTCATCAGTGTTAAGAAAAATAGACATAATAAAAATATACAATTTTACCAAAGCTGTGGGATTCTACCAATCAAGAAATATGGGGTTTGAAAATGAAATGAATAGATTTACTGGTCAACTATGTCAGACAAGAGAAAAATAAACTTGAGTGAATTACAAACTCAAATTCAAGTCATTACCAAAAAAATCATATGACATGAATAAGAATTATGCAATTAAAAACAATCAGAAACAGAACTTTGACAGTGAAATAAAGGAATAAAACAAGACACAAGAAGACTCCCAGCTTCTGGTTCTACCTAAAAGAAGATTGGAAGTTGTCCACCATTGTAATAAGTCAAACACTGAGCTAACCAAAAATTAGCCACTCTTCTTACATCCATCAAAGAATTGAGATCTCAGTGCAAATTGTTTGCCAAAAAATGGTGGACACAGGGGCTGAGGCTGTAGCTAGTGATAGAGTGTGTTCTTAGCATACACGAGGCCCTGAGTAAACTCTAGAAAGACACATTGATGGGGAAAATTGCAATTCATCACAGCTGTAATCCATAAGCACAAACATGGGTAGGGTTTCTACAAGGGTAGGAAAACACAACCTATAATTGACAAATTGCTGGAGTCTCAAAGGTGACAAGTCCAAGAGTTAAAATCTTCAGGCTCCTTACACTTAGAAGAGGTCCCATACCTTTGCAGGTCATCTCCAGGAGCCTACAGGTCCTCAGAGTGAAATGCAGAGAAAAAACACTTATGTTTCTTGAAGAGCAGGGTAAACAACTGTTTTTAAATACTCTTAGAACATTCATTGCTTCTCAGTGAGGCCTGCCATCAAGAGAAAGTATTTGGACTGACCCCACCTGACTGGGTTTAATCAGGGAAACACCAACACGGAGAAGGAAATGCTCAACTCCAGTCCATTCAATCATTCCTGTCCCATGTGACGGGCAGGCAAAGCAGAGGAGTTCTTGTAAGAGACAAACTTGGGGACACAGGTTCACTAATACCACACAACTTCATCACTGCAAGGAACAGTGCCTCCCCTCAACCCAAACCTCACAACCACATCACTAACATCTCTCTGCCTGAAGTCCTTGACCTGTAAGTCATGCCCAGCATTATCATGAATACTAAAATGCAAACAGAGAAGGTAGAAACAGAGAAGTGTCAGAGCCAGACTCAGTTAAGGCAGGATGTCAGAATAACCAAACCAGGAAATTAAAACAATTGTGATTTGTACGGTAAAGACACTAAAGAAAAAAGCAGACAACATGAAAGAACAGATGGTTTATATAAGTATGATATACATATTCAAAGAAAAAGCAAAAAAAGAAATATTAGGCAGCAAAAACAAAACAAATGAAGAATGCCTTTGCAGGAATTGTTAGTAGACCAGCTGTGACTAAAGGAAATTTCAGGAAGCTTGAGGATATATCAATAGAAACTCCCCAAATTGAAAAGCAGAAAGAAAAACACTGCAGAGCAAGGTGGCACAAGCCTATAACCCCAGCTACTCAGTAGATGGAGGCAGAAAGATCATAAGGCAGACTGGACAGCTAAGCATGATATTGTCTCAAAATAAAAGAATAAAAATTTAATCTGGCTTGTTAGAAAGTTGGGGCAGTTTGGCCACTTCCCAACATCAGAGTTCCAGGCTGGTTCCATACCAGGGATCCAGCGCTGCCCTGCTGTCACATGCACCATGCCAGCAGAGGACCTTTAGGAATACCCAGAAGCTGGCAGTACAGCCCTGAGGTGGCACCAAGCTCGTCCACTGGCATTCCCTAGATTAGTCATCCACCACAGCCAACCCACAAGTTCTGGGGGGTGGAGCCCATGCTGTTCTCCATGAATAAGGGGACAGTGGCTTTTAGTGGGCAGGCAGTGCAATCCTCTGCACATTTTTACTAGTGTATGTCTTTGGGAGCTGCACATTTTCCTTGAAACCATCTTCTTTTTTTCTTCTTGTATCTCATTTTGTTCTGATAGACTGCATACATTATTTCCTAGATGTTCCATTATTTCAATCTTTAGCCCCTTTTTTTATTTATTTTTTTTAATGTTGGTTGTTCAAAACATTACATAGTTCTTGATATATCATATTTCACATTTTGATTCAAGTGGGTTATGAACTCCCATTTTTACCCCATATACAGATTGCAGAATCACATCAGTTACACTTCCATTGATTTACATATTGACATACTCATGTCTGTTGTATTCTGCTGCCTTTCCTATCCTCTACTATCCCCCCTCCCCTCCCCTCCCCTCCCCTCCCCTCCCCTCTTCTCTCTCTACCCCCACTACTGTAATTCATTCCTCCCCCTTGTACTGTTTTTCCCTTTCCCCTCACTTCCTCTTGTATGTAATTTTGTATAACCCTGAGGGTCTCCTTCCATTTCCATGCAATTTCCCTTCTCTCTCCCTTTCCCTCCCACCTCTCATCCTTGTTTAATGTTGGTCTTCTTCTCGTGCTCTTCTTCCCTAGTCTGTTCTTAGTTACTCTCCTTATATCAAAGGAGACATTTGTCTTTAGCCCCTTTTTAAAAAAATACTAGGTTTTTATTGAATTAAAATTTTTTTTTGAACAAAAGTTTTATATTCTATTGGGCTATTAGCTTCTACTTTTATTAAATTATGATCAGCACATAATATTTGTATTGTCTCTTCTCTTGTGAGTTGAGATTTGCTTTTTTGAGGTGTATGACCTGATTTTGTGAATCCTTGAGAATGTTTGAAGTGATGAAACATTCTATATAAATAGGTTCATATGTGTGTGTGTGTGTGTGTAGTTATTTAATATTAGGTAATAATTTTGTACTTATGTAATCTGCAATGGATACAGAAAGGAGAACTGAACCTTCTTTTGCTTTCTCCTTTTAATTCCAAAGGTATTAACTGATAAACTCTGATATTCTCTTCTTTTGAGCAAAAAAATTCAGAGTTTCAAAATTTGTATTGGGCATTGATTTTTAAACTGAAGCTAATTTATCTCATTTAATGGTATTATTTCAGTGCTTTTATGTTTCAGGATCTGGGCCTGCCTCACTCTACCCACTGTGTTTTTCCATATGGCTGGTGTGCTTTGTTCGTCCTATTATCTCCAGCCTTTCTGAGATGATCTTTCTTGAGTGTGTAAATAACAAATGCCTGGATTTTACTTTCTGATCCACATCAAGTCTTTTTGCCTGTAATAGGCAAGTTAAAGCCACTTACACTGCAGATGTTATCAATGTATTTGATGCCACTTTTGAAATGTATTTAAAAATTTTTTTAGTTGTAGTTGGATACAATATCCCTATTTATTTTTATGTGGTGTTGAGGATTGAACCCAGTGCCTCACATGTTCTAGGCAGGTGCTCAACCAACGAGCTGCAGCCCCAGCCCATGCATTGTAATTTGATTCACTTGTTTCTTTTACTTAAAAAAATCTTTTTCTATGTGATCTGTATTTTTAAAATTATATTTTGTATACCTTTTGATAATAAAAAGATTGTAGTTTGGAGTTTAGAATTTTCTTTAATTAAAAGAACATTTTCATTGAATCCATAGGTATTTTCTGTTGGTCACTTGCAATGCAGGGGGTTGAAAATAGTTCATTTTCAATTCTCTTATATTCTTCTTCCCCATGCCCATTTTTCCAAGTTTATTTTTCTTAGGATTCACTGTAATCCCTTTAAATGTATTTATACATCCATTACTTGATGTCGCCATATTAAATATCTTTTAATTCTCTGCTAATTGTACTTGGTTATGGCATTTCTTTTCCTGTGGAATTGATATCACTTTCATTCTGTTCTATACCCATAAGCCATGAATCTGTTCTAGTCAAAGTCACACATAAGGAATCTTGCTCACTTCAGGGTTCTTGTTATAATCATCACTTCATTTCTTGAATAGCAGAAGTTCATCTGTCAGTAATCTTTCCGAGAGGACTTGTGTAAAGGGCATTTGAATTCTATGTGTTGCTTGTGCTCATGCAACTCTGGAACTGGGCTCTGTGATGGTTCTTCTGGGGTTCAGAACTGGCCTCTACCCCTTCACTCACACAATTTATTGAATGCCTCTGTGCCTCTTTTCTCATTTTTAAAATGAGGATAATCAGAGCTCTCACCCCCAAGAGTGTTTTGTGGACTAAAAAGGGTTATAGACATGAAATGCTTATAAGAGTGGCTGAAAATGGACTATTGCACAGGCATTACTATCTCAGAAACCCACCCCCCTCACTGTGATAGGAGCAAAAGCCTACCTTAATCTTTCACAGGAGACTTGAAGCAGAATTGCCCACTGTTCACATGATATAATTCTGAAGAAAATTCTCAGACCAATCAATTATTTTCCTTTTATAGGTGACTTTATTTCTTCTTTGGTTTTCCAACAAATTCTTTAGGATTTTGATAACTTTATCAGAATCAGTTGATCCCTTTCAAAAGTCATGATTTTTTTTCAGGTAGAGAGCACTTATGGAGAAAAATGCATATCATTATACATGCAGCTTAATGACTTGTTATAAAACATAGATCCTTGTAATCGGGACCCAGGAAAAGATAGGGGACATCTTCATATTCCAGAAGCCCCCACATGGACTTCAAATCACAACTTAGTAGACCTGCCTCTAGTAGATTTGGTGAACAACCTCAGGAAAAATCAAACCTCAAAAATCTAAGCTATTGGGCTGGGGCTGTGGCTCAGCAGTAGACGTCTTGCCTAGCACATTCGAGGCCCTGAGTTCGATCCTCAGCACCACATAAAAATAAATAAAATAAAGGTATTATGTCCAATAACAATTAAAAATATATATTAAAAAATCTAAGCTGTTTAATTCTTCACTATCATGTGAAGTTTGTCAGATCTTCACATATCATTTTGGATTGCTTTTGTGTATTTAACATCACAGCATACAAATCACCCCTGAAAGCACACACTTCCTTGCCACAAGGACATACCTCTGTGCCCTCCAAACCTTTGAGGACCTCTGGACAGATGGTCCCTCCCCCAAGAGTGCAGTGATGGTGCCTGCATTATTGTTACCTAATCACAGGGCTTCACAGCCCAGCTAGGCTCTGGACGGGGTCCATGCTGTGGCTGTAGATGCCCACATGCTGTTAATCAAGATTCTGCTCCTCGTGGATCTTCCTGGTTGTTCTCTCCCTTACTTAGGGTGGGATGTCAAAGTCTCAGCTGTTAACCTTGAATGATTGGTTGCTCCCTTAATCTTGTCACTTTTTCTTCCTAATGGTGCTCTGCTGATTTCTGCACGTTTATTTATACCTACTTACGTTCTTAATAAATTGGCCATTTGCCATAAGATGTCCTTCTCTTTCTTTGTAACCAATTATGTTCCAAAGTCTATTATTCTGTGTCAGTGGAGTCACGCCAAATTTGCTTATTTGCCATGTCTTTTTCCTCCCTATTGCTTTGCACCTATTTGTATTCTTGAATCTAAGGTGTGTCTTCAATAGCAACATGTTACTTGATCCTGTCAATTCACTCTGGCCATCTATTCCTTTTGATTTTAGGGTTTAGTCCATTTCCATTTGGCGTGATTACTGAGGAGGTAGAATTCACATCTGGTACATGTTTCAATATGGCATATATGTGATGTTTCTCTGTTCCTTCACTTATGCCTTCTCTCTCTCTCTTTTTTTTTTTTAACCTTTGTGTGGTGCTGAGGATCAAACCCAGTGCCTCACATGTGCTAGGCAAGTGCTCTACCACTGAGCCACAACCCCAGGCCCCACTCGCACCTTCTTTATTGCTAAGTGGATACATTCTAGTGTAATATTTTAAGTCTCGTTTCTTTTATTGAATTTTAAAATTTAACTTCTTAGTAATTGTCCTAGGGAGTATTATGAGCTTTTAAAAACAATCTAATTTAGATTAATATTAAGTTCAATATTGTACAAAAACTGGATTCCAATATAACCCATTCCCACCCACTTCCTTTGGGCCATTTTGTAAAAACAAGTCTTCTCTTTGTTCATTTTAAGTCCTTCAACACAGTTTTGTAACTCTTGCTTTCTGCAGTTTTATTTTAAACATTGGAAGAAAGGAGTTATAGGCAGGATGGGTGCATCCTGTTCTATATTCCCCAGGGGTGCAACTGGAAAAATCAAACCCCAAAAATCTAAGCTGTTGGGCTGGGGCTGTGGCTCAGCAGTAGAGGTCTCGCCTAGCACATGTGGGTTCGATCCTCAGCACCACATAAAAATAAATAAAATAAAGGTATTGTGTCCAATAACAATTATATATATAAAATCTAAGCTGTTTAATTCTTCACTATCATGTGAAGTTTGTCAGATCTTCACATATCATTTTGGATTGCTTTTGTGTTTTAAACAGCATCTTTGCTGCTGCTTTTTATTTCCCTGTGTGGATTCGAGTTATGTCTAGTGTCCTTTAATTCTAAGGGACACCCTTTCATAACTCTGTAGGGCATGTCACTTGGTCTTGAGATGGAGAGAATAGGGGGCAGCCCCTGTGAATATGTAACAGACACCACTGTCTTACCTACATTAGTTTCTCTTGAATAGACAATGTTCATCTGATCCATGGCTTCAGTTAATTTCATAGTCCAGAAATGGATGATTGTAGTTGCTTTGCTTGTGGGACAGTATATGTCTACCAGGTCCTTGTTCTCTGTTTATGGATGATAGTTGCCCTAGGATGTATTTTTTTTTAAATTTTTTTAAAGATATTGATGAATATTTATTGTATTCATTTATTTATATACAGTGCTGAGAATTGAACCCAGTGTCTCACACATGCTAGGCAAGTGCTTTACCACTGAGCCACAACCCAGCCCATTAAAAACATTTTAATGTTTTTTGTTTATCTGCTTTTGTCACTTTGGGGTTGGGGACATGATGTGACCTTTTAATAACTAGGTAAAACCCTCTTTTATTTCTCCAAACATTCTTTAATTGTAAATCAGAGTATTCCTTGAGTTCTGTTATTTCTATACTGTGTTTCAAGTACACTTATTGTATAGAAATTTAAGAAAAAATAACCTACAAAGTAAATAATAAAATCCCCAAGAAAAGACAAATAGAATGCACAAGATATGAGCAAATTAATTGGGTTAAAAGCCAAGCTATCCTTTAGCAGGGGCAAGTTTTATGCAGTATTGAATTCACCCTGTTTTGAAGTCCTTCCCTTCTTTGCAATGCAGATCATAGGCTTTCTGTTACTGAATTCCAGTATTCTGGCACCCTCTAGTGCTACTAATGAGTAAAGTCCACTTCCCTTTAGCTTTTCATTCCTGCTTTATTAACTATTCCCTCCGCTATTCCTCCCCACACTCTTCCTTTCTCCTGTAGTAATTTTCTAAGTCAATATTTTCTAAGTCAAACTAGTCACATATTAGGAATTCCCACAGTCTTCCTGTCCGAATTTCCATTCCTTTTTATGCCTACCGACTGAGGTTAGCCCACAGGGTCCCCCTGTTCCCTCCAGGTTGTTCTTTCTGTTGTCCCCATGAGACTCCTGTCATGATGCACCATCCTTGCTTCACCTGCAGCTCAGGTGGGGGAGAGCAGAACCCCTGCTTTAGCTCACTTGGAGCTGCAAATTCATTGGCAGCTTCAGAAGCGGCACACTTCATCTTCTTCCAGCTCTATGCCCATCAGAAACACATCACTTTCTGTTCCTGATCTTTTAACAAAGGTTTCAGGGTGTCTGACTTTCAAGCTGATAGAAAGAAAATTGAAAAAAATTTCTTAAAAATAATCCATTCAAAAGAAGCCAAAACAGAGCAAAGAAAAAGAAGGATGAGTTGACAAGATGATATAATTAAATCCAGAATTCTTACAAGAGCTGTGCTAAATGCAATAGGCTAAATATTTTCATTAAAAGCCATAAATCAGATTAAATAAAAAATCATGCTTCTTATATGAAATATCCTAGAACACAAGGACACAGAAAATTAAAAACAATAATGCAAAAAGATAAGCCATACAAATACTAACCTAAAATTATTGGTGTGACTGCGTAATATCACACAAAATAGAATTTAAGTACAAATACTACTGGAGAGATGCTACATGATCACAAAAGGCTCAGTTCTTCAGAAGATTTTGAGAAATTATTTGGTTATACCTAATAACCTAGTGCGCATGAATGTATATATGTATATTTTGAATGTATATATGTATATTTTTATAGATACCTATTATGGGTATGATGATTCTCTCATTTTTTAAGAGAGAGAGAGAGAGAGAGAGAGAGAGAGAATTTTAATTTTTGGCGGACACAACATCTTTGTATGTGGTGTGAGGATCAAACTTGGGCCGCACACATGCCAGGTGAGTGTGCTACCGCTTGAGCCACATCCCCAGCCCCAATTTTCTCATTTAAAAAAAAATTTTTTTTGTAGTTGTAGATGGACAGACTGCCTTTCTTTTGTTTGTTTATTTTTATGTGGTGCTGAGGATCCATGCTAGTGCCTCACCCATGCTAGGCAAGCGCTCTACTACTGAGCTACAGCCCAAGCCCTGATTTTCTAATATTTTTTTTGATTTCTCATTTGTTTTAGAGAAAATACTCTGAAAGCTTAATGATTTCACTTATTTGAAATTCATTGAGGCTTGATTTATGTTGAAGAATATGGCCTAATGTGAAAATATTTTGCAAACATTTTTGTGTATGTATATGAATTGAACAAAAAAAGAGACAGACAAGTAAAACATAGAAGTTTTCTTTTAAAAATATTTGGTTTTAGTTGTAGGTGAAAAATAACCTTTATTTTATTTTTATGTGGTGCTGAGGATAAAATCCAGTGCCTCACGTGTGCTAGGCAAGTGCTCTACCGCTGAGCCACAGATGAGGGGCAGTGGAATGGCATTATTTCATGGGTACAGAGTTTCTGTTAAAAAAGATGAAGTCTATCAACAGATGGTGGTGATAGTGAATGTACTGAGCACTTCTGAATTCTATGTGCACTTCAAAATGGTTAACATGGGCTGTTGTTATGCAGCCAATGTTTATAGCAGTTAATTTCATAATAGCTAAACTGTGGAAGCATCCTAGATGCCCTTCAATAGATGAATGGATAATGAAACTGTGGTATGTATGTGTGTGTATATATATATATATACACACACATACATACAATGGAATGTTACTCAGCATTAAAAGAGAAGAAAATTATGGCATTTGTAGGTAAATGGATGGAGCCAGAGAATATTGTGCTAAGCAAAGTAAAACAATTCCAAAAAACCCAAAGGCTGAGTGTTCTCTCTGACAAGTGGATGCTGATCCATAATGGGGAGGGGGAAGGGATGGAGGAACTTTGATGGCACAAAGGGGAGGGAGGGTGGGGAGGGAGCATGGGGAGAGGAAAGATGGTGGAATGAGATGGACATCATTAACCTAGGTACATGTATGACTGCACATATGGTGCGAAGCTACATCCGGTACAACCAGAGAAATGAAAAGTTGTGCTACAATTATTATAGAAGGAATCAAAACAAATTCTGCTGTCATATATACCCAATTAAAATAAGTGAATTAATTAATTTAATAAAAGATTGTTTATGTTAACATTAACAGGTTTATATTACCTTCAGTGAAGTCATAAATGAAAACAGTATTGTTTAAATTTCTCAGTTTTAATTTCTATCAGGGAAAACATGAAAGAGGACACTCACATAAACAGAGCTCTTTGGGGCCCTTAGTGTTGGGAAAGGGCGGTGGTGAACCTTGTATCAGGTACCTGTCCAGGGAGCTGCTCAGGAGGGGCAGTCACCTGTCTGAGGTCTGGCTGACAGCATATTGGGGACTCACATGGGCGAGGGCTGCTCCTCCACCTGGGGGCTGAGGTGCTGCTGCTCCACAATCATAAGTGCTTCATAAATGCTCGGCACAGAGGACCATGCTGAACACCTAGGATCCTCTACAGCACCTCTCACAGCCACATCATCCAGTGTGTGGCCCACAGGCTTGGTCTGAGAGTGCCTTTGGCTTCTTCCACTTCATTTACTTAGTTGCCGCAGTCTGGCTGGGCACAATTCAGGAGCCACTTGTCAAAAGAAACTAACTTTATTTTTAGAACCACACATGCCAAACAAAACAGCTCCTCAGGAAAACCCCTCAGAGCCCAACTGCCACCACTGGCTTCCCACAAGCCTCTCTCACAAACATACCAGCCTCTCCTACTCCCACAATCCTCCTGCTCTTGAGGCCGATTGGCTGGGTCGCATCAGCGGAGCCAAAGAAGTCCCCCAATGAGCAGCTCCGTGGTCTGAAAGGGCAGGGAAACAGCCCAATAAGTATCACCGCAGAGGAGCCAATCAGCTAGATGTTGCTGGGGCCGCTGTGAGCCAATCATCAGCTGGCAGCTGGAAGTTTGCTGGCAGCTGGAAGTTTGCTGGGGCCCCTTCGGCTGTGGCTCTCAACACTTAGTTATTCACTTCTAATGTATGTGACACTAGTGTGGATTTGCAACAGTTTGGACAGGCTTAAAAGTCACCCTTCAGCCAGGAGACAGGAGAAGCCCTGGACTAGATGTCCTGTCACTACACAGCAACTGGGTGTGCCCTGCAGCAAGTCATTAGAAACAGAAACTCCTTCTGGTTCATTAACAGCACTCAAAAGGGCTTCTTCTACACTCATACTGCCATGACGTACATAAACACTAGCTTTCTGAAGACAGAAATTGGCAGAGATAGAGGAAACTTACACACCTTACTCTTTGGCAAATTTCTTTTCCCATAAGTCTCAGAAATTGACTCTATTCATTAAGTTCATCTTGGCTAACCTTTGGAAATAGGAAAACTTCCTCCTAAATCTGATCAGGAGCTAGGGAAGTAGCTCAGTGGTGAGTCTACACATAACATGCACAAGGACCCTGGATCTGGTCCCAGCACCAATAAATAAATATTTTAAACATTTACTAAAAATTTAATTTTAAGCAACCTCCCATTATGGTAATATCAAAGGGGAAAGAAAAACATTTACTGGCTTTCCCATCTGGCCCTAGGACATGACCCACAGGAGTCAAAGCCAACCTCACAGGTGCTACAAACCCAGGAAGTGGGTCAGAGTCCACCTTCCACCTCCATATCCCTCCCACACAGGCAGGTCTAGTCCTGATTTCCATAAGCTTCCTCATCAATAAGAAGTCATGAGGCCAGGCCCATGAACAAAGAGCTTGTAGATGCCCTAGTCTAGTCCCTGTTTGCTGATGACTAATTTTGGCTCATTGCCAAATCCCAGCACACCTTAGGGCTTCTATTTTCTCTCCTATACCATGAAGATCACCTTTACCCAAGGTCCTTAGGAGGATAGCAGAGCTCAGTGAGTGCAAAATCCTGCCACTGGGGAGAGTGCACAGTGGCCACCAGGACTATCCCCTAGAGCTACTGACCTGGCTACTGACAGCAGCTCCCTGAACTGAGTGTGTCGGGAACTGAGTCAAGAGACAATACCTGAATTTAACCTGGGTTGAGCCACTCCTGAGATGTGTGACTTGGGCAACTCACAAGTCCCCTCTCAGTGATAATTTCTCTTCTATTACATATGATTCTGCTCATGCTAGAATCTAGTTGTGATACTCAGAACAGGTCAGAAGTCCCTGAACATGAAGGAGCCCTTTGTATCAGGCTATATCTCTGCCCTTATCCAACATCATGGTATGGAGAGCTTAGCTACCACCTCTTGATTCATATCTGTGAGTCACCAGCAAGCCTGACATCCCTGCTGGACCCTGAAATCATCCCATCAAGACCTGAACTGCTCTGGCCTTCTGTACTTCAGTCACCATTTAGCGGTCAACATGAAGATGTGGCTTTGAATCTATGGCTATTGAGCAGTGATGGCTCATAAGCTGGTAGGTCAGAAGCCCTGCCTCTCCTCTTGGCACCTCTCACAAGTGTCCCAGGAAGGTCTTCAGAAGTGTTTTCAGGCTTTCTCACAGCCTTTCTATCCTAACCAACAATTTCTCTACAATGTGCCCAAATATGCTTTCTCCTCTGTAGCACAGGCCTACAGCTTCTGGGTCCATCTCTAGCCACAAATGACAGCTGATTTAAAGGAAATCCTGACTGCATCCATCACAATTCAATTGTCAAGATGGTCTAGAAGAATGCAGGTGATTCCTATCACTGCAGCCTCTCAGAACAAAGGTGATCCTTTGCAGAATGCAGAGTGGCTCCACCCACTCCCATACAACTAGCCTTTATAGCTTCCTGGGTCACCTGGGTTAATGGGCTGTGAGAGAGAAAGCTGATTCGATACCAGTGGGCAGAGGAGGTGAGAAAAGTGAGTGGCTGGCACCTAGATAGCCTTCAGCCTCCATCAAAGAGTAACTACGACCTCAGGGAGGGAGATCCTGGGCACAAGGGAGAAATGCCTGTCTGGAAACAACTGCTAAGACTCAATCCCATAAGTAACAGCCCAAAGGTGTTCTACTGGGTAGCCCTAAGGGCACTGCCTTCTGACGGGTCAAGGTCAAGACAGACTGCTAGGAAGACTGAATTGCCTGCCTGAAGAACCTCCCCATTTCCAGGTACTGCAATCAAAGCCCTCACTGAACTGGAGGGCATAGAGGTGGGATGGCAGTGAAATCCTCCAAAATCAGGGCCTTGAGGTGCCCCAGGAAACAGCCACAACCCAGAGATGTGGAGTGAGGAGAGGGCCTGGGATAGGGGCTCAATGCCCTAGTTTTGGAGGCCATTCAAACTCTCTGCATCTCAGATACTAGAGGTGCTGCCAGAGGGTTGGTTAGAATAGCCTAAGAGGAAGGGGATCCCCCAAGGGATCCAGATGTCAAATTCTGCCCCTCTTCAGACTTTTCTCCTCACCAGGAAACAGTCTGCGAAGTGGTCAGCTGCCAGGAAGGAACTTAGGAACACTTGTGATTGCAGGTAGAGAGCTGCTCACTGCTAACTTCAATTGAAGTTGTTTTTTTGTTTCAGAAACTGCTCTTCAGAAAAGACCAGGAACAACCAGCTTAAACTAGTCAACTGTGTACCTACACAACTCCTCTTCTAAGTGACCTAGGGTAAACTTTGCTCACTCTAATTCATTATAATTCTAAATTCTCTGCCCTAAGTGAAGCCTCTGCAATTTGTTTGGTTTCTTACTGGGAATAGAAGCCAGGGGTGCTTTACCACTGAGCTACATTTTGTGGTAGAGATTCCTCAGAAGAAAGGAAAGAGAATATGATGCCATCTGTATCATTGTGAGCCCTCCGGAAATCAGTTTTTGAACTTTCTTGCTACTTTGTAGTGTAGAAATAGAATGCCCAAACAGGAATGTTTTACCTCATATGAAGACAAAGGCTAGTATGTAAAAGGAAACTAACCAGATATATAAGGGATTACTCCCTACACTAAATACTCAGCCTTTGGATAAGAATCCACTGAGGCTGGATGCACACAAATAAACACTGTTTCTCATTGAATACCCTGGGATCCCCTGTCTCTGTGTGAGAATCCCATGCAACATTTTATTTTCTTTTGTTTTAGGCAAGATCTCACTGACCTTATTCTTCTCTTTGCTATATATTTATAATGACCAGCTTGCTTAGAACTGTTTACATCCTATGAGAAGTGAAAAGAACATCTGAAAAAAGATTTTAAAGACTCTTAAATAAATCATCTACAAAAACTAAAATGAAAACCAACTCAAGTCTTAAGATCCTTCTTTTTAGAAACATTAGATATGCTGTACTATTAAAAAATAACTTATCAAAACTGATTTGTGCCCTTGTTCACAACTCTTCTAAAATGACTGTTAAAATAGTCTATCAGAAGAGTTTTTCTATGGAAATAATTCAGATGACTTCTATAGAAAGGGTCAACAGGCCTGGAGATGTAGCTCAGTGATAGGGAGCTTGCCCAGTATGTACAAGGTCTTGGAGTTTAACCCCCAACACTGCAAGAAAAGGAAAGGGAGAAAGAAGAAAGAAGAAAGGAAGGAAGGAAAAAAAGAGGGGACAGGATGGGATGGAAAGGAATGAGTCATTAAAACACAAGGACAAGTGGTACAAATATAAATATATGATGTACTAGCTCTTTTAAAATTTAACAGAGCTTTAGAATTTTAGTGACATCAAACTGAGTGATATTATGATTGTATAGAAGTTCTACCTTGGCCTGGCCTACATCAAACCAACGTGTAGGTGACCTGGAGAGGACTCCTCTCTGGCTTGATTGAGACAGGCTTGAACCTGTGCTGCTTCAGGATGCACAGCATAGTGAAGGGGCCACGATTTCCCTGGCAGGCAGTGTGAGTGTGCTAGGCCCCTGAAAGCCTATGAATGGGGCTCCCCATGCCCAAAGCCCCTCCCCCCACCCGCTAATTCACAATGGTCTGCTCTGTTGCCTGGTGCAGGTTTGTTCCTGACCAAAGGCCTGAGTGTCCACAGTCTGTTTTGGAATGGCTGGGCGTAGTGTGGTTGTGGAGGGAATAGCCAAAGTAACCTTAGTGTGATGGAGGTGCAACGGCTGCCCCTCATCCCTACATGGGGGTGGTCCTGGAAGAAGCAAGCAGGGTTGTGGTGTGCATTGTCTGAAGACATGGAAACACACCCTAGTCCTTATGGCTGGCTGTGGGAGTTGGTGATATGTACAGCTATTGGATTTTTTGTTGTTCTCTTGTTTTTGTGGAGAAGTTATCAGTCTGTGAGAAGCAGGTGTTACATGAGAAGAGAAGAAAAGCTTGCTCTAAAACTTTCTGAACTAATTGAAGAAAAATGTGAACTACTTGAAAAAGTTAGCCTTGTTCAAAAAGACTATGAAGGCTTAGAGTCATCTTTAAAGGATGCCATTTTGGCAAAGGAGTCAATAGAAGCAGAAAATTTGGAGGCAATATATGAAAACCTGGATAGGTCCATATCTATACTTCAGGATGAGATATTCCTTCTAGAAAAAGAGCTAAAAGAAGAGAAAACTAAATATTTTCAACAGGATGAATTGATGGTGGATATATCAAAAAGGATTAAGTCCCTAGAAGATGAACCAAAATACCTCAAATCACAAATACTGGAAGCTAAAACAGCCTTGAGACTATTTCAAATGAATGAAGAAGAAGTTATGGTAGCAATAAAAGAGGCTTTGAATGAAAATTCCCAACTTCAGGAAAGTCAGAAACAACTTTTACAAGAAGTTGAGGTATGGAAAGAAAAAGTGAATGGCCTTAATAAACAAAAAAATGATATTTGAACATTCTAAAGTACATGCAGACCAAGTTCTAGGAGATAAAGAAAATCACATTAAGTCTCTGACTGAACACTTGCTGCAGATAAAAAATTGGGCTCCTGTGCTTGCAGAAGTCCTAACAGATGAAGGTAACTTGGAGTTGGAAATAGAGAGTGAATCAGAAATTGGTGCTCACTTAGAAGATCAGCCAAAAGGGGCTTTGAAGAAACTGGTATATGTTGCTAAGTTACAGGCCTCTTTTAAAACCTTAGAAAGAGAAAGAAATCAAATTTTTTACTTTATTATCTGAAGTAATTGAAACAAAGGAAGATGTTAGAGAGCATATTAAAAATCTTAAGACAGAACAAGCATTTTGCAAGCAGAAAATACACAGTTTGAAAGTGAGAATCAGAATCTTCAACAGAAATTTAAAGTCATGATGGAACTATATCAAGAAAATGTAATGGAACTCCAAAGGAAATTAATAGGAGAGAAAAATTATTGAGTAGAGCAAGAGGAGAAACTTTCCAAAGTGGAAGAAAAGATCAGCCCTACACCTAAACCGCTGGAGACCTATAGAAAGTGAGCCAAAGATCTTAAAGAAGAATTGGAGAGAACCATTCATTTTTATCAGGGGCATGTTATTTACTATGAGAAAAAAGCACATGGCAATGAGTTGGCAGCTCAGTGCTGAAAGATACCTCAATGATTTAAGGAAACAAAATGCTCACAACAGA
Organism: Urocitellus parryii; assembly: GCF_045843805.1. NCBI lineage: Eukaryota > Metazoa > Chordata > Mammalia > Rodentia > Sciuridae > Urocitellus > Urocitellus parryii. The sequence continues at coordinate 57,737,662 of NC_135539.1, read as the reverse complement.
CAAAAATGATCCGAAATGGAGTTCAAATTTAAACTTGTAGAAAAAGATCCTTCTGTTTCTGATGTTTCAAATACAGCCTTTGGGAGAGAGAATTCCCCAAATGGTCCCTTGACCTTTGGGTCAAGCTTCATGTGAAATAAGACCTTCTCATTCAGAAAAGAAGGGTCCTCTCATACTCTCACCTTTGGTGCCAGTGGGAGGAGAAAGAGGCTCAAGGGGCCCAGATCGTCCAATTAGCCATGAAAGAAGAGAATCAAACCGTGATAAGTTAACTGATCCTCAGAGAGCACCTTCCGACACTGGGCCCCTGGCACCTCCATGGGAGCAGGCCCATAGTATAATGATCCCTTTACCAGGCCCACAATATTTTGATCCACAGCTTCTTCTACAAAAGCCATATGGATGCTATTCTAATTATACCTGGATCAGCAGAACTCAGAAGTTCCACTGTGCCACCTTTGGATAAAATGGATGGGCCTACATCTTCAGAAATGGAACCCAGTAGAAATGATACCAAAGTCGATCTTGGTGATTCCAATGTGCCTGATTCATCTTTCTCTGCTGAAAACCAAGGAACTGGCTCTGGCTTTGCTTTCTCACCTTTCCCTCCAATCAGAGGTCCATTGTTTCCAGTGGATCCAAGGAGTCAGTTCCTGAGAGGGCCTTTTTCCCCTCCACCTCCTCCAGGAAACATGTATGGAGCATCTCAAGAATATCTTCCACAGGGCCCAACATCCCCTCCATTTCCAATGGGACCACAGTGTTTTCCTCAGTATTTCCCCTCAAGAGAAGGATTTTCCCCCACTCCCACCCCTGCATTCTGAAAGTAGAAGTAAGTTCCCTTCAGGGTTGATTCCACCTTCAAATCAGCCTGCTACTGAACATTCAGAAGCACAAAAAGAAACCTGACAATCGTTTTTATCTGCCTTTCAAAGTAATATATCTCTCATTTTTAGTTTAGGTAACTGCTTTTAAGTTTGCTCCAATTGAAGCTCAATGGAATGATGATTCTTAGGATAATATTTTGTAAATAAAGATGGTTTAAATATGAACCTTATGAGTAAATTATTTCTATTTTATCTTATTCTAGAGAGCATAACATTTAATTTGATTAATGCATTATTATGTGAGCAACAAACGGAGTTTTATATATATGTAATCTTGCAGTTGGGGATATTTTAAACTCCAAACAAAGGCTGTCCCTTTATACAAAGAAACATATTTACTGTGATTGTAGCAAATATGAAAGTAACTTTATGCTTAATGAAAGATTTTAGTTGATTTAAAGTCTTGTTTGGCATTGATAATGATAATAAAAATCAGCTAGTTTTTCTGTTTAAAAAAAGAATAACTACAGCATATTAAGAGTAAACCAGAAAACACAACTAAACATGTCATGGAAATAGGAGATTTTTTAAAAAAGTTCCAGTTCTCAGAAAACTTGTAGGAATTTGGAAACTATAAGTTCTCTCTGTCCCTGTTTTCCCTTACATCTTCTTTATTTTATACCCATTCTGCTGTGGTTCACTGCTATAGGTAGTGTTCTAGTCTTTGTTTTGTCTTCAGGGAGACTTTTGTAAAATATTAAGACACTGAAATGAAGAAACAAAGACATAACTCCAAATTTTATTATGGTTAGATTCCATAGTCATAAGATGACTCACTAAACTACTATAAAATGTTTAAAGTTCTTACTTTCAATTTCTATACCATTGCAAATAAGTAACAATTTGCAAAACTTCATCAGTCCAGAGACAACACTTTGAACAATGTTTCCCTGATCAAGACCAAGAAAGAACATTTATTAAAAATACCCTAATTAAGAATTAGTGGTTAAAGCTTTTCTCAAGTGCTAAATATGCTCTTCAGTTTTTTTTGTGAAGAGCAAACACTTAAATCTAAAATAAATGCAGTAATATAACTTTCTTCTTAAATATAAGCAGCAACTCTATCACAATTGATGGCCAGTGATGAGAAAAATGAGAAAAATTTGGGCCTGGAAAAAGAAACACCATAAGTTAAATCAATCTAATTTGTTTTCCCTCAAGAGTAACACTGGTTGTTAAATCAATCCTAAAAATAATTTTTCCAGCATAAAACATTCCTTGCTCTAAATGAATGGATGGCTGTCTACCTCCATGGTCTGAATAAAAATGGACTGATGATCCCCCACTGATGTTGATCCAGAACTGCTTCTGCCCTAACTATTACAGGAGAATAGTTGCTAATATAGTTGATATTTTACAGCAAGAAACTGGAGATAAGGTAATTTCAGGTTGAAAAAAGAACTGAAATGCCTAAATACCATGATACAGTCCTATAAAAAGTCATAGCTTCAGAAGAAAAGCCTGAAAGGCCCTTTTAAATATGATACCATTTATTGAATCAGGTTCCACCTTTGTTTACAGCTCTGAAAAGAACAGTTAAATAAAATAAAACAATATTAAAAATTGGCAATTTATAAAAAAAATCAGGAAGTATTAAACCAAAAATGAAGTCATATATACAGTACATATTTATATGGACTTTACCTAAATAATTGGGCTGTTATTGTAATACAATAACATACAACTTTTTTTCCTACATATAATATATACAACTTTTTTTTTAACATACAACTTTATGAAGGTCAAAAATATGACAAATGTGGCCTCCTATTGTTAGAGAGTTTTAAAGTGAGAGATTCCTGGAAATAAGAAATGACAACTCCTTTTGGACATGTAAACCTCTATTCAAAACATGAATATACTTCACATACCCATAGAAAAATTCTGTGATATAAATGACATGATGCACTTTTTCCTGAGTCCCCTCTCTTCCATTAGCCCACGCCTCTAAGGAGAGCACCTCCTGGAGGCTGCAGGGCCTGCTGCCTGAGAGCAGTGAGCTCTGCCCTCAGCAACCTTGAAAGTGGCTCTCTGGTGAGGTCCAGAGGAAGGCAGGAATGGAGAAGTCTGGGCAAGACAATGGCATGGCATGACAAGGAATATTCTGGAAGATACTGCCTTCTGTCTGGAGGACCTGCTGGAGGAACAGGTGTTGAAAGGAATTGTGGCATCAGGGAACTTGGGGGAGGAACCGTGCAAAGCATGCTGTGAAACCTGGCTTCTCCTAGGAACTTTTCAGTAAGCCTGTCTCTAACTGTGCCTGGAGAGGTGTGTGGCTGACTGCACATGGGACAAAGTGCCAAGTGGCCCTTCCTTCATGAAGGATAAAATCAGGGCCTTCAGCAACTTAATGAGACCCTGTCTTTTTGTGACTGGCTTCTTTGAGTTGGCTTAATATTTTCAAGGTTCACTTGTGTCGTAGCATGTTATTAGTACTCCATTCCTTTCTATGGCAGAACAACACTCCATTAGATAGATATGCTGTACTTATTAATCTATTTTGTTAGTTTGAGTCACTTATTCTTTTTGACTATTTGAATAATGCTGTGAACACTCATATACAAACTTTTGTGTGCACGTCTACCTTTGTTTCTCTTGAGTGTACACCTAGGAATGGAATTGCTGGGTCATTTAGTAAGTCTGTGTCTAACATGGAAGGAGTTGCCAGACGGTCCTAGAAAGCAGGCACATCCTTTACATTTCCTTCCTGAGGTCACTGTGTGTCCTTCTCTCTGAGAACATATGCTATTGTCCATGTCTTTGATTGTAGCCATCCTTCTAGCCATAAAGGGGTCTCTTGTTATGACTTTGATTTGCAATTCTTTAATGATAAATGATGTCGACTGTTTTGCAAACATAATGATCTTTAGAGAAGTGCATATTCAAGTCTTTTTATTGGATTTTCTTTGTTTAGTTGTAACAGTTCTTTCTATGTTTGGGGTAACAGTCATTTCTGAGTTATAATCTATGATTTGCAAATATTTTCTTCAGCACTCTGAGTTGTCAATTCAATTTCTTAGTCATTCTTTGATCTCAAAAGCTTTTATTTTAATAAAGTTTAATTTACTTATTACTTCTTTTGTTGCTTAGCTGGTGCCTTATATTAGTAACCACAACTAAAATATAAGGTCAAAATGATATATTCCTATGTTTTTTCTAAGAGTCTGTAGTTTAAGTTTTGCATTGAGTTCTGTGATATATTTTGAGTGAGTGAGTGTGTATGTGTGTGTGTGTGTGTGTGTGTGTGTGTGTGTGTGTGTGTATGAAGTGAGGGAGGAAGTCTGACTCCATTCTTTTCTATATGTTTATCTGTTCTCCCAGCACCCTTTGTTGAAAAGGTTCTTCATCATTGACATGCCCATGCATTCTTGGGGAGGCCTTAGCACATCATAATATTGACCATACACATAAGGGTTTTCTGCCAAAGCTCATTCATGATTTGGACTTCAGGATAAGGAGCCATGAAAGCCCCTTGGTGACAGGCTTGCTCTCTCCAGCCTTCCCAGCTCATTGACAGTGCCCACCTGCAGCTATAGGTTCAGCCTATGCTTCCAGAGGCTGGGCTGTCTCTGGGCCTCAGGCCCCGAGACTCTACTTCCAATGAGCATCACCATCCTTCTGTGTCTGCACAACAGATTAGCACCTCTGTCATATGACACCCTAGTTGCTACTTGACCAAACACACGTCCATCTAGACTGGCCAGAGACCCAGGCACAATTGAAACCAAAATGGACTGTTAGTCCCCTTAAGTGCATAAGTCCAGGTAACTACCACACAGGTCTCTTCCTAGGATGTCATCCAAAGGGTCACAGGGGCACATTCTGTCCTAATCCATCCAGTAGCAATCAGTTATTGATTGTATGTGTAGGGCCCTTGACACTTTGGACCCCAATTCCTCTGGTGAGGGGAGTGGATTGAGTCTTCTGAATTGATTCCTTTGAGGCAGGGGACAGGTTTGTGTTGGCACAGAGAGGAGTGGGCAGCCAATGAACTGAGCCCCTGTAGATTGGCTTCCTATGTGAACCTCCCCAAGACCTTGAAGGGGTCCTTCCTCCTAGGATGGCACTTGGAACTCTCCTACCCACACACTCAGAACTCTGTGAGAACTAACTCTGTATCCTGCACCTGCTCGTCTCGGGGACTGATTACCCATTAATATTTGTGCATAGAACTTTCTGCTCCATTTCTATCAGGATCCACTCCTTGGCAGAAGTGCTCCTCTTTCTGCTCAGTTTTCCTCTCAAAATGTGCAAAAACAAAGAGTGTGATTTCTAATTTTGGTATAATTTGAGTTAGACCATCATGCAAACTTTATTTCTCTGAAACATATTTTATGTATATAAGTATGCCCACAATTGTATTTGTAATTTAAGTTTTGTTCAAAATTTCACTAAACAGTTTTACATGCCATAGCTCAGAGAGATACTAGGCTTCACAAACATTAATAAGAAACACCATTGTACCTTAAACAATAGATTTCTTCAAGATGTGAATAGGTCTTAAATGTAAATATCACAGACTCATAATTACATGACAAGAATAAGCTTTTAGTTTCCATCCCATACTTTTTTTTTCAGAGTGGAAAATAGAAGTTTATTAGAGGACAGCAGAAAAGACTTCTCCCGGAGGAAGAAGGGGACCCAAGAGATGGAATCCATCCATCCCATACTTTAAGGTTAAAAGAAAACCCTTTAGCCATGTTACATTTAGTGGAGTTTCTTAAAAGAGAATGGAAACAAAATGATCCACTTGTCAGCCTCAGGACTGGAACAGCTTCACAGCATTTATGCCTCCCTCGTGGCAGGGCAGCGCTGATGAAGAGGAAAAGTGGGGCTGAAAACAGCTTCCCAGGTCACACAGAACCCCATTCCTAGGATTCCACAACTTGTGGGCTCAGCACTGCCATTTCTGAGACTCCACAGTGTAAGGAATGTCCTCTGTACTAGGCTTTCACTAGGCAGGGTGAGCACTATCTTCTTTGGCAGATCCCAGACTCAAGGGTGGAGTCGTCCTCAGGCCAAACCTAATTTAATGTAACATGACAGAGTTTTAAGAAATGAGTAGCACATCTGATTTCCACAAGTTATTTTAGAAAATGTCTTTTGAGACTGTAAATAACATCACTTTAACATATTTCTGATTCAAATATAAAGTAACTTAACGATAACCAATAGCTGCATATACAGAGGTTTGTATGTAACAAACAAAATGAATACACCATGTAATCGAAGAATTGTGAGAAGTGAGACTAAGGAAATTCCCAATGATAAATATTTCTTGGACCTGTATTTCAGGAAAACCTACAGTGTAAATAGTAATACACAGAACATTCAATTTGAGTGCTGAATATGTATGGATGAGAAGCATTTTTTTTTTTTTTTGTACGGGGGATTGAACTCAGGGGCATTCAACTACCGAGTCACATCCCCAGCCCTGTTTTTTATTTTATTTAGAGAAAGAGTCTCACTGAGTTGCCTTGCTTTTGCTAAGGTTGGGCTTTGATCTTGGGATCCTCCTGCCTCAGCCTCCCTGAACTGCTGGGATTACAGGCATGCACCACCGTGCCTGGCAATGTGAAGCACTTTTTAGTGTGCTCAAGAGTCTGGGCTCAATCTCCAGCCCTGTAAAGAGAGAAGGAAATGGATTTAAGTTAAATATTTTGAAACTTGGACTGGGATTGTGGCTCAGTTGTAGTGCTCTTGCCTAGCACGTGTGAGGCCCTGGCTTGGATCCTCAGCACCACATAAAAATAAATAAAATATATTGTGTCCAACTACAACTAAAAAAATAAATAAAATATTTTGAAAACTCAGTATCTATATGAAACATATTTCAGACTGCAAAATATTTTAGTGCAATGATCATTAAAAGTTCTCATTTTGTTAGGGACAGTGGCACATGCCTGTAATCCCAGTGACTTGGGAGGCTAAAAAAGGAGAATTACAAGTACAAGGTCACCTGCAGCAATTTAGTGAGACCAAGCAATTTAGTGAGATCATGTCTCAAAATTAAAAAAAAAATTCAACTGGGTGAAGTGTAACGTGTATTTAATCCTGCAATTCCAGTTACTTTGAAGGCTGAGGAAAGAGAATGGAAAGTTCAGGGCAGCCTAGGCATCGTAGAGAGATCCTGTCTCAAAATAAAAAAATAAGTAAGTGTGGGGATGTAGCTTAATGGTAGAGTGCCCCTGGGTTTGATCCCTAATATAAATAAAATTCACTTGAAACATTGTTATATGCCACATGAAATTAAAATAGCTCAAAATTTAAATCAAGCACAGAAACAATATGAACACCATATCACAGGAAAAAAATTCTTGAATACTTGATCTCTTAGATGATCTTGTATCTCTTTGAACTTCAAAGATAGTCAGTGTATTTACATTTATTACAAAAGAGATCAGTGCTATGATAATACTAATATTCAATGAGCACTTAGTTTGATATTTATCTTTAATTAATTTTATCAAGATCAAAAATGCTTTCTAAATTCAGGCCAGTACATTCAAGAAAAAGGTTTGGGATTGATGGTAAACTGGCATGTTTATTTTACAACAATACAACAGCTTATCCTTTAAATCTTCGTTCAACAAGATACCATTGTCAGGGCTGGGGTTATAGCTCAGCAGTAGAGGGCTTGCCCCTCGCATATGAGGCACTGGGTTTGATCCTCAACACCACATAAAAATAAAATAAAGATATTGTTTCCATCTTTAAAAAAATCATAAAACAAAGATACCATTGTCTTCTGAAGCTGTACACTTCTACTCACACTGCATGTAGAATAGCACTGAAAATCAGACATTTACTTTTCTATTAATGAATTAGCTGTAATGTTGTTGTTGTTGTTTATGTTGTTGACCACTTTGTATATAATCACAACTAAATCATAGGAATGTTTATTTTCCAGAAAGTAGTATTCCTAAACACTGAAATAAAGAATTGTTCTTACATTTGATAGAAAACTATTCAAAATCAATTTTTGCTGATTCATCAGAGAACTGTAGATATATTTTAAAGGTAATGTGAATAAACATTTCTGCTTTAATGGACACCTAATATCTGATTCAGCTATGAGATCGAATATTAAGTATTGATAAAATCCATTAATGAATTTATATTTGTAAAGAGCTTTAGCTCTCATTAAATATACTAGGTGTTCAAAACCATTAACATCACGTGGACTTTGTAAGATGGTGGTATAAACTGGGGGAAAAAGTCCTATTGTGGGGTGTTGCTCAACCCCTCCATCAAGTCCTGTCAGTAAGGATGGCAAATAGATTCTCACTCACTCACCCTGCTCACAGGATGGTGGGTAGTCACTAGCTCAGTGACCACTGACTCACAGCAGTACATTTTTGGACTGTCTATTTTTCTTAATACTAATCTAGATCTAATGTTAGGATGAAATATCATTGTCATACAATAATGCTGTTTTTTTCCCCTGCAGTATTGAGTATTCCAGGGCCTCTCACAGGCTAGGAAGTGCTCTGCCACCAATCTATATCCCCAGCCTCCTTTAAATCTTATTGTGAGGCAGGATTTTCTTACTTTGCACAGTTTGGACTCAAATTTGTAATACTCCTGCCTCAATTTCCTAAGTCACTGAAATTACAGGTATGTTCTACCATGGCTGGCATGATGAGCCAAATTTATTATGAAAGTTCAGTAAAACTGGCAGGTTTTTGACCTTTCTATATTTACTAAGCACAGAGAGGTGAATGTGATCTATAGTCATAACACTATTAGCAACATAGCCACAATGCAGATGTAGAGGCACCTGTGAAGTCATGTCAGTTTAAGCTTTGTTTTTAACACTGTTATGCTGTCATTCAATTTGCCTTCAGTATCAAAGCTGCTTTTAGGTTAGACACAAAGATCTGAGAGTCAGTCAAACATTTCAAAACGTTGAAGACATTCCAAGTGTAAAACAGAAAATAATTATTTTGGGTAGGCCAGTTAAAATCACAAGCCACACTACTATCCAAAAGTAAACTCTAGTTAGGTGAGTGTTTCCTTCTAATAATGTCAGGTAATGAATTACTTCACAATGCATCTTTACTCTTCAATCCTGCCTCTCCTTTTTGTCAAATTTCCTGCTTCTTGACCATAATGATGAGAAAGGTATGATTACTTTCAAAATTTGTAAATTTGAGCCCATTTTCAGAGTTACTAAACGTTGTATTCCCTTTTTTCCTTCAGGGTTATCTGCACTAGAGTAGATGGTTTAAGAAGTCAGTATATATCTCCCTATGGTAATGTGACAGAACACAAACTCAGTTGCACTTAATCTGTGAGACAGCATTCAAACTGAGAGCATTTGGTTTTAAAAGCAAGCTCATATCATGTTGTTGCTTTTTATCTGACCAGGTACTACCACGATCATAGCATTTTGAATGATAACTCAATAATTAGGTTTTCATGGTGATATAATGAAGTGCGATGTGGGGTGTCATTTCAGGAATTCATTCACTGAGCAGAGAGGGAGAGTCGAGGCTCCACCAATCAGCCTGAACTGAAGTTTGCTGAACATTAAAACCCAATAAAAATTGCTATGATGTGACTTCCAGAGTGGAGTCTGATAATCTCTTCACACTGAAGTCTTCATTTTGACCCTGCCTGCCTCTCAGATGGTTTGGGAGGTGCCATCAAAGGAAGAAAGTGCATGAATAGCTCTTCTCCCTGATGATCACATATTGGAGGAAGGAGGTAAAATGAATTCAGAAGGTGAAGTACCTGAATGAACTGACAAGTCAGTGATGGTGACCATGGGAATGAACTCATGTAGCCAAATGTGCCCATATAAAGAGGAACAGGGCCCACACCGAAGAGAATGAAAGGCCTCCAACTGGACCTGCTTCAATAGGATCCCATGGTGCCTTAACAACATATCATGTTGTCCCTGCTGCCTGGGAGCCACTGCCCATTTCACCTGGGGCAGACGAAGAGTGGTTGAGGGAGGTTGAGAAGAGGTGTAAGAGGAAGGCAGGAGGTAATGGGCTCAATGAGCATTCGCATCCCCCCCTCCTCCCTCCAGGGTGCCTCTTGCACTTCCCTCTCAGAGGCCCAATCATAACTGACAGAAGTGGGAGAGCTGGGGTCACAAGCAGCTCAAAGAAGATTTCTGGTGGGAGCAGCAGTAGCAGTTGGGTATCCCACAGGAACACAATCCTGGATATTACTCCAGACACAGCTCAGAACTTCTGCCTGTGTGTCCTTAGCAGCCAGCAAGATGGAAGGATCCAGACCCAATATTGTCTGATTGTGGACTCAGCTCAGGTCAGTAGCATCCTGGGAGCATCAGATGGCTGTCAGCACCATGGGGTGCTGAAGGTCAGACTGAGCTGGAGAGAAATGTGCAAAGACCAAATGACAGCCTGCCAGAGCCAACAGGCTTACTGGAGATCACTTTCCCCCAGTGACTAGTGCTGATGAGAAGGCAGAAGCTCAGAGAAGGAAAGGGATTCCCTCCAGACACATGGTGAAATTTAGATTAGGCTTGGAATCACCCTTTTGCTCTTGCTCAGACAGTTTATTTCCTGGAAGACTCCCTGGGTGACAATTGCTGGCCAGAATCACTATTGGTTCTAAAAATCCAGGCAGGCATTTCCAGGGGATTTTTGAATACTAACAGCTCTAGAATGGATTCCAAGTCCACATGGGTGTGCCCTGTTTCTCTTGCTGAGCACATCTCCAGCTACTTTCCTCCCTACTGCCCTGCTACTTCACCATCCACCTTACCACACTTCTGCAATCAGGAGTATGCATATCACAGATGTTGGACCAAATGGGCTTTCCACTGGTATTTTCAGGCCTTCCAGCTAAGATTTTCTACTTAAAATCACCTAAAAGAAACTCTAAATGATGACAAGAGATATGATATAAATTTTCTAATTCAATGTCCTTTAAAAAATCCCTGTACACTCAGAAAAATGAGAAATTATACCCCACTTGATTCAAATGTATTATATGTCAAGATCATTGTACTGTCATGTGTAACTAATTAAAAAATTAAAAAATCATTGTTGGAGCACATTCATATCTGGTCATTTAGGGATTGTCAATGCCTCTTTTTCAATGACAGTGACAGAGTTGAGCAGTTGCCACAAAGGGCATATGGCCCTCAAAAGCTGCAATATTTACCATCTGGCCTTTGAAAAGAAAGAGTTGACTACCTGTTCTCTGGGAGGCCTCTGTTTGTTCCCATACCAGGAGCATTGGAATAGCTGACCTCTGCCTGGGACACTCTTCCTCTGATGGACACATGACCTGTCCCTTACTTCCCATTGTGACCTCCTCATAGGCTCTGTCTCAGTCCACCTCCTCTGCACTTCAATGTATGCTTTTAGATGATTTACCCCCTTTTCTCACATGGACTCACCCATCTGCCTTTGACTTCCAAAATTTGTAGTAGTCCCACTAATGTCTCAGTTACTTGAGAGTAGGGACATCATCATTCCTCAGGATTCCTGGATCCAGGAACTAATGATGACCTTTCAAAGAACAAGTGCTCAGTGAATATTTGTTGACTTAATAACTGATGTCACATGTCCCGAGGAGCAGGCCTAGGAGTCAGGAACAAAAGCCCAATTCGACCTTCCCACAGGAAATCTTATTACCCTCTGGTGGTGAAACACATGTATGAAGGGAAGAAGTGCTGCCATGAATTCCTCTGTGAACAGGAGACAGTGGGATGTGGGATGTCAGCACGAATGGGCACAGCACATAGAATACAGCATCTCCACCCTGAACCCTGCTCACAGGCATCTCCACCAGGAAACAGAGCGAGATGTTCCAAAGGCATCTGGGAGGTACAAGGTCACATGACTACAATCTGCCCAATCAGAAGAGACCATCCTCCCGGAACACACAGATTGACTACGGTCTGTGACCAGTTAGGCTATATAGGTCAGGACTCAAGATGAAACCATCAGGGAGGATTGCAAAGGAAGTTGGTCATTCTGTCACTATGAAGGCATATCCCTCAAAAAAATGACACCCCATCAGAAGTCAGCAGGCAGGTCAGGAGAGATCACTCCTGCTGACCTCACCAGCAACCAGATGCAGCTTTGCCCCAGGCCATCTGCCACTGGACTTCTTACTTTCTTAGACCATTTTCGCTTCATTGTTTGCCTGCTCTGCCATAACAATTTGAAGTCATTTCTCTGTCACTGTTCATCCTGAGAGTTTCTACCAGCTGTGTAAATGGAGAAGTCTGGAACATTAATTACCACCAATAAACTGTAATAGTGGATTCAGCAATTGTCAACAACAAAAACAATCACCATGAATTAGACCTGGCTTTAGTAATGCAAGCCACAGGTGTTAACTATATCATCCACACTAGTAATGACTGTATTAGAATTAATGTAATTAGGTAAAAAGAAAACATTTTAGGAAGTTAGGAAAGAGCCTTTAATTTCAAAACATGAACAGAGAATGCAGAAGAGATGCAGCAAATTCTCTTTCTATGGAAGGAGGGGAAAAATAGAAGAAGCAAGGTATTGGGAAAGAGGGAAAGAGCAATGGAATTTGGCCCTTAGTAAAAGAAGAGACAAAGAGAAACAAGAGGAAAAATAAACAAAGGACACTAATACAAAATGAAACCAAAATAATATAATCCCCAAACCCAAACACCTACAAGAGAATGCTAGGAAACAGTAAGTACATTTAAAAATGCTAAAAATGAGAGATGAAATAAGTGTATGCATGTATATATGTCCCTGAACCAATCAGTATAGCCAGAATTCACATGAGAATGCAGAAACGTTCCCACCAATATTTTTTTTAGTGAGAAAAAAATTAATGAAAAATAAAAAATAAATGAAAATTTAGAAAACCCAACATCTTAGTGTAGAATGAAGAAACTGTCTCCACTGAGGTGGTCAAAATAGTTGGATTCAGTGGTCACTTTCTATGCCCTAGTGTCTTTCTATTTTTTCTTGAGTTAAGAACTGCCAGAGCAAGGGTTGGGAGGGGTTAACACCATTCTGTCTTTGTGTTGCTCTCTAAGTTGCCAGTTGGAACGGCTTGAGATTGAGGTGTTTGATACATGACCCAGCTTCCCTTCTTACCAGTATGAGGTGGGAGGAGTTATGAAGTAATGTCAGTGGTATTTTCTCCATTCACCCCAGTTTGGTACACTGGTACACAGTGGGGTACTCAGTTTGGGTATGCTCAGGGAACCACTTCTGCAGCACTCAGTGAGAGGAGTTCCAGCAGGTGGAGCTTAGGTCTAATCAGACCTAATGGGCTTTGTTAGGTGGTGCCATCTTGGGAGGGATTAGATCGACTAGGACCTAGGGTAGACAGTAGTCCATCTCTGATGTGGGTCTGGTCCTTAGGAGACTCCTTAGAAAACCAATTGTGGGGAAGAGAGGCCAATCCTCTACTGACTGCTGCCCATGAGCACAGCATTCATGGGTTTAGCCCTGATGTGTTCACCCTGCCAGCTCAGACTCCCAGCCCACTTCAGCTGGTCAGTCACATGAGCCACCAGACACAAAGGACAAATGAATTGAACTCCCCTTTGCCCTTCTTACTTGAGTCACACAGGGTGAAGTCCACTCTGTGCCTATTTCACTCAATCGGCCACTCCTTGGTCACTCTATAAGTGTTGGCCAAGATATTGCAGCTGTGGTTTTATACACCCTAGGTATCCCAAGACCCCCAGTTACCAGGGTAATGATCTCACCCAGAGATGACTCCTGCTTCAGTTCCCAGAGGCCAGCTGAGATATAGAGCATACTTTTTAAGCTCCAGCACACACTGAAGTCTCTGCATCAGCTAAGATCAGGCAGCATTTTTACCATCTCAGACTTTTCTGAACACAAACTCTGTTCCCCCTCCCCCTGTTTGTGGTGAATTAGCACCAGAGGCACTCATAGGGCAGCCAGGCTATCACTGTTGTAGTCTCTCATTTTTTTATTGTACCAAAATTTCTGAGTCCTCAAGCCACTCTGAGTGTCTCATATGAAATGTTAATGACATCCCTCCTTCACAGACCGTGATGAGAAGCTGTGTACCACTATGTTGGTCCTGAGGCACATTACAACCTGGAATGCAGCTTTCCTCCATTCCACCATCTTCGATCTCTTAGTCTAGACTCCATCTATGTCATTTATCTAAGGCATTGCCATGGGTCCCGAACCACCAAGCTGTGCACTCAGACCCATGGTCCCTGCAGAGAAGTTGCAGCCTAGCAGTGGAATTTTTGGAGAAACAGTGGTAGAATGGCAGCCCAAGGTCGGTGAGTGCAGGCATGAGGCACAGTGAGCTATCCCTGCAGGAGAGCCAAGGCACACTGACCTGTCATCCCAGCAACAACCAACTCCAACTGTCCCAGTGCAGAACCCTGAATAAGGCAGGGCTGCATCTACAGAGCCTTAGCAACCCCTGCCCCACCCACTAAGCCTATGGGATTCACTACCTCAACCTCTTGCCAAGAGAAGAGGCCAAGAGAAAATGGAAGTAAGGTAAATGTGAATGGGATTTAGTACTTTTTCTAACTCTAATTACTGTAAGTTTGGATCAGCAGAATTTGTATTTTGTTCTAACTCTAATTACTGTAAGTTTGGATCAGCAGAATTTGTATTTTGTTCATAAGTACGGAACAGTAGCATTGACCCAAGTGCTCTACACTCCTCTACACTAGCACAGGGGGACGGAAAACCTCTCACTGGTTCCCCTCTCACAAGTGGAGAGCACCATTCCTGTTTTATTCTTCAATAAATCCTATTCTTACCCTTACTCATCCTTGTCTGAGGATTTCATTGTTCAATTCAGAAGAGAAGAATGCAGAAAGCAGTAGAAATGGACAGTGTGATGCTGGGGTCTGCTGCAACATGGGAGGGCATGGCCTGCCACTAAGAAGTGCAACACTTCTCAACTTAGAGGCCTGCAACTTGTGCAGACCCCACCTGTCAGCAGAAGTGTAAACATTCCAGTTTCACAGCCACAGAAAGCTGATTAAGGCAGAAAATAAGAATGCAACTGAAAGACAGAAGAACATCCATATCTCACTCCATCAATTCTCCCTTCCATCCCAAGTCCCTCCCTACTACAGTTCAAGTTCTATGAGAGTGAGTCCATCAGATAAATTCCATTGAGTAGTTCATTATTTGAGGACCAGCTGAAGATCACAGGCCAGCCATGTATGGGATGTACTGGCAAATGGCTGGTGGCAATGCATCTTCGGTACTGAGGCTCTCAAGCAGAAGGAAGCAACAAACCAAGGACCTGGAGGAACAAGAATAAGGATCGAAATCTGCAGGAGGAGTTAGGGGGGAGGAATGTACAGTCTACAGTTTCTTTATATGTATTGTGAAGTGACATTTCAGAGAAGTGGTATCATAAATAGTCGCAAAAGAGCAGAGTGCAAGTGTCCACACACGTACAGGTTCAGTGGTCTCCATAGCTAGTTTCATGCCCAAGATAATACTGTGGCAGGAAAAGATCCACTGTTTAGTGCAATCACATCAAAACCCAGAGAAGGAATTCTCCACAGCAGTTTCACAGTAGTCATGGACCTGTGAGCGTGGCATCTGATTTGGACCTTGTATCTGACTGGGCACGAAATTGTACTTCTTGCCTATTCACTTAGCAAAAATTCAGACCAAGTATTCAAGTCCAGGTGGTGGGAATGCAATGAGACCTGCCCTCTTCTTTGCTATTCTTTGATCAATATTTATATATAGCACCACTACTCTGGCTTATTAGGGAACCATAAAACAGACACAGAATGTATGCAGTAATTCCACCTCTGGTGGATCACGAAAAAAATTTTCAGAGGTACTGACAAAGGCTGATGCACTGTGTTCACTGCAGCTTTATTACAATGGCCCCCAATTGAAAGCTACTTAAATCCCTTCCAGTAAGGTCTTTCCGGATTCAGTCAGTCCTTCAGACAGTCCCACAGGGGCTGCTTTCCAGCCACTGCCTCTGGGTGATGCCACCCTATTTGTGTAGCCTTCCCTACTCCCCTGCCCTGTTCACAAGCCTTTCCTTCTCCTGCCTGTGCCATCCTTCTTCCCCCACATTTCTTTCTATGCCTTCATCCTCTCAACATCCCCTCCCTCTTCTCTTTCCCCTCACACATTGGACCCCTCTGTACTCTCCATCCCTCCCCTCCTACACTGCTCCACCTGTCTCTTCCCTGATCCTGGTGACCCCTCTCCCATCCCTCCCTCTTTCATTATCCCTTCTTTCTCTACAGTGTGTCTATTCTCCAGCCCAGAGATAGCTATATCTCTCTAGCAATGCCTGGAACAGGTTGAACACCTCCTTGTCCACTGATTCCTCCAGATACTCTGTTCTTGAGGACAAAACCTAAAGCCCTTTCTGTATATCTGAGTTTGGACTAGTGGTAGACAGAAAAGACAGTCAGCTGCTGACCCAGCTGGCCAAGGTCTGAAAATCCTTCAGCTTCATAGACCTGCCTTAGGCTCCTGGGAACCATGCAGGAAGCTGCCCAATAGGTTTCTCAAACCACACATTCACTGCCTAAGTTGGTGGTAATTACTACTGTCCTAAAAGATTTCATAAATGTTCTGTTTTCAAATTTTTCTTATATCTGGCAGCTGGAAACCTGCAACTTGCCTTGGAAAACATCTCCTTCCAGCCAGCCCTCTATTCAGAGATGTTCCTGTCTCCTGCCATATATCCTTCCTCTGCCCCCCCAGGTTATCTGACCAACTACTCAGCACACCTTAGAAACTCATGATGGCTGAACTGCCCATTCCTGAATCAGTCCTTTTAGAGGGACTGTACCACCCCAGTGCTCTCAGGGGGAGAAACAAAATCACTATTAGACCAAACTCCTTGCTTGATACAGTTAAAGAACTGAGCAACAGGTAAGTAATACCTAAACTGATCCGAGGAAATCACTACCATCATCTCCAGAACTCCCATCAGAGTCTTCTTTGCAGGTCTTCCTGATGCTATAATGGTGTCTCAGGTCCTTAGGTCTCTTGTAGATGGGTTCACCAGGTGCCAATATTATTATTGGGTCACTCAGTGTCTGCATTTCAGCCCCCCAGGTAGTCACTGCCCTGTCCCTCCCAAAGCACTTGGAATCATTTGCTGCTGCTGGGAGACCTCACTGGGTCTGTGGATGTCTCACTATTCCTGGGCTACATTCCTAGGAGTACATGACTACCCACAGCTTCAACAGGAGCCTAAGCAGCCCTGATTCTGCAAGGGGATGTGAGAAGGAACTACTAAGATGACAGAAAATGCCAAGTCAAGTCTAGCACAGACATAAAAACAAGCCAGATATAAGAAAAATTTGAAAACAGAACATTTATGAAATCTTTTAGGACAGTAGTAATTACCACATATCACTGGCCTAAAAAATATTCTGTTGCCATAAATTAGCACGTGTCCAAACTTGATCCTTTGCACTTTAGGGGCTTGAGAAATCTTAATTAAAAGTAGTGGCAGGCAAATTAAGAGACTTCATATAGGAATTTGTGTCAAGTTAATTTAAGGGTGGGATGATGAGAGATTTACTGCTAAAAAGTACTAAAAAGTCTCAGGTATGGACAAACTCCAACCCCTTGGAGACCACAAGGATGCTTCCCCAACACTTCCAACAGAAGTCCAATAATACTGACCACAAATTTTTTTTTTGGTAATTCATCAAAGTCCTAATTAACTATATGACACAAGTGTCAATATAAAGTTCAAGTCATTCTTTATATTTTAAAAAGTCTATGAAGTTAAGTCTAAAGTCAAAAAACAAAGTTATTTACACAAATGTGGTGCCCAGGCTTACTCCAGATCCTGTCTCATGATTGCAATGGTTCTTCATCTATGCAACAGTGCTTGTCACTAACATCAGTTATGTGCTTGAACAGTATGGATGGGCAACCCAGGAATCTGCATATATGCTGTGACACATATACAAACAGAATTCACATCTCTGTCTAAAAGTCTTTAACTTCCTTAGAAGTTAAAAAAAAGGAAAGCATGATAATCAAGTATTTCAAAATAAAACTAATTTTTATTATTATCCATAGTTCTGGCCAGTATAGACAGGTAACTGGAAAAAAATCCCACTTGCACCTTCCTCTGATATTTAGACACCCAGAGTGGCAGAGTATTAGATTGCCAATTTTACCACTCAGAGAAATATGTGTTCAAAATAGAATTAAATAATGAAATTGCAAAATTCCTATTTTGCAAATTTGTATTTGATAAGCATGGTCATAGAGGCTTAAATACTTGCTCAGTGATTTAACTTAGAACTTAAAATCACCACCAGCCACTCATGGGCACTGAGCACTTGACATGTAGCTTGTGTGTTGGAGAAGTGCAATTATTAGTGTGTTTTACTTTAAACCTACACAGGCTCATGTGGTCACTGGCCACCATGTAGAAGTACATCTCTGAAGACAAGCACCATCCCCGTTGCTTTGCCAAGGTCCTCAACTTGACTGCATAGCGGGGCTTCCGGACCTTTCTCACCGCACACAGAAGACTGCCTCTGCATGGAGCTCCTATGGAGCATTTCTGTACCATAGAGGTTATGCAACACCCTCTGCTAGCACACTGCAATCTACATAAAGAGAGGACCAGGTTCTTTTCTTCTTAGTTATCTCAGCTTCCAGCAGAGGGCCTAATTCGTGGTGGATTCTCATTGCACTTTTGTGAACTGAAGAGAAAAAGGCTATAAGCACTTCATTAACCAGAGGAATTCAAATTGAACCCTCTAGGACTGTGGAACTCCATCCTTTGGTGTGACCTTTGTTTTATGACACTCATCAAAGACATTTCTACCTTATCAAAATCCAAGCTAGCAGCACAGCTTTTCTGATACAGATATTTCAATTGATCCAATTGGCCATGTGGTGCCCATAGGACTTGTTCCATCTCATCTGCTCACGTACCCTCCAACACCAGGCATTAGAAACATAAGTTTCACTGTACCACAAACTTAAAAATGAACCAAATCAGCACACTCACCATCACCAACATTGAAGTCCTTGAAAGCCAGCTTGGAACCTGAATCGTCCAGCAGGATTTTGCCATTTAGTGTGAACATCATGATGTGTTCATTCATGTCAATCATGCAACCCACAACGTCATCTGCCTGCCAGATTTGCCCATAGTGCTCATTGCCCTGGAGCCACTGCTGGGCCTACAGGGACAGAAGAGTCCTTGTCACAGTAAACTAGGAAACAGAGTGCACCCTGGAGTCCCTGGAGTGACTCAGGTGGCCCCTTCTGTGAACACAGCAGTAGATGAGCTGCAGCCTCATCATCAACCCTCAGCAAGGTCCTGACTCAGGTGGAGATGTCCCAGAATCCAGAGTCTCTGATGTTCACATGGTATGTTGTTGAATATTAACAAAAACCCAGTTGCTAGCTGATGATTTTTGGGACTGTATTATTTAAAAAATTTAACTCCACATATTTTCTCTTCTATCTATCTATCTATCTATCTATCTATCTATCAATCATCTATCTCCATTTACTTGTTGGTGTTTTTTTTTTCTTGCAATGACTACTTTCCTGAAAATGGGTAGTTTTCTATAATTCCACAAATACAAATAATTATGACCTGGACATCAAGAAGCTGGGAACTTATCATGGAAAATGACATTCTAGATTTCATCCATTTCAAAATAAAATTTCATTCCTTGGAAGCAATGGCAATGATAGTTAACAAAATAAAAATCCAGAAAGAAAAAAAAAACTTTGAATTGAACTTAAAAGTATTTTTTTCCAAACCTAATAAAATCTTGATATCTGCTAAAATAAGAAGGTAAAAATTGAATACAGATATCAACCTTTTATATATAAAAGTGAAATATCATAAATGCTTTGTAAACAGTTTTGAATTTTGGATCTACAAATGTATTACATTAATCTATAAGCACACAATCACTTACATTAATTATTTTGTCAGATCTTTTAAAATTTTGCTCAGCATCACCTTCACTGTGGATTGACACACAATAGGATACAGTCACCAATGTAAAACAGTGATATAATTCTCAATATAACATATTGTATTTCTGAAAATTTTAACTAAACTAAGTAGCAAAAAGCATTGGAATTTATAAGCAATGTTCCTAGCTCTGGTGACCTCTTTATATCAGCCCACTCTGTCCCCAAAGTAAGAGTTCTTTTTTTTTTTTTTTTTTTTTTTTTTTTTTTGCTAGGGGTAAAGGGGTGCTTTGACTCCCCAGGGGGCAGTTCCTGCTCTTACTTACAGCTGATTTTCAGCAGAAATAAAACAAAGGCTATTTTTTTTCTTATACTTTACTTTGAAATTTAAATAATTTTACTTTTGGTCAAAAAGGAGGGTGGGGGTGAAATTTCCCATCTGAAAAAAGTAAGATTCAGGAAATAAGGTTTTAGAACAAAGTGGGCCACTTATCCTGATTTTTAGCGTAAAAACACTGTCCCACAAGAGACATCACACAGCTGAAACACCCAAGTGTTAACTTCTTCATGATTATTTACTATAATTTTCTTTTTTAAATTAAACATAGTTTTCCTCCAAGTGAAAAGAAAAACAATTTCACAAAGAAAATGTTAAAAATAATTTAAAAATCCATAATTTTATTAATCCAAAGTGACTATTTTTATCCTATTGTGCTTTATAAGCATATACATATTTTAAAGTGTAAAGTATTTTATGTTTATAAAATGATCTTTAACCATTTATTTTTAATAAAATAAGCATGTGATCGGTTTCCACTCAGCTTAAGAATAATGCTGAAAATAAGAACTATGATTATAAGTAACACAACATTCAGCATTCTTGAGGCCACTATTTAACAAGGTAGCACATGCATAAAGTTTAATGAATAACTTGTAAAACCATAAAGTTGGTCTGAACCACAATGGCAATGGGATATTTTAATATATCTCAGTAAATAAAAAAGACAACATTTGTTAGTATACAAATTTCTTGAACATATTCAATAAAATATTACTAAGAACCATGTGCAGAAATCTTGCTCGAGGAGAGATTTTTCAATATTTTTAATCAGAGAATAAAACAGAACTAAAAATAAGCACAATGATCATATTAAGCTGTGAGGAGTAGGAAAACATCCAGAATCTTCCATCCAGTCTCCTCAGATAGAAGCAGTTGTAGTCACTGTACATGGTAGGCAGTGCTCTACCACTGAGCTGCACCCCTAGCCCCTCATCTAGTTGCTTTGTATTGGCATCACTGTAGCTGTCATATAATCATAAACAGAGTAACTGGCACTTAAAACACAGATATTCACTATACAAATCAGACCTTATACCTATAGGGGAAAGTCAGAGAGTATTTTCAAGAATGACTAGCTAAATTGGCTGACTGACAGACACATTAGGGTTTGTGGGAAAATTCCAACTGAGGGATATTTCAAGTGGAACTGGTACAAAAATGTAGTAGTAGGAAACTTCACCAATGAGAACAGGGAAACCAACCATTTTTTTTCAAGTTGTAGATGAACAAAATACCTTTATTTATTTATTTTATGTGGTGCTGAGGATTGAACCCAGTGCCTCACATGTACAAGGCAAGTGCTCTACCATTGAGTGACAATCCCAGCCCAAAACCAACTGGTTTTGAGGGTGGTTTTGATTGGCAAGACTACCAAGCAGAATAATGTGGTGGTAGCAAGTATGAAATAGCTTTTCATTGAGATTTTAACATACATTGCCTTGATATTAGTAAGGCTGAGTATCTTTCATGTTTATTAGATGTGAGTTATCTGTACCCTCTGTTAATTATTCTATCAGAACATCTAATTTTAGGAGTCTGCAAGTCTTTGCACTTAGTTTATCATCTCCTTTGATGTACATAAGCTTTTCAATATAGTCAAATTTATTAGATTTTCTGTTTACTCAACAGTATCTATGGAACAATTAATCACAAGCATGGGGTTTTACATAGAAGGAAGCCAGGGTGGAAAATAGGCAAATAAGTGTCACCACATCACAAGTATGATTGGAAAGATAAAGCAAGGCAAAGGAAATGACCGCACACTACACAGGATATGGAGAAAAGGCCTCTCCAAGAATATTTCATTGAATTAATATTTAAATGAATTGAGGATGAATGTTTCTTCTGCTTTCAAAAAATTCTTCCCCAGTCCAAGGTCATGAAGATAGCCTATGCTGTTGTCTTCAAAAACTTCTGTCTTATGCAGTTGGATCTCCTCCTGCAAATGTCTGTGTATGGTGCAAGGGAGGAATCTAGTACTTTTTCCATTTTGAAATCAATGATCTGAGCTCCACTGACTGAGTAGTCCATCATTTTCCGACTTACCTGCTAGAGTGCCTTCAGTGTATAACAAATTTCCACATGGGAACGTATGTAGTTTGCGACTGCCTTTGTATGGTGTCTCGAATATATCACCTGGTGAGATGTTTTTTCTACCCTCAACACTATATTTTATGTTTCCCTACGTTGACCTTTATAACTATAATTCATTCATTACATTAAGACTATATAAAAAATCGTTCATTTTCCTACTGAAGAATGTTCCACCCACCCTCAATAACCTGCCTTTATTTATGTTATTGCAAATAATATCACTAAGGCAATACTTGCATGTCTGTTGGCACACCCTTTCTCCAGGGCACCTCTCCAAGGGTGGAGCCACAGGCAGAGAAGGTGTGTGACTACACAACTTGGTGTGATGAAGCTAAAGTTCTTTAAAATGCTTCTGAAACTCTCCAACCTTTCAGGTTATGCTGACCTGTATCCATGTTGAAGCCAGTTACTATCAATTCCTTAGCTGTGGCAAATGGAGTAAAACATAAATGATGTCTCATGATGAATTAAGAAATAGTACAGACTGCAGATGAGAGGAGTTCTTATTTAATACCACAGGGAGAGACTGGACTCCTCTAGAAGACATATTGCAACCACTGTCTTAAATTTAGAAATCAGAACTGAGATTGTTGTTACATGGACATATATATATATATTTTTTTTTAATTATATTTATTTATTTATTTATTTTTAGTTCTCAGCGGACACAACATCTTTGTTGGTATGTGGTGCTTAGGATCGAACCCGGGCCGCACGCATGCCAGGCGAGCGCGCTACCGCTTGAGCCACATCCCCAGCCCCTACATGGACATATATTAACACATTTGATTAAACAGAAAAGAAAGTCAGACTTTTTATGACAAAAGATAAGTATTTTAACTATTTATTTTGAAAGTGAAAGCCAGCTTTTACCAACTAGGTTACATGGGGTAAAAATCCACTAATGGAACAAGGTAAATTGTACCCCAAGATTTTAGTGAAACACAAACATACATATAACACACACTATACATACACCAGAGAACACTATAAAAATTAACTATGTTATGATTGCAAAATAACATGAAATTAATAATCCCATTTTCTTATCCAGGTGAAAGAGAAACAGGAATACTTATTTGTTGTGTTTGGATTTTTATTTTTAAAATCTTTTTAGCACTAATAATGCCTTTTTCATATATATTCCAAAAACTTGAAAGAATATAAATGGCTCTAACAAGAGGATAATTCTTTTGCAAGTTAGGTGGTTTCCAATTATTTTGTTCTTAAAAAATTCAACAAAGACTTGATTGAGTTGTCACCAGAAAGATCATTAAACAGGAGTTTCTGTGATAAACAGCAGCAATTTTTGGTTCACTGAATAGACTGAGCTTTTTAATAACAAAAATTGTATATGTGAACAAACACTGCAACTGATCTTGCGATTTGACTCAAAGGCAAAGTCTGCTGGAAAAAAGGATATCACCCAAAGGCATAATATAGAGTGGGGAAAATGGACTGGAAATACAGTTCAGAGAAAAATGGACGATGTAAAATTCCCAGTTATCAATGTTTTAATATGTTTTTTAAGCAGATTCTGATGGTATGTAGCTAGAAACTGAGCAGAAAGAATAGCTTCAAAACATAAGTGTATGAAACATAACATAAAATTACATCTTTGAGACTGTTCACACATTTGGAAAACACATCTAGAACATAAGACTGTGCAAGGTCCTGACACAGTTCTCATCAGCTCTCTCTGGAAGCACTGAGCTTGGTGTGTGCAGCCTGCTGGGGTAGGCCCTGGCTGGTAAGGCTGCATTTTCAGCAGTTACAACATTTCCACTTGGGTTTCATGTTTATCTGGGGGAGCGCAAGGCCTGGGGATACAACAGAGATAGTTGGGGGATACTTTATTTTCATCTCCATGATATTATTTACCACCTTCCCACACCTGCAACTGATAATGAGTGGTTTTCACCGATGGTACAGAAAAAAGACAGAGACAAACCCACACATCTGCAGACATCTATCTGATCCTTGACAAAGGCAACAAATCATACACTAGAGAAAAGACAGAATTTTTAAACAAATGGTTATCCATATATATAAGAATAAAATAAGACCTTTATCTCTCACCCTGAACAAAAATCAACTCAGAATCAATTAAAGCCCTAAGAATCAGACCAGAAATTATGCAACTCCTCAGAGAAAACAAGGGGTAAACACTTCAATTTTTAGGCACAATGACTTTCTCAATAGGACCTCTAAAGCTCAGGAAATAATAGAGTTAAAATGGAATGGCATTAAACTAAAAAGCTTCTGCACACCAAATGAAACAATGAAGAAAGTGAAGAGAGAACCTACAAAATGGGAGAAAATCTGCAAGCTACCTTAGCAGATTTCTGACAGAGGATTAATATCTAGGTATATAAAGAACTCAAAAAATTTAACATCAAAAAATCAAATAACCCAATTAATAAATGGGCAAATGATCAAAGAGGCATTTCTCAAAAGAAGAAAAAAATGACCAACATACATGTGAAAAAATGAAAACATTATTAGCAATTAGGGAAATGCAAATCAACTAGACTGAGGATAGAGAATGGGAGGGGGCAGGATGATGGGAGATATAAGAGGGGTCATGATCTGAAATTGAATTCCATGCATGTGTAAGTTCATCAGGATGAATCCAACTACTATGTACAACCATAAAGTTCTAATAAAAAAGGAAAAAGGAAAACCAAAAAATTTTACCAAGATTTCATCGCACACCAGTTGGAATGGTAGTCATCAAGACTACAAATAGTAATAAATGCTAGAGAGGATACAGAGAAAAATAAACACATTTACACTGTTGGTGTAATTGCAAATTAGTACAAGTATAGAAATCTGTACGGAGGTGGTCCTCAAAAGACTAGGCATGGAACCACCATATGACCCTGCTACACAGCTCTTCAGTATGGATGGCAGAATTAAAATCATCTTGCTATAGCGATACATGCATACCCATATTTATTGCAGCGCAGTACACAATAACCAAGCTATGGAACCAGGCTAGGTGTCCATCAATGGATGAATGGATAAAGAAAATGTGGTTTTTATACACGATTATTCTTTCTTTTTTGGTACCAGGAATTGAACTCAAGGGTACTTAATGCTGAGCAAAATCCCCAGCCCTTTATTTTAATATTTTACTAGAGGCAGGGTCTTGAAGAGTTGCTTAGAGCCTCACTAAGTTGCTGAGACTAGGTTTGAATGTGTGATTCTCCTGCCTCAGCCTCCCAAGTTGCTGGGACTACAGGCATGCACCACCATGCCTAGCTATAAACATAATTTTAATATACATTTTTCTTTATGTAGCTATAAAGAAAAAAAGAAATAATGTCATTTTCATTAAAATGGATGGAACTAGAGACCATCATTTTAAGTGAACTAAGTCAAACTCAGAAGGTCAAAGGTCATGTGTTTTCTCTGATATGCAGAAGCTAGAGAGGTAAAAAGAAAAGAAATGTGGGAGTAGATCTCATTAAAATCAAAGTGAAATCTATAAAGGAAAGAGTCCAAGGTATGGGAAGTGTGGAGGCAGGGGGGAAGTGGTGGGGCGTGATATTAACTAAATGATATTGTTATATTGTGTGAATGTGCAAATATGTAACAACAAATCCCATCATATGTACAAATATAATGTACCAATAAAAATGTGTGGTAAAAAATAATCTGTGGCTTGCAAATAGTGGCTTAAAAATTTAAGTAAGAATAAATGAGAAAATAATAACATCAAAAAATAGCTACCATTCATCATATACCTGCTCATTTTAGTACCTAACACTTCCCTATGAAGCAGGTAACTTCAAGGACTGTTAGCAGTGAGATGCAGAGGTTTACAAGGCTAAGCATTGCTACAGGTACAGGTAACAGCACTGCAGACAGAGCCACTCAGCATGTTTCTGTTTGGCTTTCTCATCTTCAAACAGGGATAACAAAACATAATTTATAATTATTCCTAAAACATGTTTTCTTTATAAAAGTAAATAAAATTAGCAACAATTGATAAGAAATATAAAGTCACATGAAGTCATAAATTTAGATATAAGTGCTCACACACACAAACACTAGGAATAAGACTTTTTTTTTTTAATAAAACATTCTCACACACGCACTGAGCTTTGTTCCTCTTCTCAGCAATCTGAGAGTCTACTGTCCACCACAGACATGAAGAAGCACATGTGATTCAGCTCATATGAATTTTTGAAACTGCAGTGGATAGCCAAGTACAAGCAAAGCACTCAGGTCTCCCTCAATCTGCAAAGGCCGCACCAACTGTACACTGCAGGGTGGATACAGTCTGTCACTCAACTTATTTCTTGGGGAGCTTCATTTTTTTTTCACCTTTTCTTCAGTGTATTCATCCAATACACTCACATGACATCCTTGTGCCAACAAAGTCCTGCAAAATAAAAGCAAACATGAGCTACAGATGCCTTTCCTGGGTCTAGACAACCCAAACTAATGGTTGTGAAGGGGATACTGATCCAATCTCAGAGTACAGCATAAGTCAGTTGTTTTAAAGCTAAACAAAACTTTTTTTATTTTCAATTTTTTACTTTTGAATAAAGTGTAAGACCCTAAATATTGAAATGGCACAAAAAGGAATAACTGGAAAGTTAAATCTCTCCCCAGGGCCTTCTGTTTAGTGCCTTTTCCTTCTCTAGAGGCACTGACTGCTGCTGCTTCTTATACATTTTTTAACCCTGATGTAAAGATAAAACTACCAACTCCATTTTTTAAGTCAAATTGAAGCAAGCTTCTATTTGTGTTCACAAAGAGAGCTGATCAGCCGCTGTCTTTCCCAACATGGGCTAGAGATCAGCCTCCAGGCTTAAGGAAAGAGGTTTTATAGCACAAAAATTTGCAAAGGGGGGTGTCTTGAGAACTTACAGCTAACAGGATTTTGACAAGCATAACACAAAAGCAGACAGTAGGTTAATGATCTACATGGCTCAACATTTCAAGTTAGAAAATAAATTCAGAGCCCAACATCAGAATTTATGAGACACCACTAAATTTTCAGAGAGGGTTGTTACCTGGTCAGGAAAAGCCAGGCATGGATGAGTAAGGCATTCCAAGCAAGTTTAAAACATCAAAATACAAAACCTAGTATTTATAGAAAACAGAAATGTACTTTTTATAACTTTTGACGAGATGGCTCTCGATCTTAAGAGGAAATTAGGCTGGGTTTATCAACATCTGCCTGGGGTCTGCACATACTAAAGAAAAATGTGTGTGTGTGTGTGTGTGTGTGTATGTGTGTGCACATTTGTGCCATTGGTGGTGTTTCTGCCTTTCTCACAAATGAGAGTATATAAGAGGTATTTCTCTATAATTCCTCTTTTGATTTGATAATACAACCTTAAGATCACTATCTTTTAACATAAAGTTGGTTTGTTATTTAACCTCCCTGAAGTATTCCATAAGGTGGAAATGTCAAAATGTTTTTTTTGTTTTCCTCTGTAAGAGTCTTTCATTAAACAGCAAAGCAGAACTGTAATAATACTTGTAAATTAGGTCACAAAAGGAATGCAAAATGTTTGTAGTTTAATTATATATTCATATAGCTAAAGTCACATATCAAATCTTACACTAATACATAAGATTATTCTATGATTAAAGGTAGCCCAAATCTAATAACCATAAGCTATATTAGTAGATCTCGTTTCTTCTTCTCTTAATATTATTTCCAATACTGATTCCCTTACTACATGGAGTTATAAAAAATAAATTTAAAATTTTTTTTTTAAGAATAACTAAACCTCGGCAAACTAAATGGTTGAATTTACTAAATGGTAAAATAAAGAGCAAAAATACTAAGATTAAAATTATCATTATTGTACATGTATATTCTACCATGTGTTCATGATTCTGTCACTAATAAACTCTCTTAAGGAATTTTGCAAGACTTGATCTGGGTAAATGTCATTGCGACCAAATGGTAATTGATCTCCCTAATATGTGGCTTACATGAAGTTATTCAAACTTAATGTACTTTCATATTTACCTTTTGTCCGCCAAAAGTCTATTCTCCCAGAGAGAACACAAATCTTGAGTGAAAGCATTTGGAGTTGCTTACTAGTATTTACCAAGTTCTTTTCTGCCCTGTTTCTATTTTTTCCTCAAGATTTTCTATCTTGAACACACACATGATCAGGTAACAACTAGATTATTTTGTACAAAAGGAAGTTTTAAACAAATCTTCCCAGTATGAGACCATTTTTATAGTTTCAGTCCATCTTCAAATGCTTAAAGAGAAACCAGCAATCCTATCTCATTATTAAATATCACACAGGACAAGCCCTAGCTAAGAGAGTATCTTATTTTGGTTGAGTTTCAACAGTTAGAGTCAGGTAACTCTCATAAATGATTAACTATTAAAGTTACTTTTACAAATATGAAATCTTTTTTTTTCCTTAGGGGAAGGGAAATGGTAGGCACAAGATAGTGGATAGGGTACATACATAAAGCTGTGCATTCAGTACATGACTTTTGGTCACTTTTTCACAACATAGTGGTTGTTTTCTTATATATTTTACTAAGCCTATATAATAATAGACATGTAAACCTATATATGAAAGAAAATTTGATAAAACATTCATTTTCAAGTCTCATAAATATATGCAGTTCTAATTATAAAGTCTCTACAATACATTTGCACATTTTCATAGACTAACATAATATAAAAATTCATGGAAGTCTCTTGCTAGGCTAGATCTGCCATTATCTTCATAAATATTCAATGAAGCCACAAACAAAGGTACTGTAACTTTTGGAATCTATCCAAGTTTTAAAGGAAAAAAATGATCAGCAGAAATTCCATAAAACAGAAGAAAAAGCAATCTCTTACTTTCTTTTGTTTTTTTTGTGTGTCAGTTTGAAAAACACTAGAAGCAGACATGAGGTTTTCTATATATTGTTCAAGAACTTGGTTTTCTGATTTTGGATTCATATTTTCTTCTTTAACTGCAACTACTCTTGCAGAAAGAGATCTTCAAGTGTGTGTTGGAATTCCAACACTTGATTAATAAAGTCATGTTTTTTCTTCCACTTCCATTTTCAAAATCAACTGCATCCATGTTTTCTTTTCATTGTCTTCAAGGTGATCTTCAGCCTTCAGCTATTTTAAACAATGCTGCAATATATATCTCTTACACTGAATACATACACCACATCCTGCTACCTGTGTACTTACCTACCTATCTTAATATCCATGTATATGGAGGTCTACTTATCCATCTGAACATATATCTGCCTGGATGGATCAATGGAGAGATTGATGGAGGAATAGATACCCATTTTTTTTAGTATTTTTTTTTAGTTGTAGATGGACACCAATATCTTTCTTTACTTATTGTTGTGTGGTGCTGATGATTGAACCCATTGCGAGGCAGGTGTTCTACCACTGAGCTATAGCCCCAGCCCCCAAATGTATTTTCTAAATTAAAAAAATGTATCATTTACAAGGGGACTGAAAACAGAAAAGAAGTAGTGATTAAAATGTGATTTGAAGCCATGAGTGAGGGAAGAGAGACTCCAACCAATTCCTAGACACCAGGCTTGTTCTGGGGCATTGAAAAGCAGAACAGAGGGAAACTCAAAGAAGCCTGAGATGGAAAAGGATAAAAGAAAATATTTGCAATATGTGAGCAAGAAGTCATCTGGAGAAATGTGTGGAGAAAACCATGCTAGAACTCACATCAGGTGTGGACACCAGGTGCTAATGATGCATCAGTTCAGGTTCATCAGTCTAACAAAGGCACCACAGTGGATAATGGGGAAATCCCTACCCACCTCCCAACTTCTTCTGGAAACTAAAGCTGCTCTAAAATATTAAAGTCATAGGAATAATCATGGTATCTACCTCCATGAAGCTTTGAATTCCACAGGAAAGGCAAATATTAAATAACTTTGACAAGAAAGATTATGTATTGAAATTAGAGCTATAAAAATTCTGTAAGATGCTCTAATAGGGGCAAGAAATAGTGGGAAAATCCATACCAAAGAAGTGACATAAGTGGAAAAAGTGTAAGCAGGGAAGAGGCTGTTTGAACATTAGGCAGAGAACTTTCTAGTGAAGGGAAAGAGAACAGACAAGGCAGCAAAAAGCAAACTCACTGGAGGAGTTCACGGGGGCTGGAAGACAAGGAACAAGAGAGGATAAGGAATAGAGATAGAACACCCTGCAGCTCTTGTGATGATATGGGGTTCAAGAGCAATGAGAAGCCACTGAAGGTCTTTAAGCAACCTGTGTGTGGGGTCCCATATGTGCATGTGTAAATGTGTGATTCCATGTGCACACTGTAGAGAGAGGGTGGGAGGACCAGTTAGGAGACTGTGGGGGTAGTCTGGGTGACAGTTGGTGACAGCCTACATGGGGGTAGTGGGGAGAAGGGGACAGATTGGATCTTTACTTGGAGGGACTAACAATGGGCTGGATACAGGGTTAAGACAAAAGGAGGTGTCCAGGATGACTCAGGGTTCCTGGCTGTGCAGCCAGATAAGTGGCCCAGGAGCTCAGCTGATGAAGAGCCTTCAGGTGATGCTACTTCATCATACACTGAGGAACATGTCATCTGCAGCCTGAAATGCACACCTCCTCCCCTCAAAGCAGGTGTCTGTGTTGAGGATAAACACTGGGGCACTTTGAGCAACTCTATGGTAATTAAATCATGGCATGATGAGAGCATCTGCAGAGTTACTTAGCTCAATAAGAATAAAGGCCCCAGGTTAAACATAAAGATTCACAATATTCAGGATTGGGAAGATTGCTGCCAGCAAGAGACCAAAAAAAAAAAAAAAGGTACAGAAGAGGGAGCAGAGGGAGGATCTTCTCCACTGTCCTGTGTCTCTCATTTCTCCCTCTCCTATGCCCACATATGTACTAATGTCCTACAAATGGCGCTCAAGGAAAAATACTTAGCTAGGAGAAAATCACTGACATATCTATGTGTTAACTTCCCAAGAAAGTATTCTACAGAAGTATGCTGTGTGTTGGTTAAACACCATTATAATACCAATTTCTGAACCATGACTTATTTATTCAGAAATTAAGACCTGGAATTTGAACAATATTGTATCAACCAAACATGACACCAGATACTAGAACTTGAGCCAGGTAGTCCACTCAGGGACACCTGGCTGCACACTCTAGTGACCTGTGTTGTTCCCAAGGAAATGTCAGAACTTCATGTTGTTCCATAATATGCAAATGATAGTTTGGGTCTAAAGTAAGTCATCTGCTAATGATTTACATGGGAGAAAGCCACAGAAGGAGCACCACATTATATTTACATTCAATTGCCCCTTTATCCAAAATGAGGGTTTGTCAATTCTCAGGATTCAATGAACAAAGTTGTTAATCCCTCTGAGATATACTGTAGAGCCAGCAAGCAGAAACCCCAGATGTGGCTTGCTCTGCTGTACATAGGTGGTACTGAAGGCTTCAACAAAATGCTGTCACTGAGCCCCCACATCACGACAGGAAATAGATACACTATTATCACCACTGAACAAGGAGAACAAAGTGTAGGATCAGTGAAACTGAGTTACTTCAGGAAGATCACCTTGGTGGAGCAAGTCCTAGACCCCAGGCCCCCCAGTGCCAGAGACTGTTCTCTCATCTACTCTGCTGGGGCCCTTGCCAAATCAGTACATGAATAACAAAAAAACCAGACAGCACCCTACTTCCTCTGCATAGTGTAAATGAACACAGTGTAAATTTGGGAGAACGAGGGGCTTTATCTCTCTAATTTGATTTATAAAGAAACTAGTAAAATCAGTTCATCATATAAATAAACACCATGTAGCTATAAGAAACATCTGCAAAAAATGCTAAGAATTATCTCATGAAAAGAGGGTGTTAGCATTCAGTATAGGGAAGGACACCACAGTTTATGCAGCTAATAATTAATTAAACCATCCACCAGTAGCTGTCACCAATGAGAGTGGATTATTCACAGTGGGCAGGGCTCAGCATACTACATGGAAATATGGTGTCTACACTCCAGGGTTTATTCTTTGTATCCTATTTGTTGATCACTAAAATGAAAGGGATGTAGCTCAGATTTAATCAAATTATGTTCTAAAAGATGGAGAAATTATGAGCTGCCATGAATTACTAAGTGTAATGGCCAAACTCCTATGACCCAAGGAAAGGTAGGATATGCTAAATACAAAAGCCCAGTGTTGACATACAGTGCACTCCTCATACAGGCATACCTGTCACATGTCATCTTTAGTAGAATCATAAGTTACTTGATTGGTGTGTATTCTTCCTTCTTTTAAGTTACTAGTAGACACTGGGGACACCTCTAATCCCAGCTATCCAGAGGCTGAAGAAAGAAGATCACAAGTTCAAGACCAACTTTAAAGATAATTTGTCTCAAAAAATTAAAAGGGTTGAGAGAGTAGCTCAATGGAAGAGTGCCTCTGGGTAAAACCCCCAGAACCCAAAACAAAACAAATACAAACACAAACAAACTACTAGAACAGAGACACAGTCTGTGCCTAATTTGTTTATTTCCCAAATTCTAGAATCTGAAACACTGTTTAAGTTTTATGTTCTGGGTCCTTGGTAAAATGGCTCCAAAGAAAATAACTCCTTATCCTTAGCAAAACAGAAACAAACAAACAAAACAACCAAACAAAAATGTACTAGGTAAGTGTATTTGAACAAAACCAGTTCTATAAGTCATCAAGGATGAAAGGGGCCAAAAGAAAATCACAGACTTTTCAAAATAATTTTCTGAACTTTTTACATAGATTTGAAAATATATTCACTTATTCTACTCAGCCCCAGTTTTATCTTTGCAAAGGGAGATGGCAAATTCAAGAGATCAATGGATAGAAAGCCAGTGAAGAGCAAAGTCACCTTTGCCAGATGATTAAAAAAGAACAAAAACAAAAACAAAAAACAAAAACAGCCCATCAGAGCTTTTCCCAAAATAAAAGGCTACTGTTCAGTCAGGCAGTCCCAGAGGACTCTCTGAAAAAGGGTGCTGTGACTCAGTATGCCTAGACCCAGGAAAGGCTGACTCCACCCTTTCTAGCTACTGACAGTACACAGATGTGAAAAGTGTGAAGTAAAAATGACACTCATTTAACCTTTTAATTCAGCACCCTTTAAACAGGTCAGATCAGTACTCCTCAAACCATCCATGACAAGGGACATGTTTTAAATTTCCAGTTCCATCATGGTCTGAATCTCTAATAAAATACAATAAAACTTTTAGAAGAATTAACATTTCAAAGTGAAGATATAAAGGATACACAGCCACCATTTCAAGTTATTAGCTTAACAGGTATTAAACTTCTCCCTTAAATAGCTATCTTGTCACAGACCAGTAATCAGTTTTGACTGGCCTGGTTCCTGGTCCCTGGACCACACTCTGAGTGGCACTGCATTGGATCACAAAATTCCCATGTTCTGTAACATCCATCAATACCTGTAGGATACCTTTATGGAAATGCTGACGTAGAGTAAAAAGACAGAACATAACGGGGTTACAGTCAAATTCCCAACAAATGTCCATCCAATTCACCTACACATCAATGGAAAGTTCTAGCTGGAATTCAGCTAACTTCATAGCTGAGTTAAAGTAAAACATTTCTTTCTGGCTTTTTTTTTTTTTTTGTGTGTGTGTGTGTGTGTGTGTGTGAGACAGATTGGAAAATGAAAAAGTTGAGGCACTCAACCTTTTGAAGTTGTAATTGTGCACCTGTCCAGGCAGCTGGGAGAACTAACTTTACTAGACATGGGTGCTGTCTCTTACTGTCATCTCTAACTGGGGTCATGACAGGAAATAAAATACTCCCAGGCATCAGACAAACAATGGTACTTTAATGGGTGGTAAGTGTAGACACAGAGCAAGAAGCAGCACTCAGGGCCATGCCAAGGGAAGCTGCCTCAGGATCCCTGGCCCAGGTCAGATCAAGTGTTAGTAGTAGGCTACCATTCTCTGTGCTCCCTGCTCTCTACCCCTATTCATGCCTCAAGTTCCCATGGGCCTCTGCCATGCATACTCTTCCCCTGATGCCTACACTGCTGCTCACTCCACTCCTTCCAGCTTTTGCTCAGATCTCACTTTCTCCATAAGGTTCACTGGTCTTGCTCACAGGGCAGTATGCCCACCCACCTTACTCCTTTATATTTGTCCAAAATACTCAACACCTTTAACAGACTAGATTCTTATCTATTTGTTGGTTTATTGTCTGTCTCCCTGCACTTGGAAGAGAAGAATAAAGGCACAAGCATTTGCATCTTTCGTTCTTTTTTTAAAAAAATATTTGTAGATGGACACAATATCTTTATTTTATTTTTAAGTGGTGCTGAGAATCAAACCTAGTGCCTCACACATGCTAAGCAAGCACTGTGCTCTACCAATGAGCCACAACACAGCCTGTCTTTTATTCTTTGATGTTCTCCAAACACCTAGAATGTGCCTGATGCATGGCAGATACTTAATAAGTTTTATAAACTGAAACAAATCCTGTGTAAGAGGATGTGGTAATTATTTACTTTTAATTTGCAGTAATGTTTCTTTTTAGCACTAATCTGATTAGAGACATCAATAAACAACATGATTGATTTATGCTGAACTTATGTTCACTTTATCCCTTGAAAGTCATCTGTACTTTCATAAATCACTCTACTTAATGAAACCGGTTAGCTTAACAAAGCCAATTTTCATAGTAATCCTTGAAAGAGTACACTGCTCTTCCTCAGAATACACAGGGAGTTGATTCCAGAACTCTTCATGGATATCTAGGCCCATGGATGCTCCAGCTTCTTCTTTAAAAATGGCAGTGTTTGCATATAACCTCATAGCACCCAGCTGGATACATTAAATTACCTCTAAATTATTTGTATTAATCTGATGGAAAGTAGTTAATAGTCTACTATTAACTACTTGTATTGTTTAGAAATAATTACAAAAAAGGAGTCTACATGTGTTCATTGAAAATGAAATCACTTTTCTTTAGTATTTTGGATCTGCAGTTGGTTGAGTCCATAGATATGGAAACCAAAGATAACAGAGGACCAACTTGGACATTTTATCAGCCATGGCATTAAACTAAATTTAAGATTTTAGGAGTGAGGAAGATGTTTCCTATCCATTGGTAATTATATTTTCTATCTTCTTAGAGACCTAAATTATAGTATTAGTGCCACGGTGGCACTGGATGACAGCCATATACTGTTAGGAAACACATTTCTCCGTGGGAATAATTACCAGTTTCTCTAAATGCTATAGGAAAAGTATGCAAAGACAAATGAGATCTTTTTTTAAAGGTCTTCTTCATGTAACACCAAGTTAGAAACAATATCTTCATTCTTTTCTTTCTTGCAATCATTACAATGAATAGGACTTATACATAAAATTGAGTTTTAAAATTTAGCTGTAGAAATCTCTAATCCTAAATCTAAATATTAAATAAAAAGTGAACGTGTGTCAGTCCCAAAGTAACCCCTGCATAAAACTCCACTTCCACCTCTGCTTCAGAGAAGAATGAATGCCACCATCATCTCAGGTGCCTGGAATGAAACAGGAACCTACCCTTTCATTCTTGAATTCTGAATCAGTTCCTGCAATCATGCCCTCTATTCCCAGGACAGGCAGAGTGGGGACCCTCACTGCCCATCCCCTGGTGCAGGACAGTACAGCTTCCCCAGTGCAGAGACCTGAGAATATTACTTCCCTCCTCAGCATTCTTCAAGCTCTAAGACACATACAGAATAAAAGCCTACTGCCCAAAGCCCTCTGCCTGAGTAGCTAGACTTCCCACCACTTTGTACATAGAGCACTGTCCTCTGTGCTGTGCTACTTAAAAGCCATGCAAATGCCAATTCCTTCCCCTCCTCACATTACAAATGCTGGTTCCCCTGACTGCTGCTGGTACTGGGACTCAGGGATAATATTTATCTCCTGGAAGCCTCCCAGTTTCTCAGAAAAGTCCTGTCTTCTTTTTCTCTCTGTGATTATTTGTGTGTCTTTACTGAGCTAATCAGGAAGCTCCCAAAAAGTAAACAGAACCTTCAAGCCAGGGTCTTTCTGAATTTGGGTCCCTAGTACCAAGAACAGCCAAGCTAATAGAAGGCAAGCAATAAATGTTAAAGGGACAGATAAAAAACTGAGTGGATCTTCCTGGTGTTATTCTATAGCATACAGCCCTTACATGATGCTCCTGTGAAACATATCCCAGATCAACTATAAAATCTATGCAGGAAACTAAGAATTCAACACACCAGACAGCTAAGCATAAATTCCTAAACATGCCCATACATTTGCATACTTTGAAACATCATTTAAAATGATAAAAAACTTGTGAATTAGCTTAATCACAGGCCAATACCTTACTCTAGAATAAGAAAGATCTTAAGATCTGGGTTTCTAACTACATAACTGAAAGGAGTTTCAGGGAAGGACTTGAAAAGAAGCTGGGTACTAGTCACATGTTTGATGAAAGGAGAGTGCGAAATGTCACTTCAAGACTCACCTAAGCAAATGATGGGGAGCCCAGATCAGTACTTGCCCAGAATGGGTCCTGGGAAACCACAAGGAAGTATTTATGGAGCACAGCCCATGAAAGGGGCAGATGGTAGCAGGATTTCAGAGACCCAGGGCTCAATCTCTTCCTGGAGCCACATGAGGCTCAAGTTCCTTCAAAGCATCTTGGACCAAGAAAGGGTAACTTGAGGCATTGGGCTATATGTAAATATGCATGTGTCTGGGTGACTTTTTCACTTCAGAATCTGGAAACTCAGAGTGCTTTGAATACAGCAGGAAGAGCCCTTATGACATTGAATGGAACTGAACCAGAGTCAACCAAAGTAACAGTCATGGGAACTTTCCCTCAGTTTTTGAAGAAGATACGTAATGCTTCACTGCAAAGCATAACTATTGAGGTAATTTATGAGCTTGCAAAGGACAGTGTCTTCACTGAGCACAGCCTGGGAAGATGGCTGCTCTTACCAAAGGGGCATGGGAGTTGCTCTTTTATTTTTCTGCATGAGCACTTTTTCAATCTTCTTACCCTATAATCATCTTTCTTTAATCTTGAAACTTTTCGTGAATATTGTCTAATTCCTCTGGAAATCAACAATGTACACATTTACAATCTCTCTCCTACTGATTTTAACTGGTGGCTCTTTTTATTAAGCATTTATCCACTTCCTCAATTTTTAAGAGTCAATGCATGCAACACCAAATTAGATACCAAGTAAGTGTTTTCTGATGTAACAAACATCTAACTGTTGTTTAGTTAATGCAAGATTCTCATTTCTGGACATGCTTGGACAAGTTTTGTAGTGAAAACCAGTTCTCAACTGTAAGTTAGAAAACCTGGGTTGCAGCGCTAGAGATGCTACTCACTAGCTATACAACTTATTCAAAGGCATTTAACAACTCTGCAAAGAGCCTCAGCTATATCTTCAGATAAACAAATAACAATGCATAACCCAGCTTGCACTGTAATTACAACTCAACCTGATATTGTGTGAGAATGCAAAGCCATCTGCAGAGGAACACTACAGAGTGATGTAGAATAGCTGTTGGTACAACTCACACTAGTAATAAATCCTCTTCATTCAGACCTCGAAGCAATAGACTATTACTTTGAAGAATAATTTCTATGCTTAATCAAGTATAACAAAGTAACACAACCTCTGGGATATTTAGAATAACAATATAGATCAGGTAGAGAGAAGTGATGGGAGGGGAGAGGAGGGGTTGGGGGGATAGGAAGGATAGTAGAATAAAACAATCATTATTATTACTGTGTGCATATATGTGACTACATGACCAATATGATTCTGCAACCTGTACACTCAAAAATGAGAAATTATATCCCATCTGATTCAAATGTACTATGTCAAGGTCATTGTGCTGTCATGTGTAACTCATTAAAACAAAATTAAAAAATGCCAGAAAAAACACAATATTATAAAAATGAAAATATTAGCAAGGTCCTACTAAAAATAGGTCTTTCAATTTCTAAACTAAGATCTTTAGGAAATTAGCATTTGGAAGCATTTAATCACAGATCTTGGACTGCTATGTAAGCTGGAACTAAGAGAAGAGGAAGATTAGAAACAGGAAAGAAAATTGACTTACTTCTTTCACTTCAGGCTTGAAGTGTTACTTAAGTGGCTTAGAAATCTCTGCCCATTGTCTGTTAATCTTGATTTTAAAATATAGCTTTCAGCCCAAAGACAGATAACTTTCAATGAATTAGGCAACTAATCCATCCTTCAATGAGCCTACAAATAATCTCAGTCTATCTAGAATATGAAAATAAAACCTATGCAATAATTAATATGCTGGAAAAAAATCAATCCAATTGACTCATGTCACCTTACAGCAGAAAGAGAGAAAAAGAGTTTTATATTAAGATGAATTAATAGAATCTGAAAATGTATTTTAAAATCATGTACCTGACTATAATGCCAGCCAACTTCAACTTTATTCATAACCCACCATTCATGGATATTCTCTGCTAGTTTTTCTCTTATCCTCTCTAGGTGAGGAGGCAACAATACCTAAAATTTAAAAAAAATATATCAGAACCATGGAAACAAGAAGCAACGTACAGGGTCATAATACTGCCTCATAAGTAATTAAGATATAACAATATAACTTATCCTAAAACACCTATTTCCACAGCCCTCTTTAGGTAAATCTGGGATTTTTTTTTCTTAGTGAGTACTTAGGTTTTTGGGAGAATTAATGAACAAAGTAAAGTAAATAGAGTGTTGATGGAAACTACTCAAGGATTTTAATGGACATGTGACAACCACTAAGGGGTGTATTATTTAAAAAGAGAAATCATTCCAATGCTCTTACATTCAACCTGGCAGGTGTTCACAGGCCAGGGGGATGGCAAGCCAGTGCCTAAGTTATATTCCATGGGCTCTTTGAGCCTATGAATCTGATTGTAGTAATTTGTTTTTTCCCTTACCTGTACTCTGGTCTTTTCAAGGATAGAAAGCATTTACCTGTTTTCACTACAAGCAGAAGCAGGAGCAAGAGCAAGAGCAAGACTGGAAGTCTTGCTGTGAGCAGTATAAAAACCTAAGTTTGCTAGTCTCAGGGCTTATATAACACTTGAGTCACTGCCATTGGTCCATATTTATGCTAATTAGGATTTGGAAGAAGTACCAATGTTACTGGTTTGAAACTCAAGCTAATGAAGGCTTGGATGTACTATAGGATGGTATTGGTCAACTTTGGAATCCTACTTCCATTCAGTTCTATCCCACTTCCATTTTCTCCTGCTGGTCCAAGAAACAGGAGGCTGAGGTTCCTGGGACAGGGCTACAGAGATGCATGGAGTGGGCTTTGGCAATAGGAGTCAGTACCATGCCCAAGCCTGGCCACAGAAGGATGACAGGTCAGGATAACTTGACTCACAACACCTAAGGACCCCTAATCTGCATGGAAAGCTCCACACTGTTAGAGGTCCTGCTTGCCACATGCACTCTGACCCACCCTGGTCACCATTCCATTTGCCCCAATTTGTCTGATGACTCATGTTTTCAGTTGTGGGTACTCTATTCTATATATGCACTGCTAATGTCTACTCTAGCCTGAGTCTCACCTTCTTAGTCTCCTACTAGCAACTTGGATGAACAGACCATCTTAAGTGGGATACAATTTACCAATCCTTCCCTTGATTATTGTGGCGGTGTTCCATCAGGAAGTTTCTCCTGCAGTTGTTTTTAGAAAGGTCATTGTTTTACATTTCACCTGAGAGCCAGAACTCACCTGTATTGATCTCTGTGTGGGATGGGAGGAAGGAGCCAAGGGTTGTCCTATTTTTTTTTTAATCTCTCATTAAACTGTCTTATTCTAAGACTCAACATCTGGTAGACAAAGATTCCAAATTTGTTTTTCAATATTATATTTGTAATATTACACTTCCTCATTTTCTGTGATGCCCACAATCAGCTCTGTCAATTTTCACATACAAGAGAGAAAGCCTACTGAAATTTAGATTGAAACTGCAGTGATCTATAGGTTAATTTGGGAAGAAGTGCTATCTTTATAATGCCAAGCCTCTTGGTACATGAACATAGATGGCACTTCTCCCTTTAAAATCATCATTATTTCTCTCAAAATGCTTTCAGCTTTCTGTCTAAAGATTTGCACATCTTTCATTGGAATTATTTCCAGATATATGATATTTTATTATTCTACTTAAGTGGATTCATTTAAAAATTTTTGTTTTACAATTACCTTTGCTAACATATAAAAAGGTAACAGTAATTTATATTGAGCAGTGTTTTTGCTTTGCTAACTTTTTAAAAAATAGTTTTGTAGTTGTAGATGGACTTAATATTTTTATTTTATTTATTTATATGTGATGCTGAGGATTGAACCTAGTGCCTTATACATCAGGGAGGCACTCCACCACTGAGCTAAAACCCCAGCTCCATCACTTTTTAATTCTAAAAGTGTCCACTTTAAAAAAAATATTTTTAGTTGTAGATGGATACAATACCTTTATTTAGTTTTTATGTGGTGCTGGGGATTGAACCCAGTGCCTCACGCATGCTAGATGAGTGCTATACCACTGAGCCACAACCCCAGCCCTAAAAGTGTCCACTTTTAATACTTGTTTTCAACATTGTTTTGAGAGAATTCAAGATTTCATTCGTTTTCCATTCTGCTGATATTTCTTCCAGTTTAATAAAGTTTCCTTAATTTACTGACATACTGGTATTACAGCAAATGGGTGTTAAATTTTTAAAAACATTTTATGGTATCATTTTTTTATTCCTCTCTGAACATGGTGACACATAATAATTGGTTTTGTGAATACATAATTGATTTTTGAATCCCAACCTCATTGTAATATTTGATATATTGATGGATTTGATTTGCTCTTATTTTCTGGACTGTTTGTGCATCTACATCCATGATGGATATTATAACTTTTTCTTTTCTTGTGTAGTCTTTGTATGTTTTAGAATCAGGGTTCGAAGTGGACATCATCATAAAATCAGCTGAAACTCTGTCCTCAGAGTTTAAGCTTGGTATTAGTGTTTCCTTAACTGTTCAGTAGAATTGTCCAGGAGGGTTACCTGGGCCTGGACTTCTTTGTGACAGTATGCTTTTAATTACCATTTAATTTTATTTAATAAATAGAGAGTTCATATTTCCCACTTCTTATGTGAAAGATGGTAAACTATTTTTCCAGGAAATTTCAGTATCAGTGGAATGACTTTGATATCTTATGTCTCTTTGAAGTTCATTAAATTGTTTTCTTTATTATTTCTTCTTTCTACACTTTTGGGTATTTAATATTTACTTTCTGTTATCTTCTTGAAATACTTTGTCAATTATTCAGTCATTCTTCTGTATTTAGGGCCAAAAACACTATAAAAAATATTTAATACAACTGTAATTTTAGATATGTCTCATTTTGCCACTATTATTTAGTTTAAAATATTCTATAAATTTCCATTGTAATTAACTCATTCTTTTCATAGATTTATGGGTTTTTATTTATCTTTTTGTTATTGGTTTCTAGTTTAATTTCATAATGGTCAGAATATACTACTAAATTATTTCAAACCTTTGAAATTTATACTTGGACCATGACCAATTTTGGCAAATGATCCACCTGCACTTGAAACAGTTGTGTACTTTGTCAGTATGTTTATCAAGCATACTGTTCAGATTCTACATCCTCATTGACTGATATAACTGCTTATTGTAATAGTTGAGACATGCCTGGTTACATTGTAAATTGGTTTATTTTTTCCCTTATACTTATTTTCCATTTTGGGCTTTACAAATTTAAAAGCCATGTCATTAGATTCATATAAATTCATAATTATTTTATTTTTCTTATAAACTCTCCAATTTCATCATAATGAAATGTCCTTTTTCATTTCTAGCAATACTTCTCACCATGATTTCTTTTTCAGGTAATAATAGAAATGTACTCAGTGTCCTTTCTATGCAACTTGGTCATATGTACAACTTTGCCAACCTATTTCTTTTGCCCTTTCTGGGATACAATCTCAAGGTATTCTTCTGGAAAACAGCACACAATTGTTAATGGTGTTTACTCAAGTTAAAAATTCATGAGTTCATCTCCTCCCTCTGTGCTGGGAATAGCTCAAACCCAGGCCTCTCACAGGTTAGGGCAATACTCTATGCTAACCTATACCCAACCTGGTGTGTGTGTGTGTGTGTATTACACAGAATAGTATAAATGTTTATTTTCTGTGTGATTGACTTTGCTGTCCCGTTTTTACAATATAGAAAAGTACATCTGAATAGCTCTAGTAAATATAATCTTTCTACTTTGGGACATAAACAGCGCTAGAAAATTATATGCCCACACCTCCCCAAATAGTGTTTTAAAATTGTTGAATTAATGTGGCTATTTGATGCAAATACCTAAATACAAAAAAGGTTTTTTAGTGAGTACTACAT
This sequence comes from Urocitellus parryii, assembly GCF_045843805.1. Lineage (NCBI taxonomy): Eukaryota > Metazoa > Chordata > Mammalia > Rodentia > Sciuridae > Urocitellus > Urocitellus parryii. Next base: position 57,695,013 of record NC_135539.1, on the reverse strand, counting down.
GGGAAGAAAAAGGCTTAGGACTTTAGATAGCTTCTTGAAAATCAAAAACTAGTAGCATTTGATTACAAACAAGACATTCTTAAGCAATGCCATCATACTCACTCTGCAATTATATTCAAAATTTCACATTTTTTGTACACTGTATATAAATACACATCACAATGATGCAATTAGAATTAATACAGAATATATACAAAATGAACAAAGTTTAGATTTAGACCAAAAACTTAATTGCAATCTTTTGAAAAATAACTTGATTAGATATTATTTTATCTCTTATACTAATTTACATTTATACAAATTTTAATTAAACATACTAGATTCAGGTGCTAAGAATGTCTGCAGTATCTACATTTAAAGTTACTACACTATAATTTTATAAATCCAAATTTCAAAAGAAGGGTTCTTTAATAAATAATGGAATCCTCTTCTGGATTACTTAATTGCTATTACCTATATCTTGCATTTTCATATGAGTGTATATATACACTTAATACATACAACTAAGGAGTCCTTATAGGAAAGTAATGATCATAGACTAATAATTACTGAGGATTAAAGTACCTAACAGAATGCTTGAATACCAACATGTTTTTTTTCTTGTCATAAAATCTGGAGTATTATTTTTAAAAAGGCTCTTAATTTCACAGTTTTTAAATTACAGATAACGATTGAGGTTATTTTAGCAGTTATATAAAAACACAGATACCTTCAGCTTACCAAATCACTGGCTAAAAATAATAGCACATTAAAAATACCTTATAAAAACAAATCCCACTACAATTTTGAATGCTTTGTTAGGCAGTCCATTTGAGTAAAAAAGTAAGACTCATGTATTGGTTTGAAACTTTTTAGTTCCAAAGTCTACAAAGAGAACTATATTGATGCAAAGTCTTTCCCTAAACTCATCTGTTACAGCTTCTAAATTCCTTATTTCTCCATCCAAGCTAAATTTTATACTTGATAGTTATGTGAAGATCTATGTTACCACTACATAATGTTTAATTCTATTCACACATACCTCATTTTAACAATATCCAGTAATCACTTCAACAATTTATTATTTCAAATACATACCACCTCTGAAAGACACTGGAGAGATCCTTAAGCCTTTTGCCATTCCTCATTAAAGAAAAACTTCCCTCCTTTGAAAATCACTTAACTGTACCTTTGAAAATATAACTTCTTAATTTTAAAAATGTGCCTGAAGATTTCTTCCCCTTCAGATTTTCCAAAGTAAAAATAGCATATTCCAGAATTCACCCTAAAAAAGTTAATTTTTCTTAAAAAGATATTGTTTTTATAAATACATCATTAAAATATGTTCCATAATTTGTTTACATAGACATTCTATCTGTGTTTATTCTAAATCTAGAACCAAAGAATGACTTGGCAATACCAATGCTGCTTTGGTTGTTTCTACTGAACAAAGTCATACAACTCCATACTTTATAAATTATATTATAGAGATTTATAAATGTTCTTTTTCAATAGAATTAGAAGAATAGGACATCTGATTCTTAAGCACTTAAGGAAATTAAGAATCTATATACAGTAAAGAAAAAATTTTAAAAATAAAAATCCAATTTAGAAGGGGCATGGAATTAACTAAGATTTAAATTGTTCTCATTTCCTCATTTAAAATTTTTTCTCTTTCAATATAATTTCAGATTTTTTTTTAAAAAGGACTGAGTTATAACACAGTAATTGTACAGGTCCATTTATCAGTTTTGTGCAAGAATTAGCAATTCATGGTATGGGGATCACTTTTTGCTTTTCCTACAGAGTGATTGATTATGCACATCAGACATCATCCCAATTCCTCAAGAATCATCCACTCTGCTGCTGCCTTTGATTCTCTCTTCTTGTCTGCCTGCTCTGCCTTGATGTGAAGCCAATTCCTACTTCCTTAGTTATGAGCGTAATTTTCCTCCTCCATTATTCAAAGCCAGTGTTGGCCTAGTAAGCAAGTCTGAAATAATCTGAGAAGATAATTTAGTCTTCCTGCTGTTTGTTGCTGCACTCTTACTTTAGCTTCACCTGCCAAATGCATCCATGCCTTTCATTCTGGGCTTTCTTCAAAATTCTTACAGCCAACACATTTACATATTGAGGAACACATTATTTTTGCCTCATAGCACTCAGTAGGATTTAAGACATCCTGACATTGGCAATTACATCTCTTGCTATAAGATCAATATGCTTCTCCCCCTTTCCTTTCCCTATCTCAGGCTTAAAATCTTCTGTATTTCTGTCAAGGCATGCCTTTATTGCTTTTTTTTTTTGCCTTTCATTTTCATGTTCTAAATTGTTATAACAATTAGTACAACTGCAATCATTATAAAATTTGCCATTTACAAAGCAATCACAGTATAATTTCAAACAGTGATTTTGTACAATTACAGGGCTTTCTGGGCCAACTGGCAGATACAGATGGGATTATGCCATTGAATGGAAGACTTGCCTGGGTCTGGATACCAGATGTGCCAGAACATTAGAGCTGACTGCTATACACACATATGAAGACTGCTGTAGCTGAGTAATGTACTGAGTTGGAAGCACTGCATAACCCACAATCCCTGTTCCTGGAGCTGGTGCCAGGACAGTACCTGGCGGCAGGTTAGGGAGGTTGGGCTGGATCTGTGGCGGTGGGCTGGAAGGCATAATAAGTCATTGTTGTGGTTGGCTGTTAGTTACTATTTATGAAGCTGGATTGATGGATTTGGGGACAAATTGTTGGATGGCCTGAGCTTGGACAAATGGAACTGACATCTGCACTGAGATTGTATTGTATTGTATTGGCTTTGCTTCCTAAAGAGGCTTAATGCTTGTACTGGGATTCTGACTGTTTGGGTTAAGATACTGTTGTGGCAGTAACCAATCAGACATAATGAAACTTCCTTCCAGGTACTTGAGTCTGCTGGGCATTTGCCAGCATTTCCAGAGGGATTGGGAGCAGTTTACAGAGGAATACTTTAAAAAAAAATATTTTAGTTGTAGTCAGACACAATACCTTTGTTTTTATTTATTTATTTTTTTGGTGCTGGAGGCTTGAACCCTGGGACCTATGTGTGCTAGGTGAGTGCTCTACCTGAGCCACAATCCCAGCCCCGGAATACTTGTCTTAAATTGTGATATGCTCACTCCTCCAACAGTGATGGTCTGAACAGCTGATTTCATTGCCTTATTTGGTGATTTCAAAGGTGAGATGATTATTTTATTTGACATCTGCATTGTAGAATTAAAAGTTGATGCAATAACACCACTTTCAGATATTGTTATGGTCTCAGATGGAGTTCCAGGGGTAGACTGTGAAAGAATCCTACCTGCAATGACTGATGTGATACTTGAATTGTCTGTCCTATAACTGCTTTACAATTAATTGGTTTTGCAAAGATCAACTTCATGATTACTGGACCACAGGTTGGTCCAGGCTTCTTAGCAATCTCATCTGGCACCACCTCTATGATCATTCTCCTGCGATACATGGATTCCTTGGAGAAAGACAGTTTGTTAAAGAAGTAAACCAACTGCCAGTTAACAAAGAATTAAATGAAAGCCACACTGTACACTTTAATTAAAACATTTGCATGTGGGTAAATCAATTATATTTTAATAGGCAATCAGTTTAAACCTTGAAAGTGGAAAGGGAAAGAAACAAATATTTAACTAGAATTTGTTAAACTATAAACCGACATTTATACCTACTGACATAGGCTTTGCATTGGTTACTTGTAGACTTGCTTTCTGTTTAATAACTAGTATTCTCATTATTTAGCATGCTACTTTTCCTTTATTTACCATTTTTCATCTTTACGTGTATTTTATTTTTTTATTTCTTTAATTTTTTTGTGGTTGTAGATGGACAACATGCCTTTATTTTATTTATCTTTATGTGGTGCTGAGACGGAACCCAGCATCTCACACGTGCTAGACAAGTGCTTTACCACTGAGTTACTGCCCCAGTTCCTTACATGTGTTTTCAAATTGCAGAACTATAGACTCACTGGACTTCCAACAGAGTAGTCTCCTCCTAAGTGCTCTCAGGTACAGGCTGAGTAATTTTAAAATGGAAAATTCAAAAGTACTAAATAAAGACACAGTGGTACAGCAATGATATAAGAGAAATTATAAATAATTAAATAGCATCTCTGTGTACTGGAATATTGAATGTGCTTTCTATTTTAAACTGCATGAGTCTACAAAATCCTTCCTATTATCACTTTGAAAAATTTACCATAAATTTAATTAAGCAAATGAAGTCACAAATGGAAGTTCAGTAATTTATTAAGACATTGGCCCTATTTTCTGGTTTTACTGTGTTTTTTTTTTTTTTTTTTTTTTTTTTTTTATTAACCAGGTAAAACTCCCTTGTTTCTCAGATGTTGAACAATGAAGATTTAGTAATCTTAGCACTCTTCCACACTAACACATGTGGACCTGATTCAAGGAAAGACCTTATGTTTTATTTGCAAATTTGATTATTTTTAAAAAAAGTTTAAACAAGGCAACAAAGGACTATGATCTACCACTTTCTAAATAATTCCTGTTTTAGAACAGGACAGCTCTTAAAATACTAATTAAATGCTATATTAATTTGCCCAAACACTCAGGAAAACATGTTTACTTCTAATTCACTGTAACTAATAATTCTTCAAAGCACAGAATATGCTAAAATGGCTCATGCATAAATTTCCAAGTTAACAAATTCAAGTGGATGGATACTAATAATATAGTAGCTCCCTCCCATGTAGGCTACTTATGAGAATTAATAAATACAATCAAATACCACAAATAATTTCATATGAAGGGAATCAATAGTCAGGAAGAGGATGAACAACTTCTAGAAGGAAAAAAAGCAATGAGGGAGGACCTCCTTATTACTAAACACTGGAACATTTCTAAAATGTCAGATCGTTAAAATACAGCAGTTGACAATAACAGACATGCTTGTGTGACAGAATACTTAGTGCACAGTAACAGTGTGAGAATGGGAGTGAATTTACTGTACAAATTAAAAGGCATCACAGTAAATATAAAGAAGGGAATTATCAGTCATGAATAATGATGGGATTAATAATAATAATAATGATAATAATAATACTAATTTTCCCAGTGGCATAACTATTGGAAAAAATTAACTGAAAATACTAATCTCAATAACCCTCAAAACATATTTACCAAGATTTAAGACATAAATTAAAGATCATACAAGATTTACTAGGCTTATAAAAAACCAGTTAAGACAATGTTGTGGTGTAAACTAATCAAAAAAGTCAGTAAGAGTATAAGTTAGAGGTTATAGATTAGTAAAAAAATATAGATTATAGATATAAGATTTTTGACTCCATTTTGCTGCCTTCTATATATAAAAAAACTGTTTCAAGAGCTGTTTCTGATAAACTGAAATGAAAGATGTCTTTTTTCAAAAATTGTTTTCCTGTACCCCACAGAATGTACCCAACTCAGGATATGGTGGTGGTCGTGGTGAGCTACATCTTGGGTTTGAGTATATTCATGGGTCTACATGACTTTAGAATAGATTATCAACCCCACTCAGCTGAAACTTAGGATATGGTTGTCCAACTCTTGTTCAGATCCAAGATGTGGTTAAGCTAACCTGATTTCTTTAGCCTCTGTAATTTGCTTGCTTGCATGATGCTGAGAAAAGCCCCTGAGGTTTTTTTTTTTTTTTTTTCCATATCCTTAAATTCCCAAGAGACAGGCCAGGAAATTGTGGTTCTCTCACAGAGCATCAGTCTCTATAGGTAGGAGACAGTCCCTGGCCAGGTAAATAAAGCTCTCTTTTGTTTGAATTAGAATTTAGCCTCTTTTCTGAGGCGGCTCTCCAAAACAATAAGAAAAAGTGTCTTTTTAAATCCAAACTGCTTGGCTGGCTATCTTATCTGTTTTCAGCTGGCTTTTTAACTAGTTCCTCCCTAATGTTACAGGAAAGAAAGACAAAAATCGATACCAAATATATAAGCTTTCTTTAAAAAAATTTTTTTGTTTTTTTGAGAATTTCACAGGTTTCCACATTATTATATCTGAACTGACTTGTATCTGAGCTAAAAGTATACTCTAATCTGATGAAAAAGTTAGTATTGTGGCTATTTAAGTTTTTTAATATTCTATGATAATTAATGCATTTTTCTGATAAATCTTATTTTATCTAACGCTAAAGGTTTTTACGTTCTTTGTCCAAAGGCCAATTTCTCCAGTTAACCCTAAAATACATTAAAAAAATTTCTTTTAATAAATGCTTAGGAGAATATAATCATGGTGATGATGTGAATAAATCTGATAACTATCAGGGACAAATAGTTAGCTATCTAAAACCTTTGATTTAAGTGTACATCATGGCTATTAGATTTTATACCTGGCATTTCCAATTATACAGGCCTGTCGTTTATATATTATGTACTTGGTATCAAACTGGCATTTAAACAAATTAGCACTCATGAATTAAAATTTAAACAAGTAAATGGAGCCAAATAATTCAATTCAAAAATCAATTAATTGAATAAAAATATAGATGTCTTTAAAATTCTAACTCACAAATTTTTCTAGATGGCCAGACAGTAAAATATTTATTTCTAAAAAATGTCTAAAATGTAATATAACATCCATTGCTTCAAAAATTTTTTAACAGAGAAGAGATAATTAATATTGCTAATCACATTTTCTGATATTCTTATTTTATGATTAAAATAAGTAAATTAAATTTAAAATAATTGGGATAAATCATCATTGATATGGTTTCTTAAATAAATTAGAAATTACAACTGACGCCCAACTACTTCTCCTTTTTCTTTCCAATTGTTCAAGAAACGACAGAATCCTGCCTCAAATCTCTCCACAGCAAGCTGAATTAACCAACATCATCCTGGCACTGAGATTATTTTCTACTACTTTCAACATTGTTACAAATTCTTTATATGGCTAAACCTGTTCCTTATATTTCTGTAGCTGTGTTATCCCCTCTTTTGGATTCCAATTTACTATCTCTTTTTTTAAACTTTCAAACTTTTTCACATCATCATATATCCCCCATCTTCCTTGCTCATATGCACAGCCACACCAAGATTCCTGGACCTCTGACAGAGAATAATGCCCACACAGATATAGCTGTGAGATCCCTTTATCTTTTATTTTTAGATGCTGTAAAACCTCATGGATTTTTTTTCCATCAAAATGCACAATCACTAAAGAAGATTTTTCCATTTCTTCCCAACAAGCTTGTGCCATTATCATTAACTGTTCTCGTTGTACACCCTTCCTGGCCCCTATATGGGAATCTGAAAATCCATGAGGCCTACATTCTAATGCACTTTGGCAAATGCATGTTCCCCATTTCCCTCCTTTTCATCCTTACTTCTTTCTTCATATTTCCACTGATACTCATTCTGGGTTTACCTGGGCTACCACCTATTAATCTAAAAATGTATCTGCTTACATTTCTCCTTTATTACTCTGCTTTGCCACTATGGGCAAGCCTACGTATTTAAAGCAGATAAGTCCCTGCATATATAACCTGTGCTTTTGCACAATTTTGTACTCATTGGAATATAATTTAACCTATGGAGTTCCCCTTTCTACAAAACAAGTCTTCATTGAATGAGCACATCATACCCTTAAGACATGCCTCTTAATACAAAAATAAAAAGGGGACTTAGCTCAAAGCAGAATACAATTCTTAATTTTATGAAAATGGGCATAAAATAAAGGGTATAAGGAACAATGTGGACTGAGTCAACTTAAAATGTGGTTTTCAATTTCAAAAAGTTTTCCAGGAACTAGAATTTTTTTTATATTTGAAATCTACTGTTTACATAACATAGTTGTGTTTTCTTTTTTACTCTTAATATGCTTTAGTTATTCTTCTTTTATGGAAAATCTAGCTGATTTTTATTATCATCATCAATGCCAAACAAGACTTGAAATCAATTAAAATCTTTCATTAAGCATAAAGTTATTTTACATTTACTACAATCATAATAAGTACATTTAATTGTATCAAGGCACACGCTTTGTTTAGATTTTAAAATATCCCTGACTGCAAGATTATATATATAATATTCCAACTTTTGCTTATGTAATAGTAAATTAATGAAATTAAGTAACACTATCCAGAATAAAATAAAATGGAAATAATTTACTCATAATATTCATATTTAAACCATCTTTATTTATAAAATATTATTCTAAGAATTGTAATTCTGTTAAGCTTCAATTGGAGCAAAAGTATAATCACTTGAATAAAAGCAGTTAGTTAAACTAAAAATAAGAGATATATTACTTTTGAAGACAGATAAAAACTATTGTCAGGTTTCTTGTTTCTTGTTGTGCTTATGGATGTTCAGTAGCAGGCTCATTTGAAGGTGGAATCAACCCTGAAGGGAACTCACTTGTACTTTCAGAAGGCAGGGGAGCGAGGAGGAGGAAATTCAGCTTTTGGGGGAAGATAATGAGGAAAACACCACAGTCCCATTGGGAATGGAGGGGGTGGTGGGCCCGGTGGAAAATATTCTCAAGATGTTCCATACATGTTTCTTGGAGGAGGTGGAGGAAAAAACGGTCCTCTTCTCATGAACTGACTCCTTGGATCCACTGGAAACATTGGACTTCTGATTGTAGAAGGATCTTTTCCTACAAGTTTAAATTCAAACTCATTTTCCGTTAAGTTTTGTCTGTCATGAGCATTTTGTTTCCTTAAATCATTGAGGTATCTTTCAGCACTCTGAGCTACCAACTCATTATCATGTGCTTTCTTCTCACAGTACATAATCAGCCCCTGATAAGAATAAGAATGGTTCTCTCCAATTCTTCAAGGTCTTTGACTTGTTTTCTATAGGTCTCCAGTTTTTCAGTTGCATGGCTGATCTTTTTCTCCATTTTGGAAAGTTCCTCTTCTCACTCTATCCAGTAGTTTTCCTCTCCTATTAATTTCCTTTGGAGTTTCATTACATTTTCTTGATGTAGTTCAATCATGACTTTGAGTTTCTGCTGATACTTAAATTGTGTATTTTTTGACTGCAAAGATGCTTGTTCTGTCTTAAGATTTTTAATATGTTCTATAAGGTCTTCCTTTGACTCAATTAATTCAGAAAATAAAGTAAAAATTTGATTTCTTTCTCCTTGTAAGGTTTTAAAAGAGGTCTTTAGATTAGCAGTATAAAACTGTTTCTTCAAAGTTCCTTTTGGCTAATCCTCTAAGTGAGCACCAACACTCTTCATTTCCAATTCCAAGTTACCATAATCTGTTAGGACTTCTCCAAACACAGAAGCCCAATCTTCCATCTGCAGTAAGTGTTCAGTCAGAGACTTAATGTGATTTTCTTTATCTCTTAGAACTTGTTCTACATGTACTTTGGAGTCTTCAAGTATTGCTTTCTGTTTATTAAGGCCATTCACTTTTTCTTTCCATACTTCAGCTTCATATAAAAGCTGTTTCTGACTTTCCTGAAGTTGAGAATTTTCATTCAAAGCTGCTTTTATTGCTACTGTAATTTCTTCTTCATTCATTTGAAATAGTCTCAAGGCTGTTTTAGCTTCCAGTATTTGTGAACTGAGGGATTCTGATTCATCTTCTAGGAACTTAATCCTTTTTGATATATCCACCATTAATTCATTCTGTTGAGACTGCTTAGTTTTCTCTTCTTTCACCTCTTTTTCTAGAAGGAGTATCTCATCCTCAAGTTTAGATATGGACCTATCCAGGTTTTCATATATTGCCTCCAAATTTTCTGCTTCTATTGACTTCTTCACCAAAATGGCATCCTTTAAAGATGACTCTAAGCCTTCATAGTGTTTTTGAACAAGGCTAACTTTTTCAAGTAGTTCACATTTTTCTTCAATTAGTCCAGAAAGTTTTAGAGCAAACTTTTCTTTACTTCTCATGTAACACCCGCTTCTCACAGACTGACTTCTCCACAAAAATAAGAGAACAACAAAAAATCCAATAGCTGTACATATCACCAACTCCCACAGCCAGCCATAAGGACTAGGGTGTGTTTCCATGTCTTCAGACAATGCACACCACAACCCTGCTTACTTCTTCCAGGACCACCCCCATGTAGGGATGAGGAGCAGCTGTTGCACCTTCATCACACTAAGGTTACTTTGGCTATTCCCTCCACAACTACACCACGCCTAGCCATTCCAAAACAGACTGTGGACACTCAGGCCTTTGGTCAAGAACAAACCTGCACCAGGCAACAGAGCAGACCATTGTGAACCAGCCAGTGGGGGGGGAGGGGCTTTGGGCATGGGCATGGGGAACTCTGGTCATGGGCTCCTAGGGGCCTAGAACACTCACACTGCCTGTCAGGGAAGTTGTGGCCCCTTCACTATGCTGTGCATCCTGAAGCAGCACAGGTTCAAGCCTGTCCCAATCAAGCCAGAGAGGAGTCCTCTCCAGGTCACCCACCCAATGGTTTAGGCCAGGCCAAGGCAGAACTTATTATGTGCCATTCTATACACTCATAATATCACCCAGTTTGATGTAACTAAAATTCTAAAGCTAGTATGTCATATATTTATATTTATACCACTTGCCCTTTTGTTTCAGTGACTCATCCCTCCTGTCCCCTCTCTTTTTCCTTCCTTCCTTCCTTTCTACCACTAAGCTTCATTCCCAGCCCTGTAGACACTTTCTATAGAAGTAATATGAATTGTTTCTATAGGGAAAACTATCCTGTTAGACTATTTTAACAGTAATTTTAGAAGAGTTTCTAACATGGGCACAAACAGTTATGACAAGTTCCTTTTAAAAAGTACAGCATATGTAATGTTTCTAAAAAGAAGCTTAAAACTTCAGATGTTTTTCATGTCAGTTTTTCTAGATTACTATTTAAGAGTCTTCAAAATCTTTTTTCAGACGTTATTTTATTTTGACTTCTCATAGAATGTAAAAACTTCTAAGTAGGCTGGTCGTTACAAATGTATAGAAAACAAAAGAACATGATATGACTCTTTGAAATGGATTTAGCTTCTGAAGGTGAATTATGTTTTTGTTCAGATAAATAGTTTATTGCTTGATGTAAATAAAGGACATCCAAATTTTTTTCTTCCTAGTTATGCTTAATTGTTAATAAGCCAGATTTAATGTTTGAAGAAAAGAGCTCACTAGAAATCACTGCTTTTCTAAATATCTCTAAATACATGAGAAGTTCAAAGGCATTATGCCACCATGTATAATTAGAATGATTATAATTCTATGGCCAGAGCTGTATCAATGTTAACTAAAACACATCCTGTTCGATAGAGTATGAAAGTTTAGAAACTTTTTGACAAATATAATTATGTGAGGTTAAGAATGTTAATTAGTTTGAGTATTTCACAATGTATATACCTGTGTCAATCAAATTTTCAACTGGGCATGGTATCACACACCTGTAATCCTAGTCACTTAGGAGGCAGAGGCAAGAGTATCACAAGTTCAAGGGCAGCCTCAGCAATTCAGCCAGGCCCTAAGCAATTTAGCCCCTGCCTCAAAACAAAACAAAACAAAACAAACAAAAAAATCCCCAAGCCCTTCAGGGGACATTTCAGATTCAAACCATAAAACCATGTGTTATCTTCTACCACCTTATGACCCAGTAGGACTCAGCAGATGCCAGTGCCATGCTCTTGAACTTCCAGAGCCGTGAGATAAAGAAATGTCTTTTCTCTATAATTTACCAAGGGCGGTATTCAATTATAGCAACACAAATCATACTAAGTTTCAGAGAGATTACTGGTCAAGGCATACCACTAAAAAGCAACAGATCTGGGACTCAAACCAATTGTCTTCAGTTCCAAACCCCAATAGAAGCAGTTAGCCATTAAGTAAAACTCACAAAAACCAGGCTGCAGATTCCTCTTTACTTTCCAGAGCTGTTTCTGTTTGGACGTAAAAGTCACAAAATGAGAGTAGCTTCTTTGCATCTACTGCAGCTGTATCAAGCTACTTACTTTCAAATCAACTTCCTGAGCCCTTTCCTCATCTGACCAGCGTCAATAACACTTTAGTAATAGTTATAATAATATTCACTAATAGAGTTATTCTCATCATTAAACAGACAGAAGAGACAACAAATGCTGTTCCATTCCTTCCCACTCTCCTTTTCCAATTTTTAAATAGGGGAAAATCATTTATTTATTTATTTATTTATTTTTATTGGTCGTTCATAACATTACATAGTTCTTAATACATCATATTACACGGTTGATTCACGTGGATTATGAACTCCCGCTTTTACCCCGTATACAAATTGCTGTATCACATCAGTTACCCTTCCATTGATTGACATATTGCCTTTCTAGTGTCTGATGTATTCTGCTGTCTGTCCTATTGTCTACTATCCCCCCTCCCCTCCCCTCCCCTCCCCTCCCCTTTTCTCTCTCTACCCCTTCTACTGTAAATCATGTCTTCCATTTGTATTCTCTTGACTTACCCCTCCTTACCTCTTATATGACATTTTGTATAACCCTGAGGATCGCCTTCCATTTCCATGCAATTTCCCTTCTCACTCCCTTTCCCTCCCACCTCTCATCCCTGTTTACTGTAAATATTCTTCTCAAGCTCTTCGTCCCTACCCTGTCCTTGTTTACACCCCTTATATCAAAGGAGTCATTTGGTATTTGTTTTTTAAAGATTGACTAGCTTCACTTAGCATAATCTGCTCTAATGCCATCCATTTCCCTCCAAATTCTATAATTTTGTCATTTTTTAATGCAGAGTAATACTCCATAGTGTATAAATGCCACATTTTTTTATCCATTCATCTATTGAAGGGCATCTAGGCTGGTTCCACAGTCTTGCTATCGTGAATTGAGCTGCTATGAACATCGATGTAGCAGTGTCCCTGTAGCATGCTCTTGTTAGGGCTTTAGGGAATAGACCGAGAAGGGGAATAGCTGGGTCAAATGGTGGTTCCATTCCCAGCTTTCCGAGAAATCTCCATACTGCTTTCCAAATTGGCTGCACCAATTTGCAGTCCCACCAGCAATGAACAAGAGTGCCCTTTTCCCCGCATCCTCTCCAGCACTTATTGTTGTTTGACTTCCTAATGGCTGCCAGTCTTACTGGAGTGAGATGGTATCTTAGGGTAGTTTTGATTTGCATTTCTCTGACTGCTAGCGATGGTGAGCATTTTTTCATGTACTTGTTGATTGATTGTATGTCCTCCTCTGAGAAGTGTCTGTTCAGGTCCTTGGCCCATTTATTGATTGGGTTATTTGTTATCTTATTGTCTAATTTTTTGAGTTCTTTGTATATTCTGGTTATTAGGGCTCTATCTGAAGTGTGTGGAGTAAAGATTTGTTCCCAGGATGTAGGCTCCCTATTTATCTCTCTTATTGTTTCTTTTGCTGAGACAAAACTTTTTAGTTTGAGTAAGTCCCATTTGTTGATTCTATTTGTTAACTCTAGCGCTATGGGTGTCCTATTGAGGAATTTGGAGCCCAATCCCACAGCGTGTAGATCATAACCAACTTTTTCTTCTATCAGATGCCGTGTCTCTGATTTAATATCAAGCTCCTTGATCCATTTTGAGTTAACTTTTGTGCACGGCGAGAGATAGGGATTCAGATTCATTTTGGTGCAAATGGATTTCCAGTTTTCCCAGCACCATTTGTTGAAGATGCTATCCTTCCTCCATTGCATGCTTTTAGTCCCTTTATCAAAAATAAGATAGTTGTAGTTTTGTGGATTGGTTACTGTGTCCTCTATTCTGTACCATTGGTCCACCCGCCTGTTTTGGTACCAGTACCATGCTGTTTTTGTTACTATTGCTCTGTAGTATAGTTTGAAGTCTGGTATCGCTATACCGCCTGATTCACACTTCCTGCTTAGTATTGTTTTTGCTATTCTGGGTCTTTTATTATTCCATATGAATTTCATGATTCTTTTATCTATTTCTACAAGATATGCTGTTGGGATTTTGATTGGCATTGCATTGAACTTATAGAGAACTTTTGGTAATATCGCCATTTTGATGATGTTAGTTCTGCCTATCCATGAGCAGGGTATGTTTTTCCATCTTCTAAGGTCTTCTTCTATGTCTTTCTTTAGGGTTCTGTAATTTTCATTGTATAAATCTTTCACCTCTTTTGTTAGGTTGATTCCCAAGTATTTTATTTTTTGGGGGGATATTGTGAATGGAGTAGTTGTCCTCATTTCCGTTTCAGAGGATTTGTCGCTGATATACAGGAATGCCTTTGATTTATGCGTGTTGATCTTATATCCTGCCACTTTGCTGAATTCATTTATTAGCTCTAATAGCTTCTTTGTAGACCCTTTTGGGTCTGCTAGGTATAGAATCATATCATCTGCAAATAGTGATAATTTAAGTTCTTCTTTTCCTATTTTTATGCCTTTAATTTCTTTTGACTGTCTAATTGCTCTGGCCAGTGTTTCGAGGACTATGTTGAACAGAAGTGGTGAGAGAGGGCATCCCTGTCTTGTACCAGATCTTAGAGGGAATGCCTTCAATTTTTCTCCATTCAGAATGATGCTGGCCTGTGGCTTATCATAGATTGCTTTTACAATGTTGAGGTATGATCCTGTTATCCCTAATTTTTCTAGCGTTTTGAACATAAAGGGATGCTGTACTTTGTCGAATGCTTTTTCTGCATCTATTGAGATGATCATATGGTTCTTATTTTTAAGTCTATTGATGTGGTGAATAACATTTATTGATTTCCGTATATTAAACCAGCCTTGCATCCCAGGGATGAATCCTACTTGATCATGATGTATAATTTTTTTGATATGTATTTGAATCCGATTCGCCAGAATTTTATTGAGGATTTTTGCGTCAAGGTTCATTAGAGATATTGGTCTGTAGTTTTCCTTCTTTGATGTGTCTTTGTCTGGTTTCGGAATCAGGGTGATGTTGGCCTCGTAGAATGAATTTGGAAGTTCTCCCTCTTTTTCTATTTCCTGAAATAGCTTGAAAAGTATTGGTGTTAGTTCCTCTTTAAAGGTTTTGTAAAACTCTGCTGTATACCCATCCAGTCCTGGGCTTTTCTTAGTTGGTAGTCTTTTGATGGTTTCTTCTATTTCCTCTATTGTTATTGGTCTGTTTAGGTTGTCTATATCCTCCTGGCTCAATCTGGGCAGATCATAGGACTCAAGGAATTTATCTATGCCTTCACTATCTTCTATTTTATTGGAGTATAAGGATTCAAAGTAATTTCTGATTATCTTCTGTATTTCTGAAGTGTCTGTTGTGATATTGTCTTTTTCATCCCGTATGCTAGTAATTTGGGTTCTCTCTCTTCTTCTCTTCGTTAGCATGGCTAAGGGTCTGTCAATTTTATTTATTTTTTCAAAGAACCAGCTTTTAGTTTTGTCAATTTTTTCAATTGTTTCTTTTGTTTCAATTTCATTAATTTCAGCTCTGATTTTAATTATTTCTTGCCTTCTACTTCTTTTGCTGTTGTTTTGCTCTTCTTTTTCTAGGATTTTGAGATGAAGTATGAGATCATTTATTTGTTGGTTTTTTCTTTTTTTGAGGAATGAACTCCAAGCAATGAATTTTCCTCTTAGAACTGCTTTCAATGTGTCCCATAGATTCCGATATGTTGTGTCTGTGTTTTCATTTAACTCTAGGAATTTTTTAATTTCCTCCTTGATGTCTTCTAAAACCCATTGATCACTCAGCAACCTATTGTTCATTCTCCAGGTGATGCTTGCTTTTTCCTTTCTTCTTTTATCATTGATTTTCAGTTTCATTCCATTATGATCAGATAAGATGCATGGTATTATCTCTACCCCTTTGTATTGTCTAAGAGTTGCCCTGTGACATAGTATATGGTCTATTTTTGAGAAGGTTCCATGTGCTGCTGAGAAAAAAGTGTAGCTACTTGATGTTGGGTGGTATAGTCTATATATGTCAATTAAGTCTAGGTTGTTAATTGTGTTATTGAGTTCTATAGTTTCCTTATTTAACTTTTGTTTGGAAGATCTGTCCAGTGGTGAGAGAGGTGTGTTGAAGTCTCCCATGATTATTGTATGTTGGTCTATTAGACTCTTGAACTTGAGAAGAGTTTGCTTGATGAATACAGCTGCACCATTATTTGGGGCATATATATTTATGATTGTTATGTCTTGTTGGTGTATGGTTCCCTTGAGCAGTATGAAGTGTCCTTCTATATCCCTTTTGATTAGCTTTGGCTTGAAATCTATTTTATTAGATATGAGTATGGACACTCCTGCTTGTTTCCGCGGTCCATATGAGTGATATGATTTTTCCCAACCTTTCACCTTCAGTCTATGTATATCTTTTCCTATCAAATGCGTCTCCTGTAGACAGCATATTGTTGGGTCTTGTTTTTTGATCCATTCTACCAGCCTATGTCTCTTAATTGGTGAGTTTAAGCCATTAACATTTAGGGTTATTATTGAGATATGGTTTGTTCTTCTATCCATATTTGTTTATTGATGTTACTAAACCTGATTTGTTATCCTCTTTGACTACTTTCCCCCCTTTACTGTCCTACCTCCCATTGTTGGTTTTCAATGTTGTTTTCCATTTCCTCTTCCTGTAATGTTTTGCCAAGGATTTTTTGAAGAGATGGTTTTCTAGCTGCGAATTCTTTTAACTTTTGTTTATTGTGGAAGGTTTTAATTTCATCTTCTAACCTGAAGCTTAATTTCGCCGGATACACGATTCTTGGTTGGAGCCCATTGTCTTTCAGTGTTTGAAATATGTTATTCCAGGATCTTCTAGCTTTCAGAGTCTGTGTTGAGAGATCAGCTGTTATCCTGATTGGTTTACCCCTAAATGTAATCTGCTTTCTTTCTCTTGCAGCTTTTAAAATTCTCTCCTTATTCTGTATGTTGGACATCTTCATTATAATGTGTCTAGGTGTGGATCTCTTATGATTTTGCACATTCGGCGTCCTGTAGGCTTCTAGGATTTGGGATTCTGTCTCAATCTTCAATTCTGGGAAGTTTTCTCGTATTATTTCACTGAATAGACTGTTTATTCCTTTGGAATGGAGCTCTGTGCCTTCCTGTATCCCAATGACTCTTAAATTTGGTCTTTTGATATTGTCCCATAATTCTTGGATGTTCTGCTCATGGTTTCTTAGCAGACTTGCTGAGCTGTCTATGTTCTTTTCCAGTTGAAATACTTTGTCTTCATTGTCTGATGTTCTCTCTTCTAAGTGATCTACTCTGCTGGTAGTATTCTCAATTGAGTTTTTAAGTTGGTTTATTGTTTCCTGCATTTCTAGAATTTCAATTTGTTTGTTTTTTATTACCTCTATCTCCCTGTGAAATTGATCTTTTACTTCCTGGATTTGTTTGTCAATGTGATCTTTCATTGTCTGATTTTGCTGTCTCATGTCTTCCTTGAGACTCCAGATCATCTGAAGCATATATATCCTGAACTCTTTATCTGATATTCCATCTGTTGCAGCTATTACCTCTTCTAAAGTTGAGTTGACCTGCATTGCTTGTGGACCTTTCTTTCCTTGTCTTTTCATACTGCTCGCGTTTCTTTCTGCTTGGTGCAACTGTTGTGTTTTGAAATTTACCCCCTATTTATTTATGTTGCTCTTGTATACTTGAAAAGTCTCCCTTGCAGGTGCGGGCGGCGGCTGTGCCCCTACTCCAATTGGGGTGACGTGTCTACCACGCTGGCGGCTCTCTGGGCCTGTTCCGGGAGTGGAAGGTGGCTCTGCTCTGTCCCTATTCCAATTGGGGTGTCGTGACTACAATGCTGGCAGATCGCTGGGCCTGTTCCGGGCGTGGGCGGTGGGCTTGGCTGGCGGGATTCCACCTAATGGCAGTCCCTAACCTCCCTGCTTGCTAATTAATGGCTTCTCTGAGGCGCCACGCCTTCTGTAGCTGCGGGGCAGGCCGCGCGAATCAGTTGGCCTGGATCTCCCGGGTCCTGCTGCTGGCTGTTTTGATGTTGCAAGCTGTTGGAGAGTGGTGGTGTATTCTTCAGCTTTCCCGGATGGTGTCCACTGACTGCCTGGATGGAGTGTCCGCTGTTTTGATGTTGCACTCTGAAGGAGAGTGGTGGTGTATCCTTCAGCTTTCCCGGATGCTGGCCGCTGACTGCCTCGGTGGAGTGTCCGCTGTGGGGGATGGGACTGTACCGCTTCCTTCCCCTTCTGAGAACCCGTGCTCGGCCCAAGGGTCCGTGTGGGCTTGGCTGGTGGGATTCCACCTAATGGCCTTCCCTAACCTCCCTGCTTGCCAATTAATGGCTTCACTGAGGCGCCACGCCTTCTGTAGCCACAGGGCAGGCCACGCGAATCAGTTGGCCTGGATCTCCGGGGCCCTGCTGCAGGCTGCTGGGATCCCTGGCACTCTATCACTTTGATTTTTTCTGCTTGCCCCTCCCCCAGCGCTGGCTAGCCAGGTTTCCTTTTGGCTGCTACTGGGAGGAGGGGTTGGAGGTCAGGTGTCTCTGGTTTCCCCCTGGCCTGTATGGAGGCTCAGCTTGATACTCCCTCTCCCGGCAAGCCTAGGAGAGATTTTATGCGAATTCCCGCTGTCTGGGGGGTGAGCTGAATGACACCGACCTGTTTTGATGTCGCACTCTGAAGGAGAGTGGCGGTGTATCCTTCAGCTTTCCCGGATGCTGGCCGCTGACTGCCTCGGCGGGATGTCCGCTGTGGGGGATGGGACTGTACCGCTTCCTTCCCCTTCTGAGAACCCGTGCTCGGCCCAAGGGTCCGTGTGGGCTTGGCTGGTGGGATTCCACCTAATGGCCTTCCCTAACCTCCCTGCTTGCCAATTAATGGCTTCACTGAGGCGCCACGCCTTCTGTAGCCGCAGGGCAGGCCACGCGAATCAGTTGGCCTGGCTCTCCGGGCCCTGCTGCAGGCTGCTGGGATCCCTGGCACTCTATCACTTTGATTTTTTCTGCTTGCCCCTCCCCCAGCGCTGGCTAGCCAGGTTTCCTTTTGGCTGCTACTGGGAGGAGGGGTTGGAGGTCAGGTGTCTCTGGTTTCCCCCTGGCCTGTATGGAGGCTCAGCTTGATACTCCCTCTCCCGGCAAGCCTAGGAGAGATTTTATGCGAATTCCCGCTGTCTGGGGGGTGAGCTGAATGACACCGACCTGTTTTGATGTCGCACTCTGAAGGAGAGTGGCGGTGTATCCTTCAGCTTTCCCGGATGCTGGCCGCTGACTGCCTCGGCGGGGTGTCCGCTGTGGGGGATGGGACTGTACCGCTTCCTTCCCCTTCTGAGAACCCGTGCTCGGCCCAAGGGTCCGTGTGGGCTTGGCTGGTGGGATTCCACCTAATGGCCTTCCCTAACCTCCCTGCTTGCCAATTAATGGCTTCACTGAGGCGCCACGCCTTCTGTAACCGCAGGGCAGGCCACGCGAATCAGTTGGCCTGGCTCTCCGGGCCCTGCTGCAGGCTGCTGGGATCCCTGGCACTCTATCACTTTGATTTTTTCTGCTTGCCCCTCCCCCAGCGCTGGCTAGCCAGGTTTCCTTTTGGCTGCTACTGGGAGGAGGGGTTGGAGGTCAGGTGTCTCTGGTTTCCCCCTAGACTGTATGGAGGTTCAGCTTGATACTCCCTCTCCCGGCAAGCCTAGGAGAGATTTTATGCGAATTCCCGCTGTCTGGGGGGTGAGCTGAATGACACCGACCTGTTTTGATGTCGCACTCTGAAGGAGAGTGGCGGTGTATCCTTCAGCTTTCCCGGATGCTGGCCGCTGACTGCCTCGGCGGGGTGTCCGCTGTGGGGGATGGGACTGTACCGCTTCCTTCCCCTTCTGAGAACCCGTGCTCGGCCCAAGGGTCCGTGTGGGCTTGGCTGGTGGGATTCCACCTAATGGCCTTCCCTAACCTCCCTGCTTGCCAATTAATGGCTTCACTGAGGCGCCACGCCTTCTGTAACCTCAGGGCAGGCCACGCGAATCAGTTGGCCTGGCTCTCCGGGCCCTGCTGCAGGCTGCTGGGATCCCTGGCACTCTATCACTTTGATTTTTTCTGCTTGCCCCTCCCCCAGCGCTGGCTAGCCAGGTTTCCTTTTGGCTGCTACTGGGAGGAGGGGTTGGAGGTCAGGTATCTCTGGTTTCCCCCTGGCCTGTATGGAGGCTCAGCTTGATACTCCCTCTCCTGGCAAGCCTAGGAGAGATTTTATGCGAATTCCCGCTGTCTGGGGGGTGAGCTGAATGACACCGACCTGTTTTGATGTCGCACTCTGAAGGAGAGTGGCGGTGTATCCTTCAGCTTTCCCGGATGCTGGCCGCTGACTGCCTCGGCGGGGTGTCCGCTGTGGGGGATGGGACTGTACCGCTTCCTTCCCCTTCTGAGAACCCGTGCTCGGCCCAAGGGTCCGTGTGGGCTTGGCTGGTGGGATTCCACCTAATGGCCTTCCCTAACCTCCCTGCTTGCCAATTAATGGCTTCACTGAGGCGCCACGCCTTCTGTAGCCGCAGGGCAGGCCACGCGAATCAGTTGGCCTGGCTCTCCGGGCCCTGCTGCAGGCTGCTGGGATCCCTGGCACTCTATCACTTTGATTTTTTCTGCTTGCCCCTCCTCCAGCGCTGGCTAGCCAGGTTTCCTTTTGGCTGCTACTGGGAGGAGGGGTTGGAGGTCAGGTGTCTCTGGTTTCCCCCTGGCCTGTATGGAGGCTCAGCTTGATACTCCCTCTCCTGGCAAGCCTAGGAGAGATTTTATGCGAATTCCCGCTGTCTGGGGGGTGAGCTGAATGACACCGACCTGTTTTGATGTCGCACTCTGAAGGAGAGTGGCGGTGTATCCTTCAGCTTTCCCGGATGCTGGCCGCTGACTGCCTCGGCGGGGTGTCCGCTGTGGGGGATGGGACTGTACCGCTTCCTTCCCCTTCTGAGAACCCGTGCTCGGCCCAAGGGTCCGTGTGGGCTTGGCTGGTGGGATTCCACCTAATGGCCTTCCCTAACCTCCCTGCTTGCCAATTAATGGCTTCACTGAGGCGCCACGCCTTCTGTAACCGCAGGGCAGGCCACGCGAATCAGTTGGCCTGGCTCTCCGGGCCCTGCTGCAGGCTGCTGGGATCCCTGGCACTCTATCACTTTGATTTTTTCTGCTTGCCCCTCCCCCAGCGCTGGCTAGCCAGGTTTCCTTTTGGCTGCTACTGGGAGGAGGGGTTGGAGGTCAGGTATCTCTGGTTTCCCCCTGGCCTGTATGGAGGCTCAGCTTGATACTCCCTCTCCTGGCAAGCCTAGGAGAGATTTTATGCGAATTCCCGCTGTCTGGGGGGTGAGCTGAATGACACCGACCTGTTTTGATGTCGCACTCTGAAGGAGAGTGGCGGTGTATCCTTCAGCTTTCCCGGATGCTGGCCGCTGACTGCCTCGGCGGGGTGTCCGCTGTGGGGGATGGGACTGTACCGCTTCCTTCCCCTTCTGAGAACCCGTGCTCGGCCCAAGGGTCCGTGTGGGCTTGGCTGGTGGGATTCCACCTAATGGCCTTCCCTAACCTCCCTGCTTGCCAATTAATGGCTTCACTGAGGCGCCACGCCTTCTGTAACCGCAGGGCAGGCCACGCGAATCAGTTGGCCTGGCTCTCCGGGCCCTGCTGCAGGCTGCTGGGATCCCTGGCACTCTATCACTTTGATTTTTTCTGCTTGCCCCTCCCCCAGCGCTGGCTAGCCAGGTTTCCTTTTGGCTGCTACTGGGAGGAGGGGTTGGAGGTCAGGTATCTCTGGTTTCCCCCTGGCCTGTATGGAGGCTCAGCTTGATACTCCCTCTCCTGGCAAGCCTAGGAGAGATTTTATGCGAATTCCCGCTGTCTGGGGGGTGAGCTGAATGACACCGACCTGTTTTGATGTCGCACTCTGAAGGAGAGTGGCGGTGTATCCTTCAGCTTTCCCGGATGCTGGCCGCTGACTGCCTCGGCGGGGTGTCCGCTGTGGGGGATGGGACTGTACCGCTTCCTTCCCCTTCTGAGAACCCGTGCTCGGCCCAGTTGGCCTGGCTCTCCGGGCCCTGCTGCAGGCTGCTGGGATCCCTGGCACTCTATCACTTTGATTTTTTCTGCTTGCCCCTCAACACAGTGATTTTTATGGGCTAGATCGGGTAAATGTTTTCTGGAGCTCATTATGAAGGAAATACTGAAGACATATCTCTGATAAAATACTGACAGATGCATTTTACCATGGGGTAGAGCCAGGCACAGAAGCCTAGCCATTTGTGGAGTAAGTATTTCTGTCCAGTGTTTGTAGGTGAGAGGGGAGAGTAGTCTGGTGGGCAGAGGGTGGCAGGACAGCCAGGTGCATAGGACAGGAGTTGAGTACAGAATGACTGAGCTCTGATGAAAGATTGTGCCAGTGAGAGCACCCCACAGGTATGGGGGCACTGAAGGATGAGAACCAAGACCAGACATACCTGGAAGGTCAACCTTCCCCTAGGCTGAAGGACGTGCCTCAGGGGAGGCAAGGAAGAAATCACCTGGGTGCCCATGGTGGGCCATCTTGAGCTTGTGGAAGTATTCAGAAAGGATGGGGACACCTTTGTGAGCAGGGGGCCAGGTGCCCAGAGTCCTGTAATTACTGGTGCACTGATGTGGATTATGGTGTCCTATGAGGTCCTGGTTTCCCTTTTTGTTGATAGGAGCCTGGATGGGGGCATGCTGGGTCATCTGGTAGTTCTGTTTGATATTTTGAGACTCTCATGCCATTTGCCCTGATCCCCACCAGCTATAGAGGCAGGGTTGCCTTCTCTCCACCCTCTTATAGAAGGTATTCTAAGAAGCAGGAGGTGTTCTCTCTTGTGGGGTGATTTGCATGTCTTTGATGGTTAATGACATGGGGCAACTTTTCTGATGCCATTTTTATGTTAGGCAAATGTTGTCTTCAGTTCCACCCGCCAGATCCACTTCCTCCTTCTTTACCTGATGGGATCTCATTCCATTTTTCACCATAAAACTGATCCTTTTTTTCCCCATTTCTGTATGTTCCTTTACTTCTTTCTTTTGTTTTGAGAAATACAATATTCCAAGTGTTAATGAACACACGAATGGGTTCTCATTTGCTTTATGTATAGTTTAATTTAAAAATCAAAGCCTTCTAAATAGCCATATGCATCCATAAATAGCACGCAAATAACACACAGTATTTACGTTTTGATGGCTCATGCTGTAAACACTATTCCGTGCCTTACTTTTCCCTCAGTGTCTGATTTTGCAACCCCTCTGTGCTGTTCTGTGCTGTGCTGTACATATGATGTGTAGTTCTGGCTCTAGTTGCCCCTGTGGCAGGGTCCCAAGTCCACACTGCAGTCATCCTTCTCCAACTTGGGTAACTTCCTCTGCCCTGTTTGGTTTGTGCTTCATGGAACGTGTTACAATACAATATCGTGTAATTACATTAATATGGTTCTTCATTCTCTTTGACTGTAAACTCCTTTGGGGAAGAAACCCTATTTGAATTTCCTCTGTATTCCAGCACTTAATGAGCTTGCACGGCACACAGCACACAGTCAGCTGAATGCTGGAGGTGCGGCTGGCAGTGTGACAGGATGCACATGACTAGGGAAGTTATCTTCAACTTAGGAGCAATTTTCCCCCAGGAACTCACGTTTGGTTACAGAGGACTGTGCAGTGATGGAGGGGTTCTTGACCCCCTGGAGGGGTCTTGAACTGTCTAGCTGGGGGATGTGACTACAGGTTGTGTAATGTGGCTGATTTTATGGAGAAACTGAATTTTAAATTTTATTTAATTTTAATTAATTTAAATTTAAATAGTCATGGAGGGCTTGTGGCAGGATGTAAAGAGCAGATGATGTCTGCTGATAGCGAAAAATAGTTTTTGTTGTTTGTTGTGTCCTTAAATGATCATCCTGATACTTAGGAATGATGAGTAATTTAGCAAGGAGACAAAGTAGCCTACTGTGTGCTGGGTTTCTTCACCTACGTGGCGCGAAGCCTGTGGTGTCTCTTGATAGGACTGTGGATGAGACAAGACATCTCTGCAAGGCCCTTCAGAGAATGCTCATCAAAAATGGTAGCAGTCAGTCTTCTCAGCACTTGGTTCTTAGTGTGTAGTGGGCAGGGGTGATGTGGGTCTGACCTACAGCTCCTTCTCTTTGAGTTTGGAGAGGACAGAGTGGATTGTTGCACCCAGGGCACCCCAATCCCAGCTGTGTCCTGAGACACAATGTTGGCATCATTGCTGGTTTTCCAGCCTGGGTCCTGCTGCCCAGTGGCTGAGAGTGCCAAATATTTTAGTATCCTGAATGATGGTCTGAGCACCTTGCTCCTTTTTGGCTTTTTTGAAAGGTTTCAGGACTTGTGCTCTGTGTCTGGCTGCTGGCTGCCTCCCTCTTTCTATTCAGCAGATCACAGGAGCTGCTGCCCAAAGCCCAGCTATGGTCTTGCTGTTTTGCTGCCCAGCTCCTACAGGGTTCCTTCTTTCCTGGAGGTCAAAATGCACTTCCTTGGACCTGGGGCACATCCAGTCTGTCAGTGTCCTCTTCTCCTTACGGGGTTCTGCTCCCCTGTGCCCTTGCCACTGGGGCCCAGCATGTGTTCAGCTCCCCCCACAAGGAGCTCTTGCTGGTTGCCCTTCCCGTCCACAATGCCTCTGTCCTCCCTTCCCGTCCTACCCATGTGGCCATGTCTCCTGGCTCTCCTTCATCCCAGAGCTGTGACCCCAGTGCGCAGGGGAGCACTGCTTCCATGTGGAGAAGGCCCAGCCTCCTCACTGCCCCCACACCTGTTTCTGCCTGAGTTTGTGTCTGGCTGTCTTGCAGAGTGCTTATGTCCAGAGGTTTGCTTTCTAGACTTTAAAACTCATGAAGAAAGAGGTGGCGTCTGAGTACCTGTGTCCCCACAGCACCACCAAACCAAGCACTGCAGAAGTTGAAGATTTGTTAAAACAAGTGAGGAAATCAACAGTAGTCTCTCAGCATCAGGATCTGGGTCCTTCTAGAGCAGGGTTCTTTCCTAATGAGAAGGACCCCTAGAAACTCACAATGCAGCATTTTCTCCAGCAAAGTCTTCTGTATATGAAACCGCAGAATGTGTCTCTTCATTACAAAACCACAGGTCCCTCTGTAACAAGGATGTTCAAATATTTGCCAAGTGAGAATGGCCACCCTCGAGAGCACAGCCCTCACTGGTGATTCCTGCAAGCTAACACATGGAAACATGGGCTGTTTCTCATGTTGTTGGTGAAAGACAGCATTAGCTCTTGCTTCACTGAGCACATATGCACTTTTTAATCTTGCAGCCCAAGGCAGAATTTAAAGTGACATTTACCTTGTTAGCAGACCAGACCATTTGATGCAGTTTCTTAAATAAAAAGAGGCCTTGATGCAGGAAGCAGAGGCAGATTCCTTTTCTCATTTTTCGGACTTTCAGATGTCTTAGGAAGCATTGCAGAGGTTCATGATATGTGCCACCGACAACTCTGTGTGAAGATTCTTGTGGGATTTAATTTTCTTTGATACCTGCTATTTTATTTCAAATTTAAGTTGATTCAAGTGCAATGTTCCTAATTCCATTAAATTTGTGGTGCCTCACACTGGCTAGAGGAATGGCATCACATAGGGTTCCTTCCACCTACATTTTCCTTTATTTTGCTTATCCCAAACTAAGATTGTTTTCTGTCTCTTTGATCAGAGCAACAACAATAATTTAAAAAATACGAGAGAGAGAGAGAGAGAGAGAGAGAGAGAGAGAGAGAGAGAGAGAGAGAGAGAGAGGAGCGCTCCACTGAGAGAGAACACATTTCCTGCCTCAATGCTAGAGGTATAAGGAGTAGTCCAACCACATTACTCAGCTCTGCTGAGCCAAAATGTCTGCCCTGTTCCACACAAGACTTGTGCAGCTCCCAGCACAGTCCTCCCTGTTATTCTTTGAGACTATGCTTGTCTGCAGTTCACAGAAACTGGTGCTTTAAAAAAAATCCCTCCTTATCCCAGACACAGGAGCCCCAAGGTGGCACTCGAGGACTTGTTCTACAGAAGCCCTATAGGCTAGGTGAGAGCAGGAGGATAAATTCAAAGTGGTAAAGGGAAAAAAAAGAAAAACTCACCAACCAAGAATTCTTTGTCCAGCAAAACTGTCCTTCAGAAATGAGGAGGAAGTAGGTGATAACTCTCCCAAAGAAAAGCCACATTCCCCACCACGAGGTCCCTGGAACTGCTGAAGAGAGTGAATTTGAAACAGACAAAATTACTAATTAGCAACATAAAACATTTTAAATCACAGACATCAATACAATAAGTAATACTGAGTCAATATTTCTCAGTATGGAGAGAGAAAAATAAGACAACTATAGAGCAAACAGATTGTCAAGATACATAGTACAAAGTGATGGAAATGCTGACATTGAAAGCATAAAATGTGTGTTTTAAGTAGACAGTCAAAGCACAGAGTTGTATATGATTGAGATTAAGTTGTTATCTGCATAAAATAATCTAAGATTTTTATATAAGCTGTGGTAACCACAAAGCAAAAATCTACCTCAGAAGCACAAAACACAAATAGAAGAGAGCCTAAGCACACCAGGTGCTGTGGGTCGAGTATGTCCCCAAGGGTTCTCATGTCAGGGGAGCATCAGTCTAGGGTCTCTGCGTACCCACTTTCTTAGTCTCCCAACACCCATGACTCTGCCCCAGCAGGAAGGGAAGGTGAGTGGGCAGTATCACTCAGGGTGCACCCAGGGCTCCATGGTCTGACTGCCAGGGCTGGACTTCTGGACTCAGCAGTCACTGGTTCTGTGATTACCTTGGGCAAGTCACTTAATCCCATGAAACCCCACTCAAGCCCTGAGCAACAATAGGGGGTACTTTTCAGGGTTACCTTGGAGGGTTATACAGAACAACGTGGGAAGCACTTGACCCTTACTCAGGATGGCTCTGCTCTATCACATCCCCGTGAGCTCTGAGCCGCTGCTCATGGGATCCAGCACCCGGCCAGGAACAGGATACCCAAAAGTCAGTAGTCAACTGCGTAATAGTTCGTTACCCATGGTAGATCTGCTCTTGTAAAGTCACCTCAAACCCTGAGCCAGTGAATGTTGGGGTGCCGATCCTAGGTGCAGCAGGGCCAGGTGCCTGCCAGCCTCTGGTCGCATTTGCTTGCAGCCACCCATCAACATGTCACCTTGTGCTTTCTGCTTGAGACACCTTAGTTGATACAAACTGCCAATTGGTTAGCATGAAACAGGGCCAGCAGTGCCACAGCTTGTGCGGGAAGGGAGATTCTGTGATGTGTGTGTTCTCCGTGAGGCTGTCTAAGCCTTCCTTCCTTCAGGAGCACAAGAGCACTTCAGAATGATGTATGGAGGTTGTTTTAAACAAGACAGGTGGAGAAACAGACACTTGTTTACAGTGTAAGAACAAAAAGGAAGAAAGATGCCTCATTCAGCCTCAGCAGGGAGCATAGCTATCAGGTGGCTCTGTGCCCATGGGCACTGACTTGGGGGTTACAAGTAAGTTTTAGCAAGCAGTCAACTTACAAGTACAGAATTTGAATAATGAAGATCGGCTACACCTAAGGTGGAAACTTCTGGAAAACGTTCACTGTTACTATTGTTCTCATTAGAAAGGCACTGAAGGACAGGGGCACAGTGAGACCTCCCTTCCATCTGGCAGTTCTTCAGGGTGCCCCGGGGGAGCATGGGAAACATAAATCCATCTCCAGGTTGCTCTGTGCCAACCATCCCCCACTTTCCTCCTATACTTTCTCTTTTCCTTTCTTTTCTTTCATAGTTCTTGCCATTTGCAAGGGTCTGGATTAAAGTATAATGGTGGCTACAAATACCACTTGCCATCTCTCATCTCCCAGGAGCTATAGGACTGGATGCTGGGAGGAGAAGACAGACACGCAGCCGCCAAGCTGCAGGAGACAGGTGACCTCATGGACACATTGCTGAGCCCAGATGGAGATCCCCACATCATCCTGCTGACCTCCCTGTCCTGCTTGGCCAGGAGACTCAGTCATATGAACAGAAACTTGAGCACTGGCCAGAGTTCAATTCTGTGGACACTCCTCAACACAGATCCCACCTTGACAGATGTCTGGGGTCATCTGGGAAATTCTTTGATTTTCCCATAAATTTCCTTAAGTGTCTACCTTCTCTCTGTAATTTCCTTGTAGGTTGTATTCCTGGATGACATACTGCCTTTCTGGAGAGACGAATTGCAAGTATTACTCACATTGATAGTTGAAAAAATAGCATCCCAAGGTTTGAAGATGATAGAAGAGCAAAACTTTGTTCCTGCACATGTCCCAACCTGGCCATGTAGAAGCAAGTACAATATGGCCAGAGTGTGTGCCCAGTGTGGGCCTGCCAGAACCAGAGTCCAAGGCAGGGTGTCCTCCAGCCAGGCCTGAGAGGAGACCTCAATGGCTTCATTACCACTGCAGCATAGCAAAATCCCTGTCACTAGCATGTCCCAACCTACCTGTAGGATCACAATGGTCACATGTCAGGAAGGTTGGATCTCCTGAACTGTCGAGTTGCAGTACTTAAAGGGCGAAGGAGAGAGAGAGCCTTATTTTATGGAACTGGCTCATCAACTGGAGAGTAGCAAGTTTAACATGATGGGCAGGACAGATTGCAGGCTGGAGGCCCAAGGAAGTGGTGAGGTTTCAGCTTAGTCTGGAAGCAGTCTGCAGGCAGAGGTTCCTTTTCCAGAGGGAAGTCCAGTCTTATTTTTAAAGGTCTTTCATTTGCTGAGGCCCACTCACATTATGGAAGACAATCTGCTGGATTCTCCATCCATAGAATTCATTGTCAATCACATCTTTAAAATACCTTTGTACCAACATCCAGGCTGACTGACCACCTGGGCACTGTAGTCTGGCCAAGTGGACATACAGAATTGACCATCACACTCCCTTCCTCTCTCCAGGTATCTTCAAACCCAATACCTATGGATCAGCCTGTGATTAAAACTCAGGTCTCAGAAAAAAACACACACTTCCACTGTGCCTGGCATCCAAGTCACCTGCTGGGTGGATGGTTGACCTGAGGAATGTGAATTCTGTAGTTCCATGAGGAGGAGAGTGGGTCAGTGACTGACTCCCTGGTCCACTCAAGGGTAAAGTTTCAGTTGCAAGGTAGCCTGGTATCTCCTCCTTTAGGAAACTCAAGCAGGAAAAAAAGTTAACACAATGACATTAAGTCAGACAACAGTGTTGATCTGTGCCTCTGGGGCCCTCCTGAAGCCACCTGCTTAATCTCCTGAACAGCAGCTCCCACCCCCACCTCCCCTGCAAGCCTACACCCCCAGCCACAAGGGGGCTCTTCCTTACTGTCATCCAGGGGATGTCACGTGGTGCAGTTTCAGCTTTCTGATTGATTTTTAACGTGTTTTGTTCCTACTCATCTTTATGGACTTTCAAAGGCTCCATGTTCCCCTGTGGTTCCTAATTGTTTATCCCTGGATGAAGGCCCTAACGGATGGATTTCCTCTTCTGTCATGACAAACTTCTCTCTTTGTACTTAGAAATCTCCATAAAATCATGGGCACAGGTGGATTATTATTACCAAGTCCTTGTTCTTCCCAAACTGAAAACTCTTAACGTTCAGTTGAGGCAGTACACCTCCTTTCTCCCTATCTCCTTATCTTACTCCTTCACTCTCACAGCCCCCTTTCTTTCCTTCCTTCCTTTTTTTTTTTTTGTTTGTTTGTTTTAGGAATCGTACTTTTCCTGGATTCTAAACTGGCAGTTGGAGGATTAGCTGTTAGCTTGAATTCTAACTGCTCTTGAAGTTCATTCTTCCTCTTTAAATAACTCCCATGATCAGTAGCTTGAGAAGATTTTAATTACCAGGAATTCCTTCAATACTAAGAAATTATTTTTATTGTGAATAAATTTATTTCTTCTGAACACAGTAAAAGCCCAAGATCATAGATTGGGAAATGGCTTCAAAATAGAGCAGTTGAGGATGTCCTACAAACTCTTGACCAGTGCCTCTCAATGCTTCTGTGAAGCTCCTCAAAACCCAGGGAAATCTGAGATACCATGACTGCCAAGAGGAGTCCACACAGTATGATCATGCTGCATAATATAGCATCCTGGATGGGATCTGCAGACAGAAGAAAGACAAAACTACAGAGTGAGTAATGCTTGGGCATTATTCAACATGTCAGCATAGATTCATTGATTGTGACATGCTGAGAGCCACAGCCGAGTCTGTATGGCCCCTGGCATTTTGCCAACAGTATTGATTGACAGGCAAGGTGTTAATATCCGCCTCTGCCGCTACTTTTGAGTTCTAGCGCTATTTTTGAGTTCTCGCGCTATTTTTAGTTCTCACGGGGATTCCCCGGGAGTTCCCATTGGTTGGCGAAGTGCAGGAGGAGGGTTTTCCCAGGGAGAGATTTCCGGCGGGGAGTTCCTGAAGGAGCCTCGTGGCTTTCGGGAGGATTCCCCAGGAGCGTGTGTGAGGTTTTTTCTTGCAGTAAAAAAATAAAGTCTGTTCTTGCTTCAGTGGCTCGTGATTTGTGCCCAGCCAGACTGCGGCAGTGACAGACATTCAAAGCCATATCTATGCTAATCATTGGTGAAACTAGCTGAGAGGTATCATTAACCTTCTGCACTGTCTTTTCAGTTTTTCTATAAACTAAAATTGGACTAAAACTAAAAGTTTATCTTCAGAAAAGAAGCCTGGGCATGGAGCACAGTAGATACTTTCATTTGGCTGGTGCAGGGACAGTGAGTGGGAGGTGATGTGGGAGACACTGATAATAGGAGTGGATCCGGTCACACAAGGCCTCATGGCCTGCCTTGGCCTCATGCTCCACCCAGTGTGGAGGTGTGCATCTGTGCAGAGGCTCTGAGGGGCACAGCAGTGTGATGGGTGGTACATCCCAGGCCATCTTGAGTGTTGAGAAGGAGGGTGGGATGCTGAGTGACAGGTGTAGCAGGATCTGTGCTTCAAGCTCAGCAGGAAGAAATGATGCCTGGGCTAACTCACTCCGGGCCGGCAGGGAAAGGAGCTGATGGACATGAGAGTTGTTGAAGAAACAGAATGGATCAAACTGAGTGACAAGCTATGGGGATTAAAAGGGGGCAATTTTGTTTGTTCCTTCCACTCATTCACTTACTTAACAAAAATTCACTGGGTACCTACCACATTGTAACACCCAGTTAAGGGGTCTAACATTCTAAGGATGGAGGCAGACCACAGAAGGACATGCTAGGCTCTTGACAAGGCCCTTTGCAGGGCAAGAGCGTGTTGGGGTGCTGTGTTTATCAAAGCCAAGGTTCAAGAGGGGAATCGATCACACAGGAGTAAAACACAAAATGTGGCTGCCAGGAAGAAGGAATTGAGATATTGAATCCAGGTAAACTGCACAGGTAAACGGAAAGCTTGGCCAGCAGACAGGAACATAACTGTGTGCACTCTAACCACAGGAGTGAGGGCCACAAGGAGCAGGGCCAGACCTTGTGACTACTAGGCAGAGGGCCTGGCTGGAGGCTGCCGGGCTCACTCTCCACTCTTCTTCCAGTGGCAGGGCCTCCCTTCCCCAGTGGTGATCCTCAGGTGGACACCA
The DNA here is from genome assembly GCF_045843805.1 of Urocitellus parryii. Lineage (NCBI taxonomy): Eukaryota > Metazoa > Chordata > Mammalia > Rodentia > Sciuridae > Urocitellus > Urocitellus parryii. The sequence continues at coordinate 57,663,554 of NC_135539.1, read as the reverse complement.
CAGGTGAAGAGAGCAGCAGTCAGAGGCAGAGCCACTGTGCAGAATGGGCTGTGCAATACAGAAGGATTAACATGAGCCTGTGAGCTTAGGAAAGTTTCTGGGTGTTGTCAGTCTCCCTGACTGTGGTCAAACCAGTGATGGTAGAAACCTGCTCTAGAGTGTCCACTGGCCTCCTCCATCTGCTAACCATGTCCTTTTGGAAAAGTAGACCCAGATGAAAGGGAATGCTACCTGTTCTGGTATCCATGAGGTTGTCTGAGGGCTGGGGCTCCCTGAGGGCTGACAGTATCCATGAGGTTGTCTGAGGGCTGACAGATCCCCTGTCCTTCCTGTCACCAGGAGGATCGAGAGGGGGAGTTTCACTTTATGAAATGGAAACCTTTTTTAAAGTTGATTTTATTTTGTTTTAAATACACAACAACAGAATGCATTACAATTCTTATTACACATGGAGAGCACAATTTTTCATATCTTTGTATGTAGAGTATGTTCACGCCATTTCATGTCTTTATACATGTACTTTTTTTCATTGCAATTCTTATTACACATATATACCTCAGTTTTTCATATCTCTGATTGTATATAAAGTAGTTGGACACCCAATTCATGTCTTTATACATGTACTTTACATAATGATATCCATAACATTCCACCATCCTTGCTAATCCCCTGCTTCCTCCCATTCCCTCCTACCCCTCTTCCCTATCTAGAATTCATCTAATTTTCACATGCTCCCCTTTCCTATCCCACTATGTCTCAGCCTCCTTATATCAGAGAAAATATTCAGCATTTTTTTATTGGGGGGGATTGGCAAACTTCACTTAGCATTATCTCCTCTAATTCCATCCATTTACCTGCAAATGCCATGATTTTATTCTCTTTCATTGCTGAGTAAAATTCCATTGTGTGTGTGTGTGTGTGTGTGTGTGTGTGTATAAATGCCACATTTTTTTAATCTATTTATCCACTGAAGGGCATCTAGGTTGGCTCCACAGTTTAGCTATTGTGAATTGTCTGCTATAAACATTGATGTGACTGTGTCCTTGTAATATGCTCTTTTTAAGTCCTTTGGGTATAGTCCAAGGAGAGGGATAGCTGGGTCAAATGGTGGTTCCATTCCAAGATTTCCAAGGAATCTCCATACTGCTTTCCATATTGGCTGCACCAATTTGCAGTCCCACCAGCATTGTATGAGTGGCTTTCCTCCACATCCTTGCCAACACTTATTGTTGTTTGTCTTCATGATAGCTGCCATTATGACTGGAGTGAGATGATATCTTAGAGTAGTTTTGATTTGCATTTCTCTGATAGCTAGAGATGATGAGCATTTTTTTCATATATTTGTTGTTTGTATATCCTCTTCTGAGAAGTGTCTGTTCAGGTCCTTGTCCCATTTGTTGATTGGGTTATTTGTTTTTTGGTGCTTAGCTTTTTGAGTTCTTTATATACTCTAGAGATTTTTTCTCTATCTGATGTGTGAGGGGTAAAAATTTGCTCCCAGGATGTAGGCTCTCTGTTCACCTCACAGATTGTTTCTTTTGCTGGAAAGAAACTTTTTAGTTTGATTCCATCCCATTTGTTGATTCTTGGTTTTAATTCTTGCATTATCGAAGTCGATATTATCAAGGAAGTTGATGAAGATTAGGACCTACTTTTTTTTCCTATTAGATGCAGATTCTCTGTTCTAATTCCTAAGTCCTTGATCCATTAAGTGACCCAGAATAGTTAAAGCAATTCTTAGCAGGAAGAGTGAAGCAGGTGGCATCGCTTCTATACCAGACCTAAACTATACTACAGAGCAACAGTAACAAAAACAGGATGGTATTGGCAACAAAACAAACTGGTTGACCAATGGTACAGAACAGAGGACACAAAGACTAACCCACAAAATTAAAATTATCTTATATTAGACAAAGAAGCTGAAAACATACACTGGAGATAAGATAGCATGTTCAACAAATGGTGCTGGGAAAACTGGAAATCCATATGCAAAAAAAATGAAATTATACCCCCATCTCTCACAAGAAGTAGAAATCTTGAGAATGTGTATGCACTGCATGGAGGAACACAGCCAAGCAAGAGACTCTACAGAGCAGAGGCCAAAGACAAGAGGTGGTATACTTCTTGAAGCTTCAGGAAGTGACTTGAACAGGAGTGTGACTTCCTGCAACTATTTGTGCCAAGATGGGAAAGGGCATTCCCACCAGGTCACCTTCATTCCTGGAAGTGAGAAGATGTCTTCCCAGAGATGTGGGCAGGCTGGAGTTGGGATGGGGAAGCACAGAGAGGAGGTGTCTGGAAACCCGTGTAGACAGTGCAGTGTCAGGGGCTAAAGACCCAATTGGAACTGTGAGGACTCAGGCAAGAGACTTCAGTCTCTAATAATGCAAGTGTCTACTTTATAATATTTTTTTCTTGAAAATTGGCTTATAAATGACATTTTGAAAAATTCTTCCTCTTGCATCCAGAAAGACAAACCAGAGAGTTGTGTGCTCATTATTCCTGGGCCTGGGCAATAACAAAAATTAAGGCAGATGATCCAGCCTCATGAAAGAGCCCAATCTACAGGGGAAACAGGGCATGTGTGACTGCCTCAGAGTCTCTAGAAAGTTGATAATTGTATTAGTCCACTTTCCTTCACTGTAACAAATATGTGAGCTAATCAACTTATGAAGAGAAAGGGTTTCTTTGGGCCCACAGTTCTAGAGATGCTAGTCCACAATGAGTTGGTGCTGTTGCTTTGGGACTCTGGTGGGATGGCCCATCATGGTGGGAGGTTGTGACAGAGAAGAACTGCTTCTGTCATCAGCCAGGAAGTAAAAGGTGAGGAGGGAACAGCTAGGGTCCCACACCCCTCTTAAAGGGCACACCCCAGGGGCCTCACGACCTCCCACTAGGTTCTCAAAGTTCCATCTCCTCCCAGTAGCACCACCCAGTGGACAAGGCCTCAGTAAATGGGCCTTGAAGGATCTGTCAATACCCAAACTATAGCAAGAGAAGACACTTAAAAGGTCCATAAAATGGAAAAGCACGGCTTTTTCTCACTCCCATCCCGGTTTCGAGTTCAGTGGCTTTGTGGTCTCCCTGCCCATGCTGACTGGCACTGCAGCCCTCTGTGGTGCACAGCTGTCTATTCTCCACAGAAGAGAGAAACTGGAGGAGTTTTCTCCAGGCCGGAAAGTGAGGGAGATGATACTTCCAATCTACTGTGAGGGCTCAGTCACATGTACCCAGCCCAACTTCAAAGGGAGCTGTGCCAGGAAGAGATGGAAAGACTCAAGAGCACCCACTTAGCTGTCCACCTTGATCCTGTCCAGCATCCCTCAATATCTATCAATCCTCCCACCCACCCCCACATGCACACACTCACAGACATGCACATGACTTCAAAGAGAAGTGTACACATACAGCATATTTTAAAATTATACCTACAAATACTATGCTAGTGCCTTCTCCATTATATAACAAAGTTTCTGTTTGCCAATTGGAAAGTTGAATGAGATTATTTTCTGTTAAACTTGATTCTTGTGAAGGCTCAGTTTCTGTTACAAGTGAATATACCTGGGACAGTGTAAAAGCCTGAAGGTATTCAGTACTCATATTGATGAGTACATCTTTAGATTTATGGGTGATTGATATACATATCACATCAGAATTGATTTGCTTCCTTTGGAAAATTTAAACAACTTGTGTGTGGTGGGGGAGGCAGTGCTGCTTTAGAGTTTTCTCAAGCGGGCCTGTGTTTAACCCAGGTCCTTCTTAATTTGAAGCAAGGATTAGATTTGGAGCATGTGCCTTTGGTAATTTATCTTTCTTGGTCTTTGTAGTGTTTTGGATGATGTACTCCCCAATTCATGTTCACCTTGAACTTTAGAATGTGAGGTTCATGGTCTTTGCAGATGTAGTTCATTTAGGATTATAAGGTGAATCGTGACAATTAAGGATGTACCCCAAGTCAAAGTTTAGTAACTTTCTAAATAAAGAAGAGGACACACACAGAGAGAGAAGACCAGGTCAAAAGAGATCAGGCCCTGGAGTGAGCAGCACCAGCTGAGGAAAACCAGCCAAAGCAGAGACAAGGAGAGATAAAGAATCCACCTAGGATCACAGTGTCTAAAGAGCAGAAGGTTGGCAGCCACCAGGCACCCACGTGAGAATAACCAGGAGAGATAGAACCATGTGGCAGCCAGTCTTTCCAGGAAAAAAAAATTATCTGTCTTTTTTGATCTATGGGTAATTTTTAAAATAATTTTATGCTATACGTGAAATTATACAACCACATAACAGAACAGATGAAAAATGAAGGGGAAGAAAAAGCCCCCGTAGTCCCACATCCTACCACATGGTGCAGTTCCTCCTCCTTCCAGACCTTCTCATCTCTAAGTTCTACATGGTGCTTCCCGTTTCCCTCCTTTCTCTTCACTTGATTTTTTTGAAGATTCTAATTTGTGGAGGTGTGGAGGAGGTGTATCCAGTACCAAGTGGAATGGAACCTTCCCACCTGCCATGGGGTCTCCTCTTCCAGCCCTGCTCACCCACCTTGGTCTCATACTGCACCAGAAACTCAGCCATGTTTGTTGCTAGTGTTTCTGGTAATTGCTTCCATAACTCTAAATTCCATGTTCATGACAACTTATTTTTATTATGAATTATTTAGAACACATTGGAAGTATGGTATAACAACCACTGAGTTCCACAGAATGCTACAATTCTGTACCTGGATTTAGTTTTTAAGAAAAAAGGTTGCAGATACATCTGAGCCCTGCCCTCCACTTCACAGACCCTGACCCCAGGAACTGTGTTCATCTTTCCCAGGAATGCTCCTGTTTCAGCTGCTCCCGACCCTGCAGAATCCCTTCACGTTCTTAAAGATTATGAGGACCCCCAAACAATTTCCTGTGAGTGGATATCAACTATCAATATTTTCAGTGAAACAAAGTTTGGGAAATTTTAGAAATATTTGTTAATTTGTTTTAAGTTATTTTAAACTCACCCGCACATTAGAATAGATATTTTATGAAAAATTAATGTATTTTCCGGAGTAAATGAATAAGGATACAGTGTTGCATTTTTTGAGTTACATTAATGTCTGGCTTGCTGGAAGAGAGCTGGCCTCATAGGTCAGTGGTCTACCCAAGTGCTGTGACGTTCAGCTCAGTGGCCTTTGGAAAACTGTCCCATGCTCATAGGAGAAGTAGAGTGGAAGAAAGTTACCTTAGTTTTCTCTGTTTTCATCATTGTTGTCTTTAGAGTAAAATTCCTGTATCATAATGCCTGAGTGAAGCCAACCCTTGTCCCAGGGCTGTGAAACGGCTGCCCACAGGGCCTGGAGAATGGGTGGCAAGCTGCAACCAGATGGAGCCCACCCTGTTGGCATGGGCCTAAGGCACCAATACCAGGCTTGGCCTAGGGTGGATGCCGACTACACACCGCACTGCCTTCAGAACTCCAGCCTCTAAAATCCCACAACCTCAACTTCCTGCTTGACAACCAATAGTAAGAAAATAGTGTTGACAGTCACATTAGTACTTTTCCAAACCCTGATTATCATGAGTGTAGACCAATATCATTGACCCAAGTACTAGATAATCCCCTATACTAGCTCACGTGGACTGAAAACCTGCTGTTGGCCACCCTCTTGCCATTGCAAGAGTTCTGTTTCTATTTTTCATACACACCTGTCTTCTGGGACATCCTTTGGATTTGTGTGAGGACAACCTGGAAATAAGTGTTAGTGAATTGCTAGAGTCTGTTGCAATAATGGAGGCCCTCTCCAGGTAGGGAGCTCCATCTGAACACTGCAACCCACTTCTCAGTGTTAGTGGAGGATTGGGCCTGGCCTGTTATGATCCTCAGAGGTGACAAGGACAGGCATCCCCTGCTGTGATTCACAGCAAACACTGAAACAGGCTTTCTTGGCTGCAGAGTCCTACAGTGTGCACAGACTCATCCCACCAACAGAAGTGGTGGAGATTCATCTCAAACTAGTCTCATAACTGTGCTAGAAAGGAGGTCATGTCCCCCTGTGATGTGCATGCAGTGACTGCAGTCCTGTTCTGGAGGTGATTCTGACTTCCAGCTTGAGTCCTCCCTACACAGCCTTCCCAGAGCAAGACACTTTTCTATATGATAAACTCATTCCTATAGATCGATGAACTTTATAAGAAAATACAGTGAAACAACAATAAAATGATAAAATAAATGACCACACATGCTGTTCAGAAATTGCAATTATACCACACAGAGTGATGTTCAGCTTAATGGTACCAGGCACTATTCTGTTCTGGGTTGAGTATCAGTGGGGAGGATCTGGGGCTTCACAAGGTGTTTTTAGTACTAATCTCAAGGGGATGGAGCTACCATGGCCATTTTTGCAAGGGTTTTAAAAACCCAGTGTGGAAAAGTCACTACAGCAAAAAGCTAGCAGATATTTTTATGTCCCTGCATTCTGGTTTAGGGCTCCCTCTTGAAACTTGTCTTAAATCTCAACACCACACACAGATAAGGTAGCCACTCATTAGAGTTGTTTTCTATACCCAACCAACAATGAGAGAAGCAACATATAGCTAGAGTTTAAGAAGCTGAATTCACCAGTTCTGCTGGTGAGCAGTCTGTGAAGATGCAGATCACTTCAGCCACGCTGGCTCATTTTAAGTGTTAGCAGCTAATCAAAGAGCGGATGCCTATGAAACCAGAGGTTTGATGTGAAATTCGATTTACTGCTGCTACTGCCAGGTGGGGTCTGCACAAGCTGCAGGCCTCTGCAGCCAGGAAGTGCTGCAGCTCCTGATGGCAGGCCATGCCCACCGGTGTGGCAGTAGAACCCAGCAGCTTGCCTTCTATGTCTTCTTTCTCATATTATGAATTCAAAGAATGAAATTCTCAGACCAGGATGAATGAGTGTAATAATAGTGCATTGAGTAACAGGAATACAACTCATGCCACAAAAGAGACGAACAGACAGCAGGTTTTCTCTGCCTAGTGTGCTAGTCTAGGGGTTTATAGAGCCCTAGGGTCACTGCTGTTGGTCCAAACTTATGCTAACTAGGGCTTGGAAAATCAATAATGAAATTGGTTAGTCCTGAATCTCATTCATACTTAGCTTTACTCTACTTTGCTCCCTGCTTTGGGTCATTGACTGCACATGCTCAGTGGGTGTCTGAAGACATGGCACTGCTATAGTGTGTGCTTCTGTGGTAGGTGTCCCCCTGTGTACAATCCAGGCTTCAGCAGAGTGACAGAACAGCTTGCCCTGAGCTGGGCTCCAGATAGCAAGGGCACTCTGAGCTCCTGGCAGTTTCTAAGGTGGGGAAACATGGTTATTACAGAGGCCATCTTGGATGTTATGGAAAATTCCCAATTGATGCCTGATTGTTTCTGAGTCTTTTAGTTAGTGGTTGCCATAGAAACAGCCTATGAGTGATGGTTCATTTTGCAGTTGGGTGCATTTTAACCATCAGTGAGCTGACCCTGAGCCCCAGGTCTGAGGGCCTTTGATTTCCAGACCCCTCTCTGTCTCATGTGAACTTCATTGCATTGTGTAGCAAAGAGGGTGAAGCATTGAGGGGGCCTGTATTGGGGCTCTTTTGGCCCCCATCTCAATCGTGGAAGTACTTTTTGTTAAAGAGAGCATAAATAGCAGTTGAGAGCCCTAGTCTGGGAACTGTGGTAAGATTGCCAAAGCACATACGGGCTTCGTGGTGGGGCCGTAGTGGGAGCCAGGCAGTGTGTCTGTGTGCTGAGGGAGACTCAGCTGGACTGGGGTTTTGCCAGTGAGGCAGGAAGAGGGGTCTGAGAGCTGAGGTGCTGCCAAGAGCAGGCTTACAGTGATGACCATGAGGTCCATTCCAGATGATGAGAGAGAAGCTATGTGGAGGGGGAAGGGAAGGTGAGCCAGCGGAAGGAATGGTGGCTGCCAAGGCAAGGAAGTTGTTTCTGAGTCTTTTAATTAGTGGAAATATGCTCTGGGCAGTGCCTGTGGTATTCTGCACATCAGGTATGTTGGATTGTAAGTTCTAGACAATGTGAGCATCCCTTATCCAAAATAAATTTGCGATAAGAGGTGTTTTGGATTTTGGATTCTAGAATGTTTGCAAATAATAATAAGAGATGTTGGGAATGCATTCAGGTCCAAGCACATAATTCACCTGCTTCATGCACACCTGGAGCACATAGCCTGAAGGCAGCTTGACACAATATTTTCAGTCAGCTTGTGTTTGGGCTGTAACCTATCATCTGAGGTCAGGTGTGGAATTTTCAGCATTAAAAAATTTCTGGCTTTCAGAGCATTTTGGACTTCAGATGATTGGATTATGGATCTCCTCCTTCTACATTTGTGTTGGTGTAAGTAAGAAAAGAGTTTGAGCTCAAGGAGGCTGCATGTCTGCAGGCTGAGCTTGTGTTCAGCAAGCAGGACTCTGGTATGTTTTTTTCTTTTTCCATGCAACTTTATTAACAATATTTTTTGAAAGATGTTACATAGCACTGTACATACAACATTTATATTACACAAGTGCAACAGAAAAAAATGATAGATTATTTCCATATTTTCCTTTTTATGTATCTTTTTGGTTTATGTATGACATTAGAAAGTATTACAATTCTTATTACATATATAGAGCACAATTTTTCATATGTTTGGTTATATACATAGTATATTCACACCAATTCGTGTCTTTGTACATGTACTTTTGATAGTAATTATCATCACATTCCAAAATCATTAATTAACCCATGCCCCCTCCCTTCCCTTCCTACCCCTCTGCCCTATCTAGAGTTTATCTATTCTGCCCATGATCCCACTTCCTATCCCACTATTAATCAGCCTCCTTATATTCAAGAAAACATTTGACATTTGTTTTTTGGGGGGATTGTCTAACTTCACTTAGCATTATCTTCTCTAACTCCATCCATTAACCTGCTCTTTTATTGCTGAGTAATATTCCATTGTGTATATATGCCACATTTTAAAATCCATTCATCTATTGAAGGGCATCTAGGTTGGTTCCACAGTTTATCTATTGTGAATTATGCTGCTTTAAACATTGATGTGGCTGTGTCCCTGTAGTATGCTGTTTTTAAGACTTTCAGATATAGACCAAGGAGAGGGACAAAAGCTTCTTCTCAGCAAAACAAACAATCTGTGAGGTGAATAGGGAGCCTACATCTTGGGAGTAAATCTTTACCCCTCACACATCAGATAGAACACAAATCATTAGGGTATATAAAGAACTCAAAAAGCTAAACACCCAAAACAAAACAAACAAACAAACAAAAACCCCAAATAATCCAATCAATAATTGGACCAAGGACATGAAGAGACACTTGTCAGAAGATGATGTACAATCAATGAACAAATACATGAAAAAAATGTTCATCATCACTAGCAACTGGAGAAATGAAATTAAAAGGACTCTAAGATTTCATGTCACTCCAGTCAGAATGGCAGCTATCATGCACACAAGCATGTTTTGTTGGCGGGGATGTGGGGGAAAGTATACTCATACACTGCTGGTGGGACTGCAAATTGGTGCAGCCAATATGGAAAGCAGTATGGAGATTGGGAATAGAACCACCATTTGACCCAGCCGTCCTTGTCTTCAAAAAGACTCTGATATCTTCTCTCTCTCTCTCTCTCTCTCTCTCTCTCTCTCTCTCTCTCTCTCTCTCTATCTCTCTCTCTCTCTCTTTTTAAACACTTTGTTGTGGATGTTCCTGGATTCCATGTCACTTTTCTTCCCCCTCGTGGTGTTCTTTGTCATATCTTCAGCTCTTTCCTGGAATAATCTCTCTCTGAATGAATCAGAGAATGTTTGCAGGACATCTGCTTCTCTCTCCCCACAATCAAACAGCCCACCTCCCTCCCTGCCCAGAAAAGCAGCCAGCTTCCCCAGGTTTTCCCAAGGAGTAAGGGGTGATGTGAAGCTCTACTTGGACTGGAGTCAACTGCAGAGCTGGGCTGTGGTTCTGTCTGTCCCTGGAAGGTGTCTCACAGTACTCTTCAGTTCAGGGTCTGTCTTCTTCACCCAGTGGGCTCTTTATTATGTAGATGTGGCTCCAGGTATATTTTGATAGTTTTCAATCTCTCCACAATGGAAGAATACAAATATCATTATTTATGGGGTTTTTGAAGAAATACAAACTGCCCTAGATGGCAGGAACAAGGAGCCCAGAATTAGTGGGGAGGCAGGACTGGAGAGGTTGGAAGGAGCTGGGTCTATAGTTGAAATAAGCCTCAGGGAAGCATTTTCTCATAGAGGAGTGGCCAATGGATTTGAAGGCTGTAAATGAGAGGAGGCAGGGGGGCCACCACAGGACTAGTCCAGTTATCTAATGTGCAGTGATAGAAAAGATTTTTTCTGTCTATCGAGCACCTGTTTGCACTAAGCACAGGTATACCATTACCTCTGTGAATCCTAACAAGAGGTTGTCCTAAGTATCTCTGTGGAGCTTCACAGAGCAAGCAACTTTGTTCAGGGAAGTTATGGGACAGCACAGCATCAGACCTGGCATTTGAGCCCAACCCATCCATACACACCTTTTTTTCCCCCGCTGTGTGCTACTTACTGCAGTTAGCCTTCATACTCTTGCAGAAAAGTCATGGGGCCCAAACTAAGACCACAGTCTGGGAATTGAGAAGAAGAGATAGATATGGCTTGAAGTTCATATAGGCGGCTGAAGTAGTGATGATGAATGATGTTGGAGTGATGGAGATGGAGATGGTGGGGAGAAGGAGCCCAGGATGTCTCCCAGGATTGATTGGGGACTGCTTGACTGAAGAGCAGTAGTACAATTTAAAAATATAAGCTGACCTCAGTGGCGCACACCTGTAATCCCAGAATCTCAGGAGGCTGAGACAGGAAGATTGCAAGTTTAAAGCCAGCCTTGTTGATTTAGGTCCTAAACAACTTATCAAAACCCTATCTCAAAACAAAAAAATAATTTAAAAAGGCCAGGGATGTGGCTTAGTGGTTAAGCAAAAAATCACTTGCTTGAATTCCTGATACAGAAAACAAAAAAACTAAATATTTATTTATTTGTTTGTTTATTTATTTCACCACAGAAAAATATATCTTTGATGGAGATGAAGAGACTAGTCTGCTTTTCACATTCGAGAGACTTGCCATGTGAAGGTGACAGAATGATGGTGCTCATAGTGGTGGTGATGGTGAAGCCCCCAAGAGGTGAAGGAGCAGAAGGTGGAGATGGTATGGAGGAGGTGATGATGATGATAGTTACAGTGATTGTGATGGGGTGGTGGTAGTGGTGGTGATGGTGATAGTGGTTGAGTTGGTGATGGTGATGATGGAGATGGTGACAATGGTGGTTATGGAGGTGGTGATGGTGATGATGTTGGAGTGATGGAGATGAAGATAGTGGTGATGGAGGAAGCAACAGCAATAGCCATGACAACAAATCATTACTATCATCACAATCCTTTCACCTATTTCACATTTTCTGGGAGACAGGAAAATAATCATGTCACAGAAATTAGAGATTACAACCCACTCACCATGACTGAGGTCTGAGCCTGTGATGGATGTGCTGAAATGAAATGCCCCCTGGTGTGTGTTTTCAGCATTGGCTCCCGGGACAGCAGAGCACAGACACTCCCTTCTGGACAATAACAGTTTGGGTCTTCTTGAGACACACCTGGATCGACTTCTAAAAACTCTTATTTGGAGCAGACCTTGCAAAAATGCCTGGTGACTTCAGCAGGAGCACAGAGCTTACCTTCTCCATATATGAGGTGCCCTGCACAGGTGTAAGACAGGGCTGATGTGCAGTGTCCACTGGACAGCTGAGGAAACTAATGGGAAAGAACAAAACATTGCAGAATGTAACAGGAAAGATTTCACAACTTTGATTTGGAGTGAGCTTGTGTTTACAAGCCTGCTGTAGAAATATTTGCTTGGTTCATGGCACAGAGCATAGTTCTGTGGGCAGCACAAAAGTGCCTGGGATCCCAGTGAGCTTTAAAGAGCAATTGCTTCATACAACACATACACTGATTTGTGTAAAAATCTGTGGCAGTAACATGAGCACCCAATCTATTGTGAATAAGTAGGTGTTGGGAGCCTTCCTTTTTCATAGAGGAAACATAAATTAGCTTCCATGGTGTGTATAAAACATGACAGTTAACTGGGCTTGTGAAAGAAGAGACAGAAACACATGAGCACTAGTGTCATTGCCATCCCGACCACACTGCCCCTCAACAGATGACTTTGTGTCTGGGATCTGTCTCTGCCTTCAACCTCTGAGGGCCATGACCCATGTCCCCTGTAAGTCGGTGGGGTATGTTGCCCAAAGCCTTTTTACTCCGTGCTATTGAAACAGGAATCCTATACCTGGAGCAGTGGGAACATGTCCTCAGGTGGCAGTGCTACCAGCTACACTAGTACTTTCATTCAATTTAATCTCTCCTGTTGGTTCAAACCCTTGTAAAATTGGGGTTGACTAATGGCCTTCTTAAAGTTGGATTGATTTAGTTTGAGTATTTGTTTTCTTTCTCAACCACTGGATGGCTCATGTCCCAAGTCAGATGATTCAGGTGTTCCAGGGCAGAAAAAGATCCAAGCTGTGTCCATTCTGTGGATAAATAAATAGAGAGCAAAATATTTTGAAGATGTCAGACTGACCTTTTCCATCAGTGCTAAACTCTCCCAACAAAGGATCTAGAGATTTCAGTAAGGCCCTGACTTAAAAGGGGAAGAACCGGAGATGTTTAAGTGGAAGGATCCAGAAGCCTCCATCGTGCTTGGCTCTTCATTTCTGTGCATTAATTTTTAATGAGGAAGTGAACCCCCAATGGCAGAACTGATTTTCTTTTATTGTGTGACTGTTGAAATCTATTCCATTGCTTAAATCAGGTTAAATAAGATGGAACGATGCTCTGTACTTCTGGCTTCTGGTTCTCTTATCTGTTTACAGAGATTGCTACTAATACCCATTTCTGCTTCTCAGATGTCCTCACCATGCCACCTCCTAATACAAGAGATTGGAGCAAGACAAAAGGAAAATATTGTGTAATGCTATCAAGCAATTTTATTTATTTTTTGTTTGTTTCTGGCCAGCGGTGTATGGGCTTAAAAAAATTCTATTGCACTACTTCTGGGAAGTTAGTTTTTAAAACCAATTATGATAATATTCTTTGTCCATCCAAGACGAGTATCGAAGCCCAAAGCATCAACATCACCTTCTGGGACGGCTTGGGCTAGAGAGGGAGACCTGGCCTAGTCTATGATCCCACTGCAAATGAGAGCCTGGTCCTTTAGACCTGGTGTTACAGTAACATCATGGGTACGCATTTATATTTTAGATAAATGTGTGAGGTCATGATTGGTATTTAAAATTGGGTTTGCTTTACCATTTATTAGGATAAATGCATTAAAAATTCTATGCTTGAAAATGAAAATCAAGATCAATTGTAATGATTTCTTTTGCTCCCTGTGCATTTGCCAGGGTGTAAATATTCAATCATCCAAGTATGAAAATTACATTTAAGATCTTGAAAATATAGAAAATTTCATAAGTCATTTGTGTGATAAATTCTTGAACACACAAGAGGGGCTATTGGTTCATTTATTATTGAATGGTTAGTCTACTGATAAGAGTTTTAAATTTTTTCCTCCAGCTTTTTGGAGGTTTAATTGACAAAAATATCATATATTTATTATATGTACTACCTAATACACACACACACACACACACACACACACACACACACACACACTGAGGGAATGTTAGCCAGGAGCATGAGGGTGGGGAGGGATCACAGGGAGATGTTGGCCAGAGTGTTCAGAGTGGCTCTGCAGGAAGACTGGATTCTGCAGTTCCAATGGTGCAGTGTTGCCTGAAAGAGAAGCCCTGTGACTTATAGAAGACCCTGCCAACTACTCTGGGGACCTGAAAGGGTCTGTCCTGTGACACAGCTCAACTGCTTTCACCCAAAATCATATGTCACAAGCCCTATATGAGAAAGAATCCTAAAACTACCAAGCTCCTTGTCTGCTTGGGTGTATGCCACATGAAGCCCCAATAAATTAATGAACTTAATAATTAACCTTTAACAATGAAAACACAGTGTGAACATTAAAATAAAGAGCTCTGAAAGTGCAACATCCAAACATATTTGCTTGGGAATAAAAAAAAAAAAAAGAAAGAAGAGATGAAACACTGAGTGCTGGACACTATTTGAATTAATTAATCTTTTAATATTTCCCCAAATTATAAAGCAGGCATTCCCTTTTTCTTCCACATTACACACCTGGAGTCTGAGGCTCAGAGACCACTTTTGTATCTTAACTGGTTAAGTGGCCTGTAACAGAACTGGTATATGTATTGACTGTGGCCTGGAGCCCAAGCTGAGAGCTGTGGCACCACTGAGTTCCCCAGTGACTGCCTCAGGTTATCCTCCACCCATGGCCTCAATTCTGGGATTCAGGCAACTAGGTCCACTATAGTTTCCTTCTTGTGATCTTTCTCCTGCTCATGTGGGTTAGAAATTGGTAAGTTTACTTTCTCTTAGTCCCCACTGGGGCAAACCTGGGTAAGGGGTAGAAGATGGTATGGATTTGGAACAAAGAAAATGGAAGGTGGGAAAGAAATGGATGGGTGGAAGAATATGACCCTCTTTCCCTTCCTCTCTTATTCCTACCAAGCCCTGCATGGGCAGGGCCTTCAGGGAGTTCCAATATTGAATATTAGTGAGCACTTGCTGTATACACAGAATCCCCAATAGGACAGATTTGGAGGCCTGGGATTTCCACAGCCAAGCAGGGAATATGCTCTGTCATAGAGTACAGTGTCACCTCTTCCTGGGCTCTTGTTCCATCTGCACAGGCCCTGAAGCCTAATCTGACCAGTCTCATTCTCTCTGTTTTGCTTGGCTTGTCACCACGTGATAGGATGGGTGGTCTGTCACCTCACTTCCTGAGCTAACAGGTGCCTCTGGTAGGGGCCCCTACCAGCTCTAGAAGCTTCCCTGTTGTCTGACACATCCTGGCCCCTTGCTACCTGTCTGAAGGGTGGCCTTACTTTTCAGCTTGTTGGCAGAGCCAGGAGGACTTTTGTCTCTAGCTCAGTGCGTCATCAAGTACAGACCCTAGCCTTTGGCCCTTTTGTTCTCTCAGGCTGACCCTCATCAATTACCTGCCAGCTTTCAGCCACCATGCTTTTAAATGCTCAAAAAGTGACAAGTCTAAGAAGCAAAATAATTTTTTTATGCAGATACATTATGCAGTAAAGTACACAAACATGTGAGAGGCTAATTAATTATATTAGGTAGGATCAAATAAGTGGCAAATGAGTTGCAGTTTATAACACCCCACAAACCTTCTTTGTATAAACACAACACTGGCAACACTGGCAGCCTTGCTGTTGATAGAAGAATGATTACCCCACAGTCCAGGGAGGACATTTTTTTATTTCTGTAGTGCTGGGGATTGGAGCCAGGACCTCATGCATGCCAGGCAAGTGGTCTGTCAGTGAGTTGTACCTGCAGCACCTAGAGAGGTCTTAAGGTCATTCACTATGCATTTCATCTGTTTTAATTTTTTCACTTTTTTAGCCAATCAGCTACTCAAGCTGTTATTATTCCTCTAAGTGAAGGTGAGCAAGGGAGAAAAACCTGTCAGGTTACATTAAGATTTCAATCATAGACAAAGTGTGTGGATTCACTACAGATGCATCAGCAAGATGAAGTGTCTCAAATGAGAGCCTCCTGTTCTTTTTCCCCTGAATGTTACAGGAACATACAGACCAAGAAAAGGCTATGGGCTGTGTGGTGTGCATGGGCTTCTGGCCCATCAGGTCTGAGGGAACCCTCCCAGTTGGTCAGGATTCAGGTAGGTAGATGGGAGAAAAGTGGGAGAATGCCCCTAGGGAACAAGGAGTGGGGGTGTGGACCAGTCTTCCTGTAGCTGAGGCTTGTGTGGGGCATGTTTCTGGGTGGTGGTACTCTGGCCTGGAGGGACATCCAGGGAGGTTACAGATCTATGCTTTCACCACCTGCCAACCAGCATATAAGCAGGCCCACCAAGAACATTTATTTATTTCCTTCTGTTTGTACATAGACATGCATCCAGTAGGTTTACAATTGCTGGTCAAGTAACAGGGCATCAGTAATGTGAAATCAGGTTTTTTTTTAACTTTAAAAAAAATTTTTTAAGTGAAGATGGACACACTACCTTTGTTTTATTTATTTATTTTTGTGTGGTATTGATGATCAAACCCAAGATCTCACACATGCTAGTATGTGCTCTACCACTGAGCCACAACCCTGGCCCAGTTTTCCTTTAGGTTCAGTCAGCTTCCTTAATATTTTTTCTTTTTTTTTATTTTTTGACAGGGAGAAAAAATGTTTTATATCTGTAAAATACACAAAATTTACATTCATAACTATTTCTAGGTGTCCAGTTTGGTAGTGTTCACATTTTTGGAAGTAGACCTCCACATCTTTTCATCTTGCAAAACTGAAAATTCCGTTATTTCTCAACTGAGAGGTGTTGTTACAGGTTTGTGTTTTTTCTTGTTTAGTAAATTTTCTGGACTAAATCTGTGAGATATGCCTCCCCTGTGATGTATGGTCTCTAATGTCCCCACATTTTTTTCCCTTTAATTCTTGATTTGAAGACCAGCTTTCTAGGTGCTTTCCTGTTTCTGCATACCTCAATTCAGGCAATTCTTGTATAGAGACTGTGCTCAGACACTTGGGGCAGGTGTCCACAATGAAACTGAAACTGGAGTTTGAGACAAAATGGGATTCTTTGCCTCTGCTGGCAGATAGTCTACAGAAGTCACAAGCCTCTGCAGCCAAGAAACCTTGGTTTAATGTCTGCAGCTATAACATGCCTAACAGTGTCAGCTCTATGGGTCGCAGCTGCCAAAGTTGTATTCTTCTCTGCTATGACTACAGCAGCATGTTGTAGCTCTCAGTGATGGGCTTTGTCCCCATTGATGGTTTGCAGCAAACCATCAATTTATTTCCAGGTTCCTGTCTTACAAATCTGAAGAATGAAATTAATGGACCACAGAAAACAAGTGTGAAAAGAGTAGGATATGTTTGAGTGAGAAGCAAAGAAGCAGAACTCTTGGTCAGCGACCACATAGGTGTGCTAGTGTAGGGATTGATAGCTACTAGGTGAAGGCTATTGATCAAAAGCTATGCTAAACAGACATTGGAAACCTGTCAATGCTATTAGTCAAAGTCTGTGGGACTCAAATATTGAAAAAAATGCCAAGGCTATTAGTTTGGCCTGTGACTTTCTGATTGTGCCCTTTTAGCCCTTGGGTTAGAGCTTTCCTGTATCCTCTATTCAGATCCCCCACTTCCATTTTCCTGCTTTTCTGGGACAAAGCCTTGGTTGGAATGCTTCTACAGGTTAATTCATGGAGTAGCCTTCACATTATAAAGAAAAAAAAATGCTGTGATGGGGCCCATTACCCAAATTTCCTCTCTATCCCATTTTACTCAGTACAGTGGAGCTGTGTGTGGGTAGTGAAGTGCACAGGAAGTTTTGATCACCTTCAGGTGTGCCCAGAAGTACTTTCTGCTAGGTCCTGTGTGTGTACCTTGTATGTGTGCAACTTCAGCAGGAATGTATTGAGTTAGGCTAGTGGAGCTGTGGTCTCTCAGGAATGTGTCGTTTTTGTGATAATGCAGTGTGTACTGTGCAGCCCAAGCCAAGTGAGCAGCCCCTTTGCTAAGGTGACATGGCTGCTGGTCCTCAGAGACTATTCTGTGTCAGCTCTAGAAGAACCTTCAGTCAGTTGATCTGGGGAGACATGGAAGTCAGCCTGGGTAAAAACATTGCAGACCTCATATTTCAGCATTTTTTTAAACATAAGAGTTTCTTTTTAAAAAAAAAGAGAGAGAGAATTTTTAATATTCACTTTTCAGCCCTCGGCAGACACAACATCTTTGTTTGTATGTGGTGCTGAGGATCGAACCCGGGCCACATGCATGCCAGGCGAGCGCGCCACCGCTTGAGCCACATCCCCAGCCCCCATAAGAGTTTCTTATATGTTATAAGTTACTTCCCATAGCTCTGAAAGTGTTGTTTTTGTTGATTTCATTCAACTTGGTTTTTAGGGAGAGGATATACCAACCTCCTCCCTCAGCCATTGG
Source organism: Urocitellus parryii (assembly GCF_045843805.1). NCBI lineage: Eukaryota > Metazoa > Chordata > Mammalia > Rodentia > Sciuridae > Urocitellus > Urocitellus parryii. The sequence continues at coordinate 57,645,427 of NC_135539.1, read as the reverse complement.
GGGAAATTCCATAATTTCTTCAAAAAGTGAAGTTCATAAACCTTTTTATCTGTTCTGAATTGATCTTTGGATTTAAAATCATGGCTCTAAGTCATCATGGAGCCAACTTCTAGAGTTATCTTCCTAAAATGCCCTGGGGCTCCCTTATGTTACCCATGGATACCTTCTGAGCCAAGTTATGGTGTGGGTGGGATGGAATGTTTGGGTCCCTAAACTTATTTGTGGTTTCATTAGGTTCAGCTGTGGATTTACAGCTTGTGTAGTTACTAAGACTCTGCAGTGTGTACAGATCACTAAGGTGAAGTCAGAGTCAAGTCTCACAGCTCTAGTTGGAATTCCATGTGACATTTCTGGGCTCATAACCTATCATATCTAGATGTCTAATTCCACTCTTTAAAGATTCTTCGATCAGAAAATACTATACCTTTCATGAAGAGGTGGCTCTTTCTGTAGATTGTAAGAGAAAGACCCCTATATCCAAATAAAATCACAATATATCTAGTCAGAAAGGATCCATGTTTTGCCTTTCTGCTCTTTTGTTACTTTTAGGGTATTCCCAGAGGGTTCAAGCAAGGTGGAGAGCTTCTAAAGTGCCCTTGGAGTTGGGGCTATTGATCCTGTATTCCTTTAGAGCAGGCCAGTGTCACATTGATGGTTATTTTATCAATTGTCCAGCCTATCTCAAAATTATAGGAAAATAGAAAATATCCAGGAGCCAGGGTGATGTGCTCCAGAGGGGAGCAGTGTGGTGTAGGGTTTAGGCTAAGCATAGGTCTCTTCATGGCTTCTGGCTTAGGATATGTCATTACATTTTGTCACTCACATTTACTCATTTCTAAAGTGGGATTAGTAAGACTTATCCTATGGGGTTGTGATGAGACTAAGGACCTAGCACATAGAATATGTTAACAATGATGTAGCCATTCCAAGTTACATGACTGTGTGTGTAGGATTATTTTTTATATTCTTGAAACTCCATACTAGCATAATCCTTAGTGAGAATTCCAAGGGGTAGAGTCCCTCTGAGTCTGCATTGAGTTTATAGTTTTGAGGTCCTAAATGATGTTTCTATATTGATTCCAGCTTTATTTGATCAGATAGAGTAGGTAGATTTTGCCATTTTAAGTTAATTCAGACAAAATCTAGCACAGTTTTCATAGAAAGAGATACCTGCAAAGAATAAAATGGTTGTGCCTGAATAAATCTGCACTATATTCGATAGCTAATTAAATTTAAAGAGCTTGTCATGTCACTTATGCAGCTCAATTTGGAAGCCAGGACTGTTGATTTTACCTGTTTGTTGTCTTTTACCTTTCTGTGAAGCTCTAGACAAGGTAGAATCTGTTGGGTTGCCCTCACCTGTGTATTTACATGAGCTTTTCCCCCTTTATACAGATATGAGGACAGGGACTGTGGCTCCTATGGCCAAGGCCATATTGCAAGTGGTTAAGTTGACCTGATTACTGTAACAAATATCTCTGCCTCTGCTTCTCTTGAAGGCAGTGAACCTATGAATACATTCTGTCTAAAACTCTTTTTCACAAAACTCCCTGGAGAAAGACTATTGATCAAGAAAAATATTTACTAAAGACACTGCCAAGTTTGTTCATGAATTTTGGTTCCCTGGGCTTTTGTAGAGGACAGAGCTGAGATATCATTGACTAATATGCATCCAGTATATGGGCCATAGGTGTTTTGAATTTGCTATTGCTTTACCTTTGTTACTATGACAATGCCAGATGCTTGCTACTTATGCACTAATTTAAAAGAATCTCTTGAGCAGAGAATAAAACTGCTCTACAGTACCTTATGACTGCTTGAACTGCATCAGTGTTTCTGATGTTTCCATTAATTATTTTGCTTCTATGGTTTATTCATTTATATGATTTATTTAAACTACTGTAGACTCTAGGGTGAAGCTCCGTGATTTCTAAATAGATTTTTCTTCTTAGAGCCCAGCTTCTCAGAACATGGTTACCAATAACTAGAAATTACGTTTTTTAAAAGCAACATAGGTGAGTTGACTGTCCTCTAGATTCTGAAGAGTTGGTGTCTTGCTGTGGTTTAGGTAGTGAGTGATGTTGGCTTGCCTGAGCCATGGGGTAGAACTCAACTGGTCTATGTCGAGATTAACTACTGATTTGCATGGGCCACTTTTTAGAAAACTGCAGGTTATCTTGAAGCTGAGTGCATAGCAGAGGAAGCTTCTTTTCTGGTTTCCCTGTAAATGTTTTCATTTCAGAATTCCCTGTAACTGCTCATCACTGATGGCTTCCATGCTAAATGTGCATGAATAGATTTGACCCAAGACACCTTTACCTTGTGACATAGAGTGACAGGCCATTCTAGGATGGAACATAAAACCAGTGCACTTCTTGTTTTGCACCGTCACATTTGGGTCTTTGAATTTTTAAAGAATTGTAAAAATACAACAGCTGGGCATATTCTTTTATCATTACGTGTTAAGGACATTGTACTTCAAAGGATGGATGATGAGAGCCACATGAACCCCAAGTGAGTTGTGTGCAACTGTACTAATTCAGCTGGGCTCCACAATTAAGAGCTAAACTGCACAGTTGTGGCCATTGGTGGTGGAGCTGTACTGCTTGTCACCACTAATTCACACCTAACACATCCTCCCACCTCCACTCCAGTGACTGCCAGTATTTCTCTGAAGATACAAAGGATGCAGACATGGTTGGACCCAGGCATGTCAGTTCCTCAGTCAGGATCACCTTCATGCTCATATTTCAGAACACTGGTCTGAAAGGATTCACTGACAAAGGAAAAGTCTTAACTTCTCAGAGATCATCAGGTTAGCCTCTACTGCACAGTGGGATGAGGAGAAAAAGAATAGGATCAGGACAGCCACCCAGAGCTAGGAACACCCATGGAACAGTGCAAAGCACTGAATGTAACATGCCCAGGCTGTGAGTATGAAGAATATTAAGATTTGAAGTTTTGAAGAAATAAAAAGAATAAAAGAAGTGAACACAGATTTCACTTGTATTCTGCCTTATGGTTTCTTTCCACCATGTTCCATTCAAGTTGGTGGGATATACCACAATGGTTTTATTGTCACTGAGGGGAATACCAACATTTTGTAGGATGTCATTCCCCATGTGGTGGGTGAAACTTAGCCTGCCTGGGTCATGTCTTTAGTTGGTAAATTAACAAGTTTGTCTTTGAGAGTAGTTCGATATCCCTCGGCTTTGGGGGCAGAGTCAACATCAGTAGTTCCAGTGCCTTGCCCAGGCCCACTCAGCAGATGAGTGGCTGAGAAGAAACAAACTTGCCTCAGCACCAGGCCAACTACCATTTCAAAGTGTGATGTCTTTACAATTTGGGGGAGGTGGGCAGCTTTTCTCTTCATTTATATCTCTGAGATTTTGAGCTTTCAATTTAATTTAGGGCTTTCTTAACTGGGACAGATGAAATTATATCTTATTGGCATTTTCTAGTTTATAGTGCATTGGTTTTATTACTTGAATCTCACCAATTCTTGGATATAGATAAGTATTTTTCCACTTACAGGGAAGCTTAGGCCGACTTTGAGAAAGGTTGTTGGCTAGTTACCAGGGATCTGAATTCTGAGCTTCTTCTCCTTTGCCTCATGCTGTCCCAAACTATCAAAATTTAACACATTGCTAATTTTAAAAACATTTTGAGGTATCTCTGTGTTTCCTTGTGTGTTTCTTGGAGCACCATTGAAAGACATTGTGAATGGTTAATTCATTTGCCAATATAATAGAAAGCTGTTAGATTTACTAAAATCAAAAGTAGAGATTTCTGCCATTAGGGCTGTAACTTCCTATTTGCACATTTCTTTAATTTTCTATAAATATAATGCAGAGTTTGAGGTGAATTGATCAAATGTGGAGCACTTTCTCTTTGTGCATCACTGTGCCAGGCTAGTGGGGTGGTGAGGGATCCACAGTGAATGCCTCATGTTGCATGGCATGACATGTGAGCCAGCCCTCAACAGGAGAATGGTGCCTGTAGATTGTATAGCAGTCATCCTGAATGAAGTAGATTTATATTTACTAACAGGCAGTGGTATTTGGAGTATATTAGTAAATTAAAGAATTGTAATTTGTACAGAGTGAGCCCATTCATGGGAAGAGCCAATCTGCAATTTCATGAATATGTATATATTTAAATGTATTTAAAAAAAAAACAGGCTTGGAAAAGTGTACACCAAAAGGTTGAGTAGTTCCTCCAGGGAGTGAAATGTGTGTAATTAGTTGTAAAGAAAATTTAAAATTTTCAGTGTTGTTTGACTTCTCTGTAAGAAAGATGTTTTTAAATGTTCTGCTTTTTATATTTGATTTGAAAATATGGAATATTTTTCATAACTAGAAACTTGGAAATGGCCATTTCAGGCTGAGGAAGGAAAAGACATGGGCAAAGACCTTGAGATGCTGAAACAGTAGTTTATGGGTATGCAGTTTTTACACAGTGTTAATAGGAGGGCGGCTTGATGTTGCTTACAGTCCCAAATTGTTTGTTGCGGTGCACTCAAGGTAGTGAATCAGGCAGACACATCTGTGGAAGCCAAATGTTTGATGGATTACTTGGTAGGAAATCTTAATAGATTTTACATAGCTTCTCTAGTGCCATCATGCCAGATATTACTTTGAGGTTAGCTTAGAGACTTTTCTCTTTCCAAGATTACATGATGTTTGTCAGGATGAGGGGAAGAGTAACTAGTTTGTGTTTTGAAAAGAGGAGGCACATGGCCATGTTGCTAGCCGAAAGATATGCTTTCATCAAAGTCCACATAATCTGGATGAAACTGGTGTCTCCATAAAGCAAGCATGAACCACCTGTCTACTTGCTTGGGGCACTCTTCTGGGAACCTGGGGCAGACATATATGCAGCCAGAATCACTGTGACTGATAGTGAATGCCTTGTGCACCCTGAGAGGCAGGTGGCTATCTGTGCACAGCCATGGTGACAAGTTGTATATTCTGCTGTGATCTGGGCATTCTGAAGAGCCCATCATGAGGATTAAGATTTCTTTTATGACTTGGGAGCATGCTCACAGTGAGGGCAAGTAGAGTTCTTCCAAAATGAAGTTCTAAATATGAATTTTCTCAGTAATGAGACTGGAGGAAAAATTTAAAACTAAAGTTGACATTGTGCATGTGCTTGTGAGTTGTAGCTTCCATCACAGATGTCCACAAGTGTTAGGCCTTATCTTCTGTGCAGGTGCTGGGAGTCATTTGGGTTGGTCTTTGGTTAATGAACAGGATCCTTTATTTTCCAGTGACCATCCTGATTTTTAGGAAGCATAACAAAGGCTCAGCATCAGTGCTACAGTGAATATAAATGTAAACATATCAAGGTTATTTGAAGGAGTGTATATCTGATCTGAGAAATACATTCCATAGTTGACTTTAAATGGTACCAAGTTGTGGAAATAATTCTGATGCTTATGATAAGTGGGGCCTTTTTCTTGAGAGCAAAATGGACAGTGTCACAAAGCTCAACTTGTATGGCTTCAGGTTTTCCTGGACAGGATAAACCTTTTACCAACAGCTCTTCTGTTACATGTGTGTGGAAAGAAGGGTGTGGCCCAGGGAGAAGAGTCAGAAGCCAAGTCCCAAGGCATTGCTTTTGAGGGTCACAGATTTCTTCCCACTGACTCACACTTTCTGAGAGTCCCTGCAGCAAGCCTGTCACTGTGGAAACATGAAGTTGGCTTGGCAGGATGCAGTCATTCCAAACCTATGTGGGTTTTGAGGACGTTTAAGAGATTATAAGCTGTAGAGGCAGTCCATACATGAACAGTTTGATTGGAATTAAGGCATGAAACAGTTTACAAATCCCCAGAGTGTGAATGTTAGAACATTCTGGATGATATGAGCAGGTGTATAATCATAGATTTATGTTTTCTACTATTTGTCAAAATAGAATATAGGTAAGAAGAAGTGCTAAGAAATGAGAGGTGCTTCACGAGCCCCAACTGGAGAGAATTCATCATATGTGAGACAGGTGATGCTCCCTTGCTTATTTTGAATTCTTACTGTGTTCTTACTGTGTTCTCACTGTGTTCTTGATATCATGATAAGCCTTCACATACATTGTCTCCTTTATTTTTAACAATAGCCTTATGAAGGTGGTATGATTATTAAGCTGTTTTTTCAGGGAAGGAGGTAAAAAAAATTAGAAAGGTAACAGCTGGTAAGTAGTTAGGCCAGGATTCTTGCTCAGAGATTCTGTTTATATAGAATACATGCACTTAGCTATCTTTATATGCTGACTTTAAAGAAATTAATGAATGTCAGTCTGAAATCATACCAAGGGCATGTTAGAAACAGCTTATCTAGACTCTGGGAGCTGGTTGTCCAGTATCTAAATCAGTTTATCATATTTACCCTTAGAATATTCCTTTTAATGGAGGAGGTAGTCTTGGTTTTATTTTGTGATTAATGTATTTATAATGCCCTTTGTTATGAAAATCTCTTTTGAGCACCAGCCCATATCTAGTAGGACTATGTGCATCCTGGACCCTGGTTATCTCAAGAGGAACCTTGCATGATTCATCAGGTTGAGTTCTCTAACTCGCCAATCAGTTCTTGTCCTGGTTCCTTCATCTCTTTGGCAGTCACCTTTTGAGGTTTCTAGAATGTATGGGGTATTGATAGATTGGAAGGTTAACAGAAAGAAGAAGGGAAAATGATTGATAAGAAAATAAAGTAGCACATGTGTGCAGAATGGGGAGCCCAAAGAATATCCCCCCAAATTAAAGGCAAAATGTGACATCCAGTGGAAGTGTTTATCTTTGTGCCTAAGCAGAAGCTGTGTAAATGAATATTGCATTCCAGTGCAATTTTACATTTGGTTAACTACATTATCAATTTGAGGAAAATATTATTTCTCTGTCCTTTAAATGTTATTTATTTTTTAAGGTTGAACATCAAATTTTAATCTTGAAACATTTTATCTAGTCCTCAAATTATTAACATAAAAAGGAATGATAAATTATGATTTTATTATTGCCACATCGCTGTGTAACAAGCCCTTCTTACAAAATTCATCTACTGTCTCTAAAAACCCAACAGAAAATCCATACATGGTATTATCTAATGATCTATTAACAGAAGAAATTTTAACCAAATTTATACTAGGACACTTAACAGAAGTACTTCAATCATATAGCTTAAAATATGAAACAAAGACAGGTGAAAATTAACTCAACCTGTAGTAGTCTTTTTACCTTTTAAAATTTTTATAAACTACACTAATTTCCCAAAATAAAGAATATTAGGACACTTTGGTGTCAACTTACACAGATGAAAGCTGGCATCAGATTTTTTGCCTAACTTGTTTATTTCACCAAACTTCCTATATTACATGGATATCCCAGTATTTTTTTAATTCAACACACAGAAACATAATGTACAGTGTTTTATAAAATTAATGGTTAACATAGGAATGATTTTCTTTTCAACCACATTCTACATTTTCTTTTTTTAGTTGTTGATAGATCTGTATTTTATATTTTTATATGTGGTGCTGAGAATTGAACCCAGTGCCTCATACATGGCAGGCAAGTTCACTACCACTGAGTCACAGCCCCAGCCCCACATTCTACATCTTTCTAAGATAATGAACCCTCTTGCTATTAGAAGAAGTCTTTTCAGTCCATGTTTCTATTTCCAAGCATTAATTCATAAGTTTTTTTTTTTAAGTTTGTTGTTTCAGTACTTAGTTCCCATGGGAAAACTGTGATAACTACCTCACTACTGGGCTGCTTTCCCTCATCTTGTTCTCAGGACTCCCCAAACCCATGACTGTATGGCACCATAATGAAACTGATGGAAGAGGCTGATGACAAAGAATGGATATAAATATAAAAAGGTAGGCTCAGCTGGATACTGCCACAATTGTAAGGTGTGGGCACACTGGCTCCCTCCAAGCCTTCCAGAGCCTTCACGGAACAGCTCCTGGATAAACTCTTCCTTTCCTTCTGTCTGCTGAGAGAACACAAAGAGCATTTTCATTCATGACTCCTGTGATGGCTGATGAACACTTTAGCCTGAGGGGTAGAAAACGTAATCAGCAGACCTTGGTCAGGAGTGGCTTTGGGGTAGAGAATGCTGTTTATTTTACGTCTCCTGCATTGGCCAATTCTGAATGCAAACTAACCTCAGCAGAAAACTGCAATGAAATATATACATCACAGACATCCATGTTACTGTGGAACTTGGCAACACATGCAAGATGGTGAAAGAAGAGCCACAATGGATGAATGCAAATTTTTCAAGTGTTTCTTCAGCCTTTGACCTGAACACAAGTGCATCACTTACCACCACATCTCCCAAATGTATCCTGGACATGCAGATTGTGTGGTAAAAATGGAAATTACATTTCATAGCCATTCTCAGACAACAAGTACAACATCAAAGTTGCCTACTTTCCAACCAGTGAGTTGAGCTGCTTCTGTTATAAAACTAAATATTATTTCTGAATACATTTCTAGTCAATGCTTGTGCTTTGTTTTCCTATCACTTCATTGGTTTCATTCTGGGGAAATTAAAAACCCATAAAATTAAATTGAGGATTAAAGTTTTCAGGTTGACTCCTGATAAAAATAGAAAGAAAGAATCAGTAACTTTTCTTCTTTTTGAGTTTTTCTCCCTACCACAGGCTCTTACTGATATGGACTCAGTTGTATGTTTCATTTCCCAAAGAGGAAAACCCAAATTAGAGAACCAATAGTTCTGTCTTAAGGAAGCAAAATGTAATGATGAGCAGGGGTGAGGGGGAGATGATGCATTCTACAGCAAAATTAATCTCTTGCTTTAAACAGGAGATAATCCAGCTTCTCCTTGGCTCTCATTTCATAAATTAATTTCTTAAAATCATAATCCAAAGAGTTTATTACAAGAAAATTTTAGTTTTAAAAGAAGCAAATACATTAGTTATGCCTTGTGAACAATTGTCCATTTCAGTGATAATTGTCCATTTCGTTATTCATCAAAAAGGGGGTTATTGCTCAGCACAAGACACACCTTACGATCCCAACTGAGTGGGACACCTGCTTTGCTCTGCTGGCTGGTGTGGCTGTGCTGAGGCTCAGGAGCCACACACCAACGCTTTGGTGAGCTCCTGACCTTCTGGAAGTACACACATGTGCTCTTTCCATCAGAATGCTTTGTGCTCTTCATTTGTGTGATGTGATTTTAAGTCTTCCCAGTGCTTGTGTCCTCTGATGTTTTCCACAAAGTCTCCTGGGAAAAGCCCAGTTTTTATATTGTGTTTTAATGTGCCTTTGAACTGGCCATCCTCTCACTTTTTATGAACAAACATAATATCTCCTTTAAGTTCTCAAGTTCTGCCTTACTCTGGGGAGGATAGGAAACTACCACCTAGTGCCTTTTGCAAACAACAGGCTAGACTCATTCATGACAGGACCCAGCGAGGAACATGCCTGATGAGGAGGTGGAGCAATGGGGACTGCAAAGTCCAGGGAACTAATCTTCAGATGGAAAGCTTCTTGGTTCAGGACTATTCCTGCAGGTGCTGGAATGGCTGGGTCATTTCCGTCCATGGGGCAGGAGCTGGCCCTGCCATGGCCTTCCCCAAGTGGTATCTCAGGACCCATGGCCTGCCCTAGGGGCAACTTGCCACCACTTAGCCCCACTTCCACTTCAGAAACACTAAAGGGGATACTTGGGGCTTCCATTTGGTGGAGGCACCAAAAAGCAACTTCAGTAAACCCTGTTTTTCTATTTTACTGTCCTTGTCCAGTTTGCTTGCTGAACTGCTCCCATGAGCTGATGAAGAACCATCTGGAGTTGTGGGAAGTCACTGTCTGGCCACTGGGCTTGGTTTCATGAGAGGCAGCATTGATACTTGGGGAGGTCAACGAAGTGGCTGAAGCACAGGCCAGGGAGGCACCAGCTTGAAACTGGCAGCAGCAGCATGGGTAGCAGAGCCTGCCATTGGTGGCAGACACTGTGGGGAGGCCAGCAAATGGTGGGGCAGGCCCACAGATGCAGGTAGCAGTCTGTACCTGGATGGGCATCAGTGCTGCTGTGGGGTATTCTTGATTATGTGCTTCAATTGCCCTCACTGCATTGCGGGCCTGATTGACTGTCATCTGCCCAGGCATATGCAATAAGACCTTAGTCTAAGGACTTATTTGGTTGTGAGCTGCTGACACTACAGCTATAGGGACAACTCTGGGTGTCTCAGCCACACCATTTCTCTGGAGCTTCTGGACAGGCCCTCCTGCAGTGAAAAGACTGACCTTTGTCATCTCCTAACTTGTCTGACCCACAGTAGACATAGAAACTTTAACTTGGGTAGCATTTGTCACTCTCCTTGTGACAGATGCCATGTAATTGCCAAGGAAAACCCCAATCTCAGTGGTATGCATTGATATTCCTAAAAACATCTCCCCTATTCCCAGTTCTAGCTCATCTTCTTTCTGGGAGTGTATTGGTGGATGCCACATACACACTGGGGTGAGTCTGAATCCAAAAATGTGCAATCTGTACAGTGGATCCTGCCATGGGTCTGGGCCCCATTTCAGCGGCAGCAACAGAAGCAGTAGCACCTGGTGGTGTGAAGGTGAGGACAATAGCAGCCGGGAGATGGGGTGGTGGAAGGGAAGGATTCATAGTTCCAAGGGCAGCTGGGTAGGGGACATCCAATGGGAAAGTGAATGAGGAGCCAGTTGTCGCTGAGCTGCTTGGGAATGAGATCACTGTTAACTCAGTGGTACTCATATGAACTTGAGAAAGGACACTGCAGGAAGCCCAGACATTTCACTGATCCTCCCAAAAGCTATGGGGTTGCTGGTGCTGATGAGGACAAGAGGGCTGATCTCCATGGAGTGGCAGTTCTGGGTTGCCTGGGAAGACTTGTTTGCCATGGTGAGCAAAGAAAAGGAGTGCCACTTTTTGGTGTTCTCCTTGGTGTCAGAGAGCTTTGGGACAGTGCTGCTCTGGGCTGTTGCTGAGGAACATTCTCCAGCATCAACTCCTGGCATGGGAGGCTTGTCCCATTCCATCAGCTGTTTACCAGCTGAGTTAAACTCAGTGTGGGAAATAGGAAATATTCCTACTTTGTCTGCAACATTCCTTCAGCCCAGTTTTCATCCACTCTGTGGATCATAGTCAGAAAAACATCCTTTGCAAACAGAAGGCAATCTTTGTCCACTTCCTTGTCTTTTACTTCAAAGTCATAAAGTGCTTTGCACTGAGGTGGGGGTTGGGGTAATAGTTGAATAATCTTCTAAATGTTGGTGGGGAAGAGCCATGGATCCTGCTGACTTCCCCCTGTTACCAGTTTTCATCAACTTGTTGCAAAATGATGATGCCATTTTGGTGAACTTAAAGTCATCAGGTTCCAACCATTTGACCCAGCTATTGCACTTCTCAGACTATTCCCTGAAGACCTTAAAAGAGCATACTATAGGGATACTGCTACATTGATGTTCATAGCAGCACAATTCACAATAGCTAGACTGTGGAACCAACCTAGATGCCCTTCAATGGATGAATGGATTAAAAAAATGTGGCATTTATACATAATGGAGTATTACTCAGCACTAAAAAATGACAAAATCATGGCATTTGCAGAGAAATAGATGGCATTAGAGCAGATTATGCTAAGTGAAGCTAGCCAATCCCTAAAAAACAAATGCCAAATGTCTTCTTTGATATAAGGAGAGCAACTAAGAACAGAGCAGGGAGAAAGAGCATGAGAAAAAGATTAACATTAAACAGGGATGAGAGGTGGGAGGGAAAGGGAGAGAAAAGGGAAATTGCATGGAAATGGAAGGAGACCCTCATTGTTATACAAAATTACATATAAGAGGATATGAGGGGAAAGGGGAAAAAACAAGGGAGAGAAATGAATTACAGTAGATGGGGTAGAGAGAGAAGATGGAAGGGGAAGGGGGAGGGGGATAGTAGAGGATAGGAAAGGTAGCAGAATACAACAGTCACTAGTATGGCAATATGTAAATCAATGGAAGTGTAACTGATGTGATTCTGCAATCTGTGTACGGGGTAAAAATGGGAGTTCATAACCCACTTGAATCAAATGTACGAAATATGATATGTCAAGAGCTATGTAATGTTTTGAACAACCAATAATAAAAAAAGATGTTAAAAAATTAAAAAAATAAAAATAAAAAAATAAAGTCATCAGGTTCCTTTTCCTCATAGTTATATAATGCTTTGGCACATGGTAACTGAGGTGTACCCCTCACTGGAGGGCTACAGGCTTGTACCCAAGACTGCTGTCCACACTGGGAACCCTGTAGATCTTTTGTGCTACAAGTAGTCATAGTGCTGCCCTGAGCCATGAATGCATTTGTGCAATTGGTCTCACTGCCACCACCAGGGATAGGTTTCTCTGCTTGATGCTATCCAGAAGCCTGACCAGCAGGATGTTACTGGGAAGCTCCTCGACACCCAAGCCAACAAGGGTCCACTCAGAACAACTGAGGTAACCTAAGATCCCCAGCAAACATCATTTGCAAATCTTGTGCTGGCAAGATAAGTCTTTTGAAGAAGCATCCAGGTGTTCTAGACACACAGGACACTCCAAAAGATCCAAGAAGGCAGATTCATCCATCTTGATCTACTGTACTGAGAAAGAATCTTCAGAAATGTTCATAGTTGTGTGAAGCTCTTAAAATGATTGGTGTAACATCCATTTCTGACTTTGCTCTTGCACCTTGGCTGCTCCTCTTTGTTTGTGGTCCCTTGTGCAGCCCAGCCTTGGCCACTGTTAGCTCTGTCTCTGATGCCACAGTTTCCCCAAGACCCCTCTATGCTACCACCCCTCACATGCACACACATAAAATATGCCACTTCCTCCCACTTTACCAGCCTTAAATGTTATTTTTTAAATCAACAGAATGCTACCGGTTTGAAATCAATGTGTAAGAGTTTGAATAATCCAACTTTCAAGCCTGGCTTGATTATTTTGTGACTGTGTTACTCTAGAAAAGTGACCTAACTTCTTTGTTTTCTTATTCTCTGGTGGTAGTAATAGTCCCTGTTATAGAGAACAACAGGAACTACAGACAAAGCTCCAGTGCAGTGTGTGTCAGGATATACACTCCAGCCATGGCAGCTATTGTTACCCAGAGTTTAAGAGTGTATCAAACAAGAGCAGTAATGACAGTGTCTAGTGGTGATGGGCAGCTGACAGTGCAGCTCGAGCAAGCACCATCACTCTTTCTGTGACAGCAGCTGGAGGACACCAAGGTACATGGGGCCTGGATGCTTGACACTGGTAACATACTTATGGCTCTCCCTCTTTCCTTGCAGAATGTCCCCCAGGACCTGTCCATCTGCACCTTTCTGCTAGAGCAGTTCCTCTTGGTGAGAACCCTGCAGGAGATGCTGGCTAACATAATGGAGAAGTTGGAAGGGGCAAGTACACTTTAGACTGGAGTATTTTAGTGTGCTCAGCTGCTGTGTGATGGTGGCTCTTATAGGTATTGGAAATCTTGTTTACAGAGATAAGTCAATGTCTTTCACCTGTGACTCCCTTTGGGTTGACCTTCTGCTTTACCCAGCACCCCATCATATCTTTAATTTGAATAAAGAAATCCAAGTGCAATGTGATCTGTGTGGCTGTCTCTTGTGCTCATGGAAACAGCCTTTCTTGGGCATCTATGTGCCTCCCTGTGTCTTCAGAGCTCCAACTGTTCCTGTTTTAACCAATTGTTTTGTGCATATTTCTTTCTTCAAATATAGATATTTTCCCTCAAAAGTCTATCTGGTATTTTAATTATTTTCCATGAGATATGCTCTTATTTACTGGGCTAGTCCTAACCAATTCATACAATTTAGAGTTAAGCAGGAGGATAAATGGTCACCTTTTTGTGTCTTCTCTAAATTTTTTAGGGGCATTTTAAGTGCTGCACTATTGTGTACTTTAATAAACAGAGTATTTCCAGGAATAGAACCAAAATTTTTCTTTTTTCAATAATTATCTGTGTATTGCTATTATTGTTGAATTATTATTCTAGTTGAGATCAGAAAAGAGATTAATAATACATGGTTCCAAAAACTGAATGATTAATTGTGTTGTAACATATAGTTTTGCACCATCCATGTACAAATCTTATAGCTCTACAGTTTAAAAAATTTTAGCATCACAGCTTAGGACTTTAATCAGGTGGTGAATGAATTCTAAATTAAATTTTAACGTGCATAATTTGATGAAAATCTACTATAGGAAAGAGTTGTATTTTACGGAGCTGGATCTTACTTTCAGATGCTAGTATTTCTTAGGAAGAAAACACTTCAAATAGCTCAAGGAAAAGTGTATAAAAGATTTTAGGGGTGAGAAAGATTCTTATTTAAGCAGTTTTGATGATACCCAGGAGTGATATTCAAAATATTTTCCAACTGCTTTGGCATAAGTACCAGTGAATAAAAGTGGCTCCCAGCCACAGTTCTGGAGGTTGGGTGGTCTGAGTAATTTGTGTGGTGTTTGTGGAGGACCCCTAGGGAGGTCCAGTGATGTTTACCAAGAGGGATAGTTATTTTCCATTGTAACAATCATTTTAATCATGAGAGCATTTACTGGTTATATTTGATCCATGGATGCTGCTGGGACTCCTAAGAATCATCTTTCAGACTCCCTAGATACCCATATCATCTCTCCTTGAGTCTTCTGTTGTCTCCTTAAAACTCCTTATGGTACTATGATAGTGAATCCTTTTGTCAAGCAAATTGGCATCTCTCAGTTAATAAATATGCACAGTAGCTTCTCTGAAATGAAGATTCCCATTTCTTAGGATAACATGTGTCTGAAAGGAAACATTAATCTTTTTTTTGGAAGGGGGGTACCAGGAATTGAACTCAAGGGCACTTAACCACCAAGCCACATTCCCAGCCCTAATTTGTATTTTATTTAGAGACAGGGTCTCACTGAGTTGCTCAGCACCTTGCTTTTTTCTGAAGCTGGCTTTCAACTCACAATCCTTCTATTTTAGCCTTCTGAGCTGCTGGGATTAGAGGCACACACCATCACACCCAGGTTACAATTTTTTAAATATAGGACGCTACTGATTCCCTACAACACAATGCTTGCATTTTCCAAAGAAAAATTGTTCAGTACTAGAATTTTGGTAGGAAATGAAATTACAAGTTGTGGGAAAGTGCATGGATAGCTGTTTCTGAACTTTGGAAATGTTTCAGAAGCACATGGGGTACTGCATGTGTCATCATCATCTCTGGTGATCTAGAGAATGATGACATGAATGGTGCAAAACTTTCTCACATTTAAATAAGTGGTTATACCAGGTGCCCATGTCGCAGAGTGGAAAGCCTCAAAGGTAATTTCCCAGATTTCACTTTTTAGCTGGGTGTGGTTTAATATCTTATTACTATTTGATATGCTATCAAAGTTTCTTTGCCATTTCAAAATCCAATAATCCTTCAAAGAAAAATGATTTTTAAATGATTTTCCCCGGGGGAGGGGCAAGCAGAAAAAATCAAAGTGATAGAGTGCCAGGGATCCCAGCAGCCTGCAGCAGGGCCCGGAGATCCAGGCCAACTGATTCGCGTGGCCTGCCCTGCGGCTACAGAAGGCGTGGCGCCTCAGAGAAGCCAATAATTAGCAAGCAGGGAGGTTAGGGACTGCCATTAGGTGGAATCCCGCCAGCCAAGCCCACCGCCCACGCCCGGAACAGGCCCAGCGATCTGCCAGCATTGTAGTCACGACACCCCAATTGGAATAGGGACAGAGCAGAGCCGCCTTCCACTCCCGGAACAGGCCCAGAGAGCCGCCAGCGTGGAGCCTAAAATAATAATGCATTACCATTATATATAGCTATAATGAGCACACAAAGGAAATAACAATAGCTAATACTTGAGGAGACTTTGAACACTGAATTCTCATGTACTGATGGTATGAAGTGATATGATCAATTTTGATAACAGTTTGGAAGACTTTTAAATAAATGTAAATAACTACTTATCATTTGACATAGGGTATTCAATTCTTTAAATATTTAAGAGAAATAAAAGCATATTCATATAGCTGATATAGCTTCTTTACTTTTGAGCCAAGAACTGAAATAATTTTCAAATTTCTATCAACTGGTTCATGGATAAATATACTGTGCTATTTTTCTATAATTAAGAAAAACAAAAACAACTACTGGGTTTTGCAAATAGGGGAAAATATCTAAAACTATACTGAGAAAATGATAAAAAAAGTCTACATATCATACAATTTTACTCTTATGAAATGCTGTCAGTTGAAATTTATGGTGACAGAAATGTTTGTTTGGGTCCAGAGGCTTGGGAAAAAACTACTGAAAATGAATATTAAAAATTAAAGGTAATAAACATCTTTAATACATTTGAATATAATGATACAGAAATGCATAATTATTATGCTTAATTAGAATTTGTTTTGTACTCAGATTAAGCATTACTTAAGCTAATTTTTAAATTTTGATTTCAAAAAATTAACTTGCATTCAATCCATGATAGTTTTGCACAAGTTCAAAAATTCTGAAATTTCAGTCATGTGAATCTGATTTATTCCTTAATTTAAAAATTGTGTACTTGTGAACTTAAAGGGAGGTGGTCTGTACATGTAAAGAGGACGTGAACTGAAATATCCTTGATCCCCTTCCAAAATCTGGGTAAAAGACTCTATTATGGGGAAATGATTCAATAGTTTTGTTTCATTGTGTTGAGTGAAACTCTTTTTATGTTATGAAAATAGTATTTTTTAACTGGAGATTTCTAGCTTTCAGAAAAGATGTACTCAAATTGTGATTAACCAATGGATTAAGAAAGCAGAAGCAAATCCAAAACATGTCCCTCCTGATGACAAATGATATAGGTTTTGTCACTATCAGGGAAGACAATTAATTGGTATTGTTTCAAATCTAATTTTATATTTTTACTCTTAATTAGGAAGCTGTTTATAATTTTCAAATCATTTTAGGAACTTCTTTTCTTTTCAAATGAGCCCTACAGCAACCTTATGAGAGAATAAGAGATAGGGTTATTATTCCCCATTTTACAACTGAGTAAGCAGAGTCCAGTTAAATTGTTGAGCTCACATTTGTACTTAATTTCATGTCATCAGTCTTTGATACTCTAGGCTCTTCCTACTCTGCTCATCAATTTAGAAAAGCATTTACTAAAGTATATAATATTAAAAAAATCCGTCTGCTTGAAAACAGAAATAACGAGAATTATGTAAAATGTATATCACCAAGTTTAGAAATGAGCTTATAACGAATTGCCATGTTTATTTCCCTTTATTATTATTGATTCATAAAATGCAGAAGAGGCACTTTTATTTCTAATTATTTAAAAAGATAAATGTGAAGGCATAACATTTTATTTTAGGTACTGTCATAAAATTTCCAGCTGATAAATCTACAGGATAGTGATTTCAGCTTCTATCTATAGGAAGCTTTCTGACAACTCTACAGGGAATATGAAGTAACACTGTATTTACATAGGACAGTCATTCAGGCATAATTCCAAGATTTACTAAAGAAAACTGCTCAAATATTCTCAAAGACCATGTTATAGTACTTTGGGAAGCAAAATAATGCTGCAATATGTTTTCATATTTTATTGACTCAAGCAACATTATCAAAAAGTTGTGTTGTTTCTACATGTGTCAAGCTATATTTTATTAGTTGTAATGCATAAAATTTCTGAAATAATGCATATCTAGCAAATGTTTTAAATATTGCATAAAGACTCTGTTTCTTATAGTCAAAAGAAAATGAGCCAAATGCAGTTGTCCAAGAAAATCTGAAATGATTTTTAAGTGAATCCAACCTCATGGATTTGGTTTTTCTTACCAAATCAAATTATCCAAGGAAATCCGAAATAAAAATTACTAAATTCAACCTCATGGATTTTTTTACTTAGTATATTGAATATGTCACCTTATATTTTTCTTACCCTGACCTACCAACTTTTAATTAAATAACCAGATAAGATTTCATCTAATAGAATTACCTTTGCTTCATATTAATGCTTTGTTCTACTATATATCACCTGCCCTTGTTTCCATTGTATGCATGTCTACAAAGAAGTGTGCTGTAACTCAAGTATAAGCATAAAATTCTCCCATTGTTATAAATCAAATTAGTTTAACACATGATTGAGTTAAAGGTGGCCCCAGCTTTCTAATGACTCTGGTCCCTGCTGAAAATTGCTAGGTTGCTCTTTTTTCCTATCACCTTAACTAGATTCTGAGGCCATCATAAATCCAGAGCAATGACAACTTAAGCAACCGTGGTTTTCTTATGCAAATTAACTGGCCAGATGTACTTAATAGAGCCAAACTTTGCTTTTATATACAAGGGCATTTTAATTGAGGTATTCTTTTTTTCTCTTTTTTTTAGTTTGCAGGTATTGAATTTCTTCACAGTTCTTTATAGTCATCCATATGGTGTTCATTTTAACTCCTGAATTATTTAATTCTTTTTCTTGGTTTCCCAATGAAAATGAATGGAGGAAAAATAAATGAACCTACATATTATAATCCTAAAATTCTACTATTGTGGACTATTATAGTCATTTGATTTTGGTGTTCATTGAACCATATCTCCCTTCAATAGTAGGACAGTAAAGATCTTCTTTTTTTCACAACTGGTGAATAGTGCAAAATACAAAAAAAAAATTGTCAATGTATACAGCTCAAGTAAGCATGCATCTAAGGGAAAATTATTCTCCAATATAAACAAGTCATATAGAAAAGAGGTAGCACAGAGAATACAACTTGAAGCACAGAAATATATTCAATTAATTGAATAATAATATTTGATAAAAGTATCTTTTATGAAAATGAGTATTTTATGCTTAAACAGGTATAACTTAAATTACTCTTGTAGTCTCCTGATACAATTTTTTTACAGCTGTGCTTAATAAACTGAAGAATTAGAAATAAGAAGAAACACTTTAATTAATGATCTCTTCCTGAAAAGCATATTTACAAAGTTCCTTTTACTTCTTTTTGTCTTTTTTTCTTCTTCTATTTTTGCAGTATCTAGAATCCATTTCAGGGATTGCCTTGTGCTAGGCAAGCACTTAATGACTGAGCTTCATCCACAGGCCTTTTTTTTTTTCTCTTCAAAATAAGTCTTAGTTGCCTGCTTTAATTCTTTCATTGATAATTTCATCAAAATACTTAAGAGAAATTTAAGATATAACCTATATAGGTATATCCTTAGCTTAAAGCAATAAAGGATTATTTTTACCCTGGCACATTTAAAGGTAAGAAAAATGATTCTAGGTAATAAATAGCAAAACATTTATTTTAGTCATGCAAATTTTTATAAAAGTTGTTTGTTGATACAGTTCTTTAAGACTTTTTTGAACTTTGAAAAAACAATTTCCTTTATTAATTGACTATAATACCAGATTTCACCAACATCTGATCAAAAAACCAGAAATTATCATAATCATAAACAGTCTATATGAATAAATAAATACTATGTTTAGTTTTACTTCTTTTGAATTATACCACTTTGATACATATAAAGAAAATATGTAGAATTAGACTAATACTTTTTACTTGGGGAAAATAATAATAATATATTGATTATAATAATGAAATTACATTAAGCTCTCATTATGTGCTACACACAGTTCCTTGGACAAAAGTTAAAGTCTTATAGCTAGACATGGCCATTCATCCAGAAATTAAATGATTTGATAATTACTAGTGAAGAGTTAATATACACATGTTCAAAACTGACCTTCCTTTTATTCCTAAGTGTTTGAAAGCATTAGATTTACAGATCCTGTTAACATGTAAAAAGAAACATTTCAAGAAATTACCTTTAGCTACTTAGATTCTTTCAAAACTTACCTCTTAGGTTTTGAGATAGAAAAATTTCACACAGATGATTTTCATGAAAAGTGTCTTTTGTGTCATTTTGAAATGATAGTTTTATAAGCAATGCATGCATGTGTGTTCTCTGCATAAAATATAATGTGTGCATGTGTTTATTTGTTTCTTTATTTAGCTATATCATTGATGGGAAATAAGTTTCTGAAAATGCAGTGGAGATGGGGTCCCCTCTTGGCTATATTGTGCATATTAGGGAGACATGGAGAAAGTCATAATTATAATCTAATGATCATTACATAATTTCTTGTCATAGTCCCAGGATGAAAATTTTCCTTAACACCAAGACTTGTTCCAATAAGTACCATTTTATTATAATAATATTTTCCCATGATAAATTGATTTGAGCATACTGTTCTTTTCTTGTAACATCTGCAAAATTTTTGTTTCTATGCTATGAAAACCTTAGATTTATTTTCAATAATTCGATGTAGAAAAATGGAGCTAGAGTAAAACAAAGGAAGCAGCACAGGAGAGATGAGGAGGATCCCAGAATGTAACATTTAGACAGTAAGGAAGACTAGCTGAGGGAATCCCCAGGGCACTGCTTTTCTTCTGTCCAGTGGGTAGAATTGCTGAAAGGTAGGCAAGTGCCTCTGATGGATTTGGAGCATAGTCTAGTTTTGTTCTTTTTTTTCGAATGAATCTAATAATCTATTGAATGTCCAATGACTTTCTATTCTGAGGAGGGAGGCTGAGAAAATTCTGTGGTAAGTTGAGATGTTTTGAGTGTGACCAAGTTTCTCCATGACAGTCATGTAATTTTGGTAAAACAATGTGAGTCACAAAATCAGAAAGGATGAAAGATATTTTCATTAAGATAAAGAATGACCACTGTAGTTGGTGACACACACCTGTAGCTCAGCTACTTGGGATGCTAAGGATGCTAAGAGCATCACTTTAGAACAAGAGTTTGAGGTTGGGCTGGCAACATAATGAAACTGTCATAACCAACCAACAAAACAAACAGAAATTGTTTTTCTCATTTCATTCTTCAAATGTACATATATATTACATATGCATAACAAGACTGGTTTCAGGTTGATCTTCAGGTCCAGGGACAATTTATATTTACTTTTAAAATTAGTGCTAAATTTGAAATTCAAATTAAATTTATCACGTCATTGTGTTGGTTTTTTGATAATATTAAAAACTGCTGATCCAGTGAAGGTTATTATTTGAACATTACAATAATTTTGTGTTCCATTTTAAAATTTATAACTTTTCAATTCAATTCAACTTGACAAATATTTATTGAGAATTCAGTAGGGGACTTTTACAACTGTACTGCTGTTGGTTTTGAAGACAGAATATGACCGTTTCTACAGACAAACCAGAAGTCCAGACAAATAAGTTTCCATGTTATTGAGGTTAAGAATAGAATTTTGTTGATAATATCACAGGTATGGTTAACTGAAATTAGAAAAGTTGAATGATGAAGTTGGTTTTGGATAATGGTTCTGATTCAGAACAAAGGAATTTTTGTGATATAAAGCATCACACATACACGGAGAGGCTCACATAAAACAGGTTTTCTTAAAGGAAGTCAAGTTGTGGTAAGGGGCAGGTAAGGAGCAAGAAGCACACTAGGAATAGTTCATGAGCCCTTTCTTCATCCATGGACAATATGGTGTCAAGAAGTTGCTTGTAGCAAAGAGGTGCACAAAAAAAGAAGCAGATTCCAAAGATCTCACTTGAGTGCACCTACCTTGTGGAAGATGAAATCATGGACACTGCCAATTTCAGCAGTTTCTCCAGGAAAGTATCAAAGTGAAGGGAAGAACCAAGAATCTGGGTGCAGGAATTGGGTCCATGGAAAAGAGCAAGCTCAATCTCACCATAATGTCTGATATGGCATTTCCCCAAAAAAATATTTAAAATATTTCAACAAAAAATGCTTAAAGAAAAAAGTCTAAGCTATTGTTTGCACATAGTTGATAATAGCAAAGATAGTTATGAATTATTTCCAAATTAGTCAGGACAAAGAGGAGGAGATGATTAAAAGGGGAGATGATTAAAAAACCTTTGTGTAGAATATTTTGTATGAGCATTTGAATAAAATTTGAGAATCAAAAACTGATTTTTTAAAAAAAATCTAGTATTTTTTAAAATAAATTATTTAAAAAATAATTATTTTTTAGAGTGAGTGAGGACTTCAATGAAAATATAAAATCTTCAATGTATTTTAGAATTTCTCAATGGAGTTACAAAACCTATTTTAATTAAATGAACTTGCTAGAAGCAATTCTCTGTGTCAGTGCCATGACAGAGAATTGCATCAGAATGTTAACAAGTGAAGAATAATTGGCTAATACATTAAAAAAGTGGAGTTATAGTCTGAAAATTTTAAGAGTCCTAATTTTTCCATATCTATTTCATATTAACTAAGAGGTATGCATAAATAGTATAGATTCCTAGATGTCACTGCATGTCTATATAATGTAGGTCAATGATACTTGCTCTAACAACCTAAAATAACTCCTCTCCATATGGGATGGTCAAACTGAATAAGCATGTAAAGTCATTTTATAAATTGTAAGATATTCTCTTATATGGAAAAGGAGATTACAGCCCTAACAAAAATGCACCTTATAAAAAATTAATTGTAATAGCAGGGCTGACCATTAAAACCATAATCTTCTTATTCTTATCCCTGTGCTTATTGTTTGTCCAAGGAACAACTTTCGTCTCCTACATGCCTAACTGTCCATTATAGAGTGGGAAACAAAAACACAGAATTTTAATCCCTGTGTAAAGCAGAAACACTCTGCGAAATTCCAGCAGTATTAGAGATTCTATATTCCTAAAACATTTGCTATCAGGATATCAATATATTTATAAGAGATTGGGATAAGAGAAAGAATGTTCTACCCAAAACATTGTGTTTATAAATTTGAGGAATGTCTCAACAACTGCAACAAAAAAATTTGCTGCCAAATTCAGGCTCCTTTTACTTTCTTCAGGGTTTTCAGCATGAGTCATTCTTTCAAATTAAAAAAAAAATCATTCTATCTCATGGACTTTGTGGCAAAGACTTCACCAATATTGCCTGAGAGTTTCTTGATTATCATCAGTCTTGATTTCTTCTCACTTCAAAGGCAGCTGACCTCTTCTTTCTCCTCCAGAGGAGCTTGGGTTTCCTCTACTTCAGTTTTCTTTGACAAGGAGAGCCACCCTGTTTCTACTCCAACCACAACATTAGGCATAACATCTTCAAGGTTATTAAGTGAAAGAGATAAAGGAAAATTACACTGAGCCACAAGTAGCAAAATGCATATATGCATACATACATACATATACGCATATGCCTGTGATTTCTGACAAAAATAACCAGTTCCACATCAGAAGGAATTTCTCATTTCCATCTTAACAATTTATTCTTGTTACTTCTTTTCTAGTCTTATGTTTTAGTCAACTTTTTTTGTTGTTGTGATCAAAATCTGACAGGAAGAACTATTTATTTGACTCACAGTTTCAGACACCTCAGTTCATAGATGGCCTTCTCCATGTCTGAACTTATGGTTAGGTGGAACATCATGGTAGAAGGGTGTAGCCTAGAAAACAGCTCCGAACATGGCAACCAGGAAGCAGAGAGAAATTTCTAATCATCAGGGACAAATATAAACCACAAAAAAATTCCTCCAGTGATCTTGCTCCTCTAGTCACACCCTGCCTGCCTTTAATTGCCACCCAGTTAATTCCTATCAGGGGATTAATCCACTGATTGGTTTATAACTCTCACCATCTAATCATTTCACCCAAGCTTTCTTGCATTGTCTCCCACATAAGCTTTTGGGGGAACTTCATATCTAAACTATAAGAACTTTGCGTAATTGTATCTCTGTATCTGGGTCTGCCGCACCTCCTACTCAAGCCTTGCTATTTCTCTTAGTTTATTATAATAGGTTACATACAGTTCACTGTTTCATGTTAGTAATGAATCGGAAAATCTTATAAAGAGACTGTTGAGTATACTAGCGTTAGTTTGTCTAGGGTACTGGAAATTATGCTAGGGAATTTAAATTCTCATCAAAAAAAGTCCCTTGATGATGCTTTTCTGAACAATAGAACCTTTTACCTCAGAAGTTATTTATATATTAGTAGATCATTTTTTCATTAAGCCAGTTAAATTATATATTAATTAGATAATCTTTGTAAATATTTTAATATACTAATTTGTTTGTTATAACTTCTGTCATCTACTCAGGAAGATAATTTTATGAGTAAATGTAATCACCTCACAGTTCAGTAGAAATTGTTTGTAATAAGAAGCAATACCTTTTTATGTTTTGATGCCAATACTGAGCCCTGAGTAAAAATAAATAAATTAACAAAATCATTTTTTACAGATTAAGTCCAGAATTTGTTTATTATCTTATCTTTTAAGATGTTTTTGACTTTTGGTTAAAAACAATCACATATCACACATTAATTCATATTTTCAATTTCTATCTATTTCTAATTATTTCTTCTGTGCACTGATTACTCATTAAACAGTTGAACTTCCATTTACCTACTTAATTTTATTTATGGGTCAGATGAGACAACTGCATTTAACTTCACACATTATCTTGGTGACTTACTCCATTATTAAAAGAGTCTTTCTGAAAATCAATGTAAATAATCATCATGTGATATTCTTTATGATAGGACCCTATTGTTTATTTTGCTCTACTTTAATAAAAAGAACTATTCATCTTCTATATGCACAAAGTACATGTTTGTGTAGGTACAGTCCTTTTATTTATCTTTTTAAAAGTTGTTCTTAGATATTGCCCCCAGGGATATTTTAAGCTATAATTGAAAGGATTTAGATGAAAAGAAATGTTCCTTTTGACTTATAATGTGTGTATGTATGTGCCTGCCTGCTTTTAGTAGTAGAAATTAAGAGGAATATCTATTATTGTTGTTTTGTTCTCTATGTTTATATCTCATCTTCTATACTGAATGTAGTTTGTAAAGTTTTTATGAAAATTAAATATTTCTGAATTACATTTTAATTTATTTACTTTTTATTATAAAATTACATAATCTCAAAGTAAAAAAAATGTTAGAAAATATAGAATGATGATTAATAGTTATTTTTTTAAGGTTTATTTATTTTTTATTAGACATTGATGGACCTTTATTTTGTTCATTTATTTATATGTGGGGCTGAGAATCAAACCCAGTGCCTCACACATGCTAGGCAAACACTCTACCACTGAGCCCCAGCCCCAGTCCAATAGAGTTCTATAATCAACTTAAATCCTTTTTCTCACTTTCTAGTTACATGATCTTAGATAAGTTACATAAATTATTATCTGTGTTTAGTTTTCTTATTTGCAAAATCGAAAGAATAATAGTGTTCATCTCTAGGACAAGATTGTGGTGAGGCTAAATACATGTAGGCTAAATATGTGTAACAAGCATAAAGTTGTGCCCAGGACACATTAAGTTTCTCTGTGGGTGTGTGTGTCTCTCACATATATGTGTATACATATATAGATAATTAGATATGTATATGTATGTACATATATGCATACATATATGTATATATGTGTGTATATATACATACATAAACATGTATACATGTGTGTCCTATATATACACATATGTTCATATATTCATTTAAAATATCTATAAACTCTTCTTTTCATATTAAAAATTATTGGCGTTCTTTTGTAGATCATTCTTATAGTCATTTGCATACATAGTTGTATAGATAGCAAAATATTTTACATGTATTATCATATGTGTAAAAATTATAGAATATAAGCATGTATAACATTTATTCTTCATGATGAAAACAGAACTGCTCTGATAAATGACTACACTTGGAATATTACAGCCATTTCACTAAGTATTCTACATGAAGTTATCTTGTATGCTAATAGGAGCTTAACTGTAAGATTTTGACTCAGCTGGATAAAATTTCAATATTTAGAAATATATCATAAAAATATAAATATTTTATATAAAATACTATCAGTTTCCAGATATCATTACATTGTTCTAATGCTAAAAATAAAAAAATAGTTTATTTTGAAGATAATCGCAGAATAAAATAGAGTATATTTTTAATTTTTTTTATATGTAAGAAATAAATTCTAGAGAGAACCAAACCCTTCCGAGGAGGTCAATGATCTGGAGTAACTGGAAGTGTTTCTAATTCTGAGCATATATGGGAAAAGAAGTCTTTATGGATTGAGATTTTTTTTCTTATGTTAAGAAAGATCACTTATGGCTAGACTTCTGGAAACCATGTAAGCAAAGTTATCTTTCCCTTTTCTCCTATTATTTTCTCACAAAATAAAAAAAAAGTTCAAGTTAAACAGAAAATTAACAACTGTCTAAGGAAGTTGGCAATATCAATGTTTTGAAGGACTTATAATGTATGTTGAAGTAAAATATATGGAAATATTCATAAAAAATGAAGGGACATAAAATTTTAATATTGTCAGAGTCTTATATTATTCATGAAACTATACATAGCTCAATCAATGTACATTACAATGTATTTAAAATGCATCATGTAATCTCCTAAGTAAAAACTAGTAAATACTAAAAAATATCTATAGTTAAAAAAACAACAGAGGAGATAAAATGAAATAATGAATTAATTCATCTTAAAAATATATGTAAACAGATGACTCAAGAACAAGTGGAATAAACAATAAGATGACAGGCTTAATTCCAAACAAATAAATAATTCTATTAAATGTAAATGGACTAAATTCTCTAATTAGTATAAAATAATTTTCAGAATAGATTCAAATGAAAAGCATCTAATTTTATATGTTTTGCAAAAGACTTGCTTAAAAAAATAAGGACACAGGTAGTTTGAAAGTTAAATAATGAAAAAATACTATGAAACCCATAAGAAAATTGGTATGGCCTAATAGAAATGCAGATTAAAATCACAATGAGACATGAATATTTATCTATAAAAATAGATTAAATTTTAAAAGTTAGACAAAAGCAGGCAATATCAAAGATATACCACAAGTAAAATTTTCATGTACTTCTGTTAATATACAAAATAATACAATCTCATTCAATGTCCTCTTGCAAGATACTAATATGATAAAACTTTTTCTTATCTAATATTTAAACTTATTTATATTCTATTACTCTTAAACCATTCCTAGGTATATTTCACAAGCCATCCATGGGCTGTGTGTATGAGCTATGCACATTTGAGCATATGAGGGGACTGGTTTGGCATTGTACACTGATTGGGCTGTGTGATGCAAATGTGCCTTTCCTCTTGCTCTGCCTGTGATCCCATATAGTACCTGAGATGCGTGTGACTTGCCAAGATGTCAATCAATCTGTTGACCACAAGTCATCATCAAGCAAGACTCCACCCTTCAAAACCTTACCCCTTGCTTTATTTGGGTGGAATATTATATCAAGCGTCTTCTCCCCAATAAATAGGGGGGTTTCAGAAGTGCTCACTCTCTTGCTTTTTCCAACACTGCCCAGCATGGAGCTGACCCTTGAGGTCACCGAGCCATCCTGCCCTCCTTCTTAGAAACTCATGTTTGTGTACTGCATGGTTTCTTCACTGTTTTCTTAGTTATTGATACATCCCGCTCCTTTGAACCCAGCTCATCTTTTCATTCTGGCCAGCTGATGATAGGTACACATGTATGAAAAAAATAACATATGCCCTCCCACCAAATATCTGTATTGGAAATTTGGTTGAAGTTTATTTATAATATCCTCTGGGGGGACCTGTATATCCATTAATTGGGAGGTAATAAATAAATCCATACAAATAAGTACTGTATAGCAACATAAAAGAAGAAACAGTTGCTACACAAACCATCAAAGATTATACTCAATACAAAAATACTGAAATAAGCTAAGCATAAAATAATATAATATGGTTTGGATGTGAGGGGTCCCTCAAAACTCAAGTGTAAAACAATGCAAGAAGTTTTGGAGGAGAAATGATTGGGTATTATAGTCTTAACCTAATCAGCGAATTAATCCCCTGATGGGGATTAACTGAATGGTAAGTAAAGGTGGGTAGGATGGGTGGAGGAGGTGATCACTGGAGGAATGCCTTTGGAGAACATATTTTGTATCTGGTTAGTGGAGTCTCTCTCTCTGCTCTTTGATCATCATGAGAATGGCTTCCCTCCACCACACTCTTCCACCATGAGGTCCACCACACTCTTCCACCATGAGGTCCTGCCTCACCTCCAGCTCCAAGGAATGGAAACCACTGTTTGTGGACTGAGACCTCTGAAACTCTGAGCCCCAAATAAACTTTTCCTTCTCTTCAATTGTTCTGGCTATGTCTCTTAGTCACAGCTGGGCAAAAGCTAAGACATAATACATATTTAATAATTCCACATGTATGAATTTCAAAAATATGTAAGTCTAATAGATGATAAGGCTTGTATAATCTACTATATATGAATCATAATATCACTAAAACCCAAAAGAAAGTAAATATTTTTCAGCAAGTGAATCAAGCATAAGATTACTTGTCCTCAAAATCTGGTGTTTCTCCAAAATTCCCTGTCTGTAAAAGCCATTAGTATCCTTCCAGTGATCCAGGCTCAAAACCTCAGGATTCTATCAAATTACATCCTATGCTCCACTTTTAAATGACCATTGATTCTCATCAATTTTTCCTTCTGATATTTGCTAATTGTGTGTCATATTTTTTTTCTTTTAGAAAAAGTAACTTTCTCCAGCAGTTCAGGTGGCTAAGGCAGGAATATTGCAATTTCAAAGCCAGCCTCAGCAAGTGAGGACCTTAAATAACTTAGCCAGATCCTGTCTCAAAATAAGAAATAATAATAACAAAAAAGTTCTGCAGATGTGGCTATGGGTTAAATGTCCCTGGGTTAAATCCCTGGTACCATTTTTTAAGTCAAAATTTAAAAACAAAAAATAATTTCCTAGTTTAAGCTTCCTAGGTTAATTTAGTCTATTTTAAGAATATTTCATTTTTCATTGATTCACTTTTATTTATTCTGTGTTACAGTATTTCCTAATTTCTACTGATAGTTAAGTTTTCTAAAGCATAAATATCTCATTAAGTCATTTGCTTGTTCAAAAGCTTTTAAAGTCTCTTCTTGATTTAGAAAGTAAAATTATAATGCTTGGCAAATGTCGCTATAAATTATCTTTCTATGTTTCTATCCTTTGCTCCAGTATTTTCTTCTGTGGTCATACAAAGTTATGTGGTCATGGTCAAAGTTATATGGAATTAATTGTTTGCTGAATAGAGCCAATCATTTCTAACTAAAACACATTTACTTAAACAAGCTGGTCACATGGAATTTCTTATCTTCCATGTGAATTTAACTTAGAAAATTTGGTAATATATCCTTTAAGAAGATGTCCCTGCACCCCTTTGAAACCAGTCGACATCTCCTGAGATTCCACCAGGTTTTATTGTATATGTAATATTTTTAGCCTATGCTTCATTTTAGTCTGCCTTATATTTTGGTTGGCTTCTTTGTTACAAAATAATAGCATAACATGTACATGTTTGTACTTCCTGCTGTTTCACAGAGTACTGTGCACATATCATTTGCTAAATTAATTTCAAATTGAATTAAGTTTATTAGTAAATTTACCTATCAATTGTTCTTTTCAAGTATTTTTCTTACAATTATCCTTGCCTTGATATATTTATTTCTAAAAAAAACCTTAACTTCATTTTTATAGTAATGTTTTTCAAAACAAAAGCAAATTAAGACTCATGACATTCTCATTCTCATTCTCATTTAAGCTGATACTTAAAATGGTATATCAATTATAGAAAGAAAATAATTCTTATGAAAATCAAGAGAATGGATCTCAAATAGTAACATGAGTAAAAGTAGAGAAAATTGTTTACAATGTACGATTCTAATTTCCAAGATTACTGTTTTTCATAAAAATGACCATATTTATGAACATTTCTTTTTTGTCTCTTCTCATATTGATTTTACACATAACATGAAATGCAACTAAAACTACAAAAGAAAGGAGAAAAGTGATTTATTTAAATTCAGTATTTTCTTTCAATAATTTCTTGCAGTGAATTTCAAATTAAACTAGAATCATTCTGTCATCTCCAGGAAAAACCCAGAGTATACCAATGTTCTTTTCAGTCCAGGTTGAATTTGATAAAATTAAAGTTTGTCCTGAATTATCTGTTGTGTCAGTCTTTATTAAATTTCAGAATTAAATCTTGTAGTTTTCCCTTATTTTAGCTAAGTTTTTCTTTCTTTCTTTCTTTCTTTCTTTCTTTCTTTCTTTCTTTCTTTCTTCTCTTTTCTAAGAATCTTGTTCAGGTCACTCTCTCTCTCTCTCTCTCTCTCTCTCTTCTTTCTTTCTTTCTTTCTTTCTTTCTACCTATGAACACATGTGGCTAGGAAAATGGCTAGAAATTGTTAAAAGACATGAAAAAGAATTATTTAACTATCACTCTGTATTTATAAAATGGGTTTAAGCAAGTGTATGAGAAAAAAATATGAATGTTGTTTATTACCTATGGAGATATGTAGATCTTCAAGGAATAATTTTGATTCAGGTAAATAATTCTACTTAAATTTTTAAAGAGCTTAGTAACATAAGCAAATGTTTTGACCTTCTGAACAAGATTCTTAGAAAAGAAAGAGTGAAAGAACATGATTAAAGGCAATTTAAAAAAGTAGTTCAGCCTGTTTTTAGTCATAAATGCAATATTTACTTGAAACATATGGTTTGTTGGTATCATTTTTCTTTAGCTGCTAATGATTTTTTCTATTTTTGCTTACTTATATGTTGCTTTTATACTTGGGGCTAGAGTTTGAATTGAAGAAAAAAAAGAGATAAAATCATTTCACACTCTTTTTTAAATTTCAATATTAAAATAGAGATTATTATTGCTGTATGAGCAATGTGATTCTGCAACCTGTACACTCAGAAAAATGAGAAATTATACCCCATCTGATTCAAGTGTATGATACATCAAGATCATTGTACTGTCATGTGTAACTAAAAAAAAATAAAATCTAGAAAAAAAGAATATGTGTATTGACTCATAGAAGTAGGATTTAAGTCTCATCTTAAAACCTGACAGCAAAGAAGATATAAAAATTAGCAATTTTTATAAGAACCAGCATTTAGAGAGCACTGAACTGTAATGTACAATCATTTCACTTTTTACTTTTCAAATATAAGTTACTCCCTTAACCAAAGTTCTTATTTTTCTAACCAGCAAAGTTATAAGTACAACTTGTCACCCATAGATTTAATATTTAGTCCAGCCTTTTCATTTGCCTTTGCATTATGTTTACTCTCTGCTATATAATAGTATTACTGTTCTTATTTTTTTTTTATTCCTCTGAAAAGCATGTTCTCATTTAAATGGGAAATATATTCTTAAAGAAGAAATTGACTTATGCTTAGGTATGTTTTTTTTTTAATTGTTGAGCTGTCCTGAGGCAATTTAAACTACACATCATGGAACTCTACTAAAAATGTCACCATATAATATAAAAGACATAATTCCACATTGATTCAGATTCATCAAGGTGTCATAACACAATTAGAAAATCATATAAGAGAAGTCCCAGAAAAAATACATGGGTGCAGTTATGCTCCTTGGATTTGCTTTTCTTGGTACTTGTTTTAGAAATTCATGCACTGTGAAGAAATTTTTAAATTTGATACCATCAAATATGTTAATATTTGATTTTACTTTTTGTGTTTCTCTGATATGTGGAAGCTGATCCAAAATATGGGATGAGTGAAAAAAGAAATAGAAGATGAGTGGAGCAGACAAACGGGAAAGAAAGGAAAGGAGGAGAGGTAAGATACAGTATGTAGTTGTATAAATACTCTACAGTGAATCTCACCATCATGTATATTAATAAGACACTAATGAAAGAAAAAGCAATAAGTAAATAGCAGAAAAAGCAGTAGAGTAGAGGGGAAAAAACAGGTGGAAGGAGGAGGGAAGGGAAAGGGGAAGCACTAGGGACTGATTTAGAATATGCTTCTATAATTACATCGGAATTTAGTTATGTATAACTAAAAAGAAGCAATAAAAAATAAAAATATTCATGTACTGTCCTAACCAACCAACTAATAATGATTACCTGATCCTGGCATTACTGTGCAATCTTTTAAATTTCATTAACTCTTGTAACTACAAGGAAAAAATCCATAATTCTAAAAATAATACAGTGTAGATATTTACACAGCCAGAGTAAAAATTTCCAAAAACTTGATAAAAAATAACTGCCATACAAATAAAAAAATGAAAGTGTATCAAATTTTATTTTACTTATTCATGAGGAAGCCAGTGACATGGGAAAAGAAAATAACTCATAAACTTTTTATTTAAAAGATAAGTTAGACTAAGAAAATTATGTTAGAGTCAAAACTGGTTAGTATCTTCAATAAATAGTTTGGTAAAATTGAACATACTTTGTTAAAGAATAAAGTTGGACCTTATTTTAGATGATTTAAAAACTCAAAATAATCACTGGCATAATAATAAGAGTCCAAACTTATTAAAAATAATAAGTAAACCTCTTAAAAATAATATTTTGCATATGATGCCAAAGGCAAAGATAATCAAAGAATTAACAGACAAATTGTACTTAATTAAAACTTTGTGTTATAAATTACATTATCAATAAGCTTAAAAACAACCTAATAGGAAAAAATATTGATAAAAGATACACCTGATAAGTGTTTAATATCTAGAATATATGAAGAACTTATGCAACTCAACAATAAAATAACCTATTTTAAAAACAGGCAAGGAATGCTGATATATATTTCTCTTACACAGTCATACAAATATCCAATGAGCACATAAAAAGTTGCTTAATATTGCTATCTATTAGAAAAAAATGATAAATTACTTCATAACGATTAGGGTGACTATTATACTTATTTTTTTAAACCCAAAACAAAATGAGTGTTGGTGAGGATTTAGAGAACATTTGTGTCCTGCAGGTGGGAATGTAAAATGGTGTAGATACTTTAGAAAAAAGGTTATATGTCTTTTGAATGATTAAACACACAGCTATCTTAAGATCCAGAAATTTCTTGCCTAGGTACTCCTCAAAGATTTTAAAGCAGATACTCAACTACTTAACATCAATGTTCATAATAGCATTATCCCCAACAGTCAAAATGGAGAAGCAAATTAAATGTCTATCAATAGAAGAATGGATAAACAATATGTGGTATACTCTTACAGTGAAATTTTATTTAGTCTTAAAAAAATAAGATTCTAATGCCTGGTACAACAAGAATAAATCTTGAAAATAATATACTAAATGAAGTAAGTGAGGTACTTATTTAGAAGATAAAAATAATACAAAGTACTTAGAATAGGCAATATTATAGAGACAAAAAGAAATAGAAGTTACCATGGGCTGAGGTAGGGTGAAATGTTAGGTTTTAGGGGCATAGAGTTTCTCTTTAGGAAGAACAAAATATTTCAGAAATGAAGAGTGGTGATGATGGCACTATATTGTAAATATACTTAAAGCTCTTGAATTATAGGCTTTAAAATGGTTAAAATGCATATTTTATGTTATGTGTACTTTACAATGATTTTAATAAACCAAACAAGTGAAAAAGAAGAAAAAATATCTTCCCAAATATAATGTTTATGGTTATTGATTATAAATTTTGAAGTGTATTAGAAAAAAAGATATTGGACATTTGATAAAATGTACTACAATGATGCATATGGTAAAAATATTCAAGGCCAACTTTTCTGTTGCTGAAAATCTTTTATCGGTTTTGTACAGAAACTGATTAATGTCCCTCAGGGCAATGGAACCATAATTTAAAGTTGTCTTTTCTACTATAGAAAGGTAAATTAAAATGCAATTTTAATACTAATTTCAGAGTCCAGGATTGATTTAAATACTGTATAGCCAAGTTAAAAGGGACCAAATAATCTTTAAATTGGCCTGTTCATACCTTTCAATGTTACATTATTTTGAAAACATAAATCTTATGTCAGATGTTGAAGATAATTTTTCTTAGCAGTCTCCTACCACAAAATTTGTTTGGTTAATACTAATTTGTAATGAAGTTCCCTCATCAGTTTTTAAATTTTTATTCTCGAAATGATAATCTAAATGGATAAAAAGAATTTTGCTCTCTCTCTCTCTCTCTCTCTCTCTCTCTCTCTCTCTATATATATATATATATATATATATATATATATATATATTTGTAGGAAGAGTAAACATGCAGCTGAGTTTTCCCTTCTTCAGATTCTCAAATGTGCTGATTCATGGACTTCCTTATCACCTGTGAGCCTCAAAACCTAGAAAAGATATTATCAGTCTTTTTCTAGGAATATTTGGTAGGTATTACTCAAAACATAAAGGGAAATTATTGTTTCTTAATGGTCAGATATCTGATAAAAAGGAAATGTACAGTTTTGGTCCAATAAATTCCAGAAAAAGAGACAGATTCTAAATGAAGCTATCCAAATAATATGTTAAAATAAAAAGTAAGAACACTCAATAAAAGCACATATTATTGAATTCTCAGAGAAAACTGAAACCCAAATACAATTTGTATGATGTATTTCAGTTAAAAAACAGTCTGAGTTAGGCATGGTAGCAAATGCCTGTAATCCCAGTGGCTCTGGTGGATGAGGAAGGAGGATTGAAAGTTCAAAGCCAGCCTCAGCAAAAGTGAGGTACTAAGCAATTAAGTGAGACCCTGTCTCTAAATAAAAATTACAAAATAAGGCTGGGGATGTGGCTCAGTTGTTGATTGCCCCTGAGTTCAATTCCCAGCACCAAAAAAAAAAACACAACAACAACAATAAAACACAGACTGGTAAATTAAGAATCAGATAAAAACAAAAAGAAAAGATCTCTTTCATTGTCAGAATATAGAATGTTTAAAACAACATTGCTTTTCCAGACAATTACTAGTAAAAATTTAATTTCCTTCACAAATTCTTTTAAGTTTTTATGATTAATACTCATTCTATTGCATCATAAACCAGCCCTAGGTTTTCATAAAATCATCTACTTATGAACCAAAAATTAATAACCTTGAGAATATAAGATTTAAAATAATTGGCATGGTTGGGATGTAACTTAGTGGTAGAGAAATTTCCAAACATGCACAAGGCCATGAATTTTATACCCAGTACAAAAAAAAAAAAAAAAAGCAAGAGTAATTAATATGGGCCACCATGTCACTCAATGCTGCCACTGTGCCTCCATTTTCCATCACTGTCTAATCTCCAAACACAGCTATCTTCATCTAGGGACACAAGCACTACTACCATCACCATTTCAAGACAAGGCAGCCTCTATCTTGAGTCATCAGACATGGCCTGGGAAGTCCCTTATCAAGGTTCTATAGGTTTGGTTACAACTGAGTTCTTCCTGCTAGGTGTGCTAGTAGCCACCATCTTGCTGTAGAGGCAGGAGAATGAGGCTCTTCCAAGCTCTGTGAGTACTGAAGCATGAGGGAACAGACAGGGCTGCCTACAGCAGGTTGGAAGGTTTAGAAGAGGGTGTGAGGGCATCCTGCTCTTGGTTCACTCATCCAGCTAGTCTAAAACTCACCAAGTTCCCAGGGACCACTTGAGCTGCAACATGCTGGATCCCAGAACCAGCCTGGTCCCCGCCTCCCTCCCCAATGCTGTCAGAGATCTGGCTTCAGTCTGATACTCAACAGGGCCCTCCATATCCCCAATCACAAGTCTCCCAACCCCTTTCTAGCAATAATTCTGGCACAACACACCCAGATATGTGGCCAGTCTGCAGCTCTAAATGCCTGGTCTGGATCTGCCTAATATAGAACAGCTTTCAGAAACAGGTGCACAGTTCCTAGCACTCAGTCACTAGGACATCCTGAGAGAAAGGTGCCTGACATATTAATAGAAGCTATTTGAATTAGGGGTGTATATTCTTTACATTGGGTGTTGTTAATATTGATATCCCCCTTAAAGGTGAGGTATTAGAAACCTTCAGGAACACTATAATTACACAGGGTAGAAATTTTACTACTTCAGATCTACACTGATAGATGGGAAGACACACTAACAACATGATAAAAAAAAAAGACCCCAAACAAACCAAGATGCTTCAACAATAGAATTCATTGACAATCCAATAGAAGAAATGTCAGAAGAGAAGTTCAGAATGTATATAAACTGATTTGCAATATAAAAGATGACATAAGGAGTAAAATTAGAGATAAATTTCAGGAGGAGAAAGATCACTTCAATAAAAAGAGAAATTATGAAAAGAAATCAAGCAGAAATCCTTGAAGTAAATAAATAAATTTAACAAATTAAAAATCCAATGGAAAGTATCATCAACAGACTAGACCACTTGGAAAACAGAACTTCAAGCAATGAAGACAAATTATGTAATCTTGAAAATAAAGTTGACTACACAGAGAAGATGGTAAGACACTATGAAGAGAACTTCCAAGAATTATGAGATAACATGAAAAAACCAAATTTAAGATTTATAGGGATAGAGGAGGGCATGGAGGTACAAACCAAAGAAATGCACAACATTTTCAATGAAATAATATCAGAAAATTTCTCAAACTTAAATAATGAAATGGTAAATAAAATATAATAGGCTCACAGGACACCAGATGCACACAATTAAAACAAACCTTCACCAAGCCACATTATAATGAAACTGCCTAGCCTAGAATATAAGGATTTATTTTAAAGACCATAAATGAAAATTATCAGATTACATATAGGGGGAAACCAATCCATATCTCAGTTATTTCTTAATTCAAAGATAGGAGGTCCTGGAAAAGCATATAGCAAGCTCTGAATGAAAATGGACCCCCAATAAAGAATTTTATATTCATTAAAATCAAGTTTCAGATTTGAAAATAAAATAAAAACCTTTAATGATAAACTAAAGTTAAAAGAATTCAAAACTAGAAAGCCTATGCTAGAGAACATTCTCAGCAAAATATTCCATGAGGAGAATATGAAAAAAAAAGTGAAAACCAGAAAAGGGAGATACTACACTAAAGGAAAAGACAATCAAATGAGAAACTAACTCAAATAAAAAACCAGAAATAAACATAAATGAGCAGGAATATAAGTCAATAATAACCCTAAATGTCAAAAGCCTAAACTCATCAATCAAACTACATAGACTGGAGACCCACACCAGAGCCCAGGCCCCAGTCCATTCTGCCTCTGCCCACCTATTCAGGAGCCCTTGTCCAGGGTAGGTTTGGTCCACCCTGTCAACTGACAGAGTCAGGCTGGAGCTGAGGCCCCAGCCAGGACCATCTCTGCCAACTGGCAGACCTACGTGGGAGCTGAGGCCTTGGCCCAGGACTGCCTTCACTGACTTGCAGGGGAGCCCAGGCTCAGGCCATCACCATAACCCTCCCCACACAGTAACCTCCACCTTGCAACAATAGACCTGGTCTAGAAGCAGGTGAATCTCAGAACAGGAATCCCAAAAGCTAATGTAAGGCCCACCCTTTCAGCCCCATCTCTGAAAGAGTTTTCATCCATCTTGGAACATCTCCACTGCTATCTCAATTTACCTCAGCTATTGCCACCACTACCTATAGTTGCAGTGCCATTTATCACAGGTCACTGACAGAGTCTGAAAGCCCAACACCAAAGTGAGGTACAGATAATCTGCATGGATACTACAAGATTATAGGGTAAAAACTGTAATAACTTTGATCCAGACTGCAAGAAAGGAAGACACATAGACAACATAAAAAACAAGTGATAAAAGTGTCCCAAACAAACCAGAATACTACAATAACAGAATCTGTGGACTGCACAGTTGATTAAATATCAGAGAAGTAGTTCAGAAGATACACAATTAAACTGATCTGTGAATTAAAGAATGACCTAAATGAGCAATACAGGCAAAATTGATCACTCCAACAAAGAGATAAAGGAAGCAAATACAGGAAGCAAAAGATTACTTTAAGAAAGTGATAGAGATTCTGAAAAAAAAATCAGAAATCCTTGACGTGAAGGAAACAATAAAGACATTAAACCAAATAAAAACCTAAATAGAAAGCATCACCAACAGACTAGATCATGTGGAAGATAGAACCTCAGATAATGAAAAAAAATGTACAATCTTGAAGATAAAGTTGACCACATAGTTAAGATGGTAAGAAACCATGAACAGAACATTGAAAAATTATGGGATATCATTAAAGCCCAAATGTAAGATCTATTTGGATAGAGGAAGGCACAGATATTTAAACCAAAGGAATGAACAATCTCTTCAATGTGATAGTATCAGAAAATTTCCCAAACATGAATAATTGCAAAATCAAATACAAGAGGTTTACAGGACACAAATGAAAAAAAAATTACCACAGATCTACAGCAAGGCACATTACAATGAGAATACCTAGCACAAAGAAAAAGGATAGAATCTTAAAGGCCCCAAGAGAAAGAAATGGATTACATATAGGGGAGACCAATTAGTATCTCAGCAGATTTTTCAACCCAGACCCTCAAAGCCAGGAGATTCTGGAACAACAATATACCAAGCTCTGAAAGAAAATGGATGCCAACCAAGAATCTTATATCTAGCAAAATTAAGCTTCAGATTTGATGATGAAATAAAAACCTTTCATGATAAGCAAAAGTTAAATAATTTACAGCAAGAAAGCCAGCACAACAGAGCATCCTTAGCAACATATTCTAGGAGGAGGAAATCAAAACAACAATTAAAATCAGCAAAGGGAGGAAATACAACAAAGGGAAGGCCAATCAAAGAAGAAACCAAGTTAACTTAAAAACCAAAAATTAATCAAGATGTTCAAGAATATAAATCGTATTTCAGTAATAACCCTGAATGTTAATGGCTAAACTCATCAATTAAAAAATACAGACTGACAGATTGGATTTAAAAAAGACCCAACAATATGTTGCCTTCAAGAGACTTATCTCACAGGAAAAGACATCTACAGACTGAAGGTGAAAGTGTAGGAAAAAAATCTACTACTCACATTGACCACATAAACAAGCAAGGGTTTCCATCCTTGTATCAGATAAAGTGGACTTTAAACAAAAGCTAGTGAAAAGAATCCCCCTCAAGGGATTCATACATTAATAAGACATAACAAACATAAATATCTATGTCCCAAACAATGGGGCAACTATGTTCATCAAACAAACTTTTCTCAATATCAAGAGTCTAATAGACCACAACACAATAATACTGGGTAATTTTAACACACCTCTCTCACTGAGGGATAGATCTTCCAAACAAAAATTAAACAAATAAACTACAGAACTCAATAATACAATCAATAATTTGGACTTAACAGACATATAAAATATTCCATCCATCAGTGAGAAAATACATTTTCTTCTCAGAAGCACATGGATCCTTTCTAATAGATCACATGTTATGCCAAAAAGCAAGTCTTAACAAATACAAAAAAATAGAGATAATACCCTGCATTATATCTGACTATAATGGAATGAAATTAAAAATCAATGATAAATTTGAAAAGAGAAGCTACTTCAACACATGGAGACTAAACAATATGCTATTGAAAGATCCATGGATAACAGAAGACATCAGGGAAGAGATTAAAAAAAAACTCTTAGAGGTAAATAAGAACTTTGATACAACTTATCAAAATCTCTGGAACACTATGAAGGTAGTGCTAAGAGGAAAGTTCATTGCATGGAGTTCATTTATTAAAAAAAGAAAAAGTCAATAAATAAATGACCTGACATTACAGTTCAAAGCCATAGAAAAAGAAGATCGAACCAACACCAAAAATAGTATAAAACAGGAAATAATTAACATTAGGGCAGAAATTGATAAAATTAAAACAAAAAAACAATTCAATAAGTTGACAAAACAAAAAGCTCATTCTTTAAATAAATAAATAAAATTGACAAACCCTTAGTCACTCTAGTGAAAGAAGGAGGGAGAAAAATCAAATAACTAAAATTTGTGATGAAAAAGGAAATATCATAACAGACACTACTTAAATAGAGAAGAAAACTAGAAACTATTTTGAAAATTTACCCTACAATAAAAAAGAAAATCTTGAAGTTACTGACAAATTTCTAGAGGTATATAATTAACACAAACTGAATCAAGAGGACATACACAATATAAACAGATCAATTCTAAGCAAGGAAATAGAAGATACCATCAAAAGCCTACCAACCAAGAAAAGCCTGGGATCAGATGGATTCAGAGCTAAGTTCTACAAAACCTGCAAAGAAGAATTGATACCAATACTCCTCAAATTATTCCATGAAATAGAAATGTAAGAAACCCTTCCAAATTCATTCTATGATGGTAGTATCATCCTGATACTAAAACCAGGCAGAGACACATCTAAGAAAGAAAACTTCAGACCACTATCCCTGAAGAACACTAGTGTAAAAATTCTCAATAATTTCTGACAAATTCCATATAAAAAGTATTTAAAAAATAGTGCACCATGATCAAGTGGGGTGCATTTCAGGGATGCAAGTTTGCTTCAATATATGGAAATCAATAAATATAATTCATCACATCAATAAACTTAAAGATAAGAATCATATGATTATGATTATATCAATTGATGCAGGGCAAGCACCCTTTCATGTTCAAAACACTAGAAAATCTAGGGATACTAGAAATATATCTCCACATTGTAAAAGCTATCTATACTAAACCCAAGGCCAAAATTATTCTAAATGGAGAAAAATTGGAAGCATTCCCTCTAAAAAACGGAAGAGGACAGGGATGCCTTCTTTCATCACTTCTATTCAACATAGAACTTGAAACTCTAGTCAGATCAATTAGGCATAGAAAAGATATTAAAGCCATATGAACAGGAAAAGAAGAACTCAAATTATCATTATTTGCTGATGATATGATTATATAGATAGAGGATCCAAAAATCTCCACCAGAAAACTTTGAAAATTAACTAATAAATTCAGCAAAGTAGCAGGATATAAAATCAATACCCATGAATCAGATACATTTTTATGCATCAATGATGAATTCTCTGAAAGAGAAATTAGGAAAACTACCCCATTCACAATAGCCTCAAAAAATAATAAAATACTTGGAAATAAACTTAACAAAAGAGGTGAAAGACCTCTACAATGAAAACTGCAGAATACTAAGGAAAGAAATTGAAGAAGATCTTAGAAGATGGAAAGATCTTCCATGCACTTTGATAGCAAAATTAATAGTCAAAAAGGTCATATTAGGGGCTGAGGATGTGGCTCAAGTGGTAGCGTGCTTGCCTGGCATGTATGCGGCCCAGGTTCGATCCTCAGCACTACATACAAACAAAGATTTGTGTCCACTGATAACTGAAAAATAAATATTTTTTAAAAATTCTCTCTCTCTCTCTCTCTCTCTCTCTCTCTCTCTCTCTCTCTTCTTAAAATAAAATTCTGTTCTTAATTATACAAGGTACTTGTTCAAATTATTCCGCAACAATTCTTGCTCCTATACATTATTCTTACATGTTAATATTGAAAATTATTATTAAAGTTATATTTGAAAAAAAAGTCATATTATCCAAAGTGCTATACAGATTCAATGTGAGTCCAATTAGTATCCCAACCTGATTCCTTATAGAAATAGAAAAAGCAATCATGAAATTTATTTGGAAAAATAAGAGACCCAAAGTATCCAAAGAAATCCTTATTAAAAAGAGTGAAGGGCTGGGGTTGTGGCTTAGCAGTAGAGTGCTTGCCTAGCATGTATGAGAACCTGGGTTGGATTCTCTGCACCACATAAAAATAAATAAATAAATAAATAAAGGTATTATGTTCAACTACAATGAAAAAATAAATATTAAAAAAAGAAGAAGAGTGAAGCAGAAGGCATCACAATACCAGATCTTAAACTATACCACAAAATATAGTAACAAAAAGGGTATGATATTGGCACCAAAATAGACAGGTAGACCAATGTTACAGAATAGAAGACACAGAGAAAAAACCAAATAAATACAGTTATCTCATACTAGAGAAAGGTGACAAAAATATACATTGGAGAAAAGATAACCTTTTCAATAAATGGTGCTGAGAGAACTGGGAATCAATATGCAGAAAAATGAAAATAAACATCTCTCTCTCATCAATCACAAAATATAACTGAAAATGTATCAAAAACCTAGGAATTAGTCCAGAGATGCTGCATCTAATATAGAAAAAAAGAAGTAGGCCTAAACCTTCATCATATTGGATTAGGCCTTGACTTCCTTAACAAGACTCCTAAAGTGCAAGAAATAAAACCAAGAATTAATAAATGGGATGGACTCAAAGTAAAAGCTTCTTCTCAGGAAAAAAAAAAAAACAACATCATCAAAAACAAAAAACAATCAATGAGATGTGCAGGCAGCTTACGTTTGGGGAGGAAATTTTTACCACACACACACATGCAAGATAGGGCACTAATCTCCACATTATATAAAGAACTCAAAATAGTTAAACACTGAAAAAACCAACAACCCAATCAATAAGTGGGCTAAGGAGCTGAACAGCCACTTCTCAGAAGAAGATATCCATTCAATTAACAAATATATGTTCAACAGCTCTAGTAATTAGATATATGTTCAACATGTTTAGTAATTAGATAAATGCAAATCAAAACTGTTCCAAGATTCAAGATTTCATCTCATGTCAGTCAGTATGGCAGTTATCAAGAATACAGAAAACAATAAATGTTGACAAAGATGTGGGTGAAAAGGCACACTCATACATTGCTGCTGGTACTATAAATTGGTGTGAATAATCTGGAAAGCTATATGGAGATTCCTTAGAAAACTTGGGATAAACTACCACTTGACCAAGCTATCCCATTCCTCAGTCTATCCCCCAAGAACTTAAAATCAGCTTACTACAGTAATGCAGCCACATCAATCTTCATAGCAGCTCAATTCACAATAGCTAAATTATGGAAGCAGACTAAATGCCCTTCAATAGATGAATGGGTTAAGAAAATATGGTATATACACACAATGGAATGTTACTCAGAATTAAAAGAGAATAAAATTATGGCATTTGCAGGTAAATGGATGGAGTTGGAGAATATCATTCTAAACCAAGTAAGCCAATCCCCCAAACCAAAGGCCAAATGTTCTCTTTGAGAAGTGGATGTTGATTCATAATGGGGAGAGGGGAGTCATGAGAAAAAATGGATAAACTTTGATTGGGCAAAGGGGAGGGAGAGAAGGGAGGTTGTATAGGGGCAGGAAAGATGGTGGAATGAGATGAACATCATTACATGAAGTACATGTATGACTGCACATATAGTGTGACTCTATATTTTGTATAACCAGAGAAATTCAAAGTTTTGGTGCAGTTTGTGTGCAATGAATCAAAATGCATCCTGCTGTCAAATATACCTAAATAAAATAAATTCATTAATGAGAAAAGACAAAGATTGGCAGATTGAATTAAAAAGCAAGACCCAACAATATGCTGCCTTTAAGAGTCTCACCAAATAGGCAAATATACCCACAAACTAAAGGTGAAAGGATGGGGAAAAAATATCACTCACATGGACCACATACACAAGCAGTGGTATCCATCCTCATTTCAAATAAAGTAAACTTAAAGCCAAACTTAGTCAGAAGGGTGAATAAAAAAACTTAGATGTAAATGAGAATACTGATACAACATATTAAAATCTCGGGGACACTATGAAGGCTGTGCTAAGATGAAAGCTCATTTAATTAATCTCATTTAATAACAGGCTAAAAAGTGAACAAATGAATGACCTAACAATACATCTTAAAGCCCAAGAAAAAGAACACATCAACACCAAAAGCAGTGGAAGATAATAAATAATTAAAATCAGAGCTGAAATCAATAAAATTGAAACAGAAGAAATAATTTTAAAAATTGACAAAACAAAAAGCTTTTTCTTTGAGAAAATGATGAAAATTTATTAACTCTTAGCCATGCTAAATAGGAGAAAGAGAGAAAACTCAAATTACTGAATTTCATGATGAAAAAGGAAATATCACAGTAAACATTACTGAAATACAGAAGGTGATTAGAAACTGTTTTGAAAATTCAGACCTCAATAAAATAGAAAATCAACAAAGACATCAACAAATTTCTAGACATGTGGTCTATGCAAACTGAATCAGGAAGATACACACAATTTACACAGATCAAAGTCAAGCATGAAATAGAAGATACCATCAAAAGGCTACCAACTAAGAAAAGCCTGGGACTAGAGAGAATCTCAGCCAGGTTCTACAAGACCTTCAAAGAAATTATTCCACGAAATATAAAAGGAGAGAACACTACCAAACTCATTCTATGAGACTAATATCACCCTGATACCAAAACCAAAGACACATCAAGTAAAGAAAATTGCAGACCAATATCCCTGATAAATATAGGTGCAAAAATTCTCAATAAAATTCTGTCAAATATCATATAAAACATATTAAAATGTTAGAGCACCACAATCAAGTGTGGTTCATCCCAAGTATGTAAGGTTGGTTCCAATACAGAAATCAATAAATGTAATTCATCACATCAATAGACATAAAGACACGAATGACACAAGCATCTCAATTAATGCAGAAAAAGGTTTTGACAAAATACAGCAACCTTTTATGTTCAAAACACCAGAAAAACTAGGGATAGTAGCAACATAACTACACATGCAATACCCAAGGCCAACATTATTCTAAATGGAGAACAATTGAAAGTATTCCCTCTAAAAACTGGAATGAGACAAGGATGCCCTCTATCACCACTTCTATTCAACTTGCCTGGAAACTCT
Organism: Urocitellus parryii; assembly: GCF_045843805.1. Taxonomy (NCBI): domain Eukaryota; kingdom Metazoa; phylum Chordata; class Mammalia; order Rodentia; family Sciuridae; genus Urocitellus; species Urocitellus parryii. Next base: position 57,600,817 of record NC_135539.1, on the reverse strand, counting down.
AGCCAGAGCAATTAGACGGAAGAAAAAAATTAAAAGGATAACAATAGGAAAAGAAGAACTCAACCTATTTCTATTTGCCAATGACACAATTCTATATTTAGAAGATTAAAAAAAATCTCCAGAAAACTTCTAGAACTAATACATGAATTCAGCATAGTAGCAGGATATAAAATCAACACCCATAAATCAAACATGTTTCTATACATCAGTGATAAATCCACTGAAATAGAAATTAGGAAAACCACTGTATTCAAAATAGCCTCAATCAAACAAACAACAACAACAGAAACAAAAATAAAAAAAACTTGGGAATCAATCTCACAAAATAGGTGAAAGACATCTATAATAAAAACTGCCAAATACTAAAGAAAGAAATTGAAAAAGATCTTAGAAAATGGAAAGATCTCTCAGGTTCTTGGATATAAAGAATTAATATTGTCAAAATTGCCATACTACCAAAAGCATTATACAGATTTAATGAAATTTCAATTAAAATGTTAATGACCTTCTTCATATAAATAGTAAAAGAAATCATGAAATTCATTTGGAAAAATAAGAGACCAAGAATACTCAAAGCCATCCTTATCAAGAAAAGTGAAGCAGAAGGCATCACAATACCAAACTTTAAACTCTACCACAGAGCCATACTAACAAAAACATTGTGGCACTGGCAAAAAAAAATGCAGACTTGTACACCAACAATACAGAATAGAAGACACAGAGACAAACCCATATAAATACAGTTATTTCATACTAGACAAAGGCCCTAAAAACCTTCATTGGAGAAAAGGTAGGCTCTTCAACAAATGGTGCTGGGGAAACTGGAAATCCATACGTAGTAAAATGAAATTAAACCCCTATCTCTTACCCTTGCATGAAACTGGACTCAAAATTGATCAAAGACTTAGGTGTAGAATATAGACCCTGCATTTAATGGGGAAAAAAATAGGCCCAAATTTTCACCATGTCAGCTTAGCAACTGGCTTTCATAATAAGACTCCTCAAATGCAAGAAATAAAATCAAGAATCAATAAATGGGATGTGCTGGGGTTGTGGCTCAGTGATCAAACACTTGCTTAACATGTTTGAGGCCCTGGATTCGATTCTCAGCACCACATATATATATATATAAATAAAGATTCAACAACAACTAAAAAAATGGATGGATTCACACTAAAATGTTTCTTAGCAAAGGAAAGAATCAATAACATGAAGAGAGAGACTACAGAATAGTAGAAAATCTTTACCACATGCACAGCAGATAGAGCATTAATCTCCAGAATATATAAAGAGCTCAAAAATATTAACACTTAAAAAAAAACAGTTAACAAATGAGCTAAGGAACTAAATAAACACTTCACAGTAGGAGAAATACAATCAATCAACAAATATATAAAAAAAAGTTCAACATTTCTAGCAATTAGAGAAATGCAAATCAAAACTACTTTAAGATTTCATCTCACCCCACTCAAAAATGACAATTATGAAGGATACAAGCCGCAATAAATGTTGTTTGAGGATGCGAGGTAAAAGGTGCACTCATTCATTGCTGGTAGGACTGCAAATTGGTGCAACCACTATAGAAAGCAGTTTGGAGATTCCTCAGAATACTTGGAATGGAACAATCATTTCATCCAGTTATCCCACTCCTTGGATTATATCCAAATGACTTAAAATTAGCATAGTACAGTGAGGCAGCCACATCAATGTTTAGAGCAGCTCATTTCACAATTTCCAAACTTTGGAACCAAACTAGACACCCTTCAACAGATGAATTGATAAAGAAAATGTGGTACATGTACACAATGGGACATTAGCTTAAAGAGCAATGAAATTATGGCATTTGCCAATAAATGAATAGAGCTGAAGAATATCATGCTAAGAAAAAAAATCTCCCAAATCAAAGGCTGAATGTTTTCTCTGATATGCATCTGCTAATTCACAGGAACAGGGGGTGCTATGGAAAAATAGAAGTACTTTGGATTAGGCAGAGGGGAGTGAAAGGAGAGGAGGCGGTATAGGAATAGGAAGGATAGTAGAATGAATCAGACATTATTACCTTATGTACATATATTATTACAACTCTGATGTAATCCAACATTGTGTTCAACCAGAAAAATGAGAAAGTATACTCCATTTATGTATGATGTGTCAAAATGCATTCTATTGTCATGTATAACTAATTAGAACTAATTAAAAAAGAGTAATTTATATGGTCAGTACTTTATAGCAGAATATTTAAGCAAATACAAGAAATCAAAAACCATCTAGAGATAAGACAAATTAATGCTAACCAATATTATCAAAATGAAGGAGAGTAAAATTCTGCATTAAGGTGCAATGCAGTATTATTTCTTAAATATTTGATCAAGGCTCCTCCCAAGGGCAAGAACATTTGCAATTTCAGATTACAATCTCCAATCTATTAAGTAATGTATATATTACCTAGACATTCATATTTATAATACTTTCTCTATGTAAAATTATCCAGGAAGGCTATGCTCTATAGATGTGACAGCTCTGCTCATGTAATTTGTACATATAACTTGGAACTAATAATAATATATGGAGCATGACAAAGAAGCTAATCTCTTTTATTATAACTCATTTTATAAGGTAGAAATCTTAATTTTTTCCAGAAGTCCCCTAATAAATCTAGATATCTTTAAAAAATCATAATTTTTATTTCCTGTACTGGGACACAATTTGTGGAGAGCAAAATTTGAAATTGTTATTACAGGAGATATGATCACTTCATTAAGGTAGAGTTATAGGTGCTGACAATCAAATGTCATCAGCTTACTGTATAGTAATCAAAGGAATAATACAAAATTCTGAAAGAAACATGAAAGGGGATTATAGTCACAAGGAAATACATCCTTCAAAATTCATAACTTATTATACACAATTTTCCTTATATTTATTTCTAGCTTTACTGAAAAGACATAAAAAATTGTATATATTTAACGTTTACAAAATGCTGTGATATTCACATGATATAAAATGTGAAATGATTAGTGCAATTAACATTCATCAAATCTTACAGTTGATCTGTGTGTGTGTGTGTGTGTGTGTGTGTGTGTGTGTGTGTTGAGGATAATCAAAATGTTTGCTTAGAAAATTTCTAAGGTCCTGGACTTTTATTTGATGGAAAGTTTTTGAATACTGACTTAATCTTCTTACTGATTATTGTTCTTTTCAGATTTTCTATTTCTTCATCACTTAGTCTAAGTTGTATATTTGTCAGAAGTTATGATTCTTTAACTTTTTCAATTTTTCATAGTTCACAGTATATACTTATTCATAGTATTCTTTTTTAATCTGTTGCCAAAAATAACCCTGAAAGATATAATTCCAAATACCATAATCCCAAATGTTAAAATTTGGAAGGATAAAAATTCCTATAGTCCAAAATCTCTCAAGATTAAAATATTGATAATCACATTTTGAAAGAACAGAATCCCTGCTGTGGAAATTCTAAATCAGAAATTCTGAAAACTTTGATTATCCCTAGGAATAAAACACTATATAAGAGGGCAGAAAGCTCAATTTTGCATAACATATTTGTGCATTTTTAGTTTTACACAGGATAGTGCCCTAGTCGTTGAATTGTGTCATAATTCTGCCCATTCATGCAACCCCATGCTTGCCTTAAAAAATATTCTCTGCATTGGAGAATAAAAATAATTTGACAAGCTCAGTGACCTTCTGACACAAAGACACTTGCTGATGTAAGGAGTCCTCCTCCAGTGTTGAAAAACTTACTGAATATCTAATTATTCTTAGTTGGGAATTTAATTGGCAAAGAAAATAGACATTTTATATTTACCTAGCATTAAACCTAGCGCAGAAAAACTGGACCATGTTTCACTTTGGCTAGGGAATGTCAGAGGTAGGTACTCACTCACTGAACAATCACATTTCTCAATGGGAGAAATCAAAAGCCAAGGGCAACTGAGCTATGCCACCTTTGGGAAAGGTTGACGTGAGTAAAAATAAAATTCTCTTGCCTCCTTCAATGGATCTATTATGGTCAGAATTTTTGCTGTTGTTGTGTGCTGGAAACTATGTTATACTCAGACTACCACAAAGTTATTGTTGTCGGCAAGTATTTGTCAAAATCAATGCTTCTGCAGGAGAATAATGGTGGAAGCCCATATTCCTCAATCTTGCTTGATGTAATTCCTTCTCAAGCATGTTAAAACATTCACTTCTCAATAGGAACATTCTTAAATGGTAAGTAATGATCCTTTGCTACTGCTTTTTGCAAAGTATTACCGTATCAACTTGTTACTTTAATAGAAAACCCAAATTCAATTATTGTTTAGTACAATATATAACATATATCACTCAATCTTTTTATAAATAAATAAATATATTAAATAAAAGTCAATTTGTTCACATTTCAGTACATTCAAAATTGTCTTTCAGACTTGTCATTTTAGATCTTATAAATCAGGAAAAGTCAACATCACTTGTTGAAGATTTTGAAATCTTTGTTCATTGGGAATATTGATCTGAAGTACTTTTTCCCTAATGGTTCTTTATCTGGTTTTGGTATCAGAATAATACTGACTTCATAGAATAATTTTGGAGTGTTCCCTCCATTTTTATTTCAAGGAATAATTTGAAAAGTATTGGCATTTGTTATTTTTTAAGTTCTAGTAGAATATGGCTGAGAATCCATATAGTTCTGGACTTTTCATTGTTGGAAATCTTTTTATTATTTTATTATTTAAATTCCATTGCTTTATGTTAAGGTCTGTAAACAAGTCTGGATGGCACCTGGCATTTTGCCAGAGGGAGTGGTTTGTGAAGTAATGTCAGTGAGCCATTAAGTGTGGAGATTCCTTATTGGTTGACTGCTGTATCGAGTTTATGTTAATTAGATAAGCTATGTGGAATGTATAAATACCTCTGTTGTCCTACAATAAACGGCTCCCACTCCTGCTGTATCAGTCTACACAAGTTGTTCGTCACCCCCCAGTTATTTTGCTGCAGCCGGACTGCAGCAGCTTTATATTGGTCTGCTGAGGTTTTCTATATCCTCTTGGCTGAATTTGACTAGGTCATATATATCTAGAAATTTGTCAATATGATATAGAATTTCCAATGTATTGGAATATAAGTCTTCAAAATACTTTCTAATGACCCCTTTGTTTATTTTATCCAAGAACAAACTATTTATTGCAGTGTTCATTTGTTCTTTTATTTTCAATCTCATTAATTTTGTTTCTGATCTCAGTTATTTCCTGTCTCCTACTGGTTTGGGAAGTAGTTTGTTCTTGCTTTTCTAGGACCTTGTGATGTAGAATTAGATTATTCTATCACTGTTTTTATTTGATTCTAGAATTTGTTAAATCACTCCTCTGATTTTTTCTATGGTCCTTTTCTCATTTAAAAGTATTGTTCAAATTCAATGTTTTTATGTGATTTCTATAAATTGTCTTCCTGTCAATCTCTAATTCTTTATGTTTTGTTAATGTGCACAGTATAATACCATAGCTTCATAATTTCTAAAGTTTGCTTAGTGTATTAAAATATAATTCATTTTGGAAAAGTTTCCAGGAGTTGCTAAGAAAGCATGTTCGATTTTTGTTGGGCAGACTATTCTTTAGATGTTTGGTAGATCCATTTGATTTATTGTATCATTTAAGCTGGATGTATCTTTATTTTCTGTCTGGAAGACCTGTCAATTGTTGAGATGGGTATGTTAAAATTAGTAACTATTATTGTCTTGTGGTCTATCTGGGATTTAAGAGCTCAATAAGTGCTAATTTTATCTATTTAGGTGCACCAACTGGTGAAACATACATATTTACTATCATTATATCTTCTTTTTGAATTGTTTTCTTTTTATAGATAGAAAGAGAGAGAGAGAGAGAGAGAGAGAGAGAGAAAGAATTTTAATATTTATTTTTTAGTTTTCTCCAGACACAACATCTTTGTTTGTATGTGGTGCTGAGGATGGAATCCGGGCTGCACGCATGCCAGGTGAGTGTGCTACCGCTTGAGCCACATCCCCAGCCCCTTGAATTGTTTTCTTTAACAGTATATAATGACCTTGTCTCTTTTGATTGCTTTTTTTGCTTTAAATCCACTTTGTAAATATGAGAATAGCTACTCTCGCTTTTTTAAAACTCTATTTGCATGAAATAGTCTTTATATATTTTTTTCAATATGTGGATATCTTTGCTTATAAGATGAGTCTGTTGAAAACAGCATGGGTCTTTCTTTTTTTTAATCTATTATGTCAGTCTATATCTTTTAATTGAAGAGTTGAGACAACTACACTTAGAGTTACTGTGGAGGGGTGTTTAATATTTCCAGTCATTCTGCCTAATTTCAGATATTTAATTTGTTGTTAATTTTCATTTGCTTAATTGCTTTTGTGGAGAGTTTCATCCATTTGGGGAGCTCTGGTGTTTTGTTTTTGAGTTCTTCCTTTCGATTTCTTTAAATTTATTTTAATGTAGGTTTAGTTGTCATTAATTCTTTAAAAATAATTTTTAGTAGTAGATGGACACAATAACTTTATTTCTTTGTTTATTTTTATGTGGTGCTGGAGATTGAACCCAGTGCCTCATGCATGCTAGGCAAACACTCTACCAATAAGCCACAACCCCAGCCCTCATGGATTCTTTTAGTTTGTCTTTACTGTAGAAAATTTTTATTTCTCAATTGATTTTGAATGCTAGTTTTGATGAATATAGCAATGATGGCTGACAATTGTTCTTTGCTAGGATGATCTTATTCTTAGACCTTCTGGCTTTCACAATCTTAGTTGAGAAGTCTAATGTGAGTCTTATTGTTGCACCTCTAAATATGATCTGACAGTTTTCTTCTGTGACTTTAAATGTTCAATCATTATTGTCTATGTTAGGCACTTTAATTATGATGCATCATAGAAATGTTCTTTTTTGATCTTGTCTATTTGGAGTTCTATAGTATTCCTGTATGTATGTGTACACACACACACACACACACACACACACAATTTATACACAACCAAATGACAAGGGCAGGGATGGGGTCCAGAGACTGGCATTAAACAGGAAGAAGGACTACTTTTTGCCCTGCCAAGAGGGAAGAAGTCTTATTGGATTGTAATTATTTTTACAATGAAATAGAAGCTGGGGTTACTCTGGGGAAGAGAGCAAAAGAGGCAGTGGAACAAAGATCAGAAGAATGCAGGTACTCTATGAGACAGCTCTAGTAAAGAAAATTAAAAGACTTCCCAGAGAGTGCTGAAGGAGTTGAAGTCACAGAGCATCACATTATATATATATATATATATATATATATATATATATGTATTTACATTTGTGTATATATATTTATATATGTGTATATATACACATAAATATATTTATATATAAATATATGTACACATATATGTATATATATAAATATATGAATATATATATATATTTAATTTCTAAAGTTTGCTTTGTTTCTTATAATATAATACATTTTGGAAAAGGTTTCAGGGGTTGAGATATATATATATATATATATATATATATATATATATATATATTATATATATATAATAACACTTGGAATCATTTCACCGAACAATTCCTTAATGCCTTTAGCTTGTATATATATGCTTTCTTCTATCCCAGTGAATCTTACGTTTGGTATCTTACTGTTGTCCTAGAGTTCCTATATTTTCTTATCATAGTTTTTAATTTTTACCCCTTCACTCTTTTGAATATTTCAACTCAAATATTCTGTCTCCAAAGTCTCAAGTTCTGTTTCCTACATAATCTAGTTTGTTTGTAGTATTTTCAAGTTAACTTTATTTTGGACTATTCTCTGATTTTTCTGTAGGAGTAGATGTCCAAGAATAGGACCTGATATTCCCCATAGCTGTTCTTACTTAGAGTTTAGTTATTGATTTGTGGCTTTCATCTCTCATATTCTATGAGCAAAATAATTGTTGAAGTTTGAGCAAGGTTAGTATGTTTGTGGAGGAAGATATATTGTCACTTTACTGAGTTGTGGGTATGGTTCATTCATGGACTCTCTAACCTGTGAACTCATAGTTCTTCCCATCCCCTCTCAGATAAAGGGGAAGAAACAATAACAACAACAGTAGTGATCTCTTTGCCACATTAGAAATTTTTCAGTGGCTACTAAGACATGTACATCATTAATTAGTGCAAAAAGAGGAATCATAGGGTCAGCATTTATCAACAAGAACAATAAATGGCTCTGAACTAGATCTAGCATTAAAGTAAACAGCAGGTATCAACTATGTCCTCCCCAGTACTTCTAACTGCAACAACATGACTGATGGGGGTAGTAATTTATATAAATGTTATTACATATTGCAAAATTATAGTACATAAAGAGAACAAAAATGGGGTAGGTAGGCAAAAGAAAAATTTAAAAGTGAACAGAGGGAAAGCAGGAGAGAGGTAGAAAGTGTTGGCTGGCGAGATGGAAGAGTAAAAAATTACTAAAAGCAACAGAATAATGAGAGGAAAGAATAAGTAAAATTTTCTATTAAAGGAGAATGAAAGAAAAGAAGGAATTATAAGAGAAACAAGAAGTAAAATGAACAAAAATCCAAACCAAAACAAATCAAAGAGCCGATCAGCATAGTTAGAGCACATGCATGCATGCATGTACACACATTTGCACTCATAGTTTATAGAAAAGAAAAAGAGGGAAAAAGTATACAAACATGGCAGATATCAAATCAAATGTATAAAGAATCATATTAAATGCATGTGGTCTAAATGTACTGAAAGAGTTTTTTACAATATAAGAAGACACCATACATCAATATATAGTGTATATAAGAAAGCTAGATTAATATAAAGATGTTTGCAAGGTGAAAATAAAGAGGTAATGAAAGATATTAAACAAAAAGAAAGATGAAGGGCTCATCTGCTTGTACATGATTCAGATTCACATCATTTATGCAATCATACAAGTACATATGGTAATAATTACCATCCCATACCACCATTCTTCCCATACCCATACCCTCTCCCTCACCAATCCCGTTCCTACCCAATCCAAAGTTTATCTATTCTTTCCATTATCCCCCACCACACCCCATTATAGCTCAGCATCCACATACCAGAGAAAACATTTGGTCTTTGGCTTTGGGGGATTGGCTTATTTTGCTTAGCATGATATCCTCCAGTTCCATCCATTTACCAGAAAATTCCATAATTTTATTCTTCTTTAAGGCTAAGAAATATTTCATTGTGTATATATACCACAATTTCTTTATCCATTCACCTATTGAAGGACATCTATGTTGGTTCCATATTTTAGCTATGTGAATTGAGCTGCTATAAACACTGATGTGATGGTGTCATTGTAATATGATGATTTTAAGTCCTTTGGGTATAGACTGAAGAGTGGGATAGATGGGTCAAATGATGGTTCCATTCCAAGTTTTCTAAGGAATCCCCATACTGCTTTCCATGGTAGTTGCACCAATTTGAATTCCCGCCAGTATACCTTTTCCCCCACATCCTCACACACATTTATTGTTGCTAGTATTCTTGATATTTGCCATTCTTACTGGAGTGAGATGAAATCTTAGAGTAGTTTTGATTTACATTTCTCTAATTGCTAGAGATTTTAACATTTTTTCATACATTTGTTGATTAATTGTATATCTTCTTCTGTAAAGTGTCTGTTCAGTTCCTTAGCCCATTTATTGATTTGGTTATTTATTTTGTTGGTGTAAAGCTATTTAAGTTCTTTATATAGTCTGGAGATTAGTACTGTATTTGATGTATGTGTGGTAACGATTTTCTCTCTCATTCTGTAGGCTCCCTTTTCATATTACTGATTGTTTCCTTTGCTTACAAGAAAGTTTTTGATGTGAATCCATCCCATTTTTTGACTCTTGATTTTATTTCTTGCAATTTAGAAGTCTTGTTAAAGATGTCAATTCCTAAGATGACATGATGAAAATTTGGGCCTACTTTTTCTTCTGTTAGGCCTAGGACTCTGGTCTAATTCCCAGATGTTGATCAACTTTGAGTTGAGTTTTGTGCAGGGTGAGAGATAAGGTTTAATTTCATTTTGATGCATATAGATTTCCAGTTTTCCAAGCACCATTAGTTGAAGAGGCTATCTTTTCTCCAATGAATGTTTTTGGTTCCTTTGTCTAGAATGGGATAACTATTTATATGGGTTTGTCTCTGTGTCTTCTATTCTGTGTGGTTGGTGTACGTTTCTTTCTTTCTTTCTTTCTTTCTTTCTTTCTTTCTTTCTTTCTTTCTTTCTTTCTTTCTTTCTTTCTCTCTCTCTCTCTCTCTCTCTCTCTCTCTCTTTCTTTCTTTCTTTCTTTCTTTCTTTCTTTCTTTCTTCTTTCTTTTTGTGCCAATACCATGCTGTTTGTATTAATATGGCTGTGTAGCATATGGTTTAAGGTCTGGTATTTTGATGCCTCCTGCTTCACTTTTCTTCCTAAGGACTTTTTTTTTTTTTTTTTTTTTTTTTTTGTGTGTGTGTGTGTGTGTTTTGGTTTTGTTTTTTTTTTTTTTTGTTTTTTGTTTTTTTTTGCTATTCTGGGTCTCTAATTTTACCAAGTAAATCTTATGTCTTATGATTGATTTTTGATTTTTTAATTTCTACAATGAATGCCATTGGGATTTTAATTGGAATTGCATTAAATCTATATAATGGTTTTGGTAGTATGGCCATTTTGACAATATTAATTCTTCATATCCAAGAACATGGGAGATTATTCCATTTTCTAAGGACTTTCTCAATTACTTTCTTTAGTATTCTGTACTTCTCATTTTAGAAGTCTTTCACCTCTTTTATTAGATTGATTCCCAAGTATTGTGTGTGTGTGTGTTTGTGTATTGTGAATGATGTAGTTTTTTAAATTTCTCTTCCAGAGGATTAATCAGTGATTTATAAAAATACATTTGATTTATGAGTATTCATTTTATATTCTGTTAATTTGTTGAATTCACTTATTATTCTAGAAATTTTACGGTGAATTTTTTTTTTTGATTCTCTAAATATAGTGTCATGTCATTGGCAAATAGTGATAGTTTGAGTTCTCCTTTTCCTATTCATATCTCTTTTATTTCTTTCATGTGTCTAATTGCTCTGGCTAGAGTTTCAAGGACTATGTTGAATAGAAGTGGGGAAAGAGGGGAACACCATTCTTATTGCTGAGGATTGAAGCTTTTCTATCTAGGATTAGGAATAAGGCAAAGACTTCTTCTTTTACCATCTGAAAAATGGTAACACTACTTTGGAAGACTGATTGACAATTTTTTTACAAACAAGAGTCCTACCATGCAATTGTGTTTTGAGATAATTATCTACCTTATCTGAAGACTAATGTCCACACTGAAACCTATACATGAATGTATACAGCTGCTTCACTAGTGATTGCCCTCAACTGGCATAAAAATGGGTAAAGATGTACTACCACAGATAAATGGATTTTAAAAATGTGATATAACCATTTAAGAGATATAGCAATAAGTATACCCAATACCAAATCTTGATTTCTCATACTCCAATAAAGGGAACTAGGAATTCTTGTATACATAAAGAATTCTACAAATAGAAGAGCAAAAAAAAATTCACCACTAGCCTTGAACATTTTGTCCCAGAAAGTGTGAAAATGTAAATATCAACAACAATAAAACCATGGTGAAGATGCTTCCAATGTCCAAGAATGGACAAATATGAGCAACAAAATAAATGAAGTAGTATTGGATTATAATCAAAGTTCTAAAATAAGTATCCATGAGTACAGCAAAATAAAAACTTTACAAAGGAGAAACCTGACAACCAGTTTCTTAGCTGAGTGATCAAGATGTCATGGTGATAAACTTGTGTCCTTCAAATGATAAAAATGAAACTCCATCTACATGGTCTCCTTCCCCCAAATTTAAACCCAAGTTTAATGATGAGGAAACAAAAATCCAATACATCTGAACAGAAAGTAATTTTAGAAAATTTCTGACCAGTTTTCCTCAGAAGTCTCAAAGTCATCAAAAACAAAGAAAGTCTGAAAAATGGTCACAGTTAAGAGGAGACTAAGGAGACCCCATGGGGTTTACTGAATGATATCCCAGAATGGAAAAAAAAAGATATTAAAAGCAAATTGAGAAAGTATGAGTAGTATATGAGCTTTAGTTAATTATGTACTAATATTGGCCATTTCAACAAATTTAAATTATATTAAATAATTATATTAATAATAGAGAAAACAGGGTAGAAGTTATTTTCTTTACAATATTTCTCGAAACCAAAGCCTGTTCTTTTAAATAGCTTGTTAAAAATACATTTATAGATACTTCTTTCTGATGTTTCTCTAAATATATCATAGTCCACTATTGCTAAGGATACTAAGAATGATATGAGCCAGGCTGTTGGGGCATATCTGTAATACTAGAATCTTGGGAGGCTGAGGCAGGAGGATTGTGAGTTCAAAGTCAGCCTCAGCAATTTAGTGAGGTGCTAAGCAAATCGGTGAGAACTTGTCTCTAAATAAAATACAAAATAGGACTGGGGACATGACTCAGTGGTCGAGTGTCCCTGAGTTCAATCCCCAGTATCAAAACAAAATAATGTGAGCCATTGAATTAAGCACAGATGCTTGAGAACTGTCTTCTAAGAAACTTTAATATGAATTACGGAAATTATAAATCTCTAAGTGGGCTTATAGTATAAAATATCTAAATTATAAAATCATGAAACAACTTCAAGAATTAATAGTCTGTGAAAAACATTTCAAAAAATGCTGATGCTTTCAATTAGTTTATTTGCAGATGAGTAAAATAAATTAATTCTTATAACTTGCTCAAGCCATAAATTAATTGTTATATATTATCTATTATTACATAATGTTTTATATGAAACATGTATTAAATATATAATAATAATTACATATCCAAATCCAATAGCCCACCAACATATCAGCCTTTGTAATTCCTAAATTCAAAATATCATTTGCAGATAGTAAGAATAAGTTTTATGTGTAGAAATATATAAATGCAAAGCTATAGCTTTTTGTATTTGAAATTATATGTATGTATGATTTTACAAATTAAAGCTTGTAATTTCTTTGAAATTTCAGCAAATATCTTATGAGTTACACATTTCATAATTACATTTTACAATGTTTCTTCTTTTACTGAGACAACTATTAAAATATCACTTTCACTAGTAGACTTCTTATATAATGACATGAGATATAACTTTTTCCAAAGAAAGTCAGAATAGGAAATTTCCACAGACAAAGTTAAAAAAAAAAGTCTAGATATTTCAGTTGTTTAATAGAATCATGCCGTTGAATCATGCCACTGAACTTTTGACAATGATGAAAAACCCCAAAATTTAAATTTTATAAGAATATAATAAAAATAGAGTATAATAACAGTGACATTCTCAATTTATTTTATACCATCAATGTGTGTTGTACAGAGCTGGTTGCCTATTTTACAACAACCTTGTAATTAACTCTACATCAGTATTGTACTGAAGCCAAAGTACTGGCAAAGAAAAGCTAAGTAAAGTTTAGTCTTATACTGTTATGTATAAGGAGTCTTTTTAAATTTTTTTTGTTGTTGTTATTATTGATGTTGTTGTTGTTGTTTGGTACTGGGAATTGAAATCAGGGGCACTTGACCAATGAGCCTCATCTCCAGCCCTATTTTGTATTTTATTTAGAGACAGGTTCTCACTGAGTTGCTTAGCATCTTGATGTTGCTGAAGCTGACTTTGAACTTGCAATCCTAGTGCCTCAGCTGCCATACTAGGTAAAGGAGTTTGACTTTTATCCCACTGGCCTTAGGAAAAATCTAAAAAAAAAATTAGATGGGCTAAAGCTCCAATGTCAGCTTCCTGAAATTCAAGCTTGTTAGATTTTAATAGAAGATTGATGTTGAGCGCTTTCATTTTAGTAATTTTTTTGTACTGAGGACATTCTTTCACTGAGATTCATCCCTAGTCCTTTTCATTAATTTTTTTTAAAGTTTTGAGACAGGGTCTCACTAAGTTATTGAGGTTATCCTCAAACATGAGATCCTCCTGCCTCAGTCTCCCAAGTCACTGAGATTAAAATTGTGTGCCATGGAACATGGCTCATTTTATTTTAGGAAATCACACTAATGATCAGGCATATTGAAGAAATTAAACTTTAATAAATCGATACAATTCAATCTGTAAATATTTGTGTATTCCATAACAAAGTGGCAGGTGGCAGCCTCAATGGAATTATAGATTTACTGTATATACTTACTCCCTAAAATTGTAATAGGAATATTTCCTGTGAGAAGGGCTAAAGCTTCCATGTCAGCTTCCTGAAATTCAAGCTTATTGATCCATCCAAAGTGAATTTGGCTGTAATACAAAAGAAAGACACTAACATTTGAAACGAAATTACTCTGAATGGGAGTCTAGAACATGTATCAGCTACAAAACTAATGCCTAATATTGTGTTATCTTATATATGAAACAGGAAGTTCTTCAGAATCCTGACATTGTGATTGTTACTAGAAAATGACTAAGGATAGGTCCCTCTCAGACCTATTGTGCCAATTTTGAATGATAAAACCTTCCCACTGAACTGAGATGATAAAAGAAGGCTGAATTCCAGGAAGCCAAGAAGAGGTCAGCAATCAGGAAGTAAAATCAGCTGAGGCAAACAATACAAAAGATAAGAGAGTGGATAATCAGTTACTTCTTGGTGCTGGCAATAGGGCATGGAGATGGACAGGGAGAGAAAACATTTTGTGGAGTCAGAAAAATATGAGATCCTATATTACATGAGTCAAGAATGCTCATTATTATGCCCTATGAAGTTGAGAAGTGCAGTCAAAAGGCAAAAAAGGGCAATCAAAAAAAGTACTAAGCTGAATTCTTAACATCTGAAATAAGTATTAGATTATACTCTAATAATTGCTGAAATGCATGGGAATGTGACATTATTATTCTTAATGTTGCTCTTTAAGAAAAATGTTAATAAACATGTATAACATCATGTTAATATATGGATTTGTCACTAAAAACTAAACATAAAGCAGACAAACAAACAAACAAAAAAGCTCTCTACATTAAAATCTGTATTGTGTGGAAAGGAGTCTACTACATTTCTTGTACTTGAACTAAGTGGGGATTTTAACTTCCAGGTCTCAATTTTAAAGGTGTGACTTCTCTTTCAGAAACCATTAGTTGTATCTTATGACTTTCTGGAGAACTTTTTTCATGATCTTGAGATACTTACTGTTAAAAAAAATAATAATTTAATTATCAATGTTCTGAAATGCTTGTGTGAGAACATTTTGACTTTATTCACCTCTTTGAATATTAAGCAATGCTATCATTGTGAATTATAAAGATTACAAAGTAACTTACAATAAAATTAACAAAAAATTTCTTCAAGCCCGAATGGAATTATATACTGAGAGGTTAAAATAGGGAACAAGGATATTAGAATATAAGAGTTTTAAATTGCAAGAACAGCTTAAGAAAAAACAAATGAGTTTGGTGAAAACAAATTACCTTGATTAATAGTGCAAATCAAATAGTTCAAAAGAGTGAATGCATGCATACTTTCAATTGATAATACTGAAGAAAATGGAAGGGAAATCTTGAATGGTTAACCTCTAAGTATAATAATATACTAGAGTGGATAGAATTTAATGAAGATTCTATCATATTTTTATCTATGGCATCTAAATAAGAAATACTGCACAATATGTTAGAGTCAGAACTGAAAAAAGGTGGAAAAATAAGTTTCTCAATTTTTGATCAATTCAGAAACAGAGAACTATATAATTCTCTGGATATTTAGCAGAAATAAAATATGTATTTTAATTAAGTGTATATAAAATTTTTAAATTAGTACACCATTATTAAAAAAAATTGTAAATGACTATTTAAGTCTAAAATGAAACATCACAGAAGAACTTTAACACAGAATATGTGTTACTAAGTAATCATTATTTGTTTCCCTGGCTATACTGTATCTGCCTTATTGTTCTACTTAAAACTCAGACTTGAATTCCTACATGCAGAAATATTTCTAGCATATATTTATGACAAATATTGTTTGCAATAGTAATCATAAAAGTTCAATGTTTGGCAAAATTCACTTAATATAATTAACACAACTTGAGACCACTTAATGATATATATGAACTTACTTAAGTATGTGCACATATTATAAATATACATACATATACATCTATATGTTATGAAAAAAATCCTTCAATAACCTTTTAAGTGGAAAAATTTGAAAACAATGAATTATATATAATGTGACATCATGGGTAGAGTGGAACCTAAAACAAATATGACCACAGAGAATTTATGTGTTGATCAAAATAGTCTTTGACCTTAACTGTGCAATATTGTAGTTATCAACCATGTGTGACATGTAAGCACTTGACAAAGGGGCCAGTACAAAGGAGGATCAGATTTCTAATTATATATATAATTAATTTAAATTTATATTTAAAGAACAATTTTAACTAACAGCCCAATACATTTTGAAACATAGTTCTAGAATGTAAATTATATTTCTGTGTTATCTAAATTAAGATATATTTAGAATATGGACAGTTTCATACATTTTGTAGTTATGTAAGATAATCAATAAAAGGATAGGTAGAAATGCAAAAAATAAATTGTTTGTAATGGTTTTCTATGTGTGATGGGCCTATGAGTAAACTTTATTTTATTCTTGAATCTTAGTAATTTTCCAAGTAGGCAAAATAAGTCATATATATATATATATATATATATATATATATATATATATATATACACACACACACACACACACACACACACACAAACAAACACACACAGATATAGATGTGCAGACATTTATATGAGGAAGAAACAGTAGCAATGAGGAAAAACTAAATTGACAATAGAATCTATCAATCACCCCAAATCAATTTCTAGGGAACAAACAGACAAAAAGCACAAATCATATTCAAGAATCCCTTAAGAGAGGGAAGATAGCAGAGTAGAGGAGGTTGCTTTCCAAGCTGCTCTGTCTCCCATGAAACTGGGTGAAAAGAGGGAATTTACTTGGCTTTAATACTGGACTCTCAGAACAGTTTAGGAACTCAGGATTTTGAATATAATAAATAAAAGATTAAAATCCATCACAGGAACCAGCAGCCACAAGAGCAGGTCCACCATGGGCAAATCAAAGTGGGGGATTAAGAAAACCCACACTTCAGGTGACACCATGGCATGTTTTGTTACAGAGAAATCAGAGATCAATAAAACTGTCCTTCTGATCTGGTCGGTAATCTACACTATAAACTTTTTTGGGGAAAGACACTTTCTGTCTCCCTCCCAGTTGTAAATGGGAAGCCAAAGCAGACATCATTTTCCCTATCACACTACCATGGCTGGTGGCTTTGGAACCAAATCCTGGCTCCCAGAACTTTGTAATCTAAGCTGAGTCCAAAATCTAGACTAGGCAGAGGTCCACCATATGACTCAGAGTGTGACTAGAAAACCAGGAGAAATTCCAGTGCTGAGCCTGTATTAGTCAGGGAAACATGGGACACTCAGACCTGAGAGAACTCAGATCCCTCTCCCCCTTTAATCCTGGTGCTTGGCAGGACCAACTGGGGCAGGCTGGCAATTTGATACAGCCGGTGGGAGTGAGTGTATACTTGGGGATAGAGTACAAGAAGCCAGGAAAGATGGGATCTATGTGTGACACAGAGAAAGAGGGGTTAGATCCTCTGATCCATAAGCAGAACCCAGAGGATACTTCTGGGGTGCAGACTCCCAGCATTGTTCAGCAGCTGGTGGACTCTGGAGATGTTCTGATTTAAAGTATTCAGACCAGTGGCATTTCACCAAAGAACCAGGGATAATTTGACATGAGCAATTTGACCTCCTGCCTTCAGGAACTCCTCTAACAGAACTCTGCAGTGATCTCACCTTGAGAATGGAGCAGATAACTCTTTCCAACCCTACATACCACATACTGCTGAGAAGGGAAGCTGGGAATTTTTGAACTCCAATTGGCAACTCTACAAGAAACACAAAAATAGGAAGGAGTTAACAGCCTGTGGTTACTACCTTTGCATTCAATACATACTTCAATAAAAAAAATGAAAAAAAAGACATTAGGAACGAACAATCAATATATTTTATCATTGACAATTTTTGACCATCACAATAGAAAAAATTCCTTATTTTTCATTAAGAACTTTTTTTCCCCCTCAGGTTTTTTCTTTAATAATTGGGTGTTAAATGGTTCATGAACATTGACACATAACCATTTTCAACTCACTTTTCTAATTTTTAGTGTTTTTGGAAGGTAGTTTTCTTTTATGACTGTCTTTTGAGGACTAGAGTATTTGATTACAATATTTTGGCTTTTTACCTATTCCTCTTGATTCTCTTTTCTTTTTCTAACATCCAATTTCCATTGTTCTGTCTTTTATATTTCCCTTAATGGAAGGAAAATCTTTGCCTCCTCCACCTCAGATAGAAGATTAATTTCCAGACTATGTAAAAAAACACCAAAAACCCCACAAATAACCCAATTAAAAAATAGGCAAAGGAACTGAACAGACACTTCACAGAAGAAATATGAATGATCAACAGATATATGAAAACAATGTTCAACATTTCTAGCAATTATAAAAATGCAATGTAAACTAAACAGAGTAAACTACACTATAGTCAGAATGACAGCAATCTAGAATACAAGTATCAGTAAATGTTGGTAAGGATGTAGGGAAAATGGTACACTCATACATGGCTTATGGAAATGCAAATTGGTGCAACCATCCTGGAAGTAGTGTGGATATTTCTCAGAAAACTTGGAATGGAACCACCATTTGACTCAGTTATCTTACTCTGGTATATACCCATAGGACTTAAAACCAGCATACTACAGTGACACAGCCACATCAATGCTTATAGTAGTTCAATTCACAATAGCTAAGCTATTGAACAACTTAGGTGCCCTGCAACAGATGAAATCATAAAGAAAATGTGGTCTAATGTACACAATGTAATGCTACCCAGTTATAAAAAATAATTATTTTATGTCATTAGCCAGAAAATGAATTATAAGCAATTAGCCATTTTTCCCATACCCAGAAAATGAATGCATCTGGAAAGTATCATGCTAAGTGAAATCAGCCAATCTCAAAAAAACAAAGTTGAGTATTCTCTGATATGTGAATGCTAATCCTCATTAATGTAGGGGAGGGGAAGAATAGAAGTTCAGTAGATTAGGCAAAGGGGAAATGATGGAAAGGTATATAAATGAAGGGAAGGTAGTGATAGAAAAGACAGCAGATTCTGACATAGCTTTCCTGAGTACGTATATGAATACACCACAGTAAATCTAAACATTATTCACAAAATGAATCAACTAATTAGGTTAACACTCTTGTAATCTAATGAGTTTACATCTTAACATCCATGCATTTTCTTACACATGAGCTTCTGGGGACAACTTATATACAAACCATAACATACAGTAATATAGTGAAATATAAGATTGTCTATAAAATGGAAAACAAGAGGAAGTGAGATTGACATGTGTTATTTTAACTATATTTTCTGTACATAAATAGTAGTACAAATTATAATTCATTATTATACCATACTGTATGTATGTATATATATGTATGTGTGTGTGTGTGTATATATATATATATATATATATATATATATATATACATATATATATATATATATTTTAAAAAATCCCAGGAGTCATAAAGAGATGGAAACAACTTGAAAATGTATGTTGTATAGATGTATAAATCCATAACTTTGTACAAAATATTGGAAAAAATATAGAACAAGAAATTAAATATATTAAAGATATGTGGAGAGATGAATGAGTCAGAACTCTTCACTATGCAAAATAGTGACATGGTAGATTTGTTTACTAAGTGTACATGTCTTTAATTGAGGACTTTATGTTGGATGTTGGTGTAGGCATCAGAATAGTAAGCAACCATAGTAGTAAGCAAAACCAAGTCTTTATTCTCATTATTTGGCCATTCCTTAGGATGACTATCAATATAGTGATCCTCCTCAATCTAATGAATCTTCACAATCTCACACTTGTTTATTAGCCATCACCAAGATTTGTCATCCTAAAAGTATCTGGCACATAATTAATGTTATATAAGTTTTTGCTAATGAAATATATATTATAATAGTGACTAGGTAAACCATTTATTTTTTTAATTTTAGAGATTAGACTTCAACTTTTTTATTTAGATTCCTACATAATAAATTAGAAATAAAGATCTTCTCATATATTTCATGAATACTTCCATGGGGCTTTGTGTTCATCTTAAAGACAACTTATAATAAATACAGCTAACATGTAGTTAAATATAACATAAGTAAAATATAGCTATACAGGATTAGAATATTTGAAAATCTTTCACAAGTTTGTGATTCCCGCGTGTAAAAAATTCCCAAGTATTGCTTGACTTCAGTTCAAAGCTATACATACATTTAAGTTTTATGTGACTTATTTTTCTAAAGTACTGCCCAATATGCCAAAGTTTTCTTCACTTATTTCATAATACAAATGTTTAATATCCTTTAATATTAAAATGTCCAAGTTGAGAACATCTTCCAGTTTTCTAAGGATCTGTTTTTGTGTTATTTCATAAAGACAATTATCTGTCTAGCCTGGTTAAATTATAATCTAATGATTTTTAACATAAATAAATAGGTCCTTTGAATTCACACAGATTCTAAAACTGGGAAAAGGAGAAATGAACTTGCCTGAAAATCTTTCCTGGATTTTTATGTTAAAGAACACTTTTTACAATAAAGATTGTCAACATATTGAAAAAGAGAACAAAATTCTGAGTTAATATAAGAATATCAGCAAAAAGTTACAAAAGACATACATACTGGTTAAGGTTTTCTTGATTGGAAAATTTTAAGAATAATTTCTGGATGCTGACCTAGAAATTCAGGAATGCCAATAAGTAGTCTATAAAATAAAAGTTACTACAATATTTCATTCTTGTAGAAAGCTTTTCTTTTTAATCTACACTAAAGTCAGAGCAAGCTCAAGGTCACTGCTAGACTTAGGCCTCCTACAGAAAGGCATTTTTTCCCCTAAAGCTTAGGAAAGAAAACAGATTTAAAATCTAACTGCAAAGGAAATTTGATTTTTCACTCCCAATTATCTCCTTGCACATAAAGTATTTATCTGCAAAGCACAATGTTTCTTTTCAATAGAATATTTGACACATAGGCTCAATGGGTCTCCCACTCATATTTTCCTTTAATTATGATGCATACAATGTACAATCATTTCCTTTATTTATAAATGGTAGTTTTAAAAGAAAATCAAAGTCTGACAAAGTTTGGATTGCAATGCATTTTTAGTCCTAATGGTGACATCATTTTCCCATTATGCTCATGTTAACCCTTCAGTCACAAATTCTAGTCATAGTAGCCATGCATAACTAGACTTTCCTGAAGTTCCAACTCAAACTAAAGTTGAGAAATCTAAAGAGAGGCTCCTTTTTTGGTTAAGCTCTTAGGTCCACATTGTGTTTCTGTCATAGGAGTGATGGTAAGAGGGACTAATTAAAAGTCCAATGAATGTGCCAGGGTTAAAATCACAGGCTCTGCTCATTAACAGTCGTTTACCTAAGGATATTTCCAAAGAATTCTTTTAGTGTCTGAAAGGAACAAAAACTAGAGGGGGAAGAGAGGAATAAGTTGAGAGAACCATTTATAAATATTTTACAATAGAAGTATGATTTTGTTTGGATTCACTGAGGCCATCTATAGAAGAATCTGATTTAGTGAGTAGAAGTCAAAATGTTGTTTTTTTCGTGTGTTTATGGACATATGTGTGTATGTATGAGTGTGTATTTTAAAGGGGTAATATCTTCCCCTAAAACCAAAGAGTAGAAAAAAGATAGGAAGAAAAGCTCAGAACCATTTTGTTAATTGTCTTTTTCCTGCTGTTTCCATGGTAATACTGTCTGCCAGACTTCTCTGCGGAGTGACAGTCCAACAATTCACACACTACACCCTTTCAAGCACAATGAATGGCCGTGAAAGAGGCCGAACAGGCACCATTCAGGAAACATGTGATATCTACTCAATGCACTACCTTTCATCCACATTTTCCAAATTGCAGTTAATTTAATTCTAAACAAATGGCTAAGGGGTACAAATGAGGATTAGAAGGAAAAGAACATCTTGAGCTCTAACGGGGATGGTTTGTGTGAAGAACAATATAGCACTTTCTTCTGTTGCCAAGAAGGCTGGATGTAAAGATGCACTTTCCCTCTCCATCTGAGGCCTTCATTTAGACTCTATATCAACAGTGAAAACCATGGCAGAAAATTTCTTGGCAAAACAGAGTTTATGTAGGTTTTGGCTTCCCATTTGGAAACACATTTGATACAGTACAAAATTATTTCATTTACTGTGTAATAAAATATAACATCAGACTTTTTTGCTGACATAAAGGAGCTACCAGTTTTTATAAGATTTTTTCATTTTTTAACATCCTTCAACATTGAGGCAAAGAAAACAGTGTAAAAAATAAAGTTTCCTGTAACAATTTAAAAGGAATTTATCTTTAGGTAGCCTAAAGTTGCAATATAATCTCTGTGTTTAAATGTTAGTAGAGTAAGCAGTAATCGTTTCAAAAATAAAAGCAGAATTTTTTTTAAAAAAAAGGTAAAATGAGGACCTATATATGATTTTGTGTTATTTGACTGAAGAATCATGATGAACATTTGCCATATTTATGTAATCATTTTAAACAAATGCCCAGAAAACTCAGGATAAATTCATGTTTAAGTTCCTATTTCTAATATTTAAAAGAAAAACTTTGAGGTAGTTTTTTTTTTAAATTTCACGGTTGGGCTTTATATGTTACAAAATTATGAACAACTTGGCAAGAGATACAATAATCAAATAAGAACCTTAAAATTTCATATTTAATATCATAAATTACCTCTAGGCAAATCTGTGTGTCCTCTGTTACATTTAGCTTTCTAAGGGACCATTCTTATGTATGCACATTGATTTGGAAAAAAAAATAATCCAAATGAATTTGAAAATAATTATACCTTCATTATAAGTTATTACTGTCTGAAATGCAAGCACATCCATAAACTTATCTTCATCAATGATTTTCACTATATTGATTACATAATACATTTTTAATTTAAGTTGGTTATTTTAAAAGGACCACATAAGTCTAGACATAATTTCTATTTTTGACACTATAGCTATCACATAATCTATAAAGGAATGAAACTTTTAATAACTTTGGCTCTGAATGGATTAGTCCTAGGAATTGCCCCAAATCTTTTCCGACATTTAAATTATCCAAATTGTAGTATTTGAGATGTCTGACAAAGGTCTGAAAAATTATTTCTTGTTCCTTTACTCTTTCTCTCTCTCTCTCTATATATATATATCTTTTTTTGTGATGTTTAAGATCTCTAGAGATGACAACCTACAGTTGCTAAAATGCATAGGACATCCATTCCTCATGTATAGGAACTGGTATCAGATGTATCCTTGTGAAAAAGCTGTGTTTAATGCAGAGATTCAGGTGGAGAGCCACTACTATTATTTCTGAAAATTTTGATCTACTCAATGAATGCTTGATGGCTTTCTTGTGAAGAGGGGTAGAAATTTATAGTGTTAGTTACTTCCATGAAACCTGATATCATCATTTCAAGGCCCAAACCCATTCAGCTCTCAGAAGAGGCAAAAGGCATCTCACTGTCTGTCTACTGGACAACCACTGGTCCTCATTTATGGCTCTCACCAAGGCTTTGTTTATTTGTTGTCAAGCCTACATCTGTGTGCTATTAAAACAGATCTTGAGGATTTCAGCTACTGAGATAAGTCAGAAAAAGTTGTGTTCCAATCATAGTCATGCGTGTCCCTGTGCGTTATTATTTATCTTTAAAAATTATTTAATCTACGAATTTTAAGCAATGTCTTAAACAGAGAAAAAAAACTATATCTAAGTAATAAGAAACAGTCTACAGATAAAGAGTCACAGGTAGAAAACAGTGACTAAAAAGAGAGTGCTACAATACCTGCAGAAAACTCTCTATGAATAATTATTTTGAGAAGAGAGGTTAGTGACTAGATAATGGTCCTTATATGGCTAAGATATAATTGCCTACACGACTTACTATTACCCCTTTGGAATTTTTTAAGGGAAATAAAATTTCATGTACTGGATGTCAAATTAAAAGAATGATGACATCATCTTGAATAATGTAGAATGGGTAATCATAAAGAAATACCAGGAAAAAAAACCCATGGCAAATTAGTCACACCTTTTCATGGCGGAGAGTAGTTTATTTTCTCCCAGATGGACAAGTTGTCAAATTATTTTACATTCTTGTTTGAGAAGTCATAGAAACTCTTGAAAGAGCATAGTCACAGTTACTATGTGCATATAAAATTGCATTTTTCTGAGGGCAAAATCCCAATCATATCCAAATCTCAAAAGGTGACATTACCTAGGGGTGACCATCATTGGCTCATAGAGCATTTTAGCAACAAGAACACTGGTGTTAAACTCATTGTGTGCTAAATGTGAATTATTTAGTTTTCATTTTCCTAAGGAACTGAAATTTTCACCAGCAAAAAGTGAGCAAATTCTTTCTTAATCTTGTGAGTTCCTAAAAATAAAAACATGCTTTTTATCTATGTATATTTATTAGAAACTTATGTCCTTGACATTCTTATACTTGGTCCAAATAAAAGTCACCAAACTCAGAAGCTTTGTTGATGATTCTCAAGTGATTTTAGAACTTTGTATTTATACTGTATGATCACACACACACACACACACACACACACACACACACACACAGAAATGGAGAATTAATATTTGATTTTTTTTTAATTTTGGGGCACAGGTAGGAGTTTCTGATTTTACAATGTTACAATGTTATATTCTCAGAAATGGATCTTCTGGCCTATCTAAACTTTAGTTTGAGATTAATAAACAACAGCTGAAAATCTTCATCTATAGAAAAATGTAGGAAAAACAGCAATGAATCATATGACATTGTCCTTATGACATTTTAACTCCCTATAACAGGAAAATATGGGTCCCTTGGACCACCTCAAAAGCTTCAGCAAACCATTATCTAACAGCAGATGTTTAATTGTGAATTTAACTTTCATTTTTAAAGACATAATTTAATTGTTTCTTTTAATTTAGACATAAATAGCTCTTTTATAAAGGAAGGTCAATGGTACTCACATTCTTTTAAGCAATAAAATACTGCTATTCTTATTTTGTTTTAGTGGAAGATATCAATTAATATGGGTCTTGGTCACCATGTGTCTATGTTAAAACAATTAGGACATAAAGCATTACCAATGATTTTCTATTATCTGGACAACAAATTGTAGCACTTAGTAATATCATGAAGAAAGACTTGGGGTGGGGAACCACAAACTCCAAATTTGATCTCTTGTTGATAATATAGTTTTTAATATATCTATAAAAAATGAAAACTCTGAAATGACTTAGTCTCAAATTCATCTCTATAATATTTTATTCCATACACCATTATTCTTCTTGTATATCTTTTGTTTTCTTAGGTTTATATTTTTGATGCAATTTTCTCTTTTCATCTATTCAAATATTTTGCCATTTTTAGAACATAAAATGGAAAAACTCCTTTGTAGTTTTTATTTTGCTCTAATTGCTGATGAAGAACTTATTTAGAAAGTATTATTATTTGCTTTGCTCTCAATTTCTCCATACATTTTTGACTCTGAATCACTTTCTTTCTAAAATATATCTTTCAGAATTTCTGTTAGTGTTGTTCTGTTGATAACACTCTCAGAATTATGATTCCATTTTGTCCTCACTTTTATTATTCTTGTTGAGAAGTATGCTGTCATTCTGATTGTTAATTTGTGGGGGATTTTTCTCTTCTACATTTATATATGGTGTGTTATTCCTTAGGATTCAGCAAGTTCATTGAAGTGAACTTAGTTGTATATTTACATTATGCTGCTTTATATTGGTTGTTTTCCTTATCCATAATCTTTTACTTTATTATTTTTTTTTATTTCTTGAAAATTCTCAGGCATTTTCTCTTGGATCATTGCCCCTTCTCCATTCTATACATTTTCCCATTGTGGAAAGTTAATAAGAGCATCTCATTGTTTTGTTCATCTCTCTTATCATTTCTGCTCAACTCTGAATACTATCTGTAGATATAACTTTGGGGTAATAATCATTTATCAGATAGTATCTAATCTTCTACTTATCTGATCACCAAGTCAGACATTTCAATTGTTTTAGTTTTTATTTCTAGAAATTCTATTTAGTCTTTTCCCTTAACTGAATGATCATTTTTCATAGCTGGTGATAATTTCTCATTTCTTAAAAATTCACTTTTAAAAAAAATATTCTCTATATCATTGTTTATGTTCTCAACCCAATATTTCCCCAATCTGCTGTTTGTACTTCTAGTTTGTTTATTTTATAGTGATTCTTTTCCTTGTGTGTGGTGGTGGGTGGATGTCTTTGAGAATTCATATTTAGCTAATCCTCATCCATGGAGATTTAGAGATGATGATAAAATTGATTATGCTTTCCCACAGACAGCAGCTCTATTTGCCTCTTTAGGTCCAGCAAGTGCTACTTGCCTAGGATAAATAAATAAAATGAAAAGGAAAACTTTAAGCTTCCTACAAAGCTCCTGATTTTATTTCCAACTCCCAGATTAGAATAGGTAGATTTTCCTAAGAAAATCTCATGCTTTCTCAATTGCTTAGCACTCATTACTTCTCAATCTTTTAAATTCATTGTTTGCATTTAGATAAGTTCCAATACATTCATTTATTTTATTCTTTATTGTAAATTACACTGCCTTCCCCTTTGTCCAGGACTTCGTTCAATTACATATAAATTTTCAATGTTTTAGACCTGTATTTTCTAATTCATATGATGAAATAATAGCTTTTCTATGTATAATCATTTAATTAAATAATTTGCTTTGAAAAATTTTAAGGATATATACAATACACATGAAAAATATTGAATAATATATAACAGAAGATATTAATACATTTCATATTAATATCTCAGAAATGCATTATGGTATATTTTTTCTAAATTTCTTCACTAGATTGTGTTAATTTTTATAACACAAACTTAATTATAAATACAATAATATATAGATTATTATAATAATGACAATTGCCTTCATTATAATTGGTTAGGTCTTTGTTCATGCACAATTCTAAGACATCTACTGAAACTAATTAATCCAGTCATCAATATGATATATCTAGGTGTAATTCCTTTGCATTTATTCTGTTTTAGCTAGGCCATTCATTTTAAACTTGCAGATTTTTATTTTGCAAAATTCTGTGCTATTATCTTTTTAAATTTTTATACCATTCTCTCCATGTCCTTTGTTTTGTCTTAGCTCCAATACAAACCTGTGCTGAATATCTTTACTATGTCTCATGTACCTTACTCTTTAAAATGTTTTTCTACCTTTAGCCTTTCTAACTCTCAGTCCAGTTATGTTTTTCTGATATATCTTCAAGTTTTCTAATCTTTTCTGTAGCAGTGTTCAATTTCCTGTTAAACACATGTAATAGAATATTAATTTCAATTATGGCATTTTTAAGTGCCCAAACATTTGATTCTTTTTTATACTTTCATAGTAAACTTTGTTTGTTTTCTGCATTTCTCTAGTGCAACATCTGATTTCTTCAAAAATTTCATCACAATTATTTTAAGGACTGTAAAATAAATTCTAAATAAATTTATTTCTTGTGATTCTGCTTTAAGTTTGTTTCTATGATCTATTTTTTCTTTTGGTTTTCAATCTATGAGAAGTCATGTCCTAATATGATTGAAATACTACTGAATTATGGACATTGTGTATGAAGAAACTATAGTATGTATATAGTCTTTTTCCACAGATAATTTACTATTACTTTTTTTCCAGAGAGAGAGAGAGAGAGAGAGAGAGAGAGGGAATTTTTAAAATATTTATTTTGTAGTTTTCAGTGGACACAACATCGTTATTTTATTTTTATGTGGTGCTGAGGATGGAACCCAGCGCCCCATGCATGCCTGGCAAGCGCGTTACCGCTTGAGCCACATCTGCAGACAAGTGGTTAGGTTAAGATAGGTGAAGATTATCTTGTACCTATTATAAGCTAGTCATTGCTGATCCATACATAGGAAGCCTTCTGAATTTTTAGTCTATTTCTGACTAACCCTGATTATTTGCATATGGTCCTTCAAGAGGCCCCAGCTAAATACCTGGGTAGTAACTACTTCCTTTTCCTTCATCAGCCCAAATCTCCATTTTTTTGTCCTCTTGGCTCTACATGATGCCTGAAAGCTCTTCAGGTTTCTCAGGCTTTCAGCAGCCTCATAAAAAAATATCAAAAAAAAAAATCTTTAAGGAAAAACATCTATGAATATAGGGCTCACATTCTGAATGGAAATCCAAAAATGTGTTCCTAGAACCCACCAGATGTTCACTGATGCTTTCAAACATGCACATGCAAGAGTAAACACACACACACACACACACACACACAACAACAACAACAACTTCTATCTAGTATCTTGGTCTGTGTTCTTGATTATTCTATTTGATTTTTTGCTTGACATAAAATAGACATAAAATAGACAATCAACACATCCCGAAGACATGTATGTATATATAACTCTCTTCTCAATAGGTTGGGTGTCTATTCTATGCCAGTACCTTACATATATTATCACACTAGTTAGTAAAATATGTATGAAATCACATTTTGCAAATGACAGAAATAAGTTTAAAGACAGTAAGCAATTTGTCAAAATTTATATATCTGTCTTCAAATTTATATGTCTTCAAATAGTAGAAATGAGATTAAAAATCAGATTTGTATGAAACAAAATATTTTTATTTTATTGTCTTCTTTACTGTTTTCTGTTCTGTTTTCCTCCCTCAGTCACTCTGTCCTGCCTCCCCCCAATTTTTTTTTCTTTCATTATAACATTGAAGAACAGAATGCAATTTAAAGACATTTGCAGCCTAGATCCTGACTAACCAGAGAGGTATGAGATAGCGTAGCATTAGTATGATACTGACTGATTAGTCAGAGTAAAAGAAAATTACATTTGTTACACATTTAGGGATGTTACCTCACCTGTTCTCCACCACATCCCTGAGTGACAGGTCAATGCTTTCTTTCCTTTTTAAATATTTATTTGTTAGTTGTAGTTGGACACAATACCTTTATTTTACTTATTCATTTTTATGTGGTGCTGTGGATCAGACCTAGGGCCTCACACATGCTAGGTGAGTGCTCTACCACTGAGCTACAACCCCAGCCTAACAGATCAATGCTTTCTGTTTATCTCTTACTCTTCCAATTTGCCACAAATCTGCCTACTTTTCATGTTCTCTTCTTTCCTCAGCTTCCTAAATGTGTCCTGACTGCAATTTTGCTAGTTTCAAACCCATTCTCCAAGCTGCAACTTTTTATCTCTCTGATGGCAAACCTTAATAGAAATTAAACATCTTCATGGTCTAAACTCTTCCCTCATGTTAGTCTCTTTGCACATTTCCAAGAGTTCTTTAACATGCTATCTTCTTTGTAATTTTATTAATTTTACATAATATTTCCTCTCTTAAGAACTGGAATGTCTTTACCCCTTCCTGTTTAATTTTGGGTAACTCCCTTCTTTCTTATATCAATTTAGTAATGATATCCTCCAAGAAGATTTTTCTCATAATGAAAGGCAGGATTAAATTAACTTTTTACATGCTGTCATATATCTCTGTACAATTCATTTTATTAGCTCAATGATAATATTGTCCTACAATTTTCTGTTAATTGTATATGTATCATTATTTACTGTTATGCCTCACAATTAGCACAAAATATGGAGGACCATTATTTAATGTTTATTTAACAAAGTACTAAATGATAAGGAAATAAAGGTGGAGCATAATGCCCTTAGTATGACCTAATTTATATGGAAGAAAAACTCTTAAATACATACATGGATAAATATTTGAATATAAAAGTGCCATTGGAAGACTACATCACTCTTTATTTATAGTAATTATAATAAAAATATATTCCTAAGTCATCTGTATCATGTAATCAAATAATCATAAAAATAGATTAAAAGTCCTACTCCCAATTTTATTGTATGTGGGTAGAATTTAAAGTACCTAGAATTTCAGGTGCTTTTGCATTTTTCTTTCTGGAATGACAATGTCTTCTAGGATTTAAGCTTTAATTTGATTTTATAAATCATATTTTACAATTGCATATTAATTTCATATCATGTTGTTAACATTTGACATAGATGCTATGGTAGAAAAATAATTTTACAACTGTTTTTGCATTGCTTACAAACTTTTGGAGAGAAAAAAAAACATACTAATATACAGGTAAGATTTCAATTTTTTCTATCAGCTGATCAGAAACTGCATATAGTTTACATAAAATATTCAGAGATTGTAATATATATATATATATATATATATATATATATATATATATATATATATAATGAAAAACTCCTTCAATAAACTTTTAAGCAGAAATTTTGGAAATGAAGCATTATGTATACTATGACACCATTGCATGGAGTGGAACCTGAAACAACAATGGCTAAGGGAACTTTTTGTGGTGATTGAAATGGTCTTTAACCTGAACTATCCAACTTGGTAGTCATGAACCATGTGTGGCAACTAAGCACTTGATGATGGTGCCAATGTAATAAAGGTTCGGATTTCTAATTATGTGTAACTAATTTAAATTTATATTTGAAGGACCACATATAATGAATTGTTTAACCCTTTTAAAAACACAAGTCTAGAATGTAAATTATATTTCTGTGTTACCTAAACTAAAATATATTTAGAGTATAGATTATTTTATATTTTCTGTAGTTATCTAAGATAATAAAAAATAATCATAAATGCAAAAAGTAAATTGTTCAATTTGTCTTTCTATGTGTGATGGGCTCACAAATGACCTTTATTATTGAATCTATATTACTTAATGTATTTGTAGTATTGCACCTATTCTAGTTTTTTTCCTTGCAAGTCTCTTCTCCTATAATTGTATTTATTTTTGAAGCATAGAATCTTACAGTTAAAAAGAGCTGAAAGAACTTCAAGGGGCAATCAATCATTCTTTGCCTGAATGTCTTCTTAAACATTTTGACCAAGTGGTCCCATTTTCCAGGTATGAATATCTCAGTCACTACAACTCAGTGCTTCTCAATATTTTCTCACTTTGGGTCATCCTGCAGTTTCAAATCACAATATCAAGAATAAGTCCAATCCTTGCTCTCTAATGACAAGTGACTATATAAGGATCAATACTTTGTTTTCTAAAAATTTTCTTATTTTATTGCTATTTTTTAAAAAATCCTTTAAGTAGACAAGACTAACCAGTGATTAAGGTTGGCTTTTAGAAACCATTTATAAGTTTAAATATATATATAATTTTGTGAAGATATAGCTCCAAAAAATATTTTTCTTCATCATTTTTTCATATTGTTTTTCCCCATACAAAAAAAATTATTGGTTACTAGTTTTAATATATAACATAATAATATACATATGAATATTTGTAATGAAATGTGGCAAAAACATTTTAGAAATATTATTTTTAGTACACTGATTTGGTGACCAAAAAATACTCCTAATGTTACAAGATGCTTCTTGTATGAAAGCTTCCAAGACAGTAAGAGGTTATTGGAAATATTTATCACGCTCTCTTACAGTTAAATTTTTTTTTCATTTTTTGTAATTCAAAATCAGTGAAATGCTTCACAACCTAAGATGAAATGAAAGTCATCAGAAACTAAACAGAAGATAATTGTGTCCTTGATAAGCACAGAGTGACACCATGTGGACTAAAGCAGAACAGTTACACCAGTAGGGTAACAGCTGCTCTCAGAATTGTACTAGAAGCAAACTATCCTTTCAAGTAAGTCGCCTGAATTTTCTTTAGACTTCCTCCCCAAAAATGTGGGCTAAGAGCAAAGAGAAAAGTTCACCAAGGAAGCACATGCACTTACAGTGGAATATGTAATGTTTTGTAAGAAAGATTTCATACCCTATTTAAGTAGAGAATATTCTTATTTTTATTATCTATTCATCTATCATTTAAAGGTGACTCAAAATTGCTTAACAAATTTTCATTGAATGCATAACAGTTTGATTTTTATTTGTCCATTTTATATATATACTCATCTGAAGAAGAGACTTTGGGGCATTTTTTTTCTTTCTTTTTTTTTAACTTGTCTTTCTTTTTCTCTCCTTCCTTCTTTCATATCCCTCCTCCTTTTCTGTCTAATTCCTTCCCTTTTTCTCCTTCCTCCTTCCCTTTACTCTCTCCTTCTCTTTCTTTCCCTCTATTGCTTCCTCTTTTCCCCTTTCTGCTTTTTCTTACAAGAATATGAGAACTTTTCTGCTCAGCTCTTAAAGAATCATTACAACTCAGAGGGAATTCAAATGTTTTTGTTTCAACTCAATTCTTAAGTAGAGTATTTGGAAGTGAGTACAAATATTATCATGGACCACTGTAACGAATACCAGAGTTACGGAATATATACCAACAAAGTTTGCACAGTTACATTTTTTCTCCTAGTAAGAATGGTTAAAGGCAAAAGAGATGTTTGATTTAAAACAGTGAAAACATATATTAGGTATTTTACACTTTCAAACAGATTCTTCATCTTTAGTAAGGAAAAAGTGGTTGAATTTATTCTGTGATCAGTAAATAGTACTTATGGGGTGATCCAGTTCGGTAAAACATAGGAAGTAAATTTTACAAATGAGAAAGACCTGTGCGAAATTTAAATTTTCTCTCTCATTAATGACTGGTTAATTGGAGTACCATGTCTCTCAGGATTGTGAGGCCCTGTTCCGGCTCAGTGGGTAGTTCCATGGTTCAATAATGAAGCCCCCCTTCAGCACAAAAGTGAATGAACATGGCATATATACCAGGTGTTACCCATTCTGATTTACAGAATGACTTGATAGAAATGTGCTGCAGAGTAAAAATTGTGGGCATATATTAGCTTTTGCTATACACAAATGCAGTAATATTGTATAAATTTTCCAAGCCTTATTATTAATATTATTATTTTACTCTCTAAGCACAGTACAGTAATTTTTGCTTCATATAATTGCTTAGGGCATTTATAGTGTGAAATAATGTGTATAGATACATATTTAACAGAAGTGCATATAAATCATATTAAAACTCACTTCTGTTTGGTTCTAAAACACAACTATTAACCATTAAACTATTTTGTATACTATGCCACTGAGCCACATCCCCAGCCCTATTTTGCATTTTATTTAGAGACAGGGTTTCACTGAGCTGGTCTCACTCAACATTGCTGAGGCTGGCTTTGAACTCCCTGTTCTGTCTCAGCCTTCCGAGCCACTGGGATTATGGGCATGTGCCAACACGCCTGGCTAAGACTTTGACCTTTTAAACTAAATTTTAGAATGAGAATCTTTCACCAGGAAGTCTAATTCCTTCATTGCAACTATATGTAATCTGAAATCTCATGCTCTATAATTTGTTAATAATTTGCAACAAACATAAAAATTCACAGCAACATATTTGAATACTTCAAAAATTAAATTCAGCTACATGCAAATTTGATAGATTTCTGAAAATGTTTTATACAGATATTAATACATTATAGTTATACACAATATTGGGTTTTATTTTGGCTTATTCATAAATGCATATAACATTTTAATCCCCAGTGCTTCACCTTTTGTTTCCTCCTCTCACTCCCTGGTTCCCTCCCTCTGCTCTACTGGTCTTCCTACTATTTACTTATTATTTTGTAAATTCATGCCTTAGAGTTGTATGTAAAATTGGAATTCATTGTGATACACTCATACATGCACATAGTATAATTTGGTTAATTTCATTCTGAAAGTTTCTCTACTTTCTCATTCCTTCTCCCTTCCCCTGCCCTCCATGATTTTTTCTTCTGTTTATTCATGAGACCCCTTCCCTTTTTTAACATTTTTGATATCTCTCAAGATTCTGTATGAGAGAGAGAGAACATTCACCTTTGACTTTCTGAGTCTGGTTTCTTTCACTTATCATGTTTTCTAGTTCCATACTTTTACAAGGAAATGACATAATTTCATTCTTTACAGCTAAGTAAAACTCTACTGTGTTGGAAGATTACATTTTCTTTATCCATTCTTCTGTGGATGGACAGCTAGGCTTTCACCTAGTTAAGTTCTATAATTTAACTATTTTAAATTGTACTGCATAAATATGTGTGTGCAAATATCACTATGTATTAACTCAAAGTGGATCAAAGACCTAGGAAATCTTGAAATTGCCAATGTGTATATATATATATTTTTTTTTTCAACACTACTAGAAGAAAACATGGTGTCAACACTTAAACATGTTAGTGCAGACGCCGACTTCCTTAATAAGACTCCTAAAGCTCAAGAAATAAAACCAAGAATCAATATGTGGGATGGCATAAAAAATAATAAAAACATCTGCACAGAAGAGAAAACTTAAGCATGAAGACAGAGCCTACAGAATGGAAGAAAAATCTTTGCCAACTATTGTTCTGACAATAGTTGGGATTAATATCAAGAATAACAAAGAAGTTAAAAAACTTAACATCTAAAAATCAAATAACGCAATCAATAGATGGACAAGTTATCTACACAGACATTCATATATATATACACACATACACACACACACACATGCACACACACACACACACATACATATATAAAGAAAAGTGAAAAAGTGGCCAGCAAATATATGAAAAAACCCTAAGAGAAATCAAAACTATACTTATACTTCCTCTCATTCCAGTTAAAATAACAAGAATATTAATAAAAATAACTGCATGTTGAGAGTGTGAGGAAAAAATGCATATCGTGCATTGTTTTTGGAACTGCAAATTAGTACAACCATTGTAGAAGACAATATGGGAATTCCTCAAAAGGTTAGAAATGTGACCATAAATGACACAGTTATTCCACCCTTTGGCATTTATACTGAAGAACTGGAGTCAACATACTGCAGTGATACAAATTTGAATTTTAACTCTGTATGTTTACAATAGTGTGTGATGCTACACAGGGTCAAAATGGGATAAGGACACTATGAGAGGTATTAGGGAGTTATTGAGAAGCTGTAAGAAAGAAGAATTGAAGTCATTATTCATTCTCTCTGCATTGGGGGGCATTTTATGAAAGTGGTTATCACCTCTCTTCTGTCCCAGATCTATGAAACATCTTCTTACAATATGATTCTAGCTTTGTCTCCCACCATCCAGCACCTCTTGTATTTTTCCCACTTGCTGGGTATAGTGGCTTCTAGCTCTATTTACACTACTTCCTCTCAGTCCTTCCAGCCCTCCTCTCTGGATTGCTTCACTATTGAATGGGTGACTACCCAATTTTCTATCACCTATGTAATTAGCTTCCTGAGATAAATAATCTCAATTGAAATGCCTGGAGTGGTTTTCATTTTTTATAGGTTTTAGATTGATCTTAAAGCACATACCCAGATGCTGCATTTATATAGTGCAATAATTATAATTGTAGTTTTTGAAGAAGCAATGGAATGTACTATGCTTGGGATATTCAATGGATAAGTTACATATATTTTACATATATTTTCTCCTTAGAATGGTACTAGATCTATAGAAATTCAACTAATTATAGAAAGCAGATTCGTACATCCAAATTTTGAGTTGCTATGAAGGGAGACTATTCTTACAGGCTTAGTCTTAACAATAGAAAAGATCAATGACTGCAGTATCATTGTGCACATTTCTTTGGTCCTGCGTTCCTATACAAATATAATGAGATATTATTTGACAAAATTATCACTTGACCATCACTTGAGTGGTTAATTTCTATCCTTGGGCTTGGAAGAGATATTTGTAGAAAAAAATTGATGTAAATGTTGGCAAGTTGGCAAAGAATGTCTTGAAAGAAGTTACTTTGAAGAAGTTGTCAAATTAGACTATATAGATAAGGACTATCAATTTAAACTAGTCATAGTACTCAAATGAGAAGATTACATTTACTAATAGTTCATAGTCATGGAAGTGGTAGGACCACTCAAAACTCAAAATTGTTTATGTGGTTATAGAAGGATAGATGAAATCTACATCCCATATCTGGACTAAACTTTATATTTAAGAGGGTAATTTTTAACTGATTTAAATTATCACTATAGATCAAGAAATTGTGAAGCTGCATGTTAAATGTTCAAAGATATTAAATGCCTATTAAATACTGCAATTAACTTCTAATGTTTCTCTCCAAGTCTATTTTTCCAATTGTCTTTGGTAGAGGGTCAAGTTATGGGGGAGATAGAGAGAAGAAAATTCAGTAAAACAATGGAGAAAACTAATTTTATTTTATTCCAGACCACTTTCTATTGCCAGGGGGAAATATACCCATATTTTATATGCATTTCTGAGTGAATTTTCTATTTCTACAATGCCAATAAATTCTTTTTAAATACTGAATTCAAGGAAAATTGAACAGTGATTTGTAGAATTCAGATAACCACTGATTATAATTGCAAGAGTAGGAATTTAATACAGGTACTCAAGTGATAAACAGTTCCGGAAGGGGGAGAAGAGATATGTGTTAAAATTTCTAGTTGTCTGCCAATGCAGAGAAGCTCAAGGTAAAAAATTGGCTTTTCAGATTATTCTTTGAATATATGAAGAACAAACCTACTATCTTAAGGAATAATAGGGTGGGTATAGGAATAGGAAGTATAGTAGAATGAATTAGACATTATCAACCCATAATAATTAGACATTTTGCCCATTATTCATACGTATATTAATGTATGACTGGTGGAATTCTACATCATGAACAACCAGAAAAAATAAGAAATTATACTCCATTTATGTATGATGTATCAAAGTGCACTCTACTTTCATATATAACTAATTAGAACAAATTTTTTAAAAAGATGTTATGACAGAGGAAAACCCAGGAAAAAACAGACATGAACTTTCTGTATTATTTTAGCTGCATGTGAGTCTATGATAATCTAAAAATTTTTTTAAAAAAGTTTTTTTTAAATAGTATTGATATGTTGTCTTCTTTAAAAACAGATAAAATTTATGAAATCGAGGAGTTAGGCTCAAAAGGCTAAGGCCAAGCCTGAGAACCCTAACCAACCATTTTACAATTGAATAAATTGAATAGCACTTGTAATAATGATACCCATTCAATGACTTGGCACTTTACTTTCCAATGAATTTGAAATCTCAGCTTTCAGTTAAAAAACTATCTTGACTTTTCTTCACAGGAACATTTCTAGCATTTGGACTAATTACTTTGATTTTGAAGAATATATATGAATGGGTACTATTTCGTTAATTAACACTGATGAGCTATATGTAAAATATTTTCCATAACACAATTTCCAACAAGAAAGAATACGTTCCATTTTCAGTTCACCAACAAAAGACAGCATACAATAATTTTTTCACAAAAACCCAATAATTCTTTCTTTCTTTTTTATTTTTTAGAACAAGGGCTACATGAAAATACTAGATTCTTCTTTATTTGATAAATTTCTGGAATTATTCTCTTCAAATATACAGATAATATTTTCAGTAAGTGGAGTGAATTTAG
The DNA here is from genome assembly GCF_045843805.1 of Urocitellus parryii. Classification (NCBI taxonomy): domain Eukaryota; kingdom Metazoa; phylum Chordata; class Mammalia; order Rodentia; family Sciuridae; genus Urocitellus; species Urocitellus parryii. The sequence goes on along the minus strand of NC_135539.1, from coordinate 57,563,141 downwards.
TTTCTTATTCAATATTGTCAATAATGTTTTCCTCAAGTGTATGCTAGTTATTTACAGAACTATTAAAATGCTTATTATTTACTGAACTATTAAAACGGTTGTTATTTATTGAATTAGTAAAATTACTCTTGAATTGTTATTTTAACAAGGGGAATAAGATATTGGGAAAGGAATTTTAATGTCTCAATGTGAAATATTTACTTGAAATCTTAGCCATTTAAAGTTATGGTAAACAAATAATATAATTATCTGAAGTAATACTAATATCACATGTCCTAATAGAATTTGTGTTCAGAGACGTGCATTTGCCAAAAAATATCAAATGATATGTTTATATTTTATGCATTTTGTTGTATATAAACTTAATCTCAAAATAAAAAAGACAATGATACACACGGAGAATATTTTATCCAACACAGCTGAATACACATTCTTCTCAGTGACTCATAGAACCTTCTCCAAAATAGTCTATATTTTAGGCCTTTAAGAAATTCTTAGCAGAATCAAAAAAGTTGACATAATTCTTTGCATTTTACCAGCAATGAAATTAGAAATCAACACACAAACACACACACACACACTACAGAAATTATATAAACGCATGGAGATTGAACAACACATTTTTGAATAATGGATGATTCATAGAAGTAATCAGGGAAGAAACTAAAAAATCCTGTGACTCAAATTCAAAATAGTGATACAACATTCAGAACCTCTGAGATACTATGAAGGCAGTTCTAAGAGGAAAGCTTGTACTTTTGAGTGCACACTTAAGAAAATCAGAAAAATCCTGTATAAACAATCTAATGATGCATCTCAAAGTCTCTGTAAAATAAGAATGATGCAAACCAAAACCAGTAGAAGGAAGGAAATAATCAAAAACAGAGTCAAAAATCAATGAAATTGATGATAAAAAATATAATGGATTGATTAAATAAAAAGTTGGTCCTTTGAAAAGAGAAAGAAGGTTGATAAGCTTTTAGTCAAACTAACTAAAATAAAGAAAGAAGAACCAAATAATAAATTTGGAGATGAAAAAAGAGAAATCACAACAGACTTCACAGAAATTCAGTAGAAACTTTCACTCAAATAAATTGAAAAACCTAGAAGTTGATATATTTCTATTTACATAAAGACCTTCTAAAATTGAATCAAGAAGACATACAAAACCTAAATAGACCAATAGCAGTAATGAGATTGAGGCAGTAATTAAAAAGAAAAAGAAAAAAAAAAGAATCTTCCAACAAAGAAAAGCCCAAGACCAGATGAATTCTTAGCTGAATTCTACTAGACTGTTAAAGAAGAAGTAACATTGATGCTTCTCAAATTATTCCATAAAATAAAAAGGGATGAAACATTTCCAAATTCATTCTATGAAGCCAGTATCACACTCTTATCAAAATCAGATAAGGGAAACACATCAAAGAAAAAATAACAATATCCCTGATGGACTTAGATGCAAAAATCCTTTATGAAATATCATCACATTCAACAACAAATTAATTGTACATAGTGACCAAGTTGGTTTTATCCCAGAGATACAATAATGATTTAACATATACAAATCAATAAATGTAATTTGTCACATAATATATAACTAAAGACAAAATCATTCATCTCAATAAATACAGAGAAAGCCTCTGACAAAATCCAGCATCCATTTATGATAACAACACTGAAAAAACCAGGGATAGAAGGAAACTGCCTCAACATCATAAAGGCCTATTAAAAAAAACCCACAAAGAAAACATTGTAGTAAATGAGGAAAAACTAAAAGCATTTCTTTTTAAATCTGGAACAAGACAAGGATGTATACTTTCACCACTCCTATTTAATATAGTGCTAGAAATTCTCACCAGAGCAATAAGGTAAGAAAATGAAATAAAACAAATAAAAACAGAAAAGGAAGAAGTCAAAATATGACTATTTTCAGATGATATGATGCTATACTTAGAAGACCCAAAAAGCTCCACCAAAAGTCTGCTAGAGCTAAAAATAAATTCAACAAAGTAGCAGGTAACAAAATCAACATAGAAAATTTGATAGTTTTCATATGTACAAACAATGAATTTTCTGAAAAGGAAATCAATCCCAATCACAATAACCTCAAACAAATAAACAAACAAACTAGCAGTTATGGAATTCTTCTTAATAATATTTATATTAAAGTCTTTAGAAGGGGTGAATGCTAATATTGTCAAATTGTTTATATAAAATATATAAAAGATGAATTGATTGATGAATAGAAACAATAATGTAAACAGTTGAATGTTATTGGTAGAATTTAGTACATACATACTAAATATTTGCTGTAAAATTACTTAAAATTTTATAAAATTACATTGCTTTTGAAATATGATTAATGAAGAGTTGCTTATCATCTTATGCCCAAAGATGTCTGTTTTATTATTGAAGGGTATTTTGAAAGATTTAGGGAATGTGGTTAAGCAGATTAATTGTTTATCCATTTCAAAGGTATGTTTTGTCTGAAGTTATTAAAAAGTTTTCTGAATAAAGATAATAAATTGAAACCATTCACATTTTAATCTGATTGTGCAGCTTTCATTGAGTAAATTAAAACTGAATTAGCATTTTGGTTTCTTGTCCTTGCATTGACCCCAATTTTCAGAAGTTTTGAAATTGGCAGCAAAATTGGGTTTGGTGCTGAAACTTGGCACCAATACCTTAAATTTTAGACCAAGTCATCATTTTCAGTGTATTTGTAAGCTACTTGGCAAGAAGTTACAGTGTTTCTTTTTAAACCCAAGACTGTAATGCCAGTGGTTGCTGGGACACAATATCCCTCAGGTGATATATCAGGAATATCTGCAAACATTTGAATAAGATGATGATGAACAAAAATGTTAAAGTAGAAATTCAGAAATAAATGAGAAAATCTGAAGTTATGTAAAATTTAATGTTTAGGTGTGACCTATTTATCTGCTTAACTTTTATAAATTTTTTATGGATATGTGAATTTTGTAGTTTAAGATAAAAAACGTCAGTAACTTGGTTTGCCATCTTACTGTATTTTTGTGTGACTATTTTAAAATCAAAAGAAAAGACTGTAATGTTAACCATTTGTAGGTTAGGTAAGAGAATCATCTTCTGATACATTACTTTTGTGTTTTTCTTTTTCTTCTTTTTTGGTTTGAAATTACTATTATTATTAATTTACTATTATTATTATTAATTTATTCTTATTCTTCTTCTTCTTATTATTATTATTAGTAGTAGTAGTAGTAGTAGTAGTGGTATTTGCTATTTAGGTACAGTGCAACTAATACTATGGTTTCCATTATTTTCTAATATTTGTTTCATTAACACTTTATATTTCTTAATATATGTGAACATATGAGAAATATGAATTCATTTCTCAAAACTCTAGAAAATGTTGTCTTTGGTAAAATATTTATTAAAGATCCTGTGCTGGTTCTAAACAGTGTAGAAAACAAAATATTAATCCAGAAATAGCTATTCTTCCCTAATAATTTTTCTAGTGTAATAAAGCAAGTTTATAGACAAAAACTCACAAGAAAATAATAAAAAGGGAGTTAATTTGATGGGCCTATTTATTCAATAAATATTACATTAGCACTTCTATAACCCATTCTGTATGAAGTACTTTGCATGGAAATATAGACATAAAGAAGATATTGTTTTTCTATTTAAGGAACCAATAAGCACACCTTGAAAATTGAATAAACAGGTCTTTGGACTTACAAACTATACACAAATTCTGAAATAATAAGCATTTGAAAAAATCAGCAAACAGGCTGAATTCACAAGTTTGTCTAATACGATTTTGTAGAGTGATAAGAAGTGAAATTATAAATACATAATAACCACAAATGGAGCAGAGGAGGATAAAAAAGGAAAGTATGAGACGACGTAGTTACTATTGCTATGTATGTGTAAGGGTGATAACTAGTACCTATTAAGCATTTACTATGTGTCTGATATGAACTACTTTATATTCATCATAGTAAAATGTAATCTTATAAAGTTATTCTGTCTATTTTACAGACAAAGCAACTGAGGCTCACAGTAATTTCCCCACATTTACACAGTTAGTTTGTGGTTGAACCAGGGCTTAACCATGCTTAATCTAATTTCAGAATTCAAGTTTATTAGGTGATCAGCAGCTTGGTTGCTACATAGTTGAGTAGCATTATATCTATACCGTGAAGGAAAAGAACACAAATTAGAGTAGTTTGAAGATACAGAGTATGAAACAAAATATTACATGATCATATCAGTCATAATAACCCAGGAAGATAATGTCACTGCCTTTTATTTAAATGTTCCCTTTATATGCAGAAAAATTACAAATGAAGAATAAAACATATGAAGTCAATGGGATAAATTCCCCAAATTTTGCTTTTTGTTCACTGAAACTGATCTGTTTTCATCAAGAAATGATGTTATTGTTCAATTAAATGATTCATTGATCTAAATTTCACCATTTCCTACATTTCCTGTTTTCAACAGATTGCTATACTAACTGGCATAATCATGTTTGGAGTTTCCTTGGTATTTAGAAAAAGCACAGCAGTTCAAAATTTTTATCACATATAGATTATATTTTAAAGAATATACAGGAGAATTATGAAAACATACACAGTTTTTTTACTACTGTTGTTAAATTTTTATCATTTATTTTGATACTTGGTAGTTGATACTAAAACATTTTATCATGAAATCACTGCTGAACACAGCAGAAGATATAAGAAGGTCTAGTTGAAAAAGTAACATGTTGAAAATTACCAGTTAGACTTAGAGAACATGGATCAATTTTTCTAATATGCTGACGTGGCCTTTATTATATCTGACTGAATTTCAGGTATATGCATATGAAACTGCCCCAATATCTCCTAATACTTCCTGTACAACAAAATTAGTTCTGTTTTTCCACCATCAGCTCTAACCAGTAATATTGACAAAGACTTTCAGTTAAAACAGCTATTTAAAACCTATAAAAAATTATAAGAAAATTATTGGTGCTAGTGCTTTAACATTTAATGAAGATTGGAATCTGATTTAAGAAAGGTTAATTTATGAAAAATATATCATTCCAATACTTGTCTATGAAACATCTAAATTTCTTGAATGGGCAAAAGGACTTGAACAAATATTTTTCCAATGAAGACATAAAAATATCTAACAGGTATATGAAAGGAAATTCAACATCACTAATTATCAGGGAAAAATAAATTAAAATAACCATAAGAAATAACCTCACACTCAAAATGATGGTTATTATTTAAAAAATTGGGGAAAATGTGAAATAGTGCAGTTATTATAAAAAATGATATGGAGTTTCTTAGAAATGGAACCACCATATGACCCATTGATCCATCCTTTGGGTATGTACCCAAAAGAGAGAAAAATACCACTTCATAAATGTATTTGTACTGCCATGTTCAGTACAGCATTATTCACAGTAGTTGAAATATGAAAACAACCAAATGCCCATCAATGGATAAATGTATAAAGAAAATGTAACACACACACACACACACACACACACACACACACACACACACAAAGAAATATTATTCAGCATTAAAAAAGGAGGACATCCTGCCATTTTCCACAACATGGATTGCCTGAGAGGATATGATATTAAATGAGATATTTCAGAAATCAAAAAAAAATTACATGGTCTCATTCTGACTTATTGTATGTAACAATTAAAAAATTCTCAAATACACAGAGATAAACAATGAAAAAATGGTTACCACAAGAGGCATGAAGGAGAGGCAATGGGTACATGTAGGTCAAGGGGTAAGCAATGGTACATACATAAGATGAACACTAAAGATTATGGTTAATAATAGTACATTTTATTCAGAATTTTTGCTAAAAAGAATAGATTATACATTTAAGATTCAAATCATAGAAACATATATAGATAGCAGTGTTAGAATTATTAACACACATTCCCCTGGAAACAACTTATATTCAGCTATAAGAAAGCTATTTTTGCCTTAAGTTTTACACATCTACTCATTGTTAATGTTAATTTAGGAATTTTTTCTCACTTTTTCAGAAAGAATGTTTTATATATTTTTTAATACAGTAAAAAATACATGGTGCTAGAACAATGGCTCAGTGGTAGAATGCTCACCTAGCATGAGCAAGGCCCTGGGTTTGATCCTTAGTGCCACATAAAAATAAATAAATAAAATAAAGTTATTGTGTCCAACTAATTTATATATATATATGAGTTCCACTGCACTTCTAAATGCTTTTTCAAAATTTGCCTACATTATGGTTTATTTTCAGTGTCAGTGGGTTTTGACATGCATAATCTTATACATCCACACTTAAAGTCAGAATAGTTTTCTCTCTGATCCCATAAATACTCCTCCCTTGCTTAAAAATCTTCTTAATTAACTCTGTTTCTCACAATAAAAGAAAACCCTTTGTCCTGACATATATGGGCTTCTTTTGACTTATTTTTTTCTTTTCATATGTATCTTCAGACACTGTCAAACATTGTATCTTCTATACAAATCAAAGTATTAGTATTTCCTAGAATGTATCATCTCCTTAACTAATCTACACTAAATACTTCTGCCTCTGCCTATAATGACCTCCCAGTGATGAAATCCTAGAAAATTGTTAGCATGGTCTTTAAATTCACATCAAATGTTACTACTGTCACAAAGACTCTCTTGTCATATAGAACAAGCTAGGTCTTATCAATTTTATTTCTGTCATTTTATTTATCAGTCTATATTGTTTTAGTTTTGTTATTCTGTCCCTAGAATTTAATCAACTTGAAGAATTATTGGATGCTATGAATATGTAAGCTGCCATTGCCTATCACAAAAACTGACATATCATTATTTATACATTCAATAACTATGAGTTGAACAGACAAAATAGTGAATATACAAATGAATGAATGAATGAGAAAATATTATTTATTTCAGTGCTGTATGGAGGTGGAGGCTAATATAATGCTAAAAATGGTAAATCACATCTTCCAAAGGAAGTTGAAAAGAACTTAGATATAACCACCAGTAGCACCAGGTCTAGGTATAGAAGGCTTGAAATAAACTGTCTTATCTTATAGTTTCCTCAGTTTCTTTCCTATATTGACATTACATTTTTTTAAAATAAAGCAAAACCTCACAATATGTCTGCCCAATCTGATTTTTTAAAATTGTTTTTATTAGATGCTCAAAACATTACAATGATCTTGACATATCATACATTTGATTCAAATGGGGTATGAATTCCTATTTTTCCACGTGTACAGATTGCAGGATCACATTGGTTATACAGCCAAGTTTATACATACAGCCATACTAGTGTCTGTTGTATTCTGCAACCCTTCCTATCTCCCGTTCCCCACCCCTTCCTTCCCATCAACTCTCTCTATCCCATCTACTGTAACACATTTCTCACTCTCTTTTTTTTTCCTCCTCACACCATCTTATATGTAATTCTGCATAACAATGAGGGTCTCCTTCCATCTTCCTTGCAATTCCCCTTCTCTCTCCCATTCCCTCCCACCTCTCATCCCTGTTCAATGGTAATCTTCTTCTCATGCTCTTCCTCCCTGCTCTGTTTTGAGTTGCCCCCCTTATATCAAAGAAGATATTTGGCATTTGTTCTTTAGGGATTGGCTAACTTCACTTAGCATAATCTGCTCTAATGCCATCCATTTCCCTGCAAATGCCATGATTTTGTCATTTTTTAGTGCTGAGTAGTACTACCATTGTGTATAAATGCCACATTTTTTTTATCCGTTCATCTATTGAAGGGCATCTAGGTTGGTTCCACAGTCTAGCTATTGTGAATTGTGCTGCTATGAACATTGATGTAGCTGTGTCCATTTAGTATGCTCTTCTTAGGTCTTTTGGGTATAGTCAGAGAAAGGAAATAGCTTGGTCAAATGGTGGTTCTTGCCAGCACTTGTTATTGTTTGACTTGATAATGACTGCCAATCTTACTGGAGTGAGATGGTATCTTAGAGTGGTTTTAATTTGCATTTCTCCTATTGCTAGAGATGGTGAGCATTTTTTCGTGTATTTGTTGATTGATTGTACATCCGCCCTTGAGAAGTGTCTGGTCAGATCCTTGGCCAATTTGTTGATTGGGTTATTTGTTTTCCTATTGTTTAATTTTTTGAGTTCTTTGTATACTCTGGAGATTAGAGCTCTATCTGAAGTGTGAGGGGTAAAAATTTGTTCCCAGGATGTAAGCTCCCTATTTATCTCTCTTATTGTTTCTCTTGCTGTGAAAAAACTTTTTAGTTTGAATACGTCACATTTGTTGATTCTTGATTTTAACTCTTGTGCTATGGGTGTCCTATTAAAGAATTTGGAGCCCGACCCCAAGAGATGGAGATTAGGGCCAACTTTTTCTTCTTTTAGACACAGAATTTCTGGTTTTATTCCTAGCTCCTCGATCCATTTTGAGTTAACTTTTATGCAAGGTGAGAGAAAGGGATGTAATTTCATTTTGTTGCATATGGATTTCCAGTTCTCCCAGCACTATTTGTTGAAGATGCTATCCTTTCTCTATTGCATGCTTTTAGCACCTTTGTCTAATATAAGATAGTTGTAATTTTGTGGATTGGTCTCTGTGTTCTCTATTCTGTACCATTGGTCTACCCACCTGTTTTGGTACCAGTACCATACTGTTTTTGTTACTATTGCTCTGTAGTATAGTTTAAAACCTGGTATCGCTATACCTCCTGTTTCACACTTCCTGCTTACAATTGCTTTTGCTATTCTGGGTCTTTTATTTTTTCAGATGAATTTCATGATTGCTTTTTCTATTTCTGCAAGGAATGCTATTGGGATTTTGATTGGCATTGCATTGAACCTATAGAGTACTTTTGGTAATATGGCCATTTTAATGATATTAGTTTTGTCTATCCATGAACTAGGTATATCTTTCCATCTTCTAAGGTCTTCTTCTATTTCTCTCTTTAGGGTTCTGTAGTTTTCATTGTATAGGTCTTTCACCTCTTTTGTTAGGTTGATTCCCCATTTTTTTGAGGATATTGTGAATAGGGTGGTTGTCCTCATTTCCATTTCAGAGGATTTGTCACTGATATACAGGAATGCCTTTGATTTATGCGTGTTGATTTTATATCCTGCCACTTTGCTGAATTCATTTACTAGCTCTAGAAGTTTCTTGGTAGAACCTTTTGGGTCTGCTAGGTATGGGATCATGTCATCCTCAAATAGTGCTAATTTAAGTTCTTCTTTTCCTATCTTTATGCCTTTAATTTCTGACTTTTTTGACAGTACATGCACAACTCTAATAAGACTGATTCATTGGCCAAATGGAGAATTGAGATAATACCACTGTGCTTCACAGGAGTGCTGTTAGCCCTGTCCTTAAAACTCTCAAAACACTAACTTGCTAGAAATATCAGACACAAATACTATGGCATTAAGTACAAATTATCACTACTGGAAAGTATAATAATCCTTCTATAATATTCTTGGAAATATAAGACGTTGAGAGCTCAGGGAGTCCACCATTTATATGTTTAAGTCAGATATTGCAATCCTCCTAATCCCAGGAGACACTAAGAACAAGTGTTAGCAGGAAAAAGTATTCCTCATGTAAACACTTCAAAATGAAAAAGCAATTTAAATTCTTACAATATATTGCAAGATCCCTTTTCTATGTCTCTTAGAAACACCACTCTATAAGCATCCAATGTCAAGCTCTAGTGCTCAACAAGTGAATTTTTGTTTCTAATAAAAAAAATATCAAATGTAGCTGAGGAATGGGTTCAGTTTTTTTTCTAGGTCTTCCAAATAAAGAAAGAAATCATGCCACATTAAATCAGATATTTTTCTCAACCAAAGCTAGTACCTGAATATTCAACATCATGGGTGTTGTCACTCTTCTTCCCTGTACTAAGTTCAGCAATTAGTCAAAAAACAAAATGGCATGGAAAATGTAGCTACCTCAAATAAAATGAATAATTTAAGCTAATAATAAAAAGAATGATTAATTCTATAGTATACTCTTTTAAATAACAAATGACTTCATTTAGGGACAAATAAAAACTCAACTCCATATCATATCTCACCAGGAGCCTTCTTAAATCAATCTAAATATTTGCAGTGTATTTTTTGAATGAAAATATATTTTATTGCTATGTTCCCACTAAAATCAAATTGATTAAAAGTAGAAATCTCAGTGTTTTTCTTACAACTACACACCAACTTTATCAACTGAGCAATCTAACTCTGGGCAAGTTTCTATCAAAAAGTGAGCTTTTGGGTGCTTATCTGAACAAAGTCCAGTATATAGTTTTTGAAGTTAATTTTTACATTAATTAATTAATTAATAGTAAAGTTCAAGAGTTCTCAAAGTATAAGAAAATTAGCAAATACTTATTGTCTGGTTCTAGGTAACAGAGATAAATGAAAAATCTACATACCTAGTCAGTCAGAGGGGTAAAAATATAGCAGTCCCTGATTTATACATTGGTCACTTTGAAAAGAAAGGCAAGTACTGTGTGTTTTTCTAATAGGTAGAATTTTATAAAAGACAGCTGACCTGAATGTAGAATGGTGATTAGTAGAGATTGGGAAGTGGTGGGAAGATGGTGGATCAAGGGAGGTTGAATTTGATCAGTGCTCATGGTATGTAGATATTATCACACTGAATCATGTAATTGTTAAATATGTGTTGATAAAATATAATAATAATAATGATGATGATGATGATGATGATGATGATGAAGTCATTCTTGAGGAGTCATGTCTTTGATCCTCAAAGATCATTCAATGGATTGGAATCGAGAACAAAGAATTATTGATTAAGTACTCCTGTGCTGACTTTCACATTAATTGCATATTCCCAAGACCAAACTTTGTAGAGCTAGAAAATAATTTATTTATTTTACCTCCATATACTTTGTACCTCTTCCATTCTGATCACAAAATTATCTTTTAGCAAAGTTGTCTGAGTCTGATTTTAATCAACTCCAACAGGTCTTATAAGGAAGTGTACGAAGGCAATTCTTGTGGGTTAGGTGTCAAAATACTCTTTCTTGAACTATGAGAGAATTTTGAAATATATGATATGACAAAATATTAACAGAGACTCAGATTTTCAGAAATCACAGGAAAAAAATAGTGTCAAGTTAAGGTTTTAAAGGAGGAACTATGAGAATTTCATTTGAGGAAAGTAAATATCTTTATTGTTTTTGAATTGCCAATCTCCCTGATTCTCTGGTAACTGAGAATGAAGTATTTGTTTTATTGTGTTTAGTTGATTAATGCAAAACATTTAGACTATATTTATTTCAGAATAAAGAACTATGAAATGACTTAGTTAAAATAACTTTGTTAAAGAATTGAAACAGCTAACTCAATGACTAATTTCCCGTTAGAAGTTGAACTAATTTTTATTCCTAATTTATACATATGTGAGAGATACGACTTTCACAATTGCTCTAACACCAATACTGCTAAACGTTGTACAATAACATTTCTCTTTTCTTTGGAATAAATGAAGCCTCAAAAGCAGTGAACCGTTTCCTGCTATGTGTTGTTCTTACAATTTCATTTGCTCCAGATCCACTGCCAGTTCGAAAGCTCCTGTGCATAAAGCACTGCCAAGCTGGGAAGTATAATAAACCTTCTACAATATTCTTGGAAATATAAGACACTGAGAGCTCAGGGGTCCACCATTTATATATTTAAGTCAGGTATTGCAATCCTCCTAATCCCAGGAGACACTAAGAACCACGGGCTGAAGAGAGCTTTTTCCTGCTAACAATGAAATTTCACCCAAGTCTAACAACACCAAATGAATCTCCAGTGTAGAAGGTGGGGTTTGTGTTCATGGGAGAATGAGAATACCTAAGTGGGTGTTATAAATGTTTTGAAGACGGAAAAAAAACAAAACAAAACAAAAAAAAAAAACAGGCTGTGTTCAGAAACCACAAACTCGAGAGTTTTGCATCTGTCTACATGAGCCAATACTTTTTTCAGAGACAAATCTATATTTTCTGTGCTTATTGTGTTCACTAAAAATACTTGATCTTTTTTGATGAAAACCTCTGGTTCATATAAAGGAAATAAAAGGACATGGGAATGTTTCTTCTTTGCTATGAAAAGAAACTGGAATTTATTACAAATTTCTTACTAATTTGTACCCATTTTATTATGACTGTAAAATAATTCTATTCACTAGCCAAGTATGATTCAGGTCTCTCTGACTTTAGCTCAGATGAAGAAAAACTGATTAAGCAAGTTTGGATTGCTTCCTATTAGAAGAAAATGTTAATGCCTGTGGCTAAGGTCAAAGTTAAAGCTACCAGGAGTGAAGGCTTAGATGTCCTCAGGACCTCTGAATCATAGTTTGGCTTTTTTTCCACCACTGTTGAAGCAGTAGTCAAAAAGATACAAGCCAACAGTGGACTATTCTGGAAAAACCAGAAGTAAGAATTTTTTTAAATCATAGACGCCATGAGGTCTGAGAAAATTCTGTCTCCTACTTTTTTGGGGAATGTCAAGTTTGGTTCTTTGAAATCAAGATGCTTGTCTTTCTGCTGAGTCAACTCTGATTTTTTTTTTTCCTATCGCCATCTATATCCACAGGTTCATATTAAAGCTGATAACAAGAAATCTGACAGCAAAATGGAATTATAGAGTCTGTTGGAAAGTCACTACCTTGCCCTATCCCCATCATCCTTTCTTTCCCCTTTTCTTCCCTTCAAATGGCTTGGCTTCTGCAACATGAGACAAATAGTTGCGCTGTGTCTGCTCTCTGCATGAGGTGAGGTGAGTAGGGGAGCAGTGACTGCCAGGCACCAGATTGATGGTGTGTGGAAACACAGAGCCAGAGATGCTGGCAGCCAAGTGCTCCTCTGTGGGGATCCCACATAATACACTTTCCAGATTTCTGGGCCTCAGTCCAGCCATACACTTCTGTGCATGCAACTCTGACTTCACAAGAAAGGGGCTGAGGGGGAGAGGAGAAGGCGAAGGCCCATGCAAAGACTTGCTTACTTATTTACTGCTTTAGTAAATGTGTGGAACATATGTTACTTTAAGAAGCAGCCACGGGAAGGAAGGTGATATGACTCCCTCTTTCCGCAAAACTTCCCTCATCTTCTTCAGGGGTGGATGATTAAAATTGGATGAGAGCCAGTCTAAAAGGGTGATATGTCTTCCAGGGCTGACAACCACTGAGGTAGGTTTGTGTGAAGCAGAGAATCACCACTGGTAGTGTCTCTTCCACTCTGAAGCATACTGCCATGAACAATTAGAATTTCAATGCTAAACTAGCACCTCTGTAAATAACTGCTGTTTCCTAGAAACACAGTCCTCCTGCATTGTGCGTCACTTAGGAGTGTCTAGAGGGTCTTATAGCTGAGAATTGCTTGTCTCCAGGTCACTGGAGGACTATATTGTGCTAATTAGGAACTAAAGGTCTGACTTCTTCTAACATTTCCTAGTCAGGAATCCCTCTCTCTCTTCCAAAGTTCAGCAAATAAAAGTTAAAGTTTAATCAGGCTAAATATAAAAACCAGAAAATGAGAAGTGGTTGAGTGGATAGAGTATAATGAGAGCCCTTTGTATTTGTGTTTTGGAATGAATTTAGGATATAAGTGTAATAAGAAAAACAAAAACATTATAAGAATAAAACCATATGTGCTGAGCCAGGCGGCACACGCCCATAATCCCAGCCACTTGGGAGGCTGAGGCAGGAGAATCCCGAGATCAAAGCTAGCCTCAGCAAAAGCCAGGCGATAAACAACTCAATGAGACCTTGTCTCTAATAAACACACACACACACACACACACACACACACACACACACACACACATACACACACTCACACACATATACACACACAAATAGGGCTGGGAATGTGGCTCAGTGGTTGACTACCCCTGAGTTCAATTCCTGGTACCGCCCCTTTCAAAAAAAAAAAAAAAAAGGAAACAAAGTATCCTCGTAAAACTGTGGAGTTAAAGTCTTCTCACTCAAGATTTTTGACTTGGCACATCCTTTATTTTCTAGATTCTTCTGAGACACTAATAAAGTGACAGTAAATGAATTGAATTATAATCCCATAATATAAAAAAGAACAAGAAAGAAGTGATCTGTGGAAAAGGTGGAAATTAAATGAAAAGATAGAGATACTGAAACTAGACATAGATGCAAAATCTACAACACAAGAAGTATGGAATAAATAGATGAGCCTACTTGTACAATGAGACTCAGAGGAAACATGGGAGACAGGGAATAAAAACAGGGTAAAAATTAAATATAATATAAATATAAAAGAATATAAAAGAAATCACAGATAACCATACACCATTTCATGTTTTGTCCCAAATCCTCTTATAGACTAGGATTTTACAACAAGGCAACATGTTGGAGAGTTGTTTTCTTAAAACTAGAGTCTGTACAGTCAAATTATTTTGGGAAATTTGGACACATTGAATGAATATTGTCATTTTAGAATAAAGCACTAATGATTATGGGATTTTTTTAGAACTTCTAAGATAAATACCAACTCCTTTCTTACACATTTCTTGCCAGACTCTAAGCATGTTGTTTATCACCAAATGTTTCAACATGAAGTACAAAATAACATATAAAGAGACACTCATTATTTGAATAAAGACTCAACCAAGAAAGATAAGACATAAGTAAAAATGATCTCAAAATAAGCAAATTATCATGGAAATCAAAAGGACTTAAGAAAATAAATAAAAAAACACTCTCAGTCAGAAAGTTTGAGCAAATATTAGGTAGGGAAAGAAAAATCAACAAGATTTAAAGAAAATTTAAAAATTGCAATTTAAAAAAGGTGTCCTAGAATCTTAGAAATAAAAGAAATAGAACCCCTGGGGAAATAAAATTGAGGTTATCTCCAAAAATTTAGCCTTAAAGTGCTAATCTAAGAAACTCAGTATCTGAACAGGTAATTTTCAAGAAAAAGAGAACAAGATTAGAAATACTGAAAAGAAAGTATCAAAGAAATAATGGGAAAATTTCTCAAAATTTAAATAGGATAAAAGTTTTAATATTTAAAGATAATAAGAATTTTAAAACCATAACTAGAAAAATATCAATTATAAAAGAACTGAATTTATCAAAATGTGATTCTAAAGGTTTTATAGAAAGCAAAATGAAAAGTTTCCTATAAAAAACAAAATCAGTTTTGTATCTAAATATTTCCAAAAGCAATATATCCTATAAAGAGAGAAGATTTAAAAAAGAAAAAAAGAATATATTTAAAAAGTTAAAATAATCTTTGTATGAATTAAGCTTTTACTAGATAAAAGATTCATAAATTTTATTTACCATAAATTTTATTTCCTATCCTCCATGAAGAAAGTTCTATACTTCACCCCAAGAAGTGTGGAAACAGAAAGAAAAAAGACATTGCATACAAGAAATTCTGGAAATGCTGAAATTGTCAAAGAGTCAAATTTTTAAAAGTCTTAGCTATGCTGGAGGCCTTCAGGTAAATCTTCTCAAATTTGAACTGGAAGCCAATTGCTTCCAAGAAGAATGTTTACAGCATAAAAACAGGTTATAGACAAAGAACTGTTATTTTCCATAAAAAAGAAGATATTATAAATAAATCTGTTATTGATTTCATACATCAATGGTAAAAACAGAAAGTAATCCCAAATTCCAGGAAAAACAAAAACATGTCCAAGAAATATATGCTCTAATTGTGAAACAAAGTAGAACCTGGTTTATTGTAAACAATTGGTATCTAGGAAAGAAAAGGATATATGATTTTCTTTGAGGTTTCTTTGGCATATGTCATGAGGGTTGTAAAAGCAATACTGTAGAGAAGGAAAGATAATCATAGCATACTACTTGGTTCATTGAAAAATATTCACCTGTACATAATTTTGTAAACACTGTCATCTGTTAATTATTTAAAATAAAGCACAAAGAACTTAGTTTTGCATATAAACCAGAAATAGAGTGTGATGCAATTTTGGAAGTAGAAGTTGAGTAGAGGGATGAGGTACACTCAGAAAGTTAATGTTCTTACATAAAAAAGCAGCAAGTCAAAAAGACATTGTGGAATATTGATTAATGAAGCTTTCAAGATACAATTAATACTTATGGTGGAATCTGCTGGAGGAATTAAATCAGTAATATAACAAACAAAATATAGGCAAACAGAAAAAATTGGTTAAGTAAACAAATTTGTATTCTGTTAGAAAAGGACTTTGATAATCATAAAAAGATGATTGCAGAATTATTTAAAAATAATTGCCTTTAAAAATCTGTTTTATAATCAGGCAATAGGGAAGACATCATTGCTTGTCTCAGTCCTTTTTCACTCTTTCAGTTTTATAATACATGATATAGGTTCTTGTTTCAAAACACATAAACACAAAGAGAGAAAGGGTGTTTACACACATGATTAAAAGTTAAATTTTAACATGACCAAATTCAGTGGTTTTATTTATCATCTCCCACTCTTCTAACACATACCAGCACACACATAAAAACTTCAAAGACATAAAATAAATATTTAGCCATATTAACACATGTAAAATTTCTCAGCTACTTAATTTACTTTTTTGTTCTTGCCAGTTTCACAGTTGTCAATCACCAGTAGAAACCTTCCTAATATTCCAACATTTGCCTTCATATGATTGATTTCTTTCAATTTTAATGGCTCCCAAGGGAAGCAATAGATTTTTTTTTCAATCAACACTCATTTCAATATATTGGCCATCTTATTAAGCACACACAATTCCTCCCTGAAAAAATCCAGTCCCTTTCCATCACACTTTCTATTATTCTTAACATCTTTGTCTCTTGAATAATATAATAATGTATACTTTTTCCTATTACTTCATAAGAGACATCAGTAAAACCAAAGTTACCTATTGGAATGGCATACAAAGGTCTTGTTGACAGGGTCTAGCATCATAAATTCTTAAGAAGGTAAATATTGAACTACATAATCACCTTTATGTTCTTAATTGAAAATTTGAACAATTATTTTCTATTTTTTTTTTATTTTAACCACATTCTAGATTATCTTGGCTTGTTTTGAAGGTTTTCTTTTTATGACTTTTATCTGAGTCAGATTTATATTTGGAATGGTATTTATTAATTTTAAAGTACTGTCATTTTTCCAAAGTGCTTTTGATATGCCCTCTTGTTTTGGAAAACTGTCTAGGGAAAGACAAAAAAAAAGTAAAGAAAGCACAAATTTGTCTGGATTTTGTTGTTGTTGTTGTTGTTATTGCTTATTATGGCTAATTATCCCAAAGTTTTACTTCCATTCACTAGTAAAGCATGATTTTATTCGCTAGCCTGTGAGTTTTACTTGCTCTGCTACTTTTAAAATAAGTACTATATAGACCATGCTAAGAGCTTTCATTGCTTTCCGTGTCAACTAAGAGAAGGCATTTATTGTACTAATTGTAGAATACACAAGATCAATCTTCAAACAGACTGAAATGTATCAAAACTTTGTTTTAGTAGATGGCATATTAATGGAAAATGAATTTGCATCCAGAGTAGACTGTGAACCTGTCCATTGTTCTCCTGACTCAAGTCTTGAGAGTTGATTATTTTTCCTTCTCACAGTTTTTTTCTTTTTTAACTGCTAGACTTTTTTATATTTTATTAAAAACATCATACTTAGGTGATTGGGGGTGGGGATCTTCTCCCAATGTGTATTTTTGGAAAATAGGATCTTATACAAAATACACAAGAAGAAAGAAGATAGTTTGATGTCAGTATGTGGGGTGCATGAGCATAAGGCTCAGACTTTCAGTTTTCTCTGTATATCTTGTATAAATGATATTCAATTAATACTATCTATTTTGAGAATTATTGCAACAGACTTCTAAATAGCTTTCCTAGTGACAGTTTTATTCCAAACTTGGCTTATTTAGCTCACACACTATTGCTAAGTCAATTTTTATAAAGAATTAACTTTATAATCTTTATAAAAACGATTATACTACATTGCTAAGTAAAAATCTGTTAGCATCTAGCGCCAATGGAACCAATTCCAATTTCCCTAGAAAATAAGTCCTTGCACCATCCCCTTCCAACTGCCTCTTATCTTATTGCCCTCTTCCACTTCACAGTCACATTTTTCAAAAAGTCTTGTCTATGTTTTTGCCATTATTATGCAAAACACTCACTATTTAGCACACTGAAATCCTCCATCCTCCATTTAACCTCATTCTCTACTGAGAATGTGACTGATGGTCTCCTTGTCAATTAATTGAATGAGTGCTTTTCCTTCCTACAGTACTTTCTGCTGCTTCTGAATTTATTGAGTAAACTTAATCTTATTTTTCTCCTGCCATTTTTAGATGCCTTTCCCCATTTTCACGTTACTCTGCACCAAGCAACTTAAAAGTCAGTAGGTCCTTAAAGTTTAATATTAAACCCTCTGTTTTTTTTTTTTATTCTCTCCTCTTCCTAGGTGAATGTACTCACATCTCCAATAAAAAGAATGTGTGTGTATAATAAACACACACACACACACACACACACACACACACACACACATATATATACTTCACAAACAGATATATATATATATATGTATATATATATATATACCTCACAAATCAATATTGACATACTAAGTCATTGCATGGAGACTTGGATCCTATGAATCAAGCATCCACTTGACATATATACTTGGATAGCTCAAAAACAAACAAACAAACAAAAAAAAACTCAGTCTCAATTTACTCATAAACAAACTAAGGAACTTTTTCTCAAAACCTTATCTATCTGTAAACTTTACACTTACTATCACATTTTAGGAAGCAAGATGCTTTTCATTCTTACTCAATAAATTAAGAATTTAAAAAATCATGCATAACTATCTATCCATGGCTTTCCAATCTGCAGGTCCCAAGCCATTAGTGACTTTAAAATTAGAGCTGTACTATCAAAGATGAACAAACCCAACACTACATGGCAATGATGCATATGATTGCAAAAGGGACAGTAGTCCAAAGTAAACTAAGCTCAATTTATTTTGAACACAGGTAACAAAGTACTTTAAAGGAGATAATAAAGAAATAGGAAGCAAGATGAGTGGGGCTCAGAAGAATCAGGGAAAATTACAGAGAATAGGAAAGGAGGCAGTCCATGTGAAACCCATCTGGATTGTTAACTAGTGCTTATCAAAGTTAGCTAGTGTTCTTACCCTACTACAGAAACTAGTAGACAAAGACTTTATCTTCAGGTCTTAGATGAACAAACAATAAGTTATTTTGGTAACCTGAAGTTTTCCCAGGCAGGTAGTTTACCAAAGGTTTATCTAACCCACATTAATTTGAAAGAGTCAAGTTGATTCCCTTATTTCTGTAAGTTTAGAAAGATTCAATTTACATAAGTACTTATTTCTTCTAAGTCAATTAAGCTAAAACTTCCCCAAGGAATTTTATAAATAACTTTGGTAATTCTACTAGGCATTATCATATAGGAAGTAATGCACCATAGGGAAATATCATATAATACACATAAAACCCTGTATTTTAACAACCGGACAGATGCAAAGAGAGCTCGTGCTTTCTATTTAATTTTTTTTAGCTTAGTTAAGGTTACCTACTTAATATTATGAATAACAATTTTTTACTAATATTTTTGAAGAAGACTTTTAAGTCATTTTGTCCTGATATATAGGGAAACTGTGGACCACATTTTAGGTAAGGCAGTGAGAGGACACTAGCAACTGTCCAGATGTCTCTAAAACCTCAGCTGAATGAACAAAATATCTAACTTGTTTCCAAATAGCCCTTTTGCATTAAAGCCTGAAACAGTTCATTTTGGGTTTTGCTGAGTCCCTTGATGATCCCTAATGAAAAGGGGACCTAAAGTTCTAGTACCTATAGGAAGCTAAGGGGCTGAAGTGGGGAGGAGGATGATTATATGACAGAGATTAACTGAGGGGTGGAGAGGTAGGAGCTTGGAGGGGTGCATATCAAAGGATGCCAGGGAGCTGAAGGGGAGATCTTACTCTCTTTGGATAGTAAGAGGAAGGAGGGAAAACAAAAGCAATGGCAAGGATAAGGGACAAGTCTAGAGAAGCCACTTGTGGGGAGGTTTTAAGCTTTTTTAATACACCATCGAAATTCCAATTTATACTAAGTAATGACATTCCACCAAGGAAAAAGCAGACAGAGAAGTAGTGCCTTATCCATACATAGACAGTAAAGTGTGAGGAGGGGTTTCTGTTCAAGTTCCCATGGAAGGAGCAGCATCAAACAAAGAGAACAAAAAAGAACTCATAAAGAGCCAGGAGGATTTTTTTTTCCATCCCAAGATTCAGGAAATAAACCTTACTCAAAACAAGAAGCCAGAAAGCAAAACTTCCAACCCAGGAGGTACCTTTCCAATGAAGTTTTGGACTTCAACCCAGTTCCAGGCAGCATACTCAGAATCATAAGAACTGAAATCTGTCCACACCATGCTTCAGTGGGCATTCATCTACAACACTAAATCAGGAGCCAGACTCACCACTAGACACCCCAAAGCACAAGCCAACTGGAAATGAGACAAAGGTCTCTTTCCATACTGAACAGTCTGGTGGTTGCAGCTGAGGTTGATGGGAGATCATCACTTTTTTTTTCCTTTTAATGAAAATAAATATAGTAGAGTAAAATGGAAAAAGATCAGAGTGCATTACATATCACACATTTTAAGACATAAAATATTTATTTTCATTAGAGATTATATGTTTACATTTGTTTGCTTCTCTTCCCATGCATGCATATACAGGGTTGAAATGCAAATATTATTTCTGAAATCTAAACCACGATCAAAAAGTTTTCTTTCTCTTTTCCATACAAAAATTCACCACCAACCTAGTCCAAGTTTCTATAAAAATCTCTTAATCTCACCTATAACTAATTGGTTCACACCACAATCTCAGCACAGTGCCAAGGACATAAAACTCACTCAATTAACATGAACAAATTTTTCTAATTTTAGCTTTTCAGTCTTATATCCTACTGGTCTCTTCCATAAGCAATAAGTCAATCACATCCAACTTTTCTCCATTCTGTAAATATTCTTACAATATGCCTGATCTATGGTATTATCTCTGTTTTAAATGCTAGGTTCCCCTTCTCATATGACTACAATCGTTGAGATTTGTCTTGCTTGACATTATGTCTTTTGAGTTACACAATACCTGGCAGATAATAAATGTTTCATACATAGCTTTTGAAAGTGTGAATGAATAAATAGAAATATGAACACAATACTGTTGGAAAATTGATATATTTGAAGAGAGTCATAACTATGTAACTGGCTACACAATGAAACAACTAGTGGTTTGAAAATTAGTCTCTTGTTTAGAACAGTTTGCTTCAAAAATAGTTTGTATGTTTTCTATATCTGCACTTGAAATTAAAAACTCATGCTTATTTTGAAAAACAAACTGATTTGCTAAATAACTTAGTGGAAAATCTTATGCATACGCAGAGTACTTGCTCATATGATCTTAAAAGAGTTTTATGCCAAATTCTTAATGTTTTTTAACTTTCCAAATACAATGAAATGTGTGTCTTATTTAAAAGCTTTTGATTCACCATTAAATATTCTATTATTTCCATTTTACCTATATTCTCCATCACTTTTTTCCTCTTTGTCAAAACCACTACATTGACCTTCATTTTTTAATAATCTTTAATGCTGAAGTTAGCTAACATAATTTGAACATTGGAAGCACATGGTATTCTAGACATTATGATTTTTCTACATTAAAGAGAGAAAAACCTATTCCAAACAATTTCTTCTTTTAGTGTAGTTTAAAGCAACTTTCCTGGATCCCAGTATTCAAAGATACTTATTGCCAAGTTTGATGTCACTTAAACTGTGTGGATTTAAGACTTTGAAATAAATTCAAATTTTCCCCTAGCAAAATATGCTTCTTTTGCTCTTTTAAAAATTTTCTTTATATTAAAATTCAACTACAACTATAAGAGAGCTGAGAAATATTCCTGAACATTAATCAACCTTACACAGCCATGGTTTTTAAGTTAGCTGTAAAGAAATCAGACTATTATAACTGGATTTTTCCTGGGAATCTATCCATATTTAAGAATCACTAGTACATATAATTTTTACTGACAGTACTCAAGTCATCTTAAGAGGTCTACAAAAAAAATAAAACAGAGAAATCTTATTGTATAATAATACTCAACTTTCAGTGTGTCTGTTATGAGAACTGCAGTGATTCTAGTTAAAGTGAACTTCAGTCTCTTTTGAAAAATATACAAACTAACCAGTTCTCTGGTGAAATTTAAGGTGCCTCAATTTAGCAATTTAGTGAGGTGTAAATATTTCCTAACTTTTTGCTAGATCGTGTTGCTGTATTTGTACCTACATTTTGCCATTTCCCAATTTGACTTCCCGAGGGCTTTCAGTTTTGTTTTGCTTTTTGTCCTTCAGTAAATTTTGATCACCACATTCCTATTTAAACTTATCCAATGGCTCCCTAAAGCCTCCATATTAATGTTGAAATTCTTTACAAGATATGCGAGACTTTCCATAAACTTTTGGCCCCAAGTTTTATCCCAAATTCTTCTCATTAATCTTTATCAAAATTCTATGTTCCCTTCAACCCAGACCCTGATCATGTCCCAGAATAGCTTGCCCTCTGACATTGCATATGGTCTTTAAGGAATGAACTCACAACCTTTTCACAGTGTACATCCTCCTTTTTCTTCAAGGTTGGTGAATCATGCTTCTCTAGACTCTTCTGTTCTGCAGAAGTCAGTAGCAGTAGTCACTATGACTTTCTCTGCTCTCATAAAACATCATTAACAAATCAAATTATCATTTCGTTATATGCTATATATTGGATTGGTTTACATTAAAATAATGTTTTACTGTGTCTTTCTCTTTTTATTGTAAATTCCTTGAAGGTAGAAAATTTGTTTTATTTATTCTATACATAACACTTTATATTTCTTGTCAGTAAGTAATACATTTTTTAGTGACTCAAATTATATGAGAAAATGAAAAAAGTCTGGGTTTGAGAATTACACAGGAATAGAATCTTATTTCTTATCATGTTTCATAGCTTTTTTATATATTTTATGAGTCATGTTGGCCTTAACCATTCATGAGTGGATAATATGTTTCAGATATATAGGATGATTTGTAGTAAATTAATTTTCTAATTATTTGTTTTTTATGCTGTTCAGTTTGATCATCAAAATTTAGTTCCTTAGAATGGAGAAGGAAAAGACTTTCACCTCTGTAACAAATGAAGAAACAGAAGACATATGGGATTTGTTAATATTGAAATCTGTTAAAAAATGTGATACATTTTTGCTATTTGTGATAATAACAAAATGAAATAAATTGTCTTCCTAGGGTTTACTTATAAATTAAACACATTATTACTACTTTAGTTTCCTATTTCATCTCTTTAAAATAATTATATTACTTTAAAAATATCTATCAATACACTTTTACATTAAAAAGGCAATAAAACTCCTTTCGATGCAATTAGATATTATTTCTGTTGCAATGGCAACTGTAAAAAACAGTTTTTCATTCACAACAGGGTGTGTGGCATAGACGTTTAATATAGCCAATGTCACTAATAAATTAAAAATACTGTATTACAAAATCAGTAGGAAAAAAGCAACTAAATAAAAGTGTATATCTTCTTTTCTTTGTTCAACATGTTTGGGTATTAGTTTTGAAGAAGATCTATAACAAGTTGTAAATGATGTGTGAAATGAATCATCTCTGTTCTGCATATAAGCAGAGACTATAAAGTTACTTATACAAATACAGTTTTGTGTGTATGTGTGTGTTAATTGCTATAGGCTTCAGTTCACATATGGCAGAAAGATGACCAAATATAGATGATTTAGACACTTGTTTTTTAGCCCAATCTGCCAGTCAAATATCAAAGTCAACTTTCTTGTATTTGGCTACTTTGTTTTCTTCTTTTACATATAACTGGGATTGAGAGATAGGGTTGAATTTTACAAAGATTTGATGCCTTCACCTTACCTCACATACACACCAACTAATCATTGTAATACTGCCGGAATATTATGTGCATCATTGTCTGTTTATTATACACTTGTAATCTCCAATATTGCTGTCATATATTGTTGTTATTTTCAAAGATGAGGAAATTGAAGCTTGAAAAAGCTAAATAATGTGGCAAGAAAAAAAATAGTTGCAAAATCAAGGTTTACTCCAAGGCATTCTGTTTCTACAGGTCATCCTCTTCATTCCTATCACATATGGTTCTAAAAGCCATTTCTGCAAGTTTTCAACTCAAGGGTTGGTAGGTGCAATGGGTAGAGACAAATCCTGTTCTGTACATTTATATGGACCATTTGCTAGCAAATCAGTTGTGGAAAACAACCACTTTCCTTAAATAAAAGAATTCTGCTTAGGCTTTCTTTGGAGCACACAGAAAATGTAAAGCAGGTCCTAGCTCACATCAGTGTTTGGGACTTCCATAGAAACTGCACATCTGTTTCTCTAATGTAACAGAGTCTCCATACAGTTTGCACCACCTACAAAGCATTTTTTTCTCATCCCTTGGCCTATATATTAAGTTAGTTTACCTGAATTATTCTCAAATTTAATGATGCTCACACATTAAAGGACAGAAAAAAACTGTTTTTTTTCTTCTCTACCCCTTTTTGCAGCCTGGTGAGCATAAAGCAACTGCTCATCACACTTTCTTGATTACCTTTATTAACCTCCTAAGCAGTGCCTCTCCTTACCATTTGATTTAGATTCTTCTCTGTCATTTCAACCCAATACATACTGTTATGTTAAGCTTCAAGAAAGAAAAGAAACTCTTGAAGGCTAGTACATGCTAGAAAATATCATGTTTTATTTTATTTAAATAAAGCAAGTGTTTGGAAGTTTGTTCCTTGACTGAATAACAAATAAACTAGTAGTACAGCCTAATTGGCATGCAGGCTGACATAACCCCCAAATACCTTTATTTTTCACAATCATACCACAAGTTTCCCTTTAGGTGGAGGTGTTTATTTTAAAAAGTTAAATATTTATATATCACATTTGTTTTTTCCTCAAAAACAAAAAGGGTCCTGTCATCCTTAAGAGAAAATGAATATTCTTTTGATTCAGATTTGCTCCTTTTGTGAAATAATATGTAATAGACAATTGACACTGACTTTTACCCATTAACATGTGATTATCTGTGAAAGTGATTATCTGTCAAAGTCAGTTTTCTAATCTCTTATTTCACATTTTTGTACAGTAAGTTTACAAAGTGTCTTCTGACTTCATTTCTGTAGGAAAAAAAACAATATTTCAAGATAAAGCAATTCCACCTATGTAATGGAAGATAATTAAACAAGTCATTGGAAAGTTTTCTTTTTTATTATAATTGAAACTGCAAATGAGTGAATAAAGATAGTGGGTGTTCTATCTGCTAAGTTATTGCTATAGAATGAGACATTCCACTTGACATGGAAACAAGGACATCATAAAAATGTAGTGCTTGCCTTTCCCTATCATACTCCTTTCCTTCCTCTTGGCATTTTTAACCCCGTTTCTCTTTTGTGGTTAAAAATGGACAAAAGTGAAGCCACAGGCATTTTCTCACAAATATCGAGCTACTGTGTTTAGTTTGTTCCTGGTGCTCAGAGGTACCAAAAATATGAAGGCCTTCACCTTGCACTTGATAGAGAAACCTTGCTGTCCAACTTTGTGGAGAATCTTTTCCACAACTAATGAACGTGAATCTGTGGCCAAGACAGCTCCAGTAAACACGTAAGCCTGTAGACATGTCACAGTAATAACCATATGTCTCCCTACTATGCTAGCTAGATAATAAAATTTAAACTAAGATGTTAATAATCAATAGGAATTCAATTTTTGATGGTTCTAAGATAATTTTTACATTTATAAAGAGACTTCTGCCCAAATTCAAAAGAGTAAATAATGATAGAGATTGTGCAGGAGGCTAGACTTAAAGCAACTTTGTCATTTTCCACTTTGCATACTTTTAGACAGGGTATTGCTAAGTTGCATAGGGCCTCCTGAGCAACTAAAATTGTTGAGGATGGATTTGAACTTGTGATCCTCCTGCCTTGGCCAGAATTACAGTTGTGCACCATGGTGTCCAGCTACAACTTTGCATATTCTTAATGAGAGAATTGATTTTAGGAGGTGATGGTGTCCATAAGTGTTTATCACTTTTATGGAATACAGTATTACAGCTATACAAATTCTTTTTAAAAGCAATACACTCTTTCTTATAGCACTCAATATTTTCAATCTACTATAAGTAATTGAATTAAAATACTCAATTCTGTGAGAGTTAGGAAAGTGATAATACTGTGATTACAGTAGTAATTATTGATACTACCTTTATTATATCATTCAAAAAGCCTCTTCTTAAAAGACTGAAAAGATGCTGTACTTTTTAAATCAGGTGTCCTTTTTATCATAGTCATGTGATTAAATTATATGGTGCTTCATAGAGCTGCATATTAATGACACACAAATAAAGATCCCTGAAACTATAATTCTAACCAATAATATTTGTTTTAAATTATCACTTTCATATGTTTTTATTTATAGTTCTTTTAAAGTTATGTACTTAAAAATATCTCAAGCATAATCCAAAATGCAAATATTGAAAAACATCAATATAAAATGCATATAATTTTAATGTTATTTTTTATGGTTTCAAGTTTTATATAATCTTATGTAGCGGATTATAATGGTGTTATATCATAAATATCATAAAACATGGTTCCTGCATGAAGGTTCTTTTTCTCCTTTAGTTGAGAAAAAAAGGACATTGAATTCAGTATTATATAAGTACAATATAATTTTAGAGTATACAGGAGTTCCACAGTAGAAAATAATCGTCTCTTTTCCATTGGCATCTTTGACTAGGGAAGCAGTATGCATAAATGGAAGCGAATAGTGCATAGTTCTAAATGATAGAACTATAAATACCAAGATAGTATGGTAACTATGAGTTTGAACATATAAAAGGGCTCATTCCTTCTCTTATAGTTGTTATTACTAAAATAAGTTTTAGACTATATTTCATAGTGGGGAAATCTTGAAATACTTTTAAGCAGAGTTGTACACCAATCTCATTGGACTTTAGAAGGATCAATCTGATGACTTGTTGAATACACAAATGGAACCAGAAATATTCCAGCCAGGAAGGAGACTTAAAAGAGAATTTCCAGTACAGGAAAAAATAGAAAATAATCAGAATTGGGAGGAAAATGAAACTTGGAAAAAGACATGCAATGGTTAAAATGGCTATGGAATGTTCAAGAGGAAATTTTGATAGAGTTTTGGGAGATGTGGATCTAGAATGCATCAGAAAGGTCCAATCTTAAATTGTGGGATAGAAATTCTTCATATCACTGAAAATGGACATTTAAGGTGATCCCAAAATGATTATCTTAGACTGAAGAACCATGCTCAGAAACACTCTAAAGCATTTTGTTAATATCTTAAGTTCCATCTCTGACATTCTTGCCTCACCATTGTCACATTCTTCTTGTTCTCATTTTGACATGATTGAATAAAGAATGCTATATTGCTAAGCTATTTTATACACGTTGTTGCATTTAATCTCACCTTCAAAGCCCTCACTTACTCAATGTGAAAAATCTTGGATGATCCGAGTCTTTTAAGCCAAATCCATCAGTTCTTACAATGATGTTTCTCTAGTTATGTCATTTATTTGAAGCTTTTCTCATAGTACACTCCTCAGGAAGATTCTGGAATACAATCTATTATTTGATATTTGCAATTTTGTAACAGTTACATCTGAAAAATTTGACCAAATATACAAATAAAAATATAATTTATTTTGTTGACTTTCTTAAATAGGCTACTCCATTGTTTTTTACTTCAATGCTAAAAGGGATGATGGCAATATGATTTTTGCTCTTTTAAAACAACTATCTATTTTTTCCCTAAATACCAAAGGATTTTATTTTGCTTCTCCTTAAAGTTTAATCATTGTATGTGACATTTCTCAGTGATGACTATAATAAGTCAAATTTCTCAGACATGCAATGTATCTTTTACAGTATATTATCAAATTTTATTCGATTTGGGGTAAGTGTTCTTAAGTTATAATTTTAAGCTTTATTCATATTGTTTTAATATTCTTCTTCAGGGTCTACTCTTATATGTATTGGATCTTCTTTTCTGGTTTTACATATATAGCACATTTTTAACTTATTTATTTATTTATTTATTTTTAACTTCTTTTTTTCCATATATAATTTTAATTTTCTGTTGTAGTATTACTGTCATTTCTAGTTTAGTCATCATATATGAAATTGTTATTGTTTTAAAATTCTTAATACTCTTCTTAATTTTAGCTCTTTTTCTTCATGCAAATGAGTCTTTCTAATTATTACATGTTTTTGAATAATGTTCCATTTTTTAAAATTTCTTTGTGCTCAATTAAAAAAATATGTTGCAATTTTCAATATTTTTAAAAAACATGTACAATACTCGGTGAAATTTGACTCCACAGTAGTTTCTACTTAAAGCAAAACTTTTTCTTAGAAAGTAAGTTGTAGGGGCTGGGGTTGTAGTTCTGAGGCACTGAGTTGGATGCTCAGCATGGCATAAATAAATAAATGAAATTAAATAAATTGTGTCCATCTACAACTAAAGAAAAAAAAAGTAAATTGTGTCTGAAAGTTTCTAATCTCCATACTGCTCTAACAACATCAGCTTTTCCAATGTTGACCACTTATATTAACTTACAAAATAAAATACCACGGAAGCCCCTTCTGCTTTTGTCTGTACTTGGGAATTTTGCTCTTTTACTTTCAAGTAAATTTATTGTAATATTCTCAAAGTCATTGGCAGTACACTAATCTTTGCCCTTCTTTTGGCTCGTACACAAATTATGATGCAGATTGAGTTTATGGCTCTTGGTAGCTATAATTTGAACTTTGAAAGAACTCCTCATGATTTGCTCTTAATGTAGATGTTATTTGTAGGTTTTTTAACTCTGTCATTGCTGTGACTTTGTCACTATCCACCATCTTCCTATAATTTAAAACTTTGGGTTTCACTTCAGCCTGTTCAAAACCTAACCAAAACTGTTTTTCAGTCTAGAAACAGTGGTTTCTAAGTATCATGCCTCTTTTATTTGTACACCATAATTAAGTCTTGACATCATTCCTATAAGGGAAAACACAACTTTTTTAAAAAGAAACATTTTATACAGTTTTTGAGTGTACTTATAATTGTGTATCCCATTTACTCATTTTAATGTTATAAAAAGCATTTTAAGAACAATGATAAAAGGAAATCAACTACATAAATTTCCTTAATAGTGATAAGGTATTCTTTCTATGTGTCTGACACTCCAGTATCAATTTAATAAAGCAGCAAGAAATTTTCCATTACAGCTAGAAAATAAAAATCTACATCACTGCCAAAGTCATTGTTCATTATGTGCCCAACATAAACTCTTGGCATTGGCTATCATGGCAGCAACATAATTTATAAATAGCCCCCAAACAGCAAACAGACTGAATTTAGGGACTAACCCCCACATTTTTGAATACCAAAATGTGCAAAAAAAAAAAAAGGAGAACAAAGCAACAAAATAACAGGACATTTTCCCCTAAATAGCAAACTAGCTAATATCTCATATAAAGTTTAATTTGCTAAGGCCATTAATTTTAACATAATATTCCAATTTAAATAAATAAGTTTCATATTTAGAACTTATTAAGATAAAAAAAATTCATGGCCAACAACAATAAACTGAAACAGTTATATCTATCTTTGAACATTTAAACTACATAATTTAATAGCATCTTTGATTTTAAAAGAAAAAAAATTTGTCTATCTTAATGTTTTCAAAGCTTCTATTTAATATATTTGGTCATATCAGAAATTTATAAATAAAGCATCACCTCAAAGGGATAAAAATTCATTAAGATTAAGAAAAAAACTTAAGACTATGAAATTCTATCAGTGCATAGGAATGTTCTTTCATTTCTTGAATAATACCAAGAAAAATATGCAATGAACATTTTGCCTTACATATATTAAATATATACTTATTTGTGCTTAAAAGTTTAATGAATCAATTTGTATACTACTATAAGATAGCTACCAAAAGTATTCCGAAGCATATGATTTTTGTAGATTTCAATATCTTATGGAAAACTCCTAACATTGGGAACTTTTAATTAAAAAAAAAATATATTGATCTATGCAAAGCTACTGGCCAGAGTGAAAGAGCATAAAAATTGTAGTAACCATCAATTGTGGTAATTGTTATGGCAGACTTTTCCCCTTTGATATCCTCTTTTTTTTCTTATCTAATATCTCAATGTAATATCTAGTTATAGATTTATCAATAAATGAAAAAAAGAAATCGAAAATCACATACCTTTGATAATTTAAAAGTACATTTGAAAAGATACAATTAAAGCTGATGCAATTTTAAGTAAAATCTATACTTAAGAGATGTGATATATTTATTCATTGCTCTGTATAATGTGCTTTGAGTTATGAGAAAAAATTATTCATACACTCAATTGAAATCCAACTTGTTGGTAAGTGAAAAACTTCTGTATGAATCACTTTTTTAGGCATTTAGAATAGTTCAATATGGAATTTAATTATTGTGCTTTCATTATCTTGTTTTAAACATTTCACAATGTGTTCATGCCTGGATCTATCATGTTATCCCATTAGTATGGGAAATTTTTATATTCTTATGTATAAATATTAAAAATTCATTAAACCAATAGTGTCATTCAGTCAATAATACCTAATTATTTGCTATGGACTCAATATGCACAAAAATTATTGATGGTTAGGAATGTAAAAATTAAAGGATCATCTTTACTATAATGTATTGAAGGATAAGTGTGCCATATAAGGATAAAAGGAAGTACAAACAGGCAGAAGGAATAGATTTGCGTAGATCTAGTGTTGAGAAGTTGTCTATTGGTGGAAAATAAGCAGATCTTGAAGCTGATGTATAGCATATGATAGTTAAGATGGTTAAAAATCCTTAGCAATGCTATGAAACAGATTTTTATCTTGAAATCAATGGAAAAAATTAAACACACTGCTCAAATTCTAAAGAATAATTATTTAAAAGCAATGGGTTAAAATGCATTTTGATATAAATAATATCACCTATATTCAACCTAAAGCAGTAATTAACATAATTCAGTTTTATCAATATATTCATACTTTAACATTTCCTTGAGGTAATTATAATTTACATTAAAGTGTCCCTGTCATATAATTAGAATAAAATGTTTTGTGTGACACCAAAACCTAGATCATCTCTCTTGAAGCCAGTGATAGGTGTTAAATGAACGATTTTCCCTTTAGATTTAGTTTCAGAGTACATTTGATTACTATTTTCAAAGTGGATATTAGTGAAAATGTCACTTTATTATGGAAGCCTTTTTGATCTTTTGTATTTGTGATCTCAACCTGATGTCATACATTGTACATGAGAAATTTTCATTAAATTTCTATTAAATTGAATGACTTGCAAAATACAATCTCAAGTTTTTTTCATGCAACAAATGCAATATATGTAGCAAAATGAATTTAAATCTCTATCTCACACTCTGCACAAAAATAAACTCAAAGTGGATCAAAAACTTAGTCACTATAACAGAGACCCTGTGCTTAATAGAAGAAAAATTAGGCCCAAATCTTCACCATGTCAGCCTAGGATTTGACTTCCTTAACAAAATTCCTAAAACACAAGAAGTAAAATCAAGAATCTATAAATGAGATGGGTTCAAATTAAAAAGTTTCTTCTCAGCGAAGGAAACAATCAATAAAATGAGTAGAGAGCCTTTCAGATTGGGAGAAAATCTTTACCACATGCACCTCCAATAAAGCATTAATCTCTAGAATATTTAAAGAACTCAAAACACTTAACACCTAAAAAACAAATATCCCAATCAATACATGGGCTAAGGAACTGAACAGATACTTCACAGAAGAAATACAATTGATCAACAAATATATGAAAAGTATGCAACATCTCTAGCAATTAGAGAAATGCAAACCAAAACTACTCATAAGATTTCCTCTCACTCCTGTTAGAATGCCAATCATCAAGAATACAGGAAACAATAAATGTTGGTGAGGATGTGGGGAAAAAGGTACACTCATACATTGGGACTGCAAGTTGGTGCAACCACTATGGAAAGCAGTATGGAGATTCCTTAGAAAACTTGGAATGAAAACACCATTTGAACCAGCTCTCCCACTCCTGTTTATACCCAAAGGACTTAAAATCAGCATTCTATAGTGACACAGACAAGTCGATATTTATAGCAGCTCAATTCTCAGTAACTAAACTATGCAAACAACCTAGGTGTCCTTCAATAGAAGGATGGGTAAAGAAAATGTGATATATATACTCAATGGAATGTTACACAGCTTTAAAGAAGAGTGAAATTATGGCATTTGCTAGTAAATGATGGAGTTGAGTGTCAGGACCACTCTGGAAATACATGCCCTTAAGCCCTGAGCAAGAGATACTGATCAATTATTGTGTCCCACAATAACTTGGGCTTTACCTCCACATGGATAATGAGGCATGCCTCCAGGAGTAAGTGTCACCCAATGGGGTTGAATTACAATCACCTGTTCCTTTGTAATCCTGCCCCTTTTCCCTTTTTAGAATAGAATATTCCATGGAACCTCCTCTTGTGTGTCTCCTATATAAGAATAAAAAATTCCAGTGGTTCTCTCTTTTCCCAAGAATCCCTAAAGTCAGAGCTAGCCTGGAATTTGAAAAGGTACTTCTTTATGTTTCCATGCTTTCTTCGTCATTTTCTTAAGTTATTAGAATAGTCAGATTTATGAACCCAGCATAGTTACCAGCTAGGATACATGGTGATAAATGAAGGCACAGCTGGAATATTTTAAGATAGTTGATAAAATGTACATGGTTAAAGTGTAGACCACTTTCATAAGTATGCTTTTTATGACTTATTGTGAAGCTAATATGGATTTTTTGTGTTTTGAAATGTTTTAGATGAGAATTTTTTAATTTATGTACTGGAAATTAATGTGCAGAGAATGAAGGGAGAGAGGAGAGATTGTTTTATTTGTGGTACATTAAAATTCCAGAAGTTCTCTGCTTCTAAAAAAGTAAAGTATTTTTAATTTTTTTTGATTCTTACTTTCTAGAATTATTTAGACAATTTGATTTGGGCAAATAAATCTGCTGAGCCTCTCACTGCATCCTTACCAAAAATAATATTGAGTATATAGGTATTCTGACCATGGAAATATATAGGGAGGGCTGGGGATGTAGCTCAGTTGGTAGAGTGCCTGCCTCTCATGCACAAGGCCCTAGGTTCAATCCCCAGCCCCTCAAACTCCCGGGGCAGGTAACTGTCGCCCTGTTTCCCATGATTAGAATGCCCATCAGTTTCCCCCAAGGCTATTAAAATAACTATGTGAGTGCACTACCTGGTTTTCATAGTGACATCCTTGAAGGAGCGAGGCTCTGTGTTTGCATTAACCTGGATTTTATCTCAGTTAGCTAGCACCCAGGGTTAAAGGAGTACAAGTAAAAGTTACCCATTGGTGGTGGGTAACTTTTGGGGGGATAATAAATGTGGCAGCAGGGTTTTTTTTCTGCTACCATTTGCCTGTCTGCATATACTCTGTGTGTCTTTCCTGTTTGTTTGCCTCTTCACAGTCTTTCTCCACATGTGTCCTTTACATGAGGGAGCTATAACTCAACTGATCTCACACAGATGCTGGGCTCTAACCTGCCATCAAAAATACTTTTAACCTTTAGATAACCTGGCCTGGAGGCCAAACACATGCCCACTGGTGCCAGCATCTGCCACTGCAACACCCTTTTGAGTTTGAGGACTTTTGGGGTGCCCATGTGCTGTGAAGAGAGAGTGCTACTAGGATGGAGGCACAGCTGTGGCAGTGCATGCAGGACCACAGACCAACTTATGAATCTGGGGTTCTAGTGGGACCTCCCCAGGTGCACCCATGTGGAGCTTCCCTGGAGGGATTCAAAGCAGGAACAGATTGGGCAATATTTGGACATCTGAGGAAGTTTGGGGAGCAATATGCAATGGCAGCTCTGCCTACTCAACAGCAATCACACTGAAGACATCTGCACAGCACCAGGACAATGGGCAAAACATCTACATGCAATATGGTCGCAGAGGGATCACAGGCATGGAAAAGCAGATAAATTGGATGGAGCAACCCACTGGAAAGCTCTGGGAATACTTGATGTCACAGGGCACAGCCATGCATGTGTTTTATCCCAGGTAACAAGTCCAAGCCACGGTGGTAGTGGTGGCAGCAGCCATATCCACTGGCTCCCCGGCTCCCAACTCATGTCAACTGGCCTGCCCACTGGGGAAATGCAGTGCCTGTAACCCTGGGGAATACAGACACAAATCACTAGGCAGAAATCCCTCAACAGTGGATGGACACAGGCAGGACAAATGGTCAAGTGCTGGGTTAGCCCAGCCCAGAGGGAACCTGGTGCAGGCCCTGGAAAGACAAAGAAGCAGATGGCAAAAGGTGGCCTTTGTTACCTTCAGTGCAAATGTGACACCCTAGCATTACCATGACAACTGTGCCTGAGGCAGGCACAAAGTGAGGTGCCTATGGCGGCTTTGCCTTGCCATGCTAGTTCACATGCTGCAGACCTTTTGCTGGGTGCAACAGGGTTTCAATCAGAACTACAGGCAATAGAACATGTGAAACACACAGGACCTCAAGCAAAACTTTGAACTAGGAAGAACCCAGAAAAGTTCTCCAGCCACAGGGCTGGTACAAAATGGTGGATGAGTCGCATCACCCACATTTTTTCCGGGCTTCCCATTGGTTCTTGCTACCATCACTCCCAGCTTCTAAAATATTAATATTATAAAATTCTAACATTCTTTCTCACACAGGCAGAAAACTGGAATTACAAGGCCTGTACCCAGCTGTTAGAAAATTCCTTCATTATTTTAATACATTCTCACTAAAAAAGACATCACGTTTTCAGGCAAATATGGATTTCACTGGCTTCTACTTTGCTGCCCTCATCCTAAGGTGTTCTCAAAACTAAAGAAGCTGATTTTTATCCCTTGACAGATTCCCTTGATGTAAGTTAAGATTTTTGTCCACATTCTGACATGACAGAGCTTATTAAAATATTAAGCTTATACCTAATATTTTCTTTTCTGTTTGAACAAGGACTGATTTTTAATTAATTAAATTCATACACCCTTGTTCAAACAATAAATGTTTTAAAATGCTGATTGAAATTCCAATTTTACACTTTTCCTTGGAGTCTAAAATTGATTGATTCAAAAACATCAGTAATGATTACTGCTAAGTCTTACGTATTACTTCTGTTTGTTGGATGTTGAGAGCCACAGCCAAAGGGGCCCCAACAAACTTCCAGCTGCCAGCAAACTTCCAGCTGCCGGCTGATGATTGGCTCACAGTGGCCCCAGCAACATCTAGCTGATTGGTTCCTCTGTGGTGATGTTCATTGGGCTGTTTCCCTGCCCTTCAGACTACGGAATTGCTCATTGGGGGACTTCTTTGGCTCCGCCCATGCGACCTAGCCAATCGGCCTCAAGAGCAGGAGGATTGTGGGAGGTGGAGGTTGGTGTGGGTGAGAGGCTTGTGGAAGCCGGTGGTGGCAGTTGGGCTCTGAGGGTTTTTTCCTTTGGAGCTGTTTTGCTTGGCGTTTGTAGTTCTAAAAATAAAGTTAGTTTCTTTTGACAAGTGGCTCCTGAATTGTGCCCAGCCAGACTGCGGCACAATTTTTAATGTTTAAAGATTAAAAATTGTGATGTTTAAAGATTCTGTATTTAATTTATTTTCTGATAGTCAGTATACAGTTAATGCTATAGTATCCCTTGAAGATGCTGGTAGGATTTCGCCTTCTTCTACTGTTTTCTCTTTGTTTTCCACTATACAAAGTTTAATCTGGGACAGTTGGATGTTTGTGGGATTTGGGGGAACATTTTATTAGGACTGGTGTTCTCTAAATTAAAGTCATTTGTTAATTTTGAGCAATAAATGTTATAAACTTTGTGGGAAATTAATTTGTATTATATAAATTCTCTAATGAAACTTATAATCATTAAAATATTGTAAGACTTGTATATTCCTCACTACACTGGGAAGTAATCTTAACCATATTTTCTAAAAGACAATTAAGAAACGCCTATTTAAATGATAATATTCTGAGATATAAAGATATTTTAAGACCTTTTCTCAGGAAGAGATTGAGGGTTCTTTTTAAATTGCCCATTTGCATGTAACATTAAAATGGATCTGCTAGTCTATATACTGGAAAACTACAATGATCAATAAAAGGTCTCTCACTTTCATATCTAGCCTCAACTACTATTAACAGAGAAGGCCTTAAAAATTACCTACTGGAAAGCAAGATAAAAGGAAACCTCTCAGACTCGACATAGACAAAAGCAAATTCAAAGAAATTTTTTAAAGGTTCATGTACATGTATTGTAATGTTTCAACATTTAATGTCAAATGTGTAACCTCACCTAAAAAGTTATTATGCTAATACTTAGTCAAATTTTAAGGGAAAAGACCACCCAAAAAACAATTTTGAGAAGATTTATCTTAACCATGTCCCAATAACACAAAATAAAGACAAAATCTGATAGTGTGTTTAGAGCACAGACAACTCCCCAAAACAGATATCCAATAGGTCAACAAAATGTCTAAAATATAATGTCAGTAGGCCTTTAGAAAAATCCTACTATTTTCATAGAGTGGCACAATTTATAAGGGGCCACTCATTTTCAAAGGATGAGTTTATCATTCAGTTGGCCCTAATCATTCCAAGGGATTTACAAAGGATAACATCGTACTAACTAAGTTTGGATATTACACCATAGTTGAATAGAGACCAAACAAAATAAAGGAAAGGCAAACATATAGACAGAAGGTGATTAAAATGCTAATTTTACCCCCCCCCCACAATCAACTTCCTGGTTAAAATTTTTCTCCTCTTCTATGTTATAAACAGATTTTGGAAGCCTCTAAACATTGAAACATGGCCTTACTTCGAACCCCTGCCAACAGTTTATCACTAAGAATGATAGCTCTGAAAATGGTTTCCTGCCCCTGAAATATTGGACAGACAGCCATGAATGGGTCAGTTCAACAGCCAGTAGTTAGAAAGCTTGAAACATGATATGCCCATTCTATATCTTAACTAAAAACAGGGTAATACCCTGCATCACACACTGAGTTTTTAAAATTAGTAAAGCATAAGTTATACATAATTATTAGAGCTATTTTTGCTACATTAAGTAAAGTTATTAAAGATATTTATACAACTGTTTCTTCATATGCAAAGATTATCTTGACATAGATCTCTCAAAATGTCATTGTTAGCTCAATGTCATATAAATTTCTAAATTAGACCACTGTATTAAACCACACTGTTGACTTGTTTTTATCCATTAATATTTGATATACTAACTCCCCCTACTTAGGTCAATAGTAAGTTTGATAACAATAATGACAGTTTCTCATAGATTGGTAATTAAAGAACTATTTATTTTTCTATTTCATTTTTTGTTAATGGTAAAAAACAAAATATTTTCTCTAGCTTTATTTTACATGTGTACTTCCTATGTTGAATAGATGTTTAAATATTTCTCATGCCCCTAGTAAAAGCCACAGCTCCTAAGTTAAAAACACTTCCACTAACCTCCTCCCAAATTAAGATAATTATTTAAGTTAACCTGGAGCTAATTACAAAGTATAAAATTTTCATATACAAATTATTCTATTTTCTATTTTTGATAATTCTATGAAAGTCAAAATCAAGTCATACAATTAATAAAGACTAACTTTTTATTTACCATAGCCCCTTTAAATGACTTTTGTCAAAATTCAAGACAAACTAAAAATGCTTAAATCTCTTCAAATTATTTAGGTATCTGTACTATTTTCTATGACTTAAATTAATGGTATTATGACTTATGCTAACCTTTTATTCAATTTCAATAAATAAAAAAGGGGGAAAAACAGGACACCATATGAACACACTAGATCTTACAAAATATTTCAAAATTTTTTCTGTGATGCTGCCAAACATGATTTAGAAAGCTAAATCAAATGTCAAAAAATAGAGTTTAAAACTGTCATTGTATAAAGGCTGAAAACCCTGACACAGGTAAATATCAAGGTA
Organism: Urocitellus parryii; assembly: GCF_045843805.1. Classification (NCBI taxonomy): domain Eukaryota; kingdom Metazoa; phylum Chordata; class Mammalia; order Rodentia; family Sciuridae; genus Urocitellus; species Urocitellus parryii. The sequence goes on along the minus strand of NC_135539.1, from coordinate 57,524,935 downwards.
AATCTCTCAGTTGCAGAGTTTATAGTCATGCAATTTCACAAGCTTATCAGGTAAGTAAAAATTATGAATAGCCTTCTGTGGACCCACTTCTCAAGTCCACTTTTAATGTACATTATAGTGTGAACTTGAAAATCCATCCATGTGATCAGATTAATCATACTTACTATAATGGTCAGTTATGCCCATATGTTGAGTCTATGGTAAATAGGCTGTCTGGGAGTATTTTTTTCAGACAACATATAAGAAACCAAAACCAGCCAATTATGAAGGTTTTTAGTAATTAAGAGTATATTTACATATCTGGACAATTGAAAAAATAGAAAGATAGTTGAAATAGAATTTTCCTATATAGGCCAGTTACATACAGACTGGACTTCTAAAATTGACAAGGAGAATTTCAGAAGTTTTCACCCTCAGCAAGATGGTACCCAGAAAGATATTAGATGATTAACCTTTGCCTTCAGAATTTTCATTACTGACAGACTTAAGAGATTCATTAAATATGAGAATTGAGAGAAAGAATGATTAAATATCCTGTAGCCTATTAAAAATGCAACTTGCCTAATTTTATCACTATTTATAATAGAGGAAAAGGACATTGATCCTTCATCAACATTCCATTGCCCTATTGCCAGCTAGCATGCTGAAGTTAACATTCAGGCTTTGAAACAGATTCATGCCATTTAACCAGACCTAAGCAAACTCTTAATATCATGATCCTTGAAGTGACTAGATTAAAATTATTTATTGTTTCTACAATTACAACCCTTGTGACTATGCTTCAAAACTTAAAACTTGTGGATTTTCTTAATAATTTGACTTAAATTACTTCCAAGATTCTTCATAAGTGGAATTGGAACTACATGGAACACTCTAGAAGCCACTATAATGAATAATGCAAATGATCCTTCTACTCTATGGTTTTAGGAATGGTTTGAATTCCATGCTGAATATAAATATGTTATTATGGCTAAAACAATTTTTCCCAATAAAATAAGGAAAAGATCATCAATCTTTTGAATGAGTGTGTGGCAGAGTAATAATAATAACCTGAATCTTTTGGAGTTAATTAAATGGTATTAATCCTAAAAAAATGCTGAAACTTTCTACATGATATGTTATTGGAATAATGTTTTTTACTGATTCCTTTTGTGTCTCAATAGTAGATCATGACAACCTCAGACCAAGAATCCAGTGACTAGAAGATATAATTCCCCAACTACTTTTTTATATTAAGAAAGGGGGAATATGTTGGGAGTCGCTCTGGAAATACACACCCTTAAGTCCTGAGTAAGATATAATGAACAATTATTGTGCCCCACAATAATTTGGGCTTTACCTCTGCAGGGATAATGCAGTGTGGCTCCAGGAGTAGGCATCACCTGGTGGGGTCAAGTTACTCAATTTTTCCTTTGTAACCCTACCCGTTTGCCCTTTTGGGGATAAAATGCTCCATGGAAACTCTCCTTGTGTGTCCTCTAAGAATTTCAGAGGCTCACTCTTTTTCCATGGACCCTTAAGATTGGAAAGCCATCCCAGATTTTGAAAAGAACTTTTGTGTGTTTGCATGCTTTTTTCACTGTTTTCTTACGTTATTGGAATAGTCATATTTGTGAACCCAGCATAGATTGTGAGTTATGATAGATGGTGATGCTAAACGAAATAAGCCAATCCCCCAAAACCAAAGGCTGAATGTTTTTTCTAATATGTGAATGTTAATTCATAATAATGTGGGGGGCAGGCACTATAGGAGAATAGCATTACCTTAGATTAGAGGGAAGTAAATGGAGGGGAGAGAAAGGGATGTGGAATAAGAAAGATAATAGAATGAAACATACATTATTACTTTATGTACATATGTGACTGCATGTACAATATGATTCTACAATTTGTACACTCAGAAAAATGAGAAATTATAGTAATGATAAGTAGAGTAGACATTTTTAATTAAATGATATAGAATGAGTAAAAATAATATTAATATCTCCTAGGCCCAAAATTGGGCAGGATTACCCAGAAACAAGGGGACATTGACCATGAATAACAATTAGAAATAAATAAGGAATGTCAAAACTGAGTCCTGTTGTGTTGACAAAGCTTATTTGTGGTGGGAGGATTAGGGTGAAAAATAAAATAAAATAAAACATCACCACGTAAAATGAAGCATTTCAACTGAATTTTCCAGGCTTTATAGAAAATATAGGTGATTTCACATCTGTACTATTGGGTTTATAAAGCAATTCAGCCTCCAGCACTTGGGCCACTAACCTTCCATGATCAGTGATTATAACAATCCCTAATTATCCACTGAACAGGTCCTTGTTCAGACTTGTTTCTGAGATATTGGTAACCAGGTGCAGAAACTAAAAACCTTATTAGGAAACAGTGAACAGAAAGGGAAAAAAAGAGTATTTCTGCCCCAAAGAGCTTAAATCTAAAAACCTTAAATGCATGAAAGAAACAAATAAAATCTTTTAAGTCTTAAGCAAATCTGGGCTAGATTCCTTAAATAGAAAGTTCCTGAGTTTTGTTTCAGGAAGTTTCCAAACCTTTCACTATTAATTATTGTAGACTGTAACCAGTTTTTCAAGAATGAACACGTAGCCGAAGAAACTAGCTATGATGTTATATTATTGACCTCTTTGTGCCTTGGAGTACTTGCTAGATAACACTAACACTAAGAAAAATCAATAATTAGGAGAAAAATCTTTTATATTTATATACAATTAATTGTACAACCTGAAAATTATTTATTAAAAAATAAATCATGTATATGCACAGAATTAAGGTGACATCAAAGAAAAGAAAAATAAAGGAATGTTGAACAATTTCTGTATACAAATATTAAATAATGCTAAAAACACTTATAATTGATCAATTTATACATGCAGGTTTAAATTCATAAATTACATGTTAATTTAGAAATATTCTATTTTCTACTCATATACTATAAATACAATGCAAAAATTGTGTTTTGAAATATATAATAATCCCAGTGAAAGTATTTCCAAAGAGAGTTTTGCACATGTTGAGAAAAATCAACTATTCAATTAGAATATTAATTTAATAAATTTAGTTACAAAATACAGTATATTATATAAAATAAGAATGGTACTCTTTCTACTTATATTTTATGAATCCAATGTTTTCAAATTTTTAAAATATATTTATATTTATATATATATTTATAGACTCGAAGTCAGTTTTGACAAGTGATAGCCTTCCTGACCTATTAGTTTCAATTTTATCATTAATATTTGAAAGATAGAATTTCTTATCACTGTGCAATGGTTTTCCTATAGTTTTCCACTAAATTACAGGTACTCATTTCCAAACATTAGGTATTCTATTTCTTTTGTTGTTGGTTTCTTTAAAAGAATCATGTTCTTTGTGATTCACACATTATCTAACACAAAATTGATGTGTTTTTTTTATGTGGACATTAAAAAATTTCACAAGCATTCTATGTTAATAATATTTTATAATTTTTATGATATTAAATAACCTACATAAATATGTATAAATATATCTTTAGTCTACTGCTTTTCCCATTATAAAAGGTTTAAGACTTTCATTGAATCCAAAAAAATAAAATAAAATGGTGGATTCTTTGACCAATTTAAATAACTACCAATTATCTAGTTAGAAAATAAATTGCTCTATCCCTATTTAAATTTTTTTTTCAGGAATCACAAGTAGAGTAAGTTCTCAAGGGTAAAATATAAATGCAGAATAAACTTAAACCACAAAAGAAGATAAACACAAACAATAAAACTAATGCTGAAGCATAAGAAAAACTGTGCATTGTAAGCTTCCTACATGAAAGATTGACAAAGACTCATAGCAATGGAAAACTAGAACTTAGGAATGTGCAATATGAAGAATTCAGAACTGGAAAACCCTACATAAAGCAGGGATTGCTCCACAGGGAAGTGTAAGTAAGAGAAAAATCTCCCTATGTGCCTGTGCATGTGCATACCGACACACACACACACACACACACACACACACACATAAAGTAAAATAAACTAGTTTTTCTCTGACTTAACTTACACTAAATATTATTAATTCTAATAATATAACTGCAATTATCACTACTGAATAGTATAAAATATTATATTACTGCATATACTATTACTATATGAATAATTACACTATTACAATTACAACTACTATGATGACAATATCTATCATCATCTTATCAGTTTATAAGAAAAAGTATGAAGTACACAAGAAAACAAGTCACTGAAAATTAGAATCAAAAAATAAAAACTGAGTCCCTCTTGGAATGATTTGTGATGTTAACAGTCAGAAGTTAGAGTAACTATTGTATATATTAATGTGTGTGTGTGTGTGTGTGTGTGTGTGTGTGTGTGTGAAAAATTCTGGAAAAGTAGCAAATAGGTAATAAAATGTAAATGCAAAAATTAGGAAGTTCTGAAAATATGCAACAACATAAAATTCTAAATATAACAGAACCCAATAGCCAAATCTCTGAAAAATATAAAAGTAATATTGCAATTAAATAACTTTTTAAAAGCCTACATGAATGAAGAACATAACAGATTAAAAATGAAGAGAGAATTAGAAAACTAGAGAAGTCAAAAATAAAGAGTTTTCCAAGGATAAACTCTAGTCCAATAAAAATAGAAATATACTACATAAATAGAGACATGTAGGATACAATATGAACATTGACTATAAATCAGATTGGTTTCCATAGGAAAGAATGCCATGAAAGACAAAAATTTTTAGTTGCAGGAAGCAAAAGCCAGACGGGACTAACATAAAATAATGAAAAAGGAGGAGGTAGATCACTGTGGGTAAGCTCTGGAAGAGTTTGTTCTTCCTGCCACCCTTTAATATCCCTCCGTTTCCTACACATCATGAGGTGAGTTAGTTTTTCTTTGCCATGCTCTTTAGCCATGATATCCTGTCTTATCTCCATTGATCTGGAGCAATGGACTTTTCTATTCTAGAAACTGAGACCTCTGAAACTATGAGCATCAAATTTTATCTCCTCTAAGTGATTCTTGTCAGGGTATTTTAAATACAGTGATGCAAAGATGACTTAAACACTTCTCTAGAGAAACAAAACCAATATCATGCAAATATACTTTTAGAAGGAATTTATTAAATTGAACACAACCAGAAATGGATACATCCACAATGGCCTACTACTGTCTAGAGAAGCAGAAAAACCAGTAGCTGCATAGTCCAAGAAGGTGAAGCTTCAAAACAAGAAGGACCAATCATGAAATCCTAGAGTCAGCTTAAAAGCGTGGAAGCCCCCTAGTGAGTCACTAGTGTGAGTCCATGTTCAAAGACTGAAGAATCTGGAGTTTGACATCTGCTGGCACCAGCAAAAAAGGCACTGAATCAAAAAGAATTCAGTTTGCCCAGACACGGGAGACTTTTGTGAATTCTTATTGGTCTGTCTAGACCCCAGGGTAATTGCATGGAACCACCCACATTTAGGACAGGTCTTCCCCCATCAGCTGACTGACACACATGATAATCATCACTGGAAACATTCTTGTAGACATGGTCAGAAATGTGTTTTACCAATTTTCCAGGTGTCTTTCAAACAGATAAAGCTGACAACCAAGATGATCTGTCACAGTGGGATAGTCATTTGGGAACAAGTTTATATTGTAACTGTCATACATGGGTAATGATGATATATTAAGCAGATGATGTGGACTTTTTGTAAATCTGTGAAAAAAACTAAATTAGAGAGAAAAATATATTTTCTCTAAATTTTATGTGCTTCTGCCTCTTTTTATACAATTAACTGTCCATTCTATTCTAAACATCTTAAATAGGGAAATCTTATAATAAAATATTAACAATCCCTTGAGTTTCTCTCTCTGCTTCATGATCATCCCGTGAGCCACTTCCCTCTGCCACACTTTTTTGCCATTTTGTTCAGCCTCACCTTGAGCCCTGAGGAATGGAGATGACTGTGTATGAACTGAGACCTCTGAAACCATGAGCACTCAAATAAACTTTTCCTCCTCTACAATTGTTCATGTCAGGTATCTTATTCATGGCAGTGAGAAAGCTGACTAAACCAGAAGTTGGTCCCAAGAAGTGGGGCCATTGCTCTGACTAACCTGAACATGGGTTCATAAGCACTTGGAGCTTTCTGTAGGTGGGAGGGATTTGGGGATGTTTGGTGGTACAAGCTGGAACTGCTCTAGATAGCTGTAAACAGAACTTACTGGCAGATGCTGGTGAGCACTCAGAAAACCAGAATGCCAATAGGACCATGGACAGTGTGAGAAACTGAGGTGACTCCATTTTGGAGAAAACAGCCTCTACCTCAGAGCAGGGCCTGTCCAAAGAGGGTGGGTGGGTGAGTGTTCCTAGGCACATAGCTACCCTGCTGAGTCATTTGTCCATGAATGATAGGAAAGGCTGGTGGAGTCAGATAGCCCTAATGGCAGTGACCAGATATCCTGGACTCAGCAATGCAAGTTCCTGGAAAGACCAAAAGAATGCTTGCGGCCTAATTTGGACAATGGCAACAACCAATCAGAGAGAGACAAGGAAGATACCTGAAATACCAAGCAGCCCTCCCAGTAGTTTTGGTGATTGATAACATTATTAGGCAACCCTGCAAGTTTAGCATATATATTCTTGCAACCCTTCGCAGAGCAGCCTGAACCAATCAGTTCAAACATATCCACCACTTGAACTAACCAATCACCCTTAACCCTACCGACTTGTTCCCACCAATGAATGTGCTAATCAATGTTAATAGTTGTTTAATTTTCCTGCAGTGTGGAATGATTTGCTGTGTAATGTTGTGATGATGCATAGAGTATCCCCACAAAACCTATAATTCCTCACTGAACTAAGGGTCAGAACTTGCTCCTTGGGACAGCTGTGTCCAAACCAGAGTGAGTCCAGGCTCGAGCTTGCAATAAAGACTCTTGTGTTATTGCATCGGATTCTTGGATTAGTCTCCTGGAGGTCTGTTGGGGTCCCATGAATCTGGTATTACAAGTGAAGCCAGAGCTCAAAAGGGATTAGAGAAAAAGGAGGATACTACTGGTAATTGGACTAGAAGCCATTCCTGTTGTGTTCTGGCTGGGAAGTTGTCTGCATTGTGCCCGAGTCCTGAGACTTTCTGTAATGCTGATTTAAAAGTGATGGACTTTTTAATCTGGTGGAAGAAATTTCTAGGCAGCAGCCTTCAGGTAGTGGCATGGATATTTCTGGTAGTTTTTTTGGCCAAGTTTATTGTGATATTCAGGAGCAGAATGCTAACCAGAAAGATCTAAAAAAAAAAAAAACAAACAAACAAAAAAAAAAAAACTTGGATTTGAAAGGTGGGAGAGAGAAAAATTGGGGCTAAAGAAGTTGCCATTGTTGAAGACTTTACTGCCACTAAAGAAATGCTAAAGCCTTTACTCAGCAACAATAAAAAAAATGGCTTGAGTGCATCTTATTGCCAAGACCATTCAAGGTAAAGTGGAAGATCGTGGTGGAGTGTGTGGCAGAGAGAAGTTGCTCACATCATGGTGATTAAGAAGCAGAGAGAGACTCCAATCTCTAGATAAAAATATGTACACCAAAGCCATACCATAATTCCCACATCCTCCAGCCAAGCCCTACCACTTCAGTTACCAGTTAATCTCTGTCAGGGGATTAAATCACAGATTGGGTTAAGACTTTTACTATCCAATTATTTCTCCTCTGAACCTTCTTGCATTGTCTTATAGGTGAGCTTTTGGGGGACAATTCATATACAAATCCTAACAGGAAGATTATTATATTTGTGTTAATTGGAATAGGACTAAGTTTAGAAATTGGGTTAGTATTAGAGTTAGAGCTTGAACATATATATCTCTATATATGAATACAAATATAGGTATATATGTAAAAATATGCATGAAAATATATGAATGTATTTGATTTTGTATATGGTTAAATTTATGATAGATGTACTTTAAAATTTGGTTTAGAGATAGGTTATGAATATAGAAAAGAATATATATGAAAGTGTATAAAGTTATTATAAGTGAGTATATAAATGTATATGTAAAAATATATATGATTTATTCATAAATTCATGTGGTTTTATATATGAATATTTTATTGATGGTGTAGTATATTATGGTTAAGTTGTTTTATATTTAGGGTTTTATAAGAATATATATATGAATATACATAAGAGGATATGTAAATATGTGTAAAATTTTATATATATGATTATAGATATGAATATGTTCAGGCTTACTGTTAACGTTAGATTAAAGTATATTATACAAAAGTGTATGAATATATATGAATATATAAATATAAATATATATATATTGATATGTGAATAGAAATGGAAATGTATTTATCAGTATATATGTATACGAATACTAATGTGTATATAGATGTACATATATATGTATTTATACATACATAAAAATATGCATTTGTGTATGGGTAATTTTATAGGTAATTATAGAAATAACATTAAATTTTGTCTTTAAGTTTAGATACAAATATTTTTGTAAATGAATCTATATGAATCTATATATGTATGTGTGTATATGAAGGGTTAGATTTCGAGTTAGGTTTAGACTTGAATACCATTTTAGTTTTTGTATAACTATTAGAATTTAGAATCTAGAGTTAAGCTTTTGAATTTGGAGTTTAGTTATAGGCATGAAGGTTTGATATTGAATATTAGGTTTACAGTGAAGGTTATGGTAGTAATGTATGCACAAATACAAGTGCATAAGTCTATATGAAATATGTTTAAACTATATAGTGTGCTTTACCCAGGGATATAGTCTGAGCTTCTGAATCTTAGTCTGAGATGCCACGAGTCATGGAGTACCATGAAACATGTAATGTTACTGTCCCCCAAACCTGCAATACCTCCACAAAGGGCATGGGGAAGGTCAGAAAGGAGTAGAGATTGAGGCAGGAGAAACATTTGAAGAAGCCAAGTATTCCCAGAGGTTCATTGAGACCTAATTATTTTGTAGTTAGAAGTGATCCACAAAGAGGAACAAACAGGAGAATAGAAGGAAGGGAATTGGGGAATGGGAGGGAGGGAGGCACAAGAGAGGGGAAGAGAAAGAAAGAGGAAGGAAGGAAGGAAGGAAGGAAGGAAGGAAGGAAGGAAGGAAGGAAGGAAGGAAAAAAAAATAAACTATATAATGTATAAGTATAAAAAATCAATCACTTGATAGAAATACGTGTGCATTATGCTAAGACATATGATGATTTTAGAAGTTGTCTGGTTTCCAAAATGAAGTTTACATGGAGATATCACATACTCAATAACTTACATTTGTTGATATATATGTATTACTTTATCACTTGGCTGAAACTTAACAGTTCTTATATTTTTGGACATTTGGCATGAAGGTAATAATACTCTGACTTTGACATGTAGCAAGGCCTAAAATTTGGGTGATTTAAGCAGTTTTTTTTTTATTTAAGCAGTTTTAAGGGGCCCAGTAAATGAAAAAGTTTAATCTAGTAATTTTTAGATTTTTGCTTTATTGAAATCAATGTGTTTAGCCAATTTTATGTTTCTGGATGTGCTAGGTATTGAATCACTTCAGGGAAGAGTTTGAACAAAACAGACATTGTAAAACTTGGTCTTTATTGCTAAAAATGGAAAGTCTAAAGATTAAAAATTTGACCTAATATTAACCTCAAGTAGAAACAAATTCAAACCTGATCATAGATTTGGAAGGCATCCAGGATGTCATCACCTGTGCATCCAAAGGCAATTGTGAAATAAGGTAAACCACCTCCTGATCTCCACTCAAGGGCAGCAAAGACAAAGTCCAGTAAAAGGGCTAGGTTTTTTTACTTTTTTCTTTCAAAAAATTCTAAAAATGTCTTCCTGAAACTAATTCTGAAGATATTTTAGAAAGTCCATGGATATTTCTTTTAATGTATTGACAAGCAAATAAGAGGCAGAATGAGGTAATATGTCTGAATCCTATTCCTAGTAACTTGATCTGTGACTTATATTTGATATTTATAAGAATTTATTTCCAAATTGATAAAATAGAGATGTGTGTTTTGGGAGCTTCTGACACAAAGCAAAGCTCTTAAAGAGAATAGCCTTCATACACTGCTACTATCTGATTCCATCTCCCAAATCATCTTAATGTCATTGGTACTAGTGAGACTTTCTATATTGTGTTACTTGGGTAATATTCTACACTCACACTTGGAGTTTATTACATTCCAGGCTAGCTGGCTTATTTTTGGATTAACAGATAGCATAGCATTTTGGGGGTCAATAAAAGTGGTGAAGAAATAAATATTAGGACGTGTGGTGGAGGTTTGAAGCAGAGATAAATATACATGTAAATAGTTTCTTGACAGAAATTAGATAGCAAAGATGAAGCAAAACTGTATTTCGGAATTCATATTCTGCCTGTATCTGTCTCCATGTGTATGTCATGATGTGAATGTAACAATAAGTTTAAAATTTCTTAATGATATTAAAGTGAAGAGGTTTTATGGATCATATTTGTCATTAATTAGGGGGCCTATACAGGATGAACTGAACATAAAACTGAATTATCAAGCAGTATTAAGTTTTCTATGTGAGCAAGTATGTCTTGGACAAGATTGCCACATTAATTATTGCTGCAAGAGACATCTGGTGTACAGTCAGATTCTTCCTTTTTTCTGAAATTAGAGATCATTTGTGGTCTCATAAATTTCTAGGTTTATTAAAAATTACCTTCACATCTATAAATCAGCCAGATATTTGTCTCAATTAGTTTTAGACCATGGTGGTGATGGTGGGAGGGTGCTGGGGGAAAAGGTGAAAAGGAGGGGAAGATGTTGACGTTCTTTAGTTCTTTTGCAGTTAAAAAGATTTTCAACAAGGGCTGGGGTTGTAGTTAAAAAGATTTTCAACAAGCGCTTGCCTTGCACATGTGAGGCTCTGGGTTCCATCCTCAGCACCACATAAGAAAATAAATAAATAAAACAATATTCTTGGGGAAAAAACTGTATGGTGTATGATTCCTTTAAATAATTAAATAATTATATTGCTGTTTTTTAACCAGCATATAATTTCCCAAGTCATGAGATAAAGATTAAGAAGAAATATTAAGAAATATACTACGTGGTGCTTAAGAGTTTGAACTTTGATTCCAAGCTGCCTGGGTTGAATCTTGCCTCTATTTGTGTGAGTTTGTTCATTTTTTCTCTTTTGTAGGTATGCCAGAGATCTGTAAAAAAATAAATTATTTAATATGTGAAAAGAACTGGCTGGCACATATAAATACTACAGGAATATAATAAATATTAATTTTGTGTCAAGCACTATTTTCATTTGTTGAGGAAAAGCAATCAGAAAGATATTCATATAAGGCATGGTCATTATAAAAGTTACAAGTAGACAAAAATATAGACACAAACAATATTAAAAATGTTATTTTAATTAATTTTAAAAATGTTATTTTAATTAATTATAAAGGCTATGAAAAAGATAATGGTAATGAGATATTGAATTACTAGGAGGCAGACATTTGCTTCAGTGAAGGCCTATTTGAAAACTTTACATTTGATTATATTATTTTTGAGCAAGAACCAATCATATAAAGATCATTAAGATAATTATACAAAGAAGTATCAGCCTAAAAGGACCTGAGATAGAAATATTATTGACAGGTTCATTTGGAGGTAATTGTAAGTTAAAACACAATGAAATCTCGATTGAATGGAAGGAAATGGAATTAGTGTCATAGCAAAAATTAAATATTTTCTTGTTTTCTATGAAAAAGTGTGAGAATATTTTGAATTTAATATTATGTTATTATACATTAGAACAAAAGTCTATAGAATGGAGAATGGCCTGCAGAGATAAAGAGATAGTAAATGAAGTAATAGTACTTATTTGAGTAGAATGTAAGGACAAGGACACAGCTGAAGTGGTGAAATCAGAGATTTTTGACAATTCTTTGACAAAATCTGTTAACAAATAGATAGGGAGATCTACAAATAGGTTCTAAAATTGTCTTTCTTGAATGTTTCGACCTGCTTGGCTGTTAAATCAGAAACCCATGAGAGGCAATTAAGAATAACATACATTTAGAGAGAAAGCTGGGATCAGGTTGAGAAATGCCCTCTGGCTGAGAACAGTGATCAGGAGATGGCTCCCCATGTTTATTATATACGTTTTGTCATCTAAAGGTTATTTGTGAGAAAGTTTCTGGAAAACAGGCAGGCTTGAAGGTCATAGCGGGGAGAAGACATTATGGTTATCTTGCTGTTCAGAATCCTCTCTTCCTAGGAGTCAATGTCTACCACTCAAGGTTAAAATTGATATCTCTAGAAGTTTGCCCAGATAAACCAAGGGCCTGCATTGCCATATCAACTGGAGAATGTTAACCCTGCACTTTGCCCAAGAGAAATGCCAGCGCAAACACACCATGGCCACAAGGTAATCAGACACCTTGATTTATACATCACTACTCCCCACACTTAAATAATGGAAATAAGGAACAAAAAGGTGATAATTGGTAATGAAAAAAGCCACTGGAGTTGACAGATCTGAAGTCTCTGTGAGGATATCTGGAATGTTTAGAGTGGAATAAATGCCCTGGAGGAAAATATGAGGGTAAACTATAGAAATGTTCAGAAGAACAGTTTAGGATTTAAAGAATTTGCTTTCACAGATCAAAAGGGCTAAACAGAAGGTATGGAAAGGACTAAGTAGAATACATGGAATTGAAAAAAATAAAGCTATAGAATAATTTAAGTCAGTCTTGTATTATTTTTTTCTGACTGAAGGGTGAGAATATGTGAGGAATGATGGATTTGATTCTAGAGGTTTGGCTTTTGTAATGATTCAGATTATCTAGAGAGAAATTGACTCACAGAACATATAAATATAGAGTATTTTGAAAGACACCATTAAACCACCAGCAGTAGTTCAGTGGCATTCCTAGACATGTGAGTAAAACAAACAAAAAATGTAAAACTAGCTGGACTTGTCAAAGCAGCTTGTCTGTAACAAATCTTGACCTAAACATTGCTGGTTTGAGCAGTTTACTGTATCTTCTCTGGAACCTTTAGAAAGATGTTGTGGTTTTCCAAATGTTTGGGTTTAAACTAAAATATGGGAACACAATTATAGTCCTTGCCCAATTTATAGTCAGCCTGCTGTAAAACTATTCCAAAAACTTCTCCTTCTATGTTCTAGATGAGTTTTCAGCCAGAAAATTCAAACCTGAGAATCCACAATGTTTACATGATAATTCCTTAATCTCATTGCTGCAGTTATGATATTATATGTGTAATTTGAAGAAAGTGTATTTTCCTCTGTTTCCCTTAGGAATGTTTTTGTTAGAACGCTCCTTCATTTTTCTTCCTTGGTGTGCAGATGTCAGTGGAACAGTATTAATTTTCCTATGTAAAAATCTAATATGCTCTGGTCTTAATAGACAAAATAGTGAGGGAAAAATGGAAAAAAATTCCAATTGGTAAAGACTCACAACCATGAAACTGGTAGTGAGAAAAGGTTGAGTTCTTCTGCACTGGAAACATTTTGCAAATTATATTTGACTGAACCCTTTACACAGAAATCTGGGATTTGGGGGGCAAAAAAAAAGTGCAGGGAGAGTGACATTTATTTTTCTAAGGCAAGGTTTAGGGTTAAAGTGACATGAATCCTTAATCCATATGTAAATTATAATTAGACATGCCATTGAATGTGTATCAAGATAGCAACAACACATCAATAGTCAAGAGTGGAGTTTTGGGGGTCTGGCTATTTTAATAATTGTTATAGTTGGATCTCAAATGTCTTCCCCTAAAAAAATATTCATATGTTGAAAGCATGGTCTCCAACACAACAAGGTTCTGCATGGGACTTATGGTTAATGATTGAATCATGGGGACTCTGACCTCAGCAGTACAATCAATAGCTGAATGGACTACTGGGAGGTGGGACCTAGTTGGAGTAAATAGGTCACTGGGAGCTTTCCCTGAAGGATTTATCTTCTCCTTTGTCATGAACTCAACAACTTTCCTCTGCTGCACCCTTCTACCATAATAATCCGTCTCATCTCAGGAAGAAAATAATAAAGTTGTCTTATCATGGACTGAGACCTTTGAAACTGAGTCAAAATAAACTTTTTCTCCTGTTAGTAATTCATATCAGATATTTTGATCACAGAGATGAAAAACTGACTAAAGCAATAATTTTCTCAGTTTAAGTTCTTGCACCCCTCCCTATTTCTTTAAAAGTTTTGACAGTCCTGTATCTTTAGCAAAGTGTACTTCCTTGACACATCTAACAAACTGAGCTGATTTTACTTATAAAAATGATTTTCCAGTTTTCTTCATCTGGCCAACTCTGCCAGGTCCCTAATAAATATGAAGAGATGGAATAAAACAAATGTTGAGAAATACACTGGCTTTTGCACTCCAATTGTTCAGTATAACCTTCACTTTCAATAATAATATAATAATAATTGTTATTATTATTATTATTATTATTATTATTATTATTATTTGGTGGAGGGATAAATTAAGAAATGCTGAGGGGTATTGGAACATATTTTGTTTGCTCATGAAAGAATAGTCACCTGAAATTTCTTTTTAAAAAAATTGTATTTTCTGTTGGAAATAAGTATTGAGAAAATCAGATATTTACTTACTCTGGCTTATTCCCTGCTTCCAAATGAAGGAAACAAGAAAATGCCAGGAAAACGCATAAATTATGCCTGTAGAGACTGAGCTGTATCAACCTATTTAGTGATCAATTTAAGCACTTATTTTAAAGTTTCAATAACTGCTTTGCATATCTCACATTGTATTGTTTCATGTCTCATTGTCAAGCTCTATTACTCCTTTTGGTATTAAAAATATATTTTCCCCTCATTTTGATGTAGCTATACCTACATACATGTACTTGCACTATTTGCATGGTAAATTTTAGCCATCCATTTTCTTTCAGCTATTCTGTGTCTTTTTTTAAAAAAAAACATTTTATATTTGTATTTTTATTTGCTCTATTTTAGATATAAATTACAGTAGAGTGTATTTTAACATATTATATATACATGGAGTATAACATTCTAATTAGGAACCCATTCTTATGTTTGTGCATAATGTGGAGTTTCACTGGTGGTGTATTCACATATGAACATAGGAAGGTTATATCTGATTCATTTCACAATCTTTCCTATTCCTGTTCCCCCTCCTTTCCCTTGTCTAATCCACTGTACTTCTATTAACTGTACCCCTTATTGTGTGTTAGCATCCTCACATCAGAGAGAACATTCAACTTTTGCTTTTGGGGGACTGGCTTATTTCACTGAGCATGATAGTCTCCAGAGCAGATCCATCCACTTACCAACAAAAGTCATAAAGTCATTTTTATTGACTAATATTCCATTGTACCTGTATCTTTTTATTTAAGTTTTTTCTTTTGTAGAAAGCATATACTTAGATCTTATTTTACTTATTTATTTTGAATATTTATGCATCTCTATTGGAATGTTTAGTCTGTTGACAATTTAATGTAGCTATTTATAGCACTGGGGTAAGATCTGTCATAATCTCTGTTTCTTCTCTCATCTCCTTTATTTTTGTTTTCTTCTTTTTCTGTTTTTAAAAGAACATTTTATTAGGTTTTAGAATTTTTATTTTAAATTTATTTTAAATTTAGTGTGGATTTTTTTAGCTACCTGTATTTTCCAGTTTTAAAAAATGGTTGGATTGCAATATTTATCCTTAACTTTTCATATTTCACTTACAGAAAATATTGTACCACTTAATGTAAAGTATAAAAATCTTGCAATTGTATTTACATCCACATACCCTCATAGTCACTTTATGGATAAGTATAGTACTGTCAGTTTAAATAGGCAATGGATGTGGCAGGATATAATAGCAACATATTTGTTTGGGGGACAGCAGTCTGATGTCAGTTCAAATATTTTATGTTTATCTAAAATGCTTTAGTCTTTTATGTAAATATAGGGTTCAGGGTATATTCATAGAGGTAGGTAGCACAAAATTTTGGATGAGTTTTATGTATCTTTTCCATTCTTTGTTTTCTTACTGTTTTAAACTGCAATGATTTCCCCAGCAATGCACAGGCTCTCTCTTTTCCAGCGGGGATGTCCAAGGAACAGGGTAAAGGAGACTGTGGCTGTGGAGTCACTAATCAAGACCTCCAGAGATCAAGCTGGAAGCAGGTCTGATTTTGCACATTTACCATGTATATATATTCAGGCAGTAGCTAAGCAGATTATAGGCAGCCACCAATACGATTTCTTGCCTACTCTCCTTGCAGCCATCAATTGAGGAGTGGGCTGTGGAGCAAGCACAGGGACTGCAAAACATGGCCTCATGCCCAGGCCTGTGCCTAGGGGTTAAGTGGTTTGCCACTCACACGCCTAGCACAAGGGGAGTGGCTCACCACTCAGACACCCTTAACATATGCCATGTATGCAGTACTCCATGAACTTGTCCCCACACAGCTATATTTTTTTCTCATGCTCCAAATCAGAACTGCATATTTTCCATTCTGTCTTACTAGTTATTTCCACGCTAAAAAATCACGTATGATTTTGTTTCATATATCTCCCATACAACCATCAGAGTCTATCTACTTTTAATCATTCTGCAGTTTCTTCAGGTTTTCTTTTATATTATGTCTCCCTGACATAATTGTTTCCCAGGAGAGTGGGGTGTTAGCAGTGACTTAGATAATCATCACCAAAAGTGGAAGTCAACCCAATATAATTTATCACCCTGAGCCTTTTTATAGATTAAACAATACACACTTTATATGTAGTTACATATTTAATATATACCATATCCATGTGGTTCTGGTATATTAATCCCATTTTATAGATGAGGAAATGTGATCTCAAGTAATCCAACTTGATGAACATTATGCATCTATATAAGATATATATTTGAATTCTTGGTTCTCTTATTTTATCTTTAAAGAGTAATTTATCATATATATTGATCATATCTATATTTATAATAGTTTTGCCTCCATCAAAGCCTGTTTTATTTAATATTAAAACAGAAAATTAGGTTTCTCTTGAGTGACTTTTGCCCACATTTAAAAAATATTACTGACTATTTCTTCCTTTTTTGAATGTGGCAAGAACACAAAACATTACAATATCAAGATAATCTCTTGAAAAATTAACTGTACACTAGAGTATTCACTATAGGTACATGATAATCACCAGATCTAAAACTTTTGTACTTTGCATAAATAAAATTTTATATCCATTGAACAGCAATGCCTCATTGCTTCCTATGTGAGCTCCTGGCAGCAATCATTCTGTGCTGTTTTATGAGTTTGTCTGTTTTATATTTCTCATAGAAGGAGAGACATGCAATACTTCTTTTGTGATAGACATATTTTACATGGAATAACATCCTCTAGGCTTATCAATGTTGCTGCATATGACAAAACTGCCTTTTTAAAGACTGAATAATTTTGCATTGTATTTATTAATCATATGCATATCTTATGACAACTATTATGACAAGAAAATTGGGGCCTTTCATTCTGTGTCACATGCACTTTCTAACCATGTGACACCTTCTGCCATGTCGTGATTCAGTAATAAGTCTCCAACCAAGTGCAGCTCTTTGGAATTGGATTCTCAGCCTCCAGAACACTGAGAAAAATATATTTTTGTTCAATTATAATTTACCCAATCTGTGGTACTCTGTCACCAAAGCACAAAATAGACTAAGAAAAAAAGTGTAAGACTCTTTTTTTAATTTCTTTTGGTTAGTAACCCTTTATCAGGTATACAGTTTGTAATTATATTCTCCTATCTTTCAGGTTCTCTTTTCATACTTTAATATTTCTGTTCTATTCGGAAGATTTTCAGTTTTATGTATTTCTTTTAATCTGTTTTTTTTTGTTGTTGTTTGTTTTTGCTTTTTTTAGTTTGTGAATCTGAGGTTATATCCAAGAAATCATTGACAAGATCAATGGAATAAACCTTTTTCTTTGCCTTTTCTTCTAAAATTTTTATAGTTTCAGGTTTTACATTTTCTGAGTTAGATTTTATGCATGATAAAAGATAAGGACCTAATTTGTTTCTAACATGGTTATCCATTTTTTCTACCACCATTTATTGAAGAAATTGTCATTCCCATAGAATTTATTCTTAGCACTCTTGTCAAAGATCAGTTGGCTATAAATGAATGAATTTATTTCTGAGCTCTCTTTTCTCCTCCATTGGTTTATATGTCTATTGTTATGCCAGTTTCATACTGTTTTTTATATTATAAAATTAGGAAGAGTGATCCCTCCATCTTTGTTCTTCTGTCTAGAAATGGCTTTGGAAATTCAGCATCTTTCATGGTGCTGTATGAATTCAAGAATATTTTTATGTAGTTATAAATTTATGGTTTTACATATATATGAATGTGCCAAAATGAAACACCCTATCCTGTAATTAATATACATCAATAAAAATTTAAATGTTGTAAGGCATGGTGGTGCATGTCTGTAATTCCAGAGGGTCCAGAGGCTGAAGCAGGAGGATTGCAAGTGGAAAGCCAGCCTCAGCAATAGCGAGGTACTAAGCAACTCAGTGAGATCCTGTCTCTAAATAAAACACATATTCGGGAGGGGGATGTGGCTCAGTGGTTGAGTGCCCCTGAATTCAATCCCTGGTTCCCCCTCATAAAAAATTAAGTGTTATTGAGATTTTGATAGGGATAGCACTGAATTTGTAGATTTATTTTTCTATTTTTATTTTTATTTTGCTAGAACCAAGGACACTTTGCATGCATGAATCCCAGGGACTCAGGAGGCAGAGGCAGGACTGCAAGTTTGAAGCCAGCTTCAGCAGTTTAACAAGGTCCTCTGAAAATTAGCAAGAATGGATCTCAAAATAAAAATTGTATAAATAGTTTGGGATGTAGCTCAGTGGTAGATCTCAAGGATTCAACATCGGTCTCTCTCTCTCTCTCTCTCTCTCTCTCTCTCTCTCTCTCTCTCTCTCCCTCTCCTGAAAAGATTACCATTCCCTTCATACAAGATTATGCCACTTAAAAACAGTTCATTTTACTTCTTCCAATATGGATGAATATTTCTTTTTCTTGCCTAATTGTGCTGGCTAGGAATTCCAGTGACACATTATCTTAATGAGTTTTCTTTTTCTATAACAAAAATCCAGAGACTGAGTAATTTTTTTATGAAATGGAAGTTTATTTTGGCTAAAGTTTCTGAGGTTTTTAAGTCAAAGTGCATGATTGCTGCAGTCTGGCTGGGCACAATTCACAAGCCACTTATCAAGCAGAAACAAACTTTATTTTTAGAACACACACGCCGCACCACAGGAGCTCTTCAGGATTTCCCTCAGAGCCCAACTGCCACCACCAGCTTCCCACAAGCCTCTCAACCCCAAAGATAAATATAAATATATATATATATATATATATATATATATATATATATATATATATCGTGGATAGACACCTGGTCCTTGTTTGTTTTTGATAACAGAGTACCCTCTATGGTGGTTTGAGAATGGCATTCATTAGCCCAATGTCTCCCTCTACAGCATCGTGGGCAAATACCTGGTATTCTACTCCTTTGAAGCCTAGTTTTGTTAAACCCTTTTCCTATGGGGCAATTCCTTTTAAAATGTCCTGTTTGTTCACAATTGTAGCATGTTTTTAGCCTGGCATCTAAAACATGTTGTACTGCAGCTGCCACAACTTGCCCTTGTTCATTAATGTCTCTACATAATTTACTATATGTGTTTAAATCTTCATGTTTTCATGGTCTAATGACTTCTCTGCACCAACGATTCGCTTGCTCATAAGCCAGTTGTTTTATTAATGGCATTGCTTGTTCTGTATTCCCAAAAACTCTGGTAGCTCTTTGAATAATCCTATCTACAAATTCAGCATAAGGTTCATTATCTCTTTGTATTACGTTAGATAATTGACCTTTTAAACCTCCATGTCCTTGTAAAGTCTTCCATGCCCTAACCACATCTGCAGCAATTTGTGAGTATATGGCAGGATCATATGCAATTTGTTGCTGCTGATTCTCATAAGGTCCCTTTCCTAACAAAATATCTAAATTTCTCTGAGGATAACCAGCTGTTGCATTTTGCCTAGCCGTCTCCTTGCAAAATTCCTCATTGGCAACCTTCCATAACAGGTATTGTCCTCCATTTAGCACAGCTTTATACATACTAGCCCAATCTGCTGGCGTCATGTTCAAGTTGGTAATGGATCTGACTATGCTTACAGTGAAGGGTGCTTGAGGAACATAAGT
This sequence comes from Urocitellus parryii, assembly GCF_045843805.1. Lineage (NCBI taxonomy): Eukaryota > Metazoa > Chordata > Mammalia > Rodentia > Sciuridae > Urocitellus > Urocitellus parryii. The sequence goes on along the minus strand of NC_135539.1, from coordinate 57,504,657 downwards.
TGTTACAGCCTCTTTTAGCTGCTTCACTGTTTTGAAATCTAAAGCATGGTGAATTCACTGCCCTCCTGTCTGCTCAAATACAGGGCATGTAATATTTGAGGTCCTGTCTCAGGATCCCATTGATCAACTACGGGGGTTGGGGGCCTCCCAGCATATGGAGGTGGTGCTGTTGGTTGGACACTTACGTCCTCTGGTGATAGAAAGGTGTTAGTAGCAGTCTCCTGTTGTAACTTTCCCCCTGATGGCTTTTTCTGCTCTAAACTTTCTTTCTCTGTCTGACTAGCTCGAGAGACCTTCTCTTTTACTTGAATCTTTTCCTCTGTCTGACTAACTTGAGAGACCTTCTCTTTTACTTGAATCAATATGTCTTCTCCTTCCTCTACCATTGTCTGAACTGAAGGCTTTGGCCTAAGCAAACAAGATACGAACGTCCACAATGGCAATGTGCCAACTGGCAGAGTCCCTGGGCTTTTCTTTTCTATTCTTTTTAAATATTCACCATGATGGTTCCATTGTGATATATTTAACAACTCCTCCTTAAAAAGCCATGGGCTACATTTTTGTATTGTATTAATGTATGCCCTGACTGCTCTTGATTGTACTGGGATGCCTCCTTCCTCTAACAATTTACTTAACACTCTTTTGGTTTGTTTTTTACTAATTTCTGATCCCATGTTTCTACTATAATACAACCCAACAAGATGATGCCAAACAATACTGAAACAGAATGAAACAAAAGTGGAACAACAAAAAATCATTATAGTAGCCTTTCTATCCTCCTGAAATGTCCATCTGTCCTTTCTCCCTATCTGTTCCTCAGACACAAATAGTTTTTCCTCAGATGTGAGCAGTCATCTTACACATCTCTAGGGACAGCTAGCTTAAAACAAAAGCGAAACAAAACAAAAGAAGAATCTTAAAATGGCTACCCATCTTCTCGCCTTGCCCTCAGGGGCGAGCAGTTTACCTTATCACTTACCCTCAGTTGTTCCCATATGGGCCACCAAATGCTGCAGTCTGGCTGGGCACAATTCATGAGCCACTTATCAAGCAGAAACGAACTTTATTTTTAGAACACACAGGTGGCACCACACGAGCTCTTCAGGAATTCCCTCAGAGCCCAACTGCTACTACCAGCTTCCCACCTTCCCACAAGCCTCTCAACCCCGGACTCCTCCTGCTCTTGAGGCCGATTGGCTGGGTCTTGTGGGCGGAGGCAAAAGAGTCCCCCAATGAGCAGCTCCGTGGTCTGAAAGGGCGGGGAAACAGCCCAATGAGCATCACCACAGAGGAGCCAATCAGCTAGATGTTGCTGGAGCCTCTGTGAGCCAATCATCAGCTGGCAGCTGGAAGTTTGCTGGCAGCTGGAAGTTTGCTGGGGCCCCTTCGGCTGTGGCTCTCAAAACATGATGTCAATATCTGCTCAGTTTCTGATAACTGTCTTTTGCTGTTTAACTCATGAAAGAAAAGTAGAAAGAAAGTGGGCACATGCAAAAAAAAAAAAAAAGACAAAATGTGAGGTAACTAATCCAGTCACTTGAGAGCAAATACTTATTCAAGTAAGAAAGGCATTAATCCATTCATCATGTTCTGCTCCCGTGATCCAAACTGTACCTACTTAGCCACATGTTTCAACACTGCCACATCCAAGGACTAATTTTCTGAAGAATGAATTCTGATGGACATATCCAAACCATAGCATATGGTATTTTTAATAGAAGCAGTGAAAGAGAGATACTTGCTTTGTACCAGATTTTAGCATATGATGATGATGTATGATAATAGCTATGGGCTAGTAATAGGTTGCTATTAATGTTGAGGTAAATTCATATTTATTGAGACTTTCACATAAAAATATTTTAATTGTTTAAATACTGCTTCTGCATCTATTAAGATAGCCAACTGATCTTTGACAAGACTGCTAAGAATAAATGATATGGTAATGACAATGATTATCATGTGAATTTTATCCTTCATTCTGTAAATTTTGTGCATCATAGTTACTGATTTACAAATCTTGAGCCATTCTTGTATTCCAGAGATAAATGTCTGCATTCATTAATTACAGAAGATGAAGTCCTTGAGGTTTCTAATTGCCTTGTGTACTTAAAACTTAATCCCCAATGCAGAAATATTAAGAGGGTAGTATTTTTCTTTTAAGTTCTTTTACTCAGGTGTTTTATCACAATGAAAAGCTGACTAAGACTAAAACATCCTGTATAGTTAGTAAAGCCCACAACTGAAGTGATTTCAGTGCCTCATTACTGCACTAATTTGTTGTTCTCTGTTTTGCATATTTGAGTATTTTAAGAATTTGAGTGCTCAACTGCATAATTAAAGTTATCTATTTAAAGTTTATCACTTGCTAGTTGATTCAGTTAGACCTTCTGTGATGGAGATATTTTTATTTTCTTAAATGTGTACATCATAATATTATGAGAGTGCAAATTCAATAAATATTTATTCACCAGAAGATTCAACTGTTCCTTCTCCTCATGAAGATGCCATCAGTCCCTTGTTTGAGAAATAAATAGTCCCACATTTCCTGAAGCTCCATTACAACCACATTGCCCCCTATTTTGCCTAAGTCTGTCTCTTTTACTCATTTTATTTTTGCACATATTCATATATATGAATATGTGCAAAATATTTGCACACTAATATTTCACCTAGATACATGAACACACACAAAAAAAGAACTTTAAAATATAATATTTATAATGAGAAGAAGTCTGTTTTCTTCTTTTGCTGATACGTTGCAGTCATCACAGTGAGTTTGGATGAGTTAAGAACTCTGAATTCTATCAGTGTCTCTGTCCTTACCAGCTAACCCACATAAGTCTGGGTGTTCTCTCTTTAAACATTAGGAGGAATGGAGCTTGGGGAATGTAATGCTGGGACTTATTTTTTGGTGGGTATAGAGTTATAAGGTGAGGGTTAATGGGAAACAGTTGCACAGAAATGTTTATATGGTTGACAATATTGCACAAAATCTTTGAATTTGGGAGAAGGTAAATTTTAAGATATGTGGGGGGTTTTGTCAGATTATTTTACCTAAATATATAAATAAATAAGAAGAAATTCTTTTAAAAATGTCAAAAATATTTTCAAATACAAAAAATCTATAAACCAAAGAATGCTTAAGCAACTAATATGTTTTTAAATTATCCTTCAAATGATCCTATAATTTACATGAGTTTTCACATAGGAGCTCCTTAGTCCATACTTGTTAGCAATCTTGCTGAGTGAAAAACGCAATTCCCTGTGAGCAACTGATTTAAGTATATATATTTCTGTGCCTTCTTTGTATTGTATATCAAGTTGAAATGCTTTTTCTCAACTTCAGAAACCATTTCCTTGGAATTATTGAAACAAAATCCTTTTCTTATAGATCCATGATTCTAGCTATCCAAAAAATACATACTTAGACCCCAAAACTGAACAGGGCCAGGTCTGTCATGCTTGAAAAAATTAGAGTCTTTTTAATAGAATACTTAGGTTATGAGAAAGTAAAACACAGACTATCTCTCTGTTTAGCCATTTCATTATCATGCAAAAATCCAGTTTTAATGACCAATATAACCTTCAGCATTTTCATTTTTCTTATTTTCCCTGAAACTGTTGCTCAGTAAGACACTGAAATGGCCTCCCTGGGAGTGGATCAGTTTTCTTTTTATCTCTTTCTCTTCTTTAGCCTAATATCTCATAGGATGGTATCCTGGCTTTTACCAGACTAGGTATGATCGCTCTAAATGCTCAAAAAAAATCTCTCAGGTTGTAGTCCCTTTAGTCCCTTACCCCCTACAGTGAGGCAACACTCCTTCCAGCCCACAGCCAGTCAGCCAAAAAAAAAAAAAAAAAAAGCGGGAAATAACAGTATTTTTGGCAGCAACAGTAGTGTTCTTATTGCCAAATCTTATGAATTCATGTGCATGAAGACTGGCATTTCATAAAATTCTCCAAACAAAATATTTGCATGCAGAACATATTCAGACCAGATGACTGCTAATTTTCTTCCAAGACTTAAACCTGTGATTCTGAGTTTCCATAAGTTAGCTCTTTGTCACACTTCGTTTTCTCAGACCTGTCGTCTTCTCATGATGTTGGCAGCAGTGAACCATATTTTGTTCTCTTTGGAAGATGTTTTACTATAATTGGAGGTCATGTAGAAGTATACTTGGTGATGGATGAATTTGCATCAAGGATGATCATTAGGCAAATAGAACATTCAATAAAATTATATGTGGGTTAGAAAGCTTTACAATATAGAAAAGTTACCACCCAAGAATTTCTTTATAGTGAGACTCTTGTGTGTTTATGCTCCTGCTGTGAAGATTTTAGAGATAAGCCCCAGTTAATGTATCACCTTAAAATATATATATACAGCCAAGTCCAGATGTACACTGCACTATTTTCACCCCAAAATAAGAAATTAGAACTCAGCTCTGTTCTGACTAAATAGAAATGGATATGTTACTTAAGACTTTTAATAAAAACATCTACTTCATTCCAATTTTTTTAAATGACATTAATTTTTTCAATCTAATCTGGATGTAAAGGACAATTAATTGATGGATTTGGCATATTTGGAATTTTGGAGACTGAAAGTCAGATGATCATCAAATGTAGAAAAAAGATAGTATTATTCATAAAGTTTGAGTTTAAGACCACTTTTCAAATGTTTGGAGTAATTGATGTATGAGAAGAATATATAATATAGTATTATTCTTTAAACTGTAGTAATAGCATAAGATAATCAATAAGAAATGGAACACCTAGGAAATTTGATTGAGAATCAGATGGTCATGAAGTTCAGTCTAGTAGGAATGGTATAATAAAAATTAAGTTCAAGATGCCTGCTCAGATGAAGGGTAAGAAGGACTGTTTTATCACATGTAAAATTTTTCTATTGCAGAAGTCTCACTCAAATAATGTTTAAAAATATATGAATATTTTAAATTTTAATGAGTGATCATATAACTCAATGTGTGTCTGGAGTTCCTAAAATCTATATGGCATATTAATTATTACTTGTCATAACATTCTCATCTAGAGTCCCAGGTAGAAGAGGAAGTTCTATAGCTTGAGCATGTTCCACAAAGTTCATGTGTTTGAAATGTAAGTCCCTTAGTGTAATAGTGTGGAGTGGTGAGACTTTTTAACATGGGATTAGATGGATTATGAGGTTCTATTTTCATGAACAGATTGATGTTGTTATAGTGCTGTGTTTTTTATTGTGGGGATGGTTTTGTTCTAAAGGTGAGTTCAACCCTTTCTTTCTCTCTTGCTCTTTAACATTGTAAAGTTTTCTGCCAGGTTATTATGCAGCAGGAATGCCCCCATCAAATGTAGCCCCTTAATCTTGGACTTCTCAACCTCTAGGGCAATGAGTCAAATAAATTTCTTTTCATTATAGATTAACCACTGTATAATACTCTGTAATACCAACATAAAATTGAGTAAGACAAGGAGAAAATGGCATCAGATATTTTAGTGCCTATTTATTGGAAATACCTTTAGATCTTTACTAAAAGCATGCTGCTTCTTTGGGACTCAGGCCATTCCATCACTGTACTTTCTATACTTCATTACAATTTTTGTATTTGTTAGGTTTTTCTGCATAGCAAACTGCCTTAAAACTTAATCTTTTAATAACATTTACTCAACTGACAATTCTGCCGGTCAGAATTTGGAATATGTTCTTCAGGGCAATTATTCTGGTCTCAACAAGAATCAGTCTTGCTTCCCAGGTGGTTGATAGATAGGTGGACAAGGATGACCTAAACAGAGAAAGCATATTTGTGTTCCATGTGCTTTCATCTCCCCAGCAGAGTAGTCTGGATTGATTTATATAGTGGCTGGAAAGAATGACAATAAAACAAGTGGAAGCATTAAAGATTTTTGCAGACTAGGCTCCAAATAGATACACCATCAATTCCACTACATTCCACTACATTTTGTACATCCACTAAAACAAATTATAAGATCAACACTCATTAAATGGAAGGAGAAGAGGACTCCTTTCCCAGATGGAAAGATTCACAGAATTATAATTGTCAAATACCTGGATGCAGAGAGAAATAAAAGATAAGAGTAACGTTTGCAAATTCTTATACTTTTTCATCTTCTGGTTCCTTTACCAAGAAAGAAAGAAAGAAAGAAAGAAAGAAAGAAAGAAAGAAAGAAAGAAAGAAAGAAAGAAAGAAAGAAAGAAAGAAAGAAAGAGAGAAAGAGAGAAAGGAAGAAAGAAAGAAAGAAAGAACAAACTAAAAACAATTTTCTTGTAATAATGAACAACATAATTTCTTCATGATCATACATTATTCTAGCTGTAGTCAGGATCTCCATGTTACACCCTTGTTTCTTAACAGATTCTTAACCAGTTATCACCAATGATCTTCACCTCCAAGACATACTGATCATTTGTTGCCTTACCACACCCTGGACTTTGTGGATACTAGAGCACAACTACCTTGGAAATATTAAAGTAAATGAAAGTAAACATCCTGTGTTCCTACATATTCTCAACCAATTTTGCTGTCATCATTATCTGACCCATGCTCATCAACATTATTGATATGTTTAAGCCTTTGACTCTTCTTCTCTCTCTCTCTCTATATATATATATATATATATATGTATATATATACATATATATATATATAAAACTTTTTCTTATTCACTTACTATATTGTTAGATTACAGGGTAAATCACTCTTTAGGCTGTATCTTAAACTTTCATCAAAACTAAGTCTTGTTAATCTTTTAGTTCAGGTTTTGTTTCTTAAAGAACAATGGACATAAACAAACCCCAAACCCAGCAGCACATTAGAGACAAACTGGTAACTATAGAATCATGATTCTAAAAATGGCATCTACACAGATTTAGTTCTGGCCTGCTTTGCAGTTCACATTTGTTGACCTTTGCTGAAGTAGTTGTTTTTGACCTGGGGTATCTGGAGTCCTTACATGTGTTTCTTGTTTATTTTGGTATTTTAGTTTGAGCCAGGACATTAGAAATGCAAGGGAAGACTGAACATATTTACAAAAAGGATATAGAAAAGAAACCTTTTATTTTCTATGAGATTTTGGCAAATCAACTTGAAATTTCACTACAAAAATTTAATAGTTTCCACTTGCCCACTGTGAGTGTCTTACCTTCTTGATCTTACCTCTCCTACCTGGACAGATCTATAAGAAATCTTTCATGTTTCCTCTGACAGCAGTCATTTCTAAATTCTCAGAAATAGAGAAACAAAATACTAATAACCTATAAAAAACGGCAAGCATTGCAAGTGTGTTTCAATTCATTGAGGCCAAGTGGTAAAATGTGGCATCTGTTTAAAAGGGACAGAATGAGCACCAGGATAGGCTGTTCATAATAGAATACATTGACATCATCCAACTGGTAAAACTTTCTGATTATACAAGTGTAAAACACCTGGATAAGGAACATTATTCATTCTCTCCCTCTCTGATTTTAGCTTCATCAGGTTGTTCATTTTATTTATTTATTTTTTTTAAGAACAACTGTGTCTGTGTTTTGCAAATTTCACAATTTTATTTTGTTATTTTGTACACAGAAAAGCATTTAAGGCACAGGAAAACCCTTAGGCTCTGGAGGATGATTGTTAAACAGGTCACAGAAATAATGCATTTTCTGGTCAGAATTTGAACACAAGACCTAGATCAATATCCTGTGCCTTGTGCCATAAAGGAATAACTAATGCAATAATTTATCACTTTTAAAACCATATTTTTTGCTTTATAACATTTAATAATGCTTGTATACCTATATTTTATAATCTAAGATAAACTAGACCAATAAGCACAATAAAATAAAACATTATTTTTCTTCTGCTTTCCTGCCACCTTTACTTTGTTACTTGTTTACCTTTAATGTATGCATTATTGCTCAGTCTCTAAAGTAGAGCTATATTGAAAGGAAATGATCACTGTCATTGATGAATGCAAGATTCATTGAAAGGTAAATAACCAAAATAAAAGAAATACATACTTCAAAATTTACCCCAATATGGTCAGCAAATAAGTATACAAAGAACAGAAAAGGAAGATATATAGATAATCATTTGCTGAGAAATAAGTGACAACATAAATTTTTGCATTTGAATTAACTATTTTAAAGAGAAATAACAGTTTCTTTTCAAATTAAAATCTTTTCAGTCATACCTGTTTTCAATATAAATCTTAGAATACAGGTTCCGCAGTAATAGGCAGTATTGAAGCCTGATTAAACTGACTAGTGACAGTTTTCAAACTTTGCTGCATGGATCACTTGTGTTGTAATCACTTCCCAGGTAATTACAAGAGGAAATTCCTGGCCTGCGATCAGGCTGCCAAGCTAGAACTTACTGGCAGTTAAACCTCCCCTGATGAAACTGAGGAACGATTCATATATCTTAGAAAAAAAAATCCTTGTCTCAGAAAGTGCAGAAAGTGACATTATTGTAGATCAAGTGCATTTCAGATATTGTTGATTTTTTTTTTATAGAAGGCAGGGTTAAGTTTAAAAACACCCTAACTCCTAAAAATCAAAGAATGCATTTATAATTTAAACATTCATATTTTGAGTATTGCCTTGGCATGGAGACCTGTGTGTATTTTAAGGGGCACCTCTGAGTTAGCCACCATTATATTATACATGTATAGAATCGAAGTTGTAATACTCAAAAGAAGTTTACATATAAAAACTTTGAATCACAATTCCACACAAGATACATGGCCAAGGGCTCCAATAAACTCTGAAAGAAAACTAGTACATGGAATTATGACTCAGAAAACTTCAAACCCAGGGGCTGGGGTTGTGGTTCAGTGGTAGAACACTCACATAGCACCTGTAAGGGCCTGGGTTCGATCCTCAGCACCACATAAAGTTAAATAGGTGGAATAAAGGTATTCTGCCCAACTACGACTAAAAAATAAATATTAAAAAAAACAGAAAACTTCAAACCCAGAGAAGAGAAGGAAATTTTCTATTGGCATCATCATTTTCAAAATGCTCTGCCTATGAACTCCTAGCACCCCAATCCCAGCCCCCAACTCTAACAATGGAAATTTAATAAAGAGAATTTAAATGTGAATTTCAATCATTAAAAAATTGGCAGTTGTAAAAGCAAGACCATAGGCTTTCTTATAGCAATAGGAATACCATACTTCCTCAAAATAATTTTGTAATCTAATTTCTTGGCTTATAATTAGTATGATAAAAACCCAAAAGATTCAGGTTTCAATGTGTAAGCTAAAATTTTACTGATAGCAAAACTGAAGTTTAGAAAGGTGATTATGTTAAACTACAAATAATACAACTTAGTGTCAGATATGCTTCTATAACCTGAATTTCTTGACTCCAATCTAGTTTTATTGCATTTCTTTTTAAAAATAGAAATGATGTCTTCAGAAATATTAAGTTATCTATTGTATTTATTGAGGAGATGGTAGAGCAGTTATAGGCAGCAATGCTTAATTCCTTGACAGCCCAGAAATAAAGTAGTGAAAGTACATCTGATGAGAGAAGTAGGTTACAGAATAAACACTCTGAAACTCAATATTGGATGGCTTGAGACTTGGAGGGACTTGTAATTTGGTTAGTAGAGGCGAAAAATAAGAAAATTATTCCTTGATCCTGAACTCTGATCAGGACGTGATGGGGGGAACAGTAGCAAAGAGAGAAAAAGGGAAAGGAAACACCTGTAAGTTCACCTGTTTAACAGCACTTGTAAAGAAAAGCCAACTTATTTAAAGTGGAATAAGAATAGCAAAGACAGTGAAGTAGAACATACAGTTTAGCCCAAATAATGGGCTAAAGACCGTGCTGGGTAGAGTCACTAGCTAGCTAGCCTCTTTAGAAAAAAAACAGTTAAATCAATACAGCTTCTCCCTACCCACACATAATAACAAATAACACCACAAGGAAGGCTTCTTGCTTGAGTTGTCTCCATCTGGAAGAAAATTGTAGAGAGATTACTGCTAGCCAAAAGTAGCCAAAGCCCCTTCTCCTCACCTGAACAAGGGAAGTGTAGCAGAGTGTAGCTGAAGAGTCACACCCTGGGTGTTCTAACATTAATCCTGCACTCTAAACAGCCTCAACAGGAGCTCAAGTTAAGACAGGCTGACAGCTGACATCCTACCCCCATAAATGGTGATGGGTAAAACCTCAGGGATCTGAAATACCCAGGAAAGACGCTTCCGTGCCACAGACTACACATGGAGAATGGACACCCCCAATTGCAGTCAATGACTAAGTGTTTAGATAGCACTTCTACAAGAAACCCCAGAGGAGGGGAGCAGGCAATCAGCAATTCCCTGCTGCCAGCTACAGAAGCTCAGATGAAAGGTGGGCTAACTGACAATCTACCCTAGTCATGACTCCATCTTCTGACAATCTATTTCAGTCAGGAGAAAAGCTGTGTGTCACAGATTGCCCAAAGACTGCCTGTGTTCACAGGCCCCACAGTTGCATACAGCCACCAAACTCTATTACACTATAAGGAAACCCTAACAAAATCTGGCCTAACAAAATCTAATAGTTATATGGACACACTAAAGATCAGAGGGGCCTTTTAGAATTTTATCATTGGTGAGCTGGTAACTCCACACCCAAGGAAACATAGAAATAAAGCCAAGGAGTCATGGGCATCTTCTAATGGAACTAAATCCTTACGAAATCCAAATCAGGAACATTCAGTAAGAAATCACCCCACCTTGGAAGATTATCAAAAATAGCTCTAATGTCAATTTTGATCTTAAAAATATTACTTCTTGTGCTGAATTGATAGATATTTCTTTATTCAATATTATAGCTCTCAATTCATTTTACTGTATTTCTTCTAATGCTTCAACATTAACTGGAGTCAATCTTTGTAATCCTAGCTTAGATTTATACTTTCTTCTCTCAGTCACTTTTTTCCCTCTTGCATTACCTGCCTCTGCCTCAAATCTTCTCCACCTCCCATTTTTCTTCTTCTTTTTCTTGTATTACTTTGCTTCTTATTTTTCTCCTCCTTTTTTTCTATCTACCCAAATCTTCTCTTTTTTCAATGTCAAAATATTTAACATAATTTTAATATATATGATATTTCCTCCACTGTGGTGTCAATTGGATGAATTGTGAAAATGTTGTGAGTCACTTGGGTTGATTTTCTTCACTTGCTTTTTCATATTTAACATAATTTTAATATATATTTTTATCTGATATTTCCTCCACTGTGGTGTCAATTGGATGAATTGTGAAAATGTTGTGAGTCACTTGCTGGACAGATTATCTCTTCTAGTTTGATACAAGGGACAATTTACTTAACTTTTTTCTCTTAAGTAGCCCAGGCTGAGAAAATATCCAAGTATTGATACTCCTACTCAATGTGTTGCCATGCCCAGGGTCAATTCCACTTTGAGAGAAGATATTAAACCCTATTATCTGAAATCACTTCAATACAAAGCCACATATTAATACATTTTAGGACAAAAAACATTTTAAAAAGCTTCTCCAAGATTCCTCTCATCCAGGTATAAACTTGTTATAATGCTCTTGAATAGGTTGAGAAATGAGTTATTAAAATTTAGAAAATTCACAGATAAAATATATCAATAAGCGAAAGAAGATATACGTAATAATCTAAGGGAGAAAATACAGGAAGTGAAAGATCAGTTCAAGGAAAATATAGTTATTCTGGGAAAAACATAATGGAAATTCTGGGAATGAAAAGATGTTAAAGGAATATTATCAGAACATCCAAGAAATCTGGGATAATATTAAGTGATCAAATCTAAAATTCATTGGTGTAAAAGAAGGTACCAAAATACAAACTAGAGAACAAATAACCTTTTTAATGAAATAATATCAGAACCTTAGAAACCTTAGAAATGAAATGAAAATCTATACAAATACAAGATGCATTTAGAACTTGAAGTAATCAAGATAAAAGCAAGTCCTCTCTAAGGCATATTATAATTAACTTGCTTAATATACAGAATAAAGAGAGAATTTTAAAAGCTGCAAGAGAAAAATATCAGGTCATATTTGGAGGAAGGCAGAGTAGAATTTAGAATTCCCAATCATTTCTCAGCAAAATCCCTAAAAGCTAGGGTGTTTGGAATAAAATCCCTGGGGATAGGAGTGAGGTAGAGGTGCCAACTCAGATTGCTATATTCAGTAAAACTATCCTTCAGAATTGATGATGAAATAAAAACCTTACATGATAAACAGAAACTAAAAGAATTCATAACCCTTAAGCTGGCATTACAAAACATAATGAATTAAATATTTTATGCACAAAAATGAAAATAAATATCAGAGCGAGTTTATGGATAAATCTTACTGGAGGAATAGTGAATTAAAGGAGAATCAAATCTGAATTAAGCATTAGAAATAAATCAAGTAGCAGCAAATAAAAATAGTCTACCTGTAATAACACTGAAAAGAAATGGTCCCAAGTCTTCAATCAAAAGAAAAAAGAGTGACACAAAAGATTAAAAAACAAGACCCACCAATATTTTATTTACAAGAGGCTCATCATACAGGCAAATAAATCCACAGGCTGAAAGTCAAGGATGAAAAACAATGTACTATGAAAACAAAGACCCCCCAAACAAGTGGGAGTAGGTACTCAAATATTGACGAAGTAGATATTTAAACAAAATTAGTAGAGACAAAGAAGACATTTTCTACTAGTTAAGAGAATCACCCAACAACAGGATATAATAATTGAAAATAATTATACACCAGATTTTAGTGTACCTGTGTGCATAAAAAAATACTCAATATAATAATTTAAATAGACCCAATAGAATAACATTGGGTAACTTCAACATGTTTCTCATAAATACACAAATCATCCAGAAACAAACTAAATGTGTTTTAAATCTAAACGTATCATTAATTAAATGGACCTAATAGACATGTATAGTATCTTTCATCCATTGACAACTGAGTTCATTTTCTCTTCAGAGGCATATTGATCATATTTTAGGACACAAAAAAGAATTGACAAATACTAAAATCAGAAATAATTCCTGGAAGTCATATTAGATCATATTAGAATGACATTAGAATCAATAATAATGTAAAAAAGAGAAAAACTTTTAATACATGGAGATTGAACATGGCAGCGGGCGTGGAGAGATCAAGTCTCTGACCTCTTCAGCTGTGCGGGCATAGGGAGCCGTAAACAGTTTAAATCCTGTTTACTCAGGATCACTAGGAAATGCTGAGCTGAAGTGGATCTGGGGCAAACAGTCTGGGCCTCTCAGAACACACACTGAGCCCGGATTGGCTGAATTCAAGCTCCCATTTGCCTGCTTCCCGCAGACAAACAGCTGTGACTCAGCACTAATCCATCCCACTGAAACAACTGGTCAGCGGGATCCTACGGAGGTAATGCCAACCGAGCCTTCATAGGCAGCGGCCACAGGATTGAAACGGGACTTAGGAGAGACAGCCAGGACCCATCCGTTGTGACCAGACTGCAACAGAGGAAGTAACTTCATTGAAACCAGTGGCTACAGCATCAAATAAATTTATAGGAGTAAACAGTAACTCAGCAGTCAAACAGAACAAGAAGTAACATGAGCAGCATGAAAAAGCAAGGAAGAAAAAGAATAAAAACAAAGCAGGACAGCCTAAATATTCAGGAGGACCTAGAATCATCAGAAAAATGGTCATATAAAGAACTCAAGGAACACCTTAGACAGATGGAATGGAACCTTAAAGAGGATATGAGACAGCAAATTCAAACAGTGAAAGAACACATTGAAAATGAATTACATAAACAGATAAAAGAAGAAGTTAAGCATCTTTATCAGGAGATAGAGATTATAAAAAAATCAAACAATAATTCTAGAAATGAAGGAAACTATAAACCAAATTAAAAACTCAAATGAGAATATTACTAACAGAGTGGAGCAAGTAGAAGCCAGAACGTCAGATAATGAAGACAAAATATATCATCTTGAAAAGAGTCTAGACAACTCAGAAAGGCAGGTAAGAGATCATGAGAAAAACATCCAAGAGATATGGGATAACATAAAAAAACAAACTTAAGAGTCATCGGGATAGAGGAAGGTACAGAGATTCAAACCAAGGGAATGAGTAACCTGCTGAATGAAATAATTACAGAAAACTTTCCAGAAATAAAAAAGGAAACGGATATACAAATTGTAGATGCATACAGGACACTGAGCATACAAAATCACAGTAGACCAACGTCAAGACATATTGTTATGAAGATATCCAATATACAGAACAAAGAGAAAATATTAAAAGCTACAAGAGAAAGGAGACAGATTACATTCAGGGGTAAACCAACAAGGTTAACAACGGTTTTTCATCAGACACTGAAATCAAGAAGGTCCTGAAACAATGTATTTCAAACATTGAAATACAATGGATGCCAACCAAGAATTCTGTATCCAGCAAAATTAAGCTTCAGGTATGACAACGAAATAAAAATCTTTCATAATAAATGAAAGTTAAAAGAATTTGCAGCCAGAAAACCAGCACTGCAAGGCATATTGAGCAAAACACTACACGAGGAAGAAATGAAAAACAGTAACCAAAACCATCAGTGGGAAGAGCCTCGGTAAAGACAGAGGGAGGGGGAAAAGATAATAATGGAGAAACAAATTAAATTTTAAAAAAAAGGATAAATAATCAAACATGGCTGGAAGTACAAACCATATATCAATAGTAACTCTAAATGTTAATGGCTTAAACTCTCCAATAAAGCGACATAGGCTGGTATCATGGATTAAAAAAAAAAAAAAAAAAAAAAAAAAAACAATATGCTGCCTCCAGGAGACACATCTGATTGGAAAAGACGTACACAGGCTGAAGGTGAAAGGATGGAAAAAAATATACCATGCACACAGTCCTCGTAAGCAAGCAGGGGTGGCCATCCTCATATTGAATAAAATTGACTTCAAGACTAACTTAATGAAAAGGGATAAGGTAGGATATTATATACTGTTAAAAGGAACCATTCACCAACAATACATAACAATTACCAATATTTATGCACCAAATAATGGTGCTGTGATGTTCATAAAACAAATTGTCCTCCAGTTCAAGAATCAAATAGACCACAACACAATAATTATGGGTGACTTCAACACACCTCTCTCACCATTGGACAGATCCTCCAAACAAAAGTTGAATAAAGAAACTATAGAAATCAATATCACAATTTCAAAATGGTGATGGCAGAGAGTCTTCCCACGAGTCGCAGTCTGAGGAAGAGGAATCAGATATTGAAATTCAGAACTTACGGGGAAATTTTAACAGACTGCGTTTAACACCGCCTGCCCAGGCTATTAGAATTTTGCCATTGTCTGCTAAAAGGACAAAATTTAACAGAAAAATCCAGTTTCTGTCCTAAAGGAATTGTTAGTGATGAAGTCTCGCTATCAATCTTTATATGCACGTTTTAAACCAGTTGCTGTTGAGCAGAAAGAGACTAACAGCCGCATTTATGCTACTTTGAATAAGACTATGACCATGATAGAAGAACTACAAAAGCAAACAGATCTGGAGCTGTCACCACTGACTGAAGAAGAGAAAACTGTGACAGAGCAATTAAAATCTCACATAACAGACTCATGAAGAAATGGACTTGCAAAAGGAAACTAAGGAAGAGATCCATTCCAGAGAAATTTAGGAAGATGTTTTGTTAACACTTGATGATTGGAGGTGGGGGACTGGTAAAGGAGAGGAGGTTTGGCTTGAGTGACAGGATAGTGATGACTTTAATATGAGTGGAAATAGAAGAGCAGATATGATCTATATAAAATTTAGCCCCCACGCTCCCCCCAAAAAGAAAAGTGGAATGGAAGATTTAAATATATATTTATAAATATATTCAGTTTTCTTTTCTTTTTTTTTTTTTTTTTTTGGTGATGCTGGGGTTTGAACCCAGGGCTTTGTGCATGTGAGGCAGGCACTCTACCAACTGAGCTATATCTCCAGCCCAATATACTTAGTTTTGCATTTTTAACTCAAGGAAGTCCCTTAACACTATTTTGGACCTATATATATATATATATATATATATATATATATATATATATAGTTGAGATAATGTAGATATTCTGCCTTGTCATAAAATAATATGTATATTTCAGGCAGTCAGTGTGTGAATGAGTATGATTTAGAAATTAAAGAATAAGCAACATATTGTTTATATATATATATAAATATATATATATATAAATATATATATTTATATAAATATATATATTTATATAAAACTTATATAAAAATATATATTTATATAAAACTTACAGTTTAAAAATAATTTTTAGTTGTAGATGGACACAGTATCTTTATTTGTTTTTATGTGGTGCTGAGGATTGAACCCAGTACCTCACATGTTCGAGGCTAGTGCTCTACCACTGAGCCACAACCCCAGCCCAAAAACTTCCATTTTTTGAAATGTTGATTATAGATCGGAATCATTATTGATGAGACCATTAATATATGATGTATAATCTCATTAAACCTAATTAATGTAATAAGTTGGCTTTTCTGTGAAAGCCTCACTTTTTTTTCCTATTCCTTCTGCCTGCTAATGTTGAACAACATGAGCTTTTCTGCAAATACTGTGTTAGACTATTCCTGTGGTATTTCCACAATCCCTTTGTTTTCCTTCATCTTATGTTTCTTACTGTTTTTTGTTTGTTTTTGCAGCAGTGAAGATTGAACCCAGGACCTCATAATGAATCCTATATCCCTAACCTGAACTACATCCTTAACCCTGAAATTGTTCATTTTGTATGAAAGAAAGCCAGGTGTAGTTGTGCATGCCTATAATCTCAGCTAACCAGAGACTGAGGCAGGAGGATTTCAAGTTCAAGGATAGCCTGGGCAACATAGCAAGACCCTGTGTCAGTAAAAAAAAAAAAAAAAATGTAGATGTATCTGATAGTTGCCAGTTTTGTGTGTGTAAGCCAATTTCCCTACTTATTTTCAAACAACTATTGGCAACAAGTAATTGTCCAAAGTAGGGACAGGACTGGGAAAGCAGTGGTAGAGTGCTGTCTAGCATGTGGGAAGACCTGGGTTTGATCCCCAGCACCAGAAAAACAAACAAACAAAAATCCAAAATGGGGACAGATTAAAAAAAAAAATTGTGGCTGGGAGCACTGGCGCACATCTATAATCCCAGTGGCTCAGAGAGGAGGCAGGAGGATTGCGAGTTCAAAGTCAGCCTCAGCAAAAACGAGGCACTAAACAACTCAGTGAGATCCTGTCTCTAAATAAAAATAAAAATAAAAAAAACAGGGCTGGGATATGGCTCAGTGGTCAAGTGCCCCTGAGTTCAATCCCTGGAACCCCCCCCCCAAAAAAAAATTGTGGGATAGAAGGTATAGCCCAGTGGTGGTGCATATACTTACCATGTGTGAGGCTCTGGGTTTATCCTTAATAAATACATATGTATATCTGGCTAGTAGTAGGTGAATAGGAAAATAAATTATGGTATATCTATATAATAAGATTATTGAATAGTCAAGAAATTATTATGGAAATACTGAAGCTATGCCAAATTGGGGAGAAGAGAAGCAGGTACTGCAGTTTTATAGTTAATATTGGGCTTTGGGGGCTGGGGCTGTAGCTCAGTTGCTGAGCTCTTGCTTAGCATGTGTGAGGCACTGGGTTTGATCCTCAGCATCACATATAAATAAATAAATAAAAGTAAAGAAAAAAAAAGATTGGGCTTTGGAGTCACATCTGAGATAGAAGTACAGTAGTTAACCCTTTTAGCTTCAGTTTTGTTTTCCATGGTTTTAGTTAACTGTGGTCAACTGCAGTCCAAAAATAATAGTTGTCAAATTCTGGATATAAAAAATTTGTAAGTTTTAAGTTTCACATTATTCTGGCTCATGTGATAAATCTTGTGCCATCCTACTGCAAAAAAAAAAAAGAAATCAATATCACAATCAATAACCTAGACTTAACTGACATATATAGAATATATCAACCATCATCAAGTGGATATACTTTTTTCTCAGTAGCACATGGATCCTTCTCCAAAATAGACCATATATTATGCCATAGAGCAACCTTCAGTAAATATAAAGGGGTGGAGATAATACCATGCATTTTATCTGATCATAATGGAATGAAACTGGAAATCAATGATAAAAGAAGGAAGGAAAAATTCTACATCACATGGAAAATGAACAATATGTTACTGAATGATCAATGAGTTACAGAAGACATAAAGGAGGAAATCAAAAAATTCTTAGAGATAAATGAAAATACAGACACAACATAACAGAATCTATGGGACCCAATGAAAGCAGTTTTAAGAGGGAAATTCATCGCCTGGAGGTCATTCCTCAAAAAAAGAAAAAACCAACAAATAAATGAGCTCACACTTCATCTCAAAGCCCTAGAAAAGGAAGAGCAAAATAACAGCAAATGTAGCAGAAGGCAGAAATAATTAAAATCAGAGCGAAAATCAATTAAATTGAAACAAAAGAAACTATTGAAAAAATTAACAAAATTAAAAGTTGGTTCTTTGAAAAAATAAATAAGATTGACAGACCTTTAGCTATGCTAAGGAAGAGAAGAAGAGAGAGAACTCAAATTAGTAACATACGGGATGAAAAAGGCAATGTCACAACAGATGCTATAGAAATACAGAAGACAATTAGAAATTATTTTGGAAACCCATATTCCAATAAAATAGAAGATAGTGAAGACATCGATACATTTCTTAAGTTATATGATTTGCCCAGACTTAGTCAGGAGGATACACACAATTTGAACAGACCAATATCAATGGATGAAATTGAAGAAGGAATCAAAAGACTACCAACCAAGAAAAGCCCAGGACCGGATGGGTATACAGCGGAGTTTTACAAAACATTTAAAGAAGAATTAATACCAATACTTTTCAAGTTATTTCAGGAAATAGAAAAAGAGGGAGCTCTTCCAAATTCATTCTATGAGGCCAACATCACCCTGATTCCGAAACCAGACAAAGACACCTCAAAGAAAGAAAACTACAGACCAATATCTCTAATGAACCTAGATGCAAAAATCCTCAATAAAATTCTGGTGAATCGAATACAAAAACACATCAAAAAAATTGTGCACCATGATCAAGTAGGATTCATCCCTGGAATGCAAGGATGGTTCAATATACGGAAATCAATAAATGTTATTCACCACATCAATAGACTTAAGGATAAGAAGCATATGATCATGCCAATAGATGCAGAAAAAGCATTCACAAAGTACAGCATCCAGTTATGTTTAAAACATTAGAAAAACTAGGGATAACAGGAACTTACCTGACATTGTAAAAGCTATCTATGCTAAGCCTCAGGCTAGCATCATTCTGAATGGAGAAAAATTGAAGGCATTCCCTCTAATTCTGGAACAAAACAGGCATGTCCTCTATCACCACTTCTATTCAATATAATTCTCAAAACACTGGCCCAGAGCAATTAGACAGAATAAAGAAATTAAAGACATAAAAATAGGAAAAGAACTTAAATTATAACTATTTGCGGGTGACATGATTCTATACCTAGAAGACCCAAAAGAGTCTACAAAGAAACTACTAGAATTAATAAATGAATTCAGCAAAGTGGCAGGATATAAAATCAACACGCATAAATCAAAGGCATTTCTGTATATCAGCGACAAAACTTCTGAAACGGAAATGAGGAAAAACACTCCATTCACAATATCCTCAAAAAAAATAAAATACTTGGGAATCAACCTAACAAAGGAGGTGAAAGATTTATACAATGAAAACTACAGAACCCTAAAGAGAGAAGTAGAAGAAGATCTTAGAAGATGGAAAAATATACCCTGTTCATGGATAGGCAGAACTAACATCATCAAAATGGCGATATTACCAAAAGTTCTCTATAGGTTTAATGCAATGCCAATCAAAATCCCAACGGCATTTCTTGTAGAAATAAATAAAGCAATCATGAAATTCTTATGGAAAAATAAAAGACCCAGAATAGCAAAAGCAATTCTAAGCAGGAAGTGTGAATCTAGAGGTATAGCGATTCCAGATTTCAAACTATATTACAGAGCAATAGTGACAAAAACAGCATGGTACTGGTACCAAAACAGGCAGGTGGAACAATGGTATAGAATAGAGGACACAGAGACTAATCCACAAAGTTACAACTATCTTATATTTGATAAAAGGGCTAAAAGCATGCAATGGAGGAAGGATAGCATCTTCAACAAATGGTGTTGGGAAAACTGGAAATCTATATGCAACACAATGAAACTGAATCCCTTTCTCTCGCCATGCACAAAAGTTAACTCAAAGTGGATCAAGGAGCTTGAATTCAAATCAGAGACTCTGCGTCTGATAGAAGAAAAAGTTGGCTCTGATCTACATATTGTGGGGTCAGGCTCCAAATTCCTTAATAGGACACCCATAGCACAAGAGTTAACAACAAGTATCAACAAATGGGACTTACTTAAACTAAAAAGTTTTTTCTCACCCAGAGAGACAATAAGAGAGGTAAATAGGGAGCCTACATCATGGGAACAAATTTTTATTCCTCACACTTCAGATAGAGCCCTAATATCCAGAGTATACAAAGAACTCAAAAAATTAGACAATAAGATAACAAATAACCCAATCAACAAATGGACCAAGGACCTGAACAGACACTTCTCAGAGGAGGACATACAATCAATCAACAAGTACATGAAAAAATGCTCACCATCTCTAGCAGTCAGAGAAATGCAAATCAAAACCACCCTAAGATACCATCTCACTCCAGTAAGATTGGCAGCCATTATGAAGTCAAACAACAACAAGTGCTGGCAAGGATGTGGAGAAAAGGGTACACTTGTACACTGCTGGTGGGACTGCAAATTGGTGCAGCCAATTTGGAAAGCAGTATGGAGATTCCTGGGAAATCTGGGAATGGAACCACCATTTGACCCAGCCATTGCCCTTCTTGGACTATTCCCTGAAGAATTAAAAGAGCATACTACAGGGATACTGCCACATCGATGTTCATAGCAGCACAATTCACAATAGCTAGACTGTGGAACCAACCCAGATGCCCTTCAATAGAAGAATGGATAAAAAAAATGTGGCATCTATACACCATGGAGTATTACGCAGCACTAAAAAAATGACAAAATCATGGAATTTGCAGGGAAATGCACGGCACTAGATCATATTACGCTTAGTGAAGCTAGCCAATCGCTGAAAAACAAATACCAAATGTCTTCTTTGATATAATGAGAGCAACTATGAACAGAGCAGGGATGAAGAGCAGGAAGAAAAGATTAACATTAAACAGAGACATGAGTTGGGAGGGAAAGGGAGAGAAAAGGGAAATTGCATGGAAATGAAGGGAGACCCTCATTGCTATACAAAATTACATATAAGAGGTTGTGAGGGGAATGGGAAAATAAACAAGGAGAGAAATGAATTACAGTAGATGTGGTAGAGAGAGAAGATGGGAGGGAAGGGGAGGTGGGATAGTAGAGGATGGGAAAGGTATCAGAATACAACAGTTACTAATAGGGCATTATGTCAAATTGTGGATGTGTAACCGACGTGATTCTGCAATCTGCTCTGCAATCTGCATTTGGGGTAAAAATGGGAGTTCATAACCCACTTGAATCTAATGTATGAAATATGATATGTCAAGAGCTTTGTAATGTTGTGAACAACCAATAAAAATAGAAAAGAAAAAAATTAATACATGGAGATCAAGTAATACCCTTTGATATTTGATATGATAGATGTATCATAGAAAATATCAGGGGGAAAAAGAAAATAATTGCTTAGGAACAAATGAGAACAGAGGTACAACATATCAAAATCTTCAGGAAATTATTGATGCAGTTCTAAAGAGGAAAGTTTATAGAACTGAGTGCCTTCATTAAACAATGAAAAATCCCAAGTAAATAATCTTATGTTATACCTTAATGCCCTACCAAAGGAAGAACAAACTAATTACCAAACCAAGAGAAGACAGGAAATAATTAAGATCAGAGCCAAAATTAATGAAATGGAGAATGAAGTAGTATTGAAAATTATCAAGACAACAAAAGTGGTTCTTTATAAAAAAAAAAAGAAAATTGAGAAATACTTTTTTTTCAAACCCAGAGTTGTTTTTTTTTTTTTTTTTTTTTTTTTTTTTTTTTGGTGGGGAGAGCTACCCAAAGGAGAAGAAAAGAAGAGAAATAGAGCCACAAAAAGAAGAGGGAGAGAGCAGAGAGCAGAGAGCAGAGAGGAAAAGAGCATAGAGAACACAAAATTTATAAATTCTTAGGGAAACCAACAACAACAACAAAATAGAAGACCCAAATAAACAAAATTAGAGATAGAAAGGAGATGTCACCAGGTACTTTTAAATCCAGAGGATTATTAAAAACTATTTTTAAACTTTAAATATTTAAACAATATCCTGGATTTATGTAAATTAAAAAATCCTTAATAAAATATTAGCCAACTGCATTCAAAACACACCAAGTATATAGCACACCACGAATAAGTGAATTGAATACATGGAAAGCCAATTTGGTTCAATATTTGCAAATTGAAAGATGCAATTCACCACATAAACATAATTAAGGACAAGAATCACATTATTGTCTCAACAGATGTACAAAAAGCCTTTGCCAAAATCCAGCACAAATGTATGCGAAAAATCATAAAGAATTAGAGATAAAAGAACTTACCTTAATATTATAAAGTATATATATGAAAATAACTTCACAAATATCATACTGAACAGTGAAAAACTGAAAGCAATTCCTCTGAAATCAGGAACAAGACAAGGATGGCCCCTCTTACCAAACCTTCTCTTGAAACTCTAGCCATAACAATCAGGCAAGAAAATTAAAGGGATACAAATAGAAAAAGATAAATTAAATTATCTATGTTTATTGATAATATGATACTGTATGTAGATGAGGGTTCAATTCCAGGAATGCCAGTTTAGTTCAACATATGCAAATAAAAAATGTATTTTACCAACTTATGCAAATCAATAAATATAATTCACCACAAGAAACCACTAGAAGAATTCTAGAGCTGATAAACAAATTCAACAATGTAGCAGATATAAGATCAACATATAAAATAACTTTCCTATATTCCAAATAATGAATTCACTAGTAAAGAAATCAGGAAAACTATACCATTCATAATAACCTAAAACAAAACAAAACAAAAGGAAATAAAAAAAACTTGGGAATAAATATAACCACTGAGGTGAAAGACCTCTATAATGAATACAAGGAAGCATTAAAGAAAGAAATTGAAGAATAACTTAGAAGATGGAGAAACCTCCCATGTTCTTGGTAAGCAGAATTAATATTGTCAATTTGACCATACTTCCAAAAGCATTATACATATTCAATGCAATCCCTAACAAAATACCAATGACATTCTTCACAGAATTTTTTTAAAGCCTAAAATTGTTTTGTAAATCTAAGAGAATGAAAATAGGAAAAGAATCACTGACCAATAAGGGTAATGCTGAAGGCATCATAATACATGATCTCAAATTTTAGTACAGAGGTATAACAAAAAAAAAAAAAAAAAAAAAAACACAACACAACAACATGGTATTGGCATCAAGACAGACATAAAGACTAATGTAATACAATAGAAGACAGACAGAAATCCAACTAAATAGTCAGTCAAGTGATATCTGACAAAGGTGTCAAAACCATATTTGAGAATATACTGTGCCCAGCATGACAATTTATTTTCAAAGAATTATTAAATATTTTAAACATAAAAATAAATAGATAAATGTGTTGTTTAAGAAAAAAATGTGTGTGTGCATGAAGTTCTACTTAGAATAAAGGCAATTTAGCAACATGTAATATTTGTGTGGCAATTTTTTGAAAGAAAATAAAAATACAATAGACTATTAATCCAGAATTTGCAGTTTAAACAGTCTTCTGTACTTTTTTGAAGAGATTAAAATTGGCAAATAAATATATAGCCTAAAGCTTAACTTTAAAAAATATAATATACCAACACAGAGAAGAGATGCACAGTGTATATACGCTGTTTAAATGATAAAATAAAATGCCACTGACAAGGTACCACCCACATTTTACATAGTTAATTGAAGAATGAATGTATTCCTTCTCTCTCCACCTCCCTTAGAGGTAATTACCACCTAGAATGTAGTCTGAATAATAATGAACAAACATGATAAGACTTAAAGTCATTTATCCATAAATAATTATATGAGATATGTACTATGTTAAGATTTTATCTATTAATGTGCAAATCCTCATGTTATTTATTACCTAATTCTGCATTTTTAACTGATTTTCAATTGCGAATTTATTTTATTTTATTCTTTTTTGTTTTGGTGGGAGTGGTACCAGTGATTCAACTAAGGGCACTTGACCGCTGAGCCGCATCCCCAGAACTATTTTGCATTTTATTTAGAGATAGAGACTCACTGAGTTGCTTAGTATCTTGCTTTTTCTGAGACTGGCTTTGAACTCATGATCCTCCTGCCTCAGCCTCTCCCAAGCCACTGGGATTACAGGTGTGTGCCACTGTGCTCAGCATGACAATTTATTTTCAGAGAATTATTAAATATTTGTAGAAAATTTGAACCTCATCCTTTCCGTTTAGCAGTTTTATCTTATTTTAAATATATATATATATATATATATATATATATATATATATATATATATATATATTCAATTGTGTTCTAGTAACTTGGGAAGGATTTAGATGATGTCTCATTTCACCCCCAGTTTCTGAACCTCTTCTCAAACCCTAACTCATAGCTCAATTTTGTGGACATGAGGCAGCATACTCATGGCTACAGTAAAGTTGGGCACTGACATAAATACCTGGAAGAGCAAAATCCCTCATTCTTAGGTTAGGTGGGAGAGTTAGGATAGGTGGGAGAGTTTGCTTCTGTCACTGGTGCTGTACAGCTCCATTCAGCTCACCTCAATTGTAGGTTCATTGGTCCTGTCCAGGACCTGGGACATGCTCAGCACTGAGCAAATGTACTTTGGCATAATAATGAACAACAATAGCATTTCTAACCTTCTGATTACAAAAGCACAAGAATAATTTTATTGCAACATAACAAACAGCAATCAGGATACAATAGAATGATGGGCTGCTGTCTGTTATTTCTGTGTATGTGTATATGGTGGTATCACCACTGAAGTTGAAGGAAGCCAATTCATAGGAAAGTGAAGATAATGAGAGAAAGAAGTATGGGAAATATGCTGAACCTGTTGTAATTTGTCTCCATGCTTCAAAAGGACAATCATGGGAATAGGGATCAACCTAATTAGTAAGGGTTGTTGTATTATCTAAAAAAGTTTGATGCTATGAGCTATACTTTTTGATGGCTGCATAATACTGAGTGCCATATACTGAATCTATGTTTCTGCAGGATGTATACTTTAGCCAAATAATTTTTCAGATTGTATTGGATATGATAATGACAATGTGTGTTCTTCCAAAAATGGCACACCTCAGATAAATTTACATGTGTCCACGGTGTTAGAGTAACATGTATGAAGTTCCAGGCATGTGGGGCTTGTGAGTCTACAGAGATTTTCTCCTCATAAGTAGGAGTAGAGTCAGTTGAACTGAGTAAGAGAGAGTTGCTGAAGGTCTATTGAAGGTAATTTGTCCAATTTGTTTTTAAGCAATGTCAAGAAATAATGAAAGAAAGCCTGGGAGAGAGACATTTGAATTCACTGTAAGGTTTCTATGAGGCACAGCATGTAATTTACTAGGAATTTGTGTTGCCAGACCTTGGAGTACTCAGTAGCACTTGTGTATGTGGAAAGAAGTAAAATGTGCAATCAGAATAGGGGCAGAAAATAAAATGTAAAGGAAGCTGATCAAGTAGATGAGTTTACAAATAGCTCTCCAATGCCAAAACAGAAGGCCACGAGCAATCTTCATGGAGAAAAAGAGATGTTGTTGCATTTGTTCAACTGAATGTGGCCTTTGGCATCAGTAGTCCAAAAGCACTTTCCATGTTCAGATGGATTTAGTTGAAGGAAACCAATTCATAGGAAAATGAGGAAATGTGACAATATCCGGTAGAGGAAGGGAATTGTCTTTTGAATTTTTAATGAGCACTCTGGGTGAAATTGGAGCATTATTTATACAAGGAAAAGCTATATGAAAAGGTGAATTTCTCTTTAGACAAGGTCAATTATTTAATTTGAAGACTGTAATCGGAATGGCCTTAGCTAGAGCCATAAGCCATAAGTTTAGTTTTAAGTAGTCTTTATCATCAGTCAATAAAAACACTGGTGATAGGATTCTGGGCAAGTAAGTAATTCCATTGTATGCACAATGTATCAGATAATTTTAAATTTGGGGTCCTGTGAAATGTGTTCCCTGGTCACTTTCACTATGTTTGATAATCCATAATGGGCAACCCATGGCCATAAAGTTGTTATGGTAACTTCCTGGTTGGGTGTAGAGCAAGGGTATGCTACTTCTAATCTTGAGAAGACATCTACAATTACATATGTGCATTTGTTCTGAAAAGGTGACAAAAGTCCTATAAAATCAATTTGAAGCATGAAATTAAAAATGTCAGGTTTGTATCTATGTGAAGGTAAGGTGTGTCTAAATCTTATTTGAGCATTAGAACAATCAATGCAACCTTTCACAACAGAGTTACATATAGTGTTGCCATGATAGCTGAAGGTTTCTTTTGGAAGCCCACTGAAACAATGCATGTGTACCTATATGTCCAAGCCATTTATGTATGTTTAAATTTTCTGTATCAGATATGGTGGCATGATTCTGGGATGGGATTTTGGCCCACTTATTAGATTCTTAAATGAGATTATGTTATGTGATTTAAAATTGCCATTAGGTTGTCATACCATTTTTAAAGTTGGTTTGGCTGTCCATTAATTTGTGTTTTGTAATTTTAAGCATAATGTATTAACTTGTAATTTAGAGAGTTCATCTACCTTGCGATTATGTGCACATGTTTTATCTGTGTGTTTAGTTTGTGCATATACATGGGAGACACATATTATTATGACACATTTTGTAAGATACACCCAAGTATGAGGAGACCCAATAGGCCTACCATTAATAGTTCAATTAGAAGATTTCCATTTTCTTGACCAAATGGCAATGCTCTTTGATGTGCACCAAGAATCTGTGAATGTGTATATGATTTTGAGCAGCTCAGATTTAGAGTGTTCTATAGCTAATTTCACTGCATGACATTCTGCATGTTGGGCTGAGCATTTGGTCCCTTTATCAGTCAGAATCACTCCATTCAAGGATCATATGCCACAGCTTTCCAGTGAAGTTTCTCATTTATTACCGTAGCAGAGCTGTCAGTGGATCAGGTGTTTTGGAACTTTTTTGACCATTGTTCAAGTCCCTAGCACCCAGTTGGTCGGGACACATGCAATTGGCTGGGATGCCATGTGCTCAATTTAGCAACTCTCTTTCCCGTTGTTGTTGGGCATTCCTTATGGAACTTCTGTATGTACCATCTTCATTTTAGCACTTTAGGTTTCCTCTGTACCCTGCTTAGTTAGGTGCAATGGCCCATGGTAACATTGGTATAATTGATTGGATTTTTTATAAGTAGCTCCATTTTTTTAACACAATGCTTTTATTTTTAGGTGGTGCTGAGGATCAAACCTGAGTCCTGCCAGTGCTAGGTGAGTGCTCTACTACTGAGCCACAATCTCAGCCCCTAATTGATTGTATTTCTATTGGTTGATCCTGACATACACAGTGATCATATAGTTTTCTCAAAAAGGGAATATTTTGAGGACACTCATGGGAATTTTTTTGCAAAAGAAAGTTATGAGGAATGTCTGTCCATTAATGGTGGTATAAAGTTCCCAGTTCTCATAATCTTCTAAAAATATTATGTCTAGTGTAAATCATCCCTTTCCAGGTACATGCAGGTATTGGTATTGTTTAATCTATTCTTTTAGTGTACTAAAGGGAGAACATTATGATTCTTCCCAAACAAAATCTGCCGTTTTCCGTTTCACCTCAAATATAGGTTTTAAAATGATTTGTAAATTTGGAATATGGTTTCTCCACTAACCAAATAAGTCAATTAGGTGTTGGGCTTGTGTTCTGTTTGTGGGCTTGAGTAGAGCCATGGTTTTATCAATGGTGGTAGATAAAATTGATTCTCCAGTGGAGCCCCACATTTCTTCCTCAAATTCTTGTTGAGCTTCTGGTGTAAGGATTCTGGCTGTGGAAATGCACAGGACAGCATTCCTCTGGTGAGCAAACTCCTGGGGGAGGTGGTAACAGGCACCCTGTTTTCCTCACTTGGAATATTCTGCAGTTTCTACAAGGGACTAGTAAGGTAACTAATACACAGCCTAGTTGCTGTGGCAATGCTCTACATGAACAGGCTCTTTGCTGGAGTCTTATCAGCCTCAACCTTAATCTGAGGCACTGCTCCTGGTAATAAAGGAACTTTCTTGTTAGACAAGCACAATGTTTCACCCACCTCTGCTGAGCCTGAACCTATCCACATAACAGTAACTTTAAACAATGGACTTTCATGAGAGCTACACAAAGCTCCTAACATTGAACATTGCAACTATAGTATGTAACTGAGAAATAAGCTGCATAATGTTGCTAACTCTGTAACCTACCTGATGCCATAATGAACAACAATGCACTATGGGGATACAAGTGACCTAATGTAACCTATTGATATAAATAAAGCTGGCAGCTTAGACAATAGGCTTTCTGCCATTCTTCCCTTTGCTATTCTGCCACTTTGCCTCTGCACCTTGCTTCTGTCTTCTTTTGATTTTCTTACATGCAGATCCTTGTACTTTACCTTTATTAATGGTCCATCTATTTTAAATAAGTCTGTGACCACTGTATCAAGTGATGTTTTGAGAGATCGTTTTTGACTGCCTCAAATCAGAGACTTTGATTTCTAATCACTTTACAGCTAGAAGTTCACATTACATAAAACCTAGATGCATAAGTTTAGGATCTCCTGAACTGAGATACATAATAGATACAAATTGTTCCCTTAACTGTAAATTAGAAATTCAAGCTTGAAATTAAAGGGAGTAAAATCAAGATAACATTCATTGTTAAAGACATTAATTATAAGTGCAGACCAAAGCCAGAAACAGCCATTTGTAATAAGCAAGAAGAAGTCAGTATACAATATCTATTTTTGGAAAAGAGGTTGAAAAAATACAACATAAATCCTAAACAAATTATTTTTTAATGGTTTAGATATAAAGTGTCCTGCAAAAGCTCCTGTGTTAATGCATGACTACTCAAAGGCAGAGTAATCTAAATATGAGAGTCATAGCCATTCAAATTAGAGAGGATTAACTGCTAACTGTAGGCAGTATTTGGCTGGAGGAAAAAGTAAGTCACTGCTGGTGTGCCCTGGATGGGCTCATCTTCCCTGTGGCCTCTTTTCACTGCCCCCTCTCCTAACAGGCCACCATATGGTTATTGGCTTTTGTTCACCATGCTCTTCTTCCATGATGATTTGACTCACCTCAGGGCTATAGCAATGGAGATGGTTGACAACAGACTGGATCTCTGATATAGTGAACCCAAAATAAATTTTTTCTCCTTTAATTTGTTCTTGTCAGGTATTTTAGTTACAATTGGTTATTTTCTTTACAACAGCAAAAAATGAGCTAATGAAATTCTTAATCTTTTAAAATAAATTTTCTTTAATATATTTAATAATATTTCATCTGAATCTACTGTGCTTTCTCAGTGCTTTTATAAACTCACTGATATTAATTGCACAATTTTGTGTGAATATATGTACATACATTTTTTCTGGAGTGTTGGTAAAATGATGTCTGACAACATTTTTGCTATTCATAACTAGCCCCCAAAGATGAAGAACTATTCTTATATAATCCATTGGCAATGTCAAAAACAAAATGTGACAGGAGTGTCCGGCTTTCTATTTATTGTGGTAATTTTTTGGACTGGAGTCCGTAGGGCTAAGTCAAGTGTCTTTTGTTACAAGAAAATTGTTTAAAATAATAGCATGTTCTGTGACTTTGTTGCCACATATTGGCAACAAAGACAGTATATGCTATTATTTTAAACAAAATCATGCTTTGTTGGATGAATATGACGGAATTCCCAGGATTAACTGGAAGGGTAAAGAACAGGTTTTAAAATAAAGGTAACAACTTCATTAGTTCCATCATTAGAGGAAATTCAAAATTCCTACATGAGGAGAATTTGTTAGTATCTTGTTGTTTCCAGTATAGAACATGAAATGATGTGTCAGTATCACCAGAACACTGAGTGCCACCAACTCTACAGACCCATGAGAGAACTAGAGACTGTCCCAATTTTTAATCATTCATTTTCTTTGCAAAATCAACCTGTATATTATTTTACTCATCCTTAGAAACAAAAATGTTGCTCCTCAGTATTCTCCACAGTATCCGTCTCAGACTGTTTTATGCTACTATAACAGCATGCCACAAATTGGGTGGCCAATAATGAGCAAAAAAATATTTTTTTTATAATTTTGGAGTCTAGAGGTTCAAGACTGAGGGATCCATATGTGGCAAGGGTTTCCTTGCTAGGTCTTCTCATGGTGGAAGATACAAGTGCAAAGAGAACAAGAAAGAAGAGGAGGCTAAGTTTGCCTTCTATGAAGACCTCACTTCCATGTCATCACTCCTTTGATAAAATAATTAATGTATTCATGAGAGTGGGGCCCTCATAGCCAAATCACCTCTTATAGATTCCACCTATTAATAATATTGCTCTGGGGATTAAGTTACCAACATATGTGTTTGGGGGACACATTCAAATCATAGCAATATATTTTTGTGTATATAAAAATTAAATGAAATTTCTTCTCAAACTTAAAAGGAAAACTTCTTTCATATGGATGCATACTATAAAAGGACAAAAAAAGGCTGTCAAAATCATGCCATTCCAAAAGTTTCTGTATTTCACATACAGAATTTTTCATTACCAAAGTTCAGGAAGTTGTTCTATTATATAAATGAATACAATACCAGTCATCATTTGTATTCAAACTATATTAAGACTAATTTCTACATAAAGCAAAGAGAGACAAGCAAATCAAACAAATAAAATTACCATGGAAAACAAAATTAGTTAAAAATTTAAGAGAGAAAAAGAAATATAAGAAGAACAAGAAAGTATGGTTCTAATTAAATATTATAAGAATATGACAAGATAACTCAGTTGAAAGTAATATTGAACACAATCAATGCAACATTTCACAAAATATAATTTTAGTTCATTGCACTGACATTAGGGCAATTGATCCTTATTGACCAAGTTCTAACTCATGTAGATTCTCACTACTCCAACAGTAATTCATGGACTTATGGCATCAACATTGCTTCAAAGCTTTTTACGAATGAGACTCTAATGCCCTATCCCAAAGGTACTGTTTCATAATTTACATGTTATTAATATTACCAGTTGTTTTGTACAAATTTTTGTTGTTTTGTTTATTTTAATAAAATAAAGTATTGTCATACGTGCTAGTGGTATTTATTTCCATTATTTCAACTCCAATATTTCCATTTTCCCTTCGTTTTTCCCACTTCATTTGTTTTCATTTCTCTTCTCTTGTAGTCTTTCTTCTATTTTTTTATGTTTTTATTGATGCTTTATGGATATAGAATAAAGATGGAATTCACTGTAGTATATTCATGTATGTACATAGCAAAATTTGGTCAATTTTATTTCGTGTTTTCTCCTTTTTTCTATCCATCCATCATTCCCCAAATCCCCTTCCTCTACCTTTGTGAATCTCCCTTTTATTTTAATGGGCTCTCCCTATTTATTTCCTTATTTCACTATAGATTCTGTGTATAAGAGGAAATATATCACCTTTGACTTTCTGAGTCTCGCTTTTTTCATTTAGCATGATCTCCACTTGCATCTAATTACACAATTTCAATATTTTCCATAGCTGAATAAAACTCCATTTTGTATATGTACCATGTTTTCATTATTCATTGATTTTTTTGATTTGATGGGCCATGAGTCCATAACTTTTCTACTGTGAATTTGCTGCTATAAATATTGGTGTGCCGCCATCATTAGAGCATGCCAATTTTAGTTCTTTCGGATAAACACCAAGGAAAAAGGTAGCTGAGTCATATGGTGATTCCATACCTAACCTGTTAAAGGATTTCCATACTGCTTTCCAAAGTGATTGTGATAATTTGCACTATTACCAACAATGTGTGAATGTACCTTTTATCTCACTTCCTTGCCAGTATTTGTTATTATTTGTATTCTGGATGATTGCCATTCTAACTTGAGTGAGATGAAATCTCAATGTAGTTTTGATTTTCAGGGATAATAAACTTTTTTCATGTATTTGTTGGCCATTTGTATTTCTTCTTTAGAGAAGTCTGTGACATTCTTTTGTCCATTAATTAATTGTGCTAATTTTTATTGGTGTTAAATTTTTTGAGTTTTTTATATATTCTGAATATTAATATCCTCTCAAATGAGTAGATATCAAAGACTTTCACGCATCCTGTAGGCTCTCTTCACACTCTTATTTACTTTGCTGTGAAAAAAATTAATTTCTTTCTTTAGTTCTTTACAAATTTTAATGTTTAGGTCTTTTACCTCTCTGTGGTGGATAGGATGTTTTTAAGAATGAATCTCTTTTCAGATTTTTATCTTGTTCTTGAATTCTAATTCATTCTATTTTGGACTATTAGGATGCAAAGAATTGTCTGTTTTAATATATTGCTAAGGATCATTTTGATTCATCTTAGAGGAGATATTATGTGCAATTGAGAAGAAAGTGTTTGGTTGTTAATGGATGAATTATTCTATATATGTCTGTTAGAGTAATTTGATATGAGGTATTTTTTAGTTTCAAGGGCTCCACTTTTAGTTGAATTTTGTGCAAGGTGAAATATAGGATTTAATTTCATTTTGCCGCATACAGATTAATGGTTTTCCCAGAACCATTTGTTGAAGGGCCTATCTTTTGTCCAATGAATGTTTTTGACACCTTCATCTAGTATAACTATTTATGTGGGTTTGTATGTGTCTTCTATACCATTTGTCTAAATGTCTGTTTTGGTGGCAATACCATGCCATTTTTTGTTACTACAGCTCTGTAAAATAATTTAATGGCTATTCTGGGACTCTTCATTTTCCAAATGAATTTCTTTTTTTTCCACACACAGTTTTTATTTTTATTCTAATTTGTTATATATGACAGCAGAATGCATTACAATTCATATTCCACATATAGAGCACAATTTTTCTTATCTCTGGTTGTATACAAAGTATGTTCACAACATTCAAGTCTTCATACATGCACTTAGAGTAATGATGTCTATCTCATTTACCATCATTTCTACCCCCATGCGGCCTCCTTTTCCCTCCCACATCTTTGCACTATCTAGAGTTCCTCTAAACTTCCCATGCTTCCCCTCCCAACCCCACTATGAATCAGCCTTCTTTTTTTTAAATTTGTATATTTTATTTTTATGTGGTGTTGAGGATCAAACCCAGCTCAGAGAAAACATTCAGCATTTGTTTTTTCTGGGATTGGCTAACTTCACCTAGCATTATATTCTCCAGCTCCATCCACTTACCTGCAAATGCCATTATTGTGTTCTCTTTTATTGCTGAGTAATATTCCACTGTGTGTATACCATATTTTCTTATCAATTCATCTACTGAAGGGCATCTAGGTTGGTTCCACACTTGAGCTATGTGAATTGTGCTTCAATAAACATTGATGTGGCTGTGTCCCTGTACTATGTTGTTTTTAAGTCCTTTGGGTATACACCAAGGACTAGGATAGCTGGGTCAAAAGGTGGTTCCATTCCCAGTTTTCCAAGAATCTTCATAATTCTTTCCATATTAGCTGCTCCAATTTACAGTCCCAAGAGCAATGTATAAGTGTGCCTTTTCCCCCACATCGTTGCCAACACTTACTGTTGTTTATTCCTTATTTTTTATTTTTTTATTGATTTAAAAAAATGACAGTGGAATGCATGAAAATTCTTATTACACATATATACCACAATTTTTTTATATTTTTGTTTGTATATAAATTATTTGACACCCAATTTGTGTCTTTATACACGTACTTTGGATAATGATATCTATCATATTCCACCATCCTTGCTAATCCCCTGCTCCCGCCTTTTCCCTCCCACCCTTCTTCCCTATCTAGAATTCATCTATTCCTCCTATGCTCCCCCTCCCTATCCTACTATGAGTCAGCCTCCTTATATCAGATAAATCATTCACCTTTTGTTTTATTGGAGTTGGCTAACTATACTTAGCATTATCTTTTCCAATACCATCCATTTACCTGAAAATGCCATGATTTTATTCTTTTTTATTGCTAAGTAAAATTTTAAAAAATCTATTCATCCACTTAAGGGCATCTAGTTTGGCTCCACAGTTTAGCTATTATTAATTGTGCTGACATAAACATAGATGTGACTGTGTCCCTGTATTATGCTGATTTTAAGTCCAAGGAGAGGGATAGATGGTTCAAATGGTGGTTCCATTCCCAGATTTCCAAGGAATCTCAATTCTGCTTTCCACATTGGCTGCACCAATTTGCAGTCCCACCAGCAATGCATGAGTGTACCTTTTCCCTCTATTCTTAATAGGTGCCATTCTGACTGGATTGAGATAAAATCTTAGAGCAGTATTGATGTGCATTTTTCTAATTGCTAGAGATGTTCAACATTTTTATTAAATATTTTTGTTGATTTATTGTGTATCCTCTTCTGAGTAGTGTCTGCTCAGTTCCTTGGCCCATTTATCAATTGGGTTATTTATTTATTTATTTTTGTGTTTAGTTTTTTTAGTTCTTTATACACACTAGAGATTAGTGCTCTATCTGATGTGCAAGTGGTAGAAATTTGCTCCCAAGCTGTAGACTCTCTATTCACCTCAGCGATTGTTTCTTTTGGTAAGAAGAAGCTTTTTACTTTCAATCCATCCCATTTATTAATTCCAGATGTTAATCCTATCTTTTCTCCAATGTATGTTTTTGGTGCCTTTGTCTAATACAAGGTAACTATAATTATGTGAGTTAGTCTCTGTGTCTTCTGATTCTGTACCATTGGTCTATCAGTCTATTTTGGTGCAAATAACATGCTGTTTTTGTTACTATTGCTCTGTAGCATAGTTTAAGGTCTGGTGTAGTGATGCCACCTGCTTCACTCTTCTTGATAAGGATTGCTTTAGCTATTCTGAGTCTTTTAATTTTTCCAGATGAATTTAATGACTGCTTTTTCTATTTCTATGAGGAATGTCATTGGGATTTTGATTGGAATTGTATTAAGTCTGTATAATACTTTTGGTGGTATGGTCATTTTGACAATATTAATCCAAGAACAGGGAGATCTTTTCATCTTCTTTATTTTTTTTTTCTTTAGTGTTCTGCAGTTTTTGTTGTAGAGGTCTTTCACCTCTTTGTTAGGTTGATTCCCAAGTATTTTCTATTTTTTAAGGCTATTGTAAATGGAGTAGTTTCCTCATTTCCCTTTCAGAGGATTTGTCACTGATATACAGAAAAGCATTTGATTCATCGGTGTTGGTTTTATATTCTGCTCATTTGCTAAATTAATTTACTAGTTCTAAAAGATTTTTGGTGGAATTTTTTGGAACTTCTAGGTATAGAATCATATCATTGACAAATAGTGCTAATTTGAGTTCTTCTTTTCCTACTGTATGCTTTTAATTTCTTCCATCTGTCTAATTGCTCTGGCCAGTGTTTCAAGAGCTATGTTAAGTAGAAATGGTGAAAAAGGTCATCCCTGTCTTGTTCCAGTTTTTAGAGGGAATGAGGGAATGCCTTCAATTTTTCTCCATTTAGAATGATGTTGGCCTGGGGCTTAGCAGAGATAGCCTTTTTTGATATTGAGATATATTCCTGTTATCCCTAGTTTTTATAGTGTTTTGAACCTAAAGTGGCGCTGTATTTTGTTGAATGCTTTTTCTGCATCTATTGAAATGATCATATGGTTCTTATCTTTAAGTCTATTAATGTACTGAATTACATTTATTTATTTCTGTATGTTGCACTGACCTTGCATTCCTGGAATGAAACCCCACTTGAGCATGGTGCACTATCTTTTAGATATGCTTTTATATTCGATTTGCCAGAATTTTATTGAGAGTTTTTGCATCTAGGTTTATTAGAGATATTACTCTGAAGTTTTCTTTCTTTGATGTGTCTTTGCCTAGTTTTGGAATCAGGGTGATTTTGGCTGCATAGAATAAGATTGAAAGTTTTCCCTTTTTTTCCATTTCCTGAAATAAATTGTTGTGTATTGGTATTAGTATTAGTTCTTCTTTAAAGGTCTTGTAGAACTCAGTTGTGTATCCATCTAGTCCTGGACTTTTCTTGGTTGGTAAGCATCTGATGATGTCTTATATTTCATTGCTTGAAATTGATATGTTTGTATTGTGTATATCATCCTGATTCAATTTAGGCAAATCATATGAGTCTAGAAAGTTGTCAATGCCTTCAATATTTTCTATTTTTTTGGAACACAAATTTTCAAAAGAATTTCTAATTATCTTCTGTATTTCTGTAGTGTCTATTGTTATATTTCCTTTTTCATCATGTATATTAGTAATTTGAGTTCTCTCTCCTACTCTTTGTTAGCATGGCTAACAATTTTTCAATTTTATTTATTTTTTTGAAAAACCAACTTTTTGTTCTGTCAATTTTTCAATTTTTTTTTGTTTCAATTTCAATTTCATTGGTTTCAGCTTTTATTTTAATTATTTCCTGCCTTCTACTGATTTGGTGTTGATTTCTTCTTTTTCTAGGGCCTTGAGATGCAATTCCAAGTCATTTATTTGTTGACTTTTTCTTCTTTTAAATAATGGACTCCATGCAATGAACTTTTCTCTTAGTATTGCCTTCATAGTGTCCCAGAGATTTTGATACATTGTATCTGTTTTCTTATCCACCTCTAAGAAATTTTTAATCTCTTCCTTGATGTCTTTTGCAGGTCACTATTCATTCAGTAGCATATTATTTAGTCTCCAGGTGTTGGAGTAGCTTTTTTAAAATTTTATTTTATTATTGATATATAATTTTACTCCATTATGATATGATAAAATGCAGGGTAGTATTTCTACTTTTTTATATTTGCTAAGGGTTGCTTAGTGGCATACTATATGGTCTATTTTAGAGAAGGATCCATGTTCTCCTGAGGAAAAAAAGTTTATTCTCTCATTGAAGGTTAAAATATTCTATATATGTCATTTAAGTCTAAGTTATTGATTGTATTATTGAGTTCTATTCTTTCTTTGTTCAGCTTTTGTTTGAATCATTTATCCAGTAGTGGAAGACATGTGTTCATGCCACCCAGAATTATGGTGTTGTGGTCTTTTTGACTCTTCAACTTGTGAAGAGTATGTTTGATGAACATAGACAATCTATTGTTTCGGGCATATAAATTTATTATTATTATGTCTTGTTCATGTACAGTTCCCTTAAGCAGTATGAAATATTCTTCTTTATCCCTTTTGATTAACTTTGGCTTGAAGTCTACTTTATTTGACATGAGGATGGAAACCCCTGCTTACTTCCACAGTCTATAAGAGTGGTATGATTTTTCCCAACTTTTCACCTTCAGTCTGTGGATGTCTTTTCCTGTGAAATGAGTTTCTTGGAGGCAGCATATTTTTGGATTTTTTAAAAATCCAATCTGTCAGCCTATGTCTTTTGATTGGTGAGTTTAAGTATTTAACGTTCAGGGTTATTTTTGAGACATGATTTATATTCCTAGACATTTTGTTTATTTTTGGTATTTAACTTGACTTGGTTTCTCCTTTGATTAGTTTTTTCTTTAGGGTACTACCTCTCTTTGCTTATTTTCATTGTTATTTTTCAATTCCTCTTCATATAATATTTGCTGAGGATGTTCTGTAGTGCAGGCTTTCGAGTTGCAAATTCTTTTAACATTTGTTTATCATGAAAGGTTTCTATTTCATCACCAAATCTAAATCTTAATTTTGCTGAATGTAAGATTCTTGGTTGGCATCTATTTTCTTTCAGAGCTTGATATATGATGTTCTAGGATCTTTTAGCTTTCAGGGTCTGTCTGGGTTGAAAAATCTGCATATAATCTAATTGTTTTCCCCATGTATGTAATCTGATTTCTTTCATCTGTGGCTTTTAAAATTTTCTCTTTATTCTGTATGCTAGACATTTTCATTATAATGTGACTTGGGGTGTATCTGTTGTGATTTTGTACATTTGGCATCCTGTAAGCCTCCTGAATTTGGTTTTTCAATTCATTCTTCATGTTTGGAAAACTTTTAATATTATTTTCATTGAATAGATCATTTAATCCTTTGGTTTGAAACTCTATATGCCTTTCTCTATCCCAATAACTCTTAAGTTTGGTCTTTGTATACTATCTCATATTTCTCAATTGTTCTGCTCATTGTTTCTTACCACTTTCACTGTGTGGTCTACATTCTTAAATCAGTATGGAGATTTCATGAAAAATTGGGAATGGAACATCATTTGACAGAGCTATCTCTCTCTTCGGTCTATACTCAAAGAACTTAGAAACTGCATAATAGTGGGAAACAGCCAGATCAATGTTTATAGTAGCACAATTCACAATAGCTAAAGTGTGGAGTCAACCTAGATGCCCTTCAGTAGATGAGTGGATAAAAAAAATGTGGCATATATACATAATGGAATATACTCAACAATAAAAGAGGATAAAATCATGACATTTGCAGGAGTGAGAGAAGATAATGCTAAGTGAAGTTAGCCTATTACAAAAATACAAATTCTGAATGTTTTCTCTGATATAAGGAGGCTGATTCACAGTGGAGTAGAAAGGGGGACCATGGGAGAAATAGATGAACTCTAACTATGGCCTAGGGGTGTGAGGGAAAGGGAGGGGGCATGGGGTTAGAAAAGATGGTGGAATGTGATGGACATTATTATCCAAAGTACAAGTATGATTTTTTCCTTTAGTGTAATACACAAATTGGTGTGAATATACTTTTTTATACAAACAGTGATATGAAAAATAGTGCTGTATATGTGTAATAAGAATTATAATGCATTCTGCTGTCATATTCAAATAAAAATAATTTTAAAAATTATATATTTTGTCTTTATTGTCTGAGGTCCTGTCTTCAAAGTGTTCTAATGTGTTGGTAATGCATTCAATTGATCTTTTAATTTGATCTATTGTTTCTTTAATTTCCAAGATTTCTGTTTGTCTTAAAAAGAACTTCTATGTCCCTATTGAACTAATCTTTTGCTTTCTGTGTTTGTTTATGTTGCTCTTTGTTAAGATGATATTTTTCTGCCTGAATTTTCTCTCTTATATCATTCTTTAATTCATAGAACATTTTAATTATGTACACCCTGAACTCCTTCTCTGTAATTTCTTCTGCTGTGGTGGCCATAGATTTTAATAATGTGGTATCTTGATTTGTTTGGGGCATTTTCTTCCATTGTCTTTTAATATTGTTTGTGTGTATTTCCTTCTAGCACTGTGGATCTGAGGAATTACTGTTTATACACTATAGGCTTATAGTGATCATTTAGGGATCCAGTACCTCTCCTTTGAGGTGAAGGACAATATTAACAGATTCCAACACAAAAAATATACACCCTAAAAACTAATATTTTCTATTAAAACATTTACAGTTTGGTCACAATGTACAGATATGGTGAATTCAATTATTATCTACAATATACTCTGTAGGTTTGTAAAAGGGTTTACAGTCTCTGATGATGGAGAAAGAACCAAGGATGAGGAGTAGGATGAAATGCTGAAAAGGTAGGATGTGAGGATATAAAGTTTTTATACTGTAGAAAGTGTGAAAAAGAAATCTAAAGAGGAAGATTAGTAGCAGGAGATGTCAGAGGAAGTAATATTGAGGACAAATAAGTGAGAAGACAGTAGAATATATAAAACAAATACACATATATATTAAGAAAAAAAATTTAAATGTTAAAATAGTAGGAATTGGTGAAAAAATAGAAAAAAAATGTACACAACTGTACATACTGTAATATACTATTATATATGTGTGTGTGTGTGTAATATACTATAACACAACTGTAATATACTATTGAGACATCCCAGTCCTCAAAATCTAATTTATGCAAAGTACTTGGATTCACATATGTTGGGGTGAGAGGGTGAGAAAATAGAGAGGGAGAGGGAAAAAATCTTAAAAGAAAAAACAGGAAGTGTTTTGTTGGAGATTGATATCTTTCCTGCTTCTCTTCTCATCCAATAGGTGGGGGTTGTCTGTTGTTAACTGGTATCACCGCCCTCAGGATGGTGAAGGTAATCAGGGTGTCAGTGTGCCAGGGTAGCAGCTGCTGGGGAGAGGGAGGAGTTGGAAACTGGGTACCTGGCCAGCTGGAGTTCCAAACTGGGAGTTACCCCCACTGTAGATGGTGATGAAGGTGACTCAAGAAGGAGGCGCCTGCTTTCAGTGATGGGGTATTAGGTCAGGTGGGGGTAGCTGGGTCATGGTGTTGGATGATGAGTTCAGAGACAAGCTCTGTGGCATGCAGTGTGTGGCTGTTGGCTGACTTCAGAGCCTGTGTGAAGTTCTTGGGTGCAGGCAGGGGACTATTTCTGCTTCTGCAGAGTTGCAAGATGATGGTGACCAGGGGAGCCCCTTTTTGATAGCTGGGGGTCCACACATGAGTGGGGGCCAGTGTTCATGCACATGGGAAGCTACCTGGTTTCCTGTGTGGGAACGATGTTCATGATTTCTGCTTGGGTGGGTGGCTGAAAGTTCTGTGCAGGTGCTGTTGTTGATGATTCTGCTCAGGTACCCAGTGGTCCTGTGTTGGTGAGAGCAGTTGGGAGACCTACTCTAATGATGAGGTCTGGAGCCCTGGATGGGCATGGTGACTGTGATTCCTGTGCTGCACAGGAGCAGGAATACTGCTTGCAAAGAAACAGTGCTCTCACTACTTGAGTCCCAGGTCATGGAGAGACACAGAATTCTGCCTGCCTCTGGCCGTTATCTTGGATCTCCTCCAAATAAATCTCATGAGTACTTTTTCTATTTCTATTAAGAATGTCATTGGAAAAAATAGGAGTTGCATTGAATCTGTATGACATTTCTGATAGTGTAGTCACTTTGATAATATTAATTTTGCCTATCCAGGAACGTAGGAGATCTTTTCATTGTCTTAGGTCTTCTCCAATTTACTTCTTTGGTGTTCAGTCGTTTTCATTGTAGATGTCTTTTACCTCTTTTGTTAGATTGATGCCCAAATGGGGTTGTGAATTTTCCTTATTTCCTTGGTAATAGACCACAGACTCTCTACCTAATAGAAGAAAAAATAGTCCCAAATATCCAACATATTGGAGTAGGGACTGATTTCCTTAACAAGACTCCCAAAGTGAAAGAAGTACCATCCAGCATCAATGAATGAAATAGAATCAAAATAAAGAGCTTCTTGACAGCAAACAAAAAAATCAAGAATGTGAAGAATCTATAGAAAGGAGAACATCTTCACCACCTGCACCTTAGAGAAAGTGCTAGTCTCCAGGACATATAAAGAACTCAACAAACTAAACAACAAAACAAACAAACAAAAACAAATAACTTAATCAATAAACAGGCTAAGGAACTGAACAATCACTTCACAGAAGAAGAAATATTATTGGTCAACAAATATATAAATAAAGGTTCACCATCTCTAGTGGTTAGAGAAATACAAATTAAAACTTCACTGAGATTTCATCTTACAACAGTTAGAGTGGCAATCATCAAGAATACAAATAACAATAAACCTGCCAAAATACAGGGAAAAAATACACTCATACATTGCTGGTGGGACTTTGAAATGGTGCAACTGTTATCAAAAGCAGTATGGGGATTCCTCAGAAAACATGAAAGTGAACCAACATTTAATCCATTTATCCCACTCCTTGGTATGTACACAAAGGTCTTAAAATCACCATAGTGTATTGATGCTGCCATATTAATGTTCATAGCAGCTCAATTCACAATAGCTAAAATATGGAGTCAGCCTGGGTGCTCTGGGTGCCCCCAATGGAAGAATGGATAAAGAAATTGTAGTATGTATACACAGTGGAATATTACTTGACCATAAAGAAGAATGAAATTATGGCACTTGATGGTAAATGAATGGAACCAGAGACTATCAGGCCAAGTGAAATAACCCAATCCCAAATAACCAAAGACTGAACATTCTCACTGAGATGCAGATGCTAACTCACAATAAAAGTGGAGGGGTAGGGAAAAATAGAAACACTTTGGATTAGACAGAAAATAATGAAGGGAAAGAAAAAGAATTAGTAGTAAGAAAATTAGTATAATGAATTGGACATTACTTCCTATGTTCGTATGACCATTGTAATTCTACATCATGTACAACCAGAAAAATTGAAAGTTGTACTCCATATATGTATACTTTATCAAAATACATTCTACTGTCATGTACTTTTTAAAAAGAAATTAAAAAAAACATAACAACAACAAAAAAGAGTCTTAGTTTATGTCTGGATGATCTATTGATGAAAGAGATGTGTTGAAATCAGCCAGTATTTTTAATTTTTTTTTGTAGTTGCAGATGAACAGTATACCTTTATTTTATTTGTTTATTTTTATGTAGTGCTGAGGATCAAACCCAGTTCTTCATGTATGCTAGACAAACACTATGCCACTGAGCTAAAGCTCCAGCCCAAATCAGACAGTATTTTTATATGGGGTATGTTTCACATTTTATATTGATTAGGCTATGTTTTGTGTATGTGAGTGCACCAAAACTAGGGCCATAAATATTTACCTTGGTTGGATGATTATAAAGTGACCTTCTTTATCTTTTCTGATTAATTTTGACTTGAAATCTGCTTTATCATATCTAAGCATACCTTCTTCTGCATGCTCTTGGTCTTTATTTTCATGGCATATCTTTTTCGTCTCTTAAGCTTCAGTCTCTGTGTTTTTATCCATAAGAAAAGTTTCTTTTAAACAACCTATGGTTGGGTATTTATTTGTAATTAATTCTACCAATCTATATCTTTTGATTAGAGAGTTAGAACCTTCATATTAACTGTTATTTTAGTACATAATCTTTATTTGCTGCCATTTTTATTGATCTAATGCATAATTAAGACCTGATTCTCCCAAAATAGAATATTCTTCTATCATGTTCAATAATATAAGGTATTTTCTAATATACTATATGCAAAGAAGCTATTTATTGAGTAAAATGATGACTTCTTAATGGCTGTAACTACTTCTTAAAATTTTTAATTAAAATGTCCATGAAAATATGCTAGAAATTTCAAAATATATCCATATTAAAACTTGGACTGCTAGAAATAGAATTCTTATTACCAAGATGGAATTAAAATACAATAAAATACTGGAGCAAGTTAGAAGAGGAGAAGTATGTTTCCATATATCTTCAAAAGCATACTCTTCACCACAGAGATGGGTGACATGGTCTGTAACTAATTATGTACAGACAGTTTTTCCCATAACTCCTAACAACTCAAAGTCACCCACTAGCCTACATCCTTTGACAGTCCATTAGTATATTTTCTTAATTGATGTATGTTTGGAGCCATGCTGGAAATACACACTCTTAAGTACTGAGCAACAGATATGGAACAATTATTGCACCCTGAAATGACTTGGGCTTTACCTCCACGCTGATTATGAGGCATGGTTCCAGAAGTAGGCATCATTTGATGGGGTTTAGTTCCTTTGTAATCCTACCCAATGCACTTTTTTGGATAGAACGTTCTAAGAAACAGCATCCCCCAATAAAAGCCAACTCCATAATGTGAATTCCCTCTTTCTTTCATCAGCCTCTCATGATTTTCTCTTGCCTCCTTTGTGAGAGCCTGAGGCCGGGAGCCATCCTAAAGGTTATAAAAATGTATTCCATGTGTATGTGGTATTTTTTTCTTTATCTGTGTGGTATTTTGTGTCACCCCAAATTCACACAAATGACTTTGGTTCAGTTGCCTGAGCTGAACAGGGGCAGCAGTTGTAGAAAATTTCCTTCTTACTAATGTAAATCCATAGAAATAGAAGTAGCCTATTAGGTGCCTGAAAAATTATCTTTTGATTAGTAGTGTCAAAAAGTAGATAAAGAGGGGCTGGGATTGTGGCTCAGTGGTAGGGCTCTCACCTAGCACATGCAACACACTGGGTTTGATCTTCAGCACCACATAAATATAAATAAATAAAATAAAGTTATTATGTCCAACTACAATTAAAAAATATGTTTTTAAAAAAGTAGTTAAAGAAGAGTGAAGCTGGGCATTTGAAATGAGCTTATAA
Source organism: Urocitellus parryii (assembly GCF_045843805.1). Classification (NCBI taxonomy): domain Eukaryota; kingdom Metazoa; phylum Chordata; class Mammalia; order Rodentia; family Sciuridae; genus Urocitellus; species Urocitellus parryii. The sequence continues at coordinate 57,460,333 of NC_135539.1, read as the reverse complement.
TCCCAGAATCTTGGGAGGCTGAGTCAGGAGTATTTCAAGTTCCAAGCCAGCTTTAGCAACTTAGTGAGGCCCTAAACAACTTAGCAAGACCCTGCCTCTAAACAAAATATAAAAAGTGTCTGGGGATGTGGCTCAATGGCTAAGCACCTGTAGGTTTGATCCCTGCTACCAAAAAAATAAAAAAAGGAAAAAAAAGACAGAAGGAGAAGAAGGAGGAGGAGGAGGAGGAGGAGGAGGAGGAGGAGGAGGAGGAGGAGGAGGAGGAGGAGAGGAACAACTGTGCTTCCTGTGGATTAGTAGTATATTTCTCTCCACTTCTTAAGAATGCACAAGTTATAATAGGAAACAAGCAATAAAATACTGAATTACACCACTGCAACTAGATAATAGAGTCTATTTTCTTCTGTCTTTCAAAATTATATAAAACAAATAACAAGCCATAAAAAAATTATCTAAGAACTCTGATAATTATTTTACACTTTTGATTAAAGTCTGAAATGAAGATTGAAACAGTAATAAATTGGGAGAATTTATCCCTGCAATTTACTGACAAACACCAAACCTAATTCATTTTGAAGGTGAGTAACAACAACAACAGAAAATATTAAAAGAAAATACTAATAACTTTGCAAGTTTTTAAAATAATTCTATAGCATAACCACAAAACAGCAACAACAAAGAAAAAAACAGCTCAGAAGAAAACATACTTTTAGTAAAATCTAAAAGAAAAATTTCAGTATTAGAAATACAATTAAAATTTTAAAAGCATATTTTTATTAAAAAATCATTAACTCTGCTAACATGAAAGATGAAATACATGGAAAAACTAGTGGAAAAGGGACCTATTTGATAATGTGAGTACAGAAAAAACAGAGCCAGAGACCTATGTATGAACATTTATAGCAGAGATTATTAACGTTTAGACTTAGAAACAAGTGGTATAAAGTGCAAGATTGGTGCAGAGTAGTACATCCATAAATGTTAGCTAAAACTTGTAGAAAATAAGAGGCATAGTATTGAGGCATATAAGAAAGAAAAACTAAAGACATAAAGCAATGAAACTAAATGATGCATTAATTGGTGTAGAAAGCAGAATTTACAATGCAAATATTAAATCTGTAATGAGGAGAACAAATAAATAGAAGATTCACCATTTTAAGGGAAAAAAATAATTTAGAAATGTTGTTTATATTTATAAAAGATATAAACCACACTCAAAAGTAAAAATGAGCTAGGGTTGTGGCTCAGTGGTAGAGCTCTTGCATAGAATGTTTTAGACACTGGATTTGATTCTCAGCACCACATTTGCAACCAAATATTTTTTTAAGAAGATCATTTTTTAATTAAATTATGTATTAAATGAAATATCAATAAAATGTATATACTTGAATTTCTTAGTAATACAGGTAGAAGTTTAGTAGACACCAATTTACTACTGGAGAATTCCTAAGTGCTTATAAATCATACATACAATTATACAGTGAAAATATTTTTTACATAAAATAAAAAGAATTATCTTCAAATTTAGTTTTTGACCAATGAAATTATATTTTGAGTACTCATGTGTACTTTATATATTTTGTATAATAATATACAACATTTAAAATAAAAATATAATCTATTATTCATTTCAAGCATAAAGTTTTAAATGTTCCACAAGGAGTTTATAAGTAAAGTTTTCCTCATGATGATTAAATGTATCATGGTATTCTAGATGGCCTATGAGAAGAAAAAGGCATGAAATAAGAACTGAATACATCTGAAAAAATATGGTTTTCAAGTTAATAGTAATGTATTAATATTGCCTCATTATTAATAGTAAATATTGAACACACATATAAGATATTAATAACAGGGCAAATTGTCTATAGTTGTTTATGAGAATTCTCTGTAATATTTTTATATTTTTCTGTAAATCTAATTTTTTTCCAAAATAAAAATTATATAATTGTACCACAACATGTAAAATTATTTAAACCTGGATAGTAAAAATCATAATATCTGCTATAATTTTTAATAAATTTTATGGCATTTTGTTCTAGTTTTAGGAGAAATAGTACATATTTTCAAGTAAATGAATTAATTTTCAGCAATATTGACTCTACTAAGGTGTTATAATGTATGGAGTATAATAATAGAAAATAAAGAATAAAATTCATTTTTATATGCTATTTCACACCTGTCATTTCTTATTTAATATTTATTATACTGACTCAATAATACTCAATAGGAACTTTTATCTACACAGAATAAAAGTAACCTTTTTTTCTCAATGTTTGAAAAAGTTAACAGATCTCTCAAGTAAGCTAAGAATAAATTTCTGAACCAGAAAGAAATATTAATCATATACCTTTTTACTTTAAAAATATTATAGACTTTCTTAGCTTTTTAATAATAGTAAAAACTATATCAAATACTTTACATACACTTTGCAATCTGACCTTTACAAACTCCTTTAACTTTTGCTACTGCATAGACAGTGAATGAAATAACTTGTTCACAGTCAATTAGGAACAGAGACCCATATTGTGCATAAAAAATAAAAACCAATAATATGTTTTAGTAGAGTTATCCAAATCCCTATAAAGTCTAAGCATTTCATTCAAATTAGTCTCTTAATATGAGCATTTATTTGACTTCAACTTTACCATGTCACCAAATTAATTTTCCAATCTGTCTTGCTTTTGTAAATGTGTGGGTGTGTGTGTGTGCACACACAGGCAAAGAAAAGAGAAATAAAAGAATTTAGAAGAAAATAAATTAGGCAGAACTATAGTAACATCTTTAACTTTTATTCTCAATTAACAAGATTTTATTTTTTTCTTTTCAGGGATGATCTGGGAGAAGAGGCTAAACAGTGGAAAAGTGCTGGGTGTTGGAAAAGTCATAGGGGAAGTGATGATCTGATAATCACACAAGAATGGGATAATGGAATGATAAGAAAGGTAGTGAGCAAATCCTGCAGGTAGATAAGATCCTAGTTTGGAAAAATCACAAACATGAAGACAATAATAGTATTCATGATTCAAGTTTAATAAAAATACTGAAAATATGAGAGACCTGCCACAAGACAGCCATGTTTGGTATATTTGTAATGACAGTGCCTAGACTGGAGTGTATTTAGTGATCTTCTAAAGAAAAAAAAAATAAGACCTTAGAAGATGGAAATAACTCTCATGTTCTTGGATAGGCAAAATAAATACTGTCAAAAATTTTATACTACCCAAAGCACTATACAGATTCAATGTGATTCCCATCAAAATCCCAATGATGTCCTTTATGTAAATAGAAAAGGCAATCATGTAGTTCATTTGGAAGCAATGCTTACTGAGAAATGTGCAGCAGAAGGCATCACAATACCAGACCTTGAATAATACTACAGAGCTACAGTAATAAAAACAACATAATAGTGGCACCAAATTAGGTAAGGAGATGAAACGAACAGAAAAAAAGACACAAAGACAAACCCATATAAAAATACAGTTACCTAGTTCTAAACAAAGTCACCAAAAACACACACTAGAGAAAAGATAGCCTCTTCAACAAATGGTGCATGGAAAACTGGAAATCCATGTTTTAAGTTAGAAAGTTAAACCCTCTCTCTCATCCTGCAGAAAAGTTGACTCTAAGTGAATCAAAACACCTAGGGAATGAACCAGAAATCCTGCATCTACTAGAAGAAAAAGTAAGTCCAACACTTCATATTGGCACAGGAACTAACTTCCTAAACAATACTTCTAAAGCACAAGAAGTACAATCAAAAATCAGTAAATGAGATGGCATCAAATTACAAATTCTTCACAGCAAAAGAAACAATCAAAGAGTATAAAGAGAGAGTCTACAAAATGGGAAAAAAAATGTTTGCCATCAATTTCCAGGACATACAGAGAACAAAAAAACAAAACAACAGCAACAACAACAACAAATGAACAAATAACCCAATCAATAAGTGGGCAAAGAAACTGAACATCCTTCACAAAAGAAGTAACAGGAAAGAACAACAAATATATGAAAAAAAATGTTCAACTCTGGCGATTAGGGAAAAGAAAATTAAAACTCCATCTCCAGTCAGAATGCCAATTATCAAGGATACAAGTAACAAGAAATGCTGGTAAGGATGTGGGAAAAGGGGAACAGTCATACATGGTTGGTGGGACTGTTGCAACCACTCTGGAAAGCAAGATTGTGAGTCCTTGAAAAACTGGGAATAGAACCACCATTTGACCTAGTTATCCACTCCTTGTTATATATCCAAAGGAATTAAAATCAACATGCTATACTGACAGCCACATCAGTGCTTATAGCAGCACAATTCACAATTGCTAATCTATGGAACCAAACTACACACCTATCAACAGATAAATTCACTAAGGAATTGTGGTGTATATACAAGATGGAATATTATTCAGCCTTAAAGAAAAATAAGTTTATAGTTTTTGCCAGTACATGGATGTATCTAGAGAATAGCATGCTAAGTAAAATAAGCCAATCTTCCAAAAACAAAGGTCAGATGTTTTCATTGATATGTAGAAACTAAACTGCAGTAAAAGGGAGAAGGGCAAGAAGAAAGGTTCAGTAGATTACATGAATGGGAACAAAAGAAAGGAGGATTAGAAACATGAAGGACAGCTGAATAAATCTGACATATTTTTCATGTACACATATGAAACTACCTAAGTGAACCCTGTAATCATGCCTACCCAGAATAATGGAGTCCTAGTTAGACTAAGATATATCCTATGCTTGTATTTTATCAAAAAAGATTCTACTGCCATGTATAACTAAGAAAAATAAATAAAATAAAAATTTAGAAATATTATTTTTATTTTTTCTAATTAGTTATACATGACAGTAGGATACATTTTGACACATTTTACATAAATAGAGTATAAATTCTCATTCTTCTGGTTTTATGTGATGTCACTTCACACCAGTCATATATTCATATATAAACATACAGTATTAATGTCTGATTCATTCTAAAATTCTTCTGAATCTGCATACCACATCCACACTTTTAACTCCCATCTGCCTAATCCACAGTACCTCTATTCTTCAATATCACTCCCCTTATTGTGAATTAACATCTGCATATCAGAGGTAATATTTAAACTTTGATTTGGGGGATTGGCTTATTTCACTTAGCATTATATTCTCCAGCTCCATCCATTTACTGTCAAGTATCATTTTTTCAATCTTCTTGAAGGATGAGTACTATAACATTGTGTATATGTACCACATTTTCTTTATCTATTTATCTATTGAAGGGCACCTAGGTTGGTTCCTTAGTTCAGCTATTGTGAGTTGAGCTGCTATAAACATTGATGTGGGTGCATCACTATAGTAAGTCCTTTGGATATACACTGAAGGGTTGGAAGCTGGGTCAAATTGTGGTTCTAGGTCAAGTTTTCTGAGGAATCTTCATCTTTCTTTTCAGTCCCACCAGCAATGTATGAGTATATCTTTTCCCCCACATCCTCGCCAATACTTATTGTTGCTTATATTCTTAATAATTACCATTCTGACTGTAGTGAGATAGTAGAAGTTTTAATTTGCATTTTTCTAACCACTAGAGATGTTGAACATTTTTTCATGTATTTGTTGACCAATCATACTTATTTTTCTATGAAGTGACTGTTCAGTTTCTTAGCCCTGGAGATTATTGTTCAATCTGACATTCATGTATTAAAGATTTTCTCCCATTCTGTAGGTTATCTCTTTACATTATTTCCTTTGCTGAAAAGAAGATTTTTAGTTTGAATCCATCCTATTTATTGATTCTTAATTTTACCTCTTGTGCTTTAACATTAAGGAATTCAGTTCCTAAGCCAACATAGTGAAAATTTGGGCCTTCTTTTCTTCTATTAGGTGCAGAGTCTCTATTCTAGTGCCTAAGTCTTTGATCCACTTTGAGTTGTTTTGTGCATGCTGAGAGATAGAGGTTTAATTTCATTTTGCTTCATAGAGATTTCTAGTTTTCCCAGCACAATTTGTTGAAGAGACTATATTTTCTCCAATGTCTGTTTTTGATGCCTTTGTCTAATATGAGACAAATGTATTTATGTAGGTTTGTCTCTGTGGCTTCTATTCTGAACCATTGTTCTATGTGTCTGTTTTGGTGCCAATACCGTGCCATTTTTGTTACTATGGATTTGTAGTGTAGTTTAAGTTCTGGTACTGTGACACCTCTAACTTCACTCTTCTTTCTAAGGATTACTTTTGTTATTCTGGGTCTCTTATTTTACAAATTGCTTTTCCTAGTTTTATGAAGAATGTCATTGGGATTTTGATAGAAATTGCTTTAAATCTATATAATGCTTTTGTTAGTACGGCCATTTTGATGATATTTGTTGTGCCTATCCAAGAGCATCAGACATCTTTCCATTGTCTAAGGTCTTCTTTCATATCTCTCTTTAGTGTTCTTTGGTTTTACCACTTTTGTTAGAGTGATTCCCAGTATTATATATATTTTTAAAGATATTGTGAATGGGGTATTTTTTCTAATTTCATTTTCAGTGGATTCTTCACTGATATGTAGGAATGCATTTGATTTATGGGTATTGATTTTATATCCTGCTATTTTGCTAAATTCACTTATTCTAAAAGTTTTCTGGTGGAGTTTAGCATATTCTAAATATAGAATCATGTCATCTGCAAATAGTAATAGCTTGAGTTCTTCTTTTCCTATTTGTATCCCTTTGATTTATTTCTTTTCATTGCTCAGGCTAGAGTTTCAAGGACAATGTTGAATAGAAGAGCTGCAAGAGGGTATCCTTGTCTTCTTTTAGTTTCTAGAGGAAATGTTTTCAATTTTTCTCCATTTAAAAGTATATTGGCCTTGGGCTTAGAATATAGAGCTTTTACAATGTTGAGGTATTTTCCTACTATCCATTAGTCTTTCTAGTGCTTTAAACATGAAGTGATGCTGTATTTTATCAAATTCATTCTCAGAATCAATGAGATAATCACATGATTCTTGCCTTTAAGTCTATGGATGTGATGGATTACATTTATTGATGTCCATATGCTGAACTGACCTTGCATCCCTGAGATGAACCCCAATTAATCATGGTGCACTATCTTTTTAATATGTTATTTTCCAGAATTTTATTGAAATTTTTTTTGCATCTATATTCTTCAGGGATATTGGTCTGACGTTTCCTTACCTTGGTGTGTCTTTGTGTGTTTTTGGTATGTGAGTAATACCGCGTAGAATGAGTTTGGATGGGTTCCCTCCTTTTCTATTTCATGGAATACTTTCAGGAGTATTGGTGTTAATTTTTTTTGAAGGTCTTGTAGAAGTTGGCTGAGAATTTGTCTGAACCTTGGCTTTTCTTGATTTATAGGCTGTTGATGTTGTTCTCTATTTTTATTGCTTGAAATTGATCTGTTTCAATTGTATGTGTCCTCTTGATTCAATTTGGGTTGGTCTTATGTCTCTAGAAATTTGTTGATGTCTTCAAGAATTTCTACTTATTAAGTGATTAAGAAATTGATATTCATGTCACTCAAAAATAATAAAGCAAATATTAATTCAGATCTCTCTCTCCTTCCTCTTCTATTCTTAATGTGGATGTTAAAGTCTAATCTCACATCAAATATTTAAAAACTGTAAATATTGTAAAAACTTAATTTCAGTTGGGGATTGTCACTAACCCTGCACTATCACCTGGCTTTTACTGCCACTTAGTGGTGAGGATGAGCCACAAGTCTGAGAAAAACGATCCAGTCAATAAACTAATGGATATCCCTCAAATTATTAAAGTATGTTTAATTGTGATTTCTAACATATTTCATAGGCAAAGAGTTCTCAATATCTTACACTTGTAGTGTGCTGAATGAACTTTGTAGAACCAAGTTTCATTTCATAAATTTTGCATACTATTTTAGTATTAAAAGAATGTAATATAAACAAAGTTTATCTTCCTGTTTTGTGTTTATATCCTGAATGTTAAAGTGCATTTTTGAGAAGTCTGAATATAGAGCACATGCATCTCTGTGTTCTTTCATATAAGCCCCCCCCATTAAGTAAAGCTGTAAATCAGGACCTCTAAATTCAATGAGTTAAGCCATATTTTGGTCAACATTACAGATCTGAATTCAAATACTTTTTGTTTTTGTTATAATGCCATTTTAGAGGCTCTTAATTTCTAAAGCATCTTGTGGAAAATGACTCTTCTCTAAAATGGTTCAAACACTGTGTTTACCTCAAACAGAAATCTTTATTCATTTTTCTATTCTTTATTTTAAAATCTTCCCATCCAACAATGCCAGATTTTAAAATGTCAGCTGTCTTTAATAATCATTTTATTATTATTACCTCTTTTCTTTATATGCTTACACTTAGATTACCTGTAACAATTTTATTCTATGTTGTATTTTCTCCTGGGTCACATAACAATCTCCTTTTATGGAGAGGTTTAGATTTAAAATTCACACATTGATATTGTGACAATATCTTTTTCTTTCATTGATATTAACTCTCTGCATAATGTGCCTACTCAAATTGTACTGAAATGACTGGTAATAATCTGAAAACTAATTGTATGCAACTAGAAGTAAGATTTAGAAACTTTTATAACAATCCAAAATTGTCACATTATTTTATTACATTTTATAAAAAACAAATAATTCTTCACTATGAGTGACTTGAAAAGAAATACTAATGAGAAAATAACTATTAATTCATAAATAATCATTAGATAATACTGAAGATAATAAGTAAATTGCATATTCTATAATGTTTTGTCTTTAACATAAAGGTAATAATTAAATTAAAATAATTATTTTAATGATTTAAAATAGCAATAATTAAGAACCATTAGAAGACTAAGGAATAGAAGAAATACCTTAGATATATTTTTTAAGTCTAAATTAATTTTTATTAAAATATTGGCTTAGAAAAAATGCTTTAACATCAACGAATAAGAATACTTTCATAAAACCTGAAGAAAACATGTTGGGAAATTCTTAATTATAACTCAAAGCCACATTTTCCACTTGCATATCTGACTAGATGCTTTATTTCTCTACCTGTGCTTTAAATTAAAACCACTTTTTGGAAGCAAATGTCTTATCCAGTATAACACATTTATTAAAATAGCATTTCCTCTTTCCTTATGTAGTAATATGTTATACCTTCATTTATGATATTTTGTTAAAAGGTCAAATTTCCTCTAAGTTTCTTAAGGTCAAGACAATTTTTTTTATAGGCCTTAACTCCTCATTCTAATGGGAGCTGAATAAGTGTTTGTAATATCACACAATGCCATTTCCATTATTAGTAATGTCTCTCTCTGCAGGCAGAATTCTAAGACATTAATCTAACAAGCATGTTTTCAAAATGGCTTGCCACCCTTAGAATCACAGAGCATAATTTTTTATGAGTGATATTATTGAATGAGCTTATTTTACTCATACCTACTCTAACAAAATGAATACAGATCAAATTCCAGAATCTGAGAGTGAAATTGGGATATAGACATCTTCTAAACTGATAGTCAAATCAGAAAAAAATATTTCAAAAAGGACATTTGGAAGGTGTGTTGAGCTTTTAGAAACAAGAAAAAATGATTAAGAGAACTAAGAAAACATCAATTCACAAGATAATGTTCTTAATCATTACAATAAAAGTTGTAGTTTTTATAGAAGCTTTCTCATGATCAAATATTCAGAAAACATTTTCAAATATTTAACAGTTTGATATGTGGTTTAAATGTTTCTGTGAAATCTCCAACGTATTTTTATTTTGGCTTTAAATGTATTTCTTAAGTAGGTGGATTGAAAGAAATTGTAACCATGACTGTCTTCATGTCTCCCCTCAACTGAGGAGGGGAACCCAGCTATCCACAATGGCATCTCAGACCCCTGCCCAAGTGCCTGTATGACATTCCTATGGAGAAAAGTATCTTAAGATGAGCCCACAAATGCCTTATCATGAGTCTTCTGTTTTCACTTGAAGCTTCTGACAAAATAAAAAGAAAATGTGCAAGAAATATATTGCTCTTCAAAAATACAGCCTTTGTGCAGAGAGGTACATAAAAATGTATACAGAGATAAACATTTTAAATAAAATTTCTACAACATTTGTGTTATTTATTTTTTAACAGACTGCTTTTGGACTCCTTGTTTCCAATAAGTGTCTATTTTCCTATTCACTTAAATTTAAGGGAATAAATGTGTCATCATTGAGATGTATGTTTTTGTTGTCACAAAGGACACTTCTATAGTATAGTGACATGAAAATGATCATACTGTGCACTCAGAAAAAGTATTTTCCATGTTTACAACAGTAGGCCACTCAATGAACAACAAAAAAAAACCCACAATGCATGTCAAACAGAAAAGATACACCAATGTGACAATAGAAAAATATTTATTGATTTATAAATGACAAAATCATATTACATATTTGTTTTATTATAGTCTTCTATAATAATCTTTGTATATGGAATATGTATATGTTCTACATCCATTACATATGCTAAGGTTAAATTTTAAGAGACAAAAATTCTTAATATAACATATTTATATATATATATACATATAACATATAATATAATAAATTATTATATTTCTCGTCCACATAAAATGAGACAGAAGTTTAACCATCCATCTTTGTTGTGTCAGATTTACTTCATGAATCAGAAGAAGCCCACATTCCTTTAGTTCTACCTACGGTATGGTTTATTTATTCATAGATATGCCTCCTAGAACTTCAGGAAACACAATTGCACCAAAGCTGAGCTAATGAGAAAGTAATAGAAAGTAATGAAAAGGTAGCAGATTCTCTTTCTTGAGAAGAATTCTTGGAAGTCACAGACAGATAATTCTACCCATACCTATCTGAAATTTGGTGCCATAGTCACATTGAACAGTATGACAGGCTAAGGAAATGTAATGTTTATTTGGATAATAATGTCATCAAGTGCAAACAAGGATTCTAGTTAAAAAAAAAGAAGAGAGAATAAATATGGAAAAGAAACTAGGAATCTTTGACATACACATAATATTTCTACAGTAATAATGATACATTCTAATGAACATTTATAATAAGAAGAAAATATTTGAGAAGTCCAATAGAAGAATGGGCTAAGAATATAAATAAGTAATTCAAAGTGGAGAAAATGCCAGGTAATTAAAATATTTATGTAGAGAAACAATGAAATTAGTGATCTGAATAATGATATAAAATAATATCTTGTATTCATTTATTAATTCATTTTAGAAATATAGATCTTACCAAACATTAGTAAAAAGTGGGTAGATAACTATCTTCATGTTTTATCTCAAGGGTGAAGACTGATATGGAAATCATTTTCTTAGTGGAAAAATTATGCATATGCTTTATGTTCCAATCACCATATGCTGCTATATTCTCACAATAAGTAGCAATAGAAGTCCACTCAAGTAAGTTCTCCAGGATTTTTGTACCACAATTTGTACTGAATTTAGAAGCCCATTACTTAAATATTACATGCAGAATGTCTAGCACATCTAGCAAGCAATTTCATGATGTAATAAGGCAATATAAAAATAACATTTCATATTAAATATGTATGTATTCATGGATAAACCCAAGAAACACTATTGTAGGGGCATTAAAATGTTTATGTGAAAATATTAAGCATATTTTAAGAAATATTTAGCTATCTACTAAAAAATGACTTACAAATACTTAAAATATACACAGAGAAAAACATTGTGACATATGTTTTTCAAACAAACATCCAAGTGCATAAATAGGACATAATAGAATAAATATCTACATAAAAATTAAGAAATTCTACTGAAGATCAAATCTGTAGTAAAATTAAGTGGATTAAAATTAAAGGGGACTTGCAAGGATCAGCAATAAACTGAGATATTTAATTTAATTTAGTGCACTATTTCTGCTACACCTATAATACCCAGGATGAAGAGCAAAAATACTATAGATTAGAGAGGTATAAATTAAGGTTGAACAAAGTTTCATTGCTGAGGAAAAAAATATCCGAATAAGAAATGTGAAGGGGTTTGAATACTACAGAATTTGGAGGTTAACTGAATTCGTAATAATTCCCAGATTCTTAATTGAGTGGAAAAATGGTGTTGATTTTTGTACATAAAAGAGATTTTATGGGAGAGTTAAAATCAACTTTAGACAGGTTAAAGTGCTAAGAGTCTATAAAGATGGAAGGTACATAATTGAATTTTAGGTTCTGGTTCTCAAAAGACACATTTGAGAATAATCATTAAGAAAATCATAGAAATCCACAAAATAAAAAGAACAAAAGTACAACCTTATTAAGCACAAATATTAAGGGCTGAACAAAGATAAAGATACCAAATTAAACCAAGAAGTGACAAAAGAAAAATTAGAAGGATGAGGAATTCTTGAGGTAAAATAATCTAAGGTAATCCTATCAGTAGTGTGTGAAAACTAAAGAAAAAACCTAAGGAGTAACAAATAAGGAAATTATTGAAAAACAGTTATTTGTAATTAGCAACAAGACTTGTTTGATATCACATAACTCAACATGTCCCAAAAAAGCTAGAACACTTGCTGGCTGCAAACCTGCACAATGACTACTGAGTACTTTGTGAAAAATACTGATTCAATTAGAATGGCTTCAAATACAATGACAGCAAGTCCAATTGAGAAAGTTTAAAAATAAAGATATTTGTAATTTCACACAACATGAAGGGTTTAATGAAAAACTACATTAATCTTTTCAACATCAATAAAGACCCAAGAACTTTTATCTTTCTGGCACTCTGTCTTCCAATGATGGTTTATTATCTCTCTCCTTCCTAGTTCTACCATGACTTAGAAGATATGCTAAAATATGCAAGTGTCACTAGGCATTCATGGATTGCATGTGGGTCACTGTGCATGAAAGCCTGGTGGATACAGACATTTGGTGTCTGGGAACACCATTGGACATTTCCTCTGTTCCATTGCCCAGGGACAATGTGAATCTCTTTCCCAATCTGCCATGGCCCATAAAGCACCCAAGAGGGGTGTGACCTGCCAAGATATCAATCAACCTGTCGACTGCAAGACATCATGAAGCAAGACTTCACCCTTGAAACCTTATCCCTGTCTTTGATGTACGCCTTCAATAAACCACTGGAGCCATTTTCCTTTTGTCTAGTTCCAGAACCCATGTGGACTAGATCTATCAGGGGCTTCATTCTGTAAATATATTTCTGAGTATTTGCCTTGTTATTTGATAATTATCTGAGATTGTAGTTTTTAGGGTGGCTTGGATTCCTGGGCAGAAATAAGAACCCCTTATTGAGATGCTGGCCATTGATCCCCCTGAAATGCAAGGACAAAAAAAAATTCCAAACAGAAATGGGAATATCTCTTCCTATATATATTTAATCATTAAGAAAAATCTTCCAAAGGTTGATGATGTTGTTGAGTGGTAGAGCACTGCCTGGAAAGCATGAGAATCTGACTTTTATCAAGAACACTGCAAAGAGAAAAGAAAAACCATCAACAATCCTTAGCCAATTTATTTTGTTTCATTAACCAGAGTTTATCTTGCAGTAAGCCTTAACCCAGCCATTGAGACAAACGAGAAAGCCATGCTTACTTATTATCTCTTTCTCTGGGCTAGCCCCTCTTTACTGAAGAATATAGTTATGACCACTTACAGCAGAAAAATCCACACATGGGTTTCCTTGGAACCTTTGATTAGTCTGTGGGCATATACAATATCTGACAGGATTTTGATGTTTACAAACAAAACAAATAAAGTATTCCATGAAATATTGTGTAATGTAAAAACTAAGCCTGCTACATTAAATTATCATTACTATAATGAAATATCTGAAGGAGGCTAAATTTATATGGAAAAAAAGTTTCTTTAGCTCATAGTCTTGGAGATGAAAGTCTTGGAAGTTTCTTAGCTCATGATACTTACATCAATTCAGCTCTGGTGAAGACCTCATGTCAGATGTCATCACAGTTTTGGAAGCATGAATGGGAAGAAAAAGTCAAATCACAGAACAGAAAACCACATAATAATTCATGGGTTTGGCTAACTCTTACAGTAACTTACCCTCATGGAGAACTCAAGGGTCCTATGAGAGATAAATTAATCCCTTCTGAAGGCAGCTGCTGCAATGCCATAAGGAACTAACTCTAGGCCCTATCTCTTAAAGGTTCCATTGATTTCCACATCATAACACTGGGAACCAAACCTCTCACACACAAGCTCAGTTCTACTTAGGGTATGGCTTATTTATTCATAGATATTCCTCCTAGAACTTCAGGAAACCCAATTGCACCAAAGCTGAACTAATGAGAAAGTAATAGGAAGTAATGAAAAAGGTAACAGATTCAGATAGGAATTAAATGAAAGACAACTGTGGGAGACCATCCTTGCACATGACTGAGTTTCCTCCCTGGCTGGGTGTGAGGCGCTCAGTCACTTTTAATGTGGAAGAGCTTTCCCCGCACTTCTTGGGTTTGAGAGCTTGTCCATGTGGAGGTGTGTCTCACCACTGCCCCAAAGATCCAATCATCGAACCTGACCTTGCCACACTGCCCCCACTTCATTGGATGGGATTTTCCCCAGAATTCTTTGTTTCCCAATAAAAACCCTCTCCCTAGAGTGCTCGCTCTCTCTTGCTGGCCTCTTCAGTAAATCTCACTGCCCCCCTGGGTAGCTTGAGGCTGAGGGTTCGAGGAGCCATCCTGGAGCTGGTTTAAAGGTAAAATGGAGTCTGTGTCTTTAATTTAAAGTATCTGAGGATTTTCCTGCATGACCAAACATTTCACATGGTCTACGCTGGCTGTGGACTAAAGACAACAAATAGAAATAGTAATAAAAAGAATATATTAATCCAACTATATCAATAATCAATTTAAATAGCAATAGTATAACTGCATCAATTGAAAAAGAATCAAGGTCCAATAAGAAATACATATATTGCCAATAAGAGTTACATATTAAATGTGAAGATCCTTGATGATTAAAAGTAAATGGATTATAATATATACATATATATATATATGCTAAAATAATTAAGAGAAATCAAGTACATTGATTTAAGTAAATTTAAAAGCATCAAAAGTTTTCAGGTGTAAACAGAAGCATTATATATTTATAAAGGGAAAAATCATGTGGGAGCACATAATGAGCATCTGGCAACAGAATGCAAAATACATGAAACAAAGGTGATAGAAATACAAAGAAATACATTAGTCCACTGTTAGAGTATTCAATAACCATGTATCAACACATAAATCCAGAATGCAGAAAATTAGTAAGGATAAAATTGAATTTAACAAATTCGTCAACCAAATGGATATAATGGGCATCTGGAGACTATTTCATTTACAAACAAGACATAAAACAAAAACAACAGAAATTAAAATTGACTCTCAAATCACAATGAAATTAAACTAGAAATAACAGAAAGGTGGATGCAAAATTTCCAAATACTTGAAATTTTTGTGACATACTATTAAAAAATTATGTGATAAAGGGGGTTGAGAGAGAAGAGGGGAGGGGAGGGGAGGGGAGGGGGGATAGTAGAGAATAGGATAGAGAGCAGAATTCATCAGACACTAGAATGGCAATATGTAAATCAATGGAAATGTAATTGAAGTAACTGATGTGATTCAGCAATCTGTATACGGGGTAAAAATGGGAGTTCATAACTCTTTTGAATCAAACTGTGAAATATATCAAAATAGATGTAATGTTTTGAACTACCAACAATAAAAAAAAAATATGTGAGTCAAAGAAGACATTTCAAGTGAAATTTTTTTAAAAAATTGAATTAGTGAAAATAAATACCACACATCAAAATTTGTGGAATTAGAAAATACAAAACTTATAGGAAAATTTAGAGCACACAACACATAATTTGAAAAAAAGAGAGATCTAAAATTAATCATCTCAGCTCATTTTAGGAAACTGGAAAAAGTATAATTCCAAAATATGTAGAAGAAGTAGCATAATAAAATCAAAGAAATGAATGAATTTTAAACAGGGAATCAGAGAAAATCATTGAAACCAAAATCTGATGTTTGAAAAGATCAATAAATCAATACATTTTGATCCAAGCTAACCAACAAAGAGAGAGGACAAACATTCTTAATGTCTGAAGGGCAATAGAGGACAAATTATGTGAGCATTAAAAGAATTACATATGTGTGTGTGTGTCTGTGTGTGTGTGTCTGTGTGTATGTATACATATATACACACATGTGTATATATATATATATAATAAAAATTATATGCCTAAAAATTTGATCATCTAGATAAAATGGATGAGTCCTTTGAAAAATATAAGCTGATGAAATTTACACAGAAAAAGTAGAACAACCAAGTAGGCTCTTATATATCAAAGAAATTTGACCAACAACTGGCAATATAGTAAGTATCAGGCACATATAGTACCACTAGTGAATTCTACCAAACATATAAGGAAAAAAAACCACTGTACCAAACTCTAAAATCATCTTCATAACATAACAATGGAAATTCTTCCTACCTCACTCTGTATTATCCTAATATCAACTGCTAGAGAGGATGTAGAACAATGGGGCGTCTCATGCATTGCTAGGGGAAATGCAAAATGATACAGATTCTTTGGAAGAAAATTTGGTAGTGCCTTATAAAACTAAATATTCTGTTACCATATGCTACCTCAATTTTACTTCTCAGTATTAAATTCAAAGGAATTTAAAACTTATACCCACATAAAAATGCACATAGATGATTATAGCATTTTATTCATAATTGACAAAACTTGGAAGCAACCAATTAATAAATAAAATATGGTAATTCCAAACCACAGAATATTATTATTCATCACCAGGAAAATAAGCTTTCAGCTATAAAAAGACATGGAGAAAACATACATGCATATTATAAGTGAAAGAAGTCAGTCAGAAAAGGGTACATACTATGTGATTACCATCTATCTGTAATTGAATTATGACCTTCACATTCTGGTAAAAGCAAAACTAGGGAAAAGTAAAAAAAAATAGAGAAGGGGCAGAGATGAATAGATATTGCATGAAAGATTTGGGGGGCATGAAACTACTGTTTATGATGCTATGTTGGATATATATCATCATACATTTGTCCAAACCACATAATGTATAAAACCAATAGTTGACTGTAATGTGAACTATAGGCTTCAGGTGATAATGATTTGTCCATTTATGGCCAACAGTAGTAACAAATACACTACTCTGGGAGTGGATATAACAGAATAGGCTACATATGAATAAGAGCAGGAGGTATATGGGGAACCTCTATACCTTTTTCTTAATATTGTTATGTGCCTAAGACTACTAAAAAATAGGTTATTTAAAAGAAAAGTACCATGGGTAAATACAACTCAGATTCAATAAAAGGAAGAAATTATATCAAACTTTGTGGAGACAGTTGAGATAAATTCCTTCAAGATAGGTAGGACTGAGGGAAGTAAATAGGGACAAATAATTATTACATGGTGAACAGTTGTATTTAAAGATTCTCAAAATAGTACATTTTCAAGAGTGAAAGGAGGACAAAAAAATGCATTTTTCTTGGTACTGGATTTGACCCAGGGAAGCTTAATCACTGAGCCTTATCCCCAGCCCTTTTTCATATTTTATTTAGAGACAGGGTCTCACCAAATTGTTTAAGGCCTTGCCAAATTGCTGTGGCTGGCTTCGAACACTTGATCCTCCTGCCTCAGCCTCCTGAGCCACTGAGATAATAGGCATGTAGCTTTGTGCCCAGCACACAATGCTTTTTAAAAACTTTGGTAGATAAACAGATAAGTTAATTCCAAGGATGAGCTAAGTTAAAACCGAGAGTGAATTATTATATAAGATATAGAAATCCCCTTGTCCAAATCCCCTTGTCCATTTGATTTATTTGTTCAATTGATTCTCTTAAGTCTTTTTTCTTGTGCAGTTGATTTTCTTATTCACTGACTACTAGTATGCAAGAAGTCTCTGTGGGATGCTGTACAATAGTTTGTGCTAAATTTCTGTCATCCATACATATATTCATGGAATACATGTCCACTGCAACCTGAATGCCTCTTGCTGATTAAGTATTATTGCTTCATACAACTGTGTGCTATTATATCAGGATATTCCAGGCTTGTGAACTGGATTTCCTTCCAAGGCAGCAGAGCAAAATGTATTATTTCAATACATATATATCTGATGTTTGGGGGTGCTGAGGGGAAGAAGTGCAGAAAGAATAGTGGAGGCTTTCTCCTGTAAAGCCGGACTGACAAGCAAACTAAGGTAAGAGAGAGGGAGAGAAAATTGGATCAAGTGGGGGACTGTGAGGGTCAACACCATAAAACAGAAATACTTGTAAATGGGGAAACTTCAAACAGAAAAACAAACTAAGACTAAAACTAGTTCTGCTGGGAGCAACTATTCCAAACTCATAGATTTGAGTGTTTTTCACACAAACATCACAATAAAACACATCTGCCTTTCAATTCTTGTTTTTAGTCATTCTAATAATATCAAAACCATGCAACTAACTGACATTGCTTGTGTAGAAGACAAAAACTAAGGGCTCTGAGTGCCTAAACACAAATGCATTAGCTAATATAGTTTTTTTTTAAAGAAAACAAAACAAAACAAAAAACTTCTTATGACACTCAGATTTGCCTTATATCTCACTCCCTTGGCAAAGAGTATTCCTTCTGATTTCAATGAAGATTACCACTTAAGAGTCATGTAAGCAAAACAAAACAAAACAAAACAAAAACAAGAAAACAAAACAAATAAACAAAACAAAACAAAACTTCCCTGACATTCTGCTTGCTTGTGTAAACCATGTTATTATTGTCTTAGTGAGTGAATAGCTTCAAAAGTCAATAGATAGACTGATTAGAAGCCAAAGAATTAAAAATGTATGCCAAAGAGAAAGGCTGTGAATAGAAAATTATCTGATATTTATGACCTTGGAAAATTTGAGGAGCCCCTGGGGGGGAAAAATTAAGTAGAGAAGCATGGAACTCTGCAATGTGTTAGATTTATGTGGACTGGAAATTCAATTTGTTCGTTGGCCACTGCTCTCAGAATAATTTTTTATTGTTGTTTTTAATAAAAATTTAAAAAGGTCAAATTTACTTCAAAGGAAGTACTATGATCTTCCAAAAAATAACATTAATTTTCACAATCTGGACAAGATTTAGTATGCTTCCATAAGGAAAGAGAGAATAAAAAAGGAATGCATGAAACTTTGATCTTAAGTATTCCGGTTAAACTAACATGTAAATAATAGCATGTTATGTAAACAGACTAGAAAGAGTAAAATTATTATTTTTATATTGTTTTTCTTTGAGAAATA